>NC_134852.1:164473919-167093919 GCF_049852395.1 Peromyscus maniculatus bairdii | reverse complement strand
AAGTAACACAAGATTGGAGCAAGCAACCATCTTATCATCTAGGAGACTGCACAAAACTCAGGAGAGAAACACTATTTTATAGAAACAACTGTATTACCCATTTAATCTAAGAAAATTATATAAATAGTGACATTATAGAAAAATGCTTAGACATAATTACAATGTCCAGGTGAATTCTGCTTATATATCAGTGTTCTGCTAAAAGAGATAAGTTGTGATTGCTAGCAGGTGTTTACAGGCATGTTTTATTATGAGTAGTATGTGAAGAACCAAAAGACTGCCTCTTTTTAACAAATACCACACAGAGAAGTCTTTAGACAGCTACAGAGAAGGAAAGGCCAGTTTCCTAGTCTAATTAGAATGCTGGAGTTGCAATGCAGCATGGAAATGGGTAAATTTTAAATTACTGAACAGACCATTGTGGTCAGCAGCACGTGCATTGCTTTATTGAAACCAGGAATTCAATCACTGTATAGCTCCTTCATGAATTCATTCAGGATCATAGAGTGCTTGGTATGGTCTGAAAAGCCCAAGTACTGAAGGTGTGTCAATAAGCTCATGTAAAACTTGCCCTTCCTCAACAATGTGATTGACTATATAAGAAGGATGAAATACACAACAAAATCATGTTTTGAAGTTTCCAATTACCTTATGAATCATTTGAGAGGTGATAGTCTTGTTGAAATAATTATTACTTAATTGGGACCAAGGATACAACCTGAAATCCTGAATTTCCAAAAAATCCTCAGGTCTTGGGACTTGTCTCTCAATCACACCATTGTTATTAATGTAGAGTAATGAAGACATACACTGTGTGAAACACAGTAGAGTCTGCTATAGTTCTTGAGTTTCTCAGTATTATGAACATATTTGAGGAAAAGAGAAAAAAGCTAGGCATATTCACAGTAGTGCTGGAAGTCCACTGCGTGCACGGGCAAGGAGACCCTGACTTGGACCTCCAGCCTATTTCTCTAGTGGCAAAAGCTGCTTTGTCCTTTCAAACCTGCAGCACTGACCATGAGCAGACACAAACTAGCTTTAGTGACTAGAAATGTGAGATAGCAAAGTTGGTAAATAAAGGAGCTAATGCAACCCAAATCCTTTTGTATATATATATATCTGTTTTGTGTGTGTATATATATATCTGTTTAAAGGAGCTGGGAGAAGATTCTGAAGAACAAAAGCCATGTGAAATGTGGAGAGCAGCTCTCTCTTTTGTGTATATTCTCAACTCTGTGATGCCCATGTTGGCTAGAGTTAGGGTCGACAGTGCTAAATAAGTGACACAGTATCTGACAAGTCTAGGACTTGCCTTCAGAAATATTTGCTGTCATCATTGTCCTCACTGATTAGTCAATACTACCCATCCTAACAGGAGAAAGTCACATAAATCTATTGTCATGTAATGATTATCTTGCATTATTTCTACTTCAAGTTCTCAGTTCCTTGATATCCTCAAAAGATGGGTAAATGAAAGACAACTCCTGTTATAAACCAGTTCATGCCAACAATTCATGTATATATCAGCTCATATATGCAAATAGATCTCTGATCCACAAATGCTGAAGCAATCAACCCTGTTCAGTCAAACAACAGTCTGTAACACAGAATAATGGTCAGAATTTAGCTAATCAAATTTTCTAATTCTCTCACCCAAAACAGTTGATTAAAACTTCCAGAAAAAAAGCAAATACATTCTTGCAACCAATCACATATATTCTCAAGTTTCTAGTTAGTTCATCTCCTCTTTATTCCAATAACCTCTAAATATCTCCTCTAATTACCCATCTACCCACCCCTTTAGTCAGCTGCTTTAACCAACCCTGGCCTTTTAACTATATAATTATCTATTGTGCCTTCCTTTGAGTCTCTGCAAATAAAAACACAGAAAACTCTAAATAAAAGAAATTGCCTTTGCCCTCACTTGTTCAGTCTTCCTTTATTTCTGTAGTTTTCTTGGAGAGTCTGTTGCTGTGAGACTTGAAGTGCTCATGTCATGCTTCCCAGGTTTTGGCCATTTAAGTATACATGGAAGACTTAGGCATGCTGATCTCAGTGACTGTCAACTACACTGACAGGGTGATTTGTAACCAGGTCTTAACCACAGTCTGTGGGTTGTGTTTCAGAACTACTGATTCTGTTCAGTATCCAGGTTTTTATTTATATTCCATTTTCTGGCAATCATCATGGAACAAGGCCATTCCTTTCCATTCAATTCTGTTATGCTTCCTTGTGTGCTTTCATTTGTGTTGTACTACCCAAAACTATTCCTCCTAGGAAGGGCCACGGACTGGAACACAAGCACATTGTGTGGCCCTTCTGGTATCAACCAAGTGGTTGAGTTTGCAGTTTTCACCATATGGGTATCCTCTTGTATACCTTCTGCTGTGGGTCATAAATAAAACTAGATAAGGCTCTCCTTCCATCTATGTTATTTTTTATTCTTTTGCTCTCATGGTTTGGCAGATCATATATATATATATATATATATATATATGATTGAGAGCAAACTATATAGCTTTATGACTTTGAAGAGTAGTATAGATTGTCATTAAAATCTCTATACTTCACCCTATCTCGGTAAATGGCATAACTTTCCCCAAAGTTATGATAGAAACCTTCAATGTCAATGTCCACTCTGGGGAAAATGATTAGAACAAAAATTTTCTTTTCAAAAACACCCAAACAAATAAAAGGATCCAAGTATAAATTTAAATTGCTTATGGAGACAACAAAACTGAAAATTTGCTTGATGGCTATACTGGCTAGTTTTAACTGTCCACTGAACACAGACTAGAATCACATAGGAAGATAGTCTTAATAAGAAATTATTTAGATCAGGTTGGCCGGTTTGCATGTCTATGGTGGACTGTCTTGATTGTTAAAAATATATGAAGACCAGGCTGACATCATTCCGTAGTCCATATCCTGAACAGTATGTATGTGGAGAAAAGTAGAAGCATGAACGAATTCATTTGTCTCTGCTCTTGTCTGTGGATGTGAGTTGACAGGCTATCTCAAGCTCCTGCCACTGTGACTTCCTAACAGTGATGGATTATAAACTGGGATTGTGATCCAAAATAAATCCTTTCTCTCCTACGTTGCTTGTTGTCAAGGTATTTTATCACAGCAATAGAAATGAAAGCAGGACAAGGCCCATGTGATAAAGGGCTGTTGCCCAGCATGCCAAGATTGCAGGTGATGGAGCCCTGAGAGTAGAATCTGAAAAGAGGCCTTGGGTCACTGGAAGGAAGGATGACTTGGTTATATCAAGTGCTTTGCTATAGTGTGCTGAGCAGACTAACACATCACTAACAGGTTATTTGACCAAATATAATATGCAATTTGACAAATGTAGGCACCACAGATTGGACTCATTACCAATCTTGGCATTCCCTGACTTCCATTTGAGTACCAAATTTCATTATTTGGCATTCGAATACCAAATTTCTCTTTGCTTTTGTTATTCTGGCTTTGCTCTCTCTCTCACTCCATTGGCTCCTCTCACTCCCTCTTATACAAACTCTTTACCTCTTCTGGATGACCTCTTAAAATCTCAGAACACCAGTTTCTGTTGGTAACTAGGCAGGCCTGGCCATCTCTCCCACTGTCTAGAGCTACAAGCAACACATAATTGAATCTCCACATGGATGCTGTATTAGACGCTATCATTAAGGATTTC
Organism: Peromyscus maniculatus bairdii; assembly: GCF_049852395.1. Taxonomy (NCBI): domain Eukaryota; kingdom Metazoa; phylum Chordata; class Mammalia; order Rodentia; family Cricetidae; genus Peromyscus; species Peromyscus maniculatus. Next base: position 167,090,237 of record NC_134852.1, on the reverse strand, counting down.
CATCAACCTAGCAGAGGCCAGAAACTACTTTAGAGAAGAATTTAGAATTTGTTTGGAAGCATACAATCAAGGTTGCCTGATTTAGATCTGCTTTTTCAGATACTGCTCCAAGTTCCAAATGCAAAATTTTAGATGAAAGAGGATAATTGAACAAACTCAGAAATAGTATTTTTTTTCTACAGTAAACCTTGTGGTTAAAATAAAAAGCTCCCAAAATAGAGACCATTTCCTAAAAGCTATAATTAAACATTTCTAATAAAAATCCATTAAACCATAATTCCTTCATGCAATGAAGGAAGGCTTAAGTAAGGGTGGGCAATGTCTCCCTTACCTGAACTATAGGGACTGAAGCTCATATAGAATGTTTTCAACAAAATCAAGATTAGGCTTAAACTCACAGCCCTGTGTATCAAACAGCTGGTCATACATTTCTTAACAGGCTACCCGATGACTTTGACACTGGTAGACATTTTAAACGGAAGGGATATTCAAAACCAGAGCATCCCATCTTACAAAGAATAAACCAGGACACGGAAAATCTGTATCATATCAAAGAAGATATACCAAGTAAATACAAAATGCCCAGTACCCTGCCTTACCCTTAAATACTCAGGTGAATTGACTACAAACAGATGTGAATCTCATCAGTTCCTGGCCATTACCAATATTGGCATGCCATGCCTCCATGGGCACTTTACTTCCTACATTAAACTTTTGTTCTTTGTCTTTAAAAGTATCTATCAATTTTCCCGGTCTCCTATCCCTTAAATATAATCATTGGCTTTTGATTCAACCCTAAATCTCACTCTGTGGCATCACATGTAAAACATGAATGGGAGAGACTTAGTTTGTAAATGTAATTATAAGGTTAGACATAAATGATGTGACTGCTTATTAAGAGCCAAAGAATTCCAACATTTAGAATCAAGTTGTTTCTGCTTCAGATAAACTTTTTCTCTCTCCATTGTATTTGTTGTATTCCCTAGGTAAGGTATTGATACTGTAATAGATACACTATAGCCTAAAAATTCATTAACACAGGAGGATAAATTGGAATAGACTGTATAAAAATTCATATAGAGCCTACATAACTGCTACATAAACTTCTTCAGTATTCACTGAAACTCAGGCCTTAAAGTGAAGATTTTATTTCCAAAGCCATCTCATTATCTCCTGCTTTAACACACAGTATGTATAACATTCCTGACAACAAAGAAACCAAGTGGAAAATGGTTCAGTTTATTTACAACTCATTCTTCTCTCTTTTCTCAGTAGCACCCAATCGAACATCATCCTGACATTGGTTCTTCCTAAAACCAACTGTTACATCCTCACAAACTTTCCTCTTTTCTTTCATTTTGTCCCTAGCCCATGATGGTTAGATAATACACTTTTGCATTAAACTGGGGACGAGAATGATAAATGTAGAAAGTTATGCCTCAGAGGTTGGGTTCACTCAAGATCCCTGCTGTATTTCCCAAGTCTTTATTTAAGACTAAAAAGGTCTAAATTTCCTTTGTGGATTGATTCTAAAATGAAGCATAGAAGATTTATTCAGAAAACGAACACCTTATGCATACAAGGAAACTAAGGAAAATGATTACTTTTATGCGCTCTCAGCCATATCCCCAAGTGGGCATAACATTTCAAAATCTAACATTTCTTAAAGCATAGTCTATTTATGGTCTGACTTCTCTAAAAAGGGAGAAACAGATGGACAAAAGAGTGTCCAAAATTATCATGAACTCCTCAAGAAGGGACAATGGAGACAATTCCTAGGATTTTCTTCAGGATATTTGGGTAATAGATGTTAATTTTTTTTCTGATATAGCTGTAGCTCTTGATTAGTAACTTTTATTACTGTATATTCATTGTATACAATGATGGGCTTTATAATAGCATTTTTGTTCAAATGCATAATTCATTGATTCATCTTCCATTATCTTCCTGTCTTGCCCCTCCCAATTAGTTACCTTCCTTTTTATGAACATGTCCATCTTCTACTTTCATTTCATATTTATATAATACCAGCATGCCTTCATGTGCACACATGCATGTGCATGCACACACGCACACACACACCCCACATAGAAAAATTTAACATTCATATAGTATTTGTCTTTCTTAGTTGGGTAATTTTACTTATTATTATGGTCTCTACCACTTCCATGCACTTTCCCTGTAAATGACATAATTTTGTTCTTTGTAGCCGAATAAAATTTTTTGTGTGTATATGTCACATTTTCTTTACCCAGGCATCTCTTGGTGGGCACCTAAGCTGATTCTATAACTTGATTCTGTGGATGATGTTACAAAAATGGAAAGTGTTAGCCCTTCATTAGGTAGAAATTTACTCATTTTGGAGTCCAAATATAAGCATATCTTTTCAATCTACAAAACAACCTTCTTTTTCCATTTGTATATATACAGTCTGGGTAAGCCCTTAAGAGCTTAATATCATGTGGCCTGTCAAAAACCCACCACTTGCAATAGGTTCACTTTTGACTTGACCACTGTCTTAGAGCAGTAGTTGCTACTTTAAAACTTGTTAATAATTTTGCCTAGGTAACTCTAGGCAGCTCATTTGACTGCATGGATCTACCTCCACAAGAGAATCACCATTGGGTGAGAGCACACTTCTTTCAGCCATCCAATTAATTAACCGCTTGAGAATTCTTTACTCTTTCATACACATTTTAATTGATTGATATAGCACATCCCACACCCTCACCACTCTTTCCTCCCATCAGAAAGAGAAAACATACTGTTTTACATCAGAAAACTTTATATGACTTGTGCAGATTTATTGCATACTCTCTCATTGAGCTGTGAGAACAACTATTTGTTGATAGAGCTATTTCAGAGCTGAAACTCTGAAAAACATCAGCAAGATATTTTACAATAACAATATAGTTCTTTGTCTGTGTCAAAATCAGCCCAAATGGCAGAAGCCATTCAGAATCTCACACTATGAGAAAGAGAGCTTGATCTAAAGTCTTGGCAAGAAATTATCATTTTTTTAAGGCCATCAGCTTGTTTCAAAGATCTTAGCTGAGTGCTTCTGAAGATCAGCAGCTTCTAGAAGACTTCTAGAGCCTTGAATTCTGTTATAGTCAGTGCCTCACGGATGTCAGAATACGCTATATGTATACCCTCCTATATTAAAGGTACCTTGTTCTCTAAAGTTTATCCTCAGGGTCTATGACATTAGTTTCTTTCTTGAATTGAGTAAATGGAGTTCCTTGTTCCAAGGACTTTATCAAAACGATTCACTGTTCTTTATTTTTTCCCCAGTGGTTCTAGTGTCGGCTTGTTTACACCTAAGAGATTCAGTGAAGTTGCTTTTTTTCAGATGTTTGCTACAATGACACAGCAAAGGAGTCAAAAAGACTTCATGACACAGCAACTATGGATTACAGCACAGGCTTAAAGATGATCTAGGTCTTTAGCCATTCCTGAGTTGTTCTGCTTCTCAAATATAATAAAACACTCTAGAGGGGAAGAAGGATTTAAGGTTGAATATGTCCACAGAAAGTGGCCAGAATACGTATGAAAATGAGACTTGCAACATCCAATTAGCAAGATTAATCATACTTATGCTGGAATTGCCCCAGATGGCCAAAAGTTGCCAGCTTCTCTATTTTCTTTTACCCTGATTCTTACTCAGAAACAAGCAGAGAAAGGCAAATATGTTTCCACTACTGTTAGCCACCTCTAGCATCCCTATACCCACAACCTCCAACTTGAACATTTTTGAAGCCTGCCCCTGACTTTTTAACCTGTAAAAGTTCTTCCTATTCCTCTGCTGAGTGCCTTGAGTTTCTGCCAAATGCACTTGATGGTAGCTATCTCTTGCTATAGGATGTTCTGAATTCTCAACTGCTCTTGGTGCCTTTTATAAATTCTATGCCTTGTGGCCATGATCATGTATCTGCTTCAAATACAGTGTTTGTTTTTGGGCAGTGGTTGGGAAAACATTAATGTACCTTAGAATCACCTAGAAGACTTGTTTAAACAGATTTTTGTGGCTATACTTCAGAATTTGTAGTCCAGTGAGTCTTTGGTGGGACTAAAGTATCTGCATTGCTAACAAGTTTCCAGATTATGCTAATGCTGTTGGTCACATGACAATTGGAGAAATATTTCTTTAAGCCAGCAATATGATTTAGTGACAAGTGCAATAATTCCTTGATTTATGTAGTGTGCTTGCTCAGAATGGAGCAGTTGAATAAAATCTATGAGCCCAAAGTCATATTTTAAGCATGACCTTCTTTGGAAACAGACACCTTGAGTTGGAGTTATGAGGTTATAAGAGGAAGAGAAATGAATTTGGTCAGAGTTGGAAGAAAATGTCTTCAGCCTGCTCATAATTATGATTTGTTTTGTCCTTCTCAGGTAATTAGCCATACTTCAGCAAAGACAAGTAGGACACTGTGTGCTTACTCATGCATGACAGATAGATAACAATACAGCTTCCCACTGTGCAAAAGGTGAGAAGATTATGGGGTTAAATTAGTTAAGATTGTCATTTACAAGACAAGACTTGTAATTTAAGAATAACATCTGGGTAGTAATTAACTACCTCCTTAGTAGAATCCACTGACATTTGAGTTAAAATAGTGATGCAGGATATTTGGAGATGGGAAAAGTTAAAGATTCAGTCCTTATCCATGCAGCTGAGAGGATGAGGCAAGTGACATTAAGAGTCAAAGACAAATATCACAGTTTCTCTTCTCACCTCTAGATCCTAGATTGTATGAAGATACATAAAGTAATATCCATGCATAGATGTGCATGTATTAGATACATGCATGTATATGTGTATATATATGCATATATATACATATATATCTGTATATTATATATGCATGTGAATGTAAAAAAGAGACCAATGGGGAGGAAGTAGACTAGTAGTGAGGGAGAGGGGAAAGAGTAAAAAGAAAGGATGTTGGAGTGAATATGGTCGAAGTGCATGACATACTTGAAAGAAATTGTCTCTAGGAAATCTATTATTATATACGATGAATATGTAAGAATAAAAACATTTTTAAAGGAACTGGTGAACTGGCAGTAGAGCACTGCTGTGGAAGCCCACATGCTTCCTTCATGTTGCACGTGAATCTTGTGGCCTATGATCATTGCCCCTCCCTCCCACTGAGTTAAGTAATCCATTATTTCAAGTTGGCATCACTTCTTTCCCGGTTCCCTCCTCCAGTGTTCCTAAATCCATCAGCTGCCCCAATAGTCACTGGATGCATCCTGTTTTCAGTTTTATCTTCAGTCCTTATTTGGATGTTCTTAGTTTGAAAAGAGACACATGATAAATCTCAACATTATTTGAACAATTGCATATTTCTGTGTAATGTGCCTAAGTTAGGCTTTCCTTTCAATAAAAGTGATGGTTAAACACTTCCTTTTTTGTGTGTTCTACACTAAGAGAGCAGTGCTCAGGGAAAACAATGTGTAAAGTAGCCAGTTTGGGCAGCAAGGAGATGACTCAGTGGGTAAGAGCACTTGCTGCAAAGCCTGAGGGTTGGAGACCCCCCTAGTGGAAGTTGAGAACCAACTACTGAAGTTGTCCTCAGACCTCTGAACATGCATGAACACACACACACACACACACACACACACACACACACACACACACACACACACAAGCAGGCACACACACAATCTAATAAATTAATGAGTGAATACACAAATGTAAAAAACATTTTAGCTTTTATTTCTTATTTTCAAATATGTGTATCTGGAGACAGTTTTATTCCCTACATTAAATATATGGATCGTTGTACTTTATAATATATATATACATATATACATGTACACACATACACACACAAATAGTATGTAAACTGAAGTTTTGAACACATTTAAACTTTACAATTAAAATTGCTTTGTTAGTGACTATTTCAGGATTGAAATAAAATTAAAGGCACTGAAATAATCAACTTTGAAATATTAAAAACATTTTAAATTGCCAGTTTGGGTCTTTGATTCTTAAAATTAAAGAAAATGAGCCTGAAAACAACATACATGGCAATAAGAACAGGACAGAAGCAGGTCTGAGACCACTGTTTAAAGATGGGATTGTTTGGCTAAGTGACAGATTATATTCAAGGTTATGCTACTTGGTGATCAAAAATGACCTTTTAATAATTTTCTTATCAGTGACATCCTGGGGAATTACGAATGAAGCTGGTGATAATTTCCAGTGAGGCACTGAGTCTATTTGATGATGGGGACACCTATGGCAACATCACATACCTTTCCTCTCTGCTGGAGCCTAATTTCCCCTAGACCCACTTTATTGAGTACAATGATGGAGCTGTCCTTGGTAGCTTCATTCAGGCCAAAGGGCATCACTGCCTGTTGTTTGAGAGTAAGTTTCTTCCTGAATAAAATCTAGCTAGGCCATTACCCAGAAGCAATAATTGGGCTATTATATCAGGAACAAACAAAGCTCACAATGAAGAAATATTCACTAGCTTTTAAATACTGTAATCCACAAAGATGAAAATCGGTAAAGACAAAGATTATGTCTTCAGCTCTCTTTCTTTTTTCTGATAATTTAAATGGAGGGGTATGGTGATATTTTATCTGTGTACCCCAATAAAGTTTATCTGAGGATCAAAGGAAAAAGCCAGCTACTATAGTAAACATAGAGGTCAGGCAATTGTAGCACATGCCTTTAATCTTATCACTTGGAAGGCAGAGATTCATCTGGATCTCTCTGAGTTCAAGGCCACACTGAGAATAGAGCCAGGAGTGGTGATACATACCTTTAATCCCAGAACTAACCATAAAGGTCTGGAAGTCTGTACAGACAGACAGGAAGTGACAGAGCTGGGCAGGAAGAGGAAATGATGTAGCTGGGTGGAGAAAGGAAATGAGATAGCAGAGCAGAAAGGCATAGAGCCATGGGTAGACAGGAAGTAAGTCTCTTTGGAGACTGAGGTGTTGGTAATGTGAAGTTGTCTGTGGCTTTTCCTATTCCTCTGATCTCTCAGGTTTTAACTCCAATATCTGGCTTTGGGTTTTTTTTTTATTAATAAGACCATTTAGTAATTCATCTACAGAGGGGGGAATTAACTGTGTACAATGTGTTTAACTATCTTTTCTGTTGTTTAGTTTCTTTAATGGAACTTCAAATCATTTCACTTTATATGTTCATTATACATGGTATATAAAGAGAGATCTTTCTTTCAAGTATATATTGTAGATTGGATACATTTCTACCATATCTCCTTCTCTTGAACCATCTACTCTTCCACCAGTTTCTTCTGTTTCATTAGATAGATTCACTTCTATTTTTGTGCTATATAGACCTACATTATTTTATGTGTCTATGTTAAATCTAGAAACCACAATGAAAGAAAACATAAGATATTTGTCTATTTGAGACTGGCTGAATTTGCTTATATAATTATCTACAGTTGCATCCATGTTTTTTGTAGATAATATAACTTTCTCGTTATGACTGAAACAGTTCTAGTGTGCGTCTGTGGCACATTCTCTTCTTGTATTCCTTGGTCACTGAGGCTGCTCATAACTTGGTTATCACAAGTGGTGCTACACCAGTATGCATTGATGTGCAAATATCTCTGTGATAGTGTGCCTTCAAGTCCTTTAGACAAATATCTAGAAGTGGTATAGTTCATTTGGTAGGTCTATTTTTAACTTTTTGAGAGCTTCCTATACTGAATCTACAGTGGTGGAGTAGTCTAAGCTCCTGCCAGCAATATATAAGCTTTCTTTTTTGTCCATATCCTCATCAGCTTTTGTTGTTATTTGTTTCTTAATGACTGACATTCTGACTGGGATGAGATAGAATCTTAAAATAAATTTAGTCCATATTTCTCTGATGGCTAGTGAGGGTGAGCCTTAAAAAAGATTTATCATTTATTATTTATTTATTTGTATGCATATGTGTTGCAGGTGTGTGTACTTATGTGAGCATGCAAAGTCTAGGTATCTTTCTCTATCTTTTTTCAAATTATTCTCTCTTTTTGTAGATGTTTTCATTTAAAAATCTTCACATTCAATCTATTTTGATCATAAACTTTCCCCTTTCCCAACTCCTTCCAGATCCTCCCCACCAGCCTACTCTTCTTCCAACTTCAAATTCTCACTTTCTCTCTCTAAAAATCAAACAAAACCCAAAAGACAAAAACAAATAAACAAAAAATAGTGGTTAAAAATAGCAAAACAAAATAAAGACACAGACAAAAACAAAGAACAAAAAGCAAAAACCACTGGAGTCTGCTTTGTGTTGGCCAGTTATTCCGGGCATGGGGCTGCCCTGGTGTGTGCTTGATAAGCCCATGCCACCTATTCTTTAGACACAAGGCCTTTTCATGAACCGTGGGCTTAAGTTTTACCAGTTGGGCTGGAATCCAGCCATCCCCAGTGATTTTCATGTGTCTTTCTTCCTCAGAGCTGGAGTTACAGACATGTGTGGAATGCTCATCTTACTACATGGGTGTTGGGATGAGAACTCTGGTCTTCTGACCTGCAGCTAACAATTTTAAAGTATAGAGCTGTCTCTGTAACCTTGGGCTATACTTTTTCAAGCATTTAATGACCATGTATATGGAGAAGTTTTTAGTGAATGTGTAAGGAATAATGTCTTTGGTGACTGTATAGTTCAACATTATTTTCTGTGCCTGTATTTTGCAGTGTTTCCCATAATTTTTTCCTCTAAGAAATTCAGGTTTTACATCATGGTCTTTTGGTCAGTTTGGCATGATTATGGAATGAAGACCAGCTAGAAATCCCGTTTCTCACTGCTATGTATAGCTGTCCAGCTTTCCCAGAACCATTTGGTGAAGTGTCTGGCTTTTCTCCAGTGTGTATTTTTGACATGCAAATTTAGGTGTCTGTGGCTATGTAGATTTATGTCTAGGGTCTCTATTCTATTCTACTGGTCTCCATGCCTGGTTTTGTGCCAATAGAATCCTGATTTTGTTTTTGTTTTTTGTATTGCTTTGTAGTATGATTTGAAATCAGATAGGCGGATAGTTGCAGCATTATTCGTTTTGCTCAGATTTGCTTTTTGAATTCATGGTCTTTTGCATTTTCATGGGAATTTCAGTATAATTTTCCTACTTTTGTAAAAAATGACATTGGAATTTTGATGGGAATTTTTGAATTTTTAGATTTTTTTTTTGGTAGTAGGGCTATTTTTTTCCAGGCTATCAATTCTGTTATTCCTTAAGCATGGGAAGTCTTTCCATCTTCTAGCCTCTTGTTCTTCAATTATTTTTTTCAGTATTTTAAAGTTTGCAGTGTGGTAGTTTTTCACTTCCTTGATTAGGTTTTTTTCTGAGATATTTAGGACAACTATGGTTGGAATTAATTCATTATCAAAATGGTTATTAATTATATATAAGAAAGTTACTGAATTTTTCATTATAATTTTGTGCCCTGTAAGTTTTCTTGAAGCTTTTATCTGGTCTAATAATTTTCTAATGGCATCTTTAAAGTCTCATATAGAAATATGCCATCAGTAAATAAGCATACTTTGGCCTCGTCTTTTCTTATTATTCCCTTCATTTCCTGCTCATATTTTATTGTTTCCTCTATGACTTCAAGCATTATAGTCAATAGGAGTGGGAAAAGGGAACACCTGTAGCATGAATCTTAAAAGATCTTATTAATAAAATCAAACTCGAGGCCAGTTATTGGGGTCAATGCTGGTAGATCAGAGAACAGAACAAGCCACAGCTATCTCACCTTGCCAATTTTCTCAGCTGGTCCTGTTTCCTCAGACTGGAAGCCTCTGAGTTCTCTGAGAATGAGTCTCAGCTGAACTGCTGCTAGAAGCCTGAATGCTTAACCAGCCAAAATGCTTAACCAGGCCAAATGCTTCTAGTTTCTGGTCCTCACGCCTTATATGCCTTTCTGCTTTCTACCACCACTCCCTGGGATTAAAGGCTTGCTTTCTGGGATTAAAGGCGTGATGAGTCACCATGCCTGTCTGTATCCTTGAACACATGGATTTCTGCCTCTGGAATGCTAGGATTAAAGGCGTGTGCTACCACTGCCTCTCCTTTATGTTTAATATTGTGGCTGCTCTGTCTCTGACCCCAGATAAGTTTATTAGCATGCACAATATTTGAGGGAATACAATACCACAGACACCCTTGGCTCTTTCTTGATTTCAGTGGAAATACTGTGAGGTTTTCCCCATTTAGCATAATACTGGCTATGTTGCTGCTGCCTCAAGTATACTGGAAAAGTGTCACAGCGCTGTCAAATATTTACTACATTAAAATATCTTAGAGTAAACTTGAACTAGCTTTTAGAGGAAAGCAAATTAGAGATTCAACAGGGCTAGTCGACAATGTACACAAGACAATAGAACAAAGCAAAGGACAGCAAACACAGAGACTCGTATTAATATTGACCAAGGTCTTAGTTTATGTTGGAACTTATGTACAAAAGCTAGTGTATGTCAGTCACCTGAGGGTAGGTAGTTCCTGTTCAATTGCAAGTTCTAGGTCAGGAGGTCTCCAAGATGAGGTGATGCTGCTATCTGGCTGGGCACAAGCATTGTGTCGTGTGGGGCTGAGTGCTCAACATGATAACTGAAATTGAAAAGGGAAAATTAAGCTTGGTGTAAATTGTGACACATCCTGAAGATGATATTGAAAAGACTGATTTAAACAAAAATAATGGAGCAGATCTGATGGATTCAGACAAACTTTCATAAAATAAATTTTAATTTTAGGAATAGTCACAAGATGAAGAGACAACAGGATCAGGGGAGAAATGGCTGTCTGAGAAGTCAAGGTATATTTTGAGACATAAAATACATTTGAGGCCATGGAGACAGTAAAAAAAATGCAAAATTTAGAGATAAGATCAAGAGAAAAACACTGGCATTGCAAAAACTAGTAAGGAAAGAGTTGGTGGATGTGACAAATGGCAGGCACCCAGGTGCAAATGCTGACCCATCACACCTGGAGACATCCTGATATCATCAGCAAGCTTGACAGGAAATAGAGGAATATGGAGCCTTCAGTTGAGAGGTACTAATGAGTACATACTAGAAGAAACCTGAGAAATTTGGGGGAGTTAAATGCTAATTTTTGAAAGGATATTATTATGAGCTCAGAGTGAAAGAATAAAAGAAATGAATGGAAATGAGACTCAGATTCTGAAATGGATCCCGAACTTCTCAAGCACTGTATAAACACTGGAGTGCAGAGAATAAACAAGCTTCAGCTGAGGTCTTATTCATAAAACATCAGTTAACGTGTTTCAGTCAGCCTCTTACGTAGTTACAGTACAACACTCTGATGCCTTGTGGTTCACATTGCTCAGTTTATTGCAGCAGTTCAGGTCCAGCACTTTTATCATTAGCTCTGTTTGTTGTATATTTATTTAAAGATGTTATGACTAAATTTAATTTTGAGAGGATTCTAATTGTGTTGTGACTCCAAAGACTCTTTTGATGATAGTGGCTTTAGCTCTTAGGGTATTCTTTTATCCCATACACTGAACATTATTGTATTTATTGTGGCAGGAACTCTTTGTGGTCTCTTAATATATATCCCCCTCCTTTCTCCATAGCATCATAACATTCATTTTTTAGTTAAAATAAATATCCAGCTTCTTTCATGCTTAATTATGGTGAAAGTGTGAGAAGAATGATTGATAAGAAAAATGGGATATAGAGGGGAGTAATATTAACTCATATGAGAATGTTCTTATGTAACACAATCTCATGGACAATGAATACATATGAGAAATTAAAACTAAGCAAAAGATCACCTACTCACTAAAACAACAACTGATGAAAACTTTTTAAAGAGCAATAAGGTTGTGTTCTCCCATTCTAGTTTCTGTCTACACAGTTGGAACAGTGGCAGAATAGTGACCCACCTCACACTGTGTGGAACAGGAGAATGATATAGTGTAAGCATGGAAGAATAGGTCAGCTGAGCCTGTGTTTTTTCATGTCCCCAAGTTACCAAGCACCTGTACACTCAGAATTTTTCATGAAAGAGAATGTTTTTATTATATATTTTGAATTTCACTGCAGTAGCCAAAAAATATTTTCTAATCAGTTCAGGCTACTTAAACAAGGTGTGAGAAGCCTGGTAGATGGCTCGACTTCCCAAGCATGGGCTCTCTCATCTTTCTGTTGTAAGATTATCTTCTAGTCTTCTAGAATATCCTTCTCCCTTTGCCTTCATCCCTGAAGTTTCTCCACACCTGTTCCCTCATCCATCCCTCTCTAATGAAAGAAACAAACATTTCTTTTCCAGAATGCCCACACTTTCACATACACTCTTTTTTTTTTTTTGGTTTTTCGAGACAGGGTTTCTCTGTGTAGTTTTGGTGCCTTTCCTAGATCTTGCTCTGTAGACCAGGCTGGCCTCAAACTCACAGAGATCCGCCTGCCTCTGCCTCCCGAGTGCTGGGATTAAAGGCGTGTGCCACCATCGCCCAGCAACACATACACTCTTAATTGTATCTCTTCCTGACCCTTCAATGATGTAATGAATTCCTGCTTTCAACTTTTTTCTTTTCCTTGAATATTCAAATTTCTTAAACTGTGAAATGTAATTTGTCTGTTGTTCTAATAGATTTTGATATAGTTTTCTTTTATGTGAAATTACTTAAACGATTGAGCTATGTACACTGTCTCCATTTCCTTTTTGTTCACTCTTTAAAAGTAACCCACAAAACAACTTCCTATTTAATTGGTATGTTAGGGACAGTGATGTGACTCAGTGGGTTAAAGTTGTCAAGCCTGACAAGCTGAACTTGATCCACAGGGCCTACATGGTACAAGAAGAGAATTGATTCCCACAGGCTTTCCACTGACTTTCACACACTGCCACAGTTTGTATGTATGTATACATGTAATCAGTAAGCTAATTTAATTTTAAAAATTAAAGATGGAATTAATGTTGTAAAAACTCTATATTACTTAAGGTTCTCCAGAGAGTATTATATTAAGTAGCTTCACAATACTGAATGGTTGTTTTCAGCTTTTGTCATTATAAACATTATAAAAACAACTCTCCCTATGCTATGTTTGCTTGATCCTTTCTTTCTTGTTGATAATTGATATTGATTTTCTTGGGATGGAGAAGTGGTTCAGCTGTTAAGAGCACTGACTGCTCTTCCAGAGGACCTGGGTTCAATTCCCGGCACCCACATGGAGGCTCACGACTGTCTGTAATTCCAATCCCAGGGGATAAGATGGCCTCTTCTGTTTTACATCTTAGTATCCTCCTATGAGTAAGTACATACCATGTTTGTCTTTCTGAGTCTGGGTTACCTCACTCAGGATGATTTTTTTTCTAGATTCATCCATTTGCCTGCAAACTTCATGATGTCATTGTTTTTCTCTGCTGAGTAGTATTCCATTGTGTATATGTACCACATTTTATTTATCTATTCTTCAGTTGAAGGGCATCTACGTTGTTTCCAGGTTCTGGCTATTACAAACAATGCTGATATGAACATAGCTGAGCAATTGCCCTTGTGGTATGATTGAGCATTCCTTGGGTATATGCCCAAGAGTGGCATAGCTGGGTCTTGGGGGAGATTGATTCCCAATTTTCTGAGAAAGCGCCATATTGATTTCCAAAGTACAAGCTTGAAGGGGAGGAGAGTTCAGCTCCACATCCTCTCCAGCATAAGCTGTCTAGATTCCTACTCACAACTCCAGGGAGGCTACCTAGAAAATAGGACCCTAAGAAAGACACAGGGATCACCCAATGACAGAGAAATGGATGAGATCTACATGAACAACCTGGATGTGAGTGGGGGTAATGAAGGGCAAGGGTCGAGGGAAAGAGAGCTTAGGGGAGCGGGAGATCCCAGCTGGATCAAGAATAGAGAGGGAGAACAAGAAATAAGAGACCATGATAAATGAAGACCATGTGAGAATAGGAAGAAGCAAAGTGATAGAGAGGTCCACAGAGATCCACAGAGATACATCCACAATAGACTACCGGCAATGGGTGAGAGAAAGCCCGAACTGATCTACTCTGGTGATAGTATGGCCAAATACCCTAAATGTCATGCTAGGAATCTCATCCAATTACTGAGGGAACCGGATGCAGAGATCCATGGCCAGGCCCCAGGTCCAATTGACAAGAAAGAGGAGGGTTTGTATGAGCGAGAATTGTTGAGACCAAGATTGGAAAAAGCACAGGGACAAATAACCAAACGAATGGAAACACATGAACTATGAACCAATGGCTGAGGGGCCCCCAACTGGATCAGGCCCTCTGGATAAGTGAGACAGTTGATTAGCTTGAACTCTTTGGGAGGCATCCAGGCAGTGGGACTGGGACCTACCCTCAGTACATGAGCTGACTGTTTGGAACCTGGGGCTTATGCAGGGACACTTAGCTCAGCCTGGGAGGAGGGGACTGGACCTGCCTGAACTGAATCTACCAGGTTGAACTCAATCCCCAGGGGAGTCTTTGCCCTGGAGGAGATGGGAATGGGGGGTGGGCTAGGGGGAAGGCAGGGGGTGTAGGACAAGGGAATCCATGGCTAATATATAAAATTAAATTAAATTATAAATAAAATTTAAAAACGTCAAAAAAGTTGTACTAAAATTGTATTAAATCTAGACTTTCTATGCTCCATGAATTGATTAACAACAAAAAAAAATGGCCTCTTCTGGCCTCTGAGGACACAGTTTGTAGGTGCTGTACAGACATATATGAAGGCAAAACACTCATGTGCATAAAAATAAAAATAGTGTTTTCTTGTTCATACAAAGTATTTTCCTCTATAATTTTCATATCTAGTAAAAGAAGAAGAAGATGCAAATCTGAACCAACTCCCCCATGGAATGAGACCATTTCTCCTTCCTCATTGCTGCCGTCTAAACTTAGGTTGACATTCCCTCCTCAGATTCCAGTATTTAATTAGATATAAGCTTTGATTAGTTACAATTGAAAGTTTCTTATTGATGTGAAATGAAGGAAGGGATGGGTCTCTATAATCTCCATTCACTCAACAGCTTTACATCTTGACAAGCTTCATCCTCTGCGGTATCAGAAATTGCGGTATCAGAAAAAGCTAGGCAAAGGAGAAGATAGACAGAGAGGTGTAGACATTTGCTGTTATGTGTAACATAATCATGTACCCATAGTCTAGAATAAATCTATCAAGGATCACTTCTCTAGTGTCACCTCAACTGACACTAGAAGAAGATTATGTTTATGGTGGATCTAGTAGAGACACAGACACCACACATAGAGTGGCAGAGGATAAAAATGGAGCAGTCAACCAGGAAAAGAGATGGAGTTGGGGAAGTAGAAATGGATCAGACAAATAGGATGTTCAAAATTCAGCCTGTAATTAGAGACTCACAAACAGATCTTCCTTTTTAAGGTTCTGGGTAGCAATGGGAACACCTGAATGTTAGCTCTTAAGTCACCTGTGCCACATATTATAAGGTCTCATTATTTCCATGTCACAGATCTCAAGTTTGTGAAGCAGAGATAGGTCTCGCTGGCATTTCCCCATTAGTTTTACTTTAAATGTTCAATTTGTAGCAAAAGAAGTTCAGAAGCTATAAGCTACAAATCTACAGCGGATGGCATTTTCCGATGTTGACTGCACCATCTCCTATCCCATATAATCTGTAGTAATGTCACCTGTCATAGGTTATTTGGGCTGCTATAACAAGTTGTCATAGACAAGGTGGATCAAAAACAGCTGTAATGATGACACACAGTTCTGGAGGCTAGGAAGTCCAAAATCAAAGTGCTTATAGACTGGTTCTCAAACAGCCATCTCCTCTTACTGCCCTTGCATGGCAGAAAAGGCAAAGGAGCTTTTCATCATCTCCCATGAAAGTACTAATCCTATCTATTAATGCTTCACTAAGATCCCAGCATCTTCCCAAGGCATCACCTCCTATTAGGCCCATGCTGGGTTAGGATTTAATTAACAAAAGGTTTTTGTTACTGTTGTTTTGGTTCAGGAACACAATCAGGGTACCATAACTTACTGCTCACCTGTTTGGATTTCAGATTATTTTTCCAGAATCTAGATGAACATATGACTACTTCAGACAAGAGACTGTGGTGGATTCAATGCTCTAACTTTCAGAGCGCAGATTCCACTTTATGTTTGGAACCCAGAAGAGCTCTGAGCTACCATGCAGAGTCCACCCACCCTGGGATTGAAGCACTTGAGGACAGTGAGGTCACATGTTGTTGTGAGTAAAATGCTTCTGCCTGAGTCCAATCCTTACTTTTGCCAGCTATTCTGGTATTGTCCCTGAGCCTTTAAACATGATGAACCAGAGACAAGCCACACTCACTGTGCCACCCCAGGATCTTGATACATAGACCCTTAGGCCATAAATAATGACATAATCGCAGCTTTATGACCTGAAATTTAAGATGGTTTGTGATGTGTCGAATCTAGTTAGCATAAAAATCTAAGATACCCTCTTCACTCTGGTGGCGATGATGGATAGGTTTTTTAATTGACAATCTTGTTGCTTTTCATTTAATTCCTGGCAAAAAAGGAAGATGAGTGGGTTGGAAGCCACATCTGAGAAGAAAAGATGTGTTGTTGTTTTTTTTAATGATGGCAAATGCCCCTTTCCTTGTCATTATCTGGGATTATGAAACTCACCTCTATGAGCTGGCCTTGTTCTTAAAGCCAACTGAGGAGAGAAAACAGCCTGCCCCAACCACTAAGTACTCCTCTTTGCCTCTGCCAGGCCAATCATCATGAGCCAGCACACACAAACTGTTGCCCTGATGCAGAGCAGCTGTCTAATTACAATTTTGTTATTATTAATTACAGAGTAGAAAATCATTTGTAATTAGCTCAGCCTAAATCATAGTTTAAACAGCCAAAAATTACATTACAAACTAAAGTGTAATTAAAGCACTACACTAAAGTGTTTATTTAAACCCAGTTTAGTTGCAAATTTTTCAATCAGCTTTTCAGACTCATACATGGATTTAATTAGTCTCCAGTACTGACAGTTTAGTGCATTTATTCATTAAGCATCAATATTGCTGAACAAATGTAAATAAAATATAGACAGAGATGCTTTAAAGGGGCAGTCACAGGAACATCTGGGTAAGATAATGAGGCTGGGAAAGATGTGAATGTTAATGAGCCTCCTAAACTGCTGAAAGCGCTGTGGCTCTGGGAAGCCAGGCGTGTCAGTGTGAGTGGATGCACAGTGTAGCTGTCTGCTGAGTCGATTGGACTAACCATGTGGCCATGCAGGGTGGGGTCGAGTCAATTTAATTTGGTTCCTGATGTTGTGATTAGGCTCATCTTAGGTGCGCCTCGGTAAAATTCTGGATGAAGATGAAAGAGAATATCTCTATCAGCTAACCTTTGGGGCTCTCCACATCTTCTCAAGAGCATATGAAGATTTCCAAGGAGGAGCAGCTACTTTCTTGAAGGGTTTAGGGGAAGTGATCTCTAGCATGATGAGTGTCATGCACATCCCAATGAGGAAATTTTCCACTCAAGGGCCATTGTTTGGAAAACTGTCCTTGCCACACATGCAAAAATGCCTGAATGCACTTCTAAATGAGCTGCAGATTCTTCAAAGCACTCACAAGGGATGCTCTGCACTTGCTTGGTAGGACTGGCAGTCCTCAAAGCACTCTGGAGCTCCTTTGAAGTGCCTTCAGAGTCGCCCTTGTTCTTGCTGGATTACCTCAATAGGCTCCAAACATGCCTTCCATTTCCCAGTCTTGTTTCCCCACCAACTTTTTCTCTCCTTTTCATCTTGCTGGCAGAATTGCTGCTCTGAGAATGGCAGCCTCTTTATGTCATTTGTTTACTTATGACTTTGGGGTAGTCTTCACCCCTTCCATCATCCTAAAACTACGTCAGTCAGCTTTCTATTTCTGAGACCAAAACCCAAGACAAAAAAAAAGTGGAAAGGTTCACTTTGGGGTTTAGAAGTGCCAATCAATGGTCACGGACTCTGTTGCTTTGGGCCTGTGCAGCCACAGTGTGTCCTGGTGGGAGCACAGAGCAGAAGAGACCTTCTCATCTCCTGGGGGCAGGGAGTAAAGAGACAAGGGACTGGGCTGGAGACCTGATAGTCCCCAAGAGCATTACCCTCATGACTTATACTTAGTCTCTTTAAGCTGTCCCTCCTAAACGTTCCATATTTCCCAAAGGCAACACAGGCAAGCCATCCAACACCTTTGGGGACCTTCTAGAAAACAACTATAGCAAATGATGTGAGGACCTCTGTGGCCTAGTCTCTATCATTGTATCTCATGCTCTACCTCACTCTAGAACCCATTAGGGTTTCAAAAACCACACAAGCAGCTTTTACATCATCCTTCTTCTACTTATATTTGGCATGTTATCTGTTTCTGCCCATCATTCCCACAACAAATCAGAAGTTAGTTTGAGCAATAACTTGTTTGGGACACTATATAGAAACTCTCAATCTATGCTATTAGCTCTCACACAGGTTCCTCCCCCCCACCCCCCTCTGTTACTCACAATATGTATATTTTGGAGACAAGGGGTGGCTGTGTTTATAACACAAAGATTTGGGGGAGTCATTATTCACATCAGTGTCCCAGGACTTTACTCAGTGCTAATGCCAGCCTTAGTGATGCATCTGATGAGTAGGACTATTCTAATTTGCTTTCTAGTGCTGTGCTAAAACACTATGACCAAAGCAACTTGTGGAGGAAAGATTTTATCTCTTCTCGGATCTAACATCATGGAAGGAAGTCAGGGTAAGAACTCAAGTGGGAAACTGGACCGGGAACTGGAGTGGAAGCCATGGAGCAATACTGCTCACCTGGATTGCTTTCCATGCCTTGCTTAGCCTGCTTTATTACACCACTTGGGACCACCTGCCTAGTGGTGGCACCACCCGGACAGTGGGCCTAGCCCTTCTGCATCAATCATTAATTAACAAAATGCCCCAGCAGATTTGTTGACAGGCAGTCTGAGGGAGGCAAATTATCAGTTAAGACTCCCTCTTCCCAGGTGACTCTAGCTTGTGTCAAGTTGACAAAGACTAATCAGCACAGTCATGATGAGCACCACTCATCACTACTGTTTCAGTGCTGGGATCAAACCCAGGGCCATAGGCATGCTAGCAATTGCTCTACCACCGAGCTCTTTCCCCAACCCACAGTTCACTATATTTTTGAAAGGTAGATAAAGGTTTTGGAAATAGACATACATCATTTAAAGAGAAGATTAAGAGATGGCATCAATGATAAAGTTGTATAAAATGAGTTTGGGTAAAAACAGGAGACTATGGCTGAAAGTAACTAGGCCTTAAGCAATCAATTAGTCATGAGCTAATTGCTTTTTAAATTGTCTCAAATATAGTAACACAATTAGAGCAAAATAATGCTAACTTGACTGTGTTCTTAACTTACAGAAACGAGTTTGAATATTTTAGTTACTGCTTTAATTTTGATAATTGTTAACACGATTAGAGAGATATACTCTGGCAACTTTTGCTTTGTAAAATGCATAATAACCATAGTCCTGAATACAATACTGAGTTACATTCTCTTACTGGATATCAGTTCTGTTCTAACCTGAATGCAGCCACGGGCAATTTACTTTATCTGTCTGTGCTCAGTCTCCTCACTTCTGAAATGTTTATTATAACAGTACTTGACTTTCAGGCTGTGCTGAGACTTAAAGGAGTTACTTTTTAAAGACAATCTTGTAGGTAATTTAGTAGAGTAAGTGATTGTTTGAATGAGAATGGTCCCATAGGCTCATATGTTTGAATACTTTATTCATAATTGGTGGAGCTGTTTGGGAAAGATGAAGAGGTGTGGCCTTGTTACAGGAGGTGTGTCACTGGGGTGGGCTTTGAGGTTTCAAGATTCATGCCATTCCCAGTGTGCCTCTCACTACCTCCTACTCATGGATCAAGATGTGAGATCTCATCTATTCCTGCCATCATGCTTTTGCTATGCTGTCATAGACTCTAACCTTCCAAAGCTATAAGCCCAATTAAATTCTTTCTTTTATAAGTTCTCATGGTCATGGTGTTTTGTCACACTAATAGAAAAGTAGCTATAGGACAGAAGTTGGTAGCAGAGAATGGGTTACCTCTGTGAAGAACCTGATTATGCTTTTTTTTTTTTTTTTGAGAAATATGGAAGACTTTTTTGGGATCTAGGACTAGGAAAGCAGTTGAATGCTGTAAGAAGGAGTTAATAGGCCATTTCAGTTGGATCTTGGAAAACAGTAGTGCTGAGAGCAATGTGAACTATGGAGGACCAGGTCAAGAGGTTTCAGAGGGCAACAATATTAGAACCTGCGTTAGAGACCCTTCTTGTGATATTTTCACAAAGAATGTGGCAGTCTTCTGTTTTTGTTTTAAGAATCTGTCTAAGGCTAAATTAAAAAGCACTGGACTGATTTCCTTGGCAGAGGAGATTTCAAGAGAGCCTAATATTGACTCTGTGATGGGGGTATTAGTAATCACTCTTATGAAGATCTATAATGGAGAAGAGCAAGTTGGGCAAACAGAAATAGAACATGTAAAATCTGAGGAGAAAATAGCTCCCGGAAATTTAATGTTTGAGCCAAGGCTTGTACTGAAAGAGATAAGAAGATTAATAAAAGGGTTCATTTGAAATGAAATAAAGGGATGGGTGTCCTCGGGGTAAGACCACACCTACCTAAGCTTCCAACTTATGAAAAGAAAAGACCTAAGCATTTTTTCTGCTCCTCAAAAGCAACAACAAATGAAAGCTGCTCAAATGCTAATCAAAGGTCTCAACTCCATCCCAAGTAGGCAACCAAACTTATAGTGTCATCCATATGCCTCTGACATTAAGTCATGAAGGATACATGAATAAATGGGTTGTAGAATCTTCCTCTTTGGTTAAGAAGAACCAATGATCTGTGGTTGTATGTAAAATTCATTTGTAGCATGAATTTTAACAGTTCTTATTAATAAAATCAAACCAGAGGCCAGTTATTGGGGTGAATACTAGAAAGTCAGAGAGACAGAACAAGACTGGAAGCCTCTGAGTTCTCATCCAGAATGAATCTCAGCTGAACTGTGCTGCTCCAAAGCCTGAAAGCTTACCTAACCAAATGCTTAACCAGCTAAATGCTTAACTAGCCAAATGCTTCTAGTTTCTGGTCCTCACACCTTATATACCTTTCTGCTTTCTACCACCACTCCCTGGGATTAAAGGCTTGCTTTCTGGGATTAAAGGCATGATGAGTCACCATGCCTGGCTGTATCCTTGAACACATGGGTTTCTGCCTCTGGAATGCTAGGATTAAAGGTGTGTGCTACCACTGCCTCTCCTTTATGTTTAATATTGTGGCTGCTCTGTCTCTGACCCCAGATAAGTTTATTAGCATGCACAATATTTGGGGGGAATACAATACCACAATGAATAATAAAAAGAAAAATAAAAAAAAAAGAAAGAAAGAAAGAAAGAAAAAGAGCCAATGAGGCCAGGAATGTGGCAGGGGAATTCTTTCATGGATAATCTTAGTGGCCATTGCTTGGAGCTGTGAAGGTAAAGCCTTGATTGTGTTAAAGACCAAAAGATGTGAGAGATACCAGAGCCATGGGATGTCTGCCAAGGAGAGCTGCACACTGGTAATGAAACCAGCACAAAAGAGGGATATGTCTTTGTGTGTGGCAAAGCTGGAAGGTCAGAAACATCTAAGCCTTTTAACACTGGAACTACAGGACTTGGAGTTTACTCTGATGGATTTCACTCTTGTTTTGGTCCATTATATTTCCATACTATGCCCCAATTTCTCCCTTTGGAAATGCATATTCCATGACATCATACATTGGAAGTATGCAATTTGTTTTTTGATTTTACATTGAAGTACAATTAAGAGAGAGCCTTGGGTCTCAAAAGAGACTTTGAACTTTGGACTCTTAAAGGATATTGAGGCAAAAGACTATGAGAACCTTTGAAGTTGGACTAACTGTATTTTTCATTATAATGTGGCCATAGACCTATGAGGGCCAAAGAGTGGAATGTTGTGGTTTGAATTAGAACAATCCTCATAGGCTCATATGTTTGAATGCTGGATTCCCAGAAGGTAGAACTGTTTGAGAAGGATTAGAAGGTGCGGCCTTTTTGGAGGAGGTGTGCTACTGGGAGTGGGCTTTCAAAAGACTTACACCATTCCCAATTATCTCTACTACCTGATACTTACAGATCAAGATGTAAGCTCTCAGCTGTTCCTTTTCTCTGATATCATGCACTGGAAGCCCTCTGAAATAGTAAGAACAATGTAACACTTTCTTTTATAAATTGCCTTGGTTAATATTTTGTCACAACAGTAAAAACGTAACTAAGACACAAGTACTCCATAACAGTTTTCAAGTACTGCTTTTATGTAACTAATACTAATTATTTTCTTAATTGAGATATCAAATTTTATCTGTACAAAGTCAATATAGTTTAGAACTCAAAGCAGCAGGGACAGATGAGGACCCAGGGTGGATATGGGATCCTACACAGAGTAAGAGGCCCACAGGCACAGTGATTTCTAGGACTCCTGGCACAAGTTTGCTGACCTAGGCAGGAGGCTCAAGCTGGCCCAGGATAAAGTCCACAGGTAAACAGGAAGCTCTATGACTCACAATAGAGGCAGTAGAACCTGAGGATCCAGGATAGGACTAGATCTCAACCTGGTAAGAGGTTGATCTGTGGAAATGGAGTATATCCACTGCAGTAGTTCAAGCGAGTGACTGATCCTTCTCCTTTGTATCTTAAATCTTATTATTCTCAGTATTGTAGTTACTGCTGCAGGGCTTGAGAACCTCTGGGCTTTTGCATGCTAGTTCTATCATTGAGCTGCTACATCCCTAGCTCCTGGTTGTTTGTTTTGAGACAAGTTTTCACCATGTTGCTCAGACTACCCTTTAAGTCATGATCCTCCAGGCTCTGCTTCTAAAGTGCCGAAATTATGGCCATATGCACACGTCTAAAGGGTCTCTCCCTTTAGAGGTTGATATTTGCCTAATTATCTTGGCTCTAATTTTATGTTCATGGTAGTGATTCTTTTAAATGGGGTACTAATAAAACATCCAGCATGTTGGTAGTAGTTCCTACCAAAATATTTACGTATTTTTCTTCAATTTGTAATAATGAACTTGTAGAGCTGAAGGGAGTCTTATAAACCTACTTAAAACCAAGAAAAGGATCTAGATTTCAGTTGCAAATTTTGAATCTGTGTACCTCTGAAAAGGAAGTCAATGAAATCCCTGCATGAGGTATGAGGCTGTCACTATTTGCAGCTATAGATACAATAAGAAGGAAGGAGGTGCCCATTTGATCTTCAATCACTCACCTTTTACTTCAACTTTTTACCTGAATTTTATAGGACAGCTTCGACTGTGCACTGATCTGGGTTTAGCAAACTTTTTTCTGTTTAGCATAAATCCAACTAAGTACCCCTAATGAATTTGATATCCTCAGGGAATTACCCCGCCCTCTATTGAGGAATGTCATCATAAACTATTCAGTAATACTTGTCATTCTATGTATGTAAGAACAACATGCTCCTGTACAAGACCTTTTTAAATAAGGATCAATGAGAGAAGTTTCTTCCTGTGTTTTTGCATTGTTTTGCATTTTCAGAACTGGATTTTCGCATTAGATTCATGACCACATTTTAGTAATGAGATAGTGTTTTGTTACATCCATCATTCTTTTTCTCATTTCTCTCTGATTCTCAGTTCTCTTTGTTTAAATACTTTATATAATTTTTCACCCTTGTTAAAACAATAATGTGGAATGTATGATTGAATATATTATACATTAATGAATTCATTTTATGTATGTTTGAGAATAAGGACTAATACAAAAGACAAATGAAAATAAGGAAGAAAGACAGAGAGGAGAAATAAAGAAAAAAATTTTAAGTACCTTGAAAATTTGTTCAAATGTAGTCAGACCAAGTGTCTTAGGAGCAGAGCAAATAAGACCTATTCTTTGGGGGGTGGTTGACACGTAGTGTTATCTGCATCTGTGAATGCATGAGTGCCCTTACCTCCTCTTCACTGTCACAAATGTTTGCTTTGCTTGTCATAGCTACATTATAACTTACAATATCTCATTTAGTGGAATGATGTGATGCATGCTTGAATATACAGAGATCCTCATTGTCATACAGGTTCCAATACTTTAGAAAGCATATCTGTTGTGAAACTCATCATCTATGGATGTATTTGTGTGTGTGTTCAAGTTGCTGTTCATTTAAAAAAAAAGTTCTAATTTATGATTGCTCGAAGCCTAGGGATACCATAAAAGATTGTTGAATTTATTATTTAAATTCCCATTCCTCTGTAGGAGTTTCTTTTCCTTTTATATCATCTGAAATGAATTCAGAGCCATTATAAAAGCCTGCAGCAGCTTTCTGTGAATCAACCGCTTCCACCAAAGTTCTTCACACTCTGACAGCAAATTGTTTGAAGTTTCCAAGATTATAAAAACAGTCGATCTTCAAGGAAAAAAAAATTAAGTTTCTTATGAATACATTTTTAAACTTTTCTTTGTGTTGCCAAGTTAACATGGAGAATTAAAATTTAGTGGGTAAATGTATAGTATTGTTATAATGCCAGTTGAAAAGACAGAATTCTGCTTAGTAAGTGACCTAAAATTCCACCCCAGAAGTTAGAAATAAAACTAAGATTAACCATGGAAAGTCTTTGCCTCCAAAATTGTCCTCCTTCCTCCCCCTCAAATTCCTCAGAGAATAAAAGCCATCATGCCATAATTGGATAGAAAACTTATTATACAAACACCCTAGGGAGAAAAACCACATTTTCATAAATTCATACTAATATAAACATGATCAGTACCACCCAGCTGCAGGACCACAATTGGGATGAAACTGAATTACAGTACAAGGTCTAATTGTAAAAGTTTGAGGTATTTTTTCCTTTCCTATTTCCTATTATACCATGAAGTATTAAGACTTAAAGCTACATGGTGTTTAATGGACAGAGACTCCAGAACTAACAAAACAGAATGGGCTCCACTACATGGGACTGAGCCCAGAGTGTGCAATAGTTCCATGACTAGAGGGCAGGGGTCTATTGCACCCAATCAAACAGTTGTGGAGTCACTTACTCTAGCCAGTTATGTGGAGATGTTACATTACAATCCGGCCTTACCACCACCAGGATAGTTAAGTTCTCTGAATAGATGGAGTGGAGATGCCCGCAAAGGAGCAAACCTTGGAGCTACAATCACTAGTACAATCACTGCCCTCTTTTTGAGATAAGATGTCACTAAATTGGTCCTTCAAAAAACACAGCTCTGTTTATGACACTTTTAAAGTTAGAATATAAGCTTCTTCCTCTTAATACATGTGCATTGCAGTTACTGTGAAGTAGATGGCCATTTGGTGGGACTCTCTTGTTCCCACCCAGCTCTTCTCCTCAAAACTTATTTAGGGCACAGAGTCTTCTTGGCTAGATACTTACAGTTAATATAAAGCAATAATTATGATGATTCCCTTTCCCCTGAGTACACATACTCAACTTTTTAAAATAAGTAATCGTTTAGCAGAATGAATTTCGAGTCGTTGCAAGATGAATTCTCAAATCATTCATTAACTTTTCCAGTTCAACACTTAAAGTTTGTTTTATATCCTCAGATAGTGGATATAAATATGCTGTCCCAGTCTTGCGGGATGGTAAGCAACTGGGAGGGGGAGGGCATTTCTGGGCTTGCTGTTGATCAATGTCTTGTGAGAAAAGCTGCCAGCAATATAGATAGTTTGAACTGCTTACTGTGATGTCAAATTCACTTTAGCATCTGCAAATAGACATACTGTATGAATGCTGGGGGCAGCCATGTTTTTTCTCTTTGCATCTAAAGGTCTAAAGTTGTATAGATTTTTATAATCAGCTAAGCTTTATAATCCAATAACGAGCCCTTTATTTTACACTTAAAACACTTGATTGCCTGAGTCAATTTCTGTCTCTCATTTAAACAGTAAATTCACAGATGTTTTTCTCAAAATATAAATAAGTATTTAGATCAAAATCTTTAACTTGACTGATGGGTGTCATCCTATTATCAGACCCAGCAATGTTTATTTCAATATTTATTTCAGTGTTCATTTATGTAACGGGCGGGGGGGGGAGTTTATTTCCATACCTATCTACCAAAATGTACCAGAAGCTCTTATCCCAGCACAAATTAGGCACTGATCCATTTTCAAATTCTTAAGGCTTAATTGACAGGAACTATTCTGTGCATATTGGTCAGAGGACGATTGGCTTGGGCTTACAGGTGTTATAGGTGTGTGCCTGCTGGTACTGACGTAAAAGACACAGGGACAGGACCTTGGCCATGGATTCCTTGTCATTCTCCAAACAACACCTCTGTCACTAGCACCCAGGGACTTAATCCTCCACTCATTCACACATGTCACCAATGGCTTGTATTAGGGGCCTGTATATTCTTTTTGTTTTATTTTTCTTTTATCTTTGAGATTATAATATAATTACATCATTTTCCCTTTCCCTTTCCTCCATCTGAACCCATCCACATATTGCTCCTTATTCTCTTTCAAATCCTTGAAGGCTCATATTTTTAATGTTCACTTCAGCTTTCTGGTAGCAGAAAGATATTTTTATGCAAAGAATCTGGCTTAACCAAACTCAACTACATGCCTCTGTGGTAATGATTAATACATGTTTTTGCCTATGATGCACTCACATGTCAGAGAGGGAAGATCCTCACCATGCTGGTTATTAAGAGTTTGGAAGATCCTCCACCCTTGTAACATATTTAATGCATTAATTTTGAAAGTGATCAATGCACTGTGTTGGTTTTACCAAGCCAAATAAAGAGATATTTGATTCTTGAATGTAACATAGCAACCTACAAGTCTTCCCTGGAATTTTGAGATCCAAGATATATCAAAAGGACAGTAGAAATGGCTATGTTACCTAAACTGTGTGGTCAGGGAAGAGAAAGAAGGATGGTAGTTCTAGTCACAACTAACAGTTAGGACTAAGACATGAAAGAGAACATAATGATGAAAATGTTCAGAAAAGCTGATGAGCATCAAGAATGCTGAACTGCCATGAAGTAAGGCCAAAGAGGAAGGAACAGACTTTGGCTTTTGAATGGGTTTGTAAAGTATATTATAAAGTTCAAACTTTATCTTAGACACAAAAGTAAGTCATCTTGGCAAAGCTTAGCATTATTAAATCGTTACTAACTGTAGGGACAAAGTTTTGAATTTTTTTAAGCCTAGGGAGCTCAGATAATAATGTTTATTACTAAAATCCAGGCAACAAAAGAGGAGATAAGGAGAGATCTTTATGATTTTTCTGTTGTCCAACTATTCTGAATAAGGAGAGAAGGGGGAAGAAAAAGAACAAGAGCAAGAGAGAATGAGTGAGTGAGCAAGAGAGAAAGAAAGAGATATTTTTCAACAATATTGGAAAATACTGAAAATCTGGCCTGTCTTGGCAAATACTATTATCACTGGTATTTGCACTGAGCTGGGACCATGTCATGGTATCTCTGTAGTCATGAAACTGAGTACAGAACTGACCGTGCATTAGGAGCCCCAAAATAATTGATAAGCTTCAATGTGTCTTAGTGAAACCGCAAAATGAATCAGTCTAAGTTGGAGGGGCACATGGTTCTGATGTATTCCTACACACAGTGTTGCCAAATTGTTAGTTACTGGTGTCATTTTTATGGCCTAGAAAAAATACACTTAATCGGAAGTCATAAACAATGTGGAGTTTCAAGAATGTCCTGAGCTTGATGCTCCATTGGCTGACATTAGTTCCTCATGTTTCCAGTTCATAAACACACTTGCCCTTGGGCTGTTACAGAGGTTAAGGGCTTTCATTTCATACGAAGCTGGTCTTATTGATTTTTCTTCCACACGCACTGGGAGTGTGATAACCTAGACCTTGTATTTATTATCCCAACTCATCATTACTGTGATCAAACTGAATGTTCAGGCTGTTGGAATGTTTCAAGCACTTAAAGCTCTGGGTGCCAATTCAGATTTTCATGTAGTTGGCAAAGTGCTGACTGCCTTTCCCTGTCCCTCAGATGTTTTCTGAGTGATGTTTGTTTTCTTCTCTGAAGTCTCTCTGTTCCATCATAATCCCACAATTACTTCATTTATAAATTCCTTTCTATATAGTTTCTTATCTCTGCTCCCTTATGAAGTTTCAGTAAATTAGTTTAAAGAGATTTTGAACAGCTTTTTGTTTCATTATCATGCTAGGGTAAAAATGTAAGTGCAAGTAGTCTAGCACGGTGTTAGAGGATCGTTGGTTATTGTCATATACTCTAGTTTGAGTCAGTTCTACACATGTTGTAGAGTTGGATGAATGACTTATTTGTCTATATTTGGATCCTCCACTTAGTAATGGTGATTTAAAAAAAAAAAGTAAGCCACAGGTTAATAGTAAATAAACACAGGCAAAGGGCTTTTTTGTTTGTTTGTTTTTAGTGAAACCTAGCACATAACAAATGATTAAAACTACTGGCTCCTCTACCCTCTTTTATTTTATGGCCAACTGATTTATTAATCAGAGAATAATTTTCTTACTTCCTACTTTTATACTTCCAAATAAACCACAGCCTGAGTGGCTGTGCCCTCAAAGCTCCAGTTCTGAGCTCTTGGTTACATTTTGATGTGTGCTCAGGAACTTTTGAAAAAAAATTCACAGAGTGAACTGGTTGGAAAGTTCACAAAGTTTTCCCTGGCACCTAAAAACAAAGAACATCCAAAAAAAAAAAGTCTAAATAGTGTCAAGAAATAGTACCAGGTTTAACAATTTTTGGTGTTATAACTATCAAATTCTAAATGAAATACCCTTAAGAATATAGAAAATAAAATTTGCAATGATATTCAACATGCAAGTAAATTTTGGTATAAAACTTCTGACACATGAACATATTCAAATCAGCACAACACACTGTTGAAAATAACAGGGAGAAAAACTAGAGATTCCAATCGGGAAGCTCTTTAAAGTTTGCCTGGAAAAGATGATGAGGGCTTGGGCCAAGGAGTTAGCTGTCGACTGGGTACATATGGAGATCTTCTTGCTCCAGCTATGGAACAATTATGATGGACAATCTAGGTTTAAATTCTCTGTGGTGTCAAAGAGACTATACCTCAATCCAACTTCTCTTCCTGCCTAGCCCTGCTTCTCATCCCTCCATATCACATAGATTCTTAGTGATCCCTTACCAAACCTCCATGTTAAATTTTGTCTTATTACGGAATATGCAGTATCACTTTCCCTTTCAGTATCATTAAAAATTATCACTGTGGAGTCAGAGTTTTCTCCTTACATCATTTTTGCAATTGCCAAATCGAAGTTTAAAAGTAGCTTTCGTAATAAGTGGTTAGTTGAAATCTATCATCTAACTACAAGATATATTAGGGAAGTATTGCTAAGAATACGTAGCTAGTTCCATATGAAGGAGAGGGAAAGACCAAGATATTTTAAGTTAAATTAGCAAGATATACATACTATTTCAGATGAAGATCATGCTTATAAATAAATTAAAATGATTGAAGTTAAATTTATAAATCTTGTGTGAGGACTCACAAAAATTAGTTAACAGAACGGCCAAAGGGTCTTGGTTGAAGAGAACACTGTCAACTGGAGGAGCTCCATGGAGAACTTAAATCCATTATTGGATTGCAGTAGAAGCCATGTTTTCCTCTACCACATCTGAGGACTAAGCACAGTCTGAATACTAGGATAGACTTCTCCTCAGAGTCAGGGGCTTCCTTGGATAACTTACTCGATTTAGGATTCCCAGATGGTCTTGGTATAATTTTCTGAAACTGCGCAGGAGTCTGAGATGCCATTATCCTTCCTTCTCTCCTCTGCCTGCCCCCTTCTCAGTCATCTGCATTGAGTTTTAGTGCACATCTCAGTTTCTCCCACCTTCTTTCATATATACTTCCCTAAAATTGTTTTTGCACGTCTAATTCCACCTTGGTGCCTGCCTGTTATAGAACACAGACCGATGGAATCCCCCCCCCTTTTTTGGTTAAATGCATTTGCAGAAAAAGAGGGGCAAAGGGGATATTTAATTATCATTTTCCATATTTCTGTATCATTTAAACCTTCTTTTTTAGCTTCCATATACATGTAAAACTCTTAATCGTTAAAATGTCAGCAACTGTGTGTAGGTAGAGATCTTGGGAGCATTTTATATTTCTTCTTTATACTCCCCCTGGGATTTATAAAAAGAAATCAACTTAGCATTTTTATTATCCTCTTCCCTTCTTCTATAACTTATAGGAAACATTTCTATCCTCTTGGGCATCAATGCGTAAAGTACCTTAAAAAAATAAACCTTCAAATATGTTTACCTAGTCCAGAGAACAATATTTATTGTTAATAAGTTCATGGAAGAAAAAAACCAAACCAAACCAGGAACTCAATGCCTGGAGAGCATCCCAGCTGATGCTACAGTCATTTCCTGTTGCCGTTTGGTGTCACTGTGGAACACCAGTTAATTGAAGCCTCCTGAGGTCCTTTTGCATTCCAGGAAGCTTGATGGTGGCCAAGGGGCAGATGGCTAAACAGCTGGCACTCCAGTAGGTACTTATGCACTGTCACAAGTGCAGGAGAGACACAAGGCAGAACTACTTGCCTGAAAGTCATTTTTCAAGGTTTAAAGGAAGTTGAAGCCAGCTACTCGGCTGCAACTGGGCTAGAGTGGCTGCCTGCTTCCTTCAGCTTTGTGCTCCCTGTGTCCTGACTCTTCATTGCATTGTTTTCTAGTGTACTGACATCCTTTTCTTAGCCAGTTCCATTTTTTTTTCTTTTTACTGCTCTAGAATATACAATATTTCCACATTCAAAAGGGCAAAAAGGAGATACTGAATTGTTAAAATTTTGAGATTGAAAGTAACATTTGTCCTTTTGCTTGCTGAAATAAGATTGTGTATGTTTCAAGAAAATCTTTAAAAAAGTATGCCTAACAAGTTGTTTGACCTCTAGATGTCCCAGTGTTTCCATTCAGATTAACCAATACACAACTTTTAAGATTTTCTTAGTCATGGAAGCTGTAGTGTGACACAGTGAGTCACGCAGTAAACCCTTTTATCCATATATCTTTACTTGCAAGTGTTCATTGCAAAGAGTCATGGTCTGGTTTGAGGCCTCTGGCTTCTGCTACACTATCAATGCTGGGCCCTCACTGGGACTCCTCTTGGTTATTCTGTTGTTGCTGCTTTGGGTCTGCAAGACCATCCCTTAGAGATTGATTTTTCCCTTTCTTCTTCTTTTTCTTTTATTTTTCTCTCCTAAATTTTATTTTATTTTATTTGGAGAAAAGGTTGCAAGGGCAGAGGATGGATATGAAGGGATGGGGAAATGAATGAGATGGAGATGCATGATGTGAAAGACACAAAGAATAAATAAAAAGAAAGTTAAAAAAAAATCTTAGTATTTCCTTGGCTTTAGACAATGCCAAACTAATATATACCAGCTTTGGCCAGCTGAAAAATCACCAAGATTTGTTTTATAGGATAATGAGGAAGCTGCCAACACATCTTTCTCCCAGGTGTACCTCTTACCTATTCCTTACTCCCATTAATGTCTCTGAGCTCATGAGGAATGCAATGCTTGTCACATACCCATCATATTTACAAGCTGCCTTTTGCTTCTGCTTTTACCATCAAACAGTGACTCTGTTAGCGTTCACAGTTTACTGTGATGGCCCATATACACCAAACTTTGCCAATGAGAGCTGATAGGTTTCTTCAGGGCTGGAGGGAGCAGGAAAGCAACTCTGTGGAGATACTATGCCTATCTTCTCCTTCAACCTCATGTCCTCATTGGAAAACAATGTGCTTAATAAAAGTTAGAGTATTTGAACCAACTTAGAAACTGGTTATGGAGTGTCTAGTTTTGCTGTCACAAATATGTTACTAGAGCAGCCCCAGCCAGCCCAGCTGCATCTTATGCCAGTGCAAAGACGTAGGTTGTGAATTTGATTAATCTTTTCTTATTCAGGTTCCTTTTCAGAAAATTCTAGGCTGAGTATACTTATTATTTTCATTATTAAAAATGAAATGTGATGTACTGTGCTATCCTCAAATGTTCTGATCTCTAGAGTGGCTTTGGAGATAGGGCCTAAGAGAAGAAGATGAAGAGTAATAAAGTCAGGGTCCAAATGAACAGCGCTAGTACTGTAGATGAAATAGCAGAGACTCCAGGAAAGAGAAAGAAGGAAACAGAGATGTAGAAAATGGAGCCGACAACAACGACAAAGAAGAAGAAGAAAGAGAGAGAGAGAGAGAGAAAGAGAGAGAGAGAGAGAGAGAGAGAGAGAGAGAGAGAGAGAGAGAGAGAGAGAGAGAGAGAGAGAGACTCATATGCTACTCTGCAAAGACAAGATAAGAAGGTGCAATCTATGAGCCAGGAAAAAGGTCCTCAAAAGAAGCCAATCATAACCATGCTGGAACCTTGATCCTGTACTTTCAGCCTCCAAAATTGTGAGAAAACAGATTATCGATGCCTAGACCACATTGCAAATGCTGTTTCTGGATAGCAGCGTGAGTTGCCTAATATAACACTCCCCAGGGACAGCAAAGGTTGTCTCTGTGGGCACACTCACTCACTTCTGTGCAGGAATGAAGGTGAATTTGCACAAAAAAAGGTTTTGATAGGGGAGGCTAGAATGTCCATCAGATTCTTCCTACATGTTCCAATGCCTCCCCAAACACGTCTTAATAAAGTCAAATGCATATGCATGGCCATGAAGTGAACCTCTGCCTATAAACCTAAGCACTAATGTGGCCCTGTTTCTCACAGGTTTACCAAACTGTTTCAAACAGGTCAGTATCTTGAAACCTCCCTCCTACCTCCTCTAGCACATGTGCAAGTGGTATCCTTACGGGTTACACGCACAACAGATTTCACTAATACAATTGAATCACGCTTGCTGCCCTTACCACGCTTGTAATTCCCTGTCTGGTATCTGTGTTCTCAGCTGTACTTTAAGCTCTACAGCGGAAAAGTTTATATTTGCTTTGCTCCTGAATTTATCTCCAGTAACCACCACAGTACCTGCCAAAGAATAAGTGCCCCGTGAATATTTATTGAGTGAATGCAATTGAATAAATGAATTCCTGGTCCGTCATGGCCTAATTTATTTGGGGGCTCAGCCAAACTCTTTGACATCCTAATTAAGTTGACGGTTCTGTACCTCCTGGCAGGATTATTGGAGATCAGACATAAAGATGTCTGGATTCTCTCTCAGTTTGGGCAGCGAGTGCCATTCATCAGAATCAAATCACCCATGTCTGTCTCCATTTCAGTGCTTTATAAGCCTCTTCTCTATACATCTCACACAAATTTGTAAAATCTTTCCCCTTTCCTTCTGTCTTGAGATTTGGGGTTAGCTGCTAATATCTTTTAAATATCTTTTAAAGTTCAGTCCTAGAAAATGAATCCAAACAAGCAAACCTGAAGCTTGAACGGAGGAGCTAGCAGCATACAGATCCAACCCCTGCCAGCATGCTGTTCTATACTCTATACCTTATTAGGTCAGCCAGATTTTGAAAACTCCTCTGTCAGGGATGGCAATCAGAAATGTAATTATTTTAAAATACAGCACAAGTGGTGGTCACACCTCAGTTGTCCTCAAACTGTGATCATGTGTTACGCCTCTTACCCTTATTAAATGACAATATCCTAATCTAAGGGTCAGGGATAGAGGAAAAACTGAGCATCCTAGGTGCCTCTCTACTTTCAAAAATAAAAAGTAGGAGCTGGAGAGATGGCTCAGTTCCTATACTTTGTTTACATGATTACATAGAAATTTTAAAAATTTAGTTATTATTAGTCATAAAAGCCTCATTTCTGTAATTCATTTTCTTTTACAGTGATAGGGATCTAAGCCAGGACTTTGCATGCTCGTGAATGCTGTAGCACCAGGGTATTGCCTGTCTTAAATGTCCATTCACGAGTGATCCCCAAGAATCCAGCCTTACTGTGATTCCCATCAGCCACCTGAGCTTTCCCTGGCTTAGAAGCCCTGAAATGAAATAATTGGTTACCTTTCTCTGTTTCTCTCACTCGTGCTTTTTTCTAGACTCCCAGGAACACCTTTCAAATGAGATCAAGTGGATGCCCATAAAGGTGCAGATTTTACCTCTTGTGGTTCAAGGTAAATGGTTCTGGGTTTGGAAGAATTTCCAAGGCTTGGCTTGTTCAGATCAGGAGCCTGTGTTGTGAGTGAGGGTGCCTTACATAAACTTCCTTTAGCATGGTGATGCTTTTCTCTTCTTAGTCATTCACAGCTCCTTGGACAGCTCAGATTTCCAGCCTTTCTTCAAGTCCTCTCGATGACTTCCTAAGTGGCCCCTTTGCAAAGTTCCTTCTAGGACAATTCCAAGCTGACATTTTCCTTCTGTAAGCCTCAGATCTGGTCCATGGTGAGTGCTTACACCTTTCTGCCAGAATTGCCTTTATCTACCCTTACTGCAAATTTGAAAACTATGCCCCACTGGAAAGATGTAGGCAATCAGAGCTTTTACTTTGGGAAGTGTTTTAGCAACTTTGTAGGAAAGAAAATGTACCCCTTTCAGTGAACGGAAGCATCTCCTCTCTGTGGGCCAGAAAGACTGCAGTCCAGCTGTACTTGCCACCCCAGCAGCCAAACCTCTTTATGCAGTATCTAGCAAAGGATTAGCTTCCCAGGGCAGCTTCCCTTGTTCTATTGTCTCAGGTCAGGGTGTCAAGCTCACTGTAGTTATCTACCACTCTGGCTTTACTGATGTGGATCTAACATCAGGCTCAGCTACACACAGACACATACACACACACCAAGACACACACAGAGAAGGAGACATAAGATTCCTGCTCCTTGTAAGAGGTCGCGTACAACAGCAGGAATCACTTGCCCCTCTTTGCTTTCTGAGATGGCCAGCACCGCTTTTTCCAGCAATATAGAAGTGGAATTTCTCACCTCACATATTGTTCTTGAACACGACAATATTAACTCAATTGTGTATACTGGGCCATCTACTTCCTTAATGGAGATCAGCTGGTCAGACATCTCATGTGAGATGTGGACATACTTACCACATGCTGGTTTGTTCCTAGCTTTTTGTGTCTTGGCCGAAAGAGAGACTAAAAACCATTCTATTTCATTGTCTTTGTTCATTCATATAAATAATCTATATCTGTGGTACTTCTGAACAAGTCAATATTCTCTCTCATTTACATTCAACAGCTCAAATATTTGAGGACAGGTATTATATTTTCTATACCATCTACCCTCTTTCCACCACCCAATCCTCAAGAATGGCAGTAACTTTCAGATCCTTCCCTATCCTGATTTTCCTCTTCAGGTCATATGCTAATTTGTCACAGTCCTTAAAATGTTGACCTGTAATTGAACATAATACTCCAGATGTGGTTTGATCAGAATATAGAAAGACGATTACTTCCCATAAACCAGAAATTACACTTTTATTAATGCAGTCTAAGATCCTTGGCTTTTTAGCAGCCACATCACACTGAATTGAATTACAGAGTTGACTGTAATTCAAAATAATATCCAATTTAAAGTGAGTGCTATTCCTCTGCCAGCTGGATAAGGTTTCCCATTTAAATGGAGCATTTAAGCCAAAACGAGGTTAATATGTGACCGGAGTGGCATTAGACCACCAAAGCACGTTGTGCTCCAAATTGGTTGACTATAAGTGTCTCAGATCAGCCCAAGGAAAACTGGACCTGTCAACTGCCCTGACTCCTTGTCAACAGAAGGAAAAACGAGGATTGGTCCTACCAATAGACAAGCCATTTTTCAGAATTAGTCACAGTCATTTTGTCTGCAGGAATCTAGCAATTATTACAAAACTTCCTCTGTTTAGATGATAGTCTGATGTTTAAAATCAAATCTCCTTTAATATTTATAAGTGGTTTCCAATTTTAAAATACTTAATCACTGAGGAAATTTGAGGACATGCTGTAAAGTATAAAGATGAAGGTTAACCTGGGTTTCCATGTCAGCCTTTTGTTAGTGGTCCTGCTTTGTAACTGAAATCTCTTTACCTGGGAGGAGACAATCACTGAAACCAACACAGCTCTGAGACTATCATTTTTAGTAGCCACAGATAAATCTTAGTGCTCTTGGTGTCTTCAGACAGAAAGTACTGTCCAGAGTAATGCCATGGTTGTCATGGCTAATGATTTGTTTAAGAACTGGAGAAATTCAGCGGTTGTTTGTCTGTTTTCAATGTGTTAAAGCATATCAACACCGCCACATTGATAAGAAAGTATACATCTATGTGTATACATATATATGAATATAAGTCATGTTCAACTTACTGAATTTCTTACAGTTTTACAAAAGGCTTCTTGAATTTTGTGGGTGTTTTTATACAGTTCTTGCATATTAGTTATAAGTAGCTTCATTTATCCGGATACTACCAGAGATTGGAAACACACAGGCCGCCCACACACATTTTTCAGTGGTAATATAGAGCTGAAACTGTCAAAAATCAGAGAAGCAAATGTTGATGTGTGGAGTGTATTTTGCCATGGTTTTGATGTGTTAGTGATCATAACTGGGGAGGTACAT
The DNA here is from genome assembly GCF_049852395.1 of Peromyscus maniculatus bairdii. Classification (NCBI taxonomy): domain Eukaryota; kingdom Metazoa; phylum Chordata; class Mammalia; order Rodentia; family Cricetidae; genus Peromyscus; species Peromyscus maniculatus. The sequence continues at coordinate 167,053,662 of NC_134852.1, read as the reverse complement.
TCCTGAAATTTGAGCTTCTGATTGCCACCATCAATGTCCTCAGCAGTGCTGGGATAATGTAAGTGTACCTTCAGTCTCACTCATTGGAGGTCAGTCCAGGTCTGTGTGTCCATAAAACCACAAACAAAGTGATGAGTAAACTATCCCCCCAGCCCCCAGTAGGGAACTCTCCCAATACAATAAGCCAAATCCAACAGAATTAATAAAACCAGGTTTAATCTGAGCAAAGCACCCCTGAGTGGTCTTGGGAAAGGGTAAACCACGAGGCTGCTCCCAAGGAAGTGACCTTAACTTTCCTGGGGGTGGGGGCAGAGCTGCTGCTTGATGGGCAGGGTCTGGAATGGGAAGAGTGGGGCCCAGCCCCAGCCAAACATCTGGGCGGGGCTTGGAATGGGGCTGAGCTGGAGACTCCCAACACACAGCTTCAAACTGTTGAATGAAGCATCCCTCTCTTGGTCTGAATAAAATATCTTAAGAAGAGCAATAGGAGTGTAATTATGGATAGCAATCTTCCAAGTGGGTAGCACTTGAGTAAAACACACATGGAGGCAGGGAGGCTGTGATTATTGCTTAGTCATCAACTCTTCAATTTATTTTCTATTTTTCTTGCCCTTTAAGGTATAATTAAAGCTTGATGTCAAATCTCACTTGAGTTTTCATCAATAATGTCTACTTAACCACTTTAAAGAAGGAAGCCTGCCTTTGGGGCTCAGGCAGGAAGACTACAATTCACAATTTTACTGTACAGATGACCACTAAAAGCAATCCCTGGTCAACAAGGACTCCCTCTTCTTCCTGCAGTGTATGTCCTAGGGGGAAGGGTACTAACTTCCAGCACCCTAAGGGCATGTCTTTGACCAAGAAAATATAAATAATTTAGATTTAAAATATAGCAAGATCAAGAATTCTTTTTCTTCATGTGTAGGTAGGTGAAGTGGGCCATCTAAGAAAACAGCCATTTCGCTTACATTAGGCTAGAATCAGAAGAATAGCAGTGCCTCCACTGAGAAAGCTTCCTGCCAGGCTGGCACTGGGAAAGGAAGCACTCAGAGGCACCCCCAAACAACCATAGTGATCACCAAAATGCAGATTGCATGGAGAACATGCCAAGAAAGCTATTATTGTCAATATTGCTTCATTACATACAATGCAAAATAGTCCCTTACTTGCTGGTTTTACTGATCTTCTCAACAACTTTGGGTTCTATCACTTCTGCTTTATACAGAAGAAACTGGGGCTGGGAGAAATTAAATGACAGCACAATAGAATCCAAACTTGAATTCAAGACTTCTACATTTTTTTATCTGTGTTCTTCTCGATGTCCTCCAGGGACTGAAATGCCTTTGTGTCTTCTCCATTCTCATAAGAAGCCAGGGAGGAAATTATAGTCAAGATCAGCTGTAAACTCAGAAAGGTGCTGCCCGCTTGTAATCCCAGGCACTCCAGGTGAGAGGAGCAGAGCCAGGAAGCATGATGTCAAGCCCAGCCTGGGCTACATGGCAAGACTCCACTGCAAGCAAACAAAACAAAGCTCAAGTGGTGGAAACAGTCGTCTCCCTCATAGAAATGGGGGAATGTCAGAGCTGGTGACCTTTCACATAGAAGGGTAGACACAAATTCAGTGTCTAATTACAGATCAGCAATAAAGTTAGAATGAAATTTGATGAGCAAGTTCCAACTTATTATTGGTAATGTAAGTTATGGTGAATATATATTTTGTTTAATTTTCTAGGAATTATAAGATAAGCATGTATGCATTTATTTCCTTTAAGTAGAATCCAACTAGCACAGATACGTGTAAAGTGTGAACTAATTATCCCCGTTCTACTCCCCTACTCTCATGCCCGCTCATTCTTAAATTATAATCATGTTAATTATGTCGTAACATGATCCTTATCACTGTCACCATGCTGTACAAATCATCTACCTATGTTCTGCCTCATTACTTTACAAATTTAAAGATTTCGTTTAAGTTGTATTGTAAAAGATTAGCACACTAGCCAGGTGTGGCAGTACACACCTACAATCCTAGCACTCTGGGCTGAGACAGGAGGATCTTGTGTTGGAAGGGCAAACTTGGGACACAGTGAAAATTCATCTTTAAAAAAAAAAGATTTGTAAACTCACTTTTACCTATCACCTAAATTGTTCAATTTTTGTTCTCCTATCTCTAAAATATAGCTATTATACATAATATACTCATATTCTTTGGTTCTAATTTTCTTTCAGATACCATTATATATAAGAATAATATGCATGGTTAAACAATCATGTGAGACTGAAACAAACCGGTAAGGTTTATGAATGAAGCCCTCATCTCAGGGTAAAGGAGAGAGTATGAGATCTTTGATGAGAAGTGTTACCACAAAGCTATCTCCAGTTTAGGATGTTAAAATATGCTAAAATTGTTAAGCTGCATATATTTAAGAAATATCCTTTATAGTAAGAAGCGTCTGTGATTGACTTCTAAAATTCAGAACCATTTTCTATGTTGTATCTCATCAATTAAATAGACAGATCTATCTACCTTAGGAGCATATTTAGGCAAACGTGTCACATTCAACAAAAACAAAAATTGTTGGCCAGTAAGACTTGACTCAGAAATGATAAGCAGGGGAAGGAATTCTTGGAGTCATGACACATGGGCCCCAACAGGTGTTCAGAAGTATTTGAGTAAACAACAGTAACCAAGCAGCCACGATCATGACTGGTAATTCACACCGGGGAGCACACCATGCCTGCACGTTCTCAGCCATCCTGGCATGTCTTCTCTTCTCCTTCTACTGTCATGTTTGTGAGCAGCACACACAACCCGAGTGTTGTTGGACCAACTTTGGTTTGCCTGTCCAACTTGCTAACTCTGTGAAGGAAACGTGAGCATGAGAAATTGAGGAGCCAGTTCAGCTGAAAGTTTCTGTGAACTAGAACAGGATGGTAGTTCACAGAACCTTGTATATAAAGGTTCAGCTTGTAACCTATTGTTTCTTCTCTATTAAAATGTGTGTTGCTGCACACAAGGTTACATTGAAGAGGGTAGTAGTGTTTCATCATTACCTTTATAGAGAGAGCTCCGCAAGTATTTTAATAAGGAAGGACATAAAATATATCACTTTAGTTTTAACAACTGCCATCAAAATATGTTTAATCATTCAATGTATCACTGTCTCATAGAGTTCTCAAATGGAACTCTGGTCAGTAAAAATTTCCAAGATCTACAGCAATTAATGCTTTGAAACTCAACATGCAAAAAGAAATTTGATAAACATAACCAATAGTGGACAATGTTCCATTAAATAAACTGGGTGTTGTTATAAATTTGTGTAAGTCTCAAATTCCTTTCCTGTGATGCCTTAGAAATTTTCTTCTATATTTTTAAGCTGACTTAGAAAGAGAAATGGAAATAGACACTGTCTTTTAATATATGGCAAGGAGTGTGTTTTCTTCTAATTTGGGCATTTCATTTACATAGGTTTAAGATTTTTGGAATGATTATGAAAGTAACACCACAAGCAACCACACTTATTCAGAGACATTTTGATTCATCCTGGTTCTTATCTTAACTTTCATATGTAAGGAAGCTTGGAGATTTGGGTGAGAATGATTTATCCATAAAGCAATGATGGATGGCATGTATCTACTGGGCATAAGTATATAATCTCTGTCTTGGTGATGACTGCCATATGCTGTGCTTCACTGACTGCAGAATTGCCATAACACACGTATGTATATCCTCACAGTGCACTGACACACAAAAGTAGCCATTCTGCAACTGTTTTATTTTTAATAATAATCCTCTCTGAAGCTTGAGGGTAACTTTCATGGATGTAGCTTTTCATTCTTTCTAATGTTAAGGGCTATCACTTCTAACTGCAAACAATACCTGAACACTCCCTGATTTCCATCAGCTTCCATCATACACCTGCTGTTTTATCAGCAACTGGTAGAAATAACTATGAAATTCACTAATAGGTATATGTTGTTTATTTTAGCATGTTTACTTGATGGGAACCCCCCTACCTGTTGGAACCTGTATACATTTTGAAATAAAATTATAATAGACAAGTAAAATAAGAACCCTAAATACTTGCATATGTTTGTATGATTTGTGTATATATGTGTCTGTATATGGGAGAAGTTTATATATATGTATGTATTTATGTATGGGTATGTATATGCATACTACAGCATGTGTAAGGAGGTCAGGGAACAATTTTGGAGAGTCAGATCTCTCCTACCACCATGTAGGCCCAGGATATTGAATTCTGGTAATCAGGCTCGGCTGTAAGCACCTTTACCCATTAAGCCTTCTGGCATGGCCCCAGGTTACATATTTTAAACACCATGCTCTCTAAATCTATTCTAATATGGATATGTGTGCAAAATAGGGTAACTAGGTAAGTTTCTAGTGAGAGCTGCTGTAATAAAAGGCCATGGGAGTGTATAGCTCCTGTTAAGTTTCTAATGTAAGACTAGACATTCTAGGATGTTTCTGATCTGCATGTCCTGTTGTCTGCCTCAAATGTGGCTCTGAAAAGATCACAGCTAAGAAGGGGAATTGATGATATTTACAGGGGCAGAATTCGTTGTCTTTCTTCTGCTGTGTACAGAAAACAGAATTTGACTCTGTGAACACTATTTGGGGACCTAGTAACTTAAGAGTGGTAGATGGGCTGGAGAGATGGCTCAGAGGTTAAGAGCACCGACTGCTCTTCCAGAGGTCCTGAGTTCAATTCCCAGCAACCACATGGTGGCTCACAACCATCTGTAATGAGATCTGGCGCCCTCTTCTGTATACATAATAAATAAATAAATCTTAAAAAAAAAAAAAGAGTGGTAGAGCATCAAAGAGGCATGTGGTAGGCATGTAGGAAAGAATGCCTGAATAGTGAGTGATGTGTGTATGAAGCAAATTTGTGCAATTAATATTGAGAAGTTTGAGATAAGGGGTGATTCCATGGAAGGAAAGTCTGTAACTCAGGTATTTTGAGTAACAAAGAGTCCAGTGGTCCTATTCTCACGTACTATCTCCATGAACAAAATATTACCATATTAATATTTTAAGGGGAGAGAGAAAAATGTAATAGTTAAAAGTATGTATCCTTAGTTGGGGTATGTGAATTAGGAACAGCACCCTTATAAAGAAAAATTTTATAAGCTAATGAATGAGCTTCAAGATGCTTGAATTCTGTAAGTTTTCTCTCAGGTAATGAAGCATCACAAAGACAGACTTCCCCAGGGATGTACTCTGCACAAAACACCAAGTACCGCAGATTCCAGGGTTTACTGGAGGATTTGTGTTTGCTATTTTAGCATAGCTTGTCTTCTTTCGATTTTAGTCTTCTATAACAGATCAATAAATTTTACCTGAGGAATAAAGCAATTCTGTGGAAATCAATCTCCAATGCTGATTTATTCTGAGTGGTTTGCGTCAGTGAGTGGGAGATAGATAATTCACAAGCTCTGTCTGCAGTCTGTCTGCCAATGGGGTCTTGAAGCCTGGCCAGACAAAAGTTGTATCTAATCCTCCTCTTTACCTCATCCCCAGAGAGTCTTCACTCAGCTGGTCTGTGAAGAAGATTTGGGTGGTTAGCATTCGGGAAGAGGAAGTTAGAGAAGGAAGGAAGAAGGGGGTAGTGAGAAAGAGAGAGAAAGAGACAGGGATGGGTGGGACCAAGAGGGAGGAAGACAGGAGAAATAAGAGCAAGAGAAAAATCTTGATTTGATCTAATGAGAGCCAATGTTTGCTACACATGTTAGGGGTGAATGTTTTCTATCAGAATGAAATAAGCAATAATGGCAGGTTAGCAAAAGGTCTTGGTTCATTAAAGGAAATGTGGTAATTTTCTCGACTGAGGTAGAAGCTCACAGGAGGAAGCTCCATAAACAATCGTAATGTGTGGCTTCACAGCTGTCTTTTGCAGCCACTAACATTTTTAACCTGGCAGGGAAATGCAGGGTAACATTACAGTCTTCTTCTTTTTGTCTTCTCTTTCAATACACACATGTATGTTAATACACAGGTACATAAACATACCAGCCCGATCTTTAGTGATTAAGGCTTCAGACTTAATTTCTCTAGGGACACATTTAAAAATAATAATAAAAGGTGCCAAAAAAAAAGCCACAGGTCAGACTGGCAAAAGGAATGGCCCTTTAAAGGGCTTTTATCTCCTGCCCATCATCTCAAATTGTCTTGTTTACCCCTCTGAATCCCGATCAGGAGGCACCATTACTGCACTCAGTGTCCACAGCACTCTTGTGAAGGGAAAATTAATTCTGAATTACTGGCCCCATAACTGCCTGCTTTTTCACATTATCTGTCAGGAAAATAAGCAGACAATAGCCAGCTAAGTGGATTTCTGCTAGCTGCCATTCAAAGAAGAAGGGGCAGGTGTTCAATGGGGGCTTCTTTCTTTCCCCAACTGCTATTTAACAATACGGAGAGGAGGAGTTTAATTGCCTGCTCCCACCTGCACCCTTGTCATTTCTTGGTTTTATTGGTTTTAATGAAAATATTAAGTGCACTCTAGGAACAGCGGCAAAGTGACATTTTGATTGAAACACACAAGGAAAAATGTATAACAGAAGCAGGCACTGTTACAACGCTAATAGAAACTGAAGGAGGAAATATCTAGAACAACATTTCAGCTATTGTTATACAAATAGTTGGTCCTTAGATGGAGGACTGAAAAAAAATGAATGCTGTTAAGAGCATTTTGCCTTAGCTACTGAACTTTTAATTTTTCCATAGAAGGATAATGTACCCAGGCCGTGATGCATTTTCTCTCATTAGATGTCCCTGAGGTGGCATCTGCTGCTGTATAAATATGGCTTGTTCCTACCAAAGCACATGGCGGGGCTTGGTCCTCATTGTAGCTGTATTGAGAAGTATTGGCAATTTCAGAGGTGATTACGTTTTTAAAATGGATTAGCATTTTTTTTTTTCTGGCTAGTGTGGGACTAGGCATGTTATCCTGAAAGCGGGTCTTTATCTCGTGCCTCTAGCCCACATTCACTCACTTTCCTTCTGGTTTTATAAAGCCCTTCCAGAAGCTAGATTTATAGAACCATGATTCCAACTCAGACACTTTTCCTTACAAGTTAACCAGGTCTCGAGAATTCTGTTGCAGAACAGAAAGTAGGCTAAGGGAGCCTCTGTCCTCAAGTACAGTGGAAATACCTTGTCTTGTCTGGAATAGCAACTTACGGAGTTCCTGGAGAAAGTTTAATTTATTGACATGATTCTTTGCATCTGAACATTATAAGCAGCAATCAGAGCTGTGTTTTTCTGAATGCACTTCCTAGACTCAAAATAGAAAAAGAAAAAGCCAAGTGAAAAGTCTGCTTAGTAGTCCTCAGTGCATGCAATGACTTTGATGTTTGTTGTATTTCAGTCTTTTTCTTGATAGCATTAGTATGAATAATGAATATGAAATGAAGACCATTGTGTTCAAGATATATGCATGCACACGTATGTACAAATTACCCTTTAGAATGTAACCTTCTAGTAAAGAAACATCCTAACATAAGTTTACCTTAAGATCATTTATATGTTTTGTTTCCTTTTGACTCTCCCTTGAGCGTGATCATCTTCATTGAAGTGTTGAAATAGTGCACTCTATCAACTGGAAGAGGCTAATTTACATAAACAAATCAGCCTTTAAACATCAGTGACTTAGAAGAATACAGTTTTCTTTTGAGACATGTTTCATGCCTAGTGTAGGTTATCTGGCAGCTGCCTTCCATTTTATCACTACTCTAGAACAAAATGCCAGAGTGCTTCCCTCACGGCCTCTGCAAGTCCCTCTGGTGGAGAGAAGAAAGGCTTCCGGGTGTTATCAGGAAGAGTCAAGAATTATTTTTGACAATCACTCCTTATATTCTAACTAACTGTCCCAACCAAGTGCTAGGCCAAAAGCACAACCCTACCCTCACTTGTGGAAGGGAAAGGGAGAAGTCTCTTGAGGAGAACAGTTACAGCAGACATACTGAAACACTTACTTCACTGGAGCCCTTGAACAGCACAAAATCAGACAGTCTATTCCCCACTTTAATCGCTTCTCAGGGAAAATAAAGTAGAAACATTGAAAGTTACACTCCAGGCAATAGTGAATACAGTTCCATCTCATCATGCACTACAATTAATTTATATAAAGTCTCCCAAAACAATGAGTTTGTGAATGCTGAACCATTGCTCCCAGGAGAAATGGGTTTAGGTCCCTGTGAGCCTGAAGTCAGGACATTTTCCTTAGTCAGTCAATAGCCCTCTTCTGGTGTGGTGTTGTCAATTCATGAGCATTCTCTGACTGAACAGAGCACAGATTCCATGTACCCGGGAGCATTCAGCACTGTGCTGGGCTTGGGGTTTGCATAACTTGCAAAACAATCACAAAATGTGAAATGTAGTAGAAAATGGACTACGGACAGGATGCTTGGTGAGGACGTGAGAGCTGAAGCAGGAACACTGAGTGAGAGTCACTAATTCTGCTTTCACTGGGATTTGTGAATCAGGCAACTCAAATTTTGGCCCTTTGCTCTTGCCATAATGACCACGGAAATACTGTGGGTATTTGCATAGACGTGAAGGAAGAAGGAAAACGTACAAATATGGAATCTGGGGGTGTGAACTGACTATCCAGATGGTGAAAGAAAAGAAAAAAAACAATTTTCACTCTCATACTCAACATAGTGGATCAAGTTATATGGGCATATTAAACAGTTCTCCAGTGGATACCAGTCTATGCTCCAGACACCAGCTCAATTCCGACATGACTTAGGAGAGGTAAAGTCAGCTCTATAGTTTAGGGGCTCACTCCTTAAGAGCTCTCCTCACTTTGGGCTACCATGAACATAGAGTGTTGCCACATGGTCAGCTCTCCATGAACTGGGCTTTCCATGACTTTGCTGGGACAGCTTACAGAACCCTGGGAAACACTTTTCTTCCTTTTCTAGTTTTGTTTATGTTCTTTGGACAAAGCGCTCTGGCCAAAAGCAACTTAGGAGACAAAAGGGTTTATGTTAGCTTATAGGTTACAGTTGATAACTAATGGAAGTCAGGCAGGAGTTTAAGCAGGAACTTGAAGCCAGAACCATGGAGGGATGCCACTTGTTGGTTCCTTTGCAGGTCTGTCCTTAGCTAACTTCCCCACAGAGTCCAGGGATGGTGCTGCTCATGGTGAGCTGGTAACTCCTACATCAACTAACAATCAATAAAAATCGCCACAGACATGCCCATAGGCCAATCTGATGTAGGTAATTCCTCTCTCAGATGACTCTAGGCTGTGTTGACAGTCAATGTCAACTAGGATACTTAAGTTACCACTTAGGAAACTGTTACAAAGGATCCCTTAAACAGGCCAAATGGAAAATTGCATAGGGCAAGGCTCCCCAGAATGCTCATAGACCTTTCATGTACTTCCCAGATGTAGCTGCCGCTAAAGAGCTCTTTGCCCTGTGCCCACTGGGATTTACAAAGACTTACTACATTAGAGACCTTAGGTGCCTTTCTTCAGACTCTCCTCACTTGAGGTCCTGGGGTGGGGCCAAAATGTATAATCCCCTAATTACACAGTAGGTTTCTTTGGGAATTAGATTCAACAATGAGGCCACCCAGCATCTCATAAGAACTGCCTCCTTAGAACAAATGATGTTCCTATTATCAAGGAAATTCCCAAGAAGTCAGGAAACTGTATCAGACAGTCCCCTCTCTTGGGAAATTATTACAAAGGTCTTAGGAGCCAGTATTCGGGAACCAGGGTAAAAATCTAAGTATTAATTTTTAGCTTTGAAATTTGGAGGAATAAAATCTATGACTAGTGCTATATTCCAAGTCCTGAGAACATGTTTTTTATACCACAATATTATGCTTTATACTGAATGTGTCCATCAGAATTCTTGACCTCTAGAATGTTCTTTTGAACTATAGACTAGCTTGATCATACTTACAAGTTTCATGTGGGAAGATAAATTTCCCTTTTCCTTGGAAAAACTCCACTTTGATTTTCAGGTTAATTTGCTTTCAATGCCCAGTTCTCCCAAACAGTTTAAGATCTTAGAATGTCAGACTCATCATGTATACATGGAAATAAATAATACCAAAGGTCAGGATGCCTATGGTAAAGTAAAAATGTGGTGAATATAAAACAGCACTGTGTTACCTAGCCTGTTAAAAGGTTTAGTCATCCCTGTTACAATGACCACCACTGAAAAATAAGTGGATCCTGTGAATTTATCATAGATATATAATACAAACTCATTCACTGAAAATTCATTGTTTTAATTACTCACTCAGTTTTACTATTTAGTTGATATATACAACATGTCAAATATTAAAAAGCATAGAAACAAATGTTAATCAGAATTGCATAAATGTAGAACTATATGTTTGCTGGAGATAGGGCAAACTGGGAAGGTTATAAAAGTCTGTGAAAAGGAGACAGTTCTTTATAAAGTTCTTTATAAATGATGTATACATGTATATGTGTATATGTAAGTGCAGGTACCCACAGAGTTCAAAAATAGCCTACTGATTTTCTGGAGTAGGAGCTACAGGTGCCTATGAGTCACCCAATGTGGTTGCTGGTCACCTCCTCAGTCCTCTGCAAGAGAAGTACACTTTAAGACTGAGCCACCTCTCCAGCCCAGCTAAAATAACTCTCTGGCAATACTAGAATTCAGCACATGAGGAAAAATGTAAAATTGTTTTGATCAAAAAACTGTATGTACAAGAGTGTTGAAGTAAAAGACAATATTTTACATTTTGAGCAACCAAAGCATTTTGTTACCTTAAAAAACCTAGAGCTGAGTGTCATAAGAGGAAGTTCTGATGCTGAGACTAATATCAAAGAAAACAAGTATTAAAACTGAGAGCAGGATCTTGTACTTTGCATTTCTGACAATCTCTGGGTCACTGATGACATAATGTCACTTAAAGAAGCAATATTGAAGGAAGAGAGACCATTTAACAAGTCGTTACTTTAGACTGTAGTCAAGATGATGGGAAACTAGACAGTGGCATGCACATAAGTGAAGGCTCACCAAAATGAGTAAAAAGAACTTTTTAACTACACTTGGTAGAGAAACAAAGCAGATGAGAACCAGAACACCTCCTAGTAGGAAGAATGGAAGACATCATACTTTACCAGGAGGCTATCAGAATAGGAGAACTGGAGGCCAGCTACTAAAAGTGGGGTACCTTGTGAAACATTTAGGATGCATCTTTGCTGTGGATATCATTCCATATAAATAAAACACTGATGGCCAGTGACCAGGCAGGAAGTAGGTGGCCAGACAAGAAGTAGGTGGGACAAGGAGAGAGGAGAATTCTGGGAAGCGGAAGGCTGAGGAAGAGACACTGCAGCCACCGCCAGGACAAGCAGCATGTGAAGACGCCGGGAAGCCACCAGCCACGTGGCAAGGTATGGATTTATAAAAATGGGTTAATTTAAGATAAAAGAACAGTTAGCAAGAAGCCTGCCACGGCCATACAGTTTATAAGTGATATAAGCGTCTGAGTGATATTTTATAAGTGGATTGTGGGACTGCGGGGCTTGGGGAACCTGGAGAGAAGCCCTCCAGTAACAAATGGCGCCCAACGGCTCGAGTTTCCACCTTAAACCTGAAAATATTTAATAACCAATTCTAAACAGAGCCAAAACCAGGTTCCTGCTTCTTGTCTCATATGGGCAGCTAGACACCGCAAAACGCGGGTTTGAACACTGGCGGGTTCCTGGCATGTGCGTTTGACCGGCAGTATGGCGGGAATGAGGCGTCTGCCAGCGGCACATTATGCTGTGTAGTAGATTTAGTCTTTACTAGTATTTAAAAAAAAAAAAGGTTTCTGGGCTACACGCTGCTTTGATAAAAGCTTAGACCCACTATTACTGAGACTTGATGACTCCCAGAGCTGGCGGAAAACGTACCACTGCCATGTTGAGAAGCTAAAGTGGGCGGAGCCAGCAGCCACAGCGCAGTTTCAGTCTTACAATGGTTCAGTTTAAAGCAATAGACACAAGGTAATATAAAACATAAGCCACGTAAAGATGGCTACCACACAGAGAATCTGGATTATGTTCTCTTTGATATTCGTAACTGAAGAAAAACATTTGATTACAAAAGCTGTTGAGTTATGCCAAAATGTATATTTTAAAGGCACCTTCACTTCAAAATTTGGATTTAAGGATATGTTGCTTTGGAAAAGAGATTCTGCTTTTGTTTCCACAGAAAGCCAGAGGCTATGGATTTGTTCCAGATTAAGATACATCAGGTTTGACCAGCCAAGACCCCCTGAAAGATATCCGATGACACCATGGCCCAGATGATCCAACATCCAGAACGGTTTCAAGGCAACTGGCTCCCACAATACAGCCTCAAGGACTACCCCATAGGCCTAAAATTTTCTTTTGCGTCCCCATAAGATACTGTGCCCCCCTCCAGCAGGAAGTAGTAAGAGATGCTACGCCCAAATTCCCAAATATACCAAGCTGGCTTTAGAGGTGGAATTGGCTCACTCCCCCTCTAAACCCAGACATATTGCTTAAAAAAAAAATGGTTAAGAGATTCTTGTGTCCCAAATCAGAAGAGCCCTCTGGTGTGGGACAGAGAAAAACCAATATTTTTATTTAAAACAGGTTGATTATAAATGTGATCTCTTTCTAAAAAAGAAAAAGGGGATATGATATAGATATATAGGAGTATATGGAGATGATAAGATAAAAGGGTAGATTAATGAACCTACTTTTAAAGAACAATTTGTTCAAAATGTTTTACATTGGTATAGATTTTAGTTTATGTTTAAAATGTTTTACATTGGTATAAATTTTAGTTTATTGATACAAACTTGAAGTTAATTTTGTTATACTGTATGTATATATATGTATATATATATATATATATTTCTATTCTTGTTTGAGGTATTATGTTTATGTAACTCATTTAAAATTGTAATGGATAATTAAAAAATAGATTAATAATTAGTCATCTATGATAATATTTGTAGCCATGTTAGTTAAGTCTTCTAGGTATACATAGATATATTTCAGATAGATAGGTAATCTTCAAACACTTCATAGACCTAGAGAATATGGCATTTAAATAATTTAAAATTCTGTTGACGTGAGACACAATTGCTCCTGGCTGCACCAATTGATCCCGAGAGAATGTTGGGCTTCTAAGACATTTCCCTTTGGAAGTTTGTCTTTTCGGCACAAAATGGCCTACTGGGCAAAGAATTGCCCTGGCCTTGATGGCTGACAGTACAAATGCAATGCTGTCCTTTCTGGACAAGTGGGACACAAGGAAAGCGACCACTGTACTCTGCCAAGACAGGGTAAGATGGTCTTTCAGAATTCCTGCTTCTAAAAATGGTCTGTCAGATACTCTAGGCCTGTAGCCAATTTGAATACACCAACAATGCTGAGAAACATGAGGTGACTGTCCAGGCTGCCAGCTGTCTTGGTCTACTTTTGCAAGATTCCCGAAAGTTGCTTGCATCCATCTACCATTTCTCAGGTACCATTATGTTCCTTCTCAGGTCTTTGATGTGGTTGAAAACTAGATAGTTATAATTTCCTCAGTTATGACAAAAGATAAGTTAGATATAAAACCTTAAACTCACAAATATAAGATAGATAGGACATCTTTAATATTGTAACTGTAATTCTTGCTCGATAATTGTTTTGTTATATGTAATTTTACCATGCTAAAGTTAAAACCTTACTTTTTAAAAAAAGAAAAAAAAGGGGAAATGCTGTGGATATCATTCTATATAAATAAAACACTGATGGCCAGTGACCAGGCAGGAAGTAGGTGGCCAGACAAGAAGTAGGTGGGACAAGGAGAGAGGAGAATTCTGGGAAGCGGAAGGCTGAGGAAGAGACACTGCAGCCACTGCCAGGACAAGCAACATGTGAAGATGCCGGGAAGCCACCAGCCATGTGGCAAGGTATAGATTTATAAAAATGGGTTAATTTAAGATAAAAGAACAGTTAGCAAGAAGCCTGCCATGGCCATACAGTTTATAAGTGATATTTTATAAGTGGATTGTGGGACTGCGGGGCTTGGGGAACCTGGAGAGAAGCCCTCCAGCAACACATCTTTGATAATATTTGTATTATCTAGGTTGTTCTATATTTGACTTAGCAGACCAAATTTATGAAAGATGCCTGTGTGCTTCAAAATAGCTAGCTCTAGTTTGTATTAGTCACTAGTTATATGGGTTGTTGGCCATCACAGTCTACTTGCTAAAGATAGTAGTCTAACTCCAGGACTTGTTGTTGGAGCTAGTAAAGTTACTTCCATGTCTGGATACTAATGATACTAGTATGAATACCTGGGTAATGTGTTATATGTAGTCAACAGACTTCCTATAAGTGTTATTACAGAGGATAGGCTGAGTTCCTGTGCTAGTTGTAATACCAAGTGACTGACTTCCTGGACTGGTTATCGTGGATAACAGATGATTTTCCTGAGATGGTTGCTGTATTTAGAAGACTGAAATCCTAATATGATTGCACAGATGGTAGACTAACTTCCTGAGCTGACTGCTGTAGAATCTACAGGGTAGATAATAGGCTGACTTCCTGGCGTGGTTGATATAGATGGTCGATTGAATACCTGGGCTGATTGCTAAAGATAGTAGATTGATTTTCTGCCCTGGTTAATGCACATAGTAAATTGACTTCCTAGATATATAGACAAACTTCCCAGGACAGGTGCTCGGTATGATACACTGACTTATTAGAACAGATGTTAGAGATAGTACACTAAGGACCCAGACTCATGCCTATAGTCTATAGATTGGCTTCCTGGAATGATTAGTTTTGTCAACTTTACACAACCTAGAATCGCCTGGGAAGGGAGTCTCAATGACAGGCTAGGTTAGGTTGGCCTGTGGGCATATCTAATGGGGTGTGGTGCATCTTAATCACATTAATTAAGGTGGAAAGACTTAACTACTGTGGGTGGAATCATCCCTTAGATGGGAGATCCTGTACTATATAAGAATAAAAAAAGCAAGCTAAGCAATAACATGCATATGGTAATTTGCGGCTCTCTGTTCTTGGCTGCAGTTGGAACTAGCTCCTTAAAGTGCCTGCCACCTTAGCTTCCCTACAATGATGGACTGTAATGAGGCAAATAAACCCTTTCTACCTTTTGTAAGTGAATTGTATCACATCACCAAGAAACAAAACTAGAACTGCTGCTATAGATAGTAGACTGACTTCCTGTGCTGGATACTATAGATAGTAGACTGACTTCCTGTGCTGGACACTATAGATAGTAGACTGACGTCCTTTGTTTGCTGCTATGCATAATAGGCAGATTACCAGGGATGGTTACTGTAGATACAGGAATTGATAAAGTGGAACATCTTTTAATTAAACTGCCTGAGATCGTACTTATCATTTCAAGAAAAAGTTACTTCTCCATCCTTTCTACCCATGCCGTTTAAAGTAGTTGTTTTTCTTACTGTCTTGAAGCCACTTGGCAATTTAATTTGGAGCAATAAATTAACCAAAGTTTCAAATTTGATTCTGAGTAAAATAAATGAATGCTTGAAGAGTCAAAACTGTTAGCAGAGAAGGAATGAAGCCTGGAGAAGCTGTAGGAACACCAAGCTAACATGTCCATCATCTTGGTCATTTATGCTCACCAGAGTAGAGACTGAGCACATGAAAAAAAGATAAGAAATGGGTAGGGGAAGAGAAGGAATTGAAGGGAACTGTCAACAGATTATTTCAACTTGTCAAGAGTAAAATATTTTTCCTGCCTCAAATAGAGTCATTTCCAGCCAGTCAGGCCAAAGTCATAAAGAAGCTGCTTGCCTATAGCTAAGTCACTTTTGACCTTTGGCTATTAACTTACCTGACACAGCTTGACTCTTTGAAGTTTGCAGGTGAACAAAACCTGAAGAAAAACTTTAAGATGCCCCATGAGTAAGTCTCTTTACCCCATAATTCCTTTCTCTCAGCAAATGGTTGTGAGACATGAGGTTAGGACATAGTATTTCTGGTTTCCTCATGATAAACAGTGGCTTTAAAGGAAAAAAAATCTTTAAAGGGAATATATCCCAAGCTTAAAGATTAAAAACTTATACCTCATTGGTCTTTTGTTCCCAGAACCACTGAAGTGCTAGAACTCATGAGGAGCTGTGAGAAAAAGCTTCATTCGGTCTTGGTGAGGAAAACACCAACCCTCTACTATAAGGTGGAACTTATGCTAAAGTTTTGTTAATTGGTGATATGACAGTGGTGTCCACGACTATTTGTTAATTGACAACGTGCAATAATATCCACAGTCATTTGGCTTAAACATCTCTGGTCTTCATGGCTTTACCAAAGCAAATCTCTCTAGTAAGCCAAGGGAATAAAGGCCTCATTTCTAGTAACCTGATCCCCGAAATAAAACCTGTAGAATGTGCTGGGATAGCCAACTGCAGACAGCCATGAGACTCCTACTGCTTGCAAAATAGTAGGGGACTTCACCTGAGTTCCTGCCTCTGAACACCCTACCATCCCACCAAGGAAAATGCTTTACATACTCTTTTTTATTAATATTACATTTATATTTATTAATTAAATTTTTCATTTATTTTACATCTCAACTACAGTTTCCCCTCCCTCAGAGTCATTGATGTATTCCTGTGAAGAGACACCATGCAAGGCAACTCTTATAAAAGAAAGCATTTGACTGGGGGCTTACTTATCATTTGACTGGCTTAGTCCATTATCAACACAACAGGTGGCATGGTGCTGGAGAAGTAGCTAAGAGCTACATCTTGATCTGCAAGCAGAGAGGCAGAGATAGACTGGGCCTGGCATAGGCTTTTGAAGCCTAAATGTCCATCCCTAGTAACACACTTCCTCTAACAAGCCAAACCTACTGCAACAAGGCCACGCTCCCTAATCTTTATATTCCTTTCAGTTTTACTCTCAGGTGACCAAGCATTCAAGTATATAAGCCTATATATTCAAACCATCCCATAGGGTAAGGTGAATATCCTTGGCACCTTATTTTCAAGATAGGGTTTTTCACTAAACCTTTAGTTCACTGATTAATCAAGACTAGTTGGGCAGCAAACTCCAAGTGCCCTGTGGTGCAATGATTCTCAACCTGTGGGTCATGATCCCTTTGGCGGTTGAATGACCCTTTCACAGGAATCATGTAAGACCATAGGAAAACACAGAGATTTACATTATGATTCATAACAGTAACAAAATTACAGTTATGAAGTAACAACAAAAACAATATTATAGTTGGGGTCACCACACATAAGGAACTGTATTAATGGGTTGCATCATCAGGAAGGTTGAGGCAAACTGCTCTGGTCTATTCCTCCCCAGCACAAGAATTCCAGATTCTACTGTGCCTGATATTTTACCTAGATGCTGGGGATCTGAACTCAGGTCCTCTTGCTTACATGGCACAAATTTCCTGACTGATCAATCTCTCTAATCTTCCAATAATATTTTAAAAATTAGTTAGATGTCTCACAGAAATCACCAATCCAGGTCAAATTTCAACTGAACTGGGATAGACTGAAGGTTGTAAGTTTGCCAGAGTATATCATTATTATGAATTCCGGCTTTAAATGTATGTTGATCTATCTAGGCTTTGGTCAGTAATTTTCAGAGAATTAATTCTTTTTCTTGGTTCTACCAAAACCCAACCCTGAAAATAGACATTGAAGTTCCAGAGGCCCTGCCCATCCCCACCTTCAGCTTCACTAACTTGTCTAAAGGGCTTGCAGGCTGAGAGCAGCAACGGAATTGACATGGGAGGCAGGCCCAACCGAGAGCGTTCAGACTCTGTTCAGATATGAGTTTCCATGAACTGTATGACAGCACTCACTGCTGCCAGCATGCTGTGGACAGTGAGCACGGAATAGTGCCCACCAAGGAAAAACACCCAAACCTGAGTATCCAGAGTTTATGCTGAGGGCAGCCATAATAACAGGACCGACTGCCTGTGTGACTGACCTTAATCTCTATCTTCTCTGGAGCTCAGCATTCCCTCCCACACACATCACATTGTCCTAGCTGCCATGGCCTGATGACATTTCTTTCTTTTAAATAAATACATTTGTTTGTTTGTTTGTTTTACATTCCAGCTGCAGTTTCCCCTCCCTCCTCTCCCAGTCATCTCCCACTCCCCCAATCCACTCCTCGTCCACTTCTGTTTAGGAAAGGGCGGGTCTCCCGTGAGTATCAACAAAACATGGCATATCAAGTTGTAGTAAGACTAAACACCTCCCCATCTACGAAGGCTGGAAAGGTGACCCAATATGAGAAGTAGGCTCCCCAAAGCTTGTAAAAGATTTGGAGACAGCCCATTTTCCCACTGTTAGGAGTTCCACAAGAGAACCAAGCTACACAATTGTAACACATATACAGAGTGCTTAGGTCAGTCCCATGCATGCTTCTTGGTTGTAAATTTACAGGTGACATCTCAGGTCAAGGGAAGAGAGCCAAGCTGACCCTGGAGCAAGGGTAAGCCTTTACTGAGTAGCTAGAATCCTTACCAACTCTCTGTGAGGTGCACTCTGAATATGTCTCCCTTCAAAGATCCCTGGTTTATTCTGTGTTTTGGAAGTTATTTTGTATTTTAATTCCTTCTAGACATTACTTCTAACTCCTCCCAAGGTATACATTAAAGCACAAATGCAGGTCTATCTGGAATGTATGTATTATTGGGTCAAACCTCATCTCCATTATTTTCTCATCCCATTCCACTAGGCAGGAAATAATTTTTTCAATATTTAAGTATTTTCAATATCTAAAATTCTTAATCTTCATAAATTACATTTTCTGTAAGCACCTAAGTTTCTACATTGTTAGTGATGAAGATTATGGCTCTGCAGTGTAGACACTGGAAACTTCTTTGTATTTTTTTTTTTTTGCATGTGAAATTCTGAGAAACAACCATTTATTCTCTGTGTACTTTGAAACATTCTCCTCAGAGGACAGCTCCTAAGTATACTCTCAAGAAAATACCTTCTGTGAATACCTAGATTTCCTGCTCACTTATCATTCTCAGAAGAAGAAGAAGGAGGAGGAGGAGGAGGAAGAGGAGGAGGAGGAGAGGAGGAGGAGGAGGAGGAGGAGGAGGAGGAGGAGGAGGAGAATAAATACAGAAATTTCTGAGTCTGTGTCACACACACACATTTACAGTTAGGAAGGAGGTCATGATGTTTTCAATCTTCTGTTATCCATCTTCTACTTGCTTTAAAAAAAGATTTATTTACTCTGGATGTGAGTGCACATGTATGCATGCATGTGTGAGTGTGAGTACACATCTACCAGAGCACATGTAATTTTTCTTGAGTCAGTTCTCACATCTTGAGGTGTGTGTGTGTGTGTGTGTGTGTGTGTGTGTGTGTGTGTGTGTGTGTGTGATTTCTCTCTCCCTCCCTCCTTTCCTTGTTCTTCATTTACTTCTGAAAAAGATTAGGCAAATCTTGCTCTCCAGAATCACCAACAAAATAAAAGAAGATATCATTCAAGCCGCAATGAATCTTTTCGACTGTGGGTAAGAACTTCCAGACATTTTTCCTGGTTGTTCAGTAAAGACTCAAACTGTTAGAAAAGGGACATCCTTTTTGAGTCTATTTCCTTTCAACTCCATGTCCTCCCTACAGTAGCAACAGAGTCCTGAAACTCCAGGCTGCAAATTGAAAGCCATTCCAGTAGAAGCTGTGGAGTTATGCTAAAATATATATTTTAAAGGTACCTTGACTTCAAAATTTGGATGTAAGGATATGTTGCTTTGGAAAGGAGGCTCTGCTTTTGTTTCCACAGAAAGCCAGAAGCTATGGATTTGTTCCAGATTAAGATACATCAGGTTTGACAAGCCAAGACCCTCTGAAAGGTCTCCGATGACACCAAGGCCCAGATGATCCAACATCTAGAACCATTTCAAGCCAACTGGCTCAGATGATACACCCTCACAGACAACTCCATAATCCTAAAATTTTCTTTGTGTCCCCATAAGATACAGCGCCCCGCCCCCCTCCAGGAGGAAGTAGTAAGAGAAGCTATGCCCAAATTCCCAAATATACCAAGCTGGCTTTGGAGATGTGTAAAAGTTAAAACCTTCCTCTTTAAAAAAAAAAAAAAAAAAAAAAAAAAAAGGAAAGGGGAAGTGCTGTGGGATGGTCTGCATGTCAAATTGCTCTGATTGGTCAATAAATAAAACACTGATTAGCCAGTGGCTAGGCAGGAAGTATAGGCGAGACTAACAGAGAGGAGAAAAGAATGAACAGGAAGGCAGAAGGAGACACTGCCAGCCGCCGCCATGACAAGTAGCATGTGAAGACGCCAGTAAGCCGCAAGCCATGTGGCAAGGTATAGATTTATAGAAATGGATTAATTTAAGCTTTAAGACAGTTAGCAAGAAGCCTGCCATGGCCATACAGTCTGTAAGCAATATAAGTCTCTGTGTGTTTAGTTGGTTGGGTCTGAGCTGCTGCAGGACTGGCGGGTTAGAGAGATTTATCCTGACTGTGGGCCAGGCAGAACCAGAAAAACTCTAGCTACACATTTGGGCCTCACAGGAGTAAAATTAAGTTTCTCAAGGTGAATTTCCATCAAGTAGGATGAAGTTTCAGTGACATGGGCTTTTCCTACATTTATTTTATAAAGTTTCTGAGAACTAACCTCTTCCTTCCTTCCTTCCTTCCTTCCTTCCTTCCTTCCTTCCTTCCTTCCTTCCTTCCTCCCTTCCTCCCTCCCTCCCTCCCTCCCTCCCTCCCTCCCTCTCTCTCTCCCTCTCTCTCTCTCTCTCTCTCTCTCTCTCTCTTTCTGTCTCTCTTTCTTTCTTTCTTTCTTTCTTTCTTTCTTTCTTTCTTTCTTTCTTTCTTTCTTTCTTTCCTTTTTTGCTTCTTTTGTCTTGAGAATTGCTGTGACCTGGTATGTGACCATCAATACATAAAATTTGAATAATCCGTTTAAAAACTCATGCTCTATCATCTAAGGGCTTCCATCTGAAGGTAAGTCAATTACTGGAAAATATAACAAAAATAAGCAGACAGACCTTCTTAGAGAATATTGTCGGGGTTTATAGTCTCTCTAACCTTGACTGTGACTCCATTTTACTCCACTTCTGCCCATGTGTGTTGATGTAACCAACCGTCTTATTAAATAAGAAACACAGAAACAATGTAAAAGAGAAAACCGAGAAGTCAGAGCTCAGAGCTAAAATCTCACCCTTCCTCCTGCTGTCCCAGCTTCGCGAAAAGAGACCTACTTCCTGTCGGTTCGTTTTTTTAAAGTATGTTGTTCTGCCTTCTCATTGGTTGTAAACCCAAACACATGACTGCCTCGTCACTGTCTGAATGTACAGCCCCCTAGGTCTTAAAGGCATATGTCTCCAATGCTGGCTGTATCCCTGAACACACAGAGATCTTATGGGATTAAAGGCGTGTGCCACCACCGCCACACTCTTGCTATGGCTCTAATAGCTCTGACCCTGAACACACAGATATCTATGGGATTAAAGGCGTGTGCCACCACCGCCACACTCTTGCTATGGCTCTAATAGCTCTGACTCCCAGACAACTTTATTTATTAACATACAATCAAAATAATAATTCAGTACAATTAGATTACCACCACACATGTGCACTGATGTGTCTGTATTACTCAAAGGGTCGAACTATTGTCCTTCGGATTTCTTAATACAATGACATATGTGCAAGAATACAATCTACTGAATCTTTTTTCTTAAGCACAGCTGCCTGTGACCTCAGTCCTAGTGTATGAGGTGCAGGAATGGGCTCCTTGTCCTCCAACATGTTTTTTGTTTGTTTTTGTTTATTTACATGTTTTCTCATGCTTCTCTTCCCTATTTGCCTCAAGCTTCTTCAGTCTGATAAAACTTTCTATTCCAAGCTCTATTCACTTTTCTCCCACGTTTGTTGTCATTATTATTGTTGCTGTTTTCAACTCTCCCCATGACAAATGCTTACAGAGCTTTACACTAAATCATCGCTCATTGTGAGGCTTTCCTTAATTGCCCAGATCAACCCAGGCAAGCTTTCACATATCTGTCTGTAGAAGTGCAAATCATTCACTAGAGAATTTCCAAATTCTGTTTCCTAGAAATTTTGGAAATTTCTTCTCTGATAGAATTTACTTTGCTGGTATGGTTAAACTGGCATTCCAACTGAATTATCCAAGTGCCCTTCACTGTATTTAATAATCTCTTATAAAGGAATGTGGGGGTAAGTCAGACTTCAGGGGGAAAAGGAAGATGATTACAGAAGCCAGGTTAGAGTGACATTATCTTTTTGTTACCAGGGTTGTTAGGCTCAAGGCCTGGTCTCTACATCCTTGACAAGCAAGGCTTAGACACCAACCTTTAACATCTGTGTTGGCTAATTTTATGTTAACTTGACACAAAGCTAAAGTAATTTGAAAGTAGGGAAACTAAGTGGAAAAAAATACCTCCATAAGATCTGACTGTTGGGAATTTTCTTAATTAGTTATTGATAGGGGAGGACTCAGCTAACAAAGGGTGATGCCATTCTAGGGCAGTTGTCCTGGATGTCATAAGAAAATAGGTTGAGCAAGGCAGTAAGTAGCACTTCCGCCATGACCTCTGTACCAGCTCATACATACCTCCAGGCCCCCACTAAGTTTGAGTTCCTGTCTTATCTTTCCACAATGAACTGTAACTTAGGATATTTATAAATATTTCACCTATTTTTTTCCTTTTCCCAAAATAAGCCCTTTCCTTTTGGTCATGGTGTTTCATCATAGCAATAGTAACCTTAAATAAAACAATAGGCCAATTAAACAGATGAGTAATAGTGAATGAAGATCTAGTCCTTATTGCCACATTGGGAAAAGGAACAAACAAGGAGGTCCAGTGATTCCCTAAATCCACACTGTATCCTGCAGGAGGCTTAGGTGTACAAAGATGGAAAGAATTATGCATGACTAAGTCATCCTGATACAGTATGGTCCCATCCACCACTGACCTGCCACTGTATAGTATTGTCCCATCTACCACTGACCTGCCACTTGTACAGTATGGTCTTATCTACCATTGACCTGCCATTGTACAGTATGGTCTTATCTACCATTGACCTGACACTATACAGTATGGTCTTATCTACCACTGACCTGCCATTGTACAGTATGGTCCCATCCACCACTGACCTGCCATTATACAGTATGGTCTTAACTACTTTTGACTTGCCACTGTACAGAATGGTCCCATCCACCACTGACCTGCCATTGTACAGTATGGTCCCATCCACCACTGACCTGCCATTATACAGTATGGTCTTATCCACCACTGACCTGCCACTGTACAGAATGGTCCCATCCACCACTGACCTGCCACTGTACAGAATGGTCCCATCCACCACTGACCTGCCATTATACAGTATGGTCTTATCCACCACTGACCTGCCACTGTACAGAATGGTCCCATCCACCACTGACCTGCCATTGTACAGTATGGTCTCATATACCACTGACCTGCCATTGTACAGTATGGTCCCATCCACCACTGACCTGCCACTGTACAGTATGGTCCCATCCACCACTGACCTGCCATTGTCTTAGGTCCTCTCTTCTTCAAGTGGGCTGAGTGCCCGAGCCCCAGTAAATCTCTTCCTAAGAAACGAGTTCCAGCTGGCTGGCACCAAACTTCAACTTTTTCCTTCTCTCAGCATGAGACTCTTGGGAAATTGCAATTTCTTGGGGTCTATTGTTTTAATAGTTTGACAGCCGGTATGGTTATACTTTAACACAGAAGGGAACACACACCAAAGGATACAGGCACTCAAAGTTGAGGTCAAGGAAATGAATATTCTCCCATAGGCTCTAGAGGGACGGAGACCCTGCCAAGATTTTTTATGCACATTTAACCCCTTCTCAGAGTTCTGGATCTCTGTAACTACAAGATCACAATGTTTGTAACGTTTTAGAATGACAAGTGGGCAGTGTTTAGTTACAGCTGCAGTAGAAACGTAAATACAGTCTACTATTTTATGCCAGTGTCTTCATTTAACTTGTTTCTCATGCTTTTGTGGTCATCTGTATAGTTGCCTTTCCCCTAGATCAATGGAGTTGGAACTCTATCAAATCTACCAATACATCATGTAATGTCCTTGCCAACCTCCTAAAATGTAATTCACCTATACTCTAAGTTAAAAAAGTGGATTTTAAAATGTTCTACCTATATAGTATATGGAGCAATAAAAGAAAGATAATACTTGGTAAATTATTTATTTTTTATTTTTTATTATTTCTTTGGTAAATTATTTCTATATGTAAATAGTTGGGCACAATTATTTGTCAAAATAACTACGATATTATATATTATATATACTAGTTTATATATAGATGCGTGGTAAATATAGGTATTCTCTATGGTGATTCAAAGCACCATAGAGACATTACTACCCATGACATTTATTAATAAAATCACTTGGAACTCTTGCTAATTTCTAAAAACAAATCATTGCAAAAAATATAATCATTTCCTGACTTTTACAAAAGTGAGTTCTAAGAGAATTCACCATAATTAAAACAGTGTGAAAATTATTTCTGTTTATTGGCTAATGTGCTTAGAAAACTTCATAAATAATTTTTACCATATAAGGGTCTAGTAAAAAGAGATTGGGAAGTACAGTGGGATGATTCTTTGTGGGTGGAAATACCTGGTCTCCTGTAGATTCTGGGGTTAACCAGTACTTCCCTTCTCTGCCCCTCTATCCTGGGAGTTGTTATCCCTATTATCTTCTTCTACTGATTACACAGAGGCTCTTTTCTCTGATTCCTCTTGGGGGAGGGGCAAGTGAATAGTTTCATTTAAAATGAAACAAAACATTCCTAGTTTTAGCGCTAAAACACAGAGCAAATCTGAGAAGACACAAGAACTCGTTCTGTGAACCTCTGTGGCTCACATTTCAACATCCCAACAAGATATGCCTACACTTCAGTCATCAGATTGCCCTAAATGTTTCTAGATCCCTTCTGGTTTTTCCTCTAGTTATTTTTGGGATTTAGTCAGGGTTAAAAGTTATTTACAGGAGGATTGCTTTTAGAGGAGCTTATGCTCCACACCAGAACCCAGAACCATGCAAATTTCCTGAGGGGAGAGTTGTTGTTGTTCTACAGTGGTATTCAAATAAATCAAGAAATTAAGATCTACGATATTTTGCATACACCTTAGCTTATCAGGACAACTCAGGATGTGCCCTTATAAATACACTTCCAAAATATTCTGAGAGGTGTGTTTTACCCTGGAAACTCAGCAATTTCTGTGGCAATGCAGAGTGGTTTGTGTAAGGCTGTAAAGACTCCATGAGAAGTGGGAAGGGTCTGTGGCAATTTTGCAAATGGATAGAAATACTAGTGGGCTTTCTTTGAACTCACCCAGGGTGTTAATTGCCCTCATTTCTGAAGGCAGCAGGGGAGAGGGAAGTTGGCAAGGAAGAGTAGAAGCAGCCAACCCTGACTTCTCTTTTCTCCGTGCTCTAGTGAAAAGAGGATGAAACATCACAGAGAGATGAAAATCTTTTCGTTTGCCCTGAATCAGGCCAGCATGCTTGATGACTCAGGGAAGGCATTGATGGGTACCACGTTAGAAGAAGAAAGAAACAGCAAGCGCAGGTTATGGACATATTGTTCTGCCTGTAAAATATCCACGTGCCTACTTGCCCCTTACAAAGAACGATTTATCCAGCAAGAACACCCTGTAGGGAAGTAGATCAAAAGAGAAAACCAACAAGTGAGATGAACTAGAGCAGGGCTTCTCCAACTTTAATGTGGAAGCCAGTCTCCCCTGGCATCTTGGTAAATGCAGATTCAGACTGAGCACCTCTGATGGGGGCCTGAGGGTCTACATTTATAGAAAGTTCTAATAAGAGGCAGATATTCTGCCAAGGTACAGTCAGCAAATGGATTTCATGTGGCGGCATGTTACCTAGAGCTGACCCTGGTGCCAAGTGAGGAGACTCAAATGATGACTTCATTTTTTTTTCTACCAGGGAAAATATTCCATGGGGAAAGTGCAATATTTTTTCCGCTTGGGTCAGGCAAAAAAAATGTGGATATTCAAAATATGATGTTAATTTATTATCAGGGATAGCACTTATTAAGTTCCTACCTATTCTGGCTGTTCTGCAATAATGCAGCTTATTATGGGTTGGGAGGTGTCAACAGCTGTGTTATTGATGTTTATGCAATTTTCCCCACAAATAATTATCATGAAACTGCGGTTTTACATTTCAGATTCTTATCTTATATTGTTTGGGAGGTATCTTACATTGTATTTTAAATCCATGGGTCTTGTTTGATCCATGAAGTAATAAATGGACATCTATTTATATTTGTCATTAAGCTTGGTTTTTAATGCTGTATTTTACTACAGTTTTTTAACATTTTTCAATAAGAAGCCTCAGAGATAAAAACAAGCAATTTGTTCTTTGCTTTGTAACTATGTTCTCTGAAATACAAGTGGAGACTGGGGGAAGGGCAAAGACTGTCATTATCCAGGGTATGGAATGCTCTTAAAAGCAATAAGTAAAACGTGAGCTATTAGAAGTTATGTGTTCTAGTCTGATTTTGGTTGCTATAAAATGCTGAGCAATAGCAACCTGGGGAGGAAGGAGTTTATTTGGCTTATACTTTCACATTACAGGCCACCATTCAGGGAGGTTAGGCTAAGCACTTAGACTAGAATCTGGAGGTAGGAACTGAAGCAGAGACCATGGAAGAACAGTGCTTACTGGCTTGCTTTCTATGGATTACTCATTTTTCTTTCTTATGCAACCCAGAACTATCTTCCCCAAAGTGAGAGCTCCCATACAGTGGGATGGCCCTCTCACATCAATCATTAATCAAGAAAATTCCTAGCATATATGCCCACATGCCAATCTAATGGAGGCCATTCTCAGTTGAGGTTCCCTCTGCCAAGGTAACTCTAATTTGGGTCAAGTAGTTTGATGATTTAGTAAATCAGTTGGAAAGAATATAAGAAAGCTACCTCTAGTTGGTTGATAAATGTGATTGTTTAACTTGAAATAAAATGTCAAGTTGATCTTGAAAGTTTATCTGACTCTTCAAGGCAATTCCTCCATTTCTGTCAGTCAGATCCTAATGATACTTGGGAAACTGGGTTTCCCTTTGGGGTTCTTAGTCCCTATTTTAGTTACTTTGTTATTTCTGTAATAAGAAACCAGGACCAAGGCAATTTATAGAATAAAGAGTTTACTGGGACTTACAGTTTCAGAGATTGAGTCTATGACCATTGTGATAGGGAACATGGCAGCAGGCAGTCAAGCATGGTGTTCAGGCAGTAGCTGAGAGTTAGCATCCTGATCCACAAGCTCAAGGCAGGGAGAGATGACTGGGGATGGTCTGTGAGCTTTTGAAATCTCAAAGCCTGCCCCCATTGCCTCCTCCAACAGGGCAATGCATCCTAATCCTTCCCAAACAGTTCCAGTAGCTGGGGACCATACTTGGTCAAACATATGAGCCTATTGTAGCTATCCTCATTCAAACCATCATGATCTCATTAATAAAAAAATTTAGAAATGAACAAAAGGAAACCCAAGGACAAATTTATGAGAGTTTGGGGTGAAAAATGAAACAGGTCAAGAAAGCTGAAAATCCTGGCAGCTGCATGTAGAAGAGGAAGAGAGAAAGGCATGCCTTTTAAGATAACGTCTGATCAGGACCAAAAGAAACTTATAGACAAAAGAGTTTATTGGCTTATAGTTCTAGAGGAATAAGAGTCCATCATGCTGTGGAGGCATGAAAACTGGAGGAGGAAATTGGGAGATCACATCTTTAAATGCAAATAGAAAGAAAGGAGATCAAACTGGAAGTCAGTCAAGCAATGCTAGATACACTTAAAGCCTCCCCATGGTGACATGTTTCTTCTAGAAAGACCATACTTCCTAAGCTACCCCAAGTAGCACCACTGACTAGGAGGAGTTGAACGTTTCAGTGCCTGAGCCTGTGGAGGACATTTCTCATTCAACCAGCACAGGGTTTAGGAAAGCTGTCATATTCAGCAATGGAGGTTAGCAAGCAGCTGTATGGCAGAGGGAGATGGGGACTTTAGAGAGTGTCTAAAGTTTTAGGGAGGATGCCTAGATGTTGTCAAGTCTTTTAAAGAAAGTACTGTAGGAAGATGGAAGAGGAAAAGTTACATTTTCAGAGTTCTAAGTCAGAAAAGCAATCAGGCTTAATGGTGCTGTTCTGAGTTAAGCTCTCTCAGTGACTACTAAAAGAAGGCCTTCTGTGAAGAATAGTGTTATTTCATCAAAGGGAATAACTGTTCTTCCCATCGTCTTAGCAAATCTTCAGGTATATAAGCTTTCCTGGAGGGTGGGCTTCTGGCAAGGTGATTTATAAGCCCAGCTGGATTTAACTCTTAATGGAGGAAACAACAGGATGTAATGTTCTAATGTATGTATTAGGTCCGGATGTCATGCCAGGGCCCAAAGTATACCATTCATTTGACGAGGATACCCAAAGATAGGTAGTCTTTGAGGCCATTTAGATCCTCCCTCAGGGCTGGCTTTGAACTCTATATCTCATTCCTTTTTAACCCTAGGAAAGATGATATTATTCTACCTATCTCTGTCTAGCTACCTAACATTAACATTATCACAACAGTCTTCCATCACTTTGTCTTAAGTTCCACAAACAAAATTTACCCTGAATAGTTAGTTCTACAATAAAGATTCCTACTCCAGCAAATACCCTATTCCTTCCAAGGGACATGCAGTAAAAGAGAACTATTTTGATAGATGGCCATTTAATAATAATAATAACAACAACAATAATAATAATAAAGAAAATTAAATCAATGAAATAATTGACAAGGAAAAGATTGGTGACACAACTGATGGATAAGACCTCTTCATTATTTGCAAGAGAGTCTATGTGAGGATGTTGTGGAAGGGAACCCACTAATACCAAATTGTGATGGTTAATCTTAGTCATTGACTTGACAGACCTAGGAAGAAGAAGTTTCAATTGTAGAATCATCTCCATCAAATTAGCCTGTGGGCATGTCTGTGGGGCATTTTCTTCACTGCTAATAAATGCAGAATAGCCCAGCTCACTGTGGGTGCTACCATCCTTAAGCAAGTAAGTATGAACTGCATAAGAAAAGTAGATGATCCCAGACTCATTTTTTGAATGAATCTTTTGTTTTTCTCATTCTTTGTTTTTTGAAGTATATGTAAATATTCTGGATATCAACCCTCGCTCATATGTATAATGGGCAAAGATTCTCTCCCATTCTGTGGGCTTACTCTTCACCTGCTTGATTGTTTCTTCAGCTGTGTAGAAGCTTTTAAGTTTTATGAAGTCTCACTCTTCAATTGTTGGCCTTAATTCTTGAACAAATTGAGTCCTATTCAGAAAGACCTTTCCTACATCTGTGTATGTAGAGTGCTACCTATGTTTCAGATTGCATGTTTAGGTCCTTGATCCACTTGGGGTTAGGTTTTTGTTCCAGTGATAGAGTTAATTTTTGTACAGGGTGATAGACAGGGGTCTAATTCTGCATGCAGACATCCAATTTTCCCAGCACCACTTGTTGAAGATGCTTTTTTTTCCTTCAGCATATGTTTTGTTAAACTGTAAGTTGCTGAAGTTATATGTACTTATGTTTCCATCTTCAATTTTGTTCCATCAGTCTACAAATCTGTTCTTGCACCAGTGCCATATTGTTTTTATCACTGAGGCTCTGTTACGGATCTCGAGATGTGGAATAGTAATCCTCCCACTATTGTCCTTTTTGCTCAATAAATTTTAGGATAGTTTTTTTCTATTTCTGTAAAGAGTAAGATGAGGATTTTGATTGGGCTTTGTTGAATCTTAAAATAGCTTTTGGTAAAATGGTTATTTGCACAGTGATTGTCCTTATACCCACAGATAAGTGTAGGCCTCACCCCTTATCAAGGAAATTTCTCTATGTGACAGATGGAAACCATTACAGAAAACCAATGACAATCAAAATACAGAGTTGTGGAGCCCAGTCCCAACTGAAAAAAATCTACAATATAACTTCTGCATCTAAGGCTCAGGGATCATTGAGGAACATAAGTCAGAATAACTGTAAGAGCTAGACAAACAGTGAGACTGTTTCCTACAAATGTCAGAAGCAACACAACATCTCACCAAAAATACTGCCTAAATGTGAGCTGAACAAACATAACAACAGACATATTAAAGTTGACAGGGGAAAGCCCAGAAGGCCTCAATCCCACTTAAAGAACTACAGGCAACCAAGTTATGTAGAGATTGGGAGCATGCAGAATGGTTATCCAATATCAATGGACAGCCCTGAAAACATACATACTTGTAACATTATACAGAATAAACAGGTTGTGTTTAAGAACATGTACATATACACCAGATACATGTGCATATGGTAACAGCTGAAGAATAAAGAGTCAATGAGTTTGAAAGAGAACAAGGAGGGGTATGTGGAAAAGTTTGGAGCAGAGAGGATGAGGAAATGATGTAACTATATTATAATCCCAAAAATAAAAGTAACTTTAAAAAATGTAGCTGAATATGAGAATGGGAGCATGTCAGTAAACAGTGTTCCTCCAAGATATCTGCTTCAAGCTCTTGCCTTGAGTTTCTGCCTTGACTTCCCTCCATGATGAACTGTAACTTGTACAGTGAAATAAATCCTTTCCTGTCCAAGTTGTTTTGGTTGTGGTGTTTATCACAACAACAGAAAAGTAAATTATAATATCAGTAAGTGGAACCAGTACCATTAAGTAATTTTCACAAACATGTACCAGCATACTAAAACTGCTAAGTAGCAAGAATTCTGTAATCTAATATCACAGAGCTGCAAGCCAGCACTATTGGCCAGTCCTGCTCTTATTTGCATAACCTTGATTTGCATGCTAGGGATTGTACAACTGGATACTAAGTGCACAGCAGTTCACACTAACATCCCAGAACTGTATACCAGTCATTCTGGATTCAATTCCTTCACAAGGTATGAATGAAATACATAGCACTGTGTTCACTGTACTTACCCTAACCCAAAACACCAGAGACTCCTCCTACCTCTCCTAAGCAATTGCCTGTAATGCAGGCAATACTTTATAGTCAGTCTTCTATTGGTATATTTCTTAGTCTGCTTAGGGTGAATTAATTTATTATCCACTTATCCTTCCCTGATATGAGTGGATAACAGTCTACAGCAGACAGGTAGAACAGAATTTGTTGGAAGAATGGATGTTTGAATTCCAAAAACCTTTACACAGAAGGCACAGGGATAGGAGGATGTGTGTTTATAAAATAATTGCTGAAAATTAATTATAGGCAAAGCAAGAATCATTCTAGCCCACTTTAAGCCTCAGCTATTCTCTCAGGGAGGTTTACAAGTACTATCATTTTCATATATATATTTAGGTCAAGGTTTATATAATCTATCACTATAAAACAATCTTCCCTTAATCATAAAACAAAGCATGGTTCTGAGTTTTCTTCTCCTGATTCTCTGGGTTGATAGGATGGTTCTCACTTCCTTTCCCTCATATATTAGTCAGAAGTTGAATGGGGTAGGACTCATCTGTGGGCTTGGGAAGAATCCTGTGGAAATTGGGTTTCTCATGCTCTATCTAGCAGCAGAGTAGCCCTTCTTAGGAGAGTCAAGATTTCTCAAACTGCATATTCCAAGAGAAAAGAAGTAAAAGCCTCCTGATCTTGTAAAGTTTAGTCTTGAGTTTGCACCTGTGACATATTCTATTAGTATGAGTCACAAGGTTAGCCTACATTCAATGAGGGTGAATGCCAGAGAAGTATGAGGATATGAAATGTGATTCACTGGAGACCATCTCTGAAGACTACCCTAAGTAACATTGAAAGTCCAAATTAGATAGTTTTAGTAGGCATTTTAAAAAGCAAACATTGCCGGTGGTGGTGGCGGCGCACGCCGGTAGGATTTGCTGAAGGAGGCGGAGGCAGGAGGATCACGAGTTCGAGGCCAGCCTGGGCTACACATTAAAAAAAGAAAAAAGAAAAAAAAAAAAGCAAACATTATTTTTTTGGTAGAAGAACTGTATGATATGATTAAGAAATGCTGATCTGTTTGGAATCAGAAAAAAATAGAAGAGGAACAAAGGACAAAGCTAAGATTTAAGTTGGAGTAACTCTGAAAAGAAAAAATGATGTTGGTGCCCATGTGTATGTAAGCAAAGGTTTAAGATGGGTTATTTGTAAAAAGCAAAGTCAGAAAGCACATTTGCAGGGTAACATTATCAATTGCATTGACTGAACCTGGGATACCAACATGAACACTTGAGATGGAAAGGGTAGTATATTAGGTTGTCATTCACAGTGAATAAAACTGGGTAAAACTCTTCTTATGATAAAGTAGAAAAATAAACTGGCAAAAGGAGTAGGCATAAAGCAAAACACAAAGCAAAGTCACACCAACATGGCCTCCTCAAATGTTTTTACTATCTAACATGCTCCAAAGAAGTGGGGAAGATGACGGTACCTGAGAAACAGTGCATTGACTTTGGTAATCAGAAGGGCAAAAGTGAAGGAAATTCTACTTCCAGAAAGTTTCTCAACCCAGGATGTCCAGAAAACAAATCTGGTATGTGTGTCTCTTTAGAGGGAAACAAAGCCTAGCAACATGGAAGGCAGAGGAACTGTTACTGAGTGGGTCATTGGTGACACCTCTGCACTTTGGTGTCCTCACTTATGACACCCCCCCCCAGCACTTTGGTGTCCTCATTTATGACACCTCTGCACTTTGGTGTCCTCCTGTGGTTTCCATCTTTATCTAGCTTTACTTTGCTTGCCAATGTCTACACATTGTTGAATAAAAACAGTAACAATTGATGTACACGTCTTTTTATTTGGACTTAAGAGGAAGGGTTCTAATACTGTACACATAGTTAAGGAAGATCAATTCCTAGATGAGTCTTCTGTTTGGATGACTGCATTGCCCTTCCCTCAGTTCACTGTGTGACTTAAATGAATAGATTTCTTTGTGGAAACCATCCTTGAAATTTATGGAACTTCCTTGAATTCCCAAGAAATGTTGAAATTGATTATAAATTATTATCATTTGTGATTCATTGATAAACATTAATATCTTATTTAAAAGTGATTTAGATAAACATATATACTATTTGAAATTACATATTTTCTCAGTCTTATCACATAATAGTATTTCTATCTTAGTAAAATTAGTTGAAAAGATATTTCTCTATTTTGTTTTCCTTGAACTATAAAGTAATGAGGTTTGCTTTTAAAACATAGAAATCAAGGCTTACACAAAATCATTGATTGGTGGAATATAAACCACATTGAGTAACCCTGCTATAGGACAATCTGTGAAGACAACTCTTTGTAGTAGAAAGTCTTTAAATTTTATAATTTTTTCCTTTGCTTATTGCATTCTTTTAATTTTTATCAGCTTTAATTAGCACTCGAAGTAACGGGTTTCATTGTTGTGTTTTCTGCATTTATCATCCTACTTTTTTCTTATTCACTCTCCCACTATCCTCCCCCCACCCCCATTTCCTTTTAGATCCCTCCCTCATAGTTTTTCCTTGGGCTTTATGTCACACATTCCCTTATCCTCTCTTGTTCTCCCATTTTAGACTTTTCCTCCTCTCTCATAGTCGCCTTTTTACCTTCATGCCTAGATTGTCTATCACTCTATCTGTATATATAAATTTAAATCTAGATTACACAAATGACTGAAAACATGGTATTTATCTTTCTGAGTATGGGCAGTTTTATTTACCCTAATGATCTCTGTTTCAACACACTATTTTGCAAATGGCATTATTTAACTCATCTTACAGCTGAATAAAATTCTGTTGTGTATATATGCCATGCCTTTTTACACATTCATTTGTTGATGAATATCGAGACTGTTTCCTTCTTTGGTTCTTGTGAACAATAAAGCAATAAACATTAATGTGCATATCTCCATGCTGTGCTGGCTTAGAGTCTTACAAATATATTTCCAGGTGTTGTGTAGAGAGTGTTCTTTAGACTTAAATCCATCATACAGATAGTGGAAAGCTTAATGTCACTAGAAATTTGGCATTGTTACCAGAGTCCTATAGCTGAAAAACTAACTCCTCTGGTGTGAGTGCAGTGGGGTTGGGACTAACAGACCAGACTCTGCATTACACCACTTCAATAGTCCATCAAAGATCTTGAATGGCATGAAGCTAGAAAAGAACTTATTATTCAGTGTGGCCACACTAAGAAAGAGGAGGAAGCCAAGCATCCTGAGGTCTCTCTTTGGGCTATCAACAAGCATTTTTAGGACTACACAGAGAATTAGGAGAAGGCCAAATGTACCTGGTACAATATACCTTGGTCAGACTGTGGTCTTGTGGATCATGAATTGGTTTTGTGGGATCCACAGCTGCAGGGTAATCATTATTGCCTCAGGCTGTAACTCGGTTCTTACCATGAAATGACTGCTACCACTGCTCCAGCAGCAGCTTTGGCTCCCATCATGGAAAGGATCTGCTTGCAATACAAGGTTCACTATTCTTGTAATCTTAATAATATCTAAGTTGTTCTTGTTCTTGTTTTTGTTGTTGCTGTTGTTGTTAGGGTACTGGAGATTAAATCCAGAGCCTCTTCTAAGTGCAGGGCCTTAGATCTACAGCTCTGACTATTCCAAAAATAAATAAACAAGCAAACAAGAGCAACCCTCCTTTTTATTTTGAGAGAGGGTCTGACTACGCTGTCCAGGCTGGCCTTGAACTCACTTAAAAGATCAGGCAATCAGTCTCCTGCCTCAGTCTCCTGAGTATCTGGGCTTATAGGCCTGAAACACTGATCTCACTTCTTAGTT
Source organism: Peromyscus maniculatus bairdii (assembly GCF_049852395.1). NCBI lineage: Eukaryota > Metazoa > Chordata > Mammalia > Rodentia > Cricetidae > Peromyscus > Peromyscus maniculatus. The sequence goes on along the minus strand of NC_134852.1, from coordinate 167,018,823 downwards.
GCTCTGATCTAGATGTTTTAGCATTTAACCAGGGAAGAGCAAGGTTATACGATGTAGATTAGCTGTCTCTGTATTAATCGTGTTTAGACAGCACTCTTTAAGTAATCAACATGTGTAGTGGGTAGCCATTCCAGCTTGGATCTGGAAGTTCCAACCCCCATTGAGACTCTGGCAACTGTCACGCCTATGAGGGGGGCAAGGGGAGGCGCCTGGGGACCCAGAGAGCTGGATGGGCCAGCGCTCTCTCTGTGCGCTCTCGGTGCCGGGACGCTGAACGGTGAAGGTGAATTGTGCAGAGCTTCAGAGAACACCGCTGGACTGCGTTACACCTTCCCCAGACCCTGCGACCTACCCATTACTTAATTTGTGAGTTACACCATTAAATAAATATCCTTTTAACTATGTGGAGTGGCCAACATAATTTCTCCAATAAACATGTCTGTGGGCAAAGTGCAGCAGGAGTCTGAAAGATCAGCAGATGCAATATGAAGGCAGAGGGGCCAAATCTTCACACTCTTGTTGTTGGTGATGGCGCTTTTGCTACTATCATCCAGGCCTCAGTGAAGAATCAGTGCTTTAAAGACAGGAAAAGCTGTCAGGAAGTCCTTGTCACAAGGACTGGCTGGTTTTATCCTGACTTTTTAAAAGAAGTATATTATATTAGGCCAACTCATTAGGATCCTGAGAATCAAAGTGCATTTTTTTTAGGGTAGATCAAGGTCAGGTAGGGGCAAAATAGTGATTTACATGAATTCTTCATTACAATAAAACCTTACTGGCTGGGCAGTGGTGGTGCACTCGGGAGGCAGAGGCAGGGGGATCTCTGTGAGTTGGAGGCTAGCCTGGTCTACAGAGTGAGATCCAGGACAGGTACTAAAACTACACAGAGAAACCCTGTCTCAGGAAAAAAAAAATAGAAAAAAGGAAAAAAAATGGAACAAAGGACCATACTGTCATGATTTTGACAGGAAGTTAAATATGCTGCTGGTGTTTGGTCTATTTGTTTTTATTAGGAAAACAAGACTTTCCTCTGAATTTTGTTTAAGGGTAAAAGAAAAGAAAACTACAGGAAACTTGAAAAAGTAGCATTTGAATACTCAATTACCATTTTTACCTGTTTTACCAGTTGCTAAGCAATTGCTGCTCTTCTCTCTCTCTCTCTCTCTCTCTCTCTCTCTCTCTCTCTCTCTCTCTCTCTCTCTCTCTCTCAGATGCTTTATTCTCTTCCTCCCTCCACAAGTGACTGGCTGTGGCTTAGCTTTTTCAGAGTTATTTGAAAGTAAGATCCAGACATCATGACATCTCATCCTTAAATAATTCAACATGCACATCCCAAGAATGACATTTTCTTACATAACCACAGTGCCATTAACATACCCAAGGAATTTAACATTGACTCAATGGGAAATGGTACCTTTTACCTTTCTCTGCATTAGAAAAGAGATCGGAATGATGTTTACTGAACCTGGATACATTATCTTTCATTTTTAAGTTCAGGAAACACTTTTCCATGTATCAGGGTTGACTTTGATGTCTAATGCTGTCAATATTCTGCCAGTCCCTGAAGGTGAATTTTCTACTCAATTCCATTCAAAATCGTTTCCCTTCTGGGAGGAAATTATTGTAAATGTAGCAATTTATTCCTGTTCTGCCCCTAGAGTAGATTCAGGGCTGGTTGAAGCTTCAGAGCCAGAGTCGAGCTCTGATGAAACACATCTGTTTGGTGTCAGCAGCTGCAGCTTTGCACATCGGATTTGTTTTCAAAGAGGAGAACAGGGTAGAGGAGAAAAGGTTTGTGTGTTTGACTTTAATGATATCCACAAATAATGATGGAGGGGAATGTACTACAGCATTGTTGTGATTCTGAAGCCCCTTTGCTGAAGTGAGTAAAACCAGACAGAAGAGAAAAAAAAATGAATCTTCTGTTCTTTAAGAATCCTGAATGATAGACATAAGTCTCTCATTGTCCCCTAGGGATGCAGAGCAACAGCCTAGAGCCACAGCGGTCTCTTATGCATTGCACATTTCTATAAACATAGCCTTTATAATAGAGAGGGGCTACTCAATTATCCAGTTACCATCAGCTTAGAGTGGGTGTGGTGATATATACCTATAATCTCAGCAATCCAGAGCCTGAGGCAGGACAACTGGAAGTTTGTACCTGGAGGTTTCTCCAGTCCTTCCCAGCACCATGGACCCCACAACCACTTATAAAATAATCACTCAGAAACTTATATTAATTAAACTGCTGGGCCATTATCTCAGGCCTACCACTGACTAGCTCTTACACTTAACTCAGCCCATTTCTGTTAATCTATATGTCGCAACGTGTTCCGTAGCCTTTACATATTGTTCCCTGGATGACCTGTTGCCTTTACATGTTGCTTCCTGGACTGCAGTCTGGCATCTCCCCAACTCTGCCTCCTGTTTCCCCAATTCTCCTCCCTGCTAGTCCCACCTATACTTCCTGCCTGGCTACTGGCCAATCAGCATTTTATTTGTCAGTCAATCATCCACAGCAGAAGTTGGTGGCCAACCTGGGCTACTTAGCAAGGCATTGCCTCTGAGAACAAAACAACACAAACAACAGCAACAAAACCAAAGAGAGCAGTTTAGCATTGAAGAAGTGGATACTCGGAAGTAAAAGCAACTTCCTGGTTTATGTTCCAACTAATGGCCGCGGTCTTCTCTCAGAGCCATCCTTCCTGTGCGTTTAACTTGTAAATGTTGATTTTTAAAACCAGACAAGCCTTTCATACTCCCAAGTGTGAACATTTCTGGGGAAATGTAAAGTCTCCTGCCTAGCCGTTCCTTTAGCTGTCCTAACACCCGAGGCTTCTCACACAATGAGAAGGAAGCTTGCATTTTTGTTGCAGTCTTTAAAATGAATCCAAATGGTACTTTTCACTGTTTGTATTTCCTTCCAAGAGCTGAAAATTATGATAGGAATTTCAGAATTGTTTAAAGCTGAATATAAAGAAAATAGTTTGTGAAGAAACCAATCCCTATTCATAGATCAACTATTGTCCTTGATGACTCAGGAAAATGCCTATAGGTTATTTGATAGTGCCCCTGATGCATATATATGGCAGTAATGGATGTTAATTTAGTATTTACCATGCATTATGATGCATTCAAACCTTTGAAGAAAGCACAGTTAAGGCTGAGCAAACCTAACAATGAGGGAAGACACTCGCTGAAGCACTTAAGGAAAGTAACCAGAGCAGGAAGTGTTTATCTGTCACTTCATGTTTTATGTAGTTGTAAGATAGTCTAAAGAAAGAAAAGAACATTGTGATGGAACTTAGAAATCATAATGAATCATTTTTAGAAAGAGGAATTAAAATATTTATTGCAGACCTGCCACTACGTGCACAGCACCTTTAAATAATGAAATACTGTTTTACAAATTAGTTCCTTGCTGAAAACAGGGACAATGTGTTTTCACTTCCACCCCCACCCTCAGTCTCTCAACCATGTGAAGTAACAAATGCCAGGTATTGATAGATACAGGGAAGAGGAATGATGCTCTACAATTCAGACCCAAAGCAAAAGCAATGTTCTTTTTTTCTCTGATTTTGCATGATCCTTCATCTAACATGTAGATAGAACATCTGAATGCAGTAGATATATAACCTGCCTTTGCCACCGCATTACCCATGATATCCACACAGTGGGGACTGTGCCCCCTCACCTTTTTCAATTGATTTTTGTTATTCATTCTTGAACAATCATGGTGCCACAATTTCATTTACTCCAGAAAGAGCCCTAGGATGAGATTCAAGGTAGTCTGGGAGACCCAGCAACACTAAGAAAATGGAACAGCAGGAGAGGAAAGAAAAGGTAGTCAATAAAGGGTCTCTTCCTTGACAGGCATTTGAAGTTAAACTACGGAAAAAAACTGTGAGAACTGGTGTAGAGTACTCAGAGGCGAGGGAGATGGGCATATCTCCCCACCAGTCCTTCAGCTCTTCAGCTAACCCTACCCACAAGGGAAGTGGCACCCAGCCACCTCATGAAAAGCTTTCCTGAAAGTCAAGAAAGACAGTAGTAGCTGGAAATTGACCACAGAAGTACAGAGTCCTCAGTAAGCCCAGCATGTTGCTTCCCCTACAGGTATGACTGTAATGTGCTTTTGTTTATTCCTATCCTTGCACCTTTATTCTGTTCTTTCCTACCTGCTACTAAAGAAGACTTTGCTTTAAGTCACTTTAAAAAAATATAAATATACAGTTTATTTATTTGCCAAACTATGTACTTATAGTAGTACTGAAGACTGAACTCAGGGCTTTGTACATACAGACAAGTGTTCAACATCCCTAGCTCTTTTTATCATTTGTTTTGAGGCAGACTTGCTGTGGTGGTACTGTTCAGGCTATTCATCAACTCTCTGTGTAGCCCAGGCTAGTCTTGCATTTGTCATCTTCCTGCTTTTAGCATCTCAAATAGCTGAGATCATGGGTGTATGTCAAAACCTACCTCAAAATGATCATTCTTATGCTATTTTGTACCAAGAATATTCTTGTGTTTGCTTCATATCACAATTACAAAATGTAATCAAGAAATAGGTTCCTAACAATGAAACAATTTCTGTAAGATAAAAAGAAAGACTCTGTAAATTCATAACTTTTTAATGCTCAACTATCTTACTCACAAGTGGCCCCCTGGAAACATTTTACCAGTGGATTTGCTGAATGAATGTGTGCAGAAAACCAAGTGCCACTGGGAAATCAAATGCCAGTGTTTTACTATGAATATTTACCTAGAAAAATGTAAACAATAACACTTGTATTATTAGAAATACATTGTATTCATAGCACCAAATAGAGCTAAGATTTGCAAAGACAAAATCAGAGCATAGAATTATTGGCTGTATGTTGTTTTCAACTTGATTGTGGAAAGTTTCCTTCAGCACTTCTTTTTAGTTCTTTTATTATCTGATTTGAAGCTCTCCCACTCCCACTTATTAAACACATTTTTAGTATTATTTACAAAGCTAATGTAAGTCCCACAGGACTGAAATCACCACTGTTGAATCTTTTAGTATTCTCGTAGCAGGAAATATGTGCTTATCCCATGATGTAGAAAGTGGCTCCTTTTTTCCCAACAGCAAAAAGACATCTTTCTCTAACTCTTTATGCTTTTGCTGTGAATGAATCTGGTATCACTCTGCTATTTTCAATTTGCTTTCCTGAATCATTGCCTAAGGCTCTTAGTTTACTGTCTGATTTCATTTATTAAAACACAATCTACATAAATTAAATGCACAAAAATTGCATTTTATTTTTATTTATTTTTTTAAATACAGCATTTTTTTATTTCAATTTTTTTCTTTATTAAGAAATTTTCTACTCACTCCACATACCATCCACAGATCCCTTCTCCTCCCTCCCCCACCCTACCAGCCCTCTTTCCCAAGCCACCCGGCATCCCCACATCCCCCAAATCGAGGTCTCCCATGGGAGTCAGCAGAACCCAGCACACTGAGCCTAGGCAGATCCAAGCTCCTTCCCACTGCATAAAGACTGTGCAAGGTGTCACACTGCAGGCACTGGATTCCCAGAAGCCTGCCCATAGACCAGGGACAGATCCTGATCCCCCTGCCTGGGTGCCCCCCAAACAGTTCAAGCCAAAAACTGCCTTCCATATCCAGAGGGCCTAGTCCAGTCCCATGGGGGCTCCACAGCCACCAGTCTACAGGTTATGAGCTTCCACTAGTGTGGCTGGTCATCTCTGCACATCCTCCCATCATGATCTTGAGGTCCCTCGCCTGCAGAATCCCTCCTCTCTCTCATCAATTGGATTCCCGGAGCTCAGCCTGGTGCCGGGCCATGGATGTCTGCATCTGCCTCCATCAGTCACTGGACAAAGGCTCTATGAAGACAGCTAGGCTTTTTGCTAGACCGGTCACCAGAGTAGATCAGTCTAGGTACCCTCTGGACCACTGCCACCAGATCAAGATGATGTCATCCTTGTGGATTCCTGAGAGCCTCCCCCCTGCCTCTTCCTATTCCCATGATGTCCTCATCTATCATGGTATCTTCCTCCCTGCCCTCCCACTCTGTCCCTGTTCCAGGTTGACCATCCCATTTCTCTGTTCTCATCCCCCACTCCTCGCCTTCTGCCACCCCCCAACACACCCAGTCTGCTCATGTAGATCTCATCCACTTCTCCTTTGCAGGGTCATCCAAGTGTACCTCCTAGGGTCTTTCCCTGTTAGCTAGCCTCTCTGGAGTTGTGGGTTGCAGTCTGGCCATCCCTTCTTTCACATCTAGTATCTACTTATGAGTGAGTACATGCTATATTTGTCCTTCTGAGTCTGGGTTACCTCATTCAAGATGATATTTTCTAGTTCCATCCATTTGCTTGCAAATTTCATATCATTGTTTTTTTACTGCTGAGTAGTACTCCATTGTGTATATGTGCCACATTTTCTTTATCCATTATTCAGTTGAGGGACATCTAGATTTTTTTCCAGGTTCTGGCTATTACGAATAATGCTGATATGAACATAGTTGAGCATGTGTCCTTGTGGTAAGTTGAGCATTCCTTGGGTATATGCCCAAGAGTGGTATAACTGGGTCTTGAGGAAGACTTATTCCCAATTTTCTGAGAAACCACCATACTGATTTCCAGAGTGGCTGTACAAGTTTGCATTCCCACCAACAGTGGAGGAGTGTTCCCCTTGCTCCACATCCTCTCCAACATAAGCTGTCTTCAGTGTTTTTGATCTTAGCCATTCTGACAGGTGTAAGATGGTATCTTAGAGTTGTTTTGATTTGCATTTCACTGATAACTGAGGATGTAGAGCAATTCCTTAAATACCTTTCAGACATTTGAGATTCTTCTGTTGAGAATTCTCTGTTAAGCTCTGTAGTCCATTTTTTAATTGGATTGTTCAGAATTTTTAAGTCTAGCTTTTTGAGTTCTTTATATATTTTGGAGATCAACCCTCTGTCAGATGTGGGGTTGGTGAAGATCTTTTTCCATTATGTAGGTTGTTGTTTTGTCTTATTGACCATGTCCTTTGCTCTACAAAGGCTTCTCAGTTTCAGGAGGTCCCACTTATTAATTGTCGCTCTCAGTGTCTGTGCTACTGGTGTTATATTTAGGAAGTGGTCTCTTGTGCCAGTACATTCCAGATTACTTTCTACATTCTCTTCTATCAACTTCAGTGTAACTGGATTTATGTTGAGGTCTTTGATCCACTTGGACTTGAGTTTTGTGCATGGTGACAGATAAGGATCTATTTGCAATCTTCTGCATGTTGACATTCAGTTTTGCCAGCACCATTTGTTGAAGATGCTTTCTTTTTTCCATGGTACAGTTTTGGCTTCTTTGTCAAAAATCATATGTTCATAGGTGTGTGGATTAATGTCAGGGTCTTCAATTCGATTCCATTGGTCCATATGTCAGTCTTTATGCCAGTACCAAGCTGTTTTTATTATTGTAACTCTATAGTAGAGCTTGAGGTCAGGGATCATGATGCCTCCAGAGGTTTCTTTATTATACAAGATTCTTTTTAGCTATCCTAGTTTTTTTTTTCCATATAAAGTTAAGTTTTGTTCTTTCCAAGTCTGTGAAGAATTGTGTTGGGATTTTGATGGGGATTGCATTGAATCTGTAGATTGCTTTTGGTAGGATTGCCATTTTTACTATGTTGATTCTACCTATCCACATTTTATTTTTAAATAGTTTTTTTTTTCACAACCATAATGAGGGAGAGTTCTTGAAAATTAGGCATGTATGCACTGGAACAAAAAGACACAAAGACCAGCAAATGAAATTGGAGGGGAGTTATTAGTTGAATTTAGCCAATGGTTAAGCTTTTTCTCTTAGCTCTATTTGAAACAAAGGCATTTTAAACTAGTTTTATGAACTTATTGTTCAAGAAAGCATCAAAAACTTACTGTTCAAGGATAGCCTGAGACTACTTCACAATAGCTCTTCATCAGTTTTAAATGAAATCCCATGAGTCCACACAAGAGACACATCTAAGAACTATTTACTTCAATTAGCTAAGGTTATAAGAGCAGTGTAATAAACAATGTTCACATGTGGATGAAGCATGTAAAATGAGCCACGCTATTCTATAACTTCACAGAGGAGAAGCTCTCTCACCGCATGAAAATATTTGACTAAATTGGCTTTGCAACACCAAAGACAGAGATGCATAGCTGTGGTTCAAATCATAGGTATGGGCTGACCTGAAAGGTGCTCATTTTGCATATTGAGTTAAAACTTAAAATGTTATAGTGACTCTAATATTTCTCCATAAATGAGGATACCTTTAATTTCAAAAAGGATGGAGGTTTAGCATGCAGCTCACGAAGGATGTAGAAATAACTGTTATATGAAAACAAAAATGCATCTCTACCATATTTATGCAATGTTTTGTACGCCTAGGGACTATTAGTCTGTGATAGCATGTGATACTGATTTATACAGTGTTCTGGCAAGGATAGCTCAGATGTCAATCATTGAAATGTATGAAGCAGCATTTTCTTATAAAGTAGCCTATTTCTATATGAGTCTACATACCTTAAAACATCAGATTTATTTAAGCTCCACCTTATCACTCTTGGCTATATGATGCTGGGCAAATCACATATATCTTCTGATATCTGCTTTATAACTTATTCTACTCTACAATTCCTTGTATATTTTCATCTTGTATATGAAAATCACAGCACACAACATCACCTTCATCTTTTCAGGCATCTGATGTGTTTTCAAAAAATTTCCCCCATTGATGTTTTCTAAAATGAGAAAAGTTTCTCAGTTCTAATTCAGTTTCTTTTGTTGCCTTAAGGACTCAAGAGAGAACTTCTCGTCACTTAAATTATATCAAACATGCCAATAAACATGCAACAGAGCCAAACACGTTTCCAAAACTTTACCTTCCAGAGGGGGGAAAAAAAAACCTACCTCAGAAAGAATTCCTGAACAACCCAGGGAAGCAGCAGGATTTCCTAACTCAGCATCATTCTCAACAAAAGCATACAAATTCATTCATACCACTAGAGCACTTGCTCAGCTATGTTTATATCAGCATTGTTCGTAATAGCCAAAACCTAGAAACAACCAAGATGCCCTTCAACTGAAGAATGGGTAAATAAATTGTGGCACATATACACAATGGAATACTACTAAGCAGAGAAAAACAATGACATCATGAGGTTTGCAGGCAAATGGATGGATCTAGAAAAAATCATCCTGAGTGAGGTAACCCAGACTCAGAAAGACAAATATGGTATGTACTCACTCATAGGAGGATACTAGATGTGGAACAAGGATGACTGGACTGCTACTCATATCACCAGTGAGGCTATCTGTAAAACAGGACCCCAAGAAAGACACGGGGATCACCCAATGACGGAATAATGGATGAGATCTACATGAAACAGCCTGGACATGAGTGGGAGCAATGAACGGCGAGGGTTGAGGGAAAGAGAGTGGGAGATTCCACCTGGATCAAGAACAGAGAGGGAGAACAAGGAATAGGAGACCATGGTAAATGAAGACCACATGAGAAAAGGAAGAAACAAAGTGCTAAAGAGGCCCACAGAAATCCACAAAGATACCCCCACAAAAAACTGCTGGCAATGGTCGAGAGACAGCCGGGACTGACCTACTCTGGTGATGGGATGGCCAAACACCCTAATAGTTGTGCCAGAAACCCCATCCAAGGACTGAGGAATCTGGATGCAGACATCCACGGCTAGGCCCCGGGTGGAGCACCGGGAATCTAATTAGCAAGAAAGAGGAGGGTTTATATGAGCGAGAATTGTTGAAACCAAGGTTGGATAAAGCATAGGGACAAATAGCCAAACGAATGGAAACACATGAACTATGAACCAATGGCTGAGGGGCCCCCAACTGGATCAGGCCCTCTGAATAGGTGAGACAGTTGATTGGCTTGATCTGTTTGGGAGTCATCTAGGCAGTGGTACCAGGTCCTGGGCTCGCTGCATGAGATAGCTGTTTGAAACCTGGGACTTATGCAGGGACGCTTGGCTCAGTCTGGGAGGAGGGGACTGGACCTGCCTGGACTGAGTCTATCAGGTCGATCTCAGTCCTCGGGGGTGGCCTGGAGGTGGTGGGAATGGGGGGTGTGCTGGGGGGAAGGGGAGGGGGCCAGGAAGGGGGAGAACAAGGGAATCTGTGCCTGTTATGTAGAACTGAATAGTATTGTAAAATAAAAAAAAGAAAAAAAAAGCATACAAATATCTTATGAAAAATATGGCATTTTGAGAGATTTAATAGAAGGAAAACTATATCTATTCAGAGTTCACTTGTAGGCATTGTTTGCCTCTAAAGCATCTTAGTTTGTTATGACTGAGAGAGATCAGCTGGACCAAGAACTAATGGAGATTACTGCTGGGCAACAACATCCTTTTCCCCTTTGAGGTGTGTCATGTTCTCTTTTTTTTTTTTTTTTTTTTTTTTGGTTTTTCGAGACAGGGTTTCTCTGCGTAGCTTTGTGCCTTTCCTAGAGCTCACTTGGTAGCCCAGGCTGGCCTCAAACTCACAGAGATCCGCCTGCCTCTGCCTCCCGAGTGCTGGGATTAAAGGCGTGCGCCACCACCGCCTGGCTGAGGTGTGTCATGTTATAGCCACCACTCCCACCAGTGCTGCTTCAGACACTGAGGAATACCCTGAATTTATCTTCCTGATGTTACACATGTCTGAAATGTCATGTACTCTGGGAAGAGAGTTTCTTTAGAGCTACAATTCCAGGAATATTTCTCTTCTACTCAGGATTAACTCAGCTTTTACTTCAGTATGGGAGAACTCTAGGAAATACCTTAGAAGTCGTGCCTGAGAGCAACTCAAGTTTATTACAGTGACAGAGGAGGTTCTCTATGTATTCAAGGGCATACTAGGGAACTGTGCCAAGTGTGGTGACACACACCTTTAATTCCATTACCAACCATAGAGGCCTGGAGGTCTGTATGGACAGACAGTGACAAGGAAGTGAGATAGCTGGACTAAGAGCCAATGAGAGAGCAGAAAAGCAAGGCATATAAAGGTGTGGGTAGACAGGAAGTAGATTGCATTTGGAAGCTGTAGAATTGGTGAAGTAAGGTTGGCTGGCAGCTCTTCCTATTTCCCTGATCTCTCTAAGGCTTTCACCCCTATATTTGGCTCCGTGTTTTTTATTTAATAAGACCATTTAGAAATCTGTCTACAAATATGTAGCCTGTATTAGTTAATTTTCTATTGCTGTGGTAAAATGCCATGACCAAGGCAACTTTTGTTTTGTTGTTGTTGTTGTTGTTGTTTTGAGACAGAATTTCTCTGTGTAATAGCCTTGGCTGTCCTGGAACTGGCTTTGTAGAGCAGGTTGGGCTTGAACTCACAGAGATCTGTGTGTGCCACCACACCCAGAACCCAAGGCAATTTATAAAGGAAAGCATTTCATTGGGTTTATGGTTTCAGAAGATTAGAGTCCATGATCGCCGAGCAAAGGTATGGTAGCCAGAAACAGCTGAGAGCCTGTATTTTGAACAGCAAGCAGGAAACAGAGACAGCTAATGTTTTTGAAATAGCATGAGTCTTTGAACCCCAAAGGCTCCCTCCCGAGACACACCTGCTCCAATAAGCCTATGCTTCCTAATCCTTCCCAAATAATTGTACCAACTGGGTACAAAGTATTTGAACATATGTATATATGATGGCCATTCTTTTTTAAGCTACCATAAAAACCCACATTAACCATTTTAAACTGCACAAAAAGCTATATAAAATTTAAACAATACATAATAAATGGTCATTTAAATTTTTTGTTTATTTTTGTTTTGTTTTTATACCCCAACCAAAGTTTCTACTCCCTCCTCTCCTCCCAATCTCCCTCCTCTAAATCCACTCCTCCTCCTGTTTCCCTTCAGATATGGGTAGACCTCTCATGGATATTAGCCGGCCATGGTATATCAAGTTGCAGTGAGACTAGACATCTCTTCTAGATAGGCTAGATGAGGCAATCCAGTAGGAGGAATGGGTCCCTAAAGCAGGCAACAGAGTCAGAGACATTCCCTGCTCTCACTGTTAGGATTCTTGTGAGAAGACCATGTCACACAACTGTAACACATATGCAGAGGACCTAGGTCAATCCCATGCAGGATCCCTGGTATTCCCCACTTTCTTTTCTGTCAGGTTCAGGGTATTTGGACTTATGTGGGGTTCTGCGATCCACTTGGACTTGAGTTTTGTGCAGGGTGATAGATATGGATCTATTTGCATTTGTTTTTATATAGACACCCAGTTAGACCAGCACCATTGGTTGTTAATTTTTTCTCCCCCCATTGTATATTTTGGCTTCCTTGTCCAAAATTAAGTGTCCATGAGTATGTGTTTTGTTCTCAGTCTTCAATTCGATTCCATTGATGAACTTGTTTGATTTTTTTATACCAATACCATGTGCCTTTTTATTACTATTGCTCTACAGTACAGCTTGAAATCAGGGATGGTGATACCTCCAGAAGTTCTTTTATTGTACAGGATTATTTTAGCTATTCTGGTTATTTTGTTTTTCCATATGAAGCTGAGTTTGTTCTTTCAAGGACTGTAAAGAATTGTGATGGAAGTTTGATGGGGATTGCATTGAATTTGTAAATTGATTTCAGTAAGATTGCCATTTTTTACTATGTTAATCCTAGCAATCCATGAGCATTGGAGATCTTTCCAACTTTTGATATCTTCTTCAATTTCTTTCTTCAAAGACTTGAAGTTCTTGTCATACAGGCATTTCACTTGCTTGGTTATAGTTACACTGAGATATTTGATATTATTTGTGGCTATTGTGAAGGGTGTTGTTTCTCTGATTTCTTTATCAGCTGTTTATCATTTGTATATAGGAGGTTTACTGGAGTTTTTTTTTTTTTTTTTTTAGTTAATTTTGTATCCAGCCACTTTGTTCAGTGTATTTATCAGCTGTAGGAGTTCCCTGGTAGAATTTTTGAAGTTGCTTATATATGCTATCATATCATCTGTAAATAGCAATACTTTGCTTTCTTCCTTTCCAGTTTATATTCCGTGATCTCCTTTAGTTGTCTCATTGCTCTAGCTAAAACTCCAAGTACTGTATTGAATAGATATGGGGAGAATGGAAAGCCTTGTCTTGTCCCTGACTTTAATGGAATTGCTTTAAATTTCTCTCCACTTAATTTGATGTTGGCTATGGACTTGCTGTGTATTACCTTTATTAGATTTAGGTATGTTCCTTATATCCCTGATCTCATCAATACTTTTATCATGAAGGGATGTTAGATTTTTCTACTCTTTCAGCATCCAATGAGATGATCATATGGTTCTTTCCTTTCAGTTTGTTTATATGGTGGATTACATTGACATATTTTCATGTTGAACCATCCCTACATTTGTGATGAAGCCCTCTTGATTTTGATGGATGGTCTTTTTGATGTGTTCTTGGATTCAGTTTCTGTTTCTTTGAGTATTTTTGCCTCAATGATCACCAGAGAAATTGGGCTGTAATTCTCCTTAGTTGTTGAGTCTTTGTGTGGTTTAGGTTTCAGGGTAACTGTAACCTCATAAAATGAATTTTTCAATGTTCCTTCTGTTTCTATTGTGTGGATTAATTTGAGGAGTATTGGTATTAACTCTTTTTTGAAGGTCTAGTAGAATTTTTCACTAAAACCATCTGGCCCTGGACTTTTTCGTGGAGAGACTTTTGATGACTGCTTCTATTTTCTTGGGGATTATAGGTCTACTTAAATTGTTTTTCTGATCTTGTTTTAACTCTAGTAAGTGGTATGTATTGAGAAAATTGCCCACTTCTTTTAGATTTTCCAATTTTGTGGAGTACAGGTTTTTAAAGTATGACCTAATGATTCTTTGGATTTCCTTGGTGTCTGTTGTTATGTCCCCCTTTTCATTTCTTACTTTGTTAATTTGGATAGTCTCTCTTTGCCTTTTAGTTAATTTGTACAAGGATTTGTCTGTTTTGTTGATTTTTCCAAAGACCCAAATTCTTTGATTCATTGATTCCTTGTATTGCTCTCTTTTTTTCTGTTTTATTGAATTCAGCCCTGAGTTTGGTTATTTCCTGCCATCTAATCCTCTTGGATGAATTTGCTTCTTTTTGTTTTGGGCTTTCAAGAGTGTTGTTAAGTCATTGGTGTGAGAATTCTCTAATTTCTTTATGCTGATACTTAGTGCTATGAACTTTCATCTTAGGGCTGCTTTCATTGTGTCCCATAAGTTTGAATATGTTGTACATTCATATTCATTGAATTCTAGGAAGTCTTTCATTTCTTTCTTTATCTCCTGACCCAGTGGCAGTTCAGTAGAAAGTTGTTCAGTTTCCATGACTTTATAGGTTTTCTGTTGTTTCTGGTATTGTTGAAATCCAAGTTTAATCCATGGTGTGATAGGATACAAGGGGTTATTTCAATTTTTTTTTTTTGTATCTGTTGAGACATGCTTTGTGACCCAGTATATAGTCAGTTTTGAAGAAGGTTCCATGAGTTGCTGAGAAGAAGGTATATTTTTTTGTGTGTTTGGGTGAATGTTCTCTAGATGTATTAGGTCAATTTGAATAACAATGTCTGTTATCTCCAGTATTTCTATGTTTAGTGTCTGTCTGGATGACCTGTCCATCGGTAATAGAGGGGTGTTGAAGTCTCCTGCTATTAATGTATGGACTTTGATGTGTGATTTAAGCTTTAGTAATGTTTCTTTTATAAATGTGAGTGCCCTTGCATTTGGGGCATAAATATTCAGAAGTGAGATGCCATCCTGGTGGATTTTTCCTTTTAATGAGTATGAAATGTCCTTCTCCATCTTCTTTGATTAATTTTGGGTTGAACTCTATTTTGTTAGATATTAGGATAGCTACAACAGCTTCCTTGTTATGTCCATTTAATTGGAAAATCTTTTTCCAACGCTTTCATGTCTAACTTTGATGCTGAGGTGTGTTTCTTGTATACAGCAGGAGGATAGATCCTGTTTTCATATCCATTCTGTTAGCCTGGTTTTGTTTGTTTGTTTGTTTGTTTTTGAGACAGGGTTTCTCTGTATAGTTTTGATACCTGTCCTGGATCTTGCTCTGTAGATCAGGCTGGCCTCATAGAGATCCTCCTGGCTCTGCCTCCTGAGTGCTGGGATTAAATGTGTGCACCACCACAAGCATGCACCACAGCTTGACTGTGGTTTTTTTTTTTTTTAATTAGTGAATTCAGGCCATTGATATTGAGAGGTATTAATGACCACTGATTGTTTACTCTTGTTATTATGTTGTTGCTAGTGGTGGTGACAGTAGTATGGATTCTGCTGGCGTGAGATTATCTGTTTGTATTTTCCTGGGCATAGTTAACTTCCTTGGGTTGGAGTTTCCCTTCTAGTATCTTCTCTAGGTCTGGAGTTCTGGATAGATAGTTCAAATTTGATTTTGTCTTGAAATACTTTGTTTTATCTATCTATGGTGATTGAAAATTTTGCTGGGTAGAGTAGTCTGGGCTGGCATCTGTGATCTCTTAAGTCTGTAAGTCATCTGCTCAGGACCTTCTTGCTTTTAGAGTCTCCATTGAGCAGTTGGGTATACTTCTTATAGGTCTGCCTTTATATGTTTCTTGGTCTTTTTCCCTTGTAGCTTTTTATCTTCTTTCTTCTTTATGGTTAGTGTTTTGATTATTATGTGACTTGGGAACATTCTTTTCTGGTTCAATGTATTTGGTGTTCTATAAACATCTTATACCTTCATAGGCATGTCTTTATTTAGGTTAGGGAATTTTTTTCTGTAATTTTGTTAAATGTATTTTCTGGGTTTTTGAGCAGGGATTCTTTTCTTTCTTCTATTCCTATTATTCTTAGGTTTGGTCTTTTCATGGTGTCCCAGATTTCCTGGATGCTTTGTGTTTGGAGTTTTTTGAGATTTAACATTTCCTTTGACCCATGAATCTATTTCTCCTACTGTATCTTCAATACCCGAGATTCTCTATTCCATCTTTTGTATTCTGTTGGTGATGCTTGAGTCTGTAGTTTCTGTTCAGTTACCTAGATTTTCCATTTCCTGAATTTCTTCAGGTTGTGATTTCTTTATTGCTTCTATTTTGATTTTTATGTCATGAATAGTTTTCTTTTCTTTTCTTTTTTTTTTTTTTTTTTTTTTTGGTTTTTCGAGACAGGTTTTCTCTATGTAGCTTTGCGCCTTTCCTGGAACTCACTTGGTAGCCCAGGCTGGCCTTGAACTCACAGAGATCTGCCTGCCTCTGCCTCCCAAGTGCTGGGATTAAAGGCGTGCACCACCACCGCCCGGCATGAATAGTTTTCTTTACCTGTTCATTTTTTCTTGGCTTTCTTGGCATTCTCTAAGTATTTGGTGATTTTCTCTTTTGATTTATTTTCCTCAATTTCTTTAGGGTATTTTTTATTTCTTTAAGGACCTCTATCATCTTCATAAAGTTGTTTTTAAGGTCATTTTCTTGTGCTTCAGCTGTGTTGGAATATTCAGGTCTGGGCTCTGGTGATACCGTATTGCCCTGGTTGTTGTTGATTGTATCTTTTTTGTTTTTTGTTTTGTTTGTTTTGTTTTGAGACGGGGTTTCTCTGTGTAGTTTTGGTGCCTGCCCTGGATCTCTCTCTCTCTCTCTGTGTAGACCAGGTTGGCCTCAAACTCACAGAGAGCCACCTGGCTCTGCCTCCTGAGTGATGGAATTAAAGGTATGCACCACGGACACCCGGCTGTTGATTATATTTTTATACTGGTGTTTAAACATCTGAGTTTGGATGATAAGTTTTAGTACCTGATTTCTGAATTTGTCTTTTTTGGATGGGTATTTTCTTCCTCAGTTTCAGTTTCCTCCTTGATTTTCTAGTCTTTGTATCCTAGATTTCTGTTCTAGTAGGGAGTCTCTGTCCAAGTTGGGAGTTGGTCTTCTGGCAGTTATCTTAGCCTTTGGTCCAACAAAGGGTCTCTGTTCAACTGATTGGTGTGGTCTGCATCTGTTCTTCTGACTGGTATGGCCTACATCTGAGCTGCTGAAGTCTGTTCAAGCAGGTGTGGCTTGCCCATGTTCTTACTTGTATGGCTTGTGCCTGAAATCCCCTGGGGTTTGGGACAGGGACCATCAGTGGGGCCCGCAACAAGCTGAGAAGGTGTGGGCCATGGGAAGGGTCCTTGGGAACTGAATCTAGGGAGGGGGCCACTTCACAGCCAGTCAGTGTCACTCTTTGGTTCTGACTAGTGTGGCCTGTGTCTCAGTGGCAGAAATCGCCTGCAGTTGGGAGCAGGGCCCACCAATGGTGCCAGTGACAAGCTAGGAAGGTGTGAGCCATGGCAAGGGTCCCTGGGAACAGAATCAATGGAGGGGGCAGCTCTGCTGGCAGGTGGGTCACTCACCAATTCTGACTCAGGCATTTGTATTTATTCACAGTGAGGTGCAACCATCACCACTATCTACTTCTAGAATGTTTTAATTACCCCAAAGAATAAGTACAGAAGTTCTAGGCTTTGTCTCTCATCTTGTAACAACCACAGATCAACCTTCTGTTTCTACAATTTCACCTATTCTAGACATGTCATAGAAATGGAATCATACAGCTCATGACTTCATGTGACTGCCTTCTTTCACAAAACATAATGCTCCCATGATTCATTTGCCTTGTAGCATATGTATTGACACTTTATTTTTCCCAGTTATCAATTGATTGCCACTAAGTTGTTTACATTTTTGACTTCTATGAATAATGATGCTGTGAACATTCATTTTGGGCAACATATTTTCTGCTCTCTTGGAAATAAACTCTGCTTAACTTTTTGAAGAAAGGTCAAAATATTTGCCACTTGAATGCATCAATTTGCATTTACACAAGCAATGTAATTTCTCCACAACCTTACTTAACACTTGAAAATGTATCAAGGAGAGCTGTTTTTTTTTTATTTTAAAATATTACCATCCAATGGGTATGATGTAGTAATTCTGAGTGATCTTGCTCTTCATTTCCCCAGGGACTAAATACCTTCAGCCCCTTTTCATGTGATTATTGACTATTTGTATATATT
Source organism: Peromyscus maniculatus bairdii (assembly GCF_049852395.1). Taxonomy (NCBI): domain Eukaryota; kingdom Metazoa; phylum Chordata; class Mammalia; order Rodentia; family Cricetidae; genus Peromyscus; species Peromyscus maniculatus. Next base: position 167,000,801 of record NC_134852.1, on the reverse strand, counting down.
CTTCAATGAAATGTCTGTTTAAGGGCTAGTGAGAAAGCTCAGGGGGTAACAGTGCTTGCCACCAAATATGATAACCTGAGTTTGATTCCCCAGGATCCACATAGTGGAAAGAGAGGAATGACCTCTGCATGTTGTTATTTAACTTCCACATGTACACTGTGACATGCACACACATCAATCAATAAATAAACGGACAAATAAACACATGCTTATCAGCCCATTAATTCTATTTTTGCTATTGAATTTTAAGAATGTTTTCTATCATCTATGTGCTAAATCCATATCAGACATGAGATTAAAAATATCTTCTTGCATGCTTTGGGGTATCTTTCAGCTTTTTTGAAAGTGCCCTTTGAAAAACACACACACACACACACACACACACACACACACACACACACACACACACACATTTACCTTGACAATGTCCAATATATTTGTTTTTAAAATTTGTTCCTTGTTCCATTGGTGTCACAGTTAAAAAACCATTAGTTACACCAAAGAAACAGAGACTTCCACCCAAAATTTCTTCAGTGTGATTTACAGATTGAATTCTTATGTTTAAGACTTTGATCTATTTTGACCTACATTTTTTGGTGATTTAAAGTAGGAGCCAAATTCACTCTTTGTACACAGACAGTCCACACTACTAACACCATTTGCTGTAAGGACTCTACTGTTAGTGGTCTTGGCAATCTTATTACAGTCCACTCATCACAGATACATGGTTTAACTATACTGTTAATTCTATTCCATTGAACTATATGTTGATATGTATGTCAGTTTCACTATAATTTGATTAATGTTTACTCTGGTAAATCTGGAATTAGGAGAAATGTGACTTCTCTAATTTATGTTTCTTTTTCAAAACTATTCCAGTTCTTCAAAGTCCCTTGTATCCATTTGGGGATAAAAATCAGTTAGGATTTTTGGATAGAAAAGATTGAATCTTTAATCTATTTGGAGAATGCTGCTGTCTTATCCATATTACTATTCTAATCTATGAGCATTATATACATTCCTATATTTATATCTTCTTACATTTTTATCAGAAATGTTTCAAGCTGATATGGTGAGATATACCTTCAGTTGCATTATTCAGGAGACTGAGATAGGCACATCTCTGTGAATTTGAGGCCACCCTGATCTACATTGTGAATACCAAAACAGCCAATAATATATAGTGAGACCCTGTCTCAAAAACACACAAAGTTTTATACTTTACAAATGTGTAGGTATTATTACTGTAGACCAGGCTGGCCTTGAACTCACATTCACCTGGCTCTGCTTCTCAAGTGCTGGGATTAAAGGTGTGCACCACCACCACCACCACCACCACCACCACCACCACCACCACCTCCTGGCCTAGATCTTATCTCTAAATATTTTAATCTTTTTCATATTGTAAATATTATCTTAATTTCTTTTATAGATTATAAATTACATCTTTATGTAAATAAATTTTATTTTGTACATTTCCTTTCTATGCTATAACTTACCTGAACTTTTGTATGAGTTATAATAGTATTTAAACATGGATTCTATAAGCTTTTACAGTGATAAAAATGTCTCTGAATAAAGATGATTTTACTTCTTCCATCTTTGAGATGCCTCTGTAGTTTTTGTTCTACTTAACTTCCCTAACTTGAATTTTCAGTACATTGTAGAGTAGAGCTCAGCCGAATGAACAATTTTGTCTTTTCCTGGTATTGAAAGGGAAGTTGGCAGTCTTTTGTCATGGTATACATTGTTAACTGTGGGGATTTCAAATACACCTTTATTAACCTAAAGAAAGTATCTTCTATTACAAGTTTGTTGACTGATTTATTTAGGAAAGAGTGTTGTGTTTTGCCCAGTGATTTTTTTTGCATTTAGTGAACTGATGTAGTAGGGGACTCCTTTTATTCTGTGACTATGGCATCACACATTGAGTGTGTTCTGAGATTGCACTGTCCTTGCAGCTCTGAACTAAATCACCTGACCATGATACTTGTGTTTTAACACTATATGTATTTGAAATGCTAGGTTTTTGATAGTGATTCTCACATGTATATTCATAAGGAATATTAGCTTGCATCTTTATTTCCTTGTGGCAATTTTTCTTCATTTTGGTAATCAAAGTTATAGCTTGGTGATCCATAGAATGATCTTTTAAGAAGAGAAACAATAATGAAAGTATATTGATGCTCATAAGTAAAAAATTCCAGGCTGAGTTAAACTTTAGCTATAGCCGCACTCAGGAACTAGTGTGATATTATTAACATTTCCATAAATCTTAGTCGTGGTCTCTTTCCTCTGTTAACTAATGCACTGGGGCTTGAAGAACTTTGTCCTGGTTGGTTTTTGTCAACTTGACACAGCTAGCATAACCTGGGCAGAGGGGTCCTTAATTGAGAAGATGCCTCCATAAGATTAGTCTGCAGGAGCCGGGCGGTGGTGGCGCACGCCTTTAATCCCAGCACTTGGGAGGCAGAGGCAGGCGGATCTCTGTGAGTTCGAGGCCAGCCTGGGCTACCAAGTGAGTTCCAGGAAAAGGCGCAAAGCTACACAAAGAAACCCTGTCTCGAAAAACCAAAAAAAAAAAAAAAAAAAAAAGATTAGTCTGCAGGGCATTTTCCTGATTAACAATTGATGGAGGGTCCAGGCCAATGTGGGTGGTGCCACCTGTGGGTAGAGGGTCCTTTTATTTGATTGTGACTGTGCCCTAGTTCTTCACTCTTGGAGTACAAAAGTATTTAACTTATTTTTTATTTTATAGGAGCCTATACTTGAGAGATGGATAAAGAGACTGAACTTTTAGAGTATGTGAATTTTTAAAGACTGTAGGACTTTCAAAGTTATATTTTATATCGTCATATTGACACTAAATATTGACATAAGATCTTAGAGATAGAAAAAGTTATAGTTTAATAGTAATTTATCAGTGTGTCAATTTACCAAGTGGTCAACTGTCCTGACTAGATTTTGTCAATTTGATACAAGCTAGGGTTATCTGGGAAAATGGAGACCCTTATTTAGGAAAAAAAAATGTGACCATGAGCTTTGCCTGTAGTATCTGTGGTGGCATTTCCTAGATTAATGATTGATATAGGGTGGCCTAGCCCACTACTAAGGGTAACATTCCTATTCAGGTGGTCCTGGGTTGTATAAGAAAGCAGACTGAGCAAGACATGGAAAGCAAGCCAGTAAGCAGTATCCCTCCATTGTCTCTGATTCAATTCCTAGCTCCAGGTTTCTACCTTGAATTTCTGGCTTGTCTTCCCTAAATGGACTGTGGCCCAGGATATGTAAGTGAAAAAAGCCCTTTCCTTCCCCCAAAAGATCACTTTTGACAGTGTTTTATCACAATAGAAAGCAGATCGAGATAGATGGATATAGAAAGATTGGTGTGTGTGTGTGTGTGTGTGTGTGTGTGTGTGTGTGAATTAGGGTAGAGGTAGCAACATCACCTCCAAAAGTACAGAATTGTCTACCTGATTTTTTTTCCTTGACAGGAAGCAGTGAGGAGAAGGGAAATATCTCCTGCCCTATTTATTCTGTGTTTGATAAAGTATGGCACTTGGCGATACAAGCATTTTTTTTTTTTTATTCTAGCACCTGGAGGTGGGTAGTCGATAGAATTTCCAGACTTAAGAAATTTAAGTTTCCTATCAGTCCTCATTTCTGGGAGGTGTGAACTTTTATCTTGTGCTGTTTCTTCATAGGTATTTTAGAGATATGTTGGAGCGATTGCAGCAGAAATCCCCAGCCGGTTGCTCTTTAAGGTGGAAAACAAGTGTGTTCTTTGTGTTCACACGTGTCCTGCAGCCAAAGTGTGCTATCAGACTCCTTTGGAGGGATTTTTCCCCCAGCAGGACCAACCTTAATTTAAAATCTTCAAAGCTTATGGACTGTAAAGTGATCAGATTCTCTTGACACTATGTAAAGCATGGGGCCTTTGGGCTCCATTATTTGTGCTGGATTTAATGAGCCATACAAAGGAAAAAGGAATACCTCACCACTGTGAGATGCCTAGCACAAAGACAATTAGCCACGTGAGATGTCCAAGCTTGTCTGAGACATTAACACCCTGGAAGAGTTGGTCTGGTTGTTCTGTGTGCTCCCCAGTGAACTAGGATTCTGCATCATTAGGTGTCGGCTTCAGATACAAACTAGAGTAGGAGCATGAATGCTCATGCTGTATTCTCTGAATGTTAAAAAGATATGTACTTTTGAAGACTCTTGATTTACTTTTAAACTTGGAAAAGAATGGGGGATGCAAATAAATAATTGAGTCACCATGTGCAAAGTACCCCAAGAGCATAGCACATCAGTGGCTCACATAGGATAGCAAACAAGAGACATCAGCGTCTTAATTTCCCATTGGTAAAATATGATAGCAAAAAATAACACTTATGAATCCTTATGGTGCTATTGAGTTTTCTGACAACTATTAAACAAAGCCTATTGTTGTTGTAGAATGCTTCTGCAATCAAGGAGGCATAGTCTAAATAAGAATTTGTGATTTTTTATTGCTACTGTGTTATGTTTCCTTTGCTGTTATTTTTCAGGACACCTTTCTGGTCCCATACCCGTGGAAACACCAATGGAACACATCAACTAATTCCGTTGGCTACTTCTTCCTCAGACTTCTTTAATGTTTTGGCTGAATTTTTCTCTTTGTCCCCCAGTTTCACAGATTTGTCTCACTATGCCCTTCCTTGATGCATAATGACATAATCTCTGACTTTTTTGAGGAGTAGCAATGGAGATATGGTGACCAGAGGAAGAGTTTAGATGCATAATGGCTGAACTGGCTTTGCTTTACTGGGCTATATAAAAGAAGACATTTTTACATGATATAATTTTTATTTCATGAAAGAAGAGTTCTGTCTTTAAGAGCCTATAGTCCAACAAAGAGGAAAGAAGATAAAGATGAAAGTGGAAGTCCTAGGGTACACATGATTATTGCCTTGTAGTGTGCTTAGCTTTTTATTTTACTTGTCTATGTAACAAATCACCTGATGTTTCAGAGCACAGAAAAACAAGTATTTATAACCTCATACATTTTGAAGGTCAGGAATGTGTAAATAGTGTGTTCACATGGTTGTAGGCATAATTCAGTTCTTATCAGCTTACTAGGCAAAGCTTTTTGACGAAGACCTTCTCTATTGGGCAACTCACAATGCAGTGACTAGCTTCCCTCTGAGAAAGTGGGCTGGAAAGTAAGGAACTGAGAGAAAGATGCATGTTTCCATCTATTTGTTGTTGTTACTGTTTGAGACAAGGTCTTTCTGTGTAGCATGCGTTGTCTTGGAACTAAGTCTGTAGACCAGACTGGTCTCAAACTCATTGAGATCCACTTGCCTCTGCCTCCTGAGTGCTGGGACTAAGGGCATGCACCACCACCACCCGCAGGAGGAAATGGACATTTCCATCTTTCTGTTGTCTACTATCAGAAGTGACAACCTCTCACTTTTTCCTGGTTCCATTTGTAGAAGAAGACACAAAGCACATCCTGCACATGAGAGGAAGAGTACACAGGACATGGCCTGCTGGCGCTGGGGACCCTGTAACATTCTAGAGACACCTGACAAACTTGAAGTGCCGATAGATCATCACAATATGAGGGGCACAGATACAGGCTAGGGCAAGGCTGTGGAAAAAGCTCTTTAGAATACAGTGTATAAGAATTTGGTCTTGTGGAGTGATCAAAACGTGTGTATAAATAAACAAACAACCCCAGAGGGATTTGAGAGGACAGAAAGTGAAGACCAGGAAAACATGAGATTCCATATTATCAAAGTTGTCCCTTCAGTACCCCACACAGTTTTTGTTATATTCTACACTAAGGAAGTCTCATTCTTGGTGGATGATGGCTTTGTTCAGACTATTTCTTGGACAGTAAAAAGCATAGTTTTTAATACATCTCTCCGAATCCAAAGATTCAAATGATACAGCTGTCACTGTGATCACTTAGTTAGGCTCCTCGGTTTTAAAGATTGTGCACACCTACCTTTTCTCTCTCACCAGCTGCACAGTTGATGTATATTCCAGGTAGATATAAACATCAAATTTAAGATCTGTCCTGAAGCTTCCATAACTCAGATGGCTTTAAAAGTTAAAACATAAATAAAATGTAATTGATTCACAGTGATACTGGGTTAAGTAGTAAAATTAGGTATCAATAGCTGGTGTTGATTTCAAAAGCAAGTTCTTCTTGGAAGAGTAGCCTTAGTCTCAGAGTAAACACTACAGAAGCTGGTGGTGTGTTCTAAACTACACAGGCAAACTGGTTTTCATAATTCCTTGCAGGCTCCCTGTTGTTAATCACAGCACACAATTCGGAAAAAAAAAATGATGATAGGCACATTTATCTTTGTGTGGCTAAATGCATCTGCACAGAGAGAAATATAAAGACTATGTACACAGTAAAACATAACTGTCACTGACTTTTTGAAAAAAATTAGTCAGCACAGTATACCTTAGCTAGGTTCTGGACTAAGCACAAGCACTCTGAAGACCATAGACGTATAGTAAGCCTATATTTAGGCAACTGAGAAAGGATAATTGAGAATAACAATTAAGAATTATTTTATCTTTCCATTTGTCACAGTTTAAAAAGAAGCATTTGCTTTTATTTAAAATTCATTGCAGATTTCAAAGATATACTTTGAGTCTTTTATGAATATGAAAAAGCCTGAAATCTCAACTTTAAAAATGTTTTGACATTTTTATTCATTTTACTGTTCAGCATATTACCTTAACACCACCAGAAACTAGGAGAGATCTTAAAATTGTAAATGACTGAAAAGAAAAGGCACATAGTTGATGTTTATCTGGGCATTGTAAGAATATTCTTCCATAAAAAGGCAATGCTGGCTGGGTGGTGGTGGCACACACCTTTAATCCCAGCACTCGGGAGGCAGAGGCAGGTGGATCTCTGTGAGTTCGAGGCCAGCCTGGTCTACAGAGCGAGTGCCAGGACAGGCTCCAAAGCTACACAGAGAAACCCTGTCTCGAAAAAAACAGAACAAAGGCAATGCTAATTAAAACTGTGGATTGGTGACTGAGTTTTGCGGTAGAAAAGTGGGGGGATCAAGACAGTAGAGACCACAGGAAATCTGGATAGTGTCAGTCTGTAATATTCTGTTCACTGGACTTGGGTTTATCTTTTTTTGTCTGCTCACCTCCCTCCTGGCTCCACTGTGCTTCAAATCCTCTTTTAGGAGTGAAGGGCATCCCCCAAAGTACCTGCTTGTGCTGTAAGAGCTACTCGATTTTGGCTGTCCCCTGATTCCTGTCCTACTGAGGATACCAACCAAAACCAGCTTAGGAGAGGAAAGGACAAATTTAGCTTACATTTCCATGACCAACTCTATCACTGAGGGAAGTCAAGGCAGGAAGTCAAGCAGGAACCTGGAAGCAAGAAATGAAGCAGAGACCATGGAGGGGCAGAGGAGTGTTGCATGCTGAATGCTGCATGCATCATTGCTCTGATTGCTTTCTTATAAAACCCAGGACAATCCCTCCGCAGGTGTGGGATGGCCTATAGTAGGATAGTTCCTCGCATATCAATTATTAATCAAGAAAACGCCACATTCATGCCTATAGTCCAATCTGATGGAGGCAATAACTCAACTGAGATTCCCAGTTGTCTCTAGTTTGTGTCAAGTTGACAAAAACTAATCAGTGTAACCAACCTCTTGTCAACATAACACGCAATCAAATCACATCCAACCATAACCTTTCCTTATCCCCAAGATCTCCTGTTAATATTACCATCATAGTACAAAACAGGTCATAACTTTAAAAGTTCCATAGACTTTTTAAAATTCCAATATTTAAAAAAGTTCTCTTTAAAAATTTAAAATCTCTTAACTGTGGACTCTTGTAAAAAAAAAATTTTTTTTTTTAAAAAGGTGAGTTCTTTCTTATTCCAAGACATAAAGATAAAGACACAGATGTAATCATATCAAAGCAAACCCAACATCCAACAGCATAAAAACTCAGTGCCTGATGTCTGGGACTCACTCATGGTCTGCTGGGCCCCACAGAGCTTGGGCAGCTTTCACTTTCTGGCTCTAGCATCCACAGAAGACACAGCTTGTCTTGAAGGCGCAGGTGGGCTCTACTCCATGACCGCTGCTGTCCTTTCTGATTTCTGTCTAGTTTTCACTTTTATTTCTGTTTATTGCCCCTTACTCCTAATTCTACCTCAGTGCTGTTAAAAGAAACCTCCCATGAAGTGGAAATGTTCTCTGTCTGTGCCAACCGGTACATTTACTCACCGGCTAAGGCTGTTTGTTGATCACCTGACAATGTGAATGACAAGCTGACTTCTTCTTTAAAGATTTACTTAGTTTTTATTTTATGTGTATGAGTGCTTTGTCTGCCTACACGTATGTCTGTGTATCTTGTGTATACTCCGTGCCTGTGGAGGCCAGAAGAAGATGTCAGATCACCTGGAACTGGAGTTGAAAATGTTTGAGAGCTACCATGTGGGTGCTGGAAATCAAGCCTGGATGTTCTGAAAGAGGACCAAGCATGAAACCCACTGAGCCATCTCTCCAGACCCAACGAGCTGACCTTCTAATTGCATTCTGTTCTAATTGATTTTAATTGAAGTAGCCAGGCATCACTTGGGTTACAGAATTAGACATTGGAGACAAAGATGCCTAGGTTCCCCAGTCTCCTTATCCCATGCTGGCTTATCCCTTAGGAAGAGGTTGAAGTTCTATATTGTCTCCTCCCACCCAGCCTTATGTCTTTTTTATTTGTTTGTTTGTTTGTTTTCAGTACATACTAACTGCAGTTTCTGACCCTCCACTCTTTCTACTCCCCCCCCATCCACTCCTGCTCTGTTTCTCTTCAGCAAATAGCAGGCCTCCCAGTGATATCAACTGAACACAGCATAACAAGATACAATAAGACTAGTCACAAATGCTCATATTAAAGCCAGACAAGGCAACCCAGTAGGAGGAAATGGGTCCCAAGAGCAGGTGAAAAAGTCAGAGACACTGCTACTCCCACTGTTAGGAGTCTCACAAGAACACCAAGCTAATGACAATAACATATATGCAGAGGACCTAGTGCAGATCCATTCAGGCTCCGTAATTGCCTCTTCAGTCTCTATGAACCCTACTTAGTTGATGTCTGTGGGCCACATTCTGGTGTCCTTGACCCCTCTGGCTCTACAATTCTTCCTCCCCCTGTGATTTCCCTGAGCTCCAAGAAGAGGGTCCAATTGGGATCTCCAATTTGGTCTCTCTCCCTGGCTAATATTTGCTGTGGATCTCTGCATCTGTTCCCATCAGCATCTGGCAGAAGCCTCTCTGGTGATGATTGGGCTAGGTACTGATCTATGAGTATAGTAGAATATCATTAAAAATTATTGTATTGATTTTTTTTACCCTGGCTCTCTGGGCTATCCAGCCTCCAGTTTCTAGTCATTCGGGCATTGACCAGCATGGGCTCTTGCCTGTGGTACTGGCCTCAAGTTGGACCAGTCACTGGTTGGTCACACCAGCAAGGTCTGTGCTTCCATTGCCCCAGCACATTTTGCAGGTGGGACAGATTGTAGGTCAAAGGTTTTTTGGCTGAGTTGCTGTCACAGTCCCACCACTGAAAGTTGCCTGGTTACAGAGGGTGGCAAGTTCAGGCTCCTGTATCCTCCATTACTAGGTGTCCTTGCTAGGATCACCCTCATAGAATCCTGGGAGTTTCTACTGCACTAGGTTTTCACATTGCCCCCCCCTCCATGCCCTCTAATTCCAGTTGTCTCTCCCCATTCTCTCTCCCTCCAATCCACCTCACCTGAGCTATTCCCATTCCCACCTTTCCCCCATCCACACACAAAATCTATTCTATTTCCCCTTCCAGTGAGATCCATACATCCCCATTATAGCCGCCCTTGTTACTTAGCCTTTCTGGGTCTGTGGATTGTAGCATGATTATCATTTACTTAACAGCTAATATCCACTTATAAATGAGTACATACCATATTTGTCTTTCTGAGTCTGGGTTAAACTCACTCAGGATGATTTTTTTTTCTAGTTCATTTGCTTGCAAATTTTATGATGTCATTTTTAACAGCTGAGTAATATTCCATTGTGTAAATGGACCACATTTTCTTTATCTATTCTTCAGTTGAGGGACCTTTTGGTTCTTTCCTGTTTCTAGCTATTAAGAATAGAGCAGCAATGAACATAGTTGAGCAAATGTCTTTATGGTAGGATAGAGTGTCCTTTGGGTATATGCCCAAAAGTGGTATAGCTGGGTCTTGAGGTAGATAGGTCCCAGTTTTCTGAGGAACCACCATATAGATTTCCATAGTGGTTGTACATGTTCCACCAACAATGGAGGAGTGTTCCTCTTGCTCCACATCCTCTCCAGTATGAGCTGTCACTTGTGTTTTTGATCTAAGCCAGTCTGACAGGTGTAAGATAGAATTTTTGAAGTAGTTTTGATTTGCATTTCCCTGATGGCTAAGGATGTTGAACATTTCTTAAGTGTTTCTCAGCCATTTGAGATTCCTATATTGAGAATTCTCTGTTTATATCGGCACGCCATTTTAAAATTAGATTATTAGTTTTCTTAATAACTAGTTTCTTGAGTTCTTTATATATTTTGGATATTAGTGCACAATAGGATGTGGAGTTGGTGAAAATCTTTTTCCATTCTATACCTAGTCATGTGATTAATACCATTTCCCACTGGGCTTGTCAGAAAGTGGAGGCTAATCTGTCTGAAGGTAGAGACTTTGAGGCTGGAAACACTAAGCAATGCCATTTAATAATGCAGGAATAAAGACCAGGTTCAAAGACAGCTTCTCTTGTGGATGGTGCTTCATTTTAAAATGTTATAAAAATATGCTGGCACTCACTGTATGTTTAATGTTGGTTTTTAACTTGATGGTGTCTATGAGCCTCTGGGCACATCTGTGAGGAATTACCTAGATTAGGCTAGACTCTGAGTACATCCGTAGAGAATTACCTAGATTAATTTAGCCTTTGGGTACATCTGTGGAAAATTATCTAGATTATGTTAGCCTCTAACACACCTATAAGTGATGATCTAGATTTTGTTAACCTCTACTCACATCTGTGAGGGATTATCTAGATTAGGTCAGCTTCTGTGCATATCTGTAAGTGATGATCTAGATTACATTAGCCTTTGGGCACATCTGTGAAGGATTATCTAGATTAGGTTCATTTACGGGAATACTAGTGAGGCATTTTCTTGATTATGTTAATTGAAATAGGAAGATCCACCCTGAATGTGAAAGTCCCTTTTGTCAGATATAAGTCAGAGAGAAAAGCTTTTGGTCTTTCTGACTGCCTGCTTGTAAATGCATTCTTTCCTATTAGTTACTGCTGCCCTGGGTTTCCAGCTGCTCCTGCCATCCTTCATTGGAATTAGAATGCAGGTTTCAGCCTTCCATCATGTATTGAAGATCTGTGAATCTCCAGAAATCCTCTGGACCTTCAGTGTCAGATCAGAACTACTGAGGCATTGTGCCTTGTGGACTGAGCACCCATCAGGTTCTAAGCCTCTCTAGTGTGAAGGCAGCTGCTGCTGGACCACCCAGATTTGTATTGCATAAGCCCACCTAATACATCCCCCTTGAATATATGTTCTTCTTATTGGTTCTTTCCCTCTAGAGAGCCCTGATTCTATACTCTCCTTGACTTTTTCCTATGATAGGAACAATAATAAGGATGTTTTTTTTAGACTTCCCAGACTTGCAGAGGGCTTGCTTGCTTGCTTTTTCTTTCCCTTTCCTTCTTTCCTTCTTTCCTTCTTTCCTTCTTTCCTTCTTTCCTTCTTTCCTTCCTTCCTTCCTTCCTTCCTTCCTTCCTTCCTTCCTTCCTTCCTTCCTTCCTTCCTTCCTTCCTTTTCTTCCTTTCTTCCTTCCTTTCCTTCTTTTTTTCTTTTCTTTCATTTTCCACTACAGCATTTCTCTGGGTAGCTTTGGAACCTTTACCTGGAATTCACCCTGTAGACCAGACTGGCCTTGAACTCACAGAGAACCACTTGTCTCTGCCTACAAGTGCTGGGATTAAAGGTGTATGCCACCACTGCCCGGTGCAGAGGATTTTCTATGTATCTGGATAGTTTACTATCACTCCATGAAAGTGATTTTAAACCCCCAGATGATACATTGTCTTCTCTGATTAAAAAATAATGTCTCTCATCATTGGTCTCTGTTTAATAACAGAATATACCTTGTGCTTAATGTTTCTTGATTAGAATTAGCTGGCCCATTTCTACATCTCCACAGCACTCATTGCTGACTGAAAGGGAATATAATGACCTGTGGCTCTGTAGCTCTCCATCCACTCTCATGATTGTGGGAGTCTCTTAAAGGACTATAGGGATCTCTATAGCCTTCATTGCTGAATAGAATGTCTCACATACCAGGATCCCAGAAACTCTTCATGAGATTCGCAGCCACTTTGCTCTGAGTCACATTCCTTCACAGACTACTCACTTTTTCTTGAGGATCTAAGTATGCTTTTACTTCATTCACCACCTTGCTTGTCTTCCTACCACTGCCAACATTGATTCCATTTAAACAAATGTGGATCTGAGAACATTCATTACAGATTCATTTTCTGTATATGTGCTATGGTTGAATTTTATTTATTTCTCCTGTTTGTTACATATTTCTTTTTGCATCTCATATGTTACACAATAATAGACGTGATATTATCCCGTAAATGTCTCCCACAGTCAGAGGCTTTATTGTGTATCTTAGCATCTTCTTCATAATCTGTGTCTTTCTTTTTGCCTCCGCCCATCTTTCATCACTAGCCTTAATTATGCCAATAAATCCCACCATGGGACTACCCCCATTGTAGATTCTCTATAATTATTTTCTCCTGCATATGCTAGATGCATCCAAATCCACAAAAGCTCAATATGCATTTGACAAGTTATTAAATACTAAACCAAAATGTGTTTCAACACCTACACATGTGAATGGTTACAGTCAATAAGAGGTTTATAATGAAAGGCATTTATCCTGTTTGATGATTTCAATTAAACCATTTTAGGCGGTTCATTTAAAGTATTAATTTTCCTAATCTTAGTTGTCTTTCCTTGACAGTTTTCATGGAACTCTTGGATCCTTTTGGTTCAAGGCATAGTTCTGTATTGATCCTTTTCCTAAGTGCAGATTGGATTTTCAGTCACACTTAGATTTGTTTCCTTGTCAGTTATTATTATATTATTGACACAGAATCACTGCCATTGCTCCTCCAGAACTTGGGTGAATTTAGTGACTTGTATAAATGTTACTGGTGGTCAGGGTCTGGGCCAAGTGCTTTCAAGTCATTGGTTCTCTTTCCAAGAATTGAAAACAGGGCTCACACAGATTTTCAAAGAAGCAAAGTAACTTTATTTGGAGCAAAGCAATAGTACAGGTTTGAGGGTGATATTCTGTCAATCTTGACAGTGGGCCACAGCAGTGAAAATACTCCAGGGTCTGACTATTGTTTGATGCTTCCTTTTATAGGGCTCAAGAGAAGGAGACATTGATTACTAAGGGGTGTAGCGTGGGTGGTTCTCTATTTTGATTGATGAATTCGGTCATACATTCATTTATTTCTAATGCACATTTTCCTTCCCATAATGCATCTAATTCTAATCACATGCTCATTCAATTATGCATAGGCATAAGATGATAAATAGGAGATTCTCCCTAAACATTTGCTGGAGGACACAATTTTGCCTTACTGTGCATTCACCAATACCCACTTCAGGTCAGATTAGCTATTCTATTCTTCAAAGTTGGATACATCAGGATATATTTGAATAGAATTTGTCTAAATTTGAATGTTACTGGGGAGGGAAATTGTATTGTTCAGAAATGTAAGTGCATGTAGCCTGATGCACCTGGAGGAGTGAGGGGTTTAGAAGGTTTCTAGGTGCATTGTTTTGGAGAGGGGTGTGTATACATACTATGCACATGTGAAGGAAGTAAGCTGCTTGGTGTACTACTGCAAGAGGGAGACAATGTGCATAACCACAAGCCAAATAGGGTCTCAGGGTACTAACTTGTCTCTTATGCTTCCCTGCCTGAAAAAAATAAATAAGATCTCAAAACTATTTTAGCAACTAGTGCCATCTTTGAAAGTTAAAATGGACTTGAGCAGGACCTCTAGATTTGGCTTCTAAAATCTATGGCCAGGCCAGCTTTCACCATGCAGTGAAGAGGAGTTCTTGAAGGCAACTGTTGGGGGACACCCTTGAGATAGGACAACAGCTGTTTACCATCTGATGAATACTGTTCAGCACTTAGAATGTCTCAGAACTTGTTTCTGGTTAATGTTCAATTTGTTCAATTCTATCTGTCATGATTCCAAAACGACATGTTTTGAGGCAAAATTGGCTTTCTCATTGAGAGATGGCTCATCTCAAAGATGAGAGAGCTGAACACACAGAACTGGCCCTTTAGAGCTCAGGTAGAGCTTTGGAGTCATTTCTGCATGTGTTCCAACAAGACAGAGTAGCTATGCAAAGGCTTGGAGGAGAGGAAGCTCACCGTGAGAAGTTCAGGCAGCCTCAGGTAGGTTAGAATGTTAAGATGTGGGAAGATGCAATGCTGCAGCAGAAACACAATAGGTGAAGCTTAAAAGATGCTGGGAACAAAAGTTATTAACAAGAGAAAACATCCTCTTAATCCAGACCCATAATGACAAAGGATTTGCAGCTATAAGGAAGATATTTGTTTTAATACAGAGGATGATATCACCTCACAGTTGGCCTTGACCAGTGCCTCATAGAGGAGCCTTTTCAGTGATGAGGGTTCTAAGTGCCTCCTTTCATTTGTAAAATCAGAATGCTTACAGCTTATTATAGGAGGCTTTTGACATAAAACTTTTATAACCACAGAGTGGCATTGGGGAATTACTGAGTGAAACTTTGTGGTAGTCAAACCTACTTATTGTGTGTGTGTGTGTGTGTGTGTGTGTGTGTGTGTGTGTGTGTGTGTGTGTTAAGGTGTCTTTATGCATGACAGCAAGAGGTCCTAGAAAGATCTATGTGATGGTCTCCATTTGCATCTACCCAGGTCACTAATGAAAGGTGCATTGTCTTTCAGTGTTGTCTTGTTCTTCTAGCAAGGCTTGGGTAGAAGCCACCAGCCACTGGCCATATGACCAGAATCATCTCACAAGTAGATCCTATGTTACTCTTTATGTATGCAAGACAGAGGCCTTCCTCATGAACAAATAAGCTGGGAACTTCCCAGCATTAACACTTCTAATGACAACTTGAAGATGTGAATTCTAGAAAAGGGAATGGCCTGGGGAGGGAAAGTGGTAACTGGTTAGCTGTCCAGGCAAACTGACAAGATCACAACAGATTTCTTCTCCAAGTGCTAGAAAGCTTGTAATGCTCCTTTTTCAAGTCAGGCAATTAGATGAACCCCTAGCTTTGAACTTAAAAGTTTGAAGCAGGCATTCAGAAACTACTTTTGCTGAAGAACGTTGACTCCTCACTTGGTCCATAAGGAAGAATAAAAGCTTTATTTTATACCTTTCTCTTGAACTATAAGTCAGTCCCAGGACTACCTTTGCTCACAGGTGTGTCAGTTCTCTAAAGGTGTCTACGGAAAAGCTCATCTGCCAATCTCACCTCCCTTTAGGCTGCAGGCACAGAGATGAGACTAGCTGAGGCATCTTACTCTTGGCTTTTCAGGAGGTCCTGTCCCAAACTTCCAAAATATATCCAAAGGTCTCTAATCATTGTTATAATCCTACAGTTACCTTAAATTCCAAAACAAGAAAAGCCTGGAATTACACATCACCCCCAAATGGGGGCAGTAATCTATAATGATGAGCAGTAGAACTCTTACGGGAGCCAGACTTGTCCCATTGAACAATGAGGACCCTTCTTACAGAACCAGAATTGAAATTATAATTAATCCATTGCACTTTAACCAACAAAGTTTAATTATGCATCCCTCTTTCCCTCTGCCCTAATTCTTCCTCTGTGTAAACCCATGTCAATTCTTACATTCTTGGAGTCTTCAGACTACTGTGTCTGTCCTCCTAATGTGCCACATTAATGAACTTTTCTTTCTCTGCTCTCCATTGTAACTCTTCTCTGTAATTGGTATACTGGGACAGGTGACTGAGCTCACTCTGCTGGGATTCCCAGACCCGAGACTTCTGCCCTCACACTAATTTTTTAATTGAAATTATTATTTGTATTGATATACTGGGAATATAAGAGTGTTTAGTGTGGTCTTGTCTTTGCAGCATCTACTTAAATTTAAATGACCCTTTGAAACAGGAACAAAACAAAAATAATACTATCTTTACTGCATGACTCAAGTACCGTTCTATGGATCAGGTGTATAACAAACCTTTACATGTCATTGTTCCAGATATCTTTATAAGAGTCAACTTACTCTTATTACCACTCAATTTAGAACAGGAAAGTTGAGTCAACAGAAAGAACAGGTTTTTTTTTCCCCTAAGAAAATCAGCCAGTTTTGGAGGAGCTGAGTCTAAATTCTGAGTACAGTGATTGCAGTTTACCTGTGGGGAATGTATCCTAGGATACCCTGTGCATACCTGAAATCATGGACAGTATCTAACTGTCTAGTTACTGTAAGTTTCTTATGCAGATGAATTATGTCATAGTTGACTTCATTAATTGGGAAATAGTCTAAAAATTGGTAATAATAATATAGAGGTCATAATTATATACTGAAACAAAAGTCATGTGAATGTATTTTATCTCAGAACATCTTGGTAACTTCAGCATATACAAAAGTTTTCTTTTCCTTATTAAGTCGGTTGCTTCCATGTTTTCACTGAAAGGAAATGTGTTTTGACTTCCCTTGGTAGTTTTTAAATTGTCAGTCTCACTGCTCTTACACTCTGCACATTTTGCACATGTGGACTTTCATTTTTGGATTCAAATGCTTAGCTTTGAAAAGCAGACATTGAGCATTTGAAAGAAAGAACCAGCAACACACATTGTTCTCCTTAACCTGTACTTCATTATTGATTCATTGTGGATTTCTCTTTTGAGTGATATAGTATATAGAAGGACTGATGGGTCTTAGCATCATGTGTTCTATCCCACCATCTCTGAACTAAATTACATCTCTTACTTTGAGATGATATTGTATATGATAACCCTAGTGAGTGGGCTGCCTTATCCACCTGATTATTTAGTGGTTCTAGGTGAACTGTGTGGTACATGCTAACTTAAGACACAATATTCTACTTGTTCTATGGAGTCACCAGTATGTTCATACAGAACACTTTGCTCTGCAATGACAAGAGCCAGAACTGAGACTGAAAGGCACACAAGGAGGGTACATTTAGCATCTCACAGAATACAGTACTGAATTATGTGTTTGGGTTGCTACATTTATCCCTAGATAATAAGCCTATTTAGGGAACAAGCTACACCACATTAATCTTCTTGTCACCAGAACTTAGCATAGTGTTTGGGACTTAGCAAGGCATGCATGCAAATGTTCTAGATATTGTTTTGGTCTACCTATCTTATGAATACAGAGAAAAATAAAGATGGATGCTGAAAAGAGATTTGTATAAATGCCCCGTCTCTGTGGTAGCAAAGGCAGGGGTGGTTTGTTAGTCTGATCCCAAAGTCACAATTCATCATGCAATGATGCTTCCTTCAGTTAAATCACACTGGAAACTGAGCCAAATTTTTAACCCAAGACTACAAAATAATATGGGTATCTGAGCATAAAGATAAGTCATAAGATTATCAAGGATTACAAAACTCAATTACCAGTAAGTAAAATTTTATGCATTTTTTCCCTAAAAGATGCATATCACCAGCTGTCACAACCATTTTCCAGTAACCTGCCAAAATGATAAATACAGAAAAATAGGAGAGGCACCCACTTTATGTTCCCCGGACCTTTTAGGAAATAGAGAGTCACTCCATTGGCCACACATGTGAGTTTACAAGAAGGGTGATATTGAAGCTATCAATGAAATGGACACTGCTGAAAAGGGAGCACATGTTAGTATTATCAAGCACAACTGGAAGCATCTACAATATCACTCAGCATGTTGTGAACATCATCATAAACAGGCAAGTAAGGGCAAGATTCTTGCCAAGAGAATGAATGTGCAGATTGACCACATTGAGAACGCTAAGAGCAGAGATGGCTTCCTAAAAATGGAAAGGAAAATGATCATTGAAAAGAAAAAAAAGGCAGGGGGAGCCAAAGAGAAAGGCACCTGGGTTCAACTAAAGTGCCATCTTGCCCCACCTAGAGAAACACACTTTGTGAGAACTACCAAGAGCAGCTGGAGCACATTCCCTATGAATTCATGACTTCCCACAAAAAATAAATAAAAGATCTAGACTATACACAATGAATAAATAAATAAATAAATAAATAAATTAATTAATTAATAAGAAGAGATGCACAGGAGGCATCTGAAATTCAACAGGAGGCAAAATATTCCCCAACTGGATAAGAACTTCTTTTCTTTCTTTCTTTTTTTTTTTTTTTTTAGATTTTCAAGACAGGGTTTCTCTGTGTAGCTTTCCGCCTTTCCTGGAACTCACTTCGTAGACCAGGCTGGCCTCGAACTCACAGAGATCCGCCTGGCTCTGCCTCCCGAGTGCTGGGATTAAAGGCATGCACCACCACCACCCAGCAAGAACTTCTTAACTTTATCCCTTTTCTTTCTCATGAAAGGACTTAAACTAAGCAGTGGTTAAGGTTGCTAAAACTGTAGACTAGAAGAAGGTGACAGACTGAGAATTTTAGAGGAAAGAAACACACTTATACTAAGAACAAAACCTCATTTGTGGTGATATATTGTGTATCTAATAAAGCTTGCCTAGGGATCAGAGGACAGAGCCAGCCACTAGATTAAACTTATAGACCAGGCAGTGGTGGCACTCACTTTTAATCATAGCACTCAGGAGGCAGAGATCCATCTGGATCTCTGTGAGTTCAAAGCTACCCTGGACTACATGAGATTGATTCAGTCTAGGAGAGAAACAGAGCCAGGCAGTGGTAGCACACACCTTTAATCCCAACACTTGAGATCTCACGCCTTTGCTACTAGTATTTGGTAAGCATACACGCCATTAATCTTAGCACTAGGAAGGAAGTGAAATGGCTGGGCAGAGAAAGGCATATAAGGCATGAAGAGACAGGAACTGGAGCTCTTTCAGCTGAGAACTCAGAGGCATTCAATCAGAGGATTCACAGAGGTTGGCTGAGGAGTTGGTGAGGTGAGAAGTGGCTGTGGCTTGTTCCTTTGACTCTCTGATCTTTCAGCATTTATGCCAATATCTAGCTCTGGGTTATTATTATAAAACCATTGAGGGTTCGAGCAACAACCACTCCAGCTAGGGAAACAGGTAGCCTAACTGTAGGTCTTCACCTCTCCCCACTGTTCTCCAAATCCATTTCCCCAGTCTCATTCCCAGCCCCATAGCAGACCACTTGATAAAGTCCCCACTCCCTCCTGGCCCCATCCCTGCTGGGTCACACAGGTCTTCCCTTCCAAACTCCCTTCCTTCTATTCATCACTGTAACACACATCTTAAAAGGTCTTATTAATTAAAAAAAAACTGGAGCCAGATATTTGGGTGAAAACTGAGAGATCAGAGGAATAGAACAAGCCAAGTCACAAGTTTTTACCTCTAGGAAATCCTCAGCCCAAGTGAGCTACTCCCTGTATACTCACGCCTATATATCTTTCTGTGTAATGCCATCTGATTTCCTCTCTCTGCCCAGCTACATCACTGCCTCTTTCTGCCCAGCTCTATCTTCCTGTCTGTCTGTACAGACCTCCAGACCTCTATGGTTAACTAAAGCTGGGATTAAAGGCGTGTGCCACCATACCTGGCTCTGTTCCCAGTGTGGCCTTGAACTCACAAAGATCTGGATGTATCTCTGCTATCTGAATGCTAGGATTAAAGGTGTGTGCTACCACTGCCTGACCTCTATGTTTAATATAGTGGCTGGCTATTTCCTTTGATCCCCAGGCAAGCTTTATTTGCACAAATAAAATATCACCACACATCACTTTATCCTAGCCCCCAACTCCAGCAGGCATTCCCCGAGAACTCATAGCCCACTCCAGCCAAAGAAACAAGTAGGCCAACTGCAGATCTCTACCTCTCATTCTTCTACTCCAAACCCAATTTCTCAGTCCCATCTCCAGCTCAGAAGCAGACTGCATGCTGTGGCCTCTCCTCATTCTTTGCCCCCATCCCCAGAGAACTAAGTGATCCTGGTAGAACACCTTGTTTTCCTCCCTTCCGTGAACCCCCTAAACCCCTCCCTAACCCATTCCCATCCTTAGTTTTAGCCTCCAATACCTAGAGACACATTTTACACAGAACCCCCAGTGGTCACACATATAAACATCTCTGAAGAACTATCTACCAGGCAACACAAAGCCACCATATCTTCCTAAGAACCAGAGAGAACAACCCAAATCAAGGAACAACATACCCCCTGAACAAAGATAAGATCAGTATATCAAGGGGATAAAATTAGAATGGAAGAAGTCAAAGTATCTTTATTTGAAGATGATATGATAATATACATAAATGATCCTAAAAATTCCACTCCTACATAAGGTAAACTCATTTAGTAAAGTAAATAGATTAACAAAATTAACCCAGTAAATTGTAGCCTTTCTGTATACAAATGGCAAATGGACTAAGAAAGAAATCAGGGAAATAACATGTTTTACAATAGGCTTAAATAACATAAAATATCTTGGGGTAACTCTAACCAAGCAAGTGGAAGACTTATATAACAAAAACTTTAAATCTTTGAAGAAAGAATTTGAAGAAGATATCAGAAGATGGAAAGATCTCCCAGGTTCATGGATAGGAAGGTTCAACATATTAAAAATGGCCATCCTACCAAAAGCAATCTACAGATTCAGTGCAATCCCCATCAAAATTCTAATGCAATTCTTCATAGACCTCAACAGGTCAATTCTCAGTTTCATATGGAAAACAAATTAACAAAAAACAGGATAGCTTAAAAAATAAAAGAACTGTGAGATGTATCATTACCTCCAATTTCAAGTTGTACTACAGTGCTATAGTAATAAAAGCCTTATGGTTTTGGCATTGAAAACAGATACACTGAGCAATGAAATTGAATCAAATATTCAGGCCTAAATCTACCTATGGGCATCTGACCAGAAATATAAACTGAAAAAAAGACACCATCTTCAACAAATGGCGCTGATCAAACTAGATGCATGAATGTAGAATAATCCAAATAGAATCATACTCATCACCCAGAACAAAACTAAGCTCCAAATGAATCAAAGACATCAACACCAAATCCCAAATCAGAAGCCCTAAACCTGGTAGAATAGAAAATGGGCCAGGCGGTGGTGGCGCACGCCTTTAATCCCAGCACTCGGGAGGCAGAGGCAGGCAGATCTCTGTGAGTTTGAGGCCAGCCTGGTCTACAAAGCGAGTTCCAGGAAAGGCGCAAAGCTACACAGAGAAACCCTGTCTCGAAAAACAAAAAAAAAAAAAAAGAAAAGAAAAGAAAAGAAAAAGAAAAAGAAAAAGAAAATGGGGGAGTAGCCTTGAATTCATTGGCACAGAAAATATTTTTTAAGCAGAACACCATTAGCCCAGCTACTAAGATCAACAATTAATAAATGGGACTTCATGAAACTGAAAAGTTTCTATATGGAAAAAATTTCCATTGATTGGACAAAGTGACAGCTTATAGAATGAGAAAAGATTCTTACCAATTACGTATCTGAGAGGGGGATAATAGCTAATGTGTATAAATAATTCAAAAAAAACAATTTATTAACAAATAACCCAATTTAAAAATGATGTACAGATATAACAGAGAATTCAATAGAGAACACTCAAATGGCTGAAAAACACTTAGAGAAATGTTCAACATCCCTAGTCCTCAGGGAAGCGCAACTAAAAACTACTTCGAGATTCTTACACCTGTCAGAATGGCTAGGATCAATAGAACAAACGACAGTTCATGCTGGTGAGGATGTATAGTGATGGGCACACTCATCCATTGTTGATGGGAGTGCAAACTTGTACAGCCACTATAGAAGTCAGTGTGGTGGTTCTTCTGGAAGATGAGAATTGATCTACCTGAATATATACCACTCTTGGGCATATATCCAGAGGATGCTTCGCCCTACCACAGAGATACTTACTCAACAATGGTAATTGCTGTTCTATTCATAATAGCCAGAAATTGGAGACAGCCTAGATGTCCCTTAATACTTGAATGGATAAAGAAAATATCATACATTTACCCAGTGGAGTACTACTCAGCCATTAAAAAAATAAATCATGAAATGTCCTAGTAAATGAATGGAACTAGAAAAGAAATCATCCTCAATAAGGTAACCCAGACCCAGAAGGCAAATATTATGTATTAATTTATAACTAGATATTTGTTGTTAAGTCAGTGATAACCATGCTACAATCTGTAGGACCACTGAAGTTAGGTATAGGATATGGGACTGGAGTGGCAGGGGGTAAATAGGTCTCCCTAGTAAATGGAAACAGAAGATAGAAAGCTAAGGCTGAATGGTTGGGATGTAGAATGGGAGGATCAAGTGTTGATGGGGAGGTGAGAGGGGGATGAAGGAGGGAATATGGGGAGACACAGCTAAATATAAGGGTCTTTGAAGGGTAATATGGAAACCTAATCAGCAGAAGCTTCATAAAACATATACATATATGAAAGCCATCTAAATAAAATTGCCAAATAACAGGGGAGCCAGAACCTCAACTGGCTGACACTTTTCATCAAATGAAGTTTCCATACTGGGATTGGGTTACCTCTAATGGAGTTGTTTGCCAAAGGGGTCCCCATAGCAACCCCAAACAACTAACGTTGTTGCCAAGGCTATAGGTTGATACACACACACACACACACACACACACACACACACACACACACACACACACGCATGCACGCACACACATGCACACACGTGCACGCACACGCACATGAACACACACACACAGAAAGAGAGAGAGAGAGAGAGAGAGAGAGAGAGAGAGAGAGAGAGAGAGAGAGAGAGACGGACAGACAGACAAAGACAGAGAGACTAGGTGTGTGTGTGGTGGAGCAAAATCTTATTCTACAGGAAAAAAAACCAGCAGTTTTTAATCAATGACATAAGATTATACACCATGACTCCACACTCCCTCTCTTGAGTACCTTTTTTAGACAATGTCTCAGTGGATCCCTGTGAATGACAGAGGAATGCTGGGAAGGTGTTTGTGAAGCATTGCTCGTGCCAAGGCTGGTAGTAAAAGAAACTCTTGTCTTGCACTAACAGAAAGGATAAGCACATAGACTTGCTGAACTGCAAAACTACTCCAAAGAAGGCCAAATAATAATGGTCAGAGCAAGGCAAAAATGTTCCTCACTCAATATGCAGTCTGAGTGTTAGCAATGGTTCAAGGCTCCCTGGCAGTTCTATGTGTTTGTGACTGTTTTGATTATTTGACATTTCAACATGCTTCTGTCTTTAGGTCCAAATGATTCTTCCAATAGCAGGTAGGAGGCAGAGGCATTAGGAAAGGTAGAGTGAACATTACACTTATGGCTAAGGCACATTTCCCACACTTGTATCTCATTATTCAGAACACAGGTCACACAGCCACACCTGGCTTCAAGTGACTCTGGGAAATGTGATTTTTATCTAAACATCATTTATCTCAGCTGTCTCCTAGTATTAAAGGAAGAAGGAGGGATGGGTATCAGAAAAGGGTCATCATTGACATTGCAGTTAAGATTATGCTAAATATATACTGTTGACTACAGTAATGCAACAGAATTGATGTGTTTGTTTCAGTACCATGGATAGTTCTTAAAACCCTCTACTGAGTGAAAACTTAAGAAAATGAGACCAGACTAATATCTGTCATACAAAGCAGGTTTAAATATGTACATAACTACTATGAAAAGAAATGGGCCATTTAGAACAAAACCAATAATGTGCTGGGAAAAAAAACCTGAAGGTTTGGAAACTAGAGCTACATTCTAAATCTAGTTCTGGCCATGTGGTCTACTGAACATTACACAAATGTTCTAAAGACTACTCACCTTTATCTGAAGCTATAATTACAACATTCTCATCTTCTGGGGATGAAATAGCTTTCATAGTTAAAATATTTATCACGATGCTTACTACATAGTAAATTCCCACGAGAACGAGTATTTTAACTATGATTTTTATTGTTGGCATCTGTTCAGTGTGTGATTTTTGCCTCTGGGGCAGGGACTCACTATGTAGACCATGCTGGCCTTGAGTTTTCTTTCATGGATACCATTATCTGGCTGTTATTGTTATTAGAGAGTTGACTTGAATGTGTGAGGCTGAGACTTTGGACAAAGTTGACTCTTGGCAAATATTGGTTGGATACATGATTATAGAAAAAAAAGAATGTACTGAACACAGTCAATGGAATGAGCTGGAGAGCATGAAAGTTATGTGCTAAATGTTTACTTAAGGATCTCTTGTGTGTCAGGCACCTAGGATTCAAAGATAAGTAAAAATTATCATGAAATCTGCCTAGAAAGGAGAAAGGCAACATCAAAAGTCACATAAATGCATGGGAAACTCGAGCTAGCATTGCTACAGTGAAGGGGAGAGGGCTCTGTTGTGTGTCTGTCATGTGACAGGGAGACTTGATCTACTCAACAGAGAAACAAGAGAAGAAGTAACAGTTCAGCACAGCGTTCTGACTGTACCCATCGTTTATTTCAACACAGGTTTTCCTATAAGAAAAGCCACTTAAGTGTTTCCTGGAATTCTATCCCTCTGCCATATTCTGTCCCTAATTGATCCTCTCAGCTTCTAAATGAGAACGATCTAAGAAAGAAGTACTGATGTCAATATTCTCCAAACACATCAAGTCCTTGTTTTACCACCTTTGTGTAAACTTTCATCCAACTCGAGGTGCTTTCTTTGTAATTTTGCAAGAATTGCTTTTTATCTGCCTGTTAAATCCCCAAAGAAGGCTGCACCAGTAACTTTATTTGGGGTTACTTCCTTCCCTCTGTGTCCCTCCATATCTGAATTGAATGTGAACACACAATACTCTTTGCTCTTCCTTCCCCCTGGCAAGACTTGTAAGGTGTATAGCAAGTTTTCAAAGAGCTGAATATCATCCTGCCTTGAGTTAAAGTGAAGCCAGCTGGCACCATTTATCTCTTCAAATTACAAGAGAATGTGAGAAACAATAGGGTGTTTATGGGGGCTGGGCAGGGCCCTAAAGGACAGCTGCAGTGTGCGGAGTAGTGCAGCCTGGCAGTGAGTTTGAGAATCAGGTGTAATTCCTGGAGCTT
The DNA here is from genome assembly GCF_049852395.1 of Peromyscus maniculatus bairdii. Lineage (NCBI taxonomy): Eukaryota > Metazoa > Chordata > Mammalia > Rodentia > Cricetidae > Peromyscus > Peromyscus maniculatus. Next base: position 166,975,471 of record NC_134852.1, on the reverse strand, counting down.
GCACTTGACAGAGCTTAGCTCAATGTGACTTCATGATCAGATTTTGAGATTTGTATCCCTCTCCTCTCCTTGCTGGCTACATCCTCATTAAACATCAGCTATTTCCACAAGAATGATAATCATGAAAAATTTGTCTTACTTTTGTGCTAAAAATCAAGACACGGCACTTGAAGGGTCCCTGAAATGTCAGTCGATATTGAACTTTAAGTACTCCAATTCTGTGTTATTTTGTTGCATTCCACCGTATCATCTTTGGATGTAGGCTGAATTTTACAATGCATCACGTTAAGGAGAAGCAAAGCCTCCTTCATAAGTACCTTCATTTCTGTATGAGTTTAATATCTTAGTCAAAACTCATAAAGGACTTTTATGCCAGAGAACATGTTATAACATAATCTATTTGAAGCCACATGTGGCAAGATTAGCCAAGATAAATGTATGCATGGTATTTTTAGAAAGTAGAAATAACTAGAAATCTCTTAGCACTTCTTTTTGTGTATGCCTTCGTGAAAGAAGAAATTACATAAGAAAACTCATAAATGCTAAATCTGGATTATTAGAAAGAAGGCATAAAGGCTCATCCTAGAATAGATTTTTCATACATATTTTCATTACTACATTTAAGAAAATACAAAAACACAATGATAGCATAATTCATTTTTAAACACATAAGTATAGAATTCTAGGGAGCTGACTAAAGTGTATATTATTTTGAGGAATGTTTGTACATTTAAATAAATAAGAGAAAGTTTTAATCCTTATGACTTGCATGTGGCATCCAAAACAGGCACTATCTATTTCAAGGACTCTGGAAGTAATCAGCATAATTTCAAAACCCAAGATAGAAATAACAAACTATACACAATATCTTCTAAGATATTGAAAAATTAAAATGTATATGTGTCATTATTTTTTTAACGTGGAACAAATATTGTACATATCTACCTACTTTGACACCTAGGCAGATGTTGGGATTAACCATGAAGTACTACAAAATTCTGGGTTAAAAAAAAAAAATCAACACCGCTTTTCAGAAAGATTTTTTGGTAGCATTGTTCAAGTATGATAAACATGAAACTTATACAATGAAAGTGTACATGGGCTCCTGAGGGCTTTCCTTCTTCCTACCCTCTTTGCCTTGCCAGTGCTCCAGGGCCCACCACCCTGGCATGCTGCTGGCTCAGTGGTCTCAAAATATCCATCTTAAAAGTCTCTAATATTATTAAAATTTTTGAAGACTGCAAAGAATTTTCTTTATGTGTAATATTTAATATTTACTATATTGGAAATGAAAACTGAAGAAATGGTTAAGTACAGGAAACACAAGCACATGTAGCCCATGACTGACAGTATCATTGTATATCAAGCATGAAGACTCCACTCCATGCTCTTGAACAAGAATGAAGAAGGGGAACAGGCTGGTATGACAAGGAAAGCAGTCTCAACCCCAGATCCTTGAGCATCAGGGCCACCAATGGTCCTCAGGACACAGTCTGGGAATCTCTTGATATGAGTTGGTAGCTACAGGGTGATCAGCTACTTAGTGGAGGGGCCTTTGGAAAAAGGCATGTAGTAGTGGCCCTAAGGAGGAGCTTGGTCTGATTGAAAATTAGTATTTTTCTTAATGATCCCTCAATAATATTTTCAGTTATATGATTTCTATTTACAGAATAAAGTGTCCTCTGGAAAATGAAGAATAAGGAGAAGAGTTGACTAACATTTGTTATTTATCAACATTAAATAGGAAGCACTGGAGAGATGAGAAAGATCTAGATGTGATACTATCCCCGGGCATGTTCAGAATTCAGGGAAAGAGCAGATTCAGCCTTTCCAGAGCACAGAGCAAAATTCCCAGACAACTCAGGGAAGGGAGGGGTTAATTTTGCTGAGCCATTTCCAGAAGATTCCACAGAAGAGATGATATTTATGATCAAGGAAATGATAATTATGTATCCAAGGAGTGTGCATTACAGGCAGGAGTATGCAAGGCAGTGAAGTTAGAGTAGGGTGTCACAGACAGATATATGGAATGTGAGTTCTGGGAAGGGAGATTGTCTGATGAGGTGTGTGGGGTAGATGGAGGCAGGAGAATTGAGTCTTATCTCCTTTAATGAATTGTCTTGCAGAAAGTCAGGTCAGTAGGTGTGTGGAGATAAAAGGAAGGTGAAACTAGGGTCTTTGGAAACCCTTTAGCACATCTTGGGCAGACTAAGCAAGAAGTCTGTCACACTGCAAAGACTTCAAAATCAGCCTGCCAGTCTGCCTGGATTCAAATGATACTTTCTCCCTAGGTTTGGGGAGGGCAGGACTTGAGCACTTTTGTAACTAAAGTCCTAATCCTCAGAGTTAAAGAGCAATGACTAAATGACAAAAATATTAAACAGAACAGAGGAAAGTAAAGGGTTAACAACATGGACCCATTACAACTTTGCAATGAATTCAGTTGACACTCTAGATTTGTAAAGTAACAGGAACGGTGTCCGTAGGCCAAAATTCACAGGATTTTTTTTTTCTGTGGAAATGAGGGGACAGTGGTGAGAGAGTGACATGATTTTAAGTGCTCACACTCAAGAGAATCCAGGGGGATGGTAGATAATAAGTAATAAAGAAAGGGGAGAAAGGGCACCCCAGAACACAGAGAAATGAAGATTTATTTTCACACAAATATTTCTTACAAAAATGGTGGGAAATACTAACCACAGCCACCTCACATGGTGTGAAGGTGTGGTGTACATGACTGAGGATGAAGAGTGTCCAAGAAGATTTAAGAAGCAAGATGAACTAATCTATTTATGGGAAACCTTGCAAACTAAACCAAAAGAGGAAGAGGGTACCTAACCCTCTAGCAAAAAAAAAAAAAAATTAATTCCTCATTAAAATCAAGTGCTGTCCTTGAGAGTTGGAGGGTGGCATGTGGCCTTTAATAAAGAGTAGGTGGAAATTAATAGAGAAGCTAAGATTTAAGCATGAGCAAGATGATTTTTCCTTTAGCATTAAAGATGAAGAATATATGATTGTTGTATTACAGGGAAAAATACTTAAAAATCTAGGTAGCCAAATGACTTCGTTTAAATAAATTTCTCTTATAATAGGTTAGATTTGAAATAATAATGTTAAGTAGAGTTTATTTATCTAGATGGTCAGGAGGTTATAATTTAAAAGAAACATAAATTCTCTGAATGGTGGGAAAACCACTTTGGTCTATTGGCAATTTAAGCCGGGTAAGTAAAATCACAAATCAAGAAGTACCTTTCTAAATACAACTAGGTGGATTTACATCTGTGTTATCAGAGGTGCATATAAGACACTCTCTGGCTTGTGTTAACCATTTGCAAAGACATGGCAAAATTCTCAAGAACACCATTACTTGAAGAAAGAAAATTCCCAATCTCATATAAATGTAGAAATAAGGAAAAAAGAATTAAACCAAGGACCTGTGATATAGTAGTATTTCTGGACCACTTATTTCTTAAAGACAAGGGAGTGGTAACAGGAATAAGGAAGAGTCTCTTAAGAATTTAGAATAGCTCACAGGACTCAGACAATTAACTCCATGATGTTTCTTCACATTCAGATATTGAACATATTTTATTATATATGAATTAAAGAAATATGAAGGATTCTGTGTTGACAGTTCAATTAAATAACTTGACTTCTACTTGAATATATTTCTTTAGTTCCAGAGAGAATTGCACATGTCCTCTGAAGGATAAGGGTCTATGAAATTGAAGGCTGCTCTTTAGACTTACAGTTAATCATAGGTATGTCTAGGAAAACTATATCTTCCATCTCCTTACTGAAATACCATTGATTACCTCTTCAAGTGGAAATTTGGGTTTATAATTCCATTGGTAAGTGAAAAGGATGCTGCACAAGGGTATTAGTGTCTTGGCTCAGTATGAGAAGCCTTCATATCTTAGGATTCTCATTCTTTCCCATGTCTGCAGCACATGCACAGAAACCCTCTTTGCTGGTATGCTCTCCTTGGGGTTATAAAGTGGGTGAGATCTTTCTGGGATCTAAATATAAAGGAAGGCAATTTTAACATATTGTGTCATTAAGAAGTTTAGGAGCTTTTAGACACAGTCTGGAGGTAGTAGGAAATTAGATGCAGTGTTGCATTAGACATGTTTTTAGTATTTTCTTCTTTTTGTAAAAGCTGTAATTTTCAGAGTTTAGAACCAATTTAATGTCCCTGGAGTTACAGCTTTTTGTATCCATTGTCCATTAGGTGAATTACTAAGCCAAGAATGGAATCCATTTATAATGTATAAAATACTGTGAAATGTCTTAAAAACAGTCTTTGCAGGGGGAAAAAAGCTTTGGGAGTCCATTAAATTTGAAGACAGTGAGTTCTGAGGTTCTTATAATCATATAATGGTTTTTTGTGCTTTGATAATATGATACATTAGATATTGGAAGATTTATTTAAAAGTTTGAATTCAATCAGAAATTACAGAGAATGAAGGGAAATGTATTATTTTTGACATTTCAGACAGATTTTAAAACTTTAATAATATTTATTATATTTTAATAAAAAATAATGGGCCCTAAAATGCTATCAAGTGTCTCATCTAAGATGATGTCATTATCACTGACATTTAATGAGCTTAAAACAATTTTTAAATTCTTATTTTGAAGAAATTCCAATGTGTTCTGAAAATAAAAATGACTGAGTGCATGGCAAATACCAAGTGAGTTGTATATGACATACATGCACATTTATGTGAGCATATGTATGTAGTTTTTACATGCATAAATTCATGTCCAATTATCACATTCTAATTAATCATATATTAAAGATCTGTGAATATGCCAGTACAGTATATTGGCATTACATTGCTTTGAGGTCCCAATGTGTAATTAATATTTTGCTAAATTTTAATATGATAGTGGAGATTTTCAGAATAACTCAATGATTTAAAATTCTTTTTTATTCAAAATGTAAATCAATAAAATTTTCAAATATATTTCAAGGGTGTGTTTTATGTTACAGATAGCTACTGCCAGGGTCAAGACATGCCTTCCACTCATGAAGGTGGTACTATGTAAGATGTTGAGTCATTTATATGGCCAGACCCAGGCTACAAGCAGCTATTTTATAAGGTTTAATCCAAAAGTAATTTTCAGTCTTCTGGAAAATGAGCTGATGCTACTGCATTATGGTTGAAGTGTCATCTCTATCAAGGAGCCAAATCACACTTTCTATAGCCATGCGAGAAGAGAAATGCAGCATGTTTATGATGATACCAGTAAAAATTATCACTGAAAGCAACTTTCCTAATTTATGATTAGGATTCCCTAACAATATCTTTTTACCTATGCCCTGATAATTCCTGTAGATGATGTGTGTTAATTTTTTCATGTTTGCTGTGACATCAGTATTTTTGGTAACTAACAACTAAGGAGTTTATTAGAGAAGTTATTAAAGCCACGGGTAGTCAGAAGGATGATAGTATGGCAGGGGCTCTGAGGAGCATTCAGATTCCAGCACTAGGAAAAAATCATGCTGGGAGGGGTCAGTTGGCTCTTTTTCCCCAGCCTCAAATTACTGAAAACCTATCCACTCATGACTGAAATAAATGCAAGTTGGTTTTCTAGTCACATAACAAAGTCTAGAAGTAGAAAGTCAGGGACTGGTGTGATGGTTCTGAGGTACAACCATGCCTCAGCTTCTCATCAGTGTGTTTAACCTTACAGCCATCTGATAACCGCAGCATCTCACAGGAAGAAAAGTGGCAGCCCTGGACCAGCCCTGGACCAGCATCTCTGAGCCCTTTCATTAAGATAGCAAATGTTTATCCACAAGTCACAGCTTATGCTGTCTATGGTCAGGGAGGGGTCATCTGACTATACATGAGTGTGGCGGGAAGAATACATCTTTTTCTTTTTTATACTTTTAGAAGTTGAGGGGAGGAAGATGAGGAAATACTAGGACAATTACCTCTCTTGTTACACAGTACTCATAAAATATATTATAAAGAATTAATTGAGTAGCGTATAATCCATTTTAATTTTCTTTTTCAAAACAATCCAAATTTAAGGTTTTGTGAGGAAAAGGTAAATGAATAATCAAATCATTAAATTAATGGAACTCTGAAATGGCATACAAATCAGTTAATGCAGAGCCTGACAACTGCTTGCTATAGTTGAAATCAAAATAAGTTGGTTACTGTAGGAGTCCCTTGTATATAAAAGAGTGAACACTAGATGTTGAAAAGTAGAAACATGAATTAGAATTATGAGAAATAGACTGTCACTGAAGTAAGTACCACATTTGCACCCAGTAGTGACAGTACTTTGATGTTGGATTGTGATCAGTATTGGGTCCGCATTACATGTAGATTTCTATTGCAGCTCAATCAATTACTTTGCATTTTACCTCATAGCATTTAAAGGTATCTCTCACTTACTATTCACCTGAGGCTCATATCTTCCCAGTGAGGTTGCTTGCTTGCTATGTCTGCTTAAGATCATTAAAGTATTGGATATTTTAAGTGTTTTTGCCAATGGTTGTGTGTTTTGCATTGGAATCAGAGTCTAGACTTCTGTAGTCCCTGAAAGTTTCAGAAGAGTCAACTAGTAGAAGTCAGGAAACAAAAGAGACTGAATTGCTAAAGTGGACTCACCACCAAATTTTCCTAGTGATTTGGAGTACTAAATGGACAAAGTATGGTTCTGTGAGAGAAGTCACCATTAACATAACCCACTAGAGTCTTTGTCATTGGACAAACAATTGGGCTGAGGACTGGCTTGTAACCAGCTTTAACCAACCATAGATCTACAGATCCGTATATCCAATATTTATTTCCAACAGGACCCTGGACCAACCTGGCATTTCCTTCTAAAACCATTTTATAAATATGGTATCTCTACTGTCTTTTTGCTAGTGGACATAGTGTATACACTAGAGGCAGGCTATTAGAGGTGTACTTGACTGGGCCATCTCTTTTCTGCTGACTGTGGCCAGTAAAGCCAGATTAGATGCTTGGAGATAATGTTGGACCAATGTGATAAAATGGTCCATAAGTAAACTTTTTTAAAGTACAGTTTCAGGTTTATGCCTTAACATTCCCTTAACTTCTAGTCATTGGGAGTGATTGTTATTCTTCTGTGACCATAAGTGAAATTCACATAGGTGAATTGGGAGGATTAAAGAGTAATCTCAGGGATTCCTCTGGTTATGCTCATTTGTAAATACTGGCTCAATTCAGAAATTCGAATGTTTATGCCCATACACATTTTTAATTTCTCCTCTTCCTCAATCCAGTCTCACTTTGCTCTGTAAATCTGATGATGAGGGGCCCAACAGTCACTTCCACCACAAAACAAATTGATCCAAAGACTTCCAATAATCTTTTTCTTCCTGTTCAAAATTCCTTGAAATCGACCATCAAAGCTGAGTTCAGTGGTGAAGCTTCGACAGGTCCCATGGATCAACCACCCATATTGAGCAATGGCCTCCCATGTCTAGTCATTGACTGGCCCTTGTCTGCAATACTGAGATTCAAATCTCATGTCATGTAATAGGCTTAATGAAATAAAATTCCAAGCTTTGAGTGTGCCCCTCTAGGTTAGGTATCAGAATGTAGCACTTCAGTCAGTGAAAGGAATGGGGGCTTACATCCTGGAAGAACTTGAAGACGTTCTCCTTACTAGTCTGTTCTTTATAATTTCCCCCTGATCTCTAATTATGTCTCTCATCTGATGGCAAGGTGCAGAAGTCATGAAACAGATTCCATTTGTAAATCTGCATATGGTGTGCCTATTGGCAGGAATCTTTATTCACCTTGTAAATTCTCCATATTGAATGTGGGGGAGGGCATATTGATGTCTCAATGAAAGTAACTAAAACAGAAAAGATTTCATCCTGTTAGAAAGAAAAGAAGGAAGGAAGGAAAAAGGAAAGGGGAAGTTCATTCTTAAATACAGCTTGTTCATATTTATTTTGTGAATGTTGACTTCAGATCAAGGCAATTGCACACATATAGTTTATAGACTACCAGCTTCACTGGTGGAATTTTTATTTAATCTTCTGGGACATATCCTAGTCTCTTTTTCCACAATACTAAAATCCCCAGAATTAACAAAATAGTCTAGAAAATTCCTTCACTGGAACAGTTCATAGGTCTCAGCTTGCAGGATTCTGAAAGGAAAGACTATTTATGGATGCCCAGCCATGAGAGCCAACCTAAGCAACAATGCACAGAAACTCACGTGAAGTTAAATTGGCAATCAGCTCTAGCATTTCTTATGGCAAAGCTGCCTATTGGGTAAATAATATGCATTTTATAAAAACATTCATAAATGTAAATTCACACAAGAGACTGAAATGGCTCCTTAGGGTTAAATGAAATACATATTAACAACACTTATGAATAGTAAATAGCATGCACTTTTAAAATGTGCTCAATGTGTATTTACATAATAGCCGATAAGAGTTCTACTGTCAAGTAAATAATACCGTAGCTGCCTTTAAAAGTCTTTAATTACCTACAGTATTTGCAAAGTACATTGTAATGGATTTCTGGTTTGTGTAGCACTCTACTCACTTCCCTTTTCTTTTCTTCCCTGGTTTCAAATACATATATATTTATGAAAATGATTTTAAATTGGCACTGAAAGAAACCACCTATCTAGGTAGAATGGTCTTCAATGGTTTCACTTCTGTGAAAGGGAAACTTTTAAAGTGAGATGGTAATATCATGCTGACATTGTGCCCATAAAGACCATCTTATAAATCAAAACAAGTAAACAAAAGAGAGTACCTTGGAAAACTGAACTGATGTTTCAGCCCTCTCCTGTGTGTTTGTGGGACCTGGTATGCCTCAGATGCATGAAAACTGTGGCACTCAGTTATCAGCTAGTTTCTGGCTCCTTAGGGGCAAGCTGGGGTACTAGCTGGAGGCTGGATTCCTTGTCAAGATTCCTTGTCATCTCTCTGCTTCGGGCATGTATCCACCAACAGCCTTCGTCCCAGTTTTCAGCCTACCCTGCAGGTCTGGAGGCTATGCCCTGGACTCTGGTAACACTGCCCTGCTCCTCCAGCTATCAAGGGGGAGTTGCTTCCTATAATAGTTAATCTGTGTTACTTCATCTCTATGTTGGCCTTTGGTTTGCTAACTCCTGATAACCTATTTCCCATAATAAATTGCCCCACTAGGATCCCCCAGTATGGTGAACCTTCTTTCTTGAATGTTCTCTGAGATCCTTGAGTGAGAAAGCTGGTGTGTGAAAGTACTCTATCCTGAAGAAGTTACCCATGGGCTAAGACAGCTCAGTCTGTCAGAGAGATTTGTCCTCTTTCCTATTCTCTGCCAAGTATCTCCTGTGACTTTGCATAAGGCTCCTAGCACCCAACTGCAATTTGTACCTTTTTTTAAAAAGGAGGCAAACAGAGATTACATTTAGGTAGGAGAGAGGTAGGTTAAGCAGGGCTCCTGGAATCACCCTGATGCAAATAATGGCTTGCCTTTGACCATTTGATCATGTTTTACCACCAAGAGCTGCTGACTCTAAAATGTGCATCTTGCTTAACTTCAGCACATCTGATTGAAATGACACTGGAGTATGACATGAAATAGAAATCAATGAAAAAGAGGTAGAAGGCATCTTGAGAACTGAAAGTATGTGTCTTGATGAGAGACAGCCTTTGTTTTTAAACTAATGACCCCACATTAGCCATACAGAGCAGAACTATGGTTCCTTCGTTATCCATTCTTTCCCTGTGACTCTTTCCCTAACCATGATCTGCCCTGTTTTTGCCCTTAGGATTCATAGTTCCTTGGGTCTCCCCCTTGCCCTGGGTTCTGTCAAATCTACTAACCCTTTCTCACTATGAGAAACTCCAACCCCACTCATTCTGTCAGTCTGTGGTCTTACTACCCTGTCATGAGAACGGCATTTGAAAATTCATTACTAGAAATCCTCTGTTTTGAAAATGTTCACAATTGCATTTTCAATCTTAATTTATTAATAATGCAAACTCATAATCAATCCATGTTTTATTTAATGTTTACTTCTGGCATCACTGTAGCTAGGTAGAGAGAATAAGGAAGAACACAGAATGCTTGCTGGGAGAAAGGTACTGCCCTGGGTGTTTAATTAATTTTACCTATGTCCCCACTCCCCATAGCTTCACTTATATTTGATTGACTGTAACTGAGAACAGTGCTCTTAGGAGGAAGATATTACATCATCAAGAAAAGGTAGGAGGTGGAGACAGATGAGGAAAGATATTAAAACAATTTTCCCAGCAGTATTAACTGAACCTGAGAATTAGTCTAGTTAGTAATGTGGCTCCAGCCTTCTAGATCTGGGTGTGTTGAGGAAATCATGGAATCTCCCTTGCATTCCATCCACATCAGCTGAGAGTGGCAACATCATGATTTAGGAAAGGAACTCTATTGCCTTTCATATCATGCTACTTCCATTATTTACAGATTACATTCTCAGACGCTCCATCTCTTCTCTGCCCTTCCACAGGATCTGAGCTTCCAGAAACAAGGGGAAAGCCTTTTTCTCCTTTCATCAATTGATATCCAATGTTTACAGTTTTTTGTTTGCTTCATCTACCTAGATATGAATGTAATTATAGGTATTGGTATATTGTGTAGCTGAGAATGACTTTGAATTCCAATCCTTCTGCCTCTGCTTCTCAATTTACTTTAAATATATCTTTCTACCTTTTAAATTTCCAAGTAAACCATTATAAATCCATTCTTACACAAGATGGTAAATAAATAAGTATAAAAGTTTATAAAATCAATAGTGTCTGGGTCTAGGGAGATGTTCCACTTGGTAAAGTGCTTGTTACACAACCATGAGGATCTTAATTCAGATCCCAAACACATGTAAAAGTCCACATGTGATGGTGTGTGTCTGAAATCCCAGAGTCTGGAAAAAAGAGACATATGGATCCCTGGAGCTCAGGGGTCAGCCCATCTAGCTGAATTGGCCTCTCCAAGTTCAGTGAGAAACTCTTGTCTCAGAAAATAAGGTGGAGAGCAGGCTGGTATTGACCTCTGGCCTATACATACTCATTTGTGCACATTCTCTCTCTCTCTCTCTCTCTCTCTCTCTCTCTCTCTCTCTCTCTCTCTCTCTCTCTCTCTCTCTCTCTCACACACACACACACACACACACACACACACACAAATAGTGTTTGAAACTATGTCCATCCATAGAATGCCAAAGTTAGGACAGAAATTCCATGGAAGCATCCTACAGCTGCTGACTCTGGAACTTTAGTGATCATGTCTGCAAGCCTGAATTTTCAGGTAGATGATCTATACAGGTAGATGGGCCTGGGGATAAATCTCAGGTAAAACGTCATTCATATCAGAGGGTGGTTGAAATATCACTTTGTTTTACAACAAATCCAATTTTAAACTGGCCTTACTCTGTTCTGATCCATAGCCAGTCTATAACTGAAACAGTCAGAGTTGTATATGTTTGAACAAGTCCAAAATGTTCAGACTTAATGATAAAGACCAAAAACAAAAAGTGAAAAAGAAGTAAAATACAAATTCTCTCATTCTTTAACAATCAGATACCAAGTTTTCAGAGCCTGACCCAGCAATTTGTGATGCTTCATGAAAACAACTAAAGTTTAATTCTTTTTTTTAAATTTTTATTTTATTTTGAGATTATAATTTAATTACAACTTTTCTCCCTTCCCCTTTGCCTCTCCAAACCCTCCCACATACTTCTCTGCTCTCCTGCAAATTCATGGCCTCTTTTTCACTAATTGCTATTGCATAGATATACATGCATATCTATCTATTCATAAATATAACCTGTTCAATCTGTATAATGTTACTTGTATGTGTGTTTTCAAGGTTGACCAATTTGGTGCTAGACAACCAGTTGGTGTGCTCTGTCCTGGGGAAGACCACCTTTGCCATTCCCAGATTTCCTGAATTTCTTTGTGTAGGCTTGAGGCCTCATGTGCTTTTCTCTTTCCAGTTTAGCATGTTCATTGGTACTAGCCTTGTTCAGCGAATGCTTTGATACTCACATGGGTAAGACTTTATGAGTATAGTTTCTGATATTACTGGGAGACACAATTAGAACCTAACTCTTAATGGCCCTCAGTGCCTCATCAAGCCACAAGTCTCAGAAAGAGCAAATAATGTCATAATATTTACTACAGCAAAAGAAAGTGAGATGCGCACCACATCTCTATTTTAATATAACTCACATGAATGACCCAGGAGACAGTGCCAGGTAACTTTTCTTAACTGCTACAGACGGACAGACCTAATTATTTCATTTCTTCTCTGGGTTCTCTCTCTCTCTCTCTCTCTCTCTCTCTCTCTCTCTCTCTCTCTCTCTCTCTCTCTCTCCCCTCTTCCTCCCACTTCCTTTTCTCCTTCCTCCCCATCTCAGAATTCATCTGCTCACCTGCTCTCTATGGTGTCTGTTCTTTGCTAAAACATTTACATCCATTCTGGTCTGGTAAGTACTTTCACCTCAATGCCCTAGGCTCATTTTTTCCTTGCATTCGGTGACAGTCTGTGTTTGTCACCATTGCCAATGGTTTAACTCATTGCTCTTGACCTTAGAAAGTTATCCATGGCATTTCTCCAGTGAGGAATAATATTATCCAGTTTCCTTATCTATGTAGCATTCTTTTTATCTACATATACATAAAAATAATTGCAAGTATAAATACATGAACTAAAATTTTATTTAAAGACTTTTATTAGAAAAAATATTGAATTTTATCAATTTTCTATGATCATCTAGAGAAATATTTATATGATTCCCTTTTTAAGACTTGAATATAAATATCCCACAGATATTCCTGTATATGAACCATGCCTGCATTTCTATAAAAAGTTCACCTGCCCACACTACATTATTTTTCAATGTGTGTTGAATTTTATTTGACAGTATTTCACTTTCATTTCTTTGCATTAATATACATCTAAATGTATGCAAAGGATGCTCCATCCTACCACAAAGGCACTTGTGCAACCATATTTATTGCTGCTCTATTCACAATAGCCAGAAATTGAAAACAACCTAGATGTCCCTCAACAGAAGAATGGATAAAGAAAATGTGGTACCTTTACACAATGGAGTATTACTCAGCAGTTAAAAAAAGGTATCATGAAATGTGCAATCATCTAGAAAAAAAATCATCTTGAGTGGTAACCCAGACCCAGAAAGATGAATATGATACGTATAAGTAGATGAGACAAAAGGCTGTTGATAAGACAAAAGGCTGCTCTCGGCAAACTGACAGTGGGCCCCCATTGCTGAGTACAACACCCACACAACTTATTGAACATGAAGAAGTAAAGCTGGTGCCTATATGGAGCCTCAACCCTACATTCTCATCTCTTTGGTGAGGGAAGGTACTCTCTAGGCTACTGGAAAGAGAAACAGGGACACCAGTCTATCCACAAAACCTTTGACCTACAATCTGTCCTTCCTGTAAAATATGCTAGGGCAATGGTAGTGCAGAATTTGAGGGAATAACCAACTAATGTCTGGTTTGACCCAAGACCCACTCCATGAGAAGAAGCCCACACTGGACACTGCTTGGATAACCAAGAACCAGAGACTAGATAGCCCAGAGATCTAGGATAAAACTAAACACTATTGGTTAAAAAAAAAAAATAATCCATAAAATGATTCCTAATGATCTCCTGCTATACTCATAGATCAGTCCCTTATCCAGTCATCATCAGAAAGGCTTCCTGTGGCAGTAGATAGGAACAGATGCAGAGACCCACAGCCAGACATTATGTGGAGAAAGAATCTAAATTGGAGGTCTCTATCAAATCTCTCCCTTCAGAGCTCAGGAATCCCTAAAGAAGGTGAGGTAGAAAGATGGTAAGAGCCAGAGGGGATGGAGGATACCAAGAGAACAAGGACCTCAGAATCAACTAAGCAAAGTGCATATCAACATATGACTGAAACAGCAATCATAGAGCCTACATGGGTCTGTACCAGTTCCTCTGCATAAATATATATTATAGCTATTATCTTAGTATGTATATGGAACCCCTGACTGTTGAAAACAAGTGGGTCTCTGACTCTTGTGCCTGCTCTTGGGGCTCTTTCTCTACTATTAGGTTGCTGTGTGCGACTTCAATATGATCTTTTTTTTTTTAAAAAAAAAAAATCTTATTATATTTCATTTTGCCATGTTCGGTTGTTATCTCTTAGAGGCCTGTTCTTTTCTAGTGAGAGACAGAAAGGGGGTGGATTCAGAGGAGAGGGGAAGTGGGTAGGAACTGGGAGGCTTGGAAGGAGTGGAATATAATCAGGATATACTATATGAGAAAAGAATGTTTTTTCTATTTAAAGCAAAGGTAGAGGGAAGAAGATAGAGTTAAGATTGGTCTGTGGGTTGGATTGTGTGTGTGTTTGTGTGTGTGCCAATTTATCAGTTCTAAAACCAGCATCTAACTTAGGCAGAAACAATAGAAATTTTTTTTCTTAATATCATGAAAAGACACTTAGATAGCCCTGCTAATATATATTAAAAGTGTGAAGAAATAAAATATGGTAAGTGTCTATATTTGCACATTGTATGACAGAGCACCTGGAAAATATTTGAGAATAATAAGCAACAAAGTTAACACAAACAATAGGCAAATCACAAAATGGAATACTAAAATAAACAAAAAATCAAGTCTGATAGTATATATAAACTATAAACATCTAGATGATACAATGGAAGGCAAACCCTAAAGTAATATAATTTTTAGAAATAAAGTTAGCATGAAATAGACGAGTTGTGTGACAAAATCTTCAGAAGATCTTTGAAAGACATATAATTACCTTTATAAGAAAGCATCTATGGATTTCTTCATAATCTAGATGTTGAAAAATCTTTTCTAATTATGCATAATAAATAAATAAACAAACCAAAAAACACTGAAAGAAAAGGTTGCTACGTTCAGTGACATGGGAAAGAACCTGGCATCTAAAATCAAGAAAAGGAAGTGGCTGATGGCCCCTGGGACCCTTGGTAGTACATACAGTAAGCTGCCACAATTGGGAAACATTCAGAACACTACATCTAAAGACAGAAGTTAGTGTTTGCAGTAGTCAGGCAATGTTCTTATAGTCTATCAAAGGAATACAGACTGTTTACCTTGTCTTCTGTAGCTTGGATAGAGTTCATAGCAGATAGATTTAAGAGTCTGTCTTAGTGACTGTTCTATTACTGTGAAGAGAGACCTATGGTGATATTTTATTTGTGCTGAAAATGTGATTTTATTTGTATGTTAATAAATAAAGTTACCTGGGGGTCAGAGCTAATAGCAAGCTATTTAGCAGAAGCCTGGCAGTGGTAGCACATGCCCTTAATACACTCACATGGCAGGCAGAGTCTGTGTGTTCAAAGACATAGCCAGATTGGAAACACACGCCTTTAATCTCAATATTAACCATAGAGACCTGGAGGTCTGTATAGACAGGCAGTGATGAGGAGGTCATGTGGTTGGGTTTACAACCAATGAGAAGGCAGAACAGAAAGTCAATAAAAAGACAGACACACAGTAAGTAGGTCTCTTTCTGAGGGGAAGGACAACAGCGACAGCGAGGGGTAAGAAGAGTCTTGGTCTTAGCTCTTGGCTGCTGCTCTCACCTCTTGGGCTTTTAACTCTGCATTTGGCTCTGTGTTTCTTATTTAATGAAACCATTCAGAATTACATCTACAGAGACCCATGACTAAGGTAACTCATATAACAGAATGTATTTAATTGCCTTGCTTACAGTTTTAGAAGTTTAGTCCATTGTCATCATGGCAGGGAGCATGAGGGCAGGCATTGTGCTGGAGCAGCAGCTGAAAGCCACATTCTGATCCACAGGCAGAGAGAGAGGAGGTGGAGGGGAAAGACTGAGCTTTTGAAACTCCCACCCCCTAGTGACACACTTCCTCCAAGAAGACCATACCTCCTAATCTTTCTAATCCTATCAAATAGTTCCACTCCCTAGTGACTAAACAGTCAACTATATGAGCCTATGGGAACCATTCTTAACCAATCATCCACAGAGTTTACCTTTACATTTTCTATATATCAGTGAATTACCATGCCTTTTTTGATTGTCCAGTGAGTAAGATGTTCAGCTAGATTTCAGTTAATCAAAAAAATTCCATTTTGCCATATTAACTATAAAATAAATTATATAGAGTTACATACATAAATACAATTCTTCAAAATAGTCTTGTTTAGAAATAATTGAAAAAAAAGTACTTTGCAAAACTCCCCACATAGTCTACAATAACTGTATGTGTCTTCTATAATTAAGAAAATAAATACAATGTCTATAAAATATCAATAAAAGTAACTAGTTTTAAAGAGCCCAAAGCAAAATTGATTCTGCAGATTAGAAAGTACTTTCTAAGACAACAGAAAATTTTATATCTCATCTTCACTCCATAGCACCACAGTTCGAAGAAATACCACTCAGAAAAAACAAGAAAAAGTATTTTAAAGTAGCTTTCACTCCAAAGAGTTTTTCTAAAATACGTTGTATTCCATCATCAACAGCTTTCTCTAAGGTCAGCAGAGCCAAAAAGGAGCTGATGGTTTGATAAAACTCGTTATTGGACCCGTTGGGTTCCAAACACATTCCCAGGCCTCTGTGGGATCTCATTATTTCTCTCAGCGATCCTGGGAAGTAGGTGGCATTTCCCCATTTTATGCATGAAGAAATCAAGTATTAAAGAGGTTATGAATTGTGCTTTAGGTCATACAACTGCTAAATGCTAAAGCCAAAATTTGAATCTCAATCTGAAGCCAAATGCCAGGCTCCTTTCTCAAGCTCCTTGTGGAACTCTGACCAGAATGCAAGCCTTAGATTCCCAGTCCTGTATTTTCTCTGCACTGTGCCGACTCCCTGCAGTGTTGAGATAATGCTCTTAGAAACATCGTTAATGGTTGTTTTGACACCTCGTTACACAGAATTTTCTCCCAACTAAACATTTCTTGGCAAGGCAGTGGTTCACTGGAGTGCTTTGTTAATTTAAAGAGCTGTGTGAGGGAAGTCCTTTTCATGGGAGGCAGCCTGGGTGGGAGAACAAGAGGCCTGGGTGGGGCTCTCTGCTGGGCATCCCCTCTTCTGATTCTCAATGGCACCACACACAGTGAATGCAACAGCTGAGTTTGACTGGCTCACCTATTCAAGTACTTATCTTCACGACTTTCTCCCATCATTTTCCTCCTGGAGGATGTTGAGGATGTTGTGCTTGTCACTGGTGCCCTGAGCTACCTTCATTTCCCAGGAGGGATTAGAAGAGACTCATCATTGTCCTTTGTCAGTGCTTCCTGTTTGTTCTTTGACCTTTCTTTGCAAACCACTTGACAGCATCTGGCATATGTTCCTTACAGAACCTGTAACTCTTAGTATTAGAAAAGTCATCTTGGCATTTTTAACAGGGAAGTAATGAAAAACCTCCTGAGAAATGCCTCCATCAGATTGGTCTATAGGCAAGTCTTGGGGCATTTCCTTGATTAATGATTGATATGTAACATGTAACTGGCACAGCTCACTTTGCTTACCCTTTCCTGGGCAAGTAGTCCTGGATTATACTAAAAAAAAAAAAAAAAAAAAAAAAAAAAAAAAAAAAAAAAAAAATGCAAGCTGAGAAAACCATGAGGAACAAGCCAGTAAACTGTCTTCCTCCATAGCTTCCTGCCCCCAGGTTCCTGCCTTGAGTTTCTTCCCTGGTTTGATTTAGTAACCGAATGTTACCTGAAGGCTGTAAGATGAAATAACCACCTTCCTCCCCAGGTTGTTTTTGGTCATATCATTTTATCCCAGCAATAGAAAGCAAGCTAGAAACACTTCCACTCTAGTCTTAATACTTATATTTTATATCCAGTTCAAGTTTGTCTTTTCCTGTGACCTTGGTCTGCCTAGTGTCTTCCTTACCTTTAGTCTATATCTCTTAAAATAGGGTAGAGATATTGGATCTTTAAAAAAAGGTTGAAATCTTTCTACTTACTGCGTGTTGTCTTTACTTAGTACCCAGCACTGGCCTGGCCTGAAGCTGCTGCCTGGACTGTGCAAATTGGCACTTCTTTAACAGGTCCTGATAATGGATATTGAGACTTGGATGACAACTCTGAAGGAGTCCCAGGTTTTTGCGTCCCAGAACAAAAAATTGGACATAGACAGATAGCTAGCAAAGCAAGAAAGAATGTACTTCCAAGAGAAGACAGACCAAGGAGTCATCCTATCTACTAGGTGAGGCTTTTATGTTACCACAATATAGATTTTGGTCTCATTTGCATAGTATGGGCTTTTGGGTATATGCTCTGCCTATTACATGTAGTACTGCATACAACTTCACAAGTCACATGTATCATTGCCATCGTAAATTTCCATACAGGAGTATTTGTTTTAGGATCATCATGAGCCACAGGTTACTATCAGGTAACCTGGACAACCTCTGAGGCAACATCAGTGTAAGGAGCCGGTTTCAGTGGGGGCTGGGGGAGGAGGTACTGGTTGATTTAGCCTGCCTCTTTAGCAACATGACTTTTGCGTGCTAATGTTGTGAGGCATCACATAAGGCATTGCAGACCCTGGTCTGCTTTGATCTGCTTTCCTGAGGATGTTCTGCAGCTGATTTTTAGAGTTGAGTCTGCCTTTTCATTCACACTTCAATGTAACCACCGTGACTTCCCTCTTTCTCTTACACAGGAACAGAGGGTAGCATAGCAAATGCAGTGTTTACAGGCACAACAGTGGGCCTGAAGACCCACTCTTACCTTCTTGATATTGTCGTCTCTATAAGCAACTCTCTCTCACCCACCACCTCCTGGGAGTCCTCTTACTCCGTGGCTCCAAGTTCTCTGTATATGCCTCATGTTAACTTACGGGTGTAATCAGCAATGGACATGCATTCTTATTTCTTTTTGGTTTTTTGAGACACTGTTTCTCTGTAACCCTGGCTGTCTTGGAACTTGCTTTGTAGACCAGGTTGGCCTCAAACTAAGAAATATCTGCCTGCCTCTGCCACCCAAGTGTTGGAATTAAAAGCATGCACCACAGTTGCCCAGCTTGCATTTGCTGCTTTTAACAAGCACTTCAAGATTGTGTTTAGGGTTTTATTTGTCCTCAGAATGAAACATTCTCTTTGTCTACAGAATTTGTCTTAGTGTTAAGACAATGAAAAAGTTCCACTTCATACCTAAACATTAGGAGTAAGATTTGGCTCTTTCTCTCTTTTTTAAATGGAAGATTATAATAAAATACCAGAAAGTCCTATTATTCCCAGAGTTATTAGGGTCCAAGCCTGAGTCTTGATGGCCCTGAAAAGCTACACTTGGCCATCTATCTTGAATAGGCCAATTAAACTGAGGAGTAACAGTTAAAAGCAAAGAAAGGAGATTTATTCAATATAGCCATTGGGAAGAGAAGCAAAGATGTCCAGCGACCCTTCAAGCCCATCTTCAGGATCCTATATTAGGGTTAGGTTAAAGTAGAAGGCAAGAAGTGTGCCTAACTAAGTGATCCTGGCCAATGTGTGCTCCATTCTGTCCTCCAGGTTCCCCCGCAAGGTAGCTTGACATGTACTCAGAAATAGCAATCTCTGCCTGGGAAATAAGCTCCCCCTCTGATGAGCCCAGGCTTTAGTCTTGTCTTTCTCATGTCAGGAGATTCCTAGGTAATTCCAACTTTTTGAGATCCATTGTCTCAATAGTCTGATAGCCAAAAAGAAGGAGCTCAAGCCACCTCTTTAGAA
This sequence comes from Peromyscus maniculatus bairdii, assembly GCF_049852395.1. Lineage (NCBI taxonomy): Eukaryota > Metazoa > Chordata > Mammalia > Rodentia > Cricetidae > Peromyscus > Peromyscus maniculatus. The sequence continues at coordinate 166,955,751 of NC_134852.1, read as the reverse complement.
TGACTTTGCTCCTGTCAAGCTGACTCTGGTCAAGCTTCTGCTATTAGTTAATCATAAGTAATTAATGAAAATGAGAATTTATACATTAGGCCTTGCCACATGCATTGAAAATGTAAGGACCGTATCCTTGTTCTCAAATCTTGGGTAGGGTTATTTTAGGGAAACTAAAAACTACTCAATTCAAATGTATCTTGGGCCAGAGAAGCTTCTTCTCCAAGCTAGATGACTTGCCTAGTAGGCATGAAGTACTAGACTCCATTTTTAGCACTTCAAAATATTTAGGACAACTTCACCTCGTTTATGTAATGGCAGAGAGGAGGTATTTCATGCTGGCACCATAAAAAACTGATTTCTAACATCAGGTCTGTGAGCACTGGTACTACTTGAAGTAACAATGACAATGATATTTACAACTAATATTATAACAAAGCTATTAGATGCTAACTATGTGCCAGTGGCACCTAAGGGCTCTACATGGGTTATCTGACATCATCACCATACTAGAGATGTTTATTACAATATACAATCATGGAAAATCAGGCTTAGTGTAAGTAACTGTTTTTCCTAACCAACAGATCTCTTTCCAAGATCCTTGCATTTTTCCCTTTTATTGAAATAGATTTTTTCTCATATAGTGTATCCTGATTATAGCTTCCCCTCCCTCTACTCCTCCCAGTTCCTCCCACCTCCCCTCAGATCCAAACCCACCCTTTTTCCTGTCTCTCATTAGAAAACAAACAAACCCCTCCATTTTTAATCCTTAGACAAAGCTGCTCATTGTTTGCAGGCATTTCATAAGGTAGAATACATGCTTTTGATAGTAATAGTTTTAAAATATAGAGTGCTTAAAAAGCAGAGGTCTAATAGAAGCCTCATTCTTCTAGATAGAAGAGGCAGGCTTAGAAGAATGTACCATCTCCTCTTTGATAGTGCCATCTAAAAGGGGAGGCAGGAAGCTAGTCTTAACCCATGTCTGCTCTCTATGTGGAAAAGGCACTTGGGTTGCAGACATTTGCCTGCCATTGTCTGCTTCAAGCTCACTGAAGGCTGCTGACAGGGTAATGCATTTGGAAACCGAACTTCTGCTCCTCTTGAACTTTGCAAAAATGTGAGGTTGCCAGCTACTATAAGATGAAAATAGCACCAATATTTAGCCAAGAGTTTTCAGAATTGGAAAGAGGCTCAGAGATATTTTTAAGATCAAATGGAATGAGGTAGGGTTTTTCAATTATGCTTAATAAAATAAATGGAACTAAAGAAATAAGCATTTCCAAACAAATACACATAATAGTGTTAAATCATATCAATTATTCTTGTTTTCTTATCTCACTGGAAATAATTTCTTAGAGCCTTTAAAACAGAATGTAGGTACTAAATCTGACTTTCTGAAATCTTTTTCTCTTGAAATTTGATGAAGGTGTTTTATGCAGTATTGAAGAGGTTGAGCGATGTAAAAGGGTGCATTCTGCAGTAGAAGGAGTTTGCCAGAGCTCCAAGTGGTGGATGCTTAAGAGAGATCACTACCAGAATGCAAATCACTGGTTTAAACAAGCTCAGCCTTAAAGGCCCAAAGTGGGGAAAGACAGGTTATGAATTCTGCCTCCTGGAACTCTTGCATAGAGTTGTAGGATTCTAAAGCAAAACAAAAACAAAAACAGAAACACACAAAAAATCTTGGGATTCTACAACTCCATCTTGTGTTATAGATGAGGAAACTGAGTTAGAGAGAGATGCTTCCGAGATTTTCCAAAGACAGAAGCTCTTAGCACACTGTCAGGATGCAGTTTTCTGTCATAGCAACAACTCATCAAAGATGGTCACTGCTGTGACCTAAACACATTTGTCCACAGTGCATAGTGCTCATCCTTTGTAGGGCCATCTGTGTGACAATGACAAAAGCATACATCTTTCTATTTTCCTTATTTTTGTTCCTGTGAATGGCATATTTGCTAACAAATGTTAACCCAGTAAGAATTTTCAGTGTTTCACTGATTAAAAAGAAAAAAATAACCCTAGTTATTGAGGGAAAGTCTATTTTCTTGAAATGATAGAATGAAATTTGAAACGAAATTATCAACCAAGATTCATACTCTGCATTGTGGAACCACAGTAGACTTGTCAATCAAGAGCTTACCGTTACAGAGTGAAATCCAGGCAGCCATGGTTTGTGTATCAGCTCCATGTCACTACCTGCACCCTCTCTGTCCTCAGCTATCAGTCCTAGAGTGGCTCTCTCTGTCCAGTCATCAGAGTGTAGCGAAGTCACTTAGGTCCTATGTCATGTCTACATTCTAAGAAGGCAGAAGAAAGCAACAGAGAGCAAATAATGAGACATCATTTGAGGAAAGTCATACCCTGAAATCCTGCGTACTTTTCTGGTTTGGGGTCCTGATTGGCCAGACTGTCTCATGAGCGGTCCTATCACCAGGCAAACTGGGATTTGAGTATATTTTCACATCTCCCCTCTGATACTAGGATTCAACTGTCACAAACAAGGAAATAAAGAACATTTAATAGAGATAATTAGCAGTATTTACCACAAAAAAAATGAGTTTTCTCTTACACAAGGCTGTGTGGTATAAAATAATAGCTACTAGCCACATATGGCTATTAAAAGTGGCCAAGATGAACTAAAATTTTCTATAAAATCAAAATGTTCCCCCAATACTGAAGAATTAGAATGAAAAAGAATATAAGCTATCAGATTAATAATTTTATATCACTTATATACTGAGATAAAATTTTTACATATTGGGTTAAATATATTACTGAAACTAATATCATCTGTTTTTAATTGTTTTGTTTTAGCTTGGATAGTTAAGTTACATATGTACCATATCCATAGCTTACATTGCATTTCAAAGTTTGGAAAAAAACTTTTTTGGCTTAGTACACTCTGTATTTATTTGCAAATTACTTTGAACTACTGAGTAATTAATCAGTCATAATTCAACTATTGAGAATGTCTAAGGAAATTGGCTCCTTATATCCTGGCTGGCAAATTTTTCCTAAGAAAATTGACTGAAGTAACCAAAGAGAAGCAGTTTTAAAAGAAAAAAAAATGTCATGCAGCAGTGGGGGGGTGTAACCACATGGCAGAAATTGAAAGGATTTCAACTGGTCATAGTGAGAGCACATGCAGACCAAAGAGAGGACTAAGCTAGAAGGGTTATTTCCGAGAAAATAAGGCAGTACTGCGAAAAGGAAATAAGACATGTTTTCCAAAAAGGTAAAGTTTTAAAATTAAGATAAAGGCAGAGAGATCAAAAATGTTTTACAGACAGGGAAAAATGGTTAAAAAAAAAAAAAAAAAAGAAGCTTCCAGATATTAAAGTGTCTATGGATCTGTGACTTACTGGTGCTTCCTAGACATCCTACTTCCAATTGCTCAGATCTGCGTCTTCCTATGTGGTCGTCAGCCTGTGCCCTTCTCCAAGTTATTACACACTGTGTAAAAGAGTGGCTTGTGTGATGCTCCTTCCTCTGTGTGACTCCACCGAAAAGCAGCATTTGTCTCAGTTTTGAATGCAAATGCAGAGGCTGGAGGATGCTGCAGCTCACTGTGCAGGATGACAACACCATTGTCCCAACACCATCCATGAGGCACAGGCTGATAACTAACTCATTCGTAAAAGTAAAAGTTCCCTGTGTTAGTTAGGGCTTTCTAAAGGAACAGAACTAGTAGGATGAATGCATATATTTAAATATAAGTATGTATTTATATTGGATTTATTAGACTGGTCTATAAGACATGGTCCAAGTAGTCTAATAATGCCTATTTCATACTGGAGAAGCTGAGAACCCCTCAGTGACTCAATTCTCAAGGGTGGATGTCTCCATACTCCCAATATGGCACTGAAGAACTGAAGAATTCTTGAAGGCTACTGGTCTTCAGTCTGCCTTGGAAATCCAGAGAATTTAGTTGTAATATGGGTGGTGAAATGCTTCAGCGACAGAATAGATGAACTTGTCAGTGAAAGCAAGGGCAAGCAGGAAAAGGGCACATTTTCTTTCTTCGATGTCCTTTTTTTCTGGGCTACCACCTGAAGAAACTGCCCATATTTAAGGTGTGTGTTCCAACTTCAAAAAATTTGATTTTTAAAAAAACCCTCAAAGGAGTACCCAGTGACTTGTGTTTTAGTTGATTCTAGATACAGTCAGGTTGACAACCAAGGTTAGCCATCACGCAACCTATAAACACACAAAGAAACATTGAAACAAATGAACAAACAAGCATATTAAAACCACATCAATAAATCAGGACCCTAAACACCAAGATCACTAGATTGAAGAAGGGTGCAACACCCTCATATGGACCTCAGAAAGAGTGACAATAGCCCCATCCAACTTGTCATCTGACCACATGGTTTATCAAGTGACTGACAAGTGAACTGTCAGTTCTTAGGACTTAGCTCAGCTCACTCCCCACTATTGAGTACTTACTTGAATTGCCATCCTCCTCTCCATCCCTGTATCTATCCATCTAGACCTGGTTCTGTGCGTCATCTCTGGAGCTCAGCTCAACCCTAATGCCTAACTCATCATTGTGGTCCTGCAACCCAGCCTCCAGCAGCTCTCCAGCTGTGCTTGTTAATAGCTTGTCTAACTTTAGTAACTATCCCTGCATCTGTATCAGCTCTCTGCTCTGTGTCTAATAAGGCCTCTTTCAACTCCTCGAACTCTGCTGTAGATAGTTTACACACACACACACACACACACACACACACACACACACACACACACAAGCACACACACAACACACACAACACATACACAACACATACACACACATACACACATAACACATACACACACAAGCACAAACACACATACAGAGAGAGAGAGAGAGAAAGAGGGGGGAGAAAGGGAGGAGCTATAGTATAATGTGGTGGTCTAAGAGTTAACATTAGTTATTAAGACTAAAAGGAAAAGAAAAAAAAAACATGTTTTCCAATAGCTATCTATCAAAGAAATTGGAACTACTTGGCAAATTGCAGTCAAAGAAAACTTGATGTTGTTTCTAAATGCATTATTACTCAATAAAATCTAAGACTGAAAATACAGAAATATGTCCATCTATATTTCTGATATAGTGAATTTACAACAGTTCCTGAAGGCTTTCTCCTACCCATGGGCAGAAACACCAGGATAGAATACCCCTCCCAAAGAAGCTAAGCTGATTACTAACAGAAGCTTGTGACTAAATATGCTGCCTCTGTAGCCTTTTGGTGGCTCTGAAGAATGTTTTAAACCAGATCCTATGTCTCCCTTGGGGGACTTTATTCTAGTAAATCTCAGGAGAACACTGTAGTAGCAATCCTACATTGATTCCCTTCATTTCCCTTCTCACTCGAATGCCTCCCACTAATTACAGAGAGAAGCCAAGTGATCACCAATGGCTGGAGAGTTTGATGGACAGTGATTCTTAGGATGCCGGCCCTCTTTAGAAGACAAAATATTTTAAAACTAGATACTGATAATTATTGAATAAGTCTGTGAACATGCTAAAGGATAGTGGGCCATACATTTGAAATGGGTATATAATATATAAATTCTATTAGGCTAAAGAGGAGTGGGAGGGGTACCAGTACACTAGGTAATCATTGCTACAGAAAGAATTACAGTCATGAAAGTATTTGATGGGCATGAAATGAAAATGGAATAAGTATTAACCCTGACAACAAGAAAACATTGAAATGTAAAAATAAGGGACAATATAAATTAGTGCTAGGATGTAACTATTCATTTTATCATATTTTTATGGCTAGAAGTAATTTTACCCAGATGCAAAGTTATGAAAAAAATCATGTTGTCTCCATCCTTGTTGGTTTTCATGATTAGTTTCTTTTGTTTTGTTTTGGTTTTTGATCTTATAGAGATGTTTGGGGGAAGTAATATCTTTAGTGATTGATATGTTTGAGAATTTTTCTATCATTTTTAATTGTGTTGTTTTCTTTTGCCATTTTCTGGAAGTATAAATTTATCAAGCCTGAAAACAGGATTGTCTTTAAACATCTCCTAAACCTAAGATCTAGCTATGCTCATGTCTAAGCAAGGCACAGCTCTCATCTCAAAGGGAGTAAGAGGTACTTTATTCTGGAGCCAAATGTAAGTGACCATAGTCCAGGAATATGGATTACAATCACAAGGAATACCATATTAACACTGTAATAATTTCATACAGTTTTTGTAGCAGCAGTACATAGACTGTCATAAGTCAAAGTATTTTTAAAATATATTGATGGGAGCATCAGGTAGACCAGGTAACATAGCAAGGAAATCTGTTATCTGCCTCTCTTAGCCTTTGGGTTGGTGGAAGCCAAAGTGTTATAAGGGTGTTAGGTCAGATATGAAGGTGAGTAATAAATAGCAATGAATGGGAAAAGACAGCCCAAGATAATATGGTTCCAGGCCTGCTATATTCCATAATCATAGATTTGAATCAATCAACTAGCCTTACAAAGTCTTATTTTTAAGATTTTCAAAGAAAATTAATTATGATATATATCTGCATTTGGGTATGTGCACATAAGTGCAGATGCTTTCTGGGACAGAGACATCAGATGTTCCTGGACCTGGAGTTGCAGGAGGTTGTGGCACCTGCTGTTGGAAGCTGGAAAGCTAACTTAGGTCTTCAGACAAAGCAACAAGTGTTCCTAAGTGCTGAACCATCTCTCCAGTCCCCAGTCTTAGAAAATAATTAACACAGATGTGGCTTTTTTTCTGGGAACTTCAGTTCACACTCAATATGGGAAAAAGAAAAAATATGAAGAGCACAGTCTTAGAGGATTTTTTTCATGGCAGTGAGTATGAGCCACAGAATAACAATTCATCAGGTTCCTGGAGAGAAAAGCCTGCCGGGAAGCCTAACAACTTCCATTCCTATTTAATTTTAGAGCAGATGCCAAATTCCCCTCTCCTTTAAGCTTTATTGGGAACTTTACCCTTGTATCTCATCTCATCTTTTTCTCTTCCCACTCCCACCTGTCTCCCTCTCCCTCTTCTCCCCACTTCCCTCCCCTGCTTCTCTGTTATGAACCAAAGAAACATAGTGAACATGTTGACCATGCTTGTGTCTTTCCACAATGTCAGATTTATTGAGTAACAAGAAATCCACAAGATAGGTGTTTTCACTGGCAGCAGTTTGCCAGATACTTCCACCTTTCTTGATAGTCCTGGCTGAGGCAAGCATGGGTTATTTACTCATATTAATTTCTGTTACTACCGCCCCCCAGATCATACATTATGCATCACAAAGAGGTTTCAGAAGTCCTGAGGAGCAGAGGAATTGATAGAAATGGTGTCAAACCAAATCAAGAATGGAGCTGTAGGTGCAGCAGCTATGGCAGCTACTGAGTTGGCTTCAGAGTTGGGGTTGAGCTGCAGGAGCTGGATGAAGTGAAGGATGGTACTGGAGTCAGATGGGTTGATGGGTATATGAATGGATGTCTGGTCCAGATGGTGAACTAGAAGACATGCAGACAGCAAGTCAAGTAGGCTTCATCAACAGCAGTAGTAAGCTTAACACTGGAGCCCTATGGGTAGTCAGGAGTTCTTTCCCTGTCCAACCCTTGATGCACATACCCAACAATAGGATGTTAGGTCTATAGGCCATCACAGTGTTAGGTGTCCTCTTCCTTATAGGGCCCAGATGAGGAAATTACATCCTTTTCTCAGCCCTGCATGTCCAGTCAGTTCTCATTTTCCTGATGCTTTTTTAAATACACCTATGTGCCCCTGCAGTCCAGATTCACCCTGATAAAACCATAGGATGGTACTCTTTTTCTACAATTGGGGATAAGTCACCTATCTTTCTGTGCTGTGTGGCTGTTCCTGGACAGAAGGTGCTGTTCACCTGACAACCCAAACACCTCCATCCTCAGAATGGAGCAAAGGCTTCTCACAAAATGGAGTCATTCAGGACAAGACAGAGTCCGAAAACAACTGTTTTACACACATCAAATAACTAAGGGCAAGGCACAGCTATATCTCAGCATTCTCTCCTTCTTCATGTGCATATGTGCCAGATGAGCTGGTTTGTGGGCCTATTTAAGATGAAAAAGTACTTCTACATCCTGTGGGGAAAAAATCAAGCCTTCTTGAACTTGGAACACAAAACCATTTTGTCCTTACCTATGGCTGTGTTTTCCTCTTATTTTTCCTCCTGAATTCCCTTTTCCAAGAGGAGAAATTGAATTAGGTCGGTACACACGAGGTATGAAAAATATGCCAGAGTCCATTTGATTGATTTTGTCCTGAAGTGATTTCTTTGGGGCCTGACATGACCATTGGCCATCTTGGAGCAGAGATTGCTAAGTTGCCCACAGAACATCTCAGCCTCCATCCATGACAGGGAAATAAGGATAAGGTAGTGAAAGCTAAGTCTGGTTTCTGATGATAGTAAAGGGGCTGGTAACACTTATAGAAGAGACTGGAAAAGGGTCACCAGACCCACACCTAAGACTCCAGCCACCACTTTCTTCTGCCTCCCTGCTTCATGCTGTCTTAGGGACTGCTGGAGTATATAAGAGATGGAAGCTAACTGAGGGTGGGATTTGAATGATACAGCAGTCGGATGCAGAGGCTTTTAAGTGACCTGTTCCTGGAAGTCAGCCCATACTAATTCTCATGTGAATGACCCCAAGGGTGCCCTCCCTTGATGAACAGGTATTGCTTCATATCTCCCCAGAAAGCATCTGACAACAATGCATAAGCCCTGCCTATCATTCAGTGAAAGGAAACCTGCTGACAACCAGCACAGGGTAGGATGCTTGGTAGCTATGTGGACTTTAGTAGGCTTGAAGGTTATCCAGGAGGATGGACTCCCCCATAGTCTTACCTCCTGTGTCCCTGGGAACACACTAACTTTACCAGTGAAAACAACATATCGTAAAAGAAGGGAGGAAGCACCTGTAATTGCCTCTCTTTAAAATTTGAAGTACCGTAAGGATAGGAGGTAGCAGGGCCTTGTTGAGGTCCATTAAGGCAAAGCTGTTTCCTCCTGCTATAGCAGGTCTAATTTTATAGATTCATGTTTTTGTTTAATCTTTTTAAATCTATTGTGGCATGCTTTTCGGTCAAAGATATAGAATCTGAGTGGTATCTCTGGCCCTGGATGGAGAAGTAGCTTTCTGAACTGTCAAAATTATCAGATTATTACCCTGCAGGAGGCTTTCTGGGAAAACAACCTAAAAAGCCTACTATTATATGTTCTCTTGGGAGTTAATCAAAGTGGGTGTGGATACTCTGGTGATCGGATGGCTGAATACCCTAATTGTCATCATAGAACCCTTATCTACTGAATGATGGAAGCAGATGCAGAGATCCACTGCCAGGTCCTAGGTGGAGTTGCAGGAGTCCAATCGATGAGAGAGAGGAGGAATTCTATGAGGAAGAGATATCGAGACCATGATTGGAAAAAGTACAGAGACAACTAGCCAAACTAGTGGAAATACATGAGCCGTGGACCAATTGCTGAGGAGCCCCCATGGTACTGGACTAGGTCCTCTGGGTAAGTGAGACAGTTGTTTAGCTCAAACTTTTTAGGGGTCCCCAGGCAGTGGGACTTCAACCTCTCCCTAGTGCATGAGCCAGCTTTTTGGAGCCTAGTGCCTATGGTGATACACTTTGCACAGCCTTGGTACAGAGAGGAGGGACTTGGACCTGCCTCAACTGAATCTACCAGGCTCTGCTGACTCCCCAGGGGAGACCTTGCCTTAGAGGAGGTGGAAATGGGTGGTAGTTGGGGGGGAAGGCTGGGGGTGGGGGGTGGGAGGAGGAAGGACAGGGGAATCTGTGGTTGATATGTAAAATGAATAGAAAATCTTTTAATTAAAAAAAGAAAAAAGAAAGAAGATGCCCCCAGGAAACTTGTCCCAAGAAACTTTAGAAAATAGTGTCTAGAGACTATAGGCTGGCACAGTGGTCTACCCACATGTCTACTCTTGCCCTATAACAGTGTTTTTCTGAACATAATCCCTTTGGCACAGTGTTGACTTGCATGACAAGAATGATTGCCTCTGCAATGGCTCCCTTTGTCACTGTCCATTTTTCCCCTGAGTGTTTTCCTGTGCATGTTACTTTTGCCATTGTGAATGGTTTCCAATGTGATGGTGCCTTTGGTCATTGCCCACTCTCACCTTTGAAAATGCCTCCTGTTATGTGAGATAAACTCTGTCTTCAATATTACATTCTATGTCTTTCCTGAATTCATTTGATGGAGACCATGTCAGCAGTTCTCAACTTGTGGGTCACAACAGGGGGTTGAATGACCCTTTCACAGGGGTTGCCTAAGACAATCAGGTAAACACAGATATTAACATTACAATTCATAACAGTAGCAAAATTACAGTTACGAAGTACCAATAAAAAATTTTATGGCTGGGGGTCACTACAACATGAGGAACTGTATAAAAAGGTCAAAGAATTAGGAAGAGTGAAAACCACTACTATAAGAAGTAGGAAGCTGAGGGGAGATAAGGAGCTAAGCTCAGTAACAATAGGATGGTTATGAAGTAGGAAAGACTTTGCGATGGTGAAAATATTAAGTACATGGTATGGAGAGACATGTTAGTAGAGAAGGGTAGAAGATAATATTCAATGAACACAGCAGGTGAAAGGAGGTATTGGAATCATAGTAGACAATTCTCCCTAGTGCTCATTTTAAAAAATAATAATATAAATAACCAAAGGAAAGAAGACAGCACAATGTAAAAGGAATATTAAGAGCTTTTGATACAGCATAAGCTGGCTTGTCCTGAGTTGTAACTGTGGCATTCCATGTTGTAGCTGGATTCGCCTATCTGAGCTTCATATTCTTTTCTGTAAACTTGGAAAACTATCAATAACTTTTTTGCATGGTTCTAAGAAGAGTAGAAACTGAGATAACAACATGAGTTTCTAGTAAGTATCAAGTATCTAACAAATAAAAATTGTACTATAATGAGAATTACAATTATTTTATTCTACTATTAATTCATAAAAACACAAAAGCGCAATGTTTGATGAGTATGTGCTTGATGAAATATATAAAGGGTAAAAAGTTTTCTACTATGACTCCAATAAAAAACAGGCACAAATGTGTCATATTGGGTAAGATTTAAGACAGACTCTGAAGTTTTCCTTTCTCTATTAAAACTATAAACATTTAGTGATCACATCTATTTGTTAAGCACATTCTTAACACTAAGTGGCATGCAAAGATGGAGAGAGTACAATTCCTGGCCTTCCATAATTCCTAGAAGCATATGTGGGTGTTTACAAATAATCGTAGGACAAAAACAATAGAGATTACAATAGAGAACTAACATGAATGCATTGACTTACTTTGTGCTGAGCATCATACATACAGACACTAATTCTTATTCCCAGCTTACCAAACTTTAAGTCAAGCTAAATAAATGCTGAAGTAACATATGAATGTATAGTGGGGTTGGGAAATAATCCAAAGAACTGACCCCTACTATAAGAAGGTGGAGGAAAGAAGAGAAGAGAAGAGAAGAGAAGAGAAGAGAAGAGAAGAGAAGAGAAGAGAAGAGAAGAGAAGAGAAGAGAAGAGAAGAGAAGAGAAGAAGACTGGTGGGGACCTGGAAGAAGTCTTTCAATTCAGTCATTGAATGACCTGCGGGATATTGATAATAAGGAAGAGTCATGAAGGGATGCATTGCTTATGGAAGCAAGAGCAAAGAGAGGAGCAAGAAGAAAGGGGAACACTCAGCACAGCTGATAGTCATAGCCAGCACCCGATGAGTCTAGACTTCACATAGGAGCACACGGGGGAAACATGTCTCTAGGTTCTGAGCTCTTGCCTGAGTCCATCCTGACTTCTTATTTTTGAAACAATTGGAGTAAAAGGGAGTACTCTTGGAAACACTCCAGCTCAGTGGTTCTCAACCTGCCTAATGCTACAACCATTAAAGACAGTTATTCATGTTGTGTTGACTCCCAACCATAAAATTATTTCATTACTACTTTATAACTATAATTTTGCCACTGTTAGAAATCATAATATAAATAACTGATATACAGAATATCTGATATATGACCCCAATGGGGTCATGACATACAGATTAAGAACAGCTGCTCTAGGTCCTTCTTTCACAATTAACAAACAATGGAGAAATTCAGTCTGCAGGTAGAAAAAATGAGAATAGAGAAAATACCTTCTTAGTTAGAAAAAGGATTTAATATTTTTTTTAAATCTTAAATACAATCAGTGCATTTTCTCTGAATATCTCAAAATAGAAGCCCACACACCAGATAAATATATTTATTTCTAAGTAGGCATAGGGAATTTAATAGAGTCTTTCCAAAAAATATTTAGGTCTTCAGGGCATATCAACAGGACCTTATTGGCAAACAGGTATTTTCACACATAATTAATTTGTATGACATCATATGTATTAAAGTGAGCTGAAATCCAAAATTGACATCCTAATAAGAGGCCATGAAAGACAAGGTCATTTCCAGAGGGAAGATAGATATGTGAAGACAAAGGCAAGATCTACAAAGACATATCTGCAAACCCAGGAATACAAAAGCCTCGGGTAAATCTGGAGAACTGGGAGGAGGCAAGGAGGAATTCTTTTCTTCTGAAGGAATATGTTCTTGCTGAACTCAGAACCATGAGAAAATACAATTCTGTTGTCTTAAGTCTCCCAAACTGATGTACAATCTTGGCTATTCTAGCAAACTCATGCAGTGGGCAACTGAAAATCATAGGTAGTCAATGATAAAATAAACTTGATTATAATATGGCATTCCCCCCCCAAATTAGTAGAAGTAATAAATCTTACAAAAGTCATAGACTTTATGAAGACAAGGTGATACAACATTCCAGACAGCTGTCAATTGGATAAATCACAATAAGATTCAACAAACAAAATTTCCTCAACTTCTGTGTGCTAGATGTCATTACTGGTTCTCCAGTAGAAGTTTTAAGAATAGCCAAAAGCAAGAAAAACATTGAGTTATTTCTTTGTCTCTGCCCGTCTGTCCATTCGTACATCTATCTATTCTCCATCCATCTATTCAGCCATCTCTCCATCCTTCCCTCCAACTACATAATGCACAGTTAAATCAGAACACATCAGGGCTGTTAACTGTAGATGGACCCATGAAATAGGAATTAACAGAATCAGGGCTTGTGAAAAAGAAAACCATCTTAAAGTCAGATTTCAACCAACTGGAGATTAAACACATTTGTTGCATGTAGGAACGTGTTGTGAAAGTTCATATGCTGTTATAGCTGATGGAATCATAAGTATGTCTATGTGGAAAGAGCTTGAAGGGAGGAAAATCAATAACTCAAGCATTCTGCCATGAGACCCAAGCTAAAGAGAAGAGCTCCCACAGGCCAATGAAACTCCAAAACTCTCAGACCAGAGTTCAACTTCTTACCAACTTTCTTTCACTTCATCTGCCAGTCCCTCCTCTCTTCCAGCTATGAATTCACAGTCAGGCAGCGTCAGTATATGCGGTGTGCTGCAGTGAAAATGCAAACACATTTTCTATAATGAACATATGGGCAGCTCCAGTTGAAAAGAGTTCCGATCCTATCCCAAGCATGTCATTGGCTATGACTGCAGAAAAGCAGGCAGCAGACGGAATCAGGAAGCATGGAAGCAGGAAGGAAAGGATGTGTGCCTGACTGCTGCTTTAGATCCTGCGTGCCACCATGGCATGCCACAGCCTCTTACACATTGCCAGCTGGTGTGGCGTGTTGTGTTCCATGTGTTTAATGCATAGCGTTCATTCTACCACCCATGTTCTTATATAACTGGGAATGATTCTCATTCAAATTTTATGTGCATTGAAATTTTAATGTAGTTATGGGTATTTTAAATTCATTAATTATGAGGTTAGGTATTCTAAAGTTAAAATACATATGCAAACAATTTCCACACATTCATACCTAGGCCTAATCATTATTAATATTTCCTATTTTCCTTCATATGTATTTATTACATATGTGCATAAATGTAAATATGTGCATATATACATATATACAATATACACAACTGTGCATCTCACATTTATCAGTGAGATTATTCTTTTACATATATTAGCCATGGTATCCTTGCACAGTTTTATTTTGCCTTGCTATCAATTTCAGTAGGGTAACAGAGACTCAAAATAACAATTTAAAACTAAAATTAGTTTTCTCCTTCAAATCAATTACTTCTTAAAATGTCAACTCCATGGCATCTTCTTCAAAATGCATGTTGTTCTTCTAATGTGGAAGAAGACATGTATTGTACAGACCTTTCACTGATGAGCACAGTCGTGGCAAGTGCTGAGAGTCAAGGACAGAGCACGACTGTGGAATACACAGAGACAGTCAAAGGCTGAGAGCCATTGGTACATCAGACAACTGCAGCTGTCTACTTAGTCAAGGGTATTTACCACCCAAGTAGAACTGCATCAGCTGGCATGTAATAATTTCTTCCCAAACAATGAGGTTTCCCACAGTGCAATGGGAGACTTTCAATAGATGCCCAAGAACTCACAGCTGTTTGGTTTCTCTCAGGTTTTCTTTCAGGAGAAAGAAATCTGGTTTCTCTCAGGAGAGAGCAGATGATTTCTCCATCCAGGTTAAATAAATAAGATTGTTGTTTATTTTGGTACAAAACAAAGGAGAATAAGAACATAGTAAGGACTGCTTGGGATTTCAGTAAGTACTGGGCAAAGTAGAAGATAGACTAAGATTTGGGGTGTGTTGCTTCACATTGTACAGGACTTAAGGATTGGCTGACCACCATTTAAGGACCTGATCTTTCTTTTACTCTTCTCATCGAATGGCCTTGGTGTTTTGTTGAGTGTCCACCTATCCCATCCTGTTTATTATTTCTTCATAAGACTTTCTTTACTTTTATTGTGTTCCTACACATGCTATAGTACATGTGTGGAGATCATAGGACAACTGGCAGCAGGGAGTTCTCACCTTCTGTTATGTAGTTTCCATGGATTAAACTAAGTTGTCAGGCTTGGTGGCAAGCACTATTACCAGTTGAGCCATTGCCTCTCCAAGATGCTGCTGCTGCTGCTGTTTCTCCTTATCCCCCCCCATTCTCCCTTTCCTTCTGGTCCTCCCTCTTCCTCCTCTCCTTACTCCTCCAACAAAGGAAAGCATCGAAAATTTTCTTTGGGAATAAAATCACACAAAGAAGAAAGAAATAGACTACACAAGACAAATAAAAAACGCTATTCCAGAAAAAAAAATAATCCAGGCAGCATAAAGAAAATTATGTACATCCCATGTAGTTCTCATGAGCATAAAACGTAAAACCTGAAAGGATGAGGCCAAAACAGGACAAAGATCAAGCATAAGTTTCTGTGACAACAAAATAAGATGAGAAGATGGTATGTATGGCAGTGGGTGGAAACATCCATTCATCAGAGCAAAAATGCCTTTTCTAGAACTCAATCAAATGCTAAGTCTATAGAACTCATTGGAAGAGACGACACTCTACTGGTAATTCACATAAGACAAATTGGTCTGAAATATAACATTATTCATGAATAAGAAGTCTTAATAAAGGTAAGATGCCTCTTCTTCCTAAATATCTTTGAAAGTCAATAAAAACTGAGAGAAAATTTAAATGATATTGAGAGGACTATTTTCAGATCACCTAAGAGGTATGGAAATGCAAAAAGCCAGACACTTCAAGAAAGGAGAAGTAATGAGTGAAGGCTAATTATAGCACATACATAAATACATTACAGAGCCACATGTTTAAAACAGCATCATTAAAGAGAAAAGTAGATATGGATGTGCTGGAGTCTCCAGTAGGAAAGACTGGTCCCCACCCCCATGTAAATAGCCAGCAGAAGATGAAAGTGTATCTCTAGAGTGTCTTCATCTCTTTTTACAGGAGAAAAGATCATCTCTTAAGTGTCAGTTAATGCTTGGCAATCTTTCCAACCCCAAAATAGTGTGCTAAAGCCACTTGTCAGCAATATTTCAGTGTATGTCAACAAAGCTGTCTTTTTCCAGGTACAGCTGTAACAAATCACCACAATCAATACATAAAGCTTCAAACAATAGAGAATCATCACGGAGAGTTCTAGAGGGCAGAGTATTCCGTTGTCTTTCAGGGTTCCAGTGGGGTTCGTTCCATCTGGAGGCTCCCTGAGAATCTGTTCCCTGCCTGTTTCAGTTTTGGGGGCCACCTCATTCTGACTCATGGTCTCAAGTTATATTGTACTTTTAGCCCTGTACTTTTAGCCCTGTCTCCATCATTACATCATCCCTCTCTGACTCAGCCTCCTGATGCCACTGCTGAAAGCCCTGTGGTTATATTGGACCCACCTGAATAATACAGGCTAATCTTCCCATTTTAGGATTCCCTAATTTAATCATATTGTCAAAAAATCCTTTTTGCTATGCAAAATAGCATATCTATGGGTTCTAAGGATAAAGACGTGAGGAGCCTTCCAGAGGAGCTAAGTCTCATTCAGTTGATGACATACTCTTGTTATTATCCTAATTATATAATTATAAAAAATCCACTAAAGAACAAAAGTCAGTTGAATCCACATACATACATTTATTTGTGACAGTAAAACAATGAAGAAAATTTTTCTAGATGCTGCTTAATCTTGTATGTATCATTAGCTTCAGTTCAGCTCTGCTTTTCCAAGAAATTGATAGGCAATGACAAATACTTGGCTCATTAACAAACAAAAGATATGAAATATTTCCATTTGTTTTGTATTTATACAGTCATTGCATACTTATATATTGAATGCCTAATAACATCAAAATTATTATTAGAATCTTAATAATTATAGCAGTAATTATAGTACAGTATCTGTCATTTATCAAACACCTTCTGTGGGTCATTGTGCTAAACCACATGACTTATTTGTTTTTAATCATCTTATAATGAGGATATTATCTTCCACCAATATACAGCTGGAGAATCCAGAACTGAAAGATCTTACAGAGTGGCAGGCTGGCAGGTGCCAGGAACAGTAATGACCCTAAGGACCCCAACTTCATCATCTTTACCTGGGCAAGGTACTGGACAAGGAGGAGAGAAGTAATCTCCTCCATGTGTTTGTCTTCCAAGGAAGAACGAGATTGACAGGAAAAGCAAGAGGAAAAGAACTGTGCAGTGGTGAAGAAAGATTAAGAAGCAGCTGGAACACTTGAATAGGCATGAGCCCAGATTTCCTGGAAGGCACCAAACACTGAAGAACTCTTATATGGACAGGTTAAAGAGTAGTGGAGAAAATTCCAGACTGAGTCAAGAGAATGAGAGCTTGAGTCAAGAAAACACAGAGATTTAAAGGGTTTGGGGAAAATTCGTGATAACGAAGCATCCAGGACACATAGCCTTCAGAGGTAAGCACAGGCCAACTTATACAGGGCTTCAAAGTGGGCTGGTGAGTCCGAATTTGATAGAAACTTCAGCAGTCAGCCTCGTTCAAAGTTTTAAGCCAAAGCTTGTTGTGACCAAGTTTGCATATTAGAATGGAAAGTGTCACTTAGATAGTGACAATACCAGAAACAGGGAGGTTAAGCAGAGCACTTCTGTAGGAGTCTAGACATTGTGGTGGGATTACAAATCAAGCATTGTATACTAAAACATACATGTAGGTATTGTGAAAAAGGCAACATTCAGGTGGATTTTGAAATATGAAGCACAGCTTCAACGATGTATTCGCAAACAATTCGAAAATCTCTCTTCAAGTTAACACTCCACACTATCCCACCTCTTCATACATTTTGCTCTGCTAGGAAGAGTATGCCAGTAGATAAGGGTACAGAAGCAACAGCCTTTATACAGGCCAGAATAAGTCAGGCTTTGTATAAGTTATAGTGCCCTGGGTGTCTCTAGAAATTAGACCTTGAGATAAAAACACATAGGAGATAGTTTATGTAGGAATGCTTTTAAAGCACAGGAATAAGGAGCAGGAGCAGAGTAGAGAAGGAAAACAAATATAATAACTGTTTTTAATTTGGGGGAAACTTCCAAGGTACCTAAATAGATGCAAATTAAAGCATCTACGAAGATAAACTAGGGAACGAATGTATCCTCATGCCCAGGTGTGAGTGTTCCAGGGGCACAGTTCCATGAGTGAGTGCCCAGCAGGTTCTCACTAGTGTCCATGAAGCTCTGATTCATGCATGTGGAAGTCCACAGGCCCACAGTGGAACACCAGCAAGCTGTACTTGAATGAAGCTGATTAAAGCTGGCACATAACAGTTGCCACAACCATGACCAAACACAGATGTGGAGCTGTGATTTATAATAATACTCTTTGTTGTTCGATGCTTTTGTCTTCTCATTAGATTGTAAAATTGAATTATCTATTCTTTCATCCCTTCAGTTCTAGAATTCTTCCTGCTTTGAGCAGTGTTACTTGATTGGTAGATGATTATGAAGTCCAGAGCCTATAATGTGTGTATATGGTTGGCTCTTTAAGATGTAGCTAACTTGCTCCCAAAAGCTCACCTACTATGATGCTTGGGGATGTGGTGCTTCTTCTGCGTACTACAGACCAGATGGAGAATCCGCTCAAAGACTGCAAGCCAGCAATATAAATCATTGATTCTGAAAGGCCCCAACAGACATGATACAAACCAATTTTTGAAAAAAAAAAATCTGTTTACCTAGATCTCTGGAAGTCTAATCAGAATGTTGTACTTTATATCAAATCTCAAGAGAATTTAAATTTTAGAACTAGAAGCTGACTCAAAATTTATTTTGTTTACTGTTTTCTTTCCTCTCAATACTACCACTGTAATGGTGTCCAATATGTGGTCCAGAGGAAATTAAAGCTCAAGAAAGTGACTTGCATGAGCCGTGTTAAGTCATTGAGCTATGTTGTGATGGAAACATATTGAGAGCCAATCTGTGTAGTATAGTTCCTTTCCCAGTACTATTAAAAGGAATGTGGCTTACTGGTAATACCAAAGTGGCAGATTTAAGCTTGTGTATAGAGGCCATGGATTCCTCCCTCCTCTGCCAAACTGCCTAAAACACACAAAGCAGTCTGCAGATGCCTAGAGGATTAGAAGTGTACCTTTTATCTCGTACTGGACACATTGAAGGATCTCAAAAATGTTTGTTGTAAAATGAATTTCTAAGTCTGTGGTATTAGTCATCCCAAAGGAGGATAATAATCTTTCCCCAAAATACATTTTTTTCTCTACTCTCCTGGCTTCGTGTGCCTGTCTTTGTTTATAGTCAATCAATATTGTTATTAAGGTGCCTCGAGCCTGCTTGTACTCAGGTTAGGAGCTTGTCTGTGGGACAGCCTGACTTACCACAGAGATATCAAACACCCTTTCAAAACCTATTACTGGGTCAAGCCTCAACTGTCCTGCTTTAAAAAATCATTTCTTCAAGGTTTCCTTTGAAGTTTTCTTTCCCCCCATGTCAGCAGGAAAGCTGTGAATTCCTTATTTTCAACAGATCCTTCTTTGAGTAACGGTGACCCAGTAAGAGATTTCACATACTGTACAAAATCTTCCTGTCAGAGTTTTAAATTTTCTCCCATTAACATGTCTGGAAAAAATGGCTTTTTTTAAAAATCTTCTCTCAGTTTTTGTAATTGTCACTACTACCTTGCCTGGTGTTAGTCTTTCCATCTAGCAAAAATACATATACTAAACTAAACAGAGAATTTCATTGAAAGACTAAAATTTGTATTCTTTGGACTGGAGAGATGCCTCACCAATTAAGAGTCTGTAATGTTCTTATAGAGGACTGGAGTTCAGTTCCCACATTAGGTACCTCACAATCACCTGTAACTCTAGCTCCAGGAGATCCAATGCCTCTGGCCACCATGGGCACTGCTGCTCAGATGCCCTTACCCCCCGCTACACACACACACAATTAAAATTTTTTTACATCCTTAAAATAATTTTATCTTTATGTGTCTCTTGCTCAAGGTAACCTATATTCATTAGGTTTTGAGATAGACAGGTTACCAGAAATAGATTGGGGTCATCTTGAAAATACCGTTAAGACTGTGTAACTGTGGATTTAGAATTTATAGATTATTTTGCCCAATGTATATTGTATATCCTCTTATGTGTCTGTGAAATAAACAAAGCATGTGTATCCTTAAAAGATATTGAAGGGTTGTACCAAGTTTATCAGTCACTTTGGACCATTATATGCTGGTTGAAAGTCCTCTGCACAAAGCAGAATTGGGAAAAACAGAGTGTTGAGCAGAGTCCAGAGCTGAAACTGTAGGAACTGTAGAAAAATTAAAGCTGGTCTACAAAAACCGGTATTTTGAGAACCAGGAAAATTCTAGCGAGAAAAGAGAGTGATAATAAATGCAAAGAATGAGACAAGAGCAGAGAGAAGATAAGAGTGATATTAAACAAGTCCAAAGATGAATGAGATATAGTATGAGAAACGGAAAAGATCAGCAAGGTCAGGGGTGTATGCCCAGCTAATACCAGAGCTAATGCCAAAGGGTGACCTTCGTTACTTAGAGTGTGCCATTACCTCAAGGCTTGATGAACAAAAAGATCTCCTTTAAACATTTTTCTCATTTACTTCAACGAATAAAATCCACGAATATTTGCCAATGAAGAACAAATATCAATATGTTATTTAACAAATATCTAATTTTGACCATTATAAGTAGCACTGAAAGATTAGTTACAAATAGTAACTGCCTTTAGGGACAAATAGTTGTAAAGTTAGAAAAACAGTAAGTATAAAGAGTGACTTGATTGTTTGTGGTAATCATATTTGTCAGCATCTGTTATATTCCTAACAGTTTTTAAAGCTTTGTACATAAGAGATTAATGAAGATCATGACTAAACCCTTATAAGCACAGAATTATAATTAAGAAAGAAAATATAAACTTGTACTATCCAGTACTTTAATGAAATACTTTATGTAATTAACTTGTAAAGGAAAAAAAGTTGATTTTTGTTAACAATTCTGGAGGTTTTAGTCCAAAATCATGCAGCCAGTTGCTTTGGACTCTGGCAAGGTTGGTAACTTGTGGGAGGGGCATGTGGTGGAGAAAACTGCTTCCATTATGATCCAGGAAGGACAGGAATGAGGAGGGCCGGTGGTTCTCATCATGCTCTTCCAGGATACATTCCAGTGAGTGACAGACTCCCCATTAGGCCCTACCTCCCAAAGGTCCCAACATCTGTGAACAGGTCCACTCTGGGGCCAAAGCCATCCTAGGGCTGAAGCCTTAACTCATGTACCTTTGGAGGACATCCTCCAAAGTTCAGGATTGTTGGTAGAATGCCCAAAAGTAGACTACTCCTACCAGAAATCCTCCAGGTTTTTAGGGAAATGTTTGGTGAACTGAGGCACCCAGATGTTTGGACTAAATGGGTACTGAGTTAGCCTCTCTGGCATGCAGACAGCTATTGCTGAACTACTTATGCCCTATCATGCAACCCAATCTGATAAATCCCTTTATCATAAGTAATCATTCCATCAGCTCTGTTCCTCTAGGAAACCCTAAAAACTATTTCAGGTAAAGGCTCACAACTAAGCTACATCCAGCTTCATGCACTTTTTGGGAAAAGCTACATATTCATGGAGATGTTCCAAGTGTTAGCGGGGAGTGCTTTCATTATGAACATACTCTCAGGCTGTTTCATAAATGACCATGTAGGAAAAGCTGTGAGTTAAGCGTGGAAGCAGTTAGATACAAAACCCAGAGGTTTCTGACCACAATTCTTATAGACACATCTATCTCTCCATGTTCAGAAGAGAGTAGGATGAGTATGCAGAAGGCACCAGGCAGAGCTTTGAAATTTTGGGAGGTAATCATATAGCAGATAAGGCCAAGGGAATAGCACTTGCAAAAGTAAGGGCCCTTCTAAATTTTTGTCCACAGAGTGAAGACTGTACTGTAGCTTTTTGTTTCTGCAGGGGGTTGTTGTTGTTGTTTTGTTTTGTTTTTCTTTGCTTCTGTCCCTTCCTTTCTCAACACCCAACCATGAGATCAGAGCGTGAGGCTGACTACTGCAAGGGTACTTAACAAGGCAACTCACACAAGTAACCAATAGAGGGAGCTCTCTCCACCTATCCAGCCAAGGACACCAACATGTAGTATAAATGACAGCCTGTACTGAATGGGTTCACACACAGTTCACAGGTCTATAGTCCCTGGCCCACTGCTCCAAATGCAAGTCAAATTCTAACCCTCATGATCTTCCTTAAGTAGTCTGTACCCCTCACAATTTCCTACTCAGATCTTTCTCCAGAAAAGATTGCCATTTTTGCCATTAAAATGTCAGCCGCATGAACAAGGTCACAGGAGACTTATATGTGGTGCATCCTTTAATAACACCCAACACCTCTGGGAAAAAGAAGCACTGAGTTCATTTCACACCCACATTCAAGGTCCAAAACATTCTGCAGCTTTGGCATCTCTTCTTCCTTTGGATTCCATTTTATGGCATCCTGATTTCCAGGACACATTTTATCACTATTTTACTCAATCGGTTAGTTGATTTCATCTATTTAAAATTTATATGTGCAATAAACTCTCTTTTGAAATTTTCCAGGTAGATACCACTCCATAAAATATAACCGAAAATTAACATAATCTTAAATCCCTGAGTTACATCATTTTAAATCTAATTAAAAATTAATCTTCATCTTCTAAATTTTCTTTCAAAAAATTATAGCAATTTTATCCTATCTTTTTAAACTAGCAGAGTCATGGTTCAAAGCCAAAAGTGTAGGGAGGCTTCAGTGGCCTTGCCTTAATAATAAAAGAAGTAGGCAGAGCCTTACGTCATTCCTACCAATACACCAAGAATTCAGAACAGGAAGACAAGTGTGTGCTTAAAAGTCATGAGCACTTCAGAACAGCAAATAGGACAAAGAAGAAATCAAGGAAATCCCCCAAACTTTAGGGAAATAAAATTAACAATGAAACCTAATGTGAATTAAGAAAAAGTGTAATCTTTTCTCAGAGGAACATGAGAGAACTCCAGGAGACATGACCTGACATTATGGAATCTAGACTGGGATATGGGAGCCTGACCCAACAGGTACCAAGAGCTGCCTTGGAACAAAGGAAGAAGTTCTTCAGTACTGCCAGGAGATCTATCCAGAGCTGCAGATCACAAATGTGATGTAAGCAAATCAGCCAGTCAGTATTGATGACTGGTGCTGAAGGGACAAAAAAACAGTGCAAGAGTCACATCATCATTCCATTCAAGTGTCTTGTGGGTGAGTTCATTAGTGATGTTCTGCTGGTTTCAGAAAACTGCCAGTTTTTCCACCGAGAGCGGATGGAGGTGTGTGAGAAGCACCAGCGTTGGCACACCATAGTCAAGGAGGCATGTCTGACTGAGGGGATGACCTTTTATAGCTACGGCATGCTGCTGCCTTGTGGGGTAGACCAGTTCCACGGTACCGAGTATGTGTGCTGCCCTCAGACAAAGATTGTTGACTCTGACTCTACTATGTCCAAAGAGGAGGAGGAAGAGGAGGAGGAGGAGGATGAAGAGGAAGACTATGATCTTGATAAAAGTGAACTTCCTACTGAAGAAGATTTGGAAGACTTCACAGAAGCAGCTGCAGATGAAGAGGATGAGGATGAGGAGGAAGGGGAAGTGGTGGAAGACCGTGATTACTACTATGACTCTTAAAGGAGATGACTACAATGAAAAGAACCCAACTGAACCCAGCAGCGATGGCACTATTTCAGACAAAGACATTGCTCACGATGTGAAAGTTCCCCCAACTCCCCTGCCAACCAATGATGTTGATGTGTATTTTGAGACCTCAGCAGATGATAACGAGCACGCCCACTTCCAGAAGGCTAAGGAATAACTGGAAATTCGGCATTGCAATCGAATGGATAGGGTAAAGAAGGAATGGGAAGAGGCAGAGCTTCAAGCCAAGAACCTCCCCAAAGCAGAGAGACAGACCCTCATTCAGCACTTCCAAGCTATGGTTAAAGCTTTAGAGAAGGAAGCAGCCAGCGAGAAGCAGCAGCTTGTGGTAACTCGCTTGGCCCGAGTGGAAGCCATGCTGAATGACCGCCAGCAGATAGCTCTGGAGAATTACCTGGCTGCCCTGCAGTCTGACTCACCTCGGCCACATCGTATTCTGCAAGCTCTGCGTCGTTACGTCCGTGCTGAAAATAAAGATCGCCTACATACCATTCGTCATTACCAGCACGTGTTGGCTGTTGACCCAGCAAAGGCTGCCCAGATGAAATCCCAGGTGATGACACACCTCCGTGTAATTGAAGAAAGAAGGAACCAAAGCCTTTCTCTATTGTACAAAGTTCCTTATGTGGCTCAAGAAATCCAGGAGGAAATCGATGAGCTCCTTCAGGAACAGCAAGCAGATATGGACCAGTTCACCTGCTCCATCTCAGAGAGCCCTGTGGATGTCTGGGTGAGCTCTAAGGAGAGTGAGGAGATCCCACCGTTCCACCCTTTCCACTCCTTCCTATCTCTGTCTGAGAATGAAGGATCTGGAATGGCAGAGCAAGACGGTTGGTTACATCTACAGACATTATGGAATCTCTGGCTATCTCTGGCTGGAGAGATGGTTCCACAGTTAAGAGCACTTGCTGCCATTGCCAGATCCAGGTTTGGTTCCCAGCACCCACATGCCAGCTAACAACCACTGGTAACTCCAGATCCATGAAGCTCTGATATCCTCTTCTGTTCTTCTCGGGTACCAGAGACACACACGGTGCACATACATATATGCGGGAAAACACGAATACGCACAAAATGAAATAAAATAGATCTTAAGAAGAAGAAAACTATCTAGTGGAGAGCACAAATGTACTGAAATTGACCCACTGTTAACTGTAAAATAAAGCTGTGAGTTGACACATTAAGTAAAATGGCTTAATACTGATGAAAATTCATGCAAGAATCAACATAATCAAATAATATCAAAAAGCTGTGCCATAAGAACATGGATATTTCAGTAGTCATCTAGTAGGTCTAGAGAGATATGAATTTTATAGGCCAAGCAGCACAGGCTGAGGGGGTTGTGACTGTGAAAAGGACAGTATACAGGTTAGTAGGAAATGCCTATTGAGAAAGGACAAGAGAAGCAGACTTATGGTTAATATCTGAACAGTTTCCATAGTCAATATGAATGGATTACGCTGGTGGTGGTGGCAGATACCTTTAATCCCAGTACTGGAGGAGGGGCAGAGGCAAGCAGATCTCTGAGTTTGAGGCCAGCCTGATTTACAGAGTGAGTTCCAGGACAGCCAGGGCTACACAGAGAAACTCTATCTCAAACAAAACAAAACAAAATCTCCTATTAAAAGATGATGGGGCCGGGCGGTGGTGGCGCACGCCTTTAATCCCAGCACTTGGGAGGCAGAGCCAGGTGGATCTTTGTGAGTTCGAGGCCAGCCTGGGCTACCAAGTGAGTTCCAGGAAAGGCGCAAAGCTACACAGAGAAACCCTGTCTCGAAAAACCAAAAAAAAAAAAAAAAGATGATGGTATTCTGACTGAGTGTATTAACAAGTAAGTGAGAGGATTAGACAATATAAAGTTTACAAACCCTTGCAACCAAAACAAAAGGAGACAGGGAAGGACAAAATAAAATGAAAGGAAATTGTATAGCTGCTGCTTAACCTCAAAAGTCACTGGAGGGTTTACAAGTCTATACATACACACTTCAGACAGAGTGGGTCTGACTAACACTGGAAGCAGAAGCAGTGCTTTGGTTTATTTGTTTTCCGGTCATTAAGATAACACTGACCTTTGATTAATTTCTTATGCTGAAAAATAAGAAGAAAAAAAAAACTAAAATTATTATGTGTTTTTTAATGGCTAGTATAGACCTATTCAGGTAACTGAATTATGGAAAAACAGGATGCCCCAAACAATTAATTATGTAAAAAACATAATACTTGCCAGAAATTCAGATTTTTTCATACCAATAGCATTGTATATTTTATATTATAATGAAATAAACATTGAGTAAAAATTCTGTATTTTTTTAATATTTCTGTATGACTTCACTGTGTTGCTGTATTTGATTTAACCAAGTTTTTCAAATAGGAAAAAATATGAGATGCTAAAGTAGACACCAGAAAGTCTACATTGCAAAAGTCCAAAGCACAGAGCCTCCAAGAAATGATTTAACAGAGGAAAGAGAAATAAATTTAGCCTCTTCATATTATTTATTCGTAGAGCATGCTCACTATGAAACGACTGTGTGTCAAAAGAGATGCAGTGTGAAGCGGCAATGTGAGGAGTGAGCCTGCAGCTCTGCCTTGTGATTAGAGCTCTGTGGTGCACAGATGAGAAGAATGGAGAGGGCTGGGTAGCTGCCTTAGAGCAGTGGTTCTCAGCCTGTGGGTCAAAACCACTTTGGCAAACCTCTTTCTCCAAAACTATTTGCATTATGATTCATAACAGTAGCAAAACTACAGTTGTGAAGTAACAACAAAAATAATGTATGGATGGGGGTCACCACAACATGAGGAACTGTATCGCGGCATTAAGAAGGTTGAGAACCAGGGAAAGCGCTCAAGTAGTGGGAGGCTGAGCTGAACAAGCAATTAAAAAGTGTGCATGCTGAATCGTGATGTGTTTGAGATCTTTATGACTCAAGAATGCAAAGATATCAGCTTTTTATGGAATAAAGCCTCATTCGTGCCTGGATTTCATTGGTTATGATCAATGATTAAAGATGTGTTCCTTTAATATTATCAGAAGTAGCCATTTTCGGCTGCTTGTTCTAACCTGGCAGTTTACTCCACTGTCTCGAGTGTTCTGTCTCTGTGACTCTGTGCTGATATCACTCCTTCTGCTTGCTTCTCTCAATGAAATGCACCCTAACCAACAAATTACTTCCTTTGTCTGCAGCTGGCGTGTTCACAGTGGGGCTCTGATTTGAACAAACCTGAAGATGTCAGGCTGCGTAAGCACTCAGAGAGGGATATGTTCACAAAGGTCCCTGTTCTGGAAAATTATACACCACTTTCAAAATGCTTCACCACATTTAAAAGTGTAATTATACCTTTTCCTTAATGACTGACATGACATATGTTTACAAGTGTTTTAGCTGACTTATGACACTGCACAGTATCATGTTGTATATTTGGTGGCAACATCTAACATTTCATGGCAAAAACAGCTGAGACTGACAGATAATGTTGCCCAAGTGATTGGCAATAACCAGTGCAACCTGCCTATTTCACAATTTCTTAAATCTTCGCACAGCAAATTTAATTGTCATTTTTGCGGAGAGAACAGTTTGCTCACTTATGCTAACCTAGTTTTAAATTGCCTTATTTCTCTTTGGCATTTCTTTGATGGTATCTTTGTCCTTTGTTTTCCAGTGTTTAGGATTGTACGTAGGACCCACGCATGCTTGGCATGTACTCTGTGTCCAGTCTTTGCTTCCTTATCTTCTTTGTATTGATTTTTCAGTATTTTTGTTTCATTTTGGTGTGGTTTTGTAATTTTGAGATGAGAGTCTCACTAAGTTGCACAGGCCACCATGAAATTTACTCTATCACCGAGAAAGGCCTTGCCCTCACCATTTTCCTGTCTCAGCCTCCCAAGCTTGTAAGATTTCAGGTCTACTTTCTTAGGAGAATTTTCTAGAGTAGCATTGCCCAATAGAACTCACTACCATGACTTGAAATGCTCTGTGTCTGCATTAATCAGGATGGGAGCCACTGAGTACAAAAGCCTTATTATTCAAGGAGAAATAGTTGAGGATAGAGAGAGTATCTTTTCATTACATAAAATTTCATAAGCAATGATGTCTTTTCTGGGTTTAGTCATAGATAAGTGCAGTGCTTGGAAGCTTACAATGTATATACATTACCTGATTTTCACCCTCACATTGATGCTATGCAGAAGCAAGATAGGTATTAAAACCACCTTCTAAAGGACCACCTGAAAAACTAATTACATATGGTAATTAACTTCACAGCCAAACACAAATCCAGATTTGGCATCACTAATCCTATTACTGGCATCAAAACAATGTACAGTTTTTAAAGATAAGAGATAGTCTTCAGATTTATGTTCATGAGGATATAACTGTGTAATATTCTCCCAGGATAATTCTATTTTCAAAAATGATATATCAAAATTAACTTTTTCCTAGTTTCAAAAGGAATTTCTAATATTCAAAAGCATTTACATCAGTTTGAAGGATTTCAGATTGCTGTTTGGAGCTGTAAAATATTCTTTCTTATACTGAGCCAGAAATTCTCATGTAAAAATATCACTTACTCAAGCTGTACTTGTTATACAAGTCTCCCCCCCACACACACACACACACCCCATTTTCCTTAAGACTTCTCATAAAGTTGCTAGTCTTCTATTGAAAAGAACAAAATCCTGGACTACATCAATTCACCTTGGCAAAAAGAACAGAAAGTTTCATAATGTTAACAGTAACGAAAGCTTCAGCACACTCATGTGGGTTTCCTACTAAAGATAGTGTGCTCCCCGAATGTGAGATGCACCGAGTTTTAAATGCAGAAATAGGAAGTCTTGTTGTCTTTAGTTTGTTAAAGGTACTTAATTTTAAAGAGGTTGATAATTTGGTCTCCTTTATAATATGCCATTCTATAATGATAGAAGTGAGAAAGTGGGTGAAAATAAAAATTGGAAATGACTGGGAAGACCTAGAAAAATTGATTACCTGGGAGTGAGGGTGGCTCAGGTAAGACTTCTAGAGACAAGGAAGCCTGAATAGACAGGGGCAGTCATAGTTAGGAGAGAAAAGAATTTGAACAACACAAACAATAAGGAATTAAATGTA
The DNA here is from genome assembly GCF_049852395.1 of Peromyscus maniculatus bairdii. Taxonomy (NCBI): domain Eukaryota; kingdom Metazoa; phylum Chordata; class Mammalia; order Rodentia; family Cricetidae; genus Peromyscus; species Peromyscus maniculatus. Next base: position 166,927,019 of record NC_134852.1, on the reverse strand, counting down.
AACAGTAATACAAATGTTAAGTAAGAGGAAGAATAAAGAACAGATCCGGAGGCCAGGCAGTGGTGGTGCAAGCCTTTAATCCCAGCATTTGGGAGGTGGATCTCTGTGAGTTCGAGGCTAGCCTGGTCTACAAAGTGAGTTCCAGGACAGCCAGGACTTTTACACAGAGAAAACCTGTCTGGGAAAGAAAAAAGAAAAAAAAGAACAAGTCCAGGCCTGGTGAGGTACCTCTGCTGGTAAAGTACTTACTGGACAAGCACAGGGCCCTGAACTGGAATTGTAGCATCCAAATAAAAAGGTGGACGTGATGATGCACACTGGTGATCCCCATGCTAGATCCCTATGGCTTGATCCTAGTCAGTCTAGCTTAATCATTGAGCTCTACAATCAGTTAGAGCTCCCTGCCCCCACCCCCAAAAATTCTAAGGTAAAGAGTGACTGAGAAAGATAGCTGTCATTAACATCTGGCCTCAGTACCCTATTTGTATAAAGAGTGCTCAAAGTGGACCATTTACTTCAAACATTGACAGAAATACCAACAAGGTACTATGCAGGCTGCATTTTTTTTTTTTTTGACGAGAGAAAAAAATTGCAGAGAAGCTGTCTGTCCATTGTCAAAATTAAAAACAATCAACACTCTATCCAAAACTAGCTAGTATAAAGGGTTATTATGCATGTAGATTTTGAGTTTTAATCAAAAATGTAATACCTCTTCATTATCAATAATTTGAACTCTTTTCTAAAACAAGAAGGAAATACTCAGATCCAAACACTCTTAAGAAATTGCAGAGATGTACAGCAACAAACAGTTGATTGTTCCTCAGCTTTATTTCCTCATAATAAATTGCTTGGGGACTGGAGAAATGACTCCATGGTTAAGAGCACGTGCTGCTCTTGCAGAGGACCTGAGTCCATACCCACCTGGGGTGACTCACAGCCACTTATAATTCCAGCTCCAGGATCTGGCCCCTCTGGCCTCCACAGCCACCCACATTCATGTGTACATGCCTACACTCACATGCACATAATCAAAAATAAATAAGTAAATGATAAATTGTTTGGTACTTTATTAAAACAGCATAAAATGGACTTTACCTATAAGTTGTAATTCTTTAAAAACATATGCATGTTTTTCAAAAAATGTGAATAGTATTTTATTAAAAATTTGAACTTGTATATTGCTTTCATTTTTAATATGAAATCTAGCAATGAAAACTTCTTGCTCTTGGCATAATATTATTAAGTTAAATTTCCAAAGTGATGTATGTGACACACCACTTGCAATCTGGATTCTGGGAGCTCAGTGGTTTCTAAGAAAGGGCATCCCCTCCCTATCTGAATTCTTGTTGTCAGAAGTTAGGTGTTAGTGAAGAAATCTTGTACAAATGCTTTTTAGAAACTTGGGGTTCCATTAAGAATACTGCTTCATATCTTAATTTTTCTTTTTCAATTATGTAGTAAAGTGACAATTTCAACAAGGATAGGTTTTTAGTAACAATAGATGTCAGAAAATAATGAAGCCACTTGTTCAAAGCAAAGTATTGGAGAAAAATAAACAGTGAAGTCAAAATTAAATATGCAGCTAAACTGACATTCAAGAATTAAGTTAGTATAATGACCTACTAAATTAGATTTCCTGCAGACCTTCAACAGTCTTGAAATAATGGTTATGCACTGTAAGGAATGTCTAAGAGAAAAGAAACAGCATGTAAATTGCAACAAAAGGCACAAACTTAAGGAAATGCTTACAAAATTAATTAATGTTTACTAAAACAATTTTATGCATTTAAAGATAATTCTAGATAATATAAAAATTACAGTCTAAAAGCCACGTGTTATAGATAAATATAGCAAACATTTCTTAAAAAGTATAATTAAAATCTCAAATAGGAATGTCTTTAGGGACTAAAAATAAAAGAAATGGGAACAGAACCTGAAGGAAGGGCAATTGTTTCTGAAGCAATGAAGAAGAGCAAGGCATGATTTCTGTAGTTGTAGTGATGGGCCGGACAGGATGGGAAATGACAGTCTCATCGGAGGGGATGAAGAATTCAAATGTAGAACCACACTGGCTTTTGGATGAATGTGTTCTTAGGAGAAAGGAGGGAAGTTTTTTATCTGTTACACGATGGTCCCACATAAGGGGTGTTGATACCTCCCATAAAACTTTATAATGAAGGGTTATTGTCACATGGTTTGAGATTAAAATCATAAGCTGTTCTATAACATAATAAACAAATAGTCTGTAGTAGCCATGGGTCACCCAGAAAAAATAAACATATCACTGTTCTGAAAGCTTACATTCTAACATATTTCATACTTCAAAAATTTATATTTGATGTGACCCTATTAACGCTGACCTCACTATTAAATATCATAAGACATTTTTAAAACTTTAAACTAAAAAATAGAAATATTAGATTCCTAAGAACATCACATAATAAAGCCTATAATGAAAATATACGTGAAAAGGATTCATTCTATACCAAGAGGATCAAAACAGTAATATAAGGATGCTGTGGATAAAAAGTGCCGACATTATGTTTAGAAATAAAATATCAGATTTCATCAAATAAGATTTTAATGAGAAGTTTTAACAGCAGGTTAAACATAACTGAGCAAAAAATTCGTGGACAGGACTACAGCTTTTGGGAAATTAGCCAGAAAACAGAGAAAACAAAAGACAAATGTTGTGGAATTATCTTTTTGTACACTGTGAATATGTGTCACTCTTATTAGTTTAATAAAAAGCTGGACAGCCAATAGTTAGGAAGGATTTTCAGGGCAGAAAGAGTACTGGGAAGAATAAAGGCAGAGCCACTGGCCAGGTATGGAGGAAGCAGGAAAGCAGCATGGACACTACAGAGTAAAAGTAATAAAGCCACAAAACAGACAGTAAATTAATAGAAATGGGTTAATTTAAGTTATAAGAGCTAGTTAGAAACAAGCCTAAGCTACTAGCTGAAGTTTCACAATTAATAAGAAGTTCCCATGTCATGATTTTGGAACTGGCTGGTGGAACAGAGAAGGACTTGCATCATGAAAATATACCTAGACATATCAATGTGTGTGAAGAATGTGTAGTGAATATCTAACAGACATTATTAGCATTTCTTAGTAAACAAAAGAAAGAGGAAATATGATAAGGATCAAAGTGAGCTATGAGTCACCTCACTCTGGTGCTACACATCATTCCACTACACTAAAGTCCATGTGCCCCAGCCCAGTAGGCAACATAAACATGGAGAAATACAATAGACTTTAACTACACAAAAATAATATTGAGCAAACTAAGAGTTACTAAATGTGGAGCTGAAACCTCAGACAAAGCATTGTTTGGAGCAGTTGAAGAAAAACCTAAGGTCCTCATATTTGAGCATATTGACTAACCAATATATGATAAATTAAATGTGTATGTTAAAGTGTCTAAGATAAATTTTGAGAGAGTAAACATGTCTTGTCCATCTCTCATCTACAGCAGACATTAAAATAAAAACAACTAAAGACAAATATATAAATGAAATAATTACCAAAAGACAAGTTGAAAAAAGCATAAGAATATAACAGAGATAAGAAAAATTTAGAAATGAATCTACAAATGCCAATTTAATGATCAATATAGTGCAATTCCCCCCCCCCCAAAAAAAAATGATGTTTCCAAATTGGCCAGTACTGAGCTTGAGCCCCACTTGGTTCTGGCATGGTAAGACTTATTGAGCACAGCCCGACTAGGAGAAAGAGAAACTGAGCCAAGTATGGGTGGGATCAGAGACGGATCCAGAGCAGCAGCAAGCATGGTAGGCAAAAAAAATGACCAGGGAGACTGTGTCAGTGGATGGCTCATTTATTCAGAGGATGCAAGGAACATTTATACCCTAGGAAGAATGTCTGGTTGGATTCATGTAGCTAGAGTTTTCCTGCCTTGCCCACAGTCAGGACAAATCTCTGTCACCCGCCAGTCCCACAGCCGCTCAGACCCAACCAAGTAAACACAGAGACTTATATTGCTTACAAACTGTATGGCCATGGCAGGCTTCTTGCTAACTGTTCTTATAGCTTAAATTAATCCATTTCCACAAATCTATACCTTGCCACGTGGCTCGTGGCTTACCAGCATCTTCACATGCTGTTTGTTATGGCGGTGGCTGGCAGTGACTCCTTCCGCCTTCCTGTTCTTTCTTTTCTTCTCTCTGTTAGTCCCGCCTATACTTCCTGCCTAGCCACTGGCCAATCAGTATTTTATTTATTGACCAATCAGAGTAATTTGACATACAGACCATCCCACAGCACTTCCCCTTTTCTTTCTCCTAGTTCATCTGGTGGTATGTCATTGGTTGGGGCAAGAACATCAAGGGCTCTTCATTTGTATACTCATGGGGAACAGGAGCCAGCGGAAGGAACTTTATAAGGTCATATAGGAAGTCCAGCACGGATATTTTAGCAGTCAGACAAGCAGCAACCAGTCCCTGTAGCCTTGAAGCCCCATGAGCTTATCAGTTTCAACATGCATGGGGGCATGCCCATACTCGGAGAAATTTAACTACTTGGGTCTGCTGATTCCTGGGCACATGTGGGAAAAGGGCAGCCAAATGTCTGCTGCTCTCACAGTGAGAAAATCCCGGGTTTTAGGTGTGCTTCAACCCCTTCTAAGCTTCAGGCCAGGACCACAGGCCAGAAGAATATATGTATGTGTAAAAGAATGGATTGTGCTTGCATGTATGGGTAGATGGATGTATAGGTAGATAGATGCCTAGATAGATGATAAAGAAAGGTTTTATGACATACTATTTGTAAGAAATGTATTTTTTCTAGTTCCATCCATTTGGCTGCAAATTTCATGAGGTTGTTGCTTTTTTACAGCTGAGTACTACTCCATTGTGCAGATGTACCACATTATCTTTATCCGTTCTTCAATTGAGGGACATCTAGGTTGTTTCTAGGTTCTGGCTATTATGAATAATGCTACTATGAATATAGTTAAGCAAGTGTCCTTGTGGTATGATTGAGCATCCTTTGGGTATATGTCCAAGATTGGTATAACTGGGTCTTAAGGTAGATTGATTCCTAATTTTCTAAAAAATCACCTGATTGATTTCCAAAGTGGCTGTACAAGTTTGCATTACCACCAGCAGTGGAGGAGTGTTCCCCTTACTGCATATCCTCTCCAACATAAGCTGTCATCAGTGTTTTTGATTTTAGCCATTCTGACAGGTGTAAGATGGTATCTCAGAGTTGTTTTGATTTGCATTTCCCTGATGATTAAGGATGTTGAGTAATTCCTTAAATGTCTTTCGGCCATTTGACATTCTTCTGTTGAGAATTCTCTGTTTACATCTGCACCCCATTTTTTAATTAGATTCTTTGATATTTTGATGTCTAGTTTCTTGAATTCTTTATATATTTTGGAGATCAGTCCTCTGTCAGATGTGGGGTTGGTGAAGATCTTCCCATTCTGTAGGCTGTTGTTTTGTCTCATTGGCTGTGTCCTTGGCCTTACAGAAGCTTTTCAGTTTCAGGAGGTCCCATTTATTAATTGTCAACCACAGTGTCTGTGCTACTGGTGTTACATTCAGGAAGTGGTCTCCTATGCCAATGTGTTCAAGAATACTTCCCATTTTCTCTTCTATCAGGTTCAGTGTAACTGGATTTATGTTGAGGTCTTTGATTCACTTGGACTTAAGTTTAGTGCAAGGTGATAGATATGGGTCTATTTGCATTCTTCTACATGTTGACATCCAGTTATGCCAGCACACTTTGTTGAAGATGCTTTCTTTTTTCCATATAATTTTGGCTTCTTTGTCAAAAAATCAGGTGTTCATAGGTATGTATATTTATTTCAAGGCCTTCAATTCAATTCCATTGATCTACATGCCTGTTTTTATACCAATACCAAGCTGATTTTATTACTATAGTTCTATAGTATAGCTTCAAGTCAGGGTTGGTGATGCCTCTGGAAGTTCCTTTATTCTACATGATTGTTTTAGCTAGCCTGGGTTTCTATTTTCCAATATGAAGTTGGGTATTGTTCTTTTGAGGTCTGTGAAGAATCGTGTTGGGATTTTGATGGGGATTGTATTGACTCTATATATCGCTCTTGGTAAGAATGCCATTTTTACTGTTTTAATCCTCCCTATCCAAGAGCATGAGAGATCTTTCCACTTTCTGATATCTTCCTCAATTTCTTTCTTTAAAGACTTAAAGTTCTTGTCATACAGGTCTCGTACTTGTTTGGTTAAAGTTACCCCAAGGTATTTTATATTATTTGTGGCTATTGTAAAGGGTGATGTTTCTCTGATTTCTTTCTCAGCCTGCTTATCATTTGTATATAGGAGGGCTTCGATGGAACTAGAAAAAAAATCATTCTGAGTGAGGTAACCCAAACCCAGAAAGACAAACATGGTATGTACTCACTCATAAGTGGATATTAGGAGTAAAGTATAGGATAACCAACCTACAATCCTCAGCCCCAGAAAGGCTAGATAACAAGGAGTGCCCAAAGAGGGATGCATGGATTTCTCTGGGAAGGGGAAATAGAAGAGATCTTCTGAGTAAACTAGGGGCATGGGTGGGAAGGATGGAGGAATGGGACTTGAGGGAGTAGGTTGGACCAGCTGGATGCAGGAGGCCAATTGGAAGCAGGATGGAGGGAGAGAGTAAGAAAAGAGATGTCTTGATGAGAGGGGACATTTTGGGAATAGAAAGAAACCTGGTACCAGGGAAATCCCTAGGAATCCACAAGGATGACCCTAGCTAAGGCTTTTAGCAATAGTGGAGAGGGTGCCTGAACTGACCAGTGGTGTAATCAGATTGATGACTACATTAATTGCCAACAGAGATTCTCTATCCAGTAACTGATGGAAGCAGATGCAGAGATCCACAGCCAAGCACTGGGCTGAGCTCCAGGAGTCTTGTCAAAGAGAGGAGGGATTGTATGAGCCAGGGAGGTCATGACAGGGGAACCCACAGAGACAGCTGACTTGACCTGGTGGAAGCTTATAGACTCTGGACCAACAGTTAGGGAGCCTTCATGTGACCGACCTAGGCCCTCTGCATGTGTGTGACAGTTGTGTAGCTTGGTCTCTTTGTAAAGCTTTTATCAGTGAGATCAGAACCTGCCTGGCTTTTGATAACCTGTCCCCCATGCTGGATTACCTCAACCAGCCTTGAAACAATGGTAAGGAGTTGAGTCCTGCCTCAATTTGATGTGCCATGCTTTGTTCAATTGTTCAAGCCCATGAGAAGCCTGCCCCTTTCTGAATGCAGATCAAGAGGGGAGAAGAGGGGGCTGGGGGGACTGTGGTTGGTATGTAAAAATAAATGGAAAAAAAGTTATCTAAATAAAAGTTTAAAAAGAAATTATGAAATCTGAGAACATGAAAATGGCAAAAGGAAAACAAGCCTGTTCCAGACCCATAATTTATAAAAATTTAATACAGCTAAACAAAATCAAGAAAAAATAGAGTATATGGCAGAAGAGGTTGACTAAATTAAAGAGGTACTGTATGGGATACAAAAACATATTGACCAAAGATGAAAAAAACTGGCAATCTTTAAACATTTACAATCATATTTTAGAGAACAATTAGTCAAAATAAACTACAGTGGAAAGTAGAATTTTAGACAGAGTATTACTCTGTGCCCCAGGCTGGATTTAGAGTCATGTTTCTCTTGCCTCAGATTAGAAGCATTTAATGCTGATTAATGCCAGATAACTACCATGGAGCAAAAACGTGGTACTTGTAAATACAGTCAAAGCCATGAAGTATTTTATTTGAAAAGAAGAAAGACTAAAATCTGAGATAATTACTCAGTTCAAAATGCTTTTTAAAAAAGCAGTTAGTAGGAGATACAAGAAAGCAGAATGTGAAGAAATGATATTAGTAATAGTAATGCTATGGAACAAAGAATAATTAATATTAAAAGTTTATACTGACAAATATGTAAAATGAGATGAAATGATCAATTACCTGAAATATTACTTGGCTGTAAATAGTTTCCAGAGAACTGGACAAAATGATTAGTCTCAGAACCCCTAAATAAATGCAATGAGTGCTTTTGAATATGTGCATCCCACACTTCTGCCCTGCTAAAATCTTTGGATGTTCTGGCAATATCTGAGGAAGTGACAACCCCAAAATGATAGAACCTGTCTCCAGAAAGGAAATATCGCCCATGTTAATATGTAAATGAGGCTCACAAACCTGAATTGCAAACAAGAAAGTAGAAGAAAGGGAAACCAAGGACCTAAGTGTAGATAGCAAAAGAATTATAATATACTAGAAAAATAATTAAGCTGTGTTTTTAAAACTTCACTGCTCAATTGACCAACCATTTGAAATACTGATATAATTTACTGCATTAATAAAAGAAAGGAGACAAGTCATTTGATGTATAAGTCAACGTAGAAAAGGCAGTTGACAAAATATAACATTTATTCACTGTATTTTAAAATAAATTTTAGGAAAGTAAAAAATACATTTAATCTGAGCAAGTGCCTGAGTTCCTTAGTCATTGCTATGAAGAGGCACCAGAAGTAAAGACAACTCTTTAATAATTTAATTTATTTATTTATTTATTTATTTTACAGTTTCAGAGGGTTACTCCATAACCATCATGGCTGGAAGCAAAAAGGCATGTCACTGGAGCAGTAGCTGAGAGCTTTACATCCTGTTCTGCAGACAGCCGGCAGAGAGAAAAAGACTGGGCCTGGCATGAGTTTTTAAAACTTCAAGGCCGACCCCTAGTGACACACCTTCTACAGCAAGGCAACACCTCCTAATTCTTCCCAAACAGTTCCACCAACTGGACCGAGTATTGAAGTGATTGAGCTTACGGGGGTCAATCTCATTCAAACCACCACAGGAAGAATAATTATCAAAAATATGTAACAAATATATTAAATGACTAAACTCGAGAAAATTCATCTCAAATAAGGAACACACAAGATGTTTATTATTTTTAAACACATTAATGAAGAGCCGGGTGTGATTATACATATCTATATTCTTAACATGTAGGAGATGGAGACAGGAGGATCAGAAATTTGAAATCTTCTCAGGTCATCTAATGAGCCTAGACTACATGAGAAAGAATTTCAAAAAAAGAAAATTTTAATTATTACAAATTGTTCACATTTATTTGTAGCTTGATTTTTTCGCCTTGCCCACAGTCAGGACAAATCTCTGTCACCCGCCAGTCCCACAGCCGCTCAGACCCAACCAAATAAACACAGATACTTATATTGCTTTCAAACCGTATGGCCGTGGCAGGCCTCTTGCCAACTGTCCTTATCTTGCTAACTGTGCTTTTATCTTAAATTGATCCATTTCCATACATCTATACCTTGCCATGTGGCTGGTGGCTTACTGGCGTCTTCACATGCTGCTGGTCATCGCAGCGGCTGCAGCGTCTCCTTCTGCCTTTCTGTCCTTTTATATCTCCTCTCTGTTAGTCCCGCTTATCTTTCCTACCTAGCCACGGCCGATCAGGTTTTATTTATTAACCAATCAGAGCAACTTGACATACAGACCATCCCCCAGCACAGCCAAGTGCAGACCATCTCAAACACCTGCACTCAGGCCCATGGTCCCAATCATCCTCTATACGGACCTGCTGGGTAACGCCACAAAGAACCTGAGAATGGGCTCCCACAGGACCTACAGAACATCCCACAGCACTTCCCCTTTCTTTTTTTTTTTTTTTAAAGGAAGGTTTTAACTTTTACACATCTCCAAAGTCAGCTTGGTATATTTGGGAATTTGGGCGTAGCTTCTCTTAACTACTTCCTGCTGGAGGGGGGCGCTATATCTTATGGGGATGCAAAGAAAATTTTAGGATCATGGAGTAGTCCGTGAGACCGTATCGTCTGAGCCAGTTGCCTTGAAACGATTCTGGATGTTGGATCATCTGGGCCATGGTGTCATCGGAGACCTTTCAGGTGGTCTTGGCTGGTCAAACCTGATATATCTCAATCTGGAAAAAATCCATAGCCTCTGGCTTTCTGTAGAGACAAAAACAGAGTCTCCTTTCCAAAGTAACACATCCTTATATCCAAATTTTAAAGTCAAGATATCTTTAATATATACATATTGGTTTAACTCAACATCTTTTACGATCAAATGTTTTTCTGCAGTTAAAAATCCCAAAGACAATATAATCCAAACTCTCTGTGTGATATCCATCTTTACATGGCTTATTTTTTATATTACTCTTACTTTCTCTTTAACGACTTTATTTTTTTTAAACTTTCTATTTCTTTATATAACTGTCTATGTTCCTTTTCCTCTCTCTTCCAAGCCCCAGGAACCCGCCAGTAACTCAAACCGGCGGCTGCCGCTCATTTGAGAGAGAGAATTAGGAACTGTGGGGCGTTTAGCGACGTCACCGTTCCTGGAGAACTTACCGACGTCACCGCTCCGTGTGTTGAGTTCTGAATCCTCTTTACCACCACGCGAGGATTCTTCTCAGATCACACTTTATTGGAGCGCCTCTTGGTTAAGGGACTTTGTCTTTAGTATTTATTTATTTATTTATTTATTTATTTATTTATTTATTTATTTATTTATTTATTTATTTTCATAACACCGGCCTTTATCCCTGTTCATTTGTCCTTTTTCTTTAGTCCCTCTTTTTTCTTTAGCCCCAAGTTCGGGCGCCAAATGTAGCTTGATTTTTTCGCCTTGCCCACAGTCAGGACAAATCTCTGTCACCCGCCAGTCCCACAGCCGCTCAGACCCAACCAAATAAACACAGATACTTATATTGCTTTCAAACCGTATGGCCGTGGCAGGCCTCTTGCCAACTGTCCTTATCTTGCTAACTGTGCTTTTATCTTAAATTGATCCATTTCCATACATCTATACCTTGCCATGTGGCTGGTGGCTTACTGGCGTCTTCACATGCTGCTGGTCATGGCAGCGGCTGCAGCCTCTCTGGTCATCGCAGCGGCTGCAGCGTCTCCTTCTGCCTTTCTGTCCTTTTATATCTCCTCTCTGTTAGTCCCGCTTATCTTTCCTGCCTAGCCACGGCCGATCAGGTTTTATTTATTAACCAATCAGAGCAACTTGACATACAGACCATCCCCCAGCACAGCCAAGTGCAGACCATCTCAGGCCCATGGTCCCAATCATCCTCTATACGGACCTGCTGGGTAACGCCACAAAGAACCTGAGAATGGGCTCCCACAGGACCTACAGAACATCCCACAGCATTTATTATTTTAGGGTGGTATTTCCATATATGAATGTTTTGTGCTTTGATTATATAAGATGATTGGTTCTAACCAAGACTAAAATGGAGTTCCCATAAACACAGAAAGATGAAACAAGATGTAAACATAAATGCAACAGAAAAAATCCTCATAGTGAATGCAAAAGACTACACAGAACTAATGAAAACAATAATCTAGATATGATAGTGCTATTGAATCAGCTGTTGAGTTTTATATACCATGAGAAGACAGAAAATTAAGATTTAAACTATAAACAAGTTACAGTAATATAAAAATGCAAAAATATGAGTATAAATCCTGCAAAACTGTAGCACCTTTATGGAGAAAATGATAACATTAACCAAGACTTTATGTATTAACATATTATACTCATAGATTAAAGGCTGTTGTCTTAGAAATATGTTATTTGCAATTTTATTAAAAATTTCAGTCCAATCCATGCATCATTTTATAAGATTGGCAAGTTAATTATAAAATTTAAATACTCATGCAAAGGACCTATATTAAACAAAAATAGTAATGACAAATAAATATAATTGTTCAGGTATTAGGCTTATTAGAACACTGTTTAACTATAATGTGGTGGCATTGGACTAGGGACTGACATACTTATAGAATTAACTTAAGCAGACAAAGCCTCACACAAATAGAAGCTCTTGATGTGTGAGAGGAGTGCACTGAAAATTCATAGGCATGAACCTAGTAATCAACAACTAGTGCTGACAAAACTGATAACAAAAGGAAAATTAACTTAAAATTGGAATTTTAAGACCAGCATAAGTCAATGATATTTGCATCAAAGGCATCATGTAAAAATGAAGACAGTTTAAGGGGGAAATGGATATTTTTATAATATTGCAACAAAAAAAGTTTCAATTAAGCCCAAATAACTTGAAGAAAATTAACTCAAAGTCTACTCACAGTAAGATGCTAAAACTTGTTTTGCCTCAGCAAAATAAAGAGAAATTGTTGGCACACAGACAGCCAACAAAGAATTAGTATCTTTGTACATAAAGAGCTTCTGCAGGTCAGGACAAAATTGAACTTTCAAAAATATGAAAAGGAAATATACTTAAGTAGAAAATCAAATAGTAATTAAAGTTTCATTAATAAAACAGAACGGTTGCCACCAACGAAAGATACTCTATGGGAAAAGTACATCCTTTGTCCACAGGTTACAGAGAAACAGGCACTCTCCTGCAGCAGTGGTGGAATGCACAATGGAGAACTCTTTGGCATTCTTTAAGTAAACGTGAACATGGGTGTAATCTTCAGCTTGTAATTCTTCTATGTGAAGAATGAAAATAAAATATGCTGTTGTAGCATAAAACTTAGAAGGTCTTATTAATAAAATCAAACCTGAGGCCAGTTATTGGGGTAAACACTGGAAGATCAGAGGGACAGAACAAGCCACAGCTAACCTTACCTAGCCAACTTCTCAGCTGGTCTTGTTTCCTCAGACTGGAAGCTTCTGTGTCCTCATCCCAATGGCTCTCAGCTGAACTGCTGCTTAGCCAGCTAAAAGTTTAACCAGCCAAATGCTTAACCAGCCAAATGCTTCTAGTTTCTGGTCCTCACGCCTTATATACCTTTCTGCTTTCTACCACCACTCCCTGGGATTAAAGGCTCGCTTTCTGGGATTAAAGGCGTGAGTAACCATGCTTGGCTGTATCCTTGAACACATGGATTTTTACCTCTGGAATGCTAGGATTAAAGGCACGTGCTACCACTGCCTATCCTCTATGTTTAATATTGTGGCTGCTCTGTCTCTGACCCCAGATAAGTTTATTATGGTGCACAATAGATCAGGGAACACAATACCACCTCATTTCCCCTTTTTTGTCTAAAATTTTAAAAAAGCTTATAACTAATACAAGAAAAGTTATATCCAATAAGTATATACAATATACGCAGTCAAGATTACATTAACAATGTCTAGTCCATTAACATCTGATAGATTCAGACAAAAACTCCATTAATATATAACAATGTCCATCTGACAAATTCAGACAAAAAATTTTCATTACTTATCTTATTTAAAACAAGTAGTTCCTTTTTTAAAGTATTTTTTCTTTTCATAATAGATTCAGTAATCTACCTTTTGTCATTTTTATATCTCCCCCTTTTTCTTTTTAGTGTAGATTCAGTGATCTACCCATTTATCCTATTTCTTTATCTTTTTTCTCAGAATAGACTCAATGATCTATCTCATTTCTTTTTTTTAAACAAAAACTCTGAATCTAATCTCCTTGTTCAGCTTTTTTCCTGACCATTAACAATTAACAACTTGTAACCAACCGTCATAAACAATGACAATATCCAAAACTCATTAAACGACCAAAAACCTCCCATCCCACCTCTTGGGAATGTGGGCGTTGTTTTCTTAAAATTACTTCCCACTTTCTGAGGGTGAAGACATCTTTAGGGGATCCTAAAAAGAAAATTTTGGGGTTAATTGCCAAGTCCTGTATCATTTGTCCAGTCGCTGCATAATGAGAAAATGCAGGGCTTGTTTCAAGTCCTTGTTCAAGTAGTCTGTCAGGCTGGATCATCTCAGCTAGCCATCTCAAAATTGTCCTGAGTAGTTTGTATTCCAAAGTCCATCTTTTGGTGGTGTTTATCAGCTTAAAGCCTTTGCCATAATCCATGTGGAATTATCATTGTGGGCTCCTGTCATCTTTTTATTTATTTATTTATTTTTTTTTTGAAGATTTCAAAGTTGCTGTTAGGCTTGGCCATGGTTCCCTGAAGACTCTTTTTTTTGTTTTGTTTTGTTTTTGTGCCTCCTCTGTGGTTTGGAGCAATCACAGTCTGATAAATGTCTGTCTCTTGGAACCATGAATATTCTTCCTTAGAAGAGAAAATCTTCACAGCAATTTCTCCCCACCATTTGTCTTGCCAAACTTTTCCAAACTGACCTTTGCTGATGCTTTCTTGTAACACGATGGTCTGGGCAATTCTTCTCTGAACAAACAGCGGTAAACCCTTTGTCCCAGGTAGCAGCATCATTGCAGTCACCAACACGATGAGAAGAAGCCAGCAATTCGGAGCAGCAGCTGCTGCCTCCATGGTCCCGCTGCCACTTTTTGTGCCTGGGCCCTGGCCAAAGCTTCTCCTTAGCAAGCTTCCTAGGCCACCCTCAAACTCGGGATCCTCCTGCCTCTGCCTCCTTCAGCAAATCCAACCAGTGTGCCTCACTACAACTGGCTGAGGGTAGCTCGGGTCTGAGCAGGGGTCCACAATGCCGCTGCGACAAGTAGCTTTTTCATGATTTTGTACCACGAACTTTGGGTGCCAGCACTGTACAGAATTTAACCTATATGCCACTTAAAAGTACATTTAAAGGTTAATGAAAATTTGGTAAATACTTGTAAGTCATGCAAGAGAGTTTCTGGAGCATAATTAACAAACAGCTGCTTATTAAAACACACATACATACTAATGCACATAAAAATAAATCACATAAGAGAATGAAACCAAAAAAGCCAAAATGTATCAATCAAATCTTAACCAAAAGTGGGTGGGTAGGGTCACAGTACTTCCCAAATGTATACTGGTGATAAAGTAAAACCACAGAACTCTATGCAAAAGTACCCCATTCAAGAATAACAAATTAATATATACATTTCCGTGGAACACAAACTATTCAAAGAAATGACTGATCAAATTGAGAAAATAAACTCCCAACAATAGAGAAGTTTAATATTCCTCTTATAGAAATCCAAAAGAGCACATAAAATGATATCAAACTGTCTTAGGACTTCTATTGCTGTGAGGAGACAATATGACCATGGCAACCCTCATAAAGTAAAACATTTAATTGGGATGACTTGCTTACAGTTTCAGAGTTTCAGTCCATTATCATCATGGTGGGGAGCATGGTGGCATGCAAGCAGATGTGGACAGAGGAGTAGCTGAGAGTCCTACATCTTACAGGCAACAGGAAGTTGACTGGGACACTGGGTGTTATCCTGAGCATAGGAAACCTCAAACCCCTACAGTGACAAACTTCCTCCAACAAAGCCATACTCTCTAACAGTGCTACTCCCTATGACATTATGGGGGCCAATTACATTCAAACTACCACACAAGCACATAGACAATATGGATAACATGGTTAGAAGGCTAATTTACTAAGTGTATTCTTGTTTAAAGATGTTGGTGAAGTTGTTTGGTTTTTTTGTTTTGTTTTTGTTTTTGAAACAGGGTTTCTCTGTGTAGCTTTGTGCCTTTCCTAGATCTCGCTCTGTAGACCAGGCTGGCCTCGAACTCACAGAGATCCACCTGCTTCTGCCTCCCAAGTGCTGGGATTAAAGGCATGTGCCACCACCGCCCGGCTGAAGTTGTTTGTTTTAAAGAGATGTATGTATAAATAAAACTTTAAAACTACCAATTGTGACTGAGAACTTGAGTTCATGAAGGATTTTCAAGTGAGTTTCAAAATATACAAATTATATTAGAAAAATGACAAATTTGACCAAGTCATCATTTAAAACTTCTGTAACATAAATGAAACTGTCTTATAATTAAAATGTGAAGAACAGAGGGAGAATAAACTTGCACAATGTAAATCATGAAAATGATTAGCTGTAGCAAGAGCTCTTATATAGAACAACAGGGAAAAATCAGAAAAACACAAAAGCTAAAATGAGAAAGTGGCTCAGATATTCAGTTTACAGAAAAATCCAAAGGACAGTGGACACAAAAATTAACAACTATGCCCCAGAAATGAAAACAACAGTCATTAGTGGAGCTTCATCAGCACAAACATCGACAATGATAAAACTGAAGCTCCTCAGCAAAACTTAGACTTTTGAAACACTTTTTTGTTGAGAATAGTAGGGTGTTAATGAGTGTAACTTTCATGTTGAATATCTGAAACATTCCCTCATTTGAAAAATGTAGTCTAGAGCCTTTGCTTGGCTCCTTTTGACAACTTTGTTTCCAGTATCAGTTCTCTGCATCTCTAGTTCTGTGGACATGGTTTCCTCAACTCTGAACATGTTTCAAAATAGCAGATTTCAAATCTTTGCCAGGTAAATTCATGTACTAATCTTTGGGGTCTGGCTTCTACTGATATCCTTTTTCTACATAGAAGTCACATTTTCTTACCTCTTGTCATGCCTCAAAAATTTTGTTTACAATATACATTTTTAACAAATTGATGTGAAACTCTGAAAATTTTATTTACACCCATGGAATTGGCCTTATTATACATTGTAACCATTTTTGTTTAATAACTCTAGAGGAGCATTTTGTAAAATGCTGTTGCCTGTTGTTCATAACCACTGGAGTATCCATTCCACCAGCTTAGAAAGCAAGAGCTTAGACAGTGGTTCTCAAGCTGTGGGTTGTGACACCTTTGGGGGTCATGTATCAGATATCTAGCATAACAGATATTTACAATGCAATTCATAACAGTAGCAAAATTACAATTATGAAATAGCAATGAAATAATTTATGTTTGAGGGTCAGCATAGCATCAGGAACTGCATTAAAGGTTCATAGCATTAGGAAGGTTGAGAACCACTGGCTTAGAAGGTAATTTCCATATTGCATACTATCACTGTCATGCAGTGTTGTAGTTAGCTTGACATATCAACTGTACACAAACCTAGAGACACCTTGGTTAAATAATCAATTTCATCAGATTAGCCTGTTGTCATGTCTGTATGGAATTTCTATAATTGATAATTGATTTAGGAGGATCCATCCCACTGAGAGCAAAGCCATCCATAGGCAAGAAATCTGATTGAACAAACAAGTATGCAGTGATCCTCTATGGTCTCTTCTCCAGCTTTTGTCTTTATCTTTGAGCTCCTCCTCTGGCTTCCTTTGAAGATGGATTATGCTTTGTCAGATGAAGTCAGCTCTTTTCTCCTCAACTTGCTTTAGTGTAGTGTTTATCAAAGTAAAAGGAACCAAATTAGAACATGTAGATACAAATTTAAGCCAGGTTCCCTGATTAAAGATTAAACAAAAAGGTGTTTGTTTCTTCTATCTTATTAGAGTTTTGATGTACATACATACATACATTTTTTGTTTTTGTTTTTTGAGACAGGGTTTCTCTGTGTAGCTTTGGAGCCTTTCTTGGAACTCATTCTGTAGCCCTCAGGCTGGCCTCGAACTCACAGAGTAGTAATAGTATGCAATATGGAACTCTAATTTGAGAAGAACACAGCAATATCCTTGAAATTATGGGTTTTCAATAAAGATAAATGGCAGGGTCATACTACCTGTTAACAAAGACATCTGAGTTTTTCATGACCTCTCTTAAAACACTGTTTAATTTTATTTTTTGACAATTGTGTACACGTATATAATAAGTTTTGATTATTCTCACGCATACCCCCAAAAGATGGTAATTTCCTTAAATGCTTTTGAGGAAACAAAGCAAACAAAGCAAATGATCCCATTCTCAAAAAGAAGTTCTGTGTGCTTTAGGGAATGTCTTCAGCATCCAACGAAGAGATAGTCATCCATCATTTTTGTTTAAGAAGAGACTGTAAGGCAGCCAGATGTGAGAGCTTTATGGCTCTAGCAGATACTTATGGAGGATATGAATGGCCTGGACCTGCCTGTGGCTTCTAGCTCCTGAGTTTTAGATCAGAGTTTTCCCAAGCTTTTATTCCTCAAACTTTCTCATTCCTCTGCCTTTCTTCCCAAGCTTCTTGATTAGTCTCTGTTTTGTTTGCACAGCTGTCCATTGACTCAGGTAGCATCTGCTACCTCATAACAGATGCAAGGAGTATGGGTTGTAATATATGTCCATATAGTCTATAAGAGGACAGGATGATAGCAAGAGGAAATGGAACAAAAATTCCTCTTCTTACTGATGTTTAACTACTTTTCTTAAATAAATTATTCTTGCACTGTATGCTGGTTATTATTTTGTCAACTTGACACAAGCTAGAGTCATCTTGGAAGAATGACCTCAGGTGAGAGCTTGCCTCAATCACATTGGCCTGTAGGTAAGTCTGTGTGGGCACTTACCTGATTAGTGATTGGTGTGGCTGGTCCTAGCCCTCTGTGGGCAGTTTCATCCCTGGGAATGTAGTCCTGGGATGTATAGGAAAGCAAGCTGGGGAAGCCATGGGGAACAAATAAAAAAGCAGCATTCCTCCATGGCCTTTGAGTCAGCTCCTGCCTCCAGGGTTCTTTTTTGATCACCTGTTCTGACTTCCCTTCATGATCAACTCTAATGTATAAGGTGAAATAACCCTTTTCCACCCCAAGATGCCTTTGGTCATGGTGTTCATCAAAGCAATAAACTAGGATACATTACTATATAATTTTGTTTTCAGAGTCCTGAGAAATTGATTCATAAAACATGCCAATATTTTTATCATTATTTTTATGAAAAGATGAAGTCTGGAAATTCTATCCATTATTATTTTCTATTTTCTTGGATAATAGAATTTTTTTAAGTAAATGAATGCCCATCTCTTCCCAATAGCCTCCATTTACATCTATTTTCCTGTTGGAAGAGTGTTAAGTGAAATAAATAGTAAACAACTTAAAGGTTTGCTCAAAGTTCCCAAGGGTGGGATATTTTAGTTTTGCTAGTAATTGCAATAAAAATCTACATTCTACTGTAGGTGGATTTTTCATTGGAACCACTGGCTCCCCAGTAACCAACACTGAGACATTTTGTTAATTATAAATACTCAGCTGACAGTTCAGGTTTGTTACTAACTAGCTCTTACAACTCAAATTAACCCATATTTCTTATCAACTGTCTACCATGTGGTGGTACCTTTTTTCAGCATGGCATGTACATCTTCTGCTTCCTCGGCATCTGACTGGTGATTCTGCCCTTCTTCATTTCTGTGCTCTCTTTTTGTCCACAAGTCCTGCCTAACTTCTATGTGTCTAGCTATTTGCCATTTAGCCCCTTTTTAAAACCAATGAGAGCAATAAATATTCATAATGTGCAAAAATATTATTGCACAGAATTGTACCCTTTTAATGTCTAATTAAAAAGGAAGGTTTTAACTTTAACATAGTAAAATTATATACAACAAAAACAGTTATCAAGTAAAAATTACAGTTACAATACCCAGACCATTTGTATTAGGCAAGTTTAGAGAAAATAATTCTATTATCTATCTTATTTTTGTAAGTCTAAACTTTTATACCTAATTTACTTTTTAATCATAACTAAGAAAAACTATAAATCTAATTATTTAGTCTTTAACTCCATCAAAGACCCCAGAAGGATGTAATATTACCTAACAACAAGGACATCTGGCTGCCTGAACAATTACACAACATTCCTCTGCAATGCTGGGACATCCATCTTTTGCCTATAGGTCTAACATATCTGATAGACATTTTCAAGAGGCAGGGAATTTTGAAGGACTGTCCTATCTTGCCTTGGCAAAGTTTGGTAGTCAGTTCTCAGTCCAGAAAAGCAAGCTTATTTTGTTCTTGGTCTATTGGTGTTTTGTTTGTTTGTTTGTTTGTTTTTTGTTTTTTTGGGTTTTGTGTGTGTGTGTGTGTGTGTGTGTGTGTGTGTGTGTGTGTGTGTGTGTGTAAAAAGCAAAGCAGTACAAACAGATAGATACATGGTGTGCTGCTTGTACTAGTTTGACAAGAACTAGAAAAGGGAAAGTACAAAAACCTTGAGTACTCAAAATAATTCTTGTATATGTTCTAGTACTGAAGGCAATCAGTCACCCATGTATATTTCATCTCGATTGTTCTCTTATCCAATTTGAGCTCTCCCTCAGTCAGAATTAGGACATGACACTTTTGAAGCTACACTCCCTTGAGTTCTTTGTGTTTTCTGTCATTGGAAGAAAAAGAGGGACTTGGTTGTTCTAGAGACAACTTTATTTTGCAGGTTCCTGGCCTTCCTTGATGAGAGACTTGCTTGTCTTAATTTGGTTTGTTTCTTTCCAATTATACTTCAAACCATTTTATTAATCTTACAAATGTCAGTGAATTTTAAAACTGACTTGTATTTTCTTTTTTCATTTTCCTTGTCATTGGAGTTCAACGTATTTTTCAAGGCTCTTTTTTTTTCTTTCTTTGCTCATGTTTATTTCCAACACACTATTAAATAACTTGGAAAGATAACATATATCCCATCAATAGTTTTCCATGAGTTTGAGTTTTCAGAATAGCAGTGCAAGAATAAGGATAAGCACTTGGGCTTGAGAAGCCTTTCTGCATAACCAGGAGATAAAGGAACAGAGTATCAATGAAATTACACTACAGTCTGTAGAATACATGGGGTAGTGGCTGATCTGCCAATCATGTTATGATCACTTCATTAGCATACCAGAACAAGTGACAGGGACAGTCATCAGAGCTGACTATCTCACTCAGAATCTGTTGTGGAAGGACTTGTTGAAATAGCGGAAATGGACAGAAAGGGATGAAAATTTGATCAAATTTTAAATAATTGTTCCTTGTTCTTTTCACTCATTAGTATGACTATATACAAGTATATAGTTATATATTGTTATCAAATTGAAAAGTAAAACTTGTATCCTTCACATATTTTACTGGAATTAAATTGTCAACATGAAAGCATATTTTTTACTGGCACACATTTTATTTGTACAGCTGTCATCATTTTATCTGTGGGGCATGAGCTTCAAGACCTCCTGTGGATACGAAAATTAGCTAATACTCAAGTATCTTATATAAATGAAACTATATATGCCTATAATTTACATCTTTTATATGCTTTAATCATCCCTGGGTTACTTACACTATATAATGTGCATGCTATGGAAATTACAGTTGTACTGTGTAATGTTGAGACAGTAAGAGTCTGAAAATGGTGAGCCTTTTGTAGGGTGTCCCATGCCTCCATTCATGAACATTCAGTGTCAAGCAAGGGGAAGTTTACACTTTGGAACATTCTAGAATTTTAGAAATATTTACAGTCCTTGATTGTTTGAATCCACAGATGTGGAGCTTGTATATGGAGGGCCTATTTCATATATTTCTGAGTCCAGACTAAAGGTTATATATTTCTGCTTTCATTTCCCCTCACGAACATTGCTGCCTTCTCCTCTCTGAAAATGAAAAGTCAGAAAACCCATTCCTAAACGTTAATGGTTTTTAGGCGCTGAATTATTTTTCCCTGAGTACCCACCTTCTTTTTGCGTATTCTTGCTTCTGATGGCTGTGCATTTCACTCTCACACATTCCATTTCAGACACACTTAAGAATCATAATCAAGCAGCACTATTCTCCCTACACTGGAAGTGTTGGTGGCTTATCCCAGTTAGCAGTGGTCATATTAATCTACATCTCATCAAAGAGTTAATGCAGGTATTTTATACATATTTTCTACATCATTTTACTTAAAATATGTGATTAATGTTTAATCTATAATTATGAAGAACCTGAAAGAATTATGAATGAATTACATTTTCAAAGGTTTAAAAATAAACCTGAGGCATGCTGCAGCCCACCAGACTTCACAAATAAACCTAAACTGAGATTTGTGAAATTAATGTTTTTTCAGGAAAACACCAAAAAAAAAGAGAAAGAAAGAAAGAAAAGAAAAAGAAAGAAACAAAAGAACACCTAAATGTGTGATCTTTATGTTCTGATTCAGTAGGGGTTTCAGCTCAGCATATGAAAGAAAACGGGTCTTCTCACTCACTCGAGATTTCTTCCCACTGATGCATTTAATATGTTGGTGACTGTACTGAGTATAGCTGTTTTGTTTAGAAAATACCTTACACTGCACTACCATCTAATGCAGTGCCAGTGACATCAGAACCAATAGAAAAAAAACTAATTGTTTAATAAATCAATTATCAGAAGAATTTGTTATGATTCACTTTGGGTGTGGTGGTTCACACCTGTGACCCTAGCTCTCAGGAGGTACATAGAGGAGGATTGACGCTTTCAGGCTACTCTGGCCTACATAGTGACACCAACTCACAAACACCAACCAAAAAATGAAAAACAGAAAAGGACAAGGAAAAAAACAATCAAAAAGAAAGAAAACTAATTTTATATTTATTTTCTAAAATTCGTTTTCTAAATGTATACCTTACTGAGTACATAATGATTTATAGACAAGTTACAGATGGGGAAGAATCAGGAACTAAAGCAAAACTGGGATGGAAAAGCTGTGAGTTCATATCATAGTTGCAGAAATGTTGAGAGCTTCTCAGAACCAAGGTGTGAGTCCCCGTGGAAAGTGCTGGCAGGTTTAACTCCCTGATGCTGATAGCTTCTGCTTGCTATCAAAAATCAAAGTAAATTGATCAAGCTCATATCCAGTCAGAATTTTATTCTTAGTAGGAGAAATGTAAGAAAGTTAGCCTAAGTGTCAATCATATAAACAATGGCAATCTATCCAGGTAATGGGATATTGTGGATATGATAGTACTATTTGAAATAAAAATCATGTACACTTCAATCTAAGAGACACTATTGGATGAGAAGCAAGAGATGCCAAGGTCTATGCTAACATGAAAATCTGCTTGCAAATTTTTAATTTAATACATTTGAGTTTTTCTGTTATGTGGTAGGAGCTATTTTAGCATTTGTATTTGTTCCAAAGTTCTGATTAAGAAGTTTTTTCTCAGGAGGAGCTTTATGTTATTATTTAGATTACTTTGTGGGTTTTTTTTTTCTTTATGAAATCCCTCACATTTTTAAGCTCAAATTTGAAACTACCCAGTGGTTCTGAATCGAGTACACTGATCAAAGAGTCAATGGCAGACAGTTAAACTTCAGGAAACACAAACACCCATCTTCCAACCTGCTTACAGAAGGAAAACTACCTTTCATTTGTCCTTACATATACTCTTTAACATTTTAAATTTCTAAATATTTTAATTCTTTAGCTTCTCAAGTGCTTATCAATCCTAGCTTTCACACTGTGATTCTAAACACACTGCTAAGCTACACACACACTGATCCATGCATGCTACCACCTCCTGGTCCTCTTAGAACCCCCACTCTGGGCGAGGGTCACAGAATGTGTCTCCAGATGGCATGGCACATCTCAACATACTGAGAAGATTTCCCGTGTGAGGTGAGTCACTGCAAATCAATGCACAGAGGTGACAAAGGACGTCCCAGAGGACGAGGGAAACACAACATGGAAACAGCACAAAGCTGTCTAATTTCTTCTTCTAGCTGTATCTAATTATTTCTGGTCCTCAAAAAGAAATTTGTTGTTTTGTCTAATTAAGCCTTATTATAGCCATTCTCATTTGTTACTGTGTGTTTCTTGGGTGAGTTCTCTTTCTCTCTCTGTGTGTAATTATAACTTTATAATACATGATTGAATCCATTTACTTTCTCTTCTCTTGTTTTTCAGATATACAAATGTTAGCATGCATATATTCATTTTATCTAAGACATTTCACTTTGTAGGAGAGATGTTTGGCATGTGGGTTTTTGTTTTGTTTTTAGCCTTCCATCAGATCACAATTTCCTAGAATTTCACTTTGTCTCAGGCATTTTGCCACTCCATCATTTGGTTCTTTTCTCCTTTTTATTGATTAGCATAAATTACAAGAGAAAACCTTTTTTCTTTTTCCAATTTGATTCAGGTTAATTTGCTAACTATTTCTACCTTGATTTTTTTTAACATTTACTTTTATAGGACAAAGGTGCTAGAAATCCAGATAATTTGATTTATTATGCATTTGAAATTGGAGAACTATTTTTCACTTGCTAATTTTTTCATTCTTTATATTTTTTCACACAATGTATTTTGATCATATTTTCCTCTTTCTAGATCTTTCCAATCTCCCTACACACCAAATATCATGTTCTTTCTCTCTCTCAAAAAAAAAATCAACAAATTAAGATAACACAATAAGATTAAAAATATCAAAACAAAGAGCACACAAAAACATTGAATCTGTTTTGTATTATCCTGCTACTCCTGGGCATGAGGCCTATTCTAGAGCGGTTGATATACCCAGTGGTACTCTATTGTAGAAACCTAATTTTACCTTTCTAGCAGTTTTCAATTGCAAATAGTTTCTTGTCTAGGGGTGAGACTCTGTGTATATTTGCCTTGCTCTATCTTGGGATTATGTCTAGTTTGACCTTGTGCAGGTCTTGTGTGTACTGTCACAGTCTCTGTGAGTTCATATATGCATCAGTCCTGTTGTACCTGGATGTACTGTTTCTTTGGAGTCATCCATCACCTCTGGTTTTTATAATTTTTTCTTTCCTTCTTTCTTTTTCTTCCTACCTTTCTTCTTTCCTTCCTTCCTTCCTTTTTTTCTTTCCTTCCTTTCTTTCCTTTTTTCTTCCTCTTCTGCACAGACCCCTGAGTCTTGAGGTTAGGGTTTGATCAAAACATCCTATTTAGGACTGAGTGCTCTAAATGTTTTCCCTGTCTGCATTTTTTCCAGTACATGTCTCTGTTAGTTACCATTTATTGCAAGAAGAAGCTTTTCTAATGAGGGCTGAGCAATGTGCCGATCTATGGGTATAGCAGTATGTCGTTAGAAGTCATTTTTTTTTTTTTTTTTTTTTTGGAGACAGGGTTTCTCTGTGTAGCTTTGCGCCTTTCCTGGAACTCTCTTTGGAGACCAGGCTGGCCTGGAAATCACAGAGATCCCCCCTGCCTCTGCCTTCCGAGTGCTGGGATTAAAGGCGTGCGCCACCACCGCCCAGCCTAGAAGTCATTTTTATGCTATGTTCATTTAGCAGAATAATAGTAGTAGGTCTTCTAGTGAGGCTCATGACCTATCTAGTCTCAAGATCTTGGCCACTTCAGCAGTGCTGTGTATGGGTTGCCTCTCATGGTGTCAGTTTTAAATCCAATCATAAAGTTGTTGCTTAGTCCTCTAACATTTGTGCCACTATTGCACCTGTATATCTTGCAGGCAGGTAGTTGTTATAAATCACAGGGTGTGTAGCTGATGATTGTTTTTCTCCTCTAGTAGTGCACATAGTAACTTCCAGGACCATGAATGCCAGTCAGTAGAGGTAGTGCTTCTAGCTGGGCACCAGGTCAATTTCTCCATACTTGATGACATAAATATGGTGTCTTCAGCAATAGTGGCCTTACTGTCTGCTTATAGAAGGTAACCAATACCCTTGGCATAGCCTGTGATATTGGGGATGGGGTCTGAAATGTCCAATAAGTCCTGAAGATACCACATTCCTTGCACTGGAGGTTTTTACTTTGTGGCATAAAATATCTAATTGGGCATTGTCTTCAATTAAATTGAGTCCAATTAAATTCAAACTCTTTTCATATATGTATACATTTTAGGAAGTTTCTATAGTAGTATGTTTCCATACGGCTTTTTGAAAAACCTTCAGTGTTAGTTGCCCCTCTCCATATTCCCTCCTTTACCATGATCTCTCATTCCCCTCCCCATTCAATCCTCCAAATCTAATTTCCACTTTTTCTCTTTATAACACTATATTCTATTTCCTCTTCATTGGAAGATCCCCTTCTCCCACTCTGGTCCATTACTAGTTACTTAAACTTTGTGGTTATTCTAATTGAAACATGCACACATAAAGCTTAAAAGTTTCCATCCACTGACTGGACTGCTACTCACATCACCAGTGAGGCTACCTGGAAAACAGGACCCCAAGAAAGACACGAGGATCTCCCAATGATGGAGAATCAGATCTACATAAACAACCTGGACATAAGTGGGAGCAATGAAGGGTGAGGGTCAAGGGAAAGAGAGCAGGAGATCCTAGCTGGATCAAGAAAAGAGAGGGAGAACAAGGAATAGGAGACCATGGTAAATGAAGACCACATGAGAAAAGGAAGAAACAAAGTGCTAGAGAGGCCCACAGAAATCCACAAAGATACCCCCACAAAAGACTGCTGGCAATGGTCGAGAGACAGCCGGGACTGACCTACTCTGGTGATGGGATGGCCAAACACCCTAATAGTTGTGCCAGAAACCCAATCCAAGGACAGAGGAATCTGGATGCAGACATCCAAGGCTAGGCCCCGGGTGGAGCACCGGGAGTCTAATTAGCGAGAAAGAGGATGGTTTATATGAGCAAGAATTGTTGAAACCAAGGTTGGATAAAGCACAGGGACAAATAGCCAATCGAATAGAAACACATGAACTATGAATCAAAGGCTGAGGGGCCCCCAACTGGATCAGGCCCTCTGAATAGGTGAGACAGTTGATTGGCTTGATCTGTTTGGGAGGCATCTAGGCAGTGGTACCAGGTCCTGGGCTCATTGCATGAGTTAGCTGTTTGAAACCTGGGACTTATGCAGGGACGCTTGGCTCAATCTGGGAGGAGGGGACTGGACCTGCCTGGACTGAGTCTATCAGTTCGATCTCAGTCCTCAGGGGAGGCCTTGCTCTGGAGGAGGTGGGAATGGGGGGTGGGCTGGGGGAAAGGGGAGGGGGGCAGGAAGGGTGAGAACAAAGGAATCTGTGGCTGTTATGTAGAACTGAATAGTATTATAAAATAAAATAAAATAATAATAATAAAAAAGTTTCTATCCACATATAAAACATCCAGTGTTTGTCTTTCTGTCTCTGGTTACCACAGGAAAGCTCCATTCATTTACCTATAAATTTCAAAATTCCATTTTCCCTAACAGCTGAATATATTCCACTACATAAATATGCCACATTTTCATTATCCATTCATCAGTTAATGAGAGTTATTATTACATATTGATTATTAATTCCTGTTATTTTGTTGTGATGATTGTATTAATTGTTTTGGGATTATTTAATCTTTGAATCAATGTTGGTGTAATTAAGCTCTTCAGACTGAAGTTTTCCTTCTAGTGGCTTCTGAAGAGCTGGATTGGTGGACAGAAATGCTTTAGTTTGTTTTTAATCATCAAATGTTTTTATTTCTCCATCAATTGTGATTGATAGTTTTGTTGGGTATAGTAGTCTGGGTTGGCATTCGTGGTCTCTCAGAGTTTGTAGAACACCCATTCAGGTCTTTCTCACTTTCAGAGTCTCCACTGAAAAATCAGGTATTATTATAATGAGCCTGTATTTATATGTAACTGGTCTTTTCCCCTTAAAGGCTTTAGTATCCTTTCTTTGTTCTATACATTTAGCATTTTGATTACTATATATCCTGGGGAGCTTCCTTTCTGGCCCTCTCTGTTTGGGGTTCTGTATGTCTCTTGTACCTTGATGCCTGATTCAAGTCCACCTTTGTTCAGGGCATGACCCTGGGAGGTGAAACTGAGCCCAGCAGGGCAGGGCCAAAGGCAGATCCTGAGCAGCTACCAATAGTATGACTGGAAAAAGACACCTGGTTGGCTGTGTCAGTAGACAGCTCATTTATTGGGAGTAAGCAAGGGACATTTATACCCTAAGAAGAATGGCCCGTTTGGTCCATATGGTGGTATATCATTGTTTGGGGAAAGAACATCAAGAATGCTTCATTTGTCTACTCAGAGGCTACAGCGGCCAGGAGAAGGAATCTTATAAGATCATGTAGGAAGTCCAGCTTGGGATGTTTCAGCAGTCAGATATGCAGCAGCCAGTCTCTGTAGCCTTGGAGAAGCATGAACTTATAAGTTGCTACATGCATTGTGGTACATCTTCACTCAGGGAAGCCTAACTGCTGGGGTCTGCCTGGAAAGGTGGGGGAGCAGCCAAACTCCTGCCACTCTCAGAAAATCCAGGGGTTTTAGGCATACATCTTAGCTTCAGGCCAGCCTCACACCTTTGACAAGCATCTTTTCCTTTAGATTGGAGAATTTTTCTTCTATGATTTTGTTAAAAAATATTTTATATGCCATTGACCTGGGTTTCTTCTCTTTTCTCTATACTCATTATTTTTAAGTTTGGTCTTTTCATAGTGTCCCAGGTTTCCTGGATACTTTGTGCCTGAATTTTTTTTTCTTTGACTAACAGTTTCTTCTAGCTTGCCTTCAAGACCTGAAGTTCTCTTTTCTACTTCATTTAATCTGTTGGTGTGGTTAAGCTCTGTGCTTTCTGTTTGAATTTCTGAGTTTTTCATTTTAAGTGAATGTCTGTCAGTTTGTCTTTCCTTTAGTGATTCTATTTCTTTGTTAAATTCTACTTTCACATCTTGAATTGTTTACATTATTTCATTCAACTGTGTTTTCAGAATCATCGTAATGGCATTTTTCATATTTTATTTAAGATCCTTGAATACATTCATAATTGCTACTTTAAGGTCCATGTCTTATGCTTCAGCTAAGTAGTTTTTCTCCAGGTCTATTACAATAGAGTTGCTGGCTTCTGGAGGAGACATATTGTCTAATTAGTCATGCTTATGCTTTCTTTGCTAGGGTATTCTCAACTGAGGTATGACGTATGGTTTTTTGGATATAGATATCTGATCTTGCCTTTATTGATGAGTGTTCCTTTCTTTGGTTGCTGTTCTCATAATCTGGGCCCTAGTCAAATGTGGAGGCTGAGAGGTCCCTGGTAGAGAGCAGTTCTGAGTTCCAGCCACATGTAGTGGCTGCAGGGTCCCTGAGTCTCAGCCAAGTGTGGCAGCTGTGGGTAGAGAGTGGTTCTGCAGTTGATGGGGAGTCAAAAAGGAATGGAGGTGGGCTAGAAGGATGACCAAAAGAGGGAGCAGGGAAGAACCCAGAGTGCTATTTTAAAAGCCATTTTATTGGCGTCCTATTTCACCTCTCTACCTAGACACACATGAACATACAAGTGCAAACACATGTGTGCTTCTTTGTACTTTTCTCTTTCTCTGAGATTCTCCTTATTATATCTGATCTTTTTCCTTATTTTGGTGTTTCCTAACAAGGTTTCTTAAGAAAAAAAAACTTTATTTCTTACATGTTTTTTTCAATGCTAGATTACTGCTGAAGTAAACTAGAAATAAAATACCACTCTGATGTGTTGTGTGTTTTTGTTTGCTTACTTTTTGTTTTTCTGAGACAGGATCTCATTCTATAACTTGTGCTGGCCTGGAACTTAGTATATAGTCCAGACTAACTCTGAACTCACAGCAATCCTCCTGACTTGGCATCTCAGGTGTTACTATTACAGGTGTGAATCACTACTGCTGGTTTTGTTCCCCCTTAAGAACATATAGATATAATACAAAGTTTTCACAGAAGTGGATCTTAAGATATGAAATGGTAACAATGATCTTTTTCTTTAAAGTGTGTTTAGGATTTCATGCCATACTTTAGAACCAGTGTTAAGTATTTTTTCCTTATCTAAATCCCAATTTGCTTTCACGATTATATAAAAAGATTTTCGTCCCTTGAAAGTCTCTGAAGCCCCTGTAAGGGGCATATTAGCATATATCCAAAAAGTTAGACTCAAATACTATTTAACTGCTCTATTTTTCCATTATGGGTCTGTCAGCAGGAACATGTTGCCCTATAGTACATGACAAGTGAAAACGCCAGTAACATTGTTTTTCATAGACAGAAAAAATACCAAAGAAGCAATTTCTTAGCTAAAATGTCACCTGTTAGATGTATAGGGCTCACTGTATTTTGTTGCCCTGGTAACGGCTGGTGTAAAATGACTCCTTTGCACTGCTCCATCAGAGTGATTGCATCCTGTTTTTTCCATCATTTTACAAGAGGCTGTTTTCATTCTCCCTTCCTGACCATATTAAGTGTAAAGAGATTGAATTACTGTGCTGTACCCTCTCCATTCGATGTGGATTTAAGAGTTGATATTGATGTACTGAGAAGCCTGTGCTTCTTCGAGAAAAAAAAGCTACAAATTATAATGAATTTGACTTTTATGTATCGGCCATTCAAGAGTTGAAGTAGGGTTTTGGCACCCAAGGGATAGACAGGGCCCGATCAGCATTTTTCATTCGAACGAATCCAATTGATAAAGCAATATACTTGGTGTCACTTCGCTTGATCTTCAAGTTTAACAATAGTCATGCTAAAAGTAGATACATTACTCTATAAATTTTGCTCATATAAAAAAAAGTGCTAGCCATAGCTTTCTACTGCTGCACTCCTTCCAACTTTTAACTGAGCAGGGCAGAAAGAGCCTCATTCCAAAATCCTGCTGAGGCTGTGCAAGAGCACATGTGGGCAGTGAGTATGAAGATACCACCTTGCTTCCCTGCCCACAGCCAGCCATTGCAGAGTCTTGCCTCTCTAACTGACTCTTGCTCTCTTCTTTGTGGGAAATCACTCTCCCCAGCAGCAAGCTGCTTTGTAATTACCAAGTGGTTTCACTGTATCATACTGAACAACTTAATGCCTCAAAAACCCATTTGTTTGAAATGTTCATTTGTCCTGCATTTGAAACAAGGGAGTGATTTTTTCTTAAGCAAAAGTTTTTGTTAATGTGTTTGGGGTAATTTAAATTTTGACCATTGCCACATAACACTCGTCATCCTGTGACTTTTTTTTAAACTTGGGATCACATAAAGAAAATAATGAGAGTATACAGAAGAAATGGAGATCGCCGGGGACATTTCAGTAGAATGAGAAACTCCCTTCCTCTGCCTGGGTTGGGGGCAGCAGGTGATCCACTTTATTAGCATTTATGTCATGGGAAAAGTCTCTCTAGTTAATTGCTTCCCCTGAACATCCTGGCTCCCTCTCAGAATTTTATAAAGGCTGTTGTGAAGTCCTACTGCTTGGTCACAGCATGGGTAGGCACAAGATTCCGCCCACATTGCCAATTTGGGTAATTGTGTATTTAGACATTTTTAAATGACTTCAACCATGATGATCAACAATCATTGCCCTTTATCGTGGAAACACTGCAAACATTTAAATAGCTAACTAATGACCTTTTTATTGTTTGATGATTCTTAATATGTATACAACAGGAGACTGGTATCGATTCACTCTGTCACTCTTCTCTGGAAAACCGGCTGTTAAAGGTTCTTTGTTTTGTCTCTCTCTCTCTCTCTCTCTCTCTCTCTCTCTCTCTCTCTCTCTCTCTCTCTCTCTCTCTCTCTCTCCCTCCCTCTCTCTCTCTTTCTCTTTCTCTCTCTCTGCTCCCCTCTTTTCTCCTCCCCACAGTCTTTAACTTCCTCTGTTTGTTTTTTAAATTCTCTATATCCCACAGACTCATTGATCCCTTTGATTAAATGCTCAGCTTCTAAACTTGCAGCTTCTATAGAACTGCTCTTACTCCTGCATGTATATGCCCTCTGTTTTTGTGACTCTGACCTGTAGTGTACTCTGAAGCCACACTGTGGCACCTGAACCAGTAGCAACAGGAACCACCAAAAACTAGTAAGAAATGATGATTCTCAGCCTATCTCAGCTCTGGAACATCAGATCTTGTGGAAACAGCCCAGTGACCTGCTGAACAAGTCCCCCTGTAGGACCTCAGTTGGTTCACAACATGACATGGTGGCCCTAATCTACATTGCATCCATTGTCAGGAGTAAACCCAGCTGATTCCATGTGACAGTGCCATAGTCATGTCAGTGCTCGCTCCCAAAAGTGTTCCGATGCCTTTTAAAGAATTTGGGGGACAAATTCCTCTAAGTAGCTTTGAGAGAGAACAGCCAAGTGCTAGGCTGGAGTGAGCAGAGGTCACATCTTGCCTGGCCATAGTCTTGGGAGTGGAGCCCAGTCCCTGCTGGGCCATAACTTTGTGTTCTGTGATAGCACGAGAAGAAGGTCAGTTTCCCCATTCCTAAATGGAAATAAATCTAAAGTCACGGGAGCATTGAAAGAATGCTGAGGAAGCTTTGGAAGCTGAGGACACACCTTTCCCTGGCTTTATACATGATGAAAATGAACACATTCAAGAGGATATTACTAATAGCATCAAGTTTTATCTTTAGTAAGAGCTTTGAGAGGGTTTAGAAAATGAATGCACACTGACATGGAATGCTTTGTTCTGCTCTTTGTGTTCCCAAAGAAATCAAGGACTTTAGGGACAGAGGTCTTTTTTTCTTTCTCTTTTTCTCCTTTCTTCTGTTTCTGCTCTGTCCTCCCTCCATAAATAGCCTGGCACACGATACTACCTGCTTGGAAGATGGTGAAGGAGAGGAGCTCTCATTATGTACTCAGTCACAAAACCAGTCCCTCCCCCATATTTTAAGAAAGATGAGAGAGCTGCCTGGTGTCAGTGCCTTGTAAATATATTTCCTTTGCAGGATTACAGGACACAGAGGAACTGACAACTGTAGATAGTCCTTTCTAGAACGTGTCATTTCTTTCCGGGTTGGCGTAATTGAATGAGAGGTGTGGGGGCAATTGCTACAGCAAGATCAAATAATTATACACATAGAGAGAAGAACACCTCTTCCTAGTTTTTCCTTGTTCACATACTTTAGAGACTGAAATATTTAGAGGGAAGTACTGTTCAAGAGAAATAATGCAAGCTATGTGTGCATTCGAGTTTTTTTTCCCTTATAAACTCATTAGAACATTTTTTAAAGGTGCAATTAATTTTATAAACTCATCTTATTTACCCAACTTACTGGAAATATTAAGATGTCAACTTGTAATTGATGTCAACCTCGTTATCTCTCTCTCTTTCAAAGTAAACCTCTGTAACCTGATGTATACCTTCCACTGACAGTCACATGTGACTAATGCGGCTTCTCATTGGACAGAGAAGATTCAGAAAATCTTAATTTTAAAATGTAGGCTTGCAAGGCAGTCTGACAAGGAGTCAACACCTTCCCCCAACTCCCTGCCACTGTGGACTGTGCTGGTGAGGCAGCGTCTGCTAGGCTGAACCCGTCTCTCCCTGACATCTACCTGCAGCAGACATACTCCCTGCTCCAGCGAGGCCCAGTCCCCAGAGCAAACATCTATTCTCCCTCTACATTTCAGAGGCTTTTTGATTCTGTCCATCTTGGCAGAGGGGGACCTTCTCTGTTTCCTGAACAAGGTAGGGGTCATAGGACATAGATTAGAGGATGCTTTGCATTCTCAGTAAAGTTTGCTCTTGTTCTTACCAAACGCAAAAGACTGAAAATCTCCCGTGTACAGGAGACTTCAAGTTCCTTCTAGTTACCAGTTCTGCAATCCTCTTAAGACAGGTGAATAAGAAAAGTAAGGAGAAAGAGGACCTGAAATCTTCAGCCCACCTGTGTGGAATATTCCTTTATACTGTGTGAATACATGTCATTGTAATTGGTTTAGTAAAAAACAAAACAACAACAACAACAAAAATAGCTAAAAGGCCAGTAGCTAGGCAGGATTTTCAGGGCAGATAGAATGCTGGGAAGAAGAAGGGCAGAGTCTGAGGAGCTGCCAGCCAGACACAGAAGAAGCAGCATGGAAAGTATATAGATGAAGTAAACAAGCCTTGGGGCAGCACATAGATTAATAGAAATGGGTTAATTTAGGTTATAAGAGCTAGCTAAAAATAAGTCTAAGCTATTGGCTGAGCTTTCACGATTAATAAGAGTCTCTATATGGTTATTTGGGAGCAGATGCAGGACAGAGCTGACCGGTGGTTGTTGCACGAATCTTAAATAGTCTTATTAATGAATCAAACCCGAGGCCAGTTATTGGGGTGAATGCTGGAAGGTAAGAGAAGCAGAACAAGCCACAGCCAACCTCACCTTGCTAGTTCCTCAGCTGATCCTGTTTCCTCAGACTGGAAGCTTCTGTGTCCTCATCCCAATGGCTCTCAGCTGAACTGCTTCTCGAAAGCCTGAAGCTTAACCAGCCAAATGCTTGTAGTTTCTGGTCTCCACACCTTATATATCTTTCTGTTTTTGGCATCACTCCCTGGATTAAAGGCTCACTTCTTGGGATTAAAGGCGTGTGTCACCATACCTGGCTGTTTCCAATGTGGCCTTGAACTCAAAGAGATCCAGAGGGATTTCTGCCTCTGGAATGCTGGGATTAAAGGTGTGTGTGCTACCACTGCCTATCCTCTATGTTTAATATTGTGGCTGTCCTGTTCTCTGACCCCAGATAAGTTTATTAGGGTGCACAATATTTTGGGGAACACAATACTACCACAGGTGGTCCTGATGAAAAACTCTGCCTACACACCTGCCCACGTGCCCACCTCATGCCTGATCTTTGGAGTAATAGAAAGCCCAGCCTCAGTAACACCAGAGTCCTTTAGCATTTATATACATGAAGAGTACTCATGTTTTGAAAAAGAAATGGATTTCTCCAGGAAAGTGCATTAAAATTAAAAGTGAGTAGAAGCAAGTACCTGAGAATCATTCCAAACATTTTAATCTCTTAAATTTAGTATGCATTAATTTTGCTTGAAAATATCTGTTTTGTGGCCTAGAAGATGCTCCCCCTTAGAACTACATTACTTTTGTAGCAGAATCACCTGTCTTGGGGGCAGGTGATTATGAGCTTGGGTGGACTCTCTACATCACCACTCCACCCCAGACCTCTTCACCCTAAGCCTGTGTCTAATGAACATCTCCCTAAATCTCCCCAGCCCTCGGTTCCATCCGGCCCTTAGTCCTGCCCCTTGTCTTCATGCGCATATGCAGCTCTCTTCATCAGGATAGGGCTAACATAGCCATGCTGATTTGATGTAACTGGATAAAATTATTGTGTGCTGTGACTGTAAATATGTCTCCTCTCATTCCCAGCCTGGGAAGGCTGGAGACCCATTACATCTTAATTGGGTAATTTCTTTTTTAGATATCCAGAGGCAGGGTTGCTGTATCAAAGGCAGTGCAGTGCAAGGCGTCTGGTGCCAGCTGCTGTTAAAATGTTGTCAATTCTGAGAGGACCTGGGACCCCATTCATGGACAGAATTTTAGGATGTAAAGCACTTTTACTTAACTTGTTTTGAAACTGGAAATCTGAATCCATTATTTCAATCTGTTTGAAGAGGAAAATATTTGGTCTGCAAGGTCTCTTTTGTTTCCATTTTCTTTCTTTTTTTCTGTTTTATGCACACTGCACTTTTGGAAATTTCAGCAAATTGCAAAGCCATGTGTTTATGTAGCAAATGACTTTGTTCTAGTTCATTTGCAGCTTACAAAATCTGTTTGGATGGAGTTGTACATAAAGACACACACACATCAACACACGCACACCTCACAGCTCAAAGAAAAGAGGTCAGTTCTTGGAGTTCATAAATTCTACCAATTAATTGGGCAGTACGCTGCTGCTGTCATTGTACAGAAGACCAATAAAAGAAAATGAAGCCAGGAGATTCATTTCAGAATAAAAGCAGGGATGTAAAAATGTAAGGGAGGCAATCTTTTGCCCCGAGCGTTATGTGCCAATCCAAAACAGAAGGAAAGGAATAAAAGCACTGTTGCAGGGAGGAGAGGGAGGTAGACAGAGGTAGGAAATAGCAGTGGGTGCTGTTCTTGCCACTACAGAATCTGCGCAGCAAATTGCTGTGCTTTAAGGAGAAGTAGCAATCAGCACCGATTGAAATATCCCTGAATGCAGCTATAATGACGTTCCTCTTCTCCCTCTTGTGTCTGGCAAGATAAGCCATCATCAGAAATGTGCACCATCATGCAGGGTACATTTTCTAAAGACAAGAACACCCCTGCATATGATTCCAAGCCTGAGAGCAATCTGTGTGCCTGAGGTGCAGACATAGGGCCAGCTTCACCAGCATGTGACTTGTCCAATCACACAGGGCCCCACTATTAGATAGACCTCATGCTTCATCAAATGCCGCAGTGTTGTCAACTTGAAATTAAAACTCCTCATAATTATGAACCAGGAGCTATACATTTCATCTTGTTGTAGATCTTGTTAATACCAGAGGCATAAAACACAGCTATTTAAAATGTCTGCAAATGAAAGATTCATGTACAGCTTTCCTGACCAGGTAATCAGTAGCAGGGAAAACAAATAGAACATTCTCACATTTCATGAAGTTATCTCTCCCCTTGTCATTTGCTGGTTATCAAATTACAACTCTACATGCAGGATTTTACCAAGGCAGTTCTGGGTGTTACTATTAATTGGCTTGAGTAAGAGAGCACCCAAGTCAAGTTGCATCAAACATTATTATGTGTAACAAGACATAACACGAACTTGTGGGAAACGAAATTGGAAAAAAGCATCTCATGAGTATAATGCCATGAGTGTGTGGGACAAAACCAGGAGAAAAAGAGGACAGATACCATGGCAAAATGATGCTGGAAATCCTATGTGATTGCATTTCTCAGGGTTTTTCTCCCTATTGATGACCATAGTACAGCCCTGATTAGAAGACACCTTGTCAGTTCTTTGAAGGTTCTCAGACACAAACACTTCAAAAAGGGATTTTAAGGAGACTGTTATCAAAATCTAAAATGCATAAACTGATGTCAAAAGTTTCTTTTGTGATTGTGGGTGGGGTTAAATTGAGCTCTCTTCTTAATACTATTGTAGTGTAACATGGAGTTAGACACAGGTGACTTCAGAGAGAAAAGACACTGGTAGGGTCAGATAACCCTAGACTTCAAGTAAACCACCTGCCTCTGAGATGTGTCCATGTTCATACCATGTGTAATTATATACCAAGGAAAGGGCATGAAGGACTGTTGGCTCTTCTAAGGAGAGAGTAGGCCACACACAGAAAGGGCTCCATTGCCCATGTCTGCCAACTCAGACATTGTCTTCTCAGTCAGGTTTCATGAAATCAAAGATCTAGGTTCTTATCATGATCTATTGAAAAGAAGAGGTACTGGGAAACTCTGGATTCCAGGGATGGTTCAGTCATCCTAAGATCATAGTAGGATCAGAAAGACTCTGCCCAATAGAACAAGCAAACAAACAACTACTTGGGAAGAAGTTGGCAGCTATTCATAGAGCCCGGGGCCCCAAGGGATAGGTCAATGATGTCTGAGATAGTAGCACTCTTATTGGTGCCACACAAGGAAGAAAAAAAAGGTAATTCACTACCTTCAGTTCAGCAGATCAACCTTCTCCACATGATACATGGCCCTAAATTCATGTTCTGATCTGTAGACACCTGAAGGCCAAATATCTGGAGATTAGCCTTGATCTTGTTCCTGAACTCCTCTCACTTAAGTAAGGGACCTAATTATGCAGGATTCAGTTGCATTTAATACATAGTCAAGAGCCACATAATGGCATTTAGGTCAACAATGGAACATATACACAGCAGTGGTCCCATGAGAATATAATGAAGACGAAAATTCCCATTACCTAATGATGTCTTAAGCCATCATAATGTCATAGACAACCATTACTCGTGTGTTTGTGGTGAGATTGGTGTATACACACCTGGAGCATTGCCAGTTATACTCAAAGTAAATGGCATGCAGTCACTCAAAAATGATGAGAACTGACTATGTCATGTGCCTATATACTGTACTATACTCCTATTAATTTAGATTATATTCCTATGTGTAAAAGAATGCTTGCTATTAGCCGGGCGGTGGTGGCGCACGCCTTTAATCCCAGCACTCGGGAGGCAGAGGCAGGCGGATCTCTGTGAGTTCGAGGCCAGCCTGGGCTACCAAGTGAGTTCCAGGAAAGGCGCAAAGCTACACAGAGAAACCCTGTCTCGAAAAACCAAAAAAAAAAAAAAAAAAAAAAGGTGCTTGCTATAAAATAGTGTTGTAAGTAACACTAGCAGCAGCCCATCCAAGATATTTGCCCTATCTGCTGATCGAATCAGGAGGCCACATAGTGTGACTAGTGTATACTATGGAAGTGTGTCTAAGGCACTCTGGTGTCCAAAGTATGATGAAATTGTACTTCTCAGAATCTACTCCCCCCCCTTTTTAAGCCTTGCATAACTGTATATTCTGGTACAGTAGGGATAATGATGCAGCAGTTCATGACTTTTTTGTCAGGACCCCATGGAAACAAATATATGCCACTTAAAAGAAAGCCTGCACACAGCAAACATTAATTGACAAACATTTTTGATATGTTCTGGTTATTTCTTTTCCATATCATACTTTTAGATGTCTTTCATAACAAAATCAAATGAGCAATCACGTGATCAATATGCTTATTGTTAAGGCAAGCTTGGGGAAATGTTTTCATGTCAGTTTTTCTTCTTCAAACATAAGAGGGTCTATGGTTCCTAACTTCTCTGGGAACTGACCATCTTATCAAGACTTAGAGAGCCATAAGTCTCTCTTGCACTAAGGTGATGTAATATTGCACAACAGTCCATGGACTGTGCATGATTAAGAAGTCTTTGCTAGTACCTCAGTTACTTCTCTGTTCTTGTATTCATGTACTTGTATCTGGTTAAAATGTGGAAAATAATATTTTCAAGGTCACAGAGATCCTAAAAATGTTCAAATGTTTCTTCTTTCTTTTCTGTTTTACCAATGACCTGCTTCCCAGATTTCCAAATCCATGAAGCCAAGGAAATGAACTCAGTTCTTTCTACAATGAAAACCATATTGTGAGGAAGAAAGAAATGGAGCTTTAAGCTCATGTGAACCCCAGGAGTGTTGCTTTCTTTATATTACCAACAACACCTCTAGACTTACAAGAAGCGAGATGGGAAGTAAATATCCTTATGATGTAGCTGAGAGAACAGTAAATGTTCTATTTTTAGAATGTCATGTCGGTGGAAAAGCCCTTCATCTGCTAGAGAAGTCAGCCTTGCTACTTCACATTTAGAAGATTATTGGCTCCACAGCTTTCCCATGAAATTTAAGATGTGAGGCTCCTTTAAAAAAATTTTTTTTAAGAATTTAAAGTTTAAACCCTCCTGACTTTCTTTGTCATGTGAAATTCTTTGTCATGTGAGAAGCATGAAATGAGGCTTTGACAGTAGACTAAGACAGAAGTCCTACTTGCCTGCCATGGGCCTTTGGTCAAATAATTTAATTGCCCTAACCTTCCACTTTTTTCTTCATTGGATAAAGATGAAACTCTGACTTGTGGTGACTGTAAATAATACACCGTGCATGAGACCAGCTGTGCCCAGCTGATAGTTAACCAATGATCAAATGGGCAGTTCACACAGAGATGGTCTTCCTGTCTCTCTCACAGCTACTGTCACTCAGTCCTCATCTTGTTTCCACCACAGCTACATGCTATTCTAGTCGTTTGCCCAAAGTGATACAGTTACATTTTCAAAAACAAGTCATGTAAAACGGCACCCGCACAATAAGTATATGCAATAGATTAGCCTGTCATTCTTTATCTATGCCGTTTCTGCTAGAAAAGGAGAGGGGAGGCCATGGGTTTCCCTTACACTAAGTGCTAATGCCTGGGCACTGGCAGCAGGAGAGGGGCACCTGGCAACCTGTGGGCTTTCTAAAAGGGAAAGTCACCATAGGGGAATCGGGATAGAGGCTGGGATGCAAACAACCTTCCAGCAAGCACCGGGGCTGCTCTAGAGCTCTTGGCTTATTTATAATTCAAAGCTGCTCTGAAAGGCAATAGGAAAATGACTTAATGGCACCTCCCAGCTTGCACCTGGAGAGAGTGCCGCAAAGACCCAAGCAGCCTGGAGCCGAGCCGTGTCGAGGGGATGTCCGAAGGGCTAGGGTCCACAGCGGGGCTGTGGCATAGCAGAAGGCTGGCATGACAGCAGCCCACAAGCTTGTGTTTGCTTTTGGCCATTCTTTTCTCCCTCTCACCCGAGTCACAGAGTGCTGAACACCTTTGCGAAGCCCTTGACTGGTTACTCTGTGCCTGAGTTCTTGAGAGAGGATCCAAAGATTCTTCAAACTGAGGGTGCAACAGGGACCCTGAGGAAAGGGGAGTTAAGCAGGTTAGGGGGCCTAAGAGGAATAGGACAAAAGTCTGCAGCTGTAGCTGGTGGGGTCACTACTGGGAATAAAAGCAGTTCTGTGCATTTCTAAGTGAAACAGAGCCAGAAGGGAAGGAAAGGACTCAGGACCAAATAGCCCAAGGCCATTCCCTTGGATGCAGGCCGGGCCCCACTGAGATTTCCCCTCCCAGCTTGCTGCTAAACTGGGTGTTTATGGCAGCAGTGGCAAGGAGATGGCAAGATGAAGTTTAATGAAGAGTTGGCCTGGCTCTAGGCCCTTGGCATCTCTGAGGCTTCCTTCTTCCAGTCCTTATGGGGTGGGGTTTGTGTTTATCGTGTTCATAGCGACCTTCGCCTTCATCACATTCAAAGTAGAACCATGTTAAAATCTGAAAGGATTAATGAGGCAATATAAAATGAGGTCACCCGCTCATTAAACAAAGGGCTAAGCTGCTTAATACCAACTTTGACATGCACCTGTTTAACCAATTTCCATCTGAGTCTGTGGGAGCCAGTGCTGTGCAGTAGTTAGATTCTGAGTATGAACTTGTGTCATGAGATCTCTTTACCCTGAGCTGACCTCAACAGCCAAACAGGGCACACCATCTGCAGTCAGACTAGCTGAGACACGTATGGCTACAGCACATTGGGCAGACGGCAGCCGCTGCCACTCCTAAATTGGCAGGCAGAAAGAGGCCATGTTCAACCTCTATTCTAGCTCACTGACCTAGATTTTTCTTGTGTTCATTAAATGTCATGTTCCGTAGATCAAATGCCAAAGCCCAAGTCCTCGAATGAATCTAGAGTGAAATTGTGGAGCAACTGAAATTCATTGTGTATTTTTCACTGGTCCTCAGCCAGTGCCTATCTCCCCACCATCCGTCAGTCCCATCAAATTAAACAGAACCCAGTAATGGCACAGAGCTGTGGCAACAAGAATTCCTGTCTTAAGAGAGACTTCTAAATGAGTAAATCTTTAAAAATGGAATGAATAGATTCAGCTAATTGGGCCAAAGTACATAATTTATCTAGCTTGGTTTGCAAGCATTGGAGAGTCACTAGGCAAGGGAATCCAGTAGAATAGCTCCTAGTACTTTGTTTTATTTGTTGTTTTTGTACTAAAGACTTGTAAAAATAAGTATCTGGGCACTAGTCTATCTTTGTGAATGGGAAGACAATTGATGGAATGCTGGTGAGAAGCCACAGATTGGATGTTGAGAACAAGTTTTCTTCTTACCCAATAGCCACAAGGGGGACAAGGGAAACTTACAGTGTGGTCATGTGACTGGCCATGTGACTGATTTTGAGTCCTTGCTAGTGTCAGATCCAAAAGAAACAAATGGCTATCTGTAGTGCCTATTAGCATACCACAGCATACTGGAGGGAAATGGGGGCTGCTCCTTGCTCATTCCATACCTGTCACTCTTCTCAGCTCTTCTCACCATACCCCTTAACCTAGACTTCTCCAGCTCAAGGGCTTCCCTTCCCTCAGCTGCTCACTCTGGTGTAACTCCACTCTACTGGCCTTGCACTTTCTTGGTCTCGTCTCTTCTTGTTCTGTCTTCTGTGGTCCTCTGCTTTTTGCTCTCTCTCTCTCTCTCTCTCTCTCTCTCTCTCTCTCTCTCTCTCTCTCTCTCTCTCTCTCTCTCTCTCTCTCTCCTACACCCTCCCCTGTCTCTCTGTCATCTTCCTCCCTTGACCCTGTCTCCTTTTTGACCTCTCTCTTTTCACTTCCTTTCTCACTGACCCCACTCTGCCTGCCATGGCCCTACTCAGTCTGCTGGCCATGTTTAGTCTACTACGTTTTCTCCCTTTTCTGGACTCTTTCAGGTGCCTTTTGGCTGTTCTCCTCTCAACCATACCTTGGAGCATTCATCTCCTCACTTTATAAACATATGGGTTTTTTGTTTTGTTTTGTTTTAATTCTGGTTCCGTTCATGTTTTGATTTGTGAATTTTCTTTGGGGGTTTTATTTGTTTGTTTGCTTGCTTGCACTTTTTTTTCTATTTTGCTGTTGTTTACTGGACACACTGAGTTAAAAAGAATTTTATGGAAAGAAGATCAGTCATTGTCTATTAAGAAAATATATAGAGAGAAAGCAAAGATCTAAACTAAGGTATTAAAATTTAAAAAAAATGTGAACATGTGGAAAGACATGTAAAAAGGTAGGGCTCACATATCTTGTAACATTTTGATGTTTGTGCATTGGGGACAAGAAGTGGCTGAGGATAACTGAGTTTTCCACCATGTTATAAAAGTTTGTAGAACACAAAGCAAACCTCTGAAAACTGGCACAAACAAACGAGCTGCAAAATGTAATAAAGAAGAAAGGAATTACCCTTGGTGATTCTAAAGCTCCGTGTCTTACTGCAAGGCCTGGAAAGGTACTTGAGGAAATCATCTATCAATTTTCAGCCTTCTGTGACCAAAAAGATCCTGAGTTGCTACTTCAACAGCTTCCCAAAGATCAGATGGCATAAGCTAATTTCATCCCTTCCTGTAATGGATCAACAGTCCAAAGTGACAAAGGAGGGTGAGATTGTGATCAGCCAGGACCTCAGTACAGCTCTGATGCTGATCTCATTTTCCATGGCATTCTAATTTTTTTTAAATTAAGTCTGTTTTTCCCCCAGAGCTGAGGACCGAACCCAGGGTCTTGTGTTTGCTAGGCAAGCGCTCTACCACTGAGCTGAATCCCCAGCCCCATGGCATTCTTATAAGCAAGTCAAAGCAAATGAGCATATTTCACGATTGTGCTCAGGAGGGTGTTACCAGAAGCCCAAAGGAGGAAAACGAAGGAGAAAAAAGGGCAGTGCTGTCATGAATCTTGTATGAGTCTTTCTTAGCAGCCCCTGGGGAGGAAAGCTAACCTTTGCTTCTTCATTTGGAAGGGGTTGTCAACAGGGTGTCACCTTATCAATAACAGTGAGGTAATGTCCTTGTTCCTCAAACATGTTTGAGATAGGAAAGGATAGGGGTGCTCAGTGGGTGATGCTGATGTGACAGGACATCATATAGCTAAACATTAGAGGGCACCTCTCTCACCTGATGAAAATGACTGGATCCTGCATTAGAATCGTCAACTTATCCTCCTACATCTCACTTCAAGCTTTATGTCAAAGTTTACAATAGGCTGAAAATAGCTGAAATAACTCAGTTTGAATTACTTGAGAATGGGAAAGGAATTGTTCAAAAGACAAATTCTCCTAGATCTCCAAGCATATAAGAAGAACATAGACAAGAATATGGAAGAGAACAGTGTGGAATACTGAATCCAAAGTTAGCTTGGTGTGTGATTATGCTAACTAATTGTGTGGGAATGGTTTGAGGGAGGTTAAGCAAGCCTGGCATTCTAGAAAGGAGCACCCCTAGCTGCTGAATGATACCTGATTTCCACGATTAGAAATGAAAAATAAAATGGACTGAGTGACTTCTGTGAGCCTAACACTATGTATGCTCTGGTCTCTTACTAAGGTCTTCTTAAAGCTGTCTGCATAGAGACTCCATCCTCCTCCTCTTATAATGGATGCCTTATGGTCAAGACAAG
Source organism: Peromyscus maniculatus bairdii (assembly GCF_049852395.1). Lineage (NCBI taxonomy): Eukaryota > Metazoa > Chordata > Mammalia > Rodentia > Cricetidae > Peromyscus > Peromyscus maniculatus. The sequence goes on along the minus strand of NC_134852.1, from coordinate 166,883,737 downwards.
CAAAGTCCCATACTCAGAATCCAACAGTGAAGCAGCTAGATGAGGAGTCAATGAGACAGCTCAACCCATAAAGGCATTTATCACCAATCTTGATCTCAGGGACCCACATGCTGAAAAGAGAGAACCAAATCCACAAGTTGTCCTTTGACCTCTGTAAACACACACACACACACACACACACACACACACACACACACACACACACACACAGAGTAAATAAATGTAAATTCTTTCAAAGCAGTTCAGAACCCCTTTTGATTCTGAATAGGGCATTAAAAGGGCAATCCTTTGAGTTAATGTTTGCATAGGCTTAAGAAATTTGATACTCTTAATATTGGCAAATTATTTATATTTTAGTACAAACAGCGTTTAAAATCTCCTCAGAGGTCCTGGAAAAAATTGATAATACCAGCTCAGTTGGTAGAGTACTTGTCTTTCAGGCTCTCGGCTCTAGAGTAATCCCCAGAGCCATATAAATTAGGTATGGTGATGCCTGGTTGTAATCCCAACACTTGGGAGGTACAGGCAGAAGAATCAGAAATTCAAGGCCATCCTCAGCTACAAAGCAAGTTTGAGACAAGCCAATTTACATGAGACTTTGTCTCAAACAACTACTACTACTACTAATAATAATAATAATAATAATTTAATAATAATAATAATAATAATAATAATAAATAAAAGATGAGAGTCAAATAACTGAGAAGAACAGAAATACTGTCTGGACATGTGGGATAATGAAGTTCAGGAAACTCAGACCCAGAGATGCAAATGCCGTAAGAAATGCTTCTTGGCTAAACACTTTCAGCCCATTGCAGAGGATCAAAACTATGAATTGTCTTAAATTCAGATAATGGTTCCCTGTCCCCAAATATGTAATCCAAACATATACATCAAACATGACACACAGACTCAGATAAGAATGGATTAGGTTGGTAATAGTCCTGTACCTTAGAAAGCCAATATTGTCACTAGATTTAAAATGTCATTTGGTACACAGAGACAAATTTTTAGATGCAAGTTCCTCAGCTACTTATGGCCAAAGGCTCACTTAATCCATGTCTTCTGACTTCAGTGGACAGGCTTTCACCCCTGAGAATGATGACCGTGTTTTAGGTGTTTTACAGAGTTTATATTTGTGTTTTTCTGATACAAGGGCTTTGTTTGGTCAGTACTCCTCAAACTTTGGGGCCATCCAGGTTCTTTAACCCTTAATTGTTTGCCAGCTTAGAATGTGAGATAAAACCAGAAACTAGGATGTTGTTGTAATGTACATTTGTTCATTTCAGTTTTTCCAAATTGCATTCATTCTTTTTCCTATTGGTAATAATGTGCTGGTTTCCTTTGGGTTTGTCTCCTTCTGGTTCATGGGGAAGTGACACTTTTCCACATACTTCAGCCCCAAGAAGAGGCTCCAGTTTTTCTCCACATAGCAGAAATTCAAAAGTATTCTAGAACAGCATGGCTATTTCTCTTACTGAAATGAGATCCCAGCCTAGGAACAATTGAACACATCAAGAAGAACAAAGTGCAGCCAGGTCAGGCTATGGGGAACAGAAGCTTCATGGCATGAGAAACCTCAACATTAAATTGCACGGGAAGACACACATAAATTTGAGTCATTATACCCCAAGTTACAAATACAGCAAGCTCGCTTTTCTGTCTCTCATAATATAAACATCTCAACAAGAGCCATCTGTCCTTGGATTGAATAAAAACTGATGCACTGTACGGCTGACTGGTTGAACTTAAATAAGCGACCACAGATGGTATGATCAGCAAGTGAGTCCCAAAGCCTTCCATGCAGAAGGAAGGGGCGGTGGTGCTACATGGAAGTCTCATTCAGAGCACGTGTTCTGCTATGGTCAGGGGTGGGAGCAACGGGAAAGGAAGGTGAGCAAGGCAGTTCCACACATTCAAAAGAGCTTGACACAAGCGTCTTAGAGACATTAACTGATGAGAAACAACCCTTTGGTATGGAGTGAGATTTGAGCAGCGACAGCATTAGTACTGTCTGCCATATTTATTTAGAAACTGTGTACAAAGTCTCTGAGATGCCAGCATTCCCTAGTTTTAGGGAAAAACTTTCTTCCAGAATAATTTGCTCAAAGTTGACCTAACAGCAGCATCAGCACTGATAACTTGTACAAAATGTACTTTTTTTTTTTCTGGCCCCACTTAGACCTCCTAATTCAGACACTGGAGATGAGTCCCAGAAGTCTGTGTTTTAACAAGATATGTGGGTAATTCTCTTTCATATTCTAATGTGAAGATTCCTGGTCTTAAGGGTTTCTTAGATGTTCTTAAACCTAGATGTTCAACAAATATGTATGCTGAAACCTTAACCCCTAGTTTGATAGTATTAGTAGCTGGGGCCTCTGGGTGGTACCAAATCATGAGCGTGGAGTCCTTAGAGACTTCAGAGAGATCACTCACCGATTTCGCCAGGTGAAAACCGAAGGTCACTGCTACCTGTGAGCCACCAGGAAGTGGTCCCCACTCCACAGTTCACTCATCACTGTCCTGTTCTAGTTAGTCTCTGAGTGTGAGGAGGTAATTCCTGCTGTTTATAAACCATCTAATCTTTGGTATTTTCTTGTGGCAGACTGAATAGACTAACATATTAGATATTCACAAGTTTGAATTGGGAACAAGTTACATGTTTATTTTCACTAACCTCTAGTCAAAGTTTAGTATTTGTGTTTTGAGCATGGACAGGGACCCAGAACTCGCCTGTTCTCCAATTGAACAGAGAGGTATTCTCGGATCACATTTAAGGGTTTGCAGTTATGGTAAAACATCATTGCTGTCTTGAAATTATGGTAAATACGTGGCGGGTTGCTAGTTGTGGTTGTTACTGCATTTGTTTGTTTGTTTTCTGTTTGTTTGTTTGAAGCACTTTTAGAGAAGACGGTGCAGTGTCTGGATAAGAGAAAATATTCTGTTGTAAAGGGAGGAAGTGCTTACTTTCAGGATCCACAAAAGAAGGGTTTGGGCAGTTGACAAGTGAAGAGAAACACCAGGCAGAGCAGGGACAAGATTAAAGGTAGCTCCCTGGGGGCAGACAGTAAACAGAAACCTCATCAAAAGGAAGCCAGGCTGCCCTAGTGAAAAGAAAGTGGCAGTCTTTCCCTCAGAACAAGCCCACAGGTCCCACATGCCTCAAATCCATTGGGGAGACAGCGGGTCATCTGGGTCAGCAAGTGGAAGAGTTCTCCCAGCTCACAGGGCTGTGGCCAAGTGCCATCTAAAGAAGAGCTCATTGTTTAAAACTGAGCTACCCTACAGGGCCTGAGAACAGGGAGTAGGTCCAAGCCTGAATTCAACCTTCTTCAGTCCAAAGAATGAAGTAAGAGACAGCTGTAGACAGGGGAAGGGCCACATAAACAAGTCTCAAAGAGCTGAAGGCAGAAGGCTCAGCTGGGACAGTAGAGTGTATAGTAAAGGGAACCTGATATCGGGCCATGTCATCTGAGGTAATTCTGGAGTTTGATAACCCTGAGCTGGAGGTCAGCAGGTAGACCAGTGTCTGGAGCCAGCTACGATTCACTGCTATCGGGTAGAGAAGTATTCAGAGATGGATCCGTCCAGCGGGGTGACCAATGCTTAGTGAGCTGTCAAAGGAGAAAGGCAGTTCTCTGCCTTCACAGCCCTCAGTGCTGGGAGACAGCACCCAGCCACTCCAGGGAATATGATGTAAGGAGTCTCGGGGGAGGGGAGGGGACCTGCCAGACTACGCAGGACAAAGCCAACTGTGGCCAGCACAAGCATTTGGGAGCCAAGAAGAGAAGCTACTGAAATGAGGATGGCTCTGGTAGACACAAGGCACTGGTCTAGTGCACGTCACTGCTAGCACGAGTCACAGCAAAGTCAGGAGTCCACTAGCTTGACTGCCAACCCCTCCCCCAGTCTGTGTGTCAGAGGCTGCAAGTAACAAGAGTAGCACCTCAAAAAGAGGTCTAGTGCTTTGTCTCTGTCTTCTTCCTGTGCCTTTTCTTCCTTTGTCTTCTCTTTCCTTGTCCCTCTCTTTCCTTATCTTTGCTCCTGCCCTTATGCTTTTTGATCCTTGTGCTCCCTTTTTCTCCTCTTACTATACCTTTAGCATTTATTTTTAGTTTATAATTTTTTTTTTATTTTACTTCTTTCTTATTTTTATTTTAATATGAATGGGTGTTTTGCCTGCATGTATGTCTATGCAACACAGATGTGCCTGATGTCTGAAGAGGCCAGAACAAGCTATTCTACAGTCCTTGCTGATTCCTCATCTGCAAGCTACAGAAGGGCCAAAGTGTTTACCTGAAGGCACCAGGCAGCCAAAGCGTTTACGGATGGCCCAGTGACTTGATGGAGAATCTGAGCAGTAACAGTGACTCAGTGGCTTTTAAATTTTTCATGTTGTAATTTTTAAAAGTCTCCCAATCTACTTTTGGTTATGAATTTTCTCATGATTAGGACATCTTTCTTGTTGTTGTTTATTCTTTTAAAATTTTGTCTTTAATTTTTCTAATCCCCCTTTTTCTCACCTCGGTCATATTTTTCTCCACTTTCCCCCTTTTTGCTATTTTAACCTTGCTTCTCTTCTATTTTTCCTCTCCCTCTCTCCCTTCATTTGTTTCTATTCCCTCAGTATATTGAAGAATTTTTCACACGATATATTAAATTTTCCATGTTCTGTTTTATGGTAATTAGTGATGTATCACAGGCTTTAACTTATTGTAATTGTATTTCCATACCTTGCTTGATTTGGTACTATGGCTGTTATAATTAGTTTATTTTCTCCTTCCCAAGAGGTACTAATTATTGAACCTTCTAGAGTAGATTATTCACAACAAAGAGATTCACAAATAAAACTGGAAGAAATGGCCAAATGAACAGATGCACAAACCACAACAGAGAAACATAAAAATCATGGAAAAGCAAGGTGTTGTGACCCTTACAAAGATCACAACTTCCAGCTTCTGAAGACAAAGATACGGAAATGGGTAAGGCCAGACAAGATTTCAAAGATTTGCTAGCAAGAAACCATCAACCATCTCAAAGAAAATACTAACAAATAAGTGAATTGCATAAAGAAATCAACTTAGGGCATAGGGAGGAATCCAAACAGTAAAAGAAAGGGTCACATATAGACAGAGGCAATGAATAAATAAACATGATACAAATGAAAAAAATGCAGAGTTGTCATAAATGAAAACTCAGTAACTTGAATAAAAAGCCTAGCAGAGAGTATTGCCAACAGATTCAAACATGAGAAAGAACATCAGGTGTGAAGGGCTAAGCTGAAGCAATACTACAGCCAAGCATCAGTACCAGAGAAACCTAATTGAGCATAACAAAAACATCCAAAACTCTGGGGTAAGGTCATGGCACCAAATCCAAGAATCCACAAAGTAAGATAAGGAGCTAAGATAAAAACTAAAGGCATAGAGAATCTGTTCAATAAAATAACAGCAGAAAAACTTCAAAATACAGAGAAAGAACTGGAAATCAAATAAAGGGGCATTAAAAATCTCCAATAGACATGTCCAGAAATGAACCTCCCTCTGACTTATTGAAAGCAATTTGTTAAAAATACAAAGTGATTACACAATATTAAAAGCTGAAATAAAAAAAAAAACTACAAACTCACTTACAAAGGCAAGATCATTGAACAAACATCAGATCATTGATTAGCAAGCCAGGAAAGCATGGAATGATATATTTCAAGCCATGGAAGTAAATAACTACCAACAGTGGTAGTTATACCCAACAAAACTTGCATTTAAAATTGATAGAGAAATGTGACATTTCAAGATATGAACAAAATGAGGTAATTAATGGCCACCTAGCAAACACTACAGAAATTTCTTAAAGGAATACAACACAGAGAGGAGGAAGAAAGTCAGTCTCAATTGCAAGAACACAGGAAAGAATGAATTTCCTGAGAGGAACAGATAGATGAACAAAAGAAAGTTAAGAGTGACTCCATCATGTCCAGCACAGCGAACTATCAAACCTCTGATAGCAATAAGGAGAAAGGTGTGTGCTGCCTCTAGAAACCATGTGGAAGCCCATGATCTGTGCTGTGGCTGACTGCTATGAGCAAGGAAGCTTCTTTGGCAGGGGTGTCAATGACTGCAGACTCATAACTGAAAATGAGAGACATAGAAGACTTCTGTGACTACCCTCCCCAAAACAGAAACAGTTCAGACAGAAAGCTACTGAAGAGAGTCCTTAAAAATTGTGTTAATGATGCTGAAGTGGAGCTCTTCACCATTGATGGTTTGTGGAGGGGGAGTCAATTATCTTTAAGTGTCTGGCCATTGGAAGTTTGAGCATGCTTCAGTGAGTATACAGGCAACATGAGTATACAGGCAACATGAATTGGACTTGGTGTGGGTTTTTTTGTTTTTTTTTGTTTTGTTTTTGTTTTTGTTTTTTTGGTTTTTGCAGGGAGAGGGAGCAAGGATGGGAGGGTGAACCTGGGAAGAATGGAAAGTGAGTGTGACCAGGGTTCATTGTATGAAATTCCCAAATAATCAATAAAAATATTATGTTGGGGATAGAGAACATACCACAGTATAACTAACCAGAAAGTCAATCAGTAAAATTACAGGGATCAGCAAACTTCTTTCAATAATAACCTAAATATAAGCTCAGCACACCATAAAAAGACACAGACCAGTTGACTGAATTAAGAGGGGGAGCCAGAGGGGTTCAGGACATCAGGAGCACATGCCCATGGAACCAATTAAACAGAGTTCAGAAGGGCTCGGAGAAACTAAAGTGGCAATCACAGAACCTGCATGAGTCTGTACTAGGTCTTCTGCATATACTTTGTGTTTGTTTAGCATGGGTTTTTGTGGGACTCCTAGCAGTGGGAGCAGGGGTGTCTCTGACTCTTTTGCCTGCTCTTGGGATCCTTTCCCTCCTCCTACTGGGTTGACTTTTCGAATCTTGATATGAGGGTTTGTGTCTAGTCTTGTTGCATCTTGTTATGTCATGTTTGGTTGGTATCCCTGGGAGACCTGCTCTTTTCTGAAGGAAAATGGAGGGTCAGTGGATCTGGGGGAGTAGAAAAGTGGGGGACACTGGGAGGAGTAGAGGGAGCGAAAGCTGCAGTCAGGATGTGTTGTATGAGAAGATAAATAAATAAATAAATAAATAAATAAATAAATAAATAAATAAATAAATAAATAAATAAATAAGAGAAACTATATCCAATAATCTGTTACTTCTGAGAAACATACCACACTGGCAAAGACACCACTGCTGGAGTCAAAGGATACAAGTCATTTTATCAAGTAAATGAAAACCAAAGCAAGTTAACGTGAATATTTTGATATCTGATAAAACAGACTTCAGCCAAAATTAGTTATAGATAAAGAAGGTCTCTAAACACTAGTAAAGGGAACAACTCATCAAGAAGATATAGTTGTAAATACATATGTATTGAACATTTAGATTTCTCCACCCTATAAAACAAATGCTAAATCATAGCAACAGAAACTACACAAATATTGGATATATTTGTGTATATAATACAGGATAATGATACAACACAACAACAGAAAAAAATGATAAGTGAATTTCCATAATCAACATAGATACAAAAGGTCTCAATAAAATATTTAAAATTGAATTTAATAGTAGATTAAGTTCATACATTATCATCATGTTAGTTTCATCACAGAGATGCAAAGATGGTTTAATATATGCAAATCAATAAATTGAAATACTGCAGATAAACAGATGAACAGAAATCATATGATCATATTCTTCTCTTGATGGTCCCCTTCCTCATCTTTCATAATTCTCTTTCTTTTTTTTAAAAGATTTATTTATTTATTATGTATGTAGTATTCTGTCTGCATGTTTGCCTGCACACCAGAAGGGGGCACAGGGTCTCATTACCGGTGGTTGTGAGCCACCATGTGGTTGCCGGGAATAAAACTCAGGACCTCTGGAAGAACAATTAATGCTCTTAAACTCTGAGCTATCTCTCCAGCTCTCGTAATTCTCTTTCTGCTTTCTTCATACACACACACACACACACACACACACACACACACACACACACACACACCATTTAAATCTAGATTCTGCTGCATATGTTGACATCAGGGTGTGTAATATTTGTTAAGTCTATCTTATCTCACTCAATGTAATGATCTTTAGTTTCATCCATTTTCCTGAAACTATCAATTTATTGTTAATTTAAATTTTCTATGTTTGAGAATTTCATATATTAATACTGTATTTGCATTATCTCCACCCTTCCCTCTGCCCTCTTCAATTCCTCTTGTGTCTTCCACATTCCCTTTCAAGTTCATGACTCTTCATTAATTATTACTTTTACACATCGCATTTATTTTCTTCTGGCATTTGGGGATATTACTTTAAAGTCTTTGACCCATTTTGAATTTCTTTTTTGTTCAGGGCCAGATACGAATTAATGAACACTTCTAGTGTGTTTTTCAATTTATTTCTTTAGGTTTAAAAGTTTTCATTGAACAGGTATTTCATTCTTTGGTTAGATTTATTTCTAGGTATTTTATTTTTCAAAGCTATTGTAAATGTGATTTTTTTCTTGACTTCTTTCTTGGTAAGTTTGTGATTAGAATATAGAAGAGCTACTGATTTTTTGCATGTTGATTTTGTGTTCTTCTACTTTGCTGAAAATGTTCATCAGATCTAAGAATTTTCTGGTGAAGTTATTAAGGTCTTTCAAGTATAAAATCATGTCTTCTGTAAGTAGGGATAATTTGACTCTCCTTTGCTATTTTTATCCTTTTTATTTTTTCTAATGTCTTACTGCTCTAGTTAAGATTTGAAGTACTATGTTGAGTGAGAATAAAGAAAGTGGGCACCCTTGTCTCATTCTTGGTGACAAAGGAGGCAATTGAAGGGGAAGAGCAAACAGGAAGAAAGCAGAATAATACCTTTGTATGAAAATGTCACAGTGAAGCCCATTTCTTTGCATGTTAACCAGAAGCTAATATTAAAAAGTCGAAAGAAACGTGTATTGCTATATTTAAAATCTTTAATTATGTTGATACCTATATTTAAATATGAAGTATTTCCTTTGCAAATCTACATATTTTGTTTTATGTGTTGAATTACTAATCCCAGGATGAAGGCCCCAGACTCCACCGGGCCTCTGGAGAAAGTCTTGGCTCATCCAAGGCTCTGCCTTGGGAGTAGTACTGTCTACAACTCTGTCTCTTACTTCATTGTTCCAATCAGAAGGAAGAGAAATTATCTGAAAAGAAAGAGTTCTAGAAGCTGCCAACAAAGTCTTAAGTCAGCAACTCTCCCCCTGCATCTTCCTAGAAGCAGAGCAAGCATCCTTCTCTTTTTTGAAGCAAGCATTCCTGGTATAGTAGGCTCCAGGATGGTCCAGCTCTGTCCTGTGAGTATCTGACTGTTTCTGAACCAGAGGACCAGAAAATGCTCTGGAATCATACCTTATTCAATTCATCTTGACAATCACAAAGCTATTTGACCCTTGACCTCCCTTTATGCTCTGTGTGGTTTTTCTCTTGGCTTTTCTTTAAGGCACGATGATCTTACTATGTTATCCAAGCTGGCCTTGAACTTATGGACTTAGTTCTCCTCAGCCTTGAGTACAGCTGAGAATATAGGCAAGTGCTGTGGGATGGTCTGTATGTCAAATTACTCTGATTGGTCAATAAATAAAACACTGATTGGCCAGTGGCTAGGCAGGAAGTATAGGCGGGACTAAAAGAGAGGAGAAAAGAAAGAACAGGAAGGTGGAGGGAGACACTGCCAGCCGCCGCCATGACAAGCAGCATGTGAAGATGCCTGTAAGCCAAGAGCCACGTGGCAAGGTATAGACTTATGGTAATGGATTAATTTAAGCTATAAGAACAGTTAGCAAGAAGCCTGCCATGGCCATACAGTTTGTAAACAATATAAGTCTCTGTGTTTACTTGGTTGGGTCTGAGCGGCTGTGGGACTGGCGGGTGACAGAGATTTGTCCTGACTGTGGGCAAGGCAGGAAAACTCTAGCTACAGGCATGTCCCATCACATCTGGCTCATATCTGTTTCTTAATTGTTTCAAACCCAGGCAGCACAGATCAGCACCCTGCTTGGGCTTTTTTGAAGCTTTTCTGAAACCTGTCTTTACATCTTGTTTTTCTTCTGGGTAGGTTAGAGCCAGGCAAAGCAATATATTTCCATCCGGGAGGTTTCTTAATTGTTCCTCAAATAGTACTGGTACTAGATGCCAAAAAAAAGTCAGAAATGATGCACTTAGAATATGGCTTTAGTTTAGTGGCATTGTGCCCTCTATGAAGGGATACTAGTCAAGGTCATCTTTGTGTAGCCCATGAATTCCATAAGCCTGCTGTCAAAGTTCTTTCTTAACTAGTGGGCACAAAGCCTATGGAAGCTCCACAGACAAGATGCTAGATATTTTCTAGAACTTCAGATCAACTATTTTTCCCATAGTAGTACCACTATCAACCTTAAATTTATGGTGAACTAAAAAAGAGCAATCATGATTAGCTATGTAGTGTGCAAGGACATAGGGCAGCCAAAATGATGAATTCAACACTTCAAATGGGTCATCGCCATATCAGCTCTCTTCCCCTATTAGCATGAACTGTTTAGGCACATTTGCTATACAAAGCTCTATGTTGATACCCTTTCCCCTATAGTTCCCATAGTGCTGTGAGCAGGAATTGCCAATATTCTTTTGTAGGTGAAAGAACTGAGGTTTAACGAAATTAAAGTGTCTTTTCCAGGCCCCTTGATAATGATGCAACTAAGGAACCAGGCTCCTAGCAACAATCCCTTTCCTCTTTCTCCTGTTGTATCACGTGAACCTTGAATCTGGTTGTGTATCCAGTTCAGGAGCCACACTATCTAAGATGCCTGACTCCAAGTGTTTTCACAAGGTATCCAGTTTAAACCTCATGCAATGCTACATGAGTCATATTATCACCTTAAGTAGACAAGAATTAGGAAGTAGAAGAGATGTATTTGATCTTCAGCTACACAGAGCTGACATTTGAACCCTAGTTTTAACCCAAGTCAAAACTTGATACATTATGGTTTAAAAAGCTTTGATGGCAATAATTCCTTATCCATGGCCTTTGAGCCTGCCAGTCTTGTCTGAGGTAACTGGCAGGCCACAGAGAGGACACTGCCAACAGAGCTCAGTGCACCAAACAGCACAGCCACTTGGATTTTCAGCCTGCTTGCATTTCCAATGGGAGCGTTTGCTATATTTAAGCCCTAGTGAATTCTTCTGACTCCCATTGCAGACAGTTATTTGCTACAATATGATGACAGCATATTTCTCTTTTGGAATGTGGAATGGAAGGGCTGAAGTAATGGTCAGTCCTCCCCCTTGTGATGAAAAGAGAAAGCTGGGAGAACATAGCAGCTTTGACGTTTGTCAGCTTGTTAGCAGGAGTCTTCAGGACACATCTTTATTTCTGTAGTCAGCCCTCGTTGGTGCTAACAAAAAGTGACTGCAGTCTGGGCATAGAGGAAATTTCATTACTGTGTTAAAAATAATCAAATAAAGAGACTGAGAAGTAAAGCCAAGTTGGACTGGCTAAATGTAAGACAAGCCATGCTTAGGTTACTTAAGGAGTAACAACTGCTGTTTTGAAAAGCAGTTATTTGGAGGACATTCCATGAATGGAAATATTGAGTATCATCTATATTGTGCTGAGCAGTGAGGAGATACCTGCTTCGAGGCTAATATGATAATGGCTTCATGAGAGACTGGAGGAAAGGCAACTAGGAATATACTTTCCGACTTTTTTGGTTTTGTTCAGTTAAAAATAAAAGCCTCATTAGAGAGTTTTAAGTGAATTATATTTCTACATTTCTCTTGCAATTAATTTTTATGCAGCCCAATTGTAATTTGCAAGTAAGATGCTTTTGCCCTGAGCAGGGTGGCATGAGTCAGCTGAGGACCAGCAGAGGGCAGTGCTGAGCTGAAGCTGGCTCAGGCACTTACTTGGGGCTATAAAATTGCGCTTATTATTAAATGAAATCTTACGGCTAACTTAGCCACAGAGGAAATTAAACTGCTAATTATGTGTGTTTAAGCCACTAAAAAGGGCCCAGTTGTTGCTCCATATTTCAGGAAACACCTCCTCATCTCTAGATTTAAAATATATAATTATGCCTAGAAATAGTACCTATTAACAATTATATACAATATTTTTTAAATTTTTAGACTTATCTGTTTTCATAGCCTGTCTCTTTTTAACCAAATAAACAACAGATTGGTGACTTTAGTATTGTGATTTCTTTAATAGAGCACATCAGTGACTTTAAATGAGTAACACACGCTCAAATTATATACAGGTCAGAGTTCTAAAGGATTGTTTTTATGGCATTTTCTTGAAAAACAAACAAACAAAAAAATGAGGATTTCTGTTGAGGCAAAAATGTGCAAACCTGGAAAGGGCCAGGCTGGTTTTCTGGAAAGAAAAATGATGATTCAACTGTGCATGCATTTAGACAGGTAATGTCATTGTCAAACTAACCTCATAACCATGAAGTACAACAGACATCTCAGGGAAGATGAAAAGTCAAGGACCAGCCAAGACTGGGTTGGGTACTGTGCCTTGCAGCTTGGAAGCTATCTGTGCATCACCACACAAGCCAAGGGGAGAGAAATTTGATGCTTGGTAGTAACAAAAATATAAATAGGAATTGGCTGTGAGTATCTGTCAGCTTAATGATCTATGTGGCTCAGACCCTTAAGTTTCCAACCGAGTTTTCATTTTTCTATTATTCAGGATCTGGTTTCTCATAGTGTTTCCTGAGGCCAGCTGGGGTACCTTTCCCCCTTCTAGATAGGAATCTGCATCCTAACAAGTCTGCAAAGGATACAGTTGCACCCTCAAATTTGAAGAGCACTATGTTGGGTCTTACATCTATAGTTTAATTTCTCACCGAAGTTTATTTCCCACCACTTTAATATAGGAATGGCTCATAAAACCTCACCTCACTCATTTGCAATTAATTAAAGGAAGTTTTGGGTTGTTAAGTGTGTGTGTGTGTGTGTGTGTGTGTGTGTGTGTGTGTGTGTGTGCCAATTGCTGCTGTTTCCCACTTTGTGACAAACAAAACATTTGAAAATCTAATGGATTTGTTTTTCCAGCTGGACCTAACACACTGGACTTTCCTAACTTCAAGAGAATCCTGGAAGGATGAATGCCACCTACAACATGCTCTTGAAGATTTACTTTCTGCGGGTGGCCCTGCTGAGAGTGAGCTCCCGGGGTCACCACCCTGTCATGGCTCTTCTGTCCACTTTACTGCATGCCTTTTATGGGTCTCATGAAAAAATGATAATGACCCGTTTTCTTACCCATCAAAAGCTATAAACCAGAAGCCTCTCCCACGTTCCTGGAGCAAGAAGGGCAGTGTGGCTAAGTCAGCCTGTCAGAGTGACGAGGCTCTCCACCTTGGCAAGTGAGATTAGTCTAAATCAAATACTTCCCAGCTTGCCAATTGCAACTAATTCCCTTGAGGGAGTACAAGAGCTACGCGAAGCGTTTGGTAAGGCCAGGCAGGTAAAACCATCTTCTAATCTTGTTAAAGTCTTGTGCTGCCGGGCTCTGTGATGGACTCAGAAATCGCTACACATCCTCAGCCCCATGTTATAAAGAAATGCAGCTTTCAAGGACTGAAGACAAAATCTTCCCTGCTACATAGCGGATAGCGAGGTTCTGTGTAGACAGCCCCACCGCCTTGGATAAACTGCACCCCACGTTGTCTTCCTGCCTCTGTGCCAGGAATAATCAAAGGATCTAAGCTGCCAGGCTTTGCAAGCCGTGAGCTGAAATCCTTAGGCAACAAACAAGAGTGGCTTATGCCTGCCTGTGTGCAGACTGTGGGCTGTGGAAGAGGCAGGCTCGGAGGCTGGCGCAACTTGTGTGCCTCCTGGATGGCTGCTGACAGGGAGGACCCACGCCTGCTGCACACTCAGAGTGGACACCTGAGGCCCACAGGCCAGGAGCAGGAAGGACTTCCCGGATGACACAGCAGGGTGTGTCAGTTACCTCTCCTTTCCTCCTGAAGCAGAAAGATAGGAATGAAGCCCACAGGTCCAGCCTTCTCCATTTAGAAAAGAAACTGCAGCAGAAATATGCGATTTTCTTTTGCTTTGTGAGTCCTGGCCGCCCCAGCACCCCAAGCCCTCCTTTCTCCTTCCTAGCTTTTTAATAGGAACACATGAGGCCGCAGTGAACTGGAGAATGAGGTGTTCTGGGGGGGGGGGAGGGCTTTTAACCATGTTTTCTTTGTTTTTAAAATCAGGCTTATTGCAATTGATTTTACTTCCATGCAATGAAGTTCACTTGTTTTAATACACAGTTCTATGAGCTTCGATAAGCAAGCACCACAGTGATGAACATCTAGAACACTCTTGCTTATCCCTAACATCAATTGCTCCCCCTTACAGCCATCTCTCACCTCAACTCCCAACCCGTCTCTTTTCTGTCCCCAAAGCGTTATCTTGAGTTCTTAGGTTTACTTATTTTTACAGCCTTTCTTCTTTCCCAGGACCTGGAACAGAGGTCAATTAGCATAGTCAGAGGGAGAGGGCCGCATACAGCAGGCAAGCACAGGTTCTGATCCAGCTCTGCCTCCAGGCTCCTGCTGACTTGGAAGACACTGTCACTCACTTAAACCTACTATCTCATCCCCTAACTGCCAAGGCAATGGTCTGCAGCAATTATTTGTACAGGTAGTACTGACTACTTGCGGAGGGAGCATAAGCCACTGAGCTGCCATCCTAGGAGGCAGTGTCTAATCTCTCTCCTTGTCACTCTCTAATTAATCTTTGAGAGCAGGATCTTAAATCACATGCATTTGATCTTCTGCCATGCCTATCACAGTACATGATAAGGGAATTACCAACTGCACCATGATATCTTAGGTACTTGTAGCCATCATCTTATTTGAATGTATGTTTCAAAGATTTATATGAGTGTTTGTTTGGTTTCACAATTTGCTTTTCTGCTTTCATTTACTAGTACAGCTAGATTTACCGTTATTTAACTAGTAAATTTTATTTCATTTCATAAGCAAATGGCCTGCTATCTTGAAACATGGTGTTTCCTAGGCTGGGTTTTGCTGCAACAATGTGTGTGCAATTCCATTGACTAGGAATGAAATTCACCAAGTAGGAAATGTTCTCCACTCAGGAGGGAAGGAGAGAGGTCGGGAGGAAACAGAAATAGGCAGGGATATTTCTTGATCTTTCTTTCTTTTTTCTTTTCTTTGGGGCTCAGGAGCAATGCAGCTAGCAAATGTTAACATCTGTTTATTAATTCTTGGTGAGAAATTAATGACTTCTCATTATTTTAATATTCTACTTTACATTATCTTATTATTTTAAAATTCAAATATAAAAATAAATACATACAAAAACATTAATGAGCATATTTCTATCCTGGAATGTATAGTGTTTACCAGCAGAACTGATTTTATTCTTTTGAATATTTCATTAGTAATTAATTTTTCCGAGGTAAGATCTTTGAGACATAAGCTAATTAATTGGGGAATAGAAAGTTGAGAGTCAGATTATATGGTAACTACCATTCCTTCATCAAGAACTCTTTTTTGCCGGGTTTTGCTGTGAGAGTCCAAGTGCATTTTCCTCCTCTTTTTGTTTTTGTTGTGAAGGTTAAAAAGGAGTGCTGTGTGCTGAGGCTGGTGTGGTGGCACAGGTCTCTGTCTTAGCTCCTGGAGGCAGAAGCAGGTGAAGCCTATATGTTTAAGGCCAGAATGCCTACATGGTTTGTAGCTAGAGTTTTCCTGCCTTACCCACAGTCAGGACAAATCTCTGTCACCTGCCAGTCCCACAGCCGCTCAGACCCAACCAAGTAAACACAGAGACTTATATTGCTTACAAACTGTATAGCCATGGCAGGCTTCTTGCTAACTGTTCTTATAGCTTAAATTAATCCATTTCCATAAATCTATACCTTGCCACGTGGCTCATGGCTTACAGGCATCTTCACATGCTGTTTGTCATGGCTGTGGCTGGCATTGGCTCCTTCTGCCTTCCTGTTCTTTCTTTTCTCCTCTCTGTTAGTCCCGCCTATACTTCCTGCCTAGCCACTGGCCAATCAGTATTTTATTTATTGACCAATCAGAGTAATTTGACATACATACCATCCCACAGCAATGGTGCAGTCTAGGCCAACATTAGCTATATAAGATTTTTGTCTGAAAAAAAGAAAAGGAAATATGCACAGAATGCCATTAAAAATAACTAGGTGAGGTTTCCATGCTAAAAACAACAAGTTCCTGAGACACCTGTCATTCATCTCGTCACAGCCTCTCTTGGTGTAGTTGGCCAACACAGGGGCCCAGGGAGGAATCATGGCCTTGACTGACCTTAGTCTTCATTTATTTTGGACAGGAAATATCTGAGCTTCAGGAATAGTTATGAATTTTATCCCATTCATTCATTTTAACGGTTTTTCCTGGTACTTAATCCCATCTTACCCTCTTTGGTGACAATACTTATCAGTATACTCTTGAGGTAGCTGAGAAAATAAACAAGGCTAAAAAAATACAAATCACAATAAGTTCCCCTGGCTGAGGTGGTAAGCAAGCATGTTTCTCCACCCCCTTATGGTCTGATTGCAAAATTCCTGCTGTAGTCATCCCCTAGGCTCATTACATTACTCACACCTGTCACACAGTACAAGATTCTGCCTTGCCACCCAATGCAGAATAGATGCCATTTTCTTGCTAGACAAGCTTTATTCTAGGGAGACCATTTGCTTTCTGAAAAAAAAATTTGGCTCCAAAATGGTCCTGATCAAGATGACCTGAGAAGACATGGACTTCAAGTCAAGAAAGTCTGTGACTGTGTTTTATATGCGGAGAAGCTGAATATACAAAATACACCATAGAGTTGACCAGCAGGTACCTGAGAAAGACATGACTTTACAAGATATTTCTTCCTTTGGGGTCTGGAACATGTTCTCCCCAAGAACCTGACTTACCAGAACCAACAAATTATTATTCTCAAAATTGAGATTCGTTGGATGGGATTTGCGGCTGAACGGCATGTGTAGGACTATACCGAGTTAGATACAGCTTGACTCAACTATCATGAAGACCTGTAGGACAGGGCATAGGAGGGAGCAAGCCAGTGAGTCACATGGGATCAGCATGCAGTTTTGTTCTTCCAAGTGTGCTTCCACGACTTCTGTTGGTCCAGAGTTTAAAAAGTAATAACCACTGTGGGATGAAATTATTACATATATGGAATAATTTCCATTTTATAGCCAGAAAAGCTGAGTCACCACTTAGAAGTATTTGTTACTGATCTCATAATCAGTCAGTTGCAGACTGTCTAGTACTGTCAATAAGAATTCCCAAGCAGACTTTCTCTCTACACAGTAATGAACCACTTCCCTGCTTCCTAATGTGCCACATGTCGTCCCCAACTTGTCCTTCCATGATGCTTTAAGCACTAGGTCACTGTGTCACAATGCAGTGTCAAAATGTCATCGTCATATTGGCTGGATGATGACAGCAGGACACAAGCCAAGAGGTGCAGCAACAGAGGGACGTCTTCATCACACAGCACATAGATGGCATTACAGGCTGAATTAGTGGTTGTAAAAGGTGATTTTGAGTACTATACAAAGTAAAAAGTAAAACTACCTTATTCCAGCAGCCAAGTAGTTTGTCATTTATTTTCTGGCCTCTACTTTCCATCTTGATCTCATATTTTATTTATAGCATGAAACCTTGAAGAATAAAATAGCACCCTTTTTCCCCTTTGGTTTTTTGAGACAAGGTTTCTCTGCAGCAGAGCCCTGGCTTTCCTGGAACTCTCCATGTAGACCAATCTGGCCTCAGATTCAGAAATCCTCCTGTCTCTGTGCCCACAAGTGCTGAGATTAAAGGGCTATGCCTCCACCACCTGGCTAAAAGAACATTTAAAAAAAAAGACTTTTTTTCATTTATGTGTTATGTGTCTGTGTGAATGGATGCCATGTGTGTGCGTGGGCCCAGGGAAGTCCAAAGAGGGCACCAGACCTAGAATCGGAGCTAGAATTAGGGGGGTTTGTGAGCTGTTCAGTGTGGGTGTGTGCTGGGAGCTGAATTCAGTTTTATAAGAACAGAAAGTGTGGAGCTATACTTTTGCTAATAATATAATTGAACGTACATTGTTGCTCAAAAATCATATCTCTTTACTTTTCTATAATGAATACATATAGCTAATATGTTATATGCAAAACAGTACCAAGCATACATGTGTGTGTATAGATATACAATCATATAATACACACAGTTTGGTCAAGGACAGATTATGTATGTGATAATAGTCCCATAAAACTATAGCAGAGTTGCCGATTGGTGCCAAGGCCACTGTGATATCGCAGCACAGCTCTTGCGTATTTGTAGTGATGGCGGTACAAGCATACTCACTGTGCCAACTGTATAGAAGGATGTCACATACAATTATGTACAGTGCATAATACATGATCATGAAAGTCAATGACTATGTTACTGGTTGTGTGTACTATGTTGTATTTGGTTACTATTTTAATGTAATCTTTATTTTAAAAAAAGTTTATTTGGACCACCAAGGTGCATCAGTGTTAAAGATCCCTTCCACACAAGTGGTTGACATAAGTTTGATCCCCAGAACCCACATAAAGGTAGAAAGAGAGAACCGACTTTACAATTTTGTTGTTCTCTGACCTCCATGTGTGCACCTTTGCAAGCCCTGGCATCATGCACTTTCTCACACAATAATAAATCAGTAACTCCTCTTACCTTTTATTCAGTTCACTATCCATGTTTCTCTTGGCATTCTCCTCATCCAAACTCCAACTGGAACAGCTTGTTAATGTCTACTTATAGCATTCTAGGGCTTTTCCAGCCCGAAGTTCCTAAACTGTCCACATTCCCCTGCAAACCAGCTCTGAAGACTTCAAGACCATGGCATCAGGTGGGTCAGAGCAACCTCTGGCTCCTGGTATCAGCTTTCTGTATTGGTTTCCTTTCAGCTGTGACAAAGTACAAAACAAAAGCTGTAGAAAGGGGCTGGAGAGATGGATCAGGAGATAACAGCAATGACTGCTCTTCTAGAGGATCTGAGTTCAGTTCCTAGAAACCCATCAAGTGCCTCACAATTGCCTATAAGTTGGATTCTGACACCCTCTTCTGGCTTTATTAGCCAACTCTATGCAGGTGGTATACATAAAAGTCTCTCAGGCACAGACACATGCACACACACACACACACACACACACACACACACACACGCACACACACAATTTTTGTTTTGGTTTGGTTTAAGAAATGGTGTATTTTGGCTTACAGTTTTCACAGTGGGGAAGGCACCATCTCAGGAGTGTGAGACATTTCATCACCCTGCCTATGCAGTCAGGAAGCAAAGTGAAGAGTCCTGGTGCTCAGCTTCTTTCTAGGTTTTATTCATTCCAGAACCCAGTCCCTGGAATCATGCTAAACACAGTTAGGATGGATCCTCCCACCTCAATTAACCCAATCTAGAAACTCCCTCATTGATATGCCCAGGGATTTGTCTCCAGGGATTCTAGATCCAGTCAAGTTGACAAGTATTGATCATCATACTATGTTTCACTAGCAGCCAGGTACCACATGTGGACTATATCACTTCACTTGTGCTTGGTGTAGTTTTAGAGGGGGTATGGTAAGCTAACTCTTGAGATGAGTAGGAAGGAAAGCTTGCTTCACTGAAACTCAAAACTCAGCAACTCTGGCTCAGGGACTTGCTTGGTGGAATAGCTTCTGGAATTAAGTGATTCTAAGAGCATGGTGCTCCTCATCCTGACATCTTCTATTCCCTCTTTGAAGGTTGGGCTTTTAGGTAGCAGACCTGTGTCATAGTCTCACAGATGTCTCTCTCAACCATCTTAACCTCTCTATCCTCACCTTCTGTTAACCTTGGACCCACAAATCTACTGACCTTCTAATCGCATCTTGACATCTGACATTTGCTCCTCAACAGACCCAAACTTTCACATCATAAGTCAAGGAAAGCACTAATCATGTTATATTCTGCCCACCCAACCAAGCACAAACACACACACACACACACACACACACACACACACACACACACACACACACACACACACACATATATATACCACAACACACATACATGTCCAAGACACACACAAACACACATACATGTCCATGACACATGTATACTATCCTAGGTTGATTTGATTTTCTTCACCTTGTCCTCCCCTTTTTAGACATAAGGATTGCTCCCTTCTGAGCCTTATTCTCATAGAATGATGATGACTGATAATGTATCTTTTAAGTAAGATGTAGTCTTTTGACATTTTGATTATATGTTATATTTTTGGTTAATATAATACTTGGAACAGTAAAGAGGCTAGGAACTCTTGATGATCTTTAAAGATAACATCCAACCTTAGGAATCGTAGTGTACAGTTGGGAAGGTATTTTGGCCTCAGAGGTCCCTCACACCACAAAAATAGCTGTGTTGAGTTACTTCTCAGTGTGTGGCCATCCCTTGAATCTTCACCTTTACACTGGTACCTTCAGTGCAACAACCAATGCTGGGAACACTTCCCTCCCCAACTGGCCTTTATAAAGCCACTTCTTGCCATATGAAGGAAAAAAAGGTCTCTTTAAATGTGGTATTGGCTTGAGCTCTGTGGAGTTATGATTTAGAAGACATTAGTCTACTTGGTGCTGTTGTTTAGTATAAGTAGGGTGTGCCCCTCTGATATACTTCAAGCACACACAAGAGAGGAAAGCTGGAAATGCAGAGAAAATTCCAGGAATAACCAAAAAGGGACAGTGGTTATTAGCCTCTGCATCTAAGCTAACCTGGGGAATCGGCTGATTTCTGAAACTAGGAACTGCATCACAAGGGTGCTGAAGTGTGAACCATCTAGTGGTTACCATCTGTGGCAGATAAAATAGTTCTTTTCAATTTTTCCCAAAATATTCAAGATAGTTCAGAAAGAATTAATGTGATTAGATGGGTATTGAGATGATCATTAAAAAAAAAAACTGATGTGTCAAAATTTCAAGTTGGGCTTAATTGTCTCTCCACATAGCTTCAATTAATTTATTTACTCACTCTCCAATTTATTAAATTTGGAAACTTTACAACTCACTTCAAATGATTAGTAATGATAGCAGTTGCTAGGAAAATAAAGAATGATGTGGAAGAGTCCCTTCCTGCATTAGCCAAGAATTAATTACATGGAATGCAAGGAATGAACAACCTTCTTCAGCAGTGCTGGTTGAGGGAATATCCATTTAAGTTCTTCATATGGCAATATAAAGAATGGCAACATAAACAGTACACAAAAAAAGTTAATAAATAAGTGGTGAACCAGCATTGCAAATCAACCATTCGAGCTATTGGTGGACTTCATCACTGGTGAAATTATATATTCAGCCTACGGAACATAATTCACCCAACTTTTCCTCTTAGCATGTGAATTAACTCGAATGCCTCAGGCAGAGCGATGAGTAAGATGACAGATATAATGGCTGGCTGTTGTTAAAGAAAAAGTCCCAGGTTGTTAGTTATTTGCATCCAGACTCACCCTATCTTTTTTATATTAAGTTCTATTTTAGCTTGTTCTCCCCAGGCAAGTGGGTTTTATCTTCCCCTTGAGTCTTTGCCTACCTGATCCATTAATGATGCCACCCATCTCTTCAGATGCAATCAATGTTTTTATTTTTTTATTTTATTTTATTTATTTATTTATTTATTTTGTATGTGTGTCTTCCTTAACCAACCTACCTATCTAAACAGGATTCCCAATAGGTCCTGTATTCTTAATCAAACAAGCAAATAAACAAATTATAGCTCAGCACATTTCATGGATAAATGAAGTTTTTTTGAGGGTAGCATACAGAACATACCTTGTCATAGCTTACTGGAGTAGGCTCTGGTTGGCTTCCAGCTTTTCTATCCCTATATGCCTGCTTATGCCTGTGAGAGAAAAAGGAAGCTGAGAGAGTCACTAGCCAAGATTTCAAGGGAGGCCCTATGATCTGGCCATGTGAAATAAATGGCAGCTCCTGCTGGGACTGAGCCTGATCAGGCTAACTCTGTTATCTCCAGGTAATCCTCACTCAGATCTGGATTGTGCCTTTGAATTTATACCTGAAACCCAGTTTTAGTAATGTCTCATTGTTAACTAAAACTCACTTATACAATTTAAATGTGAATCTCACACAAACATTATAATTATCTTTCTACATGTGATTAATGACTAAAGGTCTGTAATATTGTGTATGGTTGTTTTTAATATGTACCGAGTTTGTTCAGGAACTCATCTCTAGTTTGGTGAAAAAACTTAGTTGTCAAACGGGCTTGGCTCCTTTGAGGACACACATTGTGCATCTGTAGAACAACTGTGAGACAGGAAATCATCACTGTATTCTTGGAGTTCTCGTTCTCCCATTGCCTCCAGTCACAGCTCTTCCTATGGAAGGGAGAAGGAATGGCTGCTGGAGAACTCATGAAATTCTAGATTCTAAGGAAATCCAGATTGTGTGGTCAGTTTCCTGTCACTGTCACAGATATTTGAGAATACTCCTTTATAAAGAAAAAAGGTGGACCCCATTGTCTTGAGCAAAGCTGGAGGATGTGACAAATCAAAACACCTTACCACATGATGAGGACCCAGTGAGGAAGAGATCGGGGCTCTGTGATGAAGCTATAATGACGGGCACTTAGGAAGTGAGAAGTCAGTCACAGCACTGATGCCCTAGTTTTTCCACTGGCTTCCAATAACTCCATGTCCTAGGCAACAAACCTTTAGCACATGGACTTTCCAGGGATGCTTAAGACCCAAACTATAGCAAGGTTATTTTTGTCATTAGAATGCCATGAATTAGGACCATAATGTTTGCTCAATGGTGTATTGGTTATCTTCTCATCACTCTGATCAAGTACCTAAGGCAACGTTTGGGAGGAATGGTTAGTTTGGCTCACTGTTTAACAGCAGAGGGGGACACTGGACTGTGCGTGGTGGGACTCACTCCAGTTTTTAGTGGGGGAGTGTGAAATAATGACTTGTTACATCTTCATTGACAGTGAGTCAGTGGGGAAGACCATAACCCGTAGGCCCACCTCCAATAACCCACTCTTTTCTCAAGTCCCAGACTCCTCAGTGTTCTAGGATTCTCCCAAAAGCACTGCCAGCTGGGGAACAAGTGTTCAGACATTGAGCCTGTTGGGTACATCTCACATACAAACAGTAATAACTAGTGTGTGAGTATAAAGATCACATACTGCAAAACCTTAAGTATGAATAAAACTCCTAGTGGTCATATATGAAGAAGAAAAGGTACTGGGTAACATATTTCAACTTTCTATCTTTTTTTTCAAATTTAACTTTTTATTGTTTATTTGTGGATTTTACATCATACATCTCGATCCTACTCATGTCCCAGTACCTTCCCATTTGTCCTCTACCCTTGCATGCCCCCACCCCCACAAGATAAAACAAGATATAATTTAAAAGAAAAGAGAAGAAAAATCTCTCATAGCAGAAGCTGTAGTGCAACACGGTGAGTCACACAGGCCTTTAGTCTATATAGTGTTACTTGCAAGTATTCATTGCATTGGATTGCTGATCTGGTTTGAGGTCTCTGGTTTTTGCTACATCATCAACACTGGGCCCTCACTGGGGCTTCCTCTTGTATATCCTGTTGTTGTCCTGTGTCATGGAGATCCTGTAACTCTGAGCCTGCTGAACCAGCCCCTTCATGTGCTCTGGCAGATCATAGATAGGGTGGATGATAGGATGGACCAACTCATAACTCTGGTTCTGAGTCTGGGTGGTTGCTGGGTTGGTCAGCCTTCCAGCTTTCCTTCATCCTCAATGCCAGGATGAGCTCTCCAGTATTGCCCCAGCTAGCTCACCCTATTTAGTAAGCAGCAAGGGGGAGAGAGTGATTTTCCTGCTCTCATGTCCTTGGAGCCAGCTCCCTCACACCTACCCCACCATGGCCAGCTCTACTGTGTTGCCTAGTCGAGGTATAGGGGCCACTCTGCCTAGTGCTGCAGCTGGTCAGAGGCAGGGCAGTTCACTCACGCTAGTGACCTCAGGGATTGGCTCTCCAACCTACCACAGGCCTCAAGGCTGCTTCTCTCTCTTGCCCACATCACCATATGAAGGTGAAGGGCAGGACTTGGTCTCTCACACTCATGTTCGCAGGGCCAGCTCCCCATGCCTCTATCAACAGGATCAGCTCTACTGTGTTGCCCAGGCCAGGTACAGGACCCACTCCCTCTAGTTCTGTATCTGGTGAGGGGTAGGATCAGCTCTCTTGGCTGACACAAGTAGCAAGGAGTGACAGGAGAGGGCATCTTTCCCTCCCCCTCACCACCACATGTCAGACAAAGGTTGCAGGCCCAGTTCTGCTATCCTCACCACCTCAGGGCAGGCTCACCTGTGACCTCACCAGCAGGGTTGACACTACTATGATGCCCAGGTAAGGTGCAGGACCCGTTCTCCTTAGTGCTGTAGACAGCAGGGATCAAGGGGGAAGGGGGCCATCTCTCCCCACCCACGCTGCATGACAGATGAGAAGTGGGGCCAGCTCTCCCACACTTACACCCTCGGGGTTGGTTCACTCGCACCATCACCAGCAGGGGCAGTTCTACTGAATTGTCCAGGTGAGGTGCAGGGCCTGTTTTCCCGAATGCTGCCATCAGTGAAATGCCGAGCCAGCTTATTCGTTCTCCGGACCTCAGGGCCAGCTCTCTCACCAGCCACAGGAGGTAAGGGGTTGAGGGGAAAACATCTCTCCCTTGTTCACATCCTCCATATAGCAGATGAGGGGCAGGACCAGATCTCCCATGCTCACATTCTCAGGGCCAAATCTCCCACATCCTTGTCAATAAAGTCAGCTCCATTGTGCTGCCCAGATGAGGGGCGGGGCCTAATCTCCTTATTGCTACAGTTGGTGAGGGGCTAGGTCAGTTCTCCCATCAGCCACAAGTGGTGAGAGGTGCAGTGGAGCTGTCTTTCCCTTGGCCTCACCATCACATGGCAGACGGGGTATGAGGGGAAAGGGGGAGGACCAGCCTACCCATTCTCATGCCCTCAGGGCCAGCCTGCCCATGCCCTACCAACAGGGTCAGCTCTGTCATACTGTCCAGGTGAGGTTCAGGATCCACTTGCTGTCTCCAGTGCTGCAGCCAGTGAGGGGTAGGATCATTTCACCATACTGTTGCACCAGTGAGGGACAGATCCAACTCTGTGCAACCCTATCCTCTCAGCCTTCAGTGGTAACACCAGCCAAGGATATCAATACAGACCAGAGCTGCAGCAGGGCCACAGGTGTAGGCATGGACCTTGGCCTCAGCTCAGGCCTGAACAGCAGCACCATGGCCCCAGGTGGCATGCAGGCCACCCACATCAGCCTGTTCCTCACTGCCTTTGCCTCTTCAGATCTGCCTCTCTCCAAAGAACATGAACCATTTTATTTTTCTCTCTCTTCCCTACCCCACCATGTGTTTGTTCACCATAATATATTTGCTCACCATAATAGAGCCCATCTGGTGCCAGGTAGGCCCATGTTTTCTCTTCCAAGCCCAGGGCAGAGATATCCTTACAGTCATGTGGATCTCTGTCTCCCTCTCAGTCTTACTGGTGCTGTGCAGGTGCCTATCTTCTGCTCCAGGTCACAATATAAAGCTTCCAACAAAAGTTATTTATTCAGACATCTGGACTAGTGAGGTGATTCTGCTGAAAGAGCATAATGGTGCCAGACAGCTCAGCACCAGAGGTACCAGGCAGGCTCATAGGTGAATTCTTCCTGCCCCAAGTCTAGGCACCTGGGGCAGAGCTGTGTTGGTCCTGCAGAGCCCACCAGCCTAGAAATACCAAGTGGTTCCTCAACTTTCTGTCATTATAAACCACTTGATATATTTTGTAACTCTCTCTTTGAATACTGTTTTCTAGAGATGGGATTATAATCTTCACTTCTGAATGTCAAGGGCCAAGTATGGTGGGTACATAAGTTATGAAATGTATTTGTTGACAGGAACTTGGTAGATGAGTATCTTTGGATTTGTGGAGTAGATTATGTGCAGTGAATGCACGCCTGCTCTAGGAATCCTAACTGGGGATGCAGGAAAATTCTTTCCATGCCAGTGATGAAGCACACGACAAAGTTAACATACATAATATGTAGTACACCTTACATATTATGTTAAATATTTGTCACTAACTGTTTTGCTTCATCACATACCTGCCCTGTGGGATATTGTTATTAACATTAGCTTACAAATAAGGATATTGAGATATGGTAATATTTTTGCTATTGCTTGATACTTGCCCAACATCAGACTAAGTGAAGTCAAAGAGGAAGTCTGGCATTGTGTGAGAAATCCTCAACCATTGTCATCTATTGTTTCTTATAAATCATTGTTTCATTTGTGTACAAGGAAGTGGGTTAAGTGGATTTCATGGGCATAGTTTTGTACATGGGTATCACTGTGCTTTACTCTAACTCTACCCTCTTCCATTTGCCTCTTCTCCTCTTGCTCATCCTCTTTCTCATGAAAGAGTTCTCTCTTTATTCATGACAAACATATTCTATCACTTCTTTTTTGGGGGGAGGGGAGTTTAGAGACAGGGTTTCTCTGTGTAGTGTAGTGGGTAGCCATTCCAGCTTTGATCTGAAAGTTCCAACCCCCATTGAGGCTTCAGTAACTGTCACACCTACAAGGCAGGGCCAAGAGAGGGCCCTGAAGACCCGAGATCTGGATGCGCCACCCTCTCTTGGTTCCTGGACCCTGGATGCTAGAGGTAGACTGAGCAAAGTTCTCCAGAGAACACCGCCGGACTGCACTACGTCTTCCCCAGACCCTATAACCTACCTATCCCCTCATTTGTAAGTTATGCCACTAAATAAACCTCCCTTTTAACTACGTGGAGTGGCCTTAATAATTTCACCAATAGTGTAGTTTTGGTGCCTGTCTTGGATCTCACTCTGTAGACCAGGCTGGCCTTGAACTCACAGAGATCCTCCTGGCTCTGCCTCCTGAGTGCTGGGATTAAAGACGTGCATCATCACTGCCTGGCTATCACCCCTTCTTATTCCTTCTCTCCATTTAGACATTTTCTTCCTCTCTTTTAGTCTCCTTTTTACTTTCACATCCTATAAATACATACACTTGTATACATATGTATATAAACATACACATACATGTACACATGTAGACAAACATATACATATATACATATACATATATAAACATATGCACATGTAAAATATGCTAAGAATGCATATATCTACCTATATCTATATAAGCATACATGTGTACATGTATATATAAACATGCAGATATATGTATATGTACATGTTCATAAGCATACCAACATACATACATACATGAATGCATACATGTATACAAGCATACTATACACACATGCAAACATATATATGTAAGCATACATATGCACTAATGTATGCACACATGTATATACATACATGTGCATATATGATGCATTAAATCTAGGTTCCATATGTGAAAGAAAATGTGATATGAAGCTTTCTGACACTGGCTTATCTCCTTAATATAATAATCCCTAGTTCCACTCGCTTTTCTGCACGTGCCATAACTTCATTATTCTTTTTTTTAATTAAGAGATTTTCTATTCTTTTTACATGTCAACCACAGATTCCCCTGTCCTCCCTCCTCCCACCCTCCAGCCTTCCCTCCCAACCCACCACCCATTCCCTCCTCCAAGGCAAGGTCTCCCATGGGGAGTCAGCTCAGCTTGGTACATTCAGCTGAGGCAGGTCCAAGCCCCTCCTCCCTGTACCAAGGCTGCATAAGTTGTCACACCTTAGGCACTAGGTTCCAAAAAGCTGTCTCATGCACTAGGGACAGGTCCCAATCACACTGCCTGGGGGCCTCCTAAACAGTTTGAGCTAAATAACTGTCTCACTTATCCAGAGGGCCTAGTCCAGTACCATGGAGGCTCCTCAGCTATTGGTTCACAGTTCATGTGTTTCCACTAGTTTGGCTAGTTGTCTCTGTATTTTTTCCAATCATGGTCTTGATATCTCTTACTCATATGATCCCTCCTCTCTCTTATCCATCGGACTCCTGAAGCTCAGCCTGGAACTCAACTGTGGATCTCTGTATCTGCTTCCATCAGTCACTGGATGAGAGTTCGATCATGATAGTTAGGGTAATCTGATCACCAGAGTAGGTCAGCTCGGGCTTTCTCTCCACCATTGCCAGTAGTCTATGGTGAAGTCATCTTTGTAGATTTCTGAGAACTTCCGTAGCACTCTGCTTCTCCCTGTTCCCGTGGTGCCTTCATTTAACATGGCATCTCTTCCTTGTTCTCTCACTCTGCTCCCATTCCAGCTCGAACCTCCTGCTCCCCTAAGCTCTCATTCCCCCATTGTTTGCCCTCCATTACCGCCCCCCTCACCCCTAGTTTGCTCATGTAGATCTCATCCATTTCTCTATCGCTAAGCAATCCCTAGCCTCCCTGTGGGTTGGAGTTTGGTTATCCTTTGCTTTACATCTAGTATCCACTTATGAGTGAGTATATACCATGATTGTCTTCCTGAGTCTGGGCTACCTCACTCAAGATGATATTTTCTAGATCCATCCATTTGCCTGCAAACTTCATGATGTCATTGTTTTTCTCTGCTGAGTAGTACTCCATTGTGTATATGTACTACATTTTCTTTATCCATTCTTCAGTTGAGGGGCATCTAGGTTGTTTCCAGATTCTGGCTATTACAAATACTGCTGCTATGAACATAGTTGAGCATGTGTCCTTGTGGTGTGATTGAGCATTCCTTGGGTATATGCCCAAGAGTGGTGTAGCTGGGTCTTGAGATTGATTGATTCCCATTTTTTTTTTGAGAAACCACCATACTGATTTCCAAAGTGGTTGTACAAGTTTGCATCCCCACCAACAGTGTAGAAATGTTCCACTTGCTCCAATTCCTCTCCAACATAAGCTGTTCTCAGTGTTTTTGATCATAGCCATTCTGACAGGTGTAAGATGGTATCTTAGAGTCATTTTGATTTGCATTTCCCTGATGAATAAGGATGTTGAGCAATTCTTTAAATGTCTTTCAGCTATTTGAGATTCTTCTGTTGAGAATTCTCTGTTTAGCTGTGTAGCCCATTTCTTAATTGGACAGTTAGGTATTCTGATGTCTAGTTTCTTGAGTTCTTTGTATATTCTGGATATCAGTCCTCTGTCAGATGTGGAGTTGGTGAAGATCTTTTCCCATTCTGTAGGCTGTCATTTTGTCTTATTGACTGTGTCCTTTGCCCTATAAAAGCTTCTCAGTTTCAAGAGGTCCCATTAATTAATTGTTGCTCTCAGTGTCTGTGCTACTGGTGTTATATTTAGGAAGTGATCTCTGGTGCAAATGTGTTCAAGACTATTTCCTTCTTTCTCTTCTATCAGGTTCAGAGTAACTAGATTTATGTTGAGGTCTTTGATCCACTTGGACTTAAGTTTTGTACATGGTGACAGATATGGATCTATTTGCAATCTTCTACATGTTGACATCCAGTTATGCCAGCACCATTTGTTGAAGATACTTTTTTCCCCATTGTACAGTTTTGGCTTCTTTGTAAAAAATTAGGTGTTTTATTACAGCAATAAAAATGTTACTAAAGCCTTTTAGGTGTATACCCTGGAGAGATGTGGCTGGATCATATGGTGTCTGTATTTCACATTTTTTTCTTTATGTTGTTGGAGACTGATTGACTGGTTGATCTATCTACTTCATGCAGCCTTAATTTAGCCTAACTTGCCAGGTAGTGGTTTAGGCTTAGGATGATCTTGAACTCATGAGCCTCTAGTTTATATCTCTGGAATGCTGGGATTATAGGCTTGGGACTATTTGCCACTCCTATGGTTTAGCCAGCTTTAGGGATTGAGCACCAGGATTTTAGAATGATAGGCAAGTGCTCTACCAACTGAGTCACATTCCCTGCCCCTTTTTTCATTTTTTTCTTTAGTGGTTACCCCAGTTTGTACTCACAGCAACAATTAATAGTCATTCCTCATTTTCTCACACTCTCATAAGCACTTGTTGCTGCATTCTGTCTTTTATTTGTTTTGTTCTTTGAAAGCCATTCTTAGTGAGGTGAGATAGAATCTCAAAGCAGGTTTAATTTGTATTTCCCTGATAGCTGAGGATATTAAACACTTTCAAATATTTATTGGACATTTGCAAATCTTCCTTTCAGAACTATCTAGTTCATTGCCCCAGGTATTGGTTTAGGTTTTATGTATTTAATTTGAGGAATCTTAGATGAGAGAATTCTCAATAACATATTGCAAATTAATTCAAGAGTACATTAAAGCCATATGCCATGACCAAGTTGCTATCATTTCAGTAATCAAGTATGTTCAAAATATGCAAATCAATAAAAGTAATACATCTACAGACTTAAGGACAGAAGTCACATGACCATTTCAATATATGAAAAAGGGGCCTTTGGTAAAGTTTGGCATCTCTTCATGAACAAAGTCCTGAGGAAACTAGAACTACAAGGAGTATATCTCAAATTATGGTAGCCACACAAAACAGGGCTATAGCCTCAGATGGTGATGGCCACACACATCAAACCTATAGACTCAAATGGTGCTGGTCATACACAACAAACCTATAGATTCAAATGGTGCTGGCCATACACAACAAACCTATAGCCTCAGATGGTGATGGCCACACACAACAAGCCTATAGCCAATATTATGCTACATGGGAAAAATGAAAGTATTTTACTTAAAATCAAGAATGGAAGAGGGTTCTCACTCTCTCCATTCAAAGCTATTTCTTGAAGTATTAGCTACAGTGATATAGAGGAAATGGAAGTGATATAGATAAAAATGGAAGAAGGCAAACCAAGACTATATTCAGACAACATGACCTTGAATTTAAGAGACTCTAAAGGCTACACTAGAAAATTGTTAGATCTGTTAAAAAAGACTTTTAGTGAAGTAGTAGGATATAAAATCAACATAAAAATATCAGTACTTATAGTACATGAATAATGCTAATAATGAACTTACCGATGAAAGAATCAGGAAAAAATGTGTAAATTAAAACAGTGTTCAAAACATAATTAATTAAAAAACATTGAAGTAAAGCTAATCAAGGAGGTGAAAAACCATTGCAATGAAAACTTTAAGACATAATAGAAACACATGATTCAAGAAGATTAGAAAAATTTACTGACTCTTAAACTCCTAAGTCATATATTCTGGACAAAAAAATCAAGTGGGAATTGCATATTTCAAAACTCCCTAAATCATTAAGCATTTTTCTAATTCCCTGTTTAGTTTTCGGCCATCTTTTCTGGGGAATGTCAATGCTGGAAAGGAGAGTTTTGATTTGGATGAAAAGTGTTTCCTCACAAGCTCACATGCTTGAACATTTAGTCTTTATTTAATGTCTCTGTTTGGAGGAGTTTTTGAAACCTTTTGGAGGTGAGGCATAGCTTGAGGAATTGAGTTGTTAGGAGGTAGTGCTTGGGTTTGAAGCATAGCCTAGTTCCTTTCCTATTTACTTCTCAATCCCAAGTGTGAGCAAGTTCCTGCTGCCACATCCCCCAGGGGCTCCTAACACAATCCCTTCTTTGCCACAGTGGACTATACACCCTGAAAACAACTGTCCAAATAAAGCCTCTCTCCATTAAGCTGCCACTATGACAAAGATACCTATCATGGGGAGAACTCCTGTTCTCAATGTGTCTATAGCCTCTTGGAGTCAAAGATTCAATATTCTGAGGACTCTGTCATAGGTTTAGCCAAGGGACAGAGGGAACAATTAAGGGCAACCAGTTTACCTAAGTAGGACTGTCTGCGTTTAGTGGAATTGAAGAATGGTCTTGGAGGATGGGCAGGAATTCACCAGTGTAGCAGGAATATTAAAAGTTCTTATTAATAAAATCAAACCTGTGAGCCAGGTATTGGAGTGAAGCTGGAAGATCAGAAATACAGAACAAGCCACAGCTACCTCACCTTGCCGGATCCTCAGCTGGTCTTGTTTCCTCTGACTGGAGGCCTCTGAATCCTCATCCAGAATGGGTCTCAACTGAACTGTGCTAGAAGCCTGAATGCTTAACCAGCCAAATGCTTCTTATTTCTGGTCTTCATGCCTTATATATCTTTCCTTTCTACCATCACTCCCTGGGATTAAAGGCTCGCTTTCTGGGGTTAAAGGTGTGAGTCACCATGCTTAGTTATATCCTTGAACACATGGATTTCTGCCTCTGGAATGCTAGGACTAAAGGCGTGTGCTACCACTGCCTATCTCTATGTTTAATATTGTGGCTGTTCTGTCTCTGACCCCAGATAAGTTTATTAACATTTCACAATACCACACACCAACTATAGAGAGCTGGGAGTGACCTATAACCATTGTAAAGATATAGAGAGGGGAGATTCCAAGGCTTATTTGTTGTGGAATATTTGTACACTGTGTGATAATATGTATTTGCCAAGGTGCCTTCTAATTTGCTTAATAGAAAGATGGATGGCCAATAGCTAGGCAAGAAGAGGTTAGGCAGAACTTCTGGGGACAGAGACAACTCTGGGAAGAAGAAAGGCAGAGTGGCCAGCCAGACACTGAGGAAGCAGCATAGGCAGTATGGAGAGATGAAGTAATGAGCCATGCAACAGAACATAGATTAAAATAAATGGGTCAATTTAAGTTATAAGAGCTAGTGGGACAAGCCCAAGCTAAGGCCGGGCTTTCATAATTAATACTATGTCTCCATGTCACTGTTTGTGGGCTGGGCACCACAGAAAAATCTGTTGACGCTCATTGCCTGGGGAAACTGAAAGTAATAAAGCCAAACTAGAGAAAATGGGCAGAAGAAGGTTAGCAGTATATCAAAAGCATTGCATTGCGTAGAAGCTGATACATGGTATTTATGGTGTTCAAGTAAAAAAGCCATGCTCCTGCTCAAGCATGTCAGCATAACCCTGGGTTTGAACAGCCCATTGTAAAGGCTAGCTCAGGCATCTGTCAGAATGTGTTCTGCCTGGACTCACTGTCCTTCCATAGACACTTTACTTTCAATTTTTTACAATTGTTTTATAAAGGAACTTTATCTAATTGAATCAGTAATTCAATGTTGACCAACTCAAAGGAAAAAAAGAATCACCAGGCTTCGTGTTGACAGTCAAGATGATAGATGCTCCCCTTCTTTTTGACTAATTTGCCAGGCATGATTGATTTAATAATAGGTAGGTTTCATTTTAATACTAGTGACAATTGGGGAAAGAGTTGGCAAGGAGAATAAAAGAGTGGTACTCTATAGCAGGTATTTAACGAAGACAGCCTAAAAATCAATATTAATCCTTTGCTGGCAGCTGAACATTTCAGTCAACCTAAGCAGACGAATGGGCCATAATGTCAGTCAGTAGTATTAGTCTACTCCTTGGCTGACTCTTGCTCTAAATGAGAACTGTTGATTAAAAATCCATCCAGGGATGCCACTGCACATGTTAAATAGCTCTCATTCTCCCCAGGAGCCAGAAAATGTTTCTCCTTTTGCCTTTTCGGGTTTTTCCTTTAATCTTCTGTTTCCTAGTAGAGCTGTGCTGTACCTGCAGACAGAATTCTTACAGGCCTTCTCCAACCCAATGGCTGTTATAGAACATGTTAGTGGCTCCCTGGAAGCCCTCTCCCCCCAGTACATTGGTTGCAAACCAGATATAATCCAGCACCATGGAAGCTGCAAACAGAAGTTGTGGAAAACAAACCACAAACCTTAGGTATGGTCCTAAGGCCAGATTTCTTGTTGTCTGTGGGTGTTGCCAAAGAGCTGTTTAAAAAAAAATTAAATAATTCTTTCATAAAACTTATCTCAGGGTCATGATTTTAATTAGCATATCTGTTTGGGAGTCTACAGAAATAAATCTTTTGTTTGTCTTGAAGTATCTAGAGCAAGGAAATGCTTAATAAAATAGACTGTAATCCAATCAATCTCTTGGGAAATGCAAGAACTTCTAATAGATTTTAACTCTCAATTTGCAACCAGTTGGGAGAAAGACACATGCCTAGCATATCCAAAACAACATGTGATGAACAGAAGAGGTGAAGGCTAGCCATGTGACTGGACTTTCTTGAATAGGAGCTGCTTGAAGACAGTGTTGGGATTTTTATATTAATCCAGTGTAACTGAGCATCCTATGGGAATTTCACAGCTGAAGAAACTTCTTTTTCATGGGAAATGCAGTTAGTGCCTACCGCCTCATGAAGTGTTTTTTCTCAGGTATGTTCCCATGTCTTTGACCTATATTAATAAAACATGTATGTTTTTTCCTCTGGCTTTTTATGTATTTTCAACCAATCACATCTTTATAATTATCATGACAATAGCCAAGAACCTCAGCTTACCAAATTGGTGTGTGTGTGTGTGTGTGTGTGTATGTGTGTGTGTGTGTGTGTGCGCACGCTAATGATTGGAAAAAAGGCCAGGCTTGTACCTCATATCCAAGGGAAACTAGGTTCTAGATTTCTCTGTGTATATTACACAGAAGATAGTGTGCACATTTTAATTAGGAAAGCTTTTTGAACTGGAAGTTCAAAACTGACTGGAGGTTTGATTTCTTGACAAAGAGCCTGTTAAGAAAGCAGAGTTTTTTGAACTGGAAGTTCAAAACTGACTGGAGGTTTGATTTCTTGACAAAGAACCTGTAAAGAAAGCAGAGCTAATATTACCAGGTTCAAAAAGAATAGGGCCGGGCGTTGGTGGCACACGCCTTTAATCCCAGCTCTAGGGAGGCAGAGGCAGGCGGATCTCTGTGAGTTCGAGGCCAGCTTGGTCTACAGAGTGAGATCCAGAACAGGCTCCAAAGCTACACAGAAAAATCCTGTCTCAAAAACAAACAAACAAACAAACAAACAAAAAAGAATAAAAAAATAGGAAGAGAACCAAACTTTCTCCTGGTTTTTACTGTAATAAAGGTTCAACGATGAGTGTGATGCATCATTGTCTTGACTGACACTCAACCACATTGTTGAGTTGTAGACGTTGTAGATGATAAGTTCATTAAAACAGTTACCAAAGCCAGTGAGTGGTGGAATGAGGAGTTTTCAGATGGCCCCTGCTACGAAGCAGTGGCGCTTTTTACACTTTTCAAGGCAACATACTATGGTAAAAAAAAAAAAAAAAATTAGCATGTGACAAAGTTTAAATATATCAAGCAACCTTCCTTGATGTCCCTCTTCCTTTCATACCTTACATTCAATTTTTTGTTATGTCTACATATTTATATATAGAATCCAATCACATTTCCTCTCACTTGCTAATATGCTGCTGAAAGCCATCAATGTTCTTTTCTGGATCATATGGTATCCTTTTAACTGGTCTCCCCATGTGTGCCCCTCGGCTTGTGCTGTCTAGCCTTGACATTGAAGCCTGCATAAACCTTTTAAAATGTCAGATCAAATCAATCTTCTACTCAAATTATCCAGTGACTTCCTATTTCACTCAAAGTGAAAGACAATTAAAGTTCACCAAAAATGGTAGAGTAGGGAACTCCAGAGCTCCATGCAAGAAACAGCTAATAGTCTGCAAAAAACTGTCAGAATCAATTTTAGCAGAACTTTGCAATCCAGTCAAACACACAATGAAGGATAGATCTTTGCCCTACAAATCCCCTGTGTTCTGCCTACTCATTCCTCCCTCCCCACACCCCATTCTCTACCCATAACCACCTAGAGTCAATAGTTCTTTTGCCCTACAAATCCCCTGTGTTCTGCCTACTCATTCCTCCCTCCCCACATCCCATTCCCTACCCATAACCACCTAGAGTCAATAGTTCTTTTAGGCCTTTGCAGTATTATCTATTCCTGGATGTCATGTCATTGATGTTCTACTGCATAAAGCCTTTTTGACTCAAATACTTTTACTTACTGAAGGTTCACACACCTCTTCTTCCTGTGTAACGCAATAATTTTTAGAGGTAAATACTATTCCTTTGTGTAGATGTACCACAGTTTATTTAACAATGAAGGAAATCTTGTTTGCATCCAAATTTTAGTAATTAAGAATTTGGCTATAAATAATCTGTATGCAGGTTTTTTTTGTGTTGCCATCTTTTTTTTTTTTAATTCTTTTGGTTAACTGTAAGGAGAATGTGGTTCCTACAGTAAGAACATGTGTAGCTCTGTAAGAAATTCTTAACTATTTTATAAATGACTACCATTTTGTATTCCCATCAGCAATGAATAAGAGACCTCCTACATATTTTCTTAGGTTTATCCATCTGTCTGTCTTCCTTGGTAAAGTTAATGTTCAAGTATTTGGTCCATCTTTTAGTTGGATTGTTCATTTGCTATATGCTACACTTTTGAGAGAACTTTGCATATGTTGGATAACAGTACTTTGGCTAATCTTCATCTATTGACATTGCTTGTCACACAACAGTTTTGTGTGTTTTATGGCTAATGCTTGCCTGACTGTTATATCTAAATTATCAACACTAAACCCAATACATCTAGGGTTTTTTTTAACTAGGTAGACTTCTGAAAGTTTTATAGTTTCATCTTTGACCTTTAGGTTTATGATCCCCAATGAGCCAGGTGTTGAAGAATGTAAATTGCATGTCTTTACTCATTCTTTTATATGCTATTTGTCAGATGATCTGGCATAATTTCTTAGAATTATTCTGTCTTTATTAGATTTTTCAAAATTTTTACAGGAGTCTATTTCTAAACTTCTAGGTGTTTTCCCTGAGCTATACCTTAGTATTCCTTCCCAGATATTATACTTCCTTTACCACAGCTTGCTAGTGAGTCTTGAACTCAAACAGATTCAATTCTCCACTTTAGTCTTCTTGAACACTGACTTTAATCCTTGGTTTTCTGTTAAGAAAGTAGCATGTGAGAGACATGACTATCCATCATACAACAGTCATTCTTGAAAACTCCTCTTTCTTCTCTACACGTATTCATTCATCCCAAGTTCTATGATCTTGCCTCAGAATATTTCTTCAATAGTAATAATTTTCTAATTTCCATTAGTTTACATTAGCATTGGTATCAATGATTATAGTTTTCTAACAATATTTCCTCAGCTCTCTTTGTCCCTTTCAAGTCATCTATTACACTGCTGGGCAAGGAATAACTCTCAAAATCTGTATCTACTTATCTTGGTAATGTTTGCAGTTGCTCAAGTATGGATGTAAGCACAATCATGAACATCTAACCAAATCTATCTCTCTGTTCTCATTTAATATCACCCTCCGCTTTTTATTAGTTTTATCTCAGTGACACACTCTTTCCTCTTTGAATGTGCCATCTCTCCAGATACCACTGGCACTTATACTGGATTTTGCTGCTTGTTAACCCTTGACTCTCAGCTCAAACTTCCACTTTTTTTGAAAGTGCTCATCCCTATTCGACTAGCAAGTCCTATAATCCTTAACAGGGTACATAACCACAGCACCTTATACCACCTTATGCAGTCTTCTGTAGTATTCATCTGTGATGGTTTATTCATGTATGTTATGGCTTGTTCTTGGATAATTATTTGAATAGTACCTTTTTTTGTTTGTTTGTTTGGGTTTGTCTTTGAGACAAGGTCTCTGGCTGGCTTCAAACTAGATATGTAACTGAAATGACTTTGAACTTATGATATTCCTACCTCCACTTCCCATGTTCTGGCATTGTAGGCATGCAATACTACTTGTTTTTTGCAGTGCTGCAGAAGGAATCCAGGACTTCTTACATACTAGGCAAGTGCTCTATATCCTCAACTCTGAATAATGTCTTTTTTCTCTCATTTTATTTTAAGTTCTATGAGAATAGGAAGCATTTGATTTAATTATTATTATTATTATTACTATTCCCTCTATTATCAATAGTCACTTGTTCTTGTGCAGACTCAAAATAGCTTTGGGAAAAAAAAGTTGAAGCATACAGAAATGAGGGACAGCATAATCCTGCAAAGATTTCTGAACAAGTACTTTGGGATTCCATATACAACTTGTACCAGGCACCAAATGGAGAGTAAAAAGCCCTTAAAGATGTCAGTCAGCTTATCAAGTACACAGCAGTCTCTGACTCTCAGTGAGATCTATGCAAATAACTCTACACCTATGACTGGAGGGCTGGAGTTGCTAACACACCCTCTGTCCTGTGTAGGCTCATTTCAGAACCTGGGTGGGTGGGTGGGTCAGAGACTTCTCAAGTGTCATGAGTCATTGCATCAGCCCCATGCTGCTGGGAGAGGCGTGACAGAACACCTAATTACAAGTCTGAACCTACTGAGTCAAATGAAGGCAATTACCCAGAATTTGAGAAGAACAGACTCTTAATGCCCCACTTTCTTTCCTTGTCTGACTATTTAAGGCAATTATTTGTCTTTAGTCTGAACATAGATCAGTTGCCTAATGTGTGCTCTATTCTGCACATTAACAGATGTTATAAGAAAAAAACTTCCCTTGGAAAATGTTTTAGTCAATATAGCTACTGCAGGCCTATTGAGTTTACATATACCCCTATCTTTTGAGAATGAAACACAATATCGGCCCAAATGTATTTAACCATGAAAATCTTGCTTGGTTTTCTTGTTTTGATCATCTTTCTTGACTGATGCTTCATGGAAATGATTTTGGTAGCTAGTAAGCTATAGTTTTTTCTCCTTGGTTTTTATGTAGCTAACTCAGAGGACCTAGCAGCTGCTGATGTATACAGCCATAGTCATTTGAAGAAGGGATATGGTCTAAAAAAATGTTGCTCAGTGACCTCTTGTTTGTGTCTTTGTACAACATCATAAAGTACATCTGTGAAAACTCAGATATGGCCTCTCTCATGTTCTCAAGAGATGAAATACCCTAACATACATGAAATAGCAGTTGGCATAGCCAGTATACTGCCTCACAGTGAAAGTTTTCCTTATAAGTACAAAATCACATGCTAAAATCATGATGAAAACTATAGCATAATATATGTATAAACTGTGTCATAATTGCTCATTGTGGAGTATTATGCGCTGTACATCGTGTACATACTCTGTTGCAACAAAGAGATTTGGGTTATATTGGCATCAATGAATGGGTGAGTAAAGAGTTCAACTATGACATTAATATGGCTATGGCATTAGTATCTCACTGTAAGTTTCTATTTTCATTACATTCTGGGGAACCACTACTGAATATGTGCCCAACATGGATAAAAATGGTATTCCACAAATCATGACCATAATTGTTGAAAATTGTGTAGAGCAAAGGAAAACCCAGAAGTCTTTGAATCTACCTATCTAACAAAAAAGTCTAGAGTTAGATTCTAGACCTGTGAGTACTAGAGCATTAGCACAGGTTAGCCCTGCAGTGTGCTTTCCAGTCTCAGAACAAAAGCCCTGACAAGCTGCTCTCATGCATTTACTTTTAACAAACCTGAACTTCCATATAGCTTGAGTGTAATATGAGATTTCAGTTTAATATAACATCTGAAAATATTACACAGAAACTCATCAGACTGCCAACTTTTTCCAAATCCATTTAAAGAATATTTACCCTTTCCATTATTGGAAAAAATGAGGAGCAGAGATAATACAACTGTCTTCATGGGCTTTATCACCTCTTTTTTTTTATTTCCTCAGAGTTCTTAACCTATGGGATGGTACCATCTAGATACAAAATGGTTCTTTTCTCATTAGGCAACCCAGTCTGGAAACTCCCTCAGAGATAAAGCCAGAGGTGGGGTTACTAATTGCCTGAGTGCTTATCAAACAAGATGAATTGATTGATCATCAAGATTAACCATCATACATACTATTTAATTATGGAGACATTTTAATTGGCTTTGCATTTAATTCGACTACTTTAAAATAGTAGCAGCATTAAGTGAGCTAATGGTAAAACATAGTTTATTTTTATTATTGATGGCATGATTTAAATATAATATATGTGTCTGCTATTCTGTGGTTCATATTCTAGAATAGTAGGCCACTCAGAAGACCATCTATAGAATTCCACAAACGCTGAGAAAACTACCACATAAGAACATGTCAATGCAAATATTCCTGTGCTGTTTTCATGTTGGTAACAAGGGAAAACAGAGTCAGCATTTTGTGTCTTCATTGGTCTTATGGCTGTTTATCAGACAGATATGATTTTTGCCACTGTGGCAAAGTGCCTCCCATAAACAGCTTAAAGGATGAAAGATATACCATGGCTCATAACTTCAGAAATGTTGGCCAATCATGGTAAAGATGGTGCAACAGAAGAGCTCCCACTCCAATGGACAGGAAGGAAAGAGGGATGCAAAGGGTTGAGTTCTGTAATTCTTTGCCCAGAGTCTGGGCACACAGTTGTATAACTGAGCTTCCAAAGGCTTAGGCAATGCTGCCCCTTGACAGTTGCTGCCTGCATAGTTTCTTCCTGAATCTGGCTCCTCTTGTTGTCTGTGGCCCTGCTTTAGAAGATACCGCCTAATTCTAGGACCTCTAACTTCCTGGGGTATTCTACTGTCTGGCTTCACCCTAACATTTTCATGCATTATCCTCTCAAGGGCTGTCATCAGGGACAATTCCACATTACATGGCTTCCCCAGATCATCTCTAAAATCTAAATGGATATTTCTACTCTTTACCTCTTATTTTGAATGCCTGCATCAGCATCATATGTCTGGTTTGCCAGCAGCTTGAGCAGTAGCCAAACACTTTGGACCTTAGCTTTTTTGGTCTCTGAGCAGCTGAGCAGTTGAGAATGATGAAAAGAATTCAGGGGAAATAACTACCTAGGAGTCCATTGCGTGGGCAGGAAGGCTCAGAGGTAAAATCTATTTTTTCAATAATATTTTTTATTGATTCTTTGAAAACTTCATAAATGTGTATAATGTATCTTGATCATGCCTGTCTAACTCTTCCCCTCTAACTTCCTCCAGGACCCCACAGACACATCTTACTCTCAACTTCATTACTGCTATGCAAACATATTTATTTCTTTTTATCTCATTGAGTTCAATTAGTGCTATATGCACATGGGTGTAGAGTCATTCACTGGGGCATGGGCAACT
Organism: Peromyscus maniculatus bairdii; assembly: GCF_049852395.1. Lineage (NCBI taxonomy): Eukaryota > Metazoa > Chordata > Mammalia > Rodentia > Cricetidae > Peromyscus > Peromyscus maniculatus. The sequence goes on along the minus strand of NC_134852.1, from coordinate 166,842,690 downwards.
TATCAGTGGCCACTTCCCCAAAGAAAAGTGATTCTTTCTCTTTCAACAGTTATCAACTGTCAATAGCTTCTCACTAGTCCCTCCCCCACCCATGCTGGAATTTTTTAACTAGCTTGATCTTGAGTAGGTGGCCACCACTACTATGAGTCATTTTTGTAATAACCATGTCATGTCCAGAAGACAGTGTTCCACAGCATACTTCTCTATCCTAACTCATGGGTTCCTCCCATCTCTTCTTTAGTTACATCCCCTGGAGACAGATTGATAGATGCCCTATCTATTGCTGAGCACTCAGTCATTTAATTTCATCACTTTGAACAAGTATGAGTCTGTATTCACCACTACCCACTGCAACGAGAAGCTTCTCTGTCCAAGACGAAAAACAGCACAAATCTATGGATGTAAACATAAATATTTAGAAGGCAGTTTGACAACATGACCAGAAAAACAGGACCTTATGAGTTTCAGGTTGGCTTTTGTTGGGGTTCAGTGTTGGGGTCCAGCCCCAACCTATCGAAGGGTCCCTTGAAGAGGGGAGTGAGGAATTGAGAAATGCTAGATAGGAAATACAGAAGTAGACAAAGAAAAAGACAGAGACACAGGATAGCTTCGGGAGGGCTCTGGGTTAATACCCAGCAGCCTCGAGTTTATTTCTAATGAGCTTTTTATATACTAGCAAGGGGAGAGGTAAAAGACCTTTCCCTTTCAAGATCAAAGCACAATGTGCAATCAAGTTTAGACCCTTCAAAACACCTGATAACCACACTCTATGGCAATGCATCTTATGATTAGGCCTTAAAGTATAAGACACTGACAACCATGCCTTTGCACCCTATTATGTAGCCTTGGAGAGCATAAACTCTGACTCTCTGATCTTAAGTCAAACCGCAAGTTGGAATCTTTGTGGGCTCCCACAGGCCACAAACTCAGTATATAATGGACGGTGACCTTGAACTTTTGGTTCTTCTTCCTGACTTTGAACTTACGATATTCCTCCCTCCATTTCCCAACTACTGAGACTATAGGCATGTGTCACTTTGCCCAGTTTAGGCAGTGTTGGGGATCAATCTCAGGGATATATGAGTGCTAGGCAAATACTCTACCAACTGAGTGACATACACCATCCTCAAGGTAAAGTGTTTACTATTTCATACCCTTGAACCTACAGAGAGGGAACCTCATTAATTTTTGAGACGTCCTCAAGACATCATTCTTATTGTCTCAGTATAAAATACTTTGGCTTTTTTTTTTCAACATCATCACTCTCTTTATAACCATTCTTTCCTTAGCCCCCAATTTCACACTGGCTTTTCTGGCCAAGTTGCAAGACTTTAGAGTCTTCTCTACTTTTTTATTTCTGATTCTATCTGGAAGCCTAGCTAAGAGCAGTTAGCAATAACAATGCCACAACTTCAATGCAGAGCTGCATTGAAATGTGGCCTCCCCCCTACATCACTCAACAATCAAGAAGATTCCCCTGTAGACTTGTCTGATGGCAATTAATTGTCTGATGGCAATGACTGATGGCATTAATTGCACTATTGCTCCTTCTCCCCACATGGCTCTACTTTGTGTCAACTTGACAAGAAGCTAACCAGCACATGAATCAGTAGAGAATCAAGGTCAACCATCACAGGCCATATAATTGACTTTTCATTCCTTCTCTGCCTACCTGGCATGACAATGGCCTTCAACACTTGTAAGTCAGTCTTACGCTTCACTTTCAGGTTATCTTTAAGTACTTGGGTTTCCTTAGAACTCTAATATAAAACATCCAATTCCCCCAGTTAGTAAGTTCTGCTTAATGGTCTATTTAATGGTCAAAACTAGATATGCCTATTTGTAAACCTATGTGTTCTTCATTGAATGACCATGTTGTCCTTAACCAAATGCATAACCCACATTTATCAAAGACAGAGGCTGACACTGTCCAATGCAATAAGTGAGAAGCATAGTCAATCTTGCTATCTTTGAGGTAGAGGGGGAGATCATTTCCTTTGGAAGACTTCAAATGTTTCAATGGTATAGATTATACATAAATGTTCATCTTGCTTTTTGTTAAGTTTTTGATGAAGAATATTACTTTAAATCAAATAACTGGTACCAACAGTTGTTAGTTCTTTAAAATATTATTTTCAAGCAACCTTCATTTATACTTAAAGGAAAGCTATCTAGTCATCTTCATTGACCTGCAAGAGTCAAGTAATTACAGAAATAGTTGGCAAATGTTGCAAAAACAGATTTATTCACATGACATTTTGTGTTTCTGAGATGCAAGTATAAGTAATAGATTATACATAAAAATATATTTGGTCTAAATGTCCAGATATGAATTTTAACTCCTGCATGTAAAACATTAATTAATTCTTGGTAATGTTGGCAGCAAAGTATACAAATGATAAACTGGTTCTTAGTGTGGGAGGAGAATGGAGCTCAACCAATAAATAAATAAATAAGTCAAGGAACCCAATGCTTGATAAACCTGACAGCATCTTGCAGAAGCAAATAAAATAGTCACAATCTATATTAAAATGGAGAGAAATATATTTTAACAACTCGCTCCTTATCCTACAGATATAGTCACAAACCTCAGAAGCAATTAAAATAAATATTTCAAGGGGAGGGCAGATACCCCTGCAAACTCAGGATGATAAAACATACACAGCCTGACCTCTGCTACCATTGAATCAAATAAGCTGTTAATTACAAAAGGATGAACACTCTCTGGAGATAACAGCAAACTCCAGGCAGTCAATAGGATGTGATAACATCCAATACAATCAAGAAACATTTGAGTTGAACACAGGATTATACATGAGGATTGGAGGATTAGGAGACATGGCATTTCTGAGTCTAGTAAACAGAAAGTGTAAGATGCCAGCTGAGGCAGGTAGAGGGCAGGAAAGACAGATGTGATGAGTTAATCACAGGGAAAGTGATGAACAAATGGCTGGGCTCCATTCCCTAGGCTGGCAGGAACTGAAAGAGCCCTGATGACCTCCCCTGCATTCTTAACCTTCAATTATCAGCTGAACACATGTGTAACTATAATGTTAACAAAGATTAAAAGCTCTGTAATTGCTGCTGATTTTTGGTTAAGCAGGAAAAATTTATCACTTCATGTCTAAATAATAAAGTAAATTATGTTACTAAAAAGTCCTGATACTACAATATAACTTCTCATAGAAAGATACATTTTTAAGAAAGATCATTTTGGTGGACATAAAGATCTGGTACTTACACTATATACTAGTTAAGTATTGCTGTGTAACAAACTATACTCACTCCTGGTTTAGAGCTATTCTGACTTTAATCTCACAGCTTTGTCAGGGAGCTGAGTGCAGCTTAACTGAATTCCTCTGGTTCAAGGTCTCTCCTAAAGCTACAATCAAGGTGTTGGCTGAGGCTTAATTTATTCAAGGTTCATCTGGTAGACAATTAGTTTCCACACTGATTCACATGCTGTTTGGAAGCCCTTCTGTCGTCAATTCTGTACCTGTTCTCAGGACTCAGGCTCTCACTGAATGTTGGATAAAAATATCAGCTCCTTGGCATATGGGTATATCCACTGGTCTCTTCATAACATGAAAGATTGTTTCTGGGGTCAGGGGCAGGGAAAGAGAAAGAGTGGAGTAGAGAATGAAATTAGATTTCAGTGTAACATGAAAGTCCAGAGGGTTTTGTTTTACTTCCTAATCTTAGAAGGAATTTCCCATCACCTCTACTCTGCTTTGTTCAGTATAAGCAATTCATTGATTCCAGCCACACTCAAGCACAAGGGATTACACAAGAGTGTGGAGATTATGAGATAAGCATCATTGGGGAAACTTGAGAGGCAGGCTCCCCTATCTTATCAAGATTCCAGGAGCAATACAATACTTTTTCTCTTGAGTAAATTAACCATTTGGTAAAGTCAACTATACACAGACAAGAAATAGAGAGATTAGGATCTTGTTCTAATATCCAATGCACAGTTCATTTATTCTTATACTATATCTAGTAAATTGGCATCCCAACTTGTATCATTTTAATGAAATATCTCTAGTAATGGTCTCCAAGGAACTTCACACTGTCCAACAGACATTTTTCCTTCGAATATTTTGAATCCTTGAGCACGGACATAATGCCTTTTTCTTGAAACCACCCTCATGAAACACTACTCAATATCCATGCATTTTTTTCACTGGTGTAATAAAATACTTGAAGCCTTGTTGAAAAGAGGTTTGTTTATCTCACAGTTTTGGGTGTTCAAGTCAAGACAATTGCTCAACTCTGGTGAGGACCTCATGGTAGGTGGGGTCACATGGTAGGGAGGAGCAAGTGTTGAAGAAGGCAATCACATTTAGAAATAAGAAGCTATGACATGACCCAAAGGTTCCTCTGGGTTTTGTTATTGTTGTTATTTTTTGTTGTTGTTGCTGTTTCAAACTAAGGTCTTACTGTGTAGCACAGAGATCTTCCTGCTTCTGCCTCCTTAGTTCTGGGAATAAAGGCACAGGCCACCATGCCTATCTTGCTCAGGTTTTCATAACAACTCAAGGATCACATAAAAACCACCATTGTCCTATCCAATAGGAAGTGACTCTAATGACCTAAAACCACCCACAATTCCCACTCTCCAAGGCTTCACCATTCACAGCCTCAGTAAATGAATACTTTCTTGGAGAACACTTTTCAAACTGTATCCTAGCTATAGTACAATTGGCTATCATGCTCCATCTACCTATGTGATATTACTTCTCAGTGTTCATCATACACACTTCTCCCTAGTAATCAGCTCCTCTATTGCTGAATTTTTATGTTATTCAAGGTTTTTACTTGATCTTTTCATCTGCTCATTCCACATATTTATTTCTGCACCCTTCCTCAAGTAGAGGCATATAGTATTTAAGTCCCAACTCACTTAAATCCCATGCATTCACTAGCACTTCCTTTCTACTTTATGACTTTAGTCCACAAACTTCATTCTTTATTATCTTTTGACTCACAGGTAAATACAACAGACTTACTCTGTTGGCCAAAGTAGGAATGAAATTGACATTTTAGATTCCTGCCCTCTTTCCATCATTCCTTTAAAATTGTATTAACTCATATACAATTATAAAAATATAAAGTTAGCATATGATTTTTTTGTATATTTCTTGAACTTTTATTCTCCATTTCACTTTTACCACAGCTGCCCCAATTTGGAATCTTTCTTTTTCTTCCATGATTTAAAATTGTAACCTCCAGATTGTTTACTGCTGCCAGTGACAGCTTATTGGTCTTTATGTACAGTGTAAGCCTGTGCACACTGCTTTCTAGCCTTGTCCACAACACAGCTGAAGAAGCTTTAGATCTGAGAAGCTTTTGATTTGGCCTCCTCTATATCTTCACCTCCCATGCATACGTATAAACACATATACACACAGGTGTGCATGTGCTCACATACAATCACAAATACATATATACCACAGAGCCACCTAAATACTAACCTGAGGTTTCTTTTTGGTCTTCACATGGCATCCTAAACATACATATCCATTTTAATGTCTATTCTGTGTCATACCTATAGGTTCACCTGATTCCCCTGAAGACTGAACACTGTGTAAATAGAATCTTATTTCTCTATTTCTAACATGTAATTTAGAGTCAGATATAGAAGAAGTACATAATAAATTCACTGAATGAAGTCATGAATGAATCCAGGGGGTACTTTCCAAGGCTACAGTGATTGCCTGACACTACAGATAGTCTCTCTACATACATAGCTCTCTACATATACCATTTTCCTAGTAAAATAAATCTATTATAAAGTTAATTTTACAGATTAGACTTAGTAAGGGATTAACAAAAATATGAAATAGAACTCATAGAACTCATGAAGCACATAAGAGAAGATGGGTGATGTCGTTCTGTATGCTGTGAATGTGCTGCTCTCATTTGCTGATAAATAAAATGCTGATTGACCAGTAGCCAGGCAGGAAGTATAGGTGGGAAACCAGACAAGGAGAATTTTGGGAAGGAGGAGTCAGGAAATGCCAGCTGCAGTCCAGGGAGCAGCATGTAATGGCACACAGGTAAAGCCACGGAACATGTGGCAACATATAGATTAACAGAAATGGGCTGAGTTTAAATGTAAGAGCTAGTCAGTGGTAGGCTTGAGCTGATGGCCAAGCAGTTTTAATTAATATAAGCTTCTAAGTGATCATTTATAAGAGGCTGTGGGGTCTGTGGGGCTAGGCAGGACCAGAGAAAACTTCAGCTACAATTTCCTCTTGTTCTCACACTTGCTCCCCTTTCCCTTTCCCTTCCCTTTCTCTCCCTAGAAGAGTTACTTGAACACAGCACTGTGATACCTCACAGGTGGTCTGGGAACCAGGAGGGCTGCTATGTGACTCACAGGCAGGTAGCAATTACAGCAAACAGTGCTAGGTGCCAGGATGATTCCCATACTGCCATGATGAAGCAGGGCAATGCAGCGATTCATCCTGCTACTCAGAAGGGCACACAATTTAAAACATGTGGATTGTTTATTTCTAGAACTTTTCACTTAATATTTAAGGACTGTGTTTGAGCTCAGATAAATGAACATGCCTTGCAAAACCATGGGTGGTAGGGAAGCTACTGTGCATAATATAAATTCAGAACAATATGTTTAGTTTTTATGAGAACCCTCTATTTTTACAGTCAAGGGAGGGGTAAGATTTCTGAGAAGTATGACATCACTGTCTCCTACTCCCACCCAGTAGAAAGCAGTAGGTGGGGGTCCCAGAAAATACTTAGCTGAAACTGAAAGCTGCATTCTGCTTTTGATTAGTAAAGATATCTTCCACTCAGATTCACTAGCTGGCCTTCAGACTCTGCATGTACCCTGTCATTTTCTTGGAGATTCTAGACCTGTAGCTGCTGTGTTATGACTAGTCACATTCAGCTCATTTGCCCTTATTTGGTGTAGATATTTTTCTGTGTGTACCCAACTCTGTTCTTCTTTTGGGGCCAGTAGTGGAGAGAGGCAAGCAGAGACTGTGAGTTGCTTTGGGAGAAATAACCATCCTTGACAGGCATTTAGGAAAAAAAAAAGGTCGACAGCTCTAAGGATAAACTAAGTTCACTCAACCTGATTCATGTCCCAACTTTCCATTGTTGTTATGGTAGGAGTTGCCAAACCTCACCATGGCAGGATTGGCTGTACTTCTGTTGGGTGATTCACAGGGCAATAGTAATGCAAAACGAAGCTGGTTTTTTTTTTTTTTTTTTTTTTTTAGTATTTCTTCAGATCATAATTCCTTGTAGATACTATCTCAGCACTTCCTTAAACACACCTGCATTGTGGAGGAAGGATTGTAACTGTTCTTACAAGTAGGTACTTGAGGCAGCCTCACTCCCTCAACCAGGACACACCTAGTTTGTACTAGCAAGAGAATACATTCTGGTTTAATTGTGGGGTCCTCAATATCTTTTGTCCTCCCTGTAGTGGAGCACCTCGGTTATATTTAATTTGTTATTAATAACACTATTAGACCATTATGGTGACTTAGGAGCCCAAATTCACCACTCTGTGTGAGTATATAATTAAGGTGCATGTGACAATCTAAACCTTCCTTTGTGTGTGTGTAAATGTGACTTAGTTGAAATTCCTTGGATTCTTTCACTTCTTTTTTTTTTTCCTTCTGACTCCACCAGAGAGCCCTGAGTATTCATCCTCTCCAAACTTCTCTAGCTCCTAGAACTACTTGTCATCATCTTCAATGGCACTTCTCTTTGGCTAGAAATGAATTAGGCTCTGTTTTGAAGGCTTCATAGATTAAATGTTCCTACTTCAACCTTAGGCAATGCTACAACAAAAGCAGTTTTGACTACACACAATCCCCTGCCTGGTAGGCCACATCTGCCCATACCCGCACACCCTCACTCTTCCTTGTCCAACAGTTCTTGGGGCAGCATTATTCTGTTGTTTGGTCCTTCATTCACCATTAGGAACTATCCTTTACACAAAATTTGAGAATATATCAATGCTTTAACAAAAGTCAGATGTGAGGTAAAGAATCAGAGAGCTCTTACATTCATGTTTGAGCATCTGTTACCAGGGACAGGAGAAATTTTTAGCTAAGGTGTTTTGCCTCTCCTATTACATCATTCCACATTAGTAGAAATACCAGTCTACTAAAAGGAACCCAACCTTCTCCAGCCTTCAACTCGAGTTGACAAAGTGCTTTAATCTCCTCATACAACTTAATTCAATGGGTAGACTTTTCCCATTTCCATTATCAAAACCATCATTGCAAACATAGGTCAAGTTAATTTAGTCACACCCACTTCTGATTTATTCAAGGTATCAGAATTTGTGGATTCTATTGAGCAGTGTGCAATAAGACTATGCTTTGTGATGTGATGATAAAACCTGGCCTTGGTGAAAATTAAAAGGCTCACTTGTTTTCATACCTTATTGTTTTGGTTTTTATAATGTGAAAACTAGACCTTATATGCCAGTTTGTTTCCTAGAAGAAAAGTTATCCAGGGCTGGAGATGGCTCAGCAGTTAAGAGTGTATACTGTTCTCTCAGCGGACCAGAGTTCAGTTCCTAGTGTTCCTGTAACTCCAAATCCAAGGCCCTCTTCCGACCTGCACATGCAACTGCACTCACAGGCACATACTTGTAAAAAATACACTTGTACACAGAATTAAGAATACAAATTAAACTTAAAAAAAAAGAAAGAAAGAAAAGAAAACCTATCCAAGAATTGAGACAATGCCAGGGAATGCCAAGCTGTGTGAAGGAAAGGTCTTGATGGCAATGTCAGTCACAGAATGAAGCCTATATTGGGTTTTACTTCCCAAATTATGATTCTGTGCACGTATAAAGTTTCAATCAGACTAAACCCTTCTTTCTTCTCCAAGAACCTTGAATTATATACATATGTGATATGAGGCATAACAAATGCTTTAAGAATTTTGTACACTACCAGGCAATGGTGGTGCATGACTTTAATCCCAGCACTAAGGAGGCAGAGTTATGAGTTCCAGGCCAGTCTTATCTACAAGAGAGTTCCAGAACAGCCAGGGCTACACAGAGAAACCATGTCTTGAAAACAAAAAAAAAAAAAAATTGTACAGCTATAAGTACTAACATAAATAGAACAGAGATAAATTATAAATTGCTTTGTTGTTCCACAAATCAAGTGTAATGATTAATATTGACTGTCAACTTGACAGGGTCTAGATTCACTGAAGACATTAGCCTCCAGGTGTGTCTCAGATGGCTTACGGCTTATCTACATTAGGTTAATAGAAGCGAGAAAGCATTCCCTAAATATAGGAAGGGAAGGGCTTATTTGGCTTACTAATTCTCGGTCACAGTCCTTCATAAAGGGGCATCAGGGCAGGAATGCAAGGCAAGAACTTGGAGGCAGCAACTGAAGAAGACCATAGAGAAATGATGCTTACTGGATTGATCCTCATGGTTCACTAGTCTGCTTTTTCATACAACCCAGGATCACCTACTCAGTGGTGGCAACTTCCACAGTGGGCTGGGCACTCCCACATCAATTCTTAATCAAGAAATGCCTCACACACTTGCCTGTAGGCTGATTTGATGCAAGCATCTTCTTGATTGGGGTTTCTCTCCCCTCTTCTTGTGTCAGGGTGCCAAAATTCTAAGCAGTAAACTTACATGTGCATCACGGTATTTACTTCACACCACTCAACAAGCACTCAAAAGGGAAGAACATTGATATGCATTGAAAAGCATAAATATATACTTATTTTATATAGAGAGAACACCTATATTTAAGAGGCTGCTATGATAACTTAAGAAAAATTTAAAGATATACATTTTAGAATAATAGGTAAGATTTTGAGTTCAGTTGGGTTGTTTGTTTTGTTTTTATTTTGTCTCAAGTTTTCAATTAGTGGTCTTTAAAATATACAAACCCCTTCAGAGTCATTTTAAACAATATTGAGAATGAATACCCATGCTATATTTCCTAAGAAAGAGCCAGCGCTTAAAAGCACATGGATGTTTTATCTCTAGCTACGCGTTGAAGTCTTACTGGTTCAAAAGATAACTAGTTCCTTTTTAATTACTCAAGGATTCATTCTACAACCTTTCAAAAACCAAAATTCTGGGCTTTTACCCCCTGATTTCTTATCAATTAGAAACAAACTATCATCTCATCACATTTTCTTAAAAAAACAAGGAAAACCTGAAAAAAACTCAAATAGGAAGAAAGGAGTGTGTGAGGGGTTTTTCTAGCTGACATTCACCTGAAATTCACCTGCTGCTTTCATCCAAACATTCATCCCAACAAACATATTGATCTAAATGCAATCAACTTGTATTTGTGAATGTGTGTGTGTGTGTGTGTGTGTGTGTGTGTGTGTGTGTGCGCGCGCGTGCGCGCGTGCGCGCGCGCCTACAGGTGCTCACGCCGGCTTGTAGAAATCAAAGAATAACCTGAAGTGTGGTTCTTCAGGCACCACTAACATTATTTATTGATTTACTTGGTATTTACTTATTTTGAGACAGAGTCTTTTACTGGCCTGGAACTTGCCAAGTAGGCTAGTCTGGCTGGCCAGTGACTCACAGGAATCTGCTTGTCTCTGCTTATCCAATGTTGTGATTACAGGTGTGTGCTACCAGGCCTGGCTTTTTTAAACATAGATTCTTGGGGAATTCAGGTGCTCATAGTTGCATAAGTCCTTTACTCAATGAGTTATCATCCTAACTCCCAACCAGCTTTTTCTTCATAAGCACATTCATGACTGGATATAACTGCCCTGCTTAAAGAATTCTACAACTCCTTCTTTAAAGCCCTCCTAGAGCAAGAAAAAGTGACCCAAGGCATATATTTAAATTTCCATTTAACTAAAAGTAAGCAAAATTTAACTACTACAAACTTATTTTTAAATAAACAGGTAGGACTTAATTTATAATTTTGCTTTTTCATAAATAATTCATAAAGAGCTATATCAATACAATTCATATTTACATCAATGTATATATAATGAACTTACAAAATAATGCTCTCAATATAGTCTGTTAATTATATATAAGAGCATTTGTATTGGTAAAGCAATGTATTGCTATATACATATATGTTTTTCATAAACAAATTTGCTGAAGCATAGGATATTTATGTATATATACTGTATCACAAGTAGTAGTTTATAATGGTATCATATTTTTTTCTAACTAATCTAACATCACTCTCTTCCTAAAGTTAAAATTGTAAGGAAAACTCAAAATTAAGTAGCTCAAGATAGCAGAAAACAACTTTATCTTTTTTTTATTTAGAGTAATAAATTGGAGGCTACTTCAAAGAGAATGAAAGTGACATTTAGAGGTGTCGGGGAGAATGGAGAGAAAGTTCAGACAGAGGTGAGATTGAAGGCAGGTGCTTATAACTGCATCACATGAACACTCAGTAGGCCTCTTGCAATATGGCGGCGGCAGAGGGAAATGGAGAAAACTCAAACACTGTGAAGGAAGAAAGTTCAGAAGACCGGATGCAAACAAAGCACAGAAGACAGGGAAGTGCTGGGACCCTGGCCTTGGAACCCTGAGGAACTGAGGCTACAATTAGCAGAGGAGAGCTGTGATCAAATGTCAGTTTCTGGTGGTGGGGGGAACAGTCAGTTCTAGAACTCTGACCTCCACGTCTGTATGAGGTGGGTACCATTATCACTGCAGCTCTACGGAATTTTGGAATTTTGGTAGAAGGCCTTGAATCATTTGCCCGGGGTCACAAAGATAGTAGGTAGGTGATGAGGATAGAATATAAACAGCTTTTGTTTGGTTTTGTTTACTTTGTTTTGTTGTAAACTGAGGCCCAGCATGGTCTCTCACATTCAAGATCCTCCTTTCTGAATCTCCCAAGGGCAGAGATTACAAATACATGCCACTGTGCCTTTTGACACAGACCCGCTTTTGGTTTTTGGAAAACTGTAGATGGTTAAAAATTATCAATGAGCTTTAGTCATTGTAGCCCAGAGGTTTTAAGAAGTTGATCCTATTTTACAGACCTTGTGGACTATGTTTGTGAGTGCCTGGTTCCCAGCTTAAGTGGTCTACTAGTCATGACTCAAGGAACCCTGGATCACTGCTTGTTACAAACTGGGTACCAAATCTAGTTTGAAGCAGTCACTGCATTTCCTAGAAAAACTTTTCATTTAAAATCTCAGGATTGTCTTGGAGTTGAAATTTAGATGCTAAATAGCCGTGTTTTAACTCCAAGGAGAAAACTATAAGGATAAACAATTCCAGAAACAAGGAAGCAGGGGAGGGGCCTCCTGGACACATTCGAATTTCAGTCATCTTTGAGGTCCAGCTGTACTTTTACTAGGCCCACGGTTTAGTTAGTAAGATAATAAATAGTCTATCTGCCTCATGTGTTGCAAAGTTTCCATCATTCACTCACAAGCAAAACACTCATGGTTGCTACAACCATATGTAACTGTTGAGACTTGAACCATTTCCTGAATAGGTGTGCTGATTTGCAAGTGAGAGAAGTAAAGTCTTAAGAGAAAAAAAATTCCAAATGCTATATGCAAGCTACCTATTTCCCATCACTTAAATCTCTTTTTATTAGAGTTTGGTTTGCTGAGTGTTTGCCTCCCATGCACAAGGCTGGTGTTCTATTGCCGGGGAGGGGGGGGGGGAAGGAAGGGTAGAGAGGGATGCATTACCCCATAGATTACCAGGATTCCTTTCTTCCTTTACAATAGTGAATAACCTAGAATGAGACACATTGAACTTGCCAGAGTATATACGGACCTTTCAGATCTTCACCCCACTCGCACCCCCTTCTGCTGAATGACCCTTTGTCTGCTGGGGGTAAGAACGCAAAGTAAACATTTGGTTGTTTTCTTTGTGTCAAACACACAGGTTGGTGCCTGACACCTTGATACTGAGGCACTCACTCCTCAGCAACTTCTTTACAGAAGTCAGATTGAGTTTCCTTAAGGAATACCTGACCTTAATCCCAGCACTTGGGAGGCTGAGTTCTCTGAGTTCCAGGACAGCCTACACAGAAAAACCCTGTCTCAACCCCTCACCATGCTCCCTACCCCCAACCCCCACCCCTGCTCAAGAAAAAGAAAGAAATGACCTTAGACCTGGTAGCACAGTTCCCAGGACACAGAAAGGCCTCTGGAAGTACCCATTACCGCTCCAAACCATCTCTCTTTATTCCAGTGCAATAGCGATTTTGTGAATTTGTATATTAATTCAGAGTCTTTCTCTTCCTTATTGTCCCGCTTTCTTCTTCTTTCTTGGATAGTTAGTTGCACCAGTGTGTATACTATCTCTCAGGACTATCTCAAATCAGGAAGGAAGAGGACAATAAGAGACCAGAAATAAGACCTTAAATCAAGCATCATGTCCTGATACTGTAGTCATGTATGGTACTATCAGCTTTGTTTTATACAATGTCAAGATTATTGATTTTTATCATTGAGTTTAAGTTTTAAATAGTTCCCTGGTGATATGAAAAATAATAACCCAAAACTTTCCCAAGATTAGACTTTTGCTTTGTTAGTAAAGACCCAAAACCTAAGAAAGTTACTGTATTTTCTTTAGCTCCAAACTCCAGTGTGAAGGGTTCACAACACGCCCCCACGGTTGGGTGTGTTTGCGCATGCCCGGCGGACCTGGACACTTCCGCCTAGCCAGTTCCAGGTCAAGATAGCCATTTCCGGGTCAAGGCGTCTCTCATAACCAGGATCCATGACTTTGCATGTTTATGTAAGTGCGCAGCATAGCCATGTGATCTATGCACATGTGTGGAATAGTTACATCGACCTGTGCACGCCCAGCCTTTGTAAGCTGGCTCCATATTCCCGGCTCCTTCTTCTTCTCTATACATGTGTCTCCCACAGGCCTGAGCACTCTCTGTCCCTTTTATCTTAATAAAACTCTTATTAGCGGATTCTGTCATGTTTCGTGACATTTCCTTGCAGGGTAAGAGCACAGCGCTGCAAAATACGCCACAGTGTGTTTGGAATACGCAGCCATTCCACACTCACTAAACAAAGATGGGAAATCAGTAAGTGTGTCAGAACTCACAGCTTCCGACTCTGGTTTCACCATTTCTGCCAACATTGCCAACATCTTCATAGTTAATCTAGTGTCTTGCTCAAATGAAATTGGCAGGTAATCCTATAGTTAGAAACAGAGTTCCTTAATTCCTTAAATTATCTTTAAGGCCAACTATGGTGAGGTGCCAGGCATCACTGCAGGGCACATCCATCAAGAATTGATAGAAAACAAGCTTTACCTGGATAGGAATCTGCCTAGTACAGACACATGTCTTTACCTTTGGGATGGCAGAATACTACTTTCCTAAAGCTCCCCAGCATCCCACTCTCCTTTTGAATGGAAATATTTGCTGCAAAATGCATGCTGGAGCTATGAAAAGCCAAAGTGAATTTTTCTTTAGGATACCCTGGCATTTAAGCTTCTGCTGTACATGAATTACTTATTTTTAATTTGATTTATTGATGTTACTATGAAGTTCAAAGTATCGTATCTGCTCAAGCCCATATTGTTGGGTGGGGTCAGTCATTTTTTTCTACTGAGCCATGTATCATATTTTATGCACTTGAAAAAAGTTGCCTATAAGCAGCAAAACTGGTAAACATTGTCTTGTTTTTGTTTGGCTGGTTTTGTTTGGGTTTGGGGTTTTTTTAATTAAAATTTTCAGTGTACACAATGACTGGGCTTCATTATGACATTTTTATCCATACACGTCCTTGAAGATTATCTTATTTGACTGAGTTTCCTGTTTGGTGGTTTTCTTTCTTTAGTGGAAGCTTCCTGAAGATCTCTGATCCTTGTTCATCAGAACATTTCCTTTACCACCCAGAAGTATTTTTCCTTTACCATGTGTTCCTCTGCCTTGTGTGCTGGTGATCTTCATTGCACTACCCTAAAACTTATTCCAGCCTCCCTCTGTTCTCTTCCTGGAGGAGTTCCTTCATGCTCATAGCTTCTGTTGTCACTTGTACTGATTACACACAAGTGTCAGCATGCCATGTCAGACTTCTCTTACATCCTGTGTGTCTATAGGAGCTCCCGCAGACTCAGCTTAACCACAAGTTACTTCATGGAATATCCTTTCATCCATAGGTCTCCTCCTGCTTCCCAGATCTTACTGGATGGTTGTCCATCTTTTTAGGTGCCTAGGTGACAGAAAAGTCTTTGTTCCTCCTTCCCTTTTCCTTTCTTTCTGTCTGTAGAAGTCATCTCTCCAACTCCAAAGACTTAGTATAAATACTTCGATGTCCACTTTTCTCCTTTTCTCATTTCCTCGCCCCCTTTCCCCTCTCTCTAGAATAATTGCTGTAATAACATGTACATTCCTTGTGTCTCTCTAGAACTTCTATTACTCAGGACATCTGTTCTTCTCTTACCTGGAAACCTTCTTGTCTCATATGCAACTCTTCTTCCATCCTGAAAAAAACATGTCAACTTATGCCTGCCAAGCTATATATCAACAAACTCCCCCAACTTCATCAAGGCAGGAGGCCCTGGCAAGGGGAGCCTTGGGAGCCAAGTGCCCCAAGGCAGTAGCTACTTCCCCACCTGGTCTTGGCAGCCTGCTCCACTGACTCAGCCATGTTCCCATCTGAAATGGTTTCAACATTTTGTCAAAAGCTTTTGTTCTTGACTTTGTGGAGACGTGTTATCTAAACTACAGAACAATTCAGAAGGACAATAACCAGAAGTAAATGCAGCCAAGCCAATAGTAATACAGAAATATCTGCAGGTGAATTGCTAAGTGATGCATCTTTGGGTACTTGCACACTGAAAACACCCATGATGCTGCATTATGGAAAGCTTTATTGGACTCACTACTGAGAAAAACAAGGCTCCAAGGAGATGAAGGGCCGTTCTGTGTGTTGCGTGACTAGTGGATATAAGTCAACACTTGCATGATGCTTCAGCCAGACTCATTCCATTTAAGTCACCGCTCTTTCTAAATGCTCATCTAAAATTGACACACTGAAAATGCATTGATTTGCATAAACTACAACAATGTAGTGGGTTTGTGTGAACATTAGACCCACACCAACCTGATCCAAGTGCTATTTCCCAATTCTTCATCAGGGAAGGCAGTTTAAGCTGAAGCTCTAGTTCTCCACGTGTAAAATTGGTATAAAAATAGCTGTGCAGTGGAATTGCTACAAGAAGAAAATAAAGTGTATATGTAAAATGCTTAGTATTGCACATAGCAGAGATGTTTAACTAGAACTTGAGCAGCAGCTCTGGGTGTGGTATAACAGACTCACCAGCTTCACATAAACTCTAAACAAAAAGAAATTACCATGTCCCTCTGGGTACCTCAAAGCTTCCATCAAAACATAGAAGCACATCTCGGACTCTTCCCATCCTTGAGACTTTCACTAGGTATAAAATGGAGCAAGTCTACCTACTCCACAAATTAATCTGCCAACAGAATGACTCATCAACACGAGCACAGCTTAAAAGATAAGTTAAAAGATTTTGAGTTAATAAGCTGCATGTCTCCCCAGATATAATTATACTATAAATAATATCGCCAACCAAGTGACCTAAAATTAAATGCACAGCAAAAGAGAGAATAGTGCTCCTAAGACAGAAGGAAAGATGGATGTGGAGGAGATAAGAGGACAAAGGCTCACAGACAAGGTGACAGGGTATGTGTGTGTTGAATTTGTAGGGGAGGAGGCACCAGGGTTGATAGTGAAAGGGTATTTATGTGTGGGAGAAATTGTTGCATAGATTAAAGTTAAGCAATTTGTCTCCTTGACAGTGGATGAAATATTTTCAGCTTAATTGCACTGAAAAAAAAATATTGTGTAACCAGAGGTTTGTCTTCTGTCATCTCTAATCTTTCCAATCGGTGCACTCAACGATTACGCCCTTTGCTCCAAGGCACTCCTGTCCTGCAGATTTCACCTATAAATTAGGGACTACCTTTCAATATGTGCTTTCCTGCCTTGGGTTGTACTAGAACAATGCCAACAAAATGTGATCTCCACATGGGTTTTGTGGAGCTGTGATCAGATCTATTTAAATATGTATTTTCCCCCAGTCTATCTTTTCAGCATAAGGTACAGTAAGGAAACTAATTTCTTGTAATGTTACCAAGGAAAGAAACATAATAACAAGCGTGGAATGGTGCCTCTAGGCTGTAGATAAGGCAGTCTGAGTAAGGTGATGGAAGACTCCTCTGTGTGTGTGTGTGTGTGTGTGTGTGTGTGTGTGTGTGTGTGTGTGTGTGTGTGTGTGCAGCACGCACATGCTTTAAGTAAACACGAATTCAAATGTGAGAAAACTCATTTCTCAGCTGGGATGCCTGGTGGACTTTAGCTAGGAGCAGATGTTTTATTGTCTTTCTCACTTGAGAGCTGGTGGGGTGTGAAAGATTAATCTGGCTTACTGGTTCTCCAAACACAGTTGGAGGAGCTGAACTTAAAATTGCATCGCACTGTGAAGAAGGTATCAGCAGTCAATGAATTCATCAATACAGAGAAAATTACTAAATGAAATTTTCTTAGAATGACATCCTTAAGAGCTCTCTTAGCACTGACTCATTGTTTTGATCCTTTAATGTGTCCAGCAAGCCCCAGTCTTTGTATCCCTGTATCTTAAGAAATCACCCCTGCTTACACCAGTTATAACCCTCCAGCCACAAATCATTGAGGAAGGAAAAGGAATGAAGGAGGGAAGGACGATCCATCATATTTTTAGCTGCTTTATAAATGTATGCATTAAATTTATTCAATTAGTAATTGTCTTAACAGGTTGGACAATTTTATCATTAGCTCCAGGTTTCATTCATTTAGAGTATCACTCCCTCATTAAATATTCTTTAAGAGGATTTTGGTTGAGTTGGAATATTTAAAATGAGGGGCTATAAATCTCTTTTCTTTAATGAATTTATTCCTTTTTAAGAAATTAATTAAAATCAGTTGTGGAGGAATGATGTGCCATCAATGAATAAAGTAGTGTCCAGGCAAAGGTAATTGGTAAGAAATGAAGTGAAGCATGCTCCCAAGGTAACTTGCTAATGGAGAATTTTCATACCTACATGGCCAACAGGAAGTTCACTGGGCAGTACAATTATTCATCTGAGTTCATTGTTTCCCCGGTCTCTGTTTTTGAATGCCCCTTTCCCCCACAATCCCTCCTGTCTTTAGTTCCATCCTGTCTTAAAGTAAGTCAGTTTCATTCCTACTCTGAGACAAGCCTATGCTTTTGCTGAGAACTTGATTTGCTCTGGGATACAGAAGCATCCTGAGTAAGCTTGCCTGCAGAGCTTTGGCTCTTGAAAAGTCGCAGTGGAGGTGCAACAGAAGAACAAGCCCAGCTTTCCTAGGTGGGGAACAGCCTCTCAGATTGAATTCACAGGCTGGAAACGGAAATGTCATTGCCTCACTCAGAGGGTTAATCACTTTCTAATTTGAACCAGCAAATTTTATAATGACACTGTGAAATTAGCAGCATTTTATTGTGTTAATTATCTGCAGGACACTATATCATTACTTCTAATAAATGTAAATGAGATTGTGTCTCTTAGGACAATACACAGACAAGGTGAATTTTTACTGGCTATTTACAGGATTCCAGAACAGTCTTTCCTACTTTTTTTTCTTTACAAAATACTTTCAAAGTATCAGCTTGCTGTGCCAATTCTCCTGTCTTTTATTTAACACACTATTTTAAAGGTCTTTAAAGCTCTTCTTTTCCAACTAGAACACATTTTCACTCAAAGCAATGTTGGTTATTAAGAACCATGTCAAGATTATATATATATATATATATATATATATATATATATATATATATATCAGATTTCTTTTAAAGTCATTTAAAAATCATGTTGGTCATGAAGCCATTCAACTGTATGTGATTGCAGACACAGTTCTACAGGATGAGCACCAAAGCACCAAGGCTAGTGGTAGGGAAGAAAAGTTGTGCTTTACAAAGTTATTCAGCAAATGTAGAAGGTCATAGAGCCAGCTATAACACTCAAACATGAGACATGCTCTGGGGACCTACCCGGCAGTCACCACATGAGTGTTGTGTGACAAATGGAGTCTTCCTGCATGCCTGCCTTTCTTATTGTGTATATGTATGCATACTATGTGTGATAGGTTACTGTCTTAGTTAGGGTTTCTATTGCTATGATGAGACACCATGACCAAGGCAATTCTAATAAGAAAAACATTTAACTGAGGTGGCTTGCATACAGTTTCAGAGGTTCAGACCATTATCGTCATGGTAGGGAGCATGGCAGCATACAGGCAGACATGGTGCTGGCTACATCTTGATCAGAAGGCAACAGGAAACATCTGTGATGCTGGGTGGTATCTTGAGCACAGGAGACCTCAAAGCCTTCCCCCAAAGTGACACACTTCCTCCAACAAGGCCATACCTACTCCACCAAAGCTGCACATCCTAATAGTACCACTCCCTATGAGCTTATGGGGGCCAATTACATTCAAACTACCATAGTTACCTTGGCACATGTGTGAAGGTTAGTAGAGAACTTTATGTAGTAGATTTTCTCCTTTCTCCTTTACATAAGTTCTCAGGATTATATTTAGGTGGCGAGGCTTGTGTGGCAAGTGCCTTTACCAGCTGAGCCATCATACTAGTCCATGAAGTGGTTTTAATATTGAAAAAGTTATAAGCTAATAAAAATATAGAAAAACAGCTGATAAAAATGACCTTGTAAAAAGGACCTTATGACAAGTAAGGTGATACTAAGATTGAAAGGCGATGGCTGCTAGTCATCTGCTATTTATGGTAATAAGGAAGAAGATAAATTTTAAGGTAAGCCTTGAATAGAAAACAGATTTTGATGCCCAATGATAAGAAGAAGTAAGAGTGATAATGACTAATAATTATTTTAAAGATAATAATTTGCTTTTGGCTAGCAGAACAACTAAGATGAGCCAGAACATTAATCCTCATTACTTTAACAGTTATGCAATGTAAATATGATTTTTTTATTGTTTAAAAAATTGGGAACAGAATAATGAATGTAGCAAAGCTCACAGAAAGTAAAAAGTAGGCAAATCTAAATTCTAACCCATTTCTGTTTAGTATAAAACCAAGTACTCTTTTTACTATTTAATGTTATATTCAAATAAATGTGGAAATCTCATAATTGAATTTTTCTTTACAGTTGAATACACCTGCATATGTTTCTTGGTGCATGCATACCACATTTTCATTATCTATCCATCCACTGAGGATCATTTAAGTTGTTTCTATTTTCTAACTATTATGAATAAAGCATCAATGGACATGGCTGAGCAAATATCTATGAAATAGAATCTTAGATCCTTTGAGCATATTCCAAAGAGTGATGTAGCTGTGTCATGTGGAAGATGTGCTTTTAACTTATTAAGCATTCTCTATACTGATTTCTATTGAGGGTTCACCAGATTGCAATCTCAAAAATAGTGAATGATGTTTCCAGTTTCCCCACTTTCTCCCCTGTATTCTCAGCTGTTTTACAGATTTTAGCCATTCTAACTGGATTTAAGATGAAATTTCAAAGCAGTTTTAATTTGCGTGTCCTTAATGCTAATGATGTTGAACACTTTTTGAGATATTTCTTAGCCATATTAATTTTTTTCTTTTGAGAACATTCTGTTCAAATCCATAGCCCATTTTACTTGGCTCATTTGCTCTCTTGACTCTTGATTTTAGGGTTCTTTATATGTTCTAAATATTAGTTCTTTATTAGCTGTGTAGCTGGCAAAGATTATCTTCCACTCTGTGTGTGTGCTTCTTCATTAAGCTGATTATTTCTTTTGCAGGAGATTTTTAGTTTTATGAAATCCCACTTGTCAAATACTGGCCTTAATTTCTGAGGGACTGGAGACCTAGTCAAAATG
Organism: Peromyscus maniculatus bairdii; assembly: GCF_049852395.1. Classification (NCBI taxonomy): domain Eukaryota; kingdom Metazoa; phylum Chordata; class Mammalia; order Rodentia; family Cricetidae; genus Peromyscus; species Peromyscus maniculatus. Next base: position 166,821,816 of record NC_134852.1, on the reverse strand, counting down.
TCCTTTCCTAAACCTATATCATGTAGGTACTGCTAATGAATTCTTCACTCAGTTACCATATTTTGGGTTTCACATTGAGGTATTTGACCATTTGTAGTTGATTTTTGTCCAGATAAATATAGGTCTCATTTCATTCTTCTACATGTGGAGATGCACTTTTTCAGCACCATTTGTGGGAAATGTTATCTTTTCTCTATTGTGTATTTTTGGCATCTTTGTCAAATAACCGGCAGCTATACTTACATTTATTAATATTTGGGTACTCTACTTTGTGCCATTGATCAATGTCTCTGACTTTGTGCCAGTGCCACACTGTTTTTATTACTATCCCACTGTAACATAGATTGAAATCTGGAATGGAAATCCTTCCAACACTGTTCCTTTCACTCAAGATTGCTTTGACTCTCTGAGGTATTTTGTAGTTTCATATGAGTTGAGGGATTATTTTTTTTCTATTTATGTGAAGAATGTTATGGGGATTTTTAATTGGGATTGGATTGAATCTGTAAATTGCTTTTGGCCAGCTCAATAGGCAAGAGTTCATGCCTAATACTATAAACCTAGCCATTTGCCCATGGCTGGGAAGGTTATAGACTTGAAGGGTGAATCCACTACTGCAGTTTTCCTAAGCAAATAATACTTTCCTAACTGTACTCTAAATATTTATCCCTACAGGTAAGTGGAGCCCTCATTCCTCATCAAAGAAGCTTCCTTCTGAAGCAGATGTAGACTATTATAGAGATCCATCACTGGTCAAAATGTATAGAGTACAGACTGTGAAGTCCAACCTCAATTGTTACATCTACAACAAAATCCCTATACCTCAGTCTTGGGTAAAATCATGGAAGGAAGGGAAGATTGTAAGAGCCACAAGATCAGGATTTCTGCTGTGAGATAGTGTCTTCTATAAATTACAGGAAAGCTGGACCCATGGACTCTCAGCAATATGGTTACCTTAACATGACCAACACAATGACCACACCAGTTGGCATGGCAACACTGACAGGAAATGTCACATGACCCTACCCCTACAGGAAGAGCTACAGGTGATCAGTGCATGCTGAGAAATGGAGATGCAATCTCCTCCAGTGACAAGCTTCCACATAGGTTGTCTAATTCCAAAAGGTCAGCCCTTGAACTCATGTACATAAGAGCAAAGATAAATGAACTCAGTGGGTTGTATATACCTTTGTATATAACTATGTATACACACACACACACACACACACACACACACACACAAACATGTATTTGTAACAATAATAACTAAAGAAGAGATCAAGAATTGGGACGGGGGAAACAAAGGAGGTGTTGGAGGAGGAAAGGGAGGGGCAAAAGTGATGTATACACAGTGATTATATAATACATTTTCAAAAAATAAAATTATTAAATAAAACAATCTAAGAACCAAATTTGACATCAGGTGTTTTCACAGTGGGTAACTTTAATTGTTATGGCTTTGAGAAAATATCAGAAGGGAACTAATATGCAGTTCAAAACTCAAATCCCCCATTCCAAAATATATAATCCACAGAGGTACATTACCTTGGATTATGCTGGGGATCGAAGCCAGTGCATCCTACATGCCAGGCAAACCTTCTAGACTGAACTGCATCACCAGTCCATGCAGGTGGGAAGAAGAACTAGTTCATCACTATAGGCTTTTCTGGTCTCTCGAGTTTCCATTGAAAAGTCAACTGTTCTCTAACTGGCTGCTGTTCCATGGGACTTGAGCCTTTTCTCTTGCTGCCTCCAGTTTCCTTTCCTCATCCTATAGGTTTATGTTCTAGATGTAATAAAGTGTGGGGTTTTTTTTGTTTTTGTTTTGTTTTGTTTTGTTTTTCTGGTCTGATCTGTTTGGTGTTCTGTGTGCTTCTTGAACCTGGATAAGCTTCTGTTTCCCTACATTTGGGAAGTTTTCTTTTATGATTTTATTGAAGGAATGTTCTATGCCTTTGACCTGGAGTTCTCATTTTTCTATGCCCACATTTTATAGATTAGACCTTCTCATGCTGCCCCAGAGTTCCTCTCTATAACGTTCATGAGGGTTGTTTTTTTTTTTAATTTATCATTTTCTTAATTGAATGATTCAATTCCTCTTCCTTGTCTTAGAGCCTTGATTTTTTTCAACTTATGACTTTTTAATTTCTAGCTTTGTTTCAGTTTGGGTTTTCTTCACTCATTTGACCTCTTAGCAAATTCAATTTTTATACCGTGAGTGCCCTCATCGTTTCACTAAGCATTTGCCTTCCTGGACTTCAATTAGGAGTTTATTCCTGTTCCCTTTCAGTTTATTCAGGTGTCTACTCATGTCCTCTTTGAACTTCTTGAACTCTTTGAACATGTTTATAATTGCTCTTTTGAATGGCTAATACTCTTCCCAGACGTCATAGATTCCCAAGTTAAAAACTCAGTGCCAGGTGTGGGATATGACTTTTTGAGGTGTCATTTGGGAGGCTGCAATGACTATACCCAATCAACGCAGGCTGTCGCCATTGTTCTTGGTAGTTCATAGAACTTAATAAGAAGCCGTGTTTACAGAACATGGAGAAATTAAGCTGGTATGGACCTGGAAACATCCTCCCCGCTGGCTTTCTTACACAGTGCTGGAAGGTGTTGTTCAGGCTGTCCTGCTCTGGGGGAAATGCCCTCAACTATCTTACCCAGCTGTGAACCCTCTGAACTACAATATTGTCTGGCCTGATAAGCTATAACCATGGACACAACAGTGGCATGAATGATATGGGGATAACCAACATCTTTCTAACTGGATCTAAGGCCTGCTTCATAGAGTAAGAATTAACCATAAATGGGTTGAATTAGATTGCTGCTTTGATTTAATGGTCGTTTTCTTCAAAACTCAGGTAAAAATTCCATTGCCATTATAACAGTGTTATGGATGGAGCTTTTAAGAAGTGACTAGGCAGTTAGTGTTCCACCGCATTGGGTGGGATCAATGCTGTTTGTTAAGAATAAGCTCTACCTGCTTTTAATGATGATGGTAGTTGTAAGTTCATGTCTGATTCTAGAAACTTAGTCTTTTGTCTCTAACCTCCGGAACTACAAGAGAATGTTCTTCATTGTAAAATTGTAGTTCGTCTCAGATATTCCAAATAATAATGCACACTCATGGAGAAAGAAGCTATAGAGTTTTGTGAGATTTTACAAACTTAAATGAGAGAAGAAGTTTGAAATGAGAAACTGAAATTCACTTTTAACATGGTCAACCCAAGCATTGGATGTGTCTCTGGTCCTTCCATGCTAAGTGACTGTGAGGGAAACAGTCTCTTCAATCAGTGAGATTTCTGTCTAGTTGGTGGAAGAAGGAAGCATGCACATCTCAGTGAGGGAAAAGTAGAACCTATCTCAAAATTAATGGGTTCCTCATGACACACTATGAGTACTATAAAAGACAGAAAATAGCAAATTTTTGGGCTTATATCAGATCACATGGCAAGACAGGACTTGAAGTTTTGAATTTCTAGGACTTACCTTGTAAGATGAAAATAAGGTGGGAGGGATGGCATTGGGGCTCCATACGGATTACATTTGACTGGCATTTATTGCTATGTTAGCCTATCTCTGCAGTGAATTTACCAATGGAAATTATCTCTTACTACAGAATTAAGGTAACTTAAGAGAGCTGAAGACGGAAGTGGAATGTTGGAGTTGAGCTGGACATGAAGAGGATCACTGCATAGATGTAAGACTTTTGGTGTTAAGAAAGGCCCCAGCAAGTGTCTGGCTTACAAAGCTGCTTTGCGCATATGAAAGAGACATGGAATGAACATGTTCCTATAGCTGAGTCGAGTTTTGCAGCTCAGATTACAAGTGCTTAGAATCCAGCAGTAGATGGAAGTGAGTAAAAGGAAGTCAAGCAGAAATCTTTCCTAGTTTTGTTTAGAGACAAATAATTCAATGTTTCTTCCTTTGTTTCTTTTGTTCATATTCACTGAGGGACTTTAGAAAACTGAGTTCTCTGTTAGCGCATCCAGTTCTAAAAAATAAGCAGTTGCAGAATATAAAAAGTGAAATGACTACTTTCCAATTTACTAAAGGAAAATTACTCTTAGAGAAGCAAATTATAAAACACCATGAGTATAACATAGCATGTTGGTTGACAAAATAAATAATGTTACAAAAATCTCTATGTAAGGAAAAATGATTCAGAAATCATAGAGCATGGTAACAGATGTGTAGCTAATGGTTTAATTGCAGAATAATTATCAAAAAATTGTAAAGGTTTCTAGGAGCAATGATTCCTAGATTGAGTCACAATATCCAAATGCATATCAATTACAAGAGTCATACATTAAAAAAAAAGTAAGTGATTCAGATTTTAGGAGTATTAGGAAAATATCTGGGTAAATGCAAAATATAGGAAATAGGACAGAATGTTATACATCTAAAACCAAGCAGATTTCTGAATAAATAGGTCGATATTATCTGCCAAAAAATAGGATCTATGAGGCAGATTGACTGCCATGGGAAAAAAATGTATTTGAATGTATTTTAAAGTTGAGAGTTCCATAAGCATTACTATTTGCCTAAATAGTTCTAGAGTAATTATAAATATTATTTTATCATTTCAATTAAGTTATTTTCAAAGAAAAATATCAGGTTATGAGGAAATATATTCAACACATTGGAGAGACTGGCTAATTGTTTGATAAACACATTTTCTTTCTGCTTGTGGGTGCACGTCTGAATATTTTCTCACTTCCTTGCACATGTATGAGGCCTTGTGGACTGAGCACCAGCTAGGGGAGATGGCAGTAACAGGAGCCACCTCTGAGTCTGCCTCTTAATCCCTCCATACGCCAACCCCTACACATATACTTCCTGTCCTGTGGGAGCACAGAAACTCTAACAGATGGAGCAGCCTGTACTGATATACTCATCATGAGTGGCTGTTATAGACATTCTGCAAACAACACCCATATTTCTATGGTGTTTTGGAGACTGGACTTTGTAACAACTTGCTTTACCTTAACTAATATAGACAGTGACCACAGTGTGTGTGTGTGTGTGTGTGTGTGTGTGTGTGTGTGTGTGTGTGTGACACAGAGGAGACACAATGTCAGAGAGACAGGGACAGACAGACAGACAGACAGAGAATACTGCTATGTGGTGGTCTGTTTCTGTACATACCACACTTTATCACAATTATTTGCTTCCCTGACTATAGGGATATATTGTTAAGTAGATACAAATAAAAATTAATTGTGTTTATTTTGGGGTGACAGTACCAAAGATAAATTGTGCTCTCACATTTATTCTTATTTTTCAGATTGTCTGGAAAGAACTTATGTTACATTTTAAATAAAAATATTGTCTTATCCAATTTTTAGACATCGAAAAAAACAAATCTCTTAAATATTCATAAGTACAGAGAAAGGCTTGTAGGTCATTGCTGACTTGTGAGTTTTAGGGCTTGAGGAGCTCACTGATTACAGGAAGGGGTAGGCATTCTGTTCTTCATTCATCAAACACTGAGTGTAAACCATTTGCCCAGTTCCAGCCAGACACAGAAGACATCCTTCTTGGATGTGATGAGTAGCTTCAGAATGAAGCTCAATGTGGCCTAGTGATAGTCCACAAGGGAGAATTATCAACTCTGTTTTACAATCTCTTCACAAGAGGAAATCATGGACTTGGCTTTGGAGCATGAATTACTCTGTGGAAAGGCAGGCAGAGAACTGTTCCTTTACACACATTGTGCAAACAGCTTGGCAATAGTTAAACCACAGCTTCATAACAAAAGATCCTGGGGGAACATCAAGCAGGGCAGGGAGTCAGACAGAAAGGGATGATACCGGCTTTAAATGGTCGTATTAGTCTGGTGTCATGGAAGAAGCCCTTCAAAGTAAGGAAATAATGAGGAGAGGAGAATTGAGATTGGCCTGGCACCTCTGTGCTCAGAGTTAGCCCCATCTCATGGGGAGCAGGACAAGCACACAAGAGGATTCATCCCTCAGGACATCTCTGAGGCATCCAGACAGCAAGGTCACTGATGTTTTGTCATGTCGGTGTCTGCAGACTTGGCACATGGTATATGGCTGGCATTTATTCTTTTCCCTACTGCTACTTGGACAGGAAATACCTACCTGCCCAGAAAACCTTCCTGCAAAAGGATACCAGTGAAGGTTTGGAGCTGATTTTAGCTTCTTTAAGATTTGAGACAACTTCAAAGTCATGACTAGTGTGCTGGATACATATTTTATTTAAAAAACAAAGAAGAAGAAAAAAAGGAAGAAAAGAAGGGAGGGAGGGAGGGAGGGAGGGAGGGAGGGAGGGAGGGAGGGAGGGAGGGAGGGAGGGAGGGAGAAGGAAAGAAAGAAAGAGAGAGAATGGAAGGAAGAAGGAAGGAAGGAAGGAAGGAAGGAAGGAAGGAAGGAAGGAAGGAAGGAAGGAAGGAAGGAAGGAAGGAAGGCAGGCACATTTCTGTCGGCTGTTAAACACTGGCTCAAACAAACCAGTTGTAACTGGAACACTTCAGCTCTGGCATCCAGCATTGTGACTAGTTTCTTCCCCTACATAATGATGACCATATTAAAAAAGCTCATCATATTCCTTTTCTCCCACAGATCTCTTTCTTTCTGCACAGCCCTCTTGAATCTCAAATATTCAAATTGGAATGGAAGTAAATTTGAAGTGGACAAGAAAGACAGAGATGCATTTTGTCATCCCAGTTTGCTAACTATTGTCTGATACCATGTCTTTGTTTCACTGTGTATTATTCAGTCAAGTACAGAGGGAGCAAATTAACATCAATCAGGGTAAAATTCCAGGACTGTATTAACAAATTACCACCACTTTGATGACTCATAACAAAAGAAATGTATTTCATCATCTTTCTGGTACCCACAGGGTTCTGCTGGCTTGGGCAAAGGACCCTTCCCCTGTGGATCTTCGAGCTCTGGTGACAGCTGGCAATGCGTGGCATCCTTTGGCCTGTGTCTGCAGCCCTCCATGCTCTGCCTCTGTCTCATGTCATTTTCTCCTCTGAACTTTTCTTAGGGTGGGTTTCTTGGTGCTTTTAAGGACCACTCACAGAAACCAGGATGACTTCATATTAAGATGCTTAGCTGTATGCAAAGGAACATTCACAGACACTTAAGTATGTGAGGTAGATGTAGCGTGTGCCACCAGTTAAACTGGTCAGACTATTATAGCTCTCTGAAGACAGTGCTTTATGTCTGTACAACCAGAACCTGAGTGATCAAACAGAGAGGGCTCCACAGAACCAAAGCTGGAACTTGACTTGGAATCCAACACTAACACAGACTAGACTCACTGAACTGCAGTGTCTAGATGGGAGGCCTCCATCTGCCCTTTCTGAGAGTTTAACTTCAACGAATTCATTTTTTTTTTCTCAGAAAGCAACTCTCCACATTTGAGCAGGCGAGTTCACAGAATGCAAGAAAATACCTCCTACAATCTTCCAGTTAATAATAATGTTTCAGAGAAAAGTATCCTTTCGCTTTATTCTTTGCTCAGAACTGCATATAATGAGCTCAACCCAGGATCCAGCCAGCTGTGAGGGTCCTGAACCTTAAAGGCACCCAACGATAACTCGTGAACCAGCAGAAAGGCGGGCTCGACGCAAAAGGCCCCCTTTCACTGTTGTGTGTGCACACGTGTAAGTGTGTACGTGTGTACGCATGGGCTCTCCCACATCGCTCCTTTCCTCTCTCTCTGGGTTAATGACACTTCTGGTTGATTTATTGATTGCCTGTAACACCACTGGCTTTTCCTGAGGCACTTGTGATCTTCCCAGTCGTAGGTGCCACCCCCAGTGGAAAGCTGCTCCCAAACTGGGATGTTTTGATTGCTGTTTGGCTTCCCCAACTTGACTGGTCAAGGCTGAACCTTCTCAGCTTCCCTCGAATAAGCTCCTTAAGCCTGTTCCCTCCGAAGCATCTGTAAACAGTTGAAGGTCATGATTGTTCACTCTGCAAGATCGATATGCCATTAAATTGTGACAAAAAGGACTGCCAGACCATTAAGGCATCCCTCATACCCTCAGTAATCCTGATAAAGCGATGAGCTGTTTTAACCTCTCTGGCTCCCATCGCTAACTACTAGAAGCGCCTCGCTGCTGAGATAACCCTTTCTGCAAAGTCAGGACGACCCGCAAATAAGGGCTGTTGCTGCTTCCCAGCTGCTTCTGCTCTGCATTTCTTCACGCTATTGTGTAGTAACTGTGGAATTTAGTCTCTCTCTTTTTTTTTTGTCCACATACTCTAAAGCCTAATGTTAACATCAAAATTATTTAGATTAAAAAATATTTTTTCTCCAGGATGAGCAGGTTTCTCCAAAGCCTCATCATGTAGGTAAATTTCTGATTAGTAGAGATAAAAACTTAAATACCCACCATAGGAACTGGGAATGGCACAAATCCTACTTATCTTAAACACATTTTCCTTAATTCAACTAATTTTAGACATGTGCTACGTTCAAAATAATGAATGTCTGTTTTGTTTCCTAAGCAGCAAAAAGAGGAGAGAAACTGGGATTGTGTTTAGGAGCAGTGTCTTGCTGTACATATAGCCCAGGCTGGCTCTGAATGCTCCTACTTCAGCCCCTTCCCGCTGAAATTGCAGCTGTGTACCAGCACTGCCAGGCAAGAAGGAGGCTGAGATAAAGGAGGGAAAAGGCAAATGTTGTAAAATAAAAGTAGTTTCAATGGAGCTAAGCATTCTGAAAACCATTTTAAAACTAAATTTAGACCAGCCAAACCTTGTTATTGCATAAGCTTATTTGAAGAACCATAATTTCACTCAATACATGCCCAAATAAACTGTTGCTGTTAATTGATACTCAGTGGGTCGGAAAAGCCTGCAAGTACTTACAGAGACAAGGTTGATTTCATACTCTTTGCTAATGCTAACATTTCCTGATGATATTCAATGTGTGTATGTATGTGTGTGTGTATACATACATATATATATATATATATATATATGTGTGTGTGTGTGTGTATCTTTAATTTGTTTTATTTTTAATTATGTGAATGTATGTAGGTATGTCCAGGTTAAAGAAGGTTCCCGCAGAAGCCGGACAAGGGCATTGGATCCCCAAGAGCTGAAGTTACAGGCAATTGTGAGCCACCCATTACGGGTGTTGGGAACCAAACTCTGGTCCTGGGCAAGAGCAGCAAGTGCTCTTAACCATCTTTCCAGTCCCCGATATATTTAAAAGTTCTTATTTTTAGTTTACAAGCTCTTTGGTAACCAACATTGACTTTTATAAACAAACTAGCATAATCCTGATGCATAAACTTCATACTTAGATGTACATCCCTGTACTTGCATGCACACAAGCACACATACTACTTTTTTATTTTCTGAACAATCTACAAAATACACACATCATCTATGGGGGAAATCATATTTGACAAGTTTTATCTTAGTGTGACTTTTCATGTTGTTAGCACTTTAGTAGATTACTAATATCAGTAAAGCTGGAAATCAGTTGCTCTAACTATGAGTAAAACCTCCTCTCTCCCTTTGGAAGGCTTTGTTGCAGTTCTGTCAGCTTTCTTGGGCATAAACAGAATACACCGTTACTCCGTTTTCCTCTTGCTGATTTGCAAGCTTGAGTTTGCAAGGAAATCAGGTCTGGCCCTAAATGGCTTATTATGTCAACAAAACATACCTTCAAATGAAAAACACTTGAAACCAGCAGGGGCTGCAGGGAGTAAACAGAGAAGGACCAGTCTTTCTGTCTGCTGAGCCCATTAGCTCTCACCTGCACGTCTTTCTTCAGCATATCAATAGAATAATCTAGAAGGGCACAAGAACAAGAACAAAGCCTTGGGTCAATGAAATCATTCACTGATCCACCTGCAAAGCACTGTAAGTGGTGTATTAGCTTAAAATCTCCTACATGCTGCTTAGGCATCATTGCATGGGCCCTGAAGCCAGGCAAACAGACACTGAAAGCTTGAGGATTTTGTTTCTGCTTTGCCTTGTTTGAACCCCAAATTAATCCTGAATTTTGATTTTTTTTTTTTTTGGCTTTGAATTTGCTCTGCAGATCCTGCAACACGAGGTAATTTAAACAGATAATGATGACTTAATGAAACTGACAGTGTCTTAGCTCTCCCTCTGTACTTAATCATGTCTAAACCCATTTACAGATTTCTGGCTCATGTCACTTATTAACATATCAAATATGTATCTGGTGCCTAGTAGATGTCCTGTCATCTGCTAATTTCTGAGGGTACTTAATGAGCAATGTTAGCATCATCTATGCTTCTTAGGTAAATGTTTCTGTCTTTAAGGAGTCCCAGGCTATTATACTAGAGGAAGTAGGTAAGTAAGCCAACAGGATTGCCTTTTGTAACAACTTTGATCCTTTGAACTGGATGTTTGTTTGGATGTTGTTACCATGACAATGCAAAGGTACATCACCATTAGGAAAACAGCATAGATTTCTGGAGCCGCTGAAAGAACAGTATAATGGTTGTTCCCATTACCCTGTTCCTCTTACCCTGATTCTGATCTCCCCACCAGTCAAATGAGCAACATTTCTTGGCTGGTCTAAACCACAGCCAGCATATAGCCATGCCTTCTATCTGTATTCCATAGACAGGCCAGTTGCAAGGCACATGTTGGGAGACAAAATAGTCTATTGCTCTTGTGCAAGGTGCTGGGGGGAAGTATTGGATCACACAGAAATTGTTTCCAATACATAAAAAAAGCTGTCAGCAGGAAATATGGACTCTTAGAATTTATTCATTACATTTAGATGTTTTCTCTATTCATATTGTTCTGTACACATTAAAAGGAGATGTGGGGGACAGTAAGGTAGGAAAATATAGGAAAGAGAATAGAAAAAGTGTGAGATAAAATAAGTGTGGTCATCAAATCATTCCGAGGGCTGCCATGAAACCTCTTTTATCTCACCTTCATCTCTTCTCCATTGTGTGGAATGGAAAAAACTAGGAAATTAAAAAATATGTATTTACATTCTCTTTGGGAGGCAAGTGGGGTTCTAATGAATGTTTGGCTGACTCCAGGAAATCTGCCTTTTTAGGTCGAATCACACCCAGCTGTTTGCATTAAAGTCTATCCAATTTGATTTTCATTTGTCAGACTGATCCCTTTGATGTCAAAATTACTCTCTCCTTCTCATTTAGTGCTTAAGAGTTTCCAGCTGCCCTTGGCTCTGTACTTGTGTTGAGGTCTTCAGCCAGTCTTTGGTCATATTGTTCTACTTTGCAGTTGTCTAAACTCTATCTAAGTGATCTCATACATCTTGATGACCTAACTCAAGACACTTCTCCAAGATGTCTCTGGACCTGCTTTTTTTTTTATCTTTTAAAGATTCGCTTGTATTACGTTCACCCTCTGGTAAGCAGCTTCGGCTGTGTCTACTCATTCTTAGAGAGCACACCATTCACACCAACATCTTCTGTTCATTTGAACAAAAAAAAATGTTCAATTCTCTTTGGAATCATTGATTGCCACCTGATTTACAATGCCTCTTTCTCTCCTTCAGAACAGATTACCTCTTAGGGTTGAATGAGTCACAAATTGGTTTGGGGATCCTAAGTAGACCACAGAGTGTTGAATCAACACTTTAAGAGCTCTTCAGTGACACAGTATTCATTCCTAGTTCTTGGGATTCGTTATGAGAGACATCTATTGTTGTCTTCCTTTATACAAGAGGAAATCAGGAGGCTAGATGGAGTACCCAGAAGGATTTTCTCTCTAATAACTATCTAGGCCAAAACTTTGCTCTGCAAACTTTGAGTCACACTAAATTCTATTTGTAAGAATCTATGTGTGTTTCTTCAGTCCTCTTCTACCAGCTTTCCTATTAGCTATCATATCTATCCAACTATCTATTTATCATCTATCTATCTATCAATCATCTCCATCATCTCTATCAGCTATTATCTATCAGGTATCATCTCTACATCTATCAGTCATCATATGTATCAGTCATCTATCATCATCTATTTTTTTCATATGTTCTCTCTATATATAATTCAAATTTACCTATATTCTAATCTATGTCTGAGTATTGTGTTTTAGTCATTCTACCACTAATAGGGGATGTATCAGATAGCTTGTTTTTCTTTGTAAAATCAATAATTTCATTTGTAAGTAGAAAACGATGATTCTATTTTAGGGTTGTCATGAGGTTTAAATAAAATAATGTAGAAAATATACTCCATCACTGTGCTGGGTAGTTTTATGTCAATACAATACAAACTAGAGTCATCAGAGAAGAGGTAGCCTCAATTGAGAAAAATGCCTTCATAAGATTGGGCTATAGGCAAGCTTGTAAGGTATTTTCTTCATTAGCAATTGATGTGGGAGGGCACAGCCCATGCTAGTGAGGCCATGCTTGAGCTGGTGGTCCTGGGTTCTATAAGAAAGCAGGATAAGAAAGCCATGGAGGAGAAAGCCAGTCAGCAGCATTCCACCATGGCCTTTGTATCAGCTCTTGTCTCCAGCTTCCTCCCTGGCTTGAGTTCCTGCTCTCATTGCTCTTGATGATAAACTGCTATATGGAACTGTGAGTGAATAAAACCTTTCCTCCACAACTTCTTTTTAGTCATAGTTTCATCACAGCAGTAATAACCCTAAGACAATCACTGAGTGGTATGAAGCCAGTAATGACATCAGGAAGGACATTTTTTTCCCTTCTTAGCATGAAGGTAACAGGTACCAGACGAAAAGAAATTGCTAGGGTGAAAAAGAATACTTGCTGATTCATCTGTGTTAACCTCTTTTTGAATTGAACAATCATCTGGCTGGAGAGCAATTGAGGTTGATTCAGTGTAGATTCTTTGAAAAATAATTCTGTTTTCTTCCTTAGCTAATATATTCTATCCCTGCTGCTGCTTAGCAGAACTCTAACCATTCAATGACTAAAACAATCAAAATTAAATACCAGTACATGAGAATTCCAAAAAGAATTAGCAGGGTGTCTGCTCCAGATGATCCAGGGACAGCTGCTTCTCTGCTTTCTCCAGCTTCCCTTCCCACATTCCTCTGTTCAAAGCCCTGTTAGAGATCATGCTTCAGCCAGCACAGCTCTTTTCCCCACCAACTCATGGGCCCTCAATTCTCCTTATAAGAGTACAAAAAGCCTATCTGGATAATGTCTCATAATTGCCCCATCTCAGACTCCCTAACTTATTTGTAGCAAAGTTGTGGTGGTATTGTGTCACCAAAATATTGTGTACCTTAATAAACTTACCTGGGGTCAGAGAACAGACAAGCCACTAGTTAGTCAGTGATAGCACACGCCTTTAATCCTAGCATTCCAGAGATAGAAATCCCTCTGGATCTCTGTGAGTTCAAGGCCACATTGGAAACAGCCAAGCATGGTGACACGCCTTTAATCCCAGAAAGCCAGCCTTTAATCCTAGGGAGTGGTGATAGAAAGCAAAAAGATATATAAGGCGTGAGGACCAGAAACTAGAGGCATTTGGCTGGTTAAGCATTTGGACTGATTAAGCTTTCAGGCTTTGGAGCAACACAGTTCAGCTGAGATTCATTCTGGATGAGGACTCAGAGGCTTCCAGTCTGAGGAAACAGGACCAGCTGAGGATCTGGCGAGGTGAGATAGCTGTGGCTCGTTCTGTCTCTCTGATCTACCAGCATGGACCCCAATAACTCGTCTCAGGTTTGATTTTATTAATAAGAACTTTTAAGATTCCTGCTACACAAAGTTTCATTTGTTATGTGAAATAGCATAGTAACACACAGGTGCTGATGATTAGGACAAGAACATCTGTAGAGGGTCTTTATCTTGTCTATCACAGCTCATAAAAGCATTTATATTGAAAAACACTGTTCATCTTCCATCTTCTACTTACTTGTCCCTTACTTACCTTATTTTTGATAATTTTTACCTCTAAAATGGTAGTCTTTCTGATTTGAAATGCAATAAACAATGACTTTGGAGGCTGGTAGGGCTCATGGACAAGACTCTCTGGGTTCAATGCCAAGTTCTCTCTCTCTCTCTCTCTCTCTCTCTCTCTCTCTCTCTCTCTCTCTCTTTCTCTCTCTCTCTCTCTCTCTCACACACACACACACACACACAAAGTTGTACTCCTTTTTAACCCTTGTTTCTTCACAGATATTTAATTATATAATCTCTATGATTTATTTTTCTAGCTCTGCTTCTGTCTCATTTTCTTTGTTTTTATTTATTTCTTTAAGGTTTGGCTATAGGCTCTTTTCCTTTTTCTTTGAGATAGGGACCTGCCTCAATTTCCTAAATGGTGGAATTCCACACATATGCCACTGCTCCTGAATTCTCTGCCTTCAATACACTCAAAATGTAAGCTCTCCAAATGAAAGCTTTGCCTTACTTATCATGTTATTTTATGAAAATCTGTCCCACTCTATCCATATTCCAAAACAAATATTCTTTTAAAATTGTGTTATTTGCCTTTTCCCTTAATTTTTTTTGATGATGAGTATAAGTAGTAGGCAAACTGAAATTTTTAAGCACAGGTATTTAGTATTCCAAAACTATGTCCATGACACTAAAGAACAATCCAATCACTGTTGAAATTTAGAAACTGCGGCTTAATTTTCAAAACTATGTGATAGTGCCTCATGATGTTCTACCCTAGAAGGTGGTAGATTTCAAGCTACAAGGCCTAACTGGATAATAAGCTGATAGAGTCCCAAATATTTCATGTCTGGTCAAAATGCTTCATTCCTTAGGATCTTGGGCTTTAAAACCTTCTTCAGCTCTCCTTGTGGTCACCAATGCCCCTTCCTTTGAGGTCATGTGCACAGACTGATGATACTTGCATCAACCTGAATAGATTTACAAAGGCTGTTCTCTAGAAATTATGAGAAGGTAACATCCATTGTATCTGTTCCACCATCTACAATCTTTCTTAAGTTGTACCATTGTTAGGATGTGGAAATATTGAAAATATTACAAAAGAACTCTGTTATCTTTAAATTCCTTGAGAACAATTAGAACGCACTAGGTTAAAGCTGAATTCACAAATTCATCCCGAAGCACTGGCTTTTTCACTGCCGTAACTTGGCAGAATCATCTGTCTTCCTTCTCGCATCCTCCTACCTTCTTTCCCATATCCCCCCTTCTCCTTCGCATTTCTTTTTCATCTTTCTTTTTCACTTTTATTCTTCTCCTTCCTTGGAACAGTACAAGATGTAAATACAAATTCTAGTCTCTTCCTCCACATGTCCTGACAGGAAACAATACTTCTTTGCCCTCCATCTTCCTGTGACATTGTGCACAAAACTCAGTTGAAATAAAGCCAATGGGAATATTTTCCTAAAAATCTTTCCATTTTTTAAAAATTTATTGTGGGCATTTGTATGTGTTTTAGAACAGAAATTGTTATAACAAACAATTGAATACCTTGTATGGTTAATATAGTATTTTTTTTCCTTCATTCTCTCCTAGACAAAAAGGCTAACGTCTCCATCTGTAAGTTTCTCACCAGAGCTTAGGTGTTGAAATGATTTCTTTTCTTACAGTTACCACATACATGAATCTATGTTTACTTGTTAAGTGTCTCCATTATCCAAAATATTTTTGAAACACTTCTTTAGAACCCGCCTTCTGTGACAGTCTCAGACTCTGTCATTAGGTGTTAACCACCCTCTGTTTGACTAAGAATGACAGATTTTGGATTTACCTTATTACCAAAATTTCACCAAATTTGGGTCCAATCACTTTTGCTTATTTTTAGATGACAACTTGAAGGATGAATGTTTATCAGTTCAAGAACAATCGAGAATATGCCCACATAGGATCAAAAGCCTCAAATTCCTATCCAGTAACTTGCTATAACTGGAATAGTGAACAAAAGTCATATCTGCCAAATGACTTGATACAATAGCTCAGATGAAGAGACTTATTTTATAGGCAAATATACAAACTAAATATCTAAATATAAAACCAACAGTGCGTTATTATCACATACACACACACACACACAGACACACAGACACACAGACACAAACACACACACACACACACACACACACACACACACACACACGTCTCTACACTCACTGGAATGGTTATTTCTGAGTGGTCAAATTATAAACAGTTTTACTTGTATTCTTCCTTCTTTAATTTCTAGAATAAATGTAATTACCTTTGTAATCAAAATGCAAGAAAAATAAAATAATGCATTACAAGCTCTTAAAGATACTTCTAAATTCAAATTTTAAAATATTGTCAGTAATGATATTCTCACTGTAAAGAAATAATAATAGGCTGGAAGTCCTCCAAACTGTGTGGAAATATTTTGGTTACATTTGTAGAAACTATTGTATTCATTTAAAGTAGAAATGTGTGAGTAAAGGATACACAGTTCTAGAGTACAATCAACTTCTTCCTAGGCCAGTTGACATGAACAAGAAACATGGATAATGCCAACTGATGTCCTCAAAATTACTTGCATTGAGTCATAGTCAGAGTGCAATAGCATACAGGATTGTCAGCGGTAAGTGTTTGGGCATAATGTTCCCAGGTCTTTGGGTAACTAATTCAAAGCACTGAAATAAATGTGCATGCTGATCGCAAAGTAGCAAGGGACTTGATCCAAACACTAGGGGCCAGCAAGATGGCTCAGCGGCTAGAAACATTTGCTGCCCAAGCCTGATGATCTCATTTCAATGGCTAGATCCCAAGTGAAAAATCAAATGTTGTAGTGCTCATCTTTAATCACAGCATTTCCAGTGATACAGGAAATGGGGACAGGAAAATATCCCAGAAGTCCAAGGGCCAGCTACTCTAGCATACAAGCAGTGTGGCAGAAGCAAGACTCTCTCTCTCTCTCTCTCTCTCTCTCTCTCTCTCTCTCTCTCTCTCTCTCTCTCTCTCTCTCTCTCTCTCTTTTCCTCTTCCTCTTCCTCTCCCTCTCCCCCTCCCCCTCCCCCTTCCTCTCCCTCCCTCTCCCCCTCCACATATATTTTATTTTATAACAATAATAGTGTTTTTTAAATTAAAATGATAGTACAGATCAAGAATGCTGTTAGAGAGCATTACCTAAGTAAGAGTATTCAATAGCCCCAATTATTTAAGGGGCTTCCATGTATGGAATCCTAGAGAAAGAGGGAATGGTTACTAGGGGCATAGCTTGGATAATTCTGTTTTAATTGGAAGAGTTGAGTTATATGAGCTTTTTGGTTTTTTTTTTTTTACTGTGCATGTTCATTTCCATGATGCATCTGATTTGAATCATTTGTACACCTAGTCATGTAGAGACAGAGATGATAAATTGAGGATTCTTCCTAAAAGTCCAGTCCAAGACATAATTCATCTTATTGCATAAGTACCCATAACCAGTCCAGGCTGGATCAGCCTCCTTATTTCCATTGCAAAGAATACTCAGAAATATGTTTGAATAGACACTTTGCAACAAAGGGAAGATATTGGTGGTTTATATGGGCATAGGAAGCCATGGCATTGTTCAGAGTGGTGTATATGTGTAGCTCACTGCTCTTCGGGGGTTCCTAGGTTGCTAGGGGGCGCCTAGATTCAGTGTTAAGATATGAAGGTGAGGGACCTATTTTGCCAATGAATTATGAGCAGAAGGGTGTGTCTATAGCCTAAATGACGCCATATCCCAGGTTACTAAGTCATTCCCTGTGCTTGCTTGCCTACAGCATCTATAAGTGACTACTTGCTGCCTGGGCTAGTTGCCCTAATTTCTTGGGTCAGCTTGGCCAGTGACAACTAATGAGCTGCGCAACACATCCTTAGAAGTAAACACTCACCTTATTTAGGCTTGCTGCCCAAACAAAAATAATAGCTCCTCCATGTCTAAAACTTAGAGAATCTCCTACCCTCTGCTGGCCTTACCCCTTGCTGGACACTGCAACTCAGCTACACCCAGGCCCACATCCAGAGCCTTGGGTTGGCCCACCCTAATATCTACCCCATCTATGACCTGCAGTTTCAGTGAGGGTCCAGTGATGGTGGTGTACCAGAAACTAGAGGGCTTGAACCAGACCAATGACTCACTGCAGAGCAAGTAAAGCTGATTGAACAAGAGGGTATACTTTGTGACACACCAAGGCTCCCACTGTCACTAAGATGAATGAAGAGGTGTTGGAGAGGCAGGCAAGATGGAGGATTAAAGAGGATTTTGTTTGTTTGTTTGTTTGACTGGTTTGGTTTAAATTTTCTTTGTGGGGGGGGATGCTATAAGGGTGAAGGGCAGATATTGGGGAGACTAAGAAATGAGCAAAACCGGGGTACATGATGTGAAATTCCCAAAAAAATCAATAAAGAAATTATGTTTAAAAAATTTAGAGAATCTTTTCAGTCAGCGGCTTGATGATAAGTAAATACTTGATAGCTTGTGTTCCATTAGTAATGCTACACATGGCATGTAAAATATACCAGAGGCAAAAAGAGAGGACTTGATGGACCATCACTTAAATCACACTGAAGTTCCCCCAGTTGTAAGGTACGGAATCTCAGAAAAGATGAGGTCAGTCATGCCATGTCAAAAAGCCACCTCTGTGACTACATGTGCACCTCTTCCAGGATTTAGGGTAGACCTTTGTTTCCACTGGAGTCCATGTCCTTCTGTCATTCTCAGCATGACTGTATGCAGTATGGCTTGAAGTGTGGAGAAGATATACACAGCAATGCGAACAGTGATTCTTGAACTTAACTTCTAATTTATTCCTTGAAAATTTCAGACTTTCATACACTTTTTCATTCGGAAAGTGTTCTTGAAGGTACTACAAAGTGGATAACCACCAGCAATGAACTGAAATCCCCAAATCCCAGAGGGTGCTCAGAGGGATGGCAAAGCTTTCCCTGGATTTGAGTGCAAGTACTGACAGTGTGTGCAGAGAGTGTGCTTTATAGCTTTGTCCCCCTGGATGTCTATGGCCTGTAGACTCTTCTTACAGATACTGTTCCTTCCAAGACTGGCTAACTCAGTCTCCTTTTCCAGCTGTATACAATAACTCTGCCTCCCTGTTCAATTGTATCTAATAAACACAGTGAACTTGGAGGAGGACAATGGTTGTGGCTTCTCCATCAGAGTCCATACTACTCCATCCCAGCTTTTCTGTACATGGACCTGTGTGTTTGACCTTTCTTCATTCCCCCACTGCCCCAGTCAAGCCAATCCCTAGAGCCATGCAGAGCATGGAAAAGGAGGGTTTGAGATACTAATTTTTAAACACATTTTGGAATATTTCCATATATCCATAATAAGACATCTTAGGGATGAAGTCCAATTCTGTACAAAAGATTCATTTGTGTCTTATGTGCACCATGCACACATAACCTGAAGTGGTTTCCTACAGTGTCTTTGAGGAGAAAATAATCATCCTGTCCACAGCAGCAATACTGGGCATGAATCTCAAATGTCATTGCAATGCTTAACTGAAAACCTGAAAAAGCCATACCGACATGCTGGAGTTTCCTCATATCCAGAGGAGACAAATGCACCCACAAACTACATCAGAAGCAGCACTATAGTTGTTGACTTGAGATCTTTTGAACACATCACCTCTCACAGTCAGAGGGAATTCACCATGTGTGGCATTATATTGGCACTCAGACTTTTGGATTTTATAATATGGTTTGTTTTTTGATTAGGGGTGTTCCACCTATATTAAATGATGGCAAATTTACACCAGAGAACTTCATATTTTTATTATAATCTGTCAGGTAGCTATCTTCCTTGTCATGACTTGAGGCTCTACGACTTTCTCCACTGTGGCTATGACAAGCCCTGGTAAGCTACAGTAAGCTTTACACTGGCAAAGAGAAGCTGGTGATGTTCCACCCTATACTTAAAAAGCAGATCCAGAAATTAAAGCCCAGAGGGTTCCAACATGGTATCAGCCAGAACTGAGCTCATGGCCACGCACAGATATGGGAAAATGTGCCCTCTGCTTGGGCAACTGCTTCCCAGGGACAGCTAAAAGCTGAAGTGTCACATAGAACTTCATATCTCTGCCCCATTTGTTTGAACTTTTTGTGCAAATTTATTTTAAATACATGAGTATATAAATTCTATCAAGATGTAACAATGATAGACATTGATTCTCTCATTCAACAAATTATATGATATATGATATGTGGAGCTATATGCATTCTAGCATTGGGACCACACCAGTCAAAATGGAGTCTCTACCTTAAGAGTTTAAGTTCAATTGTAGATACAGATAATAAATAGGTCCTCAGAGAAATGATCACTTATTAGGAGAATGACAGGAGGCCAATAAGATGCCAAGATCCCAAGAAGCCGATGGCTACTGAGAGGCCTGACTGGATTGAATAACAGGACAAGTGACAGCTGCCTAGATAATCATTGTGTTATTCCTGCAAATTTTCTTTAAGTTTGACTTTTTTCAAAATAAAAAATTTGAGTAATTAGATTCGTGTTTCTAAATGTTATTCAAAGTGCTGTGTGGAGAAGAAACTGGGATGGAGTGATAGGATAGAACATTTAGGGGACCAATCAGAAGGCAAGCAATAGCCCAGTACAGATATCTTGGTGGACACCAGTAAGAGTGGAGGTAGATGCAGATGTATTTTGGAAGTAGAATCAATAACATCTTGAAGACTGACCGTAAGGAAATGAAATAATGACAATTTTTAAGGGACAGTGCACTGTAGGTGCTGGTCATTGCCTATAGGGAAGCCATGACAAAATAGCCTAGACTGAGTGACTGATTAGTTCTGGAGGTTGCAAGTCAGGGCAGTCTGTCTGGCAAGGGCTGGCTTTTCTCTAACCTGCAGAAGTGTTGAAGGGTCTCTTTCATGAGAAAAACCAATTCCATTCATCTGTGGCCTCCCCAAAGGTCCCCATCTCCCAATGCCAGTGCTTCGGGGATGAAATTTTAAGGTGGAGATCTGGGAGAGGTGGGGCACATAATCGTTTCCTCCACAGTGGCAGTGCTGGGCCTAAATCTTACATGTCACTGCAATGCTTAGCTGTAAGCCCAGGAAAATCCTGCCCACATGCCAGAGTTGGCCCTGTGTCCAGAGGATGCAAAAGCACTCAGAGCTATGTCAGAAACAGCACCATGGGTCTTAACACTGAGAACTGAGCTTTCCGAGGACTCCTCATAAAAAGGGTGACAATGATGTAAATTCCATTCTTCATCCATTCATTTCCAGTGACCACAACCCCAAGCGATTTAAATTAGTCAACTGGGCTTTGACAAGTAGATGTATTCTCAATGGGCATCTTCAAAATTCCTGTGGAGAGAAAAATCAGCTAGGCCTGAAACTATAAGCTTAATGCAATTTGCTGAGAATACGCAGTTTTGTTCCAGGCCAACATGTTCCTTGGTGTTTTATGCAAGAGCTGTTACTGCAGTCACACCAAGGGGAAGATTCAACGAGAATGGGAAATTATGAGAAATGCCCACACTTCCTCTTTCCTATATCTATTTTAGTTGGTGGCAATTACAATTTACTACGCAACACTCAAAATATAAACGGTGCTGTGTGAAAGGATATAACAGTGACAGATTTGCAGCCTCAAAGCGTGACTTCAAAATATTGGTGTGGAAAAGGTTTCCTGTTCCGGAAGGCAGTTGAGACTACAAAGCCCACGCAGGTGAGGACGCTGGCATGAGCGAGTGCTCTGCACACTCTGGATGTTGAGCGAAGCTGTGCAGGGCGGGTGCGAGGCTCTGCGGGCCGCATATGGAGCCGACCTTCTGTGCCAATCGCACCAAGCGATGGCAGATACAGCGAGCAGAGCGAGGAAATCCTGCGAAGCAGGGAAACTGAGAGCATAAGGCCCGGAGTTGAAAATCAGGACGGAAAGCCAAGAGTTTGGGGGAAATGCAGAGGCAGGGTTAAGCGAGGAGAACTCACCAGTGTCCTGTCTCCGCTGCCACGTCCACCCTCTGGCACTAGTCCTTGGCCAGAAGCCTGAATCACCAGGGGCTGGCACACTAGCTGGATTCAGCTAGCAAGAACCACCAAAGAAAGCCTGAGGGTGAGCCCGGGAGAGGTCTGCTACTTCTTTAGTTCTTGTCTGCAGGGTGGCACAGTTCTTGATGAGATGGTCCTTAACACTCCCTTGGGACACGCTGCTTTCTCTGATGCTGATTTTGAGATGAGCGCTGGCCTCCTACCACCACCAGCACCAGGGTGTGGCATCACCATCAGGCTGTTCGCCTTAACTCTGCTCACTTCATTGTATTCGTTTCATTTCATTAAATACTCAGAAAATGCCTGCCTGTGATTCTGACTCATACAGAGAATTACGAAGTCTCCTATTCAGTTTGAAGGAGAGTGATTAAGGACATCATGAAAAGTGTCCTGGGCTGCAGGGATAGTGCAGCTCTGCCCTAGGGAGCAGAAATCATGTCTCAGTACACCAGAGAGGAAGCAGGCTCCTTGTCATCTTGCACTTACATCAATCTTCAATTCTTTCAACATCTGTATTTTACTCAACCAATGCCTCTAGTGTTCCCACCTGGGGACCTCACTCCTACCCACCTGCAGACGGGTGAGAACCCAGTGCATCAGATAATCCAGTTGCCTTCACCTGTGTGAAAGGCCATTCTAATCACTGAGCACATATTCCAACTACGAAGTCTGTGTATTTGAACATCCTAATCTGTACACCAGCATTCACTCAACTCTGGTTGCCCTACTGAGTTTCTAGTATTCAAGAGAATTCAGTCTATGTTCTACCAGTCATCAGCACAGCAAGAGTGCTAGCTGAGTTTTATTTGTAAAAGGGGAGATATTATACCTTATCATAAATAATTAGGACATCTTCACACTGGTTCTGTTTTCTAGGACTGCAATTACTAAAATAGACTCTGCTGTTTACTTATGGAAACTACTGGGTAAAATTAAACCTGTGGACAGCTACCAGGACAACTGCCACTGCCCTTCCTCACCTCCACATGCACCCCATTTTGGTTCTGTCAGGTTTGGCCCTGGTTATCACCTTTACAAGGAAGCTAATGAACACAGAGCACCAATGTTTGGGAAGAAGCTTGGCTGCAAAACCTGCAATTAGAGATAAAACTAACCGGAGGGCTGTAATTGACTGGATTCAAGTGACACCGTTCAAACTCAGATGGCAGAAGTGAGGGATGCTGGTACCTCTTGGATACAATAGCAATGGCCCAGAATGGTTTGTTATTAAAACTACTCAAAAGACTTTCAAAGGAAAGAAGAGCTCCTCTTCTCTGCCT
The DNA here is from genome assembly GCF_049852395.1 of Peromyscus maniculatus bairdii. NCBI lineage: Eukaryota > Metazoa > Chordata > Mammalia > Rodentia > Cricetidae > Peromyscus > Peromyscus maniculatus. Next base: position 166,798,645 of record NC_134852.1, on the reverse strand, counting down.
CTTCACTAAGAGTGATTTTTCCCCCATTTCATAAAAATTGTGGTCCAAGTTTCATGAGGAGGCCCTAGAAAGTTGTCTCTCATCTGTCAGCATTACAAGTGTGTGTCAGACTATAGTAAGGATGGTTGGACTATAGCGTTTCAGTTTTATTGCACAATAGGGGTTTAGAAAAAAATAAACGGAAGAACAAAACCACAGAATAGTGAAGCCAGTTCATGTCACTTCTATACATACTATTGGTCTTGTGGTGTGGTAAAGACAGGAGCTCAGAAAGACGAAGCCAGACAGAGATTTCAACCCTAAAGCTCAGACAACTGTGGCTGGGATATCATGTGACTAATGGAATTGCAGGAAAGATGTAGTTTAACTATATACTACCTAACGGCTAAGCAACTGCAATTTTAACCAAATACTTTTTAACCAGGCAAAGCCCTCTCCAAAATGTCTTAGCTGGGGAATTCTTTAATTCTGCTCTAAGAAGCAGGCTCTGTAAAAAAAGAAGAAAGGAAAGAAATTTAAAATGTGTATACTATATGATGTACACAAAATTAAAACAAGTAATGTCAGAGACAAGAAAGTGGGCCAAAGCAGCTTCCACCATGAGAAATCATTTTAGTCTTTCTAAGAAATCGCAGCACATTCAATAAAGCAAAACCTGGAAAACATAATATTTGACAATCGCAAGCTTAACACTTTCAGGCAAAAATGTGAACCCAGTAAGGTGGACAAAATATAGTCTCATGGTACCTGATCCTCTAAGTAAGGGATGATGAGGAAGGATAATGATAATCAGAAAAATGATGGGCTTAGAATAGATTGATAGGATGCCTAAAATTCATCTTTATAAAAACATTTTTAAAATACTGAGAAATGCTTCATCACAGCAAGCATGGTACGGTCTCCTTAACAAAACTAGATATCTGCCACCCTTGGGAAGACAATTGATTACCTATCCAAATGAGTTAACCACAGGCATATTGTGCCTGACCTTTAGAAGAACACTTTTGATGCTGTGCCGTAGAAAGGGTGCTCTGTCAGACAGCTATTAAGCTGGGAGCAAGCCCAAGCCTTGGCTGGGTAGGTACAGCTGTGTGAGCTGCATCAGATGGAGACAGCCAGCAAAGAGCCATGGAGCAGTCGCCCCCCCACACACACGTACTAACGAGGTGAGGCGGAAAGGAAAGGTAATGTGCAATAAAGCCAATCTTCAGGTGCTGGGATGCAGGGGGATTGAGGGGTAAAGCCTCATCACTGTCCAGGGAAGATCTCCTTCCCAGCAGCACTTTTAGCACACGGTGCTGTGTAAGGGGGCCTTCTGATTCTTCCTGGTGGATTTGCGTTTTCTTTAATAGCACACCAAGTTTATGTAAGAGCACAGATTGTTTTTGATAACTTTTATTTTATCGTGAAAAGCCCAGTCAGCTTACCTGTTTTAGAGGCAAGCAAGTGAGGTTACAAAGCCCCACTACCTGCCCCTGGTCACAGGGACACACTGTGTCTGGTTAACAACAATGTGTCCTCATCATGCCCTGCCCAACAGCTTTGAAGGGAATTGGAGACTTTACAATCAGGTGTTCAAGCAGAGCAATGGTTTATGGTGCTCCTCTATCTTTAAGCTCCTAATTCTAGCTTGAAATCTGGGGAATAATGGAACATGGACTAAACCTAGATTTGCACAAGAAGGCCATATAAGTTAAGAATGCATTTTTTTGTGTCTAAACAGCAGAGGAATAGAAAGAGTATTATTTAGTGATATATAAAACACACCAACATTTCCACATCCCATAAATAAAACTTTATTAAAACACAGCCATGCCCCTTTGTTTGCGTATTTGATATGCTTACTTTTGTGAGAGGAGGAGGGCAGAGCAGGAGACACAGACTCTATGGCTATAAATATTAAAATATTTGCTATCTATAATTTTGGAAATATGTTTACATGTCTTGCTTTAGGTTGATGGTTTCCAACCAAATACCCTTCCTTTCTCATTCTTACCCCACCCCACTCACTCCTCCTCTTCCTTCTTTCTTTCTCTTTTCTGTTTCTCTTCACATTCTTTTTTCTATCTTTCCCTTCTTTTCTTCCTCTCTTCTTTATGTCAATAGAGAACCTCCTCCCTAAAGGTCCTCCTACAGCTCCTTGCTCTCCAATGTGCAGCCAGACAGTGGTCCCAGAGCTACCTTTGGAATGAAGGTCTAAGCCTTCTTCCTCTCCATCCAAGTGGAACAGAGAGCAGAGAACATGCAACCTTTCTCATCTTCCTACTTGCTTAAGCACAGTTACTCCCTCAGGCATTTCCTTCCCTGTTGGATTTGTTTCCCCCTATCAAAAATACATTTTATCATCTCCCCCCCCCCCCCCCGTCAACATATGTCATTTGGCAGAACTTAAAAATATTAATGTTGTAAATATTGGTAGTTGAAAAAAAAATGAAGGACTTAAATCCAGTCAACATCTCAGACAAAACCTGAGTGTTTCATAACTCTACCATTGTCTCATTTCTCACTGAATGGCCCCCATAGACTCATGTATTTGACTGCTTGGTCCTTAGATGGTGAACTGTTTGAGAAGGATAGGAGGTGTGGCCTTGTTGGAGGAGGTGTGTCACTGGGAGTGGGCTTTGAGGTTTTAAAAGCTCACACCAGGTCCAGTTCCATTCTCTTTTGGTCTGTGACCTACAGAAAAGGATGTAAGATCTCAGCTGCTACTCCAGTGCCCCACCTGCCTGCTTGTTACCACAATCCCTACCATGATGCTCACTGGCTAACTCTTGTAAACTGTAAGAAAAGCCCCCAATTAAATACTTTCTTCTAAAGGTTGCCTTGGTCATGGTATTTCTTCAAAGCAATAGAACAGTAACTAAGACATCCATCTATTGTAAAGACATTTTTTCCTTCTGTAACACTCCCAAGATTAACTGAGAAAAATAAATAGATGGTTCCTTTTGTCTAAAAAAAAAAACTAAACAAACAAACAAAAAAAAACCCACAAGGAAACAATTCCTACCATGCCTAAAGCAAAGCAGATGGCACGCAGAAGCATTAGAGACTGAACTGTCATTAGTCAATACTGGTTGCTGCAAATGACTGATTAAAAAGAAAAGGTGAGGTTTTACTCACTTCAGTATGTCTGTGGCCAGAGTGCCTTACAAAAAGAGCTTGAAGATTTATTGGAGCTCATGGTTTAGTCTTTTGCGGCAGGGAAGATGGTGGAGAAGCTCATTTTATGTTGTCAGGAGAGTGTAACGGAACATACTCGTATCAAACAGGACCAGAAAACAGAGGGTGAAATAGGAAGTAGGCAGGTCTAACACTCTCCGTGACCCACCCTCTGTGACCCACTTACCAAAGTTTATAGAAACTCCTAAAACTAATGATACTAGCTCAGGACCAATGGTTCTGAAATGCCCCAATTGGCAACATTTTAGATTCAAGCAATAGCAAACTTCCCAAGAAAATCTCTTTTCTGGAGGAAAATTGGGACTCCTGGAAGCCTACTCCACTAATCATGTTGTTCTAGTTTGGCTGTGCTGCTGTGAAAAAATACTGACCCAAAGCAACTTGGGAAGGCAAGGGTTTATTTCATCTTACTCTTTACACAAGGAAATGCCCCCACAGACATGCCCACAGGTCAGTCTGATGGAAGCAATTCCTCAGTTGAGGTTCCCTCTTCCCAGATCTTTCTAGTTTGATATACTGACAACTAGCACACATACCATTTTACAAACACAGTGAGTTACTTTTTAAAATAGTTGCTTGTCCAGCAACTACTCAACCGAATTAGTTACGTTTTTGATCGCGGAATGGGATCAAATTCTATAACAATAATAGTTCTTGTGCTACTTTCCTTAATTCTGGAGAAATGGTAGACTTGATTGACACACACTAAGTATAGCACTTGCTCCTTCATCCTTCTGTCACTGATGATCTTTTACATATTCAGTGTTCGCCGGGAGCTGAGAGTCAATCTCCTGCTCAGGCTTGCTGCATTTCTCAGGGATTAGTGGATCCGTGAGATACAAAATGAGCAAGAATTGATCCTATCCTTTATGATGATGGCTCTGCTACTGCAACATAGAAGACAAATGGTGAATTCAGGCCACTGTGATTAACCCCAGATCGGCTATCTCAGTGAGGGCCCAGGGCAGACCAAGAAAACTTCTTCCATTGAAGGTGTACTGAGTCTGCTGGGCTGGGCTGACTCCCCAGGGGAGACCTTGCCTTGGAGGGGGTGGGAGTCGGGGGCAGATTGGGGGTGAGGGCTGAGGGGTGGGAGGAGGGAGGACGGGGGAATCCATGACTGATATGTAAAATTAAATTAATTGTAAAATAAAAAATAAATAAATACATTTTAAAAAGAAAGTATAGAGACAATTTAGAGACTGTAAAGAAATAATCACTGACCATTATTAGAAGTCCCTTTATGGGACTCAGGCACACCCAACACCAGCCACCAGAAGATGCTATTATCATCTTGAGACCTAACAGGCAAGAGGAAGGAAATATTTTAGTGGGTTCAAATGACAGCTCCATTTCACAAACATTGGGTTTGAGGCATGGAGGCATCACCCGAAGGCAGGTGTGGCATCTACTACATTCTCCACCTGTGATCACCTGCCAGGGAATGCTTCCAAATTAACCAAGTCCAACTAAGAAGCCACAGGTCAAAAAACCCTCATGGACACAGTTGGTTTTCCTTAGAAGGCTTCCCCATCTCCCTTCCTCAGGCAAACAGCAGTGAAGAGAGGGCAGAGGAAGGGAGGGCGGGGAGGGGTGGGCCAGTGGGGAAAGAACAGCATGCAAACCACTGTAGGAAATAGTCCTCCTTTCCTTATGACTTGTATCCAAGCATCTGGATCCCCCCATGTGGTCTGTGTGGTTCTTTGCTCTCCAAGTGAAACAAGAATGTCTTCATTGGTAGATTGTTAAGCCATTAGTCAGGTGCAGGGTAATAGCTGAAATTTTCAAAAAGTTGCCCTAGTCTCCTACACTGTCTCAAAATACCATAGCAAGTGTCTTGTGAAACAGAGAAATAATACTTAAGTTTTGTATACTTGAATTTCCATTGATGTAAGGGTTATTTTATTATGGATTCCTCCTAAGTTAAGCCAATCTTGCAGCCAAACAAATATGATGACACATTGACAGACTTGGCATGTCTAGAAGAACACTATGTACAGTAATACAGCACATAGCTGGACTTGCCCACAGAACCCATGGATATGGGGCCTTGAATCTTTCATTTTCAGTTCTATCTCTCGAGCTTATGTGTGGTTCTCACTTCGCTGGGATTTGCTAGATCATTTGTTAAAGGTTAAGATTGAATTGCACAGATTCCAAGGCTCATTTTAGTTCTGGGGTTCTGTGACTCTGCACTTCCATTTATACTTTGGTGACTAAAAGAGAATATATCACTGATGCAATAACAGCTGATAGGGCATGTGATGAGAGAGCCCCAATCCTGATAATCAATATGCATTAGCCCAGAACAAGAGAGGCAGAGTACAGAGGGAAGTCAATCATGGACTAACACAAGGTAGACACCCCAGCCAAGGCAGAGTGAAAGGAAAGTGAAATTCTGGGAGTCTGGACTAAGATCAGAATGAAGCTTCCTTCAGGAACAGCAAGAAAGAACTTAGAATTGCTGCAACTTTTAGTTTTCCTTGCTTAGAATGTTACAGTTTGGCCTGCCCTTGTTAGTTGTTAGCTAAAAGGTGGTACATTCCTCCTAGGCCTTAGAAACAGAGTTCTGACATTCTGCATCTAATATGGTATAAACATGGTTAGGAGCATTGTTTTGGGTTTTGTGGTATTTTTAAATTAATCTTTATTATAAAAAATGTTGCACAGCCAGGTGGTGGTGGAGCACACCTTTAATCCCAGCACTTTGGAGGCAGAGGCAGGTGGATCTCTGTGAGTTCAAGACTAGTCTGGTCTAGAGATCAAGTTCCAGAACAGGTTCCAATGCTACATAGAAAAACCCTGTCTGGAAAAAAAATTTGCAATTAAAAAAAAAAACATACACTGAAATTATAAGATGCAAAGACTATACAACTCAATGAACTGTACAGTTAGGGTTGCCATTCAGAATGGAAGCTGTGAGCTTCACATCAGATTTTATACTTTCACTATGGAGTGTATGTATCTTTATGTATTTATCCACCACCCAACCCCCCCCCAAATTCAAAACCCAGTTAGAACTAGAAAAATAATTAGCTTTATGTTATCTTTCATAGCCCTTATCCATTACCTGCATTCAGTCATTCCTTGTGCCCTAATATTTAGCCTTGCTTATTCTCATTTCTAAAATCTTATACTGTACCCATATGTATACTTGATACATACATCCATATATTATAGGCAAGATTCTGTGTATGAGGAACTAGTCAAATAGCCCTGAGGAAGCAGAGACTTGCTGAGCTACCTAGAAAAAAAAATTGAAGATTAGCTGAGCTACCTGGAAGAGGCTCAGCTCAGACCAACTGAGCTGGAAAAGGACACTTTCCAATCTGTTGGGCAGTATGCTTCAGGTTCCCAGCTTTTGTGAGCTGTCACCCATGCTGGGGTAGCTTTGGTGATGCAGCTGTCTTTGTCATTTCTACTACTGTAGGCAACCCTTCACCCATATTCCTATAAATAACTCCAATAAAACATTGGTTCACCAAGTTGGACTTTGTTGCCATCTACTCTGATATCAGTTTCCTTTCTGAGGTGAGTAGATGTTTGTTCTCACCTCCTTAGTAGTGTCACACAAAAGGCATCCTGCCTCAGGGCCAGGTAGGTAACTATATTACCTACCTCCTATGTAAGGAATAGTTATGGGACAACATGGATAGACTGGTTAGGAGTGGATTTTCAGCAGTCATGAATAGCACTGTTAACCTTTTGTGGTGGTTTGAAAGAATGACCCCCAAAAGGAGTGGCATTATTAGGGGGTGTGACCTTATTGGAGTAAGTGTGGTCTTGTTGGAGGAAGTATGTCACTATGGAGGTGGGCTTTGAGGTTTCTTTTCTCAAACTTCATTCAGTGTGACAATCAGTTGACTTCCTGTCACTTACAAGCCAAGATGTAGCACTCTCAGCTCCAGCGCCACATCTGCCTGCCTGTTGCCATGCCCCTTGTCATGATGATAATGGACTGAACTTCTGAAACTGTAAGCCACCATTTTAATTAAATGTTCTCTTTGTAAGAGTTTCTGTGGTCATGTGTGGAGGCCCACAAAGGTTTCCTAGTGAGATCTGAGCTTGCTTTACCCAGCAGGGCTGCATTAGAGGATTGCCTGACCATGTGCATGGTTACTAGGTGATTGGAAGGATTTACATTTGGCTGAGTTAGGGAGAGGTCTTTGCTCCACCCTTTAGCATTCCTATAAATAGCCCTTTAGAAGAGACAGAAGGGGTCAGTGGATAAGGATCCAGGCCCTCCCGAGGCTATCCTGTCTTTAGTTTGTTTCTCTTCCCTCTATTCTTCTATCAAGATATTTCTCACTTCACCCTCCTCAAGAGTATCCTGGGGGGAAAATGTGGGAGCTGGTCTCCCACAGTCATGATGTGTCTTCACAGTAACAAAAAAACCCTAACTAAGACACCTCTGCACTAGGAACAGGTGGTTACACAGCATGTTCTTCACCCCCATTATAAATGAAGGCACCAAGTCAGTAACTCTAAAAAGAGGAGGAAAGCTTAGCTGTTATGCTTTCATGATGAAACCAAAAGTGAGACATGCCCCCTAAGATGCCAGAAATCTCTACTAGAAAATGTAGGTTGAGTGCTTGGCCATCCCCGAAGAACATCACCTTGAATTATTAGCCCTGGTAGGTAGTACTCATGTCCAACTTTCTCCTGAATTTTCCCTGTGCATCTTGAAGGACCATTGAAATCACCAATGAATAAGAAAATACTGCCTAATTCTAACCCTTTTCCTTAGAATGTGGAGTAAAAGTATCCTTGGGTGAATATGTAAGGAGTAGATGAAATCCTAAGTGAACATGTATTATTGACAAGGAGCAATAATACCTCAGACCTGTGGGAATTGGCAAAGCCTTCCTCCAAGTAAGGCTCAGAAGCATGGCAAATCTTGCTATGGTCCAAGTACAGGTGTTTCTGAATGATTGCCCAGTATGTACTAAACTTACCAACTGCAGCTTCCTCCTCATGGATGATTACAACCTATGACTGCTCCACTAGAGTGAGACCTCCCACCAAAACAAGCTAACTCCTTCTCTGGATGTACATAATAGAAGTGCTGTGGTTCTGGGTTGGTGCACAGTAGATGCTGCTCCATTAGAGTGAGTACTACCCAACTTTTCTGTATGTGTGTCTGTCTCTTCTTCATTCCCTCATTGGCCCAGTCAGGTTTCCAGGACCAAGCCATGTGAGACATGGTGCCTTAGCTTTATATTTTCTACTTCCTTTGACTTGGTTCAAAACAGTGTACAAATCTCGAAGTGCTCTTTGTTATAAGATATATGTTTTATTTCGTTCTGAAATATATGCCAAGGGCAATATGCCAGTTTTGATACCTTAGTCCTCCAAAACAGATTAATCTAACACTGCCTTGGCTTGAAGCCTGTACTAGTTCTGATTTGAACTTCAGGACCTTGGGAAAACATTACTTATAAAAATCTGATCACAAGGTTCTTAATTGTTTTGTTTCTATGGCTAAGTATCAGGTATTGATACCTAGGTTTTCACATTTTTTCTAGAGACACTAAATATTAAACCATCATTGGAAGCTGAATGTATTTGGAAGAAATTCGCCTTTTAAAAGATTGGAATAAATGTCTCTTCTCCTTTTGGGAACATAAAGAAGTCTTCTGAGGGATCTGTCTTGATAGACCATTTATGTGGCTGTGCTCAAGAGATTTGTAAGCCAGCTTTGTCCATTTTTATTTGTATCTCATACTGTTTCTCTGGTGTTTTATTCTGAGTTTATGGAAGACATTTGCATATTTTAACTAATTCTAATATTATCCATAGGAGATGAAATATAGGTTAATGATTAAGGGAAAGGGGCTTATTTGTTGCTGTTGTTGTTTTGTTTTGTTTTCATTTGGGGTTTTTTGTTTTTTGTTTGTTTGTTGAAACAGGGTTTCTCAGTGTCATAAAGCCCTGGCTGTCCTGGAATTTATTTGTTACCAGGTTGGCCCACAGAGATCCACCTGCCTCAGCTAGGATTAAAGGCCTGCACCACCCACCCAGCTGGAGAGGGCTTCTGTCTGTAAACAGGAGGGTGGCAAAAGAGAGGGGAAAAAGGAGAAAGAGGATGGAGAGAGGAGGGGAGTGAAGGAGAAGGGAGGGGAGGAGAGAAGAGGGGAGAAGATAGAATTCATCCTGAAAAATTTCCAGGTAAACCTCTATTTTTTTTCTTCTTCCTAATACACATATAAATATTTCAGTCTACTAGATTTTTCTCTATGCCTATGTCTACTGCCTCCTGTTTTCCCTCAAATCTTCTCTGAATGTTGCCTTCCCACTAAAGAAATGAACTCTTCTCTCCCCCAAATTCCAGAGAACTCTAACAATTTTCCACACTCCATTTTGTACGATGCTTCTTTGCATCTTCTTTTACTCTGACTGTGGTCTGGTCATCCTTAGGGGAAATATCATATATAATCTGTCTGCTTCACCCACATTGCATAGACTTAGATCTCACCTGTGGTAGAAGCTAAATATCTACCCATTAAATAAAGTACAGGCCATTTTTATTTCTAAATTTGTGTCTTTCTGCATGATGTGTAAACAAATATCTCTTATGTATTCCCATTCCCACTCATTCTCAGTCTTCAGCATTCCCTCATGTCCATTATTGCTCTTTCTCTGCATCTGTCATAGTTTAAGCCCCCAATGTGGTTCACCTAGAAGTATCTTTAACCTCCAAGCTCTTTTTGCCACACACATACTCCATTACCCCTTTCTTCACAGTCAGATACATCCCAAATCAACATCCAGTGTTACCTACCAATTTATAAACTCTTCCACTACTAACTGATATAAACCTCAGCCCCTGGACTACCAGGGATGTTCATCAGTTCCTGAGGACATGTACATCCTACTGCCAGTGTTCCTGCAGTGGCCATACCATATAGCATTCCTTGCTACTACTGCAATTTCATTTGTCCTTCTGGCCAGACACCAAAGACAGTCTGCCATTAAATCATCTCCTTGTATTTTCCTCATTTCCAAAATTATATGGACTTATTCTAAATTGGGAAATTTTCTGTTTCTTCATGATTTTAATTCCCATCTAATCAGGAATCATTATAAATTCATCTTAAGACAGAGCATGGAAAGAGTGCCTTGAACAGAATAGTGTTTGAATCGAGTCTCTTCAAATCCAATTGGACTTATACGTAAAGGGCAGAAGACTGTATTTGGTACTTTTCTAATTCTCAATATCATCTTTCAATTCTATTTCATTTCTCACTCTTGGAATTTAAATGTCACTTTACAGTTCCCCAAAGATTGTACCTTTGCTTTATAGAATGCTTACTTTATTGTCCATTTTTAATTTCTCTTTCACCTTTTTCTTGCCCTTTCCTTCAGTTTTGCTTGTGACCTGAAAAAACCAGTGTATTGCCCTATAACACAGGACATCAGTTCAAATACTCATGAAAGTTTCTTTCAGTCCCACCAGCCAATACTTTAAGAAGGTTCACAGCTCTAGAATGTGTTATTACAAACCAAACACTGCCTCTCCACACATCTTTCTTAGTTCTAACAACACTGTAATTTTAATGCTGTGTAAAGGCCTTTGGGCCACTGGGAAGGGAGAATGCAATAATTCATTCGCCAATGAAAGGATCCAAAGGCAGATCTGGATCTTTTTACAGCTACAGCAAAGCTGCGGGTGGAAAGCCTCCATCCTCTGCTTGCTGGAGGGGAGGAATGATGCTTTGTCTTCCCCTACTCTACAATCCTCAGGGAGTGCTTTACAGATTTAACACACTGTCTAACATTACTAGTTCACTAGTTACCTGACAGGATTCTGTACCCATGCTATGTCCTAGGAATATGAATAAAGTGAGATCTAACTGTTTCTTAGTCTTCAGTTCAAACAGACAACAGGGTTAGACAAGTGCATGTAAGGGTAGATGGACAGGAATAGTTAGCCCTCGCTTGTTTTGTATGTTCTTGTGCTGGGGGGAGTAAAGGGTTTATTTAGCTGGAAGGTTACAGTCCATGGCAGAACGCCATCTCCAGGCAAGATGTTGAAGCAGACACTACAGGAGAACATTGCTTTTTGGCTTGTTTTCCTTGTTTGCTCTGCTACCTTTCTTAGTCTACCTGCCTAGGGTGGTACCACCCACAGTGGTCTGGGCCCTCTTACATCAATTGCCAATCAATAAAATCTTCCACAGACATGCACATAGGCTATTCCAGTGGAGGAAATCCCTTAATTGAGGTTCCCTCTTCTCAGGCGTGTCAAGTTGACTACTGAAGTTAACTATGGCAGCATGATCCTTAAAGTTACAGACTATCAAATGGGGGGTGTGATTACATTAAGTTGCAAAGGCTAGAGGACAGCAGATTTTTCACTGTGCCAAATTACCTTATTCTCATGGTTAGGGCAGACCACCAAGATATGATACATGATGTTTCAAAAGCAGAACTGAAGCAGTAGCCACAAAGCAGCATTCACACAGGTGAATGCTGGCACTTGGCTCTGTTGGACTTCCATGATTGTCTGTATCTGGCTCACCTGATGGGCATAGAGAAGCAGCCAGGTTCAGGCCCTCAGCTGCCACTGTGACTCGTTAACCTTATCTAATTCTAGGCTAAGGACTTGTTCTACACTTCAGTGAAGTGTGCCAGCCTTTCTTCAGGTCACCATGACCAAAGTTGAAGGTTTTTGTTTGTTTTTCTATTTTGCTCTTTTATTATTTTGTGTTGTTTTTGTGTTCAGTGGCTTTGTTTTTCTGGTCAAATCCTAAACCATAAAGGTTCGATGAAATGAGCTAGAAATGTTGGGTGAAGCCTAATGTAGGACCCTGGGTAAAAGCCAGTTGGAATAACTAATTATAAAGACCAAGGTGAGCACTCTTTTAGAAGAGTTCCAAAGTTCTTTTGCCCTAGCCACCATCAGAGGGTATGGCCAGAAGCTGTCATCTGTGAATGAGGAAACAGGTCCTCTCTAGATACCACATTCTCCAGTGCCTTCACCTCAGTCTGCAATGTGGAAATTGTGGTCTTTCTGTTGCTTCTGAGCTGCTCAGGGAAGATGTTTTGTTATGGCGGCCTAAATGGACAGAAACCATTTAGGTCCTCAAGTGGATCTTTGAGAAACACACTGCAGTGCATTAGAGGAGAGTAAGGAAATAGGAGGAGTCAGGATTATTTGAGTGACAACCCTGAACAGAAACTATGTGGCAGCAACGAGGGCACAGATACAAACAACACCCACCCAAATGAAAAGCAAAACCTCTTCTGTGTGAAGTACCTGCTGATGAGAAGAAAGAGTTGAAGATGTAATGCAACATCTCCATTACTTCTCCCTTCATTCATAGTCATGGAGAGTATGTGAACATCCAGTACAATACTAATCTACATTATGTCATTATTATCCACTGAATTCATTTTTCTCTCAGGACCTAGTATAATATGAGTCATGAGTAGTTGTGTTGTAAATAAATCTCTTAATAATAATGTAGGTAATAAGAAATACCTGCCTTCTTTGCACCTCTGTCCTATTATTAATCTGTGGTTATGTAATTAATACAGAAGAATAACAGAGCCTGGAGACTGGAAATCAGGTTTTCTTTGATATATCGCCATGTCACTGATGCTTCACTGCTCAGCAAGAGGAAATCTATTTTATTTCTTCGGTGAAGCATATCATAATACATTTATTTCACCATTCTCTTACCATCCTTACAAAGCCAATAGGAGATACATACATTTTGTAGTTACATGAATGAGATAACTGAGCCACTGCCTATTGGAGGTAGATAGCCAGCTATGATGTCAGACAGCCTGGCTCTGATGCTTCCATTGTAGTGACTAGCCGTAAGACTAGTCATTCTTCCAACTCAGGATTTCCACCCCACCTGCCTTAGTCTTTGAGTGGTTATGGTTACAGGTTATCCCCACCATGCCTGACTAAACACAAGTCCATTTTTTCGCTATATAAATTATATTTCAAGAAATTGTGGAAGGGAGGAAAGAATAAAGAAAGGGAGGGAAGGCAGAAGAGAGGGTGGACCAGAAAACCTAGACGGAGAAATCTTATCCACAGAGCAAAGGAGACAAATTTCCCGGAGTAGAGACTCGTAGATGAAGGCAGTAAGAAAAGTTAAGTGTCCTGTGGCTGCTTTCTTGTCTTTTTGGTTGTGAACCTAACTTCTACTGGTTGAGACATTTCTCTAGCCCCAGATTTTTGTTTTTGTTTTGTTTCTTTAAAATGGGGTGTTACTATGTCTCAGCTGGCATGGAATTCACTTTGTAGACCAGGCTGGCCTTACATTCACAGAGATCCACTGCCTCTGAGTGCTGGGATTAAAGTCATGCACCACAATGGCTGTCTGGCTCTGCCTGCCTGCCTCTGTGGTTGCTTTCTTACCTGAAGTGTGTTTGGGGATGAGCAAAGATTGGGAGTTACCTAAACTATATTGAAGCCAGAAAAGCTTTTTTCACTGGCAGTGAGAAAACATGTCTATACTCTCTGTTTCCCTATAAATATCCTACCTAAATTCATTCCTGGGGCACAAGTTAATGGAGCCATGATAAAAAACCAAAGGCATCTCTGCAAATCCTTTGGATCTTTAGAATAAAAAAAAAATGAGCCAATTAAAGTCGCTCAACTTGTCTGACAAATGCTTAAATGAAAATAGAAGGGTTAAAGAGATCCGGGGAGTATCTTAATAAATGATGGTGTGCTGGGAGACAGAGAACTGTACATGGCTCATGTCAGGAAAACTAAGTGTTGAGTGCTCCTATGAACCAACAACTTCAAAATTATTTGGGTGCATTTATTTATTTAATTATTTAGGATGAAATTAGGCGAACTCTCAAAGCATGCCTTCTGTGGGTGGAAAACCAACCTGTAAAAGCATGAAGAAACTTCAGTGGAGCAACAAGGCTGTAACACTCAGGGGGAAATGATTGATTTCACTTGAACACTGCCAACAACAAAAAATGTTTAAAAACAGTTTCACGGCTCAACTTTCTTCTTGCTTTTTTTTTCTTCTTCTTCTTATAGTTGGAATGTATTTTATCGTCTGTCAGTTTTGCCCTGTGATATGTCCTCTTAAATTGGATCTGTAAGCCCTTCATAAAGTTTAATAAATCTTCAGCATTTCACCCTAAGGAAATTATATTAAAAACCTTCAAATGTGAAGTTGGGCCCGCAGACACACAGCACTGGGAATTTTATCACCATAATCAGCGTGTAATGAAAGCCTCCGTCGCTGCTCCTTCCCAATCATAATCTGCCTGTCTTTATGAAAAAAAAGGGGGGTTTGTCTGGGTTCATCTGCAAGCTTTAATTGGAAGATGTCTTCATTTCATTCCAGCCTACTGGGATAATAACTCAGCCCCATGTTTAAACACAGGCCCTCGCCGCTGATATTTTTTCATTTAGTAAAGCATGTCTCTTTAAATGATTTAGCAAATCATCATGAATGCCAGGCCAGAGTGATTGGCAGCTCATTGCTGGTGCACCATTTGCATGACATTTGTTCTTCAGCTAAGAAAGCTGCCGCAGGTAAACAAGCAGGCCCTGGACTGACTCCCTTTGAGTCCCTCCCTGTTTATTTTCTCATAATCAAATGACATTTATGAGAGGCCAATGCAGCTGCACATATATGCGGGAAATGCAATCAGGCTAAACATGATGACTTCATTCAGGTGATATTTTGATTAATGAAAGGACATTTTTATGACATGGGGGGTTTTGATGAAGCAATCTGGCAAATTCCCTTTTGTGTAACTAATATTCTATATTTTATCTATATTTTAATGCAGTCTGGACTGGAATAATTAGTTGACTGGTGTTCACTTAAGAGAGTTTTGTTAAAACATGGGAATGCTTCAAACAGGAGGTCCAAGGCAATCTTTTTTGTCCCTTTTGGAAGAAAACAGCCTTTCTCCCTTCAAAGGCAAAGAGAGAAAGAGAGAGAGAAACAAAGCAAAACCAAAAAAAACCAAGTGGTGTGAAATAAAGCTAGTTATGACATCTGAGAATGTAGATTTCCCTGTGGAGAATCCTGAGAGTTAAAAGTTTTTATATATTTTCTCACTCATTTTCCTACGAAGGAACATCAACAATAACAAATTGGACAGTTCTTTCTTTCTCTTTAAAAAAAAAGTTAAGATGATCATAAAATACCTTCATAATTTATGTGCCTTAGGAGAATCCCAAGAGCAAGCTGTGCTTTCTCAGGCCTGCTAGAAATACAGTCCATTGCTTCACGGGGAAGTATTTCTTTCCTCCTTGAAATGGCTCCCTGCAGTAGGGCATCGAATAGTCTCTAGCCACCCTCAGTTCAGCCTGGCAGAGGTGAAGGCAGGCATGGACCATGAGGTCCACCCCATGGTAAAGGTATACTTTCACATTCAGCTGCCCGGCCTTTAAGGAATACTTCAGAGACCCCAGGCTTCTTTACCCACTAAAACAAACACCCTAAGAACAATACTAGCCTCCCAGTCACTTTCCTATAGTAAGAGAAAGGAGAAACATGGCTTTGGTGATGATAAAAGGTAATTCCTGGTAACCTTTTTTTTTTTTTTTTTCTTTTCTTGATACAAGATTGCATATTCCTGGTTGGCCTGGAGCATGTTAGGTAAACCAGGCATTTGCTTCCCAAGTCCTGGGATCACACCTTATTCTTTCTTTTGTGGAGCACAACTTAAACCCTTTGATTTAGTTTAGGGAAAGATTATGAATTATAGCTGCTAGCACTTAAGAGATAGAACACAATTCAGAGAACCATTACAGACCAGAAGTGGGGTGCAGACAGTGGTAAGGCATGGCTCTAGGAAATATGAAATCAAGGTTCTTAAGTAAACAACCCATTCCAACCACGCTATTGTCTTATACTTGCTCACTCAGTCATTGGATATACATTTGACAACAGCAGGCAGGTAAGTAAAGCAAAATGTCCAGAGCAATTATGTGATTAAAAGAAGTACAGAGCAGGTATGGGCGGCACATCTCAATTCCCCTCGTGTGTCAAGAAACCCTTCCCAGTAGAGAACATTTGAGTTGAGACTCAATGTGCAAATTAATCTCCTTGTTCTTCATAGTCAGAAAATTTTAAATATATGGTCATCCTTTGTCTGTTGCATCTTAAGTAATACAATATTAGAGTTTTAGAAATAAAACCTGGCATTTCTCATTTTAACTATTTTTACATAATGTGTCAAACAAATCCAAAATCTTTGAAAACTTATATTTGTAGCACGAGGTATATTGAAAATCAGGCTTGCGTCTTCAACTTCCATTTCAGTATCTATGTATTCCTCATTGTAGCTTATATTTTCAGTGTAGTCAGCCAAGCAATGGCTACTTGTAGGTGTTGGAACTTGAAATATAGAAGCAGAGCTTCAAGTTATCCCTCTTAGGAAAGCCAGTTGTTCCTAAAATTAAATAGGTTTCCCTCAACTAATATTAGATCTTTGAATATTCTGATAACCAAGTATACTTACAAGTTAATATGATGTTCCCGTCAATACTCCCCAAACCCCTTCTCCTATACCACCAACCTCAGAACCCACACTTCCCATATAGCCATAGGAACTGGAGATCTGGAATAGAATCAATCTAAATTAAAAATGGATTCTGGATGAATAGAGAAAAGATTAGGAAAAAAGTTTAAGGACAAAATATATTTTATCTTTCCACTATACAAAAATCAAATAATGTAACACAGGAAATATATAAGCTATGCCATAAAGTAATTTCTACTTGAAACTTAAAATGTGTGTTTCAGTAGAAAAACCCTTAGGCATAAAATCAAAATACTAATATTTAGACTCTCATTTTACTGTTTTTCATGTTATCTTAGTTAAGTCTCATTTACATTGTCCCTTTGTCCATAAAAACATGAATGATCATACTTTCTTTGCAGAGTTACCAAGAAAACAAAACTAAGTAATTTTGATGAAAGCCTCTAGGATTATAGCTGGCATATTTAAGGGTCTCAAAAACCATAGTAAAAGTGTATTTTTTTATTGTTGGAATATTATAAAATTTAGTCTCATTTGAGAACAGGTAGGTATCACTTTTAGTTCTTAACTGTAGAGGAGAATAAAACATAAATGGTTAATACATTCATGTCAAGAAACATTTATCAATACTGTGGCCTGATGTGAATCAGGCCTTGGTCTAAGTGCTCTGGGCTTATGAGGGAACATGACACAGAGGCTTGTTCTGATGAAACAAATGTTTACTCTGTATTCTTCCTCAAAGCCTGTTCTTGGTCAATGTAGCACACATAAACCATAGACTTTGTGACTGTTGTGAATTTCTTTTCTGTTGCTCTACACACACCAGACACACACACACTGAGAAGTCCCATGTAGGAATAGTCCACACTGCATATAATGAGGTCAGGCTAAATCAACTCTGTTGTAAATAGCGCTTTAGAGTTCTTCAATGTGGTGACCAAGAATGAATATAAAAGGATGATGGCATTTCCCAGTGACTTTCTGATCTTAATTATACTCTCTGAGCATAATTTTAATCATAGTCTAAGAGAATATCCAATGAAAAACTAAGATCAAAAATGATTTTGTTAATATCCTAAGCTATATATGTATAGAACTTCATGATTGTGATAAAAAAAAAAAAAAGAATTGCCTTCGATCTTGTAGATGGCCTCTCTAGCATAGAATCTATCTCAAGACCGAGAAATGGATTATGTCACTGGGCATGCTATGTTAGAAGGAAATAGGAGGAGGTCTTCTCAGAGTTTAATGCTTGGGATTGATTAACAACACAGCAGCTCTACTCAGAACTGGAAGTAGAAGACCTCAGAATAGAATAGTTAAAAATTTATGTGTAGCTAGAGTTTTCCTGCCTTGCCCACACTCAGGACAAATCTTTGTCACCCGCCAGTCCCACAGCTGCTCAGACCCAACCAAGTAAACACAGAGACTTATATTGCTTACAAACTGTATGGCCATGTCAGGCTTCTTGCTAACTGTTCTTATAGCTTAAATTAATCCATTTCCACAAATCTATACCCTGCCATGAGGCTCATGGCTTACTGGCATCTTTTCATGCTGTTTGTCAGGGTGGTGGCTGGCAGTGAGTTCTGCCTTCCTGTTCTTTTATTTCTCCTCTCTGTTAGTCCCACCTATACTTCCTGCCTAGCCACGGGCCAATCAGTGTTTTATTTATTGACCAATCAGAGCAACACATTTGCCATACAGACCATCCCACAGCACAACCAAGTGCAGACCATCTCAGACACCTGCACTCAGGCCTGTGGTCCTAATCATCCTCTATGCAGACCTGCTGGGTAAAGCCACAGGGAACCTGAGAACAGGCTCCCACAGGACATACAGAACATCCCAGAGCATTTATGAGCTCGGCCCACAGAGAATCTCAGGTGGTATATGCCTTGCTCCCATCAATCTCTACCATTCTGCATTGATAGAGCTTGAGAAAGGAGGTGTGAGAACTGCTGCCCATGGACTTAATGAGGACAGTTTTATCCATAGTTCACAAACCTAACAGTGGTCAATTAATTGGATTAAGTTAGAGAAGAAAACACCATCTCCAGTGAGCAAAGCAGGGCCATTAATCACGGACTCAATAGCTGGTGTTGAGCCAAAGAACTTGGCCACTGTGGATGGGTTGCACATCTGCATCTTCCCAGGGCAAGGAAGTAGTGGGTGTTTTCTTTGCTGGAGAGGGTTCCTATGGAGCATCTTAAGTGTGAGTATGAGATTCACTGGACATCAGTAGGTGGTGCTGGGCCAATCATTGTGTTTCCAGCAGTTGAAGGATTAAACCAGAATGGAGATGTATTCTTCCTCATTAAGTGAATTTTAGGCAAGGTATTCTTAACAATGAAGAGAATGATTCAGGGACTAAGCCAGATAATCATGTTCCATTTCTATGAAAAAAAAAAATGCATTAGGTTGGATGAGCTATAAAAGAAAGAGTAATTTTTCTCATAGTTTTCCAAGCCTAAGATCAAGGAGGAATCCTTTTGGCTTTTGGTGAGGCCCAGTGGTGTTCTGTGTATGTCAGAGAAGCAGAAAGGAAGCGGGGATACATATGTGGAAGGAGACTTGAGGGACTCAGGGAAGAGCCAGAATTTCCTTATTGTGGCATTCCAATTTTGGCAGCAGAAACTCATTGTCATAGAAATGCATGGATCCTTCTAATGACCTAACCATCGCATTAAGATCTTCTTACCAGCCCTCTACACTTACACTGTGCACCAAATGCCAATGTGTCCTCTGAAGAGCTCATGAAACATTCCATCATATGTTAAGTCATGTTTTAACATCCATAAAACCCAGAAAATACCACCCCTGGATGAAATGACCATACCCATTAGGTCTCATTCCTGACTTTCTACGTGTTTTCATCCCATGACTCACCACCCAGAAGCAACGCAGAAAAGGAAACTGTTAATATACTAGTTGGAGGACAAAGAGAAGCTGTCCTTTCCCCCTCACTCTGCTAACTCAAAGCTTCCAGTATAGAGCAGGCCTGATTTGCATGAGGAAGGAGGTTTCTACTTTTAGAGTTTAAGCTTCAAATCAAGATGGATTTTATGCTTGCTCAGCTTAAACGATCTAATGACAGAAAGCTACTGGAGTACCCCATGTCACTCAAGAGTTGAAAACTGCCTTCATCTAAGATCAAAAACTAACCTGAAACAACAGAGGTAAGGAGACAATGAAAACGCAAATCAAGTTGCCTGAAGGCTGGACTGTGCTAACCAAACTCATTTAGGGTGCAGCTGGCAGATGATACTTTAATCCATTCATTCTGCACAGTGACTAGCTGTACATCAGTTTATGAAGGAGGAAATATGTCCAGTTCTCCAGACATAACAGAAAGCATACCCCATCCCTTTTCCAGGCCAGTTTGGGGAACACATTTAAGTAAGACTGCAGAAAGTTTCCATTGTGTCACTGAAAACTTCAGATTAAGTTGGAAGAGGAATGAATGAAGCTGAGTAGCAAGCCAACATGGATCAAAAGTTTGAATGCAAACTTGACTATGTGCCTTGGAGCATCCTTTGGGGTGCTCCAACTCCCTTCCTTTCATGAATATGCATTCTTTTATTCAAATCCAAGGTTATGCTATAATATCAATAAATCTGGAATACTTCCTGGACTGCACCAAAGTACAAGAGAGTTTGACATAGACATCTTTGTAACTGGTACAAATCTTTATGTTTAGGAAAAAAAAATTCAGACCATCTGCACCATGTAATTGTAAAAGCCGGAAACAGGATTTCTCACAAGGCAGGTATTCTTCATCTGACAACTGATGCTTGACATTTCCATGGCTAGAAGTTGTCATTTATCTCAGTCACATAAGGCCTGCTTGATGCCCCCACATATGGATATAGAGCAAGCCGGGTGGTGGTGGTGCACACCTTTAATCCCAGCACTCAGGAGGCAGAGGCAAGCGGATCTCTGTGAGTGCCAGGCCAGCCTGGTCTACAGAATGAGTTCCAGGACAGCCAGAGCTATACAGAGAAACCCTTTTCTGAAAAACAAAAAAAAATAAAAAATGACAGAAAGAAAGAAAGAAAGAAAGAAAGAAAGAAAGAAAGAAAGAAAGAAAGAAAGAAAGAAAGAAAGAAAGAAAAAGAGAGAGGGAGAAAGAAAGAAAGAAAGAAAGAAAGGAAGGAAGGAAGGAAGGAAGGAAGGAAGGAAGAAAGAAAGAAAGAAAGAAAGAAAGAAAGAAAGAAAGAAAGAAAGAAAGAAAGAAAGGAGGGAAGGAGGGAAGGAGGGAAGGAAGGAAGGAAGAAGGAAAGATATCATTTCCTAAGAGTAGATTTGAGAGTTACATGCGAGATGGCCCAAGGAAGAAGAAGGTACAGGCCATATAGAGATACAGACAAGATAGGCAAGCTCCCTCTGCTTCAGACCCTGTTTCTGTGGGGAATTAGAAGCATGAGGCTCTCAGAAACCATTTTTTGGCCACTGAGTCGCAGAGTACTCATGCTGGCAAGTGAAGACATGTTGTGAAGTTTAAATTCTTTGGCATGATGAAGACGGTAGACTGCTTTATTCTGTCTAACACTCTGAAATATTTCCCAAGCATTTAACTTTTAAACTGCTAGACTATGCTCTCACTAGCTTGTCACACCTTGGAGAGTCAGTTTTGTCAGAACTGGACTTCACGGACTGCAAGACAAGGGAATGATTTCTGGAATGTATGGCCAGGTACGAATGTCAGATGGAAGTTTGGTTTTCATCAGCATTCACTTTCTTTTCAGTTTTCAATTGCAGCATGCTGTTGTTTTCTTTAAGTAACTCTGAATTCTTTCTAATAATGAAAAAAGTTATTTTTAATCACTATATAATTATTGGTATTAACATAATAAAAATTACTGTAATTTTCAATTACTGCACTTCTAATATACTTGACACCAGATATTTTTCAACAAAAGAGCATTTCATCACAAGAATAATTTTATATCACTCCATTTCTATAAATATAGTATTGTTATTAGAAATGTCTTTAGAAAAAGTATTATTTTTAGAGAATTGACTTAGAGATATTGATTTCCTAGTATATAAAAGTGAACAGAAGCCTTAGTGTAAATGAATATAATATTTTTTAAAGCTGCTAGAATTATAAAAATGTTTATTTCCTGCAGATTGCACATCTAATAAAGATAAACCAAACAGCCAATGGTGCATATGGTTGATAAAAGAGCAAAAATAACACATTTTCCTCCTGTGAATTTGATTTTTTTTCTAGAAGAAGCAGGACATAGAAGGGAAGTCCCTGGCAATGTTATGATACATATTCCAATAACCTGTTATAGTTACTCCCTTGAGCAGACAAGATGGAGAAGGAATGCTGGGAGAGCCCTCGAGGGTGAACACATACCAATGTCTGGTCAGAGTTTTATCCTTCTCCTTCTTCCTATTATTTCAGGCTCCTCTGAGCATTTCCAGGGTCCTCTTCTCTTCTCTTTCATACTGGGAAAAAGTTCAAAATCCTATGTTCTAGACATGCATATATGTAAAAAATTGTGTTCCTGTGTTATATATTTTCATCCCAGAAATTATGAAAACCCTCAGATGTCTAGCCCTCATAGCTCTACTCTAGGAAAAGTCTAGGAAACTCACATGTGAGCAGATAGTTTTTAAACCAATTGCTTTTGTGTATTGAAATATCAGGATTTTTTAATTGCTGTTGAGAACTCCCCATCTAGAAAAGATGAATCAGAACCCACAGTGTCAGGTGAGGTGAACTGGCCATTGAAATAGTTTCTTCAGCTTTCTGTGCCCAGTGCCTCATCCCCTGGAGACATTTGCAGATGTCTGAAGACATTTTATATTTGTTGTTGCTGTTGTTGTTGTTGTTGTTATCTAAACTGAGGCGAGCATGCTGGTGGCAGCTAGGAAGAAGCTGGGGATAGTGTCACAAACCCTCTGGTGGAGAGCATCACTTTCAACAGCAAAAGGTACCTGGCCCCACATATCAAGAGCACCTAGGTTGAGAGACCCAATCATAGCTCACACATGACCCATTTCAAACTCAGGTAATCTGCTAGCCCTTGTAAACATGTGGCATTGTAATTCTCAGATAGCTGTGTTTATATAAATATTGTCTTATGCAATCAGAAAGACCAAAATGATTTATGTAGCTGAGACTGTTACCGATTGGGTTACTAATTCTTAAGCCATATGAAGCATACATTTGAAGGCACAGGAGGGGCCTTTCCTATTCTAATCAGCACCTTCCTGTATCTCACATAGGAAAGAAAAGTTGACAAACTGGCAAACTCTGGTCCAGACTCCCTTTGAAGATTAACTGATGCAGGCTCAGAATATTTAGTATAGTGTACCTCTGATGTTTTCAAAGGACCATATATTCTCTAACATTCCTCATGTCTTTTGGTCCTAGGCCATCTTTTCAAGAAGGCTGGCATACTAACAGATGTAGTATATAACAGAAGATGTATATGGGGTCTCACTTGGAGCAAAGGTTAGGTGTGCCTACTGCATATCATTAGGGATTGGGGTTCCCTAAATTCAAGGTTCTTAAACAGAGATATAGCCTGATGCATGCAACATCCTCCTGAAAAAATCCACTTTATCCTAATGCAAGTGAGTTGGGAGACAAAAGGTGTGGTCCAGGATCCAGAACATCTGCTGTGATGTCAGGAATGAGCAGGGAAGAGTGTGAGGTTGTACTCTCCTGATGAGAACGGCAGTGAGCCTAGTAGAGGTTTGTTAACTTCCCTTCAGCTGCTTTTTAAATCTGGAACTGTTCTTTACCCGGTTTAAGGAACATGCGTGCCCTACCTTCTGTGGTGACTAGCTCTGGCAGCAAGCAGTTGGCTTTAAAGCCACAGAATATTGTTTCTCTGCCAGTACTGGCCTTTCTGGAGTTCACTTGGCTACAGTCTTAGTTATGTGCATACTCCGATGCCAGTCAGCCACAGCTCTGCTCTCTCCTCCTCCCTCCCTTCCTTCTCCAAGGTAAATGCTGTCTATCATCTTTAAAAAATACAATACATTATGTTTGCTTACTTATCTGTGTGTTTGCTGAGAGCCATGCAGGCATATGGAAGTGAGGGGGAACTTTGTAGGAGTTGGTCCTCTCCTTCTACCATATGGGTTCTTGCAGTTTCTTACCAAGGTCATCAAACTTGGCAGTGAGTGCCTTAAGCCTCTGAGCCATCTCAATAGCTCTATATACTTCTCTCTTTGCCCTAAAGCCACATATTATTCCTTGAGGTTAGTGGAGAAGAGTGAATCATTAAGTCAAAAATGTAAACTTACAAGGTTGCCTCGTCACCAGAGGTATCATGGGCATAGCTTCCATGTCATTGCTAGGAGACACCATCTCCTGATAATCCTCTCTCTCAAGCAAGATATTTTTAACTTCTGAAAATGCCCTATGTATTTGAGGAAACAAGAATCTTCAAGTTCACCTCTGGTCTTCTTTTCTTGTAGTTGAGCCTTATGAATATGAGGCTTTTCTGGGGATAATGCCATATTCTGTTGTAAGAGTTTTGTGTAATAGGTTCTCTTGGCGGGGTGTTTGCTTATTTTGTTTTGGGGAACAGTTACTGGGTAGAGGGTATTAGGAATGGTCTGTGAGGGACTGGAGAGATGGTTCAGCAGTTAAGAAAACTGACTGCTCTTCCGGAGGACTCAGATTCAATTCCCAGCTCACAACTGTCTATAACTCACATGGCAGCTCACAACTCTCTATAACTCCAAGATCTGACACCCTCACAAGAACATACATGCAGGCAAAACACCAATGCACATTAAGATAAAAGTAAATACATTATTTTTAAAAAAGAGTAGTCTGTGATGGATTTTCATTTTATGCTGTGTTGAATCTGAAGCTTCCTCATATCATTTTATGACCCACTATCAGAGGTCAGATATGAGTCACTGAAGCCAAAAGGCTCTATGACCATCTATCTGTGCATGGAGTTTTATTATTCCTGATACTTCTGTTTTATAACACCTTTATGGATTATATTAATTCCTCATCCTGTGTAAGCTGTCAACAAAAATTAGGAAGAAAAATCAACACATAAATACACAGCAGAAAGATCTCCTTACAGCACACATGATCTTTGCAAATTTGGCTGGAATTAGTCTTTGGAATGGGAGAAAGGCATGTGTAGAATGTGGCTTTGTATATATGCATTGATTTCTATTCTGTCCACCTGAGCCTTTATTCCTATATCTATAAGCATCTGTCTGCAGGAGTATCACTGGAGGATTCCAGAAGAACAAATATAGGAGAGTGAAGTCCTTAGTGCAGTTCCTGGTGCCATGAAGAAAATTCACTCAACTCTACTTTTGTTCTTGGTTAGTGTAGCAAAAAATGCAAAGAGCCGGAAATAACCCTGAAAATTATTTGTTGCTTTTTGCTTTCAGGAGTCCTAATTTTTTTCTGGTTATTATCAGAGGAGCGTCTGGGGTCCCAGGGAGAGTTTACTTGGTGCTTGTAGAGCTCTGTGTTTCATTAGCTGCTGCCTCCCTGGCCTGACTTTTGCCTAAAGTTTCCCTCCACAGCTCAGCCACAGGCCACTTTCAGAGTGCCACTGATGTCCCCAAAAACTGACTGGAGAAAGGTTGTCTGCTTCCCCAGGCAAGGTAGTTATAGACAACTTCCATTTGCTTTTTGTATGGAATAAGTTATATCTTTCTCCCTAATTTCAAGGTTTAAAAAAATGTTTAGAATGCAAATGTTGGGTTGGGAATGTAGGTCAGAGGTAGAGCATTTGCCTAGCAACCATAGACTATGACTATATCCACTGTCACACACTTCACTGCATCAACTCCTTATATTTATTATACCCAATGTAACTATGCCATTATAGTTTATAGGTTTGATCGTGACTTATTTTAAATCATCTAGACTGTCCAGTCCTGTGCAGGGATCAATGTATGGATCCAAGGCAGTTGACCACAGAGAACATCATAAGTTTGCAATATAGAAAGCCCCTCAGGGCTTCTGTTTCTTCAGCTTGACAATGAATCAGTCAGATATGATTTCCTCTATGGTCCTTCTGTACAGATTAAAAAAAACTGCCAAATCCAGTTACATTTATAACAAATATGTTATATAATCAAGTATTTGACCAGTCTCAGGCTCATAGGAGTTATGTATTAACTATTGAATGATTAAATAAGGTATATATTTTAATATAGAAAGTTTATCTCAAAAATTACTTGATTCCATACGTTAGTAATTATTTGGGAACAGCTTTTATTACTGCTTTTTAACCCTCTCTGTTAAATAACTTTTCAGACATAATAGTTCATTAAGCTAATAAAGACCTTTAGTAAGTATAAATCTGTAACAAAATCTACAGAGAAAATTTAGTGAAAAACAAAACTAAACTTCGTACTTCTTATTAAATATGGAAGATGTCAGGCAAGTATTGAACTCGTCTTTCTTCCACAGCACCAGAAGATGAGAGGAAATAGACAAGGGGAAATAAGATGAAACTCCAGGAGAGCAGGAGAGGGGAAGGAAACATGGGAATGACGTCACCCCCATTTCTCAGACTCCCGGACACAAGCATGGCAGAGGCCGCAGGAAGTCAAGCACTCTGGAGAGAAGCTTAGGAAGAAGTGGCAGGCAGCCTGCAAGAGTGCTGATGCCTCTGGGAAAACGGAACTGCAACTAGGGATGAAAATGGAGGCTCAATTGTAAAATTAGTTAACAAATAGTAGACACCTTATTCTATGAAAACATTCACAGGCATACAACCTGCACACCAGAAGAAAGCTCCACACACAGGAGGGTCTCTCATGTACCTCAGTCCTGTGTGGCTCTCATCTTGAAAATTTTAGTAAATGTTGAACACAGAGTGAATATTTTTATTTTGCTCTGGGATAAAACCAATCCAGCTTAAATCCCTCCCACTAAACCCTGTGGTCAGACTGAAGGGTAAGAGGCCTGTGCTTTCAGAACGCTGAAGTGGAAAGAGAGACTTGAGGCCCCCAGGCACAGGTGAAATGAGAGAGTAGGTGACTGTCAAGAAGAGAGCAACTGTACCTGTACCTCCATCATCACAGAGAAGCGTGGCAGCCAACCTTAGACCGCCAAGCAGACCTTCAGATTCTTCTTATAGGAAATTCACCAAACTGAAAACGCAGATGGGAAACTCCAAAAAATTATGGGACTGGAGATGTGGCTCAGCGATTAGGATTACTGGCTGCTTCTCCAGAGGATTCAGGATTCCTAATATTCACGTGGCTGCTCACAAAGCCTCTCGCTCCAATTCAGTGGATCTGACTCCCTAGCCTCTGTTGCACTATATGCACGCTGTGCATAGACATACATGCAGGCAAAAAGACCCATACACACAAAGTAATAAAAATATATTTTTTAAAAAGGATAACTCTTGTAAAATATCTGACATGTTCTTACCACAACACAGACTTCTAAATCTACTTTGATTGCCTCAACTAGAAGTGGAAGAGATCATGGTTAACAGTGATTTTAGGAAGCCAAAAATATAACCTGAGTCATGAGAGAAGGAAGAGATAGGAAGAAAGAAAGAAACAAAGAAAGAAAGAGAGGGGGGAGGGAGGAAGGGATGGAGGGAGGGATGGAGGGAGGGAAGGAGAGAGGAAGGAAGGAAGGAAGGAAGGAAGGAAGGAAGGAAGGAAGGAAGGAAGGAAGGAAGGAAGGAAGGAAGGAAGGAGGAAATCAGGACGTTGAAGAATAAACTACATTATAAAAAATCTAATGCAATTTAGATGCATTAACATAAGCTAGCAAAGTAATAAACATAATGCCAATTCTTTATAAAAAAAAAAGCAATATTCATAACAATTTTTATAAAGAAAACTATCAAAAATTAAACTTGCACATGCCTAACTAATAATCTATTAGCTTTTGGAAGATGAGGTGTTTCTGGGTAGGTCTACAACCAGAAAGGAGAACAAAATTAAGGAAACTAAAAAAAGAAATAGGAAATCAAATATATATCAAATATAAGTATATCAAGCAGTCTGTCAAAGGATTCAAAATGTAAATAACATTTGCAGAGAAACAAAAAAGCATGAGAAGAAATGTCTAGGGAAGAATGCCCATGCTCAAACTTTAGAATAAGAGGTCTAAATCTTCAGATGAAATATAACCTCATTGATAGTATGGAATTTCAGGATCCATGGCTAAAGAGCAATTGCAAAATATGCCAAAGGGATAGAACTCAAAACATAGCAGAAAAGATTAGGGGTCAATATGGAAGTCGGTTTCTCTGGAACAAAGTTGAAGGCAGAAGATAAGTACTCAGAAAATCGGGAAAATAAAGAGATGAAGCAATCACCAACTCTAGCAAATTACATACAAAGAATCCATCTAAAATTCTATTCATTGTCTTACAAAGTCACTTGCAGAGCCATAACCAGGCCACCACTAGTCACTATAGAAATTGTGATGTCACTACATCAGCAGGCTGGTGGGAACAGGTAAACTTTTCCAGATTCTGAGTATGGCAAATAAGCAATGGGAAAATACCAAAACTGTTGGTGAGGCAGCTCTGTGGGTAAAGGCACTTGCCGCCAAACCTGAAGACCTGAGTTCAATTCCTGGAACTAATTCCTGGAACTAACATGGTGGAAGGCGAGAACTAACGCCTGCAAGTTTTGACAGCTGCATGCATGCCATGGCACATATACACCCTCCCCTCCATAGAAAATGTAGAGAAAATATCAAAATGAAATGAAATTGTCATTTAGAAATATGGAGGCCAATACCAGAAAAAATTCAAAGGGAGTAGTGGCCACCTGCCAGAGACTAAAATCAAAACTAAGGGAGAGGACAGCAAAAGATGCCAGTTCTTTTGAGCCTTGAAAAGCTGCAAGACATTTAAAATTACATATGTACACACACACACACACACACACACACACACACACATATGCATGATCCAAAAGTAAGTTTGAAATATAAATCTGCAACTTACATATATATGCTTAGAAAATTTTCACTATAGCTATTCAAATTCCTAATAGTGATGATTGAAATAATGAGGAAAATTGTTTTAATTGAGAGCATTATTGGTGAATTGGCTATTAATGATTTCATTTCATAAACAAACCTCCAGCTTATTACATCTAAAAGATTTGGAGTCATAAAGCATCCACATGTACTCAAAAGAGTGGCCTGAAGATCACGGCGTGTAGAAGAGTTACAGATTGATGTCCACTAGTGCAGACAGTGGAGCTGCACTCTAAATCACAGAAGTCCCAGGGAAATTAGATCAGCAAAGGTGAGCTGATGTGCACAGGGACTGTTTTAATAGTGATTGGAAAGTGGCAAAAACCAAGAGGAAAGGAAATTCTGAGCATGACTGAAGTGAGGGATGGAAGCCATGGGAAAAGCAGTCGACAAGGCAAGCCCCCAATGCAGGTGCCTCATCACAGGAAAGTCGGAGATCTGAGAGAAGGGAAGAGCACCAAAGAAACTAAGCTCTGGAGGGTGGTCATCCCCCAGGCAGGCAGCTCTGAGAGGTTGCCCTGAGGTGCAGAAATGGGTAGACTGGGGAAAGAAGTCACCAGCTTCCAAGGCTCTGTTCTCACTACAGCTGTATGAAGTCCAGATCTAAGGCTGCAGGAAAAACCGCTTTCTTTTTGGCTTGTTAGTCTGTGACAGCATCTCTCACTACGTAGATTCACTTGGCCTTGAATTTCTGATCATCCTGCCTCCAGAAGCCTCCAGGTCTAGCTTCCAGGAAAGATTTCTGGAGGAAACTGTTGGTCTGTGTCTGAAAAATCAAGTTGACTTACTGACCCCATCTCGTTCTCTACTTAATAGCTATAGAAACAAGATCTTTTAACTGCTTATTTGTGGTAAATAACAACAACAACAACAAATGATGACAGGACCAAGACCAGCAGCCAGGCAAATGTAATGGCAATCAATTTCTTTTCTTCCACGTAAATAACCCTGGCAACAGTCTGTCAAAGTAAATGTAGTTTATTAAACACTCTGTTAGTTACTGCTTTGTTAACTTCAGTTCTCAAGAAAGTATGAAATTCAGCACACCGTGCAGCAAACTATGCACACCCTTAGCTGCGTATTACTTACTAGCAGATGTCACTCCATTTAAGCTCTGTGGCTGATCTGGCCCATCTGCAAGGTGAGCTGCTGTACAGAATAGAGAAATCCATCACTTGATTCAAACACTGTAGCTTGAGGGTTCACAGAGGTTCGACTTTGTCTCTTTGGTACCTGCTGGCTTCCTGGTACATGAACCCTGTCACTCAACTAGCATTCCCTCTGCCTGCTCACCCCACCCCCATCCCGCCTCCCCGTTCTCCAGTTCCTGAGGTAACCGGCCAAATCTGCTTACCAGCTCTTTGATTGATGTACCCACAATTTTTCCTTCCCTGCTTCTTCTCGCTGGAAAAAAAAAGTCTGTGATTTCCTTAACCAGAAATATTTTATTCTTAACAACCATAATTATGTCACCCCCTGGAGCTAACTTTAAGCTCACTATTTTGACTATCCAAGCAAATAAGTTAATTTGCATCAGGAAGTTAAAATAATCCAATTACTGTTACTCTATCAAAGATCTCTTGGAGAAAATAGCTTAGTAATCTTTTACCCCCATCTTAATATTTTTAAAAGACACCAAAAGAGAGAAGACTATTAAAAAGAAAAGAAATATCCCTTCTATAGGGATCTCTTTACAGGAGGCTTGTCATGTGCTTAAATGGATGTACCAGATAATTATGTTGGTTGCAGCATGCAGAACAGGATAAAGAGGGGAAATGGAATTTGACAAAATGATGAATATTCTACATCAAAGCTATCCATGTTAATATAAATAAGTTATGTGGTATCAGGTGAGGAGGAAACTCCAGAAGCAGCTTAACATCACCAGGTGCTGCAAGCCTGTGCCCATGAGATTTTTCTCTCATGCTCCACCTTGGAAAAGATATTAACCTCACAAATCTGCGTGGGATGAGAGGTGTACACATTTAGAGCTGAACTGATGACCTCATCAAGGGCAACACAGCAGTGCCCTAGAGATGACCTGAAGCACTTACTTTCCCAAACAAAATGCACTACAGATGGTGCCCCAGCATCACAGATAGCCTCATGAACATTTGACCTTTGACCTTTGACATATTTCCATCTTAAAAGAAAGAATTAGCCAACAGATGATGATAATCTTCCAAGTCCTGCACTAAAACATGCAGATAACTAAATGGCAGATTTTGAGAAATAAATACATTTGTTCATGGGGGAGAGGGGTGGATGTATCTTAAAGTACATTCTTATCATTAGGTTGTAAGGTTTAGTAATGATTAGGTGTTCCTCAGCATGGACAAAATAATTTTGAATTTTCTGGAAAAACAATTATTATAATTACCTTAATAAAAATCTGAGGAAATTAAACCTCAGTATAAATTTGCTGCTTTCCTTGAGGAAAGGAGATTTTCCTGTGGAGATTTGAACAAGCCAGATGCTCTTGCTTGCCTTCCTTTCTTCCTGCTGACCAGCTGCTGGACCTGAGTGTGCTGCAAACAGGAAGAGTTAACTGTGCTCACTCAGGATGCTGGGAGTGTTTTCTTTCATAAAGTGCATCTGCATGACTTGATATTTTTCTCTAATAAAGTTGCAATATGAAACAATATGTGAGACAATATTCATCTGTATTCAACTTCTTTGAAAGGGCACTTGCTTAGGGTTTCTTTGTTGACTTTGGTTTAAAAAAAAACCTTTAAACAGTGAAAACAGGCAGTTGCCACTAATGTATTTTTAACAGAAGCACATTATACACAGGCAGGGTGAAACGAGAAAGAAGGACCTTTGCTCTGAGCCACCAGGTCTTTGTGCTGAGGTTCAGGCTCACTCTATGTGTGAACATCACAGCAGTATTTCTCTTCAGTATTATTTTTTCTCAGCACTATTACCCAGAAGTTCCCTTTGCCACAACTGGACTTAAGACTCTGTGGCTCCTTTTAAACTATTGTTTCCTCTCTGACTGCTAGGGCTTAGAGAAGCAGAACAAATGGGGAACTGTGCCAGAGAGCTGGTCGCATCTGACTTCAGAAGCTGATGAAGGAGTCTTTGAATGGCTCTTGTCCTTGACTCTGGCCTGAAGCTTCAAGTCCACAGGCTGCCATGACACATCACACAGTCTAGGAGGCTTAGAATAAGAGAAATGGCATTGTCTCACAGCTCAGAAGCTGAGTTCAAAGTCAAGGATGCCAGAAGAGCTGTTTCACTCTGAGGACTGCAGGAAACAAGGGGCGCCCTGCATTGCTTCTTGTGTCCTCTCAACAGCTGTTAACATCTCTTGGCTTGTAGTTATCTCTGGTTATCTACCTTTATGTGGCAATCTCTCCACGTCATCTCTTTGTACATGACTTTATGTTCAAATGTCCCCCATTTATAAAGGCTTGAGTCTTTTGATTTCATTTTAACTGATTGCCTGTGTAAAGACTATCACTATATGAAGTCGTATTCTGAAGCACCTGGGTAAGGCTTCACCATGCCTTCCTGTGTGCAAGGAGAAGTTGGACAAGAAGCATGAGCTGGAAGGCAAGGATCTGTGGATTGAACTCATGTTGCTTCTTGCTTGCTTGTAAGGATCCTGGAAGAGAAGATCCACTTCATTATCAAGTCAGTCAGTTATCTGGTACAAAAGCCAAAGAAGCTGAGGGGACCCATGGGGACAGGAGATAGACACTGCCTGACCCTGACCCTGACATGAGCCTATGAAGTGCCATTTTGGTGTTCCCTCTCTGCCTACTTGCAGATCAGGATGTAAACTCTTGGCTGCTCCTGCTGCCTTGTTTTTGTTCCACCATTATGGACTAGGCCTCTGAAACCATAAGTCAAATTAAATGTTTTCTTTTATAAGTTGCCCTGGTCATGATATTTTGTCACAGTAATTGAAAAGTAACTAATGAAGGTGTCCTTTACAATACTAACATGTTTCTTTTAGTGTAACACTAATACAGTTCACAAGGACTCAACCCGTGACTTAATCACCTCTTACAGGCCCCACCTCACAGTAACATTACCTCAAGCTGTTGATTTTAATAGATAAGTCATAAAGTCCATAAGCATTTAGACCATTGTTCATTCAACTAACTGAATGATCTGCCACTAAAATTTCCTTTGTGAAGCTAACTTATTGCTAACCAACAAGGAAAGGATTTGGGGGCATCAAAAATGTAAGAACTTGAGGTTGTCTTCCATTGAATGTTGTGACTTTGAAAGCAACAACAACAACAAAAAAAACCCTACATTTTCTTATTAGCAAGGAAGTAGCTGGAGTAAATGATCAAGCATGATCAGAACACAGAGCAAAGCTTAAAATGTAACTTTGCCTCCTAGCCACATGGAATTTCTCGCTATTGAATTTCCAGTCCATAACAAGAGGGATAATCCTTGTTCTCAGTGCCTGACTGGATGAAAGACGTCCGAGGAAAGTACATGAAGCTCGGTATGTGATGAGGATAGAAGCTATGTTGTTGTGTTACTTCTCTCTCTCTCTCTCTCTCTCTCTCTCTCTCTCTCTCTCTCTCTCTCTCTCTCTCTCTGCTTTTACCTGGAATCTTAATCTTGTTGATAAAATAATTTAAAAGTGGACTCAGAAGGAAGCTTGCAGACCATTTTTACTAGCGTTTGGGAGAAAAATAACAGAACAGACAAACTATAAACCTTGGCAACTGGGAGGAGGGAGGTGGATTAGAGATAGGCCTTTGGCGTCAGGTCTGAGAAAGTAGGCAGGTTCAGTGTTGGAGACAGGCAAACAGCTGCAGGAGGAGGGGTCTCCTTCAGAGAAAGAGTAAGGATGTCCTTTTCCTTGGTCTCTAAAGGAGATACAGAAAGAGGAAAATGAATTGACTTCGAGGTCAGAAGAGTGGGCAGACTCAGCAGTGAAGATCTGTAAGCAGTTGCCCTAAGGGAGCGGCTTCTGAAAGTATACTATAATTGTACTACTAACTGGAAATTATTTCTCCCATCTCTTTAGTATGTCTTCTAGTGAATTGCCTTTCTTGAGGGGTGGTATTCTGGCCAAATGACTGACAGGGTAGTTGGATTAACAATTAATAGAGAGGACAACAATATAAAATGTTCTGATCCCCAGGGCAGATCAGAATGTCTTTACCTAGGGCCATATGCAGAACTCAAACTCACAACAAAACCAGGATACTTATTCACATGGTAACTTATTCACATGGTGAGGTCCAAAGGTAACTTATTCACATGGTGAGGTCCAAAGTTGATCCCGAGGAAGGAGTCCATCTTCCAGGGCCTCCAAGCCTGCTAAGGACTGTCTTGCTGCCTAACCTTGCCAAGCATTTAAGACTTATAATAAGTTTTTAAAAACTGTCTCTATTAAAAACGTTGAGTCTGCAAGGCAACTATGAAATTTGGGCTGCCACCACCACCTCCTCCTTCTTCTATGGGTGTATAGTCACCTGTTTACCTTTTCAGGGCAACTAGATGCTAATCGCTGAATAGGGTAGGCGGCTTTAAAAATGAACTTTAGCTTCAAATTTTTAGAGTT
Organism: Peromyscus maniculatus bairdii; assembly: GCF_049852395.1. NCBI lineage: Eukaryota > Metazoa > Chordata > Mammalia > Rodentia > Cricetidae > Peromyscus > Peromyscus maniculatus. Next base: position 166,764,470 of record NC_134852.1, on the reverse strand, counting down.
GTATCTTGGGCTTGCCTAAGATAATGACCTTGAAAAACCTGTTCTTCAAACGAGATGTGATAGCAGTTAAAAACATCTTAAAAGTGTTTATTTTCCTATGTCTTAAGCTACCAAAACAAAGCCTCGGATTCAGGAAATGTGAGGTTATGCCTCCTCCTATCAAATGCTGACCAGAGATGCTAAAACAAAGTGGTCCCCTCACTTCCCAGACTTGTGGGCAGCTTTGGGAATTGTGGGAGCAGGCATGCAGTTCAGCACCTGATGTCTTGGTTGCTTTCCTTGGTAGGGTCTTTCCATGTGTTCCACCTGGCCCTACTGTTAGACTTTATCTGCTAAATCTCTTCACAAAGTTTGTTTCCTCCCACCTAGGATCCATTGAACTGTGGTGATAATCTAATTGTACTGAATTATTATTTTGATTGTATGTTAATAAATAAAGTTGTCTGGGAGTCAGAGCTATTAGAGCCATAGCAAGAGTGTGGCGGTGGTGGCACACGCCTTTAATCCCATAGATATCTGTGTGTTCAGGGTCAGAGCTATTAGAGCCATAGCAAGAGTGTGGCGGTGGTGGCACACGCCTTTAATCCCATAAGATCTCTGTGTGTTCAGGGATACAGCCAGCATTGGAGACATATGCCTTTAAGACCTAGGGGGCTGTACATTCAGACAGTGACGAGGCAGTCATGTGTTTGGGTTTACAACCAATGAGAAGGCAGAACAACATACTTTAAAAATACGAACCGACAGGAAGTAGGTCTCTTTTCGCGAAGCTGGGACAGCAGGAGGAAGGGTGAGATTTTAGCTCTGAGCTCTGACTTCTCAGCTTTCTCTTTTACATTGTTTCTGTGTTTCTTATTTAATAAGACGGTTGGTTACATCTACATTGAACTCCAACAAATATTTCAGCAGGGCTTCGGGCCCATTCAGAAAAAGACTCTGAGATCTCTATGCCTCCATTGGACTGATAAAAATAGTGTCTGAGAGACTCATTTAAGAAAATGTCTGTCTGTCCCCACTTTTAAAAACAACTATTACAATCCTCAATCCCATCCCAGGGAGCTTCCCCTTTAGGACAGTAGTAGGAAAGACTATCTTCCTGACTTTTCAATACCCCTAATTCAGTAGGATGCAGTAAGTAATGATGAATCTTTATCCTCTTAAAGACTTAAGGAGAAAGTCTCTCAGAAGAACATTGAGGTAGGTGAGCATAGAGACTGCCCGGTGACCTGGGGCAGCTCTTCCCAGGGAAATTTGTTTGCTTCATCTTATGACCACACTACCACCTCCCTTCCAGTAAGCCATTTGGACTCTGGCACTTTCTGATAGATGTAGAGATGCGCAAAGCTGGCTTACCAGTACTGGGTCCAAGAACACTCAGAGCAAGTTATTAACAATAGTCCAGGCAGTCTGAGTGGCAATAGGATGGTGGGGGTTTAGGCCCAGTGCCACAGACAGACAGCATGACAGGGACTCTGAAGAGAGACATCAGAACCTGTGCGGCAGAAATGGGAAAGGGTTCTGAACAACTGTAGGTTTTACAGCAGGAGGCTGCAGCCAGGCTCTCTGACTTCCAGGCGGGAAGCAGAGAAAGGGATAGGGAGAAGATATGACATGCTAGTATCATCAATGCCCCCTTTGAGGTTAAGGTATTTCCAAGGTGAGATATCCTGGCACCAGGATTGTCAGAATTGTCCCACAGGGACTCACAGGGTCTCTCTAGGCTGCCTATGTATCTGAGGAAAGGGGAGCGAAGGCTGCTGCAGATGCTGGGACCTGACCAGAAGCTAGACTGTAAGATTACTGATACCAACCAGTGCTGGAGATCCAGAGTGGGAAGTTTAGAAATAGCATCTTCAAGAACTTGTGAATGGGCATGTTGATTTCCAAAAATATCAAGTAGGGGGGAACGTTCCATTTAAATACATTTTGTGATAAATACAAATTCTAAGCTACTTTAGAGTGGTGCTTAAAATCTCATTGGGCAGAATTTCAGCAGCAAAATTCAGCAGTCGTGAGTTTCCTCCTTCTAGAAACTGAAGATCCCTGGCCTTTCCTTCCCGTGTCTGTATATCTTTCTCCTCACAGTTCATGTTGAAACCCCTCCATCAGTCCCATGCTGTCTCTTTCCATGAGTCACACCCGTCTCCATCTACTCACCTGAGCATGCACCACTCACCAGAACACTTCGTGTTTTGTAGTTGTCTCAGCTCTTTATCTTGTAAACCTCAGAGAAGTAGAGATTTTGGTTAAATTCTAAAATCAAATAAGGCACCTAGGATATATGCCAATAAAAATGAGATGGAGAGAGAATAGGATAATCTAGATGGGAGAGGATGAAACAGTAGAAAGGTGTGTAAAAGAAACTCACAGGGAATCTATGAAAAAATTTGAAGTGACAACAAAGCCAGAACATGCCTACTGGATGGGACACTGTCCCGGGAATCCCACGTGCCAGCATCACTGGGTACATCTAAATGCAACTGTGTCGGAGGTCAGACACTTTCCCACAGTCCTGTCCAGTCCCTCTCCTACTGCACTCCACGTCCCTACAAATCCTCCAGCTGTTTCCCCTCTACTGAGAGCATGAACTGCGTAACAAACAGTGCAGGGAGAACTCATAAATGCAGGTTGTGGAGGAGACACTTCTGTTTTGTAAGGCAAGGTCTCATTCTTCATCCGAGGCTGGCCTCAAACTCAGCATCCATGGTGTTCAGATTGCAAATATACATTCTCACATCCAATGTTAAAAAAAAAAATTAAAAAGCAAATGAAATAAAGAATACTCTATATTGATTTTTATCACTCCCTAACCAGTTTTTTAGATATTCTCAACAGAGGGTATATACTTATTCTTATAATAAACCTACAGAGTCATAAAAAGATACTAGAAACAAATATACACCAATACCAATTCCTGAAAATCACTACTGCAAAATTAATGAACTCCTTAAACTTAAATGCTAGTGTATACCCCTATTATCTAAGCTAGTGATCTGAGCTATTGGATTGGAGAAAAGAGCCATGCAACTTTGATGAAGCTAGCCTGAAAATGCCGTATTGTTTTGAGACCTTTCTGTGGAAGACAGTGAATGTTCAGACTTCTGTAATTATAAAAGATGTCTTGAGAAGGTAGAGCAAAGCTTTTCATAGCCACCAATTCCAGACAAAGAGTGAGACCAATAGTTATTTTTGGACAACCTAATTTAATATCACAGTGGTAGGCCCGAATTTATTTATTTATTTACTCACTAATTTGAAGAGGCTGCTGCTAGGAGGAAGGAGGTTGGGTGCTTAGAAATGGATAATATTAGTAAAGCATGGGAAAGATTTTTTTCTTTTTCTTTTTTTTCTTTTTTGCTCCTGAAAACAATAACCTACATTTAATGGTAAGAAATCACCAGCAAATTCCATTATGTTTGTGGGCTTGACATGTGGTGCTTATTAAATGTACGAACAAAGCCACTTTATACATCATAGTGCTCACATTGCAAATGCGCTGCTCATAATGGTGCTGCACGTGTCTGTGCAATTTTTCTGAACTTATGAAATATATTTCTGACACCTCAGGTATTGATGTATGCACGCGTGATATTGTCCCAGTGCAGTAGGGAGACTTAACTGATGTCTGCAAGATTTGATTTATTACAAGTAAATATGATTGCCTTCATAATCTGATTTTATTATGTTCGGGGCTCTCGCAGGTAAACTTTTAGTAGAAGGAAGAAGGGCAATTTTATTAAACCAGTGTGTTCCTGCAAACTGCGGACTTTCTTGTCTAGAGGGGGAGGGGGGCTGCTGATTTAGAAAATATATTGAAAATTTTCCGAAAAGAATTTACTCCCAACATCTTATCATGCCAATTCCTGCAACTATTTCAAATGGGAGTTTGCTATTTGGGGTTTTATATTCCTTTCTTAAAGGCCATATTAAAGTAAAAATTTATATATCTGAGGCCAGTATTAAATATACCTTGGACGAAAAGCACCTGAAAAATCCAGAAGCCACATCCAAAATAATGGCAACAAGAATTTTTCTCTTTTGTAAGAGAGAAGAAGAAGCTTGATGAATTTGGAAGCACTGGTGTTTGATAATGATAGCCCTAGCTATCATAGCCTTTTGATTGCTAAGACTCCCAGTATGAGGGCCATAGCTTCACTACACCAATAACTCAACAAATTAGAAACTGCTCATCCCAGAATCAGAGTTAGGCCTTGGCCTTAGACTCAAAATGGTAGACCGTAGGTCAAGGGAAAGGCAGAGGGAGGGGCAGAGAGAGGGTAGAGGTGGGGCTGAGGGAGGGGCCTGGCCTAGTTATCCTTTAAAGACTAGACACTAAGCATATGCCTTTGATCTTAGTACTCAGAAGGCAGAGGCAGAGGCAGGCAGATCTCTGAGTTTGAAGCCAGCCAGGGCTGTTATACAGAAAAACTTTGTCTCAAACCACTCCCCCCTTGGGGAAAAAACAAAAGACTAGTCACACTGATCAAGATGACAATGGCAGCTACTTTATTGTGACAAAGTTAGGGTGGCCTCTTGGGCCTTTGTAATGCAGTAAAACAGAAGAGAAAAAGGTCAAAAAGAGGAATATAGTCCAGGAAAAAGCTCTCTATTGGAGCTGAGAGGGTCAGAAGGGCAAAGACTAATTTTATTCTTCCTTTCCTTCTCAATCAATCAGTGGTACCTTACTGTTCAAAATTTAAGAAAAAACAAAAAGATAATTTTTATACTGTGAGTTATGAATGACCTACACAAAGGCAGAACCTTAGTTTTAATTTCCTTTCATTTATACCCTTAATTTATTGTGGAAAAAAATGAGTTTGGTTTGAGTAGATAAAAATCCAATAAGATCACAGGTGCATGCTGCCAGAACCTGTCACATATTTCCCATGAGGTAAACATTATGGGAACCAAGTTTCCAGTTTGACAACCAACATTAGCAATGAAATTGCTTTGGCTAGAGTTTGATGGAGATGCCCCAAGTGGGGTGCAATGCTGAAGTGGGTCTTCTGGGATTCATCAGAATAAGGTCTAGCAGTCCAAAAGTGCGTTCCAATAATGGTACTTCAAATTCACACACTCAGCAGAGGTTAACAACCAAAAGGTTGAGGCCAAAGATACTACCGTCATTCTTGCTATGTGGAGATCATGCTATGTTAATTTTAACATCAAAAAGAAAAAGGGTCTTGTATCTTACATCTTTCTGATTTGATATTTTTAAAACATTCTTTCATTATACCACTCTGCTTGCTTTTCTTAGACAAAAATGTGTTCTCTCCATAGATTTCCCTTTCCTTGAAAACATCACATTTTGAGAGAAAAGAGAGAGAACAGCGTAGATTCTAGCTCTGGTAGAATACTGACAGACAGAGGCCCACAGAGCCTAGCAGCTGGACTGAGCAGCCGGACAGCAGGAACTGCACAGAAATGCCGAGGGGCAGTTGCAGTTTAGGGTCACAAAGACCAGGCATCCTATCAAGTTCCCCACAGGAAGAGTCCACCTGAGTTCTGAGTTTTGAGCTTTGTCCCCAGTGAGCCACCACACACTCAGAAGGCCCAGTCTATTCTAACAACCATCGCTCCATCTGGATATCACCAGGGTAAAAATGGTGTTTTCCTTTTCTCCAGCCTGTATTTTCCCTCCACAGGACTAACTCTTCTCTTGTCCTGACCAACCAGTCAGTTATTTTAACCTGATTTCACCTGGATTTGAAGGTAAGAAAGCAAACACTGTCGCCTGTTCTAGTACATATCTAGAAAACTACTGTCTAATATATGTTTGCCTTCAAAATTTTATATTCTGGACACATCTTGTAGCTTCGTGCTGCACTCTGTGAGGTAGCAGCTCCCTTCCGTTTTAATTGAAATGTATCGTGTGCTGGATCTTATCTAGCATTTCTTCCAGTAGGAGGTCCCACTTGGGGATCTCTTCGAACACACTGAGTATTGATAGTCCATACATCAAGGTTTCCCTGTGAGCCGCTGTGTGCTGGGAGAGGCAGGATATGAATATAAGGTGTGGGCAGCTTCTAAGTACAATGTACTGTTTCCCCACACTGTGCTACTGTGCACCCGGGGGTTGCTTTCTGTTACCTTTGTCTGGATGAAGTGTAAGCTTCCCAGATGGCTTCCTACACGAGTAAAATCATTGTAGACTCACCTCACTGACAAGAAATGAATCACTGCCCAGTGTGTTTTATAGAGAAGTTCCTTTCTGATGTACACAGCATTATTACTATGATCAAACTAAGCTAGTGAGAGAGATAGTGAATGTGTAATGTGTGTGATATTCAGCACATCAGAATGTGTATGCTTATTCCTGGATGCAGGCAAAAGGTGGATATAAACAATTTAGGGTTAGCTGTATCATATTATACTCTCAACATTCCCTCTATGCATGAAAAGAAGCTTGTAAGTAGGTTTTTGGCAGTTTGTAATAGAGATGGTAAGCTTGACTCTTATAAAGGTAGGGCATCTTTTCTCCTGCAGGATGATATTCATTGTTTAAAGGCATTACAATCATAGAGGGGAACATTGGTTACCAGCAGTTGACGGAGAGAAGATATTAAGAAGTTGTTGGTAAAAGCATATATAATTTCAGATGGATAGGAAAAATAAACTCTGAAAATCTCTTGGTCAGAAGAGCTGGGGCTATAATTTAGTGACATAATGTTTCCTCCAGCATATGTGAATCCCTGGATTCAATCCTAAGTATGACAAAACTATTTCATTGTGATAACTGTGGTTAACATCTCTGTGGCATCATGTACCCTGATGGCCATACCATCAACAGGAGCATAGAGTAGATGCCTTAATATCTTCTGAGTTTTCCATGTATCTGAAACCATAACTTAACAGGTTACAGTACACACGGAATTGAAAGCTATGCATCTAACATTCTAGATGAATCCTTCCTAAGCACATTAACTGCAACTAACTGGGGGTGTCTATTTATTGGTCATCAAGACACTAAGAGAATGGATATTTTCACCAGTGACTTCAACAAATAGAGGTTTATTTCTGACAGGTGGTAATTCTGGAGGCCCCTGGCTCCTCGGTTAGACCTGACATAACATGATTTTGCCTTATTGCCCACGGAATGCTAGTATAGTTCACACCCCTGTTTTAAAGGTGAGAAGAGAGACGGTGACTTCCACCAGTCTTCCATTTTCATTGGGAAAAGCGGACACAGATCTTCCAGCTGAATTCTGAGCTTGGATCCTTTTATCAAGGGGATGTCAAATGTCCCAATATGCTTCTAAGAAGTGACTTGGAAGCTGAGCTTCTCTTTTCAATGCTGTGTATCACTGCTCCTCTCCCAAAGCTGCTTCGTTGACATTGTTTTCTGGAGAAAAAGGAAGGGCACATGGGCATAACAGCATCACAGATGAGAATACTCCAAACCATCACATTAAGTTGCACAACAGTGTTCATATAACACTGTCATTTAAGGCTTCAAAATATGGGAAAGGGTTTGAATGAAATCTAATCCATTTTTATTTTGTAGACAAGAAAATAGAGGGCTTGGGACATTGACTCTCAGAGCCGCGTTAAACCGATGTCCACGATTCCACTTTTCCTGCTGACAAACTTAGCATCTCTTTTCCTACCTCACGACTTTCTTCTCAGTCTTTTCAGATGCACATTGCTGTTTTCAATAAATCTATAGAGCTTCACTATGCCCCTGCTCAGATCCTTTTGTAGAACCCAATAATTGGAAGTGCTATCCTTGCTGTGGAAATGTCAACAAGTACTTGGCATGCAGGATTCGTTCACTCATGAGACAATGATAGTGTAGGCATCCTGGATGAGACATGGAGGCAGAGAGCAGCCTCCCCTGTTCCTTCTTTCAGCATACGTCAGGATGGGTGGATGAGGGAAAGGCAGGCTCTGTAACTGAACACACTTGGCCATTCCTTTGTTCTCTATGATCTCTTAGGTAGAAGCCCTTTCATGTTTTGAATATGCTCAGAAGGTAATAAATACTAACATAATATTAGTTTTGCATCTCTTTGTCTCCACAAATTTCCTGTAACCAGAGTTCTTATTAGATCTGCATAATACTTGCAGAAAAGCAGGGTTGAAAAGCCACCCACGTTCCCCAACAGAAAAGCTCCTCAGCAAAACTAATCACAGACTCAAGCACATTTGGAATGGTTAACAGATCAAAAGGGAAATTAAGCTCAACAGTGTCACCAATCCAAGACAATCAGCATTGATTGTCACAACACAGATATGGAAAAAATCTGCCCTTGAAGAAGGTTAAGTGCATGGAGTAGACATGGTTGAATGGTAGGTCCCTGCCTTGTATTTAACTAATCACATGGCCTGGGGACATTGGCAGGTCATGCCTGGCTTTGTTGTCACACATGATGCTGAGATTTGCTGTGGGCGTTTATTCTCCTATTTGCTTATTACTATAATATTTGCTGCATTCCTTACATCTATGCCTTAGCCTAAATGTTGCCTCCTACAGAAAGCAGCCCAGATTTTTCCCCAAAGAAGCATTTTTGTCTCGAACTTCCATTAACACTGATCATTCTTTATGATGGTATCATTTTATGTTAAGTTAGTCTGTTTTCCTTATTAACCCCATAACCCCATGATGACTTTTGTAAATGGAATGAGAATGAAATCCAATCGTGACTTTGACAGTTGCCTATGGAGTGTTATTTAAATGATGTCTGGCTAATTCTGCTTATCCGAATCCCTCTACTTCTAATAATGCCCAAACACTTTGTTGTTATTATTCTATTCTGTGTGTTGTATATACATATATTGTTTGTGCATGTGTGAATGGATGTCGTGTAGAGGTCAGAGGAGCAATTTGAAAGGTCTTTATCTCTCTCTCCACCTGAGTTTTTGAGTCACTGACACTAGCATTCAGGATTTTGGCTAGAGTAGCTGCCCTGTAAGCCCACAAGATCTGCCTAAACTTGCCTGCTTTTGGACTACAAACACATGCTGCTGTAATGAGCATTCCATGTGTGTGTTAGGAATAAAAACCTTGGTCCTCATGTTTGCAGAGCTAACATGTCCCCGCACTGAGCCATCTACCTAGCACCCCTAAACTCTTCTAAAGATTAGCAAGCTTTGGACATTCAAAATTTGATTTTCTTTACACATTTCTTCCTTTTTTTATTCTCAAGATAGTTGCATTAAAATTCAGGTCTCACTGGGAGATGGAAATTCAGTCTTAAATCTTTATCCCTTTATTCCTCTATCCACTGGGCATGAGTTTTAGATCCCTTGTTGATAAATCCTAAAATTTGTTAAACTTTTAACAAGAAACAAACTGGGGAAATGTATCTCCTTAAGAAAGTAGTCTGGATACCAAAGAAGATGGTAAGTAGAGCTCTGAAGCTCCTGAGCAGCCCTTTCTTCTGAGGCATTGGGAAGAAACCACATACATGGTAGTCATGGTACTATACAGTTCTGATCCCAGCTCTGGGGAGGGTAAAACTGGAGGATGGCAAATTGAAGCCCAGTCTAAGCTACAAAGTGAGAACCTTTCTCAAAGAGAGAGAGAGAGAGAGAGAGAGAGAGAGAGAGAGAGAGAGGGGGGGGGGAAGAAAGAAAGAAAGAAAGAAAGAAAGAAAGAAAGAAAGAAAGAAAGAAAGAAAGAAAGAAAGAAAGAAAGAGAAAGAAATAGACAAACAAACATAAAACAAAAGGCCCAAAGGAAACACAAATGAATCTAACAAAAATTACTCAATGTTTCTTTTACAGGCAAACATCTTTGTCCCCAAGTAATCACCTAAGACTTTCAATCTTGAAACAAAAATTCCTCAATTCTACCAACTTACATTTGACAAGTTACCAAAAATACACAAGTAGAGGAAGACAAATCTTTTCAACAAATGTTAAAAAAAGTTGCATACTTACCTTACACCATACAGAAAACTCAACTGAAAATTATACCATACAGAAAACTCAACTGAAAATAGATTATAGACTTAATGGTGAGACCTGAAGTTTCATGATTTCTAGGAGTAAACATAAGGAAAAATTATGGCATTCGTCTTGGCAATGGCTTCATGGATGTGACCCCTAAATCACAGGCAGCAAAGGCAAAATTAGATAAAAAGAACTAAAACTCTGTCACAGAATGAAAACAGTCAACAAAATAACAAGGCAACCTGCAATTAGTCACAAAACAAACCACACAGCTGGGAGGGCCAGATGCTGAAGGTAGGTAACACTCTCAACTACTCAAAACCAAGCAAAAAAATAACTTAATTTAAAAAATGGACAGAGGTCAGAATAGACCTCACAGTCCAAACAGACATCTTAATGGTAGACCTGCATACAAAAGAAGACATAGCAATGGTCAACGTGTATTTTTATCACTCAGAATAGTGACCATCATAAAACCAGAATACAGAAATGTTGATGATGTTGTACACTAAAGACATTCTGCAGTATATATCAAATCACAATGTGGTATACTTTAAGTAGGCAGTGTTCTATATGCCAATTGTTTCTCCATAAAGCTGGGGGCAGGGAGTCAATGAACCCCATAATAAAAGTAAAAGAATCCTTCCTTTCTCTACTTTAAAACTAGAAAGAGACTCTTCCCTTAGGTTATGTTAGATACACCTCAAAAATTAACTATTAGAATAAAAAGAAGGAGAAGGAGGAGGAGGAGGAGGAGGAGGAGGAGAAAGAGAAGGAGAAGGAGAAGAAGGAGAAGAAGGAAGAAGAAGAAGAAGAAGAAGAAGAAGAAGAAGAAGAAGAAGAAGAAGAAGAAGAAGAAGAAGAAATACATAAATACTCTAAAATGGAGGACAAAGGCATAAAGCTTACAATACTTCAGTTCTAACAAATGAAAAGGAGAGCTTCACAGGGGAGGGAGACTCTTGATACAAAGTACACAGAGAAAAATATCACAGTATAAATAAATGTGTGTAATCTCACAAAATTAATATAGTTTTGAGTAGAATAGTGAGGAGTAAAAACTAGTTGGCAATAATTCTTATTTCTTCAGCTGCATTAATGACTGAGCAGCTAGCTAAAACTAGAAGTCTATTTACTCTGCAAACAAGCTCCTTGAACAAGGCATAAATATTACACTTGACAGTGCAATGTAACAGTCTTCTGTTTTCTCACTAGACAAAGGTAGCTATACATATTTCAGTAGTACCTAGTTTCCTTCTGAAGGTCATGCTAAGCGTGTTATTTCTAATTTTTCAGAATTAAGTACATATTCCCCATGCTACTATGTTACACTCTTACAATAAAACTGATGCTGCAAAGTGTGAAACCCTGCACCAGAGGATTTAGCTTCCATTCTTGGCATGGGCCAACTAGGGATTGGAAAATATGAAAGGATTTGCTTCCTGTGGTGTAATGGAAGGAACTGCAGGAAGCCTGCTCCCCTTCCCTGGGAGTGAGTTAGTCCACGGATTGTGGACTCACATAATTGCCACAAAGGCACTTTCCAGAGAGATAACAGATAGATAGTAAAATGAACTAAACACATGCAACTTACAGACAAGGAAGTCAGCTCCCACATGAGTCATCAGAAAAGTGTGAATTAAGAAAACTAAGACATTTTTTATACTGTCCATAATGGTACAACCCTGAAAACCATCTAATACAGAAATCTGTGAAATGGATCTTGACATTTTCTGTAAAAAGCTAAATGGGGAATGAGTGAACTATTCTCTGGAGAACAATTTAGTACCATCTAATCAAAGTGTCAGTGCACACCCACATACACATTATTCTCCCAAGAATATTTTACAAATTTTGCAATTTCCAAACAGAGCCATAAAGAAATAGATAAAGATGATCATGGCAACTGACACAAGGTGACAGATGCTTGAAGACATGCAGATTCATCCGTGGAAGCAGGGGAACCAGTGTCTGGAGATAAAAGGGGGGGCATGTGAAAGATACCACAGCAACACTTACATTGGCACATTGACTATGTAGTTAATAACATGGATGGACCCTAAAAACACATGGTCCAGAGACATTAGCTGCTAGTGAACTTATCAAGCCAGATGGTGTCTCCATAGGGATGCAGGATGGAGTGGCTATTAGCCAGAAGCTGGTGTCCAAGGCAACAAGTGACTTAAGAGAGGTCACTAGAAACTAGAGAGAAGTGATGCTGCATGAACAGTCAGCTGAGCTATGTGATATTTTATGTGTCCCCCAATAAAGTTTATCTGAGGATCAGAGGAAAAAGCCAGCCACTTCAGTAAACAGAGAAGTCAGGCAATGGTAGCACATACCTTTAATCCTATCACTCAGGAGGCAGGGATCTGTCTGAATCTCTGTGAGTTCAAGGCCACAATGGGAGCAGAACCAGGTATGGTAGCACACGCCTTAAAACCCAGCACTAACCATAAAGGTCTGGAGGTCTATATAGACAGACAGGAAGTGATGTAGCTGGGCAGAGAGGAAATGAGATGGCAGAACAGAAAGGCATATAGGCATGGGCATCCTGGAAGTAGGTCTCTTTGTCAGAGGATCTCCAAGTGGATAAGAACGTAGCTGGCTTCTTTCTGCTCCCTCAGCTTTTCACCCCAAAATTTTAGCTCTGTTTTTTTTTTAATTAATGAAACCTTTTAAGATTCTGTTACCCTGGGCAGTGAACTGTGGACTGGATCAATAACTGGCACCCAAGAGCTGAAGACATTGACAGTCAGTACAAGGTCTGGCTGAGGTCAGTCGGACAGCGGCTCACATACCCCTATATACACTGGCATCCAGAACAGCCAGAGGGAAAAGCTGCAGCAGAGCCTGGAGAGCCTGGGAACCATTGGCAGAGAGCAACTGGGAGGCTGAAGCAGAACTCTGCACAGGTATGGCAGGCTCCTGCAGAAGGCTACTGTTGACTGAACACACAGAAGACATCCCACCTTCCTTTCCCTCATACACCACAAGGGAAGAGCCACAGAAGAGTCTGGGGCCAGCAGAACCAAGGGGCCCTACCCACCTCCCTGGGCATGACCAAAGGGACAGAAGTGTGCTACTGGAAGGCTGAGGCAGGTGTTCCCCGAAGGCTGCTCTGAGGTCATTGGGAAAATGCAGCAAGGTTTCGATTCCCTCCTTTCTTCACAGAGTGCCAGACCCAAGAGAGCATGGAGGAGGCAACTGAGAACCACAGTGCTCAACTCAGCACAGCTGTCTCAGAAACTCAACCAAAAGTCTAAATACCACTTGGCCAACGTACAACCAAATCTGGCTTAATAGCTTTAGATTGGAATTGCAAATATCACCTCCCTGATCAAGGCAATTTGCTGCATGTAACAACCTAGAGAAGGAAGTTATTGGAGAAATGTCTGGTAATGGTCTTGCTTCAGAGTGAATATAATTGCTGTATGCTTCTCCCTCAGCCTACTATTGAAAATTCCCTACTTTTCTTTCTATCTACAACATACATAGTCCTCTTCCTTACCTCCTCTGCTTTTGACTTCTTAAATATAAATATCAAAAAATGAAAAAATAAAATAAAATTTAAAAGACAAAATGTAATAAAAGAATATTATAATTTTTAAAAATATCATATCACTCAGTGTTTCTTCCTTGATGGGATGGGTTTTGAATTCTTTCCCTCTAAAACTTTTCTTCTGAAACCTCAATAATCTCTAAAGTCTGTGGACCTTAATAATTCCCTAACTTTTTCTTCTTACCTGAACTTTTTCTGTACTTGATTAATTCTAATCCCTGCCCTTTGGCTTCATCCCTAATCTTAGCAAATAATGTCTTAATTAGCACCTGCAGTGGTTTGAATGTGAATATCCCCATGAGCTCATATGTTTGAATGCTTCATTTCCAGTTGGTGAAACTGTTTTGGAAGGATTAGGAGATGTGGCCATGTTGGAGAAGGTTTGTCCCTGGGGCCAGCGTTGAGGTTTCAAAAGCTCACATCATTCCCAGTTCGTAACTCTGTCTCTTACTTGCTGATAAGGATGTAAGCTTGTAGCTACTGCTCCAGCACCATGCCTTACTGCCTGCTGCCAGATTGCAAGTTGCCATGGCCATAATGTTTCATCATAGCAATAGAAAGTAACTAAGATAGCACCATGCTATCCTTGCTTGTTGATCCTTCAACAGTCTCTGAAGTGAAAGAGACTACTCGTTTTAACTGACTAGTATGTCATTTGCAGAGTGGCCTATCCAGCACTTTTGGTTGCTTCTACAGTTAATATTCTACTCTGGGAGAGATATAGGGGGTTCAACAGGTGCCCTGAGCACATGAACTCAGGCTTAAATGCTGAACTTCACATAATTTTATCACAAACTAGCCTCGCTTGAAAATTTTAATTTTTTATAATATTTTATAAAATATTATATATTTTATAATAATTGAAAGAATACAGCTGATTTTTTTAATTCAGTCTGTGAAGGTCACTCACATGGATGTCTCAATGTAGTAATATAAGCAGCATGTAAACACCAGAAAGTATGACATCCCCCTTGAAAGATCCAGTTCCACAAGGGGATGAACACCCCATACAAGGTGTTTAAAATAATAACTATAAGAATGTTTAGTACAATCAAAGGAGATACAAATAAACTCTTAAATGAATTCAAACAGAATACAAATTAGCAGCTGAATAAAATAAGAAAGTTAGTATAGGATATGAATTGGGAACCCAATAAAGAGAAATACTGAAAAAAATAAATGAAACACTAGAAATGAAAAATTCAGTAAGTAAATAATAATAATAATTAAAAACAACAACAATAATAATAATAATAATAATAATAATAATAATAATAATAAAATGTCCATGGAAAGCCTTGGCAATAGAATGAATCAAGTAAGAAAGAATATAAGGTAATGGGGCACACAAGACAGGTGAATTAGAATATTCAAGTATGTATAAAGATAAAATAATAAAAATACAAACACCACATTCAAGTCCCATGTGAGGCTACTGAAGGACCAAGTTTAGTCTTCTACTCTTACAGGAATAGAAGACAGAAAGCTTCAGGCTAGCAGCATAGACAAGGCATTCAATAGAACCATAGCAGAAATTCACCCAATCTAGAGAGATGACTACCCAGAATCAGGAAGCATAGAGAAAACAAGTAGACAAGACCAGAACAAAGCTGCTCAGGTCATGTCATAGTTAAAATATTAAATATAGAGAATAAAGAAATGATACCAAAAGCTCAATCGAGAAGAGCCAAGTCACATGTGCAGGGGAGATTGTCAGAATTACAGCACATTTCTCAACAGAAACCTTTAAAGCCAGGAGGGAATGGAACAGTGGATACCAGGCACAGAGAGACAATTGCCAACATAGGTCATTATACCCAGCAAAACCATGTGTTATAACTGAAGGGGAACTTCCCATGATGAAAAAAAAAAAAGCTGAAGAAGTTCAAGACCACTAAACCAGAATATGTGAATTACTTAGAGGAATGCTGTGAACTAAAGACAAAGACACATACAATATGTTACAGTAGACAACAAGTCAGACTTGAGTAGGTAAGACACAACCTTAAAGTGGAATGATAGAAAAGGTATTCCAAGCAAGTGGAATTAGAAAGCAAACACGCGTTGCTGTTCTAGTGTCTGAAAAACAATACTATTAGAAAAGAGAAAGAAGCCCTAGATACCTTCCAGTTCACTTTTCCCAACATCAACTCCAAGGAGAAACCCAGCCAGCTGGCACATCCAGTCAGCCATAAGTAGGCAGAGCAGTTGATGTGTCCTGCCCTAATGAATAAAGCCCCAAATCCTTGAAGGGAGATGTTAAAATAAAAACAAATGTTAGGGTTAATAATGAATGTTTAGGGTTAAATGACAAGGTTGGAAACACCAAAGGAGCTAAATAATAGGGCACACATCTGTGTATGACATAGTCAAGCTGATGAGTTAAGAGGACAGGGTTGGTGGGGTGGGGGGAATGAAACAAAGTCAGTCTCAAGAGGCTCTGACCAGCCACTAAAAAGCTCTCCTGCTCCCCAGGAATATCCATAAAGTGCCATTTCCCTTTTCCCTAGTAAGTTTCTCAATTTTATAGGTGGTTACAACTTTAAGTATATTTCTAAGCCAAATGCATCTAATTATACCAGACTGAATGGTGGGTAAGAAAGCTTCCATCTATTCTAGAAAGGACACAATTCCAGATTGTACCATAAATGGGCAAAGGGAAGAGAAAGAGTTGGCTAGGACTTTTAAGTCCAGGCACTGCTTTCTCACTTACTGAAATAAAGCTTGATCATTTGCTGAGGAGAGAGAGAGAGAGAGAGAGAGAGAGAGAGAGAGAGAGAGAAAGAAATATCATGTTGAATAAGAGAACAATTCATCAAGAGAAAATTACTATTCTAAACACATGTGCACAGAACACTAGCACACCTGATTTTTATAAAACAAATACTATAGATCTAAAGATACAGATTAATTCCAACACAGTAATAGATAATTTTAATGTCCCACTCTCCACCGATAGATAGGCCACTGTTCTAGTTTTCTTCTCTATCGCTGTGGTAATACAGTGACTAAAAGCAACCTGAGACTGAAAGGGTTTGCTTCAACTTACACTTTTCAGTCCATCATTGAGAAAAGTCAAGGCTGGAACTTAAATGGCAACCAGGAGGCAGTTACTAAAGCAGAAAACACAGAGGAATGCTTATTATTGACTTTCTCTGAATGTACCAGGCTCTGCTGACTCCCCAGGGAAGACCTTGCCTTGGAGGAAGTGGGAATGGGGGGTACGTTGAGGGGGAAGGCTGGGGGTGGGAGGAGGGAGGACAGGGGAATCGTGGTTGATATGTAAAATGGATACAAAATCTCTTAATAAAAAGAAAATTCCTTTACAGACATGCCTATGGGCCAATTTGATGGAGGCAATTCCTCAGCTGAGGTTTCTACTTCCAAGGTGACTCTAGTTTGAATCAATTTGATAAAAACTAACCTTCACAGTCATCATGACAGAAATGAAAGAGAGAAAGATGAATAAATGACATAATAAATCAAATGGACCTAACAAATTTCTATAAAATATTCCATCAAATATTATAGAATGCACATTCTTCTCACCAACCTGTGGAATTTTCTCTAAGATAGATCATATATTAGGACTAAAAACAAAAATACATAGGAAATTTGATATAATTCCTTGTATTCTACATGATCACAACAGGATAAAACTAGAAAGAGTCAGTAAAACAACACTCTACTGAATGATGAATAGGTCCCTGAAGAAGTAAAGAATAAAAAAAAAAATCCTAGAACTAATTGAAAAGAAAAACACAATATACCAAACCTACGGGTGAGCATGAAAACAGTAGTAAGAGGGCAGGTCATAGTTATAAGTGCCTGCATTATCATCAGAGCAATCCAATAAATAACTTAATGATGCATCTTAGGGCTTGGGGGGGGGAGTGGCGGTAGGGGGGAATGAGCCAAATTAAAAATCAGTAAAAGAAAAAGCATACTCAAGATCAGCACACAAGTCTGGTGATATGGCTCAGTAGGTAAAGGTACTTGCTGCCAAGTCTTATTACCTGCATTTGACCCCTGGGACCCACATAGTAGAAGGAGAAAACCAAGTCACACAAGTTGTCCTCTGATTTCTTCATGTGCATAATGGCATCCACACAGAGAGAGTGATAAATAAATGTAATAAAGATATTTCATGTCAACACAGAAAGTAATAAAATGGAAATAAAAAATATATGAAGAATCAATGAAACAGAAGCTGGTTCTTTGAAAAGATAAACAATATTGGCAAACCCTTAGCCAAACTAACCAAAAGAAAGAGAAGACTCAAACTAACAAAATTAGCTATGAAAAGTAATACAACAGATACCAAGAAATTCAGAAAATCATTCAGACATATCTTAAAAAATATATCACACCAAATTAGAAAATTCTAAGATAAATGGATGAATTTCTAGACTCATGTGACCTATAAAAATTAACTCTAGGTGAGTTAAACAGCTGATACAGATCTGTAACAAGCAACAACAAAATCTCCCAACTAAAACAAGTCCAGGCCCAGATAGGGTTTACTGTTGAATTCTATCCAACCTTTGAAGAAACTACATCAATGTTTAACAAAGTGTTCCCTGAAATAGAAAATGAAGGAACATTGCCAGAGTCATTCTATAAAGCTAGTATTAACCTGATATCAAAGTAAGATAAAGATACAAAAAAAATGAAAATTATAAATCAATTTTCCTGATGAATATAGATATAAAAATTCTCAATAAAATACAAACAGAATTTGAGAATATATCAAAAAGATCAATTGCCATGATTGAGTAACTTTATACCAGAGATTCAGAGGTAGTTCAACATATGCAAATTAATAAATGTAATACATGACATAAATGGACTCCAGGACATGAATCACATGATCACCTCAATAGATGCCATTTTTTAAAGTAAAATCCAATGTTCCTTTCATGATGAAATCCCTGAGGAAACTAGGAAAAGATACACTATAATACAAAGGCTCTATGTATGACAAACCTTTAGCTAATATCACATTTTAATAAATGGAGAAAATTTTAAAGCATTTTCACTAAGAGTAATAACAACAAAATGCAAGGGTATCTACTTCTATCCAATGTAGTCCTTGAAGTCTTAGAAAAATAGGATGAGAGAAAGAGATTAAGAGGTTTCAAATAGGAAATGAAGAAGTCAAGGCATCCTTACCAATAAATGTTAAGATACTATTTATGGATTTCTGTAGGCCTCTCTAGCACTTTGTTTCTTCCTTTTCTCATGTGGTCTTCATTTACCATGGTCTCCTATTCCTTGTTCTCCCTCTCTGTTCTTGATCCAGCTGGGATCTCCTGCTCCCACAGGCTCTCTTTCCCTCTACCCTCGCCCTTCATTACTCCCACTCATGTTCAGGTTGTTCATGTAGATCTCAGCCATTTCTCCATCATCGTGTCGTTCTAGGGGTCCTGTTTTCCAGGTAACCTCCCTGGTGAGGTGACTATCAGTCCAGTCATCCTTGTTTCACCTCTAGTATCCTCCTATGAGTGAGTACATACCATATTTGTCTTTCTGAGTCTGGGTTACCTCACTCAGGATGATATTTTCTAGATCCATCAATTTGCCTGCAAACCTCATGATGTAATTGTTTTGCTCTGCTGAGTAGTATTCCATTGTGTATATGTGCCACAATTTATTTATCCATTTTTCAGTTGAAGGGCATCTAGGTTGTTTCCAGGTTTTTGGCTATTACAAATAATGCTGATATGAACATAGCTGAGCAAGTGCTCTTGTGGTATGATTGAGCATTTCTTGGGTATATGCCCAAGAGTGGTATAGCTGGATCTTGGGGAAGATTGATTCCCAATTTTCTAAGAAAGTGCCATATTGATTTCCAAAGTGGTTGTACAAGCTTGCATTCCCACCAGCAATGGAGGAGAGTTCCCCTAGTTCCACATCCTCTCCAGCATAAAGTGTCTTCAGTGTTTTTGATCTTAGCCATTCTGATAGGCTTAAGGTGGTATCTCAGAGTTGTTTTGATTTGCATTTCCCTGATGATTAGGGATGGTGAGCAATTCCTTAAATGTCTTTCAGTCATTTGAGTTTCCTCTGTTGAGAATTCTCTGTTTAGTTCTATAGTCCATTTCTTAATTGGACTGTTGGTCATTTTGATGTCTAATTTCTTGAGTTCCTTATATATTCTGGATATCAGTCCTCTGTCAGATGTGGGGTTGGTGAAGACCTGTTCCCGTTCTGTAGGCTGTCCCTTTGCCTTGTTGACCTTATCCTTTGCTCTACAAAAGCTCTCAGTGTCTGTGCTACTCGTGTTATATTTAGGAAGTGATCTCCTATGCCAATACGTTTAAGACTACTTCCTACTTTCTCTTCTAGCAGGTTCAGAGTAGCTGGATTTATGTTGAGGTCCTTCATCCACTTGAACTTAAGTTTTGTGCACAGTGACAGATATGGATCTATTTTCAGCCTTCTACACATTGATATCCAGTTATGCCAGCACCATTTGTTGAAGATGCTTTCTTTTTTCCATTGTACACTTTTGGTTTCTTTGTCAAAAATTATATGTTCATAGGTGTGTGGGTTAATGTCAGGGTCTTCAATTCAATTCCATTGGTCCACATGTCGGTTTTTATGCCAGTACCAAACTGTTTTTATTACTTTAGCTCTATAGTAGAGCTTGAAGTCAAAGATCGTGATGCCTCCTCCAGAGGTTGTTTTATTGTACAGGATTCTTTTGGCTATCCTGGGTTTTTTGTTTTTCCATATGAAGTTGAATATTATTCTTTCCAGGTCTGTGAAGAATTGTGCTGGTATTTTGATGGGGATTGCATTGAATCTGTAGATTGCTTTTGGTAAAATTGCCATTTTTACTATATTGGTCCTGCCTATCCATGAGCATGGGAGATCTTTCCATTTTCTGACATCTTCAATTTCTTTTTTCAGGGACTTAAAGTTCTTGTCATATAGGTCCTTCACTTGCTTGGTTAGTGTTACCCCAAGGTATTTTATGTCATTTGTGGTTATTGTAAAGGGTGACAGCCGGAACTGACCTACTCTGGTGATGGGATGGCCAAACACCCTAATAGTTGTGCCAGAAATCCCATCCAAAGACTGAGGAATCTGGATGCAGAGATCCATGGCTAGGCCCCGGGTAGAGCTCCGGGAGTCTAATTCGCGAGAAAGAGGAGGGTTTATATGAGCGAGAATTGTTGAAACCAAGGTTGGATAAAGCACAGGGACAAATAGCCAAACAAATGGAAACACATGAACTATGAACCAAAAGCTGAGGGGCCCCCAACTGGATCAGGCCCTCTGAATAGGTGAGACAGTTGATTGGCTTGATCTGTTTGGGAGGCATCTAGGCAGCAGAACCAGGTCCTGAGCTCATTGGATGAGTTAGCTGTTTGAAACCTGGGGCTTATGCAGGGATGCTTGGCTCAGTCTGGGAGGAGGGGACTGGACCTGCCTGGACTGAGTCTACCAGTCGATCTCAGTCCTCAGGGGAGGCTTTGCCCTGGAGGAGGTAGGAATGGGGGGGATGGGCTGGGGGGAAGGGGAGGGGGGCAGAAGGGAGGAGAACAAGGGAATCAGTGGCTGACATGTAGAACTGAATGGTATTGTAAAATAAAATAAAAGGAAAAAAATATAAGGGACCCTAAAGACTCCAGTAGAAAACTTTAGATCATATAAGCACTTTCAGCATGGCTAATAGTCTTCTTACATATCAGTAACAAATATACTGAGAAAAAAATCATGGAAACAATCTCATTCATAATTATTTCAATAAAATAAAATAAAATGCTTAGGAACAAACTTAGCCAAGGAACAAAAATACTTACATTGAAAACATAAAAAAAAGAAACTGAATAACATACAACAACGTCATGTTCATGAATTAGAGAATCAATAAGAAAACGGCTAGAGTAACAAAAGCAATCTACAATCTTTAAAGCAATCCCCATCAAAATTCCAATGGTCATTCTTCACATAAATAAAAAAAATCTTAAAATTGACACAGAAGCACAAAAGGTCCTGAATACCCTGGATAAGGCTGAGTAAAAAGAACAAAGCTGGAGTGTTACCACATGAAGATTCAAGTTGTACTAGAGAGCTGTAGTAATAAAAACTGCATGTAGCAACACAAAAACAAATGTGTAGATCAATGACACAGAAGAGAAGTCACTGATATGAAACCACACAGTTAAAACCACCTGATTTTTGACAAAGTTGTCAGAAATACAAATTGGATGAAAGATAGCGTCTTTAACAAATGATGCTTGGTATACTGGATATCCATCCATATAAGAATAAATCTAAATATCTCTTATCCTCTTTAAAAATGAGTTTCAAATGGATCAAAGACCTTAACATAAGACCTTAAACTATAAAACTTGTAAAAGAGAAATTAGGAAAAATACTTCAATATGTTGACATGGGCAAGGATTTTCTGAGTAGGATTCCAGTCACTATAAGTACCAACATTGACAAAGGGATTTAATGAAATTAACAAAATTTCCCTATAGTAAAGAGTCAGCCTATAGACTACAGAAAATCTTTGCTTGATTTATATATGACAAAACATTCATACTCAGCATTCATACTCATACAACAAACTCAAAAAGAGTAAACACACAAAGAAACAAGCCAAACAATTAATGGGCCAATGAAATAACTACACAGTTTCAAAAAATTGAGCCAAAATAGTTAAGCAATGTATGAGAAGACGTTCAGCATCAGCAGTTGTCTAAATTAGCATCACTATTGCTGTGATGAAACATAATGACCAAAGAAACTTGGGGAAAAATGGTTTATTTGGCTTACACTTCCACATCATAGATCATCATTGAAGAAAGTCCTGACGGATACTCAAACAGGGTAGGATCTTGGAGGCAGGAGCTCCTGCAGAGGCCATAGAGGGGTGCTGTTTACTGGCTTGCTCCATGTGGCTTGCTTAGCTTGCTTGTTTTCTCTCCCTCTCTTTCTCTTTTTAAATTTGCTCTTCTCTCATATATTACATCCTGTCTGCAATTTCCCCTCCCTCCATTCCTCCCAGTCTCTCTCCCCCGCTTCTTTTTCCCTCTAGATCCATTACTCCTTGGTTTCCCTTCAGAAAACAGCAGGTCTCCCAGGGATATCAAGCAAACATGTCATAGAAAGTTACAATAAGACTAGGCACATATGCTCATATCAAGACTGGACAAGGCACCCCAATAAGAAAAAAATGGTCCCTTGAGTAGGCAAAAGAATCAGAGACAACCCCATTCCCACTGTTACAAGTCCCACAAGAATACCAAGCTACACAACAATAATAGATATACAGAGGACCTAGTTCATACCCATAGATGCTCCATGATTATCACTTCAGTCTCTGTGAGCTTCTATGATCCCATCTTAGTTGATTCTTGAGCCCTATTTTTGTGTTGTCCTCAACCCCTCTGGCTCCTACAATACTTCCTCCCTGTCCTCTGGCAAGTTCCCTGAGGCTCCTCCTAATATTTGGCTGTGTATCTCTTCATTTGATCCCATCAGTTGCTAGATAAAACCTCTTTGAAAACAACTGGACTAGGCTCCAGTCTATGAGTATAGTAGAATATTAGGAATCATTTAATTGACTTTATTTTTTCCTTTTTTGCCAGTCCTGTTTGGTTCTATCCTAGATCTCTGGGCTATCCAGCCTCTGGTTCCTGGCCATTCAGGCAGTGTCAAGCATGGGTTCCCTCTTGTAGCATGAGTCTCAAGCTGGACCAGTCATTTGTTGGTCACTCCCACAAACTCTGTGCCCCTGGTACTCCAGCACATCTTATAGGCAGGACAAATTGTAGGTCAAAGATTTTGTGGTTGGGTTAATGTACCAGTCCCACCATTGGAATCCTTGTCTGGTTACAGAAGATGGCTGGTTCAGGCTCCATATCAGCTATTACTATAAGTCTTTGCTAGGATAACACTTGTAGATTCCAGGGAGTTTCCACTACCCTAGGTTTACACATCACCCTGGAAATACCCCCATTT
Source organism: Peromyscus maniculatus bairdii (assembly GCF_049852395.1). Lineage (NCBI taxonomy): Eukaryota > Metazoa > Chordata > Mammalia > Rodentia > Cricetidae > Peromyscus > Peromyscus maniculatus. The sequence continues at coordinate 166,741,033 of NC_134852.1, read as the reverse complement.
CCAATTGGCTCTCTCAGTACTCTCTCTTTTCACCACCAGAGTCATGCCTGATCCCTTCTGTTCCCATCCTCACCTGCTCCCAATCCACCTGCAAAATATATTCTATTTCCCCTTCAGAGTGCATCCCACTTCAAGCCCCTCTATTGTCTCTGGATCTGTCAATTTTAGCATGGTTATCCTTTACTTTATGGCTAATGTCCACTTATGAGTAAGTACATACCATGTTTGTCTTTTGGGGTCAGGGATACTTCACTCTGGATGATTTTTTTGTAGTTCCATCTATTTGCCTACTAATTTCATGATATTTTTTAACAGCTGACTAATACTCCCCTGTGTAAATGTATCATATTTTCTTTATCAATTCTTCAGATGAGGAACACCTAGGTTATTTCCAGTTTCTGATTATTATGTATAAATCTACTATGAACATAGTTGAGCAAGTGTCCTTATTTTAGGATGGAGTGTTATTGGTGAAATTATTAAGGCAACTCCACATAGTTAAAAAAAAAAGATTTATTTAGTGGGTAACTTATGAATGAAGGGATAGGTAGGTTGCAGGGTCTGGGGAAGGTGTATCACAGTCCAGTACTGTTCTCTGGAGCTCTGCTCAGTCAACCTCCACCGTCAAGGGTCCAGGAACAGAGAGAGCGCTGGCTCATCCAGATCTCGGGTCTCCAGGCGCCCCCCTTGGCCCCACCTTGTAGGCATGACAGTTGCTGAAGCCTCAATGGGGGTTGGAACTTCCAGATCAAAGCTGGAATGGCTACCCACTACAGAGTGTCCTTTGGGTACATGCCCAGAAGTAGTATTGATAGGTGTTGAGGTAGATCAATTCCCAATTTTCTGAGGAACTTCCATATTGATTTCCAAAGTGACTATGCAAGTTTGTACTCCCACAAGCAATTTAGAAGTGTTCCCCTTGCTCCACATCCTTGCCAGCATAACCTGTCAGTTTTATTTTTGATCTTAGCCATTCTGACAGGTATCAGATGGAATCTCAAAGTTGTTTTTGTAGGCAGAGTTTTCCTGTCCTGACTGCCAGCTCTCAAATAATCAACATGGAGACTTAAGATTACTTATAAATGCTCAGCCATTAGCTCAGGCTTTTTACTGACTAGCTCTTACAACTTAACCCATTTCTATTAATCTATGTGCTTCTCCAAGGCTCCTGGCTTTTATCTTTATTCCATTTTGTGTCAGACTGGTTTGTTCACTGGCTGGTGACTCCTCTGACTTTTCCCTTCCTCATCCCATCATTCTCAGTTTGGCTTTCCTACTTAACTTCATCCTGTTCAGTTATTCACCAGTCATCTTGTTTACTAAACCAATACAAGTGACATATATTCACACAGTGTACAGAGGATTGTTCCACAGCATATTTTTATTTGCATTTCCCTGATGGTTAAAAGCCAGAAGGACCTGGACAGATATCCTGCAGACTCAAAGAGACTGCAGATGCTAGCCCAAACTACTATACCCAGCAAAATCTTCAATCAAAATAGATGGAGAAAACATGATATTCTATAATAAAGTCAAATTCAAACAATAAATCCAGCCTTACAAAAGATACTAGAAAGAAAAATTCAACCCAAGGAGGTTAACTACACCCATGAAAACACAGGAGATAACCTCACACCAGGAAAACTCCCCAAAAAAGGAAAACACACACACACACACATACACACATACACACCAACACTATCACCACTACCACCACTACCAACAACATAATTACAAGAATTAACAATCATTGGTCATTAATATCTCTCAATCAATGGAATCAATTCTCCAATAAAAAGAAACAGACTAACAGAACGGATGTGAAAACAGGATCCATCCTTCTGCTGCATACAAGCAACATACCTCAATATCAAAAACAGACATTACCTCAAAGTAAAGGATTGGAAAAAGATTTTCTAAGTAAATGGACCTATGAAGCAAGGTGGTGTAGCCATTCTAATATCTAACATAATAGACTTCAAACCAAAGTTAATTAAGAGACAGGGAAGGATACTTACTCATCAAGGGAAAAGTCCACCAAGATGATGTTTCAATTCTTAACATCTATGCCCCAAATGCAAGGGCAGCCACATTTGTAAAAGAAACATTATTAAAGCTTAAATCACACATCAACCCTGGCACATTAATAGTGGGAGGCTTCATTACCCTGCTTTTTTATAGGACCCAGGATCACTATCCCAGGAATGGCACTACGCACAATGGGCTGCCCCCCATCAATAACTAATTAAGAAAATGTCCTACAGTTGGATCTTATGGAAGTATTTTCTCAATTGAGGCTCCTCTGTCAGGTTACTAGCTTTTGTCAAGTTGGCATAACACTAGCCAGTACACAGTAGTTAAAAGAGAATTGCAATTGATAAACATACAGTGATAGTATCTCATCCCAGTCCTTAAGAAAATGCACTACAACAAATTCCGGTGAGGGTATGGACAAATGGGAACCTTATACACTGCTGGTGGGAAGTGAACTAGTCTTGCCCTTAGGCAAATCAATATGGAGGTTCCTCACAAAACTAAAAAATAGAACTATCATATGACCAAGCTATATGACTTGTATTTAACCAAAAGACTCCAAATGCACATTTCATAGAGATAATGCATACCAATGTTGATTGCAGCACTGCTCACAATAGCAAAGTTATAGAAATGATATAGTTGTCTATCAACACGGGGTTAAAGAAAATCTGGTTTATATACAGTGGAATTTTGTCAACCCATGAAGAAGAACAAGGCTGTGTTGTTTTAGAATATAGATAGAGCCAGGGATAATCATATTAAATGATGTCAGTCTTAGACATGTTGAGTGTTTTCTGTCATTTTTGGCTTATAAACTTTATAGTCTATAAAACCATGCATTACAGAAGACATGAAAGTATCAGTGAGACTACTAGAAGAAAAACCAACTGAGAGGGAGGATGAATGAGAAAGGTTGGATGATGGGTGCAACGCACATCATACACTTTCATGAAAACGACTTTATGAGGCCCTGTATAATAAAGTAAACATTTATGATCTACAAAAAGTTAAAAGCTGCAAAAAAAATTGAAAGCATTCAATGTACTCCAATATGTAAATGAATAAACAAGTTCTGGTATATAGGTTCAATGGAATACTGTCCAGGGCTAAAATGAAATGAATTATCAAGCCACTGAAGGCCTAGTAGAACTTTGTGCCTACTGCTAAGCAAACAAAGGGCACATGAAACAGACTATGTACTGTATGGGTCCAAACATGTAATGTTCTGGAAAAGGCAAAACTATGGGGTATATAAAATGCCAAGTGATTGCCAAGGATCCCACATGTAGGGGGATGACTGGATGGAACATGGTTTAGAACAGAGCAGTAAAACTGTGCAGCTGTCATGGTAGACTCACACTATGATAAGTCTCAGTGTCTAATACAAAGGTTGAACCAACCCTAATACAAACTGTGAGCTTTAGTAACAGTTTATAAATATTTGTTCATTGATTATAAGCATTGCAACACATTTATGCAGGTTGTTATTGGTAGGGAATCTGTAAGCAAGTAAAGCCATGGGGTCCTAGGCAACAGTAAGTTACATTTCTCCCAAAGCCTTTTGTAGTTAGACTTTCCTTTTTGGGGCTGCCAGCTCACAAAAAAATGACATGGAGGCTTACTATTAATTATGAAGGCTTGGCCTTAGTTTAGGCTTGTTTCTAATTAGCTCTTATAACTTAAATTAACCCATATTTTTTAATCTATGTTCTTCAATGTGCTTGTTACCTCATCTCCATTATGCCCATCCTAGTTATTTCAAGTCTTGCTGGTGACTCCACCTTTCTTCGTCCCAGAGCTCTCTCTGTTTCCAAGTCCCGCCTATATCTCCTGCCTAGCTATTGGACATTTAACTTTTTATTAAAGCAATCTCAGTGACATATTTTTACACAGTGTAATCAAATATCTAGCCATAGCTTTCAGTGAATTTCTCTTTCCCTACTACATCAAAAATGAAGAAGTTCAGGGGCTTACACTAACCCCAACCAACCAATTGCTTCCATGCCCATGCACCCATTATAGCTATTTTCATGCTTGTGACAGAAGCAGTCTTCCTAATCCTTATACTTAGAAAGGATATATCAACTCCTTAAGTCCAATAAGAGAATAGTGAGAGTCACCAGGAGGGCGATATTCATACTCAAATAAAAACCCAGATCTCCTTAGGGTCAGAGGTCACCTAGTTCTGGTGCCCATTCTCTACCCACAAACTCTATAATGCTTGCCAAAAAATGCTTCACTTTTGCATTTTTCTGAGGTGTTTCCTATATTTAAATTTTTTCATTGACAAATAAAATCAACCCACCTGCTTAACTGATATCATAAGACAGAAGGACTGGAAAAGGATATGTAGGAGTTCTTTGAACAGTCCACTCAGTTCTTGCACGTGATGGTAAGTGTTGATTGTCAACTTGACAGCATCTGGAGTTATGAAGAAGACAGAAGACAAGCCTGAAGGCAGTGAGGGATGATTTAAATTAAGTAAGTCTCTGGACATGCCTGTGATGGGTTGTCTCAGATAAACTAATTGAGGTGACAACATACACCCTAGCAGTGAGTGGTGCCATTCCCTGGGCTTAGGTCTCGCTCTACATAAAAAAGTAGAAAGCAAATTGAGCTCTGGTTCTTATTGTTCCTTGTTTCCTTCCAGATGATACAATGTGAGCAGCTGCCTCAAGCCCCTGACACCACCCTTGGGCTATGAGAAAAACAAAATAAACTTTTCTTTGTTTAAATTGCCTTCGAAGGATATTTTTATCACTGCGACAGGCACATCACTAACACACTCTGTAAACCAGAAAGTACTCTAAAAAGTTTGTTGCTTAAAAAAAATGACTCCATGGCACTAATGTAAAGAAAATGGGTAGAGATGTTTTCATAAGCTTAAAATGTTCAGGAAAAGCAATGCCATTCTTATATACGGGTATAAAAACTGTTTGTCAGGCTAATGAGAAAGCAGCCTAATTAGGAGGGAGATCAGCAGAGTGTAGTCTGGGCGTGAGAGGATAGGAAGAAAGAGAAACCTAAGAGAATCCCTGACCATATGAGAGTGCACCAGAACCAGGAGATAAGACACAACTAGCCTCTGTATGAGAAGTAGGAAATAAAAACAAAACTGTGCACTGAGGTGTGGGTGATGGGAGAGGAAGGCCAACCAGTTGCTTAAGGACTCTTAGAGACCTAAGTGGATAAAGTCTTGGGCATAAGAATAGGCTCTGGCAGAGGCTTGCTGATCGATAAATTCCCTCTCTCCTGGTCAATTTCTCTATCAGGAAGGCTGTGATGCAGAACGGAAGCTTCACAACAAAGCCTGCAAAGGGAGTTGCTGTTCATGGTTTTAAGGTGGTTTGTTTAACAAATGAGTTCATAGGAACTGGATACTGTGTGACCAGCACCTTTGCAAGCTTCTGCCCATCAAGGAAGAGGGTGGCTGAGAAGAAAGACATTTGTCATAGACCCACAATAAGGTATCATTCAACTTTTAGAATAATAATTCTGCAATATGGGACTACACAGACACTAGAGAACATGACACTACATGTAAGCAGTGACAGGAGGAAAAAATACTACACAAATCCATTTATAAGTCTGTGTTATCATACCAAAATATCATAGTCTAGATAGTTTATTTTAAAAAAAATCAAGGTTTATTTTTTACAGTTCGAGGGACAACGTATTCCAAGATCCAAACATCATTTTCCAAGGGCTGCACCCTGTTTGCAAGACATAGTCTTACTGTTTCCTCCAGAGGGAGGTACCTTCACCTGGCAGAGGGCAGAGAAGGAAGTGAAGTAACACCCTCCACCAAGCCCTTTGTCCAAGTGTATTAATCCATTATGAGGTTTGTCACTGTGGCCCAAACAACTCTTGGAATACCCCACCTCCCAACACTGTGACACCAGAGACTAAATCTGGAACACATTCATACAAAAGCACCAGGAAAGTGTAGAAAGAATGGAGGCATGGAGTGGGTGAGTCACATCAGAATGAAGAGAGGTCATCATAAGTGACAGCTCTGAAGAGGAATTGTTACAGCTCTGAGGGAAACACCCAATGGAAGTGTTGCAGCTCTGAGAGGAAAGGTATCCTGGCAGTTGGGAGCCAAGGAATACCACAAAGTCACACCACACAATAAACCTCACACAAGAGATTTATTGGGAAAGACACAAGATGATGGCTGCCTGTGCTTAGATAAGAAGCATAAAAGTACTGAGTGGAAAGTAGGCTTTATATATGGTTTCTTGGTGTGGGGAGTAGAGCTGCCCAGGGTGGGGATTGGTGGGATTTCAAGTCCTGAACTTGAGGTGAACCTAGGAATTTGATGGTGGTTTGAGCTTAAGGACTGGTGGATTTTTCAAGCTCAGAGATTGGTGGGCTTTCACACCAGGAAGTGAGCTCGAATCTTTGACCCTAAACTCATCAACATGTAAATCTCAGTTATTCAAGATGGATAACCTCTAGAGGTTTGGCAGACAGTATTGTACCCATAGATAATAACGACATACTTTACTCTTAAAGATCTGCTCAGATCTGGGCATGGCAACATAAACTTGCAATCTTAGCACTCAAGAGGCAGTAGGACCAGGAGCACTGGCCTGCCTGAGCTAATAAGAATTTTCCTCAAAAAGTCAAAGGGGCCAAGTGTGATGACACCCACCTCTAATTCCAGCACTTATGAGGTCAGAGGCAAAGGCACGGGGAGCTCTATGAATTCCCCGCTAGCATGGTCTACATGGGGAATTTCAAACTAGCAGGAGTTACCCAGTGAGATCCTACTTCTAAAAAAAATTAAAAAATGAGTAAATAAATATCCCAGCTCAGATGAGGCTTCTCAGTAAGTGCTCTCATCACATAAAAGACTCCTGCTGGTTAGTAGGTAGTATATGTCTTAAGCAAGCATTTATTGACAGGCATATCTGTTGATAAGCAAATATTTACAGTATTGACTATAGCCTTGGTTTTTGACATTTAAAGTCAAACACTTAAAGAATATCTTGCTAGTGGGTACAAAGATATTTCTATACTTCTGTTCATTTCAAAAAAGAAAAACCCAACTGTATTGGCTATTTCAGCAGTCCTACATGCTTTGCTTTCACAACTTTCTGGGGTGGTGGTATTTGACATTGGTAAGTGAAAAAACAGTGCAAGGCAGAGCTTCCTGAAATCAGTGGCTCCTTGAACAGAGATGGTTTGTAGACAGTGGAAACTGGCGTACAGTCTTGTGAAACATTCTAGGTGTCCATGACCCTTTGGATAACATTTCTCTGAAACACTGGTGGCGTGGTGCAAATCTTGGCAGTGGCCAAAGCCTTGCTGTGAACTAAGGCTCAATGATGTGGCTTTGAACCCAAAGATGGTCTCCTTCCTTAGCAAATCCCTGAGAAATGCTTATGAAAGGAAGTCAAAGCTTTCCTCATGGGGGCTTCATAGAGAAGGAGAAGGAGGGAACAAAGGGCTTCCTTTCTCTAGTGAGATTCCATCACTCCCTAGACATGTGAGTTCAATTTCACCAGTATTTCCCCTTCCCAGGAGACACTCGTGTGTAGGGAGCCAATAGTATTCTTTACCTGGCATCTCCTTTGGATCTGCTGATTTACCTGGGATCCTGTACAAGTGCCCAGAGGCTGTTCACTGACTGCTAACTACTGTGAATTACTGAAAGAATGCAGGACTTTCATTAATGAACTACACTTGAAACCTTAAACAGAAGAGCACCACATGCTTGGGGTGAGGATAGGGGATCTGCTTGCTCATCTTCCTAAAATACTATTCCTTGACTTCATACACATTCATTTAAATGCCACCTCATTTGAAAGAGCATCCTGGTCACTGTGCATGAGCAGCATGATTTGACATGCTTTAGCTGTAGGTTCATAGATTTGTCTATTGCTTACATGTTAAATGTATGTGTTACTGCCTTATCCTCTGATTTTCTCCCCCTACAATAACAAACATAGATATAAGTTCCAAAAGAGCCTAATGGTACCCAGTGCTAGGAACAATCCTTGGGACACAGCAGCCACTAAATAAATATTTGTTTAATAATGAATATGTCCAACTTATAAAGCAAGTTTCACTTCTCTGTAACTGAGCATTTCATCCCTTCTATTTTATTACCAATAGGATATAGATCAAAAACACTTGTTTTGTCTACCTCCTAGACTCATCTGAGATGTCAATGATCTAGACTGATGGTGTTCTTTAGTCTCTCTCAGAGGAAGATCAACCCTGTCATAGTAACACTGAGAGATGCAAAATGCTAAATAGCTAAGCCAGGATCTGTGTTGCCCAGACTCCAGAGTTGATCTGAGATAGACAGTTTTGGTAGTGCATTCATGGTGCATCAACTGGAAAAGCCACTGAGTGGTAGAATCAGGGAGGGGCAGAGGCATGGCCTAAGATTAATGAAACCTCCATCCCTACCCCATCCCAGGATTCCCACAGTCTCTTTTGTTACCCTGCCAGTCAATACTTTTTGAGTATGTGAAATCAATGACTTGGGTTCATTTCCTTCCTTAAGTGTTTTAAGGTTCTATGACTGACTAAGAGAAGCAGTGCATAGAGCCCCAGGTTGTACTGCTAGGAGCAGAGTTTCACCCAAGTAAAACGTGGCTCTATTTTGTTGGAGTTCGAGTCTTTTTGCTCTGTTGTTACTGTCTACTCTCCTCTGGTTAGTATGTCTTGACCCTGTGCACTTCGCTGAGGACTGGTGTTACAGTTCTGGAAGTTGCACCCTCTACTCTCAGCAATGCTGGTGGCACCAGTTCACCAATGGGAAAGCTCAGAGGAAATGACAATTTCACAGTGTCCCTTAAGCAGTTTCTTTCTTCTGGCCCCCATACATTCTAAAGGATGGACAGCACTATCAGACAGGAAAAGTGAGGTTGTAAGACTTCATCTCTGAGGACAATAAGGGACAGGTGACACTGGCCACAAATGGAATTAAGCCCCTATTAAGTGAATATCTCCTATAAGCCATCTTTCTTTTGCAAATGTAAAATTACTTCTTATATTTCAAAGTTGATAATGAACTCAATGAAATTCTAAATATTGAAGAATCCTTTAGGGTCAAATCCATTGCTTGGTTTATGCTACATTTGTATTAGCTTTGTTTCATATGTCATGTATCTGTTATAACAGAATTCACCTCTATTTAATGTGCTTAATTACCTGCATGAATGGATCATTAAGAGGCAGGACCCTAAGGGATCCTCAGCTCATTGGGGCATGCTTTCAAAAGAGACTCAAATAATTCTGGCTGGATCCTTGAGCTCTAGCTGGTGATTGATTATAGGAGCCTACTCAATTTCTGAATCAATCTCCAGCTTCTTGTTTCCTGATGTCATCCACTGTGAGGTCCTTGTTTGAAGCAGGCTGAGGAGGATGTCATGCCTTTGAACCTTTAGGAAGATGAATAAACCTTTTTTCTTTATAAAGTAGCCTACCCCAGGCATTTATTATAGAAATGAAAAATGAACTAATGCAATATATTTTCAGCATTTAGATCTCCTAGTCTAAATTAAGTACAAATGGGCAAAGAAATCTCTGGGCAATTTGAGGGACGGGGATCATCACATATCTTCAAAGAACATTAGAACTTATGGAGAGGAAAACAAATTTCCCTTATAGTACTGACAATGAGAATATGTACTCCACCCACAAGATTACATGAAGAATAAATTAAATAGCATGTGTAAAAGACCCTATCACAATGTCCCAAATATGAAACTATCTACTAATCATTGGGTACAACTATGCAATTTTTCTTACAATTATGCATGAATAAACTGTCAATGACATAATACATATGATAAAGAGATGTAATTACCCATATACTAGTTGCCCTAATTAATTAATATACTATTAATAAACCTAATAGCTACCATGAGTAGAACTGCTGCTGTCTAACTATGTTCAATGCTGCAGATACTGAGTTCATTTCTGTCTTCTTGTTGACACCAAGAACGCCCAGTGAGGAATGCAGACTATTCGTTCCATTTTTTGTGCCTTCTTAGCTATGAAATAAACTCAGAATAAGGTGTCCGAGAGTGCCCAACAGTTTAGACAACAATATAGACAGAATGCATGTAAAAAGAAAAAAAGCATGCATGAAAAAAATGAGTTAGCTCCAATGCCCCATACCCTTAGGCCCCATCTTGTGGTCAGACCTGTGCCATCTCCTATTGTACTAACAGAAAGTGTCTTCTGTGGCTACCGGTAGACATCCATGGCATTATTTCACTGACATCCTTCTAATATGCACAAATGGTGAAATCCCCACAATTCCACAGCTCTCCAGGTCAGGCTCTCAGTGATCTGTCTTTCCTTTCGAACAGACGGCAGGCAATTTGCTCTAGTTTAAACACAAACTCAGACTCTGGGATGAGAACAGCAGCTGCATTCCTGACTCTCAGACCAGACCCCTCCAGTGTGCACACCTCAACATAAACCTTCCAAGAACACACTTCTGAACCAAGGGTGTCCTTAGCACAGACATTATTTCATATCCAATGATGATGAAACCCAAATCCATGCAGGCCCTGAGCATCAGAGACCAGTGTTCCACATTGAAAAATAAATTGCTTTTTTGGCATGTGATCTGTGATGCTTAATAAGAACAATTAAAAAGGAAAAAAAAATCTCCTTTGAGGGATGGAGTGAGAGGGAGAAGGATGCTTCAGGTTTTCCCCACAGGAACCCTGCTTGCTGCTATTAATACAATTAACCTTTCATTGTTAATAGCCAAGGTCATTTCCCTTGAAATCATCAGGCCAGTTTCTCTCTTGAATGTGTGTGCTCTTACGATCCCCCTCACCCCCACCCTGCACACACCAGGGTCTTGCCTGTAATCTGTAATTCCTGTTTGCTGGACTGTGGGCGTTCCAGGACATCCCCTCACAGTTATGAAACTACTGACCGGTGGAGCCTTCCCTGCAGATGGATTTCATTCGGGACTTGAGCTATTATATTAATGGGTTTAATTTAAACAGGACTAGCCTCGCTGGCCAAATTACTGCCATTTAAATCAATTGGTTTAGGGGAAAGACAGCCTGACCAGAGCTATTAGACTTCAATTTATTACTGTATCGGCTTTTAAACCGGGCAAAGTAAGTTTGCTAATGTCTGTCCTCTGTCCTCTGAGCTCAAGTGCAAAACAAAATAATGAGATTCTCTGGTGTTTGAAAAGAAAAAAAGAGAACGTGAAAAAATATATATTAATTTTGAGGCACTGTCTCATGAGGCCAGACAAGGTGCCCCCCTCCCAAGAATCCCCACCAGGAGACCCTATAGATGTCTTTGATGCCCTTCATTAACTGAGATTCAAATGACCTCACAGATGTATTACTTTAAAAAGCTTTTTTACTTGGATCTTTCCTCTTCATGAAAAAAATAAGCACTGCTTTTTTTTTTTTTTCCCTCTCACACACATTTCAACCTGATTCAAATAGAGAGGCAAAAGGGGAGAAAATGCTTTAGATGTGCTCTTTGATTTTTTCCAATCTCGCCTGAATAAAATGGAATGAGAAATCAAGAACACTCAATTAATTGCAACACTGGGTGTCACTAGGAGAGGGAGGGGGAGATGAAAGGCGCATTAGAGATGCGCAGCCTTAACAAATGCATGGATTCAAAGAAGGAAGAAGAAGGGGAAATAAAAAAGCGTGTCTGTATTTTATTGCACTCCGTAAGCTTTTCGCTTGTATTTATAGCTGCAATTATATCTCAATGAGGTTTGTCTACAGTGTTGGCTTCACGCTAATTTTCCCCCTCACTGCATTCTTGGAATAGGCTCGGACTGTTTATGAACCAGACATATTGACCTCATTTACAGCTAGCAGTTTAAATCCATAATTTTTCCACCCACAATCCCTCTTTGACATTCCGGCGGTGCGGCCGGCTCAGCGAGACTGAACTAAAAGTCTCACACTTCATTGAACACCATTATGCGGCTTTATGCTTATGAGCCTGTTTCCCTCGGCTGCCTTTCAGCTTTGCTGGAGATCCGTTTGGCCACAGGCCGGCAGTGATTAAGTGGAAGAATCCAATAAATCACCCTGTCAGCCAGCAGGCTCTCCTCACTGTGTCTACACATCGACATTTGGATTTGCGCCTCTCTCCTCTCTCCCTCTCTCTCTTTTGATTTTCTATCCCTCTTTCCTTCTCCTCCCCTCTTCCTACAGTGCCATTAAAACACCTCTTTCCCCTCACACAAGGTGAACTTGAACTGCTATTGTGAGCAGGGTTCCCTCTGAGCCCTCTGGGGAGACAGGCTCCTTTGATTTGCAGTTCCCAGGTCCTGACTTTCCCTCCCCTTACTTCCAATTAATTCACCCCTTAACTCCTAGGCCTTGAGGAGGGGGACAGACCAGCAGAGCAAGAGGGAAAGAGAGAGAGCCAGGTGCTTAAGAGGAAATGCCGCAGCTTCCTGTCTACTCTCAAGCCGCTGGAAAAGCCATAGTACCAGAAAGGGAGGGGACAAGAGCCGTCACTCTCCTAGGCTCACAGCACAGCCCTGGCTGGTCTCTAGAAAGTCCTCTGGGGCCAGGTGCTTCCTTGGGGCTGCACATGCTGAGTTCACCATTAATTGGCCACACCCAGGTTTCCCAGATTGTTCCAGACAGGCTCTGGAAGAAGGGTTATGGGTCCAGCTCAGGCCTGACTAGCCTTCCCTGGTGTCATCAGCTGTGGGTGCAGTCAGCAAGCTCCCCTCTGTTCTCACTGGTGAACTGAGTTTGTGAAACAGCTTCTCTTTTGACTTGCCTGGTAATTTCCTGACCCTGTCTCTTTGGTATTCTCTGCATAGCCACAGTTGTCTTTTGTCTGGGATTATTTCTGCACTGTGAGCGCAAGTATTTGTTTGATGTCCCAGACATCAAATATACTGTACACTCTCTGAGTGGCCAAAGGAAGTAGGATTCTTGCTTTTGAAAACTCCACTGGCAGAAATGACAAAAGGCGGTATGAACTCCAGACACAAAAGATGGGACAGAGGATGATGGGACCAGTCTGGGGTGGGTGCATCCTTCCCTCCTCCCTAATATCATGGAACAGCGAAGCGCCTTGGCTATGCTGTGCATATGTGTAACAGCAGGAATGGCCTGTGAGCCAGAAAAGAAATCAATACAGTCACCAAGGGGTGGCCAGCCTTTGTTATGGACTTCCAGTCTGTATTGGGTAGGAGGAAGCTCTTGCAAAGAGACAGGGATGCCTTTGTATCCATACCTCCACCTCCTAACTGATGCTCTATATGTGTTTCTACTGGATGTTTGCATTTTGTAAGCTGCCTTCTGCCTTTTGCAAGTTAGCTACATGGATAACCAGATCATCAAAACATTAGATGATAGACTTACAGAAGGAAACTAAGAAAGGAAATTTTTCAGCGTTTTGAACACAATTCCTGGTAAATATTCCAAGTACCTGCCATGTTGCAGGAAGTTAGCAAATGGAAGTTCTCCTAAACGCCTTTTTAGGACCTAATGCTACTAAACCTTCAAACTTGTATTTTGAAATCTTAACTCCTTAGGTGATTGTAGTAGGAAATGGGGCTTGTGAAAGGCAATTGGGTCATGGGGGTGGGACCCTCATGAATGGGATTATTGCCCTTACAAAAGAGCCCTAAAGAGCTCTCTAGGCCTCTTTTCACTTCATGAGCGCACAATTAGAAGCTTGGCAGTCTGCAATACCAGGAAAAGGTCCCTCACTCCAATCCCAGACTTGCAGGCTCCAGAATGGTGAGAAATTCCTACTGCTTACAAGCCACACAGCCTGTGGCGCTTTATCATAACAGCCTGAGCTCGTCAAGACCTTTTTCTACACAGTGATGCATGTAAATGCTACTCGAGAGAAATGGATGTGGCCCTTCAGGATCAGCAACTACCATAGTCCATTTACCTTCCCAATTTAATAGCCAGTATCTCCTCTCCTCCCCCACCCTTTGCTTCCTGGGCTCTCTCACTCTTTGTTCAGTGCACATCAGTACACCATCATGGATGAGTGAACACATAACCAAAATCCAAATCACTGTGGGGGAGATGAAGCTCATCCCATTAGTGGCTGCTTTGACAACATTCCAGCGATCTGCAAGGAAGCATGGGGAAGCAGCTATGGGAAGGATGCTACATTCACCCCTTCCCCCATTTCTGAAGATCACAGATGGGAAAGACGCCCCCTGATAACACTTAGCTTAAGAGCCTTTCTTGCACAGCCCCCTAGGTTCTCAGTATTTGAAATTCTACAAAAATATAAAGACTGCCCACAAAATATGCATACACAGCAAAGAAAACAGGTTCTATGAGTAACTCAGTTATTGCCATAATTGCAGAGAGATAGGGCAGGGAAGCTTTTATTTGAAAAACTATCTGTCAAGTATGGAAATTTACATGATGCTCAGGTAACCTCATTGTCAAAGGCATGCAAACTGCACCTACTTTCAAAAGGAATCATAGTTATTGTATGAATCAAGTTACCTCAGAGTGACTCAGTTTCTCTGTAATAGCAGAATAATAAAAGTATTTGTTACCTTGCTGTAGTGAACTGCTCTTTTGAGAAAGAATGATATATGTAAAGTGCTTTGGGCCCCTCAGAGAGAAGGTAATCTTGGAATTTATGTCAGCATTATCATTAAACCGTTTCTCCCGGGGACTCGATATTTTTCAATATTGTCTCATTGATTCCAACAGTCTCATAAACAGGAGGAACAATAGAAAAGAGACAGGATCAGTCAAACACAAGGCAAGGGACTGGGATTTTCTTTCTAGTTCTTTGTCAAACCAGTTCTGTAAACTGAAGGACGCCCACACGGCTCTCCGTCCTTTCACCGCTAAAATGAAGGTTGTACTGCATGGTGCCCAAGGTTTTCTCCACAATACTAAGTGCAGTGACAGAAAAAAAGAAGCATCCATCCTCAATGTTGTAAATTCCCACAGCAGCCTCCTCCTAAGAATCTTTACATCTGGCTTTTAGCCACATGCTCTTCGTGGTCCCATCTGGCCTCATGTCAATGGTAGGTTAGTCTCCATTCTCTACTCCTGCCTGGCAGCATAGGCACTGTTCAAAGTCTCATGTTTGCCTTCTCATCTCTTCTGCATCCCATCTCTTCAGCTTCATGGGCTTCTAGCTGGATTATCACCTCTGTGTGTGTGTGGGGGGGGGGGGGGTACCGGTTCCTCTCTCTAGTCCTGACCACCTTTTCAGAATCCATGTACATTATTCCAACGGCCTATGACACACATTTCTACCAACATCTCAAGTTCCACAGTGGAAGAGATTAGTCCTGTGTCCTAACTCCACTGAGTCAACTGAAGTTCAGAAAAATAAACACCACAGATGCGCATAGAATAAAGGGCACAGCATAAGGATGTAGTTTTTCCCAGAGGCTGAGACCAGGAGTGTTGAATAAACTGCTTGCTGTCTGTGCCTGCCTGGTGTTGAACCTAAAGTTGAGCTCATCCAGATTGACATTTTAAAAGGGAGGATGGCCATGGCCATGGGAAAGGATAACTAGGGCAGACCTAGTGCCCACATCTGCCTTTCACTGCTGCAGCAGCTGCTCCAAGTCATCTGCAGGGGAAACTGATGCCTTTCTCTGTGGAGCTGCATTTGCTGTTGACCCAGGACTAGGAGAAGGTAAAGGGGAGATAGGGCAGGAAATATGTGTTCCAGTAGGGCCACACAACAAGTGACAGATCACCAACAGCATTCATGAGCTTCATATTTATTATCACCCAGCACCAATTTCAGAGCACCACCAAGTCCATAGCATTGGCTCACTCCCACTGGTGGAGCTCATGTAGCAGGTGCCTGTCTTGTGGCCAGTGCTAACCCATCATCAGATAGGGAGGAGTATTCTGCAGGAATTAAAAAGACAAAGCGACATTACCCCAAGACTTCTTCTCCAGCTGCATTTCCTGGTTCTATTTATAGTATAATCTCTCCCTTATGACACTACAAACCATGAACTTACCACATTCCAACATCTATCCAACTTCTAAAACCAATGCAATCTACTCTCAAAATAACTTCCCCATTCATCGCATCCTCTTGTTAAATCTCTGTGTACCATGTTTGGCAAGCAATTGAGACTTTCATTATCTCTTATCTAGACCATTATTCTAGTGCCCAAATGCAGCCCAATCCAGACTATCTCTTCTCCCTTCAGTCTGTGTGCAGTTATAATCATCTCCCTCCCCTGCCAATAAGATTCCACAGATCCCATTGTTCAGAGACAAACTTCAGCTCTTATGTCTGCTCTCTATAATGGTTATGGCCAAATTGATTTTTCCAATCATATTCTCCCCAGTGGTCTTTATGAATCTTGTATTCTGTCCACTATCTCATCATTTCCTTTTCCAAGTCCTATGGTCTCCCTTCCCCATATCACTCCTCCTAGCTGGATAATCTGTCATGATCTCAGGCTCTGTCAAAGGGATAGGATGCATTTGTCTAGGTTCCGGGTCTTTTTATAATTCTGTTTTCTAGAAATCTATAATTGTTTTCAGCTCTGAAAATCCTTAATGAATTATCTTGACACTTTTTTTTAACAAAGATCATTATGCATGGAGTACATGTCACGTAACTTCAATTGCATTGTTGAGTTGTAGAAATTGATTTGTATCCTATCTGTGTAATTGTCCTGGGGCCTGTACACAGTGGGAGAGCAGTAAGGGCTTGTTCCGTGAATGGGAGATGCATGGGCTCAGGATTTCACAGATGATGTACTAGGGGAAAATAGCTCTAAGGATCCAACATTTCAGCCTTAGACACTTTCACTTTGAACAGATATTTCCAAATGAAATGTTGATGAGAACTACACGAAGACTCAAGTGAGACTTTTATTATCTCTCACCTAGCCCATTATGCTAGTCCCCAAACACAGCCCAATCTTGAAGTTCTCTTCACCCTTCAGCTAATGGGAAGTTATAATTGTCTTTTTTCCCTGCCAGTAAGATTCCACACATCCCACTGTGCAGAGGCAAACTCCAACTTGCCAGCAATCAAAGCCGAAATTTAGCACCACCTTGAATATTGTGTGTCAGGTAGGAAAATACTGGTTGTGTGATTAGAAGGCTGGGCCTAACAGAAGTCAGGGATTAAATGAGTTTTCTTCTGATTCTGTGCTTTATTATATCCATCATTATGGGTTACCCTCACACCCATGCGATGTTCCTTCAGATGATGCAAGTTTGACCTGTTCCTTGAACCTTACTGTTAATCGCTTCAAAGTTAATGCTGGAGTTTTGCTGAATTAGCTACTATGTTCTACAAACATGCCCACACAAACTAGTGTGGCTAAGGAAGCAGAACTCATTAGCTCAGTTGGATGAAGGTCAAAGACCACCCCATCCCAAACTAAACTGAGGGTAAGAGAGGTGGTCCTCCCAAAAAAGAATTGCCATAAGAGAAGGATGCTGGACAGAACTATTTGAGCAGTGGCTTGAAGACCTCTGCTCCCTCACACATTGATACATCCCCATTAGCTCTCTCACCCATGCTATAATTCTTTCACTATTGACACACACATTCTGATGACAGCAGAATGCTATTTCTTGTCATTTGGACCAATGTAAAAAGAATCTGTGCAGCATACCTGAAAGTTCTAAGCTCCTAGCCCAATGATCTAGGCTAGGCATGTGACATAAGCCAGATCTGACCTGATATAGATCATTTGTTCCAATTATCAATCACATGGCCATTATATATATATATATATATATGAAAGTATATATATTTATGAAAGTATATATACATATATATGAAAGTATATGTATACATATATATGAAAGTATATGTATACATATATATGTGTATGTATATATATGTATGTATATATATATACTTTGCATTAATTATATATTCTGCCTACTTTGAGGTGAGCTTTCAAGCATTGGCATCCAGGGATCATTTGCATGAGACTACAGTATTAATTCTTACCACTTGTATTGCGCCTTGAGTCTTCAAGACACTTCACAACCATTAACTAATTACTCTTCAAGATGCTCTCTGGAGATGGATAAGTATTACCTGGAGTTGCAGATTAGGAAGCAGTATGCCTGAGAGAGTGTACAGCCTCCAAGAAACCCATCAACACACCCCAATACATTACTCAGAACAATTTTTTTCTTTGTGTGAAAGTACTGTGCAAAGAAATCCCAGGTTCCTTCACATCAGGGAAAGCAGAGATGTTCTATGTACAGAGGCTGGCTGCTGCATAGAGGGCTACTTCTTTTTCCAAAGATGGTTTACATAGATGGCCATAAGCTTTGCCTGATTAGAAGTCCACAGCACATGTTTGGGGAGGAGAAGTAGATTCCTAAGAGTGGTGTCTACCCACCAATGAAAACTGAAAGGAGACACAGGAGTCTAGAGCAATGAGAAAGAAGAATGGTGGGAAGGGAAGGAAGGAAGAGAGAAAAAGAAAGTTTGGCTTTGATGTGAAAATGGTTATTGGATTAATGTTAATGGGAAGACCCCCAAACAACCCTTTCTGGAGGCTTTGAGGGTTTCTCAGGTACAAACAACCCATTTTGCTGCTTGGTCAGTGACAGCCAGTGTAAGTGGCTGTGTTTCCAAGTGGTCAGGTCCCAGTTAGACACCAAATTATTCTGTTGCTCTACTGTGCTTTCTCTCTCTCTCCTCTCCTCCCTGCCCTAGAATGAAAACCACCAATCCCACGCAGAGCAGAGAGAAGAATATAAACATCGTGATAAAGTGCCTTACAGAAGCAGGGTCCTCGAGTCCTTTGTGTACAGCAAAGAGGTAATTTGTGATGGTAATAATTCCTTCTCTAACCAGCAGCATCTTGTACCTGGAGATCAGGTGGCTGCTCCTGGCTCTTTACTTTCCCCTGTAATTCAAGCAAGCTATACATCTTCCTAACTGAAGCGCTCATAAGGCTTGAAAATGAAGTCCTGTAGGGAACTCCTTCTAATTGCCAGAGTGAGTCACTTTCCTCTCCAAGCAAAGAGGTTTCTGTTGGTGACATTAGAGAGCAGGCGCTTGTCTGTATTGTAACAGCTTAATTATAAGTATGGGTATAATCACACAATCTGTCATTATACCTTTTTTCACCCTGAGAATTTGTACTGCAATCACCATAACACTGTAACAACATGAACAACAGACTGTCTGGCCTCCCTGAGATCATTCCCTTTGCCATGCCTGGTGGGGATGAGCAGGCAGATTTGGATGGAAGAGCAACCGCCTATCTAGCAGGGGGAAAAAAAAAAAAACAAGCCTGAATCTTTCACAGTGCTTCCTGTTCATTTGGCTTCCTCTAAAGGACAGTCAAGTCCCTCACCCTCCTCCCAGCCTAATACACCCTCCCTCTGGTTTTATCTGTTTGAAAATTGCACAAGAAGAAAGTACCCTTCTGCTATTTTATACCCAAACCAAGTGAAGTGGAAATTGCGCGAGGAAACCTACCCATCTGTTATCCCTCAGCTCAGCAGTGGATAGAATCTATTACAATGTGCATCCTGCCCCCTGCCTCTGCCAGGCAGCCTGTGGGGTGATGAATGGGTGGGGAGGGATGCTTGTGTCTCAGGGAGGGGGTGATTGCCTCTGCAACTCCATCCACAGAACTAGCAAACCCACTCATTACACAGCACAAATTGGGCAGACACAAAACCACAGTGCCTGAGGAGGAGGAAGGACTTTGCCACTAATGGTCAGGTGGCTTACTGCCCACATTGGGGGCCCCATCGTGGCATCTAATCCCTAACCAGGATCACAAGCAGAGATGTGTTGTGAAAAGCCCAGAACCCACATTTCCATGCCCAAAACCAAATTTCAAAGGGACACTGTCTTTCTATAGGGACTCAAGTTCAACAGTAAACTGGAAGAATGCCTTGGCAATGGCTCTAGGGCAAGCGAATAATGCCTGTGAAACAGTCCCTTCTTCAGAGTAGAGGAATTTTGTACTATGCGGTGCTTTACATCTGGGAATCTTGTGAAATTAGCTGGAGTAACTCTCCCTGGTTAGCTGTTCTGGATCCAGCTGCATGGAGGCTTCTTTTATGAGGAAATGGTTGATTGCTTCCTGGACTTGTGGATAGAACCAAGGCTCATGCTTCAGATGCTCTTTGTCTGATGTTAATGCCAGAAATTATGGCTACTTTTTGCTTTTGAATTTTCTTTGATCCATAACAGCATACATGATGCTAGAGATCCCATTCTTACTCATGGGTGAGATCTCTCCCTGGTCTCAAATACAATGGAATTCTACATTACTGTATCACATTCACCCTCAGGCTTCAAAGGTGATAAAGCAATTATCCCTCTTCTTTGTTTAAATTTTTATTTATTTTTGTTTTGTTCTTGCTTTGTTTTGACACAGTCCCAAACTGTACTACAGGCTTAGAACTCACTATGCAACTGGGACTAGCCTCAAATTCATAGCAATCCACCTGCCCCAGCCTCCTGAGTACTGGATTGCAGGGATGAGCCATATCACCCAGTTTATTTTTTATTTATCCCGTTGAAATCCATGCCAAAATTATTGAGGCTGACACACTATCTCAACAAAAATAAAATAAAAAATGATCTAAGATACAAAGGCTGGGAACATGTTAGTGTCACATGCATGTATGAATTCCTTATTCTGATTTCACAGGTTGTACTTTTGACTGACCATTGATTCAATTTGCTCCATCATCTAAGTTTCTTTCCTGGGCCAAGTGTTTTCTGATTAGACATAAAAGTAAAAAGAAAATGGATGTGGTCCCTACCTATATGAAGCTGAGAGTCCACTGAAGGAAGTAGTCAAGAAAATGACCACCTATAGAATTAAGACTAAGGTAAACTGGACTATGACAGAGAAAGAGAGAAGAAAGAGAGAGAACACAAGGAAGAGGAGAAGGGGGAGGGAGGGAGAGGATATCTAGGAGACAGGAAATACAGTGATTGTTTAAAAGAAATGCAAAGGTGTTTGTTGCCCAGATTGGGAGGCAAATAACACAATAGAGAATAATGGAGATGACTATCTCATTCATAAAGAAAAAAATGACAATTTGTCCCAAGTGGACAGAGACATGAACTTAAGATCATCCAAAATTGCTGAAGGGGGAAGGGGGAAATTGTAAAAGAGAGGACAGGCAATGTTTTCCTCAGGGTTCTCTGGGTAAACAGAACCAATTGTCTCTCTGTGTGTGTGTGTGTGTGTGTGTGTGTGTGTGTGTGTGTGTGTGTGTGTGTGTGTGTAAGAAAAACCCAGAAGTGGGTTTTTTTTTAAGTGATTGGCTTATCTGATTATAGTGATTGGCAAATCCCAGCACTGCAAGCCTGGACAGCAGGCTGGAGACCCAGGGAAGAGTTGCTCCTACAACTTGAGACCAAAGGCTCCATTTTGTCTTTTCTGGTGAACCTTGGGTCTTTATCCTGTGAGAGGACACTTTAGACTTCATCCTAGATGGGAATCTGCTTTTCTTGAGCCTGCTGACTTAAATGTTAATTCCATTTAAAAAAAAAAAAACCTACCATTATGGTAATAGCTAGACTTACACTTGATCAAGGATTTCAAGCATTTGAGTACCATGGCCCGGGGAAGTTGGAGAATAAAGCTAACCACCACAGGCACTAAACAACTAATGAAGAACTCTGTTAAACTTGGAGTTTGATGTTCATTCCAATAGCAATAGAGAGCTGTGTGCATAGGGACAGGGTCGGTTCACACGAGTGACAGTACAAGGGCTGTTCTTAAGATGACTGCAGCCTGCAACCAGAATTCGTGGGGCAGTGCCTAGACAGGAGGAGATGAGAAGACCAGTGGGGGGAGGGGGTGTTGTGGTTTGGTGAAATGAAACAGTTTTAGGATGAAGTGTCGTCAGGGAGAGCAGAGGGAAACATACCTAAGAGCTGTTTTGTGGCTTTAGGGACTGTGCAGGAAATAGAACCATCGGAATTTTATAACTGGTTAGCAAGGCCAATTGCGTAATTTGCAGATCCCAGACAAACAAAAATGTGGAGGCCATATTAAAACAGGACTTCTCTTTGTTTCTGGAGTGAACATAGCATCCATTATTGGTTATTTAATTCCTTGCCCCTGGGAATCAAAGCTAGAAACCTCTCTATATCGGGTAAGTTTAGACAGACCCATGCTCAAAACCTTTCCTGGTGTAGGGAGTAAGACACAAAGGAACCACTGGAGAGAATAATGTGGCTCATGCCAGTTTCCATCCTGAGACACTGGTAGGAAGTTCTGTAGACACAGAAAGGGAGAAAGGATGCGGACTTAGGGCAAAGAACTCTTGCAGCTTGGTTTCCTTGGCTGTATAGTAAGTCCAATATTTAAACATATACATTTGAATTGCAAAGAATTCTACACTAAAGCTATAGAATTGAACATAGTCAGGCTTATAGACTGTGTTTTAACTGTTCTAAACAGTGGCAGACACTGTGTTCATTCACAGATGTTTCACCAGAGCAATCTGCTAACCCAGATTCTGGGAAGCAAATGGGCTGTTGTGGTGGTCGATCTGTGATCCTATATACACCATATACTGAACCAACAAGAGGGGGAGACCCTTTTATACTTTGAGTGAAGAAAGATACCACAGTGGAGCAAGTCTCAATTTCACAATCTTGAGGTCAGAAAGGCTTGTCTGAGATCCTAATATTTTTTTTTAGCTACAGGACCTTGCAATACTGCTTGCCCTTCCCAATTCTTGCAATTTGCTTTGTCAAATTCAAGACAACAAATGCCTGGCATTCTGCTATAAGGCTGAGAAATAGTGAACAAGGACTCAGTTATATGCTGCAATGCCACTACAGACCTAGAAATGCATTATTACAGGGGTAGATCTGTGTAGCTCGGCAACTTTTGTTGACCCCTTCATATATTAAGGACTGATGACCTATGAAACTACTGTGCTCTGGATGGCACAGAAGCACCTGCTTGAAGAAGTTTGTGATTGTAAACAGCCCCTCCTGACTCAACTTTGTGAATGGAAGTCACTTCCCTTCAAACCAAGCAAAGTGACACTAGAAAGTCTTATCATTTTCAGCATCTATCCATGGCTCACTGTTCGATAGACCCTTTCTCCTTTCTGCCTTTTGATTTCATGTCTCTAGTTTTTCTAGCTTCATCTTCTTCAGCTAACCCTGAGCATCAGCCATCCAGGGCCTCATTTATTACAGCCACCCCCCATGACTCCTGCCCTGTGCTGCGTTCCTGCAAGAGGCACTAGGTTGAGGAAAAGTAATGAGGAATCTAGGTACTGCAGGTCTGATGAGACACCTGCAGCATAATCAACCAAATCAAATATTTGGCTCTGCTTCTTCCACTGATATAGCTCTTCCTGCAACTGCTGAATGGCAGCTTACTGGGCTTGTACTAAGAATGGAGAACACAGCAGAGGAAGGAGGGGACTAGACTGCCCAGTCTGTTCTACTGTAGCTACCTTCTAGGCCCAGCTCCCTCTTACATAGTCAGCCTCTTCTAATCCCAAAAGCCAAAGGGGAAAACTTTTGGCAACTAAAAAAAGACAACTTAATTTATTCAAATGATTTAAGATTGCATAGTTTGGCAACTATGTAAATACAAAATGGGTCTCTGAAAATTGTCGTTGTCTGTCACAAGGGCTGGTGACTTGCTGAATCCCTGGAAATATATTTGAGTTTATAAGATAACAATTCATCTTTCCACAATGGAGAAAACTGAGACTCAGGCCTCAGTTTTCCACTACTGACACAGGACGAACTCTACATTCTAGGGCCGTGTTTGATCTCCCCTCGAAGATACAGTTCATTCTGTATTTTAGGGCACATCCATATGCTCTAGAACTCTGCACAAAATCCCTATCATAGCTAAATTTTTCTGTAGTTTCTAATGATTGCTGCATTTAAGGCACTTTCATTTGGAAAGGCATACTACTATAAGAACCATAGAAAAGATTCTAGTCCAATATGTATCTCAAATATGGTCTGTTTTCTGAGCTTATGGTTTTCCTGGTACTAACATGGAATATACATCCCAAGCACCATCTCCAGAAAGTTAATAAACATTTTCTTCTGTTTTGGATTAATAAAATACTAGTACAAATAACACAAAGAGCTTGACTTTCTCAACTAGGTTAACTTCCCTCTGTCTGATATATATTGCCTTTTATGCTTTAATGAACACTTGACCAACTGAAAAATAGGTTGGTTTTTGATTGATGTGTTGTCTGGGGTCCGTCTCTCCCACCCGATTATAAGGATCACATGGCCAAGTCCATAACGATTATCCTATCTATAACCACACCTGACATCAAAATTTGCTTAGTAAATGCATGGAGAAAAATTTAATGGTTTGAAATTATCTACAGAGTGGTTGTGTAATTCATGGCTCTGTTTTTACCGCTAACTAAACAGATTCAAATAAGTTCAGTGACCTGGCCAAGGCATCACAGTTAGTTGCCCCCTCATTGAAAACATTCAGTGAAGTCACATGCCCCAAGAGCAGTTCTATGGCTAGAGAGACAAATATCACACAGCTCTGCTAACAGAGACTTTATAGTTAGATGAAAATAATATACAATTAAAAGTAGAACAACCGCACAAGGACAAAATTAAAGATGGAAATTAAAAAGTAGTCCACTTAGGAAAGTTAAGGTAAACTTCACAGAAGTATCATGGCTTTAAAGATGAATCAAAGTTGTCAGTCAAAGAAGGGACAAGTTCGTCGGGGCAGAAGGAGAAACATTTACAAACACGCAGAAGTTGTAGAATACGGAATAATTAAGAGACGCAGAGATAATGATAAGAGGTGGTTTGGAAAATAATATTGTCCACTGTGATGTGGACTTAGAGAAGTGGTCCTCAATCTGTAATGAGTTAGAAACTCCTTCAAATGTCCTGTTCATTGCAAATTCTTACGTGGCAGGTCTAGGTGGATGCTGAGATTTTCACTTTCTTCTTTTTTATATTTATGAATATATACATATATATTTTAATTCTAAAAGAGTCCAATAAAGTTTAAAGAGAGAAAGGGCAAGTATGGGGGAGAGTTTAGAGGGAGGAAAGAAAGTGGAAAAAATAAGCAATTACATGATCATCTTAAAAATAAAAATTTTAAAGGATTAAAAAATTAAATTGATTCAACAAGGTGGACTTCAACACAATTGTTACTGTGGTGGGTTCCCATTTCTAGACTGTGTGCTGGGACTCTCCAGGAGAAGTCTCTCATACAACATGTGTTTAAATATTCACACAGACACATACACACCTTTCCACCACCAGCTTGTAGACTCACAACTTTCTGTTAACTTCACCTCTAGGCTGTCTGACTTTCACCTTCTATCTATCTCTCAGGTTATGCCAATGGGGTTGAACCTCAGAGCCTATCTTTAGGAAACAGACAGGAGAGATATGGGTGATGGCTGAAAAGGACAGAGGGCAGAAGTTCTCAGACTTGGCCCCTGCACTCCTCAGTCTCCAGCAACAATCTAGGGAAAGAGGAACTCTGAGTAGGGCCCTCTCAGGGTAATGGTAACTAGTACACACTAAAGGAAGGTGTGACAACCACAGATAGCACCATCAAGACTGCCTTATAGAAAGATGATATGGGTCTTGTATTCACTTCCTGACCAAAAAAAAAAAAATTCATGTAGAATTCTAAGCATAATATTTTGATCCAAGAATATCTGAGATTTCAAAATGATAGAGTTGTTAATGATGAATAAATTTTCTCTCACAGCATTTGGGATCACCCATATGATTACAAATAGTATGAATTACTCTGTTTGATGACATTTTTAAGTGCTGATAATTGAACCACACGTTTAGTGGATCTAAATGGAGAATTAGTAAATCTGTATTCAGAAGTCAGAGCTGACTTCAAGCCTTTTTATTTAATTATTTAGCAAAAGTGTATGCTATTTAAGAAATATATGCTTCCCAGGTATACCTGAGGTAGAAAACAATAGAGTAAAATACTCTTTCAGGGTTCATGCTTAGGCATAGAGAAATACCTGATGAGAGTTTTCACTTGGAGAGACTATCATTGGATCTGATACTTTACAAAGACCGAATTGCCTCAAGGGTTTTCTTCGTTTCATTCTAAGTTTTATTGTAAAATATTTGAAACAAGCAAAGGGATAAATAAATGAATGACCAATGAATCAATGAATTCATATGAAAATAATGAGCAGAAATCAGCAAACAAAGGAATAAGTTACAAACAAATAAGAATAAATTAAAGAATATAAAAGAGTGTAGATTATTATATAATAGCCTGGAGCATACTAGAATCAACAGGAAAGCTTTTAAAAATTTCATACTGATGCCTCACCCTAGATTAATTAAATTAGGCTCTGCTGTGTTGGATCCAAGCATTAATGTTTGTTGGCTTCCTGGGTGTTTCTTGGGTGCTAACCAAGTTCCATGTTCAATAGCCTAGAAGGTCCTCAACTTCTACTAATAATATTTTGTTCATGTTAAAATGGTAAATGACACTGCATTCTTTCAAATCTTGGTGAGTTTTCTAATGGTATCGTGTTCTAGCAGCCTCACTGCTAGTGCATATAAGATAAGAAAGCTTAAATATTAACTTCATTAGGGCCCAGGACTGTATTAAGCTGTAGGAAAATGAGAACCAGACCCAGGACTATTGGGTAGAAATTCTTCTTTGATGATACAAAAGAGGAGAGCTCTGCAAAGAGACCCTGAATCCCAGATTAAGATGGTGGTAGGTACAGAGGCAAGACTCACCAGGCATTTGTTTGCTTCCACATAAAGCCACACTAAAAGTAATTTTCCAGACCATGAGTGTAGGTAGGGTGATGACTGCTTGCAGAGGCAGCAGGCTTTAACCATGCCCACCTCTTTCAATGACTTCATGAAGCACAGAGAGGTTCTCCTACTCCCGAATCTAGAAACTCTACGGAGGCTTCCATTTCAGCTCTGGATGTCAGAGGCAGGCCAGATGGAATCCCGTCAGCTACACAACTGAGCATATTGTTCATTTGAAAATAGAAGCCATTGGGCACATCATCTGTACAGTAATCTGGGAGGACATTTTTCTTCATTCTATCCAGTGGACCATGCAGAAACACCTGTCTCATGTCTTAGAATCATTTGCAAACACTATCTAAGAAATAGATGTTGAAACAATATCATTAAGCTGCTTTTCATAATTCATATACTTAGGCATTGAAGAAAATAACAAAACTTGGAAGCTTATGTCACCATTTGTACCACATAGCATCCATGGCTTCAGACAATTAAATGTTTTCTGTTCATGCTTAGAGGACAGACTGCCAAAGGGTCCCAATTTTTAAAGCTTTGCTGGACATCTGAGATGAAAACATTTTAGTACTAAAAGGAAGAAAATCCAGGGAAGATAAGAACTAGGTAGCCACTGCCATGACTTATAGTGTGAGTATAATTCCCTGAGTCCATGTGCACCATCCCAAGTGTGACAGAGTGAGAAAGTGGAGAAATTTGAAGAAGAGGGGCCACTAGGAGGTGGTGTGGCCATTGTGCATTTACCTCAGAAGGGATCAGTGCCAGTGACACAAGTGAACTTGTTTCTATAAGCATGGGTCATTATAAAAGATTGGCCCTGATATTAAAGTCTTGTGGCTTTCTGCCTCATATATGATCTCTTCCTTTCCCACCCACTCATAATATATTTCCTTGTACCGTGCCTTGACCATGGTAGAGCCCTCACCAGAGGCCAAACATATGAGGCTATTTAGACATGGAGTGAGTATGGCTTGAATATGAAAATGTCCCCCAGAAGATTACGTGTTGGATGCTTGACCCCCAGGTGGTGGCTCTACTGTAGGAGGGTGTGGAAACTTCAGGAGGTGTGGCCTCATTGGATGAAGTAGTTCACTAGTGGTGTGACTCTGAAGGTTGTTACTTATTCCTAGTCCTTTCTCAGCCTCTACTTCCTGTCTGCCATGAAACAAAAGCTCCTCAGCCACATATGCCTGCTGCCATGCTGTTCTGCGCACTCACATGAAGCCAAGCAACCATGGACTGAACCCTCTAAAGCTGTGAGCTAAAGTATATCCTTTCCCATAGGTAGTTTCTGTGGTCTATTTTGTCACCAGCAGGAAAAGTAGTAAACATAGACTCTCAGCCTCTAAATATTTTGGTATAGTGAAAATAGATTATACAGTCACCATATTGATATGTGAGCCAGGTGCAATGTAAAGCTGAGTGGCATATTAGTCACTTCCCATGTAAAGCATGTCACTCAAGTAAGGTAGCACTACAAGCTGCAGACACCCAGTTTGTTAAAAATCTTTCTAGACTAAGACCAACAAAAATATCCTTTCACTTGAGAGTGGTTTTGGGATTCTTAGAGCCCAGAGGTTCCCAAGGGCACAGACCACTCTGATAGCCATGCAGTTTCCTGGGGGAGAATATGCATTGGAATCACGGCTTCAATGGTCGAAGGCAAGAGTGGGGCCCAATATTCCACCTTCTAGTGAGTGGGCTCCACAGTGATCAGGGGCTTAGCAACCAGTCTGGATGGCAGGGACAGTGCTTTGTGGCACTTCCAGAGGAGAATTGTACTGCCTGCTTGTTTCTCTTGGCTTTTTCACCAGGAGCAGCTGTCTTATTTATATAGAAATGCTGTGTAGTATTTCTTTCAAAATTTACTCATTTGTTTTTAAAGGGGGGAAGAAAAAACAAGAAAGCTGAAGCATAATGATGAAAATACGTAAACAAAGAACTCCGTGGAAGTGTGACACACACCTCCTTACAAATTCCTCTGCCAAATACTGCTGTTCCCTCCTGTGGGCTTGGTCCAATGTTCTGGTGTATATTCTGTGTCTCCTGGCCTGCTTTCTGACACAGCATGATGCAAAGCCTGGGACAACAAGGCCAAACTTGTAGTTTAATTAAAAAAGAAAGGGGAAAGTAAGCCTGTCTCTAACAGAGATGAACAAAAGAAAAGTCCCCATAGAAGAGAAACTTGTAGACCCCAACTAAAAGATGACTTTCATTTATAGACCCCCCGCCACTCGACCCATGTAGACAGCAACAGAAACATGTTTGATAGGCTGGTACCTAAGGCCAATTTCAGGAGGGAGCAACTGGCAAGATACAGGATGAAGGTGGACGGAGCCCAACTTAATTAGAGAATGTTTCAAAGCCTGAGCAGAACCACACTGTTCCCTGAGAAGGGTCACTCGAGAGCAGGGTGCGCACAGAGCCTTTCATGCAAGTTTAAAGCCTCCACTACAGTTTATACTCTACACAAAAGTTATTAAATTTGGGCACAGAGCCACTGTACATTCAAAAACACCTAAATATCTCCCACTAGAGTAGTAGTCTTTATTATCTTACTTAATTATTCATAATGAAAATTAATGTCTCTTCAACTGTGTTGCTTGGGTGCTATTCTATTTGTAAAGGGCACTGCAAGGCTCACCAGGGACCAGGAGTTCAAATTCCTTCAAGTTCCATTGTACATTTTTGCCAACTCATAATTCAATATTTGTCTTCCAGATGTGGAACAGCAACAATTCAGATGTGGAAATAAAGTGGTTATTGAAGAAAGATATGTATAGACTGGCCGGAACAGAGAGAACTATGAAAATTAATTTTACATGATATCTGGAAATAAAACCTCTTCACATGATTCGGGATCAGTGTCTGCATGGGGAAGCAAATGAGTCAAGCCACATGTCATTGAAGAAGGGGCTGAAGCTTGGAATAAGGGCTGATCCCAGGAAATGCAGCTCTTTGTGTCCTATGGAAACCAGGGACAGGTGCTGTGGTCTACTTCATTATTTAAATTAGTTCTCCAGGCTGCTATGGCGAGCTGGGGTCATGTATTAAAGGAAAAAAAATGTGGGAAGACCACTGGTAAGTGTATCTTGTGAGAAACAATGAATTGTCCACAATTTAAAGAGGGTCTAGTTAACACAAAGCAAAATCATAGTCAGAAAACCAGGAGTGATGTGGACCATGGAAGTCATTCCCTTTGTCACCCAAGAAGAAGATCTCAAGCTTGGTGCTATACCCCTTTGGCTGTCTGTTTCCCCAGGAAGGTGACAATACAGTTCCTGACTTAGAGTCTTTCCTTGGAGGCCCATCCTACAGTCAAAAGGTGAGGGAATGGTTACCAAGGGGAATGCTTTTCACTCCAAAATGAGCCTCGTGCTTTTCTGGTGGTTATTAGTGAACACGACGCCATAAGCAAGGAGAGCACCATGTACAGGCTACTCAACAAATACTGACTGGTAAACGTGAGGATCAATATCGGATGTGTTGTTGATTTCTTTTCACCATGGCATATACATAGAATTACAATCCCTGCTTTGGCTTACTAGGCTGTATCAGGAGGTGTTTTATTGGTTCTCCAATTGGGGAGGAAGAGGTCAAGTGAGACAGTAAGTGGAAGAACAGGTTACCAGGGCAACCCAGGCTCAGTTATGTTGAAGACTTCTGGAGTGGGTTGTAGGGCTTAGCTCAGATTTGTCCTCTGTGGATGACAAGGAAGATAAGACATTCATCTACCATTTGCCATTACCAACTGTAAAAGAACAAACATACCAGCACCGTGTCATTGTGTGAATTCTGGGGAAACTCTAGCAATCAAGGAAGTCCACAGGTGGAAAGTGGCCAGTGCTCACCCTGAGAAGCTGGCTACATGCAATTAACAGTGTATGCTGAATGAAGCAGAGAACCCACATCCCCAGCTATAAAGCAGGCCTACTGACTGAGAGATGGTAATGTTTTTACGAAGATAATAAGAAATAGCATTTATTGAACAAACATTTCTGTGCAGGGCAACATGTTAGGATTTTTTTCATTGACCCTTCACAAGTATATTACATTAGGCATTATCATTATGCCCATTACACAGATAGGAACTCTGAAGCATGGAATTATTAAGTAACTTGGCTGAGGTTGCTCCAGACAGGGATTGGTGAAGCCAGCATCAAACCCAGGCAGGTTGCTCTAGCACCTGCATTGGTAATGCTTCTCTGCTGCTTCCCTGTGTTGCTCATGAATGCTCCAAAGAACAATACGAACAGCACACAGGAATATTCTTGCATCAAAATGAACTCTCAGAGAGAGGCTTTCTATGCCAAGTAAATGTGGACTTTGGATGATCTAGTTTTAATTCAAAGGCATATGGCTGATAGTGGAAACACCACAGGTGACACCAATGATAGCATGCCTGAAGAGACAGAAGATCCCTCAGCTCCTGGAGCTCAGAAGTGAACTCAGACGCTGAGCATTACTCCACCCAGTCACACACCACTGGAATCAGAGTGTCCAACCCCGGTGCTACAGCGTGATTCAACAATGTTCCCCTGAAATAAACAGAAAACCAGCAAAGGTCTGTGAAGAAGGGTGTCAATGGCTACACAAACACCCAGCAGAAAGTCTCTTAAACCCACAGTGTATCAGACAACAGAGGGCAATGCAGCGCCCCGGGGCCAGGAGCCCTCTGGGCACACCTCTTAAGGAATGCACCCATTTGGAACTTAGAAACCCGGAGAGCACCATAAGGATTGTCTTAACACTTTCCATTGTGATTAGCATCAACCTGATTTTGCTCTAACACTTAGCTTTATTTGTTCTTTGAACTTCATAAGGCAAATGTGTTGCAGAGAAATTTCTGGATGTGTGAACATGAAGAAAATGTCCTCAAAAGAAAACAGTAAAAAGCAAATTAAAAACTATCTTTTGGGGGCCTGCCTGATGGCCCTGCAGGTAAAGGCACTTGTTGACAAAGCTTAACAGCCTGAGTTTGATCCCCAGAACCCACATGGTAGAAGGAGAGAACCAAGTTATCCTGACCTCTACACAGATGTTGTCGCACAAGGCCACCCCCATAAAGTAAATAAGTAAACGGTAATAAATAAATAAATTAATTAATTAAAAACAGCCTTTCTTCAAGAAAGAGTTTTTAACTTATTTTTTCGTGTTGTTTACAGGACACACAGACACACACAAGTGTTGGGGGACTCGTTGAGAGGGATTCTAAGCAGAGTGGGAGGGAGAAGAGCAAGAGGAATAAGATGAAAACACTAAAATACATCGTGTAAATAATGTATGAAACTGTAAAATATTTTAAAGAAATTTTTGAACGGTCTTTCTTATATGATGCCACTTTTAATACTGTTTAAATGGAGATTCAGGAACGGACATCAAAATACTAACAGATGTTTGTACTGCCTGAGATTTTTAGCTGATTTCATCCTGCTTTTTCCTTTTCATGTTTCTATTGTTCTCCGATACACATGTGTTCTATGTGTCAGCACATGTTTCCCTACTACAATTAAGCTCTGGGTGAGGCACTCTGTAACACGAGAAACTAGAGAGTGATATATGTTGTAGTCACATGAAAGCATTTGGTCGGAAGAGAGTCCTGACCTGGTTCTTCCATGGTCAGTTTTGTGTCTTGGCCTCTTAACCCCTTCCATTCTTTTATCTACAAAGCAAGAATCCCCAGCTTGCTTATGTGGTAAATTACAAGGCACCCCACTGGTGTCGGGGGTGATTACCAGTCTCTAGCATGTTTTCACTCAGGTATAGTGGGATAATACATTATTGAGCTCAGAACCTGTCCATGTGAGAGAAGATACAGTCAGGAGTGGAGGAAAGGGGAAAGCTGGTGGTTGAGGGCAAGGCAGGTTGGAAAGGGGCTGCCCACATGCCATTCCAGTCAGTCATGCCCACAGTGAGCCT
Organism: Peromyscus maniculatus bairdii; assembly: GCF_049852395.1. Classification (NCBI taxonomy): domain Eukaryota; kingdom Metazoa; phylum Chordata; class Mammalia; order Rodentia; family Cricetidae; genus Peromyscus; species Peromyscus maniculatus. Next base: position 166,708,357 of record NC_134852.1, on the reverse strand, counting down.
TTGCTAGCACTGCTGGCTTGGCTGGACTGGTTGTCCAAATGTTAATAGGAGATTTCCAGAGAGAAAGCCCTTCTGGTTATTCATTTCTGAAGATTACAGAATAATGGGTTACAATGTGTTGTGGTGATTATAGGAAGCTAACTGCTATTTTTCTCGATAAGGTTGACCTGTTGAGGCCTGGCATGAAAAAAAGCTAAACATTTCCAAAGAAGGATGTGCATGGCCCTGGCAGGGGAGGGGAGGGGTGTGGTGGTATTGTGTTCACCAAAATATTGTGTACCTTAATAAACTTACCTGGGGTCAGAGAACAGACAAGCCACTAGTTAGTCAGTGATAGCACACGCCTTTAATCCTAGTATTCCAGAGACAGAAATCCCTCTGGATCTCTGTGAGTTCAAGGCCACATTGGAAATAGCCAAGCATGGTGACATGCCTTTAATCCCAGAAAGCCAGCCTTTAATCCCAGGGAGTGGTGGTAGACAGCAGAAAGATATATAAGGCGTGAGGACCAGAAACTAGAGATTTTGGCTGGTTAAGCATTCAGGCTTTTGAGCAGTAATTCAGCTGAGACCCATTCCGGATGAGGACTCAGAGGCCTCCAGTCTGAGGAGACAAGACCAGCTGAGGCTCCGGCGAGGTGAGATAGCTGTGGCTTGTTCTGTCTCTCTGATCTACCAGCATGGACCCCAATAACTCGCCTCAGGTTTGATTTTATTAATAAGAACTTTTAAGATTCCTGCTACAGTGGGGCATGTCTTGTTTGGCACCTCAGTCTGTCTGTCCGTCTGTCTTTCTCTTTTCTCTTTTCTTTCTGCTGCTACGACTTCTGCTACTGCGGCAGCGGCTTCTATTTGTTTTTGTAATTGTTCTTCAAAGGCTTCCGGCAAGAAAGCTGCTCTAATTGTACAAATCACAGAACAGCTGATCACAGGAGCAGTCCCCAGTCATCTGTGCAGCCACGGACTGAACTTTCAAACAGGCTGGGGGCGCTTCCCCAACTCCCCCGAGTCCAGCATCTGACAGTGAACATAAAGCAGCCGCCAAATGAGATCCTGAAACAGTTGTGTGTCACTGTGCCAGTGATTTGATCTGGGCAGTCAGCAGTCAGGCTGCCCTGGGCTGCAGCGAGATTTGCACTACACTGATGCAGGCTCCCGAAGGCAGGCACCCACCCTGCCTTGTTACCATGGTACCATGGTTCCTGGTGCAGCCTGGTCGAGTGAGAATGTGTGTCTTGTGAAAACAGTTAATGCTGAGTTCAAATCTACCCTCTGCCGCTAAAGGGACATGAACTAGGCAAATCGCACAGAACTTGTTAAATGGAGCTTTTCCTGCTGCCTTTAAATTCCAGTTAAAGCCCAAGAAGCGACAGGTACCTCCCACTGCTCATCCATGCAGAGCTAAGGGGTGGCTTAAATGACTTGGTGACTCATAGCTCATCACCACAAATGAGAGCCTAGGGATGCATTGAGGAGAATAATCGGAGTGCAGGCCTAGGCATCGAAGAACACTGTTGTCTTAGGAAGGTCCCCAGGAGGGGGAGAACTAGATGCTTTTGACTGCTCCAGTCATTCGACAAATTTAGACTCTGCCCATCATGCTCCAAGCACAGTTCAAAGTATTGTAGACACAGCAGTGGAGAGAAGCTGTTATTTTCGTGAGTCGGAAAGGCTCCCCTGAAGGTGCACTTCGGGAAATCTGAGCTACCAGATTGGAGAGAGGCAGGTTTTTTTTATTGGTAAACCCAGCCACACAGCAATCAGAAATCCGGGAGCAGCCAACCCTTCCAGGATTGAGCATGAAATAATATGTAAGTTTCTCCACAAGCTAAATAAAGGCTGCAAAGACAGGTGGGCGTGAATTGTTCATGCTCAAAAATGGCAGCACTGTAGACCAAGACATAAGGGATTCCTGCCTTGGACCTTAGACTCTTGGGTCCTCTGCTCTTCCTCTAGCCATGCTTCCATCAGTGAAACAGTTCATGAGACCACTGGGACGTGTCCATCTTAAGGTCATGCTCACTAGAGACCATGCCCTTTCTCAGACCCTGAATTAGGCAATTAACTAAAGAATCCAGAAGTAAAGTCCCAAGTGACTGAAGTAAAACTGGTTTCCGAGGGTCAGCCCCACCACTAGTAAACCAGGGATACTCAAGAGCCAGAGTCATCTTTTACTAGGAGATGACAAGGACATAGACCTATTCACAAGACCCTCTCCTGGTAACCAAGGACAGGAGAGGAGTGGACAATAGGCTTCAGCTTCCAGCTTGGAGCTGGGATTCTAAGGAGGATTGGAATTCTAGACTGAATCCTGCCTAACCTTCTAGGTTATCAGGAAAGTATGGATTTTTTTTTCAAGACAGGGTGTCTCTGTGTAGCTTTGTGCCTTTCCTGGAACTCACTTGGTAGCCCAGGCTGGCCTCGAACTCACAGAGATCAGCCTGGCTCTGCCTCCCGAGTGCTGGGATTAAAGGTGTGCTCCATCACCGCCTGGCAAAAGTATGGTTTTTAAGAGCCGAGAATACAACATGTTTTATCAAACCATCTGAACTTGACTTAGATCTTCGAATGGGCCTGAATACTTATAGTCTGGGTTTTGTTTATATTCTGGCCTAGGGCCCCACAAATGTGAGGAGTTTGGCTCTGTCCAAAGGTAGCCTGCTAAGTGAGCCAAGCTCCACAGTTATAGGAGAGAGAGAGAGAGAGAGAGAGAGAGAGAGAGAGAGAGAGAGAGAGAGAGAGAGAGAGAGAGAGAGAGAATTTCTACAGTAAAGGGGAGGGACAGGAATGTAAGTGGACATTTGGCAGAGAGATGGAGAAAGTCAGAGGTGAAGGAGGGTCAGGGATGAAGCCATGAAGAACCCTTTAAAACCTTCCACATGGAATTTGGACCTTAAGAGGTACTCCACCACTGAGAAGCATAAACATTGGCCCTTCCAAATGCCACTGAGGTCTGCCCCTTATTGCTTCTTGTTGATTTAGCCCCAGAGAAAGAAGTGTCAACAGAGCAATCCACTGAATGTCCCTTCATCACAGCTCTTTCCAGAGTCTGGGTACAGGCTCAAGTTCTGTAGGGAGAGAGTTTATTTGAATAAGAGGTTGAAGTTTGGTTTAGATTTAGTTGGACTTTGAAAAACCCAGAAATCATACTATTCGAATATCAAAGGGGCCTTTAAAAACTCTAGGATTGGCCAAGATGTATTTCAATGGATGAGATGTCACAGAATTCACTGATCTCCCTTTAGCACAAACCATTTGATAGACAGATGTAAAGTGCAGGTGGCACACACCTGCTTGCAAAGATGCTCTAAATTAGAAAATGATCAAAGCAGATTTGTTTTGGCTCATGGTGTCAGAGGGATTTTGGTCCACCATGGAGGGAAAGCATGGCAGAACTCAGTCCGTGGTAGCAATAGTGTGCGGTAGAGGCTTCTCATGCCACAGCAGACCAGGAAGCAATAAGAAATGTAAGAAACAGGGAACAGGCTATAACCTTCAATTCCTGTTCTCCCAACCCAGTTCTGTCAATTAGGCCTATGTCTCTAAAATCTTAAAGGTTAGACAGCCTCTCAACATAGCTCTACCGGTGGGAAAAGACTGCTTAAGATACAAACCTGTAGTGGAGAAATGGGAATTCAAACCCTAACAAGCATTTTTTCCAACAGTTATTTAAAGAAACAAATTTAGATTTTTTTTTTTAGGTACGTAAATATTTTGCCTATGTGCATGTTTATACACCCTCTGTGTGCAGTGTCCAAGGAGGCCAGACAGAGGACTTCAGAGCTTCTGGAACTGGAATTACAGACAGTTGTGAACTGGAATATGGGTGCTGGGAACCAAACTAGGTTCTTCTACAAGCAACAAGTACTCTTAACCACTGAGGCATCTCTGCAGCCCCCTCCTCCACTAAACATTTTTTCTGGTTTTTTTTTTAATGTTGTTTTAGAGACCTTGAATTTATTGTTTCTTTTGCAAAGTTCTTTAGTCACTCCCCACAAGAATCCTCCAACTCTTCAAAGCTGCTCCCTTTAGGCCTCTATGCAGCCTGGAGGCTGTAACCACTTTATATTTATTACTCGATTAACAACTCAATGATTTTTATCGAGATATCTTCCTTATTTTGACTGCAGGTTAGAGAAGCAAGTGGTTGGCCCATTGGCATAGCTATATCAATCAGAGTTGAGATTGAGGCCAGGTCTGTGGGCACGATGAACACCCCAGTTTACTAAGTTTTACCTACAGCAGTCACTCAGGTAAATAAAGTGAGAGTGGGCACATCTTTTTTTTTTTTTTTTTTTTTTTTTTTTTTTTGGTTTTTTGAGACAGGGTTTCTCCGCATAGTTTTGGTGCCTGTCCTGGATCTCGCTCTGTAGACCAGGCTTGCTTTGAACTCACAGAGATCCGCCTGCCTCTGCCTCCCTCCCGAGTGCTGGGATTAAAGGTGTGCGCCACTGCTGCCTAGCATGAGCGGGCAGCTCTTTAAGGAGCACACCCCACTTCCCACTAAGCAGCAAGTCCCACCTGATTCCTATGGTCCTGATATGTGGAGGGTGGCTGAACTCTGAGGATTCCCAGCCTTAGTTCTACATCTTTTTTTAACTTTGTTTTTATTTATTCTATGCATCTTTTATATCGTGTATCTTGATCCCTTTCATTTCTGCATCCCTTAAAATCTGTCCTCTGTCCCTGCACCACCACCCCCAAATAAAACAGAACTTAAGAGAAAAAGGAAAAAAAAAAATAAAAACCTCGTCATGGAAGCTGCTGTGTGACACAGTGAAACCCTTTGTCCATATGGGTTTATTTGCAAGTGTTCATTGCAAAGTGTCTGGTCTTATCTGAGGCTACTAGTTTCTACCACACTATCAATGCTGGGCCCGTACTAGGACTCTTCTTGGATATCCTGTTGTTGCCCTGTGTTATGGAGACCCTGCAGCTTTGGGTCTGAGGGTCAGGTCCCTTTACATGCTCCAGAAGATCTTAGATGGGGTGGATGTTCGGGCAGGCCAAGTCACAACCCTGGTTCTGGGCCTGGGCAGCTGTAGGGTTGGTCCACCAGCCAGGTCTCCCCCATCCTCACCACCTAGGTGAGCTCTTCCACACTGCCCTGGCTAATTCACCTCTTGCAGCAATAAAGGAGGGGTGGCACCAGTTCTCCTTCTTTTACACCTTCAGGGGCAGCTCTCTCACACCTACACCATTAGGGCCAGCTCTATTGTGCTACCTAGGCGAGATGCAGGGGCCACTCTTTCTGAGTGCTGTAGATGGTGAAGGGTAGGGACAACCCTCCCACTCTTATGACCCCAGGGCCAGCTTCTCCACCTGTCTCAGGTATTGATGGGTGGGAGGTGAGGGCATCTCTCCTCTGCCCATGCTACCACATGTCTGATGAGTCATGGGAACAGCTCTCCTTTGCTCATAACATCAGGGCTGGGTCACCCTCACCTCTAACCACTGGGCAGCTCTACTGTGCTGCCTAGGCAAGGGGCAGAGTCCATCTCCTAGGTGCTGATGGTATTGGGGAGGGTCAGTTCTCTTGTCTGTTGCAGGTGGTAGGGGGTGAAGGGTAAGGGAGGGGGGCATCTCTTACCATCCCACACTGCCACATGACAGACAAGTAGTGGAGACAGCTCTCCCATGCTTACAACTTCAAAGCTGGCTCACCGACACCTCTGCCTAACAAGGTTGGCTCTATTATGTTACCCAGGTGACACTCAGGACATGTTCTCCCCAGGGTTGCAGCTAGTTGGGGGCAGTTCTCACACCTGCCTCAGGCATTGATGGGGGGCAACTCTCCCCCGCCCATTCTGTCACAGGAGAGATGCGCGATGGGGACAGCTCTCCCTTGCTCACTACTTCCGGGCTGGCTCACCCACACCTCCACCAACAGGGTTGGGTTTATTAGGTTGCCCAGGCAAGGTGGAGGGCTTGTTCTCTGGCTCTTGTGACCTCAGGGCTAGCTCTCCCACCTGCCTCAGGTGTTGGTGGGCGGGAGGAGGTCATCTTTCCCCTGCCCATGCCGCCATGGGACAGATGAGGAATGAGGACAGCTCTCTCATGCTCACAAATTCAGGGCCGGCTCACCCACACCTCCACTAACAGGGATGGCTCTATTGTGCTGCACTGGCAAGGTGCAGGGCCTGCTCTCCTGAGGGTTGCCGCTTGTTGGGGACAGGGAGAGCTCTCCTGCTCTTGTTACCTCATGATCAACTCTCCCACCTGCCTTAAGTGTTGATGGGTAGGGGCAGGGGTAAAAGGCATCTGTCCCCAGCCCATATAATCATGTAACAGATGAGGGGTGGGGCTAGGTCTCCCGTGTTCACATTCTCAGGGCTGGCTCACTTGTGTTCTCTTCAACAGAGCCATCTCTGCTGTGCTGCTCAGACAAAGTGCAGGGCTCATTTTCCCATGTGCCACAGCTGGTCAAGGGGTCAGCTCCCTCACCACCTCAGCCTGCACTCGCTTCCTCTCTCATCTCTTCAGATATGCCTCTGTCCACAGGACCTGAACCACTCTGTCTCTCTCTCCCATACTATGCCATATCATACCATACCATACCTCTGCTCACTCTAATAGTGCCCATCTGGGTGGTGTTGCAAGGTGCCAGGTGAACCCATGTTTTCTCCTTAGAGCCTAGGGCAGACAACCCAGGCCTGTGTGTGGGTCTCCCTGTCCCACTCAGGTCGCCAAGACGTTGGACTGGGCCATACATCCTCATCATGAAGAGATCATTACAGTGCCCAATCACTTGGCATGATGGGTTGGTGCATTTGGCTGAGTTCCACCCACCCTAGCCACATGGCGTGGGGTAGGGGCTTTGCTGGATTCCAGCGGCAGGCTAGGCGTTAGAATCCAATAAGCATTTCTTAGACATCCTCCACATGCCTGATTTTAAGTCTGAAGATATTGAAGATGTAAAGGCAAACGTAGCTCTCTAAAAGCTCATACTCTGATTGGTGAGAAAAAAAAAACATGTTAATGAGCTAGAATTGTGCAGAGCCATAAAGCCTGGAAGAGCTTGTAGAAGGTATCATGAGATATTGTGGGACATCCCATGCAGCTACGGGAATTGCAGGAGATTGCTCTTGTCAGTAGAGTAACATCTAACTGGAGATCTAAAAGACAAATGAAGGTCAGGCCACAGAGACAGAGAGGAGGGCTCAGGGAAAAGCAAGAGGAGCCAGTTCTCCAAACAGAGAAGACATTCTGTACCAAAGGACAGTAGAAAAGGCATAAAACGGGTGGTTCAGTAGTCTGGAGGCCAGATGGAGCAAGGCAAATGTTGACTGGGGAGACTTCCGGGCTTCATAGAAGATCACGGAGGCCCCTGACATCCTGCTGAGTCTAAGGCATTGAGGTTTCCCCTGGCACAGGGATTGTCAAATACATAGTTGCATTTGAGAAAAATCACTTTTGTAGGAAGGTGAATAAAAGACACAGTATATTAGCTGCTTCCCTTGGGACCGTGACAATATCTCTCTGACCAAAGCAACTTGGGAAAAGAAGTGTTTACTTTGGTTTACAGTTCAAGGATCCAATACGGAACAGTGGGGGAGTCATATGGCAGCAACCTGAGGCAGTTGGTCATATTGTTTTCACAGTGAAGAAGCATAGAGAGAGATTAAGGTTAGTGCTCAGCTGCCTTTCTCCTTCTTATGCAGTCCTGGGCCCAGGAGATAGAATCGTGCTGCCCACATCCAGGTTGAGGCATCCCACTTTCAATTAATTATCCTAATCTAAATAATCCATCACATGCTTGTCCAGAGGCTTGTCTCCTAGGTGATTTTAGTGCCTTACAAGTTGACAATATTAACCATCACAGATTGCCTTAACTAGTGGTGGGGATAATGAGATATATAAAGTTAAACGACGGGTAATTAGGGAGGTCATCTTAGTTTTGACCCATTCTCTATGCCCTGTGCACAGGTTGAGAAGAAGATTTTTGTGCAAGTGGTGTATTTAAGATTTGATTTCTGAAAATGATGATGGAATATGGTAAAATGTGGAATAAAGCAAAAAAGATTAACATGTTAGGAGTCAGGTCACTACTATGGGAAATTGCCAGTGAAGAATACACTAAGGAAGTAGGCCATGTCTCCATAAACCCTTGTCCTTAGTGTGTTCACATTTTGACATTTTCTACATCAAATAGAGGCTTTCAGCACAAAAATATAGGATCTTGAGACAGGAATCACTAGAAGACTGTCCATAAAGGCTGCACAGGACTTTGGAGTCAGCCATGTGAATATAGGTGACAGCGTCTAGTTCGAGAATGAGATGGAAATGTGACAGTTGTTTAGAAGTGACAAGAAGGGAGAGACAAGTCAGAGCTCGTGCGTCTCTCCTAGGAAGCTGCATGGTTTCTAATGCTATACTGGAAAGCGATCTTAATATCGTGTGGTACAGTATGTCCCCTTAAGATTTGGCTCTCTTACAGTATGAACCCTCAGAGAATTACCTATTAGAAGATACAGGTGCTTGAAGTATAGACACTTGACTCAAACTGTGATATTTATATCCTCTCAAAATTCATGCTGAAACCTGTACCTAAAGATGGTATTAGAATGTAAGTCCTTTGGAAAATGAGAGGCAGAGACCTCACCATTGTGATTAGCACCCTCATGAAAGGAATCCAGAGAGCTGGCTCTTCCTTAGGAGGTGGAGTGAGCAGGCACCATCTATGAACAAGGAAGTGAGCCCTCACCAATCACTGATCACAGAAGCATCCTGGCCTCTGAGTTCCTGGTCTTTAGAACTATGAGAAGTAGTATCTGTGGTTTACTAATCACACACTTTGTGACATTTCTTATTAGCAGCCTGAAAGGACAAGTAAATCATGGCTTCTACACATCTCAGATGGCTCAGATGTCAGCAGGGTTGTGGGCTAGACACAAGGAAGTTTGTAGAATCCCTGAAGAGAAATCATCCCTCACTCTGTCCCCATACAAATGCCATGCCTGACTCTGAGCTGAACTAAAAAACCCTCATTTCTACAGATGTCAAATATGTTATGATAATTACTATTACAATTCTTTGTTACACTTCAGCTATATTCATATAGAAGATGCTTTGTAAAGAAATTAGCATTGTGAAAATGCAACCACTAGAATTTATTTCTTGAAACAGATCCAAATCTAGTGTAAATTCTTACCACTACCAGGAGAAATATATAAAAACCAACTAGCAAAAGTATTATGGGGTCATATTTTGGATTTCTCTTGTTTTTCGCCAAGACAAGGCTGTATGCACAAGAAAAGATGACTCAAAGGCTCACAGGCAGTTAATCTCATTTTGCTAATGGGTCTAGGCAAGACAGTGCATGTCATTAACCTCAGTATTTGTTGGGCAGAGGCAGGTGGATCTCTATGAGTTCTAGGTCAGCCTGGTATATATAGGGAGTTCCAGGCAGCCAGGGCTACATAATGAGACCCTATTTCAGAAAGAAGGGAAGAAAGAAAGAAAACAAATTTATTCACTAGTTGGTAATCTAGATGATCTGTGTATATATGAAATGGTTTATAGTAGGGATTATTTTTATTCTTGAGACCAGAATTATAATTCTGATTCTGCTTACATGGTAGATACATATCAGGATGTCATTGCTCTCTACTAAATCTCAAATTATACAACTACAAAATGGGGCAAATAACAGTTTCCTCTTTGGAGGATACTAGATCATGACAGATAATTTTAGTGACCAAATAGATGCACAACTGACATGCTAAAGCATTTACGGTATATATAGCATACAGTAAGAATACAAAACAACAGGCAATTACTACTCTTCTGTGTTTTATAGTAACCTAAAGATGTTAAACAGTCAAATTGTAATTTCACTGTGATTCCCTATTGGTAGTATGATTTTATAGGTCATATAACAAAAGATTAAATGATCTGAGAGAGATTGCTGAATTGAGTGGGAGAACGTGGATGTTGCCTGGATCTATCTTCTGCTGGCTGTATGACCTTAAGCAAGTCTCTTGACCTTTTTGAGATTTAGAGCTTCCCTGTCTGTAAAGGGAGATGATGCTATGTCACCTCTCTATTTTCTAGGTGAGAGGGGACATTAAAAAAAATATCAGTCAAAGCATACAAAGCTGAAAATTACTGGATGGATAAAAGTTTATGGGTTGGTTTGTTTGGTGTGTGTGTGTGTGTGTGTGTGTGTGTGTGTGTGTGTGTGTGTGTGTGTGTGTGTGTGTGTGATTATCCTTTGTTTTGTAAGGGATTTAAAACATTGATTTATGACATTAATTACAGACTTGCCAGAAGCCTGATCTGGGAAGGAATGTCCTGAAGAGGACCCACTAGTTTCTCCAAGGACACAGAGGTCGTCTGAGTTCTTTGCTTGTGATGACTCTGTCATGGGCCTCTCTCAGCATGTTCCTGGAGAGGTATTGGACTCTGTTAAACACTGTAGGTCCTCCAGCAAAGGTCTTCCATCTTCCACTAGAGGTTAGGTTGTGGGTGGTATTCCAGGGGACACAGTAGTCTTATATTCTGTCAGTCTGATCCCGCTTGAATGACTTAGTTCTGAGATACAGGTTGGGACTCCATTTGTTACTGTCCCACTGTCATAAAAATGGAAGACCTAGAGGGCAACTCTTGCTAGGGTGTGGGTCAGTCCAGCAGTGGCTCAGGCTGGCATTCTAAGAGCAAAGGGTAGAACACAGTATACTCACTTTGTGAATTTGTCTTTGAGCATGTTTTTAATGACATTAAACATTTACGAAGCTAAATTCTAATGGAAAACTAATATGATTTGTAACCTTTGATGGAGGCCGGTGAGTTCCATACAACTACTTCACATAATCCATTTCCTTCCCCCTAAGTACAAACTAGGATGGACTAGAAAGATGATCTAGAACTCAGAATGACTTCAGATTGGAAGACAGAAAGTGAATCCTTAGCCCTTTGAAGCTGACCTGAGGTTTATCTAACTAAAGCAGAAAATAGGAAGAATGTGGAGGGAATCGTGGGCTGTGGAATCATTGGAAGCTAAAAATGCACTTCAGCATTGCACCTTACCAGCAGTGTATCATGTAGTCACTTAACCTCTGTGAGTCTAAAATCATGGGCAAGAGCAGCTGACAGCCACACTATTGTTCTGGTAATGAAATGAGCTAGCTTCAGTAGTGTAGCACAGCCCCTAACACAAAGAAGACCATCCTCTCTCCTATGCTTCTCTTCCTGTCTCTCTCTTCTTAAATAGTGATAACCCAGGGGGATGTGGAGGAGCTTGTTAAACCAAACGAGTCATGAGAAGTAGCATTGAGGAGTGGTTACAAATGTGGACAATGGAGCCACACCGCCAGACTCCAATCTTGCCTCAGTATTCTAAGCTGTGTGTTGTCTGAAGTAAACTATGCCTTGCTCTGAATCTTCATCTACAAAACAGGAAGAATAATGTATGTGCGTGTGTGCTAGAGAGACATCAGGTCCACATCTGTAAAGTGCTTAGAACCTGGTACATCGCAAGTGCTGCATACACATCTACGTGCTGGAATCCCATCTACACCAGTCTGAGTGATGACATTCAGCAGACCTTTCTCTTCCTGGAAGTACTTTAGCTGAGAGGTGCCAGCACTTCAAAGGCACCATTTGGCCTCATTTCTTGACTGACAGCTTCAAAACCGAGTGTGCTGCACCTCCCACCATTCCCTGGTGCTACATAAATCTTTATAGAATTGGATTGTAAAGAGCCAAGTATTGGAAAACCGAAACCCTAATAACCCAATCGATCGCTTGAGAGTAGTCCGATGGTGTTTCTTTAAGCCAGCTAGCATCATCCAGCCTGCTGGAACAGCCCTTCACCTTGGACCCAGGAAGCAAAGGGCAATGCCATCCTGCAATTTGCCTTTGCACCCCTCTGGCTACTCTCAAAGGAGTCCAAAAGACCAAGTTACTTGTATTTAGCAATAATACACAGATGCTGGTACTTATGTCCTCTAACATAGCTCTGGATTGAGTGTACCTTTCTCTGTATTAGCAGGTAGGAGAGGAGGAGGTGAGAAACAAAGATGCTGAGGATGAGAAATGCCACTTGTTTAGCCTAAGTCTTGGTCTGGATCGAGAAGAAGAAGAAAAAAACAGAAAAGAAAGAAAGGAAAACCTTTAAGAACACAAAGGTACCTAGAAAAAGCTTCACATTCTTTTCCTTTCCTTGAGTCCTGTGAATAAAATCCAAGGCCGTTTCTCTCCTTGATTGGCCACAGATAAAAATTGATGGATAAAATGTCTCTGGATCGTAGCTTTTTTGAGTCGCAGTCTGTACTTTGTAGCTTAGGTTGGTGCAAAGCAGGCTGAGCCACAAAGTCCTCACCCCTAAGGGGTCAGTGTCACAATGCCTGAAGAAAGGGGCACTTGCAGTCTGAGCCATCTGTGCAGGGAAAAGAAAAAGTCTCCTAAATGCTGTTTCAAGCAGGTCATTATACTTACCCTTATCTTTTGTTTCCTCTCTTCATGGTCTGGAGCCAATTCTGAACAAGCCAGTCTTAAGGCTTGTTTGGATTCCTGTGCACTCAGCTCTCTTAGGCCCTTAAAAGCTTGAGAGGAAACATTTAAGAGGCATGATTGAGGCCAGCTGGGCTGCACCCCAGCCAAGCCACGCGAGCCACCCTTTCCCGTGATCGATTCTGATTGCTGCGGCTGCAGGAATCCTATAACGGTCAGCAAAGACGGCTAGGGTGGCTGGAAGGAATGAGGTGGCCTGGCCATTGTCCATGCAATAGCACCAGCCCTGGAAGTGTTCCTTCCTCAAAGCACCTCTCGTGCAGACATCTTTCCGACGTTTGCCAAAATGACAAAAATCACTGTAAAGCACAGAGAGGAAGGAATGCTTTAAAAGGCCGTCAAATGTTCAGTCTGTCAGCCACGATTGCCTGGTACATTTGCATCTGAGGCTGAATCTCACCTCCCATTTCACTCACTCCATTGGCTCCCAACCAGTTTGCAATTTGGAACTCCCAGGGTGTGGTAGATTGCAAAAATAACTATAATCCTTCATCCATCTCTATGCTAAATCACTGTGTACTATGGCTTTAGAGCTTGTCTTATGGAGAGGCAATGGCTCTTTCTCCTCACCTTGAATCTGAACTTGACTTGTACTTGCTTTAACTGCTAATGTAAGTGTGCCATGTCCATACTCCTAGGAGAAGCACCCCAAAGGGTGGTTCTGCTCCAAGGGGGATCTCTCTCTCCCTCTCTCTCTCTCTCTCTCTCTCTCTCTCTCTCTCTCTCTCTCTCTCTCTCTCTCTCTCTGTGTGTGTGTGTATGTGTGTGTGTGTGTCTGTGTGTCTGTGTGTGTGTATGTGTGTGTGTGTGTGTGTGTGTGTGTATAGGTGTGTTCGCTATCTGATTCCCATGTAAACATTGCCCTAGACATCCTGTTGTAGGATGGTAGACTGTGTTAATCCATTTTTGTTTCTGTAATAAAATATCAGATTATAATAAAACATCAAATTTATTTAGATCATAGTTATGGAAACTGAACATCCAAGACCAGTTCCCATCAGTCTTTGAGAAGACTTTCTGGCTACATCACAACATGATAAAGATCATTATGAGGAGACTATGTGCAAGAGGAGAAGGGCATTCACATGGCAAAGTGGGAAGCAAGAGAGATGCAGGGACCAGTCTTGCTGTTTTTCATATGATGTGTTTCCATGGTGACTAACCATGACCCTAGAGGATCATTAGCTAGTCCTTTCTAGTCCAGTCATTCCCATTAACATTGCACTAGATCCCTCCGGCTAAAACACTTACCATCTTTCAAGATCAGCATGTTGGGGATCAAGCATCTAGCACATGATTCTTGGGAACCCACTGGAAGGATACCCTGATTCTAACAAAAATCACGAGGCTGCCCTCAACCATCTGCTTCACTACTATCCCTACAGCTCAGTGCAGACATCTGAGAGAAGAAGGCTTGGCCCAAACTGCTGACCCCCAGAGTCATATACCAAATAATCTTTATTATCTTAAATCTCTAGCTTGTTACAAACTGATAGCTCATCACAAAGATAATACTTTTCAATATAACAAAACTACCTTTAAAAAAAAAAGAAGAGAAAGATTTTTGATAGAGGGCACTTCAGAATGTCCTGATGAACACTTCTGATTCTCACCTGCCAACTCAGTAGCCCCAGTGGTCCCTAAGCACCCTGTAATGAGGAATTCCCAGGGCTTCCACAGTATATAAGCACTGTTTGGTAGAAACTCTCTCCTACTATGAAGCATCCACGAGATCCCTTCCATTCCATGGGTGGTGAGTCTTTTACAGAGGGAAAGTAGTCAGCTTCAAATACATTAAGACAGCAGGATTGTTTATCTTTAGGGCTTATCTTAGGGCTGATAAAATGAGAAGCTCCAAAGGCAGCAGACATCTTGAGAAGTAGTCATCTCTCATGCTGGATCACGTGTGATGCTTGTGTAATTTTGGGCATAGGACATAGATGTTAGGAAATACCTGGCATTTATCAAGTACCTACTATTCACCTGGCACTGTGCTGTGTCTTGTGCTTTTGATGAAACCTCACAGAGTCTCTGAGGAGCCTCTGCTAGCAAGGATTCACAGAGGAGAATAACAAAGTCTCAAAAGGTTAAGTTGCCCCAGGTCGGTCACACAGCCGGCAAGTAGCAGAGCTGCACCTTTTCCTGGGTTGTCACACCATGATCTTTTCCAATGGAGTTGCCCAAAGGATAGGTTTTGCATAAGGTATTAAAGGTTTTACAAATATCTGGCTTAACTTGTTTCTTCAACTTAGTTGTTTGAAAAACAAATAAAAACCCATACACATAAAATAATCTATATTCCAACAATTAACATGAGAGAATGAGAAAACATTATTATCTTTTGGGAAACTATCTAGCTGGCACCCATATGTATTTTAGTTGTAAACTGAGAACAAGGTTGCACTATATGCCTATAAGATACATTCAAATGTCTATTATGTTTACCATTGATTAGGAAGCTGGAAGTTCTTCTTTTCTCTTATTTTTTGAATTTAGATGCTTACATAAGTGAGCATGCTACTATGTATATGGGCAGTTTTCCTTTAAAAATGTTTAATTCTTAATTTTATGTTTAGATATGTGTGGGTATGGGCACAGAAGGACTAGTGTCTGTGGAGATGGGAGGCACCAAATCTCTTGGGGTTATAGGAGGTGGCAAACTGCCCAACATGGGTGCTGGAAACTGAGCTCAGGTCTTCTGCAAGAATAGAAATTTCTTTTAACCACTGAAATAGCTCTTCAGCCAGGCAATTTTCTTAATTAAATACCAGGCATGGCATAGGTAAGCATTGTCACTGGGCCTGTGACTCAATTGTATCACATTAAAGAGCTGTGGCCGAACATTGGACCTATAATGGAAGGCCTCCATCCTCTAGATAGTTCAGAGTATTTTCATTTGATGTCTGTAGTTAAATTGTGGAAGATTAGTATTTGTTAGGAAAAGAGCCCAAATGAGGATGGTGAAACAGCTTCAGTATCTATCCCATCTTAGTGTAGTGGTTTAAGAAAACAGATTGAGGAGTAGCTGATGTTGTGGGAAGGGTGGCTGCTACCCTCAGGCTGATAGCTGCCACTAGGTATTAGGACAATTGAATTGTAGGCTGTGAGAGGCTCTCTGACCAACAAGACTGGCTGGCCTACACATCCTCTTAAACAGCCTATGTCCCTATCTGAATTCCAAGAAGAAGGAAGATTGAAGAAGGCCAAGGCTCCCTTACATGTCAAAGTAGATATCTACCATCCCAAGAGCAGAAAGAAAAAAAAATCTCAGTTAAGACCAGTGCCAGGCTCAACCCTCCCAAACTCAGATTCAGTGAGTGATTTACACTATATTCAAGACAAAAAAAATCCTTCAATTGCTCTACTAATATTAAACTTAAACTAAAAAGCAAGTTGTTTGCAAATTTTTAAGTTAACAACAATTCATTCTCAGTTTTGAAACTTTTCTATGGGCATCTGGAAAGAGTGTTTGCTCTATAGTAGGGCAGATTCCCATCTGGAACTGCTTGTCCACTTCAAGCTGTGGCAGTTCAGGCAAGAAATTAACCTTTTTGAAACTCCAAGTTCTGATGTGTAATGTAGAGGACTGCAATTCACCATTTCTCAGAAGACTGAGGGAGAGAGAAATATAAGTGAAACTTCCTGGTGTGATGAAGATCTGCATAGGTCTGTTCTTCTCTCTTCCCTCCCTGGAGCTCAATCCATCATGTCAATTGGCTGTATGTGCTTCTTCTATCTTACCCACAACAAAATCTATAAGAGGAAAAAGTCTAATGAACTAAATTCATCCTGGCCTCAGTCAATTGTCAGTGAGTGAGGCAGTGGTTTTAATATTCACAAAGGTCTGAACCTGGGTCATTTCAGAACAGAATCTCAGAAGGTTCTGCATGATTAGGACAGAGTTCCTTCTGACACCCCTGAAATCACTCATCTATCCAGATAATGTGTGGCATCTCCACAATCTAGGTCAATGATCATGTGTTTACCCCCAAGGTTGTCTAAGAGATCTTGCAAAAAGGCGGGAGGAAGTATCAATCTCTCGTATTGATTTTTAAGGTTATGAAGGAAATTAAACTTTCCTCATACTTAACATGCAGAATGATACTAACAACCTAAAGTTTTCAGTATCTAGATGTCATTTGTTTATTCTTCACCTAGAAGATGACGTCAATATTCATTCCAAAGGGGTGAATTAGTGATAGTCTTGCTGGCGGTGAATTCTCTTGTTTTCCATAGACATGTTCTGTTGCAGTTGGGATCAATTCTAGAGAACAGCCTGAAGTCAAGCACACTCATCTTTCCATGGATACAAATAAATAAGCAGAAAAAATTCTCCCCAGTCAGTCCAGTGACCTGTCTCTGTTGGTCCAATGGCATGGGAAGCTCTGCATGGCCAGCTGCCATTCTTGGTTTGAAGTCAGTGGGACCCTTGTGTCACCTGATACGATTCATTCTCTGAAAAGAAAAAAAAAAACTTCCAAGTTAAAAACTCAAGATTTTCAGTAAAGAGAAACCCAATTTCACTAATGAATTACAGAGAATAGTTACTCTCACCTCTACCCTTGATCATTGGTCCGTGTATTCCAGCTATAAGAGAAAACAATAACACAGGATAGAGTGTATTTCACAGGATACTGCCCCATCATAACTTATCCACGAAATGCTTTCCACCCTTTCTCAGCCAATGCTATTCTAGAGCCCTCATTATACATCCCAGTATTTCTTCAGCCCAACTATTTTGAGTGACAGAATATAGGGTAAAACCAGTGAATTCCACAGGCAGAGGTGATCACTGCAGTAGCTTACTGACGATTAGTCCCCAGTCAAGAAGAGGACAGTGTAGAGTCCTATGGCAGTAAATAAAACCCATGTGGTGGTAGCAGTAGGGAATTGCAAGCAGGAAAGTTAACCCAAAGTATATTCTGGAAAAATCTAAGAACTATTCATGATGTAGGAAATCCTAGGCCAACATGATATCAGTTGGTCAGCTCACTCTTCTCAGGCAAAGATGTAAGATTTGAGATTTACTTCTGGTCTCATGGCTAATTAGTTACCCATTAGAAAACAAAACTCTGATATGATGAAAGAAAATATAATTTTAAGCTCATAAATTAACTCTATAATTTCCTCATTTTTGAGCCCAGGGAGCAAGAATAAGTGAAGGATGGCAAGGCTAGGAGGCTGACCAATACCCACAGAGTGGGTCGCCTTGACCATCTAGTTATTAAGAGTCTCCTCTATAGCGGTTGTCCTTTGGGAATCATTCACAGGACACACAAATCCTCAAACTTTGTGTTTATTCTGACAATTTCTTCCAAACCTTTTCTTCAGACTTTCTTAGTCCTTCTAATCATTGACCATCTAGCCAAACTGTTAGACTATATTTACAAATCAATAGAGGTCCATATTTTTGCCATGCTTTCTTCAGAAAAAGCAAACAGCCATAAGATATTCTGTTCATTCTCAAAATTCCCATTCCTTGTGTGTGGCAGAGACACTTCCGAGGGAGTCAGAATTCTGAGAATGAACACTAATGATTCTCACTCACTTTCAGTCCTGTCCCTTTTATTCATAGGCATGACTTATGACAATGATGAGACAGTGCCCTTATGATTAAGAGGATGGGAGAGACTGGATATGAGACTTTTCTAAATCAGAGTCTGCTTCACTTGGTGGAGCAAGAGGTGATCAGGGAGACTGAGAGGGTGAGAGGAGTGTCCTGCCACTGCTGGCTTTGAGGGTGGAGCAAGGCAGGAGAAGGATGTGAGTGGGGCCTATGGGGCCAGAAAGAGGTTGCATGACTGACAGCAAGAAAAGAAACCCAACTTCTGACTGGTTGCAAGACATTGGATTCTGCTAACAAACAGAACGAGTGTCTAGGGTGATTTTTCCCAAAGCCACCAGATAAGAGCCCACTCACATGAACACATCAAATTGATTTTTGCCTCGGGAGAGCCTAAGCAAGCTTCCTGAACTTCTGATATAGGGAACTGGGAGAAAGCAAAGAGGTGGCATTTTAAGCTGCAAAGTTCATGATAACAATAAAATAATAAATAGATAACAATAAAAAATGAATGTGGTTCCTAAATGGATATGTAACTTTACAGACTTCATAACCCAGAACGTACTGGAATTTGTGTTATTGTTGTTTTGCCTCAGTCAATTGGTCACAGACAGTGCCCAGGAAACCTGAGGTAGTGGAGCAGGATGAAATGTATGTATGAGTTTTCCAGGACTGCCAAAATGAAAATATCCTAGACTAGGCAGCTTAAATAACAAACATTAAAATATTTAGTAGTTCTAGGGGTTTAAAATTAAAGATCAAGGCATTGGCAAGATTGGCTTCCAGGGGGCTTCTCCCTTTGACTTGGAAATTCCTACCTCCTCTCTGTCTTTCATGTGGTCCTTCTAGTGTGTAGCATATTTATGATACTTTTTCATGTAGTTAAATTTTCTCTCCTTTGAAAGACTCCAGAAAGATAGGTAAGATCCCACTCTAATATTCTATTTTCATGAACACCTTAGAGTCTCTATCTCTGGAGTCATAAGCTGAAGTATTAAGATCTCACATATGGATCTGAGTGACACAACTAAGTTCACAATAAGGTACTATCAGGATTGGAGCCACCTGCTCCTGGAGTTTATCTGTGCCTTCTAAACATGCCTGAAGTTGGTCAACTCTATGCAAGGTGATGACACACTAGTAATTGGATGGTTTTATGGGTATCACAACCCCCAGCCAATGGCAGGCATCCAAATTGCCCAGAAGAGAGATTTGGTGTCAGATGGAGAAGTATTTAGAATCCATCAAAACAAGTAAAGAGATAAGAACTATTTTTCAAAAAGAAAATAGTTTTCTATAGAACAGTATGCTTTGCTTTAGAATCCTTGGGGTCTGTGCTGTGATTTCCTTATCAGGACTTTGAGACTCTGTGCATAATTCCTATTAGCTATAAATACATAGCTTGTGATGGATCTATGGCATCGGTAGCCAAAGAGTTTACATGGAAGCTGCAACCTGATGCAGGGCTTTGTCTAATTCTGAACCGTTTAAAAAACTGATGGCCTTGCTGGGCGGTGGTGGCACACGCCTTTAATCCCAGCACTCGGGAGGCAGAGCCAGGTGGATCTCTGTGAGTTCGAGGCCAGCCTGGACTACCAAGTGAGTCCCAGGAAAGGCGCAAAGCTACACAGAGAAACCCTGTCTCAAAAAACCAAAAAAAAAAAAAAAAAAAAAAAAAAACTGATGGCCTCGTGTGAACAAGTCAGACAGCCTAAGCAGTCATTAAAGAGTTTAATTTTAAAGAACTCCAAGAAGTTCATTCAGCACCATAACACAGCTATAGAGAAGATTCGTACAAAATTAAGAATTACATCCTTCATATATCTGCACATTTTCAAAGGCCAATGTAGAAGTATATTGAAGCTAGTAAATTGGACAGTGCCGCAGCCTTTGTATTAATTAAAAATGGTGTGTTTCTGAAGCTTACGGAACATTGTGGAAGAGGAGCCATAAATATAAGAGCCAGAGGAACAGGAAATCTGCTGTGAGACTGTGTCTACTATTAATCTCAAAAACTACACCCATTAAGTCCCACCAACATGACTGTCTAAACATGAGCTGAGCAAGGACAACAATAGTAGACAAGCCAAAGTGAACAAGGGAAAGATCATGAAGCCACAACCTTACACAAAGAAAAGGAACAGACAATTAAGAAGCCAAAAGTGGGAGAGTCAGTTCACCCCAGGGAGGAACATGTCAATTGATAGTCTAAAACTAGGTGGTGGGGCCTAAAGTTGTATGCATGCAGAGAGATTACAGACTGAGAAGGTAATATTTAGGAATGTTATATATGTATATATTAGGGTATACACATATATGCATATAACCACAATTAATGAGGAAGGGGGCCATGGATTTGGGGGAGAGAAGGGAGGGAGAAAGGGAAGTATGCATTAATTATAGTCTCAAAAAAATAAAAGAAACAAAACAAATAGAAAAAAGAAATGATATGCCATTCTAATAGATCTACGCCTGCAGTGGAAAGCGGAGCCTGATGATAGGGATTTGGTAGATTGTAGTCCCCAGCTGCTCTATCTTTGTCAGGGCCCAGATTTGCATAATCATTTGTTCGCATGGTCCTGAGAAAAGTCATACAAGAACTGTGAAGAGACACAGGGGTCTACTTAGAAGCTCTAACAATCTGTTGAGCCCAGTGCTGAGCTTGACTAGTTTCTCTTTGCCTGGGGCAGTGAGAACAGAGTAGGCAGGAGAGAAAGATCCCTAGCACCCTTGATATCTAGGAACGTGTAAGGGAATGGAATTGTTTAGAACTAAATCTTGTCTAGAATTGTGAAATTTTTAAAATATTGTGACCATACCACCAGAATAATGAAAATAAAGTAACCACTTAAGCAATCAATTAGCTGTGCCAATTAATCATCAAGTACTTTCTGTGATAGATACAATTCCAAAGTAGGCTTGATGAGAGTATGAAAGCCTATGAAAAAAAAACCCTTGAGATATTTTACTCAGCTAGGCAATGTTATTGATGCACAGGAAATGATGAGAGAATTTATCCCTTAAATTGTATTTTCCCCAAGAGGAGAGAGAGAGAGAGAGAAAGAGAGAGAGAGAGAGAGAGAGAGAGAGAGAGAGAGAGAGAGAGAGAGAGAGAGAGAGAGAGAATGAATGACGTTGATTTGAACATTTTTCTGGTTGTTTGTAAATATTTTTCCTCTTACATTATGAAAGATATAACTTTTTGACATATAAAGAAATTCATGTCCTTATATTTTTTTTCCTACATCCAAGTTTCATCCAACCTAAAATTGTGAGAGTAATTTGTGTTGTGGTCCAGAGAAGAGGATGTCTTCATTATTTATCAAGTTTGGCCAGAGAGAGTCAGAGTCAGGAATAAAGGGGTCAGACATCCAGGAATGTGGCATCTGGAATGATTCCGTGTCTCCTCAAAGCTTCCACAGAGTTCTAGGGATATAGCCCCAGGAATATTTTTAGACCAGAAGCATTTGTGTGTCCACACATACAAATCCCTTGCAGAGAGATGTTCCTGTTTGGCCTCTGCTCCATCCCATTCATCACAAAGCCAGCCTGCCAATTGCTCCCCAGATGTGCTCACCCTGACCCAAAGGTGCCCCCTTTGCTGAGAGGCAGCAGCAAATGAACCTCTTCCATCCCTGGCATTTCCAGAGCGTGTTTCCGGAATGATTGACAGGGCTGCCGGCTGTTGCGTTAGTCCCACTACCATACCTAACCCAGAGAAGATGCTCCTCTGCAAAAGAAAACAAATGCGAATGGGGCTCTGGGAGTTTACCAAAGAGAGAAAGCTAGATTCTTTTCCTCATTTTTTTTTTTCATTAATGAAAGCCAAAGTAGATGAGAGCTTCCTTTCAAAGGTGAAGGTATAAATTTCAGAGAGTCCTGAGTGTGTTTACCCACTCTTACACATACAACAATTCTCAGGGTTAAGGTTATAAAAGAAAGTCACAGTTGGAACTGTTTAAAAATGTGAATCCTGAGCCTCATTTCTAAAAACCTGGCACTGCATCAATGTGGCAGGATCCACATATTAGTATTGATATTCAGCACTGCAGGTAAGATTCTGATATATGTGCCTTTTGGACTCACTTCAGGCTGATATTTTAAATCTTAGCAAGGTCTGTTCTTAGCAAGAACATTAACCAAAAGACAGGAAGTTAAAGCCCAATGCTAAATACTTGTGTTACTGTAAAACAATCAGCTAGTCCCTTCAGTCATTCATTGAGACCATCACTTTTACAGGCTTTTTCAACTTAAAATACGTAGATGTAATGATCCTTGATTAGGATCTTTAGTCTGTGTTTTCTTCATTTCATCTTTCTAATAACTATTTTCCAATGATACAGCCATCACCACCAAAGTGAACTTGAATATATTACTTAATCTTCCCTAGTCTCATTTTCTTCATTTATGTGAAGGAAATATTAATCCTCTGTGTTTGCTTCATGTTAAAGGCAAGCTAAAATGATATGAGGAACACAGGATCTATAAAGTGCAATGCAGTTTTAACACCTCATTCTTTCCAAGCCATAAGATACAGTGTAGAACATAAAAGACCATTGGTCTCATAAACATTTCTTGAAGAAAATTCTATTCAGTTGAGGTCAAAATAGAGTGAGAACTGAAAAAATGGAAGTAGCCAATACAGAAATATTTTAATGAATTTTTCTTGTGTAAAAAGTGGAGGAACAGGTCAGTCATTGAAGGACTACATTGGAGCAAATCCAGAGAGTGGCTACTTGTGTGAAATATTCATAGCATGTTTATGCGTTAGCAGGAGGGGTCCTGTAGAAACAAGATTGCAGAATGGAAGTGTGAAATTATAGGAAGCGGTCCTCAAGTAAAGAAGAGGAGAGAGAATTCAAACCTGTGGGCTGGAACAGCAGCAATCTATTATAGTAGGGAAATTATATTGCAGAGGTACGGATGTATGGGAGTGGACAGTGGTTGATCAAGAAGGGGCAAGCTTTTTCCTATTAATTGTATTTATCCAACAAATCACCTAGGAATGAAGGAGATGTGTGTTGGAGGTTAGAGGAGGAAGACTGGGAGGGTGCATTTACAGGAATGTCAGCATTAAGGTTTATGCACTAAAGGTTTAGAGTCATAGGTTCCCAGTGAGGGAACTGCAGTCAATTGCTCAGTCAAATCAGATGCTGGTTTCAGATGTAGAGGGCTGTCTTGGGTTTCTATTGCTGTGATAAAGACATCACAAACAAAAGCAACATGTGGAGTAAAGGGTTTATTTCACTTATATTTCCACATATAGTCCATCACCAAAGGAAATGAAGGCAGGAGCTGAAGGCAGGAACCTGGAGTCAGGCATGACTCTGGGTCATGCTGTTTACTGCATGAGGGGAATGCTTTTTACTGGCTTACTCCTCCTGATTTATTCACTTTGTTTTCTGATACACCCCAGGGCCACCTACCCAGGGGTAGCAACACTCTCAGTGAGCTAGATCCCCCCACATCAATGTCAATCAAGAAAATGCCCTACAGGTTTGCCTACAGGCCAGTTTCATGGAAACATATTCTCAGTTGAGGTTCTCTCCTCTCAAGTGACTCCAGCTTGTGTCAAGTTGACAAAAAACTAGCCAGAAAAAATTGATCCCTTGTCAACTTGAACACAGACACATCACTACTCAACTACAACCTTTCCTTTCTCATTTGTCCCAAAGATATTATATTAATATTAATACCACACTACAAAACATTCCAAATTTTGGGGTGTGAGCCTAGCCTTTAATGGCTATGCCAACTCTTCAGTCCACATTCCAACTTTTAAAACTCCCACAGTTTTTAAAAATTCTAACAGCTTAAAGATTTAATCTCTTTCAAACGTCCTAAGTCTCTTTCAAAGTTCAAAGTTTTGCTAAAATAGCCCAAGTTTCTCTAAAATATCCAAAGTCTTTCTAAAATAGTCAAAGTTCCTTAACTGTGGGCTCCTATAAGGTAAGAAAAAAAAAATTAATTGCATAATCGCTCATTTCAAAAAAGGAAGAGACAGGACATAGTCATAATCAAAGCAAAGCAAAACAAAGTCCAACAGTATTAAAAGCCCAGTGTTGGACACCTTGAACTCACTCCTGATTAGGTCATTTCTCCAGCTCTGCCCTCGACAGCACATACAACTCATCTTGTGAACTCAGGCCAGTCTGACTCTACAGCTGTTGCCATCCTTAAAGGTGATCCCATGGCACTTAAATCTCCAAAATCCTTGGACCTTTTCACCACTAGCCTTTCCTGGCCTTTCTTCGGGGACGTTGACTCTGCCACATTGTGCTAAGCTTCAGCTTCTCTCCATGGCCCCTTTTATCCTAAGACTTTTACTGCAACTGAGGCTATGACTTCACCAGTGATCTCTCCTGGCTGCTCACAGTGCCAAGCCACAGCTTCATGACTCTTTGTGTCTTCAAAGCTAGCACCACACCAGGGAGACTCTTACATATTACCAAGTTCAGAATTTGCCCCATTGGACCAAAGCTCATGTGTACTGACCCTGGGGAAACACTTCCTGGAAGATTGTGCATCAATGATACTGGTCTCTTCTTAAGTCATTACTAATTTTTCAGCTCCAGCTAACCATCATTAATGGTCCTGTAAAGCAAAGTTTTGCTTCAATGATATGGGTCTCTTCTTAATCACAGCTTATTTTTCATCCCAGATAACCAGAGCCACAGATTCTTAACATAAAATATTACTCAAATAGCCCTGGTTAGAATCTTTACTTCCTTTTGAAATTTCACAAGCCAGGCTGCCATCATCTGCCCTGCTCTCAGTTTTATCTTCTGAGTTCCCATAATACATCACTAACTCTGAACACTCAATGACTTTTCTAACCCAAAGTTCCATAGTCCTATCAAAAACATGGTCAGGTCTGTCACAGCAATATCCCACAAATCTGGTACCAATTCTGTCCTAGTTTGTAGCTAGAGTTTTCCTGCCTTGCCCACAGTCAGGACAAATCTTTGTCACCTACCAGTCCCACAGCCGCTCAGACCCAACCAAGTAAACACAGAGACTTATATTGCTTACAAATTGTATGGCCATGGCAGGCTCTTGCTAACTGTTCTTATAGCTTAAATTAATCCACTTGCATAAATCTATACCTTGCCACATGGCTCATGGCTTACTGGCATCTTCACATGCTGCTTGTCTTGGCGGCGGCTGGCAGTGTCTCCTTCTGCCTTCCTTTTCTTTCTTTTCTCCTCTCTGTTAGTCCCGCCTATACTTCCTGCCTAGCCACTGGCCAATCAGTGTTTTATTTACTGACCAATCAGAGTAATTTGACATGCAGACCATCCCACAACATTAGTTAGGGTTTCTATTGCTATGATAAAATACCATGACCAAAGCAACTTGGGAGATAAAGGTTTATTTCATCTTATAGTTGTCCATCATGAAAGAAAGTCAGGGCAGAAACTCAAGACAGGGACCTGGAAGCAGGAACAAAAGCAGAAGACATGGAGGAATGCTGATTACTGGCTTGCTCGTCATAGCTTTCTCATTGTGCTTTCTTATATATTGCAGGACCACCTGCCCAGGTATGCCACTACCTACACTGATATGGACCCTCCCCCATCAGTCACCAATCAAGAAAATACTTCACAGGCCAATATGGTAAGAGGATAGTTCCAAATGACATTTCCTCTTCCCAAATGATTATCTTCTATCAAGTTGACATAAAACTAGCCAGCGTAAGAAATCCTAAACTGGATTTGACAGGATTTCTTTTAAACCAGTGCAGAATGATGGGTGAGTGGGTCAGGGAGGTGGGGGCATAATGCAATAAAGTGATTACAATCATATCCAATCTGAGTGTCTTAGTAGGGTTCCTATTGCTGTGATGAAACACTGTGACCAAAAGTAACTTGTGAAGGAAAGAGTTTGATTTGCTTACATTTCCATACCACAGTTCATCATTAAAAGCAGTGGGGGCAAGGAATCCGGAGGCAGGAGCTGATTAGAGGCCATGGAAGAGTGCAGCTTATAGGATTGCTACTCATGGCTTGGTCGGCCTGTTTTCTTATAGAACCCAAAACCATCTGTCCAGAGGTGGCTCTACCTGCAGCGGATTTTACCCTCCCCCATCAATTGTTAATTAAGAAAATGCCCTGCAGGCTTGCCTGCTTACAGCTCTCCATATGGCGGCCATTTTCTTAATTGAGGTGACCTCCTTTCAGATGACTTTAGCTTGTATCAAGTTAACACAGAACTAGTCAGGTCACTTAGTAAAGACAACCAGTGGATTAGTTACCCCGATAAATTTGAAGTTGTTTATGATTATTAAAAGGAATGTACTGGAAATCTGGAGTGTAGCCAGAGAGTAGAGTATCTGAAACTGAAAGTTGGGGCATCAGCATGGTGTAAGGAATGACAATGTAGTGACATAAACATGCAATCAAGTAGGTCAAAAAAGCGAGGGCCTAGGATATCTAGAGGACTATCTGCATCTTGGTTTGGTTTGGTTTAGTTTGGTTTGGTTTGGTTTGGTTTGGCTTGGCTTGGTTGAGACAGGCTCTCTCTATGTAGCCCTGGCTATCCTGGACCTCACTATGTAGATCAGACTGGCTTCAAACTCACAGAAATCTGCCTGCCTTTGCCTCCTGAGTGCTGGGATTAAACGCATAAGCTACTTTGCCTGCCATGCTTCTTTTTTTCCCCCTTTATGTTCTAGAACAGTGGTTCTAAACCTTCCTAATACTATGACACTTTAATAGAGTTCCTCATGTTGTGGTGACCCCCAACCATAAAATCGTTTCATTGCTACTTCATAACTATAATTTTGCTACTGTTATGAATTGTAATGTAAATATCTGATATGCAGGATATCAGATATATGACCCCCAGAGGGGTCAGGACCCACAGGTTGAGAATCACTCTTCTAGAATGTTACACAGTAAGGATGGAGAAACAGTTATGAGTTCATGGGTTAGTGTCATTTGTGTGTGTGTGTGTGATTGAAGACAGTAATGGTGATGATAGAGAAATGAAGAGGAGGCTTCTGGTTCATATTTTAAAGGAATACACATGGGAGTAGTAACAGTCAGGGATAGTAAATACATAGCTGCATGATGGGACCCTGATAAGTCCAAAAGACAATGCCAGTCCCAGGAACATATAGGTGATCCATATGGAAATATGAAATTTTATCTCTTGATAGACTATTAGAAGTTCCATCACAAGGGGCCCTATTTCCATGGGTTACTAGATGATTAGAGTCGAAGCTTACTGTCCCTTTTGATGGGCCATGTGATCTCCATTATCCACAGTTCCTGCTATATCTTGTCTTCTATTTAGAGTAGTGATTCCTATTAGTTTTCACTTCTTTCACTTCAGTAGTTATGATTTCTAGAAATAAATCTAACGAACAAGTAAATGTTTTATGACATTCTTCTTTCTCTCTATCTGACCCTATTAGGCACTTGATTATAGACCCCTGTCCTATATCCGACTGATAAACTCCTCTCAATTAAAATCTGAATTATTTTCCCATAGAACAAAAATTAAAGTCTCTTTTATATGATAATCCTCTGACCTTGAAATCTTAATTAGACTTGATGGCACAATAAGAAATGAAACTCAAAATGATCAGACAATCTAACTTTAGCTCCAGAAGAAAGTCTTTGCCTGTAGTCTAGGTGCTAGAACAGACTATCAAATGCACACAGACCTCTAGCCAGCCTGAAGGCCAACAAGGCTCTTGAGCAACCCCAGAGTTCAGGTCCCCTTGCTGTGGTGGGTCCCTCCTTTACACTAGTGCCCAAGATCAACACTCTTTGGAGCCTTCCAAGAAAAGCAGAGCACAAAGCAGGAGCCCTATCTGTTCTTTCCACCATAGATTGATGATCCCCATTGCTCAAAAGTCAAAAGAGCCGTAAAGCCAAGAGAAAGCATCAATGATCAAGGTCTTTTTTGTTAGGGTAAGCTGTATGGACCAGTCTTCTAGTTCTGGCCCAGTTGCTCTGAGGATAGCAGGTTCCTAGTCTCTTTGAAATTTGTGTTAGGAACTTTCCTCCATAAAAGTTCTTGAGACTCAGCCAAACTCGAGGAATTTATGTTAAATACTCAGCAGTCATTACAGAGGAGAGATGGATATTTCTAGGAGGCATAAGTAGGAAGTCCCAGGAGGTTGACTTCTGGGTTATAGCTAGGGTAATGGTGTTACCCATAGCAGAAAATCATTGAAACTTAAAGTGATGGCACTCCTAATAATTCCTTTAGGACAAAGGTGTAAACAGGACTTCTAAGCCTCCTGGTGATACAGTCTCCTTCATTATGTGTAGTTTTCTCCACAGGACTCTAAAATGTCACCCTGGTGCCAGATAGGAGAGACACAGAAAAGATTGAGCAGAATTGGCCCCTCTAACAGGATGTTCAGAGTGCTTTCTCCTTCATACAATTTAGACATAGGTTTTGAAAAATACTAGCAAACTAGCTTTTGTTTTTTACTGTATCCTGGTGAATAGCTTATAGGGATGCACAAGTGAGTTTTTCAGCAAAGTTTTATGCCAAAACTATCCATGCCCCTACCTTGTCCTCTCCCCAATACATCTCATCCTTGCCTACACTTCCCTCAACTACAAACTATTCCCAACCTGGCATAATTATAAATGCTCTTGGTTGCTGTTTTGCCTGGCTGATGTCTCATTTGTGGAGGGATGCTAGTGTTAGCACACCAGTTACAGGCATCAGTAGTCTGGTCTGGGATGGACAATCCCATTTCATATTCCTGCAGAGGCCAAACAGCTCTGAAGAGGAGCTTAGCAAATACTTTGATCTAAAGTATCTGAAAGGAAATTGCTGATTCAAAGGAAGAGAAGGTCCCAGCTCATTTCTTTCTTTGATTTGAGAGGTATGGGGGTAGGAGAGCTTCCTTCCCACCTAGATTTTTCTACACTTCTTTGTTATGTATGCTTTAATCCTCCAATACAGTTCTCATTTTACTCATGAAGTAAGTGCCTCTGTACTGGCTCAATTATTTTTTTCAAAAGAATAAATACAAATGTTTTTCTTCCTGCAGCCACCACAGCTTTGCATGGCTTTCTTGGGAGCACATGCAAAACCCTTCTCCTTGCTCCTATGCTGAAGACCTTCTTCTCCAAGCGATGCAGAGGAGATGTGGTGTGAAGAGGTGTGGAAAAAGTCGCTTTCATACCCTTTTTTACAAGTTTTCTAGGCAGATACCCTCTCCCCTCATCCTCACTCTCCTGACACTGACAGACACTGTGTTCCTTCAGGTTGAGATTTTAAAAATTGGGTTTTGTTCACCACACAGCAAAAACCTGTCCGAGTTTTTTCCCCCACTTTGTGCCATGAATAAGACATAATATTAAAGAGCTTACAAACTTTTTTACTGGCAGTTTCCAGTTTTCAGATATTTATATTTGCGGGCATATATCAAGAAATGGAAGAAAGATTCATCAGAGGACTCCTGGGAAAATAAGTGTTCGTTTTCTTTCCCGAGGGAATTGTTGGCGAAGGCTGCAGGATGACTCTTTTAAATATGCTAACTCTCTCCCATTGTGCTTATTAAAATCACCCAGCTACTTTTGTTTGTCTCTCTCCACTTCCTTCAATGGAAAGCAAAGACACAAAGGACAAGAGAAGCCCTAACTTGCCCTTCATAAATATGGCCTATATAGCATCCCTTACAACTTAAAGGTAGACCATTATTTTGCTGAGGCCTGTTATTGTTCATTAGCACAAAGAGTGTGTAATAAATATAATGAAAGACTGCTGGCTTTACTCTATCTTTGTCATCGAAAGCAGCTCCATGAATAACTATGGGGATTTGTCTCCAAATGACTTATTTGCTTCCTTTCTAATAAATAACATGTAATTAGGGTAATATACTGTTTCCTAGTTATGTTGCCCATGTAGTGAGAGGGAAACAAATGCACAATTTTAGAAATGAAAGAATAGTAGATAATTTTTATATTATCCCTTAACGTATTTAGACTCATTATGCATAACTTAAACTGCTGGGAGGTCTAAGTACAAAGCAGGAGCTGAGGTTCCACATTTAATGAGTTTTTTTATTGCACGGGGCATGAATTACTACTCTGATACTATAAAACTGCAGCAAGTGCTCTGCATCTCCGATGAGATTCTCTTTGAGGAATGCACTCGTCAGTGAACTGTCAGCAATGGGATGGACTAATCTGATTTAGAAAGGATTAGGTTGGGAACTGTGCCTCTGAATGTCAAGGTAGCTACATCTCTACAGAGGAGTGGAATGTTTAACTCTTCACAGCCAGGGCCACACGTGTTAAGAGAGCCTGGTGAGACACAAGGGCACATCCATTACTGAGCATCAAGACAGAAACAAATTACGCTGATGGCCTCAAGTCCCTGGAGGGAAATCCATCTTCAGCCTGTGTTACTAGTGAACTACTGCCAACTTTGCCCCACAATTCAGAGCATTTTTCTGAGGGGGAGAGGTGAGGGGATCCAGGGAAGCCTCTACAAATTGTCAGAGAAGAAGAAAGGACAAGCAGCCACTCTGTTTGGTGACATTTCCAGCACCAGTAAGAAATGTAAGGACAGTTGGCCGAGCTGAGTGTGCAGAAGGCTGGACAGGGAAGAGAGGAACTAGCAACCATCAACCATCTTGGGGTATCATGTAGAGGGCTGGGGAGACCTTGACACTACAGGTGCTCTGTAGTCTGGGTTAGTTATTGTTGAAAACTAGATTGGCTATCATAAAACACAAGTTGGCTCAGCGTAGTATTTTAGCCCTGAACTTTGCAAGACAGAAAGCCATGAGGCTCCTTTTTGCTTAATACTTCCTCACCTCTCTCTAGACACCCAGTCCCATTCTGCTGGTTCATGCCATCCAGCAGGTTCTTCATGCAAGCATTGGTTGTGTACTAAATATGATATTATTTGGGGGGGGGGGAAGAACCTTTGGGCACTTCCTGCATGGTTCTGTTGTGACCCTCATGACATGGTCTTCTTAGTGATGAGTGGCAGATGAACAAGTGACATTGATAGGGGTCTTAGGGTACTTTGCACCTGGCTTTGACCCAAATTCTTCACATATTTTGACTCTAAAGCCTCTCTGTAATCCATAGATGGCCTAGCCACCCTATTCACAGCTGGGAAAACAAGGGACAGGAAACACTGAGCTATTTATTTTCATCCTGCTCTTAGAAAGTTCAAGACAGGATTTTGAACTTAGTATTCTGGCCAGAAAGCCCTTGATTTTGAGTCACTCTGATGATTACCTGCAGGTAACTGTCAGCTGCTTTCTCAGACCAGAATTAGCTGCCTAAGGAGTGTTGAACTCCATTGCTTTTCACACAGGAAAACAAAAGGCAACAGTCATCATACCAATCATTTGAAATGCAAATTTGAGACACAGAGTTCCAATTTCATTCCTATTGTTCATAAATTTAGAATTATAAGCTAAAGATAAAAAGAATGGGCATTTGGAAGGTAAAAATTTGGTCTCAGGTATTTCATGTCAGTCATATATATGGAAGAATTAATTTCAAAAGGAGATTAATTTCAGCAGAGAGCAGATGAGGAACGGAGCAAAGCTTTCCCTCAAATCCCATGTGTTCCCCACACCTTCCCTAAATGAACAGTCAACGGAGGTGACTAGGATGGGCTGACATAAGATGGGCTGAAACACCAGGCAGCTTTCTAAGCAAGTAAATTGGAAAACATAAAAAGGCGTGTTGGAACACCTCCTTTAATAATACATGCAGGAAAAGTAATTTCTATTAATTAGAGTGTACATTATTAATAAAGTATTTAGAACTCTTACCTTAATTTAGGTGTTACGAGGAAATTAAAGTGCTTCTAATTTCACCCTAAAGGTTGATGGCTGAATATTTAGAACAGCAAGCAAGAGCTGGCAAGCTGCAAATACACAACGTGAGGTGATGGGAAAGGCGGGGTGTGGAAGGTTACATGTGACATCGAGTAGCCCAGGTGCTGTTTCCACCATCATCAAACCCATGTGCAGCCTCCAGATATTCCACTGGCCCTTCCCCGTCAGTCTACCCGAAATGTTCCACACTGTCACCTCCATAGTCTCCCCATGAAGTCCCACACCATCACCTCCACGGTCTACCCCATAAAGTCCCACACCATCACCTCCACAGTCTCCCCACAAAGTCCCACACCGTTACCTCACAGTCTACTGCTCACATCCCACACCGTGAGTGAACTCTACAGGCTACCCCAGGGTCCCACAGCACAAGCTCCCCACTCAGGGAGGCAGTTAGCATTTTCTTTTCCCTCAGCTCTTCCCTTGGGCAGAGCTCCTACTGAAAGGGTGCACTTAATGCATACACAGATTTGAGGGGTCCCTGGAATCCATAATCTCTTCCTCATTGATGCCTAAAGTTTCTACATTTTGTTTCCTGCTATGGTTTTCTCCTCACTCACACCTCTCTACATGTCCTTCAGATCCATCTTCTAAGGCACTAAAATCTAACACTGAAAACTCAAATCTCTTTGGTCTGACATCTGTGGGTAATGCTTTGCACATATACTCAAGCTTACCCATGCTGCTCTGCTTCTGTAGCTCTGGTTGCCATTCCCCAGGGCTCCATCAAATGCACTTGGCCTTTCTAAAGGTCATCTGTGGGTCACATCCAGCTTAGACATCCCTGCTTTTCTGAGAGATGAAACTGACTTCATCGTCTGACCTGCCATTGTGCATATTGTCTCAATGGCAGGTTTTTCAATTAATAATGCATCATCATTTATTGTAACCATAGTTACTGTCATTATCCCTGTCTGTGCACCAGGGACACATTTTAGTACTTGGCTTATACTGTTCTTTAAAATCCTCGTAGAGCTTCATAATGGGAATCACTGTCCCCTCCATTCTTCAGACAAGGAGACTGGCACACACAGGTTTGGTGGCTTGGCTGAAGTCACCAAGTTGTTCTGAGACAGACTGTAAAGCACACACAGTCAATCTAAGAATGATCTCACTTCTGGGAAAGTCCCCTCTCTGCTGATTTGAATTTTGTGTTATTTGGAGTGATCACACTTCACTGTCAAGCACTTGGGGCTTTTGTCCAGCAGAGGAAAACATAAACTTTCGAAGTCTTCTTCTGCCACGGTGTTTGCCATCCTCAGCACTTGGGGAGAGGGAGCTGTTGTTATAGTACCGCCGTTCTCCCCACCGTCATCATGAAGGGTGGCTTGATTTCATCACTTTTAAGCATTTCCCTCTTCTTGCAATCCTCTCTTAAAAATACAATTCCTCACACGTACCCTGGAGATACTGATGCTTTCCCAATGCCTTTATGCAGATTTAGTGATTAGATTTGATGATGGAGAGAGAAGTAGCAAGAGAGATAGATCAGCTTTGCACAAACAAGCAGAGATGATGTCGTGAGCACTGAAGGCAAGCCACCACATCCCATTATCCACCTGTCACTGCCCCTGCCTGGTGGCATAATATTCTTGGTTAGCTATACAACTGCTAATAGAAAACATTAATGAATGGTTATAAATATTAATGGGTGATGAATAGTTGCTGGCAGAGCCTTGCAAGGCTTCCCTTCTGACTGCATTTATGCCTATTGAGAGCCTTTTGAAGATCACAGGGACCAAGGGTGAGAAGTGCATATGGAGAGAATAATGTTCATTATCTTATTAAACCCCAGTTCCTCACAGGGAGGTTAGGGGACAGCTGGCAAATTTGAGCCTTCATTTGCAGATAGAGGTTTTTTGGCCTACAGTAATTCCTTAATACACCTTAAGTCCGACTGGGAGCAAGTGGAGAGCTAAGAGTGAGCAGCCGAATACCTGTCACCTCCTTGTAGTTATCACATCCTGAGGCACATAGGGATGTAATGGCAGGGACCAATACAATTGGGCTCCCCAGGTAAACACCAGCACTTCAAGCCTCCTGCAACATTTTCCCTTCATGTTTATACCAAGAGTAATCAGTTTCATGTTATTATTTTATATGGAATTGTAACACAGATGAATACTGTGTTCTGAAGTTTTTAAAACATGTTCATGAATATCATCTCGATTTATAAGTTCTCTGTGCTCTCATGGGAAGATGGAGATAAATCAGTTCATGCTAGACTTCCACTGGGGTCATTCTGCCATTTAAGAATTCCCTGAATCTCATCTGACTTTGAAACATCTAATGCCCTTCCAGACAGGGTAAGAATTCTCCAGGCAACTGTGTTTTTATTCCATGCACTTTCTTATGATGAATTATTTGTTTAGGGCCCTTTTCAGTGTAATTCCAGTTGTGTAATTTCTGTTTCCCATCACATTTCCACTGGATGTGAGACTGAACATGGTTTGCAAATGTCATTCCCTGCCTGACCTGGCCTCTAGTGTTCTTTCTCTCTCCACCATGCTCTAGACTAGTGTTTCTCAACCTGTGGGTCACCTCTGGCAAGCGTCTATCGCCAAAACTATTTTCATTATGATTCATAACAGTAGCAAAATTACAGTTATAAGTAGCAACAAAAAATAATTTTATGGTTGAGGGTCACCACAATATGAGAAACTGTATGAAAGGGCTCAGCATTAGGAAGGTTGAAATACACCTTTCTAGACATAACAGTTTCCCAAAGAGTCCTTGGAATCACCAAGCATGCTTTCTCCTACTGGCCCTTGATTTTGCTGCCCTGTCTGGGGAGCTTTCCCCAGATGGGTGTGGTCTTACTCTTCTGCTGTCCCCTTAGCCACCACATGAACATGGTGTCCTAACTCTGCTTTCTAACACATGATCCGAAAGCCAGGGTTAATATCATAAATGAACTCAAGACTGAAAATTAGAAATTCTTTTCAAGCAGCCCCTGGAATTACCATAGTTCCATCTTGTCCCCTATGTGCTGTATGGTTTTCAAACATGGAGTCCCTCTGCCTGTCTCCTTTGCTTTTTCTGTTGGTCCCCTGCCTCTCAAGAGTGTGTCCCAGCTATATTCGTCATTATTTACAAAACTTTATGGACAATATCATTTCATTTTTACAAAATGGAGATAAATGTTACCACCATGAGACACCGTTAAAGCTAAGTCAACAAACCAAGGTATTTACACCAAGCCTGGTACATAGTGATTGCTCAGCAAATACAGAAAAACTCAACAGGCTCCTCTGATCCTTTTAATGCAGAGCAACTCAAATACTTTCAAACCCCAAAGCCAGCTTAGTTCCAGCCATCTTTGATGATACAAATCCTGAAGACAAAGCTTAGAATGAAGCCTCTTAGAAGGAGATGGGGAAAACACTTTCCAGCCACACAACTTACCCTGACAACATATTGCTCTGAGATACAAAGAACGATGGTGTGGACTTAAAGACAGCTCACAGTAGAGGTCCGTTGAATCTTCTCTGAAAAGCTGAAAGTTAACTGAGAGTAACTAGTAGCAAATGATAAGACAAGGGACATTTCCAGGCCACAGAATCAGAGTGTGATAGCTGAGAGTGAAAGCAGGATGTATTCCAAACTGAAAATGGAGCTCAGCTGGTAACGAGTCCAAGCCAGAGATGCTCTGATGCATATCTGATGTACAAGGTGAGCCCAAGAAAGTGATCTGGAACAAAAGCTGGGAGGTTTTTTTTTAAAATATGTGTGTGTGTGTGTGTGTGTGTGTGTGTGTGTGTGTGTGTGTGTGTGTACAAAGAGATGAAGCCATTGAATGTACTAGGTTTGGTATCAAGCAGCAATCCTGAACTTGCCTTCCTGAAAACTCATCATGAGTAGACAAGAGGGAAGGATTAGTGTGCAAAGAGACTATTAATGTTTCTGGACAAGAGAAGACAAAAAGAGGGAGTGTCCATAGGGAAGAATGAAGGTTACCGACTCTATCAAACCCACCAGGGGGTTTTCCTGTGTCATTTGAGAACTGAATTCCCTCCTGTGTCTTTCACAGCCCCAAGCAATCTCTCTGCCTCTCCACCCATCCCCTTATTATTTCCTCTCTTTTTAAACATGGATAATTCAGGCTGGCCTCAAACTCACAATCCTCCTACCTCTGTCTCCAAGTGCTAAGATTAGAGGACTGTGCTATAATATCATCTCTGAATATTTCTGTTAATCCAAGGCCCTAAGGAAATATTCAGAAACTAATGTGAATGAATCAAATAATTTGTCTTACGTTCAATTAAGTTTGGCAAATCTCATTTTTCTTGGTTATGGGTGGCAGCCTCTAGAACCTTGTCTCCTGAAAGTCTCTTGTATGTGTGGCATTGATAGAAACCCATTTGTATTACATGTTCTTTACCATCTAGTCCTCTCAGTGCAGCGGCTCGCAATTCTTCTGGACCCACACCCTACTGTAAAAAATGATCTGCCTTCTCTTAAAATGTCCTGCGTTTAACCCAGAGGCACAGGGAACAGCCTGGGGGCCAGCCTTGCTGCCCAAAGACTGGTAGCTGCCAAGAGCTCCAAGTCTGAACTTTTGGAAAGCAGTGAAGTGGAGTTACCAGGCAGGAGACATAGCTGTGCATTTTGATCCTCCCTTGATTTAGTTCATGGCCTTTGACAATACCCAGCATCCTCTGAACAGTGATACAGAGCAGAGCCAGACAATGTCAGTTACCTTTAAGCTTAGCCTAATCCATGTTTCTATTAAAATAGTCTCACAGGGCTTCTGCCCAATCACTAATGGTAAGTAAATTGTTGTGGTAGGAGAAACTGAGTCTGAACCCTGTGCTCTTAACCTTGTTCTTCCAGTTCAAAGCTTGAACAGATTTTCTGTCCCTTCATGGCTTGTGCCAGGATGGTACAACACATCTGTTCCTGTGTGTCCATCCCTTGATCCCTGTGCAGTGTGATTTAGCCAATACAAAAATAAGAATGTATTATCTTTGAATGCCATTTTTAACTTTATTTCATCTTTCTTAACTCTCTTAACAAATTTTGAATTCCCAGTATGATTGTCATTTATATTTGAGACCTGAGGAAATTAGGTGGTGGAGAAAACACAGGTGATTTATGTAAAAATAAAAAGACAGAATTTCATGTTGGTTGTGTGTGTTTATAGCCAGGTTCATGTTGCAAAAGATTGCAAAAAAAAATCTGACATCTTATAATACTATTAAATATCTCTCCATTTTAATATTATCATAAAAGTAATACCTATATGAGCAGATAGCAGAGCCACTGAAAATTGCCATCAAAATGCAAGATCAAGGTTAGTGGTCTGGAAAAAAAAGAACACCACTATAGGATGATTAAATGCCACAAGGAAGAGAATATAACTCTTGTTATATTCTCTGTGTTTGGAGCTTTCTGGTTAGCAATACCCATAGTTCACAATGCATACTGCTCCAGATTAATTGGGATCAGAGAGGTGAGTCTACCGAGGCTCTAACCTTCTAGTAAGGATGTCGGTAACTGGGCTGCCCAGGCCCTCCAGTCCTGGGGGTACAGAGATAGTCTTACTTTACCCAGTAATTAGAATCCAATTTTGCTCCTTCAAAACCCCCATTCCTGATGGGCTTATCAGTTCTATTACTGAAATCTCTGTTACATCCCAAAGCCTTTTATCTCTTTTGGCTGTTAGAATAGTCTTATTCTGTTTCTTTAGGATTCAGCCCTCTTCTTAAAAGCTAAGTCTCACATTTAATTAATGCCACATTCTCCTTCTCCAGCACTCTGGGTAGGCTGCAAGGAAGTCTTCCAGGGCCAGGCAGGCCAGAGGTGCTCCCTCATACACCCTTTTCCTTTCCTGAGCCTACCAGCCTACCAAACCCCTTCTTCGGCTGTTCTCAGCAAGCAGCTCCCTTGCCCTTGGTTACCTATGCTTCTCCGACTCTGCCCAGCCAGTTTTCTCTGTTTGAAAAGTGTATTTCTATGTTAACCCTGAACTCTACTTTCTCTGAAAGGCCTTGCTGACCTCTCACTTCACAATCCCATGGTGGTCTGTAATGTCAGAGTGACCTCGTGCTCATGTCTTTTGCCTGCCATGAAAAGGCTTACCCTATACAGTTCACTCAGGAATCTGTCAAAGGATTTAAGTCATTGATTGGGGCATCACACTCATGACCCAATCACTTCCCCAAAGCCCTACCTCTGAGCACTGTATTGGAATACAAGCCTCTTTGGGGGCACACTTCATATCTAAACCATAGCCAATGTAAAACAGAAAACTCTAGAAAGCAGGTATCTAAAGAAGTTGAGATACTCGATGTTAGAGGCTTGAAGCACCTCGGACAGTATGAATAGTGAGGATTTTCGATTCACCATCTTGTTTGTAACTATAACATCTTTAGCATCTGCATCGCCTTCATTCAGGACTCCCCTGGCATAAGAACAAAGCAACTGTTTCTCATCTTGTACCCACTGGAATGTCTGAATTATCTGTGTCTGAGTAGGTCTCCATACAAAATAAGCCTTCAATTAGAACATGCTTTCCTTAAAAATAAGTAAAAACAATTGGATTACCAGAAAATAAGAGCTTGGGAAGAGTTTCTCTGTACAGCTGCCGCCATTTAGGCCCGGGAAAGGGTGCAGTGTTGTTAGGACGCTGGAAGTGGAGGCTTCCTGTCCTCTATTCCTGGAGTGAGGTTGGCAGAAATGGGAAAGAAATCACTGCCTTGGTTTCTCTCTTCCTTTTCTCTTTCTAATATCGCCTATTGGCTGACTCTAACTGGAAGCCACCTGGAAAGTGAACCTAGGAAAACTGATCTGTTATGACGAAGCACAGCGTTACTTTACACAGCACAGAATACTGCTCTTGGAGCTCAGATACCTTAGGTTCAAAACTATTAGGTCAAGTGAGTACACAAAACTATTAGGTCAAGTGAGTACATTCCATTGTGTATCTAAAGCACAGAGTTTCTGGGAAAAGGGGAGAGCATGCAGCAAACTTACAAGATAGGGAACGGGGGCCAGGTTCACACTACAGAGTCTTCGGTGCTATATTAAAAAATGTTAATTCTCTACTTATCACAGAAAAACTTTGAGCAAAAGAGTAACATGACCAGACCATGTTTAAAAATGGTAAATGGGTGGATGACCATCTGAGCAAGGTACCTCCTTGCTGTGGGATGGTCTGTATGTCAAATTACTCTGATTGGTCAATAAATAAAACACTGATTGGTCAGTGGCCAGGCAGGAAGTATAGGTGAGACTAACAGAGAGGAGAATTGAGAGAACAGGAAGGCAGAAGGAGTCACTGCCAACCGCCGCCATGACAAGCAGTATGTGAAGATGCCAGTAAGCCACAAGCCATGTGGCAAGGTATAGATTTATGCAAGTGGATTAATTTAAGCTATAAGAACAATTAGCAAGAAGCCTGCCATGGCCATACAGTTTGTAAGCAACATAAGTCTCTGTATTTACTTGGTTGGGTCTGAACGGCTGTGGGACTGGCTGGTGACAGAGATTTGTCCTGACTGTGGGCAAGGCAGGAAAACTCTAGCTACACATCCTGGCTTGAAGTTTCATGGGGTTTCATTCTCTTCATCAGCTGGAAGTTCTAGAATAGCCACATTCAGTGATGGTGAACTGTCATAGGATATTATCCTTATGCATAGGACACTGGAGCAAATGATGGGCAAAGAATTGTCAGAACATCACAGAGAAGCCCGAATTTAGTCTGTGAGGATAAAGGAGGTGGAAGTACAGAGAACGGGTAGTTCAATTTTTTAGGGGAAGTTCTGGCTATATTTCTGTAAAGGGGTAAGGTATATGGTGTCAAGGAAAACTGCAATACTAATCTTTTTATAAGTATTGCTCTCTCCATAATAGATGTTACCCCATAAAAATAGTCACATATCTCCTTATTTCCAGAACTATAGCTTTTATTGAAAATAACAATAAATGACTCAAAAATCAAATCATTTATTTCTTGTGCATACTGTCAAACATTTAAAACATTTTTTTACAATGAAGCACATATGAGTATGACAGGAATTGATAAGCTAACTTTGCAAAAATTATTCATGTTTGTTTTAAAGGGAATAGTTCTTTTTTTAAGGGAATAGCATAATTATTCTCTCCTCCCTCTCAGATAGGTATAACTATGTTTATTCTTTTTTTTTCCCCATGTATACTCACAAAAAATGTAAACCGAATCCTTTAGCTAGAGTCATTGGATTTACTAGAATCTTTGTGGCTGCAGTAACTGGAGTTGCTTCTGCTTTTAAATATCACAATTTTCACTAGGGGAACAGATGACTGAAAGAAGAAAATACATGATAATGAATAAAAATATATAAGGCTAGAGTGCATTTTTTCTGGATGGAGACTTTCTTATGTCAATTTACTACTTACCCACACCATGTTTGTCTTTGGGAATAACCTCCTTAGTCAAGGAAACCGCATCCTCTAATCAAACTGCATGCACATGGCAGCTACTGATGCAGTAGAATGTGAGACATTGCCTCTTTATAAGCTGGCATGGAGATCCTTAGGGTCCACAGGCGACGATTGTGCAACTAGCCAAAAGGTATGAAGCATTCATCGTGTGACCTGGCTGTCCCATTAGAGTCAGGCACCTGGAAAGTTCTGTCCCTGAGACTGAAGGTTAGCTCCTGATAGACAGCGACACTAATGCATGGATCAGGAAGGAGATGGCTCCTACTGTGTTTGGTTGTCTTACATTACCCTGAAGGACAGAGAGCTGAATGAAACCATAGTTGATGACAACTTTAGAGGGTCCTGAATGCATAACAGGAAAAGCATTAAAACAGCCCAATAGTTTTATTATATACGTGTGTTAATCTTGTCCCTGAATAAGAAATAAGAGCAGAAGGACACTGCTTTTGGGTTATATCTATTTCTCAGTGAGAAAATGGCACAGAAATTCTGTTTGCCTGTCAGAAAGGTTCCTGTGCAGGCTACCACAGTAGAAATGGAGAATGAGAAATGTAAGATAAATTGAACTACAATGTGCCCTGCCAGCCACATTAACTGCTGGTGTGTGTTAATGCCTTAGGGTGATTCCACTAGTCTCCTTTCTTCAGCATTGTTTTTCAAGAGAATACTTTAAAAAATTAAACTGAATCCTTGATTGCATCAGGCAAAATGGTCTCTTTGATTAAGCATTGGTTAATTTGTACAGAATTAAAGCATCTAACTCATTCCTGAAATAATGAATGGCTGTGTGGTCTCAGCCCTGCTAGGCAGGACACATGCCAGTATTCAATATACCAAATTACCAAATTGCCAAGTTGCTGCTGAGTATCTACTAAATTCCAGGAACCAAACACAAGGTAAAGAAACATGAGGTACAATGTGCTTTTATTCCTGTCCTTAAGTAAAATTGATTTGAAAACAGCCAATGAAGATATTATTAAGAGCATCTTGCCTTTCATCCCACGTGTACACTTGCCAGCCGCGGGAATCTGGGAGCGCCGCCGGCTCGGACAGTATCTTCTTCTATACAGCAGCCACGGACCACATTTTCTGCTTCCTAGAGTAAATGCAGGACTAAGGGAGGGCACAGAGATCTCAACTTAAGAGTAAGTGTGTAGTCAACACCTCACAAATATCCACTTTTGTTGGCTGTTCATATTAGTGGCTTAAAGCTCATGGAGCACAAGAGAGGAAGTCTCTAGTTCCCCGGGAAAGGGAAAGCTGCAGTAAGGAGGTGTAATGGTTGAGCTATTTTAAAATGTAAGACTTGCCGGCCCGATGGGACGATCTGAAGGGCCTGGGTATGTCAGTGCAACTTAACTAATCCAGTCAAGTAGTTCTATTACCTGCCTAAAGCATAAAGAACAGAAGTCAAAATCAAAGAAAAAAGTGAACTTTCCGCATCTAATATAGAAATAGCACTTCACAAAAGGGGAAATTACTATCTCGTGACCCAGATTCCATCCCAAAGCTCTGCTTACTGCCCAATGATGATAACGATTGGGGCTGCTTGGCGGTTAATAGGCGAAGTCTGGAAGTATAGAGTCTTCTAAAAGCAGCGAACGTTCAGAAGCATTATCTTTCTGTAATATCTGAGAGTTGTCAAATTATCAAATCAGGGGGATAATTCATTCTGTGTTTATTTAAAGCTATGATGGTAAGAAAATTTCAAATTAAAACATACAGCATTCAATTTATTCAAGAAATATTTCCTGAGTAGCTATTATGTGCCACAAACTATGCCAAGCCTTGTGAATATAAAATAAAATAGACATTAATCCACAACCTGGAATTTTCATTTTAGGAGAGAAAGTTCATTATTTGACTTAGTACCAGCTCCAGTGGTGACTGCTTGGTGCAGCCAAGTTCCACTATACTTTATAAAGACCCAAGGGAGAAGATGGAAACCTTTCTAACCACACATAAAAGCAAAGAAAGAAATTGATCAAAGAAATAACTGGCATATTTAATGATACATGAATAAAAACTCGGTATTGGGCCATGGAAAAAAGATCCTAAAATGCAGCATAGTACAGATAGAGTTTTCACTTTTTCAGATGAGATACACTTTCATCTACAGTCAAAAGACAGAAGACACCAAAAGCTTCACAAACATCACATGAAAAAGATCTACCTCACTAGCAATCAAATCAATGCAAATTAAAATGAAATACTACTTTTGTCTATCAAATTAGTAAAAGAACATAAAGGATAGTACCCTGGCCAGAGAAGGATGTGGTGGCAGGGATGTTTTCATAGATTGCCGGCTGTCAGCAAATTGTACTGACCTTTCCAGAAAGGAATGTGGCAAGGTGCTATAAGTCCTCACTGGATACTCTTTGCTACTGAGAATTTTATTCTTAAAGTTTATCCCCAAGAACTTGTTGAGAAATTTGGGCAGTGATTTTTATACCAGCAGCCCCGAAATTTGTAATAGTAAAGCTTCCAAACTAGTAGCATAAACATCCCAAGGAGAAGATAATTAGATAAATTCCCATACGCTCTAATCCTACAATTAAATAATATTTAAAACAGCTCAACTATGATACCCTCTTGCAAGCTTGATAATGACAGTGATTTTAAGGGAGATCATAATACAATACTTCAGGGCAAAAAAACAAATTATTCACAGCTTAAGTCAAGGAAAATGTTTTTATTATTTAGACAAAACTGGATTTCCTATGTAGAAAATATAAAATCATTTAAGACATACTTTATTAATTAATAAGAAGCTTATTAAAATTATTTTATGAAATAACCCAAACATTTTCAAGCAATATAAACAGAACAATTTAAAGTTTATAATTATTATTATTATTATTGTGTGTATGTATGTGTGTGTGAGAAAGAGATATTTAGTGAAAGAGAGAGAAAAAGAGAAAGAAGTGGAGGGATATAGGTACACATTGCCAGAGCACATGTTGGGGGAGTCAATTTAAAGCAGTATGTTCTGTCTTTCTAGTGTGGGTTCAAAGAGTTAAACTCAGGACAACAGGCTTGTATAACAAATGACTTTACCCACTGAATCATCCTAGTGGCCCTATGTATGTTATTATTTTTAAGAAGATAACATTTAATATATCAGATATCAAATACTAGGGAGTTAATCATATAAAATATATGTACAAGTTTTTGAAAAAAAATTATAAAACATACAATGAATGCATTAAGCAGGACCTAAATGAAAGTAGCAATATAACTTGTTTATACACTGTAAGATTCTATATTGTAAAGATATCAGCATTTCCCAAATTAATTCATGACTTCAGTGAAATTTGCACTACAATTCCAACAAGAACTGAATTTGACTATGTATGTAGAAACAAATACAGCAGAATAGTAAGGCATTCTTGAAGTGGAAAAGTAGCTGGTGTAGACAGAATCTTCATGGTCTTTGGGTTGGTGGTGTCTGATAATATACTATGGAAATGACTCCATATCTCAACACATCTATATCTCATTCCTTAACAAAGGAATGTTATAAAAGTTAAATA
The DNA here is from genome assembly GCF_049852395.1 of Peromyscus maniculatus bairdii. Taxonomy (NCBI): domain Eukaryota; kingdom Metazoa; phylum Chordata; class Mammalia; order Rodentia; family Cricetidae; genus Peromyscus; species Peromyscus maniculatus. Next base: position 166,664,488 of record NC_134852.1, on the reverse strand, counting down.
TGAGAATATTTTTAAAATAATAATATACCTTCAGTTTATTACTGGATAATCAAAACTTTTTACATTTTATACACTGAGATGTCATTTGGCAGTTAGAAGGACTGAATCTCTGATTTACACAATAGAACAGACAGTTACTAAAACTACTTGTTAAGTAGAAGAAGCCTGAATCCAAGGACTGTGATACGGTGAGATTCTGTCCATGTGACTTCAGAAATTTAAAGCCATAGAACAGCAACATGGGGGAATTAGAAGCTAGATGTGGGAAGAAGGTCTGACCATAAAGTGGCACCAGGGACATTTTGTGGTATAGAATTGTTCCATGTCTTGATCAGGATTGTGTTTACATAAATGTAGGAATTTGCCAAAACTCACAGGCATATATACCAAGAAAACTGAATCATGTTTCATAGATATTGTGTCTCCATCAGCTTGACTTTAAAAACGCAGGGGAAGGGGTTTCAAGAAATTCCCTGGGAGGAATCCAGAATAGTTTGTGAAAAACCATCTTCTCTACTATTCTCTTCATTGGGTAACTTTAACAATTTTCATTAATTCTTTGAAAATTTCATACAATGTATTTTGATCATATTTTTTAACCCTTCCCCAATTCCTCCCAGAGCCTCTCCCTACCCTAACCCCCAGCTTCGTGTCCTCATTATTTTAAAATTCATATAGTTAATGTATGCTACCTACATGCTTTGGGGTATATGAAAACCCACTGGAGCATATTCCACATACCAAGGCCACACACTTAAACTGGCTTTCCCTTTCCAGTAGCTATCAATTGCCAATAACTCCTAAGCCAGGGGTAGAATTTCATGCCCTGCTTCCCTCTCCAAGCTGGGATTTTGTCTGGCTTAAGTAGGCAAATCTTATGCATTCTGTCACAAATACTGTATATTCACATGTGTAATTACCCTGCTCTGTCCAGAAAACACTCTTCCCTTGTAGTTATCCACTGCTTTTAGCTCTGACAATTTTTCTACCCCCTTTCCAAAATAATCCCTGAGACTTGGGAGGAGGGAGTATAATATAGATGTCCCATTTGGGTCTGAGCATTTCATAGTCTCTTAATCTTGGCACTTTGTGGGTCCCCATGTTAATCGCCATCTATTAAAAAAAGAGAAGCTTCTTGATGAAGATTGAGATCACTTATGGATATGAGCCATTAGGAGTTCGGTTAACACCATGTTCATTTAGCAGGATAATGGTAGCAGTTTCTCCCCTAGGGCCTATGATCTTTCTAGCCACAGGTCCTTGGCTTTGATGATGGTGTTAAGTATGAGATCCACCTTGTGGATCAGTCCCTAAAGCCAATCAGAAAGCAGTTGAGTACTCCCATGACGTTTGTGCCACTGTTGTGCCAGTGGACATGGTCTTGCCAGGCCAGTCTTCCATTGCTGTAGCTCATACTTCTCACAGCTGGGTAAGATTGATGATTGTGTATTCTTTCATTTATGGATGTTAGCCTTGAATCCTTAGACATGTTTTTCACTTGGAATATCAACAGATGCCAGGAACTTAGTAGGGGACACAGGGGAGGCTTTCAATGGAGGAAAGATGGAACAAAATGATTGAAAGAACTCTAGCCATCCTGAGAATAATAGATATGGCTCGGACAGGCCTTGTCCTCCCCCATTCCATCTGCCTTGCTAAAAACCATTAGATTATGTCTTAGGGTTTCTATTGCTGTGAAGAGACACCATGACAATGGCAACTCTTACAAAGGAAAACATTTAGTTGCGTGGCTTACAGTTCAGAGGTTCCGTCATTCATCATAGTGGGATATGAAAGCATGCAGGCAGAAATGGTACTGGAACTGAGAGTCCTACATCTTGAACAGTAGCCAATAGGAAGTAAACTGAGATGGTGGGTATGGCTTGAGAATATATGAGACCTCAAAGCCCACCTCCACAGTGACACACTTCCTCCAACAAGACTTACTCCAAAAAAGCCACACCTCCTAATAGTGCCGCTCTCTATGAGCTTGTGGGGGTCAATTACGTTCCAACTACCACAGATTACATTCTTAATGCTAGCTGCCAAGGTCTATTCCCTTATTTGGCCACTTCCTTGTTGTGGAATATTATTTTAAGATGTTACATTTGTTTATGCTGTGAAACATTTGTTTTAATGATGCAAATATGTGTTGCATTCTTTTATGTTGCATTTGTTTAAGTCTGTGAAGCTGTGTTGTTTGCCTGTCTAAAATTGATTGGTCTAATAAAGAGCCAATAGAGAGACAGGAGAAGGGATATGTGGGGCTGGAAGGCAGAGAGAATAAATAGAAGGAGAAATCTCTGGGAGAAGGTCGTATAGTGAGAAAAGAAGGTGCCAGCCACCCAACCACACAGCCAAACATGGAATAAGAAGGAAAGAAAAGATATACATAAATAAAGAAAGCTAAAAGCCCAGAGACAAAAGGTAGATGGGATAATTTAAGTGAAGAAAATCTTGTAAGAAACAATAAGCAAATGCCAAGCTAAGGCCGGGCATTTATAAGAAAGAATAAGCCTCCATGTGTATTTATTTGGGAGCTTTTTGGTGGTGCCCCAAAAGAGTAAGAGAGTAAAAAAAAGAAGAAAAACCAATTATACTTCCTCTTTCTCCTCCTCTTGAGGCCAACTACCAAGGTCCAGCTACTAAAATATTGAAGTCCAGCAATCAAAAACCCCCTTTGGCTCACCTAATTAGCATGCCCAATTAAAATTAAACTTATCATCCTAACACAGGGTATGCCATTTTACCTTTATAAATTCCCATTTTTCTATGGGCTACATCTGTTTGCTCTCTATCCAGAGGCAGTCCTATGTCTTCCTCTCCCCCAAGACAAATATCCTGCCCCCTTTCCCTTGTTTCCTTCCCCTTCTCTCTTACCCTCTATCTCCTGTCTTTGTGTCTTATTCCCTCCTCTGTCCCTCTGGGGCAAATAAATCTCCTTTGTGCTAAGAACTTGGTTTTGGGAGTCCTGAGCCAATACTTTCCATTTCAGTGGTATAAAGGTAAAGAGTAATACTAGAACAGGAAGAGCTAAGTGGGAGAGCAGAGTAAAGGAGGTATAACTAAAACATAAAGACCCTTTTAAAAAGTCAGGGAAATCTACCACTGTAGGAGCTTCCTAAAATATATGTCATATGCATATCAAAAGACTTAAGATAAAGTTACCCTACTGTAGGGGACAATGTCCTACTTGGTATCATAGGCTAACAAGAAGCCTAGAGCTATGGATGGATCACTTCTTGGAGCTGTTGGCCAGTAAAGTCCCACAGAACCTCAAGTATTACTAGCTATTGACATTGCTCTTGAGTATCTTCCAGAACTTGACAGTAAGACCCTATTACTGAAGATACCACATACTTGAGTTGTAGAACATGGAGAAATCCAGCAACATGGAGAAATCCAGCTGGTGGTACAGGAAGGCTCTATTCACGCTATTGGAGAAAGTAGCATATTTTTAAAAAGAACTTTTATCATATCATGTGTGTATGTGTTTATACACACACACACACACACACACACACACACACACACACACACATATGCTTAGGAATATATGCAGGCATGTTGCCATGTGCATAACTGCATTCCTAGCAAATATGCACATGCCTCAGTTCACTCAGTGAGGTCAGAGAATAATTTAAGGAGGTCAGTTCTCTCCTCTACCAGGTGGATTCCAGGGATTGAACTCAGGTTGTCAGGTTTGGAAACAAGTGACTTTACCCTCTGAGCTACCTTACTATCCTGGGAAGAACATCATACCAACCAACAGGAGAAAAATTCCATGATCAAACATCAAAATACAAGCCAAAAGAGGGGAAAAATATTATTTTATATATGTTAAAATTTTAAAACTACTATTTACTAATAGATTCTATTTTTTAAAAAAAAGAAACACATTTTTAAGGATACAACCTGGGGGGAAAGTGCTTTACAAAGATGCTATGAAAATTAATTTCTAGAATTTATTATAAAAGTTCTGAATTATGTCAAAAAAGAAAAAGAAAAAATCCCAGTGAAAAACAGAATGACTAAAATGGCAAGTGTGGTGGTTGAGGTCTCAGATGCTCAAGCCAGGCCCAGTGTCGCACTCTCTTCCCGCTGCCTGCAGATATGGATGTAGAACTCTCAGCTACTTCTCCAGCACCATGTTTGGCGGCATGCCACCAGGCTTCCTGCCATGATGATGATGGACTAAAACTCTGTACTATAAGCCAGCCCCAATTAAATATTTCCTTATAAGAGTTTCCTTTTCATGGTGTCTCTTCAAAGCAATAGAAACCCTAACTTGGACAGCTACAATATATAATTTAAAGACTAGGTTATAGGAACAGTCACCAATATATAAAAAGATAGCCAGGCTCAAAAATAGTCATGTAAATTAGTGAAATGTCATTTTACAGTTATCCCAGCTTAGCCAAAACTTGGGAAACCAATAATATCAGGTTTTGGTGGTGATTGGGAAGAATAACAACTGAACCCAGTGTTGTCAATGAGAATGCAAGCTGTAGTATATATCAATAGAAGAATTAAATTTAAAGGACTAGAATTGCTGAAAAGGAATGTGTGTTCTGGTGGTGAGGGGATACAGAAAGTTCTGGAAGTGGGGAAGGGAAGAGCAACCTACAGAAATTTTACTCTTCTGCCTCTGGGCTTCATTGCTTTACATAATGCCCTCCATCTATGTGGCTGCAAATAACAGGATTTTCTTATTGTCCAAGATTGAACAATATTACTTTATAGTATACAAACTCCACATTTTATTTATTCATTTATCCACTCATAAGTGGACAGCCAGGCTGACCCAATATCTTGGTTATTTTAAAGGATGTTACTAAAATGGGAACATGGTATCTAATCAACAAACTGATTTCCACGTCTTTGGTTAAGCAAACAGAATATAATTGCGTGTAAGTTACTTTCACAAATATGTGCTATAAAATGAAATCCATTACAGTGTACTCCTCTGGGGGACATTAAATATTTTTCATATAGACCAATTATTTCATAAACTTATTTGTAGTGTTTTATTTCAATATATCTATATTCTCCTGCTCTGGTGATCCAAATAAGCTGTTTTTTCTTCAAAATTCTGGTTTATACTCTGTTGTCACTGCCTCAAATTTGAGGCATTGAAACTTCTGGAGCAATCAAACTGAAAAATAATTAAAATTAAAATTTACAATACCAAGCATTTTGACAAAGAGTACAACATCAGAAGTATACTTAAAAATCATCCAAATTAATAATCAACTGGTAGAAATATCAGTGAGAATAACAACAAGAATATGAGGATGTTCATTTCAATTTCATTTAAAAATGTTCAAGTGCTTGTTGAAATACAAAAATATATTTAAACTCATCAGGACTCAGAGAATTGTGAATTAAAAACACTTTTCATTATTTTTCAATAAAATCAATTTAAATAGCTATAAATATATAGTAATTTCATGTTCGTTTAGTTGATAAAAATAATAGTTAATATAAACTTTTGATTAGGGTATTATTATAGAAATACACCATTTGCCACTGATAGAACTATATACTGTCTCGGTTCCTTGAAAACAAATTTCACAAATGCCTATTTAAATGTTGTATGTTCCATATACTGTAATTTCTTAATATTATCTGAAGAAATTGCCTTACAAATGGGAGGAAATGACATTTATAAAGTAGATCCTTACATCAGCAATAGTAGTGGCAAAATAAATGAATACAGGATATTATATATTCTAAACATCAATCATATTAAATTATCCTATGTGTGCTCTATATTCTACTGTAAAAGAGCTAAAAAAAAGTGATTTGATGTGTGCTGAAATGTAATGTTCTCTATGATGTATAGAGAAAAATATTTTACAGATTGGCTATTCCAATATACTTTAGATATTATAACTTTTTTTTTTTTTTTTTGGTTTTTCGAGACAGGGTTTCTCTGCGTAGCTTTGCGCCTTTCCTGGAGCTCACTTGGTAGCCCAGGCTGGCCTCGAACTCACAGAGATCCGCCTGGCTCTGCCTCCCGAGTGCTGGGATTAAAGGCGTGCGCCACCACCGCCCGGCTCGATATTATAACTTTTAATGATAGTTTATCTGGGTATAGAATTCTAGTGGAATTTTCTTTCACTTCAACAATTTTCTTTTTATTCTATTTAAATTTAAAATTTTGATTCCTATTGTTAGTGTAAAATCTTTTATAAAACTATTGTTCATAAATCTTTCATCTGTTGTTAATTATAGATGCCTATGATTTTCATATTATATCTAAGTATAGGCACATTATTATTTAGTTAACATTTAGTATGAATTTTCTCTTTTTTTGCAACTGTAACTGTTAATCTTTTAGATTTAGAATAATGACTTTTTATTATTAAATTTTTCATTTATGTTACATAGTGACCACAGTTTCCCTTCCCTCCTCTTCTCCTATCCCTTCCCCCCACTTCATATCTACCTCCCCACCCACTCTTCCTCTGTCAAAGATTTTTCTGAGAACTCATTTTTCTTCAATATTAAAAAATTCAGGAGCTGGAGAGATGGCTCAGAGGTTAAGAGCACTGGCTGTTCATCCAGAGATCCTGAGTTCAATTCCCAGCAACCACATGGTGGCTCACAACCATCTGTAACGAGATCTTGTGCCCTCTTCTGGCCTGCATGCATACATGCAGACAGAACACTACATAATAAATAAAAAATCTTTTTAAAAAAAAAAAAAAAAATTCAGCCATTTCTTCATATTATAACACTCCTATTCTCTTGCTAGAATTCCCATTAGAAATATGTTGGAGGAGCTGCAGAGATTTCTCAGCAGGTAGGGTGCTTGCCAACCAATCATGATAGCCTGAATTTGGATTCCTGACAATCATGTAAAAAGCTGCTTATGGTACTAGTGCCTATGACCCTAGAGCTAAGGAAACAAAGGCAGACAGACCTCTAGAGCTCACTAGGAAGCCAGTGCGGCCAATTGATAATCTCCCAATTCAGGGAGAGGCCCAGTCTCAAAAGACAAGAAAAAAAAAAGAAGAAGAAGAATAGAGAGAAATAGAAGGCACTCAATATATATACATACCTCACACACACACAACACACACATTTTATAGATGTTTTGGAGTCTCTTCAATTCCTTTAGTGCTTTTTATCCAGCACTAGCTCTCAAGTTTGTCCTGGCAGGTCCTTCATGATTATATAGCAACCTGTTAATTTTCTCTTTGTTTTGAACACTGTTGTTAATTCTAATGTTTTTTTTTCATGTAAATGATTGTGTTTTTCTGATCTTAATTTATATGTAAGTAAAAATCAATGGTTTTTTCATTGATACTTGAGATTTTGATTATGGTAAAAATACACAACATTAAATTTACCATTTTAGTCATATTTGTGTGTTTGTTTGTTTATGATTTTTCAAGACAGGCCTAGCTGTCCTGGAACTTGCCTTGTAGACCAGGCTGGCCTTAAACTCAAAGATCCACCTGTCTCTACCTCCCAAGTGCTGGGATTAAAGGCATGCGCCACCACTGCCCAGTTCATTTTAGTCATTTTTAAGTTTTCACTCTTCTGCTTATTTCTTTTGATCTACAAATCTTGTTAATTTTAGTGTGGAAACATTCATCTATTTCTGTTGCTGCCTGTGCCTTGGGTATCATGTCTAAGACATCATCACTGAGTTTAGTACTAGGAGATTGCTAATGTTATCTTTTAGGTATTATATCTTGGTCTTAATCCATTGCAGGCTCATTTTTATCTGTGGTGTACTATATGGCTCTATTTAGTTCTTTACTGTGTAGAGGCACAGTTTTTCTAGTGCTATTTGTTGAAGAAACTGGCCTTTCTCCATTGTTCAAGCTTGCTACCTGTCTTAGGGTTTCTATTGCTGTGAAGAGACACCATGACCATGGCATTCTTCTAAAGAAAAACACGTAATTGTGGTGACTCACTTACAGGTCAGAGGTTCAGTCAATTATTATTATGGTGGTAAGCAAGAAAGGATTCAGACAGACATGGTGCTAGAGAAGGAGCTGAGAGTTCTTACATCTTAACCCACAGGAAACAGGAAGTGGTCTAGCTTACTGGGCATGCTTGAGCATATATGAGATCTCAAAGCCCACCTCCACAGTGACATACTTTCTTCAACAAGGCCACAACTTCTAATAGTGCCACTCCCTTTGGGATCATTTTCTTTCAAACCACTCCTGACTCCCAAAGGGTTGTAGCCATATCATAATCCAAAAATGCATTCAGTCCAACTTCAAAAGTCCCCGTAGTCTATAACAGTCTCAAACTTATTTAAATGTCTAAAGTTTAAAATCTCTTCCGAGATTCAAGCAATCTCTTAGCCATAATCCCTTATAAAAATCAAAACCCAAAAGCAGATCACATACTTCCAATATATAATAGCACAAAATATGCATTATCACTCCAAAATGTAGAAAAGGGAACATAGTGAGGAAATACTGAACCAAAGTAAGACCAAAAACCAACTGGGCAAACTCCAAACTCTGCATCTCCATGTCTGATGTCAAAGCACTTTTCAGATCTCCAATTCCTTTCTCTGTTGACTGCAACATACCTCTCTCTTTCAGACTGTTTCCACTCCCTGTTAGCAGCTTTCCTTGGCAGTATCCTGTGGCTCTCGCATCACCAATGTCTTGGGGTCTCCAAGGCAATCTAAGTTTCTCCTTCATAGCTTAACATACTGATCTTTCTGGGCCTCCATTCAGGGATACCCCTGACACATGCCTGGCCTCAGTGCCTTTCTTCTATCCTTGACTCCACAACCATGTAGCCGAAGCTGCCAAGTTCTGCTGCCTACAGGGGCTAGAACATGACCCCCTTGTTCAGTTACATCTCTACCACCTTTCTCTTTTCAATGCTTTCCTTCACTGCCTATGCTTGACTGTCCTTAAATTGGATCTGTAGATTAGGCTGGCCTCAAACTCAGAGATCCTCTAGCTTTTGTCTTCCAAGTGTTGGGATTAAAGGCATGCACCACCACGCCCAGCTCTAAGCTTTCCTTTAGTTCCTTTTCACAAGTTGGAAACTTTTCTAGGCAGGATCTTGCCCAACTCCGAGATCACCACTTCCTTTATTCCATTTCTAAATCTGTTTACCTCCTTGAACACAAGACTAAACTCAATCCTACTTCTTGGTGCTGCTTTTCTCCTCAGATTGTTTTCTTTGCTCAGCTCGCTCCTTTTCATTATAATTCTTTATAAGCATAAATACTAGTAACCACATGACAGAATCTATACTAGGCTGTTTTGAAATTTCCTCTGCCAACAGAATTAATCAAAATCTCTTCACAATAGCATCAGACTCTTTGAAAAAAGGGCAAAAAGCAGCTACTTTCTTCACCAAAACATCACAAGAAAGATCTCTAGGCAACATACTAAAATTCTTCTACTCTAAAACAGCTTGAGCCAGCCACCACAGTTCAAATTATTATCAGCCATTGTCTTCCATGCTCCTATTAGTATGGTCCATTAAGCACTGTTTAAAGCATTCCACTGCTTTCCTAACCCAAAGTACTAAAGTCAAAATTCCTCCAAACAAATCATGATGTAGTGTATCACAGCAATATACCAGTCCCTGGAATCAACTTCTGTCTTAGTGTCTGTTGCTGTGAAGAGACACCATGATCATCCTAACTCTTATAAAGGAAAACATTTAATTGTGGTGGCTCACTTACAGTTCAGAGGTTTAGTCCATTATCATTATGGCAGGAAGCAAGGCAGCACTCAGGCAGACATGGTGCTAGAGAAGGAGCTGAGAGTTCTTACATCTTGACTCACAGGCAACATGAAATGGTCTGTCTCACTAGGAGTGGTATGAGCATATATGATTTCTAGCAGAGGATGCAATTCTTTTACTTCAGTGTAATGCACAGCTTCACCTGGATACCCTTGAGGTTTAAACTGTGGCCTCCTCATCAGTGTACAATCCCATGACCTCATAGTTTGAAGCCTGTGAGTTTCTGCTACATTCTCTCCTGCAAAATTCTTACATATGTTTTAAGTGCTATTTTGTGCTTTTTTAAAATTTAATTTTTTAAATTAAATTAAATAATTTCATTAATTCTTTAAAAATTTCATACTATGTTTTTTTTTGGTCATATTCACCTCTCACTCTTCCTTCTAACTCCTACAAAATGAACCTCCTCTCAACCTCATTTTTAGTAACTTATCAAATCCAATTTGTGCTGCCCATGGTGTGTGGAATAATAGTAGGAGATTTACCCTTGAGACCTTTCAGCTCCCATCATGGGTTCTTGGCCAGATTTTCTGTACCATGAATGGGTTTTCTCCTGTAGATTGGGCCTTTAATCCCATCAATCGGAAAGCAGTTTGTTACCTCCATAAAATCCATGCTACTATTATACCCAAAGGGATGTATAGCCTTTGCAATTGTAGCTCATGGACTTTATAACTGGACAAGACTTTTAATTATTTCCCCATCCCATCCCAGTAGCCTGAATATCACCTATCAGAGCTAGCCAGCAAGGAGAAAACTTTTTCGATAGTAACAATTTGATTTCCTCGTGTCCTGTGACCAAAGTTTGTGGTGTCTTCATTAATAGGATCTTATCACTGAGTTCTGGTGGGCAACCCAGAACAGTGACAATTGCTGTGGGATATCCTCCTGTATGTTCTGAATATGTGTTGCTCTCATTGGTTGATAATAAAGCTGTTTGGCAAATGGCAAAGCAGAATAAGGTCATGCTCTTTCACTGGATCTTGAGTTCCCCAATTTGCTTGGATTGTTTGGCCAGCAAGCTCCAGGGGTCCTCTAAGTCTGCCTCCTCAGTTTTGGGGTTACAGGAGTGCCTCCATGCACACAGTTCCTTAAACTGGTGCTGGGGGAAAAGACTCAAGTCATGCTTGCAGAACACACACTTTACAGACTAAACTATGTTCCCAGACGCCTCCACCACAAATTTCATAATTGGTACAATCAAACTGAAGACAGAGATGAAGAAGGGCAGAGTCAGGGCAGATGCCAGCCAGCTGCTGAGGAAGGAAGCTGTGTAGACAATGAGGTGACATGCCACAAACCACATGGCAAAGCACAGATAAGAACTATGGGTTAATTTAAATGTAAAAAGCTAGCTAACAGTAATCCTGAGCCATCAGCCAAGCATTTATAGTCAATGTAAGCCTCTGAGTGGTAATTTGGGAAGTGACTGTGGAACAGGGCAGGACAGAGAAAAGTCTCTGTTTACAGACAATAGCCTGTACTGTTTTAGGAAAGCCACAGGATTCCTCTGACAAACTACAAGAGGGGAGGTCCTACATCTAGCACTAGGGTTTTTATTTGGAAGCCTATGGCTTCTGGGAAAAGCATTATCCCCCAAGTAAAGCAACTTCAATGAGACTTTATATTCAGCAAGCTTATAAAATAGTAGATTTCCCTGTGGCTTTTCCAAATAACCTAAGTGAGTTGTTGCTACCTCCACCCCTCCGCTGCCCTATCCTTTCATCCTTCTCCTCAATATTCCCCTTTTCTCCTTTATATTCATGGTTTATTTTTAATGTGGCATGGGTGAGCTCTTAACTGATATGGGGACTCACAATGCCTTTCCATAAGAAGTTTAAAATAATTTTCCAGTTGAGAATAAAAATATATTACATTGTACTCTGAGAGGGTGGATAGATGGGATACACTGGAACATCTATGCCAGTTTCGCTTGTGAGGATAGCTAAACAGTATGGTGTGTACAAGAGAGAATAGTACATGTAACACTAGCTGAAATAGTGATTAGTATTACTATGCACAGTAATATCACCAACAAGGAAAGTGATCAGAATTCTGTGCTGCCCCCAATGAAAAACCAATGGATGCATTCGTCATGACTAACCTGAGTTCCTGAAGCAGTAACCAATCAAGAGAATTGAGTAACTGTTTCTGAATAATGTTTTTCTAGTTAGCATGTAAATTTAAGAATTATTGTATTTATATAATATGCTCAAAAGGCACTATTTTGTTATACATGAACAGTATGTCAACTCTGGAAATATCTTCTTAGAGTCATTTCATATTTTGCTGATTCTCTTTAGTAACCAATGGCCAATGATGATACACTTAGTCTAAAATGCTTCATTGGACTTATAAACCTTGGCTAAAATCTTGAAAAAGCTAATTAAGAATTATTTAGGGGGCTGGAGAGAGGTCCTCATCAGTTACACCTGTTTGCTGCTATTACAAAGGACTGGAATTTGGTTTCCAACATCCATAGTCAATGACTCTCAGCCAACTGTAACTCCAGCTCCAGAGGATCTGATGCCCTCTTCTGGCCTCTGTAGTCAGTTGTACATGTGCACGCGTGCGCACGCACACACACAGGAGAGAGAGAGATAAATATAAAATATGATAAATCTTTAAAAAACACTTTTATCCTTGAAATATAAAAAATAATAGTTAATTAGTATTAATTTGAATATCACTTATAAATACTGTCTATAGCCGGGTGGTAGTGGTGCACATCTTTAATCCCAGCACTCAGGAGGCAGAACCAGAAGAATCTCTGTGAGTTCAAGGCCATACTGGCCTACAGAGCAAGATCCAGGACAGGCACCAAAACTACATAAGAGAAACCCTGTCTCTGAAAAAAAAACAAAAAAAAAACCTGTCTATAGCAGATGCTATATTTTTGCTGATTTCTTAACATCAAAAAATGTATTATATTAAATTCTCATCAAAGATGTGTGCCCAATTTTATCCTAATTCAGTGTCCTCCCTAGTTTTCTGATATTGAGTTTGAAGGATGCACACCATATTATCTTTTTAGGTTATTAGTCTATTAGACATCCAACCTATATTAAAGAGCCCTAAGACTTTATTTTACTTTCCTCCCATATATTCAATTGGGCCACGCCACTTACAACAAACTCAAATGCTGCTAAAGCTCCTGCTTCTGGGGAAGGGGTGGTGTGGTTCAGGTGTTGCATTATGACAACAGCACATTGCATTAAATCTAGATGGAGACAATAAAATTAATTCTCCTTATTTTTTTGTGGGAGCCCAAAAGAGCTTCCTAGTGAGGTCTGAGCTTGCTTTACACAGCAGGGCTGCATTAGGGGATGGCTTGACCATATGCATGGTCATCATGTCTCTGGGATGATCTGCACTTGGCTGTGCTGGGGGGAGGTCTTTTGCTCCACCCCTTGGCATTCCTTTAGAGGCCCTTTAGTAGAGACAGAAGGGGCTGGTGGGTTTTGACCCAGCTATCCTATGTTTCTAACTGTCTCTCTCCTCTATATTTCTATCTACATACTTCTCACTTCTCCCTCCTCAAGAGTACCTTGGGGGAAAAAGAGGGAGCAGATCTCCCTCAATTCTTCACCATCTCCAACTATAGCAAACACTCACATTGGGGATCATATACATGTTCTATCACACAACAATTTTAGGTCGAGTAGGGAATAGTTATAAAGACTTAAACACATTCCCTGCTGAGACAAGCTCTCCAATACAACTGTATTCCTCACCTCCTGTGTTCTCCTTCTCGTTGGCATTCTCCATATCACCTATAGTGTTCCTCATCTCACCTGTCTTCTCCATCTCACCTGTGTTCTCTCACCTATGCTCTCCCACCTTACTACAGTTGCTCACAACATTTCCTGCCTCAATTAAGAAGTATAAAATCCACTTCCTGTTGTTTTTGTGATCATTTGATTTGGATGTGTACACTGGAGTGAGATGGTTGAGAACTTAAACTAGAGAACATTGACTTCCAATTTTTGCTTTACCAGCAATTCAGGCTCCAGCCTCAGGGAATGACATCATCTTCAAGAGTACTACAGTTTCAGAGCTGCTCTCTTTGCTTGCCCATTCTGCATGAGGGATGATCAGACTGCTTTTGTGAATGGTAGATTCTGTATAAGTGGGGCAAAAGACAACTAACAAAAAGATTCTTCAAGTCAATAAAGAAAATAGAAAAGGCAGGATGACCAAGAGATACTCACTGAAGGTGAGGCTTGTATCTCTCTCCTATTTTAGTATGGGCCCACTTATTTTATGAAAGAATGCTGACATTTATGGGGAATTGTGCCAAGTCCCACCCAACCTGTCAAACAGTCCTGAATAGGGGAGTGAGGATTGAAAAAAGACAGTTGGGAAAAAAGAGACAGAGACATAAAAGTAAAGGATAGAGACACAGAATCCATTCGGGAAGACTCTGAGTAAATACTGCAGCAGCCCCAAGTTTATTTCTCACAGCCTTTTCATACCCAAAGCAAGGTGGGCAAAAGACCTCCCCATCTCAAAAACACCATGGTTCAAGGAGCAAACAAGTATAAATGCCTCCTTAATTCTCAAGACATCTGGTAACACACCTTTGACCAAACATCCTGTTATTTAGCCTTGAAGAGCAAAACATCTAGTAGCCATGCCTTTGGCCAATCATCCTGCTATCCAGCCTTAAGGGGCAAAGACAAGCTTGAACTCTCAGACTTTGAGTCAAGATGGAATCAAGCCACAAGCTGAAGTTACTTTGGGCTCCCAGAGAATTGTTGCATGAGATTACCTGTTTTACTTCTTATTTTTATAAATACCTTCATCATTGATTAATTCCTACTTTTCCTATATCTTGTTTGTATGTCTTCATTCTAGCAATTGACCCATTGTATAGTTAGTATGACTCTCTGGGGTAACAGTCATATTGACAATGCTTTCCATAACTGTAGGGACACAGATTAACTTTAACTTTTGTTACTCCTTTGTGTGAATATTTCAAAGTTTATGTCTCCATAGTTCAAAATAAAAAACTGCAAAATTTTTGTCTAATCAAAATATTCAGAAGAGGTTTATGTTAAAATAAGGGGTCTATTGTGCTTCAACTCTGGATTTAAAAAAATGGCTGTAGAAGATCACAGTAGAGAAATCAATTGTTATCACCCATTGGCCCAGTGTGACTGGTTCCACTTGAAGTTTCAAGATCTCTTTTAACAATAGCCAAGTTCTTCAACCAAAACTTGAAAAACAGCCTAAGATCATCTACCTACTATTGTCACATTGTAGTGAATGTCGTGCACATTTTCCCCAATGACAGAATCATTCAAATGACATCTTTAGCTATAAAGATAACTTATCAAAGTTGTTCTCAAACAGTTGATTTACCTTTAGCTTCAATGCCATAGCTGCAGTAACGGTGCCCTTTTAGGTAGGAAATGCCATGGCATTTGGTCTCGTCACAGAGACATTGCATGTGAATTCATTTTAAAGAAGAAATGATTAAATACTTCCTTTAGAAGAAAAAGTAGAATTGAATTACTGCTCCCAAAAATGAAATTATGATCGATGAACTAATTAGACTCTGAGATTTCCTCAAGGAGAGATGACGGAAGGGATGAAAAATTCACATACACTACTCAAAAGAATAACTAAGTACTTACTGCAAACGAGCTGAGGGAGTGAGTAATGTTCAAATGAATAATTTGACAATATAAACCGCCATTGGAGGGTCTGCCATTAAATCGTCATTAGAACAGCCTCTTGCTATTGAGCAAAATTTTTATGAAGAGAATAAATATTGCCAATCACATTGAGAAATGGAATTATCCTTTGTAAGTCCCAAGACACAATCTCCAGGGAGGCTTATTACAATACTATTTTTAGAAAAGGAGGACAACAACAGTCCACTGACTTCTATACCAGCCATTGGATGAAAAGAAGTGAAAAGTTACAGACTGACAGTCCTGTGTATGGAATAAAGGGAGTCCTTTGAACTCAATAGTTAGAGAAAAACAATTCTTCTTTTCAACAACTGGTTTTGAATCTTATTTAAACAATTGTTTGAACCATAATTAAGTAGCTATATTATTTATTATAATAGAAGTCTCCCTAAAATGGTTAAGTTTTTCCAAAGACAATATAAACTGAAACTAAATAATTAATAGTTATACTGACTGTTAGAAAGAAAGAAGTGAAAGTAAATGTGTAAGTCTGGTCAATAGTTTCAACCTTCCAACCAAGAATTATGATTTGCCAAAGAATATAGCAGACACTCTGATTTTTTTCATTTCTACCAACAAGATTCATCTTAATAGAAAGTTAAGTCTCAGAACCAACAAATCAACAACTGCCTCCATCCCTGAGAATCAGCCATGACAACTATGAAAAGATCCAAGGTCTAAATTGCCAACCAATATATAATATATACACACATATATGTTGTATGTATCAGAGAGAAGTGAGAAGCTTCATAAGCTGATAAAATTACCCCCCTAATAAAGAGTCCAACAATTTACAAGTCAGCAAATGGCATCCACTTCAGCAAAGGTCCAATACCCAAACAAAATCATCATGGAAGTTTCTGTTTTCCTCAATCTTCTAATTCTAATCTCTGTTTTCAATCAGCCAGCAAGTCCTTGTGCTATGCTTCAAAGTTACATTCTGCATTGGACTCCCTTCCTCCATCTCCAAGGCTGTGATCAGTAACCTTGTGCTGCTATTTTTTCCCTGATATACTGCAGTCAGTCATCACCCACAAGCCATGCTCTAAACAGAGTGGTCAACTCTTGTGCTTGACAGCTCTGGAGTGTTATAGACACACTTGATTTTAACTCTTGAACTTGGCCTGCAGGAGTGATCTGGCCCATTCCCACCCCTCTGGTCACCCTCACACCCTCTCCTCTTCATTCCTTCTTCTCCTTGCTCTCCAAGAGTACTCACCTCCTTACTAACTCTAAGAGACTTGAGGTTTAATGGTCCCTCTCCCTCTCCTTGTCCCCTCACCTCTGGCTTTTCCATCTGTTAACAAACTATTTCCTTCTAATTTGGAGTGATTTCAAACCTCACCTCTCAAGTATAAGTTCCTGTGACTATTTTTCCCAAGAGCTTACAGGATTACACCCCAGCCCAGCCTGTTACCAATTAGCTGCTTGTGTTTCTCTGCTCGCTAAGTAAGCTAAGCGCCTTGAGTACAGGTAAGTCATCTCACTATTCACATGGTGGTTAATTTATTCCACAAAGACTTTGATCTACTAGCATAGTAGTATTCTAGGTGATGTGTCCAAGTGAATAAAGTAGTATTAAGTTTCTCTTCTATTAGAGCACATAAAACAAATGTGCCCCAAAATCCTAACAGAGAGAGTAGGCTACAATGATAGGCAAGTATACAGGGTATGAATTACAGGGAAGGCATCTTTGGAGAGAAGCCTCTTGGACATTGAGTGGAGTGAGAACCATAGAAACATCCAGAGAAAGATAGACTCTTTGCCAGCATTATGTATTCAAGCAAAGGAAGAGACAAATGTGTTGTCTCCAGTATCTTACTTGCTGCTAATCTCAGAGCATGGTACAGTCTCCTCCCTCCTCAGTAATATTTATTATATTCAATAAATGTGTGTTCAACACATAGAACTGAAAAGCACCCCCTCAAGGTGTTGTGTAAGAATGAGTATTTCAAATGTGTTTGTTAGTGTATAAAATTTAAAAAAAAAAAATGGATGCCCAGGTAAGTACAAAGATTTAGTGTAAACTGCACAGAATACCAATTGTTTCAAAAGGGAGAAAATGATGCCTAGCATGGTATAGATCCACCCTCATAGAAGATGGCAGCAGTAACAGTGAAGGCATATAGACTGGGATGCTACTGGAAAATCCTCAGGAAAGGCAGAGCTGACTTACCAAATTCACCAGCATAGAGTTAAATAAGAATGTTTAGTTATTATAAAAAGATATGACTCACACTGATAACATTTATTATATTAACTGTAAGATTGCCAGATCAACCAGTAAAATGACCTTTTGAGTTGATTACTGTCCTTCAATACAATTAATCTCCTATGTAATGGATTGAGTCTAAGGGTAACAGGAAAAGGCCATTTCTATGTATGGGATAATTCAAGTGGGTATTATCAGCAATGCATTTCTTAATGGAAAGTGCTTTCCTTCACGTTGTCTTGGTCACTGTTTTATTGCTGTGAAGGGAAACCACGACCAAGGCAATTCTTATGAAAGAATACATTTAACTGGGGACTTGTTTGCAGTGTCAGATGTTTAGTTTTTATCACCTGGATGGGAAGCACGGCAGGCTGCATGGCACTGGAACAGCAGCTGAGAGCTACATCCAGATCTGCAGTCAGGTTGGGGGTCGAGGAGAGAGACTGGACCTGGCATATGGGCTTATGAAACCTCAAAACACATCCTCAGTGACACACTTCCTCCTACAAGACCACACCTACTCTAACAAGGACAAATCTCCTCCTAATCCCTCTCAAATAATGCCACTCCCTGATGGCTGAGTATTCAAATATGAGCCAATGGGGCTCATTGTTATTCAAACCACCACAATAGTACATTTCAGACTTTAAATCTCACATTGCCATATGATTTCATCAACCAGTTTTCAAAGTTATGAAACATCTCTACACCAGAATGCTAAGTTTCTACTACATTATTAGAAGTAAATGTCACCCAAACAACTATGCAGTTACTTTTCAACTTTAGTGTTCATATTTTCTTATCGCTTCTCCCCCAGAGTCCACCCTCTGAGGTGCCAGTGTTTGCTAAAATCCCACCTGGTATAGTGGGTGCAAGTTACTTCTCATTAATGACCTTATATTATCTGTTAGTGTATTTTCTGAGTTTTTTCAGAGAGGATCCAAATCCTCTTTCTCGTGTATTCATGGTACTCTGATTATTACCATTGTGGACTTTACTTATAAAATTCCTATTGATTCATTATTGAAATTCAGTAGCATCAGTCATTGGAAGTGCCTACTAATGCCTTCCTTTTATCTTTTGAAAACAATACAGGCAATAATCTTATTCAGGAGTGTTGTGGTTTCTACAGTCTCCCCATATCTCATGTCACATCCTTACCAAAGGTGACTTAGAAAGGAGAAACTCTCTACTCAACTGAAAAAATGAAACTCTGTGTTAAAGGAACCACACTCCCCCAAACACATCTTAAATTTTCTAACTCACAGGTAGATTTTTTTTCATTTTCAATTAAATATAGCCTATTACTTTTTATTTGTGTTTAGAAATTTTCTTTTTTCTTTTACTAGAATTAAACACTGTCATAAAAATGTACCACATTTCCAATATTTCCATAAAAATTCCAGTATCTCTTATAATCTTGACTTTTCATTACTTAGTACTTTCTGAAGGCTGTAGCCTAGCTCTTTCTCTGTCCCACTAGCCAGCTCCCAAATAACAACACAGAGACATTATTATTATGAAAGCTCAGCCTTTAGCTTATGCTTATCCCACTAGCTCTGATAACTTAAACTGTTTCTATTCATCTATGTTTTGCCTCAGGCTTTATACCTTTTAGTCATTTTGTATGCCTCACCTTTCTGCTTCCTCTGTGTCTGTCTGTCTGGCCCCTGGCATCTCTTTTTCTTTCAAGCCTAAATTCCTCCTCTTACTTACTCTCACTGTCCTGAAGTCCCACTTATATCTCTCCCCCTGCTACTGGCCATTCAGCCTTTTATTAGATCAATCAGGTGCCTTAGAAAGGCCAGGTAAAACAGCAACAATTTTACATAATTAAACAAATGCAATACACCATTACATAGTTAAATATTCTACAGCATAAACAATGCAACACATCTCTACATAGTTAAACAAATGCAACCATCTTTGCATAGTTAGACAAATATTCTGCAACATTTCCCCCTTTTGTCTAAATAAAAAGAAAGGTTTAGTTTTAACATAGTAAGACTATATACAATATGAAGAATGATCAAGTAGTTTAGCAAATTCGGAGAAAATACTCCATTACCTATCCTGTCTTGGGAGTCCAAAGTTGTGTACCTAGTTTACTTTCCATCCTAACTTGTATTGCTAACCCAAAATTATCTTTTTAGACTTCAAAGCATCTTTTAAATAAACAATTTAAGCTTTTATGTTTCTCAGCCTTATAAATTTTACATCTCTTATGTAAGTTTCTTTTTTGAATTTATTAACAAGGAAAACTATAGCTATAACTCTCTCATCTTCAACTACATCAGAGACCTGAGAAGGATATAACATTACCTGATTAAACAGAAGTGCAGAGCAAACAACTTCCCAAACTATAGAAATGGCAGAAGCAGCTGGCTGCCTGGTTCCTCTGCAACACCGCGGCATCCATCGTTGGCCTAAAAGCCTAGAAACTCTGACAGACTTTTCTGTGAAGCAAGAATTTTAAAGGACTGTCCCACCTTGTCTTGGCAAATTTGGCCATCTTTTTCCTTTGTGTACAGCTTGTCAAGTTTGTGCAGTATACTGTCAGCAGTAGAGGCAAGGGCAGTTTCTTGTCCCAAACGATTAACTTTGCCACAATAAAATCAAACTCCATATGGAGGTTCTTCAACGCCCACCATTATTTTGTGGAGTAGATTGGTGCTGCCATGAACAGACATGTCTCATTGTCATGAAAAGCCTCAGATTATTAAACATTTTAAATGCCATATTCTGTATGTCTCTGAAATATTTGAAGATCATCCATCTATCTAAAATATATGTTTAACCTTGAAAACACACCCAACTACAAGTTTGATTGTTACACAACTAATGCTAGCCTGCATTTTTAAATTATCCTACACAGTTTGTAACAATAGCTTACAAGGATCAGAACTTTATATTACGTTTTTAAATGAGTTTCATAGGTGCAATACCTTAGACAATAGTTTCTACTATATATATAGTATAACAAAATAACCTTAAATTTCTATCAGTATACAAAAATCAATACCACTGTAAAATATCTGAGATGAATAGTTGTCTTTTTGTCCTATGTTCCTATATCCCCACTAAAAGATGACAAACATCTATAACCCACTGAATGACCAAAAACCACCTACCTACCCCCTTTTTGGGAATGTGGGTGTTGTGTTCTGTAGACTGCTTCCTGTTGTCTGGGGGCAATGGAATCCCCAGGGGACCCTGAGAAAATTGAGACAATGGTCAAGTCCTAAGAAAGCTAACTATAACATTTGTTGTCCAGTCTCTGTGTACTGGGAAAGTACAAGGCCTATCTGAAGTCCTGGCTAGTCTGTCACCATCTCTGCTAGCAGTCTCAGAACTCTGAAGAAACGGCAACAGAGTCACTCTGAAAAGCTGGATCACTTGGGCCACCCATTTTCATTGGTGTCTGCTTCTCTTGCTCTGAAAACATACAAACTTTCAAAAGTAACATATATATCTGCATCAACACAAGTATGTACTGTCCATACTGTACACAAGCCAGCCAAAAATGATCTTTTTGTTTTATGTTGGAGCAGGTAAAACACACATTATCTGCCTTGTAGGGCTGTTTTTAGGTTTATTTCTTTATGTCTGTAGCCAAGATATCCAGGGGGTTTCCCTCAATCAAATCTGGTCTCTATTAATTTTGAAGGAATCCACAGCCTTTCATTTCCCATGGAAACAAAAACATAATCGCTCCCCCAAAACAATACATTTTTAAAATTCCATTTTAAAGTTAAGATGTCCCCAAAGTATCAAGGTTGGTTTTATTCAACAGTTTCTTTTATAATCCCATGTCTCTCAACAGCTGCCATTTGCTCATCAGCATTCAAATAATTCAAAGTCAACAAAACACTATACAGGTTCCAGACTCCCTATGTATTTCCCAACTTTATGTGGCTTATTCTTTTTATATTACTGTACTCTCTCTTTAAAGACTTTATTTAATTATTTTTAAACTATTTATTTCTTCCTATGACTGTCTATACGCATTTTCTTTTCTTTCTAAAGCACCTATGACACTGTTACCTGTTGAAAGGTTTTTTCTGTCTGGACCTGTTTTACTGTGCACCTGTAGCATTTTCTGACCAAGTGAGCCAAAACTTAAACTACTAAGCTTAAGCTAGGCCCTCTCCCATGTTGCTCTGGAGGTTGGCTCTGCCCGCTCCTTGGGTCCATGAGAGCTGAACCGGAAGCCTGTGGTCCTGGCTGAGAGCTGCATTTAACAGGGAGCTGCATTTAACCACCCCAGCTCTAAGAAGTTGGTGCCCACACTGTGGCAGGCATTTTTACTTAGCTTGCCGTTTCTACTTAGCATGCTAGCTGCTCAAGTGCTCTCCTGCACAGCAGCACCTCTTAAAGGACCCTGGTCAGTTCTTTTGTTTTGTTTTGTTTTTCAGTTTCATCAGGTCCTATGTGGAAATTCAGACCCTATATTGGGTGCCAAATGTAACCAAACTCTTTCTCTGTCCCACCAGCCAGCTCCCAAATAATGACAGAGACCTCTTATCTCTTATTAGCTATGAAAGTTCAGCTTTTAGCCTATGCCTGTCCTATTAGCTCTTATAACTTTAAACTTTTTCTATTCATCTATGTTTTGCCTTGGGGCTTTTTACCTTTTTTAAATTTTGTATGACCTGCTTTTTTGCTTCTTCTGTGTCTGGCTGGGTGGCTGGCTGGCCCCTAACATCTCCCTGACATTTCTTTTACTTTCTTCTTTTTCTTTTGAGCCTAAATTCCTACTACTACTTACTCTCACTGACCAAAAGTCCCACCTATACCTCCTCCCTCGTTACTGGCCATTCAGCTTTTTATTAGAACCAATCAGGTGCCTTAATCAGGCAAGGTAAAACAGCAACACATTTTTATGTAAGTAAATAAATATAACACACCTTTCCACAACATAAACAAATGTATCCTATCTTTACATAGTTAAGCAAATGCAACACAACTTTGCATAGTTAAACAAATATTTCACAACAGAAGTCATCTCATGATAAACATATTTTTTTAATTATCTTTTGAGCAGAGTTTTGTGTATAACTGACTTGATCCTTAGTCATACACATTAAGGTAAATGTCCTTCAGTCTGATCAATGATGCAGAAACTAAAATGAAAAAACATTAAATGACCCACAACTGAGTGCAGCTAAAACTCAAATGTGGACCCTTCTGAATGTGGTATCACTTAGCTATGTGCATTTAGGACAAACTCCTTAATTACCAAGTCTTCTAGAATTGCCTATTTTCATATGACCCACAGCCTCTTTTTAATTTTTATTCTACACATAAGGCTTTTATCCTAAGGAAAATTGAAAGGTATGCCCACAAGCATGCTACTTTGACAATTTATGTTGTTTTGTTTCAGAAATACATGGTTTATAATTTTTGTGTATGTCTTTATAATCTGCTTTTCTAGTAATGACTGTGACATTCTAGTTGGTCTAGATGCTCACCCTTTCAACCTCTCCTATAAACCCTTTCCTGTGCTTCTCTTGCAAAGTTTTAGTCAATTTCTAATTTGGAAATAGCTCATCTATCTCCAATTTTCACAATCTCTTTGTTCTACTTATGAACCTAGCTACAAACATCATCTTGGGATCTGTCACTTGAAAAGGTCTCAGTCATGCAGTATCAATACTGTGATAAACATGTCCCAATCTGCCAATTTCTGGGTTACCTTTTCATTGAATTCTAGTTATGTTTCTTGTCATTCTTGGACTCAATTTGACTTCACATTATTTTTCTATTCAGAGAGCCAGGCTCTCAGCATCCTACTTTACCAGAAGTTGCACAGATTTGCCCAAATGATGTCTTCCAGAAAAACACAGCAATGACTTTGTCAACTTAACAAAATTACTACTTGAAGAATAAATACCTCCACATTAAGCATTCCCACTAACTCCATTTATTTAAATCATCCTTTGAAAGTTCCTCTTCTAACCTGTGCTGAGACTTTATACAGGAAAATATTTAAAGCATTTAAATGCATGGTGATGTAAATTGAACAATTTTAAAATCATATTTCCAAGCTAGCTTTCTGAAGCATTGGGAAGCCACTGACTTGTATATATTTCTTTTGTAGTTGATCGCTTTCCTAAACTCTTTCATTCACAATAATGTTTTTAACCAGTCATTTAATTTATATTTCCAACATTCAAATAATCTTCAAGCAATTATCATTTAAATTTTTTTTGTAGCTGTTTCTATCTTTTCCCATTATGAAACAGAATCATTCTTTAAAAGCAATAAGGAATTGAGTGCATTTGGGAATTTTAATTGAATATTTGAAACTTCT
Source organism: Peromyscus maniculatus bairdii (assembly GCF_049852395.1). Lineage (NCBI taxonomy): Eukaryota > Metazoa > Chordata > Mammalia > Rodentia > Cricetidae > Peromyscus > Peromyscus maniculatus. Next base: position 166,640,520 of record NC_134852.1, on the reverse strand, counting down.
CGTTGTGTAAAGTATATTCTACAAAGTTAAAGATGTTTTTTGTTTACTAAAGATTTGTATTCACAGTGAATTTCAAACCTACGAAAAGCTCTTAGAGCCTATCTCAGGTAGGTTTTCTTCCTGGGTGTCATCATGTGACAATGAATGTATGATAGTTCTTGTTTCCAACTATCATTTGGATTTGTTTGTTAATAACTAGCATTTTTACAACTGTAAATGTAAGTAAAACAGTTGTCTGGTTTGTTTTCCTTTGTTTATGTTTTATTTTTTAAAAGTTTGGTATTACTCTTATATTGTTTCTTTGAAATATATTAAGATATTGTGTGTGTGAGCACTCAAACACTCTAAATCTACATCTGCTTTTTGTTTCTTGTTTTTGTTTTTTTAAGTTTTGAAGTATTTTTGTTTTAGTCTGATAGCATTAGTTGAAGTAGATAAATGTTTTGATGATACTTTTTAAAATATAGTAATTGGTATTTCTACGGTTTTATTTCACTGTGAGTTAATTTTCATAATTTCTGTTTCCTAGAAACTAACCCACATACAAAATCTTCTTTTAATTAATAGTAGTATGTCATGACATTTTAATTTTTAATTGCCTTTATATCTTGGATCTATTTCCTGGGAAGGTAATCTGCTCACACAGTGTTTCCTAAGTAATTATCACAAATATTACATGTTATACTCATTTTCAGTTATCTTTCTTCCCATATCTCCTTTTGTGCTTTACATAGCCTATGTTGAATTTTTCTTTCTTACATTCAGTTTTTTAATTTGTTCCATAATTTTAATGAATTACTGTTAGGACACAATCTAAAAATGGAGTCATATGAGGAGACATCCTAGTGCTTATTAAAAAACTCCAAGAAAACAAGACAAGAGTCTTGTGACCTCAGTTTCTTCAAAACATGGAATTGTTCTTAGAATGTGCTTTTGTGGTCTCCCAAGTGTAGCAGAAAAGAGTGAGTTTGCTTCATATTAATCATTACAAATGGCTAATGTAATTTGCCTATAAGCCTCTATGGAAAAATATGTTTTTGCCTTGTGTGGCTTGTTCCCCACATGCCACTAGCCATCGTGATTATATACACTTTACTCAGGAGACTCCTCTTAGCCCTCAGTGTATAAAATGTCTGATGTTCTGAATAAAGTTGTCTACTGCATGAGACTTTTGTCCACCGCATTTACTGACTCTATTCTCCTGGGTCCCACTGCCTCTAGGATGGTGACAAATTATCTCTTAATTTTTAAAATCAGTTTTACAGTTTTGGTTTTGTTTTATTCAGTTAGTATTCCTGTGTTATGTAAATTATAATTTCAGTTTTTGTACACCTAAAATTATTTTTTTATTTAAAGGTGTATTTTAACTCTAAAGTGCAGAGATTTGGCCATTCTTCATATGTAGCTGGTCAAAACTTTTATTGAACTTACATTCTAAATAAGTGAGACAGTTGATGAGCTTGATCAGTTTAGGAGGCCCTCAGACAGTGGAACCAGGACCTGTCCTTGGTGCATGGGCTGGCTTTTTGGAGCCTCGGGCCTTTGCTGGGACACGTTGCTCAGCCTTGGTGTAATAAAAATATTATTTTAAAAAAAGAAATAAGATTGTTACACAGCTTGTCAGTTAAGGTGCATGTATACTGGGTTAGGGTGGACCCTAATTGGAATTCACATAGAAAAGGGAAATTTAAACATAGAGATATGCACTCAGGGAGAATGCATGTGACAGGAAAAACAGCGAAAAAGTTGGGCATGTTCCTTGGGATCAATCAGTCATGCAGATTCCTTGATCTCAGCCCTGTCCCTTTCAGAACCATCAAAGCATAAATTTCTGTTCTGTAAGCTACCTGGATTGTGGTGATTTGTTGGCCACAGTTCCAGAGGCTAACACACTTCTGAGTCCTTGTGTTTATTTTGTTTGTGTATATGAGTCTTGTGAAATGTATGATAATTAATCAACACAAGATTAATAAGGATACCATGAGATATAGAATCAAAGAGAACCCTGAATTACTATGAAAACATAACTCCAGTAATGTTTGACAACCTAGGCTCCTCAGGTAGCATTCAGATCAGAGTTTAGATAAATCATGACTGGGGTCCACAGTGAATTAGCGCTCTTTTGCTTTCCTAGTGGGGAAGGCCTTTGGGTGCCTGCTTGTTAATGCTCACAGTGCTGAGCGATGTCAGGCCAGTCTGGGGGTGGGAAGGAGAACCAGACCCTCTCTTGCATGCTTCCCTCCACCTCCCTCTCTCTCAGAGGTTTACAATCACCCTGTGTCCCTTTCTCCCACTGTTTTGTGGTTGAAATGAGCCAGAATTTCAGGTGGCAATTATCAAATATCCATTTTGGGGGGTATATCTGTATTCACATTTAAAACCTGATATTACCAGTAGCTGCTTTGCAATTATATTATCTATTTTAACATGTGTAAGTGCATTATAAGCTTTATTAAACAGTATTTTAAGGTTATATTTTTTGTATCATTCAAGTTTTAATAAAATTTAATTTTCATTACTTTTAACTTTTCAACTACTTTCTCAGAAATCTTACTTGTGCATTTTATTTTATTTTTATTTCATGTATATGGGTGTTTTGCCAGCATGTCTGTGTGCACCATGTTTGTGCCTGGTGCCTGTGAAGAGGGTGTCAGATCCCTTGGAACTGGAGTTACAGAATTGTGAGCCACCCATGTGGTTGATGTAATCAAACGCAGATCTTTTATAAGAGCAGTGAGTGCCCTTACCCGCTGAACCATTATCCAACCCCAACATTTTGCCTTTTTTTTTTTTTTGACCATGCTTTTTGGTTTCTCAAAGATGACTAATTTTACTAAATTGGTCTCATTCCTATTTACTAAATTTACGGAGTATAAAGTTTTTCTGTATCTATACTTGCATGCTGAAACTCCATGTGCATTCCTCCTGGTTTTCTGAGACAGCATCTCAGATATAACCCAAGCTCCCAGTCCTCCTATAAATTCAGCTGCCTAGGTGCTGGAGTAACATGAGTGACATGGGCACCATGAATAGATTTCTGACAGTTCTAATTGCATGGGAGAGTATTGCTAATCTCATGGTTGTTTTTATTTTCTCTCGGTGGTAAGCTCTTTATGTTACTTGAATATTCAAAGCATTTTTTCTTTCATATTAATAGAAAATTTTGTAACAATCCACCCAGTAATGTGTATCAATTATTAGCATCACCTGCTATTCAGTGGGCCCTTTCTATTTTAAAATAATGAGCAATTTAGCTCAGAAACCTTTTTCTGTTCTAGCATTGGTTATTTCTTCTCAGCAGTACTCCCCTCACCCTAGGTTCCTGTTATATGATTATCCTCTCATCGACACATTCCCTTCATTTTTTAATAACTTTTCTTTTTTTCCAAGATACATGAAAAAAAATCTGTATTGTACTTCAAGTCATTATTTGTCAACTTGCTGTCACACGACAAATGTCAGCTGCAGATCCCAGAGGTCTCAATCCAGGGTCACTCCACTGTTTGTAAGCCAGTGATGAGTCAGCATATGATCACAGGGAAAGCATGGCAAAAAAGAAGCATCTTGTGTTATGGGAAGAAGAGACAAGGAACAAAGTCATCCTTCAAGCTCACACTCTCAAAGACCTACTCCAACAACTGAACTCCACTTACTAAAGCATCTGCCACCTGTTAACAGCCCTTTTAAGTTAGGAAGCCATAAGTGGCTTAGTGCATCTCTGAGGGCAGAATCCTGGACATTCCTTCACCTCCCAAAGACCCCACCTCTGAACACTGTTGCACTGGGGTCCTACCTTTAAAATGTGAATTTACGAGATATTGAAGATCCATTTCATAACTATCTTTCATCTTTTTCTCTTCAGTATTCAGTGCATGTAATTTTAAAAGTCTTACTACTTAAAACCAACCCTAAACATATTGGGTACCATAGCCATGCCCAGTTGCAAAATGGATCACACTGATACCAGTTTCTACTTATAGCTTTGGATTTCAAATCTATTTTTGGTGTGTGGGATTTATTTTCTCTTCTAAAATGATTATGGACTTACAATGGTGCTCTGACACTAGTTTGGTTAAACAAAAATAAAAATTATAGAAGGTTATTGTTTTAAACTGAGTTTCTGCCAAATGCCCAACAGACCAACCTAAACCAGAATGTAGTCAAAGCTATTTTCTGAACAGGCCAGGTTCCAAACTATGTGAAATAGTAGCTGGTCACCAGGGACTCTGGACTGACCTAGTCAAGAATCCCCTTCTGTTTTCAAACAACAAAGACAACAACTTTAGTATGACTGGCTCACTTTTTGTTCCATTTGCTCTGTTCCGCTTTTTCTGCCTTTAAAATCAATCTTTCTGGCTCAGATTATTGATGTTTCCTCTACTTTGTGGGTGGGCTGTCTCTAAATTCATACTTTCCTAGCAAAAGCCAATCAAATGTTTTAAATTCTACTTGTTCACATTTGTTTTTCAGCATCCTCTTGACTGGTCCTTTCTGACCAATATGAGTTTCATTCTGCACAGTGTGTTCTCTGATAAGATATTGCATCCTGTTTCATGACTCTAATTGGAGACTACAGTATTCCTGTTCTTTGCTTGGAAAACCTAGAAATAAGCATACACTTCTGTCTGTAAGTTGAATTTACTTCCACTATGGATAGCATTTGGAAATGATTTTCTAACACTTTAGAGTGAGTTTAGTTCCTCCTTTGCTTTCCAATTAAAGATAAAGCACTCAGCTATGCAGTGCAGGGACAGTTCCTGTGTGTCCCTGTTAAATCTCTTCGCTACCTTTCTTCCTTAGTAAAGCTTCTCAAGCTGTCTCAATCATTATACTTTGATTTGGAACCATTACTCTTCCTCTATGGCTTGGACCCTTGTTTCAATGCTCTGAGCTATGTAACACCACAGACTAGTTACTAGAACCATAGATGGTCACAGACTTAACCAGAGCGCTAGAAATTTTGATGAGACTTTATATAGGATACTGTAAAGATAATGTGCTCAGATTAAGAATATGAAAACATAGTCTGATATAATATAATGTGATTAATAGTAATAGCTAGTTAATTCAATAGAGAGTGGCTAAAGTCAGTCACACAGCCAGCTAAGGAATGCTGCGTTGGCTTCTCTCTTCCTGGTTCAGGTAACTGTTTCCTTTACTCCACACTATAGAACACATAGAAAAATTGCATAACTTGCTATAGTATGGTGCTTTTCTCCTTATGACAATGCAGTGGTCATGATAAAGAGAAAAGCCATATTTACATCAATCTCAAATATACTGTCAAGCTGCTAGAGAATCAAAAGATCAGTCTGGGAGTGAGGAAGCTCTTTTAAAGAACAAATGCTTGATACTGTCACTTATTCAGGGGATGGAAAACCTTGAAGCATGTTACCACTCAAAACTCCCAGCATGAGATATTAAAAAAGAGGAGATAACAGTAATGATTTGCATCTCTAGAGTTGGGAAGTTCACAGTCAGCACTGTGGTTCATCTTCCAGCCTTGCTAACTTAGCTGCTATGTCATATATAAACATAATGTGAGTGATGTGTTCATATCACAACCAATTTGATTCTCCATTTGTGACAAATGCCAGAGACCTAAGAACCCTTTTAACATCCTTTTAATGAAAGAATTTAGAGTTTATTCCAGTGTTCAGTTTTTATTACATAAAGGATATATATCTGTAACCGTAAGTTTTCTTTGGTCCCACCCAGCCCCAAGGTCCCATGTTTCTCTGGTCCACTTGGCCCTATGGTCCTGTGGCCACTTATAAAATAATCATTCAGAGGCTTATATTAAGTACCAATTGCATGGCCTATGGCAAGCTTCTTGCTAGCTAGCTCTCATAACTTAACCCATTTCCATTAATCTATAAGTTGCCACGTGGCCATGGCATTACTGGTCTGCTGGCATCTTGCTGCTCCTTTAGTGGCGGTTGGTGTCTCCCTCCCCTTTCCTTTCTTCTCTCTCTATATCTGCTTGGATTTCCCACCTGCTTCTAAGCTGCCTTGTCATAGGCCAATGCAGCTATATTTATCAACCAATCCGAGCAACACATATCCACAGCATACAGAAAGACATCCCACAGCACTTCCCCTTTTCTGTCTAATCAAAAAGGAAAGTTTTAACTTTAACATAGTAAAATTATATGTAATAGAACAGTTATCAAGCAGAAATTATAGTTATAATATCTAGTCTATTTGTATTTGGCAAAATTAAAGAAAGTATTTTATCTATCCTATATTTGTGAGTCTAAGGTTTCATATCTAATTTATCTTTTATCATAACCAAGGAAAATTATAACTATCTAGTCTTCAGCTATTTCAAAGATCCCACAAGAATATAATATTACCTAAGTAAACAGGAAGTGCTTTGTAAGCAACTTCCAAAAATCTGGAATGACAGAGACATCTGGCACCTGGACAGTCACCCAAAGTTCCTCAGCAATGTTAGGGCATCCAACTTCAGCCTATAGGCCTAGAGTCTCTCAGTGACTTTTCCCTTTGTTCTGTAGAATGTCTGGCAATCTCCTCTGAGAAGCAGGAACCTGAAGAACCATTTCACCTTGTTTTAGCAAATTCAGTGGTCATTTTCCTATGGTTCCTATATGTCCAGTTTATGCAACATATTATCAAGAAGTCCAGGTAAGAGCAGTTTCTTGCCCAAATGGCTATTTTTGCCATAAAGAAAGCAGACTCCATATGGAGTGTCTTCAGTAACCATCCTCCTCTCTGAAGTAGATTGGTGCTACCAGGTACAGATATGTCTCATTGTCCAGAAAAGTCTAAGTATTTAAAACATTTTAAATGCCATATTCTGTAGATCTTTGAAGTGTTTGAAAATTATGTACCTAAATGAAATAAATCTACGTATACCTAGAAAACTTAACTAACATGATTATAAGTTTTATTATCATAGATGACTATAATCTGTGTTTCTTAATTATATATTACTATTTAAATGAGTTGCATAAACATAATACCTTAAACAAGAGTAGAAGTACATATACAGTATAACAAAATAAACTTTAAATTTGTATCAATAAACCAAAATCCATAGGATTATAAAATATTTCAAACAAATGGTTGTACTTTAAAAGTAGATTCAATAATCTACCATTTTATCCTATCATATCTATATCATATCCCCCTCTTTTCTCTTAGAAAGAGATTGACTATGACCAATAACAATTTGTAACCAACCTCTTAAACAAAAACAAACATCCATAATCTATATTTGGGAAAGTGGGCATAGTGTTCTAGGCTACTTCCTGCTGATTGGGGACACTTGTAGTCTTATGGGGATCCTGAGAAAACATGAGATAATGGTCAAGTCCTGAGAAAACCAGCTATAACCTTTGTGGGTAGGTACCATATGTTAAAGTTCAGGAGGTCTCTCTTGATCAAATTTGATCCATTTTAACCTGGAATGAATCCATAGTCTCTTGTTTCCTGTGGAAATAAAAACAGAGCCTCCTTTCCAAAGCAACATAACCTTAGATCCGAGTTTTGAAGTCAAGATAATATATATATATATATATATATATATATTTATATATATTTTTATATACACACACACATATGGGTTTAACTTAGCAGCCTTCACAATCAAATCTTTCTGCAGTTAAAAATCACAAAGACAACACAATCCAGATTCTCTGTGTAATATCCATCTTTATGTTGCATTTATATATATATATATATATATATATATATATATATATATATATATATATATATAATTTTTTGAGACTTTATTTTATTTTTTATTTTTCTGACTACATCCTTTCTCCTCTCTCTCTCTCAAGCCTATGTACCTTTTGCATACATTGTAAGCCCTTCAGAGGTTTATTCCATCTGAATCTGTCTTTTGTGTATCTATAATAATTTTCTGATCATTGCTTTAAACTGCAGCATGGCTAGGACTGAAGCCGTGGCTTTGGCTGCTGATTCTGCCCATCTCAGCTTCCCGACATAGCGGAAGTACTGTTACCGCCAGCTCTGAGCAGTGGGTCTATGCCTCCATCTAGCAGCATGTAGCCCAGAAACCCTTTTATTTATTTATTTATTTATTTATTTATTTATTTATTTATTTATTTATTTACTTATTTAATTATTTACTTATTTATTTATTTAGTCTGTACTAGCAAAAGCCAAATCCAGCATGCAATGTGCTGCATGTCTTGGAGAAACCTCTGTGTACCATGGTTAGATTCCAATCTGCCATGTTGTAGCTAAAGCCTAGATGCCATGGTGGCTCTGTATCAAGGCTTGCCTCAAAGACATAACTAGGAATCTGTTTTTAGCTCTGATTTAGAATCTTTTCTTTTAAAGCTTTCTCAGGTTTTGGGCAGAAATTCTTGCTACCACATTAGGTGCCAAAATGTAACCATAAGTTTTCTCTTGTTCCACCTCACCCCATAGTCCCACGGCCACTTATAAAACAATCGTTCAGAGGCTATTAATTACCAATTGCATGGCCTATGGCAGGCTTCTTGCTAGCTAGCTCTCATAACTTAACCCATTTCTATTAATCTATACGTTGCCACATGGCCATGGCATTACCAGTCTGCTGACATCTTGCTGCTCCGTGAGTGGCAGCTGGTGTCTCCTTCCCCTTTCTATTCTTCCGTCTGTATATCTGCTTGGATGCCATGGACTGGCCCATCGGGGGTACCACGACCGTAGGAGAACCAGGGCTTGGGTAGTCAGGAAGGCAAGGATGCAGCGAATGATAGACAGACAACACACTCAGAAGTGGTTTGAATCTGTTGCAATTTTACTTCTGCAAATCAGTAGTTTATATACAGAAAAGAAAACTATCAAGTCATACAAGGAACAACAAGAGCTTGGCAATAATTCAATTACATCATCTTTAAAAAACAGAAAGCACACAGTTATTAATCAGCACTAGACATATCCCTTCACCCACAAGAACTTTATGACCCAAAGAGCAGTCTTTTTTAAACTTAGTTTTTTAAACTTAGTACAGTCCCTAGACTTGTGTAGACTTTTTGTGGTTGTAGCTGTGTCCCTTATCTTATATCAGCAATTTTTCTAGTTTATTATACACTTCTACTTTTCTCATTCTCATGACCCACTTAGCCAATTTGGATGCTGCAGACCCTCCCTAAGTCTTTCTTTAGTTCTTCCACCACATATCTCTTCTAATATAAAACCTTTTTATCTGTTGGAATATGGACTCTTGTACTTTTACTCCTGTTAAGGGAAGGGGTTTTGTTGTAGTCTTTAAGTTTCACATGCTGAACTTTCTCAACAGAAGGGCCCATCATCTACCTCCTATGAGATAACGTTTTCTACCATAAATCACTTTAGTTGGGATTCCTAAAGGATTCCTAGTGGGTGAGTGTTCATTCCCTAGAAGTGCCTGAACATTTATACTTTCTTTATCTAGTGGCTTGGGGTCTTTAAGGAATAGCTCATTCTGCTCTATCTGATTAAGATCCATATCTAGCTTCCCCTTTCCTCCATAGTTCACAATCCAAGCATTCATTAATTTTGGCTTTGCTTCATAGATTAATTAGAACATTATCAGAAAAGCAGTTATACAGAACCCATAGCCCAGGGAGCTCATGATCTGTGAAGTACATCTTCTCTGAGAAGGAAGCATAACGCGGGCACTCTGCCAGGGACCTCCAAGGAGCTTAGTCCCATGGGACACGTGTCTCCCATCCGCTATTATTGACATAATTGTTTATGTCACACGGATGATGCTAGAGTTGGTGTAGCACTTGGATTTCCCACCTGCTTCTGAGCTGCCTTGCCATAGGCCAATGCAACTTTATTCATCAACCAATCAGAGCAACAAATATTCACAGCATACAGAAAGATATCCCATAGCATATATCTGTGACTATGTTTTAAGTATGTTAAGCATACGCATATGGCCTGTGTGTGTTGTTATTGGTAGTGGTGGTGGTGTTTTGTTTTGTTTTTTTACTCTTTATTCTTTTGGGGGGGCTGCCACCCAGCTCCCAAATAAATCACACACTGAGGCTTATTCTTACTTATAAATGCCCGGCTGTAGGTTGGCTTATTTCTATCCAGCTTTTCTTAAATTATCCCATCTAATTTTTGCCTCTGGGCTTTTAACTTTATCCTATATACCTTTGTTGTTTCTTACTCTGTGGCTTGTTGTGTGGCTGGGTGGTGGGCCCCTGACATCTTCCTTTTTCTCTCACGCCTAAATCTTTTAATCTCCCCTTTTCTCCCCCTATTTATTCTCTTGGTCTGCCAGCCCCACTAATCCTTTTTCCTGCCTTTGCTATTGTCTGTTCAGCTCTTTACTAGACCAATCAGGTATTTTAGATGGGCAAAGTAACACAGCTTCACAGAGTTAAACAAATGCAACATAAAAGTATGCAACACATCTTTGCATCATTAAATGAATGTTCCACAGCATAAATAAATGTAACACATCTTAAAATAATATTTCACAATGGTGTGTAACATAGGGTAAGACCATAGCTATTCCATTTAATTTCAAGCAGGCAAACACATAGGGCCTGGAGATGAAATCCAGATAGCACTTGAATAGTGTGCAAGACCCTGTGTTCCATCCTAGGCTTCCCCTAACCCTCCAAAAGTCTCACATATATTATATGCAAAAAAATGTGTGGACCTTATTAATAATTTCCACTATTATTATTTTTATAAAACCCAAATCACTTCCTGACCTTTACAGAAAAAGCAATTTTCCAGAAAATTTTATTAATTTATAAAATTATATCTACATTTGGCACTTGGATCTTTGAACTTCTCGGTGTTAAGCTCCAGAGAATTAAAATAACCATAATGTTTACCAGAACTTGTATGCTGTAGGTTTATGAGGGGGCAGAAGCTCACACTGTCAAGTCAGAATAAACTAGAAGTATATGGACCCAACAATAAGCAGCCTACCTCTCAATTCATTACCATGAACAAACATAATGTTGTTACTTGAGAATACAATGACATCAGACCCAAATTTTCCCTTTCAACTTTGTGTGCCCAAACAGTATCTTGATATAAGCAAGAGATGGGCAGAGCTTTATTCATTTGATTAAGATTTTGTTCCTGTGTGTGATACAATGTGCTGGAGCATTGGGGGCAGTTAAGAAATGGTATCACATAACTTATGGAGGGAGAGAATTAACAGTTCTGTTACCTACAGGTATATCCCATAATATAGAAAATAAAAGGGACAAAGTAAAGCATAAAATATATCTTTATAAATCTATCACTAAGTTGAAAAGAAAAGAAAAAGAGATCTCTAGGAACTGTAAGCTACCAAGCCAAACCTGTGAACAAAAGCTTCATTAGTGCCTCCCATAAGGGAAGCACACTTGAGGAAACTCAAAAGGATGCATGCTGGGCTCAGTGCTGGGGAAGGAATGCACAGGCCAGGGACCTACAAGGTAAGGACCACTATCAAAATGATGCATGATATCTTGTGTAGATACAAGTTTCTGTCCCACCAGCAACTCCCAAATACCCAGCAGCCAATTCCCAAATAATTGACTGAGGGGCTTAATATTACTTATAAAAGATCAGCCAGTAGCTCAGGCTTATTGCTAACTAGCTCTTACACTTAAATTACCCATAATTTTTATCTATGCTTAGTCATATAGCTTGGCACGTTTTCTCAATACAACATTCTCATTTTGTTTCCTCAGTGTCTGGCTGGCAACACCTGACTCTGCCCTTCTCCTTCCCAGCATTCTCAGTTTGGCTTTCCTACCTAACTTCCTGCCCAGCTACTGGCTTGTTAGCTTTTTTGTAACTAATAAGAGCAACACATATTCACAGCATACAGAAAAACCATCCCACTGCATTCTTGAGTTGCAAAGGGTTACATTTTTCACTGAAAAGGCTTGGGTAGAAGGAATTGCCCTTGTGTCCAACAAACAACTAGCAATGAGAGGTCTACTCATAAAAGGCAGTGAGGACAACGCCCCACTCCACACATAAATAAAACCCATGCCATAGTCATATCCATGTAAAATAAGATTAGAGATGCCAAAGGGAAAGAAAGCAATGTAGTTTCACAGGCAGACAGGTCTTGGTAATGCTGGTGTGAACAAACTTCCCTTACTGCTATGCTAGAGAAGTAAAGCAATGCAACCATGCACTGTAGCAATCCTTAATAATGGCGAGCAAATATTCCCATTTTGTTACACTATTTGTAGCATTCTCTCTTGCTGCATACTTTTAAAAGTTTACTGTAAAACAGAGTACCACACTATTCCAGCAATAGCCTCATAATCAAAACACTTTCTGAAAGCCCACTTCTGAACACAGTCACACTGGGGGCCAAGCCATCAACTTGAGACTCTGGAGAGACATTTCGTGGCAGTGTCAAAATAGTTGCTTTTTAGATGTCCCTTTTCTCTCATTTAACATTAACCCACAGACATATGCTACTGACTTACCTTCCAATCACTTTGGAGTCACACCATTTCTATGTCTACCACAAATCCATGCTGTCCCTGTGTTCTCTCTAACCTGGGCAGCACCCTGCCATTGTCTTCTACGCCTGCCCATGCTTAGCTCACTTCCAATAATGAAGTGATTTCAACTGATCATTTTGTTGGTCCTCTGCTCAAACCCTTCTATGTTTTCCTGTCTAAGTTAGAGCAGAAAGCAAACTCATTAAAAGATCACTTGCTCTGGTCCCCTCTTGATGTTATCTTTTCACCCCAAAGACTGTCTAGATAGCAAGCCCTCCTTCAACCACTTCAGGCTTGAATTTTGTTCCTAGAAAATAGGCTCTGTCACAGTTCACAGTCTGATTACTGGAACAATTATGCTTGGGTTTCTATCTCAATTCAGACTGTGGTTTTTATCAGAGTATTCCTCTCAGGGTGTTTATTGGATTGCAGAAATTGTTCATAGGATCATATCAGTGGCTCTCAATAGAAAGACATTTTTGTCCCCTAGAAAACACTTAGCAATGTCTGGATACATTCATAGTTGTTATAATATGGCAGGTACTACTTACATCCAAGGCTGCAGCTATACATCCTACAGTACAATGAATAGATCCATAGAAGAATGACTCAGCTCCCAAACCCAACTGTACTTTATTTGCATAAATATGGATTATACTGTAAGGAGTAACTCAGTATGTGTAAAACACACATAACAATGTGGAAACACTGGTTAATTTTCTGAATATATTCATTATATAATATATTATAATCAAGTATAATATACAAATCATATGTCATTTCTGTGTGTTATATTCATTATTATACTATACTAAAAAATGTGTGTATATGTCTATATGTTGCATGTATTCATATTTGTATTTCTTCTTCAAGTTTTCTTTTTGTTAGCTGCTCCTCTTTGCCCCAAATTCTCTCATCACAGACAACAAAAAATGTATTCTCTCACTTCTATATCTTTCTGAAATATCTTACCAGAGACTCCTCTGAAGATCATATCAAAATATCACCAATCTTGCCTCTTTTCTTTCACCTTATAGAATTTCAATATCTAAATGTATTGACTAATTCTTGTGTGGACTCTAACAAGAGTTGTTTGCATACTCACATTGGGCTTATACCACACTATACATGGGTACTAATGCTGCAAATGGATTGCAAGATGCTTGCAGGCAAGAATCAAAATGTATGGCATGTTTTATTCTATATATTCTAGTGCAGCACTCAGCAATCATTAAATGTTCAACCAACATCGTGAAGATATTCAAAAGACAGTTGGGAGGCATGGTTCCAGAAATGATCAAGGAGTATGAAGTAAAATAAGGACATTTTATGGTCATTTAAACTATGCAATTGTCTAGATAGCTCCAACCCAGAAAATACCTTTCAATAAAAATAGATACCAAGGAGGCACTTAATTGATCTTGGCTTCTAACACCAATCCCAAAATGTTTCCTCTGAAGCTGTCATTAACTGGTAACTGTGGAATATAATCCAGACAGTACCTCAACTGCCAGGGGGAGCATTACACTAGGAACTGGAGAAGAAGGAAAGAAAGCAACTGGTGTGTTCTTGAGTAAATATGAAATAAAGTAATTCAAATGTGAAGAGCACATGTGAGACTCCCAGTGCATCTGCACTTGGGGCGAAATGGGATTTTGAAGCTACACTGTCATGTGGGAAAAGCCCCTTTTGTTACAAATATACTCCCATAAGTGACAGTTTTCATACCAAAATGGTGCCACATTCTTCACACATCCCCTGTCTCCTGTGACAAAAGCATGGAAAGTACAATCCATATCTGAGTGCTCTCGTGTCTCCTGAGACTGCACTGATTGTTTCATATGGTATTTATAGAAGGAAGCACTGCTTCAGTTGGCTAGCAAATACAGCCACAGCCAGACCCTCTCCCATATTCATGAGCATAAAACTTCTGAGAAGGATCTCCAAGAGGTAGTGTCCCTGACCTGTGATCTGATGAGAGGTGATGTCCCTGACCAGTGGTCTGTTGGGAGGTAGTATGAGCTGACCAGTGGTCTGTTGGGAAGTGGTGTCAGCTACCACGTCATTTTTTTGTGTAGTTTTTATTTTTCACAACTCAGTGATGTAGTTAAAATTATTTTGATATAATCAATTACAAAAATTCAAGTTAGTGAATACCCAATTCCTCACAAAAGCGCAACTGTACTTAAGAAATAACTAATTTTAAACTGTTCCTGTATGCTTGCTTGTTGTGATGCTTTCCCAGTACATTTTTTTTTCTTTAGGCCTGAAGAGTAAGAAATACTCCCTAGAGAGCAGATGTTTCTTTATTTCTTGGGTCTTTCCCATCATATCACTCACTTATGTGAACACACTGCCCTTCCACGAGCTTGTTTACTATATTCCTTCCTACGCACATCACTTGCTGAGATTATTGACCTCCTCAGTTTTTTCTCATGACAGCCTTGGATATCCCAGCTTTCCTTTCTCTCACCACGTGGAAACTTCCTTCTCTCCCTACGCATGTTGCCTCTTCTTTCATTCGTACCTTCAACTACTTACCATTAGCCTCTCGCATTAATATTTCAGGCTGTGTCAGTCCACTGAGCTCACAGCCATCACTTCAAACTTTGTGTTCCATTTATTTTAAAGGAGTGAAGGACTGGAGAGAAGGCTCAGCAGTTAAGAGCACTGGCTGCTTATTCTGGAGGACTCAAGTTTGGTTCCCAGCTCCTGTATTAGGCACTTCACAACTGCACATAACCCCAACTACAAGGGATCTGATGCCCTCTTCTGGCCTCTGGGGCAACCACACACATGTGCATACACTCACATAGACACATACACATAATTAAAAACAAAAATAGATACTTTAAAATTAAGTTATATAAGTATATAAAGTCAAATGTCTCTGTAGTACAATCCTAATTACTCTTAGTAATAAAAACCCAGAGTCAGATATCGGGGCAAAAGCTGAAAGATCAGAGAAGCAAAGGAGCAACCACAGTCATCTCTTGCCTCTCCAGCTCCTCAGACAGAAAAGGGCCTACCTCCTGTCTATACCCTGCCTTATCACTTCCTCTCTCTGCCCAGCCATTTCATTTCCTGTCTCCTGTCTGTACAAACCTCCAGACCTCTATGGTTAACTAGTGCTTAGCTCCATCCTAGGATCTTCAGGCAAGTTTTATTTGTCAGAACACAAACAAAATATCACAACAGTCTCAAACACTATTTTTTTGTTGTTGTTGTTTTGTTTTGTTTTTTCGAGACAGGGTTTCTCTGTGTAGCTTTGCGCCTTTCCTGGGACTCACTTGGTAGCCCAGGCTGGCCTCAAACTCACAGAGATCCTCCTGGCTCTGCCTCCCGAGTGCTGGGATTAAAGGAGTGCGCCACCACCGCCCAGCTAAACACTATTTTTTTTATGTCATGACATTATTCTGTATACTGTAAATATGTGTTGCACTAATTGGTTGATAAATAATTAGAGGCAGGCAGGAAATCCAAGGAGAGGTCAGGAAGAAGAAAGGCAGAAACAGAGAGATGCTTCAAACCGCTACTAGGAGAAGCAAGATGTGAAAGTATCGGTAAGCCACGGTCACGTGGCAATTTACAGATTAATAGGAATGAGTTAAGTTATAAGAGCTAGCTAGTTAGAAGCCTGCCATAGGCCATGCAATTGGTAATTAATATTAAGCCTCTGAATCATTATTTTATAAGTGGCTGAAGGACCATGCGGCCAGGTGGTACTGGAGAAACCTTCCGACTACAATGAATATTTCTTGTAAATGGTGCCTAGGTCAGATAAAAAGGAAAGTACAAGGTTAGGTTCCTGTAAGCCTTTGGACATGAGATTTCCATCACTTAGTAAATAATTAACTTTGCTTCATGTATGTTTTTGTCACTTCATTTACTGTATATTGCTGATCCCTTAGCACTGAATTCATGGCTAGCAAAACTATATTCATGACTGAATTAACACATTTTCCCCTTTAAAGCATACCATGGCTTCTTGCTCTTGGAGCTGTGGAAAGCACTCAAGGCTACACTTGGGGGCCATTTTAAGCAGAGAAATCAGCCACAGGAACCCCAAAATGTGAAGGTGACACTAACTTGATTACCAGGAGGACATCGTGTACAGTGATGCCAGTGGAAGAGCAGAGCATGGCCTTGACCATCCTCAGTGGAAACATCTATTAAGTCCCTCAGATGTTCACCACTCTGAGCACACCCAGGAATGACTATGAACATGCCACAAAAAAGGATCTTGGGGGTATACATCAACCTTAGTGAGTAGACAAATTTGAAATTAAGTTATCTCCCAGTAATTAGTATCCACTGTAGCTAAAAGAGCTTGAAGAGAAATAAGAAGTGTCAATTAGGGAGGCACAGTGAATTCATCATGTCAAGGGAGTGCAACAGCTTCTGGTGGGCTGAGGATAAGTGAGCAGTGAGTCAGAGAGTTAGAAGGGTAAAGGAGAAAGCAGAAAGGCATTCTAAGTGCGGAAGATGCATAGAACAGAGATTAAACCAATTATACCTATTTTTTTAACCTGTTTTGGGAACACAGCCAAAACAACCTAGGCATTTGAAGGGCTAAGAATGTACACACTGACAAGTCTAGCTGCAGTGTTTGGCATCCACTCTCAAACTAACCAGCCTCCAAACAGAAAGGAAGGGAGGAAGAGAGGGAGGGAGGGAGGGAGGGAGGGAGGGAGGGAGGGAGGGAGGGAGGGAGGGAGGGAGGGAGGAAGGGAGGAAGGGAGGGAGGTGGAAAGGGGAGTGTCTTCCATGGCTGATAAAATGGCTGTAAAAGGAAAAATAGTGTTTGACACATATGCCTTTTTATAAAGTCTGAGTAAATTGCCCCAGCTGTAAAATTAGCTGGCTCAGTGGAGGAAAGTAGCTACTCTGAGATACACAAAGATATACACAGGTCTAAACAAACTTATTCATAACCATAAACATTTCTAACCTCCTAAAACTACAAATAAAAAATTAAACATTGAGGCTACACTAAGATGCTCAACAACACTAGGAAAACTTTTAAAAATTAAACCACTAAATACATCTTATTCTTTTAAACAGTATCTCACAATATAGCCCAGTCAGGAATTCACTATGTTGACCAGGCTAGCCTTAAACTCAGAGATCTACCTGACTCTGCCCCGCAAGTTCTGGGATTAAAGGCATGTGCCATGATACCTAGCTTAAAATATATCTTTTAACAGCTGAAAAATTTAAATATAGCTAAAGAAACAAATTTTTCAATTTGTAAAATATAAATAGGTTGATAACCAAAAACAATTTGCTACAAGAAAAGGGAGACATCTTCAACTTTTAAAATCAAAGAATCTCTATCCTTTTATTTTATGCATGGATAAAACATCTAGTGACAAAGCTCCCATGGCCTTATTTGTATAATATTCTTTCTATTTTCAATCATTTCTGTCACACCACTGGAATAAAACCATGACAAGCAAGAATAAAAGGAGACATTTCAGAAACTGAACAAATGACTATGTAAACATAGTTTGACAACTTAGGTCAATAGTGATAAAATACTTTTAAGTCAACTAAATGTTGACCCCTGAAGCCCCTCAATATAGTAAATGTGTCAGAATGAGTCATAAGAGCAACTAGTGTGGCGTTCCACTTTGAGCATGATTGAGTTCCTCCCACGCCAATGCCCAGCAGCCCCATCCTCCAAATGACAGCTGGAAATTCAGCAAAATATAAAACCTACTGCTTAAAGCACCAAGGCATGGATCACACACACAAGGCTTGAGGGAAGCCCATACTTAAAGCACCTGATATGTTTTTCCAGCCTAAAAAAAAATACAGAGGCCAGAGGTGGCAGTCATCACAGCCATTGGAGAGTGATAGGTGTTCTGGAAAGCCAGTGGTGGGAAGTCTCACCTTCTTTGAGAAAGTCCTGCCTGAGGCTCTGAAAACCTTCAACAACATACATGTTTGGCAAACTGGGGTCAACCTGAACAAACTCAGCTGGCATTTGGCTTCTCCAAAAAAGAAAGTTTACAATGTGGATGTAAGCAGCCAACCTGAATGAAAAGTAGAAGCATTCTTCAGATAAACAACAAAACCAGAGAGTCACCACAGCCATTCCCAGTGGATAGATAAGCAATGATCTGAAGTCACTCACTACATGATAAAGCAGGGAAACAAAGCCCTGTCTCAAGAGAAAGTATAATCAATAAACATCACTCCAGATATGGTTGGTCTAGATGTTGAATTGACAGACTATGATCTTAAGTTAGACCAACAAGGATTTTGAGCTCAGTGGTGTAAAGAAAAGTACAAGAATGAATGAAAAAATAGGAAATTTTTTCTGAAGAGAAATTGAAAAATCTGCATGTGTGTGTGTGTGTGTACGTATACATGTGGGGAGAGAGAGAACGTAAAGCCTGGAGCATAAATACACATACCCACCTTTTTTTTAAAGCTTAAAGCAGAATGTGTAAGACAGAAATGATGAGTTGCTAGGTAATGCCTTGTTTCCCTTTCTAGTGCTGAACTGTCTTCCAGCCCTAGCTGCTATGGAATGGAATGGAATGGAATGGAATGGAATGGAATGGAATGGAATGGAATGGAATGGAATGGAATGGAATGGAATGGAATGGAATGGTTAGGTCATGAGGAAGGGGTCCTAATGAGCTGGATTAATGCCTTTATAGAAGATCTGTTAGGGAATTCACCCCTTTATCATTAGAGGTTACAGCAAGGAGATGGCTGCCAGTGAACAAAAAGGAAGTTGGTTCTCTGCAGACACCAAGCCTGCAGCATCTTAACCCGCATTTCCCAGACTCTGGAATAGGAGAAATTAATTTCTATGCCTTAGAAGTCACCTCCCTTTATGATATCTTCCTATAGAGGCTTTAATGGATTAAGATACCCTTCCTGATATAATCATGAATAATCATTAGAAACAACAATTGTTAATCTAAGAACATTGGCACGTATTTTCATGGTCTAATGCTTTCTTTTATGAAGGCAAAGCCTGCCTGTGCTAGCTTCACATTCCCAGGCCCACATCTGCAACACACCCCACACCTAAGGCTTAAAGAACATTGCAGAATCAGGAACAGTGTCTTAGCTGGGGTTTCTGTTGCTGTGACAAACACCATGACCAAAATCAAGTTGAGGAGGAAAAGGTTTATTTGGCTAACATCATAGACATCATTAGAGGAAGTCACACAGGGCTGGAACCTGGAAGCAGGAGCTGAGGTACAGGCCATGGAGGGGAGCTGCTTATTGGCTTGTTTCCCATAGCTTGCTCAGCCTGCTTTCTTATAGGACCCAGGACCACCAACCCAAGGGTGGCCCCACTCATAATAGGCTAGGCCCTCCCCCATCAATCACTAATTATGAAAATGCCCTACAACTGAATCTTATGGATGCATTTTCTCTATTAGGGTTAGCTCCTTCCAGAAAACTCTAATTTGTGTGTCAAACTGACAAGACTAGCCAGAACAGACAGAACAGTTCTAAGAGCCCAAGGACCCGGACCTCTACTGTGAGGTAGAGTCTTCCATATATGACAGGGAAGCTGCATCCATGAAGTCTCAACAATAGTGTTGCCTAAACAATACTTGTATAATGACAACACATGTCAATGCAGATGAGGGAAATATCACAAGATCTCACCCCTAGATGAAGAGCTATGGGCAATTAATTGCTGTTAAAAGAAGGAAAATCAGTCTTCCCCAAGGATAAGCCTCCTGATAGGTTATACAATCCCAAGTACTTAGCCCTAAACACATACACATATGAGAAATAATAAATCAACTCAGAAAGTTATATATAAATGTAAATATAAATATATAATAATTAAAGAGGCCAATAATTTGAGAGGGAGTTGGAGGCACAGAAGTTGGAAGAAGAGAGGGAGGTATGGAAATGATGTAAATACAATACTCATGTATGAAATTCTCATAAAAGATTTAAATAAAAAAACTTTCTTTTGCCAAATTAATTCACTTGATATTAACAACAACCTTTTGATTTAAATATTGCAACTGTTAATGTTTATATTTTATACAATGAACAATGAAGAAAGTAAGAGAGAAGAAAGAGGAGAGAATTAGAGAATTTTATCAAGGTGACTGAAAATCATGAGGCAAACAGACTCATTAAGGTGTCACTCTTGCTGATGCGTAAGGAGGACTCTGAGAGCTGTAAGAGTTTATCACCTTGTTCCATCTAAAGATGATATTCAAACCCCAACTCCAGCATAGGCTCTCATCTTTACAAATTACACATCCTCTAGGAGACAGATTTTATCTATGTTCTTTTGGGCATCTGGTCTTATCATACCAACAAACCATACCGATAAGTGGAAAGCCAGTGTGAAATCCTCCTGCAGGCACTAGCCTTAGTGGCTGGCTAGATTTGCAGCATGCTTGGCAGAGTTCAGCTGCTCAGTTGGAGCTGTACACAAGCCTAGGACTCTGTGCTATGACCTTTCCTGCAGCTTCCCATGGCTCCTGAGCAAGGTCTCTCACAAGTGATCTTTACATTTTTCTGTGTGTGAGTTTTTCTTCTTCTAGCTAAAACCTGTGCCGTGTGTATTTGCTTGTCAAATTGGGAGGTTGTGGAAGAGAAGGGTTAGCAATGTTGTTTTATTGTTTTATTTCATAGTAAGAAGAGGTGTAACCTTGCTGAAAGGGTGACAAATTCAGTTATAGTCAGCCAGCTCTTGACAGGCTTTATCAGAAAACCAAACAAGGGAAGAGTATGTATGTCTGCTACCAGCTGTCACAGTATTGAACAATGAATGTTTGATGAAGCCGACCTGCAAATAC
Organism: Peromyscus maniculatus bairdii; assembly: GCF_049852395.1. Taxonomy (NCBI): domain Eukaryota; kingdom Metazoa; phylum Chordata; class Mammalia; order Rodentia; family Cricetidae; genus Peromyscus; species Peromyscus maniculatus. The sequence goes on along the minus strand of NC_134852.1, from coordinate 166,619,270 downwards.
ACACAGCTCTGTGGAAGTCAGCTTTAAGTAGCAACTAGCTGACAAAATTAACAAGAAAAGGCCTTGGTAGAGGATATCAAAGAAATGAAAAGCTCCCACTTCCTTTATTTATTTGGGTATGTGTGGAAAGAGCCTTCAGGCAAGGTGGAATTTGAAATGAAGTTGCAGTTTTGTTAAGATAAATACACGGTCTTCATCCCAGCCCATGTAGGAAGTACAGTTTGGATAATTGTCAGATTTTTCAAATTAGTCCTGCTATGAAAAGTAGAAACAGATCCGCAGGAAATATGAGCCTGACTGAGCTTCTTGGTGACAGGGTGGGAGACAGTGAAGCAACCCAGAGTGTGATGAAGAGACCCACCCAGGTTCAGTGTCGTACAGGCCAGCCCCACATTGGTGTATCCTCATCATTTTCCCTGATTCCGAATTAAAGGTCTTTATGCAACACAACATGGTTAGCCCTGGAGTCATATATACACAAGCCACACTGAATGAACTCAGCAGGTTATATTTATATATTTATGCATATGAAACAATAATAATCACAGAAAAAAAGAGACAACCCATTTGAGAGAGAATGGGGAAAACATGGAAAGGGCTGGCGGGGAGACATGGTGGGGGTTGAAGGGAGGAAAGGAAATGGGGAAATTATGTGGTTATATTTTTATTCAGATTTTTAAGTTAAAAAAAACAAGAACAACATTTTAAAGGGGGGGGGGTTCATCCAACAACAACAACAAAAATATCTCTCTGGAAAGAATCTATTTCTTTCCCAGTCTTTGCCCTCCTAAGTTAAAATGGAGGGCATTCTTTTCACCTTTAAGAGAACACGTCAGGTGATCATTTCAAGCTCAGCAATAAGCCCGATTTTACTGAAAAACCCAAGAAAATGTTTTCAACTAGGAGAGGATCAAGTAGTATTGAAATTACGTTTCAAATCAATCAAAATTAGACTCGTTCACCATCAGCCACCTCCCCCAGTGTTTTCATTTGTACATTTTTGTACCTGTCACCAAGTCCTGTTGACAGCTAGAGTTGTGTCATTCTTGTGGGTTATCCTATGAGCTTCTGGATGACAAGGCTACTCCCCCACTTAGCTTTGTTTCTTTCTAAGTCTTCCTCCAGCCATTGCTCACTGAAGTCTGGGTGACTGGGGACAAACTGACTGCAATCCTGAGACACAGACATCTCCCTGAAAGCAGAGTGTCTATCCCACACTGCATCCCACAGTTCCTGTGTTTAGCTCTCCTGACATTCCTCAGCACAGCAGAATGATGCTCACTGTGGAAGAAAGATGTCAAAGAGCAAGCCCCACACTTCCCATTCGGCCTGGGAAACAAGGAGATAGCCCACCAGAAAATCCACACCCATTCCCCCGGACAGCACTTTTAATAGGATGTAATGTAACATAATTAAACATTCTCCCAACACGAGGATGAATTTTCACATGTCCACTTTCCTTGTGAGTTTTCACTCCGCCCATTCATTTCTGAACTCTTGTTTGATTACATCTAGTGTTTGACAGTGAATGGAGTGGCATTGTAAATATAAATGATGTGTTCTGTCAATCTGAAAAGCCACAAATATTATCTCTTGGGGCTTCTGCTTCTTATCTCTGCCTCTCCAAATTTTTTCAATCTATATTGAGTGGCAGAGAATTTTTTTTTAAATTTTATGTATGTTCTATTATTTGTCTATTTCCATAGTAGTGAATAAGGTTTTAGTCTTAGCAATAGAGACACGGGGATAAAAAAAAATGTCCATGGCAGAGTCTGTGAGAAAAAAGAAATTTATAAAGCTGTGTTACCTTCACACTGCACAGATGTGGGTCACCATGTGTACCCAAAAAGGGCAATATTTAGCTGGAGTTTGGTGCTCTCCTATTAAAAAACCCAAAAGGGATAGGAGGTGGAAAGCACTCGTATAAAGCAGTGTTACAGGAGGGTAAGTCCACAAAGAGGATGATGTGAAAATGAGCTCTTTGAAGATGAGTGAGAAGAATCAGATTCCAGGGTTAACCTTTCAATTGTTGTAGGGTAGAAATAAATTGACAGTGAGCTTCTCCTTTCCTTTGAGCATAGCGGGGAAAGATGCTAAGATGCCTGACATCTCTTTTTGATGTAAACACTAAGGCCAGAGTGATTTATACACCCTTATTGCCATGATTGAAAGCATTACTTGGGACAGTTGCTGTGACTTCTGTAACCCCAGGCCTCCAGGAGTAGGGGAAGAGGAGGAAGATGAGAAGGAGGAAGAGGAACAGTAGAAATTAGGCAGGGAGAAAAAAACAGAATAAATGGCTAACTTCAGGTACACGGACGGATTGGAGGGATACATGTCTTCTATTCAGAGATTCCTACCCACAGTGAACACAAAGGGAAAGTGCATTTAAAGTCCCACCTTCATCTCCCACCAAGGCAGTGGTTCTCAACCATCCTAATGCTGCAGCCCTTTAATACAGTTCCTCATACTGTGCTGAACCCAACCATAAAATTATTTTCATTGCTACTTCATAACTGTAATTTTGCCACTATCATGACTCATAATGCAAATATCTGATATGCAGGATATCTGATATGTGAGCCCTGTGAAAGGGCCATTGGAAACCCTAGATGGGTCACGACCCACATGTTGAGAACTACTGCTCTAAGTGTGTCTGTATTACAAATTCACATCACAATGTTGTAAAATAGATGTGATATATACATACAACAAACCCTCCTTAAAAAATCTTGATAAGTCAAGGATTCAATGAAACATGCAGTCCATCCCTACCCTAGAACTTTTCTGTCACTGAGGAAAATGTGGACTGCCCTAATATCAGTGTGGTTAGAATGCATTTGAAAAAAGAAGTAACTGAAGTCCTGAGCAGGAGGAGGGGAAAATGTTTCTCAAAATTTGATAGAAACTTAGTATCTGAAGAAGCTGATTAAGTTTTCATGGAAGTTAACATCTATTTTAAAGAATTTGTTATAAACATGGGTGTTTAATGGTAGTCCACCAGTGTATGTATAAGAACATATGCATTATTTAAATATGTGGTTTTCTTTCTACTTTTCTTCTTGGGGAAATCTGACGCTTTAGGGATAAGATTTTTGCCTATGCTCAAAGTACATGCATAACCATAGATGTGGATAGTACAATATTTATGCCATAAATCTCCGTATAACCCAGAGAGAGTGTTCATGATCATTTGGTTATTAATAAAGCACTCAAAGATGCTGCCTTCAAAACTGTCGGAATGGGAAAGATTAAATTTGTAGAGAAATCCAAAGAGCTGGCTTCACATGTCCCTGGTTATAACTGCTATGACATCCTGTTGAGTGGAAAACACTTTTCTCAGTGATCAGATTCAAAAAGCACCAAGAATGGCGCTATCCCCAAATGTCACCTTGCCTGCAACTCTGCCGGCAGAATCTGCCTTTAGGCCAGAAGGAAATAATGAGTACGTCTTACTGACTAGTGAGCGTATATATGATTTATTTTTTTTTTCTCTACGTATTTGCTTCTCTGGTTAATTCAACAGTGATACCAAAGTGTATGATGAAAAGGGTTCTTGGGAAGGAAAACTGAGCTAATGAATAGTCTATAGTCCGAGGCTTTCCTAGTATGTCTATAAACACATGGTTGACACCGAAAGTATGTGTTTTGGACAAAGATATCTATTTCTTGTGATCCAGGCATTCTCTGCGGGAGTTATTGGATGAAATTGCCTTAAGGAAATGACACATTTTCAGCAGCTCTCTGACTTTCGTAAATGATTGAGTCACCCGTATTGGCAAACCTGCAAAAGGCCTATTGCTTAGATTTAGTGAACCTGGCCTGCAGGAGCTACTAGGAAGAGGAGCAGAGGGAGACCACAGATACCACTGACAGCCCTCCGAATGCTGTCTGCCTTGTTTAAGAAGCCAGAAAGGATAACACGAGCAGTCTCAGGACCTTCCACAAGCCTCAGTCAGTGTGAATGCACCAGGAGCCACTGGGAAGCAGGTGAGTCAGGCCTTTCTCCTGAGTCTCTTCCAGGTTCTTCACCTCCACTTCAATTGCAGCAGTTCAGTTTTGATTGGTTAAATGTGGGGGATGCCTCACATAATATTCCTCACATAATATTTCACTGAGGGAAAGGACTCTATGCTGACAGTTAATAAAAATAAAAAAAATGAATGAATGAAAAAAGATACAGCTCCATCAGTTTCTAGTGTGGTCCTGAAGGAATTTCTACTTCTAAATGCAAATGGCTGGAAAGGCCAAAGAAAGGAAAGGGCTGTGGAATTTGTGAAGTGATAAGAGAAAAATCTCCACTCCATTATGCAAGCCTGGAGGAAAGGATGGTTTTATAAACATTGGTTTTGCAGTCCATCAGGGCGCCAGGACCCTGCGTTGCCAAGGGACACCTCCAGGCTGAAATGAAATAAGAAGACCAGTGTTTGCATTAACATCCCCATTTGATTCACTGTTTGATTAAGACAAAGGAGAAGTAGACAGCAACCTCGACTGCCCGGCTTCCTGCCTGAAGAAAAGGCAGGACTCAGAGAAGCTGTGTGCACAGGTCCCATCTGGGCAAAGAGTAAAGCTGAACCTCACTGCTGCAAAGCCCTCTTCACTTTGCCCCACCCACAGCTCCACGTCCTTCCAGTCCAAGTACTGGTAGGGGCTAGGACAGGGCAGACTGGACCCCTCTTCAGCAAGTGAAAGACAGGTATAAAAACAAAGATTTTGGAGTCTGGCAAGGGTGGGGTTGGGACAAGACAGTCTTGTTTGTCAGAAAGTCTGGACAGCTGCTGTGGGATAATGCTTTTGTACACTGGTTTAATAAAACACTGATTGGCCAGCAGACAGGCAGGAAGTATAGGCGGGGTGAGCAGACTAAAGGAATGCTGGGAAGAGAAAGAGCAGAGTCCAGCCACACACAGAGGAAGCAAGATGACAAGGCAGAACTGAGAAAAGGTACCAAGCCACGTGGCTAAATATAAATAAGAATTATGGATTAATTTAAGTGTAAGAGCTAGTCAGTATTAAGCCTGAGCTATTGGTCAAGCCATTATAATTAATATAAGCTTCTGAGTGATTATTTTATAAGCAGCTTCAGGCTGTGGGGCCAGGCAGGACCAGAGAAAAACTTCCAACTACAGACATCTATCTCCATCTGATGTGTATCTACTTCCTCTTAAGGTGAACGGAGAAACATAGGAGTGTTGCCCCTACACCAGCAAAGAACAGGTGCTGCTCCTGGGCCCTCTCCTCAGCCCATTCTATCCCCATCCTTCTAAGGAACTGCCTGTAACAGCACAAGACCTCTGTGTTGGAAGCTTGACTATAAATAGAGATGGTCTCAGTTAACAATGGATAGATCTGCAGTATTTTATTTTATAATAGTGCAAAAAAGTACTCATGTATCATTTGTTTTTGTACTTTTCAATACAGAACTTAGAATATGTCATGAGCCATTCAACATGTAATTTTCTGATAGACTTTGTGATAGATGAATTTCCTTCCCTGTAGGCTAGTGTAAGTTTCTGAGTACATTTAAGGCAGGTGAGGCTAAATATGGTTGGTAAATTTGGTGAATTTATACATTTTTTTTAACTTATAACACTTTCAACTTACAAATTGTTCTTAAGACATAAAAATCTGTAGTTTCTTTAGTATGAATTAGACAAAAAAAAAACTATATACTAAATCCCATAATACTATCAAGCTTTCTCATGCACACTTCAATTTTTTTTTTTTGAATGAAAGATAGCTAGATGATCTTAAAATTAGCAAGGAAGTCATTGAAAATAGTGCCCTTAGCCATGCATGAACTTTGTGGGAAGGTTCTTGAAGTGTGACACCAGAGAGTAATAATTATTTCTTTGACCACACTCTCAAAATCTCGGCATGAGAATGTTATACTTTCAAACAATGCCTACACCATTGCCGAGGAGAGACGGGGTTCTCTCACCAACAGGACAATGTATTTCTTTCAATTTTATCACAATTCCTAAACCAAATGCCTAACATAATTCCTGAGGATATGTAGGCAGTAAAGAGAGCAATGCCATTAAGCCAGAGTCTGAAGTCGTGGGTACTTGTGGGGATTGTCCTTGCTGTGTTCTTTGTAAGACCTGCATGCAAGTATGGAAATCCTGATGGCACTGATGTCATTCCAACATGCTGTTACTGTGATGTGACAGGAATGCCTTTCCATTTGGCCATGTCTAAAACAAAAAAACAGAACATGGAACAGGTCAACTGCCTTAGTATCCGGTCTCTAAATCAGTCTCCCACTGGCTCTGACCTCTCAGTGTGATTTCCTTTCTCTTCCTTATGCCACACATACATGTTTCTGTCTATATAAAACCACAGCTCTCATGCCAAAGGTAGTAAGACAGTTTACTCTAGATTAAGATATGAGTGATAAGGTCCAACAGTCCAATGGGAGTGTCCATGGCCCAGAATCACAGATCCACATGACCCAAATACCATGTTCCAATGTACTCATAGTTTCTTTTTACAGTAACAGAAGAAAGAAAGATATAAATCCAGACACTGTTAAAAATCTACCAGCAGATGCATCAGGTAGGTAAGTTACAGCAAAGCAGGACATCTCTGCTTTTGAGTTAGTGAAAGCTAAGATTCTGTTAGTATATTCCAAAAAGGTTTGCCTAATAGTCATAAGGATGCTAGGACACACACAGAGGTGCACAATAAATAGCTATTTAAGGACTAAGATAATTTGGCTGTGGACCTGCAACATCCCAACTCTCCACAAACATTTAAGTTCAAATTAGTCAGTCATTCAGCCCTGTGAAATGCTTTATATTGTGCATCATTTTTCTCTGGGAATGAGTCAGTTAACATTTCCTTCCCATACTTCCTCCCTAGTTTACTTTCACAAACACATGTTGGCAATTTATTGAGCCAGAAATGCCCCTTAGCTAAAAATGCAAGTATTACTTCTCAAACTTCATTCTTGGATTCTCATTCAAAATGTTTTTCCCTTGCATTTTGTGACCTTCAGCCGAAGCATGGCATTTCCTTCTTTCCCATCCTTTCTTTCCTTCACAGAACTAATAGCCACTCCCCACTTTTGTTGAGACTTGAACTCACTATCTTCCTTCACACCTGCCGCTTCATTCGGTCATCTGTAGTTGCAAGTTTTTTTGGGTCCCTCCTGGTTCCTGTCACCCTGCAGCCACTTTTAAAATAATCACTCAGAGACTTATATTATTTTTACTACATGGTCTAATGGCTCAGGCTTCTTGCTAGCTAGCTCCTACATCTTAAATTAACCCATTTTATAAATCCATACTTTGCCATGTGGCTTAAGGCTTATCAGTACTTTATATCTTGCTTCTTCTGGCAGCAGCTCGCAGTGTGTCTCTAGCTCTGCCTTTCTCCTTCCTCTCTCTCTAGTCAGAATGTCCCACCTAACCTTATTCTGCCTAACCATTGGCCAAACAGCTTTATTTATCAACCAATCAGAGCAACACATTCACAGCACACAGAAAGACATCCACAGGAGTCATCTGCAGAGGATGCCCTTGAAAAGTTGATATCTCGACCCTTTCTTGACTTTGGCCCAGCCTCTACCCCTACTTCAGTCACCATACCCATGACCATGCCTTGTACCTCATCATTATTGAGATCTTGGTTCCATAACTGAAACCACCATATGGATACCCTGTCTCTATCCACCACTTCCTTCCTTTGTAGCCAGCCTCTCACTCAGTCCATACCAGGGCTATTCAGCCCTTCTAAGATGTGAGTCGTTGACTGTTACTGCTCCGCATCTGTGTGTCATTCCTTCTACAGCCCAAACCATAAGACTAAATGCCTCCACCACATTCTTCTAAATAGTCCTCTTGTCTGGCATTCACTACGGGGCTTTCAAGATGATCTGTTGGGTCTGCTGCCTTTTTGAGACCGGACTAAGGAAGACAGAACTTGTTCTTCTCAGCCGGGCGGTGGTGGCGCACGCCTTTAATCCCAGCACTCGGGAGGCAGAGCCAGGAGGATCTCTGTGAGTTCGAGGCCAGCCTGGACTACCAAGTGAGTCCCAGGAAAGGCGCAAAGCTACACAGAGAAACCCTGTCTCGAAAAAACAAAAAAAAAAAAAGAACTTGTTCTTCTCTTCTTTTTTCTTTCCAAAGCTGGACAGACTCTTAAGGATGCTCTTTCTGTTACTTGGGTCCTTTTTCACTCATTCTCTAAAGCAAACTCTCCTTGTTCATTTGGCTGGTAGCCGAACTCTTGTCCCTTGGGATGATGGGATATGGAAGACACATACCATGCCTGTATTTCTTGGGTTGTTTTTCCCTATGGCCAGCTGATGGCTCCATGGTGGGAGGAAAATAATACTAAGCTTAATTTCTATGTTCTTTTCCTAGACACAGGGTTCCCTCTTACTCAACACTACCATTTTATTGGGCCTAGAGAGACCTCATATTGGCCTTGGGGGAAGTGGGGGAAACAGATAAGGCAACTTAACCTTGTTGGACCTGAGTAGGCCCCTGCTCAAAATGGTGGACACAGAAACTGACTTAGAATGCAAGTTCCCAAGGCCATTGCTTTTTCAACTGGGTAGAAGTGTCACAGACTGTTTCTAGTAAGTTTGTTTCTAAGGGACTTAAATACCAGTCAATACAAAGAACATACATCTGTGTGACTTTCATAAATTTTCCTAGTTAAAGAAAGCAAGGGAAGATGGAAGGAAGGACAGGAAAAGGAAGAAAAGACAGAGTGAAGGAAGGTATGCCTCGCTCAGCTTTGATGCAGGTGGGAAGAGCTTAGTCCTGCCTCAATTTGATATAGCATGCATTGTTGACGCCCATGGGAAGCTTTACCCTTTCTGAGGAGTGAATGGGGGGGTTGAGGTAGAAAGGAGATTAGAGGGGAGAGAATAGGAGGAGAGGAGGGGGAAATTATGTGATATAAATTTTTAATAATTTAATAAAAAAATGATGGAGAAAAAAAGAGTAAAGAAAGGAAATGAAACAGGTTCCTGCTCTCAAGGAATTCATAGTAAGGCTAATAGTAAGTGAATTGCATTAGGATGAGTGTCAACCAACAAATGTGAATAAGGTGCCTAAGAAGCACAGGCATAGGACAGGAAGAGGAAAAATTATTGCTGCAATCTTCACTCTCAGCCGCAGCAGCAGCAGGCGCTACTTTCACCAGTAAATCAAACTGCATTGTGACATACAAAGTTGCCTTGATGAAACTAATTATTCTGTACAATTAATGTATAGTGATTAGAAATAAAATATTTAAAACTCTTCATACAGAAAAATAAATTACTTTAAGGGAAGAACAACACATAAATACTCGATACAGGGTCTAAATGGTAGGCACTCCCTCAGAAATGTCTGGAAAAAACTCCTCCAGCCAGAGCTGATGTTTTCAAAATCTACGAAGCCTAGAAAACGGACTTTGAAGTCAGTCACATCTGACGTCTGTCTGTGTGATCTGCGTAAGTCACATAACTGCTTTAGTACCCCCACTTCTTTGTAAAGCAGGAAGGAGGGTAGTGATGTCACCATCACGGGCTGATGGCCAGGATTATTTAAGGTAGTGCTAACCAGATGTCTAACTGTGTCTCTTGTTATTATTCACATGACTCTATTTTCACTCCCAGATTTTCTTTGGTATCTTAACCAGAATTCACCAGGATAAAATCTTCAGACAGGACAGGGACTGCAAAGATCAGCCTATGCTGGAAGGAATGTACCTTGATGTTGACAAGCTCATCATTCCTAGAGCAACTAATGCATTCCAGCTTTTTTTTTTTTTTAGACTCTGGCTCCACACCTACTAAGAAGTGTGGAAGAAGATATGAATGTAGCTGAGCATGAGCAAAATATGAAGAAGTTTCATGTCCTTTGATTACTTCAGTGCATGTTAGAACTTGTATGGTTATGTGGTAGAGAGGAACTAATGCTGCAAGAAAACTAACACGTTTGCTTTCCCAACACAACAGGACAGGATACTTACACTTTTCAGACAGTGTCCAGAGTCCTCTTTAGTAAAAAAAAAATTAATTACATTTCTTTAATGTGTGGGGGTGTGCACACACACAAACTATGATGTATGCATGGAGGTCAGAGGACAACTCTCAGAAGTCAGTTCTCTCCTTCTCCCATGTGAGTTCTTGAGATCAACCTCAGGCCCCAGAGTTCATAGCAAGTACCTTTACCTGCTGAGCCACCTCACTGGCCCCAAAGTTCTGTTTCCAATTGCTTAGAAGAAGCTGATCCCAGAAACAAGTAGATCATTAAACTGACTTGCATAATATCCAAGAGACTTTTATAATCCTCCCATCAAACTTTCTGAAACTCTATCATTTCACCTTGGCTTTTGACCTTTACTAAAATAGGCATATCTCCTGATCTTATATGGCATAGAGACTTTAAGTTGTTACCACTCCTTTTTACATTAGGATTAATTAATTGATAGTCTCTTCTAAGACATCAAGATTTTAATAAATCAGGTATAGGAGAGGCATCAACAACTCACTGAAATTCTCAAAGTATAATGACAAAAAAAAAGCTGAAGAATAATTGAAATGAAGTGGTCCACCCAAGAAAGTAAATGGGAAGTTGGGGTTTTATTTATTTATTTACTTGTTAAGAGACAGAGTTTTAATGTATTGCCCAAGCTGGCCTTGAATTTGTGATCCTCACATCTTAGCCTCATTTGTATCTGGGGTTACAAGCCAGTGGAGTATTTTTTTTTAAACCAATGAGCTATTTTTCATCTTAGCCTAATTGTATATAACTTTTAGAGTGTCTGCAGAAGAGTTCTGAGACATTTTAAATGCCTAGAAAAAGAAAATGTATAAACAGGTTTCCCCCTTTTCAAAGCAGATTGTAGTTTTAATATACTGGCAATTTGGTAACTAATATTTTGCACTATATTAGCATTCAGTCAGATGGTTTATTCATTCAAGTTGGGAAGCGTTGAAGGAAGCAATATTCTGCTGAAGTTTATCAAATGTAGGTATTATGTATCTGGTGCTGAGCCTCATTACAATACAAAATAAAGTTATTGTCAAATCAGAGTCAAGACATTTCTCACATTTATATTTTGTTACCTTAATATACATATCTAAAGGATATAATTCTTTACATATGAGTCTGAATATATTTGAAAACGGGTCTCTTCTCCTAAAATCCTTAAGCAGTATCACAAACAGATCCATGTTTGATGGGAAGGGCAAATATAAAATCACATGACTACTATGCATCTTTATCCCATCTCTGAAGCTGGTTTGATGCAATTTTGAGTCCTTCCATTTTCTCCTTTGAAACAAAATAATACCTGCCTATGAGCATTGTGTTGTAAAGGTTAAATGAAACATTGTGTATTTTTGTGCTCTCTATACTAATGTATGTATTTTCATTCCATGAATTGTGGTGATATTTTATTTGTACTGAAATGTTATTTTAATTTTATGTTAATAAATAAAGTTGCCCTGGGGTCAGAGCTATTAGAGCCATAGTGAGAGCGTGGTGGTTAGAAGAGCTAGGTAGATTTCTGTGTGTTCAGGGATACAGCCAGTATTGGAGACATACGCCTTTAAGACCTGGAGGGCGGTACTTACAGGCAGTGATGAGGCAGTCATGTGGTTGGGTTTACAACCAATGAGAAGGCAGAACAGAAAGATTATTTAAACAGGGACACAGGAAGTCCCTCCCTCTCTCGGGGAAGCTAGGAGCACTGCAGGAGGTAAGATTTTATCTCTGAGCTCTGACCTCTCGGCTTTTCTCTTTTACATTGGCTCTGTGTTTCTTATTTTAATAATACGATTGGTTACATCTACATCTGGCGCCCAACGTGACAAGAATCCATTAAAAACTGCTTGGGGCCGGCTCCCTAGCCGGAGCAGCCGGCTCCCTAGCCCCGGCCCAGGTCTGGGCTCAGGCTGGACCGTGAGCTGCTTGCTTAAAGCCAGTGCTACAAACAGCTCAGGCCTGCCCTGCTAAACAGGGCCCCTGCCTGTAAAGCCAAGCCTTGACTCGGCTCAAGAGGGAACAAGTGGCTGGCTTTAAGCTTTAGCCGGCTACCCCTTCGCTTTCACTTTCACTTTCACTTTCGCTTTCGCTTTTGCTTTCTCTCTTGCTTTCTCTCTGTCTCTCTGTTTCTCTCTCTCTCTCTCTCTCTCTCTCTCTCTCTCTCTCTCTCTCTCTCTGGATTTACACCTAGGACTCTAGGTGGCTGTTTTGAAATTCGCTCGGATTTCTACTGTTCTACGCAGATTTGGTAAGTCATAAAGGAAACTATTTAAAAGACAAATTTTTTCCACATTTAAAAAAATGGGTTTCCTGTGTACATTGGAAGAAAATTGGGTTTTGTTTGAAATTTTAGGCAGTCTGACAATGGAACAACTATATGAAAAGATTAGTATTATGGGAATTATGCAGTTTATCACCATGCTTATTCTCATTTTACTATTTAAAAAGATAGTCGATTTAAGTGCCAGGATAACAGCTTTAGAAAAACCTGTTAATTTTAACAGTGAAGTTGGTTCAAGTTTGGATCATAAGGTTACAGAAAGAAAGCCTGTTTTCACACAGTCACCCTTAATTTATCCTGTAACCGTACAGCAGATGCCTGATCAAATGGCTACACAAAATATCTGGGCTCCAATTGAACTGATGGATTTTAAAAGGTTTAAGGAGGCAATAGTATCTTATGGCATGCATTCCCCATATGTAAAGCAAATGTTAAACTTTTGGTCAACATATAATAGGATTATACCACAGGACTGGCGGGACCTTGCACAAGCTGTTCTGGAACCCAGCCAGAGAATTCAATTTCTAACGTGGTTTAAGGAGGAAGCTAGAAACGTAGAAACACAATGGAGGGATAAAGGAATACAAGTTTGTCAGGATCAGCTTATTGGAGAAGGCCAATATGCTTCAATACAAACACAATGTTTATATGATGTTCAAACCGTAATTTTATGTCGAATGGCAGCCTTGAATGCATGGGACAGAGTTGATGAACCAGGAAAAAAACATGAGTCATTCACAAAGGTTATGCAAGGCCCTAAAGAATCTTTCACAGATTTTTTAGAAAGACTGGCTTCAGCAGTAAACAGAATGGTCTCAGGATCAGAAGCTAGTAAGGCAATAATTGAAGCTTTGGCATTTGAGAATGCGAATGCAGCATGCAAAAGAATAATCAGGCCGTTAAGGGCAAGATCTGCACCTTTGGAAGATTGGATTAGAGAAACAATTAATGTTGAGGTTGATGAGCATGATACGTGGGTAGGAGAAGTAATTTCAAAAGGTTTGAGGAGTGTTAGATGTTTTGGGTGTGGAAAGCAAGGACATTTTAAAAGGGACTGTAAACAGGTCAATCCTAGAAGCAATGTTTCTTCAAGGAACAATGGCAACAGAATGCCCCTTCCTTCTGGAGTATGCAGAAGGTGTGGTAAGGGAAAACACTGGACCAACGAATGTAGATCAACAAAGGACAGACAGGGTAATCCTTTGCCTCAGTTTTCGGGAAACTCCCGGAGGGGCCTCATGCAGGCCCCCATAGCAAAACCAGTTCAAACCTTTCCTGCAGCTGTAGAGGAAATCCCTGCTCTGAGCGATTAAATAACCAAATGACTATTGGAATAAATCATGCTGGTCAGGATGATGAAAAAGAGAGAATAGAAAATTCAGGAGAAAACATAAAGAAAATTTTTTGGCAAACTTCTATTAATGAACAGAGACCAAAATTAACGATAAAAATAAATGGTGTTTTGTTGTCTGGTCTGGTAGACACAGGTGCGGACATTACCATAATTGCACCAGAATTTTGGCATCCAGCTTGGCCTCTTCAGGAGGTAAACGTTCAACTGTTAGGAATTGGGACATTATCTGGAGTGAAACAGAGTGCAAGATGGCTGGAATGTATAGGTCCAGAAGGACAGAGAGGAAAATTAAAACCATATGTCGCTAACATAGCTATGAACCTGTGGGGTCGAGACTTGTTGCAACAATGGAATACTCAGATTAAAATCCCTCCAATCTCAGAAACAAATCATAAACTAGCACATGTTTCTGAGAGAAATATTAGAAGGCATTATTTTGAGTGGTCACCAGCCATCCATATTATACAGGAACAGGGCACAACAACTGATAATCTTCCAAAAATACCAACAGCTCTACCTTTAAAATGGTTAACAGACAAGCCTGTATGGGTTCAGCAATGGCCTTTAACAACAGAGAAACTCCAGGCTTTAGAAGAGCTGGTAGAAGAACAGTTAAATGCTCAGCATATTGAACAGTCAACCAGCCCTTGGAATTCTCCTGTATTTGTTATTAAAAAGAAATCTGGTAAATGGAGAATGGTAACAGACCTTAGAGCAATTAACAAAGTAATTCAGCCGATGGGCTCTCTACAATCTGGAATTCCTTTGCCTACTCTGTTACCAAAAGGATGGCCTCTCATAGTTATTGATTTAAAAGACTGTTTCTTTTCAATACCCTTACAAGAAAAAGACAAAGAAAGATTTGCTTTCACAGTGCCTACTTATAATAATTCTCAACCGGTTAAAAGATTTCAATGGAGGGTCCTCCCACAGGGAATGTTAAATAGTCCAACTCTGTGCCAATATTTTGTACAACAGCCATTGGAAGTGATACGTAAAAAATTTCCTAAATCTATAATTTATCATTATATGGATGATATTTTACTAGCTGACTCAAATGCAGATACTTTAGAAAGAATGTTTGAAGAAGTAAAGAAAATTTTGCCTTGCTGGGGATTACAAATTGCTCCTGAAAAAATACAAAGAGGAGATTCTATTAATTATTTAGGATATAAAATAGAGCTACAAAAAATTAGACCCCAAAAGGTGCAAATTAGGAGAGATAGACTACAGACTCTTAATGACTTTCAAAGATTATTTGGAGATATTTCTCATCTACGAACTATTGTTGGGGTAAAAAATGATGAACTGACTAATTTGTTCAAAACCTTAGAAGGTGACAAGGACTTAAATAGTCCAAGAGAATTATCACCTGAAGCTGAGAAAGAATTGGCCTTGGTAGAAAAGAAAGTACATGAAGGGCACGTGGATCGTATTGATCCAAAGCTGGATTGCATTTTGGTTATTTTACCTTCTAGGCATTCCCCTACTGGAATATTAATGCAGAGGGAAGATATTATATTGGAATGGATATTTTTACCAAATAAACCAAATAAAAAATTAAAAACTTATGGGGAAAAAATCTCTGACTTGATTTGGAAAGGAAAATTGAGACTTCGTCAATTAGCAGGAATAGACCCAGCAGAAATTGTCGTACCTTTAACTAAGGAGGACATTGAAAAATTATGGACAGAAAGTGAACCTTGGCAAAGAGCTTGCAGTAATTTTTTGGGAGAAATTAACAGCAAATATCCCAAAAGCAACAGAATTGATTTTATAAAGAGAGCTGATTGGATCTTGCCTCGAATTGTACGGCAAAAACCCATATCTGGAGTTCGTACATTTTATACAGATGCCAACAAACAAGGAAAGGCAGGTTACAAATCAGAAAATTTAAGTAAAGTGGTACAAAGTCCTTATAATTCAGTGCAGAAATCAGAATTGTATGCTATTCTGTTGGTATTAATGGATTTTTCAGAACCTCTCAACATAGTAACTGACTCTCAGTATGCTGAAAGAGTGGTATTACATATTGAGACTGCAGAATTTATCCCTGATGCTTCAGAATTAACTTCACTATTTATTCAATTACAAGATACAATCAGGAAAAGGAGTCATCCTTTATATATAACTCACATCCGATCTCATACTGGTTTGCCAGGCCCTTTAGCACAAGGCAATGATGAGATTGATAAATTATTGATAGGAAATGTGCTGGAGGCCTCAGAATTTCATAAAAAACATCATGTCAATAGCAAAGGTTTAAAAAAGGATTTTCCCATAACCTGGCAACAAGCCAAAGAAATAGTAAAGAAATGTCCTACTTGTTCCTTCTATAATCAAACACCATTACCAGCAGGATGTAACCCAAAGGGTACTCAGAGAAATGAAATCTGGCAGATGGACGTGTTTCACTTTGCAGAATTTGGAAAATTGAAATATGTACACCACACCATTGATACTTATTCAGGATTTCAATGGGCAACTGCTTTGAGTTCTGAAAAAGCTGATTCTGTAATCACTCATTTGCTAGAAGTTATGGCCATCATGGGTATACCTGCACAAATTAAAACTGACAATGCTCCATCATATGTCTCTGTTAAAATGAAACAGTTTTTTGATTATTACAAAATAAAGCATATTACAGGTATACCACATAATCCTACAGGTCAAGCAGTTATAGAAAGATCAAACAGAACTCTAAAGGATATGCTAAATAAACAGAAAGGGGTAACAAAAACCCCCAGAAATAGACTGCATAATGCTCTATTAACTTTGAATTTTCTGAATGCCAATGAGAAAGGAACAACAGCTGCAGAGAGACATTGGGTAATAGAAAAAACTACAGAATTAAATCAGCCTATATACTTTAAGGATGTGCTGACCTCAGAATGGAAACCAGGGTATGTATTACGTTGGGGACGAGGTTTTGCTTTTGTTTCTACAGGAGAAGATAAGCTGTGGATACCATCAAAATTGATAAAGGTTCGATTTGAACAAGAGAAACCTCTTAATTAGAGGAGGTGATAGTTCATCAACCAGCATGAACATCCAATTTAAACTAACTTGTACCTGTAACACATGTCTTTTCATTTAATCAGATAATAACTTGCCAAAAAGGAACATCCCCAAAATTAGTCTTGGGGGAAGGTTTTTGTTTTTGTCTTTTAGGAGGATGAAGGTTAAGGAATCTGAAGGACACAAGACAAATGAGACAACTGAAGAAAAGGGACAAATCATCTATCCCAGGAAACAGAGTATATGGGAGTATATGGCATATGGGTATATATTATCTAAAAAATTTTATGTCTTCTTAAATGTTTGTTTCTGCTTTTCTCTAAAGATTTAACACTATTGGTTTTCTAATAGTCCCAGTTCAATTAAAATTTAAAGCTGACTTTGGAGTTGGAGAATGGCTCTCTCCTTCTTTAAACTCAAGCATGTTGTTAAAATGAAAATACAAACTCCCTGTATCATGACAGAATAAAAGAGCCATTTTCTGCTATGGGACAGGACAAAAGCCAAATTAATTAAGGGACTATTCTATTACTAATCTCAACTCTTTGATTCTATTCTGATTCTTTAAACTTTTCTTAAAGTATAAATTTTATATCAAAATTTACAAGATTAATATATATATACATTTTAAACTTTGTTAAGATATGAATGGTCATATAGAGTACTAACTAATTCTAGAAAAAAGGCTTCAGTTAGCTGCATATATATGTCTTTGTGTTCGAGTCTCTTATCAGTTTTCTGCAGGAAATCACGGCCAGGCCTAACATCAACTGAAGTCTCCGGAAAGAAGATGGGGCCCCACAACAACAACAACAACAACAATTCCACGTGGACAATAATAATATCACTAAACTGACAAACATCATCTACAGATCAGCTTTGAACTACAAGGTGCTCAGAACAATTTTGAGATGACTAGCTGAGATGATCCAGTCTCAAAGACTACTTGAAAAAGGACTTGAGATAAACCCTGAACTTTGGCTTTATACACAGACTGGATAATAATGAAGGATATAGTTACCTTTCCTAGAATTTGACAATTAACCTAAATTTTTCTTTCAGGATAAAGATAACTTCGCCCATACCCAGCAGGAAGCAATTTTAAGAATATGACACCCACATTGCCAAAGAAGTGGTGTGGGGCGGGTGGTTTTTTGGTTCTTTTAATGGGTTTTGGGTCTGGGATAATTTTCATTGTTTAGGGGGTTTGGTTACAAGTTGTTGTCAAGGGTTAGGAAAAAGGCTAAGCAAAGGACATTAGATTTAAGGTTCTTGTTTAAAAAAAAAAAAAGAAAGAAAAGAAAAGAAAAGAAAAAGACAATTACTAATTTTAAATACTTTACATTATTACCAACTATTAGGATATAAGGAAATGAAAGTTAGTAGTTAGACATTACAATAGAAATTGTAGTCATATTAGATATGTTTTAAAAATTGAGCAGATGTATTTTAGACAGGTCATCTTCAAACCCTTCAGAGATCTACAGAATATGGCATTTAAAATGTTTTAATAACTTAGAAATTTTTCTTTTTTGAGACATGTCGGCTCCTGGCAGTACCAATCTACTTCAGAGAAAATATGGGCATTGAAGAAACTGCATATGGAGTTAATTTTCATTGTGGCAAAAGTTAGCCACTGGACAACAAAGTATCCTCGTATCAACAGGACAAAATGGACAGACAGAACACGAAACAAAGGACTACTGATTCCTGCCAAAACAAGTGTGGTTATGGCTTTATCAGACGGCATCTTCTGAGGCCAGGACAATATGGCACCATCCCTGAAGTGGCCTTCACAATCTGGAAAAGGTACAGTGCCCTTTTCTTTGAAGGCAGCTGAACAGGCAGTGGGCCGATGGCTTCTGTTGTGCAATGGAACAGCAACTGAAAGCTCACGCCTCTCAATAGTAGACTGGCATTTAATAGAGGGATGTGGAGAAGGGCATGCTTAGATGAAGCCATATATGCACAGCCAAGAAGAATGGACAGCAGAATTCAAAAACCATCAACAATTTCCAGAATTTAAAATCCTGAATCATGACATGACACTAGTGGAATTCAGGTGTTTCTGGTACATGGACTGCTCTCACCCAGTGTGAGGTTGAACTGTTGACCTTGTGTACAACCTACTTCACAAATGAGTCTGTCAGATACGCTAAGCCTATAGGCTGAAGATGATGCCCCAACACTGTGGAGAAACCTCAGGTGACTGTCCAGGCAGCTGGCTGTTTCTGTCAACTCACAAAATTTTTGGAAGTTGCTTTTGTGCACTTCCTGTTTTTATTTTTGTTAGCTAATATTATTTCCTTCTTGGGTCTCTGAGGGAGTTGAAGATTAGTTAGTTATAGTTGAAGATTAATTAGGATAGAAAGTGAATTAGATACATTTTGGACTTACTAAAATAGGATAGATAAGGGAATTATTTTCTCTGATTTGTCAAATACAAATGGACTAGACATCGTTTAGATATTTGTTACTTGTATATATTGTATATAGTTATTGTACTTTTGTATATAGTTTTTCTTTTGTTAGTTATAACCTTTTGCCTTTTTTCTTTTTATTAAAATAGAAAAGGGGAAATGTGGTGATATTTTATTTGTACTGAAATGTTATTTTAATTTTATGTTAATAAATAAAGTTGCCCTGGGGTCAGAGCTATTAGAGCCATAGTGAGAGCGTGGTGGTTAGAAGAGCTAGGTAGATTTCTGTGTGTTCAGGGATACAGCCAGTATTGGAGACATACGCCTTTAAGACCTGGAGGGCGGTACTTACAGGCAGTGATGAGGCAGTCATGTGGTTGGGTTTACAACCAATGAGAAGGCAGAACAGAAAGATTATTTAAACAGGGACACAGGAAGTCCCTCCCTCTCTCGGGGAAGCTAGGAGCACTGCAGGAGGTAAGATTTTATCTCTGAGCTCTGACCTCTCGGCTTTTCTCTTTTACATTGGCTCTGTGTTTCTTATTTTAATAATACGATTGGTTACATCTACAATGAATGTTTTTTACATTAGGTAGAAATATTTAAACTGTTTTTTCTTCTATTCCTCTTCACAAAACATAACTATTACACATAAAAGATATGGTTTCAAAATTCTGTGCTTATATATAAAACATTGTCCTTAAATTATCTATATACATGCATAAAGCCAAATGTGAGCTCAAAGAACGGTCTGCTTCATCCTCAGTTCCTCAAATGAGACGCTGCCTGCGGTCCTCTAGCCCACGGAGTGTGTTACTTGCCGTATCACTGCAACCCCACCAAGGGCTGCCTGTGAAGTCCTCTACACAACTGCAGTACAGAGAGGACATTGCCAAGTGATACCTGCCACAACTCAATTGCCTCCCCCTCAGAGGGCCATCCCTGTTGCAATTTTTAAGGAGACCCCCGTCCCATTAAAGTCTCTCTGGGATACGTTAATTTGGGGGTCTTTCATTTTCCACTACACATCTTTCTTTTCAGCATCCTCATGTGAACACAGAGCATGAATGCAAGCTCTTCCAGGGTAGGGACTGTGCTTGCTCACTGCCATATCTGCTGCACCTACTGATGTGCTCAAGAAATAGACATCAAACAGTAAGATCCTGCAACACCCTGTCTTCCCCTGTCTTGGCCAGGTCTGTTGACACCAGACACTTTTTTTTTCTTCTTCAGAACTTTGAAACTTCTGGATCAATAGTTCCACTTCTAACCATGATTTCTCCCTGGCAATCCCATTATTGGATACTGAAGTATCAAGGCTATTTCCCCAGAGCTCTAGAAATATGAGCTAACAGATTGTGAACCGCCAGAAATCTCCTTCCAGCTCACTTAGAACATTGTCAGTGACAGTAATGTTGACAGTTTTCACATCGGAAAATATAGGTATAATGCGATTTCAGTCATTCATCTCCTCGGGTTGATGGGTGGGATTCTGAGCACTGTTTTTAGATGCTGGGTGAGGAATCTGTGCTCATCCGTTTCTCCCTCCTCCTGGCAGACTGCCATCTCACTGTCAGCTTAAGAATCTCCCCACACAGGAAGAAGAGACAGGTTAGTGTTTGCTAACTTTCACACTGGCTTCAGTGTGGTATCAAGAATTTAGGTTCAATTACTTACACCCACTGCTCTTACTCCTTTGTAATTGTGGGTATAAAAGCATGCCTCTTTGTTCGTTTCTGCACATGGAGTTTTATTCCTATTTAAAGTGAAATTTGGCAATCTTGTCAAAGTGGTATTCTGTCGCACTGTTATTCTGTGGAATGCTGCTACTAAGGTGAGATTAGTGGTTTGGTGAACAAACTCTAACGTACCTCAAAATCCTTTTACCCAAAATCTAATAAGTGATCTGTAAGCAGTAGGGTCCCCTTCTCTTACAGGATGGGGAGACAGTACTGATGGAAGTGATGTCTATTTTACAGGAGCAAGAATAAAGACATATATTGATTTGTAAGGGGAGAGTTAGCACGTGGTGGTTGTAAGTTTTTCCATTGTTCTAAGAAATCACAGATGTGTTGGAAAGCTAGATGAAGTAACAGTGGTTCCTAGGTCTTCTTTAATGTAAGTTCCATACATTCAAGCCTCTCAGCAATGGTGTAACAGTTGGTACACATTGGTTGTCCCTGAAGTAACTACTCACAACTACAGATTTGTCAAAGAACTTACAGCTTGAAATGTGATCTTTAATTCTAGTTTTAAAGGAGCAAAGAGAACATAGTGGTACTTCTTCCTTCTTTTCCAAATTACCCCAATCAAGAGGGAAGTTATTGTCATCTTTCTGTTCCAAGACTTCATGTTTTGCCTCTTGGTGTATGTCAGTGAGCTTGGTGGACTTTTTCTGAAGGTGTTTTGAGCTCCGTGAACATCCACAGCCTCCTAAAGCACTCTTTGGATCTTCACTGCAAATATTGGTCATTTCTTGAATTTGTGGTTCAGGGGTGTCAATGCTACAAACGCTATTTTATGTGTCTACTTGATAGAACAATAGAGTGCTCTGCTATTTGCTTAAACACTATTATGAGTGTCTATGAGGGGGTTCCTGCTGAAGCTAGGATCAATCAGATCAATCAAATTGAGAATCAGAAACCCCACTCACTCTTGACAAATTTTTGAGGTGTTTGTATTAGTCTAAGTTCCCTGAGAAACAGGACCAATAAGATATGCATATACCATAGTCATATAGATACCACTATAGATCAGACAAACTGTGAAGAATTGGCTGTCTTACAGTTTTAGAGAATAAGATCTCCAGCCATCAAACCGAAAGTACAAGAGAATCAGTAGCAGAATTCCTATGCAAGGCAGAATCCAATGGAAAGAGAAGACCAATGTGTTAGCTCAAAGGCAATCACACAGAAAGAAGACACCTTCCTGACTCAGGCTATAATCTTTTCAGACTCTTAAACAACTGGAGGAGACCTACATACAAGGGGGGGGGGGTAATCTGATTTTCTCACTGTACCAATCAGCATGTTAGTCTCAGCAGGAACCCAAAGGCAGGAAATGAAGCAGAGACCACAGAGCAAGGCCTTCCATTCTTCCAGAGCAAAGATCCTTTCAGAGCAAAGTGCCTTCTCAGTATTGACACTGGCCACAGCTAGCTAGGCCCTCCTCCATCAATTAGCAATGAAGAAAATATCCTACAGACATACTTCCAGGCCAGTATGATGCAGGCAACTTTTCAGTTGAGGTTTCCTCTTCCTGAGTGTCTTAATCAGGGTTTATCATTGCTGTGATAAAACGCCATAACCAAAGGCAAATTGGGGAGGGAGGGGTTAATTTGGCTTATACTTCTATATCACATTCATCACTGAAGGAAGTCAGGACAGGAACTCAAATAGGGCAGGAAGTTGAAGGCAGGAGCTGATGAAGAGCCCACGGTGGGGTGCCATTTATTGGCTTGTTCCTCATGGATTGGACACAATAGCCTACAACTGGGTCTTATGGAGGTATCTTCTCACCTGAGGGTTCCTTTCCTCGGATGACTATAGCGTGAGTCAGCCTAACCTAAAACTAGCCAGTATACCAGCTATGTCATGTGGACAAGCAGGACTAGCCAGCACACACAGCAAGAACTTTTACCACTGAGTGATCTCTGCAGCTCCCGAAGATTTATCTTTATAAAAGGCTGTCTTTGGGAGAAAGAGAGGATGCAACTTGGGCAATCCCACCAAATGACATGGAAGAAAAATACTGCCTCCAAGAAAAAAAAAACAGTGCAACATCTCTTTATTCTTTCTCTGCCTTCTTTATGGTTACATCATGAAGCAGGATGCAGTTTTCATACCATTCAGTCTTATAAATGGCTACTTAGAGTGTTTAAACAAACACTGGACTACCAAATTTTGTAGACTAGATGAAGAATATGTATCATCCATATTTTCCTCCCTTTACTTCAAGTCAGTTTCTTTTCAGTAAGTTAGTAGCTATCAAGATTGAAAGGGATAGCTCCTTTGTTATGTTTGTAAATATATGTTTATATATGTGTGAAAATAGATCTATCCATGAAGTGGATATCAGAATACTTTTCAGTGAATGGGGAATGGTGTGATTATTCTGTGATGCATGTTGAGAAAATACACCTTCATCATAAGAACCAATAATTCTATGCCTTTATCATCTAGCCTTCCAACAAAGATGACTTGCAAAGCATATAATCATAAACAAATATGCCAAAGGTTAAACAATCTTGAGGAATCAAGGCATGTGATTACATGCCACCCACTTGATAATGGAGAATATCATAATTTATTCCAATAGCTAATGCTCCCGGAAGATATTTTTGCCTTGCCAAATAGAGTGTTAATACCCTTCAAATTTCCTCTCTTATATGATTTCAAATTAGAAGTACATAATGAGAACTCACATGCACAACACACACCCTTATTTGCAGATCTGTCCATTTCAAACTCAAAATACATGCAGCTCGTTCTTAAGGTACCACCTCGAAACTTCATCAGACAAGAGGAAGAACAGGTTTCATCTCACCTGTCACCATCAACCAAACCATAAGCACATGTAAAAATCAGTCTTTGTCACATACAACCAAGGAAGTAACTCTACTTCCCAAAGAGTGTTTGTATTAAATCTCACCATAATACAGATGGTTAGGTTATGGCCTTTACGAGAGTAGCCTCCACAGTATGACCTTGAGGGAAGAGCATAACTGCCCACAAAACCAGTTCTCTGTGACAAAGGACTCTCTTCAGGTCAGATTTGGGGGTGTATTAGTTAGAGCTTTGTCACCTTTGGCAAGCCTTTGATTCATTTAGGTCTTCCTTTCCAGCATCACTCATGGTATAGTTCACAGGCTTTATTTTCCAACATAGGCAGGTCTTATGCAACAGTCAGAGTGGAAATGGTGCAGTTATGAAGCCTGCATATGAATGGATTATACACCGTGTGTTTGCTGTTTGCATGTATGAGTGTGTGGTTCCATCGTCATCCTCCCAGGCATGGCACAGGATAAATGTTGCTTTCCTCCCTATTGTTGCCATAAAAAAGAAAAATCACAGTTAGTGGTTTTAAAAATAAATGCTTTTTCTTATGCTCGTGAAACCAGAAATGCAAAATGAGACCCATGGGGCCACAAATGAAGGTGTTGGTGGGCCTGATTCCTTCTGAATGCTCCAAAGAGATCTGTCCTTTGCAGCTTCTAATGGTTATTGTCATCTCTTAACCTACAATTTCATTGCTCAAATCAGCCTACATTCTCCTCTTCAGTCCCCAAACTCCTCCCTAAGCACTCTGTTGTTAGTCCTGTAAAAATAATTCCGCCTCTCAAGATTCTTGACTTAATCACATTTACAAAGTCCTTTCCATGTCAGGTAACATTCAAAGGCTGTACGACATCACAGGAACATATTATTTCCATTTTATAAATGGGAAAAATGAAAGTCAAAGACAATAAACCACTTTCCCTCTCACAGAGCTAGTATATCCATCAGTCAAATCCCTTGTTGCTTTCTCTACACCACAGATGGTTTTGTATTTGAGAATCATTTCAAAATTTTAAAATTTAGGTTTAAAAACTGGTTTTGACTGAAAAATGCTACTGAAGGTTTTATATGTAATTGATAATATCATATGTTTCACCAAGACATATGAAGCTTGAGCAATATAAGAAGATCCCTAAAGTTGATGAACAGAAAGGAATAAATTCATACCCCTTTCCACAATACCCAAAAATATTCTGGCTCTATTTAGTCAACTTTCAAGTATGTGGATATAAAGTCATCGACTAGACACAATTTGCATCCATTTTCCTTTTAAACTCAATATAAATGTTCATATTAGATTCTAGGAGCTGCTTCAGAGGCCAGAAAACAGGGCAGGAGTGGGAGGACAGGTAGGTGGGGCATCATGTCTCTTTCTTTGTTTTGACTGTTCTGATTCAAGTATTTCAGCTAAACCCAGGGACCTGGTGGATAAAGAATACTAAAGTATCCTGGTATTCATTCTGTAATCATTAGTGTAATTTTAGACTATTCACAGGATGTGGTTATTAGGAGAAATAGTGCATGGTAGTAGTAGCCCCTTGGCTGTCACCAGAGTGAACACAGAACAGATGAAGAAGGAACTTGGCTTCAAAGTCCTTTAGGTTCCTCCAAGTGGTTGATAGATTATAAATTTATGACTATTTTTTTGCCTACTAATACCATTTTGTGTGCTTCAGAGTGGGGTGGGGTAGAGAGACAGAAACAGAAGGGGGGTGCACATGAAGGATGAGGAAGCCAAGGAGAACTTAGAAAGCTCTAGAATCTATGTACTGGGTCCCTCCATCATTATTACCATGCCCAGGATATCTCCCACACAAGTCAACAGGATCACAATCTACAGACTGTGGAGCTGGCCACAGAGAATGGATCAGATGTCCCCCACACAGCATGTTCAGTCACTCTTTCCAGCCTCCAGGGTCTCTTTAACAAACTACTTCTTCAAGTGCGCTAGCCTATCATCACAGCGATAAACACTTAAAGCCCTCTCGAGGCCGAACTGACTCCCATCTCTGCAAGCCACCTATGCAGGCACTTCAGTTGTGTCTACAAATACACACTGGGTAGAGGAAAAACGAAGTGAGAACTTTGTTTATTTTGCATATAACTACTCTGGAACAATTCCTTTACATTTAGTTAATTATATTTTAGATACCTTTGCTTGGCCGCCTTTTGTGCCCCTTCAAAGCTGTCTTTGTTTGCTAGTGCATGCCATTGTATTTGAAGAGGTACATAAAGAGTTCTCCAAGGTCACCAGGCTCCTAGTGTCATTATCTCACAGCCAATGCTCACACTAGAGATATTACAGAAGTTTCCTTTATAATCTAAGTGCCTTTCTTAGCCATAGTATGTCCAAATGGTGACAAGCCACCAGAATGCTTTAGTCTTATCCGTCAGTCAGGCCAATGAAATGACTTGAGCTATGTAATGTAACTCCACTATTTACGACCATGAAGTGATACCACGGATCAAGCTGGATGTTTTTTAAACTACTTTGTTCCTTCATTTGCTTGTTTCTGCCTCCTCTGTGCAGCACTTTCTATTTCCTATGACTTTAAGCATGGAACCTTCTTGTTTTCATGGGATGGCCTCGGTTGTGAAATGCAGTCAGGTACATTGCCTCCCTCCAGAAGGACTTGTGACATCTGACCATTTTATATATCCTTCCTTTTGTGACTATTCAAAGTTAAAAGTCATGATTTTAGTCAGAAAGACATGTTGTGGCTTTACTGGATATATTTAAAGAAAATACAAATGATTACAAGTATAACTTTCAAAATGCTATATGTTCCTATTGGATTTTTTATTCATTTGTTTGTTTCTGATGGAGTCCCATATTTCCCATGCTGGCCTTGAACTCACTGTTATAGCAGAAAAGGACCCAGAACTTCTGATTCTCCTGTTTCCATCCCCAAGTGCTAAGATTACAGGTATGTCCCAGCTCTTGTAAAACATTTAAAAACATTTATAGCACCTTTGGCAAACACAGAAATGTCCCTCACGAATTGTATTCTCAGAGTAAAGGCTCCAAAGAAGAGCAGGTTTCTGAGCCCTAACAGAGATTGCAGAATGTTGCTGCTGAGTGTGGAATCGAGAAAGCCAGAGATCTGCAGAGGCAGCTGTCACTGGGAAAGGCTAGCAGTAGGCGGCTTAACAGGTGTTATTAAAACTGGCCCTGGTAGGGAGTCAACACCACCAACCACCAGGGCAAAGCTCAACATGAAGGTGTGGATATTGGGCTCAAGCAGTGGGGGTGGGGGGGAGTTCTTTGGAAGAGCTATTCCTTCAACTCAAAACCTGAGAAGAGGAAACTGTTCTTGCTGAGCCAAGAGGATTTGATGTCTTTCTCTACCTCACTTGAATCTATCACTTTCTATTTTGTTGCCCACAAAGTCCACATTCCCAGCACATACTCCATGAAGGGCGAGTTGCCCAGGCGTCAGAATCCACTTGTGATGTCAGTCTGGGTTTCACAGTCTACCTGAGTTCCCTCAGTGAGTGTGCTGGTGCTGTGTGCAGTGAGCCACAGTTCAAGCACTGATGGTTTCGAGTCATTTCACACCTCTGGGGTGTGGCCACCTCTGAGTAAGCTGCTTCATCAACCTTCCCCTCTTGGACAAACAAACCTCTTGAGGCTCATGAGGGATTTCCCCCTCCCTTTTTTGAGTAGATGCCCTATCTGCCATTGTTTCCTCATCAACCCAGGAAGTCAAACTTCAGAACAAAACCTGCAGGGACTCAGGCAGGATGACTAACCTGGTGGCTGAGATGGACCACACCAGGCCACGCCAGGCTGCACTTAGGTTACATTGTACCCGTCTCCAAGTTACCCTTCTGTCCTACCTCAATCAGCTGCAACAGAAAGGAATGCAAAGTTCCCAGGTGCCATAATCTATTCGGGCTTGGGAATCCACAGGGGTTACCTTCTTTCTTTACGAGAACAAGCCTCATGACACAACAGATGCCATCAGCCATCAGCCAGATCAGCCCCTCCCTGTGTGGATTTTTTATTCCGTACAGGGACTGCCTTCTGAAACTTCCCAATTCCATGTTTTCTTTTGGCTGTCTTGAAAAAAAAAAACAAAGCAACAACGAAAAATCAAGGATTTTAAATAGAAGGTGTTCTGAAACAAGTAAGACAAGCCTCGGTCATGACTGCAACAAGGCCCGCTTTTCTGAAAACATAAATCTGGTCATACATGCAGTGGACAGGACAGGCACACTTTAATTAAAATAGATTCTTTTCGTCTCACGCAGGTAATGACAATATTTTTCATACTATTGAGTACAATTTCTAGGGGAATAAAAATTGACTAACATATCATGAATTCTGCCTACTTCATCATGTTTAGAGCTGTGAAAGACTATTCCATCCTCTTCCACAAGGGCCAACACCAGCCATCACCTCCTCTTCATCTCACGAGACCACATCAAACACTGAACTATAAGAAGCTATGCTTCAGATCAGCCCTCCCCCAGCTGCAGTGCTTTTCTCTAAACCACCCAGATGGTCTTCTAAACCTCCCTATCCACAACAAGCTAAAATTCACAACTCTTGTCTTGGTCTTTCTGTCAAGGTTCACAGAGGCAGATACTGTCCCAACACCATCTTCTCAAATTAAATGTTCAGAAGGCCCTTTGATGCACTCTCAATGTCTGTATCCACCTTCATACCATCTGCAGATGCACCCTACAGGTAGCTCCTATACCCACCTTCCTACCATCTGCAGATGCACCCTACAGGTCGCTCCCTTCTACTACATAGACTGATTCTGGAAATGCAGGCTGAGCCAATTTTAGTGTCATTCACTTTGTCTATAATTTGAATTAGATGATGAATACTAGAAGTAGTTCTTGACAATAAAATAATAAAGAAAGTATGTAGATGTAACCAACCATCTTATTAAATAAGAAACACAGAACCAATATAAAAGAGAAAGCCAAGAGGTCAGAGCTCAGAGCTAAAATCTCACCCTTCCTCCTGTGGTGGTCCTAGCTTCCCGAAAGAGAGCTATTTCCTGTCTGTCCGTCTTTTCATAGTCTTTTGTTCTGCCTTCTCATTGGTTGTAAACCCAAACACGTGACTGCCTCGTCACTGTCTGTATGTACAGCCCCCCCAGGTCTTAAAGGCATATGTCTCCAATGCTGGCTGTATCCCTGAACACACAGAGATCTATGGGATTAAAGGCGTGCGCCACCATTGCCACACTCTGTCTATGGCTCTAATAGCTCTGACCCCCGGGTAACTTTATTTATTAACATACAATTAAAATCACATTTCAGTACAATTAGAATACCACCACAAAAGTATGCTGGAGGCTTCTGGGAGTTTTTTTTTTTCTCTCTCTCTCCTTACACTAGAAAACAAATGTAGGAAGAGATGACTTGTGCACCTACTACCGCTGGCCCTGATTCCTGGAAGTGCTGTCTGTGGCCATCTAAGAGCACTGAGGTGGACTGGAACCAAGGCACCAAACACATATATAGCAATGGGTGACCAGTTAGCACTGAAAGTATTGCCAAACCACAGTGAACATCTCACTGCAACTACTTGAATTAGCATACATGTTGAGATACATACTGTTGATATATTATTAAAATTAACTTCAACATTTTCTCTGGATTTTACAATAAGGCAATATTAAAATGTTTAATTTCATACATGGTTCATAGTGTATCTTTCAGGCACCTTTGACCTAAATGGACTGAAAGACAAATGACATTCTGCAAACTGCTCTGGTGTCCACTACAGCCATGGGGTTTTCCTATCCCATAGCTTCTCTCTAGTTAGAAGTCTCCCTAACTACCTTAAGGCTTACTTAGAATTCAAATCCTTGACAGCCTATTAGTTGCAAAATGTAGTTATATAGGCCCCAGTTCTACAACTATAAGTCACAATGTAATCAGTCTTTCTTGAAGTTTCTTGAACCATCAGCTCCCTATTAATGACATGGAGACATGATTAATTATGAAAGCCTGGCCTTTAGCTGAGGTTTGTTCCCAATTAGCTCTTATAACTTAAATGAACCTGTTTCTATTAATCTACATTCTACTACATGGCTGTTTACCTTTCCTCTATAATGTATGTCTGTCCGACTTCCCCAGTATCTCCCTGGCATCTATCGCCACCTAGATTCTTCTCTCATTCCTCCCTCTCCCTGGAAGTCCCATCTATTCTCTCCTGCCTAACTATTGGACATTCAGCTCTTTATTAGACCAATCAGAAGGTGCCTTTCATGTAGTGTGATCAAATATCTCAGAACATCACATTTGCTGTGCAGACCACATAACTGAAGGTGGGGGACACAAAATGTTTGGTAAGAGTAAAAGGTTTCTGAGTGTACAACAACCAAAAATTAATTCAAAATAAGATGTGTAATAAATTTGCAGTGTTTCTGGAGCCCCTCACCAGGATTGCATCATGAAACCTCACTGAAGCCCTAGTTCTGAACACATGAGAGCATGTTGCATGGTGCATGCTGTCACATGCACCCTGGAACACCAGTAATGCCTAGAACACTAGGCCTCAGATTTAACACTACTATATATTATGAAGTGTGTTATTTTGCTGTTTATAAAGTTACTGCTCTGATAGAAACATAATGATATAGAAAATGAAGACTTTAAATATTTTTCTACCATTGCTCATCAGAATATATCAAATTTGTCCCTGTTTTTGAATTGGATTGCTAAATTGCTTTATTTTTAAAATTGCTGTTTCAGCTACTGATGAGTTTCACACACCAAAAAAAATGTTAAATAAATTTTGGTTTGATTTAAAAATAAGACAACTTCTGAAATTCCCTCAAATATACTCTGTCATTTAGTACTACGTATTGAAGTAGCTTTCTTAGCATTGACAGTACTAAAATCAAAATGTTAGTCAACCGAAAATGTTGAAGGTATGCTATGTCCTTCAGTATCAATATTTATCCAAGATTTGATTCTCTCTATAAAAATAAGCAAGTATCTCCACTTTATTAGTATGCAAATTTACTTTTATGTTTAAATAATAGTAAAGTATATGTATCACTAGTACTTGTTTTATAATAAATTTCTTGTAATTTATTATCAGCAAATATTAATATTTGACTTTTCTATCTATTTGGTATAAATGTACTTGGGGTGCACAGTTCTAGTCATAGAGATACAGGATGTGGTGTTTTCTTTGCTGGGTTTTGGTCTTGCTTTGGTCCAATCACTCTTTATTATACTCCCAGTTTTCCCTTTGGGGATAGGAAAGCTCTGTGCCATTTTATGTTAGACAGTCATCACTTGTTTTTTTTTGTTGTTGTTGTTTTTGTTTTTGATGCTAGAGGAGCTCACAGTTCAGAGACGGCTACAGTCTCAGAAGAGGCTTGGCATTTACATGTTTGAACAGGACTGGAAATGTTAAAGACTTCAGACACTTTGGAATTTGGACTGAATACACTGGCCATGAGCCGATGTGGACAGGGTGAAAGGTTATATCTTTAAAGTGATGTTAGGGTGTCAAGTTGACCCGTGGTAGACTTGTAATGGTTTATGTTGACTGTCACCCTGACAGGATTTAGAACTACCATGGAAACAAATCTGGTCCAAACAAATCTGGTCTGGTATGGGGGATTGTAGGCAGAGTTTTCCAGTCCCAGGAGCTGCTTGCAAATAATCACTCAGAGGCTTATATTAATTATGAATGCTCAGCCAATAGCTCAGGCTTGTTACTAGGTAAATCTTACACTTTAATTAACCCATATTTCTATTTATGCTTTGGCATGTAGCTCATGGCTTGTTACCTCATTTTCTATACATCCTGCTTGCTAGGCAGCTGGCTGGCCTCTCTCGGACTCCCTTGACTCTGCCCTTCTTCTGCCTATCATTCTTTCTGCATCAGGCTGTCTCACCTAATCTCTTCTTGCCCTGCTATTGGCCAATCAGGTTTTTTTTTTATTAATAATGAGCATAATCCATGGCAGGGGATTATCTGGATTATCTGTATTAGGTTAATTTAGGTAGGAAGAACCACCCTTAATGTGAGTTACACCATTCCATGGGACTGGGTCCCAGACTCAATAAAAAAGAGAAAATCAGATACATGCATTACTCTTATATCATTTTTTTGTTTGTTTGTTTTTTCGAGACAGGGTTTCTCTGTGTAGTCTTGGTGCCTGTCCTGGATCTCACTCTGTAGACCAGGCTGGCCTCGAACTTACAGAGATCCTCCTAGCTCTGCCTCCTGAGTGCTGGGATTAAAGGCGTGGGCCATCACTGCCCAGCTGCTCTCTTATTCTTAATTGTATTTGAAATGTGACCATCTACCTAATGCCCCAAGCTCCTGGCTCCACGGCTTCCCTGCCAACCAAAATAAACCTTCTGTTTCTTAAATTGCTTTTTTTATTTAGGTATTTTGTGACGGCAACAAGACAAGTAAAGCTTCCTCTACACACACAGAGAGAGAGAGAGAGAGAGAGAGAGAGAGAGAGAGAGAGAGAGAGAGAGAGAGAATCATGAATGTAAAAACTAACCCTCCCTAGGAGGACAAGGGAAACAGCAGAAGGAAGGGCAGTAAAAGGAGTAGGGTGAGAATGAGGGGAAAGGTACTCTATACGATAGCGGCATGGATGAAAGCTTGAAAATAAATAAATGAGATTTCAAAGTGATTTTGCTGTAATGTGCCATGGTTCAAAGGTTAAGAGTTGTTTGATTTTATTATTCACTTTGCATCCAATCTCACTTTACTTTGAATGTTCCTCTTCTTTGCCTGTCTTGCGGTATAATAAGGCCCCAGACTTTAGTAGGCCCCCAGACTTTAGTGGAACTGACTCCCTGATGGAAACACCATTCAGGCTGTAAAACCCAGCAGATAGGATATGTAGATAGGACCACCTGCCAAAATGAAAACAAAGGCCAAATCCATCAAAGTCTATAGTTTAGGGAAAGTCTCTAAATGTACTAAATTTGCTTTTGGCTTCTACAGTTCTGCTTCTGGTTAGCTGTTCTTTTAACTGAATTATGTCAACCCAGGATATGATTTTTGTGCTTTAAAGCTCACCCTGCAGAAGGCTTGGTCCTACCCAGGGATCTTGAGCACCCAGTGTAGTCACCAGCTGGCCAACAAAGACTTCTATTGGCCTAAAACAATGTCTGAGCAGTCTTCTCTAGTGAATACCCCCACAACAGTGGGAGTGGCTGGGTCTTGCAGGACTGGATTAGTCACCACAAAGGTAGATTTCTGTAAACAGATGGACACTTCTTTTCATCTCATGCTTATTCATTTCTCTGCTTCTCTATCCACTAACTATCATAGCAGAAGGCCTTCACCAGGAGCTGACCATGTGTGACTGCCTGCTTATAGATAAAACCATAAACTAAAACACCCTCATTTCTTAACAACTTACCTAGCTCAGGTGTTTTATTGCAGCATGGTGCCTAAATGAAGGCTCTAAATCAATAATTACAATGCAAAGCTAACCTGCAGATTGCTTTGTATAGGTATCTCTTACTGGAACACAGCCTGCTCAATTGTTACATGCTGCCTACTGTTACTAACAGAGTCCAGGAGTTAGAATTTGGACTAAAAAAATTAATTAATGACTATCTGATCCTTTATAAACAAATTTGTTGACACTTGTTCTAAAGCAGTAAAACTCATTTCATTCATTAATTGGTCTGCTGACTTGGAATGGAATTCCAAAACAGAAATTCCAAAAAGGTTTTAGAGGGCCACTGTGGGGCCAGTTTTATGTGTAGTAGAACCAATTATAGAAATCACTGATAAAACAATTCAAAGAAACAATTCTCATATAAAAATATTTCATGAGTTTGGTTACAAATCAGCCATGTCTTAACTCTTTAAAGAAAGTTCAGGTTCAGCTTACAGATGGCAGGGTAGCATGGTGATACATCTGTAATCCACACTACATCGCTAATACCCGAGGAAAGAAACTTAAAACAAGAGATTCACTTGACCTCAAAAGATGGGTAACTTTAAGACATTAAAGTTTCAAATGGTTGCAAAAACAAACAACAAACAAGCAAACAAACAAATAAATGAAAGTAGGAATATGTGTCCAGTGAAGGAGCACTTAGGAAACCATTTGGCAGTTCCTGGTCAGCTTGAGCTATGCATATCTCACAGCTCAGCACTTCCCTACCCAGGTGTGTAACCTAGTGGAGTTTCCACATAAGAGCTTAAAGGGAGAGTCCAAAGATCACTGGTCTCCCAGTCAAAGTGAAGAATGGAGACAGCTTTCACCAGCAGCAGGCTCGATCATAGAATAGAGATCGGTTCATATTGGTAAACATGTACCAGAGTTAAAATGAATTAACCACATATATCTAGAGAAATCTAAAAACCATGATGATGAATTTAAAAAGTGATTGTGGGGACAACTAGATGACTTGGTGGTGAAGGTGCTTGCCACCAAGCCTGAGGACCTAAATTCAATCTCTGAGACTCACATGGTGGAAGGCTAGGACTTGCTTCCACAAGCAGCCCTTCGATCTCCACAGGCAGGTTATGAAGGCAGATACATGTATATCTTTGTGAGTTCTAGGCCAGTGTGGTCAATATAGTGAATTCCAGGACTGCCTGGTCTAAATACTGAGTTCCAGGCCAGTGAAGGCTGTGAGATGTTGTATCAAAAAGCAAAATAAAATAATAATAATGTAATTCCAAACAGACAACACAGTCTCATATCATTGACATGCATTTTTAAAATACTCAGAATCTGCTTTATAGGCACATTTGTGAATTAAAATTATAAATATGAATTTAAAGTAAAAATAAAGATTGAAAAAAATCAGACCAGCTTTGGACTATAATTACCACTGAGAAGGAAGGAATATGGAATAGACAAGTGTAAACATCTTAGCTGTAATCATGATTTTTTTTAAAAAAAAAACAGTGAGAGTGGACACAGCAAGTAATTGTTTTAGGTAGTTGGCAAGTAAATACCTGTTTTTTGCTATTGTATTTTTCTGTATGTTTGAGCATAGTCAAATATATTTATGTAGACATGCACTAGTGAATGGTATTTTGATCAGAGATGGACAGCATGTATGGCTGTGGTCCTATAAGATTACACCACTTACTGATAGTTCCAGCCATCTTTTCTTGCACATTTAGTCAGCCAAAGATAAAATCACCTAGCAATTGTTCTCAGCAAGCATCTCTGGCTTAAAGCAATGCCTGATTGTGCACATACATGCATGGATATGTCTATGTGCATTATTACACACATACACTAATAATAATATACATAGTATATCATAATATACAACATGTATAAAGTGATGGGTCCCTCTCTTTTGCCTCTGCACTAGGGTTTCTGCTCTCTGCACACTAAAGAGAGTTGGCAGAGTACAGTACATACCACTTAGAGGATCTATTCAGGGCTTAGCTCCTCTAAGGAAGTGACTTCTAATGACTTGTATTGTTGCCACTTTAAGATTTCTGGGAAAGAGAAGTGACCTGTGGGCCTCAAAAGGGTGTTTAGCTCTTTACTCACCAGGAAATTACTGGTTCTACAAGTTACAACTTCCACATACTAAGGTATTACCCTATAATTAAGTACCCACCCCCTTTCTTCTCCCACTAGTTTCCTTCCATTGTGTTTGAACATGTATAGAAGCAATAGAGACCACAACTCTATAGCTAGGGTATGCTCCTGCCTCAGTCTACATACTGCCAGTTAAACTTCTGCAGCACCGTCACTTTCTCACATTGTGTAGGTGAAAGCACGCTAAAAAAAATAATAATAATCTCCTTCCTCTATTGGGCCATCAACTGCACTTTTCCCTTCTCACTGCCCATTCAGTCAAAATTCCTTAGTCATTGGTATTAACACACGCTTAATGTCTACCTATCCTTCTAGACTGTAGGCTCACAGAGTTTGGCTTTCTATTGGACCATAGTAGTATGGTCCTTAACAAAAAAGACATAGTAGTATGTCTCCTTAACAAAAATACAGAACACAATCATTGTAGCCACAGGGTGAGCTGTGGTGGCTACTGCTATATGAGAATGAGAACATTGACTTGTAGATTCTGAGTTGAATGGAGCAACCAAGAAATATGAGGGATGAGGAGAAAACCTTGAGGCTATAAATTATAATGTAGTGTAACATAATATACTGTGCTTCATAGGAAAGGTGTGTTGTCCTCAGCAGCCTGCAGTCTTAGGGGGTGAGGAAAGCTCATGTCTGTTAATGAATTGAGACTAGAGAGATGACTCAGTGGTTAAGAGCACCTACTGCTTACAGAGGACCCAAGTTTGGTTCCCAGCACTCACTTGATAGCTCACACCTAACTGCCTATAACTCCAGTTCTAGAAAATCTGATACATTCCTATTGCCTGCCTCCAGTGGCTCCAAGCACTCGCTGGTGCACATAGATGCATGCAGACAAACACGTACATAAAAGCAAATCTTAAAAAAATAGATAATTTTTTTAATGAATGAATGATTCAGTAACTACACTCCTTGGCATTTACTAAAATTAAAACTCTGGTCCAGACCAAAACCTACACAGAGATGTTTACAGCTTTTCCACCCTGGCTGAGCAAACTGCAGGCTATCTAGATGATAGAATGTGATTCATCACTAAGAAAAAATGAACTTGCATGAGAAGGCAAGATGACATGCACTTAGCAAGTTACTAAGGGAAAGAAGGCAACCAAATATAAAAAAGTCCCACCGTTGGTGACTGAAACTCTAAGGCATTCCATAGAAGAGCAAATATTGGAGAACTCAGGAGGAGGCTGGGGGAAGGGCGGGGGCTAGAGGAATTTATACTCTTTGCTCAAAACCACTCTGAAAAGGAAAATCTACCCCAAAACTTGTAAACGGAAATAACAGAAATAATGCAAGACGATAGTAAAAAAATGGGCCAGACCAAAGCGCTGAAGGAGATGGGCAGGGGACAGGGCCACATGCAGGAAAGCACTCTCTCAGATTGGAGCAAAGAAGTGCCAGTGATACCTTGGCCTGGACCAATCCAGGAGGTCTACCCAGAATCCCTCCCATCAAAACACTGCAGGGAGGGGGTAGGGTGATCCACACTGTTTGCACTAAAAGAGCAGTAAACACTCATCTCAATAAAACGCCTTAAATACAAAAACATTCAGTATGCCCAGTCTGCCTTCTCTTGCTTATTTTATTTTTCTTTTTGTTAACTGCTCAATGCAGAGGACAATTTACTTCTCCATTAAAAAAGAAAAAAAAAACTCCTTTTTTTCCCGTTCTGTTTTGGTTTGTGAGGTTTTGTTGTCATTTCTTCCTAAAGCGCTGTTTCCTCACATTTGCATCATGTGAGATTCCATTTAAACTGCCTTTTAATTGTATGTGCTGCCTTGGCAGAACATGACTGATGTACTCGCGTTAATTAGGGCTCCAGTCAGCAGCCCGTGCCAGCTGGAAACTGAGAAACAAGCGTAAATTATTCTGTCATCAATCAGCTCGGAAATGTTTGAATCACTAATTAGTTTGCAATTTGGGTGACAGTTTATCTGACGCAGGCGATGTCAGAAACTTCAGATCTGAGATGAATAATTTGCCAGGAACAAGCCCAGATTCCCCGCTTTTAAATACATGAAGGTTTATCTGCACGTTGAAAGGTGGCTCAGCGGTCTTCATTAACTTCCAACTGGGACTATGTAAATCAGGATCCAGCGTGAGCCACTTCAGGCCATGGTGGCTTAGCAGATGATATTTAGAAAAAGAAAGCCTCTTTTTTTTTCTTCTTCTTCTTCTTTTTTATTAATAATTCATAAACTGATAGACAAGGATGTTTGGGTTTTAACAGCTTTAAAAAAATCACAATGGCTTTCTTAAAAAAAAAAAAGCAATCATTCTCCTTTTACATGAAAATTAGCCTGCTGCATCTTGCTGTTTAACTGATTTATTCTCCTCCACTGTCACATGACCAGAATGTTAAACAGGAAGTGATTATTAGCCCTTGTCCTTTCAAGAAGGGTTGTTATTGGGGCTTTATTAAATGGCAGACTTATGTTTCCGCTTAAAGGGAAAGGTATACAGACAGTGTGGGGGGCAGGGCAGTAAAAACAGAAAAACATTTTTTTTTTTGTCTAAAATCATCAAGAAATCTGTTATTTCTCCCACTAAGGATGCTAGAATGGGTCTCAGGTACTGCAATCAAAGAACAGGCCTGGATAATAAGCCCTGTGTCCTCTGTGCGTGGGAAGGGCTGCTAGCTGTGGGACGCTTTAGATTCCTGTGCATTTTAGATCTGTGGCTTCACTCAGCATTTATAGGTCACACGCTGCTCTACACACAGAACTGAGAATGAAAGGAGTTAGGAGTCCTCACCTTTCAAGTTTTCTCTCTACAAGATGTCAACTGAATCCACCCTCTTAATTATTGCAGGCCCCCAGGACCAATGCTGTGTGTTCTTCAATGGAAAAGAGGACAGAAGAGAACAAACCAAGTTTGAAATAGGCCCTACTACCCTCACAATCAGTCAGGTGATGCTCTTGTTATAGTTTGAATGAAACTGGCCCTATAGGCTCATAGGGATTGGCACTATTAGAAAGTATAGCTTTGTTGATGCAGATGTGGCCTTGTTGGACGAAGAAGTGTGTCACTAGGGGTAGGCTTTGAGGTCTCATATGCTCAAGCCAGGCCCAGAGTGGCAATTCTCTTCCTGCTGCCTGCTGATCTGGGTGTAGAATTCTCATCTTCTTCTCCAGTACCATGTCTGCCTGCAGGCTGCCATGCTTCCTGTCATGATGAGAATGGACTAAACCTCTGAACTGTAAGCCAGCCTCAGTTAAATGTTTTCCTTTATAAGAGTTGCCTTGGTCATGGTGTCTCTTCACAGCAATAAAACCCTAAGACAGCTGTCTATGCGGAAGCTGGGAAATTCAGGAGTCCCAGGAGCACACGGAGACTGGGGCAGCAGGCTTGTGGCATGCATAGCCTGATGCTTGGGAAGGCCTGGATGGCCAGTATGAGTGAGTCTCTCTCAAAGGAAAGCCCTCACTTTACTTTTCAAGGAGTTTCTTGGCAATCCCCACCTCCAAAGCCAATCTCTCTGGTTCCTTGTCCTCATACCATTTGAGCTCACCATGTTAATTCCCACTAAGATTTGAATGGAGTTTGCTCCCTTCAAAACTTCAAATTGAAACTTAATTGCTATTACAATGATGTCAGAACAAAAGCACAGGCTCCCACACACAGCAGTTAGAGACCACTGAAGGTCAAAAGCAGAGAAAAGAGATTTAATCAATGTGGCATATTGGGGAGAGAAACAGGATGACCCAGTGACCCCAAGTTCATCTTCGAGGCACTGACATGAGCTTTTCACATCGAGTGGGAAGTGGTCTTGGGGTCTTGCTCAAGGTGTGATCCAAAGGACTCTTTCCTCAGTTCTGACTCAGCAGCATTCACACTCAAAATCTACAACTGCCTCAAATTTTAAGAATAAAATATTTAGAGTCCTGGACAAATGCTTTCAGTATATCTGACTGAAAACTGTATAAAGTAGGAGGGACCAGGAAAGTATTTTCTTCAAGTTTCAGGGTAGGAAAGACAGTTGTGCTGGCAAGTTTTTGTGTCAACTTGAGACAAGCTAGAGTCATATGAGAGGATGGTACCTCGAACTGAGAAAATGCCTGCATAAGATCAGCCTGTAGCCAAACCTGTAGGACATTTTCTTAATTAGTGGTTGAAGTGGAAGGGCTTAGAAAAGTGTGGGTGGGGCCAGTCCTGGGCTGGTGGTCCTGGGTTTTATAAGATAGCAGGCTGAGCAAGTCATGGTGATCAAGCAAATCAGAAGCACTCATCCATGGTCTCTCTATCAGCTCCTGCCTCCAGGTTCCCACCTTGGTTGAATTCTTGCCCTGACCTCCTTCAGTGATGAACAGGCAATATGGAAGAGCAAAGAAAGTAAACCCTTTCTTTTCCAAGTTGCTTTTGGTCATGGTGTCTTATCACAACAATAGTAACCCTAAGACAGGGGTAGATGTGCTACCACACATGGCTGCACAGAAAGCAGGTTCTAGAAGCCCCAACATGTTCTACACAAAGCTTCTAAAGTCACTCCGGAGACAGAAGAATAGGAATGACCACTCTAGAGTGCTGTCAGGGGAAGCGATGTGGAAGGATATGCAAAGGTGATATTATAAGTCACACTGGCAAGTGGTGCACACCAAAAATAAACCTGCTAAGTAAACAAAATAGTGGTTCATCAAAGTGAAAGGCAAGACTAGATTATTTTAAACTCTTTCTTTCTTGATGTTCCTAGGGAAAAATTCAAAGTAGCCTCTTATGAAAACATTGAAAATTTTATTTCCAGAATCTTTAGAAAACAAAATGAAAGATGACACTCTGTTTACTACTTCCAACAACAGCCAACACAGCTTTGAATCTTTTTCTTTTTTTTTTTTTTTTCAGATCACTTTAACTTCAGCTTTTCACTGCTTTTTGTTTTGTTTAGCTAAATGCCTAACTGAAAAGTTGGAAAGTGGGTACAACAAAATGAAGTGAGGAATGAATACTGAGACTAATAGTCTCTGCCACATCCTCTTCTTTGAAGCGATCCTTCATTTTTTGGTCCTTCATATAAAATTTTAAGACAATCCCAACGTATCCTAGATGACTCATTGGGACCCTCTGATGCTGAAATGAAAGATACATTGCAAAGAGCTCTCATCATTCATTTGCTGGGGCACATCAGAGCACATTGTTTAGGGGTAGACATCTACAGATCAGACAAAAAATGCAACTTTTAATACCAGCCATTTCACAGTACATGTTTAGAATTCCCATAGCTTTGGGGGCTATGCCTAAAATTAGGGAAACATTGTTTACTCTAGTTTCACTCATTATAGCTGTTCATTTCTTACAATAGAGATAACCATGGGATTGCTCCTTTATCTTAGCACACAACATCGGGACATGCCTGTCCTGTCTTAAGACCTATGCAGAGGGAAGCCTAAAACTGTGCCGCAGCCCTCGCTCATCACAGACCCCCAAGCATTGTTCTTGATGGAAGCAGCTGACCCCTCCCAGTGCTTCTCTTTGTCTGGTTCATAACTAGCTCTGTGCCAAACTTGCTATCTTAATTTTTTTTGGAGTGTGAGCTGCTACCTGGTGTTTGCTTCCCTCTGGCTCAATGTTTGCCTTGGCCTCTATTTCTGCAGATCAGATCCTGTTTCATCTTTCTTCCTATGGAATTCTTCCTTAGTCTTCTTCACGTTTATAGTCTTTGTTAATGGGTGCCCTTTACTCTCGGTAGAACTGCCATTCTACTTACCACACAATTATATGGTTTCTTCAACTCTAATCTCTTCAGGACAAAGTTTCTTTCCCCCTGTCACACTCACATCTAGTTCTCTTATTCTCACACCCCCCCCCATCACAGATAGATCTAGCACTGAACTTTTATTAATAATATTAGAAAGTATGTCTACTTGTTCTTTGCTATCATTAGTTACTTTTCTAGTTTCATATCTGCCTTCAGATTTCTGTCTAGGATACTCACACTTAGAATCACCAATTAGAGCCCTTGGTTCTACCCAGATTCCTGAAACTCTTTCCTATTGAGATGGTCTATAACTAACTTGGCTGACAGATACCATTTTGACGTGATATTCTAGTCAGTTTTTGCTAGATAATGCTGCAGACAAGCCCCATATTTCAACAGCCTACTGCGACAAATGTCAATCCTCCAATTCCTCGCATTGTGTGCTGGCTGCAACTCCACTTCCTGCCCTCTTTATTTGGGAATAAAGTCTGAAGAAAAAGCCACTATTAAGACGTGTCAATCTCAAAGCCGAAGAAAACAAGAGGTGGCACAGCCAGTGACAGCCCTTAGCGTCTACTCTCAGAAATGTCACATGTCACTTCCACTCACATACCATTGGCAAAAACAAGTCACAATGCCAAGTCACACACCAATGGAGCAGAAATTATAATCCGTCCATGAAGTCAAGTCTGTAGAAAAGGGCTTATATCTTTCAACAGAAATAAAACCTACCAGGAACTTTCACAAAATGTCTCTGAGGGTTTCCTGCACTGCTGGGAACAGCTACTTAAAACTGGGGGTGTCTTCATACACTCCAAATGACACGCCTCTTTTGGTCTCTGGATTAGGTACCTGGTTTTTCTACATCTGTTATTATAAATATCTGACTCCTCAGCTGAAAGTGTTTAGTTTCCAAATAGTTATTTTGATCCTGTTGATAAAGCTCCTTTCAAACCTGACCCATGAAAAGGAGAACAATGGAGTGAAGAGGAGTTGGGAAGGGCCCCAAGCCTGGAGCATAAGTTCAGAGCTTCCTCCAGGCTTTGGCCCAGATCTCTGAACAAGACCCAAGACAGCAGAAAGGGAGGCTTACACCTCCTTGCTAACCGACAGCCTAGAGGATTTTTAACCCTTCAGGGCTGCCTTGTCTCATTGAAGGGGAACCAGTCTCATTATAAATTTTTATGGGCTTTGATTTGCAAGGCTCCAGTCAAGAGATCATGTGATTTCTCTCTGCTCAGTATCATAATCAAAATGTGGGCATACTGCCATCAAATACATGATGGTGAACAAGCCACAGCCACCAGACAAATAAATCTGGTTTCTCATCATCATGATTAATAACATCAGACATAACGTCACAGGCTTTTCAAACTCTATGTGTCTTACTATTTAAAAAAGAATAGATACTAAAATAGCTGGTGCTGACATTATTGACATTAGCAGATTACCTTTCATGAAAAATATTTGAGCCAAATCTAAATAAACACAGATACCAACTTGGTCCTAAGCAGTGATATTTACATTTTTATGTCATATGGCACACTTAAAAGAATGTTTAACTGCTTCTCTTTCTATATTAGAGTAACAGAACTGGTGTGGGCTTGATTGGTCTCCGACACTGACGAACTTTAACACTTGTCATCATTCATGCACTAAAGTAACTCAGAGAACGGTTCAGATTATTTCTAATCTATTATCACCATTACTCTCTCATGCATTCATGACAGACGTCAACCAATCCCCACATTTTTTTCTTTGCAACCCTAAAACCACCTACTGAATCCTGCTCCGCACGATGTTCCTGGCAGCAGAAAAGGACCCATGTTGAAGGTGGAGCCCGCTTCACATCTTGGGAACAGTGGCAAGTGGAAAGCTTTTGCTTCCTAGGACACTTGCTAGTCATTAAACACGTCCTCACCTATAGGCTTCACTGGTCCACTTTAATCTCCTTTGGCTATTAGTCCAACATTTTCCACTAATATAGTCTGGCAATATCATTTTAATATAGGAAGTCTTATTTAATAAAGGAATTTCTGCTCTACTCTTCACCCATTGATACCTAGCGATTGTATCTACAGTTTGATTGTGAGTACTTAAACCTACTCAGAAACTTGACTCAACAATGGTAACATCTGTAGCAGAAGCCAACCACACATGCTTGCCTTGTCAAGCATCAAAGTAATATATATATATATATATATATATATATAATCAAGCATCAAAGTAATATATTATATATATATTATTTATATATAATTAAATTAAATATATATTTAATTATATATATATATAAAATTAAATGAATGGAGCATTATACAAGCAATTGTAATTCAATGGTGCATGAAAGTTGTCAGGGAGTATGACAAGGTACCACAAAGTGGGAGGCTCCAGAGGGCAAAGTTGGGTGTGACCGGGCCATACAACTCTGGAACCTGGTGCAGGAGACTCCTTCAAGGACATTCTGGCCCTCAGGGTTCCTTGCTGCTGTGGCACTTCCCTCTCTGTCACCTCCACAACTGGGTGTTTCCTTTGCATGTCTGAATCTATTAGTCTCTTCTCTTCTAATAAAGGAAATAGGCACATTGGATCAGGATCAGGATTCAAACTAATAAACTCATCTTAATTTGGTTATAGACACCAAGGATCAAGACTTCCATCTATGGGGGTGGCAGGGCACAACTGAACCCACTGCTGAATAACACCAGTTCAGATACTCTACTAATTGCTCAATTTAGCAGATTTGAGTTGCTGTCTAGTTGCAGTGCCTAGCTCAGATAGTTCACCCCCTTGCATGGGTTTCATTCTCAAACATGTGTTTCAAAATTAGGTACTGTATCCCACGTGACAGCATGCTTATTGATATTTTTCCCATAAGCAATTGTTTTGGTTAGGGTTTCTATTGCTGTGAAGAGACACCATGACCTTGGCAATTCTTATAAAGGAAAATATTTAATTGGTGCTTAATTATAGTTCAGAGGTTTAGTCCATTATCATCATGGCAGGAAGCATGGTAACATGCAGGCAGACATGGTGGTAGAAAAGGAACTAAAAATTCTACATCTGGATCCACAAGCAACAGAAGTAAATTGTCATACTGGGTGTGGATTGAGTATATTCAAGACCTCAAAGCCCACCTCCTCAGTGACACACTGCCTCCAATGAGGCCACACTCACTCCAACAAAGCCACACCTCCTAATAGTGCCACTTCCTATGGGCCAAGCATTCAAACACATGAGTTTATGGGGATCATTCCTATTCAAATCACCACAGCAATACAATCAAGCTAGGCTGTAGTGGCACACACCTTTAATCCCAGCACTTGAGAGGCAGAGGCAGGTGAATCTCTGTGAATTCAAGGCCAGCCTGGTCTACAAAGTGAGTTCCCGGACAGGCTTCAAAAGCTACACAGAGAAACCCTGTCTGGAAAAAACCAACAACAACAGCAAAAAGAACAATTAAGAATCTAGCAACTGGTGTTGGTAGGTTCCACTTCCTCTTCTTTTAACAATGTCATAATTTTTATAGTATCCTTGGCAAAATGTAATTAATCTAGATAGAAATAGAAGTGCCATTGTATTTGTCTAATTATTACATACTATGTCTAATGTTATTATTTGTCCTTTTAATTAAAAAAAGAATGCATAGCAATTATGGGAAATGCAGAAAAAATAGTGTTAAAAAATACATTATACTCCATCATACCCACCCTTTCAATGAATATTTTGATATAACTTCTTACAAGCTGAGTTCATAGATTTTTAATAAATATGAACATACTGAACACA
Source organism: Peromyscus maniculatus bairdii (assembly GCF_049852395.1). Lineage (NCBI taxonomy): Eukaryota > Metazoa > Chordata > Mammalia > Rodentia > Cricetidae > Peromyscus > Peromyscus maniculatus. The sequence goes on along the minus strand of NC_134852.1, from coordinate 166,574,616 downwards.
AACACACACGCACATACTTTGTGAGTGGTTAAAATTGGTACTTGAATTGTGATGAAAAGATAAAGGCCATTTGAGAGACAAAGGATGTACTATTTATTAGCTTTAATCCTTAAATATTATAATATATGAGTGAACAGCTTTTGTAGGAAGCCCAGGATCTCTAGTTCAGAGTATGTCTTGTTTACTTTTCTATTGCTGTGAAGAAACTCCACGACCAAGACAATCTGTAGAAGAAAGAGTTTCAGAGGGTTAGCATCCACAGCCATTATATCAGGGAGCATGGCAGCAGGCAAGCAGGCATGGCACTTGAACAATAGCTGAGAGCTTACATCTATCTAACCACAAAGACAGAGAGAGAGCTAATTGGGAATGGCATATGCTCATGAAAACCTCAAAGCCTGACCTCTAATGACAGACCTCCCCCTACAAGGCCACACCTTCTAATCCTTCCCACACAGTTCTGCTAACTGGAGACCAAACATTCAAATATATGAGCCTATGGGAGCCATTTTCATTCAAACCACCACATCGTAGATTACTAAGACATTAGATCTGCCTACAAGGTGGCCATCTGAATAATTCCCACATTTTATATCCCTTAAGCTCATTAGTATGGCACCAACCTCATTTGATGGGAGCACATTTGCTTGTGGCTATAACATATGCCTAAGTAATCAGCCATGTAGAATCCAAAAAATAAATAACTGGAAATATGGTTGGTTCTGTTCCTATATCTTTTTAAAAAAATGACATATTTCATAAAAAAATGACATATATTTCTTAGAACTAGTAAAATACATGATGGAAATATCAGAAGACATCTTTGGGTTCTGAGGGGTGAAGCTTTCATTTTCTTGTCATTCTTAGCAGTGTCAACATTTCTAGGTTGACAGTTCAGCAGACACTGACCTCTACAGTGTCCTGAATTCCAGTCACTGTGCCACTCAGATCAGTCATTAGTCAACCCTAGAATCCATTAGCAGCTCAAAATTCTCTGTACTCTTTAATTGTTCATGCTGTCATATTTACAGAAATGACCTCTTTGTGTAAAGGAGTCCACCTTGATCTTATATGTCTTCATCTACTCAGGCTGCCTTAACAAAAGACTGGGTGACTTAATGAGCAGAAATTAGTTTCTTATAAATAGGGAGGCTGGGGAGTTCAAATACGAGACACTAGCCAGCTCTGTTTCTAACAAGTGATCTCTTCCTGACTTGCAGGTGGCCACCCTCTGACGGCTCTCACATGATGCAGAGATAACTCTGGCCTCCCTTCATTTTTTGGGTACCAGTTCTATCTGATAAGAGACCCCCCTCATTGGATAATCATAATAACCTCCTTATAGATCCCATTTCCAAACACAGTAAGTCACATTGAGGGCTAGTGGATTAATATTTAAATTTGGGGTGTAGGACACATAGTTCAGTTCATAATGTCATATTTCTGTTCAATCATCAATCTTTAGTCCTGTATCAAATATCTTCTCCATTCTTGCTATTGAGTACAAATCCTATGCTAACTTCAACCAACTCTTCCTATTCAGGGTCTCCAATGTATTAAGGCTCCCACAATAACTTTGAATTCCTTCATTATTTCAACCCTCAGCTCCTTACCAAGATTCCCAGGAAATAAATTTGCCCACGTAGATGCCAAAGTTTCTATGATCAGGCAGATCTGGAACCTATACACATAGCACAGTGTAACTCAAAGTCAGTTCGCTGCCTGCAAGGTCCAGGCCTACTGTCAGGATAAAACAAAATGAAAATTTGAAGGTACATCACACAGTCCCAAATGATGAGCTTGCTCTATGAGCTTCATAATTTACAGTTGGGATCACACAGAGGCGTGATGAGGCTTTCAAAAGTTGGCTTTGATGACATCATCTTGCTCATATTGGGTGGTCCTCACTGCCATTAGGCCTTTTATTTGCTTATAACCACTCTTTCCAGAGATTCAGTGTTCCACTTAAGTCTTCCCTTTCAAGTCAATACATAGACTTCTCCTGCCTATCAATATTTAGCTCCATTGTGGTCTGTTCCCTAAAAGCTAGGCCAGCTTGCTCACATATTTACAAGCTCTGACTCCCCATTCTACTCCAGCTGCCATATTTTTCTCATTAACCTCAAATTACAGCTCTGATGAGGACAATATTGGCCACTGTGAAAGAGCATGGGGAGCTATTTTAGACATTCGGTACCCTCTTACCATGACAGTAAAAAGTAAAAGATAAGAGATCACTTTTATAGTTCAATCTACTGTGAACAGCCCTGAAATAGCAGCACCCACAGCTACTGACTCAAAGAAAGATGCTTGAGTAACCTGAGATTGATGAAGGCTCTGACGCAGGTGGGCTGCAATCGGTGAGGAGCAGGTATTCAAACTGGAATCCATCTTTTGAAATCAGTCAGCACATTCCAGGGGAGACAAAAAGAGATCTGCAATGTGGTGGGCACCACATCATTTTAAAAACAGGAAAATCTACCTAAAGAAAAAGTCCTTACCCAAAATAGAGGAGAAGGGGCTAGTGTAGTATATACATATCACTATGTAGCAGACGATGTGGCAGAAACCATCACTCACACGAAAAATAATATTTATAGGGATATATTATGTGCCAAGCATTTTACATTCAACAACTCATTTAACAACCCTGTAGGGTGTATACCAGTATGAGCTTTATTTTACAGAATCCAACACAGAGATATCTGGCTGTCAAGTATGGAACACCAATCAGGTGCTGCTTTCTCGTTCCCTCTAGCAATCTGTAAGGTGAGGGTTATCTCCTCATTTTGCAGGAGGCAATCGAACCATACTAAAATTCTGTAATTAGAGGCAATAAAGATTCTATGGATTTGAGTCCAGGTCTTTCTTACTCGGAGGTCTTTTCCCATCGCCTGCTGTTGTCTGATGTCCGGAAGTCATGGGCTCTCCGTCATTCAGAAGTGGCAGCTGACAACTGAATGGACTCCTGTCAACAGACACGAATGGATGGATGCATTCAGGTGTCTTGGCACATCTCCCCTGTGCATTGTGGTCTCAGCAAGAAGAGCTATAAAGCAGGGATAAAATGAAAGGACTTATGAGTACTAAAAGGCCGTAAAATCTCCTCAGGTTTGGTTTCCAACAAATCAAACTCAGGGGAAGCCTTCCTGTGGTTTTCTGAGCTCTGCAAAGAAGGCCTGAGTCTAAGTTTTTTCTCAGTGCTCAGCACTTTGCAACACAAAGCTCACCTCCCAATTTCAGAATGCTGCTATTTTGTATTTCCAAAGCTGGGCCAAGCCTCTGCTAAGAGCTCTTGATTACTATCTGGTAGTGAAGGTTCTAACAGGAACCTCTCCTGACATATGCAGAGAGAATGCTGACACCTCTGCTGTATCCAGCATCACAGGAGGAGGTTCTGATGCCAAAGGGATATTTTGATACTGGTGTTAATGTCCTAACCTACTGTGGTCAGTATCAGAAAAGGAGAGAATGTTGCAGATTGGTGATGCCAACAGGAAACAGAAACTGGTGGGACAGTTTAGAGATAGGAACCTAGATTCTTGGCTCTGGCTTGAAATGTCCTTGGTTTTGCCCTAGCCTGAGGCCAGAAAAACCCAAAGGGGTCTGGTTTCTTATTCTCTTTCTTCCCCCTCTACACAACTGCAGTGAGCCCCACTGCCCAGAAGCTGTAATTGAGGATGTGACCAAAACAGAGAAGCACCTGACACCTTGTGGATGGGCCAACTAAACTAACTACCTCATTGCCTCATGCCTCACCCCAGTTTCTGTCATAAGCGGCATCAACTCCCTTATACTAGCTACTCAGTGGTACCCCATCTTCTGGGACCTGCTCCCACTGTACAAGAGCTCTTCCTTCCTTCCTTCTTTCCTTCCTTCCTTCCTTCCTTCCTTCCTTCCTTCCTTCCTTCCTTCCTTCCTTCCTTCCTTCCTTCCTTCCTTTCTCTCTTTCTTTCTTTTTTCTTTCTTGTAAGCTTCCACCTGTGTCCTATGATAAAATTCCCTTTCTAAATTCAGTCTCAATCTGTGTGATTCACTCTTCGAGTTCACCAAAGGACCTACACACCTCTAGATTGGCGTTGCTCTTGTGACTGTTGATTTGTCTAGCACCTTAGCTCTCCTGGTTTACATTCCTATGGCAACAAGCCTTGTCATCATCAAGAACCCCCATTTGTTTCCTTAGTCTAAAGGACAAGCCCATTTCAACAACAGGACATTCAGATGAGTAGGACAGAGATATGAAAACTGCATAACACAACACACTTGACAACCTGGGTGAGGCTTTCACTCTGTGAGGGAGAGCTTTGTAAATGTTTTGATTCACTTACTTCTTTAAAGACAATATTTGCATAGAATTAATGGTATTCTTAACACATAGTAGGGACTCAGTCACTTACTATTGAAAGGACATATTAACGCAGTTATAAAAGGGGATAATATCATTTCTAAAATGAAGAGAAGAGACAATAAGATGCTTTAACATTCATGATTTTCCTTTTTAAGTTGGGGAAAGCATCCTTTAAAATATTCATTTCCTTCCACCACTGCTTTTGTTGCCTCTCTCCCCTTATGAATAATGCTAACACGTTATGTAAAAACTACACGTTGTTAAATATACTTTATTAAGGCTGTGACTGCTGAGTTCTTGGAGGTTTTCTTTTCCCCTAGATGAAAATGCTCATTAGCTTTGGCTTTTCTGACTACTAGGAAATAAGCAATCAGTCAAGAATAGGGACCATGAAGAAGTGTTCGGTCTGCCCCCTTCACACTGTGCCTCAACAACACTGATGTTAACAGCATCTTCGATAACATTGCTTGCTGTCTTTCCACTCAGGCTGTTTATCCAAAGGAAACCTAACTCCCAGGCTGACCTAAATCACACCTCTCCCAGTGAATCGGAACCCAACAGAACCAGTGTTAAGTACTATTGTACTTCAGAGGAACAGGAGAGCAGGAGTCCTGGGAAAGAAGGATGTTGCATGAGAATCAGGCAGAAGGGGCAGGGAAATTAAAATAGAAACAATAGCTTTGGGGTAGGGGCAGAAGGAGAGCTGGGAATACCAAGGACAGGCATATTTTACCCCCTCCAGGCTACCTGGGTGTCTTCAGCCAGTCTGTTAGAGCACACTACAGTCAAGTTCATTGGCTAGTACAGGGAGAGAATTGAGAATCCAATTCACTTTGAAACATATGAAGCAATGTCTGAAAACAAATTAAGAAAACCTCCAAATGGACTGATGGAGAGCCATTCAGACAATATAAGCCATGGCTCTGGAAAGATTTCCCCAGGATCAGAAGGGATAACCAGAGTTGGGGAATTCCAGGGCTGAACAGAACAGCCAAGAAACCCAGGAACAAAATGCCTCACAGACTTCCTCTGAGGATAAGGTGGCTCCATAGAGATATATACTTCTTTTTTTAAGCTTGGAGAAGCTGAAATTATTTCCCAAACTGGTCATATTCATAGACAAAAGGTCATCAAGGCCAGCTAGTACATAGAAAGTAGACAAGGATCTAGGGCAGGTGGGAGGGAGTGCATAATAGCAATAACATAAGATTCAGGATTCGTTCAAGATCAATTTATCTGTGCATTTTAACTAGAATACAAAATAATGGGCTTTATTGTGCGATTTTTTTTTTAAAAAATAAACGTTGTTTGAGTCCTCCCTCACTCTCCCCTACCAGCCCTCCTCCCTCCAATTGTAGCCTGTCACTCAGTACCCCCTTTCTGCTCTCCTCTTCTGTGTGTTCTTACACTCACCCACGCCCTCAAAGCCTCCCCCACTTTTCTAGTTTCATGACTATTCTCATATGCACATATGTACACATACATAAAAATTAAAATCTATGATCTGCCTATGAGAGAGAACATGAGGTATTTGTCTTTCTGAGTCTGGGTCATCTCACAATATAATAATTTTCCAGATCCATCTATTTTCTTGAAAATGTCATGATTTCATTTTCCTTTGTGGCTGAGTATACCACATTTTCATTATTCATTCATCTGTGATGGACATCTAGGTTGTTCCCTTTTCTTGCTGCCGTGAATAGTATAGCTACACCCATGCTGTACAAGTCTCTCTGTGGTAGGATTTAGAGTCCTTCAGATCTGTGCCCAGTGGTAGTATAGCCGGATCATACAGTAATTCTAATTTTAGTTTTTGAGAAACTTCCAGAGCAATTTCTGTCATGGCTGCACCAGTCTCCTCTCCCCCCAACAACTGAATAAGTGTTTGTCTTTACCCACAGCCTAAGCAGCATTTGCTGTCATTTGTTGTCTTGCTGGTAGCCATTTTGACTAGGCTAGAATGGAATCTTATAACGGTTTTGATTTGCATTTTCCTAATTGCTAAGAAGCTGAATGCTTTTAAAAATATTTACTGACCATGTGTAACTCTTCTTTTGAAAACAGTCTGTTCGGGTCATTAGTTCATTTATTGATTGGCAGGTTTGGGTTTGGGGCTGGTTCTTTGTTTTGCTACTGGTACTTAATTTTTTTAATTCTTTATATGTTCTAGATATTAATCCCCCATCTGAAGGATGCTCAGCAAAGATTTTTCTCTCATTCTGAATCTGTCTTTTCACTCTGCTGTTGGTTTCCTTTACTGTGCAGAAGCCTTTTAACTTCATGTCCTGCTATTTGCCATTTCTTTGCTATTCCTTATGCTGTTGGAGCCCTTTTCAGAAGGTTCTTGGCTATGCCTATCAAAGTGTTTTCCTGTAGTACTTTCAGTTATTCAAGTTTTAAATTAAGGTCTTTCATCCATTTTGAATTGATTTAAGTATAATAAGAGAGAATGGATCTGTTTTCATTCCTCTGCATGTGAATACCCAATTTTGCCAGCACTATTTACTGAATAGACTCTTTCATCCAATGTCTGTTTTGCTCTTGATTAAAAACTAAGTGATTGTAGCAGTGTGGATTTATTTCTGAGATCTATACTTTGTTTTTATAGGTCTACATCTCTGTTTTTTTGTCTCTTCCATACTTTGACACTATGGCTCTATTGTATAATTTGAGACCAGATGTCAAGATACCTCTAGCAGTGTTGAGTAGCTTTCCCTTGGGAGACATGACAAACATCTATCTATCCCAGAAAGCACAACAATGATGGACCAAAGTAAAGATTCCTCCAAGACCCAAATTGGGAACCATTGAGTTTATTGGGTGACTTACAGAAGCATGGATTACTCAGAGGCCATTGAAACTACAAAGCCCATCTCAGCATTGGTAATTACTCATGAAAGCTGCATCCCTGGTACCCTCCTCATGACTTGTCAATTAGAGCATCTCCTTTCCAGAGCAATTGTTTGTTACTTGTATAATATTGGGGAGAGGCCTTATGGATCTTCTAAGGTTTCAGTTTCCTGTACTTGTACGTTTTGCTTACTTCCTGAGCTCCCTTTTCTCTCCTCCTTCCAGTGGAGAATGTTGAAATTTGGAGGAAATTGCTACATGATAGAATTGCTTGGCTACTTTAATTTTTTGTTTGTCTGTTTCCATATGAATTTTAGAATTATATTTTCTACTTCTATGGAGAATGTCATTGAATTTTGATAGAGATTTATTGAATCTGTGGATTACTTTTAAAAAATATTATTAATGTTATATTAATGAACATCTACTTCTGCTAACACGGAATATGAATGCAGTGTCTGGCCGTGTGCTGAAATTTCACGTGTGAACAAAGCATAGAGGTCATTCTGATATATTTCAGTTTTTATGTGCAAAGATGAGGAAAACACAGAAACCACATGGTCTAGTCAGTGTCTTTGTACATATGTGCAACTTTGCTAGTTTTCCCAGGAGATTTCCCTCCTCACATTCTAGCCATTTTTAATATCACCATCCTATATTTTTAGGGCATCTAATAAAGTTATATGTTGCCAAACATGAAAGCCAAAGAAACTAAAATCATGTAAAAGATACCCTACACTACTTGGAGCTCCAACCTTTGAATATTAATCCATTGTGAACCTGTGTGTTAGCACTCCGCAAAAGCTGCTTCCTAGAAGAAAAGCCTCAACATCCTGTTTGTGTGAGAATCCCCTAACATCTGGAGGAGCTAGAATTACAGACACAGAATGGACAGTGTTGTATTGGTCAAAAGCCTGATGAACACACAATAAAGTCCCCTCACCGATTAAGAGATTTTCAGAGTGCTTTTATAAGGAAAAGAAATAGACAAACTGAAATTTCTCAGGTAAAGGTGTGTGAAATCAATTGTGAGAAAGTAAAGGAAGTTCAGAGCATGGGGTGAGTGGCCAGACAGTGGAGAGCAACAGAAATCAACCACTGTGAGCAGAAATGTTCAGAGACGTGGCTTGGGCCACATAAAGATCTTTCGTGATGTTTAGTCTATTTTTAGCCCAGCCCAGTCCTTTTCAACTTGGGACACAGAGGGTAGAAATCCTGTTCTGTGTTGTAGTGCACATGAGTTTAAGGGATGCATAGTCTTCACTGCCAATTTGACTAGAGTTGGAGTTAGGAGCTGTATCTCTAGCCAAGGTGGTGAAGGTATTTCCAGACAAATTTAACTACAGGGATAAAAATGACCCTGAATGTGTGTGGCATGAGCCCATGGACTGGATATGAAGGAGAAAGCGAGCTGAGCACCAATATCTGCTTCCCAGATGCAGACATAATGTGGCCAACCACCTCATCTTTCTGCTGCCACCACTAGCTAGAGTTGAGCTCACAGCTTTGCCTTCCCCATCATGATGGACCATATCCTCAAACTGCAAACCAAAATAAATCCTTTTTCTTGCCTTTGATGGCTTTCTTTAAAAAAAAAAAAAAGCAGTTGATATAGTAATGAATAAATGATATATATTTTGACTGTTTCTTCCCCTCTGAAGGTGGGTGCTGCCTCAAACTGTCTGGACCTCAATTTCCCCTCCAATGTAATGGGACGTATTTTCTTTCATTGTGTGCTTTGTTGTAATTGGAGTATTCCTTACACAGAAAGGAAAACTGCCCATTAGAAATAAAAGTTTGCTCAATGGAAAACCATTTTTTCAGGTTTCCTAATAGTTTACTAAGATTCTTGATGTTGTGTATAAAACAGGCCAGTGGATACAGACAACCTTGATGTGGAAGACAACCTCACTCCTCAGGTGCCATTCAGAGTATGTGTCCAGTGCCAGAGTAAAGTGTCTCTGCTGTTTGAACAAGAGCAGTGACACTAGCCTCACCTCCAGACATGTTTCAAAGTATAGTCAGACACCATCCATAAAGAACTCTCAGAGAAAGGCAGGCTGTAAATACAAGTTACAGAGCTCATATCATTCATCTTTCTTTTCTGATTTAGCTACTTGCTGTCCCTTAACTCAAAATCATGGCATTTTCTCACTATATATCCCTCATCTTTCAAGAGGAGCCATGCTCTTGTGCTTCTCCATCTCTTGGGGTCTGTGCTAAGAATTTCATTCAGTCCCCCACTGGTCATCCACTTCAAAAATCCTGGAAAGGGTTTCTTTCATTCACTTTCCTATGCATTTTTGTCAAGAACTGGTTGGGACCTTAAAGAGAACCTAATCTTTTTAATTATTCTCTGGAACTTTCAACTTTAAATTTTAATGAGTTCTAGTCAGATTGGAATTAAGGCAAGTGGGGATTGCCAGTTGCTAAGTCCTTCCCTACCTTCACAGTCCTCTCTTTCAGGCCATGTTGGTTAAAAGATGTTTGATAGGTCATTATGATACAGACAATCTCTTTCTAAGCTGAAAACAGATTTCTAGCTTTTAAAGTCACTTATGTTCTAGTGGGGTCCATGTCCATAAAACTGTCATTTCTAACCAGGCTTATTTTTCTTGAATATTATAAAACAAGATGAATGTCATTAGCTGTTTTCTTCTTATCAGTAGGATTTCCATCTTCAGAATGAAAAGTGATGCAATCCTACAGGACAGTTAAGCCTGTGAATGCACCCCAGCTCCTTTTACCAGCAAATGAAATGCATTGGTTTCACGCTTCCTACAAAACAGGAATGAATGTTATTAATAGGTGATGGTGAGTTTTGAATTTTAATGGAGTTTCTCAAGGTTAGACTGAGAATTAATCTCTCTGGTATTTTTGATGTTGACAAGAAATACTGCCATATGTCATAAGCCAAAACTATATTAGATAAACAGACAAAATGCTATTTACTAGGAAAAGGAAGACATCAATCATTTCCAGTGTATCCTAGGACACATGCAAATTGTATGCTTATTTTTAAATTTCCTAATTTTAAAATTATTTAAATAAAAATATACCTGATTAAAAGTGAAATCCAAGATCATGAAGAAAACAAAAAAGCACTACAAATGCCATTTCTGAAAAAAAATTTAATTAAGTGACAATGAATAGGATCTAGTTCTAGGGGTAAGTAGGTAAGTGAGTTCCAGAAAGTTTGAAAGTGTATTCAGGGTAGGTCATTGCTTCCATGATTTTGGTTTTCTGTTTGTTTGTTTGTTTGTTTGGGTTTTTTTAGTTTTTGGTTTGGTTTTGGTCTTTTGAGACAAGATCTCATTTAGTCCTAAACTGTCTTCAAACTCACAAAGACTGAGGCTGGCCTTGAATTCACTTTCCCTCTTCCAGCCTCTGCCTTCAAGTACTGGGATAACTGCCATGCTTTACCACAGCTGACCGAAAACACATAATTCTTTAGGAAAAGAAGATCTGAAGCAAACAGGGCAGAATGCTAAGATTTATACATAGATATTCATTCTATTACTTTTATTCTTTTCTATATGTTTGAAATAAAATTATAGCTTTCTAATAATAATACTCTGTACAATGCTTGTAATTTTGGGAAAGAATAGAATCAGACATGTAAAGTGGTTTCCACCTCAACAAATTCTCAGGACTTTGGTCAAAGGCCTGGCAAGCCCTCATTGATAGCAGCATGTTATGGCTGAAGGCTGGCTGAACGTGGAAACACAAACCCATTCATAAACTAATTCTATGTTCTTTACAACTAAAAGCAGAAATTTACAGATGTACTTGTGACTCTTCACATTATGGGCCCACAAATCTCACTTATTGTGTTATTTCTCTTAAAAGTATATATTGTTTTCATAAGTTGATGCATATGTAGTTTATGAAAATAAGCATATAGGAATAAAAGCCAAAACACACTGAAAATTCCACCCTCCAGACACAGAGGCAATGGCATACATCTTTTCATTCACACAGTGCAATGGGAAGATAAATGGACATTATAAACATGAAAAGATAATAAAGAGCACTAAGCATAGCCTCTTGAAAGAAAAAATAGATTCTTCTCTCATACAATACACCTCCACTCCCCGCAACTCCCCTCTATCCTAGATCCACTCCCCCTCCATCTCCTTTCAGAAAAGAGCAGGCCTCCAAAAGACAACAACGAAACACAACAAATCAAAATGAAATAAGACAAGGCAAAAGCCCTCACACCGAGGCTGGACAAGGCAACCCAACAGGAGTCCCAAGAGCAGGCAAAAGAGCCAAGACATACCCGCTCCCACATTTAGGAGTCCCACAAAAGCACCAAGGTAACAGCCGCGTTGTATCCTCAGAAGACCTAATTCAGACTTCTGCAGACCAAATGCTTGCTACTTCAGTCTCTGTGAGCCCGTGGGAGCACTGCTTAGTTGATTCAGTGGGCTGTGTTCTCCTGATGGCCTCCATCCCCTCTGACTCCTGCAATCTTTCTTCCCCCTTTGGAGAGATTCCCTGAGCTCTGAGGGGAGGGACCCAAAGCAGACTATTGGTGAAATTATTAAGGCCATTCCACTTAGTTAAAAGGAAGATTTATTTAGTGGGTAACTTACAAAAAGGAAAAGGTAGGTCGCAGGGTCTGGGGAAGGTGTATCGCAGTCCAGCGGTATTCTCTGGAGCTCTGCTCGTCAACGTCCACCGTTCAGGGTCCCAGAACCGAGAGAGCTCTCGCCCATCCAGATCTCTGGTCTCCAGGCACCTCCCCTGCCCCTGCCTCATAGGCATGACAGTTGCCAGAGTCTCAATGGGGGTTGGAACTTCCAGATCCAAGCTGGAATGGCTACCCACTACAGCAGACCACCAATTTAGACTCTCCACATAATTTCTGGCTGTGGGTCTCTGCACCTACTCCCATCTGCTGCTGGAGGAAGCTTATCTGATGACAACTGGACAAGGAGAGGATCTATGAGTATAGAAGATTATCATTAGGAATCATTTAATTGTTTTGGGTTTTTGTTTTTTATAGATCAGTTGTATTTGATTCTACCCTAGGTCTCTGAGCTATCCAGTTTCTGGTTCATAGCCATCCAAGCAGTGTTAGACATGGGCTGCCTCTCATGAAGTGAGCCTCAAGTTAAATAAGACATTGGTTGGCCACTCCCACAAGTTCTGCGCTATCATTGCCCCAGCACATCTTGCAAGCAGGACAGATTGTAGGTCAGAGGTTTTCTGGCTGGGTTGGTGTCCATGTTTCCTTTTCAGCAGCCTGCAGGGTATCCTTCCTGCACAAAAAAGACTAGAGCATAAGGGTAAAGGCTCCATGAAGTGGCCAGCATGACTTCTCCATGTTCAATGAGCTGTGAGGATGTTGTTTTCAGAAGTGGAGCCCCATTGTCAGTTTGTAGAGCAGCCTCTGTTGTAACATTAGCCTGGGTTTGTAGGAGGATCTCCACAGAACCTTCTTGGCCAACAACTCAACCAAATGCAACCCAGTCCCACCACTGGCAGCCTTGTCTGGATTGTGCTGCTAAGTTGCTAGTATGAAGTCTCTCCGTTTTTTTTTTTTTTTTTTTTTTTAATGTAGGCACTTAGTGCTAGAAACCATCCTCTTAGCACCACTTTTATTGTGTGCCATAAATTTGGGTATGACATATATTCATTTTCATTGAATTCTAGAAAGGCTTTAATTTCTTTCTTTATTTCTGTCTTGACCTGTTTTTCATTCAGTAGAGAGTTGTTCAGTTTCCATGAGTTTGTAAGCTTTCTGTTGTTTCTGTTGCTGTTGATATCCAGCTTTAATATATGGTAGTCAGACAGGATGCAGGGAGTTATTTTAATTGTCATGTATCTGTTGAAACTTGCTTTGTGACCAAGTATATGGTCAATTTTGGAAAACATTCCATGAGGTGCTAGAAGTACATATATTCTTTCATTTTGGGTGAAATGTTCTGTAAGTATCTGTTAGGTCCATTTGGTTTATAATGTTTATTAGCTCCAGTATTCTCTATTTAGTTTTTGTCTGTATGACCTGTCCATTCATAAGAGTAGGGTATTGAAGTCTCCCACTATCTGTGTATATAGGACAGTATGTGATTTAAACTTTAGTAATATTTCTTTTACAAAAGTGGGTGCGCCTGTGCTTGAGTCATAGATGTTAAGAATTGAAATGTCACAGTGGTCAATTTTTCATTTGATGAGTATGGAGTGTCTTACCCTTCTGATTAGTTTTGGTTTGAAGACTATTTTGTTAGAAAGTAAAATGGATATATCAGCTTTGTTCTTCAGTCCATTTGCTTGGAAAATACTTTTTCAATTCTTTACTCTGAGGTATTATCTATTTTTGATGTTGAGGGGTGCTTCTTGTACGCAGCAGAAGGATAGATCCTGTTTTCACAGCCATTCTGATAGTCTGTGTTTTTTTTATTAGAGAACTGAGACAACTGATATTGAGAGATACAAATGACCAGTGATTGTTGATTCCTGTTAATTTGGTGGTAGTGGTGGTAGTGTATATGTATGTGACTATGTGTGTGCGTTTCCCTTCTCTTGGTTTTGCTGGTCTGAGATTATTTATTTCCTGTGTTTTCATGAGTGTTGTTGGCTTCCTTAGGTTGGAGTTCTCTTTCTAGTACCTTTTTATTCAGACAGGATTTGTAGATAGATATTGGGTGAGTTTGACTTTATCATGGAATATCTTAATTTCTCCATGTATGGTGATTAAACGTTTTGCTGGGTATAACAGTTTGGGCTGGAATCTGTGGTCTCTTAGAGTTTGCAGCACCTATGTCCAAGCCCTTTTGGCCTTTAGACCTTTGAGAAATTTGGTGAAATTCTAATGGATCTGCCTTTATATATATTTATCTTTTTCCCTTGGAGTTTTTAAATAGTCTTTCTTTTTTTCTGTACAGTTATTGTTTTTATTATTATGTGGCAAGGGAATTTTCTTTTCGAGTCCAATCTATTTGGTGTTCTGTATGTCATATGCCTTTATAGGCATCTCGTTAGGTTAGGGAATTTTTCTTCTGTAATTTTGCTGAAAATATTTTCTAGGCCTTTAAACTGGAATTCTTATCTTTCCTATATTCCCATTATTCTTAGTTTTGGTCTTTTCATGGTGTCCTAGATTTCCTGGATGTTTTGAATCAGGATTTTTTAGATTTAACATTTCTTTGACTGGTGTATCCATTTCTTCTATTAGATCTTCAATGCCTGAGATCTTCTCTTCCATCTCTTGTATTCTGTTGGTAAAATTTGCCTTTTTAGGTCCTGTTTGAATTCCTAAATGTTTCATTTCCAATTTGGATTTTTTCTCTGTTGATTTTATTTTCAGGTCCTGAGCAGTTTTATTCATCTCCTTCCACTGTTTGTGTTTTCCTGGATTTCTTTAAGTGATTTACTAATATCTTCTTTAATGACCTCTATCCTCTTCGTAAAAATAGTTTTGAGGTCCTTTTCTTGTGTATTGGCTGTGTTGGAATATTCAGGGCCTGCTGCAGTAGGATGGCTGGACTCTAGTGGACACATAGTACCCTGGCTGTTAACTGACTATGTTTTTACACTGTTATCTAGGCATCTGGAATTGGGGTGATTACAGGTCTAGGTGCTGATTTCTGGGTTTGTATTTGATGGGTGAGTGTTTTATTCCTTGGTTTCTGTTTCCTCTCTGGATTTTCAGAGACTGTGATAGCTGTGTGTTGCCTGTTGTGCTGGCCTGCTTCAGTGTTTGTGTTCACAGGAAACACCTGCTGGTGTTGGAGGCTGGGATGCAATGATGAGTGTGGGGGGACCAGGACTGGATGGTCTGTGGGATGCACAGGAGGCATGGAAAAGGGAAAGAGAGGCTGCAGCTGGTTTGTTACAGTGCTGGGGAAGAGTCTGAAAAACTGGGCTTGCTGGGAAAAGAGAGAGAGTAAAGAAGGTCTGCTGGCAGGCTCTTTTGTAAATATAAAATATTGTACTACTTTGGCAGAGAAATACAATACGTATAACTGAGAGAACTGCTGACCTGTGGGAAAGTATGCATGAGGCAGTTTGTGTTGCTGTTGTTCTACCTTCAAAAGCAGATTATGAACTGCTGGCTTTGATCCAGAAGGTGAGGTATTTAGAAACTGTCACTTCATCCAAACAATTGAAAGCTGAAAAAAACTGAAAAGAACAACTATTATTCTATCTATTAGAAAATGAACAAGTCCAATTTAATTAAGTAAAAGTTCTAATAGATACCTCTCCAAAGATAATGCAAAGACAGTAAAATTAGCATATAAGTGGGTGTTCAAGACCACGTGCCCTTGAAGAACAACAGCATATTCAATAGTAATGAGCTACCACTACCTCTGTGATATTTCCAAAATCTAGAATACTGACAATAGCAGATGTTGGTGAGGTTGTGGAGCAATGGGAATGCTCACTTCCTTGCTGATGGGGATGCAAATGATTCCAGTCATCTAGAGAAACAATTGACAATTTCTTATGGAATTGTACATTCTTATCAGTAAATCTAGCAATCATGCTTTTCAGTGCTTTTCCAAAGATGAAAGTTTATACACACACACACACACACCCTACATCCAAAGGATTTAGCAGATTTATTCACAAAATTAACAAGTAACTGAGATATCCCCAGTAGGTGAATTGACAGATAAAAGAGTGGCAACATGAAACAATGGGCTATTGTCCAGCATTAGCACTATGGAGTCCAGTGCTAGCAACAGCACCTTAGTGAGTGAAAGACACAAGTCCGTAAAGTCTGCACACTTTGTTTGATCCCAAATACATGGAGGTGTGGAAAGGCCTTAACCACCGGTAC
Source organism: Peromyscus maniculatus bairdii (assembly GCF_049852395.1). Lineage (NCBI taxonomy): Eukaryota > Metazoa > Chordata > Mammalia > Rodentia > Cricetidae > Peromyscus > Peromyscus maniculatus. The sequence goes on along the minus strand of NC_134852.1, from coordinate 166,558,627 downwards.
CATGAAATGCTCAGTGGCTACCAGGGCTTAAAGGAGAAAAGGATAAATAGGCAAAATACAAAGAGTTTTCAGGACAGTGAACCAATTCCTTCTGATACTGCAGTGATGGATACACTCTACATTTTCCCAGATTCATACTGTGCAACATCATGAGTGAACTGTAAGTGCTGGATTTAAGTAATAATAGTGTGAAAGTGTAAGGCAACTGATCATGACAAGTGTATTCTGCCCTGTAGTGCAAAGTACTAAGAGGCAGGGGGTTAAGTGAGGAAAACCTCCTGCTTTCTGCACAGTTTTACTTTAAGTCCAAAATGGCTCTTAAAATGACGTCTCTGTGCTTTTTTTGTAACAGCAGACTGTGGAAAACAACTAAAATCACTGTCTCTTGTATTTGTCTATTCCTGACTGTTAGACAATGAACGATGATCTAGTTTTTAATACTTATCCCACAGTTTCCTTCTTTGCTTCCTAATTGTGCCACAGTCTTGGTTGGCATCTGATAAGTCTCCACTGCAGGATGGATAACACCACCATGAAGTGTTTTAAAGAGGCTCATGGGTGTTGTATTCTCAAGGTCTCATATACTTGGAAGTATCTTCTCACAGCTTTCTTGTTAGCATGGCAGCATAGGTGTGGCATTCCTAGATCACCAATGGCGCCTTCTGAGATCTGAAGCACTTAGTACTGAATAGAACTGAGTTGAAGCCAATCAGATTGTCCTTACTGGTACATGATTTTTGGCCCCTGTGGATGCTCACTCAACCTTAAATTTCACTGCTATCTCCAAGAGTCACCTTAGTATTTACTATTCAAAACAAAATACTCAGGACACAGAGAAGTCTTTGAATGATAATATGCAATTTTGTTTTAATTTCATCTTTCTGAAACTTTTCTTGTTTTCTGTTTTCTTTGTACCCCAATGGATGGCATCTGTCTTAGCATTTCTAATGCTGTGATAAAACAACAAGACCAAAAGCAACTTGAGGAAAGAAGGGTTTCCATATCACAGCTCATCACAGAAGACAGTCAGGGCAAGAACTCAAGCAGAGCAGAACTTGGATGCAAGAGCTGATACAGAGACCATGAAGGAGTGCTGTTTACTGGCTTACTCCTCATGGTTTGCCCATTTTGATATCTTATAGCACCAAGGACCACAAGGCCAGGGATGGCACAGCTCATAGTGATCTGGAACTTCCCACATCAATCCACAATCAAGAAAATGGACCAAATGCTTGTGCACAGGCCAGTCTAGTCCAGGCATTTTCTTAATTGAAGTTTCCTTTTACCAAATAACTCTAGTTTGTATAAAGTTGATTTAAAAAAACTAGCCAGCACAGCATTACACTCACATTTAATAATCTTTTTCTACCAGAAGCATCACCAACTCCCCAGTGATATAATTCTAACTTTTCTCTTTGGAATTCACCAAGTTCATCTCAAGTTCCCTTAAAATTTATCTGTTTTCAGTTGTGGCTGCTCTAGCTCTTGCTATTTAGAGTATATTCATCCTCCATTTCTATAAATAATCATGATTGTTTCCATTTAAATTTTCTAGTCTCTAAAAACTCCTAATGCATCATATTAAGCTTTATAAAAACTCCATTTTTAGTTGTTATTATATTAAATTCATATCCTTATTAAATTCATCTATAGTATATATATATATATGTGTGTGTGTGTGTGTCTGTGTGTGTGTGTCTTTGTGTGTGTGTGTGTGTGTGTGTGTATGAAGAGGATTTTTTACATTTCCTAGATGGTATCCTCTTCTAGTTCACATTTTTTGGTATGAAAATGTCTTTCTTTTAAGAAAAAAATTAGTTTAAAAGTATTAACAAATTTCACTGAGCAAAACACACCCAAAAGGAAACCAAAGCTCAAAGAAACCCTTAAGCCCTCATCGGTTCTCACAGTATCAATTGTGTCTCAATTCTTAAACCAACTCTTAAAAAGCTTAAACTTAACCTAAGAGATTTTAAATGAAAATATAAACTAGAATGAGCATGAGAAATCCTTCTCTTTGAATCAAGATCTAGCACCTTTGAGTTCTCCAGAAAGTACATGTCCTCATTGTGTTTACTATAGTGTGCTTAAAGATTCCACTTAATATACTTAAACTACTTAACTCAGGTAACAGCGCTCTCAAGCATGCAACCAAAAATGCTAATTGAGAAAAGCAGAAGAAAATAGTTTTAGTTACTCACAGCTATATGCTAGAAGGAAAGTTTGCATGAGAAACACTAAAGATGTAATTTTGAAATCCAAATTCACAAACTCATGGTGCAAAGTGGTTCCCCCAGTGTCCTCTAGAGTTATAGACTGCTCTTGACTGCTTATTGACTGCCTGTAATTTTTTTATTGAAATAACTGAGATGTTCCTCCAATACTAATCATACCCATCCCTGCTGTTCTGACCATTATAGCCAGCCTATTACAGCCATTGCCTGGCTCTCCATGCCACTAGCCAACGTTGAGTTTGCCATCTATAAAGAAGCGGTGGCAGCTATGTGGGTGGTCAGGGCCAACATGCAACACAGCTACAAAGAACTCTTCCTGAATTCAACAACAGAGGCTAGCCACAGGGCTTATAGCAGCTGTGATGCAGGGCATGAGAATGTCAGCAGCCTGGTTCAGTTTGTGTTTAAATTGATGCTGTATTCATTTCTTTTCTTTCAACTGTTTTCTGTTCTAGTACATTCTATATTTATCATTAGCCATCCTGTTCAGACTTCATCTAGATGCTTTAACATAAAGCATAAATCATCCCTAATATCTTCCAACCCTATTTGTTTCCTGATATCTTCTCAATGAGAATTTGACAGGGAGAAGAGCTGGCCTGGAACCCTGCTAGACTACCTGTTTCTGTCTAATAGTGCCACTCCCTTTAAAGGCCATTTTCTTTCTAATTATACCACTGGGTATTTAGAGCAGGCTATGCATTAGAGAACTTGTCAGCCTAGATCATATTGTGAGTCAATTCATTATGATGTCTATAATTTCACAGCCAGTTAGTATTGTTGCTTTGGGGCCCAGGGCAAGACAGCACATCAGGATATTGAACATGTAATAGAGTTAAAGCCCTTCAGCTCATTTTTAAGATGCAAAGAATGGAAGACAAAAAGAAGTCTGAGGTCTCACTGCTTCAATGGCACACACACAAAAAGCAGAAGCTGTCCAACAAGGCTGTGCTTCCAGAAATTGCCACCAACTCCCACAGATACCACTGTGGAAAACAATCCTTTCACACAGACACATGAGCTTTGATGAGGGGCATGCCAGATTCAAATGTGCTGATATTCCTTCCACAGATTCTCAAAAATTCATTATCTGCAAATAACACCTGTAACATAATCTACAATTCATATAATTCAATTACCCTAGAAATCTGAAGCTCAATTAGCACACCCAACTGCTTCCTTGATTTACTCCTCTGCTGAGAAATTTAATTTCATCTCAGAAAGGTTTTCACTAACTTTCTGGTTTAAACCTTATTCTCCCAAGGACAAGACAGAAGCAAAATTATGTTTTTAAAAACACATGGGCTTTGAAGATGAGGATTTAAAATCTCAGGACCTGGAGTTAATACTACTTCATTTGTGGTTCTTAACAGGTTGATTGGCCTGTTTGGTATGTGCCTTACTTACTGTTCTATTGCTGTGAAGAAACACTATGGCCAGGGCAACTTATAAAAGAAAGTATTTAATTGGGAGCTCGCTTATTTTCAGAGAGTAAGTCCATGACCATCATGGTGGGGAGCAGAGCAGCATGCAGGCAGGCATGGAACTGGAGCAGTAGCTGAGAGTTTACATCTGATCCAGAAGCACACTCCAGAGAGAAAGCAAGACTGAGCCTGGTGTGAACTCTTGAAACCTCAAAGCCCAGCCCCTAATAACACACTTTCTCTAACAAGGCCACAACTCCTAATCCTTTCTAAACAGTCTAGTAATTGGGAACCCAACATAAAAATATCTGAGCCTGTGGATGTAGCACAAATCTTAAAGGGTCTTATTTAAAAAAACAAACCCAGGGCCTGGTATTGGGGTGAATACTAGAAGATCAGAGAAGCAGAACAAGCTACAGCCATCTCACCTTGCCAATTTCTCAGCTGATCCTGTTTCCTCAGACTGGAAGCCTCTGAATCCTGATCCAGAATGAATCTCAGCTGAACTGCTGCTAAAAGCCTAAAAGCTTAACCAGCCTATTGTTCCTCATCCTCATGCCTTATATACCTTTCTTCCTCCTGCCATCACTTCCTGGGATTAAAGGCATGAGTCACCATGCCTGACTATTTCTAGTGTGGCTTTAAACTCAAGAGATCCAGGTGGATCTCCGCCTCTGGAATGCTAGGATTAAAGGCATGTGCTACCACTGCCTAACCTCTATGTTTAATATAGTGGCTGTTCTGTTCTCTGACCCCAGATAAGTTTATTAGAGTGCACAATATTTTGGGGAAAATAATATTACCACATGTGGGGATCATTCTCATTCAAACCACCACAGTATGCAAGCTTACTACTATAGGATTCAATGTATTCAACAGTGCAATATTAAATGAAAATGATACTATGGCTGACAAGAAGGAAAATGAAAATTACTCCATTAATTTTCTTCCTGTCATCTATTTGGTCACAGCAATGAGAAAAATAACTGCTACAATAACTTAATCCACTTGACAATAATTATTATATAGATGCCCAACTTATGCAGTTATGGTGGAAGATGTCTTCCAAAGCCTACAGCTAGCTAAGCTTTCCAATAAATGCTGCATTATAGCTATTAATACACAAATATGTATCAAAGTAATTATTGATATGTAAATGATTGAAAGACAGTATCATTCACCTCTATTTCAAAACCAAGAAAGCTCTTTTTATTTATTCTTTCCAGATAAAATATCCTAGAAAAAGAGCCTTTCTAGCAAAACAAAGTACCATCTTTGTAACTTTGTGCCGTATTTAAAAGACAGCTTAGAAATAGGAAGTATTTCACAACAACCTTTGAGGCCTTCTACCTTATTTTGGAGCAAGAGAGAGAAATTAGCTGGTAAGACCTGTTGAAAGGGGTCGACAATCTATAAGGGAGCTCAAACTCAGTGGCAGCTCCCTAAGTTAGAGTCCAACAGAGGTAAATGTCAAGCAGAACTGTCACACAAGTGACACTACCAAGTGACAAAGCCAGAGCCATTCAACTGTAGAAAGATGGGGTAGTACAGTGCTTAAAGATGGGGATCATAAAGGGTTTTTAAATGGTGAAATGCAATAAACAGGTACGTGATGTGAGAGGTGGACAAGATTCCCTTACCCAAGCCAGGCAGTAGTGGTGCACGCCTTTAATCCCAGCACTCGCAAGGCAGAGCCAGGTAGATCTCTGTGAGTTCAAGGCTAGCCTGGGTACCAAGTGAGTTCCAGGAAAGATGCAAAGCTACACAGAGAAACCCTGTCTCAAAAAACCAAAAAAAAAAAAAAGAAAAGGTCATCCTGCCCAAGTGGTCCCATTGACTTTTCAAAAGCTACAGTGAGCTGTGAGTGCTGGATAACCTCCATCTTTAAACTCTGTACAGGTTTCTCACTCATCAAGCTTTTGTTCACCAGGAGAAATGCTAGAAGTTTGGGCAACATGCAGAACTGTAGCTGAAAGTTTTCTTATGTCCTGGCTGGCCGGCGGTTGGGACAAATCTCTCCCACTTGCGTCCTGCAGGTGCTTATAAAATAATCACTCAAAAGCTTACATTAATTATAACTGCTCAGCCATTAGCTCGGGCTTATTACTGACTAGCTCTTACACTTAAATTAACCCATAATTCTTATTTATATTTAGCCATGTGGCTTGATACCTTTTCTCAGTTCTGCCTGTTATCTTGCTTCCTCTGTGTCTGGCCAGCGACTCCTCATTCAGCCCTTCTTCTTCCCAGAATTCTCCTTCTCTGCTCACCCCACCTATACTTCCTGCCTGGCTACCAGCCAAACAGCATTTTATTTATCAACCAATCAGAGCAACACATATTCACAGCATACAGAACGACATCCTGCAACACAAAACAAAAAGTAATGGAAAACCCCCATAAAGACATACCAAGAAGACATTTATTCCAAGTTTTCAAATCCAAGTGAAAAAAAAGAAATACTTGAGTCAAAGCTAAACTGGAAAGGCAATCAGTGTATGCCTTTAATCCCAGCACTCAAGAGTCAGTGGCTGGTGGATCTCTGTGAATTCAAGAGACTAGCCTCATCTACATAGAGAGTTCCAGTCCAACCAAGGCCATACAGTAAGACCATGGCTTACTGGCTAAAAAATAAATAAACAAATAACCTAATTAATCAAGACAAAGAAGGTCAAGAATAAAACAGGATTAGGTTCTCTGGTGATATGAATGCTTTTCTATTTCAGGAACTTGTGTGTACATGTACATGTTTGTATCTTCAGGAACTTTTTCACATTAAAATTTTATAACTTTTACTATAAATGTTGTCTTTGAATGAACATTTATCAGGTGAACAGCTATGCCCACTTATGTCTGGTAGTTTGAAGCCTAAACTTGTAACCTAGCTATGTAATGGCAGATAAAGAAAAGAGGAAACATAGCAAGTTCATGTCAGACAAGGATATTGACAGTGTACTAAGAATATTTAAGAATTAAGGGACTTTTAAGGAAGTTGATTTCCTTTGCATTTCTCCTGTGATCCATTTCTCCTAATTGCAATCAGAACAACTCTGTTCTGTAAACAATGTTGCTTTCAATGAGTGTCCTTGGTAGCAGGGATTTGTGCCTAAAGCTGATTGTGGAGTGAGGGTGTACCACAGCGGTTGAATAGATAATAGGAGGCTCCAGCTGCAGTCCTGGGGACTAAACAAATAAATAATCAAGTAGACAGGTAGAATGGAGTCCAAAGTGATGACAGATGAAAATTAGAGCCGTCCTTAGAGGGGAAAAAAAAGTAACAAAAATGAGGGAGGATTGCATACCAAATAAGAAGTGCTGTCCTTTTGCCACTGTGTAATGAGCAAACCACCACATGGAGAATGATCAGTATACGCAAAAATTAAAAAAAAAAAAAAATACAATAGCCTGGGGACACTTCACCACCCAACTGGAGGTCAAATCAAAGGCCTGAAATCATCATCACATCAAAGCAGCAGCAGCAGCAGCAAGTAAGGCAGCAAAATCATCGTCACTGTCAGTGTTTCTCTGGGTGCAGTGGCTCTTGCCTGAGCCAATTCTGAAAACACGATGGCTCCTTAGTAACTGCTCTCTTTGCTCTCTTCCTTCTTCTTGTCTGAATTTAATTTTATACTTAAAGAATTAATTACAACAGACAGAGTTAACCCATTATTTAAGTACTGATAGCACAGGTTATGGCCTCCTGCATGCCCTGGCACCCGTGGCAGCTGCCCAGAGCCATGCCTACCTAGCACAGTACCTGCAACATGATTTCAGAATACAACAGACACCCTTTCCTATTCCACACCGGTGCTACCAGAATCAAAATTTGTTTTTGAAATGTATAATTTGATCTCTACTTTCAGCTAGGGCTGAAAGTGATGCAGTCTTAAACAACATGCATTTATTTGCCACAGTTTATGTAGATCAGGCTGTTTGATGGAGGTTTGAGTGTGCCTGGCTCGGCGATCTGAGATTATAGTCAAAATGCACCCACTGAAACTACAATCTCTGTAGGCTCACCTGGGCCTGCAAGAGCTGCTTCTAAAATATTACTCAGACTGCACCTTGCAAGAGATCTCAGAATCAAGGTCGTAGTGCCTTGCTTCTCCTCATGACTGCATGATTTCAAGCACAAGATGGCCAGCAGCTGGCTTTGTCCATAGAAAGTGGGGAAGGCAGAGAGCAGGGTGGAAGGCACAGTGGCTTATGTTCAGGTCTCAGTAGTCAGACCTCATAACTTCTGCAGTTTTTTTTTTTAATCTAATAGAACAAGCCCCATAATTAGCTTTACTCCAAACAGAAGAATCAGGGTCTACATCAGTTTGGAAAATAGTAAAACATGGTTCAGTTGTACCTTTCGATTTGTAAGCTTATAGAGAATGGGGAGTCTTGCCACCCTCCCTACATAGTTCTTGACTATGTTTTCTTTATACCTGCTTCAAGATTTCATCAAGAATAAAATTATAAAACAGAAGAATGTATGGTAACTGTCAGAATTGTGTACGTAGCAAAACTGATGCCACAAATTGGTAGAAAAATGATGATTTTAAATATTTCACAATATGTTGGAAACATTACGTATGCAGTTTGTCATACATTCATTTTGATTTGCAATACTTATTTAGACTGATACTCCACAGTGAAAGCTAGAGAACAGTCACAGTGTTTCTCAAAGAAGCTCTGTGTAGCTTGTATTTTCTTCATAATAAGCGGAAGAAGAATGTATGCATCCCTATCTTATTGTGCTTTTCACAGCAGCATCAACTGACCTACATTTGGCATTCTGGGTAATGACCTGTGTTCCAGAGATTACAAATTCACTACACAGGAAGATGGGATGGAATAAGGCGAAAATCTAAAAGAGGCATTTTACAGTTTGTTAAGGGGGTAGAAGTACCTGGATAATAGAGAAAGGCAAGGGAAAGAAATCCCAAGCAAGTGCTGAGTAATGGACACACAGAGGAAATCCTTAAGAAGAGAACACTAGCTACCCAAGGCAGGTGTTCAAACTTGAAAACAATGAAAAGAGAGATCTCTAATGATGAAACAACAAAGAGAAAATTTGTCTTTGGATTTCAGTTTAAGTACATGAATAAAGGCACTAAAATTTTAAACAGCCCTGGGATGTGAGAGTAGAATCCATTAATTCTCTAGTTGTTCTTGGAAGCTCCATGGAAGTCTGAAATTTGGAGAACTAAGATAATGAAAGCCTTGTTGGAAAGTGTGGATTGGAGCTGTGCATGGATGAACACTGAGAATTGGCTCCAAATGAACTTCTGTTAGAATTTATCAACTGCACATTTCTGGAATTGGTAGGGAGCTGTCTAAAAAATTACTGTCCACAAAAATCACAAGGAACTGCAAGTCCGGAATATAAATGGGGTTTGAAAAACATTCTCATTCTATGAGTCTAGAAAAACTAATTTTAAGGATAAATTGCGCGAATGAAATTCATCGTTTCTGGAGCTAACCCTCATCATCAGTACCCAAAGGTGCTAAAGACTCCACTAGTGTCTAAAGAGTACTAATTAATGGGTTGAACTGTTTAAGAATATGCAAAGGAAGTGCATTTGATAATCCTGATACACCAATGAGGAGAGACAAGGAATTTAGTGATCTGAATTTAGTGATCTGTATCTAACCATTTTTTAACACATCCGGAAAACTAAGGAATGCAATGATCTTGCTCGTTACTTCCAGGTCTCTTTGAATAAAGGAAAAAAATAAGTTCAGAGATGTATTATTTCCAGTTACATAACATAAACACCCAAAAGCCTTCTGTGTGAACCCTAAGAGAGACTCTAGACTCCAGGCATAGGACTAAGATTGAAAACCAAAACAAACAAACAAAAACAAAAAAACACCTTACAATGAAAATATATCAACTACAAAGGCTATCTGCACTTAAACCATAGGCACTGATTTGAAAAGAGTGATTTCCTGTAACTTGGGATAGAAACATATAAGAAGACTGTTAATGACAATTTTATTTCGCCTGAGGAAATTGCCACTCTACCCTTAATGACAGATACATCTGCACCCCAACTCTCACCCTGTCCACCCTTGTGTGAGGAAATTAATATTGCCTTTTCTATGGAATAGCTTCCCTGAAAAAGTATCCAAGTAAAACAATACTGGTGTTCCTCAGGACCCAGCCTCATCACCCATATTTTCCTCTAGACCTATGATAGACTCAAATCTCTAAGTGAAGTACACAGGGTAACCTATAAGAAGGTACACTACTCACTTGAAGAACTTACTGGCTTTTCTAATTCCTCAAGAATGTACATATGGCAATAAGATTTCAAGGTTGTGGGATTGTAGTCTACCTGCCTGGCAGAAATGAGTATATTTCTAAAGAGACTCTTGTGGTCCTCTCCTCAGCTATCTGTCTATTAAAACAATTGGGCCCCAAGAAATTATAATTTTCCCAAGAATATTTTACTGTTGAAGAAAAGTCTGAAGTCCAGGGGGCAGTCAGAGGAATTTGCGTCCAGAAGAGGAACTTGTTTCCCTGAGAAAGACTTGTAACCTGTTATATGACCTTGCAGGAGAGACTTGGACCTGACACAATAGGGAATAGGAACACACATGACTGGGCCACTTAGTTGTACATACCTCTTATCTTGTATACAAACTTTCCCCTCACATCAGGACCCCAAAGATGGGCTTGGCCGGATGTCATTAGATCTCCTTGGTTATTTTCCCAATATGGCTACATTGAATAAACCTATTCCTCCTACTTTTTACTATTTTAATTTAGTTCTTTTAATTGGCTTCTGAAAGATGCGGCTGCACCTGGTTTGTTGTGGCACAGGCTATAACTCCAAATCTAGTATCAGATAATGCTAGGAGATTGTGAAGTTAAATCAGGCAGAATTTACTGATATGGGTTCATTGAGCAGGATTCCTTGCTTAATGTTCCAATTCACACATCAGATAAAGGCACTGGTAGCTTATTTGGTTGGTTGGCTGAAGAACAGCTCAAAAGTTGGCCTACTGGTAATGACATGGAGATGCTTGTTGAAGAAGGGAACGTCAAAGACTCCAGGAAATTTGAAGACTGCAGTGGATTTGCCAAGTAAAACAGACCTCTTCACAGCAGAAGGACCCAGAATGCCTTTCACTATTTTGCCTTTGAAATTACATTTAATTTTTGTATTTTGTGTGTGCCGGGGCATGTACATCATATCCTTAGTGTAGAGGTCAGAAAACAACTTTCAGGAGTCAGCTCTCCTAACATGCAGGTCCTGTGGATCAGGTCCTCATCAGGCTTGGTGGCAAGTGTCCTGATAAACTAAGCTATCTCACTGTCCCAGAATCAATTTATTTGAAGATCCAAGTTGACCTGACAAGCCTCCATTCTAACTGGTACAGATTTTTTTGTTTGTTTGTTTTCTTTTTCGAGATAGTGTTTCTCTGTGTAGCTTTGGAGCCTGTCCTGGAACTCACTCTGTAGTCCAGGCTGGTCTCAAACTCACAGAGATCCACCTGCCTCTGCCTCCCAAGTGCTGGGATTAAAGGCTTGTGCCACCCCACCCCAGCCCCGGCTGATACAGATTTTTAACAAGAACTTCAACATAATGGAAGATCTAGTATTGCTCTCCTTTGTATATCACACCTTACTGTGGTAAGCAAAGTTGCTCAATTGGGTAACTAAAATGCAATACATATAATTGGATCTATAAGTAGCAAGGGCCAAGGGGAAGCCCTAAAACACAAAAGTAGGTGAGTGCTTTTACAGTATTGCATAGCATGACAAAGTAGAGAAAGCAATGGTCTGACTCTTGTTTACCTGTGGTGATGAATAGTTCATCATAGTGTTTCCAGAAGTGAAATAAATTAGATCTCCACTGTGCTGGTTAGATTTTTGTCAGTGTGATACAGCTAAGGTCACCTGTGCAGAGGGTACTTTAACTGAGAAATCTCCATCAGATTGACTTGTGGACAAGCTTGTTGCACATTTTCTCGATTCATGATTGATGTGGGAAGGCCCAGTCCACATTTGGTGGTGCTATCCCTGGACAGGTGGTCCTGGGTATATAAGAAAGCAAGCTAAGCAAACCAATAATCAGCATTCCTCCATAGGCTCCACTTCAGTTACTGCCTCCAGGTTCCACACTTAATTTCCTACACTGGCTTCCCTCAATGATGAACTACAACTTGTAAGCTGAAACAAACTGTCCTCTCCAAAATTATTTTGATCATGGTCATAAGAAGCAAACATGGTCTCTTAGTTTGTGTTTCTATTGCTATGAAGAGACACCATGACCGCAGCAATGCTTATAAAGGAAACATTTAATTGAGGCTGGCTTACAGTTTCAGAGGTTTAGTCCATTAACATCATGATAAGACATGACAGCATGCAGGCAGACATTGTGCTGGAGAAGGCGCTGAGAGTTCTACATCTGGATCCACAGGCATAGGAGAGACTGTGTATTTGGTGTAGCTTGCGAATATATGAGATCTCAAAGCCTGCCCCAAGAGTGACATACTTCCTCCAACAAGGCCACACCTACTCTAACCAGGCCACACCTCCTAATAGTGCCACTCCTTAAGGGCCAAGCATTCAAACACCTGAGTCTACAGGAGCCATACCTATTCAAAACACCATACTTGAATATTCATTAAATTCCTCTCATCTGTTTAATCTGAAAAATTCCATATCATGAACAAAAGGCTACCTTGAATCATAGCAACAGACAATCATGACTCCTAAACCAATTTTCAGACTTTATCAATTTACATATCAGAATCCCTTAAATGAAAGAAACACCAGGTCCCTTGAGCAAGGACATTGCCACAATATAAACACATTTTACTATTAAATTTTCTATCATTATTTCTGAATGAGATCTTAACTAGGGTAAGTGTACATTAAGAAAATAATCAGACTTTCAGGACCTATTAGACACTGGCTTTAAATCGTGTTGATTCTGTAAATAGCACTGTGACCATCCAGTCAAAGTAGAAGTTTCTGGGTGCTTGAAGGATGGCTCCTTAAGAGCATTTACTTCCAGAGGACCAGAGTTTGGTTCCCAGCACCCATATAGGGTGGCTTATAACCTCTTATAATTTGAGCTCCAAAGGGTATGACACTCTTTTATGGCTTCCATAGGTACTCACACATATGTGGTACTCACAAACACACACACACACACACACACACACACACACACACACACACACACACAAATAAAACGACCAAAAGACTTTTAGCAAAGATTCAGAGTCACTGTTTTTTGAGTGGGTCCCTGAATTCATCCTATGATTTTATCTCCAGTCCCAGAATGCATAATTTCAGAGTTGGAGGCATATAAAGTGAAGGTTATTGTAGTTGTTAGCTGTTAGAGTTGCTTCTATCTGGAAAAATAATAAAACATAAATGATATCACACCCATGTTGGCTTTCAAAGATTAGTGTTATTAAGGAAATGAAAAAAAACACAAAAGGTCTATAATATCCCATTCAAGGTGTGTGATACCAAAGGAGCAAGCATTCCTTGAGAGACTGGCATCTATTCTAAAAGAATTAGTGCATTTTTTGGTTGTACATTGGATAGTTGTATCATATTAGGTGGAATTATGACCTTGTTGCCTTTATTTGGCTTTTAAGTATGGCTATAGGGATGTGGTTGGCTTTCAAGGGATGGACTTCAGATGGTTGGTCTTGCCTGTCAGTTTGATGGGAGTCAGAATCTACTAGGGAACACATTCTCCCAACCACATTCACAAGAATGCTTCCAGGGAGGATTAATTGAATGGGTGAAAACAGCTCTCAAACTGGATGGCAACTTACAGTGGCTAGGCTTGAGATGAAGAGGTCCAAAGAAACAGTAGTTTAGGTCATCTGCGTTTGCTTCATTCTGAGTGAGGACACCTTTTGTGACTGCTGTCACCATCCATTGACATCAGAATCTAGCTAGCTTCATAGGCTTTTCAGCATGGACTCAGTGCCAGTGAATCTCCCATAATCTTCCAGGCCTTCCAACCAGAACAAGGCCACTGATGCATGTAGTTTTGTGTACTAGGCAGCTGTAGGGTTCTCAGCCTTTCCAGTATAGAAATGGCCATTGTTAAACTATCCAGGACCATCATATAATCCCATCTAAAAAAATTACTGTATATAATATACATTCCAATTGATTTTACTCCTCTGGACAACCTGACTAATACAGCTCACCGTCTTTAACTAAGTTTGTCTCCTTGGAAATTTCAGTTCTCTGTTCTTTAGTAAGACTGGTTGTTGGCACCAAACTGTTCATAGTGATCTATGGAGTAAAATTGGATTAACTATGATACTGTAAGTGGTAAATGAGAATACTGGTAATTATTGCTTTTCACAAAATCAAGACATGGAGGGTAAAGTGCAATCTTTTTATCGTACTAATAATAGTAACTGTATTTTAATGTGATTATACCTTGGTGTTTAAAGATAGGTAGGTAGACAGACAGATAGATAGACAGACATATGACAGACAGATAAGTTGGTAGATAGATAGCTGGTAGGTAGGTAATAGGTAGGTAGATAGATAACAGAAAGATTGACAGATAGATAGAACTGTATTGGAGTTATCTAGATAGTGTCCCTGTAACTAGTAATGTCACAGAAATTGGTTATTCAGAAAATGTGTTCTGCTGCCATTGCTGATATTTTCTGCCATCACTTATACTCACTTTGCAAATTTAATGCCAGCACCTTTTCACCAAGCTTAGTCTTATGACACAGGGAAAGCAACTCTGCTCAAAGTCAGAAAGACATTCTGATAATTTAATGTGGGGTATAACGCACAGTACATGAGCCAGCTCATCTGTGCCCCTTAGTGTTTTGAAATGCCTTTGATCTGTTCCAAGAGGCTGGGCAATTTCTCCTGTCTTTAATAGGTAACCCTTATTTCTATCTTAGTAACAATTTGTAGACACCTTCATTGCTGGAGTCAGATAAAGCAAATAGGTTTTATTTTTGCTTGGAAACATGAAATTGAATCCCTTGTCCAAGAACAAATATGCCCTTTACCCAGTTTTCACACCATTTCCCAAACACAATTTTGCTTTATAATGAGCAAATTACACTATAATATTGAAGACTATTAATTTATAGAAATGCAACATGTGCCAGGAATGTAGAAAATGAATTGACATAACAAAATAGGAATGGCTATGTGACTATTACTGCATATACTGCTGCACCAAGCTTAGCACATGGATGCATACCTTCCATGATTACATCTAATACTAATTGTAAGACACATTCCAATTTCACAGATAAGATTTAAAGTGAGCACCTCTGATGACTAATGAAATAAATTTCTTTGAAAAAAATATGAAAATCTTCATGCTAGATAATACTATCTGTTGACTACCTTGATATAGTATTCCTAAGAACTTCCCTAACAATATGATATTAAGGCAATTTAATCCCATAACAATGAGGAAAAAATTACCAATGAAACAGAATTGATGCCCCAAACAAACCCATTATGCTTAAGAACTAAATATAACCATGAAAAAAGAACAGGTGACAAACTGAGCAGGAACTAGCTCACTGTTTGGGGAAAATATGATTTTCATTTCCTACCATATACTAAGGTAAAATCCTAATACATTAAAGGATCACAGCTGGATCAAGAACAGAGAGGGAGAACAAGAAATAAGAGACCATGGTAAATGAAGACCACATGAGAATAGGAAGAAGCAAAGTGCTAGAGAGGTCCCCAGAAATCCACAAAGATACCTCCACAATACACTACTAGCAATGGGTGAGAGAAAGCCCAAACTGACCTACTCTGATGATGGGATGGCCAAATACCCTAATTGTCACTCTCATCCAATGACCGAGGGAACTGCATGCAGAGATCCATGGCCAGGCCCCAGGTGGAGCTCCAGGAGTCCAATTGTCGAGAAAGAGGAGGGTTTGTATGAGTGAAAATTGTTGAGACCAAGGTTGGATAAAGCACAGGGACAAATAGCCAAACGAATGGAAACACATGAACTATGAACAGTTCAATAGCTGAAGAGCCCTCAACTGGATCAGGCCCTCTGGATAAGTGAGACAGTTGATTAGCTTGATCTGTTTGGGAGGCATCCAGGCAGTGGGACTGGGTCCTGTCCTCAGTGCATGAGATGGCTGTTTGGAACCTGGGGCTCATGCAGGGACACTTAGCTCAGCCTGGGAGGAGGGGACTGGACCTGTCTGAACTAAATCTACCAGATTGAACTCAATCCTCAAGGGAGTCTTTGCCCTGGAGGATATGGGAATGGGGGTGGTGCTGGGAGGGAGGTGGGGGGTGTGTGGGAGGGGGAAGGACAAGGGAATCTGTGGCTGATATGTAAAATTAAATTAAATTATAAAATAAAATTTAAAAATAAGAAAATTGTAAAATAAGAGATTGCCAATAGGTACCAGAAAACTCACCTCCAGCAAAAGAAGAAATAAGTTTCATGAATAAAAAATTAAATGTTTCTAGAGTGGGGAGATGGAGGAAGACCTGGGAGGAATTAGGGGAGAAGTAAGGAATGAATATGTTCAAAATACATTATATGAAATTCTTAAAGGATTAATATTGTTATGGAATAGTCTTCTATACACTGTGAAGATATGCTGCTCTCATTGGTCTAATAAAGAGCTACTGGTCAATAGCTAGGCAGGAAGAGGTTAGGAAGGACTTACATATAGGAAAAAAGAGAGTGCAGGGATGAAGAAGGGCAGAGTCACCAAGAGACAAAGGAGAGGAACAAGATAAATTTGCTGTGCTAAGAGAAGATGCCAAGCCATATGGTAGTACATAGATAAGAAATATGTGCTAATTTAAGTTGTAAGAAGTAGTTAGTAACAAGCCTAAGCTATTGACTAAGCATTTATAATTAATAATAAGTCTCTGTGTCATTTATTGGGGAGCTGGTGATCTCAACAAAAAAACCAGCCTATATAATATAACTATGATGTCTTAAAAAAGAAAATGATTGGTTCATCTCTTACCACAAATAATCATGCCACTACCATTAAGAACTGTAGGAATGAAGGAGGAGTAAGAGAGGGCAATGAGGTACATGTATTCACAATGCATTGTATACACGTATGAATTGTAAAACTTTAGTAAATATAATTTTTAACTTAAATACTTCTATACATAGTAAAAGACAAGAAGCCAATGAGAAATATTTGACATATAAATGCAAAACATTAGATTAAATAAAAATATATAGCAATTTAATATGAACCTAATAACTCACAGAAACACAAACAAAAGATACAAGTAGCAAATTCTTAAAGGAAGCATACTAATGATAATCAATGGAAAACATTGAATCTCAAGAAATTTAATATTCAAATTACAATATTTTTCACCCAACAAAGTTTTGTCTTTTCTTAAAATTCAGTAAGTGAGCAAATAAAATGAATATTTCATATTGTGCCATAGAACTGTAAATCAATGAGCTTTTCTCAAGGGTAATTTAAAGGTTTTTCAAATGTACACATTTTCTTTGGCAGAATTACACTATTGCTTTACAAATTCTTTCAGGAACCTGTAATGAATGAAAACTTGACTACATGCAATAGGTTTACATGGAAATACGTGTCATAACATTAGTTGTTATATTTTTTAAATCAGAATCCACTTGGGTATATGTGAGTAGGTAGAAGTTGGATCTACTATTGGAAACCCCTCTGCTTAGACAGTGAATTAAGGATCAGAGTCTTGGGGTAGACTTTACTGTAATAACAGGACACAGCCATATTTGAAAGGAAGTATTTTAGGCTTAGAGAGGTGGTTCAATTGGTAAAATGCTCACTTTACAAGCATTAGGATGTAAGTTTAACTCCCTAGTATCTACTTTTAAAAGCCAGGTATGGTGGCACACTCTTATAATAGCAGCACTGAAGAGATGAATCTCTAGGGCTCACAAGCCAGACAGCCTAGGCTATGGGCGAGTTCAAGGATAGTGAGAGGTGATGTCCCAAAAGACAAGAACATGACATCTGAGAAACAGAGGCCAGTCTCTATCTTCTACACACGTGTATTTGTACACACATGAACAAGTACACACATACAAACACAAAAGAAATATTTTTTTTCAGTGATGAAAGTAGTCACATTTCATGGCAGGTAATTTTTTTATTTATTTTGGCTACTTTTCTTTGTCTTCTAAGAAAGTTAAAATAACAATGTGCTGTTTTTAAACTAGGATATAAAAAAGCAAGAGAGCACTTTGGCAAGCAATAATAAAAGGGCAAGAGCAAAGCATTCTTGTTTTTCCTCTCTTAAAAGACAATGCAGATGCTAAAAGCAATGTCCAGCAGACATTCCCTTAGTTGTGATTCATAGTGCTTCCTGAGGTAGAGAAGATGAGATTATTATCAAGCTACATTTTGGATTTTGAGGAGTAAGAAAACAATATTTTTTATTGGTAAGAGGAAATTTTCAATATACATATACTTGAATAGCTTTAAGTCATTTACTATGTAGTTGTATACCTTGATGAGGTTATTTGTAAAACAAAGATGGTGTCCACTGCCTTTTGCATTCTACTCAGAATCTTTTCTGAGAACTAAAGAAGTACTCAGATAGAAACAAAGAGAATGCCCTGTTGAGTGGCAGAGTCTAAATTTTCACTTATTTAAATATAGAAAAAAAACTTACATGTAATCATAAATAATTTGAAAATTAACCAAATTCTTATGACTGAGAACTGGGACCACATTGCTGTGTTCTCAGCTGGACAGACCATACCAAATAAAGGACAGTTGTCCTCTAACACCATTTAAAAACACCATTGTCACCCGTGGAAAAGGCTTTTCACCCCTCCCCTCGAAGCATACTAAATCTTTTACCCTCTTTGGTGGTTTGAAAGAAAATAAGCCCCCAAAAGGAGTGGTACTATTAGGAGGTGTGGCCTTGTTGGAGTAGGTGTGGCCTTGGAGAAAGTGTGTCACTGTGGAGGTGGGCTTTGACATCTTGTATATGCTCAAGCCACACCCAGTGAGATAGACCACTTCCTGTTGCCTGTGGAAGATGAAGAACTCTCAGCTACCTCTCCAGCACACTGTCTGCCTATATGCTGCCATGTCCCACCATGACAATAATAGACTAAACCTCTGAACTATAAACAAGCCACCACAATAAAATGTTTTCCTTTGTAAGAGTTGCCATGGTCATGGTGTCTCCTCACAGCAATAGAAACTTTAACTGAGACACCTTCCCTGCCGTAAAAGCAGGATTCAACCTACTCACTCACGAAGTTGAGAGCTGCTCTGGTCACTCTGCCGCTTCTGTCAGCTCTCAATGAGTGGCAGCATTTCTGCCTCGTTGCACTAGAACTCTGACATGCAGTAGGAACCCAAAACTGTCTCCTCTGAGGCAGGAGGTAGAAGTCTTGGGTGGTAGTTTACTTTACTATCTGACTCTATAACTCAAAATTTTGATTTCTGTTTTTAAATTGTGTTTTCTTCCCAACACAGAGAAAAAGCTACGTGCACAACTAACCTTACTTTGCATGTGAGTAGTGCAGTCATGTGAGTATTATGACATGACACGTACTGTGAGAAAAATCATCACTGTAGCATACAAAACTTCCAAACTGTTCCAAGGTAGAGGAAAACTGAGTGGTGGTATACTTCCATCTTAATGCTGTAAGATTGAACACCCACCTTTTTTTCCAAAGCCACACAATTTTAAAGTGATGTCTGTCTGATTTAATGTGTTTAAGCAAAATGATCCCCCCGCCCCCTAAACATTTCTCATTTGAAAGCACTATCTGAGTGGCAGTAACTATGGCATCAATTACGGAAATGTTACTGACAACAAAAACATTCAACTCACTAACAAAGGTCAGCAGTAAATCTCTCTAAAATATGTACAGCTCATAAAAGTAATGGGTCGACAACTGTGAGGGAAACAGATGTTCATAAAACCAGCATTAACCGTGCAGACACTGCAAAGTAAATGAAGATGAAATTAATTTGACAACTTAATTCTAATCCTAAATTAACAGAAAAAAACTCCAACTCATATTAAGTTGCATTGCAATCAAAGACTTCCTACACTGGGTCTAGAGACTCTGTGGAGTGTAGCTCCTTTGCCTCTCTGATCTGTTAGAGCACAAACAAAATATCATCACAGTGGAGGGCTTGGTGCATGGAGTCATTTGAATGCACCACAAACATTGACTTAAACTATCTCTTGCAGAAAATGAGTTTGTATTCTCAGTCTATGTCTACAGGTGACATAACAAGATGGACATTTGGTCAGTTTTCTTTCCTCCTCACTTGGAAATGGGAGAATGTTATCTCAACTAAATTCAGTTTTATCAAAGTCCCCACAGAAAAGGGAAATGACAGTGGGACCACTAGCAGATATTATTTCTAAACACCAAGATTAGGGATACAAAGACCGAAGTGAAGCCAAAGTGGGACTTCCCAGGGCACATAGGGTTGTGTAAGCACAGGCATGAACAGTCCTCCAACCCTCATCAGAACCAGCCTGCCGCCAGCTGAGGACAGGCTTTCTTTTTGCAGTTTGTTTCTACAAACAAAAGGATGCTGCAGAGGGTCACTTCTGGGGCAGAGAGGCCTAAGCTACTTTACATGTCCACACACAAAGCCTGACCCTGAACAGAAGTGTTTCCAATTACGCTCCTGGGTGTGAAGGAGATCCTTAGAGTCTGAAATGTGCATGTGCCCACCACTCCTGAAGCAGGCAGAGTTTGGATGGCCTTGCTGTGTTCCCAGCTGTCTGTTGTTGGCTGCAGACTCTGATGAAGGCCATAAGGGCAACATTGCTCCTACATCTTCATAAAACTGAAGCAGCTGCGATAGCTTGGTTTGACCTGATTATATCATTGAAAGGAGGCAAAGAAGTTAGCAGAGGAATGGAGAAGAAAAGATCTGCGCTCCCAGGGCAGGTTTCTTAGATAGTTTCTCTCAGTGAAGATAGACGAACACTTAAAGTTTTCATTCATCACTGAAGAAATGACATTAAAGTTAACTCTTGCTGAAATAGCAGATTTATTTAGAGTCCTTAAGATTTCTAACATAACACACCAGGCAACTGAATGGGGCCAAGTCAATGAACAGATGTGAACCCTCAACTGAGTGTTCCTCTTCAACAAAAGCTAGGTCTGTAGGCATCCAATATTTCACCACTTTGGACCTGTTCAGTCTTTCATGTTTTTCACCCATGCATATTTTGAGCATGTAGATGATCTTGTTAAGCCTAAACAAAAGTACCAAGTTGTCAATTTTCACATGAAAATTTGAGTCTATATGACTTTAAGTTGGGCAATTAGCAAGACGTATTGGTTCAGTAATGAGAGAACACCACTGCAAGAGATAAGGGAACAAAGAATGTACCTTGGCCATCAGGGAACCAAATATATAACTGAGGGTATGGCTCACTGGTAGAGCACTTGCCTAGAATTCCCAAGGGTCTCGATTTGATCACACACACACACACACACATACACACACACACACACACACACACACACACACACATACACACACTCACACAAATACACACTCACACAAATACACACAATTATTAAAGAAAAACTTTCCTGGATTTGAAAGTAGTATAGGTTTGTTATAAATAATTTGGAGCTCTTAAATATGCAAAGAGTAAAAAAATTAAAGTACTCTACTACCTGAAGAAAATGACATGTTTTTAAGCAGTCATTTTAGAAAGTGAGGATGATCCTGAATGTTCTCATGTATTCTCAACTCCACTCAAGATCACTTCTTATTGATACCTTACATTAGTATGGTATATGAGGTATGATTGTTTCACTAAGATTGTTACATTATTGTTAACTCAAGTCTCTGCTGTATCCAGCTTTTAGTTTTCACCTAATGACCCTTTCTGTTGCAGGATTTTCTGATCCAATAGTGCATCTCACGTTTAAAGATCTCTACAGGCATGTTAAGGCTGAGGTGTTTTCTGTCTCTCCCAGTCCCTCAGGTGTAATGCCCTCGGTTTAAATGTTTAGAAGTTTTTCTCATCCCTAAGCTAGGATTATGTATCTTAAAGAGGAAGACCACAGAGATAAACATGATTTTTATTGTATGCCATTAGAAGTGTATGTCATCAATATGAACATTTGCCATTGTTTGAATCTGGAGTGGCCCTCAAAGGCCCATGTGTAGCTGGAGAGTTTCTCTCCATCTCCCGCCAAGCCCCAGCAGTCCCGCAGCCCACTTATAAAATAAACACACAGATGCTTATTTTATTTAAACTGTTTGGCCTAATGGCTCAGGCTTCTTGCTATCTAGTTCCAATATCTCAAATTAACCCATATCTATTAGTCTATAAGTTGCCACGTGGCTTGTGGCTTACTGGTACCTTACATCTCGCTTTTCATGGTAGCGGCTGGCAGCTTCTCTCTCTGCCTCAGCCTTCCACTTCCCAGACTTCTCCTCTCTCTTTGTCCCACCTATACTTCCTGCCTGGCTACTGGCCAATCAGCGGTTTATTTATTAATCAATTTTTCACAGCACCCATGTTCTGGGGCATGGTCATTACCATGTGTGCTGTTGTAATACGGTAGAATCTTTAAGAGGTAAGCTCCAGTGGAATGAAGTACTGTCAGGTGTACTGTTACTTCAATGTCTGACTCCTTCTCATCTGAACATGAGAAACAATATTTCTCAATATTGCTATGCATGCTTATATTGATGTTAAGTTAAATACTCATTTATTAAGATGTCTCAAATTCTAATCTAGTTCCACTTAGGTGATTCTAACCTCCCTCACTTGATTATCACAACCTCCCACTCCAAGGGAGAGAAAGCCAATTGGATTCTTTGAGTTCAGTTGTGGTGAACACATTTAGTACTACCAGAATAACTCACACTCCCTTAGAAAGGATTTTGTCAATGTAGAGCATGATGCTTATATGCAGCTGCTTTAAAACTTATTTTTATAGAATTTAGTTATTCCCAATTATTTCAACCAGCATTTCTTCTACTGGAAATATCATATATCCACCATGCAGTTGGCTTGTTTTGTGATATTCAGCATTCTGTCTTAGATTACCAAATTCTTAGAATGACTTTTCTTAATCACATTCATCTGGGAATGGGGCTGTGGCTCCATTGGCAGAGTACTTGCCTATTATGTCTGAAGCTCTAGGTTCAATCCCCACATGTGTAGATTGGTGGTGCATGCTTGCAATCCCAGAACTCAGAAGATAAAGGCAGGAGGATCAGGAGTTCACTCATTCTTGGCTACATGGTGAGTTCAAGGCCATCCTTGGGCTACATGAAATTCTGTCTTCTTTTAAATTACATAATTTTACTCTTTGTGTTATAAAAATTTGAGGAAGTCATAGTTCTCATATAGCCAGCATTATAATCACACAGACAGTTGTACCACTCTAACACAAATCATCCATGTTTTACCCATGCAACTCTCCCTCTCTCCTTATGAGCATGTAACCACCATTGACATTTTAATGTCTTCATAGTTTTACCATTCCTAAAAAAAATCTTATAATTGCACTCATACAATATGTAGTCTTTTTATATTGGCTTACTTCACTAAGCAGTGCGTAGTTAAAGATTTGTTCTGTTTTCTGGGAATGGTGATTAATCACTTTTTGTTACTGCAAGTTATTCTGTTTTCTGGATATACCACAATCCAACTGTCCATTCTCACAATGAATTCATTCAATCAGCAAGTTGATCCCATATTTGGCAAAAATGAATAATGCCGTAGAGGCACATACAGATTTTCAACCTTTTTAAAATGGATGAGTAAATACTCAGATCACCTTATTCTATAGCAAGATTGTGTTTGCCTCTTAAGAAGCTTTCCATCTTGTTTCCAACATAGCTATCCTTCTAATGATAAACAGCTCAATGAAGAACAGGTCCTAATCATGAGAACTCTCAGCAACATTTGCATCATTGCTCTACACACTACCACCCATTGTACTGTCAATATTCACATTTAAGTCATTCTATTTTCCTTATCTGTGTGTATGTTGTGGGGAAGTGCTCATGCACATGTGTATGGAAATCAACATTGGGTGTCTTTCTCTATCACTCTCGACCTTAATTTTGGAGACAGAGTTTCTCTGAACCTGGAGACCATCAATTTGGAAAGGATGACTGGCCAGCAAGCCCCAGAACAACCCATCTCCAATGCTTCAACACTGCGGTTACAGCACACTTTGCTATACCTCCTTTCTATGTAGGTGTTGGGGATAGGAACTCACTTCCCCATGCTTGCATGGTAAGCACTTCAGCAACTGGGCTACCTCCCAGACACTTCAGTCATTCTAAAGCATGTACAGCAGTTCTTTTAATTTTAATTTCTTAGTAGCAAACAATGTTTAACCCCTTAATATCCTTATTGCCAATCATATTTCCTTGGACGAAGTGTTCTCCAATGTATTTTTCTTTAGTAGTATTATAGTTTTTGAAGAGGTGCTGCCATTTTATACAAATCTTTAAGCTAGTTTGTTGGTATGGATTTATTTTGTGAAATATAGACCAAATTGGAAAAAATGAACACCATAATCTTTAATCTATGAATCCATGAACACAGAACAAGTCTCCGTTTCATCAGATTTTTAGATTTCTTTCATCAAATTTTTAGTTTTCTGGATAATGATTTGATATGTATGTTTAGATTTGTACCTGCATGTGTCATTTTTTTATGTATTTAAATTTCATGAACTTGGGTGTTTGGCATACCTATATGTCTGTGTGTCACTTGCAAGCCTAATGCTCGCAGAGGCTAGAAGAGGAACTGGAGTTATAGATCTTTGTGAGCCACTAAATGGGTGCTGAGAATTGACCTTGATCTTTTGGAAAAACAGTCAGTGCCATTAGCCACTGAACCATCTCTCCAGCCCTATGCATTTCATTGATCTCACTGTGTTTGTGAATATCATTTTATTGATTATTGCTGGTACATAGAGAAACAATTGCTATTTATATTAAGACTATATCCTGGGAGCTTAATATTGTTGCTTCTTAGTTTCATGATAGTTTTATTTCTGTCAGTTCTTTGTGATATTTGTTATAAATAGTCATTCCCTCTAAACATGAAAGTTACTTTACATCTTCCCTCTCAATCTTCTTTCTTACCTTTTCTTGTCTTCTTGCACTGTCTGATACCAGTGATGATGCTGGTAAGAAAAAATTTCCTTTCCTTGTTCATGATCTTAGGGATGAGTCATTAAGTTTTTATTAAAAAACATGTTAACTAAACGTTTTTGTGGATATCTGTATCTGGTGGGGAAAACTCTGCTCTGTTCCTAACTTGGTGACAGATTTTATGAGGAATTAATGCTGAATTTTGCCAAATAGTTTTTCTGCATCTATTAATATTATCATATATTTTTTCTTGAGTTAAATCATATTAATTGAATATATATATATATATATATATATATATATATATATATATATATATATTCTTATATCAGATGTCTTAATGTCTGTTAAGGATTCCTGCATCGTAACTCAAAATTTATTAGTCTACTGGATGCTTTTGTTGTTTTCTTACTTCTGTTGTCCTCATGTGAGTTTGGCGTTAGTGTATTGTTATCACTCTAATTGGTGATGAGAGCCTAGGAGAGTGGAACCTAAACAAGAGGTGGACTGATGGCTCATGTAATATCCATTTTTACTCGAGACATTGGACAATTTATACTCTGAGGGTATTCTGATTTTAGGCAAAGTCATATGAGTAACGGTCACTTGATTTCAAGCTATATACAGTCACAAGGGCAAGATCACGTGAGCTTAAGTTGCATACAGTCACTAGGACAACTCATGGTGCTTGGCAACATCATTCTGAATAATAATGGGCAAGGCGATAGGGAATCTAAAGTAAACTCACTCCTATTTACTACACCCGAGAGGGGCGAGAAAGCACATTCCAAAAATAGCACATGTTAAGAAGAAACAGAGATTCCTTTTTTTTTTTTTTTTTTTGGCCTTGTTTATTGGAGTTATCTTACAAGTTCTCAAAAATTCTCCTCACATAGTTTCATTTATGGACTGTGTTCCAATACCATATAAATGTCTAATAAAATAAATTTGTCAAAATTTCCTCTTCTATGTTCTGGAAAAAAAATGTGCAAAAATATTATTATTACTTCCTGAAATAGTCAGTGAAATCCATCGAGAACATAGTATGTGCCAGATTTTGAGTTTTTATATTTGGTACCCTGTTAGAACCAGTTCCAGTCAACTGAACATGGCTCTTCAACTTTACAAGTGCAACTTGAAAAGAATATTTTCCCCATTAAATAATCTTTGAGTCTTAGTTTAAACTAGTTAGCCATGGACATGCAGGTTGATTTCTGAATTAATAATTCTGTCTCATTGATCTCTATATTTACCTTAAGTCAGTGCTCTCTTGGTTATTTTAGATATTTGCTCTTTTATTTTCCATGTTTTCATCTTTTTGAGTGGCATGTCATCTATATAGACTGTCATGTACTCTGTAGAGAGATTTAGTTTTGCTTACTGTGCTCCAGTCTAAATGCTGTCTATTAATTTTATTTAGCAGTTGCTCTAATTTATTATCTGTCTCATTTTTGAGGAATGATTTCTCTGAAATTAAAGATGAGAGGGATGTTTGTTCACTTACTTTGATTTCTTTCAACACAAAGTGTTTCATTCTACTCACTTCTTGTTTTCCTGTTTCCTACAAAACATTCATTACAACTTTTATTCTAGGGTTGCTAAAGATTAAATGCTTTTTCCCTGTAGGTTTTTTTTTTTCAAGATTTCATCTTTGTCTCCAGTTTTATATATTTTAAGTAATTATAAGTGTGATGTCTGGTACATAACCACTGGGGACTCCTGGAACTTCCTGGACCCATGCTGAGTGTCCAACTCATTAACTTAGAGCAATAATTGCTTAACATTTACGTTTCCCCCAATCTTACCTTCCTCTTTTTCTGATATTCGGATGTATGTTCCATACATTCATGGAAACAATTTCATTGTTTGTGGTTCTTCTTTTAACGTGATCAGTCTTCAAACCCAGAGACTTCATCCTGCTTAGAAAGAATGTACAAAACTTGGACATCCTACAAGAAATTGAATAGCACATCCTCTCGGATTAAGTAAGCCTAGTGTCTCTATTGAGCTATTTGTAAGAATGGAGTCTGCTCAACTCATTTTTTTTACCATTTGTTAAGGTTTATAGGACTATGGAGGACACATGCTGAGCAATAGATGGCTTTCCAGATTGAGCAGCTGATATTTCCTAAGGAGAAATATTGCTACACAGTTTAGGGTTTGCTGTTTTTTAGGGCATTAACCAGTATAAGTGAACCAACATTATTACACTGAGTCATTCATTAAATTGCTAGTAAATACCAACTTCACAAACACGCTTTGAGTCAGATGTAACATTTTACTGATCTACACATTAAAAAGTAAAATAAAATAGAATCCAGTTTTTTGTATTTCACTTTTAATTTCCCATTCTTGATTTTACACTCAACAATGATTCTTTATGATTGCTTCTAATAATGTATTAGTTTACCAAAGTTTGCACAATTAGTCCATAATTTGTTGAATGTTAGATTTTTCTCACACTTGCTATTAGGAACAGCATTCTAATTAGAGAAGCCTTACTTGTAAAAAGTATAATTTTCCTTCCTCTCTGATACATATTCTTAGAATTAGAAAATATGGATCAAAGAGAATTCTCACATTTTTCATTGATGTTGGTTAAGTACTCTTCAATAGTATTATATCAGTTAACCCCTCAATAACAAGAGATTATAAAATATCTGTTCTAACTTGACTACCATCTTTCTAATAAAAACACACTTTATTTATTTTAAATAGTGATGTGGTTGGTAAACATAGTGTTTATTTACTTATTTTATATGTTTATTGGAATTATTGCTTGTAAGGTATATATTCATTGTATTTAAGATGTCTCATCTACCCATTGGTAAATTTCACTTTAGAACTGCCAAATTATTGTCTGTTGCTTTGCCAGTTTTCCTATTTATATGCTTAGCTTTTATTCATTGATTCACAAAAACTCCTTGTATTTGTTATAATATCTCATTGCAAAGATTTTTTTATGTAGCCTATGCTTTCTCAATTTCATTTATGGTATATTTTTAATATGTGGAAGTTTTTATACTTCATGTACTCAAATGATTTTCTATCTTCCATTTAGGTTTAGAAATGCCTACATATTTACAAATAATAGATTTCCATTATCACTTTTCTAATCATAATATATATATATATATATATATTCCATTTTCAACATTTAACTCTATGTCTGGATCTTGTTTTAGTTTAATATTAATGTAAGCATGTGAGGTAATTTTTCTCCCAATTTCCATAATAAAAATAATATTAAATAATATTTCCTTTCTTCCATGACATACTAGACTCTAGAGTATGGTTTTGTGTCTATATAACATGTTTCATAACCATGTTTAGTTCTTGCAGTACTCATTGTTTCAATGAACTATGGAATGTTTTTAATAACTGTGGTCCTTTCTTATGTATCTTAATGATCTATATGATCCTTGTTTGTTTATTAACTTCAAAATAAATTGGACAATTTTCCAATTTAAATTGGATTGCATGCTTAAGCTTTGAACAACTGCTAATTTATAAGTGTTGAATATTTACATCCAGGAAAGATTATGTTTCTTTACAAGACTCATCTTTAAGGTCTATTAGAAAAGTTTTGTGGTTGCCTTCCTTGCTGATTCCTCATAGTTCTTAGATTTGTCACTAAGTGATTTATACTTGTGTTGTTTTAAAATCCTGGAGGATAATGTCTTTTATATGTTTCATGGTCATTTCTAAATTATATGTTTGGGTTTTTTGATGACAAAGTGTACAACTAGATGTGAATCTAGTAAGTTGGTCTTTTGAGTCATAGTTCTCAAATCATCTGTATTACATGTATCTTTTATCTGTGTGATTTAGCTCAAAACCAATTTCACAACAATTTCAGGCCTGGTATTTATAGCCATGTGTTACTCCTATTTGCTCTGAGGAGGCATTAAATTTGTGTCATTCTTAGAGATCTGAACCCTGGCTGATATTAGAATCACCTGTGAGTTTAGACCTCTGATTGCCTGGGTACACATACTGGATGACAACCCAAGAAAACCCCTGTAAGTGAGAGCGTGACCTTAGAACTTCTAAAAGTTTCAGCACTGATTCTAAGCAACTGCAGTTAATATCCAAATTATCTTTCCTATCAGACATAGAGGAATAGTCTGCTAAAACCATTTTCTCCTATGGCCTTCCTGTTTTCAATCTCTCTGCTATGCTTATCTATTTTTTTAAAGATTTATTATTACTTTGTTTCATTTTATGTGTGTGAGTATTTTGCCAGCATGGATGTATATGTACCATGTACATGCCTGGTACCAATGAAGGTCAGAACAGAGCATAAGATCCCCTGGAACTAGAGTTACAGATGGTTGTTAGCCACCATGTGGGTACTTGGAATCAAACCCAGGTTCTCTATAAGAACAGCCAGTGATCTTAAGCAACTGAGACATCTCTCTACCCCTAGTTATACTGATTTTGTTAACACAGTTATGTACTAACAACACAGCCTAAGCACGTCATCATTCGGCTGAGTGTACTTGTTCATATGCACATGAGCACATACACACACAGACCAATTCTTGAGTCCTCACTCTGTACAGAACAAGTGCATAGCTGGCCTGGTAGTTAAGATTGCTTACAGCTGGGCCCTTCCCACATTTTCTAACTGCCGTGTCTTCATTGGTATTCTTCATCTATTAGATTCAGATGCATTCTCCTCTTCACTATCTCAGGCAGTAATATCTCCTTGGTTAGCTCCTTCAGGAATTCAGTCCCTCTACTCTTTCCTTTTAATAAAGTTCTACTCTTTATACTTGTTGATTACTTGATGACCTGATAGTGTATCCAATACAAAGAAGTATTACTATTAGAATGTGTTAGGGCTGTGTTGACAGATATGTAAAGTTACCACTTCTGAATGGAAAAGTGACAATTCCTATAGAATTTAACTGAGAAATTATCAAGCCTAAAACCACCAGAGTTTATATGAGCACTAGCCAGAGGGCTTGATATTTACTATGAAAACCAGACAAAGCCAGAACTAGGATTAAAGAGGGACAATAGGAAACAATAAGACAGACAGTAGGAAAGACTGTGCCTACTAAAATCAAATGTTTGGGGTCCATGGTCAACTATACTATGTCTGCGGTGATCTACAAGTAATTCAGTGGTTCTTGGCCCTTTCTACTCTTTCAACCATGGATGATAACATTTAAAGTATATGAGATCCAAATTTTGACATCACATCATACTATTCAAAAACACAACCTATAAAATGTATTTTTATATTTAGGTTTTCCAGATTTAATCTAGAGCAAATGCATGTGTGCATGTATGTGTTTAATCATGAAATTAAATGGAAGATATGATCTGACATAGGGAAACCACTATAGTAAATAAAAATAAGTCCCAATTAAACATCTGAGTGAAGGTAAATTCATTGGCCTTACATAAAGAAAGAAATTGGTATTCCAGACCCAAAGTTATCCTGTGCACCATTCACCTGCTCTTTATTACCCAGGAGAACTAAGGTTAGAGCTACAATTAATGGCCTTTATTGGCAGGATATATTGGTGTTTCCTGGCTTAGATAGTGCTTAAGTTGCTTGAAAAATACCTCCATAAAGTAAAGCATTTGAAATAATAAAAAGCTCTCACTCTGTAAAGGAAACCTATGATGAAATTTCTTTGTGATATAAACTTACTGATTCAGCCAGACTGGCTTGCCAATGAGTTCCAGGAATCCCCCGTTTCTGCCTGACTACCCCCACCCAGAACTGAAGTTACGGATAAATGCCACTGTCATACCAAACTTTTAAGCAGGGGCTACAGATTCAGATTCAGGTCCTCATACTTATACAGCAATCCCTTTACCAACTGAGCCACTACTCCAACCTGCATGAATCAAGAGATTTTTAACAAAAATAATAGACTCATCCATGTCTGAACAGCAAACTTTGTGAAAGTTTAGAACAGCTGAAATGAATGTATAAATGAGAAGAATATAATTTTCACATATATATAAAAATGCGTATCTACTGTGAAGAATGACATAACAATTTAGCTAAAGCTGCATGTGCTATCCAATATGGTAGCTACCAGCCACATGCAATGGCTAAGAATTTGAACATGGCTTTTCCAACTGGAGATGCATTATTAAGTAGAGTATGTACACAGTATGGTGGCTAATCTTTATTATAAACTTGACTTGATTTAGAATCTCCTAGTAGACACAACTCTGAACATATCTATGAGTCATATCCAGAATGGATTAACTGAGGAGGAAAGGAAGGAAGGAACCCTGAGGGAAGATATCATTAGTATATGGGACCTGCACTGAATAAAAAAGAGGAGAGGATGGAGCAATATGTATACAGGCGTTAATCTCTTTCTGCTTTCTAACTCTAGATGTAATCGAACTAGCTACCTCATACTTCTGTAACCATGCCTTCCCTACCAAGATGAACTATATGCCATTCAAACCAAACAAACCTAAAATAAATCAGTTTCAGCTGAAACAAACCCTTCTTTGCCTATTTTTGTCAGGTATTTCTGTCAAAGCAATAAGAAAAGTGGAACTGACCAAGAACACTGGTACCAGAAGTGGGGCCATTGCTATGATAAGCTTGAACATGTGGTTCTTAAGACTCTGAAAAGAGTTTGTGGAAGGAATGTGAAATAGTTTGGTGCTGCAGGCTGGAGTAGTACTAGAAAGTGCCTGAGACTCTGAGTAAGGCTGAATTCAAAAGTAATGGACTAATTTGTTAGGTAGAAGAAATTTTAAGACAGAGAAGCAAGCCAGGCTGTTCCATGGTTACTGATCATTGCTATTACCCAGGTCTATAATGAGAGAAAGCAAAAATTGGAACAGAAAGATATGGGAAATGTACACCTTGGTAAAGAAAGGTGTATGGGTGAAATTAAAGTTATACACAAGGAAGATGCGGAAGCAACTGTAATTGCTAAATAACGCCATTAAAAAATAAACCTAATGTTCTTCATCAAGACAATATGAAACACTCTGAAGACAGGACTGCATTTGTCAAAGGCTCCAACTTGTGAAAATGCACAATAATTTAAAAGGAGAGAGCTTTAATTGGGAATGCCACAGAATGGGTTCTCTGGTTGGAAACAACTGCTTAGGACAGTGTTTTCTACTGTTCAAGTTTGAATCGCAGTCGAAGGTAATATGCTATAACATGCTATATTTGAGCTGGAAACAGATCTTGGCAACATAGTCCACATGATATTTATTTTGCAGGCATGAAAGATATAAGAGAATGGGCCAGGGAAGCTTACACCAAGATTCCAGAAAGCCAATAAGGCAACAAGTGTGACAAGGCATACTTCTAGCAAGGAAACCCTGACAGTGCATTGCATAAAGCTGAGAAGGTGAAACCTAAGTTGCCGTAGCAATCCCAGGATATCAACCATGCTAAGACTGTGGGGTGTCTACTAAGGAAAGCTTCAGGCAAGGAGTGGGTCTGGCCCTAGAAAGAGTGTCTGTGTGGGACAGGAGCAGGACTGCTCAAGGCTAGGAGGACCCAGATGACTTTTTCATAAGCTCCAGATTCCAGACACAGAGCTGAAGTGTTTTGTGTTGTTCTGCTGGGTTTGGGCCTAGCTTTGACAGTGTCATTCCTTGCTAGTCTTCTATTCCTCTATTTTGGAGTGGAAGTATTTTTCTGCTTTATATATTGGAAGTATGTTGTTATTGGTATTTTACTCTTTCATGGGGGGCCCACCATCCAGCTCCCAAATAAATCACACACAGAGTCTTATTACATATGAATGCCTGGCCTTAGCTTGGCTTATTGTCTTGCCAGCTTTTCTTAACTTTATCCATCTAACTTTTGCCTCTGGGCTTTTCCCGTTCTCTTACTTCTGTAAATCTTACTCTTACTCCGTGGCTTGCTGGTTGTGTAGCGGGGTGGCTGGCCCCTGATGTCCTCCTTCTCTGGCTCCTAGCTCTCTTCTTCCAGATTTCTCCCTCTATATATTCCCTCTGCCTGCCAGCCCTGCCTATCCTTTCTCCTGCCTTGCTATTGACCAGTTTTTTTTATTAGACCATCAGATGTTTTACACAGGCATAATAACACAGCTTCACAGAGTTAAACAAATGCAACATAAGCAAAAGTAACACACCTTAAAATAATATTCTACTACAGAAGTATGTATAACTTGCTTTTTTTAAAATAGGGGCTCAAAGTTAAGATTTAGCCTTTGAAATTCAGAAGAAATGTTCAACTTTTGTATGGTATTGATTATTAAAGACTATAGGGACTTTAAGAGATGAACAAAATGCATTTTGAATTATGAAGTGAAAGTGAGACTTTGGGGGTAGGAATGGAATGTCATCATATACTGATACCTTTGGGTGTCAAGCTGACAAGGTATGGGGCTGTGATGGCTAATCTTCATTGTCAAATTAACTGGATTTATAATCACCATAAGAACACAGCCCCGGATATGCCCATGAGGTTGTTTCCAGAAAGGTGTAACTGAGCAGAGATGACCCATCCCAAGTGTCAGCAGCAATATTCCATAGGTCAGAGTCCCAGCCAAAATAAAAGGGAGAAAATAAGCTGAATTCCAGCATTCATCTCACTCTAATGGTAATGTAAAGTATATTTGTCATAGCAACAAGAGCAATAGATAATATACCTAAGATTTTTAAGGAATTAATGCCAAGGCAAGTAAAGAAGTTCATTAATTTGTATTTATATCTTCAAATGATTTGTGTGTGTGTGTGTGTGTGCATGTTTATATTCATGTGTGTGTACAAATGTGTTTGTATACACATACAAACTGTGCATGTGGAGGTCAGTAGTTGGCATCAAGTATCTTCCTCAATATCATTCTGGCATAGTTTTTGAGACAAAGTCCCCCACCAAGCCTAGAGGTTGCCAGTTCTGCTATAGCGGCTTGTAAGCAAGCACCAAGGATCTTATTGTCTCTGCTTGTCCAGTGCTGGGATTACTGGGGTACACCCCAACACCCAGATTTTACATGGTTGCTGGAGACTGAAGTCATGTCCCAATACTTCCACAGCAGACACCTTATTGACTGAGCCATCTCCTTACCCCATGTTTTTGATATATTGAGTTTACAAAATATATATTAATAAATTTAATTTTTTCTGTTTCTTTTTTAATGTGGCTAGAAAAATTCTAGTTACATGCGTGGCTTCCTTGTGTTCTGTGATCATTACTGTAGACTATCAACTTGACAGGATCTGGAATCACCTAGGGACAGTCTTCTGGATATGTCTGTGAGGGAGTTTCTAGCCCAGGCTAACTGAGGTAGCAAAACTCCCCTAAATGTGGGAAGCACTATTCCATGGGATAAGGTCTTAGCCTGAATAAAAGGAAGAAAACAGAGAGAGACCAGCATTCATATCCATCTGCTGCCTGCAAATTCAATGTGAGCAGTTGCTTCAAGCCCCTACCTCCATGCCTTTCTGGTGGACTTTATCCTTGAACTGAAGGCAAAACAAATTTTTTCTTCTTTATGTTGCTCTCATCAGGCATTTTACTAAAGCAATGAGGAAAGTAACTGATACATATCCCCATGGTTATTGGTGATGTATCTAACAACCTTAACTACAGAGTTCTACCTGGGATAGCACATGTGTGGGACCCCTACCTATGTATTCATCAATCACAGGCATGAGAAGACAGAAATTTATAGATTCTAGGTGATTTATTTTCATATTTAAGTAGTTTTTCCTATTCTAAGCCAAATGTCTAATTTAGAAAGGAGTCTCCTAGTGACATTCCCCTGAGAATTTACATGTGAATAAGATAAAAGTATTGCCAGTGATGTTGAAAGCCTTTCTTCATTAAAAGATTTTCTAGCTATATTCAACATGAGCTTTCTATAACTGCTCTGAAAGAAAAGTGCTTGAGGAAGCAAAAAACACAAAAGATAAACAAACAAATGCAAATCCAAGAGCTACAGCAGGGCTTCGGTTACCTGGGACTGCTTTGCTGATTCAAGTCACAAGCACCCAGCTATGTACTTAATTAATGATTGAGGGTCTGCAGGAAGGAGTCCTAATGTGGCCTAAAGAGACTTTTATTTGAAAAAAATAATAATTTCTTGAAAAGTTCGGAGCTTATTGTTTTAAAAATGGCCTGACTTGACTTTGGCATATAAATTATTCAAGGGTATCCATATTCTGTTGTGTACTTTGGGGGGGGGTGTATTATAATATGTGGTGGTGGCAATTTTAAATCCCTGAGAGACATTTTTTTCCCCAATGATTTGGATCTGTAGCTAATTAAACATGAGCCATGATAGAGATTCCAGTTTGCCATGAAGTTGTACCATTGGAAGAAATATTTTGGAATATGAAACTTCATTTTTTGTCTTTTCTGTCTTTTCCATTAATGGCTTGCAAAAACATGGAAGGAAAACACATCTCAGCCTCTAAACACATCTGGAAGGGAGACCGCACCTAATCCTCCTTTGGGTCTCCCAG
This sequence comes from Peromyscus maniculatus bairdii, assembly GCF_049852395.1. Taxonomy (NCBI): domain Eukaryota; kingdom Metazoa; phylum Chordata; class Mammalia; order Rodentia; family Cricetidae; genus Peromyscus; species Peromyscus maniculatus. Next base: position 166,523,424 of record NC_134852.1, on the reverse strand, counting down.
AATGAAGTTCAAGCACACTGGTGGCCTGCTTTTTTTCCTCAGAAACTCCAATGGAGTCTGAGAATTGTTCACAACACTGATTTCTTTGAGTTATTGGGAAAATATCCACCCCTTTCCTTTAAACCTGTATCACAGCAGCGCTGTTCACATCACCCAAGAGACAGAACCAACCCAAATGTCTGTCCATCAATGGATGTACAGACAAAGAAAATGTTGAACACATAATAAAATACTATTATCATTAAATAGAAATAAATTTTGGACAGGGATGAGGATGCATACTTTTAATCTCAGTACTTAGGAAACAGAGGCAGGTAGATTTCTGTGAATTAGAGGTCAGCCTGGTATACATAGTGAGTTCCAGACCAGCTAAGGCTACACAGTGTCAAAAACAAACAAACAGAGAGCTAGAGAGAGAGAAAAACAGAAAACTAGAAAGAGAGAAAGCTAGAGAGAGAGAGAGAGATTTTAACACACATTACATGTCTTTATGAACCTTGATAACATGCTCTATGGAGCACTCAAACACAGAAAGGTATATACTATATAATTTTCCTTATATGATATAGCAAGCTAGTCAAATCCACAGAAAAAGAATTGGAATTTTACTTGCCCGGGGATACATGAAGAATTTCATTTTTGCAAGGTTAAATTTTTCTTAAAATTAGTTGTAAAATAATGCGAATTCACTTAAACTCCTCATATACTTGGATACTGCTCTTATATACTTGGGCACTGTTCTTGTATACTTGAACATTGACTGTACTTGTATACTTGGATACTACTCTTGTAGATTAAGACTCTGTTCTTGTATACTTGGACACTGCTCTTGTTGAATTTGACCCCAATACTCTTGTATACTTGGAAATGGCTGAGATAGAAAATTTTATGTTATGTTTTTTAAGCACAATTTTTAAACTGTAAAAATAAAAACAAACCCAAAATCTTCAGAACGAATGACTTCCTTTTTTAATTTGACTATTTGGTTACTTTCAGCACCGATATCTGTGCCATTTGGAAGATGCAAAAATCCACTTTGGCAGGAACATTCATGGACTATTCACATTGACACTTAAGACTCATTCACTCAGCAATCACAAGTGTAAGCACAGTGAGGCTTGTATTAGACTTTTTATCACTCACCAAACAGCTACCAGAAATAGAAAGAATTATTTATACCGCCACCTGTTTTCAAAGGGTGTAGTCCATGGTCATTTGGCTCTGTGTTTCTATGCCTGAGAAAGGTAATACACATCATAGTGACAGGAGCATTCAAAAGAGATTGTCCACCTCATACCAGCCTGCAAGCAAGAAAATGAGGGTAAAATTTGAATTTCTTCAGTCACTATACACTGTTCTTATACATCTATTCTCTGTAACCCAGAGGATTGTCCTAGATAATACACTATAAAATATTCTCTTAAAAAAAAAAAAAAAACAAGAAAGTGGGTGTAGATCATTAACAAAGTCATTTGTATCAACTGGTTACAATTGCCTATTGTTTGTCCCAACAGTCTGAATGTCTTGACTTCCTATTTCCATGTTATGCTTCTAAACTAATATGAATTGCTGTAACTTATTAATGCAGAGAACCCCAATACATGAGATGCTGTAGCTAAACACATTCAAAGGGTTACATTTTTTGTTTGTTTATGTTTTTTGAGACAGAGTCTCTCTGTGTAGCCCTGGCTGTCCTGGAACTCACTCTGTAGACCTTGCTGTCCTTGAACTCACAGAGATACACCTGCCTCTCCCCCTCAAGTGCTAGGATTAAAGGTGTGTACCACCATCACCTAGCTACATTTTTAAGATGTTCATGTGGCAATGATCATTTTTACAGGATACCTCTTTATAGAGGGCAAAGCAAAATACAAAGAGAAGAGGAAATTGTTGTAGAATAATCTTTTTGTACACTGTGAAGATGTATGTTTGCCAGGGTGCCTTCTGATTGGTTTAATAAAGAGCTGAATGGCCAATAGGTAGGCAGGAAGAGGCTAGGTTGGACTTCCAGGTAGAGAGAAAACAAGAGGAGATGAATCTAGGTGTGGGAGAGACGTAAGAGTACATAGAAGGTGCAAGATGAAAGAGAGGTAAAAAGCCATGAGTTAAATTGTAGATTCATATGAATGGGTTAATTTAAGTTACGAGAGCTAGTGGGACAAGCCTAAGCTATAGTCCAAGCTTCCATAATTAATAATAAGTCTCTGTGTCATTTTTTTGTGAGCTGGCAGTCCAAAGAAAAATATATCTATAGGAAATGGCATGTTCTAGTAGTGCTTCCACATTAACATTAGAATCTTTGTTGTAAGTAGGTGGAAGGTAATCATGATTTTTTAAAGATTTATATATTTTTACTTTATGCATATATGTGTTTTGTCTGCATGTAAGCCTGTGCACCATAGGTGTGCCTGGTACTCACAGAGGCCAGAAGAGGGCATCAGATCTTCTGGAACTGGAGTTACAGATAGTTGTTAGGTACCATATGGGTTCTGGGAACTGAACCCAGGTCCTCTGCTAGAGCATCCAGCCCCACATTTAGACTCTTCATATGATGCTTCCTGACTCTGCCATACTAATTCTGCATCAGCAAAGCCAGGCTACAAACCAATTCTAATTCTTTTGTCTTCCCAATAGTCAAAACCATTGCTGCCTACATGCATTCTCCTTCTCTTCCAGAGGAACTGTGACTTCTCAGAAGATGTTCAATTTGGCTTTTCTTTTGATTAGTCTCTTGAGTACAACAATATCTTAGTGCTACATCTGCTCACAAGTATGTTCGATATCACTTGTTAGAAATTTAGCTATCAATCTGTCCACTGGACAATAACTGAACATTTGGTGAGCTCAGAGTTCAGTTCATCATGGCACATCTAAATCGTTGAGAGAATGAACACTATAATACCTACTCACAGGAAGTTTTGATCCCATACAAACAGCCAGTTCCAGGGGTCTCTAACCTCCATATCAAATCATGCTCCATTTCTTCAATGGTATCAGATTTTTATGTATCTTGTTTTTTAATGTTTTGTCACTTAGTTCAGCTACCATGCAAAAATTAGCATGGCCCCAAAAATATGGGTAACAGTGTCCAATTTAACTCAAAGTTGTGTAAATTTATAAATTTATACAGTGTGCAACAGAGACATGCATGTCATTAGTAACTGTAGCTACATATGAATAAAACATCTGTAGCCTTTTCCCATTTCAATATGTTCCTTTTTTTTTTCCAGATAGTTCCTACAGTTGTATATTGACTTGTTTGGATTAAAAAAAATTACTACTAGGTATGATAAGATAACTTTTATGGCTCCCCCACATCCTATGAATAATATGAAAACATTTTACCTAGAAGTGATGAAGTTTTGGAACTTTTGCCCTAGGAGGTCTGAGAGTTGTCATATTCAAAGTGAATTGAGTTCCTGCAACTAACCATTATGGAATGCCTGCTTGTTTTGTGTGGATTACTGATGCTCCAACAAACCCTCTAACAGCGATGCCAAGGAAGAATCCTATTACCAAAAAACAACAACAAAAAGCTGAACAGCAGGAAATGAAAATATATTCTGAAAACCACTCTTAGGCAATTGAATATGGCTTCAAATTGAAAACGGACTCAATTCCTTGTTTAAATGATATAAAGCACATTGAAAAGTTTCTTCTTCTTCTTTTTTTTTTTTTTTTTGAAACCATACACTGAGAAACTCAAATCATATTTTTGAACAAAAAGTATATGGACAGCCTTAAGCTAGTCTCCCCTTGGCTTTGGCACTCCTGACCTAACAAGGTATATCAACCATGCACTTGAAGCTTCCAGTAGGAACTTTTACTAGCAGCTGATCTCAAAGAAAAGGAGAGTCAAACAGTGAGTACTTCGAACTAGGAAGGATAAAGGAGAAAACATAGAGGGAAGCTGAATAACAAGTATGGGAAAAGAGTTAGCTATGGAGAATACATTCTGGAATTCTACTCCACAGTAGAAGAGTTCACAACATACTCTATGTTTTATGAAGAAATGGAAGAGAGGAGTTCAAAAGCTCTGAAAAATAATAAAAGGGAAAGAAGAAGAACAAAAAGAACAAGAAAAAGAATTGATCATTCTTTAGGGAGATGGAAATAATAGCTAGTTGTGCCCTGATTTGATCAGCATTCATTGTGTATGTATACTAAATTATCACATGATCTCCATAAGTAGCTACAATTATTACATGCTGATTCAAAAGCAAAGACTAATTAGAAAGTAGTTTTCCTTACATTATACATTTCTTCTTCCAGATCCCATGTAAGATGACACTGTCAAGGTTAAACCCACAGAGAAGAGTTGTGTGTGGGTTTCATGCATTACCACAATCAATAAAGGTATGCATTTTGGGTCTTTGTGTATAATCACATTAAGCATTCTCTTGATTATAACATAGACTGCTGTGGTTGAAGTGCTCTAAGGTGCTCATAATTTCAATACAGTGGTTGCCTTTCTGTCCAGATTGAATGCAATGCACAGGCTGTAGATAGTAGTCATTTCTTGCCACACAGGCTTTGCTTTTATAGTTCAAGTTTATTTATGTCTTTTTTTTCCTAGAAACACCTCAAACAAATTGAAAAGGGTAGAGTAATATATTTTGTTAAAAAAAAAGTGCAATGAAGCATGTTTGATCTTCCATAAAATGGTTTCATTAACAACACTGATTCTTTTATTCCTACGTGGTCAGCAATAGTAGCTGAACTACAGGGCAACTTTTGAGGACGTCTCTTAATTATCCTCATCCATAATTAACTAATGACCAACAGATAAATCAGAGTGTATCCTAGATGCTCCTTTGCCTGTATCTAGTCTTCATTATACCCTAAGAGACTTTGCTTGTTAAAAGCCATGTGGCGGGAACAGATGGCTTGCATGTGTTACCTTCATCTCTATTGGCATTGAGGACATTTCTGTTGGGTGACTTGACAGTAGACGCATCTTCAGGAGTCTCTCCTCTACAGCCATCTGGCACCAAATTTTCAACTGCAGCCCGTGGGGTTTGAGGAGTGTCTCAACATGAAGGGATTAATAAGTCTCTGGCCACTGCAACCATTGAAGGGGGTGGCCAGAAACTTCTATGCCTACTGATATATGCAGATATAATCTTGGGAAGACTGTTGTCTTAATAGTCAATGATCATGAGATTAACCTAGGAGCTTGCTTTATGTTTGATAAGTAACATATAAATCCTAACGACTTAAATACTACCTTAATCCTTGTATTTAGCAGTAAGGCTTGCATAAGTTGCCAATATATTTGTTGTCAGTTTCAGTGTATAAAATGGGAATAATATTATGACCTAAATCACAGAGGATGGCAGTAAATTTGAAAGTGATATTCTAATTAGTAGCAACAATTACATAAAGGGAAAAAAACCTGTGGAATAACTTTGAGTTATGGTTTGAGAGATCTATGGTTTTACCATTTTTATTGTATAATCTGTAAACACACTATGGCAGGAACATACATGCACTTGTTTTTGCCTTTCCATGGTATCAGAATTGATTGAATAAAGATAAATTCCTAAGATAATGGCAATTTTATTGGTAGCAATTTGTCAAGTCATCCTGATTCTCTTGATACCAAGCAGAGACAAACGCTTCTTTTCCTCTAATCATTAACCACTAATAAAACTCACAGACCAAACATTACACATCACACAGTAAATGTATAGATTTGTGTGAATATATAGAGGATGGTTACAAAGAGTTAAAAAAGACCACACAGAGTTCAAAGAGGCCTCGCAGAGAAGCAGAATCAGAACATTGTTTAGGGATATAAAGAGTCTCTCTGGGAATAAACTAATGAACTCATCTGCTAGAGGGGCTGATGCAGAATCAAGCCTGAGGTCTAAGTTTTGAGAGAAACCTCAGGGTGGAGGCCAGCTGAAGTGAGGTGGGGAACTATGGAGGCTACAGAGGTGAAGGGCAGGACCAGGCCCAGATAGATAAATGCATTGAAGAATGAACAACAGGTCCAGTTGGACTTACGGACGGAGAGATGGCAATTCTAGCCGGTCCCATCATTGACAGGAACCAAATTGAAATCATCGAGACAGGCCAGAGTTCCCTGTCTGCTTGTCCCTTGACCCACATACTGACTTACCAGATGAGTCAGTGGAACTATGGCTATCTCAGTATCAAAGTGTCCTCTTTATGGGGTCCAGGTTACACCCTTTCAATGTGGTGTGTTAAAAAAAATTATTGGAATTGGTTTTTCTGACATGATTTTAATGTGCCAATGATGCTCACATGGTGCCAATTTACTCTGGTAAATGTTTAGGGTGGTACCCTGTCTACATTTAGAAGTTATTTATTAGTGTGGGCTTCGCGGATGGTGCTGGATTGAAGTTGTCTACATGCCCACCAAGGAGCAGAATCATCTTACGTGTTTGCCATCATAATGGATTCAAAAACTGTTTGTGAAATAGAGTCTCTCGGGGCAGGGCACTGCCTGAAACCCACCATTCTGCACAACATGAAGAAACAGAGCAGGGCACAGCCTGATCTCAACAGAGAGTTTACAGTTGCAAAGCGCCTCTGCCAAAGGTTTTCTTTAACACCTCCTTAACCCAAATGGTTCATTTAGATTATCAACTTAAAACCCCAGAACTCTGATCCAAAAGTAACCCTTCCACCTTTAATTGATTTTCTCATGTATTTAGTCACAGAAACATAAAATTAATATTCTTATCCTTAACAAGGTACACTATAATTCCTGCAATGTGTAACAAAAATCTAGTGTTGATTACCACAAATGTTCCAAAATTCATGTAATGATTTCAGTAACAATATTACCATAATCCTAAAAAGGTACGTTTTTGTTCTTGGAGTTTAAAAAAAAAATCTATTCAAATTCTGATTATCAGGCAAATCATTTTATCTCAGCTTGCATTTTTTCCCTAGATTTTCTTTTTCCTTAGTTGATTTTAGTCTGGTTTTCTAAACAGACATTATGGAATTCTTCATAGCAACGTAGAGCAACTGGGGCAGCATCCTCACCACTCCAAACGTTCCCAGCGACTTCCTGCTACCGGCTATTCAGCAGTAGATAGTCGCTAAAAAACATTTCAGGATAAAGTATCTAATCATTGTTGTGTGGGTTCCCAAGCCAGATGAGGGATGGTAGAGTGTTGCCCATAGCCGGGACATCTCTGAGGGCACAGCAGGAGTGGGGCCCCTCCCTACCCAAATCAGGTTTGGGGCTACTCAACCCCATAGAGCCAAAGGCTCCATCATGATAAAGTCAGTTAAGCTTCTGTTCCCACCCCCACCCCTCAAAGGAACAGGCTTCTCAGAAATCATGTGATTGGCAATCTGGTCATCTGACTGATAGCTCCTCCTGACTCAAGCTATATAAGCTAGCCCCGCCATTTCAATGAACGAGTTGTCCTCCAAAACAGTCTCCTGTGTCATTCATACCCACAGTTACTCACTGCCACCTGAGACCCCGCTCCCCAACTCCTCCGCATTTGGGACTGCCCATGTGCAACAGATGGGGCCAGGGGACCCACATTGCCCTTGTTTGTTTAATTGCCCCAGTGAGGCCTGCTTCATACACCACAGCTGACCATTCTGCTCCCGTTAGAGCCCAGAGGACAAGGGTTTTTCCTGTTTCTCAATCCAATTCATTTGTGTCACATTCTTCCCCCGTCGCTTAATCTGCGCTCCGCCAGACAGATGCAAAGGCCTTCCTAAGGACTGGTACCTCACATCTGAGTGAAATGGAGGTGCTTCTGTAATTTTGTCATAAGCTTGGCACTTCATACTGATGAAACGCCTCCCTCTTGGTCCCCACTCTTTTGTTGTTCACTTTACTTTTAAAATTCAACTGTCAGGAATGTAACAGCACTTTTATTGACCAAATGCTAAATAATTACTTAACACAGGCCTTCCGTACAAAGAAACACACTGGGTTTTCCAGGTTTGTTCTGGTCGCTGATTTGCCTTCGCTAGCTTGAAGCTCGGTTAGCTTTCCATGGCTGTGACAAACTGAGAGAAATGCCACCAAGGAGAAAATGCTCATTTGGGTCCATGACTTCAGAAGTTTTCACCCATGGCTGTTTGGCCAGATTATTCTGGGGTCCAGGAAAAGTAGCATTTCCATGGACATACATGGTGCAAGGCAGGCTGCTCTCTAGCAGCATCCAGGAAGCAGAGGAAGTAGGAGGGGCTAGAGTCCAATTATATTTTTCCAGTGCACATTTCCAATGACACACTGCCTCAGTGGCCTACTTCCCCTAAGCAGGCCTCATCTCCTCACATTTCTAGCACCTGCCAATAGTGCTGCCACTTGGGAATAAAACCTTCAACGCATGAACCTTTGGAGAACAATGCAGATGCAAACTGTGCAGAATCATCTCATTTTGACACTGACAGGACAATATTCCAAAGCCCCTCATTCCAAGCAAAGTAGGATAGTTGTTCATTTTAGCATTAATAAACAATGAGATTCATGTGGCCTAAATTCTTTCTCTTTGGGACTATAGCTTTTTCTGAAGCCATGTTCACACAAAGGTCCTTTTATAGACATGGGCTCTATATTAAAGTTCAGCTTATTTAATGGTGACTTGAGGTCACTTTGCTCTTTACAAGTACGCCACTCATGTACGAAACACTCTCTCATTCCTAACTCCCAGTATTTTATTTTTATCCCTTTTCTTACATTTATTGGTAAGCTTAAAAATATTTTATATTTTGCTTCATGAATTAATCTGGTTTTTAACTAAACAGTCACTTCAAAGAAAAAATAATGATACTCAAAGAAATATTCATGGTAGATTTATCTTATAGTAGAGTTCTGGGGTATTATTTTCTTCTTTTATAAATTACACAACACATAGATTATAAAAATTACAATCTTAGGGGCTGGAGAGATGGCTCAGAGGTTAAGAACACTGACTGCTCTTCCAGAGGTCCTGAGTTCAATTCCCAGCAACCACATGGTTGGCTCCCAACCATCTGTAATGAGATCTGGTGCCCTCTTCTGGCCTGCAGGCATGCATACATGCAGGCAGAACACTATACATAATAAATAAATAAATCTTTAAAAAAAATTACAATCTTAGCCAGGCATGGTGATACACACCTTTAATCCCAGCATTTGGGAGGAAGAGACGGGCAGATCTCTGTGAGTTTGAGACCAGCCTGGTCTACAGAGTGAGTTCCAGGACAGCTATAGCTATACAGTGAAACTCTGTCAGAAAGAAAGAGAGAGAGAGAGAAGGAGAGAAGGAGAGAAGTAGAGAAAGAGGGAGGGAGGGAGGGAGGGAGGGAGGGAGGGAGGAAGGAAGGAAGGAAGGAAGGAAGGAAGGAAGGAAGGAAGGAAGGAAGGAAGGAAGGAAGGAAGGAAGAGAAAACAAATCATTGTAGTTGGTTGGTTTTCCTCGGAGGCTCTTTTGGGGACTGGCCACCCAGCTTCCAAATAAATACAGAGTCTTATTCTTTCTTACGAATGCCCAGCCTTAACTTGGCTTATTTCTAGCCAGCTTTTCTTAAATTATCCTATCTACCTTTTGCCTCTGGGCTTTTATCTTTATCCTATATACCTTTTTTTTTTAACTTTTTACTCTATGGCATACTGTGTAGCTGGGTGACTGGCCCCTGGAGTCCTCCTCCTTCTCTTGCTCCCAGATCTCCCTCTCCCCAGATTTCTCTTCATATTTATTCTCTCTGCCTTCCAGCTCTGCCTATCCTTTCTCCTGCCTTGCTATTGGCCATTGAGCTCTTTATTACACCAATCAGGTGTTTTAGACAGGCAAAGTAACACAGTTTCACAGAGTTAAACAAATTCAACATAAAAAAATGCAACACATCTCTGCATCATTAAACAAATGTTCCACAGCATAAACAAATGTAACACATCTTAAAATAATATTCTACAACAAATCACAATCATCCAAAGTAAATTTTAAATTATATTTCAAATAAATTCAATTAAAAAAATTATATTCACCAAAAGAACTTGATGGTATCCCAATTCTGCTGAAGGCTGCTCATGAAAACACAGAAAGTAAACTACCTTCTATCCAAAAAGACAGCATGCCAAAAAGAAAGACATTGATCAGGGTCTGAGAAGTAGAACTGGGGACATGTGCAGTGTGGCCATGTGGTAAGTGATAAGTCATGCTGAAGAATGGATGAAGTGTAGGACAAGCATGGAAAGAGCGAAGTGCTAGGAAATGCTTCCAAGTACAGTCATCTTAGGGCCTTAGGATTGCAAGTTCGGGGCCCTGGAGAGATGGTTAAGAGCACTGGCTGCTCTTCCAAGTGACCTGGGTTTGATCCCTGGCACCAATATGAAGGCTTACAACCATCAATAACTCCAGTTCTAGGGGATCTGATGCCCTTTTCTGACCTCTGTAGGCAGGAACCACTTATGTCATGTGTAGACATGCGTGCAGACAAAACATTCATATATGTAAAATAAGGATAACTTTTAAAAAGAATTTGGGTTAGGATGGGCTAAAGAAGGATAGTGTTCTTAAACTGCAGAACAGTGAAAGGGCTCCATTGGCCAAAGTTCTTACAGAGAAACAAAGACTTCCTACAGGAAACAGTGAGTTTTGGAATGCTTTTTGTACTGGAATTCAGAATGATATTTGACATTTGGCCTGTATTCTTGGTAGAACAAAAGAAGACAGTGGGTTAATATCAGGAGTCTCTGGTATGGGTCTCATTGCTTTCAGGTTTTCCTCTTTCTATTCACCTCTGCTACAGATGAGCAAAGCCATGGTGCTAATAGTTTCCAGAACAGCATGAAAGGCTACAGAGCAGTCAGTTCGTGTAGGTAAATGCTGCAGTTTGAACACCATATGCCTGCCACAGGCCATGTCTTGAACATTTGGCTCCCACCTGATGTTGCTGTCCTGTGCAGCTCTGAAAATGTCAGGAGATGGGGCCATGTTGGAGGAGGTAGGTCACTGGGTAGGCTTTGGGTGCTCTGCTGGTCCCTGGGTGCAGAATGGCTGTGTTTCAATGGGGAGGATGAGTGGATGGAAAGCAGAAGTGAAGGGAGCTTTGAGATAACTAGCCTCTGCCATGTGTTCTTGAGAACATATGTGGTACCACAGGCCAGAATCTAAGGAGCCAAGGTCTGAGGCTGAAGCCTTTGAAACTGTGAGTTAACACAAACCTTTCTCTCTCTCATCTATTTTGTCACAATTATGAAGAAAATGCCACAAAAGCGCTGTTGCAACCTCTGTCTATTCTGATCTGAGGCCACAAGCAACCCATCAAGGCCTCCCTGGGGGAGCAAACAGCTAAGTCAGGATTCTGATTTTGCCCTTCTTCCCTGATATCAAATGTTAAAAATAGATTTATTATTTCAATTAATCACTGATCTATATATCTGAATACATTTGTATGTTGTAAAAATGAATGATAGAATTAAAAAGATTTTGAGCTACAAAAGTAAATGAAGCCAAAGACAATAATAACAGGAAAGCCCTTTAAGGGAAAAAAAATACATTCCCAGTAACCCAACATCCTATGATCTATGTTAAGTTTTCTTTTTAGAACAAAGTTAACCCTGTGTTGAATAAATCTCCATTCTGCACAGAGTGTAGAAAGGGTGTGTATCAAAGGGATGGATGAATGAGTTGGAAGCAGAGGTGAAGACAATCATAACTACAAACCCACATACATTATGAAAATATAGTCATAGATTTTCCATTGCTTTTTATTAACAAAATGAAGCCTCCTACAGGAGAAACATCATATAAATTGTATTGTTTAAAAATTGCTGTATTCATTATGAGGAGCTTAATTATGGTCATCATTTACCAAAAAAAAATCAAAGTCTTGTCAGAGAATTCATAATAATGAATGTTTCTCATTAAAACTTAATGAACAAGTGGCTTATATTGAAAGAAGTCTGTGAAATATCCTAATTTTCCTTTCTTGTTTAAAAGAATTAATATTCATGCAAATTAGATCCAAATTACCACAGTTTAGATGGCTACTTAGTACTGCAGATTATAGATTTGTTTATTACCATGGAAGCCAATTGTGTTTGTCAGCATTGGCTAGATTGTGTTGTGATGAACAAACATTGAGGTCTCAGCGGCTTCTTTTTAGGTGCAAAGTCATCCTCCGAGCTGCTCTGTCCCCACCAGTGACTCAGAAAGCACTGCTTCTTCCATCTGAAGCCTCTGACCAACTCAACTCATGGGAGCACCATTGCACAGGAATAGCAGAAAGTTGTGTATTAGCTTTCGAAAGTCTCTGCCTAAGGTGATACACCTAAATACTCACATCCCAGGGACATATAACCTAACTAACATGTTGCAGGATATTTGATCACACTGTGAACTCTGAGGTTGTATTAATTAAATAAAAACCTGAGCTCAGGAGGCCGAGCCAGCAGTTAGTTGACAGGAAGTAGCCATAGAGGGTAAAGAGGGAGTCGGGAAGATGGATAGAGAAATACACAGGAGGTAGAAGGGAGGGACTTAAGAGTTTGGCAGTTCCTTTTGGATTGGAATGGCAGAAAAAGATCTCTCTTTCTGAGACCCCAACTCAGGAGGTAGGTCAACCTCTCGGAGCTAGCAGATTTTCACCCCATCCTCTGACTCCTGAAACTTTATTGATAAAAATCACAAGATACAAATTTAGGGGAAAAAAACAGCACTAACACAGTGGATATGTGAGAAAGCAGATGTGTACTCTATGACTAATAAGTTGCCCACAAGAGCAATACCAGAGTCAAAAAAGGATATTGGTATAACATACATTGTGTACCTATTGGTGATCACTGCTAGGATTATTTGCATAGTATGAGGAAAGAGAATGGAATCTTTCAAAAACCAGCCCCAATAACACTGTATCTTGAGCTAATACAGAAATTCATCAATCCAAAAATTAATAAATTAATTGCCATTGTACCTATGTGAACAAACAAACCATAAAAGAATCTCTCATAGTCTGAGAGGGATTGAACTACCAATGCCAAAGACATCTCTCTAGAGAATGGAGAATTGTTCCCTTGAGTGTGAGATTATAGACATCATGGGCAAAGCTTCTTTCTTCAGGTGGATGTATTATTCCCTTAACTTGTAAGGAATGTTATTTCTCAGCCAAACTAATAAGGAAAAGAAGACTGTGACTAGAGATGAAAGGCTTTCCCTCTGGAATCCTGTCTGAGAATACACACATGCTTTACTTTCTCCTTCATCCCTAGGCTAAAAGAGTAAGTAAATGAAAAGTTGAGTTAATTAAATGTGTATTTAACTGCATTACCTGCCATTGATTGGCTGAGGCCAATGTGAAATAGTTAATGCAAGTTCTGACCATCTCCTACAGGAGATGACCTCAAGGACATATAATTATAGTGGTAATTTATTTAGCTGAAAATGACTGTGTTCACAGATAGGTTGGTGGACAGCATAATGGCACAAGTGGGCTTTGCACTTGCTTCAAGGGTTTAGTCATTGGATTTCTTTGCCTATATTTAGCCCGGCAATTCATGATTCCTCCCAGTAAAGACTGGGAAGTTCTTCATGCTAATGAATATGGGTGAGTCCTAATAATGTTGTAGATACTGGCCTGATTTCACTAAAGGCTACAAGATCCAGACTTACCAGAGCACAATCATGTGGTGAGTTCTGCACATGAGAGCCACTTATTTCCCCAATATAGATTTTTTTTTAGGATCTGAAGATTACTCTATAAATTAATACTTAACATGAAAATATGCTACCACCAAGCACTTCAGGTTTTATTGCAGGATTTAGTTGCCAGAATTCATATATTGCATATATACTTCAATAATCTAATCTGCTAATAAGAAATATAATTGTTGATCATACTCTACACCAGTGGTTCTCAACCTTCCTAATGCTGTGACCTTTTAATACATTTCTTCATGTTGTTGTGACCCCCAACTAGAAAATTATTTTGTTGCTACTTCATAAGTGTAATTTTGCTACTGCTGTGAATCGTAATGTAAATACCTGTTGTGCAGGATAGCTAATATGCAACCCTGCCAAAGGGGTCTTGACCCACAGTTGAGAATCACTGTTCTGCACTACAATGTGAGCTCCTGTTTCAATGCTTTAACAACACTGAAGTCTGCTTACCATTCCTTGATCAGATGTAGTAAAGAAAATTTTTAATGTAAACATGAGAGTAGCTCTGAATTTTTTTACCTTTTATATACCAAAGAGCAGTAGGTAATTCTGTATGAAAAACGTAAGGATTATTTTATTATTTACATTTAGGCTCACATACCACATAAGGACATCTTGATCAACAATACCATGTATTCACAGCAGTTTATACAGTCTAATGACACTACAGCCATCTTAGCTTGTATATGAACATTCTATGGAATTCACATACTGGTAAAATTACCAAAAGATGTGTTATTCAACTTGTATATCATCCTTAAGCAATTGATAACTATATTTACAAGCTTGTCAGCAATGGGAAGGCTGGTCAGTCCTATGTTGGTAACTACCAGTCAAGAAGCCCAAAACTCAGCCAGCAGAGGTCTCTGTTAGACTCTCTACAGTGGGATGTTTATGGCCTCCTGAGAGTCTGGCTTAGTGTAGCCTGCTTCCTGAACTCGTATTTCCATAGGAAGTTTTTAAATATACAAAAAGAATTCTGGCACCAGTGGTTGTTAAGCTCTGGTTTAGAAGTCCACATTCAGAACATAATTTTTGTTGAAATAATCCAGCAAGTTCTATGGCCTACGTGTTCCACTGATGGAGAGATGCTACTCCTTGTGCCGTCCCCCGGCATAAAATGCCGGAGTACAGCTTTCCTCCTCCAGGGAAACTGGAGTGAACACTCACCTCCTTGTCATCTCAGAGGACACCTGCTTTGCTATCTAAGCTTTCACCAGCCAGTATTTATGGTCCTTGTGAAGAAAAAAGAACTTTATTTACTTATTATTTGTTTATTTCTGTTACACAATACATTCAAGTAGGTCATCAAAACTGAAAAAAATGCTGGAAGATGAAAACTGGCACCACAGCAAGAAGGAGGGCTGTAGATGTGTTTTCCAAAGCAAAGCACACTCACTACCCATTCATCTTTGTTTGATGGATTTAAGTGGTTCTGCAACCCAGGGAAGCATTTTCTTCAGGCATACATCAGTAAGTCAGTGGGGAACTTTATATTTAATGGCTGAAGAGCACAAATTCACTTCTAGTCTCAGGAACCACCATCCAAAGTACAAAAAAAAAGTGTTCTAGACATCAGGATATCTGTGACTGCCACTTCTTCCTCTTCCTCTCTGTGTGATCCTTGTTGACATAACTTCTGTCCCGTTTAGTTCTCTGTGACATGAGGATAACAGGATTTGCTCCACAGGATACTCCCAACTATTAAAGAAAATAACACACCTATAAAACCCTCCTGAACCATCCATACTTCTGGTTCCTTTATTCCCACCTCTTTACTCCTTGAGGTAATGATCAGGAAGGCCAAGAATGTGTTTTTTCTTTTAAAAGGAATTGAGTAGCTGAAAATTAAGTCTGGTGATTTCTGTAATAAGTTAGAATTTTTTTATTTACAGGACTCTATAATACCCCCTTCCTGTCTTCAAACATAGGACATGTGACATGTGTCTGGGTTGGAGAGGACACTGTATGTTTGTGTCATTAGATTGTTCACATGTTCTTTGGTATGAAATCTATTATTCTGTATCTCCTCAACTACCAAACTGTGGTAGAAAAACTTTTCTACCAACAAACATAAACTGCCAGAAGCAAAGTCTAGATAATCTTCCCAACAGCCCACATATTCATCATTGGTTCATTGTCATGTTCACTGACAACTTGCTCCATGGATTCCTTCCGTTGATAGGAAAAAGGCTCTCGTGTACCTGTCTCCACTGTCACTCTCTAGCAGCAAGAAACATTTCTGAATGGATATCTCTAAAGTTAACTGATAAATTGAACATTAGGTGGAATTTAAAACCTAAAACAGAATTCAAGTAGGAGGAGTCTCTCTGTTGAAGATAGTGACAACAGTGTGGAATGTTGGCAAAAGAAACTAATGTAAGAGGTAGACTTCATTGATAAAAGGAAACATAGAAAGGCAGAAGAAGGAGGAAGAGGAGATGACATTATAGGTACTGAGAAGGCAAGTTTAAAAGGAGACACTTTATGGAAGAAGGTGAAAAGTTCTTTCCTACTTCACTGCAAAAAAAAATGCATAGGAGTTGTGGGTTAAAATACAGATATGCATAAGAAAGGCAAATCTTTTACTCCGACATACTGCTGTGATCTTCATGCATATTAAAGAGAGGAAAGATTAGCTATAGTATACTCCTTTTAAAACCAGTCCAATCCGGTATGTAAGCAGCCTCCTTAGATTTGACTCAGGCCCTTTGTGATCATTAATCAGTCTTCCAGAATGTTCTTCTCTTCTCCAGTTCTTTTCTTTCCTCTCATGTGAAATACCCTTAGTCTATGACAGAGGACTTTTGACTTTTGATTCAGTATCTCCCTTCTGTTACTATAAAAACCAATCTTCTCAACCCACACCCATACCCGAAAGGTAGGAAGACTGGAAGCCATTTTGACTTGCCCTTCCACTTCCATCTCAGTTCACCAGCGGGGGAGGGGGGGGACAAAATCTTACCTGAGCTGAGTTTGTTTGTCTGAAGAGTCTCCTGTAGCCCAGGCTGCATTTTATATAGTCCAGGCTAACCTCACTATGTAGCCAATGGTAAGCTTAAATTTCTGATCTTCCTTCCACATCCCAACACTTGGAAATTCAAGATACACTATCAAACCCATCATATTCTTCCCTTTTATGAAGTGAATCCATCCTTCCTATTTTCCAGAGACATGTGTGTTTATGAGATATGGTGGAAGAGAATTATTTACCTATCAAGGCATATAAATTAACAGATATTTCAAAAGTATTACATCTATTTCTAAACTATGAAAGCAAAGCAGAAATATTGCATGTGGGACTTCTGAGTTCTTCTGAAATTTCCTCTTTTATCACTACAGAAGACCTAGGTCAAGTCTTCATCTTGTTCATGTTTCATGTCAATAGCCTATACATAAGATACTTCTCTCACTATGTTATATCCTTGATTCTGGAATAAAAGATAGGAACAAGTCTATGTAAATCAAACCATGCCTTTTTCTTCATCAATGATGAGACTGACATGTAAAATTTATTCCTGAAGCAATTACAATAATATCTACCACTGAGTCCATTTCAGAATAAAATTTCCCCCAATATCCAATAGGAACATTACATAAATTGACAGGAGTCCAACTGAAGCCACTCAGAGAGAAACAATGTTTTTTTTCTGAAAGACAAGGGTCTAAAAAAGAGAAACTTTGGGAGAAGTGTAACTTTCAAGAGCTCCTGTTTTAAATTAGTAATTGCCCTGTTCAATGAGGTGGCCATGGGGATTCACTGGACCTCCATTGAAGGCTTTCTCAATAAAATCATGCAGAGTGTTCTTATCCTGCATTGTCTTTTAATGTCAATAACTTCATTGCTGTAAACAGTGTAGATACCCAAGATGCCAGCTTAACTGGGCTCCTGCCTGTCAAAGGACTGCATTCACAGCTGTTTTCCCTGATCTTTTCCTTGCCCCTGATTTGACTGTGTGATGAATAGTGAAAGATAAGGTTCATGTTTTTCATTACATTCTCCTTCCCCACCCTCTGTCCCAGTCCAATTCCACTACAGATTGGGTCTGTGGGTGATGAGCAAGTTAAGAACATATGCTTCTTTTAGATGTCTTTAAGTCTTGGATATTTGCCAAATATGTTTCTGTATCGTGGTCACTGAGGCTGAAACTGAGAAATCTTCAGAGAGCTTGTGAATCAGCCTTTTGGAAAAGCAATCTAGGACATTTGTGAAATATGTCTTTTTCTGGCAAAGCAAATATGAATATTTCTGCATTTGTGACCATTGCCTATTTAAGGGTGTCATGATCCATGCTAAGATTGGACCTTGCTATGGTAGAGCAAAAGCTGTCAAGAAATATATGATTTTCAAACACAGAGCACCTGGAAAGGTCTAGAAGGTCTGTGTATAATGCCATGCATGACATCTCCAAACTGGAAGAAAAATCAAATGCAAGATACTATTGAAACATCTTTGAACTGTCAGCACATCTAGTAACGGTAGTAATACTAAAAGAGATAAAATATTTTCCAGTTATCTCTATGGGAACCCCACACAATCATATCCAAAACTTATTTTTAATGTATGACCATGTGTGCCTATTTAAAACATGAGAAAAATATAGCAAAACTCTCACAGTGTTTTTCTCTTGGGTGAGATTTTTATATCATTTTTCTTTTTTCTCTGATTTTTCAGAGATCCACATGTATTCTATGTTGAGACAAAACTTCAAATGTACACTACTATTATAAATATTAGTAGGTAAATTATATCATAAACACATTTAACCACTTAGAATAGTGGTTGCACAGTTCATGCTTTGAATATAAACAGCATATTTTAAGAATTTAGGGAGGAAAGAGAAGAGTACAAATGCCAGAATGTCCAAATGCCTGTCTCCTGTGACACTTACATCCACTGTATAGTCATTTTCTGTGTAGGCCTAAATCCTGGGAAAAAAGAGGGTGTGACAGAGTAGCTTCTTCAGCTTCCTGTTGTATTTTCATTTACATTTATTTTTGATTATTTGTTTTTTGGTTAGTTTTTCTTTAAACTATCCAGAGCTTTCTAGAAACATAACTAAACCTTCATAAAAATGTTTAACTGACAAATTATATGGACTGTGTTAGAGGTCACCAAATAGAATGATGTTCTCTCCCTCTCTCTCTCTCTCTGTCTCTTTCTCTCTCTCTCCTTGTCCCCTCCCTCCCTCCCTCTGTCTCTCTTTTTAAATATAAAAGTGACTTTAATTCATGAGGAATGAGAAACAAATTATTGGTTAGAATTATGAAGAATACCAGAAAAGAATGTCAATGCTATCTATAACCAGTTCTGGGAGAACTGTCAGGGAGATTACTGCTGTTATCTACAGCAATGTTTGGAACTAAGTTCCCCCATAGTAACGTAGATTGAATTGTGCAATCTAGTAGCTTTGAGAGGAGCTTGACCATGAAATTGAATATGTCCAGTGTTTTTTTTTTCCAACATAACATTTTTATTGATTATTGGAAATTTCACATCATGAACCCCTGTGGTGATATTGTGTTCCCCAAAATATTGTATACCTTAATAAACTTATCTGGGGTCAGAGAACAGAAAAGCCACTAGTTAGACAGTGATAGCAGACACCTTTAATTCTAGCATTCCAGAGATAGAAATCCTTCTGGATCTCTGTGAGTTCAAGGCCACATTGGAAAAAGCCAAGCATGGTGACTCACAGCTTTAATCCCAGAAAGCCAGCCTTTAATCCCAGAGAGAGGTGGTAGAAAGCAGAAAGATATATAAGGCGTGAGGACCAGAAACTAGAGGCATTTGGGTGGTTAAGCATGTGGCTGGTTAAGCTTCAGGTTTTCGAGCAGCAGTTCAGCTGAGACCCATTCCGGATAAGGACTTAGAGGCCTCCAGTCTGAGGAAACAAGACCAGCTGAGGATCCGGTGAGGTGAGGTAGCTGTGGCTTGTTCTGTCTCTCTGACCTTCCAGTATTCACCCCAATAACTGGCCTTGGGTTTGATTTTATCAATAAGAACTTTTAAGATTCATGCTGCAAACCCCAATCACACCCACTTCCCTGTCCTCCCAGGTCTACCCTCCTGTCCTTGTGACCCTCCCCCCAAAAAAGAGAAGAAGAAAGAAAAAAACAAGTCCAATTTGTGTTACCCGTATACTCAGTGGAACATGGTCAAATTCCTAGTGGCCAGCCCCTTAAAGAAAACTGAGTTCTTCCCCATCTGCACCTCCCACCAGAAGTCATCAGTTGTGGAGAGCTACACTTCCGCATCCTTATCACAATTTTTAAGAGCTTTCTTCAATGGCTTTCTGTCTAGACTGTTACTTTTCTTTTGGGAGGGTAGGGTTGTCATAGAAGCCTCCTATGTCCCTCTTTCTCAACCATGAATCTGTAGTCATAGATACCACTGCAAAAAAAATAGCTTCCTTGCCCTTTACAAGCAGTGGAGCATGAATCATGGACTTCCACAGGGTTTCTGGTGACAACACATGGACCACGGACATACACATGGTCTTCAGCATCAGCACAGGCCACAGATCTCAGGATGGTCTCCGGTGACAGTACAGACCACAGACATCAACATGGCCCTCTGCTACAGCACAGGCTGTGTACATCCTCATGGCCCTCGGTGGCAGCACAGGCCAAGAGCATCAACATGGCCTCCAGGGACAAACAGGCCACTGTGACACCAGTATGGTCACTGGCAGCAGCCCAGCCCACGGACATCAACATGGCTTCAGGTAGCAACACAAACCACAGACATCCCAATGGCCTTCAGTGGTAACACGGGCCACAGATATCAACATAACCCCCAGCTGCAGTAGGACCATGGACCCCAACATGGCCCTGTGTAGCAGCCTAGACCACATACATCACCATGGCCTCAGGTGGCAGCACTGGCCACTCACATCCACGTGGTCCCCAGCAGCATCATGTCCCACAGACATCAACATAGCTTCAGGTGGCAGCACAGAACATGGACATCCGCATGACCTTAGGTGGGAACATGGGTCACCGCATCCAGTGATTTTTATAGGCTAAGGACCTCTTACAGATTGTTTTCTTTAGCAAAGTTTCTATAGCCTTATAAAACTGATCATATGTTTACAGTGTACACAGCAAGCTCCTGAGATGAAAGTCCAGCACTGCCTGAGTAACAGTTGCTTTCCTTGTGAGGAAGACCACATGTTCCTATAAACTTTAAAGACAGAACCTAGTTTTACTATTATCTACTCTTTGTAGGCTATTCGTAATACTTAACTGTGCAGTACGACCCACCCATGTTTGTGGAACACTTGAAAGTAGCTCAAGAAAAGCAGTGGAGGTGTGCAAGGACGCAAACGGCTCTGGCAGTGCCTGAGGGACTGGCTGTTCCTCTGCAGAATGGTAGCTTTACATTCTACTGGCCTTTGGCTCTCTTGCTTTCACAAATGACTCATAGGCCATTGTACAGAAAGAGTTTCATTCTACGGGCACTGGTACAAATAGGTGAGTCCCTAGGACCCCCCCCCAAAAAAAAAAAAAAACAACAGCTGTGCTGTAGAGGACACCACCTGTACAGAGAGCCATGTCTGAATTATAAAACTGTCACAGAGCTCTTGGGTTGGAAAGACAGTGTCATCAGCTATTTCAGTACATTTTTAATAAAAAATTCTCCTACTCTGATCAATCCATGCTCTTCAATTTAGAGCTGAGATTAATTTTCCAAGACATACTGTGGTACAGTATTAACACTTGAAGTCATCTTATAACCACTTGCTTTCGCATATTGCACCACCTTGGAAGCTGCTTCTGTTGACCTTTAGATTAAAAATATGTTGGATTATCATGATTGACACTTTCAAAATGACTCATTCTTGCCAAACATAGCATAACAACTTTTTAACATTCCCTTTTCTTTACAACTGCCTCCACTTTCATTATGTGAATATGACTGTATTATACACCACCTCTCCTTGCCTAACATGCTTTCTTTCTTTCTTTCTTTTTTTTTTTTTTAAACAGAGTTCAAGAAGATTTACATTTGGAGTTAAATGTTTCAGTGATTGCTCAGTTGGGTTTCATTATACCAGTATAGTTAATCAAAGCAAGTCTGGCCTTGCTACCATGATTCATTGCATGGTTTTTGAACTTAATCATTTACAGAGAATGAATATACACATTATCACCAGGGCTGGATTTCTTCAACAGCCTGAGTGACACGGTACTGTAAAGCCTTTGTCAACTGCTGCTTCCAAGAATTCCACAGTTCCTAGCATTTGATCAAATATTTCATTGATGAGATTTTGATTACAAAGAGGCAAATAGGCAGCCCTGAGTTGGGGCTGTACAGTGGAGGAAACACTGACTGACCACTTATTGCTAGGCTGGGCTGATGGTGTCCTTTGATTTGTATAGAGTACTTCTTTTCATTGTGGGTGGTCTTCACACTCATAATTGACAAGAAACCTTTCTTCACTTTCATTCCTAATCCCATCATAAATTATTGGCTGTTGGCATCTGGGTAGGCTTGGGTTCAGCAGACCTCGGTTTTCAGACAGCCTGGGGGAATTTCGGGGATTGTTGTTTTTAAACTGAAGAAGCTAATTGTGTAAGTATTAACATATGTGAGTCAGGCCTAACAGGCCTTGTTCCTGAGCAGCCAACAAGATGCCCCTGCTAACTCAAGATTCCTTGGGAAGGAGTGGAGGAGGAAGAGAGGGAAGAAAAGAGAAAAATGCATATTCACAGTCAACAGGAACTGGTGCACAAAGGAGCCTGTTCTGGGTTCATGGATGGAGTTGTTGGCTTTCAGGGTTCTTACCAGCTGGTTGATAAAAATTTTATCATTTAAAGAGCAAAATATGTAAACTTTAATTAAGTTATACTTTTTAAAAGGCAGTTAGTACTCAAAATTGCCACTTGCTAACTACTGCAATATCTGTGCTATTGAAGTCACTGTAGCTTCATGGAATACTGCAGAATGGCATGCTGTGTGCATCTCTTCTGAGCTGTGTGCTCACCGATGCCCTGTTGCATCTAGCCTGAGATCAGCCATGATGGATTTGCCTGCTAGAGATCACAAGTTTTACCACCCAGAAGTAAGTAGTTGTTTTTGTCTTTCTTATGTATATGGCTAGTATATCACTTCACAGTGAGCATTCCACATTCATAGATACAACCAACCACCACCATGTATTACCTAGCTATGTATACACACTGTGGAGTGTGTATACCTGTATTCCTGTTCTTGCCATTGCCCCTAACAATACAGCTCCTACATAGCATTTGCATAGTGTTAGATATGAGGAATAACCTAGAAACAATTTAAAGTCTGCAGGAGGATGTGCATTGGTTTTATGTGAATCTTCTACCATTTTACACAAGAGACTAGAGTATCTGTGGGTCTGTATATCTGTGGGCTATGCCACAGCCAATCCCCTGTGGTCACCAAAGGACAACTGTACTATTTTATTTGCTGACCAGAACTCTCCGCCTCAGAAGTGTGGGGAATGACTTGGCCAGTGTAGTTTTCTGACTTCAAAGTCTGTTCTTTTAAGTCTTGTGTTTTATACTTACTTTTTAGTGGCTTTTCTTACCATGGTGTCACATAAACTCAAAAACAATTCTTAATGGCATTAACTAGCATTTGGTTCATGTGCCCACTGTTAAATAAGCTACAACCTAAGTACATCTAACTACAAACTTTCCCAAGGAGTCAGTTATGTACTTAACCAAAGTTGCACATGTTACAGTTGAAGTTTCAGTTGAGACAAATCCAGGCCCAGCAATGATCAGCTCCATTGAAGCACAGCGACTGTGGTTTCCTTACACCAGCTGTCTACTTCTATACCATGCCCTTGACCCAAGACACATTTTCATTAAAACATCCCCATAATTGCAGTTTACAAATTGTCACACCTCTCAATATTTTTCAACTATTCTTCAAGTCACCAACTTTTGCTTTCTGACACCCCATACACACACATAATGCCCTCACTTTGTCTTTAAAACATGTATCATGAAGGTTCTACAGTCAGGATGTGACTCGGTGGCAATTTCATAGGCATGCAAGATGCAGCAGCCCAGGTGCCCAGTCACCAAGGGTTTGCTGAGCACTGGATCCTGAACTCATTGTACTGTCTTCTTTGTATGCTGTGCAGATTGGCCTTCTGTGTCTGTGGGAAACTGACAGCAATTTTTCAACCAAATACTATATTACTGATGTGGGATTCAGGGAATATGTGATTCAGTGTCTGGGAAACAGAAACTACTAGCCTGATAAAACTGTACCTGGCTGCTTCAGGTACCTGGACCATTCTTTGTGAGGATACTAAAAAAAAAAAAAAAACCTGAAGAGTAAAGTCACTGGGGGTGTGCATGTCCATGTGTGTGTCTGTCTGTCTGCCTCTGTCAGTCTGTTCCTGTGTGTCTACGTGTCTGTTTGTGTTTAAACATACTACGAATTTTGTGTGGTATTCACGTTTTGTTTGAGTAGAAAAATGTAAAGCATACATACACACAGTGGTGCCGGTACATCTCAAATGCATTATTTTATCCCCACACATCCCGAAACTCCTATATAATAAGCCAAAAGCCTGACTTTCTGAAACATTTCCACCTTTTTGTTCATTATTGTTACCATCTGCACCAAGAAATACCTTCGGCTTTACCACTGGCCCTGGTGGTCATTGCTTTTTCACAAGTTTATCTGTGACGGCGTGAAGATTGTTTCTTCAGAACCTTTAGGCACAGCAAATATTTCCCTGATATGTTCCTTCATCAACCCTCCAGCCCACTGGGCAGCTTCTGCTGGAAAAACACTACCAAGTTTCTGCTCACTCCTGCATTTGAGATCATTTAGTATATTGCAGTTAAATACAAATCATACTCTTTCCAAGAAGACTTGTTATTTAAAAAATGAAATAACAAAACAAACAACAAGCAAAACTAGCAAAGCTCTGTGAGCAGGTATTTCTATGCAAAAGTAATACCGAGGAAAGATCAATTCACTTAATTATAAAATCCCCCAAAAGAACTGAAGACAGCTGGTTGCAAAGTTTTGTTAATTATTAGGATTCTCTTTTTATCCTCTCTCAGTAGAAATGCAGTACATGGCTTATTTCCCCATTCATGTAAGCATTTTCTTCCTCAGTTAAACACAAAATAAAGTGTTGTGCACATAGTAAGTGTGTGGAAACACTAACTCACCCACTGGCACTAAAAGCTGTGCAATTCTACAAATTGACCCAATTAGCAAGTGCTTCAACCAAAATGATTGCCCTATTAACAGAGAAATGCAAAGTTATATGTCATGGGTTTGGCAGTAGTAATCTCACCTAATATTTCAACCTAATATGTCAAGACTCCAGTGGGGCGAAGGGGAGCTAGGAATACAGGGGCTGAATACCTGAAGATTTGGTCTTACCCACTGTTTTAGTAAAGAACATTCCAGTTCACTTACCTTGGGTTGAACTGTAAAAAAAACTTTTTAAAATTGTGATTATATGCTATAAACTTTTTATGATTAAAAATAATAATAATAGCCAGGTGGTGGTAGCGCACGCCTTTAATCCCAGCACTCGAGAGGCAGAGGCAGGCGGATCTCTGTGAGTTCGAGGCCAGTCTAGTCTTAAGAGTGAGTTCGAGGACAGCCAGGGATATACAGAGAAACCCTGCCTCAAAAATAATAATAATAATAATAAATAATAATAATAATAATAATAATAATAATAATAATAATAATAATGTGCTTTAGTGTTATGGTTCAATTTAGTTGAATGCGCAATTTCAATTCTGGAGCCTGGCTTTAGTCTGCAGATGAGTTCTGAGACTTTGGCCAAGTGGCTTTCACAACTGTGGACAGGAGGAAATAATACTTCATTAGCAATTTTCCCTATAGTTCCAGAAAGTGGGGATGTTGGCTTGACTTCTACATGAGTCTCAGAGGTGCCCATGCCAGGAGGTCCTACTGAATTCCTGGCATGGCGGCAGCCAGGATAAGAAGTCAAAATGAGGCAAAGCTGCAGTGAGCTTTCTCAGTACTGGGCAGGATCCTGGTCTCTTGCATCTCCAAAGCACTCAGTTTCACTGCACACAGATGAAGGGGAGGACTATGTAGATTTATGTACTGATCTGCATGCTGAGGTTTCAAATGTGATTCATTATGTGCCATTTCCTCTACACCAATCCATCTGCTAAGGTTTCCTTCTGCACTGCAAAAGGAACTCGGAGCCGAAAGGCGGCTTTAACTGAGAAGAGAGGAACAGCTCGAGATGGTTAGCACCACCTGCACTAAGAAAGATTCAAGATGGTATTTGTCAAATATTGGAAGACATGTGTCTGCTAGCTGAGGGATAACGGGATGTTTTCGGAGACTGTTTTAAAGTTCTACGGCCAAGAGTAAAAGCTGCATTTGCTTCTCATAACAGTGGTGATCGTTTCTCTTGTGAAATGTTTATCTACTGATGATCTCATATGGCTTCCTTTGGATTGTCGTCTTGTTTTATTTTCTCTCACCAGGAAAAGCAAACATCTTGGTTCCCATCTCTTTCTATTGTAAGTGCTAAGTGTGTGCCACATTGAAACAAAGCCTGTGTGTTTCCAAGGAGCTGGTTAAGGACAGGCAGCCAGGTGGAGTGCTCTGGGAATGCTTAGGTGTGGGCATTTGGTCATGAATGCCTGCTGGTTCTGAAGGAGGTAGAAGAAGAAGAAACAGATAAGGAAGAGCAGGAAGAAACATGGAGAGAGGATGGAGGCTACATTACACTCCAGGGTGCAGCAGCTTAGGTGGATGAAGAAAGCATACTCAGACCTACTTGCAGTGTGTTGAAGTGTGTCTGTCACTCTATTGCACCCACACAGTGTACCTAAATGCTATGCTGAAAGCAGCTGGCCTTCAACTACAAATAAAATGATGCGTTATACATATATAGGCACTTAATGTTTTAGTATTTTGATTTATTACCCATATAACCATTACAATATAAAATCACAAAATTATATTTAGAACTTGGCAAACATATTTTGTAGCTTTTCTTTTTATTCTAAAAAGAACATATTTTTGTCATTAAAGTAATAGGATGACTTAGAAAATAAGAATGAATTTATCCATAATATAATCAATGATTACCATAAAAATGTTGCAATATGCCTTTTTCCTTTTCTGTTTGTAATAGGGTCTCACGACGTAGCCCAGGCTGACCTCAAACTCATGATCCTCCTGCCTCAGTCTACCCACTAAGTGCTGGGATTACAAGCCTGTGCCACCATTCTTAGCTTGCCCCTAGCCTGTTTTGTCCTGCTTATTTTACTCTGCATCTCTACATAATTACAGTCATTTACGAATTACTCTAGTTTCATTTCTGTTGCTGTGATAAAATACCCTGAAAAAAAGCAGCTAGAGATGAAAGGGCTTATTTGTTTTACAGTTCTGGGTTACAAGTCTGGGGTGGTTTGAATGAAAATGTCCCTTCCCGGCTTAGATGGTTGAATAGTTTGTTTCCCCTTGGTGGTGCTGTTTGGGTAGTGTGGTGGTCTGAATAAGAATGGCCCCATGGCCCTTGTAGGGCCATTCTTATTCAATCAAATCTCATATATTTGAAAGTGTAGTCACTAGGGAGGAGCAGCACTGTTTAATTAGAAGGATCAGGTAGGAGGTATGCCCTTGAGGGAGTAGGTGTGGCCTTATGGGAGGAAGTGTGTCACTGGGGAGTGGGCTTTGATGTTTTAAAAGCCCATGCCAGGTGGAAGCTCACTTTCTCTCTTGGTCTGCAGGTCAGGATGTAGTTTCCTGCTGCTGTTCCAGTGCCATGAGTGCCTTTATATTCCCCGCCATGCTGATTGATAATGGACTAAACCTCCGACACTGTAAGCAAGCCCCCAGTTAGATACTTCCTTATATAAAAGTCTCCTTGGTTGCAGTGTCTCCTCACAGCAAGAGAACAGTGACTGAGAGCAGTGGGTTTAGGCGGCATGGCCTTGCTACAGGAAGCATTTCACTGAGGTGGACTTTGAGAGTTCAAAGACTCATTCCATTCCCAGTTTACTCCTCTGCTTCCTGCTCATCTATGCAGATGGGAGCCCTTGGCTTCTGGCCCAGCTGCCTTGCTCATTCCTACTGCCTCTGCTCCACCTTCATAGACGCTAACTGTGTGAAAGCTTAAGCCCAAATAAACTCTTTCTTCTATGCTGGGTGGTGGTGGTACATGCCTTTAATCCCAGCACTTGGAGGCAGAGGCAGGCAGATCTCTGAGTTCGAGGCCAAGCATGGTCTACAGAGCATGATCCAGGACAGTCAAGGCTATAAAGAGAAACCCTGTATTGGGAAAAACAAAACAAAACAAAATTGTTCTTCTGTAAGTTGCCTTGGTCATAGTGTTTTGTCATGAATAGATAAGTGACTTAAGACACAGTCCATCACTGAAGGAAACTCAAAGCAGGAACTCAAGCAGCAAGTCAAGTGAATGCACCCACGTAGCCTGACTGCTTCATCTAGGTTCCTAGGGAAATGGTGTTATCCCCCAAGTGACTCGGTCATCAAGTAATAACCAAGACAATGTAGGCATGTCTACATCAATTAACAACCAGTACAATTCCCCATAGGTATGTTCACATCAATTAACAATCAGTACATTCTCCCCTAGGCATGTCCACATCAATTAACAATCAGTATAATCCCCCGTAGGCATGCCTAAAGGCCAATCTGATCTAAATAATTCCAAATTGAAACTCCTCCCAGGGGATTCTAGGTTGTGACAAGTTAACATTTAAAAAGAGCCATCAGGTATTTAAATTTTCTATCTTACTTATGCTGTATAACATTATATGTTTATCATTCTTGTTTACTATTAAAAAGAATAAGTTTAGGCGTTGACAAGCTGGCTCGGTGGTTAAGAGCACTGGCTGCTCTTTCAGAGAAGCCAGGTTCAAGTCCTATCACCTATAGGGAAGCTCACACCTGTCTGTAACTCCAGTTCCACGGCTTCTGACACCCTCATACAGATTTAGATGTAGGCAAAACACCAATGAACATAAAGTAAAGATAAATTTAAAAATTAGTTTGTGGGTCTGGGTACTGTGTTCTACATGGCTTCAGGGATTGATCTAACTGGGGTGAGGGTACTGAAGAGAGGAGTACATGTACACACACAGAAAAGCTGGGATTGGGTGGGTTGCGTTCACTCTGATGGAGGATACCAACTACAACAACACAGAACCTCAACCTGTTGATTTTACACATAGGAATTAAGGAGGTAGGTTTATTACATACAGCTGAATAAGGAGGCAGATTTATTGTATACAACTGAGCAAAAAGCCAGGGTTAGCTAATCTCAATAAAATGTCTCTTTAGGGGAGCACTCATATTATAGTCATCCTTGAGGAGTAAACTGGATGATAGTTTCTATATCAATTGTCAACATTTCCACTCTGACCAGAGGAAAGTCTTTGTCATCCTTCTGAAGCTCACCCTTGGAGGGCTTTGCCACTCCCATGGGTCTGAGACACTGGGGTCTTGGGCATGGCCATGTCTGTGTCAAACAGTACAGACTCACTCATCTTCATCTTTTCTCCACATCTGGAGATGTGGGTTAGCGGGCAAAGTGCTTGCTCACAACCAGAGGACCTGAGTTTGAATCCCTGGCCCTGTGTAAAGGTTGAATGCAGCACATGTCTGTAACCCCAGCACAGAAGAATGGAGACAGGTAGATTGGGGCCGGCTAGTGTAGTCAAAATAGCAAACTCAAATTTCAGTAAGAGATATTACCTCAAAACAAAACAAAACAAAACAAACAAACAAAGAGGTGAAAAGTAATTGAGAAAGACATCCTGACATCAGCTTCCAGCCTCTATATTTCCCACATACATGAGCATGGTCACAGGTACATGTCCATGAACATGTCCACACATTCATACACCATATAGACAGCATGCACATACATAGACATATACAAAAATAAAATAAAGCTTAATGATTATATTGTATTTCCAAACAGGTTGTAATTTATTTCTCCTGACACTAATCCTATAGACTATTAATGTGTTATTTAAAAAAGAGTTGAAAAGTAAACATATTAGCGTATAGCTACTTGGAAAAAATAATGAAGTTACTTTAAAACTACAACTCTCCTAAGATATTATGGACTGTAAAGTATAGAAGGATGGCATGGGGTACTCTTTTGGTGTTCTCCAGAGCACATTCTGGAAAGCAATGACTTAACTATTGCCTTCTTTTAAATAGATAAATTATAAGAACATTTTTCAGCAGAACAATAAAGATGTCTTTAAGGCCATGTGAAAGAAATCTTTTCCATATTGAGATTCATTTCTTGAGGATAAGTTCTCAGAAGTTAAAACAAAATATCACAAGTGGAAGCTTTTGCATGATTTTAAGGTCTTGAATGCACATCACCAATATTGCCAAATTTGCTTTCCAACTGATTCACTTATATATAGATACCCATATGGCAAATACAACATCATTCCAGAGTTAATGTGATACTACAAATAATTTCTGCCACTCTTGGTAATGTGAATGAGAAAACCAATCAATTTCCAGTTAGCCATACAATTTTCACTCTATGCTAGGCACACACTATTATTTTCCTCAGTTTGTAAGCCTCAGTAAATGTCAGGTCTTGAGCTTCATTTAAGTTTGTTCCCAAGGTGTCACATACTGGCAGCTTGGTACCCGGTGTTGAGGTGGTAACTAGAGGCTATGCCTTTCTGAGTTAAGGCTGGTCTTGCACAGTGGGTTACTTTTCAAGAAAGTGGATTGCTATAAAGCAAGCCTGTATTGTGTATTTGCTCTGATATTCTGGAGTCTATTGCCATACCTATTTCTCTGCCAGATTTTAAGACAGCCAGCAAGAGTTGACCAGGATGCCGGCATCTTCTGCTTTGTAAGTTGCCCGGCCTTGAGTATTTGAGTATAGCAAGCCAAAATTAACTAAGACCTCAAGATACTTTAAACTACTTTCGACTATCATTTATTCAGATTATAGACTAAGGTTATTTTCCACTGGTCACAAAGAAGCTCAAGATTATACTGGTTCCTTTGAAAATACCTAGATAGAAAAAGACACATAGCATATGCCAGTAAATATATACAGAATTGAGCAATGATAAAATGCATGAATCCATATACCCCAAATGTTTCTTTCTAATCACCTATTTGGAAACAGTCTTCCTTCCCCCATCATCTTTTACCATAGTCCTGACTACGGAGAACTTAGCCAACCCTGAACCATCAGTGACCAAGGTATGCCAGGGACTTTCAATATGGCTTATGGGACCTGTAGGTGTTTGGGAACGCTGGTGGAAGGAATGATAGGAGAGGCAGGCCTTGAGAGCTGAAGTCTTCCGTTGCCTACGTGACCTCTTAATCTTCTCCGAGCCTGAAAGTATGAAATAAATAAATATCCTTTCGGGGTGCCGAGGAGCTCACATAGACAGAAAAACACTTTGAGAAGTCAGTGCCACACTGAAGGAGCAAAGCTTTCACCAATGTCACCGTGACCGCCTTGGCCAGTGGGTAAGGCTAGAGGATGGAGTGGGACAGTTAGATGAAAAAAATGAAAGGCAGTGAAGGCTGCGGGCATTCCTTTTTCCTTGGGAATCAAGATGGGAAGTGGCACCAACACTTTCTAAAGAACAAAGGTCTCCCCCTTGCTGGTTTTCCAGACTCTTTACAAGTTGCTAGAAGTAACAAACATCAGATCAGAATAATTTTCTTGTTGACAACTGGGATTGATTATATGGTATCTATTTGATCCTAGACTTTTTGGTAATACTGGTTTTATTGGGTTTTAATCAACGTGATTTTGTGAAATGCTTTGAAGTTTAATTTAAAGGCAACATGAATAAAGGTGTGTAGGGGGGAATAACAGCATTGTGGGAGACATAATAATAAGTAAATGACAAAGCAGTGGTAATTATATGTATTTAAGGTAGACATGTAACTTTCATGAGACCTATATACAAAGGCCTTTGGAATTTCCAAATCTGTGAGTCCAGAAACAGGAGCATGGCATTTCTGAGAGCCTCTGGCTCCTGGACATCACTGAATTACCAAAAAAACAGATACTATATTCACTGCTTCCCAAACTCCAAGTTATTATCCAAGAACCCATCATTTATTTTCCAGTTTTGCTAAGATATAACTCATATACAAAAGCTTCACATATTTATTACATTCAACATGAGAAGTTTGGGCATGTTCATACACCCACAATAGCACTCATTATCACCACAGTCAAAGAAAAAAAAGTCCTTCATTTCTAAAATTTTCTAAAGGGTTTCTGTACTCATCTTTTAAATAGCATTTGGTAGCAACAACAATTATCATAAGATTTACCCTCGGAACAAAATTTTCAGAACACGTTACCATATTGCTAACTATGGCCTACAGCATTGTGTAGTACCACAGACATCTAAAGCTTCTCATCAGTGTGCTGGCTAGCTGTGTAACCATCACACCACTCCCCTTTCAACCAGCCCCACTCCCTGACGGTCGGTTGCCATTCTATTCTCTCCGCCCTCCATCCATCCCTCTCCATCCCTCCTCCTCCCTCCCTTCTTTTTCCCTCTGTCCCTTCTTTCCTTTCACTAAGCCCTGACAACTATAAGAGTGGCAGCATGTAAATATCTCCTGTGTGTCGTCTTACATTTCTTCGCTCCCCACCAGCCCTATCTGTTGGCTTCAGAGACAAGGGAATGTTTTGCAAAGAAATAAAGTAGACTTGTTCTCTTTGTTCCACTCATGCCATGATGTCTAACTGTATGGTGCTCCTGCCTCTAATGTTTCCTTCTATGTGGAAAATCCAAAAGAAAGAGCACACTCCAGCTTCCATCAGCATTTACTCAGCTACATGTAAAGACACTGGGCAATGGAGGGGGTGATATTTCATTTAGAGGACAGAAAACACGATGTCTCTCAGCATCTGACAGTACACAGCATCCCAAATAACAAAGAGTCATCTGGCCTTAGATCTCAACAGGACAGAGTATGGGAAAACCTAACTCAGTAAGAATTAAAATACTCCTAAACTCAGCAATAGTTGAAGAGCCTGAAGCCAGCCCTCTTGTTCTTTCTTATCTCTTTCAGACTTTTCCTGTCCACAAACTATCTTCCCATTTGTTTGTACTAGTTCACAGTAAGTTTAGTGGGGTAAGACCTGTCATCCATAAAGGAGACCTGCAGCCTAAGTGTGTACCTTCAGTTCAGAAGAGTGGTGGGAACCCATGTGCCTTACTGAGTAAATGGAAAAAAAGAAAAGAAAAATAAAACAGACATTTTAATCTCCTTCTTCCCCCTCTCTCCTCCCTCTCTCCCTCTGCCTTTTTCTCTTTCTCTTTACCTCCTCTCAGTTTGAGCATAAGCAGGAAAGGTTACTATTTTTCTGTTCCTTCAAGCTGCAGAATTGTGTGTAATGAAGACAACATGAGATAGGAATGCTGCATGGCCAGCTGGCTTACTGACTAGCTTAGTACGTTTCTTTTCACACCAGCTCTGCAGTTTGAACGGCTGAAATAGATGGTAACATAACAATGAATACTGGAGGTATGACAGTTGGAAACACTAAGGCCTATAGAGGCAGAGAAACGAGAGAATTGGTTTATTTAAAAAATGGAAGACTACTCCTGAATGGAAACAAAATACACTCATGGTGCCCATTTGTGGTGTGCCCGGTACATCATCTATTTCTGATTTGAAGGCAAGAGTAGACATGTGTCACTTTTTTCACACCAGAACCCATATTTTCCCTGTGAAACCATCTTTCTTATACTCTTTGTCCATTTGGCCCAATTCCATACCTGGCTACAGGGCCAGGCATGAAGCAGAGGCCCAGCCCATAACATCCTTAACTCCTCTAGGCCTCTGCATGGATCAGCACAGAACACAAGCACAACATTAGGTTTTCAATGAAACAAACTAGAAAGAGGCTGGTTTTGTTCCTACAGGATTTGAGGCTATGAGATAATTAGCCTGAGCTGACAAAAACATGATAACAAAAGAGAAACCAATAGACTGAGCTGCAGAGGTGTCTTTGTGGGTAAGAGTACTTGCTATACAAGCACAAGGACCTGAGTTTGGATATCTACCACTCACGTAAAATCTGGGTACAGCTACACCTGTACCTCCAACGCTAGGATTGAGAGTAAGGAGTAGAAACAGGCATATCCCAGCAGCTCACTGGCCAATCAGCCAACATAGCTGAAACCCAGGCTCAGCAGGAGACTCTGTCTCAAGAGAAAAGACTTAGTAAGATAAAGTAGGACTTGAGATGTCCACCTCTAGCCTCTGCACACACACACACACACACACACACACACACACACACACACACAATCAACATTTATAATTTTGAGCACTGAGAGATGTTACAGACAAACAGACACTAATGGAACCATTTGATAATGCCTAAAATTTAGATTTCTTAGTTATATGAGCCAATAAATTTCATCACTGCTACTCTTTTACAACAGAAAATGCCCAAAGCAATGAAGACATCAACCCTGGACTCATTCAATCTATCCCTAAATAAAACAATCCCTCCTAATTATGGATATTTAATGCCATCCTCATTTTCCTTCCCAAATCATACACTTTTGATCACATTTGTTCGGCTTCTCTGTTTTCATTTGAAAGTATTTCCTGTTTGTCATAGATAAAATGTCATGGTGAAGTGATGTTACAAACAGGATTATAAGTGAACCATCATCATATGAAAAATGATTTCCACACTTACCTGACCAAATCCTTGGAAAGGCTCACCCTAACTGAATGCTACTCCATAGTAATGACTAAAAATAACAACAGAATTTTATCCATAGACCTTCCTTTGATCAGTACTTTGCTGATTTCCACATATAGCCGTCCCTCGGTACAATGGGTTTGGCTCCAGTTCTCCCATGGATACTAAAATCTAAGGATGCCCAAGTCCCCTTTATAAGATAGCATACCTTCTCCATATAGCTGTGCATATCTCACTATGTTTTGGACTAGTACCAAATAGGGTGTAAATATTCTGCCAGTTTTTGCTGTGATGAATTGTTTAAAGAATGGCTATAAGAAGCAAAGCTTGTGATAGGTCAATACAGCACATTCTTAACAACGTTAATTCAAGATTGTTTGAGTCCACAGAATGAGACCCTGAAGATACAGAGGGAGACTGTGTTATGCTAATTGCTTTCTGGTTATCAGATTATCTCACTTGAGCCCTCACCTATAACACAGACTTCATTTTTCTCTTTTACAGAGGGGGAATCGGAGATGATGCCCACCAAAAGATGCAAGTGCAATGGCTGCCAACTACCACTCTTCAGTCTCCAGGTCTGTTTTTACTGCTGCAAATTGGAGAGGGGTGGAATGGAGTGGATTACTGGAGTGATTATTGGAGTCCTTGCTATGTGTGTTAAGCTGGTCCTTCACATCCACCTACCTCAAACAATTGCTACTACCTCCTTAGATCCATACCTTCTGTGCTTACTAACTGTCTATGAACTGAAACGTTTTGGAAAGGGACACATAACACAAAAATGCAACTAGCTGAAAGGCTGATTAAAAATTCCGAGTAATACAGAAGGTCATTCTCCTTTTCTTCTTGGTAGGACTGTGTGTTTGCACTTGGCAGGCATACACACTGTGGCCATTATCCCTGCTCTGGGGCAGCAACCAATGGGTTTGGTGTGACTAAGAAAGAAAATGCTTAGCACTGAGCTCTTGGTGGCCTGCTTAACCTTTTGGCTGAGTCCAGTTGCCCCGCTGACACCTAAATGGACTCAAGAGAAGCCAGAGAGCTTTGTGAATATGCAGGAGGGCCACAAAAGGCCTCCATGACTCAAAGAAAATTAGGTTCCTCAGCAGTAAACTGCCCTTTAGAGGAGAGAGAGAGAGAGAGAGAGAGAGAGAGAGAGAGAGAGAGAGAGAGAGAGAGAGAGAGAGAGAGAGAGAGGAAAAAGAAGCAATAAATTTCAAACTGCTCCTCCCAATTATAATCAAAACAAGGGCAGTAAATGACAGCCGAGAATTTAAGATACCTGCTTGCCTGGTAGTCATCTTCCATCCCACAGCCTTGCACGTGTTTATTTTTCTTGAACTGTCGTGGGATCTTTGGAACATCTTGAGTATGCAGGGTGGCGCTCACATGTTTGCACGGCTCCAGCTTGTTGCAGTTGCTGACCTGGTTGGATCATGCTCTGCTTTGATCTCTTAAAAATGAAAGCCGTTTTTATTGCAAATTGTACCAGAATGATTTCAAAACTAAACAAACCACAAGGGCATGTTCTATTTATTCTTTATTACTCACACATTTAAAGGAACACAAAGGCTCTCCTTCCCTCCCACCCTCAAAGATGAATGTTTAGAACGTTCTTTTTAAACAACCCTCTCTTTTCACATGTGAGGCAAAATCCTGGAGCGGGTGCGTCTGAAAATGGGTCAACACACTGGCATTTTCCACATGTGAAAGACACCTTGAGTGATTTCACTATGCCCTTGCCTGCGTCTGAGTTATAAACTGTGTGAAATCCAGCACTATATGGTCATGTATCATTGGGCACAATAGCTAAACTCTGATTTTCACTTTCACATAAAATGATGGTAAAAGTGCAGTCTCATTTAATTTAGGTGTTAAAGGGGAAAAATGGATGTGATTTTATTTGTGGTGTTATTTTCAATTTATAGATGAGGAAATTGGACTCTAAGGAAATCAAATACCTGTTCAGCTACTCACAGATTAATGCACGATAACATGCAGTGACCAGTCCTGCTCTGATCTAATGTTCATTTCTTTTTCTTCTCTTCTTAGGAAAGAAGGGAGAATTTCATCACCCTGAGTCCCTAACACCCTCTTAAAAAGGATCAGAATAGCGTCCTCCTTATAAAACCATTCCAAGTCTGTCATTTTCTCTATCTCATTTTTTATTAAAATGTCCCCTAATTAAGAGATACTATCAAGACAATGAATTGAGAGGCCATGGCTTTAAAGGCACTGTTTGCATAATGAGGTATCTGTGGCTAGAGTTGCCTCCTTTGGTCTTTTTGATCAACAGTAGTGATAGCCTTATCTCCTCCATGATATAGTCAATAAGTTATTAAAAGGCACCAAACACCCTAACAGCCTTGTACTTTTGATTTTCTGCCATACCCTCGAAGTTAATGAGGAAGAGGGTCAAGGGAATTTATTCCTGTGCTTCAGGAAATCCACAAACAATATTAAAAGAGAAGTTGGTGGCAGATTAAGAAACTTTTAATAACCTTGTGCAAACCTTCCAGACACTCATTACTCAGTGCAAGTGACTGAAATATGCAATCTCAAAATATGCTATGGGAGTTAGTGGGGAACCGGAGGCTGGGGGGAATGCCTTGGGGGGAAGGGGTAGATCAAGGAGGTCAATGAATGAGTCAGCTCCACTTTCAAAAATATTACTGTATTTTTAATAAAATAATTACATAAGGAGGAATGTTAGAAACATTGGACGGTCTTACATACATAGTGTCTCCAAAGCCACTAACCAGAGACTCCTCTGGGGCATATGCAGTGTTCTCTCTCTCTCTCTCTCTCTCTCTCTCTCTCTCTCTCTCTCTCTCTCTCTCTCTCTCTCTCCTCTTCTTCCCCTTACCTCTTCCTCTCTATTTGTAAGACACTATATTTAAAGATCTTTTCTGATTTCTTGACCACTTAATGGTCTAAAAATTGGACATTTCGAGACATTTTCAGATCCCTTATTAAACAGGTCTTTATCATCCATTTGCCTTTTCTCAGCACCAACTGTGAATTTGCACAGACACAGAGGTTATTCCACATCTAGCCATCCACAAAATGGTTTAACACAGAATGCATCAAGAATTATATCCATTGCTGGAGATATAGCTCAGCAGTGGGCTGAGGTAGACAAGGGTCTGGATTCAATCTTTATCAATATAAAGAAGGAGGAGAATCACAATTGACAGATATAGGTAGTAATCTGAGATTCAAAAAGCGTAAGAGAACAAAGTCACTCAAATATTAAGTGAAGTTTAGAGTATTTGAACAAACCCTGAATCCAAGGCTGCATCCTGACATTGGTTTCCTCCTTATAAAATTCATCATTGTGTCATCCTTGCCCTTTTTTTTCTCACTTAATTTTTTGAAATGGTCAAATATAGTAATATTTGTGAATGACTTATAAGTTGAGAATAACTATAAAGAAATATGTTTCCAGGTTATAGGAAGGCCAGTGTATTGGTTTCTGTTCTTTCTGCTATAGCAGAGACTTGAGAGAACAAATGTTAATGCAAAAAGACTTCCTATGGGTCCCTGTTTCAGAGGGCTCAGTCTATGGTCACTTGGCCCCATGTGCTTGAAAGTATATCATGGCTGCAGGAGCATGTTGCAGAACAGAACTCCTGGCAGACAGAAACAGAGAGAAGGAACACAGAAAAGGGCCAGTGACAAGATAACCCAGTGGCTGACTCCAATTTGGACTTACCTATTAAAGTTCTTAGATATTCCCCAAATAGCACCACCAGCTGGGGGCCTAGGCTTTGACTACCAACCTTTTTGATGGCATTTCACATTCAAACCATAACAGGAAGTTATAGTTCTAGAAAAACAGAGTGAGAATATCACACCTATAATAATACAGTTAACCTCACATGGGCTATAATGGAGCTCCGTGCATTAGACCAAAAGTATAAACTATTTTCTATAAAGGACCAGAGAGGAAATATTACAGCTTTTGCGGCCCATCTGTTTTATCTCAAATGTTCAATTCTGCAATAGAAGCAGCTTTTGGCGATCTGTAAATAAATGAGTATGGCTGAATTCCAATAAAACCTTATTTGTGAACATGGACATTTGAATTTCATATTATTTTCATGTTTATAAAACATTATCTTTCTTTATGTTTTATTTTTAATCATTTAAAGATGCTTTGTAAGACAATTTTAAATTGCAGGGCATCCTCAAGCTGATCAGATTTGACCCACAGGGCATAGTTTACAGATCTCTGATAGAGAACAATGGAACTAATATAAATGCTGACTTGTGTGAATAGTATTTGGTAGGAAATACAGTGTCACTAAAGTTCATTGTGAAGATTACAAAACTATATTAGTCTGGGGTGCTTTGGATCAAAAGGAATCTCAATGGACTATAAAGACATTTGCAATATTCTTAACGAGACAGTTGAATGCAGAAACATCAGGCTACCTTTAGAAGTTTAAATGCCACTGGAGACCCAAATTTTTCCCATCAGTTGCATCATCCACTCTCAGCATGTAGAGCTTCATATTTATGCCTTTTCTGAAGACCGCAGCCACATCTCCAAGCACTGTATCCTTGCCTGGGCATTCTCACCTGGAAGACAGAAGAACTCTTTACCAACTCACTCTTGGCCATATCAGTTTCTTCTGTCAGAAAGCAAATGCTTCCTCAGAAACCCCACTTCAGATAACCTCTTTGTTAAAAGTGGGTGATGTGGCCACATTTTTGCATTGCAAAGAGATACAAAGTTATCTTAGGTTGACTCAGATCAGTCATCAGTTGACCCAAACAAAGATGGAAACAATGGCTTTTGCATAGACCCTGACAGGATCTGCCATAAAGGAGTAGTTCGCTGTAGGAACTTGAGCCAGAAGCCAAGTTCAGGGAAGATGAAGGTTTATGTCTCATAAGTTCCTTTATGCTACCACTTACTAACAATATAGGGGGGGGGGGGATAATGCTTCTATCTTGTAAATTAACACACGCAAAAATTTTGCAAGATCCAGGTCTATGTCTTACTCATTATGATGCCCCCTGCCTGTCACATATCTGTAGTTCTTGAGGCATAGTGAATACTCGAGAAAATGAAATATTAGGATTTATAGATAGTATTAAACAAATCTGCCAGTTAGAAAATGAAAGAGAAGAAAATAAAACAAAGAGAGAAAAACTGAAAGGAGATAAGAATGGGCATGGTTCATGAACTGTGGCACATGAAACCCTCAGTTTTTCCTGGGGGTAAGGCCAAAGCACTCCTGGGAGCAATGTCTGTTCCACTCCAGGATCTCTTGATATTATTGGATTCTCAGTCAGATGGAAAAATAATGTGCAGCCTTTTGCACCATAGTAAGTTAGCCACAACAAAATACCACTGTCCAACTATAAATGATGATGGGATATCTGAATATTCAAAAGAAATGTCATTTTAAAAAATGGGCACAGTGATGCATGCCTTTAATGCCAGCACTTAAAGTAGGTAGATTTCTGTGAGTTCAATGCCAGCCTGGTCTACATAGTGAATTCCAGGACAGCTAGAGGCTGTTACACAGAGAAACACTACTGAAAAAAAAGAAAAGAAAAGAAAAGAAAAAATGTCAAGAAAAAAAATGAAAAGAAAAGAGAGGCTTATATTTAAGATACTTTAATCAGCATTTTGGGGATTGGAAGACAGCTCAGTTAGTAAAGTGATTGTCTTGCCTGAGGACATGAACTTGATCTCCAGAACCCACATTAAAAGAAAACACAGGCATAATGGCCTATGTTTATAGTCTCAACACTGAGGAGACAGAGACAAGCAGTTCCCTGAGGCTCCCTGGTCAGGCAGCCTAGCCTACTTGGTGAGTTACACACCAGAAAGAGATCTTGTCTCAGAACAAAACACAAGAAACAAAGAAAGAAAAGAAAAGGTGGATGACACCTGAGAAATGATACCCAATGTTGTTCTCCGGCCTCCTCAGGCATATTCACACATGTGTACATATGTGCATGTACTTGAGTATACACACATACAAAAGCAGTGTGAAGCTAAGTTTCTAACTACCAAAATTTAGAAGTTTCATTTTCTGTCCCCTGATTTTATGAGATATGTGTAAGAGTGTATTACAGTCTTTACAGTCTTCTCTACCTAGTGAACCATGGCCTTGAACTCTGTACTGGTGCCAACACCCAGTGAGTAAGGCAAGGGAAGCTGTGTCAGGAGCAATAAAGAGAATGATGAATGTTTATTTGTGTCTAATTTTTGAGATCATGTATTATGAGTTCAATGTTGTCATCAAATAAAATATTTGACAGTTACATCATTAATAATAAGCTCATTATTTGTCATGTTGCATGGTAAAGAGACAGAAAGAGAAGTAGCTCATATACATGGCTATAATTATTATTAGTCATATAGGAAAGCACACATTTGATAATTTGTCTTTATTATTTTAATGCTTTGTGTACATATGTCAATATTTATTACCTTCCCTAATACTTGTATAATTTTAGACCTTCACTCATATGGACTCATGTACATGAACAGCACAGTTCATATAAGAATTGTAGGCTTATTCTAGACCAGTTTCTGAGGTTTGCCTTCTTAATTAGCAGCTTCCTATGTCTCACCCTCTTAGCCTCTTTTTTCCAATAACCTCTTACTTTCTTGTTTATTTCTTCTACTCTCTCTACTCCCTACTCTTTCTTGTGTCCTGTTACCTCAGAAAGGAATGAAGGAGTTTTCTGAGACAACCAAATCTGTGGAGTTGTACTAGTTGCTTGGGGAGATGTGTTGAGAACACTTGTGAGCAATATCTACCATGGGCCTTGGATGTAAAGGGAGTTGATGGTTCTCAGCAGGTGTTACTTGACTTTCCTAAGACCTAGAAAAAACCAGCCTGTCTTAATCAGTGTTTTGTGGCTGTGAAGAGACACCATGACCACGACAACTCTTATAAAAGAAAGTGTTTAATTGGAGCTCGCTTACAGTTTCAGAGGTTAAGTCCATCATCATCATGGCAGGGAGCATGGTGGCACACAGGCAGACATGGTGCTGGAGAAGTAGCCAAGAGCTACATCTAGATCTATAGGCAGCAGGAAGAGAGAGCCACTGGGCCTGGTTGGGCTTTTGAAACCTCAAAGCCCACCACCAATGATACACTTCCTCCAACAAGACCATACTTCCTAATCCTTCTTAAGTAGTGCCATTTCCTGATGAATAAGCATTCAAATATATGAACCTGTGGGGGACATTCTTATTTAAACCACCAAACATCCCATAGTGTTACCACCACTGGAGGACTTCAGATAGCAAGAAGGACCTGGAATATCAGCAGTTCATGCCAACAAAAAAATCTTTCAGTCTGGGGAATGGAGAAGAGAAAGAGAAAGGAACAAAAAATACGCTGAAGTCAAATATGGACAGAGAGTACAGACTGAAAAAAAAAAAAAAACGGGACTTGAGAAAGAAATAATCAGAGGAATGAATGGGGAACCACTGAGCTGAAAGAACTTGTGGTGATATATTGTATAGCCTAAAAAAAAGTTGCCTGAAGATCAGAGGATAGAACAAGTCACTAGATTAAACACAGAAGCCAGGCAGTGGTGGCACACAACTTTAATCCTAGCACTCGGGACATAGAGATACATGAGTTCAAAGCCATCCTGTACTACAACACAATATCACCACAGAAACTCTTGTCAGTCATGCCATCTGGTATCCAGTCAAATTCCTGGATGCTCTATACCCAAGATGTGAATGGAAACAGAACTTAAACCATGTATAAGAAAAAAATACCCACATGCATTCATGGATGTACAGAGATACCATTACACACACACACACACACACACACACACACACACACACACACACACACACCTTTAAAGTTCCTTCAGTTTGGATCTTTACACTTCTTAAAAGTTTGATCTTTCCCAAGGATCCCCATCATCCTGAGGTATTAACTGTACAGCCCCCAGTGGAAAACTTGGCAGTTGGTTGATCAGTATGTTGTACAGGCCTACAGATTTTTTTATGGGGTTGTTGCCAGGAAAGCAGTGAGCAACAGGTTACAAAGAGAGGCTTAGGCATCTGAGATTGAGAGCTAGGGCAACCACAATGGCATACAGCTTCCAGACATGTTTACTCGATATGGCCTCAGTTCTGTTCCATGCTTTGGAAGGGAAGGCCCATCCCTTTCTTCCTGTTGATCCATTCTCTCCACAACTTGGAAGCAGTCTCCTCTGGAGACATCCAGAGCTCACAATGGAGGGCTGGGAAGAATTATCAAATAAAATTCAGATGTTTTATCAAATCTGTATTTCAGAAAATTTGTAAATACTTCTTGAACAAGTACACCAAGTAAAATTTAAGACAAGTTAAGATTTAGATTTTGAACTTAAATTAGAAATATTATTTTTTTTATTGGGGCAAGTGTTAAAGACAGAATCTCTCTGTGTAGCTCCGGCTGTCCTGAAACTTGCTATGGAGACCAGGATGGCCTTGAACTCACAGATATCCACCTGGCTTGGCCTCCCAAGTATTGGGATTAGAGGTATGTGCCACCATGCCAGGCTGGAATATTAATTTTAAATGTAAGTATCTCCTGTGTGACACTTGAAAAATAGTTAAAATTATTCTTGAAACTAAAATTCAATTTTATTTGAGTACCCTATATTTTGTCTGGAAATTCTTCCCCAACTTTAAATGTTTATTGTGTCCTCTCAATTTCTATGACATGATGATTTATATTCCATATTCTGTACTCAATTATCTATCTATGAGAATGTTTTAACAAAGCAAGTGAAATCTAAGTGAGGGTATGTGTGGGCCCCATACCTTTGAGGAATGAATGACTTTTGCCTAGAAAAAGTATCCTTAACATTTTAAGAACCCAATCAATATTTGGTGGACAGTGTTTCATACCACTTTGTGCTATGCTGGGAAACTAGAAGCTCTGTCAGGTACAACAAGTGCTCCTAAACCATGATTGTGAGAAACACTGGTGAAATAGACTGACAAGAAAATGCCAAAGGGAAACAAGCCTTACATCTAACACAAAACACACTGACTTGTCTCTTGTGTGAAAACAAGTCTAGGAACAAAGGGCAGCCTTGTGTGGCATCTCCATGGCAAGAGACCCGCGCTTTTCCAACTGTCCCCTCTCCCTTCGCCATGGTGGACTTCATCTCTATGCTCCAAGTGGTTGCTGGATGCAGACCTAGCCCTCTTGTCTGCTTTGCATAAACAAAGAAAGCAAATGGGAAGCCAAGCTCCCCTCTACCTTAAAGAGCTTCCTTTTGAGAGCTGTGGCCGGCTCTACACAGTTGCATGGGTGGCTGACACACAGCCTGTATTTAGGAGAGAAACAGAGCACCTCAGTGTGAGGTTAACACCTGGAGGACATGGAGAATGGGTGATTGATGAGAAAGGAACAGCTTTGACTCAGAGCTTCTCCAAAGCCCTTCCCTAAGTCCAGGGCTGCTTGTGACATTTTTGCCTCCTAAAACTAACTGGCAATAGCACTGGAGAAATTCCGGACCAGCATCACTCTGCTCAAATCCTTGTCATTTGTTTGGAAATGTCATTCATTTTGCCACCTTTCTCAGATTTTCAGCACACAGACCTAGCCATCCTGAGCCATCATCTTCTTCCTGCAACATGGTAAATGTTTGTCTGTTCACATTTTCTCTACTAAACTGTAGGCACCTTGAGGACAGAGGCAATTTTGAAATCATGTTTGTGGTCTCCCTTTCTTACAGACTACACACTTAATATTTATTTCATGAGTTAACCACTGCCTCCTGCTAAGGGACACAGTGTGGCATATGTGCACGGG
The DNA here is from genome assembly GCF_049852395.1 of Peromyscus maniculatus bairdii. Taxonomy (NCBI): domain Eukaryota; kingdom Metazoa; phylum Chordata; class Mammalia; order Rodentia; family Cricetidae; genus Peromyscus; species Peromyscus maniculatus. The sequence continues at coordinate 166,479,246 of NC_134852.1, read as the reverse complement.
CATGGAAGGGAGACATTCATTTTTATCATTAATGGTTGCAAAGATAATGTATTGCAGAGATTATTTCATTTTGTTAAGCGGATTTGGTAAAGAGGGGAAATAAGTTTGTTTGGGAGCCATAGGAAGCTTTTAAATATAATTGATGTGAAAGTCTTAAGATTTGGGATAAAAAAAAAAAAAAAAAATCCTGTCCCAGCCTGCTCAGAAAAGCCGAATGTCTGCAAACCTAGCCATTACTGAACCACACGGTGTAGAAAGGCTGTTAGGGAAGGCTAATGCCTATACAGCTGGTGTAATGAAGAAATGGAGGTTTAAGCAGGGGAAACCACAGCTCCAACAGAAGGAGCTGAAAAGATATAGATAAGATTAGTGACATATGTAAAGGCCCAGATACTGTGTGACAAAGTCTACCCGGCTGAATAGGCTGAAGCCAGAAGTAATAGGAAGGCCATGTTCTCCCTAATCCTCCAAGATAAGCTGTTCCATCCAGAATTATCAGCCAACAATCTTCAGGGTATCAGGCTGAAAATGAAGTTTCAGACTGCTTTGATTCCTCATCCATAAATGAGAAAGTGCCTGAAGGATCTTTATTTATTCTCGCTCCCGCCGAAACACTCTTCAAAAAGTGCCAATATACTAGCAACAGATGCAGGAAGCCGCCCTTCCTTTGATTGACAGAACATGATATAAAGCAACCCTCACTTGACATTTCAGTTTCATAAGGCTCCTAGCAGGGGCAGGGAAAAAAACCCAGAAGAAAAAAAATCCACTAGAAAATAAAGAGGATTTATGCAAACTCACATGAATGTTTTCAGAATTAAATTTAACAGTTTTCTTTCTCTGCAGCCCATATCTGATATTTTGGGTTGCAGATGAAGAATTTCAGTAGGGATAATTTCAGCCACGTGCATATTAATGTTCATGGCTTATTAAAACAAAGTATTTACATGTTAATGTTTGTTGATTACCCGACACTTAAGTTGCTTAGTTATAAATGATTGGGGTATTCACTCTGGGGAGGAGATGTTTAATTTGGTGTTGTGTGTGCTTTAATTTAGACTTCAAAATACATAATTGAATGAGAAAATGTCATCCCCACTTTTGCATTTCAGTTTTGAAAGGTCATCCCATGGTTAGTTTGTACATTTTCAAATTCTTGTCACATTGCTCAATAAGATATTAAAGTCAACTGCACCCCTCGACATATTTCTTGCAATTGACATATAAATGTTCTATTGAAATAAGAAGTGAGTTTCATGCCTACAGACGTCTTAAGGAAAAAGGCTTGAAGAATCTTCCAGGTGAGCCCTCCAGAAAAACACTAATTCTTTTTGTCTTAGCAAAGCCAATTCTTTATATTCAATCCGAGTTTTCTGATAGATTCTCTGTGCCAAAATAGTTAGCTCTGTGGAAACCAGCGTTTTCTAGAACTCCTGGCAAACATCAAAGCTCCTTTGGATCCTGGGCTTCACTGCCTGTCATTCAAAGAGCATTTCAAATGGAAATCTTAAGATTGCAGAGAAAACTTGAGGTGAGTAAGAGCATGAGGAAGAATAAGGTAGATGTGACAAGGCCCAGCTGGGTGGCAGTCAGATGTTTCCAAACACAATTCTCTTATCTGTGTCCCTTTCTGCTTTCCCCAGTTTCCAAGAAGTTGAACAGCAGGGAGCGAGCAAGTATTGCTAATAATTGTATTTGTTTTTTGCTGTAGTGGGTGGTGGAAGCATTCGGGTTGCTTAAAAATCTTAATTATTTTACAGAAAGAGGAAGAAACCTGAAGAGAATAAGCAGAGGGGCAATGCTCAGTGCTCCAGCTCAACTCTCAGACACCAGCAGGTTACAGAGGGGTCTGTTTCCCAGGCTTTTCTGATTGGGTAAGAAATGGCTGTAATGTTTCTAGACCTCAACCAACTACTAAGGGCACCTTAGACTCCTCAATAAAGAACAAGTTTCATCTTGGAAGAGGAAACCCCATCTGAATTCCTACAGCAGAGAGGAGAAAGAGACAGGAAATGATGAAGGAAAATATACAGATAGAAAGAAGCCTTCCCATTAACATGTAGGACCTCACAGTAAAGGCAGACCTCCATAGCCCTCTCATTCAACACTGATATGTCCACCTTCTGTGCAAAAATTCAAATGATGCTTGCCAAATAGATTGGGGGTGGGAGGGGGTGGTGTGGTAGTTTGAATGTAATTGGTTACCATAAACTCAAAGGAAGTGGCACTATTAGGAGGTGTGGCTTTGTTGGAATAGGTGTGGCCTTGTTGGAGGAAGTGTGTCACTGGTGGGAGTGGGCTTTGAGGTCTCATATATGCTCAAGCCATGCCCAGTGTCTCAGGCCACTTCCTGTTGCCTGCAGGATCAAGATGTATAGCTCCTTCTCCACTCTCAGCTACTCCTCCAGCACCATGTCAGCATCCTATCATGATGAAAATGGACTAAACCTCTAAAAGTATAAGCCACCCCAATTAAATGTTTTTTTCTTTTTTTAAGAGTTTCCATGGTCATGGTGTCTATCACTGCAATAGAAACCCTAATACACATGGGATGGAGCTGGGTATCAGGCTACGTGATTATGCCCTAGGAAAAATTTAACTAAATCTCACCCATTTGTTCAACTATAGACCCTGACAAGGGAATAAATGTGAAAGCATATCAAGGCTTGATTCCCAAAGACATCCATGGGAGATACATTTGAATAACCATAGCTCTCGGTACCTCTAATCCCTTCAATTTATATCATTACTTCATTCAGTGATTTGACAAATGCTGTCCTGGCACAGATGGTCTTCTCTCTTCATTGTGGCACCTGAGATGACAGGCTGGAAGTGGGGAGGTGTCAGAAGTATCTTCCACCCCCACTGGGCAAGAGGAATGTGTTTCAAGAGCATTGTGTCATAACCACACCTTAGGAAAGAAGAGATGCCAAAAATCAGCAGGCAGTATTGAAAATCTGGTTTATACAAGTTTCTACTGAAAATTAATAGTGTTCCATTTAATTTCCTGATGAGACTGGAACTTTATATGTTTTACCTCATTGAATTCCACAATATCTCTAGGAGATGAGTAATGCAAGCCCTATTTTACAAAGGACACAGAGCCCAACAGAGAGAGGGACATTGCCCAAGACCACACAGCTAATGAGTAGTTAAACTCGGTTGTGCATTCAACTTATCTGACCACAAGCCCAGCCCTTGGTCACCACTTTATATTACTGAATTTATGACTCTTTTGGTTAGAAGTAATTTCTACTCATCTTTCACACACTTAATTCATATTATAATTCTTTTAAGTACAGCCAGCATTGTACTTATAAGATCTCTGGAGCTTCAGGTTTGAAGAAAATTTCTTATGTGCACAGGATTGCCACAATATGACTATATGGTATTAAGGTGTGTGTGTGTGTGTGTGTGTGTGTGTGTGTGTGTGTGTGTGTGTGTGTGTGTATTTAAAAGTCATGCCATCATTCTAAAATGTACTTTCCATGCATAAGAATACATACTTTGCTAAAGGCAGCATGTCAGAATAGCAATTATAATTTCAGGATAAGCACAAATTAAGTCTACCACTTAAAATGCAAAAACTTCAAATATACAGACTAGATTCCAAAAATGGCCATTTAACACAGAGTGTTGAATAATTCATGCTGCACTATATGGGCAAAGCTTGCGTGCAGCTGGCATTGGTACAAGTCACGTATAAGCTTATGTACTCCTGGTTGCTATTTATTGCCCAAATTTCTTACAAATGTATAATGTTGCTTATAGAGGGAAGATATGGAAATGTGGATGAATCTGTCAAGACTCCCTTACTTCTTACCAGGCCTTGTGTCAGCAGAATACAATATTTACAAATAAAGACTGTGATTTTTTTAAGGTAAATATAGGCATAGACTCATTAACACAGGAAATCCATTCCCAGAAAAGGGAGTGCTAAGTGAAAAAACTCATTGTAGCATGGCCCCTATGAAGCTGTGTCTCTGAGATGTTTGCTCCATCATTAACAATGCCTAACAATCTCTGTTCAAGAACAGACAATAAATATTTGAATGGATGGATTATCCATTCACTTCAACTCCCCTGAAGTCCTTGCATGCCTTTGGACACTATCTGTTTGGTATAGTGGCCACACCCTTAGATCCTGTCCTCCTGTGGGCAGAAATGTCTACCTGATCTTTGCACTCTTCTTCCCCACAAGTGTATTTTCCCCTAGGGTGCCTCAGATCACCCTCACCTGTTAATTGCCAATTGAGAGGCTTCAGACACTGTGGCCCCATCTCTGCCATGTTTCCTAATGCACCTTTTATCAGTTGGCAAGCATAAACCTTGACCTAGTGAACACAAAGGAACAGCAGAACTAGAGATTCAAGAGAGGCAACAAATTGACAAACCCATTCCAAGTTGAAGACAGCCCAGAATTCTGGGCAATGTCACAAGGAAATGGTTCATTTTTTTTTTTTTTAGCTCTGCTCAGTATCTTGAGCTTTAAAATGAGGATTTTTGAGTCAGAAGGGAGACTATACACCTTTATTCTTATTAGTATAGAGTAAGACATCTGCTTTTCAGTTTTTAAAAATGTAGCATGCTTATCAGAAAGTGTACAAATCTAAAGGATTTATTTTGCTGAGTTTGGCAGAAATGATGGAATCACCACATAAGCAGATGCAGATGATTATCAACAAGACCAATACTTACCCCTTGCCTATCTTACTTACTATAAATGTTTTAATCCAGTATTGACTCTTAATGCAATATAAACTCACCCAAAGTCTTTCATCCAACCCTTTATCGGAGTGATTTCTGTGGCTTGTTACAGGTAGCTGTGACTCATTCCTGTTCATTGCTGGGGTGTGGCCCATTGCATCACTATATTACCATCTGTCCAGGGTTGGGCATGGTTGCTCTTGTCTGTAATCCTAGCAAGCAGGATGCTGAGGCAGAAAGATTACTGTGAGTTTGAGGCCTTTCAGGGCTACATCACAAGACCCAGTCTTAAAAATAAAAAAATTTAAAAAAAAAATCATGGATCTTAAAAACGGCTCAGCATTTAAAAGCACTTGCTCTTGCAGAGGACCCGTTTGATTACCAGTATCCACATGATAGCTCACAACCACCTGTAACTCCAGTTCCAGGGGGTCCTATACCTTTTTCTGACCTCCATGGATACCAAGCACACATGTGATGCACAGTCATACATGAAAATAGAACATTCATACACATAAAATAAATAAACCTTTAAAAAAGAATTTAAAAAAAAAACAAGACTAATAAATAATAATAGGAGGGTTTTTCTTTCCTGACTTGGGGCCATTATAAACAATGCTGCCTTCAATATTGTTGTACATATTTTAGTGTTGGTATATAGCACTTATGTTGATATATACCTAAGAGAAAAAATTATTATTTATAAGAAAAGCTTATGTTATATATGTGTGCACATGCTCATGTGTGTTCAAGTGTACACATGGGAGGAAAGGTCAAGCTCAGGTGTCACTCACTCACTTCTCAGGCCATGTTGGTTATTTTGGGATGAGTGTTTATCTTTTTTTTTTTTAATGACAGTCTCTCATACTGCCTTGGCACTCGCCTAGTAGGCTGGGCTAACTGGCCAGTAACCCCTGTGCCCTGGAGATCCACCTGTCTCTGCTCTCTCCCATTCACCCCCCACCCCCGCCCTGTGCTGGGATTGTAAGTGTGTACTACCAAACCTGACCTTAAAGGGGGAGGGGGTACCTAGGGGTCAAACATCCTCATGCTTGCAAGGCAAGCATGCACGTTGTTGGCTTTCTTCCCAGCCTGGAAAAGCACATTTTTAAGTTTTAGAAGGTAACACCAAAGAATTTGCCAAAGTGTATGAGAATTCCAGATGTTCTACATCCATTAAACCTTGCTGTGGTCTGGTAAGGTTTTGGTCTGCTTGATTTTTCTGGTTTTTGCTGTGGTTTGGGTTTATTTTAGTCATGCTGTGGATGTACAAAGGCATTGGTGTTCTCTGTATTTCCCAAACACCTACTGACATTGAACTCAGCCTCCTGAGTTCTAAAGTTACAGGTGTGAGACACAAACCTGGAATAAATGTCTGTAGATCTCAAAGACTCTCCCTTGTTTTCAACAGTATCTTGGCCAGTCCTTTCTCTCCTCACTTCCACACAAATTTTAAATCAGATTGGCAATTTCTACAGGAAATAAACCAAATGCATCTTGCAGTTGGATTGAGCTCTTACTGAATTCTGGTGAAGTTAGAATTCTTAATGATAATAAGTCTTCAAATATTTATGCTTAACTTTTCTTAGATAGTTAAATTTCATCTCAGTAATTTTTCTTCTGTGTTTTCTGTGCAGATATTTTATACAATGTGTGCTAAATATAGACATAAGTACTTGATATGTTAAAGAAGAAAAAAGATGTTGGGTGTTGGGTGTTTTGTGCATGTTTCTCAAGATACAGATTATCATATTGTGTAAATTTCCTTTTATCCCAACTTAATGAGCTTTAATTATAAATAAATGTTGCTTTCATAAAATGTCAACACATCTGCAGAAGTGATCATGTGATTTTGTCATTTATTATCTTGTCAATTTATTATATTGTTTTGTTTATTTGTTTTTGAGACAAAGTTTCTCTGTGTCATCCTGGAACTCACTTTGTAGACCAGGCTGGCTTTGAACTCATCTTTCTGCCTGCCTCTGCCTCCTGAGTCCTGGGATTAAAGGCCTGTTTCACAATGGTCTACTGGCAGGCTGTTTTATTAATTATTAAACCAACATTCCATATCAGGAAATTTCTAACTTGCTTTCCCTTCCATCCTCCTAATTCAATCCTCCCTGTCCCTCCTCCTCTCCCCTCCCCTCTTCTTTTTTTTCCTCCTCTTGTTCTTTTCTTTTTTCATTTTTTCCCCCAACACTAGGAATTTAACCTAGAACCTCTCAAATGCTAGGTAAATACTCTACCAGCAAACTACAGCTTCCATCCTATTTTGATGTTTTTTTCCTTTGAGACAGGGTCTCACTAAATTGCCTAGAATGACTTTGAACTTACTCTGTAGCTAAGTCAGCTTTTGAATTTATAAGAAACCTTGGCTCAACCTCCCCAGTAGCCGGTTATTACAGGCCTATGCCATCAAGCCTGACTCTATTATTCCTTTTACACATTTCAGCATTGAATTTGCAGAGTTCATTTAGAAATATTACCTCTACGTTAATAAGTTCTAGACATGGAAACACGTACTAGTCAGCAAAAGACAGAGCATGAGGGCAGAGGTGGCTAGGTCAGAATCATCATGGTGGCTGCTCTGTGACGCTGGCTACCTGCTGACTTCTGGAGGAGTCAGTGAAGACACTGACCTTTCATAGTTCTAAACGGGGGCATTTAACTGGATTGTAATTCTATTCATGTTTGTTTATCTCAGCGGCTCTGTAATAAGTGTTGTCTGAGGACCAGTATGGGTTCCTCATTTCAGAGGAGCTGTGAGGTCAAAACTATAATTCTAAGATAGCAACACAAAGATTATCTTGCCTCTTTTACTCTCATTATTTCATGAGAGCATGGTGGAGAGTTCCAGGAACTACACAGCATATGATAGTGTATGAAATAACTGTAGTTTATTGAATTTGACACTAGAAAGACTTGCAAATATTTAACAGTACCACTCTACACTCACTGTTTTTATTTAAATCATATATTTATGTTAATAAAATGTACTGTCCTCATTAACATGCAAGGAGTTTTTTACTGCATTTTATGGTAAATTTAATAAATACTTTAAACAATTTCTGGCACTTGATTTCTACACTGATAAATATTGAAGAAAAAAACTACAGGAACAAAAACTCTTGAGTTCTCAAAAGGATTTAGCAATATAAAGTGTCCTGAGAACAAATGTTCAAAAAATTGTTGGTTTAGCTGGCAGAATTAAGATCATGGGAAAAGAAAATGATCTTGGGTGAATTAAATATGCAAGATAATTATTTACAAATGATCTTGCTTAGGGATCCTTTAACTTTGGGCAAAAATTGAAAGCACCTGCCTGGAAACTGACACATTCAGTGAAGCATTTCTAATGTTCCCCCAGCCCCAGAGTTTAGCAGGTTGTGGAGAAAACACTCTGGATATTTGGATGAGCAGGGGCAAGATCCATGGTAAAATTCTCATCCAATTACCTGGTGCCCATAGACTCTGCCTAGGCATTTTCCATTTTAATTGGAAAAGTTTGCAGCTTCTTGCTTATAGCACAAGGGATAGGAAACCAGGCATGCTTATGTGAAATAAAAATAGAAGCAACTCCTCAATTTTAACTTCTGCAATGTTTCCCTTGAAATGTTGCCTACAGGCCTCTCTACCCAATTACTCTACACCAGGACTATCTAGCCACTATCCACAGTGATCAAGCTTGAACCAGACTCAGAATATTCAATAACTTCATTTCTTGGCCTGGAATCTAAGAACCAGGGGTGCAGTGTCTCCATCACATTTTAAAACAATTTTGACCCATTGACAAAAGTAAAAGTTATGATATGGCCAATGATCCATTATGGAGGAAAAGTTTCTCTAGTATTCATGGAAAAAAGTGATAACAGCAATAAAACCTAATTCCATTCTTTTGTCATTCCAAAGAAAAACTCCTTTAATACCATATATAGTAGTCAAAAACTAAACTAGCTCTTCCAATCAGGTCAAAGTAACAACAACAGGATTCTCATTAAAATAAAAAAATCCAAATATTTTAAATTGGAAAAGTTTTACAAGTATTTTTCTAGCCCTGGTGTGCTATACCCCAAGAAATATTTGTGTTCCTACCATATTTTGCAGGCAGGAATTATCATATTACTTTGAGAATCTTTCTGTTTGAATTGACCCTTTTGCAAAGTTTGAACCTACTTTTCTTGTTGGAGATATGATAGTACAGATTTAGACAAGATAATGTCTATGAAATTGCTTTGCCCTATAATTTTATATACTAATATTGTTAGTATAATCTAAAACAAAGCATAGGGGGGAGCTGGAGAGACAGCTCAGGAATTATGAATAGTTGCTGCTCCTTCAGAGGACCAGAGTTTCCCAGCACTCATGCCAGGTGGCTCAAAACCAACCACTTCAACTCCAACTCCAGGGGATTGGACACCCTCTTCTGTGCCCATATACATATACATATACATACATACATACATACATACATAATATTTTTTAAAAAAAATAATCACTTCAAATAAAAAAGAACCTACTGAAAATATTTCTTCCTAATACTCCTTCATCCATCTGTAACAGCTCCTTACTGAAGCCAAAGCCTCTTTTTTCTTGACTAATGAGACATTTCTAGATTGACACTTTCAAGTACACATGCCACAAGCAATCAATCTGTAGCTTTCTTTGGTTAAAGACTTTCAAGTGGTTCTAATTAATCCATTTTGGAAAGATTTCTGCTAGGGGCTTTCTCTAACATGCATTCCCTTACCTATGTGAACATTGAAAACAGCCATCTATAGGTACTGTACTAGGCCCATCTTTCCATTATATATTCTTCCCATCAGTGTCTGTGATGCCATGATACACCCTGCAGGCCTACACTTTCCAGTCCAGATAGCCAACAGCTCTCAGGGCGTTACGTAAATAAGGAAAAAAAGAGAAGTCCAACACTGTAGTAACAAACTCACTGCAGGTTTTACTTTTTGTTCTGGTGATGCTGAACAGATGTGTCTGGAAAAAATAATATTCAAAGATTATAAGGATGTTAGATCATCATTTCATTACTATATTACTTTCAAACAGGCCCTAGAACATCATGACACTATGATAAAAGGATAAAACTTGCAAATTCACAATTTGGCATAGAATTTTATAAAGTCTTCCATGTACTTGGGGGTCCTTGATCATGTTAAATTCCCTAAGCTTTTCAACATAACTATGATTTAGAAATGAGGAAATGTCTGCATCAGTGTGCTTACATGCCATATATATATATATATATTTTTTTTTTCCCTGAGACAGGGTCTCACTGTATAATCTTGGCTAGCCTGGGACTCACTGTGCTGGCCTCAAAGTCACAATGATTGGCCTGCTTCTGTCTCTTGAGGACTGGAATCAGAGGTGTGCATCATCACACCTGGCTATGTTATATAATTCTAGATGTCTCAATTCCTGACAATATTATTACAAAATGAAGACATGGAAAGGACAAGATGAAGAATACTTCTTACATATTCTGACATCATCAGCAAAGACTTCCTTAAAAGTTTAACCCTGGGAAGAAGGAAGAGGAAGAGGAGGGGAAATCTAATTAGAATACATGAGGGACACAGATGTCCTGGGGTGACATTTTCTATCCCTAAAGTGCCTCGTGTTTTCAAAGAAAGACACTGCTGTGGAAAAGGGTTAGATAAGGATGAAACTTCAAGTGTCACTTTTTTCTTCTCTGAAGTACTTGTGTTCCCTAAAAGAAAGAACGAGGCTGTTTGTTACAATCCTGGCAGTTTCCTGAGAAGCTGCTGTTGAGTGTCTGTCCTCAGAGCCAAGCAACTGCCATCTCAGGAGCTTCAGGCAAAAGGATTATGTTTATGCTCCCTCACAGAGGTGCAGGGAGGATCAGAGACCCCCACCTGAGTATCCAGTTGCTCCCTACCTTAAATACAAGAGGGGAACTTCATCTAAGCCACTACAGGGAAGTTATGGGGAAATTTGCATCCTTGCTGGATAAAGGCTTTCCAGGTGTGGACTGTTTGGGGGCACAGGGCAGAGTGGGGGCAATTCACACCCCTGTATATACCCCTTCACCTATGTGCTGTAAGGAATCCCAATATACTGGTTCCAGGGTGAACTTGAGCAGAATCTCCACTTGGTTTATCATTGGGAACTTGATAGTGTTTTTGGTTCCCCTTGGGGAGGAATTTGAGCAATAGAAGTAATGACATGTGGCCTGCCCAAAGCTGTCATCTTCCATGGTTTCCTCTGACACTGAAATCATAGTTCTGTTCCACATAAATTCATCTGTCAATAAAATACGATAAACTTTATTATAAATTTATTAGGACATAGCTGCATGTATTTGTTTATTTATTTATGTTTATTTTTACTCCATGAGCATTAGTGTCTTGCCTGCATACACGTCCATGAGAGGGTATCAGGTCCCCTGGGACTGGAGCCACAGACAGCTGTGAGCCACCATGTGGGCGCTGGGGACTGAATCCGGTTCCTCTGGGAGAGCAGTTGGCACTCCTAACCACTGAGCCATCTCTCCAGGCCCTTATTTTTAATTTTTATTTATTTATTTATTTTTAGATAGAATTGCTCAGTGTAACAGTCCTAGCTCTCCTCGAACTCACTCTGTAGAGCAGGCTGGCCTTGAACTCACAGCAATTCAAATTCTCTGCCTCTCAAGTACTAGAATAAAAGGTGTGCACTGCCACCACCTGCTTTCCAGCCTATCTCTTGATAACGTTGTTAGGGCAATGCCAGAGCACATAACAGCTGACCTTCACCCATTCTGTTTGTTTGAAGCTAAAGGAATCAATTGCATATTCACTGGGCAGAAATGGCTGGTAGAATTAGGGCTGAGAAAAGGGCCCTGAGGTAAGAACATTGATTACTTAGAGTATTGAAAAATAAATAAGTTGAAAATAGCTGGAAGTGGGCTTCTCACTGTTGCAGGAGTTACAGATACAGAAAGAGCAGAAATAATACCACTGGAGTATTCAGTACTGCTGAACTGGAATGAGAAGTATCAATGTGGAATCATGATTTTCAAACAAACATGAACGAGAAATAAAGCTGTATGTGTGTTTGTAGGTATCTGTGTGCGCACAGATCTCCTCTAATACTATCTGCAAAGGTGATCTCACTACAACAGCATGGAGACAGTTAAGGGATTCGGTCCTTGATTTCTAAAGGAAGTCAAGTGACTTGGGAAAGTGGCTGAATCTAGAGTGACCACACAGAAACAAGATGAGCTTGGAACAACTTATGCCAGAAAGCAAGAAAATATTTGAAGAGTTAACAGAAGTCAAAAAGAAATAAGATTTAGCTTAAAGACACCTTCATTGGCAAAATATGGGATAACCAAACTTTGAAAAATAATAATAATAATAATAATTAATAATAATACATTATGTGTTATTTTCTTTTCTGTTGCAATGATAAAACACCATGACCAAGGCAACTCATATAAGGAAGAGTTTATTTGGACTCGTGGTTCTAGGAGGTGAGAGTATGACATGGCAGGAAAGCATGGCAACAAGCAACAGGCTTAACCAGGATGCGCAGGGCTCACATCCTGAACCACAAGCAGGAGGCAGAGGGAACAAACTGGGAATGGCACATAGTTTTGAAACCTCAGAGCCTGCCCTTCCCCTGCACCTAGTAACATACTTCCACCAGCAAGACTACACCTCCTAAACCTAACCAAACAGCACTACCTACCTGTCTATGAGAGGCATTCTCATTCAAGCTACTATAGATCGTAATTCATTGAAGACTCTGAGTTGATATTTGTATAAAGAGGTGATGGTTATTGCCTTAGTTAGGGTTACTATTACTGTGACAAAACACCATGACCAAAAAGCAAGTTGGGGAGGAAAGGGTTTATTTGGCTTACACTTTAACATTACTGCTCATTACTGAAGGAAGTCTGATGTTTGTTTTTGTGCTTTTGCTCTTTGGGGGGCCCACCACCCAGCTGCCAAATGAATCACATACAGAGGCTTATTCTTAATCATAAATGGCCAGCCTTAGCTTGGCTTGTTTCTTGCCAGTTTTCCTTAACTTAAATTATCCCATCTACCTTTTGCCTCTGGGCTTTTCCTGTTCTCTTACTTCTGTAAATCTTACTCTGTGGCTTGCTGGTTGTGTAGCTGCGTGGCTGTCCCCTGAAGTCCTTGTCCTTCTCTGGCTACTTCTATTTCTTCCCGGATTTCTGGATTTCTCCTCTATGTTCTCTCTGCCTGCCAGCCCTACCTATCCTTTCTCCTCTCTTGCTATTGGCCAATCAGTTCTTTATTAGACCACCAGGTGTTTTAGACAGGCACAGGAACACAGCATCACAGAGTTACACAAATGCAACATAAACAAAAGTAACACACCTTAAAATAATATTCTACAACAAAAGTCAGAATGAGAACTCAAACATGGAAGGATCCTGGAGGCAGATGATGAAGAGGCCATGAAGGGGTGCTACTTACTGGCTTGTTTCTCATGGCTTGCTTAGCCAACTTTCTTATAGAACCCAGGACCAGGAGCCCATGGATGGCACCACCCACCATGGGCTGAGCCCTTCCTTATTGATCACTAAATGAGAAAATGCCTTACAGCTGGATCTCATCAAGGTATTTCCTCAAGGCTCCTTCCTCTGATGACTCTAGCACATATCAAGTTGACACACAAAACCGACCAGTACAGATATATAGATGGAAGATGATGGATAGATAATTTACAGATAGTAAATAGATAAGTGATATCTAGCTCTACCTACAAAATTGTATCATGTGAAACAAATAATAAAAAAATGTACAAAATCACTATTTTCCAAATACTACCTTAAATTTTTAAAGGCAGTCATGGGAGCACAGACCTTTAATTCCAGTACTCAGTATTCAGAGGTAGGCAGATCTCTGTGAGGTTGAGGTCAACCTAGTCTATATAGACAGTTCCAGACTGGTCAGGGATACATAATGAAACCTTGTCTCAAAAAAAAAAAAAATATATATATATATATACATAAAATATATTATATATAATAAAATATATAAATAAAATATACAAATAAAAATATAGAAAGTATATAATTAAATATATATATAAAAGATCCATCAAAATATAATAAAACTGATAGATAAAATTTTGATGATAACAAAAATATTTACACAGTGTTAAACTATTCCTAGAATTTACTTAATTGCTTTTTAATTAATAGCTACAAAACATACTGGAATAATTTTACAATGTAGAAACATGGAAAGTACCTTTCTAAACTGATTGCTGAGACTTAAACAGCATCTAACCTGAAGCACACTGGCATCTCATACTTGCAGAAAATATCTACTGAGGAACACATATTAATTCTATCATTATTTTGCCAAAACGCATAAGTATCAAGTAAAACATGAGATTTAATCTAAACTTAGGGAATATTCCTTTTCGGGACTCTATGGGAATTTTAGGGATAAAAATCAGGGAATAATTGGCCTGTAATTTTCAAGAATATCAAGGTCATAAGGCCAAGAGAAAACTGTGGAATTTTCCCTTATTGAAGAAGACTGAAGAACCATGTTGGCTGAGTGCAGCCTGTGGGCTTCTATAGGATCCTGAGATCCACAAAACCTTGTTACCGGGAAATTGATAAAATTGAATGGGATTCAAATGTGTTAAATGGTAATATTTCTTGGTTTTAAAGGATTATCTGGGATTGTGTAGGGGAGTGACCTTGGGACTAGGAAATAATAAGTATTTGGAGGTAATGAGATAGCACAGCTAAAAGTTCGCTTCTTTAGCTTCAGAAAAATAGCAATACGTATACATCTGTATATTGCATGTGCATATGAGAAAAAAAGACAGCAACAAAGTTATAAAACATGCTCTTGGACTAGGGATGTAGCTCAGTTGGTACAGTGCTTGCCTAAGAGGGCAAGCTGGTTCACAACTATGACCCCAGCCCTTAGCAGGGGAAGGCAGGAAGATCAGAAGTTCGAGGTCATCTTCAGCTATGTAGTAGATTTGAGGTCAACTTGAGTGAGATACAGGAGGTCCTGTCACATACATACACATATGATTGCCCTTGTAACAGTATTGAAAAGTGGAGGCCTTAAGAGGTGATTATGTCCTTAAGAGGGTTAACACCTTTCCCCCTGGGCTGGATTAGTTACTACTACAGCAAGGTGCCATAAAGCTAAGTGCTTCTCGTGCTTGAGATGTCCCTACACACTTGCTTGTCCTTCTGGTTTTCTGTCTTTATGGTATGGCAACAAAGTCCTCACCAGATGTAGCCATGTGATTTGGACTTACAGTGTCTGGATCCATAAATGTCTATGCTTTATAAATTAGTTTGAATTCAATATCTTGTTATAGCGACAGAAAAGAGACAAAGACATATGGTATGCCAGAGGTCTGTGTATTCATTTTGGATGATTTTAATTCAAGTTTTATATTTAAAATCATTTTACAGTAAGAATGAATTTAAAAACTTCATTTTCTCCAGTACAGAATAAAAGAGCAAGAAAGCACAATTTAAAAAAAAAAATTGTGGACACACACAAGAAACAATGGCCCAGAGAGCTGACCAAAACATAATTCAGGGTTATAGCAAACTAAAACAAGATAAAAACACTTGTCTATTTCACACTGTTTTAGCTCCCAAGAGATGGATCTCAAAATTTGAGTTCCAAATTTATATGCGCTTTTCTCTATTTCAGTGTATTGATTCCCAGTTCCTCAGAGAATTATTTTGGCAGATGCGTCCTTTTCTAATATTTCTTAGAGAGGCACCTTCCAAATGCTCTGCCTAAGGTTTTACAAATGTTCCCAGGGTGCCACATAGATCTCCCCTATGTGAGAAAATAGAGAGATTTTTAAATTTCTAGAAAATTCTTAGACAACACCTAGTATTAGCTTGAGGTATTGTGGATGAAATTTTTTTTTTCTCCCTCTGGCATCTGGACTTAAATGTGGTAGAAAAGAAGGGCCCTATTAGCGGTGGTTTGTAGGAAGACATGGAATGTAACCTGCAAACAATCTTACCTTTCTCTGCAATCTTCTCTAATTCTGCATATTATGCTTCATGGTTTAAGTCTGAGACTATTTCTTAAACCTCTTATTAAGAAAGCAAACCTTGGTCTCAATATTTATCTGAGTTAGGAATTGCAATAAGCAACTCTGTCAGAATCTTCTAACTTTTAACATTCTTCAAAACAGTTGTGTTTGAGGAATTTAAATTGTCTCTTCTGGAATAAACTAAATACTATGTTAGAAAGATAAAAGAATTGAATCTAGGTGAAAACCTAGACTTCAGAGAATGGGGTAAGTCAATGTGATGCCAGCTCACAGCATATTTAACTTTAACTCGATGAAGTAGGTACTAAGATTACGTTCATCGTACTAAGTAGGGGAAGTCGGTTCCAGCAAGAAGAGTCGGTTGTCAAAGTTCTCAGAGTAAACAAAGGGTGAGCTAAGTTCCAAATTCAGGCCTATATGTCCCTCTTACATCAACAGGGCTTAAGAACTACCAGTCTTCTTTCTTGTTTTCATAAATCATTTAGAGTTCCCCAATTTTGCTAGCACCCAGAAGTTAAATGGAAAAGAATTCTAATTCTGTTTGCTGTTGAAGTTCATACCTGCAGATCTATCTGACATACAGTAAGATTGTGGAGAAGAAATTACAGATAGGAAAAATAGACCTTCTCTATGGTGTGTGTGGTAGTGGGGAGGACACATACACAGAGAAAGTGATGTTAATTCATAGGTGAGCTAGCACCAGTACTTTCCTGAGAGAGGATGAGTCCATTGCAGGACACAGAGGGGATGCTGTTTTGGAGTCTGGCTTAATCTAGAATCAGAAAGACTACTGTGTCTCAATCCTGGGAAGATAAACACTCAATTGCTCAATGGACAGAGACACAGCTGAAGGTTCTAGCAAGTCTACCAAGTGCCTCTCTCCTTCAACATTGTACCTGATGAAGAGGCCGCTGTAGAAAAAAGATGCTAATAAGACCCCAGAGGGGAAGGCAGTCACCCTATCATGTCCAATATAGAAGATGGGGCAGCTCCAGGGCCTGTGTGGCCTGAGGGATGGGAGCGGTTTGTGGTGGTATTCTAATTGTGCTGAAATGTGATTTTGATTGTATGTTAATAAATAAAGTTGCCAAGAGATCAGAGCTCAGAGCTAAAATCTCACCCTTCCTCCTGAGGTAAGAGAGCTATTTCCCTGTGTGTAAGTCATTTCATAGTCATTCTGCCTTCTCATTGGTTGTAAACCCAAACACCACGTGACTGCCTCGTCACTGTCTGTATGTACAGCCCCCCAGGTCTTAAAGGCATATGTCTCCAATGCTGGCTGTATCCCTGAACACACAGAGATCGATGGGATTAAAGGCGTGCGCCACCACCGCCACACTCTGTCTATGGCTCTAATAGCTCTGACCCCTGGGCAACTTTATTTATTAACATACAATCAAAATCACATTTCAGTACAATTAGAATACCACCACAGCGGTTGGCATCACAGCATCCAGCTCTGAGAGGGACAGTCTGCTCAAAAACTACAGCACAGGTGAGCAGAGCTAGCACAGTATGAAGTCACCCTGGACTAATCCCAAACCCTCAGGAACCAAGCATCTCTGTTTGAGGGGGTAGAAGCTCTAGATGTCTTTGGCTTAAACATAAAACCTTTAAGTTTCACATTTTCAGAGCCACATGGCCTAGGCATCCAAGGATGATTGAATTAGAATTAGTGAAGTTAATCTGTTTTAATAAGAATCTATTTGCTTTCTAATACTGCATTTTTAAGATTCTCTGCTTTTACTCTGTAAGTTTCTACAATAAAAGATGAGTCGTGGGGGGGGGGGGACAAACTATGATTATGTGCATTTTCCTTACCTCACAAGCATTCGAATGTTAAACTGACAAGCTGCTGTCAATCACCCTGCTCTTCTCACACATTGGTAGAAGCTTGTTCAGCTGTTTGAATAGGCCCGGTACACGACCATTACCACACTCACTCACTCAGCAAACATTTGTGGAACGAGTCCTTTGTGTCAAGTCCTTCATAAATACACTGTGAAGCTGGCGAAGACTCCCCACTTTTGAATTAGACAAGGAAACAATGAGAGGGGAACCAGACCTGGGGCTAGGGGAAGGTCACACAGGAAAGTAGAAAGGAGGCTGCTGGGAGTAGGAAGGCACCAGGGAGGGAGGTTACAGGGGGAGGTTACAGGGGGAGAACAACAAAAATGATTGCATGAAAAGGCCATAATGAAACATGCTTCTTTAAAGCTAGTGAAGAATTATTTGTAGCATGAATCTTAGAGGGTCTTATTAATAAAATCAAACCTGAGGCCAGTTATTGGGGCCAATGCTGGTAGATCAGAGAGACAGAACAAGCCACAGCTATCTCACCTTGCCAGTTCCTCAGCTGGTCCTGTTTCCTCAGACTGGAAGCCTCTGAGTCCTCATCCAGAATGAATCTCAGCCAAACTGTGTTGCTCCAAAGCCTGAATGCTTAACCAGCCAAAATCTTCTAGTTTCTGGTCCTCACGTCTTATATATCTTTCTGCTTTCTACCACCACTCCCTGGGATTAAAGGCTGGCTTTCTGGGATTAAAGGCGTGTGTCACCATGCTTGGCTATTTCCAATGTGGCCTTGAACTCACAGAGATCCAGAGGGATTTTTATCTCTGGAATGCTAGGATTAAAGGTGTGAGTGCCACCATTTTCTAGCCTTTGTATCTAGTGGCTGTCTGTTCTCTGACCCCAGATAAATTTATTGGAGTACACAATATTTTGGGGAACACAATACCACCACAATTATTTTAAAATTATTTTTTAAGCAAAGATTCCCCAGTATCATGGAGATCAGTGCTGGGAGGAGCTGGAGCTTAAAAAGTTACTTAATTTTCTGTGAAGCAAAGAAGAGGGAGAGGTGTCAGCAACAATGGCAGGCAAGGTCGAAACAGCAGGCTGGAGTGTGGAGTGAGAACAGCTTCAGGGTTTTGTCATGGGAGTCAGTCCAAATTCTTTCATCTAACCTGTTCCCAGGCTGCCTCCAAATGTATTGCCAAAAAGTCACCATAAACTTGTGCAGATGAAAATTTCAAGTGGGCATAATTTAACTGGAATGATTTAAATTATTAATTGAATCGTTTAACCTTGCATTTGATGACACGATTGAATGGTTCAATAGAGAACTCTGAAGTTGTCAAAGAGGAAAAGTCTCCTTAGAAAACTCACCCCACGGATAATGGAATTAAGACTTGAGATTTAAGTGACCAAGTTCCAAATCACAGGGCCAATAAATGGCATAAGGAGAATTGAGATAGTTGTAGCAAAATAATGTTTTGTAAACAAAATTTTCCATTCTTATACAAGTTTACTTTCCTGTTTACTATTTAATTCTTGTCCCTCATTTCTATACTGCTGCCAATTCTCTGAGTCCTTCCCTGCCTTGTTCCTCAGGTAGTGTGTGTGTGTGTGTGTGTGTGTGTGTGTGTGTGTGTGTGTGTGTGTGTGTGTATCTGTCTGTCTGTTCTTAGGAGTTTCTTCAGGGACCTGCAAACTCTGTTCCATATTTTCAGGAGAAACCCCTTGCTTATGGAGAAACTCCTCCATCACTGTCTTACATCCAAGGATGTCACACTAACAGCGATCTTCTCACTTTCTGGAGACTGGCACTGTAGAACCTGGTCCTTCGGTTGGACTTCAAAAGGAAAAAGATGCATTTTTTAACTTCAGAGCCTCCCCTATGTTCCTCCTTGCTCTATTTCAAATTCATGGCCTCTTTTTTCATTAATTGCTGTTGCATACATATATGTATAGATTCCTAAATATAACCTACTCAGTTTGTATAATGTTGCCTTGATATATGTTTTCCTGGCTTTTTTGACTGCAGATAACAAAATCTGACTTACAGTCTCAAAGAAATAGGGTCTTAAGTCTTGTCTTAAAAGCCCGGGGGTAGACGTGTGCTGCCTCTGACTCAGCAGTCCGTGGTGAGACAGGGACCTGGGTCTGGATTTCTCTTGCTGCCATTGTTCAAAGTAAGCGAGCTTTCTGCCTCCCGCATGTATAGGGCTACTGAGCTTTTAGGCTATCTACACTGGAAGGGTGTGGGAGTAGATGTGAAGATCCATTCCTCCAGCATCTCTACATCATTATTCAGGAGGGAAAAGTCTTACCTGCCAGTCCTTCTGTTACACCGAATCACATGACAGATCTGAAACCAATCACTGCATACTAATCAATCAGCCTCAAGCACTTGAAGGTGAGTTCCACCCTCCCAGAGACCCAAGTCCTTCTCCCCTTGAGTAAAACAGGAGTTTTTCAAGAGGGAAGAAATCAGAGGTAATCGGCTACCAACTCCTAAAACTCCCTGGGAAGTTGTGTTTTCTGTATCCAGTTAGCAGTTTGTACACTGTGAGAACTCTGAGCTGCATTAGCTGTGTTGTGTATGTCTTCTTACAACCCACATCACTGTCACATTAATGTCTTAGCCAGCTCTGTAGCAATCTTAACAAACACATGAGCCAGTCAGTTGAGGAGGAGGAAAGGCCACTCTAGCCACAGCTTCAGAGATTCTGCTCTATGCTGAGGGGGGCCTTGCTGCTTGGTTCTAAGGTGAGAAAAGTTCCAGTAGGATTGTGGTGGTGGCCCAGACTGCTCACCCGATGGCATCCTGGAATCAAAGTGCAGAAGAAGGGACAGGACCCCAAGGGTTTTCTAGAGCACACTCTCATTTGCATCTGGGAATAATTTTTACTCTCACTTTGTAAGGTTTCCATGGCTTCCCAATAGCACGTGGCTTGGGAACTAACCTGTGGGATTTTAGGGGACAAATCCCAAACCACACTAACTACATACCTTCGTTTTAATATATACAATATTAAGAGGAAAAATCACATGAAATAAAATGAAGAAGTGGGGTGTAAATAATGTGTGATACCACATGTGAGATGAAGCAAGGAAAGCCAAGTTCCCAAATTGGCTATATTAAGATTATTTCAAAATGTAAACTTAGCAGGCTACAAAAAAAGAGATTTATTATAATTATCCCAAAGGATACTCTACATAATACTCTATATGCTATATATACATGTGTATATGTAGGGGGTTGTGTGTGTGTGTGTGTGTGTGTGTGTGTGTGTGTGTGTGTATAATATAGGGAATTGGTGTCACAGATTGGCTCATCAGGGGACCAGAGCTTGGGTAGTCAGGAAGGCAAGGATTTGGCAAATGACAGACAGAAATTGGTATTGAAGGAGACATTCTTCAAGCAACTCTGCAATGTTATTTAGCTCCCTTCTTATTAATATTTACCAATTACAAAGAAGAAAGGAACAACCGCAGAGACACCTAGCAGATATCACCTTAATCAAGGGGTCAAGGTTAACATGAGACAAATTGAAGTCACGTTGCTGGATAGTCTGCAAAAATAAGACTATCTTGCCAAAGTGAATAACCTGCACCTAATCACGAAGAAACATAATACAAGCCTAAATGAGGGGCAGGCTACCAATTGCCTGGTCTTAGCCATCTTAAGTGTGAAGGTCATACAGGTTAGGAAGACAGGCTTGGTGACAACCTTAGCAAAGAGACTGAAACTCAATGGCAGCTAAATGCCATGCCCAATATAAGAAGGAACTGTAACAAGATCATAAAATTTAACAAGGGTCTTGGGATTATATGGGAAGAATGTACTGGTAACATTTCCTGATGGTGATATGTGTTTGTTTCCGTGTCTTACAGGAGAATGCCTTTTTAACAGAAAATATATGCCAATGTGTTCAGAGTTGATACAACAAGAACTTACTTTCAAGTAACTCAAGGGGGAAAATATGCTTTTCATTACTCTTAACAAATTTTCCATGAGCTTGAGACCATTCCAAAACAAACAAACCAAAATATATTCCTTTTCCATTCACTTGATATGCAGCAATGCCAATTCTTAGTAATGTCTGTCTAGTATTCTGCTGTGGGGCGGGCGGTAACCAGGTGTCTAAGGATGGCATTAGGTTGCTCTCAGTCTTGTGCTATTATAACTTGTGCAGCAAAGGATATTTAGGACCATGTGCTATTTTGCACACGTACTGCTTTATAAGGTAAATATGCACAGACAGGAATCACTTTAATGAAACGCTGCTACGATTTGAATGTATTCATTAAAGTTCATGTGTTGAAACTTGATTCTCGGTGCAGCTGTTTAGAGGCATGCCTAATTTGAGATGTCTGGGTCACAAGACACCGCCCTCTGTAGGTAGTTAGTACCCTATTATGTGACTGTTTGTGGTCTGGGGAGTGGCTTCCTTATAAAGGGACACGTCACCCTCTCTTCATTTCTTTATCCTACCATGAAATGACTGCAATTTAGGCCCTGGCCAAGTTGTCACCATGTGGTTTTGGAGTTTCCAGTCCCCAGAACCATCAATCAATACATTGCTGACAATTATAAATTACTGGTCTCTAGTATTCTGCTATAGCAGTGAAAAATATTAAGACTGAAACAATGTCCCAAGATGGACAGCACACAATGCAACAGGGTAAAATTCTGCCGGCAGGATTTTTAGGATGATCGATCTGGTTGAATAGTATCTCCATTCATTGATCCATCAAATCTTTTTTGTTCACACCTCTATAGCAAACTCTATATTTATTCTGGGAATATAACTGAATGAAAAGGAGGAAATGACTACTCCAAGGTATGGTCGAGAAGGGTTTTATTGTAGATATAAGGGAGAGTTCAGCCAGAGGCATCTGGGAGGGTCCAGGCTGAACCAGGCCATGAAAGAAGAGATGGGGAGAGCAAGAGAGGAAGAGAGACAAGTAAGAAAGGAAGAAGAGAGAGAGAAGAGAGAAGGCAAATGGACTAAGAGAGGAGCCCTGGACCAAAAGGCCAAGAGCAAGCCAAAAGCCAAAAGAGCACATGGCCAAAATGGCTGGTTTATATAGGAATCAGAAGCTGGGGGAAGAGAAGCAAAGCCCAGCCTCTGGGTTGGAAAGCTTTAGGGTAGGGGATGCCGTGGGGTGCTGGGAGGAGCCACAGGGGTTGAGTACACTTGTCCTCGCTTTCTTTGGGACCTGACAATAACTGTAACCCTACTTAAGACACAAAAGCTTAAGAAGTCAAGCAGGCTGGAATGAATTAATGTAATGCTTTCCAATTTAAAGTATGTCTTAATGCTGATAATTTTTTAATGGAGGTTAAAAAAATGTAATAGTCTTTTTCCACATTTTTTAAATGTGGAAACTCTTGAAAAGTAGATACTGTGGTAAATACACAGCCATCTGTGTGGCTATTAACACTGACTTTGCTGTTGTGGTGCTCATTTTCAGTCAGTCTAGGTTACAGTTTGCCACAGGGATTCCTGGATTTAAGCTTTGTCAATTGAGTCCTGAATGAGGACACTATTCCATCTTTTGTTAAAATGTATTTTTTCAAGTTTCTTTTCCCCACATATCTTCCAAAAATAATTCAGAAGCAAAAACATTCATAAAAATATTTCAGACATAAGTGGAGGCCACTGAAGACACTCACTCCAGGAAATTGATACTTAGAGAGCTGACAAATTGCTCAAATGGCCTTTTATGGATATTGATACCAGCTGTGCAGAGGAAGCTCTCCACCAAGAATTTGTCAAAAAGAGCTACAAAATAAACAACTGCAAATCTCAGTGTATCCCTACTCAGAGTACTTAAGGAATAAATAATAACAAACAATTAGGACACAATTAGAAGGAAACAAAATCTCTTAAGGTCAGGAAAATAATTCTTCTAAATCAAGGCCCTTTGGGTCGGAGTCGGAGCTGTCAGCCAAGTTCGCAAGCCAGCTATGATCTTTAAAGAGGCAAGAAAGTGTCTGGGACAGTGTTGATGGGAGCTGGGTGATGGCTTTAGATTCCAGCTGTGGTGACTTAGAGTGGAAGCCATAAGTCACTGGCTATGATTCTTTTGATTCAGGTCTGGGTAAAAAGTTGGCATAAGACTCCATCATAGAGCTAAGATGCAGACCTGAACAGTCAGAATCAAAGCTGATGATACCTGGCCAGTTTGCAGCGCTTTGCCATTTTTACATGAGGGATCACCTTGGTTAACATTTTCATTAAATTCCCAGTTGAGCCAGCATCTCCCACCATGCCTGTGCCACATCTCATACAGTACGTAAGACTTTAGGGGAAAGCCCCACAACTCCCTTTTTCACCAGGTTGTTTCCCAAGTGTTTCTTTTGGGGTGGAACTCTCTTTCCGTCAAGACCAGCTCCAGGATAACATCTACCAAGCTTGTTCTTGCTCATCACTGGCATGCCTTTGTGAGCTTATAGACCTGTGTGTATTAGGAGTAACAAGAGGAAGGTGGGGTTGCAGAAGAGCAGGAGTTAAGCCGAAAATGGGAGATGAGGCTGAGGAAGTTCTTTGGGGCCAGCTTGACAAGGCTGCTGTGCTAAAGAGCTAAGCCTAATCCTATTCTCTCTCTGTCTCTCTGTCTCTGTCTTCCTCTCTCTCTGTGTCTCTCTATCTTATCTGTCTCTGTCTCTGTCTCTGTGTGTCTCTCTGTCTCTGTCTCTGTCTTTCTCTCTGGACTGAACCAGGGCTTTGAACATGCCGAGTAAATACTATACCACTGCGTAATACTCAAAAGTGGGCTAAATCTAAAAGGCTAAAGAGTGCTTTCATAGAAGAGAGACAGGGTCTGATATTTTTATTTAGGAAGATAGTCTGCTGCAGTAAGGACCAATTAGAGTAGCAAAGCCAGAGATCCAAATACAGCCTGCCTGATGGCGCCAGATTTGTTTTGTGAGCTTTGTTCTCCTCTGTCTCTTTGAGGTCTCCATAAGCTGGTGAACCCAGCGAGGATGTTTTCAGCAGGAATCCTGGAAACTGAGTAAGCATTAGGGAATCAAGGTCTGTAGGGTATGAATGTGGGAGTCCACAAGAGCTTCCTAGTAAGATCTGAGCTTGCTTCACACAGTAGAGCTGCATTAGGGGATGGCTTGACCACATGCATGGTTGCCAGGTGTTTGGAATGTTCTGCACTTGGCTGTGCTGGGGGGAGGTCTTTTGCTCCACCCCTTGGCATTCATTTAAAAGCCCTTTAGAAGAAACAGAAGGGGCTGATGGGTTTTGACCCAGGCCCTCCCAAGGCTATCCTGTGTTTCTGTCTATCTCTCTCCTCTATATTTCTATCTAAATCTCTCATCTCTCATTCCTCAAGAGTCCCTGGGGTAAATAAATGTGGGAGCTGGCCCCCCACATATGAGTTTGGCTCTGACAGCCTGGCTTCTCCTCAGAGTTTTGTCTCTGCCCCTTTCCCTCTGTAACAGAGAAGTCAAAGGGTGACACCAGCATGTTCTAATTTATCATATTAGAGAGCGGAGAGAGATTTGAAGACTCAAATGAAGACAAAGCACACTGATAAAGGCAGTTACCACTCTCACACGTGGGCTCTGCCAGAGGCTTTCCAGTTTCTGAGTACCTCAATTTTATCCTGCAGTTATCCACTGGGAGGCTTATTAAGCCATAGACTGGGTAACTCTAATTGTGCTATCAGCCAGGGATGTGGCCAATAATTTGCATTTTTAACAAGATCCCTTGGGAGTCTATGCTGCTGGTCCTTGGGACAGACTTTGAAAAGCAGTGCCCTAATTTATTCTACCTTATCTTCCCAATAACCTGGCAGGATGGTATGGTTGCAACAAAACTGCAAACTGTCTAAAAATTAGAGAATTAAGGAAACTGCCCTCTTCCCTATGGCAACTAATAAACTGGAAATAGCCTGACTTCCACTTGCTGTTGAGTGAGAAAGTCTATGCTTCCCCCCAGCTCCTCTTCTTCCACAGCTGAGACTTCATGGAGACAACAGAGCTAAAGCTCTGAAGCTCTTCCCATCACCCAAATTGATAATAGCATCTAAGGTTATCATGCACTTCCTGGACCTTCCTGGCATTCAGTGTTTCCTTTTCTCCAGCAGCAATGCCTTTTCATCATGTCAATGCCTTGAGCTGCAGTTTCTCATTCTAGCCCTGAAGGTCGTCTGGATACTTACTGCATGTGCATTTGCTCTGACGATTCCTCTACCTTAGGTTTGGAAGGAAATACAGTGTATGAAAGGGTGGGACTCGAGTTCACCATCTGCCTGGGATGCTGTCTCCAGTGAGCCCCAGCCTCCCAGGCTAGCACTCTTCCCCAGGCGGTATAGGTGAGTGCACATGGAGCTACTTCACTGTTCTTGGGTCTTTCCAATCTTTTATAAGCATTTCCACAGGCTGAGGATGTCCTGCCCAACTCTGCTTCTCACTGTGGATCATTGAGTGTCATCATTGGTCTGTTGCTGTTGTCTACTTTCAGATGTACAGTAAGAAAGAGAATCCTCCTGAACCTTCCTTTTTTGGTTTTGAATTTTTGTTTACTTTTGATTAACAGTAATTACACATATTCATGGTTACACTATGATGTTTTGATACACGTTCAATGTAGGAGATAGTTAAAAGTCTACACTGTAGCTTGTATATGGATTTCTCTGGAACATGTAGAAGGGCAAGCAGTGCTTACCTCTGGGGAAAGTTGCTGAGCAGCTGGAGCACATGATGGAATCATTACTTTTCTGTGTATCGCCTTTGCTACTTTTACAATTTTTGCCACATGCTCATGTTACCTGCACTTCACATTTAAGAAAATATATACTTAAAATACTTAAATGTTTAAAAATACAATTGGTTCTGTTTTGGATCAAATACTAGAGATATCAGGTATCTCAGAGAATTCCAAGGCCAAATTCCTGTATTTAAGATGGTGTAACCAAACACTACTTAAAGTTACAGGATAAAGTAGTGTATTATAGAGCCAGGCATGGTATTACATGCCTTTAATCCCAGCACTTAGGAGACAGAAACAGGCAGATCTCTGAGTTCAAGGCTATCCTGGTCTACAGAGTTTCAGGACTGCCAGGGCTACACAGAAAAATTCTGTCTTGAAAAACCAATGATAATAATAATAATAAGTAGTGTCTTATACAGAGGGAAAAGGGTCTGGATTGCAATCTAATGCTCTCAGATGGCAGTACAGTGCTTTGCTCTAAAAACTTATCTCACTGATCTTCATCTTTCTTTACCATGAGGTGTAGTGTGCATGGCAAATGTTCTGGGCTCTGCTCTCCTGGTGCCAATCAGGATCTTGAAGAAGTCAACAGCACTCTTCATTCTCAGCTTCTTCATTTGTTATGATTGTTTATGTCAGTAAATCCAAGAAGCCACGCATGCTTTATCTTTCAATAATTTCCAAGAATTACAATCAGAGATGTATACTGATTTCAAAGATATTAAAAAGTGAAAAACGTGTATCTTAGAGTCATAATGACATTTACCAAAGGGTTACACACACTCCAGGGGTAGTGGGGAGAGAAAGAGGGGTCCAATGGTAACTGAAAAAAAATAAGCAAACAAAAGTTTTAAAAAATCAGGTATGCATCAAGACATTATGGATTTGAGGAGGGAAAAAAGTGGTATAGTATGGAGAAATACATATTTCAATTTTTACACAGTTTTGACCATAGATACATAAACAATTTGCACATGCTTGTAAGTAAATTAAAAACCTAACACAATAATATTGAGGTTGCTTCCCTGTAAGGTTGCACTGGTGTAAAGAAGCATAAACAAGAGATGAAAGCTGTTCTGTGTTT
Source organism: Peromyscus maniculatus bairdii (assembly GCF_049852395.1). Lineage (NCBI taxonomy): Eukaryota > Metazoa > Chordata > Mammalia > Rodentia > Cricetidae > Peromyscus > Peromyscus maniculatus. The sequence goes on along the minus strand of NC_134852.1, from coordinate 166,451,886 downwards.
AACAATAACACTGTCCGAGGAGGTGTCAGATGTGCAGTTTTAAGTTGAGCATGTAACCAGACAGTCCTGGGACCTCTCAGGTGGGACTGGGGACCGATCATCTGAAGCCAGCATCTTAGTGAAATCATAGGAGATGATCAAATAAGAGGTTTATAAAACAAGTTAACCTTAGCTGCTATGAACTCTGAGGAAACTATGGGCCCCGCTTCATCTCTTGTTGCCACAAAGACAGACAAACTCAAAAGTAATGTAGGAGAGTGTCCAGAGCACCTTCGCAGCTCCAACACCTACCTGATCAGCACAGTGTACTGGAACTGAATCTAGAAAGAGAAAATTGTTTATGGGAAGGAAATGGGCCACACCTTAGTGTCTCCAAGATGACAGGGTCCAGATAAACCTGTCCTTAACATCTTCAGAGAGGATGTGTTTGGGGAGCGGGGCACTGAAGAGGACATAGGCCATTACTTCCTTGAGGTACTGAAATAAGAAATGATGTCATTATGCTGGGTATACAGTAAGTGCTCAGTAAATGCTAGTGTTAAAACATGCTTTGTTGCACACAAAATGAAATTCAAATATTTAGACTATGTATTTTAAGTACCATCACAGTTAGATCCTGGGTCTTGAGGCTCACAACAGACCTCTTAGCAACATGCTACATACACTATGCTTTTTTTTCATGCACTGTGACTTTAAAACCGAACCCTTTTTCAACAAACTTTCTTATATATTTTGTACTCAAACACTATTTTTTCACACAGGTGATACATAACTTCCAGATATTTCTATAATACTTACACACAGTGTAACACAAAAACATTTTTCTTTTAAAGAGCAAAGCCTCCACAATTTCTTTGAGTTTCAGTCTGTCATTTTACTACATTAGATTTCTGATGTTCAATTTGCACTGAGTACATTATGGACTTCTCTAGGGAATGGAATATTTTAAGTAAATGTGAAATGCTTTGATAAATCAAAACATGTGAGTGAAATTTCTTAAAAATGTCCCAATCTGTTTTGAGACGTGAAATAAAGCTTGGTCTTTAACATAATAAAACCTATTAACCTAAAACAGCAACAGAATTTTTTTTTGAGAAGTAATGTATAAGGCATACTTTAAGAGGTTAGTTAGATAAACTACAAGGAGAAATTTGCCATAAGCTAATGGTAAAGAAACTAAAAGCTGTTAAAGTCTGTGCTATAAAATTCAAGTTAGTAACATTTATAAATTGATTGGATTCCATATGTAACTGCTATTTTATAAATTATCAATGGCATCTCTTATGATTAAAAGCCAATCATCTAAATATCATGTGATACATTGATAATAGTAGGGACCTTGGTTGGACTATTCATAGCTGTGTTTCCCACTAGAATAGTGTTTCTCATATGTGGTGATTTGAAAGAGAATGGCCCCATAGGTTCATGTTTGAATGCTTGGTCCACATGTTGGAACTGTTTGGAAAGGATTAGGAAGTATGGCCTTGTTGGAAGAGGTGTGCCACTGGAAGTGGGCTTTATGATTTCAAAAGCCTGCGCCAGGTCCAGTTTCACTCTCTGACTGTTGCCTGCAGATCAGGCTGTAGCTCATAGCAGTATCTCCAGCATCATGCCTGATTGCCTGTCACACAATCCCTGCCATGGTGATAATAGACTAGCCCTTCAAAGCTATAAGCAAGCCCACAGTTTAATGTTTTCTTCTGTCAGTTGCCTTGGTCATGATGTCTCTTCACAGCAATAGAATAGTAAATAGGATAATGTATTAGGTCACAATAAATATAGAATTTTTATTTAATTTTATTGATTATTATGTGTGTGTGCATGTGTGTGCACATGCTACAGTGCATGAGGAGTCAGAAATCAACCTTCAAGAGTCAGTTCTCTCCTTCCACCATGGATTCCAGGGATTGAGCTCCAATCATCTAGCTTATACAAAAAATTATTTTACCTACTGAGCTGTCTTGCTAGCCCATACTCTATTTTCAAATGAATGAACAATATGCCGGGATATCCAGTGATTTTACAAACCTCAATAACAACAATTCTAATACAGAAAAACATAACCTTAGGGAATAATAATCTTGTGAGCTTCCAACTTTGGTTCAGGTCAAAGAGCAATGGAACAGAGATCTGGACAGTCTCAACTCAGCTAATGAGCCAGCTCTGAGTAGCAAGTCACAGGCCTTGCCATTGAGCATCTCTGGGTTTCTGTTTTCTCACAACTAAAATAACCCATGGGAGTGGATGATTATAAAGATCCTACTAATTCTAAAATTTTATGATGACAGAAATATAAAGCCCCACATCAAAGCTTTGAGTATAATTTTCACTCACTTTTAATTGAGATGGAAGCAGAAGCTTGTAGCTAAATAACTATCAAAATTGTGGCAGTGTTGGGTTTTCTCCAACATCTATACATTATTCTTCCTATACACAGAACTAAGCTATGTTTTGCTTTATAGCAAAGTGCATACTTGTGTTCATGTTCTTGGGAAGGGGTGCAAGGGCATGAACTGTGGCTCATAAAATCTCTCCTGTGTATTCCTCTAAACTCTGGCCCTTTCAGCTGTCTCAATGGATGATGACCCCCCCCTACCACATACCCAGAGTTATTTAAGAAGCCAAGTGGCGAACATAATAAGGCTGCATCAGCCTGAATTTGCCAAACAAACATGTAAAAGAACATCTACTCTCTGGTACTTCACAAAAGTAGTAGATAACACTCCATTGGTCCCTCATTTTAGTGCACATTTTATGAGCACAAACATTAAATGCTTTGGTCCAAGACCATCTCTCCAAGGACATTTGTATAGTAAACAAACATGAAAGAGAAAGTGTCCCTCAGAAGTAAAGGAGAGATTCATTTGTTGCAGCAAAGTGCAGAAGCACAGGTCCCCCACCAAAATCACTCCCAGATGATGTCAACATCCTGCTCCACTGAACCCTACAAACACTAACTCTTCAGAGGCCTTGATCTTGGACTTCTCAACTTGTAGGACTTCAAGAAATAAATTCCTACCTCTGATAATCATCAAGTCCAAGGTATTACCCATAATGGACTAAGACAGGCATACTATTTATAAAATGTGAGTGAAAACAATGTCCCAGGTTCAGCTGAATTGTCATACTGTTCTATAATCTCATTCTGCCTCCCTAGAATCAAAATGTAAGTGAGCTTGTGAGCCTGCCCACCATTGAGGGGCTACTTACATGGTTCCACATATGCTCAGAGCTAAAAATGACTAAAAGCTGTTCTCACCAGAATAAAAACTTTTCTTTTTCTTTTGTTTCTCTCTTAACTTAGATTTGAACTCCTGTGGCCCTCGTTTCAAGGATCATCTTTCCCCCTTTTGCTCTAACTGTTCTGTGGCAGAATGTTTTCAGAGTAATAGAAGGCATATGAGATCATGTAGAAAGGTTACAAGGAGATGAGCTTTCCCAAGAATAAAAACTTAATATCAACGAAGTGACTTCCAACAATGAAAATGAAGGGAAGTCTGGCATGTGCTAATTAAGGAGTTTGAGATGTGTGAATTTGTTTCCAATTATGAGATCTGAGTCCAATAATGAATTCTTTGAACCTGTTTCCAGAGTAACATATTGGGTCCCAGAATAAAATTTCATACCAATCCTTAAACAAAATAATTTGCAACCTTTATGACATATGAGAGGAAAGTGTCAAAGGTACCCTGCATGGTCTTAATGGGGAAAAAAATAGCACATTTAAAATTATAAACATCAAGGAAAATTCACAATACAGCATGTGAAATAAAAATGAAAGGAAATGTATCTTTCTGTAATTTTAAATGTGATGGTTAGCATGAGGGTCACAAATTCAAGAGTGAATTTCCCCTTCACTCACATTTCTATTAATATTTTTTCCAGTTGTGGTAGAAACGTTTCCAAGTCTAACATCATAGTTCTTGCTAATGTGCCTCCAGAAATAGTATTAGTTTTGTCAGAGGAACTTGGAACAATGCCATGTTTGTTAGAAGATTTTGTTGCTTTTGTTTGTTTAATGTATTGGAATGGAAGAAAGGGTGATTGGTCAGAATTCTGTCACATTGTGTAAGACCAAGCTATACGTAGGAGTAGATAATAAGTACAGTAGAAAACAGATGGCATGCCCAGAGTGAACAATTGAGAGTTTAATAGACTGTACAAAGTGAGCATGGTTTGGAGAAACCGGCAAGGGAAAATGTGCTGTAGGAGGGGCTGTATGTCAAATTACTCTGATTGGTCAATAAATAAAACACTGATTGGCCAGTGGCTAGGCAGGAAGTATAGGCGGGACTAACAGAGAGGAGAAAAGAACAGAAAGGTGGAAGGAGTCACTGTCAGCCATTGCCATGACAAGAAAGAAGCATGTGAAGATGTCGGTAAGCACGAGCCACGTGGCAAGGTATAGATTTATAGAAATGGATTAATTTAAGCTATAAGAACAGTTAGCAAGAAGCCTGCCATGGCCATACAGTTTGTAAGCAATATAAGTCTCTGTGTTTACTTGGTTGGGTCTGAGCGGCTGTGGGACTGGTGGGTGACAAAGATTTGTCCTGACTGTGGCCAAGGCAGGAAAACTCTAGTTACAAAAATGCAGTGCCATGGGAGAGGGACTTGAATGTAGAAAGCTGTTGACATAAAAGGTGCAAAAGTGGAGCATTCAGTGGCACCTGGGTTGGGATGGTCTGGGAAGAACTACCAGAGGGATAGGTGTAGCTCATGAATAGTATCTGGACAGGAGGGCCTAAGGAATAGGTGCCCCACCCACACATCTCTAGTCAATTCTAATTCTAGATCTCAACCAAAGCCCACAATTGCTTGGAGGAAGGTCAGCCTCCCTGCCCAGAAAAGGGCTGGAGAGGGGCAGAACAAGAAAGTAGAAGAACACTTGTATGAGAAGCAGAGCAGGGTGTACAGCAGTGCAGGAAGGTAGCTGTGTCTCTGCAGAAAGGTTCACAAGAAGCAAGGACTTCAGGCTAATACAAGTGAAAAGAAAACAGCTCATTGCATGTTACATTCTCCTTAGGTGTGAGAGTACTGATGCTGTGTTTGCTTGGCCAAAATAAAATGGTCTAAAGCACCCTTCAGTCACGTCTGCATTAAAATTAAGGGCCACGAGTCTTAAAAATGAGAAAAACCTTATCAGACTATGATTGAAAAATCTGTCCCAATTATATTTTCCTATGGCATATTTTACATGTATTATATGTATGATTAATCAATCATCCTTAGTCTCCATAGTAACTTCCCCCCCCATAAATCTCTTTTGTGTGATGATGTTAATGATCATAACTGTTGAATGTTAAATGTGTACTCTGTGTAGAAGTTCCTAAGATGCATGCACTATTATTTTCTCTATTTTAACATTATATGAATAAAAAGCTAAGGCAAAAGTAAGTCCATTAACTTCTGCAAATCATATTGCCAAAATTTGGAGTTAGTCAATCTACAAAGACCAGAATATTAAATACGCTATTGCCTTTCTCTCTGGAAATGTATTTTATTTTACTATTGAGAAAGACAGCTGTAGCCTTCCAAATTTTTCTTGAAAGGTAATCAATAAAATATAAAACTGTCAATGATGGAGAAAAATAAGACAAAAGTCACTACAAACAAGATGCACTGAGCAGATATGGTAGTCAAGGAAGGTTCTAAATTGAGTTCAGCACACTTTTAGTTCCTGCCCTTCATGAATACTTGTTGTGGGGATATTTGTACACTGTGTGGAAATATATTGCTGTGATTGGTGTAATAATAAGTTGAACAGCCAATAGCTGGGCAGGAGGTTTAGGTGGGACTTCATGCCAAGAGAGAAAGGAGGAGGAATCTAGGCGTGCAACAGAGACATGAGGAGACCAAGAGAAAGCAGGATGGGCGGTATGTGACAGAACGTAGATTAATAAAAATGGGTTAATTTAAGTGATAAGAGATAGTTAAAAAACAAGCCTAAGCTAAGACTAAGCTTTCATAATTAGTAAGTCTCCATGTTGTTATTTGGGAGCTGGCTGGCAGGACAGAGAAAGACTCATTTCAAATATTCTGTGTTCTGTGTCTTTCCATTTGGTCTTTGGATATTTGTCATTCCTTATCCTTAGTGGTTGTTGCAAATACTTAAAATACAAACAATTTTGAAGTATCTGTCTTAATGCCTCATATTCAAAGATCTAACATAACAGCATTGTCGTAGGCCTTGAACTCATTCTATGCCCGTTTGTTCAGTAACATGTTACAAAGTATGATGGAATTGCCCAATGTGAGTATAGCCACTGTGTCAGTCAATACACTCTGACTGTTACTCTAATATGTTAAGGTATTTTTTATAAAACATGGTGACCAAACACAGTTTTGTTTTGTTTTGGTTTGGTTTTTTGTTTTGTTTGTTTGGTTGGTTGGTTTTTTGTTTTTTGGAATTTTTTTTTTTTTTTTTTTTTGTAGACAAATTTCACCAACTCTCAGCCAATTCTGTTTCCTCAAACTGGAAGCCTCTGAGTCCTCATCTGAATAGATCTCAGCTGAACTACTGCTAAAAGACTAAAAGCTTAAAAAGCCTGAAAGCCTCTAGTTCCTGGTCTTCATTCCTTATATACCCTTCTGCTTCCTGCCATCACTTCCTGGGATTAAAGGCATGTGTCTTTCCCAAGCAAGACATGAGATCTCAAGTGCTGGGATTAAAGGTGTGTGCTACCACACCTGGCTCTGTTCCTAGTATGGTCTTGAACTCACAGAGAACAGATGGGTCTCTGCCTCCCAAGTGATAGGATTAAAGGTGTGTGTGCCACCATTTTCTGGCCTCTATGTCTAATCTAGTGGCTTTTCTATTCTCTGACCCTCAGATAAGTTTATTAGGTTATACAATATATCAACCACATTTTTTATATTACTGTATGCCAATGCTTAACCTATAAATACCTAAATAATACTGTCACTCTTCTTTGGAATATCAATTATACCTAAACCAGCCTTCCCAACAGAACAAAATGCCTTTCTATCTCTGGACTGAGGGGCTTATTTTTCTACTTATTTGATGATAATTCAAATAATATGTAAAAGTAGAATATTTTAGGCAGTTAATGAATGATCCATTAAAGCTTGGACAAAAAAAGGTTGGTCATGAAATTAAAATACTTATGCAAATGATAAATTACGGTTAACAGTCAAGACTCAATTATCCATCATATTCACAAGCATGAAGATGGGGAAGTTGTTTCAAACTTCCTAAAACATTGGCTGATTCATAGTTTAATCATCTAGCAGAAGAGATGAGGAAGAATTTGTTGCCTCATAGTTCATCTGATTTGTCTGTGGCAGTATGGCAATCTCTACTGGGATAGAAATGTGGACTGTTGCCTAACAGGATCAGTCTTTTTATGGCTCACATCTTTACTACATGCTAGAAGAGACTTTATTTGCTCCAGATCTAGACTTTGGAAGGAACTCTCCATAGTGGTCACTGTTGTACCTGCCTTTCTGGCATCTCTTGTCTTTTCCCCTTAGGTTTCAGTATTTTCAATGTCCTTTGTGGAGTTCTCTTCTCCCAACCTCAGATCATGTTGTTTAAGATGACTCATGTGATCTATGCTTATACTACTGAAACACCGAAATTTCTTGGCCATGCTGATTGGTCAGAGATAAACATAAGAGCTTAGGCATCCCATCAACAAAATTGCATCTGTTTGTGTGCATTGATTGATCTGGAAGTTGGTATAAATCCAAGCTAATCTAATCAAAGGGTTGATTATAAGTCTTGAGTAAATATGAAAATATTTGCTCCTAACATGACTGACACTAAATATGATATAATCAATCTTTGAACTAAAGGAAACTCACACAGAGTTTAAGAATAAAGTCCATGAATATAATGGACATAAAGCAGAGAATCTGATTTGAGGTCCTGGTCAAAGCTTCCCTGAAGATATAAGCAAGAAATTTTTAGGGCATTAGTCAGTTTTTTTCTTCTGTTTGCTTAAATTAGTTTGAAGTAGTTTTATTTTTTCCATCTGCATAAGAAAGTTCTAGATAATGCATTTCCATCTACTGTCACTTTCTAGGTCTAGAAAAATCTCTCTATTGATTTCCCTTTTGGTCTAGCACTGTTGTGTTGAAGAAAACTGAACAATACATCTCTGGTGTTTAGCTTGAAGAACATGACCAGTTCTCTGCCTTAACTTGGCCGCATCTGACTTGTGATGTAGCAGTGTGAAGCCAGTTGAGAGAGAGGAGAAAGAAGCTTAATATAGGAAGTGGTCGCCAGGCAGTGGTGGCACATGCCTTTAATCCCAGCACTTGGGAGGCAGAGCCAGCAGGATCTCTGTGAGTTCAAGGCCAGCCTGGTCTACAGAGTGAGATCCTGGACAGGCACCAAAACTACACAGAGAAACCTTGTCTTGAAAAAAACCAAAAAAGAAAAAAAAAAAAAAGATAGGAAGTGGTCAAGATGTTGTGGTCTGCTTGGGGAAAAGACAGGTCTCGTGGCTAAGAATAGGACATTACAATCATTTCTAAAATCAGAAGTAAAATAAATAGAAAATATTAGAGACACAAAACAAATATTTTAGAAGCATAATTCTTGGAAATTATTGTGGGTCAAAGGTAAGTTTCCCTCCATCCTTTGGCTTTTGAACTTAGAGGGTGGTACAGAGAGTTAGCCATGTGGTTAGGGCACCAGAGCTCATGTCTGAGAGCAACCAGGCTAAATCCTACCTGGTGAGGGAATGTACGCCACAACCAAACAAACCAACCCTGTTTATATTTACTCAAGAAAACAGATTGTCCCTGGCTGAGCCCACAAGCCCTTCATTAGTTTTAATTGGAGGAGGCAGAAGTTGGGAAACAAGGTAGCAGCCAGCAGGTGCCACCCACCTTCCAGTCCCAGGTTAAGATTGAATGCTTTGGCCTGGAGACCAACTTAGACCTGGTGTTAAACTTACCACTAACTACCTGTATGATCTTAAGCAAATGCTTACATACTCTTTTATTTTCACCCACAAACTAGTTCTCCCTTTAGATTATAATTTTGAGCATTAATTGACAAATGAGTGCCCAGTGCTTGGCACAAAGCATTCAGTAAATGCTTTTCACCCTGCCCTGCATCCCTACACTGGGATCAGCTGGATATACCTTTCCTGTATATTCCCAGTGCTTTCAATATCTGTATAGTCTCTTTTGTTCCTTTATGTTTCACTGCTGAAACGCTACCCATCCATTAGCATTTAATTCAAAACTCACTGCTTCTTGATGCCTTACTCTCAGCTAGATGCAATCTTTCCTTTGACTCTGGCTCTTTGTATCAGATAGAAACCACATTCAGGGCAGTGCTTCTTAATCCTGGCTGCATATTAGAACCACTTGGAAATCTATTAAAAATATTGATGCCTGGGCCCCAATCCCAGAAATTCAGATTTAATTGGTCTGGGGTGAGGCTCAAGCACCAATATATTTATAAAGCTCCCCAGGTGATTCAACTGTGCAGCCAAGATTTAGAGTTACTGATGGGTGAATGAGTACACTCTTAAATAATGTTTATCAATGAATTCAAGCTAGGATATTAATGGCTTAAAGTTTTAATAGACTAATCTTTAGAATACTTGCATTTTTATTAAAATCAATGCAATACTATGATCCAAGAACACAAAAGTAAATAAGATTTTTTTAAAAATGTCTAGTCTAAAGGAATGAATCATAATTTAACTAGATGGATACAGGTAGAATTGTTAACATAGTCTATGATATATGGGTGGTACTCTGTATCATATGTCTGAGGTACATTAGAAGTACAGAGAGGTAAAAGATGTGTCAGAAAAGACAGAAAGGTGACTTCAAAATGGGAATGACATTGAACTGAATATTGAAAATGTTAAGGTGTTCCTATTCATACACTTTCCTAACAGAGTAAATAAAAACACAGTGAAAAGATGCTAAGCATCAGGGAGCTATTTTCCAAATCTCATCACATATTACACTATTGGGTTTGGTGGACCAGCTCCTAGCTTGCATTGAGAAGAAGAAAGAGTTGCCTTCCAAACCCAATGCATAGGAATAATGGGTGTGATAAAGTTTTTGAACTGCTGTAAGAGAAACTGGAATGACCTGAGATTTTTATTATCCCATTGTCTAGGTATTCTCCAGGTGTCAATTTCAGTGTCATGGACTTGCTTTGTCCAAGGGCTATGGCTGATGTCAGTCCCTGGATTCATGGGTTCCCATGCCTCCCACTGTCAGAAGCATGTTGAGTGGCCTTCATTAGGCCTGGTCAACTCCTAGGGAAAAAAACAAAACAAAACACTAAGATGAGATGTGGAATAAGGCATAAGATAGCTGATTAACCTAGGTTGGGACAGGTGCCCATCTCTTGGTAATCACTATGGTCGGGGAAATAGAGTCTACAGGAGTTTTCTGCTTCTATTCTAGTAAGATCTGTGGTTAAAATAGGAACTTCTTAGAAGACAGGATGTGTGTGCTGCTTATTAAAAAAGCAAGAGTGTTGAGAAAATCTAAGTGATAAAGAGATCTCTTGGCCACCACCTTTTTAAAATACTCTCTCCTATTATTTACATAATTTCCCAAGTGATTCTGTTGAGTGCAAAAATATCTGCAGTTCTCAACTCTGCCCACTAGCCATAATATTTACTGTATGGCCTTGTAGCAACTTCCATCAAGAGGTGGAGCTACGCTGGGCACCATTACATGTGCCTATAACATCAGCTACTCAAGAAGCTGAGGCAGGAGGATACTAAACTCAAAGCCAGCATGAGCTAAATATTGAAACACTCATCTCCAAAATGTTTAATTTCAAAAGAAAAAAAGGCGGAGCCTATTTCCTCACATCCTATGTGACTTGCTATGGTCAGCAGAATAGGATACAAGAGATTAATTGTGGAGTAAATCTGAGCTGAGATTTCAAGAGGTCCTACATGTTTTTCCTTCTTTCAAAACCCTGCCACCAACATCAGAACAAGCCCAAGCTGGTCTGTGGGGGAGGAAAGATAACGTAGGCAGAGCCAGATGGTTCTAGATGAGTCTATTCTAGACCAGTCAGCCACCAGCCAAACCACCAGTTGAGTCACAGACCTATGAATAAGCTCAGCCAAGATCAGCCAAGCCTGGCCAAGACTAGAACTGCCCAACCAAGCCACAAACTCAAGAGCGAAAGAAAAAGATTGTTGTTTTAAGCTACTGGATCTTGTGGTTGCATGTTAACAGAATTTTTGTGGAAATAGATAACCAATATAGCCACGGATTTACAAAACAGAATAATCCCACATCTAACCACAGATATAATCATTCTACCTCAATGCTACTAGTGTAACATCCAGAATCAGAGGGTGGTCTGAGCCCATCCACAGCATGCAAACGAGATTCTTCTGTCACTTAACAGTTAATGCTGGTATAAAGTTACTATGATCACAGTCAAAACTTCTCACTTAGAAATGGGGAAAAGAGAGGACCCAAGTTACTACTGATTCTTACTCCCATGTGCTCCAATGTACTTTGTACTTTTGTGAGCTCTCGTGCTCTGTTCTCTCTCTCTCTCTCTCTCTCTCTCTCTCTCTCTCTCTCTCTCTCTCTCTCTCTCTCTCTCTCTGTGTGTGTGTGTGTGTGTGTGTGTGTGTGTGTGTGTTTGTGTGTGTGTGGCCTTGGCAAGAAGGTAATTCCATTATTCCCATCCACACAAAAAAGTATCCAGCTTGATGGGAATAATAAGATAAATGATGGCTTTAGTAGGTGTCATTGGCATCAGAGTGTTGAATCATTTTCCTGGCAATACATTGAGCTCTTTAATTGGCCAATCTGGAAACTCAGCTTCTGCCAGCTGGGCAGTTTTCCTCCTCCATTTTCTTCAGCGGCAACAGGAAGACAGAGGAAATGGAGTTGGGGAATTTTCACAGCCCTCTTGCTTTCTACAGTGGGTTCAAGAAAACTTGGAGGGCTCTGGATTTCCTTGGGGCTTAAGCAAGTCCTGGCTCCTGTATTCAGGTTTGGGATTTCTCTTGCAACATCACAAACCACTAGTCATCATTGCCAGAAATGTAGTCCAGCTAAATATCCCCCACACTCTTTCGCTTGTAGCCTCTGTTTCCTCTGGTTTTAGTTTAATGAACTGGATCTTTTTCTCTCTTGTGTGGTTGGGAGGTGGGTAAAGGAAGTAGACAAAACTAACCTCTTTCCTAACCCTAGGTAAGGACTAGGGGAAGCAAGTCAGATTAGACTTCTTAATTTTTCAGGCTTTTCCCTGGAATTCCATATCACCTTGCACTGAGAAACAGATTCTCACAATTTGACTGAAATACCAGCTCTTCGGCAGTATAAAAACCACTCCCGACAGATGGAAATGGCTCTGTTTGACAATATCTCTCTTCTCTCACGGGGATGCTTTCCAAATGGGTGAAGTTCACCTCTTATTGTAGCATCGTACAGAATGTCCTAAGAGGAAGGCCTCGCAAGCCACTACCGTGACATTTCCTACCACATCCTTCAGAACTTTAGCTTGATGGATGACGTGTGGTTTGAATTCCAAGATACCACAGGCTAGAGTTTAAGCAAATGACATCTAATCTGTGGAACCAGTCCAGATTGGAACTATAAGTTTTGAAGGCTGTTTCCAGAAGCAGGGTGCTCTTTCTAGAACATGTATATTCTGTGTAAATACAACAAATCCCTGAGCACAGCTCCATATGGAAGACTGCCCTAGAACTGCCAGCTGGGCTGCATGAAGAGTGGCATTGAGAGCAACCCCAGGCCATGTCCAGGTAGTATGTAAGAGAAGCACTTGACTAGTCAGTCCCATCTGCTAAGGTGAAGGGGTGACAGAGTAACATGATATGGGTCATCTTTTAGCACTGTTGTTCTATACAAATTTAGCTGAAGATGAGGTCTGTTATGTGGCTTTGTCTTTATAGAATGAGAATTTAAAAGTTTATAAGCATTTGAAATAAAATCCAGAAAGAATCTAATGAAAAATAGTCACCTTAACCTCCCAACAGAATACCTTCACTTTTCAGAAAACAAATTCACTTGTATATAAAAGCCAATCCTTTTCGTTTATATTCAAATATGCCACAGCCATTCCCAGCTGAAATTGTCACATAGACACACATATTTTTCTTTTTAAATAAAAACTCAGATAATAGTCATATTCCATAAAAGCAATCTCAATGTTTTGAGGCTCAGGAATACCTACTCTGCCTGAATCTGTTTGATAAAGATCAGATACACTTTGAAACTGTTAAAATCATAATAAAAGTTACATTTACTGTTTTGCACTTTGAAAACTGTAGTTGTGGATGGGTATGTTTTGTTTACCACTATGCATTTTCATATTTTTGGAGACTTAGCCTTGACCACCTTCTTTCCAGAGTCTTCTAATCTCGTGGGCCCATTGTCTCCAGACCACACTTTAATAAAGTAATAGTTCTAGCAGCCCATCCTCAAAGACAAGAGGGCCTGGTGGAGGCTCCAATCCCACATGTGTGGGCATGTGAGAAGGTCTAACAGAATCTGATGTTTGCTCCTAGATGATGGGGTCTTGAATATGGGCAGAAGTTAGCTGTGGCAGCAGATTTGGCCTGGGTCTTAGTAGAGACTATGACGGCAGCAGTGTCCAGTCCATGGGACAAGAAACATAGCCAGTGCTCAACAAAAAATTGCTGAAAAAACTGCCCTTGGTTTCTGTACTTTAATGAACTACATGCTTATCCCATTGCTCCAGACAATGTGTCCGAGCTCAAGTCAGGAAGTGCTATGCCGGTTAATCCTGTTCTCCTTGATGAAGGAGGTAAAATCTTTCCTGGAAACCATCATCCAGAAACACAAAGGAAGTTCTATTAATAAAGAATAGATGAATGGATATTGCCTAGACAGCTAATGATGTCTCCAACTAGGAAAAGGAATAGCAACAAGGCAAGAACTCTGGTCTTCTGACAGACATCCTGGGAGTCTAGACTAAGGAAACTGGAGCCCTGCCTAATAAACATGAGCCCTAATCTGGAGGGCCAAGGCCCTCTGCTCCAGGCCAAGCTTAAGTGTCCCTGCAGAGGATCAGCTCAGCTTGCGACTCAGGCCCTATATCCAGATACAAGTGTGTAACCTCTGAAGGGGGCAGACAGAAACCAGAATCACTGCAGCTCACCAAGACTTTCCAATCGAGCAGGCTTCCCCTGAAGCCAAAGATGGTCCTAACTGTTCAGAATTAAAGGCTCAAGTTTATGATGTATTTCCCCACATGTTTCCAGTGTAGCCAGGATTCTTGCTGAGTCCTCTGCTAACTGTCTCCTAAGGGCTGCCCCAGGCTCCTGATCTGGCTCCAGCCTGTTCTTTCAGGATAGACTCTCCCATAAGGCCCCACTAACCCAGCCATGACCCTTACCCCTCTAACCTTTCTCTGAGTCCACATCCTCTGACCACAAGAACTAAACAGTTCCATGCTCTGGCCCACAAAGGCTCCAAACACTGGGCCTGAGGAGTAGCTAATTGGTTTTTTACAAGGCTCAGATAATCCAGACATTTAAATATTGATGTTCACTTCTGGGTAGCTATAAACACAAAAGGAGGAAAGAGCATGTGTAACCACTTCCTCTCATTCATCTCACCATGATAATGGCCTTCAGTCAATAAGCCCAGCTTCATAAAGAGGAGAGTAATTCAAATTCAAAGGGAAGATCCAATGCGCTCTGTCATCATGACCCAAGGGTCCGTCCATTTGATGTCACTTGCTCTGCTTACCCAGCGCCTACACACCTACACATACACAAGTGCACACACAGATTTGGAGGCAGGAGGAGAACTAGAGGAATCCTGATCCCGAGCTGAAGAAAGGACCAAGCAGATGGTGCAGATCAAGGCTGGAAGGCCATGGGGTCATCAGTGAGGAAGATACACATGGACCCTTACGATGCAATGGAAAGACCACAGCGCTGACATACCCAAAAGAATCCACACTCCTGTTTCTATTTCTCTCTCAATCTGCTAAGCCTCTCCAGTCCTTCTCTGCTTGCTTGGCATACTGATTTTAAACACACTTCTCTGTGTATCTGACATCTGCTTATCTTTTTCTCATTTTAGATTATTTTTTGAAAAGGTCCATTGAGAAGCAGACATTAATTTGTTGCAGTGCTGAAACTTCTGTTGTCACTTGTATCTGGCAGTTATGATTAAAGGTTTATAATCCACTGACATACCTGCTTGCTTCTAAACCAGGGTCAAGGAATAGCATAAAGACGTCACATAGCAATCTTAATAATAGCACTATCCTTTGGTTCAATGAAAACACCATTAATATCACAGTGACGCTCACAGAATCACAGTTTGTTGACTTATGCATAATTGAAAGTTGATCTGCCTTGCACAGACTTTCATGTTAATGGATACCTTATGTTATATTGATGCAGGTTCTGCCATTATCACTCTTGAGATTCTATCCTTCTTGAGGGTAGTACCTTCATTACCCTGAGGCCAGGAGTCACATATTCACTTATATTACCAACAGATATTGACAAAAGCGGTTTCTTCCATTTTCCTATGAACTAATAAATACCTACCTGGGCAACAGGGATAAAAGAACATCACTGGGTTTAACAATCTGGGAGACATTATCCTCTCTACAGTTTCTCTATATCGACACCCAGCCTGCTTAAGTGAAGTGTTCAGCCTTAGATTTCTACCTTTGTTCCCAATTTTTGCTCAACATTGCCTCCGGGTATTGTTGGTAAAGTGGGAAGGGAGGGGCTTATGGAGCTTTGTGGTAACAGTGAAAAGACAGTCCTCAGAGAAGCAGAGTTTGCTATGGATGCTTGTGGGATCTACTGCAGAAGATTCCTGGGCTGGGGAGCTAATGACCAAAGAGGCAAAGTGTCTCTCCTTCAAGGAGGGTCTGCTGTGGATTGATCAGGGGGCTGGTCATTTTGATCATTGTTATCCATCCCTCTGATGGTTGAGCTCTGTATTTGTCCTTGCTTATACTGAGGACTCTGAATGGACCCTGATCCGCCAGTTTTCAACTGCTGCTCTAACACAGTGACTGTCCTTCTAAGCAGTCTTTGGAAGCCCCAAACTCCTTATAACTTCTGGGTCTCATTCCTGCAAGAGAAAAATAGTCAGCAGTTCAGTAGACCCGCCTGCTGCCCCACCCCTACCTTGGGTGTGCATGTAAATTTATGTTAACAAGGCCATTCCTGGCCCAGACAGCCTACAGGAGACCCATGCAGACAGGAGTGTGGAAGTCCACTCTTTTTCTCCCCAACTTAATGCATTTCACTCAATTAATAATGGTACTAGTTAGTTATACCTGTGTTCTGTGTTTGGAAGCTCTGACACACCCTGATTCATCTCATCTGAGACATGGGAAAGTAGGCAAATATGTACCTATGAAGTCAGCAGAGTGACTCATGTTCCCAAGAAGTGTTGGCCCCAAGAGGGAAAATGGTGGCCTGTCTGTAACTGGCTTCCCTCTTCCCTAAATCCCTGCATCACTAGCTCTGAGTCTAGTGATGCAAGAGGAACAGGCTATGGGCTTTTTTGTTTCTTGGTATCCAGTCTTCAAATTTCACCATCTAGCTTCTCCTCTGTATCTTGTTGACTGAACCTAACTCTCAATGTGATGGTTTTGATAAGTGTTTTGCTTTGGAAGCACGATTTCAAAGAATACTGTAACCCATGACAAAATTGTCTTTTGTACTTAGAATTTGAATTCTAAGCTCTTCTTAAAAATAATTTATAATCATTGATGTAACAATCCTTAACTTCTGAAATTTTGGATGACTGACAAAATAAGGAGGAATTCAGCTTTAAAAACTTCATTTTGGAGTGGGGAGATGGTTCCGGGGTGAAGTGCTTGCTGCACAAGCATGAGAGCATGAGTTCCAGCCTCAGAATCTACGCAAAAAGCGAGGCAAGGTAATGTGCACCTGTAATCCCAGCACAGGGAGGAGAGACAGGAGGGTACTGGGGGCCTCTTGGCCAACCAGTCTACCAGCTTCCATTCAGTGAGGGACATTGTCTCAAAAAACAAGGTAGAAAGTAATTAGCATAAGATAGCTGTTGACATTTGGCCTCTACATACACATTCAGACACCTGCACACATGTACATACACCTTCACAACTCTCTCAACTCTGTCTCTCTCTGCATTTCTCTGTCTCTGTCTCTCCCTCTTTGTCTCTCTCTCTCTCTCTCTCACACACACACACAATACAAGTCAAACAACAAAATATCAGAGTATGTGAAAC
The DNA here is from genome assembly GCF_049852395.1 of Peromyscus maniculatus bairdii. Lineage (NCBI taxonomy): Eukaryota > Metazoa > Chordata > Mammalia > Rodentia > Cricetidae > Peromyscus > Peromyscus maniculatus. Next base: position 166,434,668 of record NC_134852.1, on the reverse strand, counting down.
TCTACAAACAAAACAAAAACCCATAAAAAACTACTTAACAAAGTAGATTGCTTTTGAAGATTTATTTTTTATTTTATGTGTATAAGTGATTTGCCTACTTGTATGTCTAGATGTATACCACATTACTACATGCATACCTGGTGTTCATGGAGGTCAGAAGAAGGTATTGGATCCTTTGGTACTAGAGCTGTAGTTATGAGTCACCATGTAAGTGCTAGGAACTGAACCTGGGTCCTCTGTAAGAGCAAAAAGTTCTCTTAACTATGGAGCCATCTCTCCAGTCCAACACAGTAGTTTTTTTGTTTGTTTGTTTGTTTTTTTAATCATACCACAAGGCCTATCATGAAGCAATGTGCAGAATGGACAGAAAGTAAGTCCTAGCTGAGAAACAAAAGATAAACATATCTCTGCTTATCCTCTCATTTTCTTTAGGAAGTTAGAAAGCAGACTTTCTATCATTGCCTTTCTTGGGAATCTCCTACAAACCTAAATCAGCTCTTGTTTTCAAGGTATCCACCATGGATGATGATTTAGTAGTAGACCTCTTCACTATTTTCAAATTAATAATATCTTTCCCATGGAATGTAACCCTGGAGCCCTATACACTTTTGGATTCTTTAGGTAGCAATCTTTGACAAAGAATGAACATTTGATTCTGTTTTGCTATACCAGTATTAATATCTCATAGGCAGAACTGAAGTTACACAAGAAAATGGATGTTATATACAAAGATGACATTTTTTTAGCAGTATTTTGGAGCAGGCCAAAAGAGAAAGCCAAGGAGCAGGTCTTGTAGTGTAGAAGTTTTGTGTGCTACTGAAGTTTTCTGCTCTTTGTGGTTTTCTTTAAGAAGAAACTCTGGGCCTGGAAATGCAGGCCTATGATCCCACTACTCTGGAGGATAAGGCAGGAAGACTGAACCTAAGCTCAAATCTTACCTGGTCTGCAGAGTGAGTTTAAGGCCAATTTCGGAACTTAGTGAGACCCTGTTTCAAGATGAAAATTTAAAAGCTGGGAAGGTGGTTGATCTGGTGATAATTACAGGAATAACAAATTGCTTTCTGGTTGGATTTAAGGAACATTGCATAGGAGGAAACTTGCCTGGTGCTGTAATACTGGCCAAGAACCCATGGCCAGGGTAGTCATAAGCCTTCGGGGAGGATCTGCTATAACTATTTTGCTAAGTAGGCATAATATCAAACTATGGAATAGCCTTCTAAATACTTACATCTATCGATTAGTGTAGCACTCAGCCCTCATGAAAGAAGCTTTTTTGTTGTTCAGAGCATGGCCGTTAATACAACTGGTCCAAGTGTAAAGAATAAGTGGTTTCTGAGTGCTCGGTTCTAAATAGGACATCGGTACATCGGTACCACAATCTACCCCTAAGGTTCAGGGAACATCTTGGCAGATGGGAGAGGTAGATTGTAAGAGCCTGAGATTGGAGAGGACTGCAGTAAAACCATGACTTCTGGACATAGCATGGCTGGTCCACTCAGGAACTCACAGTCGTTTGTGGCTGCCTGCATAAGACCTGTACAAGATCAAGCTGTCAACATATCAGCGTGGATGAAGATCAGGAGGCACCACATCTACCTGAAGAGCTATTGGCAATAGGTGGTTTCTAGTCGTGGAGAGAGTCATTTTTCCTCAGGAGTGTGACCCATGTTGTTTACCCATGGTCTTGTGGGTGGTTCTATACACATGCACATGAGGCAGCACCATTGGACTCAACGGGCTATTTTTCTAAAACAGTCTGGAGACAGAGTTCAGCTCAGTGCTAAACTGCTTGCTGTGTGTGTGTGTGTGTGTGTGTGTGTGTGTGTGTGTGTGTGTGTGTGTAAGGGCCAATGCTAAATTCCCTACATCACAGAAGCAGAAAAACAAGCAACCAAACAAGCAAAAGAACAAGAAAAAAAAAAAAAAAAAAAAAAAAAAAAAAAACAAGCCTCCTGAGATTCCCGATGCAGTAACTAGCTGGGCTTGCCTTTCCAGGAAGTAGCCACTTAGAGTAGTATGAGTGTCTCACAAGGCTCAACTTCCGCCTACAAGCCTCAGGACACTGACAACAAAATCTCAACATGGTTCTTAAATTGGCTAGTCGATGTATGATTGTGGAAGATTTCAGAAGAGAACAGAATAGGACTGTCTAGATTTGTAAAGTACAAAAATCTTTCAAGATGATATGGACTTTTCCTTCCCATCATGTCTTCAAGCCTCACTATCGTATGTATTTTCAGGTGCAAAGCTTTAATCATGCAGCTTACATTTAAAATAGATTATGTGGAAGTGGGTGTAGTAGTGCATGTATGTAGTATCGGTATGTACTTTGCGGGAAGCAGGAGGATGGCAAGTTGAAGGCCAGATTGGGCTACATAGCAAAATCTTAAAACAAGCGAAAATAAAATAAAGTGAAAAGAAACAAAAAAAAGATGCTTGGGCAGGCCAGATACCTTTAATGATTCGTTTCGACATGTGTTTATCTGTACCACATTGGTGGCAAAATTGTGTGTGTGTGTGTGTGTGTGTGTGTGTGTGTGTGTGTGTGTGTGTCTGTGTGTCTGTGTATTGGGGGTGTTTCAATGACTCTAATAAGCCTGACTTCAACATAGAAGTTGTCAAGGGTGGAGGCGAGCAAACTGCTAAAGTCCACATCACAGACGTTACTTTTAGATATTGGTAGTAAGCTAACCCATCCCCAATGTCAGTTTTGCAAATTGATGGTGAAGATCCTGAAATAAATAAACATTTTTAGTTAAATGGCTGTCACACGTGCTAGAAGAGGGTCCTCTCCTTTGTGGTCACTCTGAATGGCTTCCTCTGGTTGCAAATGCAATGTAGCATTTCCTCATCCATTTCCCCCTCTGTTTGCAATACTTCCTGCATTTCCAACCAGCAGGTTAATAGGATGCAGAGCAGAAAAAGGGCCAGAGAATCTGTTGGTTACAGTCTACTTACTGAGGCTGTGGCTCTGATACTACATGCTGAAGTCAGGGAAAAGTCACCACCCAAACATAATCCAAGGGAAATGCAAGCTGATGTAGCACAAAGATGCTTTGTTTAAGAACGGCAGAAATTTCTAGCAACTATCTGGGGAAAAAATATGCAGGATGGGAGGGAATGTAATCAAATAACAAAACAAACCCAAACTAAAAGAGAATCTTTATAAACCAGCACAAGGCCACTTTGTTTTTAAGTGCACACAATGAATTTTAAAGATCTTTGTTCAGAAGGAAATAAAGTATTATGAAGGACTGACACATTTGATGGATGGATGGTTTCTAAAAAACCACATTATCAATTACTTTTTTCATGTTTGGCTCCAGTCCAGTAATTTTTATTTGAACAAGCCACATGCTAGCATGGTTTTGATTGCAGGAAGTGCCTGGCTGCTGTTAAAGGGTACTGTTTCACTGATGGGCTTATCTCTGCTGTCCCCCCCTCCTCCCCTTGCTGATGGGACTCTGATATGAAAGGCACAGCTTCAGTTGTTATAAACAGTCTAGGATTGTTTGCTGGACCGGCCCTTGTTTTGCTTGCAGCCTTCTGTGGTACAATCCAGAGGACAATTCAGCAGCGTTTCAGAAAACAAACACTTGAATTCAGCTTGTATCTGTCCTTAACTCAGATATGAAATTTCAATGCTGCTCCTGCTTGTGTTTCATAAGTCTACGTTGGTTAGCAAAAACACTTGCGGATATTATATTCTTTAAAAAATTCAGGATTATTCTCTCAAGTGAATGTTGCTGAGAAACAAAAAATGGGGGAGGGGGGCTTAATGGAGCTGTCAACCTAAAGTGTCTGAAAAGTTCTTTTCAAACAATACAGTCACTTGTTCTAGCTTTTTTTGTCTTTTTATCTTACCAAAACAAACATGTTAGAACACTGTTTATTAGTACAACATAAGAAATATAGCTAATTGAATGATAGTTTTACATACTAAGTATTTTTTGCCCCTCTTTGACTAAAGAAAGATTTGAGAATGAACATCAGTGGACAGGAAGTCGCCCATGAAATAACTGCTTGACACATTCAGGGGTATGCCAGTATTATTTGGTCATGGCTTCATGATTGTACTGTTTGCACATAACCATGCCAGAAACTTATACTGTTTCTAAATTCCCAGAGTTATCATGGAAACTCGGTACTTACTTAAGTAAGCATCCTAGTTCTTTCTGTATTTTAAACACTAATTTTAGTGATTATTCCTCTGCTGAGAATTAAAACACAAAATGATGATTTAGAGAATGGGCCATTTGATTATTCATCAGTACATGAAAACAATTTGAATGAATTAGAATTTAATTTCGTTCAATCGAAGAAATATATATTTAGAACCATTTGTTGATTTACTCTTCATATGGCAATTCTAAAAGATCTCACTGCATGAATACCCAAAATACATTAAGCTGGATGTGATGGTGCATGCCTGGAATCCTAGTATTTGGGAGACTACAGCCAGAGGTTAGTAAATTCAAGGTCTTCCAGGACTACCTAGCAATATTCAGGGCAGCCTAGGATATCTAGTAAGACCCTGTCTCCAAAAGCAAAACAAAATATATTATTAATCACAACTTAATCCTTTAAAGCAAAATAAACCAAATGATTTATGTATGTGTGTGTATGGTATATGTGTGCTTGTGTGCCCATGTATATATAAGATTTGGGTGCATATATGCATGCATATGTATCGAGACCCGAGGTCAATGTTGAATGTCCTCCTTTATCCCTCTCCACCTTACTGTCTTTGATAGAGTCTTTCACTGAAGCTGGAGACTGGCTGCTAGATAACTGGCCAATGAGCACTGGGATCTACCTGTCTCCAGCTACCTAGCACTGGAATTAAAGGCAAGTTTACCATGCCCAGCTTCCTCAGATGGGTCCTCACGCTGTGCAGCAAGCACTTCAACCACTGAGCCAACACCCAGCTCCCAATATTTTTTAAAAAATCGAAATAATGTACAAAAACCAGGTGTGGAAGCATATGCCTTCAAATCCTAGCACTCTAGAGGCAGAGACAGGTAGATCTGAGTTCAAAGGCAGCTTGGTGTACACAGTTTTAGACCAGTCAGGACTGCAGTTTGAGACAGTCTCAAAAACAAAAATTATATACAAAATGTCTTGTTCCTTTCTGGCACAGAAGAGAGTAGTATGGAAAACAACAAAATAAACCTTGTAGAAAATAGTCTTGGATTTGTATCTGACTGGGCAGTTTGCTAATTGGGTAAAGTTGTACAAGACAGAAAATCTGTCCCAATTCCATAGATTTACTTTTAAAAGGAAAATGAGAGGTAAGTTAAGACATTACATTCAATCCTTTATTTTATTTATTTATTTACTTGTTTTAGTGCTAGAAATTGAACCTTGGATCTCACATGCTGCAGGTAAACATTCTGCCACTGAGTTATATTCCTAGTTCTCTTTTTACTTTTCTTTCTTTTTTAATTTTGAGGCAGGGTCTCATCAAGTTGCCCAGGTTGGGTTTCAATTTATTTGTAGCCTAGATAAGCCTTGAACTTGCAAGTCCTCCTGTCTCAGCCTCTTACGTAAGTGAGATTATTGCTTGCCAAGTTCTTGACACACTCTCAGAGACTTGGACCTGACTGGGACAATGAAGGAATGAAGAAAAGACAGACATACAGACACACTTGCAGAAAGGGTCTGGTGGACTGGGCTTTCTTGTGGCAAAACTGCAGGACCCAAGAGCTCAGAGTGTTTATTATAGAGTTGAACAGGGATGGGGGAAGGAAGTGTATGCTCATGAATACAGCTGGCATGGAGGCAGGGTTATTACATACAGATAAAGGATGAGGCAAGGTTTATGGCATACAGCTTGATCAAGGGGACAGATTTAGCTAATCTAGGTAGGATGAGTCTCTGTTGGGGGAGCAGTCTTTAGGCCATAGCCATTGGGGAGAATGCTATAGTGGACATTTTCAGCACACACTATCAACACCTACACATGGATCAGAGCTTTGTCATTACCCTCTGAGGCTCATGGCAGGAGAGTGGAGATGGGGAGGTTTTGCCATTCTGCCATTGGTCCATTGGTCTGAAGTTCTAGGATCCCTGACATAGCCATGCCCATATCAACAATACACATCCACTAAAGACTTCATTTATTCAAGTATTCCTACACTCCTTACCTGTACCACCAACCCTCACATTTAGTCATTGCCATACCGGTGCTTTGTAGACTCAATGAATGTTAGGGCTAACATAGCTAGGGAAAATATAGGTCCTTTGCAAGGGATAGCAGAACACAGTGAGGCCAAAATCCTAAGACATCAGAACTGTTTGAAACAAAATCACATGTCCCTTTTTATTACTATTTAAATTTCCATTGAATTGACTAGTTAATACTTCATTTGGAAACCCTTCTTCCTTTAGCGATGGCTTGAGATGATTTTGGCTTTAATAATTAGTAAAGTTCTAGTTGTGTATGCAATAGCTTTACAGATAATAATGTTTTAATTAGTTACTTGACACAGCATTGATAAATTTTCCTAAGCATTGCATAAATAATTAGAAAAATGTATGTGACTAACATACACATGCAACAAAAATCTAGTTTTCTCCAACTTTCAAAACTGGTGTTAAATACAGTCCTTTATATCAAATTATTATAAACGTTTCACCCTCAAACTGATGAGAAACATAGTTAGCATTAATTTTGTTAGTAAGTAGTTAGTGTGTAGCTCTAGCTTAGCATGGATCTCTGTACGTTGACTAGTCTTTACAAACTGATTCACTTAGTGTTTTGAGGGAAAATTGTTGTAGAATAGATTGTTATATAGCAATCTAAATGTTACAAACAAAAGGTCTCTAAATTGAACTTGAAGTAAGTAACTGACAATTCTTTTATCTTTCCACTGTCTTATTAAAGTATATCTATACATGACCATTGCCATCATAATAATTTTCCAAGTGATTAGTTGTCTAGAAAATTTAAAGAACCCAAGATTCTCCAAGGAGTTAAAAATAAACTTTCTTTTCTAGAAATTGTAAGTTTTCTTAAGCTGGTAAAGGAAAATATTGTCCGCATAGTGTAGTCTACATAGTCTACATACATATTTAGGTCCTCCATGAACATCATTCTTACAGATTATATGATTATTTCCATCATGTCTTTTCTCTTCAAAGCCTTAATTTCCCTCTTTCAATTCTCATTGGATAAATTACCAAAGGTACCTTGCCTTGAGTTTCAAACTGAGACTGAGTGGGTTTTCTTCATCTTTTTTTTGTAGATGTTGCAAAAAGTCAGATTGAGAAATCTATCCTAAGCTCTAAAATACTCTGCATGGGAACAACTGTATCAGGAAATGAATGCCAATCACACTGTCTATGGATTTCCTTGGGGGAAGGTGAATGGGCAAGTTGTTCCATTGCATAGTGGCATCTGCCATTGAGCAAGTAGAAGAAGTAGAGATAATAATCATAGGATAGAGGTAGTAAGTATTACACTCTCCCTGCTTGTCTTTTTGACTTGTGATTCCCTCCACCATCTGCATCTTCAGTAGAGAATGTTCATCACGTACAGCCTGTGTCAGAGTTAATAAGAAGAGGGGGGAAAAGGCCAAAATGGCATTCTGATGTGAAAATGGAAAGATGAGCTATAAGCACACAATGAAGACCAGGCTTTCATCAAAAAGAAGAAATTACAGTGGGCAATGATTCCAAGGAACGGAAATCTCCAAGGATCCCTGAAGATGCTAAGAAGGATATTGGGCTTCTGATCATATATGAATTGATGGTGAGGCATCAATCTTGTTCATAGCTATTAAAACAAGAACTCTAGCAGGCTGGAAGATGAGGACACCCAATTAGCTAGCATTTGAGCTATGCAAATAATGCCTTCCCATATACTTTTAAATGTAAATACCTAGGTCATTAATGCCTGATTCTTCTATGTGGCTGTACAGATAAATTTAAATTGTGGAGTCTGTTTTGTTGCTCTGTAGTACTAGGGCTTAAACTTGGGGCCTCACATACACCAGACAATCATTCTACTACCCAGATAAACCCCTAGTCCAAATTGTGAAGTTCACATGTCCTTGTTTGTAAGCATGCACATGAACCAAGCTGGTCACTCTCCTCTGAGTTATGGTTTCCATTTTGGTAAGCCAATCACAATTGCCATTTTCTCTACTTAACAGTTTTATAAGGAAACCCTTCAGAGAGCACAAAGCAATAAAATTATTGTACAGCATTACTAAAGGGCAGCTTTAGTAAACTGGAAAGAAGTGAATTCTAAAAGTTCAATCTTTATTTCCAGTTTGTTGCTTACTACAGTTGCATACTAAGAGACTATTGATTTGACAGCTCAGTTTGCTAGGGTGTAAAATGGGTGTTTTAAGACCTATCTATCTCTTGGTATTTTTGTATACTGATATATAACAAAAGATGATGGAACTCTATAAACACTTGTGATCTATACAATAGTTATTTTTCTTAAAGACATGTGTTTAATAGAAACCTGTAATATATACTGGGAAAATGACTTAACTTTTAGGATCACATAGGCTCTTTCAGAGAACCCAAGTTCTGTTTCTAGCTCCTGTGTTGAATGAATCACAACTGCCTGCAACTATAGCTCCAGGGTATCTGGCACCTTCCTCTGGCCTAGGTAGGCCTTATGTTATGTAGTCAGAAATTTTCCTGTGTCCCACCTGGTCCTGCAGCTGCTCAGACCCAAGTAAACACACAGAAGCTTATATTATTTACAAACTGTATAGTCTATGGCAGGCCTCTTGTTAGCTAGCTCTTATATCTGAAATTAACCCATAACGATTAATCTATATATCACTTTACCTGTGTACCATTACATGTTGCTCCTTAGGCAGCTGGCTTGCATTTCTTCCCTTCTGCCTTTATTTTTCCTGTCTATCTGCTTGTATTTCCTGCCTGCCTCTAAGCTGCCTTGCCATTGGCCAATACAGCTTTATTTATCAACCAATCAGAGTAATTCATATTTAGAGCATACAGAAAGACAACCCACAGCATATGTAGGCACCTGTACACTCCCCCCCTCTCTCTCCCACACACATATATGTATATATGTATACACATATGCATATACACTTAATTAAAAATAAAAATAAATCCTTAAAAGGTAGACTAAAAGCATTTAAATTTTATTCTATGTGAAACCAAGCAAGGAAGGAAGAAGGCAGCTCTATGAATGAAAATTTCCTAGAGTGTCAAAGCCTTTTCTCAATGTAGTAGTGCAACGAGATGAGAAATACTATGATTGGTGGCTCATTCATATTCTTTTACAGGGACTGCTGTTAAAGGAAGTCATGTGATTTATCAGAATTGTCCTAAGCAGTAGAATATTGAGAACAAGTATTGAACTGAATGATGGCAGTGGGAGTTTGCATACTACTGGCATTATGATTACAGATCCTTACAGTTTAGATTACTTTGTGAAGCAGTCACTTTTCAATAAGTGTCTGAAGCCATATCCCCCCAATCCACATTCCAGTACTCCTTGGGCAATTTTAAAAGATGGGCAGAAAACATAATCAAGTTTAGCAAATGGTCTTGAATAAACGTCTCTCCATGTTAAGAATTCGACTTCAGGGGCACGGCTTTAAACCATCACTTGGAAGGCAGAGCCAAGCAAATCTCTGTGAGATCGTGGCCAGCCTGGTCTACAGAGCTAGATCCAGGACAGGCATCAGAAACCCTGTCTCAACAACACAACACAAAACAAACAAACAAACAAAAAAAAAGGAATTCAACTTCAAGGTGATGTTTTTAGAAGTGCCAATGCTTATATCTAGGTAGAAAAAGATGTAGAGATCACATATATGTCCTTTATGGAAAGACTCCCTATAGATGTGATCAGAAAGGTTTAAAGTTGAGTAGATTATAGGAAATCAAGAAATGGGCTACTGACAGAGGCAAAGCTAGAGAGGACATCCATTAATTACTTTCTTGTATAGAATGATGTCATGTTTAACTGTTCTTTCCTACACCTATCCCATTCTCAAACTGCCAATTTCAGAAAGTAAATATGCAATTTTTCTCCTGTAAACTCTGCCCTGCAGGTTGTTGCGATAGTTAGCGAGAGCAGGAGCCTGTGTGAAGGCTCCATGATCAGCTGCGCAGGTGTGAACCCTGCTGTTTCTCTGAAAGCCTGAGTACAGCTTCAGCACCATTCATCTCCCTTGAATCTCACTTATCAAGCCTTCAGACACTCTATGCAGAGTTACAGAGAAGCGGGCGGGTGCTTCCACTGGCTGTGGGAATACTCAGTTTCTGCTTTTGCCCTGAGGCAACAGCAACACCCACATTCCAGCAATAAAACATATGTTTAAAAAGGCTTAAACCAGGCCGGTGAGCTGAGTACTATTTAAATTGCCTACTTGAATTGAATATGAACTTGTGGAATTAGGGTTTATTCAAGGCATGCTATAAGGAGGCAGGGGACCGGAGCTCTGATGTCCAATGTTTTCAAGTTGTATGACCGTGGGCAAGTACTTGTTTGGGGTCTCATCGCTTAACCTTTAAAGTAAAAATAACTCGACAAAATAGAACAGTTTCTTCAAGGTTCCTTCTAGATTCAAGGAAAATAATGATAATGTGAGTTTTTCTCCAGGAAGAGATAATTTTGGATGATGTATTTCTCATATCTGACTTGCTTGATCAGCATAGAGTGAAGTAAATCTACAGTTCTCTGCCTTGGTTGGTAAAAATTCTAGGGTCTCCTCCTTCAGATTTCAGAACTATTGTTGATTTAAGATATGTCTACTGCCGATAGTTTTATCATCCCCACACACTCAGCCATTGGGTTCAAAGTACCCCAACAATGCTGACCTTTTTCAAAAGGAGAAAGATATTTCTTGATCTGCATGTGAGCCTGGTTCACTGGTCCACTCCTTATTCAAAGTAAAAACCAAATGACCTTTCCTCATCACACCAAGACAACTTTGGTGGTACCTCTGCCCCTAGCAGAGAGAAGGGCCTTAGTTACTCACAAACTAAGAGTGATCTTAAGAGGTTCAATTAATACAACAGTTCAGTGAAGAATGAAGAATCCTCTTTTTTCCCCCAAAGTCTCCTCAGTATCTGTGTACATTTCTCTATCCCATTTCCAGACCACCCCCTTCCCTGCAAAAAGAAAAACAAGGTTCACTTGCCTTTTATCCACTAAGAAGGAGCATCCCAACCCAAAGGTAGCTCTTGGTCTCCATCACTCAACACAATGGCAACTGGCAAAGGCAAAGCTCTAGCTCCCCAGAGAAACTACAAGTCCTGCCCTCTCTGAGACACCGAAGGACTAAGTTCTTTCAAATAATAATACTGTGTTGTCATCTCCATCTTGTCGTTGATGAAAGGGTGTTGACCAGTCAACGAACACTATTGCTGATCTAGAAATGTTCTCCATCACCCTCACTGTTTCACTTGACATTCAAAGCAGACCTTGCATTTTTGAATTGCCTGTCAGTCATTGGTGGATGAAACAATGGCACAGCCATAGGTGTGTATGTGTGTGTGTGTGTGTGTGTGTGTGTGTGTGTGTGTGTGTGTGTAGTACGTTTCCAAAATCAACCACCTCACGGTGAATGTAACAGCCAACTTGTTCTTGACATTGAGGTCTCTGCTTAAGCATTGTTTCTTCCAGGAAGGCTTCCCATCTGATGTTGTCCCATCTCCCCAGGTATTGGGATTCCCTCCCACTTCATTTCTTTTCATAGCTTTTGCCCCTCCTCCACATCATGCTCCAACAGAGAAATGTAAACTCTAACAGAGAAGTTGTTTACTGTCAGCGTGGGTTCAATTAGAAGAGAAATATAAAGTAATTTGAACGAGTAAAGTTCACTATAAAAAAATTATTACCCACAATAAGGAGTCAGAGAAAAGTGATTGGTAAAAGCGACAAGACTCTCTCTCATCAGTGTCTTTCAAACTTTTTCTACCTGGTAATCCTTTTTGCTAGAGAAATTCTGGGCAACCTTGGGTCAAAAGGTACATTAAGTAGGTATACACATCAAACATTTACTGGTGATAAATCAAAAAGAAATTTGTTTTTAAATAACTCACTGATGTATAAATATAATCATTAAAGATGAAAGGACATTTGCATACTAATGAGATGGAAGTGCTTATTTATTTTTATACAAAGAATTAAATCCCAACTGAATATTTGATGCTGCTGCAGGACACTTCAACATTTTCAGAGTTGACAGATACTATGAATATAATCATCAATTCAGAGAGTACCACTTTGCATAAACACATAGAATAAAATGGCAGAAGTATGTTTAGGGCCACCTCGGAAATTGTTGGAGATTCTGTCCTAATCTCAAGCCAAAATTCATTGAATGATTTTTTTATGAAGCTCAAGTCAGCAATTCAAACAGCAATTTTAAAAATCAAACATTCTAACACAATCCTATCCAAAGACATACTAATTTGATACTTACATGCGGAAGAATAGTGGTAGGAAAATATTAAAAGTCTGTTTTCTATAATTAAATTATTTTTCCATAAGAGCGGAAAACTTGGTACGTACACTAAAAACACTGAGATTCATAACTTACAGTAGTCTAGACTCTGAGCCAAGGTGTTCCAGTCATCTTTCAGTGATGCTGAATAGCATGGTAGCATGTGTTTGTGTGTTCAGAACCGAGGAACACTGGGCCAGAAAAACCTCTGATTCATTATACATTTGATTTTGAATTAAATTTTGGTTATGTGTTCAGAATTTTTTAAACTGTAGCTAGTGTGTGTATGTGTTGTCATATAGGGCCCTAGAACATACAAAACAGGTATAAAGTGAAGTCCTCACCCTCCCGCAACCAATGAAAAGGAATTGTTCCTGCAAGACCCTGGAAGACTCGAGGACTTAGAACTGGACCTTGCTGGAGAAACTGTTGTAGCTGTTGATTCCACCTGGAAACCTGCTTTCTCTAACGTACCAGAAGTCCACACATCAGCATCTGCTGAAGATGCATCTTTTGCAGTGTTAGGAGGAACTGCTGAGAGAGGAACATGCTCAGACACTTGCTCCAAACCACCTAACTGTGGACGGGAGGAAGCTGCTGGCTGCTGCTGCCTCCTGCTCCTTGTTCTTTGGGGAATGACCCTGCACACACACTGGACTAGGAGGCAAACTTCTTTGTCTTGGAATCTCTCCAGGGCCCTCTATTGATGAACCTGTTCTCTCAGCTGGAAAATATTTAAAGGGTCCAGATTCACTTTTACTGAGCAGACAAAGAAGGTAAAAGTTAGACTACGGGCAATAAATCAGTAATAGCCATGTTTGTTGTTAAGTTCTCTTATTTTGGCATTTATACTCAATAGGTATGTCGTGAAATAATAAATGATTTATAGCCTTTAACCTTAGTAAAAAGTGTTCTTGGCCTGGCATCTGTCACTTTTGAGATTGGACCCTGCTAGGCATGGCTTTTATACACCAATGGTGCCACCAAAGCCACCTCATATGAGATCTCTGGAGTCTCCCACTGTATGGTAGAACAAAATAAGCCCCTAAATCATTTGGAGACTGGTTCAACAGTGAAAAGACAGAGACGCACAGGTAGGGCAGCGTAGGAGATATGATCAACAGGAGCACCACTCACTGTGCTGGGGGCAGAGTAGGAGATGTGTCATCTCACTGGGCATCTGTCAGAGGCACGCTACAAATTATGTAGATCCGACCTAAGGCCAAAATGTAACACATATACACAGACTGCAGTCGAAAAGTGTACTTAAAAAGAAGAAACACCCCGTTTTCTCCAGCCACTTTTCTGTTGACATAAACTGTTGAGAGAGGTTAAGAGAAAGGTCTCTACTACAAGCTGATATTTCCTATGAACAAAGTTTCTTTCCCCCCTGACCCTTTCAATAGCCCTTCAGGCTCTGGTATTAAACTTCTTGTTCCCTGTCCTGGGAACTGACTGCATGGAATTGCAGCAAGTTGGATCCAAATGATATGGCAGCTTTCTATACTGAGAACACAGGGCTTGGATTTGCCAAGGCCATCAACAAGCATTTACTGAGCACCAGCTACATGCCAGGCATCATCCAGGGCATTTGGAGCATAGCCCTGACTAACCAAGTCCCAGGTCCCATGGAACTTACTGCCATTTTGACTGAAATAGAGAAAGAACGTGGAACTTCCCACAGAGACAACGAGGTAATAAGCCACTAAAAAGTTCTAGTGAAAGCAAGTAAGCAACCTCAGAAAGATGTTGGCTGTTCATGTTCTGAGACTCGGTGTCCTAATGCAGATACAGCATCACTCAAGCCTTCTGAGAACATTTCACAACACTGCTATACAATAGAGTCGGCGATCACTTCAGAAAATAATTTAGGACCGGCAAGATAGCTCAACAGGTAAATGCACTTGCCGACCAAGCGGGAGCTTGATCCTCGGGGCTTGTGAACTAACACACACACACACACTCTCTCTCCTCCCTCCCTCCCTTCCCCCAAATAAATGAGTAAAAATTCTCAAATTCTTTTGGAAGCAAGGTTAAAAAACAGGCAAAAAAGAAACATATTTTGCTTAACTGATATTTAAAAATGTAATCCCAATATGCAATCATTATCGAGCTATTTTCTTTTTTTATCCCCTCACGTCAAAATCCCGTCTTTATGTGAATGTATAGCTATTTTATTCTAGATTGGCCACATTTTAATAGTTGGGTGTAGGACAGAGGCAAGTCCTTCATCGTCTTATTTTGGAAATGAAGAAAATTATCTGCAGAATGGAAGCATTCTATGAGCTTCAGTTCTGGATTTTTAGTAACCATTGCCCCAGGGTCCTCAGTGACCAGTGCACAGGAGTCCCAACGAACGCCTTGAGTTGGACATTAAGCTACTGATTTCCTTTTCCGAGGAAAGCGTTATTATTACTAAAAATGGTTTTCCCACTTTTGTTGAACCAACAGCACATTATTAGCCGGTACCTCGAGTTACAGTGGGACTCGGAAATAAATGTCCCAAACGCAACGACCATGGTTATAATCCTGCTTGACTTTTTCCGAATTACCCTGATTGCCCACAGGTCAGAGGTTTCTTAACGCAGCTTGCAAGCTCTCGCACACCCTCTGAGCCTCAAAACTGCCACGAGCTGCCTTCCCCGGGCCCTGACCCTCTTCCCCAGGCCATCTTGGGCCCTCTTTCAAACCCGGGACGAACTTGACTTATGCCACCCAAGACAGGGAACGCCAGAGTTGGCCGGCTGGCCGGGAGGCCCCGAGACCGGCCCAGTGCACGCCTCCCGGCTGTGTCTCTAAACCGGGCCGACCGCGTCCGCGCTCACGCGGAAAATTATGCCGACTCCAGCAGCGCGTAAAATGGATGTGAACCGCACGGAGTGGGATCAGCGCGATCCTCCCTCTCTTGTCTCAACAGGGGTTTCGGCACGTTGCACAAGGCCGAGCTTGTCTCTTTACCGAGACATCGGGCCCTAATTAGTGCGCACCCCGGCGCGGCCGCCTAGCCCGGGCTCTGCGTCGGGCGAGAGACGAGCCTCGGAGGGCGTCTTCGGACCGGCCTGCAGGCTCACCGCCCGCCATCGCCGCCGAAACCTGCTTCTAAAGATGCAGCCAGGGCAGCAGCGACAGCAGCAGCCGCGGCTCGCCACCCCACGTTACTTTGATTGACAGCTGAACAAATGTTTCCGCGGTTCGAACGCTCGCGCTAGGGAACGGCGGCCAGGGCGAGGCTCCGCCCCGGGCGGGCCGCTCCGCCACGCCCCCGCCAGCACCAATCCTTTGCACTCATTGGTCGGAACTCCTCGTCACGCCCTGCCCCCACGTGGGTCCGGCCTGTCCGACCCCGCCCTCCTGGCTTGCCATTTGTCAGCGGTGAAATGATGGGCAGTAACACAGAACGGCGATTAATGTTCAGCCACCTCCGATTGGTTGGTGCGGCGCCCTCGCGCCGCGGGAGGGCGGAGCGCCCGGAGAGCGCCGCCGAGCGCGCGCGGGGCTAGCTGGAGACTGTAGTCAATCTGGCCGCATCCACGGCCACTGTAGCCTCACGAGGACTACATCTCCCGGGATGCTCCACGGGCCCTCCGCGGATGGTCGTGAATATGTATCAGAATGTTAATGATTAGCTGCTGCTAAATTTGGTCAAAGAAGTCACCTACACAGAGCGCGTTGTTAGAGCCGTTCCGAGCGGGCGTTCGGCTGTTGGCTGCCTTCTTCCCCCCTTCTTACACACTCGTGTATTATTTTGAGGTGGTGTTCGCGGAGTTTGAAAGAGAATTTTAAAAAGCCGCAAGCGTTTCGCTCTTTTATTTTTATAATCCCCTTCAATTTGGGGCTAAAAAAACAGGAAGGAAGAAAAGGAAATGAAATGTGGTAAAAGAAGCTAAAAGGTGCCTTTTAAAAGATCGTTGCTGTGAAGTGAAAAATCTCCAGAGAACCCCCAAGCGCCGCGAGACCTCTTCCGAACCAAAGGAGTTTGCGCTCGCTCTCAGGGAAGAAGCGACCATTCATTCCGCGGAATAGCAGCCAATTAAAAGACAAATAAAAAAAAGTTTGGAGTGGGGCGCGAGCGAGCGGGCGGGCGGCGCTCGGCGGGCGCGGGGCTCGGCGGGCGCAGGACGGACGGTGCCCGCCGCCCTCAGTGACGCCCGCGGGGAATGCGGAGCCGGCCGCCCGCGCCCAGCCGCCGCGCCTGCCTGCCGCCCGCGTCACGCGAGACCCGCAGGCCCGGGACGCCGCCGCGGGGCCCTCGAAGCGGATGAGCCGTGCGCCCCTGCCCGGCGCAGCCAACTAAAGCGGCGTGGATGATTCGCGACCTGAGCAAGATGTACCCGCAGACGCGCCACCCGGTGAGTGGCGCCGCGCCCGCCGCCCTGTCCGCGGCCGGCCGCTCCGAGGGTGCGGGAGGCGACCGACTTGTAGCCATTTTCTTATTGTTGTCTCTGAAGCCCCGGGAAGCCGCGCGCCGCCGCTCTCCGCCCGCGCCGCTCTCCCGAGGGGGCGAGCCGGGCGGCGCGAGTCTGCGGGGCGGAGGGCGCGGGCGGCCGCAGGCCGGACTCGCTCAGCTTGCTGACGGCGGCCCGACGCCATGGCGCGGCTGCCCCCGACGGGCCACTTTCGATTCCGGGTAGGGAGGGATGGGTGCGCGGGTCCGGGGGTTCGGGGCTTCGGGGGTGCGCGGCTTCGGGGGTGCGCGCGGGGAGGGGGGGGCAGGCTGAGGAGCAGGTCTAGGGAGCTGAGGGAGGCCGCCTGGAGGTACCCGGACCCCTGCGGGGGAGCGAGAGGCGGGAGCGGCGCGATGACCGACCCCCCCCCAACACCACCACCGCGGGCTGTCCCCCCCACACCTGCGATGTGGGCTAATTAAATATTTTATTGTTGTTCTTTAGGCACCGCATCAGCCTGCTCAACCCTTCAAATTTACAATTTCCGAATCCTGTGATCGGATTAAGGAAGAGTTTCAGTTTTTACAGGCTCAATACCACAGGTAACGATATTGACTTTAGCTGATCCTCTTGTTTGCTTAGCTCTTGTCTACCCCCCCACACACAAACACCACCCCCTTCGACTCCAACCCCCCCCCCCACGAAGGTATTACCATTTCTTTTTTTTTTTTTTTTTTTCCTGTGGGCAGAAAAGGCAAGTCAGGGCCTCTTTTCCCTTCAGGCAGGTGTAAAGAAATTAAGCGTTTTCTTCTCCTGTAAACAGAAAAGGAAGCGGAACAATCGAAACAGAGGAGACTTGGAAAACGCTGAGGCCAAACTTTCGATATTGATTTATTGGGTCAGGAGAATGGAAGGTTGGGAAGATTCTGGGGCCTTTTGACTTCTGGGTCCTTTATTACTCTGCTTGAGCCCTTCCTTCTGCCATTCCATGGCATAGCTTGAGAGCCAGGGGAAGTAAGCAGTGAGCCATTTCATTACTTTTATTAAAAAAGAAAACAGAAAAAAAAACACAATGCTTTTGTCCTCGAGGCTCTTAGACTTGGAGTGCTTTTGGAACATACTTGTTTTATTGGATCCTTAATGATGCAGAATTCTTAATGCATAAATTCAAGAACCCAAACAAGCTGCTGGACCAGATCAACACCCTCCCACCCCCATGGTATTCAACTTACCTGTATTTTTTGGAGGGAAAACAACATCATTTATAAGATTGTTTTGATTCTGATTTTCATTAATCTTGTAAAGGTAAAATCTCCCCTGCAGCATTTTCGTGGACTTAGTTTTGCTTTTATATATAAAATTACTATTGATGTTTATTTTCATGTTTTAGTAAGTGAATGTAGTGAAGAATATTCAGTTCTGGATGAAGTTGCAGAATTAAATTGGCAAGAGGGTTTATTTCTTTCAAACATAAAGCCCTCTTTCCCAACCCCCACAGTTTATCCTTATTGAAAAGGCAAGACCAGGCTGGTTCTTGTCGCTCATTTCTCTCTTCCCTTTCATTAGTAAAGTGCTGTTTAATATCATTGGATTGACAATAGGAGGTGATGATTTGGAGGAAGGGATGTGGATTTTGGAGTTGAAGGATGTTAAGTTAAGTTCTACACTGTACTTAGATGGTTTTATGTCTTGAATAGTCTGAAGCTGGAATGTGAGAAACTGGCCAGTGAGAAGACAGAGATGCAGCGGCATTATGTCATGGTAAGAAAACTGTGTCACAGATTCAAAGTGCTCATTAGCCTGGGATACTGAAAGCAAGAATACGATTTAAATTGCTGGAGGCTGCAGGAGACATCACAGTGGCCCTGCCAGTGTTGTTGAGGTTGTGGGTATGTGTCCATTAGCAACCTGTAATTCTAGGTTGTTATAACTTGGCTTTGACAACCAGCTTTGATTTAAATTTTCAAAAGTTCAGATGCGTGGGGTATAATTTTCTTTGCTTTGTTTTTACAGAGTGAAAAAAAATGGGGGAAAATCCTCATTTTTTTGTTTAGTCACAAGCAAAATGTTTTTGTTAGTGGTTTTCTTTGTTGTTTTATTGCTCTTGCTCCAATTGTAACCAGACAGTTTTTCTATACACTCTTAAAATTAGATGTGTTTTGTGCCTTTTAATTAATGATTTGGACAGGAAAAGACACCAGATCCCTTTTCAGAAAATTTCCCATTCATCATGCTACTCTTTATATTTTTGTGTGTATGCTTTCAATTTCAATAGTGTTATTTTGGTTCTTAGGAGTGTTGATTTGAGCTGCCAGATTTTCTGTATGGTAGTTATACTCCCATTCGGACAAAATCAAATCTATGTTTACAGAAGTATTATGAAGCATTTTTATGATTCAGAAGTATATTTTGTATTGAAAGAACTTGCAGAGTGACTCATTAATTAGTTTTCTATCGAGTTCTTCTGCTTTGCATCTGTAAGTAGTACATTAGAACCGAAAACTGAACTCTAAGGTAACATCACCTTTTTTAACAGTTCTTTCAGAACATCAATCAGCATTTGTGAGATATTTCCACTGTGCTTAGGAATTAAGAGTCATATAAAACCAAATTTTCATGAGACTTTTTCAATTCATTTGCATATGATGTTGAAAAGACAATTGGAAATGTTAAGAATGCTGAGTTTTAACATTAATTGTCTTAGTTTTCTGAGTTTTTCTCTTGGGCTGTGTCTTAGGGTGGCTTCTAGTTTTTTTAGAAATAGTTAATTGAGTATCCTTTTTATTTATTGACCCAGATATTGTGGATATTTTGGTTAAGGTAAGGCCTTTGTATTGGTTGCTTTGTTTTCGGTATACTTGGTCATTTTGAGCAAACTAGAGAGATTATTTGAAAGGTACAGATTTAATTGCTTTTCCTTCTTTGACAGTATTATGAAATGTCGTATGGGTTGAACATAGAAATGCACAAACAGGTAAGTTATTTCTTTATAATCATTTTAAGTAACAGTAATACATGTCATGTACTTAGAAATTTGTCTGTTTTGTGATTTTTCTTTTGTACATTTGTCATTTCTATTTTATTTTATTTTATTTTAAAAGACTATTTTAAAAGACTGGGGATGAGTGAGAAGGTTAGTTTTCCTCATGTGGTTCCTCATGTTCCATATTATCCTAACTTTTAATAATTTAAAATGTTATTCTTAAATCAGAATACATATTAAACTTTTCTACACTTCCAAAAGCTGTATGCAAAATTTAAAATGGGTATTTTCTTTTTTAAAAGTGTTTCCTTATATATTTCAGGCATCAAAAACCTATCTTACAAAAGAACTTTCCTTGGAAAATATTAATAAATAAAATTGTAAATTGTGTGAAGCCTTCATTGGATCACTATGAAAGAATAGAGAATGAGCGAGCTGGGAGGATCAAAATGAAATCTGCAGAGCTGTAAAAGAAATTGATGTAAAATCCTTGTACTAGTCCCCAGAGGCTACTTAGTTGGGTCTTACCAGGAACTCTAGCTTCAACTTCCAAAATTTGTACAGAGTAAATGAACCTGATAGGAGGATGTGATTAATGTTTAACCCTGGGTCTTGAAATCTAGTAATTAGTTTAGGGTTACAGGGGGAAAAGCATTGATAGGTATATATATGATGATTACAGCTACTATAGGGTTTGATTTTGATTTGATTTTTTTCTTTTCTTTTTTTTTTTTCAAGAGACGAAATGATTTGGCTTGAGTTCCCTAAATGGAAGAAAATAATATATGTATATAGATATATGTAAAAGAATACTGCTTGGCAATGATAATTCATCCAGGAAGCGTTTCTTTGAAGTCATCCCCTCATGAAGGACTTCAGGGCTCTCCTCAACCATTTCAGAATAGATACATGTATATTTGCTTGCTGAGAAAGAGGCAATAGACAACTTTCTGCTTTTCATGTGTTATTTATTTGTGGTCAGGGTGTTGTATGTACCTTCTAAGATTAAAAAGTATGAGATGACCACCTGTCATCAGCTGCAAGAATTCTTTTTGACAGTTATTCACCACATGGCAGGAATGTCCCCACATTAATAGTTCCTTAAAAGACGACTCTTAGACAGTAAAGGCAATCAGATAGTATTTGGAAAAATAAAGTTGCAAAAGTTACAACATTATTTACATTGAAGACTTTACTTCAAGTTTTGTCTTACTCTCTGTTACTTGGTTATGCTAATGTTAGCATATTATATATGCTAATACTAATATATACATGTAGTTTGAATGGCACATATTTAAATTTTCATTTTAGGATCTTGACCATTTCTGTTTCTGTTAGTAAGCAAACTGTATCCAGCTTTATGGGTGGATTCCCTTTAGCTCTACCTCACAGGAATACAATTACTGCTTACATATTTTGGATCTTGCACACACTTTTTTTTTTTTTTTGGTTTTTATGCACTCTCCCAACATTAGTTTCTCTTTACAGAGTGAACTAGATAATGCCCCTTTATTTCTCCCTTTTCTATACTTTGCCTTACATTGACCACTTAGTTTCTGGATCTCCTTATGCTATCTATACCCGTATCAGCTTAGCTGTATATGTTTATTATTTTGGTGCTGGGGATATATGTGAGATCCCTTAATTTTACACATTTTATATGACTATAAATTTTGTCATCTTGTCCAGCTGGCCTCAAATGCCATCCATTTAAAATTGAGAAGAGTACACTTTGCCTTTTTTCCCTTTTTGCTTTTGAATTCAATCATATCAAGCATCCCGAGGGCAGTTTATCACATTATGAAATACAGACAGCCCTGCAAACCACCTACTTATTATATTTTCTTTCTTTTTTCCCCTTAAGCACAGAGGCATATCTGTCTTTATTTGTTTTCCTAGGCAGACAGCCTTAGTTTCTCTTAGCCTCTCTTCCAGATGCACCCGCTGGATATCCTTGTAATGGAAAGCAGCAATAATGCAAGGAAGTTGCCCCGAGGCATAATTGGGCCTATTTCTCAAGATCGGTTTAGGCTTATTCACTTATTAGATTTGTGTCTCAAGGGTTCAAGAGTAGGAGTCCCAGGAGGCCTCAGAAGTACCTTAGTAATTGGTGGCCCCGATATTTGAAACCTTTGTGCATATTTTTTTGTTGTTGTTAATATTCCTGTGTTCCTGTTCATCTTGGCTGCAGCTAGCCACTGAGAGTATTTTTAAGGAAATTTTCACTGGGACAGAAAGTGAAGGTTGTGAAGGATCCATGAATCTGTGACTTAGCAGATGGATAAAAGGATGCTAGTAGGAAGCAGTGGTAAACAGGGAGGGTCCCCATTCCCTCCCGCTCCTGTTTGGTGATGCTCATCATCAGTTGCCCTGGGTTGATTCTGATGGAGAACCATAAAATGAAACCTATGGGGAATTTGTCATTCTGAAATGAAAGCTAATGTAATTAGTACCAATTAAAGTACATTTAGTAAATTGGATTTAATCTTAATTAAGCCTGCGTAATGTTGCCAATTTTTAACAATTATGTTTGAGAACATAATTAATTTAAATTTTGGTAACTGAGTAAATAGCATTAGTCTGGTAAAATTAGTGGATTTTTTTTTTTTTAAGGGGAACTCAGTGACATGACATGGAATTGGAGCATAAAATATGAATGTAATTTTTGGTAATCTTTAGTAGAATTGATAGAGCTGAACAGATGAAGCTGGGGGAAAAAAACCCAGAGAGGTTTAAGTGGAGTGTTCTAGGCCACAGTGGGAATTAATACTTTTCCCATTGTCTTCAGTTTTAGTATGAAAATGGTGTTGATAATTAGGACCTGGTTAGAAATGGCATGGAATTCATTGTGATGGCTTCAAAATGGAGTCTTTTAAAAATGAAAGAAAGTTGATTCTTCAAGAATTTCCCTGTCTGCAGGGTTTTGTTTTTTGCTTTAGACAGGATGGTTGGACCAGGGTTCTTGTTACTTTCTTCTGATCCTTCTTTATACAGTATGGCTTTTGTTGGGTCAGTGACCCTGGGCAGATAGGGTGGTGTGTACATCTGATACCACCATTAGATGCTGCTTGTTCAAATCCTTTGCCTGCAGTACTATAATTGAAGAATTCCTCTCTAATGGAATCAGACTCTGGCTGTTGCCACTCTGAAATGTGGATATTGAATGTAGATTAGGAGCCATCGATGTGTGAATTCAACCTGTAGAAATGAAATAGGTGAATGTACTGTGATGTGAAAAGTGGGGGGGGGGCGAGAATCACAATTTCTCAGGGTTTTGTAATTTGAAGATCTCTTCTAAAATTTATTTGCTTAGTACTTGAATTTTAAAAATCATCAGAAAACCTTTGGAATCTGGCACCTAAAATCTAAAAGTGAAACTTGTACAATTATATGAAAAGTGTTTGTTGTGTGTGCATATTCTTATATGTAATTTCTTTCCCCTTAAAGCAACAAAATTCTTATTTCTTTCCAAGCCATGCAAATTTCATTATAAGACTTGGACCACAACCATTTGAGTGCTGCTAAAATATTAATTGAATAGAAATGAAAGGCCTTGCCAACTGATAGGATATCATAATCATAGCCTCTTTGGTCAATGGTAAATGATGATAAATGACATTAGGAACCTTTTAGCAAACTGTAATAACTACAAGGAGGGAGGCAGTATGGATTTGCATTATATCTGATACCCTCTAGTACCAAGTGGATTGCCAATACTGCTTGTTTAGCATTTTCTAAGGGCAATAGGATATTGATTTCTGACTTACAAGGAACAGCTCTATTTTCACCATTGAAAAGTATTGCAGGTTGTTAAGAAGAAATTGACTTGAAGAGGCCGACTGCTGCCCATCATGGAGCAAATAAAGCAAAACTGCCGAAGCATGGTGGAGCAGCGAGACGGGCCCTCAGCAATTTGTTGCTATTAATTTACCATGCTCGACAGCAAATCAATCGGCATCTACTTCATCTGCTGGAGAAAATGCTGTCCAGGGCAGATAAAAGGCTCGGCATGGTACAGAGAATAGACTGGCTTGGCCAAAAGGAGGCTGCAGTTAATGTGTAAATAAGTGAAATCAAGGCCACTGTTGCAGAGGAAGCAGTTGTTAATTAGGTTGGTTCTTTTTAGTGAACTATTTTAGAAAGCAGCCTAGGATTTGGAGAATAAGGGGAGATTTAGTGAGGTTGAAGTAACATATGACTGGCTTGACATTCGTGCCTTGAGTGCACTTGATTCTAGGATGCAGTCAATTTATTTGGGGACAGTGCTTGCAGTAGAAGTCAATTTATTTAAAGTTCTATTCAGAGCAGATTTCTCAAGATAACTTTGTGTGTGTGTGGGGGGTATTGCCGATTTCTTATATGTCTTGTATATTTCAATTTGAAAGAATGCTTGGCGAAACAGGTGTCAGTATGGAGATAAAAATAAAATTTTTAAATAGTGGCTATTCTGAAATGAGTATGGTTATACTCTTGCATATGTGTAAAAGGGAAACATCAAAAATGAGATTTTATTTGAAAATAACTAATAAACCAATAACAATTTTGCTTACAGAACTTTCTTCTGTTTTACACCCATTAGGAAATGATCTAGATAATGTCTGAATAAGGGTGGATACTACTGGGCTGGGAGATTTTAAAGAGATAAGCAAGTGAAATTTTGATGCTTGTGCATAAATTACAGGAGGAAAGAAGAGAAGAGAATGGAAGCTCATGTTTGTTCTTGTGTTCTTGTTTTAAGATTACTGATCACTGATCGTATTTTGTGATTAATATTAATGGAATAGAGGTTTTTGGTTGTGTTTTCTCTATTACTTACCTCTTTGATTTAGATGTTCTGGGGAAAGGGCCAGCTTTACTCCTGTGTGGTAAATCTAAATATGTAAATTTAAAATTATTTTCTTCTCATAATTGCCAGAGGATCTAGTATTGTGGTAGTTAATACCAGGTGGCAGCTTCTTGGGCAAGACCCCAGTGAAGTGTTTTTGCTCAGCAATCCAGAAGGTGAAATTTAACCCACAAAGGTGTGTATAGGTGTTAAGGGGGCTGTTTTCTGAATTCTGTGGGTTCCTCCTTTTTTCTTTTTTATGTTAGATTTTTTGGTTTTGAGGCACCATAGGAAAATATCTGTGGTGGTTATTTTCTTTTTCTTTTCTTTTTTTTTTTTTCTCTCTCTCATCTTAAGTAGTGATCGTTGAGTGGAATTAAGAGTTTCCTTCCAATGGAAGTGAACGTTTATTATATGTCTGGCATGTGCTTACCAAAGACCTGGGCATACTGCCAAAATTCTTTAATTCTTATAAAGATCCTAAGAAAAGGATTATGTCCAATCAAAGGGTGATTAAGTAGGGTCAGATCTTCACATGGTGATATAGTAATAGGTGGTAGGTTGGAATGATTGCCTGGGAGGCTGCCCTTTTAGGAAATGAATTGGCCATGAGTTAGAGATTCAGGCCTGAGCTCATTGCTGGAATGGGGACGCTCCTGGCTGCTAGAATAGTCTTCTCTTGTGCCCTTGAGCCCCTGAACTTTTTACTTCCACCCAGAACCCCTTCAGTAGTCTCTGCAGCTGCCTGGAGTCCAAGGCTGAAACTATTCAGGATGGGCTCTCTGTCCAGTAGGCTGCCTCAGTTGGTGAGAGGTCCGGGTAGCTTTCCCCTGGTCTCCCACTTGTCAGCAAAGAGCTACTTGCTGTTTCTTGTAAGGAAGTTTTGTCTTCTCCCCAGGCAGCCTGTTTCTTGTTTACTTACAGGGTTCTTCTGTTTAATTTATCTTTTCCTGTGGCTTCTTAGACTGTCTGAAGACAAGGGGGCTGTTTGTTAATCATCACCTTGGGGTTTCTGAAGGGGGAAGCTGGGAGGGGAAAATATGATGTTTTGTGGCCTCTTTGTTGTTCAGAAAGAGGTTCTTAGATGCAGGAAATCACACACAAACTTTTAAATGAAGACAGATGTTTTGCTTTTCCTGTTGAGAATTTCTTTGTAACATTCAAAGAAATTTACTTACTCACTGCCCCTCAATCTCTGATTCCTATTGTTTATTTTACTTATCATTTTGATTGGCAAATTTGTTTGTATTTATAGGCAGTATGGTTCTGAGCTGTGTTGGAATAATGAGCTAGACAAGAATTAACTGCATCTTGGATGCTTCTTCAGCCTCAGTGAAGGCGCATTGATACATTTTTACTTTTTTCTTTGTCCTACAGAACTGCTAAAAAGGAGTTGGTAATTACATGTTAAGCATTTAGAAGTTCTTTATATTTGCTTTTAGTGGGAAACTTTTATTGCCTTTCATATTTGATAGCCAGGGTTCTGACTTTGGTATAATAATGCTTTTGTTGGCTAGAGAGGGAAAAAGAGATATGATTTCTAAAAGGTACTTTCCTTTATCATTCTTCACACCATCTTTTAAAAAATTCTAGAGGCAGAGGCACACAAATTTTCATCAGTTTGAGGTCAGTCTGTTCTACATTGTGAATTCCAGGCCAGACTGGGCTACATAGTGGGACACTGACTCAAAATATAACAATAAAAAGGGGGCTGGAGAAATGGCACAGTGGTTAACAGTACATACTGTTCTTGCAGAGGACTGGAGTTCTGTGCCCAGCACCCACATTAAGTAGCTCACAACTATCTGTAACTCCAGCTCCAGAGGATATGACCCCATCTTCTGGCCTCTGGTTATCTGGTCTTATGTTATCTCTGTGCACATGCACACAAACACAATTGAAAATTTTTAGAAAAATGGAAAAAAGAAACTCTTCTCCATTTTGGTAATGGAGACGAACTAGTGGTCCCATACAGTCCCAGTTATCATTTTTGCAAACAAGGCTGTTGGAAAGAAGTAGGGAGACAGCACATTTAGGCATGGACACTGATTTATACTGGTGATGACAGTTTGTAAGGTTTAGGGCTTGTTCAAAGTCTGTACACTGAAGACAGTTTATGAAATTATTAGACTAAGGGGAAAGCCTTAGAAGTCTTAGCCAAAGTGAAAGATAGAGCTGTTTTGACTTTGACTTAGTAACAGCTGTCAGTGGGAGTTGCTTTCTGTCTGTAAAGAGGGATTTAGCTGGCCTTCATCACTGCAAATCAATATACCCCCTCTGTTTTCATTGGAAGTGACCCACAGCATTGATGCCAGGCTCTTGCTATTTCTATATCATAGAGCCAATACTTATCTTCAGAGAACTGCAGTGTGTAACCTGTGCTCCATCCAGGGGGACAGATGGGCACAGTATATATTTTCTTAGCTGATTTGTCAAAGAAACACAATGGTAAAACTCTGGGACACTCTTTAGGAACTCTGTCCTCTGGGAGATGGGTTATCTTGTCATCTTTGGAGGATTATTTTTGCTCACAAATACACAAGGATTTGTGGTGTGTAGGGGATCTGCATCTCAGAACAAAGGCATAACTTCTCTTCATCTAGCATTTGTAATGAGTCTTTCTCTGTCCTGCTAGCTCCCAAATAATGACATGGAGGCTTTTTATTATTTATGAAAGCCTGACCTATAGCTTAGGCGTGTTCCTAACTAGCTCTTATAACTTAAGTTAACACATTTATATTAATCTATGTTCTACCACATGACTCATAGCTATTACCTCTCCTCTTGCACATCCTGCTTTCTCTGTGTTTCCTTTCTTCTTCCCAGAGTTCTCTCTGAAGTATGGCCTATACCTCCTGTTTGGTTTTTGGCTATTCAGTTTTTTTATTACACCAATCACAGCAATACTTTTTCACACAGTCTACAGATAGCCCACAAGTGTTGGCTGGCTGCAGGGCATTTAGAACTCTGCAGAACCCTCCCTCTAAACTGTGGTCATCCAGGCAAGTTAATGATGGGAGGGAAACTGGCAATGATTCCTTGACTCTGCTGCTTGTTTCTTTTGAGACAGGGTCTCTCTCTGTAGCCTAGACCAGACTTAAATTCATTATCCCCCAGTCTCAGGCTTCTGAATGCTGAAATTATAGGTGTGAGCCTCCATACCTGGTTTTATTTTTCAACTCCATATTCTGCTTCTGAAAGTCTGTAGGTTCTTTTAGTTGTAGATCTTAGAAAGGCCTGGAAATACAACTGGAAAGAATAGTGCTGTTGGAAATTAAAAACACTAGTACTGTGTGACACCTTTCTTTGCAGAGAGCTTAAGGCATTTTACATGTTCACCTCAATCTTCCTGATGTTCCCATAAAGCAGGTAGCAAGCTTGGATCTCTGTCTGTTTAAGTAGCTTCTGTCAGTAATGTGCCCTACAGTTTGCCAAGCAGTGTCATTCCTCTGGCCTCCTTTAACAGATGACACTAAAGCTTAAGGGCTTAAGAGACTAGCCTAGTGTGACAGTCAGGAAGGATCAGTGCATGGGTGGGGGATACCAGAGTTCATAAAGGTCAGTGAATAGGCCTGAGGTCACATAGGAGAGCCAGTGGCTGAAAGGGAAATAGAAAGTTTCTGAACTTCCCTTCTAGAGTTCTCATTATTGGCTAGACCATTTTCAAATAACAAATAATATGCTTGTTTCTGTGGTGTTCTTGGCTTTCTGCAACAAGAGCAGTAAGGTACTGCAGGTGGCAGACCATGAGTATTGCAGTCCTCTTTAGTGAGAGATCTGATCTGTGTGCTTGTGCCTGAAGTTCAACTGTTCCCCCCTTCCCTCCACCCTTCAGTGTCAGTGCCCTGCCCAGAAGGAGTCTGGGATCAGCAAATTGAAATCTAAAGCTAAGATCCACTTTTAGCAAAGTGTTTAATCAAACTGGCTGCTCCCTCATTCCTGAACCATGCCACACAAACAGGCTGTTCTAGGCACACACTTGTTTATTGCCCATTTCCCTTCCCCGTTACCATGTAAGCTCCACTTTTAGCATTGCTTTCTGCAGCACACTGCCACTGAGATGTGCTGGTGCTCATGGGATAGTGGGCTGCTGAAGGAAAGAACACTTCTGTTTGAATAGTAGCTAAGCCTCTGTGCGATTAGTGTTATTTCAGGGTATGTTTGGGTTGCAGGATATAGACAACCAGTGCTGAACTTAGTAGTGAAGTTTGTAGGAAAATTAGAAAGAGGAAGTGAAAACAGCTGAACACGAGGTTCAGGAATAAGAACAGTTAGAGTAGAATATATGTATTTTGGTGTGCTGAGTCTTTTCAAGTTGAAAACGAATCATTTCTAACTGAATTTAAAATTCACTTTGAACACCATTCTTACTAGCCAGTATATATTTGAAAAGTTGTACTATTAATAACTGTGTACGTGTGGCTTGAATGTGTGTTGATCTTAACTGTACTGTAGTGTGTTTGGCTGACTTTCTCTCAAGTCTTCTAGCTCTTTTAGAGAGCTGGGGAACTGTAGAGATGATGATAGTTGAGGTAGTGAGATGGCATAGTGTTGTTGAGAATAATTCTAATAGTAAGCAAGTGTCCATAATTTATTGTGGAGGTAATCTTTACTTTTCCTAGTAACATAAAAATTATAGCATTAGTATTATTTATTTCAACTTTGCAACATGTGACATGGCAGAGATGTATAGAGAGTTTAAATAATTGCAGCAGGATCTGCCAGCCATTTTGTTTTGGTTCTGGATATGTAACTGAGGCCTTGCATATCGTAGGCAGGTGCCCTGCGACTGAGCTGCACTCAGCCCAAAAAGTTTCTTGTAAAATTTTCTTTTTAGTTTCCTAAGTTCATAATTGCCTGTTAGTCCAAGAAATGTATGTTTAAATAGTACTTCATATTTTGCAAGGTGTTTTTTCCATCTCTCTTTTTAAGGCTCAGCAGTGTCAAAACTATCCCTATCCTGTCCATTAGTAAACTAAAACACAGATGTTAGGTAACAAAGTTCCACAGTTAATTAGTAGATGGTTTGGAGTGTTTTAATTCTCTTAGGATCAGTGTTCAGGCTGAAGTAATGTTTAGACTTAGAGCAGCTATTGTCAAATATGTAGATTAAAATGTACAAGAGCTGATTTAAAGTGGCCAGGTTTTGTATTTTTCCTTTGGCATATACTGTTTAGAATACAAAATTGTATGAATTACAGTGTGATCTGTAATAATTTCTTCCAAGGACCAGTGTGCAAAGGGGATATGTAGGAGTTTATTACCTGTTGTATAACTAGCCTCCTGACTTCTGAAGTCAATGTAGACGTCTGTCTCTAGCTAAGGTTTATCTCATGGCACTTGGGAAAGATGTGGCTGACAGTGAGCTGGACAGTCCAAATCCTTGGAGCTTTTGTACCTTTTTCCATCAGGAATCTTTACTTAGGGAAGGTTTGGACTATTCAACTTGTTAACAATGAGCTTATCATTTTAAGCAAAGGACTTAATGGTAAATAATAGAGAAATGTTTAATTTTGGCTTTAGAATTAAAAAATTAGAGATCAGCTTCTTTTGTTAACAGTATAAAGCCTGAGAAAGGAAGAATGTGTTTTACTTATTGCTATGCCCCTAACACTTAAAATAATGCCTGGAACCCAGCAAAGGAAACAAATGAGTGTATGATGGAATAGCTAAGAGAATGGCTTAACTTTTTATTTTTTCATGTATGTTCTGCAGCACCCCTTATACTGAGTATCAGCTACTCATGTTTTCTTTGTTTCTGAACTCCTAGGGAAAACATACCTTTATGATGAGCAAAAAGGCCTTAGATAGGCAATCAGAGGTTAGAGTATGTTATCCCAGTTTTTTTCAGAAGTCTCTGCACCTGGGGACTGGTGGTTTTAAAAAAGTAGGGTTGGACGTAGGGAGTTGGAAGTTAAGAGTACTTGCTTACCTAATGTGCAAGGCTTGGATTCAGTTCTTACTACCACAAACAAAATGAGATAAAAGGTAGACTTGGTTGATTATCCTCTATCATTAATTTTTTAAGTTTTAACAATTATTTTATGTGAGTGTTTTGCTTGCATGTATGTCTGTGCACCATGTGCACGAAGTACCCATAGAGGTGATGAAGGTGTCATATCCCTTAGAATTAGAGTTCCAGATGGTTTTGAGCTATCATGTGGGTTCTACGAATTGGATCTGTGTCCTCTGGAAGAAAAATCATCCAGTGCTCTTAATTACTGAGCCATCTTTCCAGCCCCTAAGTTATCTTTTAATTCTGTATTGTATGATGACATTTCAGAAAGTTAAAGGTTTAAGATAATGTTATGTAAGAGAAAATAAAATTGTTTTTATGTGCTTGTGCTTTTGGTAGAAACTCTGTCTGAACAATGTTAGGATATTGTAGGCAGTTCTAATAATTATTTGTTGCCAAGCATTCATGATCTAGAACCATCTACTGTGGTATAGACTGTTTTATTTAGCTTTTTTGAGCAGTTATGACTACATCATAACAACAGTCCTTATTCTAGGGCAAGAGTTCTATATAGAGTGATTGTGTACAGTTAGAGAGATTTTTATTACGCATCATTGATCATAAATCCAGGTTGACTGAGTACCTCATGGGTACCAGGATTCAGCAGTTTATTCTGATGTCTTAATTTAGTTCTCCCCATTTTGAGAAAGGGGTCGAGATATCCTTGCTTGAAATCAAGATAAGGATTGTGCAGCTGGTAGGTTGCAGGATTAGCATTTAGGTCCAGGAAATCTGGCTTCAGAGCTGAAATTCTGAACCACTGGCAATGCCTGCATCTTCAGTGAACCTTTCATGTAAGTTTTTCTTTTTTTTAATGTACCTGATAGACTGCTGTTGTGCTCTATATACAACTAGCTTGAATATTACAAGTGATAATATGATGAGGGTGTTTTTTATTTTTGCAAATAAGTGTGCTAAATTAGTGGATCTACCTTTTTCTTTCTTTCTCTCTTCCTTCCTGCCCCCCCCCTTTAAAGATCCTACAGCTGGTTTTGCCTGATGATCACAGACTCTAGATATTTTTTCTTTTGAAGTTGAGATTTCTAACAAAAGAAAGCATAGTGCCAGCACTGTGCCTTTTTTTTTCTTTTAAACATGTGAGAATGGCTAGATGACTGCAGAACTTTTGATTCTCTAGAGTGAGGGTTGTTGGCACTTAAATGTTAATTGTATGTTGTTGTCCCCGTCCCCCCCTCCCCCCACCAGGGAGTAGTTACTGATCTGGAAAGAAAACTGGGATTCAAACAAAAATTCAGGAGCTCCTGCTCCAGAGCAAGAGTCTCAAACCAAGGCCTTTCTCCAGGAGACATTTGGTGATACTTGAAGTTGCTACGACTTAGTGGTACCACTGGCTTCTAGTGGGTGGAGGCTGGATACTGCTGAGCATCATATAGTGTACATAACAGTCCCTACAACAAAGAATATCCACCCTAAAGTTTCAGTAGTGTTAGGGTTAAGAAACAGCTCCAGAGAGTGTAAAGTATTAATTCTGTTGCATTTTTATGTTTGGGCACATTATGGTTTCTTTGAGTAAGAGTATAGGCCAAGAATCAGCCTTGAATGACTACTGAAGAGTCCTTCAAACTCTACTTGTCTTAAGTCTTTTCTCCTCTTTTTCCCATGGTGGTAAACACAGTGGAGTTGATGGGAGTTTTAGCAGTTTTTGAATGAGACATTATATTGCATGATCTTCTTTATAATCATTGTTTTCATAAAGAAAGGAAGGTAATAAAATATTTCAAGAGTGGAGACCTTTTACTCTTCAGCTTGTTGAATTCTTGATTTCTATGAAAAATATCTAGATGGTTGTTATGTTGCTATTATGTAAGACGGAATGTTTTTTCATGGACAATACTGGATGGTCAGTATTATCTGAGTCCCTTAGAAGGCACTAGAATTACTGTTACCCTTTTCTAGGTAATTTTCAGAAAGATTGTTTTTCAGTCATCCCAGCAATTCTCCTGGGATGCCAGCCTGGGTAGTACCAAGATAAATATTGTAGATTGGGCCAGCTGAGAATCCAGTGGACCCCCTTTGCTTTTTTTGCCCTAGCAGAGGGATCAGGACACATCTTGCTGCAAAATAGCCCTTCTGTTCTTTCACTTAAGTTCTGCTTAGGACAAAGTACATTGTACTTGACTTTGTCCAGTCCTAATGAAATGAAATGGAATTCTGAGTTTTCTCTAAATAATTAAGTCTGAAACATGGTGTAAATATCAACTTGACACAAACTAGAGTTATCTGAAAGGAGGGAACCTCAACTGAGAAAATGCCTCCATAAGATCTGGCTATAGGGCATTTCTTTATTAGTGATTGATGGAGGAGGGCCCAGCCCATGGTGGGTGGTGCCACCCTTGGCCTGGTGATCTGGGTGCTATAAGAAAGCAGGCTGGACAAGCCATAAACAGGCCAGTAAGCAGCATCCTTCTGTGGCCTCTGCATCAGTTGTTACATACACGTTCCCGCTCTACTTGACTTCTTACCCTCACTGCTTTGATGATAAACTGTTGTATGTATAGAACTGTGAGTGAAATGAACCCTTTCCTCTGCGAGTTGCTTTTGGTAATGGTGTTTCATCACAGCAATAGTAACCGTAACTAAGACACAATAATCAGTGAGCTCGTGAGCTATCACTCCACCCTCCACAGGGTTTCTCTGTGTATCCTTGGTTGTCCTGGAACTTGCTCTGTAGACCAGGCTGGCATGCAACTATGATACTGCCCAGCAAACTCCTGACTTCTTACTTTTTTTTTTTCTGTCTCCTATAAATTCTACTGTATTGTGCCGAGAATGTGGGAGACTTAAATTACACTTAACCTAAAATGACCAATAAAAAGTAACAATTTCATAGCTACTCTATTGTTTTAACTTTTGGGGGTTGGGGGTGCTTATTTAGGGTTCTTGATGGAGAAATTGTGGTTTAAGAATTCCAGAATACCTTAAGTAAAAGGCCTCTTCTAGGTTGTGGTATATAGAATGAGCACTGCAGCTCTAACGGGAGTGGTGGATTTGGACGGAGCTGGGTCAGACCGCACATTTCTGTATAAAACCCTCATTTCCAAATGCTCGATCTAGCTGGTCTGGTTGGGTTCTGCCTGCTTTAACCAGGTAGAAGTGGAATGAAGAGAATTTTTTATTGCTTTAAACAAGGGCTTGAAGGGTTTTTTGTTTTGTTTTGTTTTGTCTTGTTTTGTTTCAGTTGGGGATGTGATTTGGTAAGATAATGCACATCCCTGCCTCCAAATTACACTTCCCAGTCCCCTGCTTTCTTCGGTATTTGACATTCCATACTTTTACTGTTTTCTTTTTATTTATTTGAGGTTCACTGTTACTTACATGTGATTGTGTACATCTTCCTGTATACTGCAAACCATCTCGTGATTACTTAAAATACAGTGTAAGGACTGTATAAGTAGTTGCTATATTGTATTGCTTAGAGAATACTCAGAAACCATCTTTATAAATTGACATAGCTTCTTAAATATAAGTATCTAGGATTGGATTTGTAAAAGTTAAGATTGTAACTTGCAAACATGAAAAAAAACTTAGCTTTGTGGAGTTACATTATTCCTTTGTTGGAAGGGTTATTTGATAAGAGATTGTAGTCCTTGGCACATCAAAGCTGTGATGGCTTTTATATTTTTATCAGACAACAGTTACTTAGCTTCATACTGCCACTTAGATGGTGCTTTGAGACCTATGGAGTTGTAAGAGGTAAGAAGGTTTGTCTCAATGTAAACAGTACAGTAGAGACACTTGTGGTAGAAAATGGAGGTCATCTTTCTAGTTCTGGAACTATTAGGGTGCTGTTATGGAAGGTGGTAGATGAATTTTAAGGAGCAAAGACCCCTTAGGCAGGGAGAACAGAGTGGGAAAGATTATAAGTGGGAGCCATGGAATCAAGAATGTTTTGTGCATGTTCAGGCTGTGGTTAACATTTCCAGTGGTAGACAGTAGTAGGAGTTGGTTAGGATGTGATTATTGAAGGCTTCACATGCTAGAAAGAGTGCTTGGACTGTTGAAGGAAACAAAGAGACAGTCACATGAAAATCCAGGACCACATCTGTTTTGTTCGTATGTTCTTCTCTGCACCTAGCTTAAGGTCCAAGAGCAAATATCAGTGAATGTTGATTGTAACTATGTGAATAGAGAGAGAGCATTGAGGAGGTTGGGTCTGAGTTAGAGAAGCAGTAGTAGAACTAGAAAGGAGGGAACCATGTGGTATTGTAGTCATGGTTATGGTAAGGCTTTGCAGAAGGCCCCAAGGCACTATCCTCTACAAGGTGGGAGAAACATGGGGACATTAGCAGAGACACTGAATGGGGGAAAACTGGTGTCAGGTGTATTATAGTGTGAGTGTCTAGGAAAGAAGGTGTGAAAGGAAGGGAGGGAAAGGAAGAGTTTGTTTTTTCACTTCTCCTGGTGCTGAACCTATACTCTTGCCTAGACTTCCAGGATGCTACTATTAGTGCTTGTATTCTGTACCCAGACCGCAAGAGTGTTAGCTGGGCAAATCCTTTGTGGACAGTGGTTTGTGGAACATTTCCTTTTAGGGAAAGCATTTGGCCACTGGGTGACTTTGTAAGTTTTTGTGAATCATCACTTTTTTTGTGATTTATTGGCATAATTATTATATTGATAGAATGGATTTTAAGTAATTTCAGTTTTAACTTTTTCCTCTTTAGAGAGATTCTGAATGTCAATATAGGTGCAAGACCCTCTAACTTTTTATCAGAAACTTCAATTATTCTTATATTTCTCAGGGTTTTTTTTTTGTTGTTTGTTTTTGTTTTTAAATTCTTATCCTTTGACTAACAATCCCAGATAGATGATTCCTTTTTGTGTTGTGAAGTCTTTAGTAAATATGAAGCTGAGTCTAAATTTGCTTGCAGAACTGTGTTTCAAAAGAAATAATATTTCTGTTTTTTTATTATGTTCCTGATGTGCTAAACACAAGAATTATGATAAACATAAATTATTTGTGTATGTTTAACCCCTCCCCTCAATATGGGGCATGCATTACATTTTAAAGTGTTACTGTACCCATTGATCCTTCCTAAGCTTAAGCTTCTGTTGTTGAGTGAGAATAGCAGTGATAGTAAGAAAAGTTGAATACACATGAAATTAGGAAGTCCATAGAGAACATTTTGGTAAACCAAAATATTGCTTGGTGGCACAAAGCCACAGATCTAGTGTGTGGGGGGGGTAGCGCGTTGTGTGGTTTTACTGCTTTGTCATGTAGTCTGCTGTAACTGTCAGAAACATACGTTGCTTTGGGGTGTGGGATGTCTTCAAATCTGACCACAGCTTTAAATTTCTATCACACCACATAGAGCTAGTGTTAATTTGGGGCCAATTGAATGTAATGACATAATCATCAACAGTGGTGGTAGAAATGTTTTCCTGGGTGTGCTCATTATGGGTTCCATGCTTCTATTCTAGATGCTTTCTCCAAACACAGTAATGTCTTTGTTCTTCTCAGGCTAAGTTAGATTGAACTCTTTAAAGATAGGGCTTAGATTCTTTGCTTTCACTATAGAAAGTAATATTAAAGGAAATTAAATATTAACAGAATTTCAGCAAGCTAAAGAAGGTACTGTGGACCAGGCAAAGGCTGAAGACAGGGACTGGGTAGTCGCCCTTTATACACTGACTGGTGAAGCTATGTCCCTCAGTGAATTCACCAGTCAGGTTTCAGACATGAATACATGAAATAAGTAGTGTGTTTTTATTTTATTTTAAAGTGTCAAAAAAAAAGTCTATCATTAGGTAACTTGATAAAAATTACTTAAGACTTGTCTGTACTGATTATGCACAGATATCTTTATCTTTCCACTGTTCCCTAAACAATAAAGTATAACTGCTACCCACACCGCACTTACATTGCATTAGATGTTTTAAGTAATCTAGAGATGAGTTAGAGTATATAGGAGGGTGTGCATTGCTCACATGTAAGTACTAGACCCTTTTATAGAAGGGACTTGAACACCTGTGATTGTTGGTACCCTAGAGGTCCTAGAGGCAGTTCCCTATAGATCCTTGCTTTGTATATGGCCTGGTGCTCAGAGCCCTGACTCAGTGACTAGCTGGTGGACTGTTACATTGCTGCAAAGAAGGTAGTGTTTTTTTCGGGTTTTCCCCCCTTCTTTGTTCACTAAGACCCTGTACTACTAAACTGTGACTTCCAAACACCCTTTCCATTTTGGTATATTTCCTAGATTGACCTCTAAATTCTTAGAATGATTTTGGGGTAAGTACTCAAAAAGAATCATTTTGGAGAATTTATTAAATAGAAGTTAAAGCACACCAACTTAAAAGTACATTTTATTGCAGAAGTTCAAACATACTTAAGCTGAAATACATTCATGCTAGTTCCAGTATCTTACTGGCTATTCTAATCTTAAATTTCATGTTATTTTCAATGTCTCATAGTCTTCAGTAAGAAAATACTATTTATAATTTGTGGTTCAACTCCATACTAGTAGACAGCAAGATCTAGTAGGAAGACCCCTGAATGACTTCACTCATTTGGTTCCTAAGTAGTGTTACAGCTTTGGCCATTTAGCTTCTCTAATCTGGGAAGGAAGGTAAGAAATGTTTTATTTCTTAGGGTTGTGTTGGAGACGCTTGCTGCCATGCAGATGCATAGACAGTTTGGGATTTAGGACTGTTACTGTGGAGTAGAGTTACCCAGAGCATGGTCCATGGACTTCGGCAGTTCTGTGAACATTTGATAAAACTGGGCAATGAGATAAGGAGCTAGTATTGGAATATAAGTCAACATGCAGCTTCTTTTGTGGTCTGTGTCTTTATCATTAAAACATAAATAAGAAAAACCCACCCACCTGAACTAAAACATCCTGGCCATAAGCCCCTTATCGACCTGCTAATTGGTGATGATCTGGGGGTGGCTAACATTTTAGAATATGTAGTCAATCAAAAGATTCATCAGGGTTATTTATACAGTGAGCATAGTCTGAAATTGAAGTTCATAAAGTAAAGTGTGATCTTAAATACTTACGAAAGTAAGTTGAGTTAAAGGTCTGAACAAATTCTAGGTGGTATGAACATGCACAGCATGGTCCAGACATTTGACAGATTCACAAGTTGGCAGCTCTTGGGGGCATTGCAGGTTGTGCTTCTGGGAATGTAAAACTTATTTAAATTCTTCTAAGTACTTGTAAATTCTTCTTTCAGGGGTTTCTTCTTTCCCCACTTTTTACCATCTATTCAGTGAAAAGAACATTTCTATAAATCTCATAACTTTTATTCTATAGTCTTAAATTTTAGGACCATGTCATCATTAAATAATAAAATAAATAAAAATCGATTAATTAATAAATACAAATAATAAATAAATAAATAAAATCGATTCCAACACTCCCTCCTGCATGGAAGCTGCTGCTACTCCTTACTACTATGTATAAGTTTTGCTGCACCCAGGGCAGGTGTCTGTTGACTGAGAAAACAGAAGAGAGATCCTTTGTCAGTAGCAGAACGTAAATACAAGAATGTCTTTTTTGGGTCATAGTGTATCAAAGTGGAGAGACAGCAAATTTTCTGGAGCTGGCCTGCAACCTCCCTCTTAGTCAATTGAGGAAGCACTTATCTCTCCTTTGTTACTGTACCAGAGGGTCTGACCTCTGCTACCTTAGATCTTTCCGTAGCCTCCTCTTGAGCTCTGCAGCCTTTCCCCAGTGTAGTGTAAATTAGTGAGGGATATTTGCTTAATTGAGAATAGGAAAAAACCTGAGCTTCAGTCAACACCTAGCAACATAGCCACTCAATTTGGTGTACTATCTGATCTCAGTTCTAAAGCAACAGATTTTTATTCATACATCAATCTGCATAGGTACTTCTGCCATTCATATCTAGGGCAACTCTTCTCATTTTAAGGTGTGGAAATGGAGTTTGGGATCACTTGGGAATTTGCTTAGTCATGGCTCAGTTAGATTACTAATTAGAAAATCACCTGCAGATCTGGGAATTCATAGCTGATGATTTACATCTGCTGTGTTTTCAGAATGTTATAGACACTTAAGGCTGAGTTGTTTCCATCCCTTGTGGTAACTATTCTCTAAAACAAACCTTGACACAGGCCTTAGATTTGCCTACCTTGATGTGTAGCTGTACATTCAGGCCTTCTTTTTTGTTTCATAGACTCCTTCTGTTGTCCAAATCCAGTCCAGCCACACACGGTTCTCTCCATGCAATGTGTCTTCTTGCCTTATTGTCACTCTGGTTACCATTATTGTCCATTAGACCTTGGTGCCAGAGGCTCTGTTGACTTGCTTCTTGACTGTC
Organism: Peromyscus maniculatus bairdii; assembly: GCF_049852395.1. Classification (NCBI taxonomy): domain Eukaryota; kingdom Metazoa; phylum Chordata; class Mammalia; order Rodentia; family Cricetidae; genus Peromyscus; species Peromyscus maniculatus. Next base: position 166,395,703 of record NC_134852.1, on the reverse strand, counting down.
TTTACTGGTAACCTTTGCTGTCCCTGCATTTCTGGTATTGGGTCATGTTTAGGGGCAGGGAAAACTGCCAGTATTCTCAGTATGGTTTATTCTCCTCTCTGGATGCTTTATCTGATTCACTGTTAAGTAGATGAGCTTTGTCTTCCTTTTGTTGTCTTTCTCCTTTGAGTGTCTCATAGGTAGTTAAACCCAACATGTTTCCAAATGTTATCCTCCTCCACAAGCCTGCTTGAGGTCCAGTGAGCTTATGTAAGGAAGTCAGCTAACCTGTCTACCCAGTTTCTGCAGGCAGGAAGTCCTCAGGGGAGGACAAGATCCTTGTGCTTCCTTCTTATTCATTAGCTAAACCATGCATCCAGGCCACAGGTTTTCTAAAATCTGCCCCCTGTTGTTCCTGCTTGCATTTCTTTCTCTCTGGCTTTCTGATTATGGGGATTTCTCTAACACTTTACTGTTCTTATCTGAAAATAGGGACAAGAGTAAAACTCTTCACATTGCTCTGAGCATTAAGTGACGTACCCTGCACAAACCAGGCTCTCTTTAATTATTAGGATAGTTGGTGTGACTTGATGTAGCACTCCTTGCCACCATATTTAGAATCACTCACTGTGAGTAAGGCAATGTCTAAGTGGTCTTACCTGGTGGGAACAGGCTGTCTGAACCACTTCTCTAGCCACATCTGCTGCCACTGCTTTTCCTGTGCTGTAAAGGCTTTAGGCTGGTATGACAGGCTACCTCTTTAGAATGGTCTTTTCTTGCCCTGCCCCTCTATCTTCATCTTTCAGGCTCATTTTATCTTAGTTCCTCAGGATAACATTCCTGCCTTAATCATTGAGAAATACTATCCATCTCATTTACTATATTATGGGCTTTGTAAATCCTATCTGTTCTTCTACTGTTTTAGATGTGACATGGAATCTGACAGAGTAGTAGACAATTATTAAAGACTGAGGACTTGCCGGGCGGTGGTGGCGCACGCCTTTAATCCCAGCACTCGGGAGGCAGAGCCAGGCGGATCTCTGTGAGTTCGAGGCCAGCCTGGGCTACCAAGTGAGCTCCAGGAAAGGCGCAAAGCTACGCAGAGAAACCCTGTCTCGAAAAACCAAAAAAAAAAAAAAAAAAAAAAAAAAGACTGAGGACTTACTAGGTCTCATATAAGGATTTTTCCCCACTATCCTTAACCGTTTTCCCCCAGAGTAGGGAATTGAACCCTGGACTCTGCCTATGATAGGCAAACACATTACCAGAGAGCTAAATGAACTGTATAACCCAAGCCCTCTTTTTACTTTATATTCTGGAACAGTGTCTCATTACACTACACAGACTGGCCTTGAGCTGACTTTGTTGCCTAGACAGGCTTTGAACTGATGATGCCTCATTAGTACCTGGGTTTACAGGCCTACACCACTAGGCCTGGTTTCTTGTGCTTATTTCTACTTGATCTTCTTCCTTGGTGGACTGTAAACACCTCATGGGGTCAGAGCCTTCTGTATTCACTATACTGTGTGCCACAGCTGCTAGCTCAGAGTGAAAGCCAATATCTGAAATCATAGTTTCATTTCCTAAGTTAGAGGTGCTTGGAGAATTCATTTTGTTCTTGCTCTAAAATTGCTCTTTCAACTTCCATCTTTCCTCTTGTAGTATGTTTTATGTTTGTTATCCCTTCTTTCCATAACCATTTAAATTTAATCTGTGGCAAGAAGAGGGCTAGAACTCTATAAAGACATTGAAATACCTTAACATGCTTATAACTTGCTACCACTTTCCTAGAAATTGTCCCTGGTAGATTCTTGCTGCCTACCAAGTTAAGTTCAAGCTCTGGAGTTTGGCATTGAAGGCCTGCACAGTCAGACCCTGATAGATAGACTTCTTCTGCAACCCTTCCCACTGACTTTTACTGGATGTATCCTGTATTCTAGCATAATGGTTTCAATCCTACATGTACATTAGAATTACACAAGGAATTTTAAAATGGAGCACTGATTCCCAGGTCCTACTCTTGGAGATTTTGAGCTAATATATCTGGGGTGAGGTCTGATTTGTGAAATCACTAACCAGCTGTTTCCTGAGAATATTGTCTGCTATGAGACCTTTTAGGGTTTTATAGTCAAGGAAGTTTTAGTAGTATTGCTTTTTGTGTTTTTCATTCCAAAGATATTAAACTAATACTGTCAAATAGAACACTTTAAGATGTCTGATAGGGAAGAAAGCTGTTTAATTTTGTTTAGAAAGAGTGTGGCCATCTGGTCAGAGAGCACTTTCCATATGTACTTGTTAATAACTTCTTCAAGGTGTGGTATATATAGAACCTGCTTTGGGAGATATTATTGACCATTTTTCAACTTCGAAATCACTTCCTTTTGTCTTTTCCTGATTATCCTATCCAAACCAGACTCACCCTTTTCCTAGGATTGTCTTCTTTGTAGATACCTTTTCAATACCTGTTTTGTATGTCTTTGTCTCTACCCCATGCTTTGAACTTCAGGACAGCAGGGATTGTCTTGTTCACTTCACCCATGTCTCCACTCAGTACCTAAGAGTTCTGACAATAGTAAGTAGGCAGTTAATAAATACTCGCTGAATGAATAAAAAGGCAGTAGAATATTCATGGTTTAGGCCTTTACTAAGGTGCATGTGTTTAAATATCATAAATTCCATGCATGATGCAATTTAAAAGTAACTTGAAATACAGTCAGCCCTTATGTCCACAGTTGCATTTATGTGTGTTCAGCCAACTATATATAGATTCAGTGTTTGGGGGAGAAATGTGCTTGTACTAAGCACATGTTTGTCCATCATTGTTTCCTAAACAATGAAGTGCATTAAAGCTATTTATATTGTATATATATTCTTTTAGGTATGATAGCAAGAGAGTATGTATGGGTTCTGTTCAAATCCCTTGCCATTTTATGAATAATAAGCATCTTCAGATTTGATGTCTATGGAGGCTCCCATCACAAATCTCTCATAGACAGAGGAATGACTGCATTCTAAAAGTAACTTAGATTATAGAACCACAAATAGACAACAATAGTTTTTAACCTTTACTTTTCTCAACTTCCCTTGTGGAGTATTTAAAACACATGCACATGCACACCACATAAAAGTAACTAGAAGTCAGACTACAGGGAACATTTATGGGTTTTATGGTTACTGGGGCAAGTGGCACCTCAATCTGTTGTATGGGACTTCCTTTTTGCTGCTTAATTTTTGGGCCAGTGTATCCCAGATGGCTTCCCTCAGGGAAAAGGGATTGATCATCTCAGCATGAACTCTTGAAAGAAGCATGGATCAGGAGTTTTGAGTGAGAGTCCCTTTTGGGTGGAATATACCACTCCAACAACAAAAAGCAAAAATTAAGCAAGATATTTGTTTTCTCTTGGCAAAAAAATTCTAATTTTAGGCCGGGTGGTGGTGGCGCACGCCTTTAATCCCAGCACTCGGGAGGCAGAGCCAGGCGGATCTCTGTGAGTTCGAGGCCAGCCTGGTCTCCAAAGCGAGTTCCAGGAAAGGCACAAAGCAACACAGAGAAACCCTGTCTTGAAAAAAAAAAAAATCTAATTTTTAAAACATTGAACAAGAATGTATTCAAACAGGTTTGTCAAGTACATTGAGGAGCTTGTTTGGGAACCAGAAAGTAGAATTGCAAGTTAGTTTACATGATGTTCAGGGCTGGTGAAACAAGGAACATTGAAGCAATTCCTGGCCTTAATATGAAGGCACCTGTTCTCTGGAGGTATTGTGATACAGCTGTGTCCATGGCTCTGGCCTGGCTCTCATAGTCTATTTTAAACAATGTTTTAATAGGTATGAGGTAGGTGTGAATATACTGTAGCATGTGTAGTTCTTGTGACCCTCTGCACATTGAATTATTAGGAACTGTTCTTTTACTTCTTATAAGCCCTGTGATGGTGCAGCATGACTAAGGCCTTTCTGTGGACTGTTCTAACCAAATTGATTTATTCCAGGTACTGTTCTAGAATTTATTCTGAACTCTGAATACAAAATGCTCTCCTGGTGTACCCTTTAGCAGATGTACTGAATGCCAAAGGCTCAGATGATCAGTAATCTGCTACAAGCAATATTAGAAGGAGGCTAAGCTACATCTGCATTCTGTTTCTAAATAATCTTTTAAATCACATATCCTGCCAGGAATTCAGAATGGAAACTTTAATCATTGACTCACCATTCAGAAGTCATCCAGAATGAATTTGCATTTTTTCTTGTTGTCCACTGAGATTATATACATCTAATTCTTTTTAAATGATGTGACTTCCTAAATGTCAGAAAAGATATGTGCCAGGAAGCCAGACAAACCAAATTAGAATGTGAGTAGGTCTTCTAGATGAATAGTCCTTTATTGTTGGTACATTGCTGTATTCTAACTCTTCTATAACAATTTTTGCATGCTACAAAAAATTATAAAATTCCATCTGCTTGGCCTGGATTATACATCATTTACAAAATGATACATTAAATGTCTTCTGTATTCAGCCACATGGAATGTCCTTGTTAACCACATGGCTGCCTTCATCAAGCTCATATGCATTAAAACTTTGCTGTTCTCCTTGAGGTCTGCCTGTTCTGTGGACCAGTAGAATCTCTTAGCATCACCTTGGAGTTTGTTCAGAGCCTATCTTTTCAGGCCCAACTCTATCTGCTTTATACCAAGATTCCCAGGCAATTAGTAAACAGATAATTCCAGCTAATGACAGATGTTGCCAATACACAAGGCTGGAGTGGGTTAATGAGTAGGAGAAGAGGGTCTCTTTTGTGCAGTCATTGGAGTAAGAGGGTATTTATGGACTGAGAATTAACATGATGGTGAGGAATGAGTTCTGGGATGCCTGGTAAAGACTGTTGTAGGCAGCAGGATCAACAAGAACAGACTTAAGAAAGAATCTGCCTCTGTTCCTGAAGTACCTTCCATACAAGCTGGCCAGGGCTGTGATTCACCTGCCCAGGCTCTCTAACCCAGCACTATAACAAGAATGTATGAGAGCCATGTATCTGGGCAAATAGGAACAAATCACAACTTTGATTTTGATCAGACTGGGTACTCGTCACTGTGGGAAAACATTCAAAGGACTGAGAGGATGTTTTGGTAGTAATAGCTTCAAATAGTTGAAATTTCAGGTAACTAGAAGGAGCATGAAGATATTATAAAAGACTCCTATTGGGAGGAAGAGAGGAAAATACTCAGGAATGTACACTATCGTACATTGTACACTATGTATACATGTAATGTACACAAGAACTATTGAAAAAATGATAAGCAAGAAGAAAACAGATAAAGAAGGTCTAACCTAACCAGGGTGTTGTCCAACTTTTTGGCATCGAAACATGATTTTATCTGTAAATGTGTTGGGCCTCATTCATAGCTGTCTTAGGATATGTGTGGCTTGTGGCCTGTGGCCTCCACGTTTGACATGCCTGGATGTGACTAGAGAGAAATGACCAAATCCTCTGACATGATTTTCCATCTAACATATAGCTTGTCTTGTTGCTTTGATGGATATGCAGTACAGGCATCCCTGTGAGACCTTGATAAGGACCATGAGTTGGTTTTATTTATTCCTGCATCCAGAATTCTTCCCTTTTGGGTATTTCTCACATCATTTTAATCATAATCAGTCCTGTTGGGAGAATCAAGGTATATTATTTTCATTTGTTGTCACAAGGAGTATTTATTCCTATGTCTAGGTGTGAAAACGTGTAATTGTAAACTAGCATTGAAAGGCTCCAGTATATTTATGGAAGGAAAAGAAACAAAGTAGCTGACATTACTTGCTGTGATACTGGCAGAGAAGTGTTGAGGAGAGAAGCATGTCAGAGCTTGGTGAGCACCTGTAATCAGGTTCTTAACCAGCTCCATCCACCCTGTTCTATGAAAACTGAGAATAAAGTCACCAGAGAAGCTAATTTTCCTTGCTTGCTCCTGCTGAACCCTACTTTTCCCTCTCATCCTTTTTCTGTATTTCCTGCCCTTCCTCTCTGAGGGGCTGAGCATAACTGATAACATTAGTTACATTGTTTTTTCAGACTTGAAAACTGCAGTGATTTGACCTTGTATGACTTACTGAGTGTCAGGTACAAGGATCATTAATCTTTCCTTGTATAATATAGCATTCTCTTGATTCCTTCTTAATGGTAGAGCAGTATTAAATATAATATCAAAGTTCAGGTAATATGGTAATAGGTGACTATCTAAGGTTTCCTTTAAAGAAATACTTTTAGAAAGAAAGCTGAAAGGTAAGAGGGAGGAGCACAATTAAAATTTGTAGAAAATTTTCATAAGAACTTTAAGGACAGATTAGAATAGTTTCATGAGATATAGGGTCACTATTGTTCTCTCTTAAGGACATTGTCCTGCATATTGCTGCATTAGCACTACCAGTGTATCTTGTTAGGACAAATGGGGTACTTGAAAGTGTTCAATTAACCAAGTTGTGCACTGGCACTTTAAAGCACACTTCACCATACAGTGAAATGACGGACAAGTGCGTTCAAAACATGAACCAGGATAACATTGCTTTAGTGATACCTTCAGTAGAGACTTTGTTTCAGTGTAACTCACTGAGGGAAGTGTAGACAAGTTAAAAAAAAAGTTGTGCCATGACACTTTAGTATTGTTCAATATAATATGCATTGAGTATCCATAGACAGTTCTTGTTGGAGGAAGTGGAATGGGCAGCTTTTTTTAAAAAAAGTTTTATCCAGCTTGGTTTACATAGAGAATTCCAAGATAGCCAGAGCTAAGTAGCAAGATCCTGTCCCAAAAAATCCAAAATAAATGAATGAATGAATGAATGAAATAAAAAAGCCTTATTACTTTGCAAAAAAAAATCTTTTCCTGTGTATAAGAGTTAAAATGAGTGACTTGAGATTTCCCCTGTGTTTTTCCTGTCATTATGGCTGGTGACACTTCTGTCCCATTCTTCTCTTCTCTAGAGCTAGCACGGCGGCACACAGTACCAGGTGTTGAATGCATAGTCACAGGGCTTTCATAAAATGTCTTTTTTGTTGTCACTTTTTTCTGAGGTATTCTGCCAAAACCAAATGGCTTTTTGCTTGTCTGTTTATTTGTTTTGAGCAGGGAAGATTGTCATTTTATTGAATCTTTTGATTGGAATATGATATGAAGAAAGTAAAAAGAAATAGAATAATGATGAATTGATAGTAGGAAAATGTGTTCAACTTATTTTTTTATTAAAAATTTGAAGGAAATTTTATTTGTATGGGCCTCATATATGTATGCATATATGTGTGCAAGTGCTGGTGTCTGATCCTTTTGAACTGGTATTAACAGGCCCTTGTCACCTGTCAGGTATGGGTGCTGGGAATAGAACTCTGGTCTTCAGCAAGCAGTTTTAAGGGTTGAGCCATTTCTCCAGCCCCATCAACTGCTTTTCTTAAATGTAAATCTTTGTGAATAGAGAAGATGCAATAGAAGTGTCAGATGTTGTTTAATATATTTGTCAAAGTATGAGGGTTTTTTTTGTCATTTTTTTGACATGAACAATTGTCCTTTTATTAGGACTATTAATGCTGATTTGGAGTATCATGGGTGTTCAAGGCAGTAGTTTAGCAGTGCCTATAAAGCATCAATGCTATAATAACACCCAGTAATTCTAACAACGAACAGTATTTCAGCATCTTTGCCTTTTTCAATGGGCTATCTGTGAATGCATTGCTCAGGGATGCGTGACCCACATCACCTATAAATTTGATTGGAAGCCTAAGAACTGGCATAGGCTGATGGATAGCAGATTAGAGTCCTGATTAACCATGTGATTCAAAGACTAGAAATATATTGTCTAAGCGAGATTCATCAGATGCAATCAGAATTTCAAGTGGTCAGATGCAATTCAAATGTGTATTGTGGCTTTTCCTCCTAGGTTGTCTTTTTTCCCTCTTTCCCCAAAGCTGAAAAATACTTCTTTGATGAATCTGCTTCTTACCCTAAAGCTGTCTGTCTGTTATTCATCAGAAAGCAGGTCGCAGTTCAGTGAGCAGAAGAAAAGATTTTAATAGAAGCTGTGCCAAGGGCTGTAATGCATCATTTTAGGGCCCTAATTACATTACAATGACAAATATCAATGGTGACAACAGCAATAACCTACATCCTTTAATGGCTGTGCTAGAAAAGGAGTTTGGGCCCCACACCATTAGATTAGACTCAGTTTCAAAACATAGGCCATTAGAAGTGTGTGTCCACAGTATTACTGGTTGATCGCTGAAGCCCAGTGGAAAGGCCTGAAAATAAATGATGCCTCCCCAAAGCTTGGTCCTGTGGGACAAAAGAGGTGAAATTAGATGACCATGGAAGCAGCAGTGTTTCCGAGGCAACTTTAGCTTTCAAAGTGAGGAATGGCCTGCTTAATTGTATGAAATCACACAGACATACCCCACCCCCTTGCTGCCAATTAGCCTGTCCATGAAAATCTATTGGCATGACAGCATAAAGAAATTAAGAAGTCTTTTTAAACCAACAGAGACCTTTAAAGAAAAAGTTTGAAGATTTACCCTCCTTTTTCTGTTGGTGTATATGTTAGCATACATAATTTTTAGTGTTTAAGATGTTTGTTCTTTTTATCTTGGTTTTATTTTTTGTTTTTTGTTTTTGCCTTAAATAGGTGCTTGGACATAAAATAGCTTATTATGGCACCAAATACATCTTGTTTTTTATTTGCCCAGATGAATGAGTTTCCTGAGTAGTTTTTACTGCCTACATTATGTAGGCAAATTAAAGAACTCAGTTTTCCTACATGCCCACATACTTTTTTTCAACCCTCCTAGCAAGGGACTATTTTATTTATGTAAACAACATAATGAGGAAAATATGCTTGGCAGATGGTTCTAAGTATAAGAATCATCAGTTTGGTCTGCCCCAAAGTCTCATTATCTTTTATTCCTATCCCCACCTCTCCCTACAAAAAGCCTAACCACCAAATGCCTTTGAGACACCGAGCATTCAGCCTCCTGAATGCTGTTCTGTTTTCTTAACTTACCTTAGAATTTAACTCCATCACCACTGTGGAATGTTCATCCAGGTGGAGAGGGGTTTTAGTGGTTCCCACTGCAGCCTTTCATGGTGGTTTAAGCATTCTTAAAGGATGGCTAAATGATCCGTGGGGCCAGGGCAGTAAATTAAATCAGGGCAGCACAGTGGAGTTTTAGTCACTGCTGTTTACTGGTTCTGGGCTTTGTCTTTCTCGTTAAGTGCAGGCTGGAACGGAAAGCCTACATTGGGGACTTCATGGTGAATTTTTGTTTTGGGTTGACTGATGAAGTTTTTAAGGTGCTGGCATAGCTACAAAGTTAAAAGGGTTGCTGCAAAAAGAAGGAAGCCTCAATTGCATAAGCAGTGTTGCTGTTCTATAATGACTTAGCAAGAAAAAGAACATTTGTGTGCTTTCATAAAATGAACTGATTCTGGGTGAAATTTATTTTAAGAATGTCTCAGGAATAGTAATTGTTTTACATTTTCTGTCTTTTAGCATTTCTTAACCTCCCTCTTTCACCGCCCCATCATTAAAATATGAGCAATTTTGTGTGCACATATGTGCATATATTAAAAGCTTTCTGCATATCGTAAAGTTTATAACATGCCATCTGAAGATGCATACTAAGGTGAACATCAGTAAAGTTCTAAACAGGTTTTTAAAGAAAATATGTAACAGCATGTTTGTTCTTTCTTGTTTTAAAACCCCAGTTCCAAGGCAGGAGAATTGTGTATACAAGGTATATACATTTTGTCCCTATATTTCCAAAAGTATTAAAGAATAGCTTCTGTAGTCTAAGTGTACTAAGACCTTAGGATGTTCTAAACTACACACTGAAAACCCTGGCTGACAGATCTCGGAACCTTTACTGTTTGAAAATATCCTACTACTCAGCAATTAATAATTACATTAGTTTACTTGATTAATGCTGTTCGCCACCCCCCCCCCCCCCCCACACACCTCCTAGGAATTTAGAAACTAAGTATAAAAGCCCCACTGAAGTGTTGACAAGGAAATGCTGCCAGGTACAGCAGCACACTCCTAAGATTCAAGTACTCTGGAGGCTGAAGATCTCAGGTTATGTTCGAGACTTGCTTGAACTTAAGAGAGGGTAGGAAAGTGAAAGAAATATTTGTACACAGCTATGGAAGTCTAATCTTGTGGTTATGAAAATAGTTGGGATATGTAGAGAAAAAAAATGGGTGGTATCTGAATTAAATAAAGACTCAGGGTTTTGAGAAAATCATTAGATTGGGCAAGGGTCCTTCTGATGAAAGCTTTTGAAAACTGGTTTCTAGTCGTACAGATTAAATTCATTTTATATTACCCTGATGCTTGAAGATTAAATTTTAAGATTAATGCTATTTAATAAATCCTGCAGCTAATGCTAATGCGGCTTTGTTGTCACTTCCTCCTTTTATTTTATTTTATTTTATTTATTTATTTATTTATTTTTGGTTTTTCGAGACAGGGTTTCTCTGTGTAGCTTTGCGCCTTTCCTGGAGCTCACTTGGTAGCCCAGGCTGGCCTCGAACTCACAGAGATCCACCTGGCTCTGCCTCCCGAGTGCTGGGATTAAAGGCGTGCACCACCACTGCCCCGCCAACTTCCTCCTTTTAATGGGCTTGCTTAGAAGGTAGTTTTCCTCTTCCTTAGGCACTGCCAGCCAAAATACAAGTGTCTTTTAATATCATCTGGTTAATATTTTGGGTATCATAACCAGCTGACTGTTTCTTCTATTGTTTTTCTCTCTTTTTGCAGGCAGAGATTGTTAAACGACTAAATGCTATCTGTGCACAAGTCATTCCTTTCCTGTCCCAAGAGGTAAGATAGTTGATCTGATGGTTAGAAGTTGTCGCCATTTTATTGATTTTGCAGATGAGGGACTATAGACCTGATTCTGGCCTTGCCATTTTCTTGATGTTCATATTTTACATTTCTAGGATACAGTGTTCTCATTCCAACTTCTGAACCTTATTAATATTCAGTTTAGCATAATTTAAATATATTTGCTAAGTGAAATTCAATTGTTAAAATATTTTGCTACCATTATTAAAAGTAGTGTTGCTCAGAATTGTACCTGTTTACTATAATGCCATCTAACCGCAGAGATGGTAAAATTGCCAGCAAAACAAGAGCTTGATCTCTATAACTGTCAGTGAGCATTGAGACTCAGCAGAAGACTTATCAGATAGAAAAGCTTCATTTTGTGAATAAACTAATGGGACTTTTGGCTGCTGTTTTTTTTTTTTTAAGTTATTTTAAATTAATGATTAATTCTTTATGTTGTCTATGTATTTAAAAAAGGCATCCAGTGCACTCATTTCTGTGTCACATTAGGCTTTGCTGATAGGAACCTTTTTATGGGCCAATGCCTGGCATGTGGCTCACCAGTTTTGTTTTGCTTACTACCAGGGAAAGTGCATACTGTCAAAAATTCATACAGGCATGAAGGAGGGTATACCTTTCTAGTGCTTGGTGGTTTCCTTGTATCCTCCTCTTCCTTTACTTTGCTTATTTGCTTGCTCTGGGTAGGTAGAAAGTTTAAATGAGAATACTGGAAAAGGATGGTTTGCTTTTGGATTATTGAATCCTTTATTTGTTCTGGTATGATCAACTGTAAAAAGGAAGAACTACTTATATAGTCTTGGGGCCACAGAACTTGGTACTTTTTTTGGATAGAGAAGGTACCTTCTTCCTACACTTTTTAGTTACTGTGTTGTTTCTGCTGTTCAAAACAGCTGTTTATACATTTGTCTAACAATAAATGTGCTATGGTTAGTCACAAACCTGCATTTGAGTTTGTACATTCCTTATATGTGGATTTCTATCTGACTTAATTTGTCCAAACCTGTTTAGATTTGAGTAACTGTTAGTTGAGGAAGGGCACACTCTATTCATAAACCTTGCTACTTCCTAATTCACATGCTGTTTTCCTTTGCCTTTTAGCTATGACCACTATACCTCATTATCCTCATTTACCTATTTTTATTTAGTATTTGCCCGTGACTGTATTAGATGTCTTTTGATGAAGTGTCAAGAAGCATATTTGCATTTCTTTCTTTTTTTAAGATTTATTTATCTTTATGTCTATGTGTGCCTCCTTGTATGTATGTGTGCTACATATATGCCTAGTGCCTGTAGAGGACAGAAGGGGGCAGTAGGTCCCTAAAAGCGGAGTTACCCATGGCTGTGAGCCAACAAGTGAATGCTGGAAACAGAACCTAGTTCCTCAGAGAAGCAAGTGTTCTCAACATTTAGCCATCTCGCTAGCCCGTATTTTCATTTCTTTGGGAAGCTTGACTGTTTCAGGTCTTACTTAGATTAGTGAGTTTTTCTTACTTTAAGAAGTTCTACTTGTGGAGATAGAGATTGAGAAGAGTATGTGACCCTCCAAGCTGTAACCAGGCTGAGATGTGATACCCAAAGGTAGAAGGGAAAAGTTAGAAATACCCTAGGAATGGTGTTAGTCTTTGGGCCTCAGCAGGTATAGACCATTATATCCGATTACTAGGACAGGTTTATCTATGTTTGCGATCTGTGGATTATGGCCAGAAAGTAAAGGTGGTCTGGAGGTACTAATTTATTTTCCCACAGGAGTTATGTTGTTTGTATGAGCAGTCCCAGTAAGAACAGAATGTGCAATGGTAGCAGGGCTAAGTAAGACTGAAATTAAGTGGTTGAGGATGTTGTACCCCATAGAGAAAAACCATGGGGGGGGAAGGTATTAGCAACTCTTTATTCTGCTCTCATCTGGGAGGGTAGACCTCATTCTTTCAACATTTAACTATTTGTTTTCCTAAGGTTTTGAAATTTCTTGATTTCAGTCCTTAATACACATAATGACCCTACATCATGGTTTCCTAAATCCTAATTCTATGTATATCTTTTCTTTTTTCACTCTTTCTAATTTCCTAAGATGGAGTATGCCTTTTAAAATATAAGCCACAAATGGGTTTATTCTCATTGTTCAGGGTCTCATTGGTGTTTGAGGTTGAATATAGTCTACCTTGAATTTTAGCGTATTCTTTAAGCAGACACCTCATTTCTTCCCTGAGACCAGATGGACCTTAATCTGGAGGGCGTGGAGGAGGCAGGTTATTAGAGAAAGAAGGATTCTATTTCTTGTCTCTTCGGCGGCAGGAAAATCACTCTTGCATGGCTACAGGCGTCACTTAGTGCCAGGACTGGGGGCTCTCAATCTGATCTTTAACACCAGCTCTCTGTGTGTCAGTGTTGCTGCCAGAAAGGCAGCTGTGCATTTGAATTTATTTTTTAAATGTTTTTATTTAAAAATTAAATGATTCTGTCTGGGGGAAAAAAAGGAAGGTGTTCCCTAGAGACTGTGCACAAGCTACAAGACAGTAGTTGGAGGTGTTTTGAGCATTTGAAAGTCGAGTCTGGAGTCTGACAGAAACAGGAGGTAAATTTATATACATCTAGATTGTCTGCCTTTAATTTAGCTCTGTGTGTTGATTGGTTTTGATTGCGTATTATAGTTTTTTTTCCAGACTTACAAAAATGTAGTAATTACAACTATTAAGTAAATTTGGTGGTTTTAACTATAAAACCTTTTTCTGTAAAAACCAAGTTTTTAGCTCAGATACACTTAAAGTTGATCTATAGTTTTAAAATTACAGAAAAATAGTTTTCTAATATATTTCATTACATTAAAAGTTAGAGCTGATATACATAGTTACTACTGAAGTCCTAAGCATTAGACACAGATAATAATTTATCTTTGCTGATTACTTAGATTTTAGAATTTCATAGGATACCTAGTACCAGAATTTAATAACCACGAACCCTCATCTGTCTGAACCTTTTCTTCTCCCCACTTTTGGATATTAGATAGATCTGTACTTTGCTCTCAGATTTTTGTCTTCATAAGATATATCTCACGGTAATTCCTATGGAAGTTCTTTCACATGTTATATCTCATTTTCAGGCAATGAATTACAAGTAACTGCTTCCAAGCTCTCAGTTCTATAAAGAAGAAATGCCAGCTGCTGGCAGTCATAACCTTGGTTGAGTCCTGGTTTCCCAGCTACAGATCACAGGGCTTTGTCTAATCCAGCCAAGCTGTGTGACCTGTAGCAAGTACTTTGCCTCTCTCAGCCTCAGTTTCCTAATCTGTGGAGTGAGGGGGCTCCCCACCTGGGCATTATTACATGTCCTTCCTGTGAGTGTAACAGCTCTAGCTACAGCAGTGTCAGCAAAGACAGGCCTATAAATTCTCTTTTGGGAAGACCTGGAACTGCTAAATCCATTTGAATCATTGCATTTTGCAAGCATGTGAATTTGTTATCTTTCTAATTTTCTTCCTGTTAAGTTAAAACTGAGCCCAAAGAATCTGAACTAGCTGGACATCTGGTTATTTTTCTTGAGCAATTTCAAGATAGAACCTGTAGACCCTTAATCCTGGGTCCTCAGTCACATTGAATGATGCCAGCAAATGCTGTCTTAGTGTATGTTGTCCCATCCCACACCCACCTCCCTCTTCCAGCAGCTTGCACCTTTTAAGGCTACTCTGGTGTAAACTGAAATCTATGTTTCACTGTTATATCTTGATAATAGGGATAGCATTTCTGCTAATGTGGGATCAAATTAAAGCTCTTCATTGATTTGTGTTGGGAACGTTAGCTCTGTAAACCTGTGTTCCTATCGAATGAGACTAACTCTGCCTTAAAATGTTTATCATATGTAATGAAATATCATCTGGTATAGTAAGTACCTAGTCCCTCCTCTTCTAGTGTACTTTCACGGAAATGGAATTTGTCTGGGTTCTAAGACATTTGGAAAAGAAGAAAAACTTGGGAAGAATTCAAAAAAAAATATTTATTTTTGCAATTTTCTTGACCTATTAGATTTAAAGTGTTAAATATCAAGCACCTAAATGTTGAACCACTTTGGAGAGCAGTTATGGCTTTGGTCCTTTATATGTCCCTATAACTATTATTTAGATTCAAACAGCATATACTTCATGATTCTAAGTGTTCTAAGACCTTTGAGAACTTCTAACTCCTAGTATGCTATAGGTCTATAACATTATAGTTGAAATTCTCTTCTTAGTGAACAGTTCTAGTTTGCAGAAACCTGCATTGATAACAAGGAACAGTTTACCACAAGAGACAGATTATGTGAAAGGAGGCAGTGTGAGCTTAGCCAGACTCTGGACTTTCGGCTCAGCCTCTTTTATATCCTTTATGTTGTTGAGGGTACAGTTCCCATTTTCTGTGATAGGCTCTAGAGCTACTTTCATAATAGGGCTTATTAATAAGAGTTGGTGGGGCTGAAGAGATGGCTCAGTGGTTAAGAGTACTGGCTGCTCTTATCTTTTTTTTTTTAAATCTTAAATAAAAAGAAATTTTATTGTACAAATAATTATATCATTAATAAACTAGATACAGGTTATTGCATTCCATATGGAAGTTTTGAATTGTTGGTAATTAGTATTCTTTTTTTTTTTCCACTTATAAACTGTATGGCCGTGGCAGGCTTCTTGCTAACTGTTCTTTTATCTTAAATTAACCCATTTTTATAAATCTATACCTTGCCATGTGGCTGGTGGCTTACCAGAGTCTTTACATGCTGCTTGTCCTGGCGGTGGCTGCAGTGTCTCCCTCCTTAGCCTTCTGCTTCCCAGAATTCTCCTCTCTCCTTGTCCCACCTACTTCCTGCCTGGCAACCTACTTCCTACCTGGTCACTTGCCATCAGTGTTTTATTTATATAGAGCAATATCCACAGCACTTCCCCTTTTTTTCTTTTTTTTAAAAAGGAAGGTTTTAATTTTAACATGGTAAAATTACATATAACAAAACAATTACCGAGCAAGAATTATAGTTACAATATTAAAGAAGATGTCCTATCTATCTTATATTTGTGAGTTTAAGGTTTTATATCTAACTTATCTTTTATCATAACTGAGGAAATTACAACTATCTAGTTTTCAACCAGCACCCACATGGCAGCTCATACCTGCCTGCCTGTTCCCAAATACCCAGCATCTGCTTTTAAATAATTGACTCTGAGGCTTAATACTACTTATAAATGCTCAGCTGGTAGCTCAGGTTTATTACTAACTAGCTCTTACTCTAAAATTAACCCATAATTCTTATCTATTTTTAGCCATATGGCTTGGTACCTTTTCTTAGTGTGGCTTTCTCATCTTGCTTCCTCTGTGTCTGGCTGGTGACTCCTGACTCCGCCCTTCCTCTTCCCAGATTTCTCCTAGTCTGGTCGCCCTGCCTGTACTTCCTGCCTGGCTACTGGCCAATCAGCATTTTGTTAAATCATTTCGCGTGACAAATCTTTACAGTGTACAAGAGCATTATCCCACAGCACACGCACCTGTCTGTAACTCCAGTTCCTGGGCTTTTGGCATCCTCATACAGACAGACATGCATGCAGGCAAAACAATGAACATAACATAAAATAAAAATAAATTATGAAAACTTAAGAATTGGTGATAATGTAAAATACCTAACTGGATATTTGGACATTTTAATAGAGCTCAACTTACTTAACTGATTTATTAATTTAAAAAAAGCTTATTCTTCTTAGATAACAGTTGTTCTAGAAGGAAATGTACTAATTCTTTGGTAACTTCAGGATACTGTAAACTTTTTATCTTCACATTCATTGTCTCTAGTTACATTGGGGCCTGCCCTGTCTATAGAAATGAGAAGAGAGGGGATATTTTTCCTTTAAAGGGCAGAATGTAGAAGATGTTCACTTTTACTGCCTTCTTTGCAGTGTCCCAGACCTAGTTACTTGTCCCCACATAGCTATAAGGAGACTTAGAAGTGTAATTTTCCACAGCCACCCCAAACTAAAACTGCTAGCCACCTAAAGCTAGCAGTCACTTCTAGATACAGTGCTATGCATAAAATGAAAGGCCACCCTGGGCTATATGAGATTGATCCAGTCTAAAAGAGAAACAGAGCCAGGTGGTGGAGGCTCCCGCCTTTAATCCCAGCATTGGCGAGGTGGAGACAGTAATATAAGGTGGGAAGACACAGGAGCTCAGCTCCTTTCGGGTTGAGGAGTTGGCAGGGTAAGAGGTGACTGAGACTGGCTGATCTTTCAGCATTTACCCTGATATCTGGCTCTGGGTTTTATTGTTAAGACCAATTAGGATTCGCGTTACACCTAATATATAAAATAATGCATAGTTCTTGCTATAAAAGTCATATATCCCTGTATCTTAAGTCATGCTGAACAGTAGCTCACTGAGTAGTTTACACTTGATAAATTCATACAGTATAGAAAGGAATACAGTACATATGAACAATTATGGGCTATTTTGTCTTGTAGGGTCTATAACTATTTATGTGTGCCTGTTAAAAAAAATTACAGTTCTGGGATTCTTAAATATACTTCTCAGTTAAAGGCTAGATTATGGCAAATTATACTTGGCCTGCCATATTTTGTAGTATATATTTTCTGGGTGCAAAATGCTTTTTTTTTTTTTTTTGGTATCTCATACATATCTTGAGGCAGTGAGATTAAAAAAATCTAAGTTTCCTCCCTCAAATCATGAAAGAATCATACTTTTTACTCAGGTCATTGGTTTTTATGGAGTTTTAAGATGTCTTTTTTTTTTTTTATCTGCTTACATTTATTTCTCAGAGTTAAGTTGATCATTTTGATTGCTTATATCACAAACCATTTTTAATAGTTTTATGCTCAGGGAATTTCCTACAAGACATTTTGATCATACCTCCCCATCTCATCCCCGGATGCCTCCCAGATCTACTCTCACTTCTCTACTTCCCAACTTCATATCCTTTGTAATAATGAAAGCTACTTTGTACTGCCCAAATATATTCCTGGGGTGTGGTTGGCCTCCTAGGGGCAAACCCTTAAAGAAAACTGACTCTCCCTCCCCTGAAGCTGTCATCTGTTCATAGTTCCTCAGCTAGGGTCAAGGGTTCCCAGACTTCTTCCACCTCTATGCTAGAATACTGATTGAGCTGCTGTGAGTTCATGAATGTCATGGTCCTGAGACACTGTTTTGCTCCAGTTTTTGCTGACCTCTCTCATGAGCTTTATGCTCCCTCCATCAAGGTAGTCCTGGGTTATGGTTGTGATGTAGATGTCCCATTTGTGTCTGAGTACTCACTGACCTATTCTCTGCGCTTGTACAAACCATTTTTTGACCACAGCATGAAATAACCTAGGAGAGTGAAAGCAGACCATGGTTCCTCCTGAGCAGTGGTAATCCCATCTCGTAAACTCATGGTCCTTGTTTTAAACCTTGCCATCAATAAACTGAATAGCTTGTTTCTAGTCATTCAGTGCCAAGGAGAATGGACATTTGCTTTCTTTCCTCCATCTGGAACTCCATAGCTAGGTGTTCTGTTCGTAAGTTATAAAAACAAGCAGAACTGCTTGGGAGCTGGTGTTGGCATCTTGTAGGCTGGACCCCACAGTGACATGAAAACTTATTTGGAGTCGGCTTACAGAGGAGCACAGCAGTTTTTCCTGTGCATCTATCTGTTATTTTGAATAAATTCTGGTTTGATAAATGAAATAATTGGGTCTTTTTTTTTTTTTACAACATTTTAACAAATGTTTGAATCATTAGGCTTTTTAGACCATAAAAGCTAAGTTATGAGTGAAAAGTTTTAGTCCTTTACTTTTCATCTCACATTTACTTAGGCAAAAGGTAACTTTCACCTTGAATGCTTTCTGGTACAGAGTAATTCCAGCTGAGAGTGCTTCTTCCCCCATTTACTTGTTAAGTTTTCTAATGAGTTGTACAACGTTGTGAATTTTCTTTGTTTCATTGTTTATTTCCTCAGAATTTTGTAGATTTATTTAAGAAGTAGATAATGACACACAGTTACATAATATGGGTCATGAATTCAATACAATTATAATTCCAAATGATACATACATTTTGTCTCAGATAGCTCTATATTTGTTTCTTCTGATGTGATGGAAAAACAACCTTTCTAGGCATGTAATAGAAATTTATTACCCATGCCATTTATTTTAGGGTGTGAGTATGCATTTCTCTGAATCATATTTTGCATGTTTAGAATAATTGTGAAATGGAAGTTGAAAACTGTGATCAGTCACTTTCTTATTGTGCCTTAGGAGGGAATGAACAAAATACAGTGGTTACACGCACTGGTAGAAGTGGGTTCATAATCGCCCCACGTTATCTCCTCATATTGCTTGTTAATAACTTTGTAAGGAATCAATGGCTTGTAGTTACATTGTTTGATGTAGGTGAGCTTGGCTGAAATCATGCAAGAACCTCTGGTAGGTAGGCACACAGACAACTCTAAGACCATCTAAGGAAAACACTTGTGAGTGTCAGCAGCCTGTACCCCACAAGTGAGTTGGGGTCAATTTTTCAATCTTGGTAATGTGTTCCAATACATTCTATGCAGAAGATGCCCTGCAGTGAGTAACATAGGTGCGCTGGCCTTCTTCAGAAGGTTTGGTCCAGATTTCTGAATTTTACATTTAGGGTGTATGTAGGGTAAACATCATTTAAAATAGTTTCTTTACTCTCACAACCCCAACCTATCAGAGAACATAATTCTCTCCTGTGTTTTTTGGTTGACTAATATTCTTGTTTTACCTGACCATGTGTTTTAATGACAGTTGAGTGGCAAAATGGTGGTATTATGGTCTGTTTGACCTCAGGAAATAAAAGAGAACTCTCAGGAGGTAATTTTCTTTTTCTCCTGCAGGTTTAATTAAATGTGGGCTTCCCTCCAAAGGCAGCATTGGTAACCTTGTATTCAGGTTTCCAAAATTAATGTATGTTTGAAAAACCTACTATCTTTGAATGAAGATAAACTTCAAAGCACTCTGAGTATAAGCAGAGTTGCATTGTCTAATACAGAAGTACCTATGTCAATTTAAATTATAATTAAAGCGTAAGAAAAATTAACTACTTTCTCAGTTACACTAGCCACATTTCAAGTACTCAGTGCTTATTCATCTGTGGTTGGTGGCTGACATATTATTAGTACAAATGGAACAGTGTGAATATTGTAGAAGGTTCTGGTGGACAGCAGTGAACCATAGAACTTGGGTATACCAGTAAAGAATTTTGTGTCCTCCTGTGAGAAGGGAAGAAGGTAAGGCAAAATAATGAGTGGGGAAAAGACTTAGGCAGCTTTTCCAAAGTGTTCCTAAGAGCTTATTTTTTATGTTATTGTTGGTCTTTTAATTATTCTACAAAGTAGGCTTCCTTAGGGTATTTTTATATATACTCGGTTTTGGTTGAATTCCCCTCTCATCTCTTTCCCCTCATTTTTCTTACCCCATCCATTCTTAAAGCCTTCACTTCCTGGTATTCTTGCTTGTACTTTACTGTCACCTGTATTGTTAACCCATCCTACTACACTCATTAAAATGGGTCCCCCTTTTGTTTCTTGATATCTACACATACTCTGCATAAGTACACTTGTATAAAACTAAGAAACTGGGATCTGAATATGAGAGAAAAAAAAAAGATTTCTTTTCTGAACCCGAGTTACTTTATTTTTCTATCCATGTTCCTACAAACTCCATTTTTTAATAACAGTTGAATAAAATTCCATCAGTATATATTTAATTCAGTTTCATTATCTGTTCATCCAGTGAAGGACAGCTAGTCTTACTCCATTTGTTACTGTGACTAGAGTAGCACTGACCATGGGTATGATGGTACCTTTTTCATAGGCTAGAGAGTCGTGTATGTGCATGCATGCTTGTGCACTGGATAGCTTCATCATATGGTAGTTCTGTTTGTGGTTTTTGAGAAACCTTACACTAATTTCCATAGTGGCTGCTAGTTTATCCTTCTACTTACAGAGAATGAGATTCTTTCTTTCGCCACATCCTTGCCAGAAATTTCTGTCAATTGTTTCCTTTCTTTTTTTTTTTTTCAAGACAGGATTTCTCTGTGTAACAGCCCAGGTTGTCCTGGAACTCTCTTTGTGGATCAGGCTGGCCTCAAACTCACAGAGATCCCCCTGCCTCTGCCTCTCTCATTCTGGGATTAAAGGCATGTGCCACCACTGCCCAGTGATTGTTTTCTTGATGATAGTCACTTTGCCAGGGTGTGAATGGAGCCTCCAAGTAGTTTTAATTTGCATTTCCTTGGTGGCCAACTATGTTGAACACTTAAAAATCCTGTCTATTTGTATTTCTTCTTTTGAGAACTCTATTTAGATCTGCAGTCTTTGATCCTGTGTTTCAAGCCAAAATTGTTTGGTAGGCTGTATGTGGCTTTGAGAAGTTCTTCATTTTACCAACTGTTGGTGTTTTTATATGTTTGTAATATCTAATTTTTTGTGAAACCATTTTGGAATATTATTTGGCAGGCTGAATTGGAGGTTATGGTTATTTAAATTGCATATGTACCTGTAAACTTAGTAATAATTCTTTAGTAGACAAAGTAGGATTTCAGTGAGACTTTCAAAACTTTCAAGTGATATTTTCACTTGAACTTGATCTGCTCAGCTGTACCTGGAGTGTTGTGTGTTCTATCCACACTGAGTATGACCTGAAGGATGAATGGTCCTAGAGCCATTGAGTGACCTAAGAATATTTAACCTAGAAGGAAGGGAAGAAAGGAACTTGAAAATCTATTTTACTATATTCAAATGCTTGAAGCAGAGGCAAGTTTAGAGACAAAATGAGGATCAGGAGGATGTTTTGGGAAAGTAGATTCTAAGTTATTAGTATTAAGGTTCATTCTCCTCCACTAGAAAAAGCTTATTAATAAGGTGTCATGACTTTTTTTCAGAGAATGATTGAAAACTGGCTAGAATGATACAGAGAGTCAACTATTGGATATACTAACGGTTTTTGTCCTGTGGTTGGTACTGCAGTTCTACCATACCAAACCAGACAGCATTTGGAAATCAGTGTGCAGAGTCTTGTTTGGTAGTTAACAAAACCTGGTTTCTGGGTCTCAGAATCTCAAAAGGAGTTCTTTCAAGTTCTGCAATATGATAAATGAGTGGTGTTTATTACATATGACTGATAATTCCTATTAGGAAGGGCATTTAGTACAAGTTTTAAATATCTTCCACCTGGAGTATTGCATGGCTCTGTAACTGTTCTTACTTCAGTCAGGTTCACTCCTTGCCACCTGCCTTCAGTAAGATCCATCTTAATAAAACCCAGAACTGATAGTATTCAGCTGCTTAAAACATTTTAATAACATCTCACTTTCCACCATGATAAAGTACAGCTGTTTTTCATGTAATGAAAAGCCCTATACTGTTGGGCATCTTCCATTTTTTCCAGATTTTATTTCCAATAGGTGCTTCTCTAGAAAATGCCTTTGCCGTACGTACATCTGTGTCTCTGTGCATTTGCCTTTGTTGTTGTGAATGCCTCTTCCACTTTAAAGGCATTTTGCGTATTCATCCCAAAGGCCCTACAAAATCCTATCCTCCCTGCTCCTCTAGTCACAATGGGAGCTCACTTCCTTGAGAGAGACTTCACAGACTTTGCCAAGCTTGTCCTTTTGCCTGTTTTTCCCCTCATTCTTCATCCACAGAAGTCCTTCCAGTTGCAGTTGTCAAGTCAGCTTCCTTAGGGACTCTTTCCCTAGTACTCAGATTAGATTAAGATATTTCCTTGATAAATGATTGCATAACATCCTCTAATTTTCTCTCGGAAATTATTCCCCAGTAGTAATTATAGAGCTTTTGAGTATTCCCCATCTTTCTTAATAGATTTTCTAAATTTTAGATTAGATTTATCTATTTTTCAGTCTATGAGAGTTTCTGAATATGAGAGTGCCTACATATGTATGTATGTATACATGTATACCACATGCATACATTGCTCATGGAGGCCAGAAGAGGGTATGGATCCCCTGGAACTGATGTTAGAGATAATTGTGAACTACCATGTGGATGCTGGGAATCATCTCTCCCAGCTCCCCTGCAAGAGCAAAAAGTGCTCTTAACCTCCTTGCAGCCCCTTTGTATAGAATTGAAACTGAGATCAGGAGGTATGGTCTAAAGGGTCATAATCCTAACCTCAGTACCTGCAGTTACTAGGTACTTAACACATTTGAATGAATGAATGAAAAGCTAAGGCTTTCCTGATTCCCTCCTAAAACCTTTTCTGGTATTTTATGCCCTTCATTTCCTCGCACTCTTGTCTGTGCATTGTATATGAAATGGGCATAGTAAGTCTTACTTTAGGTTGTTGTTCATTATAAGAATCCTGGTCATCTTTGCATTTCTGCCAGAATTTTTCCTCCGAATATGTGGAGAAAATTTCAAAATTGTTTTAAGTGTAACAATTTTTATTATGACTTTCTTCTTTAGTAGCATATCTTATGTCTGCCTCAAAATATTGTTGTGACATACATTGGCATTGTTATCCCTTCTGAAAAACATACTTTAAGAACCTACTGCACACATAGTCGTTCATAAAGGTCTGTTCATCAGTAAGCTGTATTGAACCTACATGGGTTTATATCATTTTATTTCATAAAAGAAAAATTCAATGCTTTTCTTGGCCAAATATTAAAAATAATTTTATAACAATGAAAGTAATAGAAATGTAATTTAGTGTACAGATTTTTTTTGCCCCCCAACAACACCTTTATTCCTTAAATCACAGTATTTTTGTAAAGTAATCATATTAAGATATAATATATGCCATAAATTCACTTTATCTTAAGTGTAATTCAATGATTTTCAGTAACTCTGCAATCATAAAATTTCTACAGTATGGTTTATTTTTAAAAACTAAGGAATGTAAGTTTCAACATTTTAAGTAAAATGTAATTAGACATATTTTGTTTCCTTTAAATCTCAGTCATTCCCTTGGCTTGCTAATATTTCCTGAATGACATTTTGTTTGGTAGTACTGTCGAAAGATAAGAAGGGACTGTTCCCTTCTGCCTACTCATGAGGCTAAAGTACCTTTTTCACCACTTGAGGTGTGGTATCAGAAAGGACAAGCTGGAAGTGGGACTGGAAATAAAATGAGAGTAGAGTGGGAGTAAATGACAGATGGGGAAGGGGAAGAAAGTGAAGAGGTGTCAGGCATAGTGGAAAAGCCATCACCATTCTAAGAAAATGTGAAGCACTGTGACTTTTCTGAGTCAGGGAGCTTATTTGTTAAAATCTGAGAATGGGAAAAAAAATGCCTTGGACCAGCTTTGGGGAATAGTGTGTGGACTTTACTTCAAGAGTTACTTTTTCTCAATTGTGATCTTTTTGCCTCCTCTTTCTGAGTTTTAATGTTCACACTACCTGATGGGTACATCCAGTCTGGGGTGATGTGTTTACCATGTTGTGGAGAGAGTAATGGGTAGAGTGTTTGTTACTGGTGCTTTCAGAGCTCACAGAAGAGGTGGCACCTTTCGCCTCAGGGAGCTTATATTCAAAAGGCCCTTAAACAGCAAATGATTCTTGAGTGTGAGCAGAAATAGGGAAGTTGAATTGCAAACTGCAGGTAAAGTCCAGAAACTATTGGCCATTGCTATCAAAGCACACAAGCTGAGTCATGACTTCCATTTTGATGTTAACTTCCTAACAAGTTACTGTTAGATCTGATGGCAGATCAGTGAATTGAGTTTTCTCAAAAAAAAAAGAAAAAAGAAAAAAATGCACTTGATTTTAATGCTATGGAGCCTTGCTGCCTGAGGCATCTTTGTCTCTTAGCAGTTGAGATACAGTTTATGAAGCAACTGTTGTACAGACCTCATGCTAGAGAGGCCTTATGTAGATATGTTTCATATCTCTGATCCATGTAATTGTTTTTTTGAATATTTAATACTTAATATGAAGAAAATATTTCAGTAGATGGAGACATGACATGTCATGGTAAGAGCTTGTACACTTCAAGTGAATGAATACATGATTAGAATGAATGCTATGTGTTGTGGATGAGTGCATATTCGATCCTTTGTCTCACTTTCATAGAAATTTTAAGCAGCCATTGTTGAACATCACAAGTAAAAGGTAGAAAGTTTGTAACAATTTTTGCACATAATCATGCATGGAGGGAGCTGGAGAGATGGCTCAGTGGTTAAGAGTGGTTTGCAGCACTCATGTAGGAAAGCTCACAACTGCCTGTAACTCCAGCTGCAGGTGGATCCAATACCTCTGGTCTCCAGCACAAACACCCACAAACAGATTCACAAATATGTACACCTATTTTTAAAATGCATGGAATATTAAATCTCAGAGGCTACTTTGCAAGTGCTACTGCTTTTCACTACACTGAAAAGTATCATAAATTTAAAATGAGCTTTGAACTTGACACATAGTAAGTGCTCAGTAAACACGGCATGTGGTCAGACTGCTTTTAAGATAAGCTGAAGTTATTATAGACAAGTCTTACTCTGTATTACTTCTAGGTTTGTGTATGTATGTGTGTGTTCTTCAGTCTCTTTCTACCTCATATGTTGAGACAGGGTCTCTCACTGAACCTGGAACTTGCCTATTGATTAGACTGGCTGGCCAGTAAAGACCCAAGTAAACACACAGAGGCTTATATTAATTAAAACTGCTCGGCCATTAGCTCAGGCTTACCACTGACTAGCTCTTACATTTAAACTCAGCCCATTTCTGTTAATCTATATGTCGCCACGTTTTCTGTGGCTTTACTTGTGTGCCATTATATGCTGCTCCCTGGATGGCGGGCTGGCATCTCCTGACTCAGCCTTCCTCTTCCCAAAATTCTCCTTGTCTGCTTATCCTACCTATACTTCCTGCCTTGCTACTGGCTAATCAGCATTTTATTTATTAACCAATCAGAGCAACATAGATTCACAGCATACAGAACATCCCACAGAATTAATTTGTTATTTAGCATTTTTCTATTAATAAGCAAAAGATGAAAACACTGTGTTATATGTGCCTAATTTAAGGCAGTTTCTTTCCCACAAAACCACCCCCTCGTGCCTGTGTTCACATCAGAGGTAGTAAAGTCACAATATCATATATGTTTGAGAGTTTTGAAGTGGAAACTTGATAGTAAGGGAATATTCTATGATGGCGAGCTTTTTGTGTGTTATAAGCAGTTTTATAGTTGAACCATATATTCACTTCAAATTAGTGAAGGACATATGCTGAAATTTTCACCAGAGATCACTTAACACAAGCATCTTCCAACCACATAGAGAAATGCCTGTAACGTAGCTTTTTGTCCTTCATTCACTAAAGCTACTTGAAAGAATTTCAGACCAGATTTGAGTCTGTAGATACTAGACTCTTCACATGTGCTTAATTGGGGGTTATTTTACATTTTGAGAGTCTTACACAACCATTTGTGTATATCCAGATGTGTGAGTGCTCCCATTGCAGACACTTCAGTGTTACTTATGTTTTGATTTTCACCAATATTATAAAACAATACCAGTTATTGCTCATTCTCTTGGGAAATGAATCAAGGGTGGAGAGATTTCCTAGTATTAATAATTCTAGTTTTTCTAAAGAAAAATAATTTAAACCTGTAGGTATTTAAAAGAAGTACACAAAGTACTTCAACTTCATTTGCATATAGTTTTGTTTAAGCATGCAACCTTTCATGATAGAATATAAACATAGACCCCTTTACACTTCCAGAAGAGATAGAACATGGAATTAGAATAACCTTTTGCTGTTTATGCTAATAAATACTGGAGAATAATCTATAAAAATAAGTACCTGTAGGGACTACTTACAGAATTTTTTTTTTTTCCTGTAGATAGGTAGCATAAAGGGGAATAGTACAAAGAAACAGATGGGATAAGTTGAGCTTTGTTTTCAGTACTAGCAGAAGATGTTTGGTTAGAGTGCTCTCTTGGCCTGAGAATGAAATATAAGCAGATAGTGCAGATGTAGGGAGCATCCTCCATGAGCACAAAGATGATGTGTACAGTGGATGCCTGGTTATTCCTGGGGATTTTATTTGGAAATCTAGAGACTCCCAAATGCTATTTTGCATGTAAAGTTAGAGGACATACTAGGAAAAGCTGTTCTGACTGAGTAGAAAACAAATAATTGTATTCTGTTTCTGATCTTCATTTATAGCACCAGCAACAAGTGGTGCAGGCTGTGGAACGGGCCAAGCAGGTGACCATGGCAGAACTGAACGCCATCATTGGGGTACGTGGCCTTTCCATTTTAGCTCTGATCTTAGTGTTTGTCCTTAGCTCTCTTGTTTTTCTCTTTTTTAAATTTTGTTCCACCAAAGGGCCAGAAAGTAATAGATGACCACAGTGAATTGAGCTCTTGCCCTTCAGTCTCCTGAGGCATTTGTTAGCTGCTCGGAAGCTTTGTACCACAGTTTACTAATTAAGTTGGCTCCTGAAAACTCCCCTGAGGAGACTGGACAGCTCTTTCTCATGTTTCTTTATTGTGCCATCAGTTTCTGTTGCTAAACTAGACAGGAAAAAAAGACGCAGATTGCTCTGATGTTAAAATGACCTGATTTCTTTTTATTGTTCCACAGATGATTTAAATTGTCTTAATATCACTTTTAGTAAAGTATGTATTTTTACATATCCGCTCCTACTCTTTCTTTTTTGTTATGAGTTGTTCTTACAGGATAGTGTCCATTTGTAGGAGAAAGTAGATGAACTAAAAAATCAGTGACCTGGTTAGAAAACACTAGCTGGCAGTAGTGACAGTGGTCTTTCCTAGAACCTGCTAGGTCCTTAGGTTTAGGCATTCCCTACAGCTTCAAATGTAACAACTAATAAAACTTAGAAATAATAATAAAGAGGAGAACTCTTGGTTGTCAACAGTCCAGTACTGACTTAATAGTTTATGCAGAAGTGCAAGAAACACATTGCTACATTCTAAAGAAGACTCCACTCCTTCTTTCTGCTCCCTCCCAACTTCTTTCTTTGTGTATAAATTATACACAAAAGTCTTTTCTCATTTTTCCTCTCAGTGTATCAAACACACTTTGAAATGCTAATTATTCCATTTACTTTCATTAAAATTCAAATTGCTGAGTGAAGATACGAATAAGGGTTGCCTGATAATCAATCTGAAGTGAAGATACTGCTTCAATTATGCCACTGTCTTTTAACAAGGGAATCAAGACTCAGGATCACTGCACTGGTGTTGGTGGCAGTAGTCTGATTGTAGCTTGTTCTTTAATGGGCTATTTGAAGGTCTATTTTGTATCTCTCTGACCACCAGAAAAAAAAATGGTAGTAAATTAGCAGACATCATAAATGGAAAAGTGCAAGAAAAATGTCCCTTGGAAAGGAGAGGCTGAATCAGAAAGGCCCTACAGACTTAGGAGGAACCTTTGTCATTCATTTACTATGCTGGGGTAGGTAGTTTCTTAAAACTCAAGAAAATAGCAACACACACACACACACATATTATTTGAGAGAACTCAGTTTTAAAAGTTAGTCTATGTGTACTTAGTAATTCTGCTTGTGTGAAACTTTTTTGTGTGAATGGGTTATGGTCATGTCAGAATAGTATGTATATGTTTTTTTGTTTTTATTTTATCTCTCATGGGTCAATCATGATAGAACCTACCTAAAGTTGTTATTCTATGTAGTTTAGTGTTTACAATGGCTTTGTACAATGTGCTGCCTTATCAGAAAACTTGCAGGGTCATTTCATGAGTGGCTAAAATTCCTACCTATATTTGATTAACACCTATTTCTAGAAAACTGCATTTTTGTTGTTTTGGCTTTTCTAGTTTCTAGTGAGCAGCTGAACAGTGGAAAAATTAAGCTAAATCAGACCTATGTTGTTTCAGATGTTGCTTAAAAATGACGACAGATAGAAAATGAAATAAGTTTCCTTATTCTTGTCATTTCACATATATATTTTTAATGCTGTTTTACATTATTTTGATTATATATAACTGTGTTGAATAGGATATCACATTGCTTTTTCTCAAAGAAACCATTTGTAAGTTGTAGCTGTTACCAATCAGCATATTGTTCATATAGATTTTATTATTAAAATAAAGCCAGTTTAATTTTATATTCTAAAAGTTTACTTGAAAAAAACTAACTCAATAGACCTTCATGCTGTAAAAGCAGTGTGTGTTGATGTTGGTGGATCTTGTGGAGTTTCAAACTGTTTATATTTGGACAGAGAATGGAGTTAAAATCATATAACCTGACTGTTCTGGAAACAGACTTTACAGAAATAGTAAAGTAAATGCTACCATTCTGGTAACTGCAAACTGAGAAAGAAGGAACTGGTTTCAAACTCACTTGATGAATTCTGCTGCTGAGGTTCTTTTGGTTTTTTTTTTTTTTTTTTAAGCATGATGATAGTCTTGTATCAGTAGTTTTCAGAGAATTTATGTTTTTAGGATTTTAAATGCACCAATTGTTCTCTCTTCTCTTGGGCATCGTTTTAAGAAATGGTAGCATAAAAATTAAAAAGCAAAAACAAAAACACTTATTTATTGGTATGCTGTGGGGTGGTGGCACACTTGTGCCATGACATCCATTGTGGAGGTTAGAAGGCAACTTGTAGGAGTCACTTTTCTCCTACAGTGTGGAACCTAGAGATTGACATCAGTTTTAAGCCTTGATAACAAAAGGCTTTTTCTGCTGAGCTGCCTTATCTTTCCAGGAAATGGTAGCACTTTGATTTGCTACCAGAATGATGACAGGTAAGGTTTAGATTTTTCTTACTTAGATTTTAGAATGGAATTGGCTGTGGTTTTTCTGCACTGAGAGAATGACAGCATTTTTTTCTAAGAAGCAAAAGACCCATTTATGCTACTGCAGACCTTCATTTATTTATCCCTACATATGCACCTCTTTTATATGTAGGCACACTATCCAGACAAGAGGGAATGTTCCCCGATTTAATGAAATCTGATGAAGCACCTTTTAACTCTGCAATATTATTCTACCTTCATTGGTAAATGAGCCAAACCAGTGATCCATGCAGTTTAAATGCAGAATGCTGAAGTGAGCCTGAAACTTGGAGAGGTGACTGTTTTCCTCACAATAAGCTAGTTGTGTTTAATGGAATGAAACACAGTTATAATGATTTTTTCCACAGGTCATGTTCAGTTTAAAAGTGTTGATAGACTGAAATAAGCTAAATATTATTTTATCTTTTATTTATAAGAAAGAAAACCAGGAAATTTCCTTTTTTTGTTTTTGTTTACAGTTACTGTCTTGTATTTTGATTTCATGTTCCCTTGAAGCTTTCCTTGAGCTACTCCAAATTGGTTGGGGGGAATGCTATGCATGTAGTTTGATACTGTCATGTGTCCTACTAGCCACTGTGTTTTTAAATTAGAATCTCTGTGAGATTGCGCTGTTGGAACAACACACAAATTGCAGTTTTAAATCAGTAATATGATCTAATTAGAAATGATGTTTTCATTTCCTGTATTATTAAATTGAGTCATCTGACTATCTTAAAATGCTTCTTAAATCCATTACACTATATAATCAGTACATGCTGTGTGAATGTGGTTATGCTTGATAATGGAGGCGAAACAGACTGATAAGAATTTCAACAAACCACTATTTACAAAAAGTTTTTTAGAGTGAGCCTTAGGAAAAAAAGAGATTCACCTTATGAAAATGAAAATGTATTTTTTTAAAAAAGAATCCTTCATCCTCTTTTCTGTTCTAACTTTTTAAGGAGGAAATGATATATATAAATGTGAGCATTAAAATATCCCATCCCAATAACCTTTATGAACAGGTATGCCATGGTGTTGCAGGAAAATGCAGTTTAGCACTAGAAAAGCTGAACTTCAATTTTTAGTAGTGACATTTTAATGATAGGAAGTCTGCAAAATTATTTGCCATCAATTGTGAAGGCAATAACAAGCCTTGGTGGTTTTTCACACTTTCTGTGTTAAGTGCTTTCAGAATGACAGCGTAAACTGTGTTAGAGAACTCCAAGGAAGGAAAACTGATTAAAATGTTCATGCTTGAATGGTGCTGATGGAATAGTTCATTTGGACTTTCTCTACCTCCTGCAGCTCAAGCTGAAATATTAAAATTCAGTGGATTTAAATCTCTCTCCTCTCAGCTCAGGAAAAAAACATTACATTTTAATAGGTTTTAAACCCATAATTCATTGGTTTGGAGCAGCACTATTAAATCTATTTAAATATTACTTGTATTACTAAGGAAATGATTTAAATGCCTTTGCCTTTTACCATCCTATGTGTTTGAATTATTTTTTTAAAAAGACAATATTTACTGTTGCTATTTTCTGCCTTAACACTGTTTTATTGTCCCTGTCGTTTGATTGACTCTTATTGAGATATAAATGTGTGTGCTTATTTTTCTACTGACCGTGTGTGTGTGTGTGTGTGTGTGTGTGTGTGTGTGTGTGTGTGTATGTGTATGAGTGTATGAATATGCATGTATTTATTCCAAATTGACATTCTAGGGGAGAGTCTTAACATATGACAGTTTAGAAAATATGCTGCTCCTTTTCCATTATAGATTTCAAAACTACCATTTTAAATCTCAAATGCATTTGGATGAAACATTGTGATAATTTTCATAGGTCTTTTAAAATAAGTCATTAGACAAAAACTTTAAGGACATAAATGTATAGGGGTATATAAAACAAGTGTGTGCACCTAATAGCAGGGACATTTCTTGCAGGGGAACTGAGTTTGGCTTCCTAGCACCACCAGCACTGAACAGCTAACAACTACCTATCACTACAGCTCATGGTGATCTCATACACACCTCTGGCCTTCAAAGGCACCTACATTCACATGTACCCCTCCACATATACATATTTAAAAATGAAAATAAGTCTTACAAAAAGCGAGTAATTTTTCTATAAGAATTGTATACTGTATACTCCTATGGCTACATAACCACTAGTAAGATAAACCTTGAAATAAAATGAAAAATACAGTTTACCTTTTTAACAAAAGCCAAAATATATGTATCCAAACACAGCTTTCCATTTCTTTATGTTCAATAACAGGCCATCAGAGGTCTTTTTTATGTGTTCTGCTATTATCCTATATTGAACATGGCTGTCCCACACTATTGAAACTGTATTTCCTGGGACTGTCTCATTCCCTTAACATTTTTTCTAGATGTTGCTGCTAAAACATGTGCCATGGCTTGAGGGTGCAAGATTAGGAGGGCTTGCTTTCCTCTGGTGCTTTGTAAAAAAATTATCTTTCAAGGGGTCCCAGTAGGCTAGCATTCACTTGCTCACCACAGCCATAGAATTAAGAATACCACTCTTTTCTCAATATTCTTTCCCTATGCACCAACACCTGGTTAGGATTGTTTAAAGGGTACAGCAGCTATGTGCTAGCCCTTCGTTTACTAGAGTTTCAACTATCCTCAGAATTTGGCTTCATAGGCATCAGTTTGTGAAGGGTCTTTATCATATAGGGAGGTTATTAAGGTCACATGTTACAATTGCAGCTTCTTTTCCTATGTCTGGTCTATGTGTAAACATGGTCTTTACAAGCTCAGCATTTACAGGTCATGTTACTTTTAAAATCTAAGCAAAGTCATCTTGTTTACTCTTAGACTTTATCATTGTTGCTTTCTTATTGTATATGATATTAAATTAACTTTAAAATGAGCATAAAGTAGATATGTGTTTTCTCAGGGATTGCTATTTCAACTTGGTTACTGTCTTTACTGAATAGTATGCCTGGAGCTTAAGGGCTTTGGAGACCAAGACTTCTTAAATCTTTATATTTGCAGCCCCTTTCATCCAAGACATTGCAGTGAAGCTTTGGATACGTAGATAGATAAATAAAGCTTTTGCTGATAATAAATCATAAAGAAATTATTATAAAACAGTTCTTTGGTGTATGTATATTATATATAGTTTTACCAATTAGTAAGAAGAAAGAAATTTTGCATACTAATGAGATAAGTGCTTATTTTTACATAAAGAAATAATTAGCTGAGTATTTGATAATATAAGATGTAGGGCAGTTCAGAGTTTTTCAGGTTGATCAGTATTCTGATTTTATAATCCTAAGTACTCAACCCCACTTCACATAAATACTAGAACAAAATGATCAGCATATAGGGACTTTCAGAAACTGTTGGGAAGTCTATCTTAATTCCAAGTCAAAATTTACCCTGATTATTTGTGAACTCAAGTCAGCATCTCTAACAGTAAACTTTAAAATCAAGCATTCTAATATAGTACAATCCAAAGATATTCTCTATAAAGAATAATAAGAAAATATTTAAAATCATTATTTTCTGTAATTAGACCATTATGTTCCTATGAGCAGAAAACTTTGTACAGTAAAATACTATAATTTGTAGCACACCGTTATCTCTATTATGAACTGAAGTGTTTCGGCTAGGCTTTGCTGGTGTCGCACAACTTGATATGTTTAAAATCAAGGCTCAGTGCAGTTTAATGACACAGTATGGGTGAGCATTTCCAGAAACACCTCAGGTTCATAATGCATTTTAATTTTTGATCATTGCATTCAGAAACTGTTGCCAATTTTTTCTTGGTCTCCACCCATGGCTTAAGAAGTTTGATTATGGTTTATGCTATGGGAAAGGGCACTGTGTAGCTGTCCCTGGGCCTTTTGCACTTCTAGGGCTCTGTTCATATGTGCTCACAGAGCAGTGATGATGCTTAAAACTAAAGCAGTTTTGCATCAAGTCCCTCTTTATGTTGATTCGCTGCTCCCTTTTCCCTTGGAGAAAGGAGCTGCAGTATTGAGTGATGTAGTCATAATTCAATCTTTGTGCTGCAGTTTGCTGAGACTCTTAAGAGGCTGTGATTTCCCTTCTCTCATAACAAAGACTGTCATACATTTAAATAATTTCCAGTTCAGTTTTCACTTCAGAGGTCACAAGATTTCTAGGTTAGGCTGATGATTTCTGATTTGTTGCTTGTGTGTATTCAATTAAGTTCTGTTAGAAAACTCTTCTGAAAAAAAATCTAGAAGCCAGCCATTTTATTTCCTCTCCCAAAATGTTGCTAACCTGAACTACTTCTTTATTCTTCCTGTTTAAGGAGGAGCCTTCTTTCCCTCCTTACATCAATAACTGCACATGTGTAGCTCACTTTGAAGTGAGCACAGTGTTACCAGAATTGTGTATAATATGTCTAGGTGGGGTAACTGATGAAGCTTGAGGCTAGGTAGGCCCTGGGATTCCACTGAAAGAATGGCTACCAGATTTGCTAGGCTGAGCGTGGCAAGCTGGGCATGGACTGGGTTCACTGTTACTCAGAGAAAGCAGGTTTGCTAATTAGCTTTTGTAAGTTGGCAGTTCAGAATTTTTATATCTTTGTTATGTTTTTCTTTGTATACTCCCTTTTTTCTGATGACTTCTCAGTGGTATTTCTCCATGCAGCATCAACAGCTGCCATCCAGAGGTCTTATTTCTTGTGGGCTCAGCCTGACTTTTGTATCTTTCAAAAAGTTGAAAGGGTGCCAGGTGGGGGTGGCGCACGCCTTTAATCCCAGCACCTGGGAGGCAGAGCCAGGCAGATCTCTGTGAGTTCGAGACCAGCCTGGGCTACCAAGTGAGTCCCAGGACAGGCACCAAAACTACACAGAGAAACCCTGTTTCAAAACAAAACAAGACAAAAAACAAACAAAAAAGTTGAAAGGGCAGAGCAAACATGGG
The DNA here is from genome assembly GCF_049852395.1 of Peromyscus maniculatus bairdii. Taxonomy (NCBI): domain Eukaryota; kingdom Metazoa; phylum Chordata; class Mammalia; order Rodentia; family Cricetidae; genus Peromyscus; species Peromyscus maniculatus. The sequence goes on along the minus strand of NC_134852.1, from coordinate 166,361,169 downwards.
CTCTAAGGGAGACATACTCACCTGAAACAGGCAACTAAAGTGTTACTATTTGTGCATGACTCTTAGGACTTAGGGAAAGCTGGAAGGGCTTTTAATGTATACACTCAGAATTCCCAAGAAAGCAGTTTTAGGCTCCTTCTAACTGAAGGTCATCAGTGCTGCCTTAAAAACCTTTGTGAAAAGAGTAGAACTTCTTCAGTGAATGGTGAGACTTAGTTGCCACATCTTCCTGTTTGTTAATTCTGCAATTGTTCTGGTGCCTTCATGTTACCTTGTTCAGTATTTTCATTTTGAATATTTTTAAGACTTTCTTGATGTGTTTTGAAGTGTATCTTCAGATTACATTTACCTTATTTAGGTTTTGGTAGTTGTGGGTTTTCTGGTTTTATATTTTACTACACGAGTCGACTTTAACCCATTTTTAACATTTTTATTTCTTTAAGATTTTTCTTTAATTTTAAGGCTTTTTTTCTTTTATGTATATGAGCATTTTGCCTGCTCATATGTCTGTTGCACCACATCTATGTCTGGTGCCCACTGAAGTTAGAAGAGAGTGTCAGATCTCCTTGAGTTGGAGTTAGGGATCATAGTGAGCCACCATGCAGGTGCTGGGAAATGAACCTGAGTCCTTTGCAAGAGTAACAGGTGCTCTTAACCAGTGACCCACTTCTCCAGCCCTATACCTTTTAATTTCAGTAAAAATTGTTTGGAAGGCTGTTAAAGAAAAATAGAAAACAAGAGTGAGGCTGTGAGCATTAATGAGAATTAAGAATACTCGTGTGTTCTTTTTATGTTTGTAGATACAGTTTTAGATACCTGGAATTAAGAATTCAGAAATATATGCCTATTACTGATGTTTGATATTCTTTTAAGCCAGATTTGTTGGAGTATAGTTTTAAAGTACAGGTAGTCCTATTTAGTGCAACTTGATGGATTTTTGACAGCTGAATATAGCTGTAAAGCTACTACCACAGTGACGAAGTAGGTTCTTTATCCCCCCCCCCCTTTTTTTTCTTTCCCTCTTGCAGCCCCTCTGGAATAAAGTTGTTCTCTCTCAAAGTGAGCTTGTTTGAGAATATACTGTAAGTGGAGTTGTTGTTAAGCCTTTTGAATGCCTATTCCTTAAACATAAGATCTTTGAGACTTGGCCATGTAGTTGCCCTTGTCAATATCTAGGTCCTGTGTACTGCTCAGTGATATTCCATTGTTAGTGTAGGTCTGTCTGCCTATTCATTCACTTCTCAAAGGGCAAGGAATTGTCTTCAATTTTGAGTGATTGAGAATAGTACTATAAGAAAAATTCACATCTGCATTTTTGAAAGTGAATTTCAAAATTTCTTCTGGGTGATTACCTAACAATGAGAATGCTGAATAAATGATATGCTGGGTGTGTTTCATTTTATAAGTGCTACACTGTCTTTCACAGCAACCCTGCTGTTCTGCAGTCTTGCTAAAGGGCCTAACAAGACTTCATCCTCACCAACACTTGGGATCACAGCTTTTTCAGTTGGTGGTACTCACTGTGCTTTTCCGTTTTGTTTTGCATAAAACTTAATGGCTTTGTCTTTTTATGTAACTTGTTATCTCTATGTCATCTTCAAAAAGAGTGATGAACCCTTCACTGTTCCCCCTTGTCATTTGTTTTGATCATCTTTTAATATTCTAGATATAAACATCATGTATTTGTCACATACATTCACTGGTTTTTGTAGCTCTTCTCGTTTTAACTGTGCCTTTTGAAGAGGGCACACTTTTGTTCATTTTTTGAGACAGGGTCTTACTACATATTCCAGACTAGCCTCAAATGTGCATCCTCCTGCCTCAACTTTCTGAGTGCTGAAGTAACAGTCACGAGCTACTATGTCTAAGAGCACAACTTTTTTTCTTTAAACATTGAGGTAATTCCAGTTTGAGAATTATATTTTCTTCTGTGGATTTTACTTTATTCTTGTCTCTAAGTAATATATGTGTATGCAACTCAACATCACAAATAGTTTTTCCTACTTATTCTTTTAGAAGTTTTCAATTTAGGCTCTTGATCCTATTTATTTTTATTATGGTTGTGGATTTTTGCTTTTTTTTTTTTTTTTTTTTAATTTGCAGACCGGGACTTCATAAATCTTTGTCTAAAACATAAATCAAATCTCATTGCTCTCTTGTTAAGAATTTTCTGGTTGGCCTTTTTGCTTAGTAAAATAATCTGAATTTCTCATGGCCTAAAGACTTCCCACACCCCCAGGCTTGATTTACCTATTGTTGAACAGCACTGGTCTCATCATTGCCAGCCTGTTCTTTATTAGGGTTAGGTAGCACTCTTTATCCTCCACAGTGCCCTTCTCCTTGTCCTGATGATGCTTGGTGCTTTTCTTCAAATGTTCATTCAGGTGGCCTGGCTCAGGTAGGGCCTTCCTGGCTGGCATCCCTTTTTATGGGTATGTCATCCCCTCTAAGTCTCTGAGCCATTGGCCTCTTTGATTTTCTTTATAGCACTTAGCATTGATTTGTGTGTCACTTTTTCTTCTTGTTCACTTTCCAGCCATCGTGCCAAAACATGAGTAGCTCAATTGTTTCAATAAATGTTTATAAAATAAATACTAAGCACTATTTTTCAAAAGTATATAATAGCTCATAATATATATTGTTTAGTAAATGTATAAACAAGTACTATACTTTGAACTGTTATTTGGCTTTTTTTCCCTAGTGTTGAGCCCAAGTAGAGAGGAAATGTAGACTAATAGAAATCCCATACGTGTCATATGATTTTAGTAATATCATTTAGGTTTTCTAATAAGAAACTTTATAATAATAAAGTTCAAGGCTGGAGTTGATAGCCACTAATTTGTCTAATTTAACTTTATAATCCTATTTTAATGATTATGGAATTTTCATTTTAAAATTTAGGGTCGTTTTTATGTTGGTGATTTCTCTAGACTTATCGTGTTTCTAGGCTTTTATTCTTTATCTCACAAACAGTGACTATAAAAAGAACATATATTTACTAGATGTTTGTATTGCTTCAGGTACTATGCTAAGCATTTACATGTGTTTTGTTTAATTTTTACATCAACCCTATGTAGAAATAATCTCATAAACTTTACAATAATGTAACACAACTTAGAATCGATAAGTAATTTCCATAGGGGTAATATAAGGAGGAAGTGCCAGAGATGAAATCTCTACTTCTACTGAGTTTGTCCGATTGTTCTCATCCTTTCTTTATTCTCTTGACTATCCTCCCTTCAAGACAAGAGAGCATATTGTCTTTAGCTTCAAATACACTATTAAAGTTGTTCCGGGCTCAGTGTTGGGAGGAAAGTGGAATGAGTGTGTCTGCACATGCTTACTGGTTAGCCTGAATTATCTGATTTATATCATTTTTATAGATTGGTTGCATTATCTTGATTCATACCATGCTTCTTGTCTGCTGATGTTACTCTTACATATAAGAATAAAATGTTGCGCCGGGCGGTGGTGGCGCACGCCTTTAATCCCAGCACTCGGGAGGCAGAGCCAGGCGGATCTTTGTGAGTTCGAGGCCAGCCTGGGCTACCAAGTGAGTTCCAGGAAAGGCGCAAAGCTACACAGAGAAACCCTGTCTCGAAAAATCAAAAAAAAAAAAAAAAAAAAAAAGAATAAAATGTTGTAATATGAGAAGATAAAAGTTCCTTGTCTTTAGAAACAAAGTAGCATAATGCAAATGATGTTTGAACATGTGCTTCTAAGAATAGGACTATGGAATAACAAGAATAACAACAAAAACCAAATATGAAATGGTAAAATATTATGGGATATATGTATGTAGGACATATATCTCTAGAAGTTCAAGGGGGCATTGCAGAATTGTTATTCAAAACTTGCTAATGAGAAGTTTGCAATGAAGTTGTTGCTAAATATTGTTCAGGGAGTTAGAGGCAGAAGGGATTATTGAGGACTACTGGTAGCTAATTGTAGTCAGTCAGCAATGGCTGAGGAAGGAGATGACTGAGGGAGGAGGGCAAGAGGCCAGTCAGGGAGAGATCAAGTTAGAACTCACATTTTAATGCTTTATGTTTTGAATAGTCCTTCCTTGAAGTTATGCCCTTGTTTCATTGTAAGCTTTGCTCTTTTTCTGTGCTCCGTCTTTTTGTCTTGTGTCTGTATATTGATTTTGAGTAGCAAATGCTCTGTGAGATAGACTAATATTCAAATTTTAAAAGCATTGTTGACCTATTAGGAGTTAGAGCTACCTCTCCACCCTCTTAAAAACTAAAAATGAATCGTTCTTGAAAACTTTTGAAAGTTTATTGTATTTCTTACTTTTTTTTCTTAGTGGAGTCATATTGGCCCAGACTTGTGTTCTAAGCCACAAAGCAGTGCCACTCAGGTGCCAAAGCAAGGTGGTAGTCATATCTTCTTCCTCTTCTTTTTTTTAACTTTTATTTCCCCAGGGCTTTTCTGAGTTTACTCAAAGCAGTTTGTAGATACAGCTCTGCACAAATTTCATACCTGGGAGAAGAAACCAAACAGAACAACACCCTACCGTTTAAGTTGCTTGTTGTCAGATTGAAAACTGGGAAGGTGTCTTGAGGTTTCTTAACAGCTTGCTAGAATAATCAAGAGCAAAGACAAATGATGGTTCCCCCTGGTAGATGGGTTCCAGTTTCTACAGTGAAGGCTAACATTGTAGATGCTTTGTCAGTCTTCCTTACAAATAAGTGGGCACATGACCTATCCAAGTTAATGAGATATAAAGAAGTGTGTTTTCTTCTTTAACTTTAAAAGATGTTCTTTTTCTCTCCAATGAATAAAATGGCTTCCTTTCTTGTCTTATGAGAAACTGAAATATTATTTAGACCACTTTTATTGTTTATTCTATAACTTGAAGAGTAACTATCTTAATTGGTATGAGTGTGCATTTACATTTTAATGCCACGTGACTATGTATAAAATAGTGGAAACAGTAACTGGAGATCACTTAAGAGAACACTACTGTGTTTAGGTGATGGCAACCCACCCAGCGATTACCAACAAAGCAGCATCACTTAGAGATACAGTACAATATTCTTGATATATACTACATAGGAAAAGATGGAACAGACAGCAAACTAAACTAAAAGATAACTTGATATTGTTTTCATTTAAAAATGCTTACATATGCGTTGAAAATACCATTCATAGATCCACTGTTATTAGTGCTTTCTTTGACTGGTAGGATTATTTTTGACCTTTAATTTTTTGCTGTTCTTTATCCCATCATTTCATACATAACATTGATAATTTTTTTTAAAGGACATAATTCTATTCCTCTTTTCTTCTGGCCTGTGTAAATGGTTCGATCTGCCTGGTTGTGTGAGGCCCAATTTTACAAGGTATCCTGTAAACCTTTCTCACAGAACCATGTCTTTGGAATTGTCTTTTAAAAAAAGTCTCAGTTTCTCTCTCTCTTTTATTTTATTTTTTTTAATTTTTTTTTTTTTTTAGGCCCGCTGCCACAGCCCTTATCCAAGCATCACTTTGTTTTGGTTTGAGCTACTGAATTCTTTCTAACTATTTCTTGCTGTTCATTCTTGTTGCTTTTGTTTATTTTCTGCATAGTATTCTGAACTTCAAAAAATTTAAATATCTTTGTGCTCTATCTTAAAATAGTCTTTTAAGTCTATATTTAGGCAAGGTTTATTTTTCAGCCAAAATTCTAGTTGGTTTTTAACTGGTATCAGGACCATGAGCATCTCTTGGTTATGTGTTACAAGCTCTTGTTCCCAGTTTCTAGCTTGTCATTTTCTGTAAGGTGTCATTTAAGGAACAAAATGCTTTTCATTTCAACTGAGTAATAAATACTATCACTTCATTTCTCATACTTTGAGCTTCCTGTGACCCATTTAAGAAATCTTACTCTAAGATTTAAAGTACTCAGACATAGAGGCAGGAGAGGTGGGTTAATAGTTAAGATTACTTATTGCTCTTTGAGAGGGCCTCAGTTCAATTCTCAGTGCCTACATTATGGCTTACAATTTTGTAACTCCAGTTTCAGGGGATCCTCCACCCTCTTTTCATCTCTGTTTGCTCATTGTGTGTGTGTGTGTGTGTGTGTGTGTGTGTGTGTGTGTGTGTGTGTGTGTGTATGTACACATATACATACATGCAGCCTAATATTCACACATAAATAAAAATAAATCTTTTTAAAGTGCATAGTCATATATGTACTTCTTTTTTGGGGGGGTGGGGGGGAGACAGGGTTTTTCTGTGTAGCGTTGTGCCTTTCCTGGAACTCACTTGGTAGCCAAGGCTGGCCTTGAACTCACAGAGATCTGCCTGGCTCTGCCTCCTGAGTGCTGGGATTAAAGGCGTGCGCCACCACCGCCCGGCTCATAGATGTACTTCTATGTCAGAAAGAGTAAGCAGGTCAGAGAGAGACCAGTGGATGGCAGCAGCTTGTACTAGGGTGGCTAATTGTTCTTTTGGAGAAAATGGAAGTTTGATTCCTGTATCTCTTGATCTGCAGAAGTCAATTCTAGAGACAAACCTTTTAAAATTTCAAAAAAATTCCCATACTATTTTAATTTCTTAAATGGGCCAAAGAAAGTGCAAACTATGAGAAAAAGATTATTAGTGTTTATTACTCAGTTAAAACAAACTTGGTAATTTCTTCAAAAGATGCCTTAAGAGAAAATGAGATGACAAGCCAACATCTGGGAGAAAGCATTTGTAGTATATAACCAAGATAGGTGTATGATCCTGATCATACCAGTTATGAAGCTACTAACAACCAACCTTGGTAGTGCACACCTTTAATCCTAGCACTTAGGAGACAGAGGTGGGCTGATCTCTGTGAGTTCAAGGCCAGCCTGGTCTACATAGTAAGTTGTAGAACATCCAGGGCTACATACTAGAGAGACCCTGTCTCAAAAAAATAAAAAATCCCAAACAAACAAAACACCAGAACCAGAACTGGAGTGATTGCTCATCAAGTAAAGATGCTTGCTGACAAGCCCAGTGATCTGAGTTCAATCCCTGTGGCCCACATGGTACGAGAGAACTAACTCCTGTAAGTTGTCCTGTAACTCCAACATAAGCAGTTTAGCAGATGTATGCACACATATATAAGATATGTGAAGTTAATCCAGTGCCCATTATCAGTTTCCCTGTTAGGATTTTATTAAAGATATAGACTAGAAAACTGTGTGCTACACATAGTATTTGTTTAGCATGGTTTAGCATAATTTTTAACATGGGTTAGCATAGTATATACATATACTTTTTCATATATATGTCAAAAATGCTTACTCTTTCTGACATGTGAGTAGATCTGTGTCTGAGTACTTTAAAGATTTATTATATCTATGTATAAAATATATACATATATGCACAATACACAAAAATAAATATGCAACAAACATATAAGTTGTCAAGTTGTTGGGAAGCAACCTATCTAGATGGCATCTAAGATTCCTTCTACCTCTCAAATTCTCAGATCAAATTCATGAAACATGAAATATGTAAGTTTTTTTTTAATACAGCCATTTTAAGAGTGTTCCAAGTAACCACAGAAAGCTTTCTCATCACAGTCCTTTGACTTGATGACTTCAGTAACTAAAGCTTACAAAATAGAAAAGTCATTTGAGGCGTTACAAATTTTTTCTTAAACACTTTAAGGCTTCATTATTAATTTGCTTAGAATTAGATTCTCCATTAAAGGCCAAACCAGTTGCGGGTGGGGGTGGAGTGCTAGCAGGATTTCCATTGGGAAGGCTAATAACAATCTCCCTTAGTGTTTGGGGATAGGACACAGGCCCCATGTTGGGCCATGAAGATGGTAGAATAGCCAAAATAGCAAGCCATGGAGATGGGTGAGGAATATTTAATTCTCAAACAGAAATAAAGAGAGGAGCTTAAAAGGGAAGGCTGTAGGGAAGGGTCTCCTGGCCACAGGTAGAATTAAGAAACCTCACAAGTAAGTTGTTTTTTTTTTGTTTGTTTGTTTGTTTGTTTGTGTTTAACCTGGAATGATGGTGACCCTCTTCCATTCCGATTTAAACATGGGGATTTCCTACCATAACATCTTTGCCACCTATAGCTAACAGGAAATGTATAGCTCCATTGTTCGTTGTAGTAAGTGTTGGTGAAATACAGACGCTCCTCTCCTTTTCTTGCCCCTATTTCATGACCTCAAGGAGGGCAGTGGAACATTTTCACATTGTAGCATGAGATTTACTAGCTTTGTTTGTTACCTACCTTGCCCTTAGGACATTGTGCAGGTTTTAAGGGCTCTGAGATCTGTGGCTTGTTCAGGAGAAACATGCTCTAAAGTGAGCTGCTTTCTTGGGTGGTTCTACACACAGGCCTTTCTCCTGCAGCAGGTCCCATGCTTTAAGTCATCAGCAATGCTTAGCTCGAAAAAGATTCTACCTTTGTTCTTTTTACTCTTGCTTCTTTTATCGGTTTCATCTTTAGTTTCTGCCAAGGCATTTATTAGGTGCAAAACTTTTATATGGTAGGTAGGTCATAGCTTCGTCTCCTGTGCCCCACAGCTGAGGGAATTTGAATAAATAGTGGAACAGCCTCCAGATGCTCATGAGGAAATGTGCCGGGTGATGCTTGGTCATGTGTGCACATGCACAGATGCACTTCTTCAAGTATTGACCATCTTGAAAGGGAGAGTCGTGGTATTTCACCATTAATACTTAATATGTGTCTTCTGTGGACAAGGATGTCTTCTGGTGTTGGAACAGTGCAGTTAACATATTTTTTTTGTCCAATATGAGAGTTATCGTCGAATTTGTCCATGTTGCAGTTGCCCATTTCTTTTAGCACTTTTGTTAGCACTTTTTTCTTTGTAATATTTCTCTTCAATTCAGGGTTCATATGTCACCACCTTTCTTTCCATATTACTTCATTTTTTCTTGACTCTGAAATAGTCCCCACACCACTTTACTGTATATTTTGTTTACTTTTTAAAGATTCTAGACTAGCCTTGTGGAAACTTCCATATTCTGGACTTGTTTGGTTGTTTCTAATTTTTTTCAAGGTTAGAGTCAGGTAAAGGTTTTTGTTTTGTATTTAAGTAGGAATACTACAAAAGTGACTTTATATATTTCTAATTATCACAATTTGGGCAAGCTAAGTAATCTATGGAGTGATTCTTGACACCAAATAACCTGTTTCCAAACAGCATTATACCCCATAGTTTTATTGTGTGCTCTGAATTAATTTAGAATGAAGAAATAATTTCCTTTTAAATTAATATCCTTTGAAAAAGAGCTTCCTCCTGTGGTGGTCTTATCATAGCAATATAAAAGTAACTGATATACCATCCCTTCTTTTGTGTGTGTGTCTTGAGAGGGAGTAGATACCCATTTCCAGTAGCAAGAGCAGGTGTATTATAATACGCACAGCCACTGTGGGAGGTAGGTTATGACTGTTCCACTGTCATGTAAGAAACAAGCTTGGAAATATGAAGTGACTGTTTCTTGCTCATAGATGGTTAGGATTGCAGCTGACTGGCTCTGGTGCCACTTCTTTTTAATGCTTCTTGAATGTTGTCCAGGACCTCCTCACTTAGGCTCTCCCAGTCCCATAGTTGGGAGATGGTTTAACAGTGATTTCTGTATTAAAACAGTTTTTTTTCACAAGCCAGATAGCATTTACATTACCTCTGTCCTAAGTGTGCTCCACTTCATAGCACGGTACCTCCTTCTGGCTCCTTAAAGTCCACTTTGGCCTGTCTTTCTTTTTTGGTATAGTTCCTTCCAGCTGGATGAGAACATGCTCTGTGGCTGGCTAGTAGAAGGATGCTTGTGTGCTTCAGAGTCAGTGTGCTCTGGGTTTGAGAGGCTGGGAGCTATTCTCTAGTCACTGACACTAGAATTTCACTTATTTTCTGAGGCTACCAAGGAAGGATTTGTGAGTATTAAACAAACAAACAAACAAACAAACAAAAGAACAACAATGCATTATAATCCTTTATAGCTGTTTCATCATTGTCTTTCTGATGCCATTTGTCTGAATAGACTTCTTGCTTTCTAGCAAAGGCTTTTTTTTTTTTTTCTTTTTTCCCCTTAAAGAACCAAGGTAGCAAGGGATGAAGGATGGACACCAAGATACGGCCACTAAGTGTATTTATTGCTGTCAGGATTCTGTTGTTTCTAATGAAGATGCATGGTGTTTGAGAACTTTGCTGTTGAGAATTTGGCAGAATGAAGGGTGGAGTAAGGAAACTTGGCTGGGTTGGGCATGGGCAGAATCTTGGTGGCAGCTAGCTGTTCTGCCCTTGCCAGCTCCGGCTTTGTTATTGGCTAGTCAGGCCCTGGTAATCAAGTTTCAAGAACCTTTGATTCAAAGAAATTTCTCCTTTTTACTAGTATACAGGCAGCATTTCAAAAGATGTTTCCTGTAAAATCGATTTATGCCCTTCTTTGCAAACTTGAGACTATACTGAAATAATTATTTGTTAAGAAATGGCCAGTAAAATGAAATGAACAGAATTAAGGTTGTGTCTGCTACCTTGCTACTAGGTATTTTCAGTCATAATTACTGGTTGTTTTCAGAATTAAATTATCTGGATGGAACATTTACTTGCCTGAGTTTAAACTTTGCTGCATTTTAATGTTTATTTCCTTGGATGGCCCATTAGGAGGGAAGCAGAAGTAATTTATTTTTTATTATTGAGATGATTTACTCTTTTTCAGTTTCACACCCCACTTCCTGAATCGTAGTCTGCCCATTAACCCTTTTTATCCCCTTCCACCTCCCAATATATCCCCCCTTTACATGTCTTTTTTTTTTCCTGTTTTTATTATATTTTAATGAAATAAGGCATACAAACAAAGTTATGGCCTGCCAAAAAATATCAGTGAAAAGAATTTTCTAAGATATATTTTGTCTCATGGGTTTATGGTGGGAAATACATTTATCGTTAAATTGATCCCACAGTTCATGCCCTCCTCTTTAGTTTTTTTAATCTTGATTTGGGGGGTGAGGTTAATTCTTCTAAAGTTTATTTATTTTATTTATTTTTTTTAACTTGCTGGTTTGTAATATCCGGGGTGGTAATTTATCTTGAATTATTTTAATAATGAATCTATGTCAGTGTTCTGTATATGCATTTCCCTTCCTTTGGTCTTTTAAAAGTGAGGATTTCATCTATTTTATGAGAGGATAAAGTAGGAAACCTTTGGAGGTTAGCGCTTTGCAGTGAGCACAGATGGGCAGAGATGAGAGGGGTGTACCTCATGATGCTGCAAGGCGATCATAGGTAATACTCTAGAGTCTGCAGAAAGCCTACCCCTTTCCATGGATTCTGCTTTGTTGAGAAGGAGGCATAATACAGATTCTTTTTTAAAATTTAATTCTTGATGTCATTTGATATTTAATCCATTAAAATCATTTTTAAATGAAAGTATTGGAGTTAAGTTTAACCATTGTTGGCTTAATACATTTTATTTAAAGATGGTGTCTTCTAGTTCTAGCTAGAGTTCTAGGATAGTTCCTAAGGTAAGAACTTGGAAACAAATGTAGGAAATGGCCACTAGAGAAAAAAAAAAAGCCTGTTACATTCCTCTAAACATCAATTGTGAAAATCAACTGGAATATTTCAGTATCTGAAATATTCATCTTTTGATGACATGCTAAATAGCATTTTATATGTAATTTTATATTTTTAAAACACTAAATAAAAATTGTTGCATTGTGGAGAATACCACAATGAATATGTTTTTTATTGTTTAGACATTTTATAGGAATAAGTGACTTGTGACATGAGTTTATGGTGGCCCTTTTCATTTTCTTTTCTCCTTTAAACCTATTCAGATCATATGCTATTACACATTAGGGCCATCATTTGTTGTTACAATTCCTAAAACCTCTTTAAATGTGAATAGGATATCATGGTTTCAGCTTTGGAACAGAGAAAGTTCATTGGTGTGGGGTAAACAGGGACATCGGAGTACAGTTGATAGTTTAGTTAACCATGATGTCCTGATGTTAGTTTTCTTAGTTTGGTAAATTTTGTTAAACTTTACATATGATATTAACATTAGTGGGAAGTAAGCAAAGTATAAATGGGAATTTCATACATTCATTAGAACCAATAAAAGCTTTACACATACAGTCATGTGACTGGAAATCTTTAGTTCATTGGTTTAAGGAAAGTTTGGTGGTAGCTCTCTTTACGATATTTGAAATTTATACTAAAATTTAAAAGTCCAACAATAAAAAATAAGTTCATAGTTTTCATGTGGCGAGGTACTAAACTTTTAAGTTTCATCACTAGACTATGAATCATGCTTATTTTAGATTGTAACTTTATTTTTAAATTGTCACAAATGAAAAATATAGTAGAATAAGCTAACTTTTAATTTTCTTTTGACTGTATTTTGTATTTTGAAGTTTGGGTTATTAGGAGGGAATAAAGCCAAAATTAATCTGCTTATAAGATGATGCTGACCTTAGGTGATAATCAGTTCAATACATAGTAAGTATAAGAAATATCTAGTAGTTTGAGATTGTAAATGAAATAGCTCTATTCATAAAGTTATAGCAAATGTTAGCACATGCAGCTACAACTAGTTATCTCTATATAAACCCCTTTTATTTTCTTGGTTTATTGAGTGTTATTTAAGTAATTTATCCTCAAGTGCCATCAGAATTCAGAGGTAGTGCTATAGTACTTGAATCAGAGTGATTGAGCATAATCAGGGTGAGGCATACCTTTACAAGGACATTAGAATAGGATGAAGAGAATTTAAATATACAGAGACAAATTATTGAGTATATATGTGTATTGATGATGACTAGTAATAATAGATATAGAGGCTTAACGTACTTAATTGACTAGTATTTCAGGGTAAAGTTTCCTGGATGTTGTACAGTAGTGTATAGTCAAACTAATGCTGGCTTTGTGGAAGATCTTTAATGCTAAGAAATTTGAACTGCTTTTATTTGGGGGGAGGAGGTATTGTTTTCAAAACTATGGAATAGCTTTCAAAGAGGTATTTTATTAGAGTAGTATCAGGCTTTTTTTTCTTTTTGTCTGCACTGTATTGGGGTAAATCTTCTTCCTTGAAAGCACACATAAAGGAGGAAGGGGAGATAAGGCCCCTGTTTGAGCTAGTCTAAGGAAGAGTAGACCAAACTGGGGACCCAAGAAGCTTCCTGTGGCTCTCGTGTATAGCAGACAAACTGGTCCTGGTTGAATGAAAAAATAAGGTAGTTAATAATGCCTTTAAGAAAAATTTTATTATCCTCCAGGAAAGAAGAACAAAACACTGGTATCACTAAAGATATTCAGTTAGGCTGAGATTTTCTTTTTATCATGTATAATGAAGTAAATATTCTTCAGTGTATCAGACAATGTATGGATACTTCTGTGTCTGAAGGTTTGGTGACATATAGAGAGTGCAGCAAAGAAGGGACACATACTGAGCTCCTAGTTGCTTGCCAGTTGAGCTCACAAGTATAAGCAGCCATAGGCCCAAACTATAGATATAAAATATTAGTGGGATTTAGAGGAAAAAGAGAATTGGAGCCGTTTGTCAATAAAGTGAACTAGATTTTAAAGTAAATTTGACTTGTATTTACTTAAATTCCTGTATTCATCATATGTATAATTTTCTACATATTTAGAAAATATAATTTTGCATGTATACTTTTGTTCACAGCTAAGTAACAGTATATAAAGAATTGTGAAGATGATTTGGGTCATTCAAATGAGGAGCCATCTAATTTTGTATATACTTTTAATTGAAATAGGATTATATCACCACTTCCTTCCATCCTTGTAGCTCCTCCCATCTAGCTTTCCTTGAACCTTCCCTATGCCCTCCACTTTCATGTGGATAGCCTTTATTCTTATACCTACATATGTATGTATGTATGTGCACATATGTGTGTATGTACATATATAAAACTCAGCAAGTTGTATTTCTGTGTGTGTGTACATATGTATACATACATGTGTCCGTTTATACATATATATGCACACACACACAAATTACTGAGTCCATTTTTGTTGTTCATGTATATATGCTTTCAAGGCTGACAACTCTGCATTGAACAACCAATGAGGAGGTTCATACTCCCAGGGAGGAAACATTTAATTTAAAAGCTGCATTTAGGAAAAGCTCTTACGTACATGGAGTATGAGGTTAGGTTGATAGAGCATCTGTGTGCTGTTCCTGTTTTCCATTCCGTGTGTGTGTGTGTGTGTGTGTGTGTGTGTGTGTGTGTGTGTGTGTGTGTGTGTGTGTATACTCACTCTCCTTAGTTGTTTCAACTTTGCTTGCTATATGTTAAATAATATATATAATAAATGAAGCCAGAAGGTAGATGCCGGTCAGCAGAAGAAAAGAACTGACAGTCACATACAGGAAGGAACATAGGAGAGGAAGAAGAAAGAGAAAGTAATTTAAAGAAGAAAAACAATTCACCTTTTTCTTTGAAATACTTTAAAAAGCCATTTCAAGTTTCTTCTTAAAGAATGATTTCATTTATGAAAACGATTTTGTCAAATCTTGCTAAGAAAGAAAATTACAGAAGGACTCTGGCTATTATAGATTTGACCTAAAAAGTGACTATTTAAAGCAGTAATTAATATTTGGTGACTACATATATTAGTCTCATCAGTATTGCCTAGCAATTGTTCTGATTGAATTTTGTTAGCTGGGTTTGAGTTGAAGAGTTTCCTGTTTGGGGGATATATTTAATTCAACATCCTCCATTGTCTCCTCCTCCTCTTTCCCATTCAGCAGAGGCAGCAAACCTGCCCACAGTAGCTCCTGTAGACGGGCTTGATTCAGTCTCGGCTGAGGTCAAGCACTCCCATCCCAACCTCTTAAGGGCTTTCTCTATGTGTTGCCAGTGTGCTGGTAAAAATGACTTTAAACTCTTGTCAGCGTAGTTACTGGTGCATGCATCACGGTCCCACTCAAATAAACCTGTCACAACACAAAGTCAGCTGCTGGAGAAGAGTACAAGGGCAGGCCTCTAGCTTTTCATTCGAGCATCACTAAACGTGCACAGAGTGCCCAATTATTTCAGCATTATTGAGCAAGCCTACAGGAGAACCCAAGCCTTGCTACATTGGATTTTCTTTAGTAATTTGCTCAAGTGCCACTGAGGACACTTAAAGGGCTTAAAAAACTGCTGCTACAACCAGCTTCCTTTTCTGGGTTGTTAATTCAAGTTTTCTCTTTCAAATTAACTCTCCCTGCATGCTGTGCAGTGGTTCTGGGACAACTGTTTAGCACTAATTTTCTCGATTTTCAGCTTTTCTTGTTCAACATGACTGCTTTAACAGTTACTCACATATACATTTTGATTAGAAATACATGATAGCTGGACCTTTGCCTTTTGTTAGAGAACAAAATAATACAGAGGCTTTGTTAAAGAACATTCATCTTTTGAAAGTTACATAGCCAGTTTTATCATTTTAAAAACTAGGTTATTTACTCTACATGTTTTTTTTTTTTAAAGCAGATTTGGAAGTAACACATCATTTATATATCTCCTCCTTTCCCACCCCCTGACTTGATTTTAAAAATGATACATGATGAGTGTAGTAACTCCTTCTTAAGTGCAATATTGTTTTCATTATCTGTTTGTTCCTCCTGTTTTTCTTGTGGGGTATAAAAGGGACAAATTCAATATCTGTGTCTAATTTTTCACAGCAGCAACAACTCCAAGCTCAGCATTTATCACATGGACACGGTCTGCCTGTGCCTCTGACACCACACCCTTCAGGGCTTCAGCCCCCAGCCATTCCACCCATTGGTAGCAGTGCAGGACTTCTGGCCCTCTCCAGTGCACTAGGAGGTCAATCTCACCTCCCAATTAAGGATGAGAAAAAGCACCATGACAATGATCACCAAAGAGGTAAGTGATCATTTGGCTATCAGTGTGGCATTATCTATTTTCTAGGGATAGATTCTAGGTGCCATTGTTTATTCTGTCTCTGAATCTTATGTTGCCAGTGTCTAAATAAAAGAATTTCCACCAGAAAGAAGATTAATTATTAGAAGTAGTCCTTTGCCACATGATATCCTAGTGCTGTCCAGAAGGCAAAGAACTGTTTCCAGATTTTGCCACCCCATGCCCTCTACTCCTACCCTAGCTCTTCCAGGTATGGGACCCAGGGACCTTACATATGCTCGGCTAGGTTCTATCACTGAGCTAAATTTTCAGCTCTGGAGATCATCGCCTTTGATCTTTTGCTTTCTAAATCTAAATCAGTAGTGAAATCCTCTTTTAAATGACATGAGCATTGATAATCAGTTTTGACCAGATTGTTTGGGAGGAAAACTTAAGTTTATGAAGGGTTACTTGATATTTGACCAATTATTATATGTAAATTAGATCAACCGGCAGAGCACAGTAAGAAAAATTCCAGTTGTCTTATTGAGATGATGCAATTCAAATTGACAAAATCTGTTGTTTTAAATACCTCTTTTACTCATTGCTGTTCAAAAGCATGAGATTAACTGAATGTTTTCAAATAATAACCACTTAGGAGTTCAGTTATGTTCTCTCAGATTTGGCCTTCTTTTTCCTCTAAGGAAGATGATGGTACAGGGGCATTTTAATATTCCTGTATGTTTGTGTACTGATTATTTGTTGCAGAATATTTGTTTACATTGTAAAGATATATCTTTGCCAAGGCACCTTCTTATTGGTTTAAATAGCTGAATGGCCAATAGCTAGGCAGGAAGAAGTTAGGCCGGATTTCTGGAGACAGAGAGGACAAGGCAGAATACTAGCTAGACCAAGAAGGAAACAGGATAGGGAATACAAAGTAAAGGTAACTGAGCCACATAAAAGAACATAGTTTAAAAAATATAGGTAAATTTAAGTTATAAGAACTAGTTAGAGCCAGGCAGTGGTGGCACACACCCTTAATCCCAGTACTTGGGAGGCAGAGGCAGGTGATCTCTGTGAGTTCAAGGCCAGCCTGGTCTACAGAACAAGTTTTAGGATAGCCATAGCCTCACAGAGAAACCCTGTCTTGGAAAAACAAACAAACAAACAAAACCTAGTTAGGAACAAGCCTAAGCTAAGTCTGAGCTTTTATAATTAATATAAGTCTCCATGTTGGTGTTTTCTCTCTCTCTCTCTCTCTCTCTCTCTCTCTCTCTCTCTCTCTCTCTCTCTCTCTCTCTCTCTCTCTGTGTGTGTGTGTGTGTGTGTGTGTGTGAGAGAGAGAGAGAGAGAGAGAGAGAGAGAGAGAGAGAGGATATGGCAGCCAAAAAGAAAGTCTGTCTGTATAAAAAGTTGTGGAATAATCTTTTGTAAACTGTGAAAATGTGTCCCTCTGATTGATTTAATAAAAAGCTGAACAGCCAATAACTAGGCAGGGTTTTAGGGAAAGAGAGGATGCTGGGGAGAAAGCAAAGATGCCAGGAGATGCACTTTGGAGATGAGGTAATAAAGTCATAAGGTAGAAAGTAAATTAATAGAAATGTTATAAGAACTAGTTAGAAACAAACCTAAGCTATTATTGGCCGAGCTTTCATGATTAATAATAAGTCTCTGTGTCATTATTGGGGAGCTGATGGTCCCAACAAAAAAGTCCAAACTACACTTACTGATCATTTTTAATTTAACCACAAAGATGAAAAAAATTTCTTCCACCATTCCTTTATGATAATTTATTTAGCACAGGAATGATTTATTATTTGAAAGGGTGTGGATTGTAGTAAAAAAAAGGTCCTATCTACTGCTGTTTCAGTGTGATTACCAGAGGTACAAACGGGCAAATTGTCCATATTACATAAGTACAAATTTACCTTCTCTGATTCTAGAAATACTGTAATATTTGTTTAAGAGTTATCTTAATGCCATGGTACAGAGTTGACTCATGATTATAAACTCTTTCATAAGTGGAAAAGTCAATAAGGTACATAAATAAAAATGGCTAACTTTGGTTCATTTGAAATCATGTCAAAGGTGAACCAGTGCTTTGTGAATCTTGTTAGAATAGTATTAATGATTAACTTTACAGCAAAGTTGACATCTGTTCAGTTATTATTCAGCAGGGTTAGGTTTGATAACTATGATTTTATGTAAACTAACTAGCACCCTTCTTTTTTTCTTTGCCCCTCTTGTCTGCTTATCTTGCTGCTGTTTTGCCTACAGACAGAGACTCCATCAAGGTAGGACTCAAAAATCAGACACAATAGTTGAGAGAGATTCTAAGTGATAGGAATATATCTAATAATAGATTCTTTGAGATTTAGAGAGTAATATGGATGGCATTTAACAAATTGTCATCTTTTGGGTATAGTTGGTCTTTTTTAACAATGGTCATATTTTTCTAAGGATCAGACGTGTAGAACAAGGTTGAGTCACAAACTAGATTACATTGTTTGTATTAATATCTTACTGTGTTTAAAAAAAAGTAACTGCTTTAATGTAATGCAATGAAGTAAATGTATTAATTAATAAGAAATACATACTTACCTTAGAAAACAATTCTGCCTACAAAGTTCTTCATTAAAGCCTCAAACATCTGTTTGGGCTGGATGTGTAACTCAAGTGGGAGAATGTGTGCTTGGTATGTGTGAGGGCCTAGGTTTATGCTCAACATGAGACAAGCCGTCCATAAGAATATTTTTTTGTTCACAGAGAAATTACATTTTCTATTTGTAATACTTAGGTTTTAGTGTGGCAAGTAATTCTCTGAAGATTTTAATCTGTCTTATCTGCCTTCTGTGTCTCTTTATTATGCAAGTTGTGAAGGACAATAAGTATTTAGGGCCTAATACTTTGTGTGACTGTCTTATGTGATACCAGAGTGAGATAGGCTAAGGACATTTGAATTTCATAGTATGCAAACAAAAATATAAGCTGTCATGTAGGAAATGAATAAACTGTGAAAGTGCTTCCATCACTTTTGGGTCAGGTACAGTGGAAATATGCCATGTGTATGCCCAATTGCATAGCACATGTCGTTGTATTACTTACCCATTACAAGGCAACCCAGTTCTGAAACACTAGCCCATAGTATGGATACTGTCATTTTGTCTTTTTAGTTTTAAATAATTAAATGTTGTGGCTCATAGGTTAGTTAGACCCTCTGCGGGTTTTTTTGTTTTGTTTTGTTTTCTTTTCTTTTGTGAGCTATACCCAAAACTAAAGTCTTTCCTAGACAAAATTCTTTCACTATGAATGGTGCTTTAATCTTTTTAAAATTAATACTGATTTTAGAGCTATTAAATAATGGAAATTCAGTACTCAGTATACATTTTATTTTTCAAGAATCTTTGAATTTGAAAGGGCACCTGCAGCCCCCAAACAACTATCAACAATTAGAAATGTACATGTTAAATTTTAGTTATGTATTTGCATTTAGGCAGTTTGTTGTAGACTGTTCACATCAGTGTCCATATTTAAAAACTTCTGGGCTGGAGAGATGGCTCAGAGGTTAAGAACACCGACTGCTCTTTCAGAGGTCCTGAGTTCAATTCCCAGCACCCACATGGTAGCTCACAACCATCTGTAATGAGGTCTGGCACCCTCTCCTGTATACATAATAAATAAAATAAATCTTTTTTTTTTTAAAAAAAAACTTCTTAGAGTGTAATCACATGTTCTCCACATGTACTTTAAAAGTAATAAGTAAATAAGGTGGTCAGGATTGGCTGAATAGGAGCTCTAGGGAAGCCTGCCTGAGGCTATACTATAAACATTCCCTGACTGCTCATGATGAATACATACCTTCAGGCAGGCTAGTGGACAAAACAAAAGACTCCTCTCCAGCCCTACTCACAAAACATTTTGAAAATATTTATACACCACAGTACACTTTATGCCAGTTACATTTTGATTCCCTAATATAAGAAAGAGTAGGGTATATTTTTAAACCATCTATAATCATTCAGAGTAAGCCTGAAAGTGTCAGAATAGCCAGAAGCCAGAGAAAGTACCAAGAAAATAAATTGATGGTTTTGCTCTGATTTATTATGAGTGGCAGCTACAAATTCATACCTGAAGTGTGCTGTGTCTAGTCTGGGATTGTCCTGTACGTTTACGAGGTGAAATAGTTGGCTAATTTTCTTACATTTTCTTGTGGTGCTCACAGAAGCAGTTGCCTGTTCCATTAAGCATTCTTATCCTCTTGGAAGGAGTTCCTGGTTAAGAGAGGATTTTTGTGATTGTTGACTAATTATATGACTAGGGGTGGTTTGTAACAGCCAGTGATCCCGTTGTCTGCTAGTTGGGCTAGTATGAAATAATTCATTCATGCACAGTAATTCTCCTTAACATTTAACAGGTAATGAATGTGACAAATTTCCGTCTGGATTTAGAATTTTTCCTTTCCTCTTCTAATGTGCAAACAGGCAGCTCTTGTACTCTAAATAATAAGTAATTTTTGGCCATCTGTCAAAAGGAAATTTCAATACAAATTTAAATTAATGGTGCCTGAAAAATTTTATAGCTCCTCTAAAAGCCTGTAATGTGCAGAAAAATCGGAATCTGCTGGTAGTAATTAGTGTTGCATGTAATGAAGATGTGGGCAATATTATACAGCCTCATTGTAACATTTTGATATGGCACCAAAATTTTGATTTATACAAAGTTGTGGATGTGCTTAATTGTGGGAGACACTCTTAAAAAAATGTTTTCTTGATGCTACTGATTATTAAACAGGTCAGATTCCAGAAGAGCCTATAAAACAAGATGTTTAGGCTCACTGCAAAGATCCAAGTAATTAAGGTGCTTTTCCTTGAGAAGCCAAGTAAAGCAGAGAAATCACTTACTAAATTGTTAGGTCTTTCTCCTTTTCCTTTCCCCTCTCCAAAGTTCTGTCCCACTAAATCACATGCTGTTGGCTTTATTGATCTAGTTTTCTATAGCTCCAGTAGCCAAGTTCATTCTTAAGCCTGTTATTTGCAGACTTCCATCTGAAGTTTTTTGACACTGAGAGAGAATGTAAATATGGATCTAAAGGAGAAAGCACTGTAGGGAGTCCTAGAATCAATTTACTTGGTGATGAGAAACTAAAACATTGTGTACAGTAGTACTGTTGAAATACAGGGTCATAGCACCTGCCACCTTCCTTATTTGTCTTGGCTATCTGCTGACTGTATGTGACCAATAGTAAGCCCCACATGTGAGGCCTGAAAATGGCAAGAAACTCAGACATTTAATGTACTCTTACCCTAAGAAGTGCAGACAGTCCCAAAGACCCCAAAACTGAATTCCTACCTCTGATTTCTTCCTTCCTTCCTTCCTTCCTTCCTTCCTTCCTTCCTTCCTTCCTTCCTTCCTTCCTTCCTTCCTTCCTTCCTTCCTTCCTTCTTTCTTTCTTTCTTTTTTTTGTTTTTGTTTGTTTGTTTTTGTTTTTCAAGACAGGGTTTCTCTGTGTTGCTTTGCGCCTTTCCTGGAACTTGCTTTGGAGACCAGGCTGGCCTCGAACTCACAGAGATCTGCCTGGCTCTGCCTCCCGAGTGCTGGGATTAAAGGCATGCGCCACCACCGCCTGGCTCCTACCTCTGATTTCTAAGTAGAGTAGCTCATCATCTCCCATTCCATTTCTCCCCATTCCCTTCCATATTTCTCACCGCTAGGAAAAGAATAGATAAAACTTAGGAAATATTTTTGTGTATTGAACCGCTGAGGGATTTGGGGTAAAAGAAATTGGTTCTGGAATGTCTATCACAGGATTGTTACTTGATGCCAAGAGCCTCCCAATTGCTGAGGTGTCCCAGTTGCTCCAAGCTGTTCAGTTCTTACATTACTCTCCAGTTTTCATCTAACTGAAATGTGGTCAGTAGCTTAGAACAACAACCACCAAACTGCCTAAACTTGGTAGGAACATAAGGCTAAGAAATTGCTCTTAGTAGCATCCCCTACATCCAGTGTCTACATAAGAAAACAGGCACCAGAGTTAAGGTCAACTGAAACAGATAGACAAACTCAAAATGACAAAATGTTGATCAGCTCCATGATTTCTTCCATATGCTATTATTGAGCATATTTTCATTAACATCAGTTTATTTATATACATAATCCTCTTATGATTTATCTTGAATATGGTACCCTTCTATCAGAACTGAAGAATTTGCCACTTTTTATCTGTAAAATACAGCAGAAGTGCAAACTTTTCCAAGGGGTGAAGATTTGTTTTTGTTATTTTGTCAAAATATCTTCCACCAAGTACTGCATGCCTTCATAGAACATGGTCATTCTCAGTGAGTTATACATTGCCCGATTATCTCCAGAACCTCCGTACTCATTTAAAATGCTGAATGCAGTATTCGCCTGTATTCTTACATAGTCCATCAATATTGAGCTTATATTTTGCTGCTGTAATAAGTACAGATATTGCATTTAATTTTAAATGTTTACATATTTTTCACACTAAATGCTTTTCTGTGTGTATGCATGTTATGCTTTTTATCCTATGAGAATTCTTTGCTTTTGCTTAAACACTTTTATAGTAATCTTCTTTTTGTTGTGTGTAAGGCAATGCCTATTTATTCTGTTTCATCTGTATGTTAGTGCTTATTCTGCACAGATGACTAAAACATCATATGTTTCTGTTTACTTTCCCAGTTAGTCACTGTTGGCAGTAAAGGTTTATCACTGGAAAATTAGAATAAGGCTGTTTTTATGTTCATACTGAAGTGTATGATTCAGGCCAGGAGAGCACTGTGCACTGTTGCCTCATTAACTGGGTGTTACAGGTGAAGAGTGAGTTTTGAGCAGAATGATTACCTCTATTTGTTACTTCACTTTTCACATTTAGATTTAATGGCCAAAGTTCTGTTCAAGGATCTGTAGCCTACTTACCCCTGCAGAACGCCCCCCTCCCCCCACTTAAGCACACTTATTTTTCCTGTCTCAAAGGACTATCTGTTTAAAAGGCATGTGTTTTGAACATGTTCAGCCCTTTGAAATGTCCTGTGTAAGAGAGAAAGCATGGGTGAAAACACTGGAGGAAATGACCAGGAGAGGGCTAACCATATGCCTGAGGGCAGTTTTGTTCTTTATATTACTATAGTGATATTAGGTGGGAAAAGCATGGTAGGGCCATTTGTATTACTATAGTCTTCGGAAAGACACATTGTTTTTCTTAAAGGCATAAAAGAATAGAAAATGAAATTTGAAAGGGAGAAATAGAAGACACCAACAGAATGCTGTAGAACCAGATAAGAATAGCTAATGAACCAGATAAGCAAAACAGTAGTAGGCTTGCGTTAAGACCTGTTTTCCCTCAGTACTCAGTAGTCAGTAATCTCAGGAAAGCTATCTGAATAGGAAATGTGATGTGGCTTTCTGGTTCCCCTTCAGTCACTCTGTCCACAAAGCTGTTTCTCCAAACCTAGAAAAAAAAAATGATGAGTGGGATCCCCCATAGTCCACGGTTAACCTCTTTGATCTCTTTGAAGACACCTCCAGCTTGCACATTTAACTTCTAGTTTAGGTGTCATTTGCAAAAACAGGTGCCATACTCACCCTGTTGCATATCAGAGGAAAGGCTTAGTGTTGTGAAGGCCCTACTCAGGGTCACATTGCCAGTGCCATCCTCAAAGGAAAGCTCTTTGGGTGATTTAATCTTATCCTTTTGTGTTAAAAATTAGAAACATACTGCAAAGTACAAAGACTAGCCCAAAGAAACTATCCATGAAACCTCAGTGTCTGTGTACATACAAGAGCTGTAGCATTTAGCCATGTCCTTTCCTTTACTGAAGTATCTTGAAGCAAATTATACATAGCATACACTTACCCCTTACCTCACTGGGGGAAAGGTACACTTCATCTAAATAACCTTTTTTTAAAAAAAAAAAATGTTTTGTTTTTATGTGTATTTGTGTGTTGTGGGTTGGATATGCATATGACCCCTGTAGGCCAGAAGATAGCCTCAGATCCCCTGGGACTGGAGTTCTGTAGATGGTTGTGAACCAGCTGATATGGTTCTGGGAATGGAACTCTGATAAGTGTTCTTAACTGAGCTGTCTCTACTCCGTTGAAAATAACCAAAAAGCTTTCAGAAATTGCTATTTAATATTTTAATACATAGCTAGTAATCCAACTTCTGTGAGGATTCACAAAATTTATTTTCTTGAAATGTAATCCAGACAGGTTTCATTATTCCTCTTTTGTTGTGAAAACTTTTAGGCCTTTCTTCATCTAAAAGGATTTCCCTTTTATATTTTTTTCTAATGACACTTTATAATTCTTTTTGTTGTTGTTGTTGTTGTTGTTGTTGTTTTTCAGGACAGGGTTTCTCTGTGTAGTTTTGGAGCCTGCCCTGGATCTCGCTCTTGTAGACCAGGCTGGCCTCAAACAGAGATCCTCCTGGCTCTGCCTCCCGAGTTCTGGGATTAAAGGCATGTGCCACCACCGCCCAGCCTTTTTTTTTATAGATTGCTTATTTTACAAGTATGTGTAAGTGACTGAATTGATGTGTGTGTACCTGGTGCCCACAACAACCAGAAGAGGGCATCAGATCCTCTGGAACTGGATTTACAGGCAGTTGTGAACTACTTGATGTGGGTGCTGGGAACCAAACCCAGACCCTGTGTAAGAATAGCAAGCACTCTTAACTACTGAGCAGTCTCTTCATCCCCACAGGTGTAACCGAGGCTGGCCTTGAACTCATGGTCCTCCTGCCCTTACTCTTCAGCATATCCTACCAGTAGTGTTCACCACCACAGCTAGCTGCATCTGTTTATGTAGTGTATGCGTGTGCCTATGTGTTCCATGATATGTGTGTGGAGAAAACAGAGGCCAATTTTTAGATAACTGTTTTCTTCTACGTGGGTCTCAGGAATTAAACTCTGGTGACAGGTGCCTTTACCTGCTGATCAATCTGCCGTACCTATTACTTATAATGTCCTTCTCAAACCAAGCTTTGATTTTTTTTTTCTCCCATTGCCTCACAGATTAGATTCTTTAGATTAGATTAAATTCTTTCTCTCAATTCCCTAAAATTTAGTGGGGGAAACCTTTATAGTGTTTGGGGAAACAGGTGTTAAAAATATACTTTAAAAGTGAGTTCCAGGAAAAGGCGCAAAGCTACACAGAGAAACCCTGTCTCGAAAAACCAAAAAAAAAAAAAAAAAAATACTTTAAGAATCTGTGTTAATCAGTACTTCATTTGAACAGTAGATTTACATTTCCAATACATCATTGTCTATATGTAAAAGACACAAGTGTTGCATTTTCTCCAGGTTTAGTATATGTGCTGCTGAAGCAAGCACAAATTTTGACTCATTTTGTTCTTTGTAAAATTCACTTCTTTGTTCATCATCAATGTGTCTGTGCAAATAATTCACGTTATTCTTGTCCTTCTCACATCATAAGTAAAAGGAGCTTCTGTTTAAAGCCACAAGGAGCTGGGCGGTGGTGGTGCACGCCTTTAATCCCAGCACTCAGAGGCAGAGCCAGGCGGATCTCTGTGAGTTTGAGGCCAGCCTGGGCTACCAAGTGAGTTCCAGGAAAGACACAAAACTACACAGAGAAACCCTGTCTCAAAAAAACAAACAAACAAACAAACAAACAAACAAACAAAAAAAAAACACAAGGAAGCACGTGGAAACGGCTAGAACGAGCTAGTTTACAGGAAGCCAAAAGCCAGGTTCTTGAATAGACAGACCTTTCTTTAGTGGTAGGTAAGCTGTCTATCAACCAGTGGACATTCACTTGCCCTCCTGGGTCTCAAGTCTGTATGTAACTCTAGGTATCTTCACCATTTGGAATGTTATTCTTTGCTTGGTTGCTTGGTATAAGGGTAATTTAATGTAGTGCTTTCTATTTTCTAAAATATAATGGTAATTTGAAGAATTTTAGCATTACTGTTGCTTTTTAACTCTTTTAAAGACATTTTTATCATAAATTTTACTGTTATACAGTTACTTTATCAAAGAACCATCAGGAACGTTTGTTCTATTGGTTTATGATGCACTAATTTGTGCAGTATTAATTGATCTCTGCCTCCAGGCATGTAAGCTGTGTGAAATGTAACAGGTGCCCTAATTCCAGAAAATGTGTTGTAATTGTTTGTTTGTGGAACAGATGAATGAATGTCTTCAGGGCACAGCTGGTCCTCAGGTGGTGAGCATGAGTGGATTAATGATGTGACGGGGGAGTCACGCTTGTTTTGCTGCACTTGCCTCCACCGCTTGCTGAAGCAGAACAAATATTAATTAACAGGGTAGGCTGATTGTCAGATCTGCCTTTCCCTAGCTGATTTTGCAAAGGTGGCTTAAATTCTTTTCATCCTTAAACCAACAGTTAGTAGACATTTTCATCTTGATGCTTATTACCTCTAATTTTCTTAATTAGAATGCATTTTGTCTCTTGAAAAAAATATTATACAGTAAATGTATATTAAACATTTAAAAGTATTTCAGAGGAGGCCAAGATTGAAGTGTTACACTTGGCACTTATTTTTAGAAGCATCTGTTTCTCAAAGTATACATACTTTTTCCAAAAGGAATTATTCCCAAGAACTGTTTTCCACCTTTTTTGTGTTCTTAAAATACTTATCCATTTTGGGATGGAGGGAACACAAAAATCACCTAGAAGGAAACTTAGTGCTTGTCTCTCTCTTGAGTTTCCGCAATATTTAGCTGTGTTCATCTCGCATATTTTGGTTTGTTGTGTGGTGTGAAATAATTTAGCTAGCTATCTTCTGGCTTAGACAGCTTTCTGCATATGGAGCCACCACTAACAAGCATCAGCATTCATAACTTTGGACATGAAGAGTCAGTCATACCTAATCATATGCATACAGTGGCCTATGATAAAGCAAAAGAAAATTAGTAGCCTCATGAAGAAGTGATAGTTTGCTGAGGGCCAAGTGGTGCTTCTCAGCAAATTTTTGGTTCTTTTAAATAAGCTTGCTGTTCATAGAAATGAAATCATTTCAGGATTGATACTGCTTACATACTGCTAAGTGTTACAAGTATTTAAGATTCAAAATATTAAAGATTGTCCATCACAGTGATTTAAGTTTGCCAGGTGATTTTATGCATCAGAATTAACCCCTGTGTTTCCTAATTCAGCATTTAATAAGGTATAGTACCTAACAGTCCACTTAGTCACCAGTGCTTCTGACTTAAGCAATGTCTGTTTGAATGGTAGTTTTTGTTGGTGGTCAGTACCACTTTGAGGTTGGTGGTGTGCCTAGGTTTATGTCACTAGAGACCAGAGCACCTGTCATCCTCCTGTCCTTCCTCACACTGCTTAATAGTACATCCCCTGTAGAGCCAACAAATGCTCCTGAAAAAATTTACTGAACTGGTTACTGAACTGCAGGCAGTGAGATTGCCTTAAAAATTCTTAAGTATTCATGTCAGTGAGACTTTTGCAGTATGTGGATAAGGTAAGTGTGAAGAATTCTTTCACATAGAAGTAGACTCATTAGATAATTACATCGCATCCTGGAAAATTGAATTTTCTTTTTTAAAATTGATACTTTTTGAGCTTCTGATGGTCCAGACTTGAGGGGAAGAAGAGCTGGTTGGGAGAGGAGTAAACAAGTTAGTGATGTCACCCTTAGAAAAGTGCCATTGGCAATCTAATAACACCTCATTTTGTATTTAGTCCTCCTTAGGGTAATTTTAATTATTCTGAAAATTTGTGAAAATTCTGTTTAGCATTTTTTTAAAAAAGAAAAAAACTTATGTTTTCTTGAGTGACATTTGGCCCTTTGAAAAACAAAATAAAATTGGAAATGCTAATGTTTTGAGCCAACTAAAGAAGGAAAATAAAAATGTCACCATGGTAACAAAGCTGCTTTCTAGATGGTTTCCTAAGATATGCCTGAACTAGAAGCAGATGTCTGATTTGAGAATCTTGCCTCCTTCAATGTAAACAAATAACTTCTGGGCAGGTGTTGGAAATAATATGGAAATCCTATTAAGGGGCCCTGGGTTCCTGTCAGTCAGGAAGCCTATGCCACAAAAGGGCTGGTTGTCACATAAAGGAGCATAGTAAATTCTCATTAGGCTTGAGCTTTTCCCAGGAAATGATTGTCTCCTTGTGTTTTTTATCCTGTGAATCTGAATGTAAGCTGTTGCTTCTATTGATCTATTCACTGGCTTTATTTTTCTCCTCTTCATTATAGATCTTTCCTGGCCCTTCCAGCCCACAGTCTCCCCTTTACCCACCACTTCCCTTTAGATTAACACTTGATCTGTGCTGCTGCCCTGAAAGTTGTGACATTTGTGTTTTTAACCTCCCAACCTGGGTGGGGGTGGGAGGAAGAGTGGAGACCTGAGGGAAGTACAGCTTGCTCCTTGGGCCTGTTCTCCAAAGAGCCGGGGCTAATTGGATGGACTCAGTGCTTGGGGCTGTTGGGAACTAGCACTGTGAGCAGCAACCATGAACATAAACACTGTCCTTATGTACATATACCTGAAGTTACATTTTCATGAATCAAGGAGAAATTTGAGTTATGAAGAGAGGAGAGGTTTTAGGTAAGCCTCTGAAGCTACCCTGTCCAATATTGTAGCCACATGAAGCTTCTTTAACTTAAATTAGTTATAATGAAATAAAAATATAAAACCCAGTTTCTTAGTTGCGCTAGTCGCATCTGAAGTGCCCAGTGACCATAACGGGGAGACACAGATACAAATCATTACAGGAAGCTCCCTTAATGACACTGAAGAAGAGACTAGCCTGATTAGGCTTACTGCTTCTGCTGTTCCATCTGGCTGAAGCATATTACTGATTTTTAAAGGCAGGGTCTCTCTGGATGGGTAGAAACAAAAAAAAAAGGTCATGCTGAGCCTGGTAGTGTAGGCCTCTAATTCTAGTTACTGAGGAAACTTAGGAGGTTCACCCATTTAAGACCAGCCTGAGTAACTTAGTGAGACTATCACAAAATAAAAAGTAAAAGGAAGACTGGGCTGGAGCTTAGCAGACTTGAGGCCTTAGGGGAGAAGAGAGACAAGGAGGTGGGAAGCCAGCACGCAAGTAGTGGAAAAGGCATACAAGAAGAAAATGGGCAAGGGGTATGTATGTGTGGGCTTTGGTGGTCAGTGTTGGTGTGGTGTGCTGCACTAATACGGTGATCTCCAAATTGGTATAGGATTTTATTCATTTAATCTTTGGTCATGAGATCTGATGAAGGAGGTCTTCCCAAAATGAAACTGTAGGAGATGGATTTTCATATTTCTGTGTAAAAACTTTTGGTGATGGGAGGGGCAGTGTTGGAGGTTCATAGGGAAGGGTGCTCTTTATAATACTTATAAGGTTAACCATGGATAAACACAAAACAAGGCTTCAGAGAAGGCACACTATTATTATGCAGCATTTTTTGGACTATAGTCCCGGAGATGTACTTCATAAAGCCAATAAAGCTCGCACTGGTGGTCTCCTGTTGCCCTAGCAACAGACCATGGGGCACAGTATATGTGAAATGCATGAACATCTGCGAATTAATCTTTCTTGGTTTGTTCTTTTCTTGGCACTGATTGGGCCACTTGGGCTTGGGCCTGTGACACTGAGTGTGAAGGGTAATCTGGAGCTGTCCCCAGGGCCTTGCCTTGAGTGGGTGGTGGAATGAAAAGTGAAGGGAGATTTATCCCAGTGGGGCATGCAGGAGTAGAGGGATTTAGCCTGACAGCACTCTCAGTGGGATGTTATTAGCTTACTTTCTTGTGGCATGGGGAAATGAATAAAAATTTTTCTAGTAAATCTGGACATCATTGAGTTCATTAGGCTGCTCTGAAAAAAATAATCTGTAGAGAAAATTGAAATAATGACTTGTTTTTGTACCATAGTTACCATGACTTGCAAGCTCTGAGGTACCATTGTCCTCGGCTTAGCCTTTACCCTATATTGGACTGTCAGTGATCTGAATGAGTTTTCTGAATTGGATGAGTAGGTTGGAGTTTGAGTTGATAATAAAATTTGGTAGGTACCTAGTATGACCTTATTTTCAAGAATTTCAGAATAGGCTAGTGACATTTTTGCTCTTGGGAGAACAAACTATGACTACATACATAAGCAAGAGAAGCAGCACTTTTGGTTAGATTCTCCATCAACCATCAGGATTGACTTCTTCAGGCTCTCTCTTTTACAAGCTGCCACCCACCTTGATGGCATTGTCCTAGATCCTCAGACTGCAAGTTCTTCCTGTTAGCCCCAGATGTTCACATGTTAATTATTCTTGTCACTGTCAGTTCCTTTCACTCTTCCTTCTTTGCTCCCTCGACCCTTTTTCCTCCCCCCTACAGCCTTACTATAGGTCTCTTTCTGGGGAGAAATGAAAGAATGCTATAGTGTGAGATATTATCATAATGGAGGTAGTGTTTTTTATTATTATTATTATTATTATTACTATTGAAAGTAAAACATTTAGTAAATACATGAAGACAAGAATCTTCACAGTTCATTTGATTTGTTTAGCATTTTATATTGAAGGGCATTTGAATAGAGAGAGAATTACTTAATTTCTCAATTCAAATATTTTCCTTTGTATATCAAAAAAGCTTAAGTGAGATGGGTTTTTTATTTTTGATGGACAACTGGCCAAAAGTTTTTTTTACCAGTGCCTGACCTTTGAAACCTGTTGATATTGATAGATAAGCTTTAAAGCATGCATATAACTAGTTTCTGATGATGGGAGAAGGAGGTCTGAAAGCAGGAATCCACTAGCACTAGCACCATGAGCAAAGGCTGACAGTGATGTTAGTCCTGACTTGATGCATGCTTTCCACTCAAATTCTGAAAGCTGTTTGTAGAAATTAGCAAAACAAGGGAATATGGAAACTTAAAACCATTATTGCATGGTTTACCAGGATTTGATCGTTCTCACTTACGTTGAGGTGATTTGTCTGGTTTGGGGTAATCATTGTAGGAGCAGCTTCTACTTCATCTGTAGTTCATTATAGCATCTTCTGTCACTCTCTCAAGTGAGCAGCATTAGCTAATAACTTGAAACCAGTCTGAAAAGTAGAAGAGTTACAGGAACCATGAGATACCATTAGAAGGAAGTAGAAATCTAAAAAATTTGGCTTTCATATCCTGGACTATTGTTTTTTATGTCTTGTCTTTATGCCAAGAACTCTAGAAGAGTTGTAGTCCCTTGTGGTAAGTAGTAAAGTACACAGTATTTAGTGGACCTGGAGCCTGTCAGTGAGTCATCAACAAGCTATCAGTATAGTGATGATAGGAAATGAAATTTGAATCTCCACTGCTTTCTTCATTTAAATTTGACAAAGTATCTTAAAAGTATAAAGTGCTCTGCAGGTTTAAGGATTAGAAAAAGAACACCACTGTAGAAGAGAATTGGTTAACATTTAGGTATCCTATCTATTGTTTGTGCTGGCTTGACAAACAACATTATTTCTTGATCTTTATTTTTAACTGATTGATGGATTGATATTGCAGTTCTGGGCATTGAATGTAAGGCCATGTATATGTTAGGCAAGTGCTCTATCATTAATCTATATACAGTATAGCAGTGGGTGCAGGGTTTTGTGGAACAGTAGTTTGGTGTTTTAAGATGGGGCTTCTGAAAACTCCTGATATTAGCATGTTGAGTCTGCCCACTTTTGTGGGTCAGAATAAAAATCCCAATGGAGCCGGGCGGTGGTGGCGCACGCCTTTAATCCCAGCACTCGGGAGGCAGAGCCAGGTGGATCTCTGTGAGTTCGAGGCCAGCCTGGACTACCAAGTGAGTCCCAGGAAAGGCGCAAAGCTACACAGAGAAACCCTGTCTCGAAAAACCAAAAAAAAAAAAAAAAAAAAAAATCCCAATGGAAGTCTTAATGCAACATGTCTAATTATTTTAAAATTATATGTCTCATTATCAAGTATAATGTAATGATGTAGAACACAAAGTGTTAATTACCAACACTTTGGAGTTGTCACTATTGGAACCTGATGGGCTCTTCTGTTGTTTCTTAGAAAAACCTGAGTTCCTCACAGTTTTATTACACCCTAGATACTGCCTTTAGGTCTAGGTGCTCTGAAACTAGCTGTTGGGGAGGCCTCCAGAAGGGGACTGGGTCAGTCCTGAAAGTGATATCCAGGCTCATAGTGTGGAGGGACAGTCTTTATATACAAAGGCTTTGGGGCGCTGGGGGAGGGGGATAGTTCTTGAGTTCTTGGTTCTAGCAGAAGGTGCTCAGTTGACAGAGGGCCCTGACTCAAGTCAGGAGCCCCTTTGCCAGGTTCTTTGGTTTCTTTTATATTTCACAGACCATATCCTTTAGGGAAAAAAAAGAGAGGGAAATAGGAACTTTTGTGTCTTGAAATAATTGTTTTGTTGAATAAACATCATTTTATGAAAACTAGGCCAGGGAATTCTGAGATTCCTTTAAAAACCAGTACATTTATAGTTTATTTGCAGAGTCTAACTATACTTTAAAAATACTCTTTTCAAACCCAGTAGAAATGCTTGCATTGGGGAGGCAGTTGAGTGAAGCTCCCTGGGGCTCTTTAATGACACACACACACACACACACCTACACACACTGTAACACACACACACTGTAACACACACACACACACACACCCTGCTCCTTAGGAAAGCTCAGGCAGTGGTGACTGTAACACACACACACACACACACACACACACACACACACACACACACACACACACACACACACACACACACCCTAACCCTACTCCTTAGGAAAGCTCAGGCAGTGGTGAGAATGCCAGGCAAAGGTTAGATCTAAAAGGATTAATCATGAAGCCTTGGGCTTCTTAGAGCAGAGATTAACATTCAGAACTAACTGGGGTCATGATTTTTGTTTCAGCTGCCTTTCCTTCGTTTATTCTCTGCTTTGGTTGGCTAGCTAGAAGTGCCACAGGAATATTTGAAGAGCCTTGTTTAGTAGTTTACGTGGGAAGTTGTTGAATTATTCACATAGCAAATGATTAGACAAGCACTTGTCCATCTGACTGAATTATTCTACATGTTTGCCGAAGCAGCAAAGAAGGTGAACAGCATTTCCTCCTCCAGAGGGTATACAGTGGCGGTATTGACCCATCTAGTTATTGGGTTTCAGCCTTTTGTTGACATTGTTGTAAATGAAAGCAGCCCTTGTTGATCTCTGAGCAGCTGGGCTGGATAATTGTGAAGGATTCCTGCTTGTTGCTGTTACCCTGGTGTTTGCAGTGGGTTGTTTGCTTTGACTTTTGTT
Source organism: Peromyscus maniculatus bairdii (assembly GCF_049852395.1). Lineage (NCBI taxonomy): Eukaryota > Metazoa > Chordata > Mammalia > Rodentia > Cricetidae > Peromyscus > Peromyscus maniculatus. The sequence continues at coordinate 166,328,086 of NC_134852.1, read as the reverse complement.
GAACTGTTGACAAAAGCATTAGATACAAATGGGAACAAATAAAGTGGTGAGATGCCAGGAGGGCTTGGCAGGAGCTGTGGTTTTCATCCTGACTTAAATGAGGATGGTGGAACCTATCTAAATGGGAAACAGGGATTGTGTGTGTGTTTGTGTGTGTGTGTGTGTGTAATGTGTGTATAGTGTGTGTGTAGTCTGTGTGCGTGTTTGCTGTTTATGTACATTGGCTATTTTTAAAGACCAAAGAACCAAGAAGGCCAACAATGCCATAGCCCTAAAAAAAAAAAAAAAAAGTCATTATATTTCACCATGCTTATCAGGTGTGATGCTGACCAGGAATGATACAGCAGAAATAGTTTCTCAACTCCTTGAACAATTCAAAACCTTATTATTATTTTTTTTAAATAATGAAGGTATTTTGGATTGGTTGATGACAGGTGTGACATCATGATGGCGGTTAGGAAGGACCATATATCCTAAAATAGCATAGCTAGGAAAAAGGAAGTCATTTACTGGAACACTTTTAATTTGGTTGAAACAAAATATTCTTTTGTATATTCAAATGTGGAGTAGCTCAGCTGTTGAAAAGCCAGAAAATTAATAGTATTTTTAGTGAAATAGCAAAAGAATGTCAACAACATAGCTGCAGATGATAATGCTGGCATTTTATTCATGAAGAATTATCAATGCACATTATAGGACAGCATGTGTGACTGAAAATGATTTGAGTGTTGGAGAAGCCACCATCCTTCTGCTCTACGATTTCACTTTGAATAAATCTTCCTTCAGCTTCTTTTGTATATGGTTTTTCCTTATCAGAAGCCTAAATATGGTCTTTTTGGCCCTGGGTAGTATACACACACATTTCTCTAGGTGACCCTCTCGATATTGACTCACAAGCCAATGAGTTTGCTTTCAGGACACAGATGGGCAGTGGAGGTGGGTCGTCTTCAGAGAAGTGCCCCTGCTGACAGGTTCTTCTCACAAATTTTGTGAAGGTTGTCTAAAAGCCAGCAAAACTTAACCATGATGCAGTGATTGGAAACTGTCACAGAATCTTCTTTCCTTATTTGGAATAATTAATGAAGCCAAAAGCATGTTTATGAAACACTAGCACAAATAAATGGCAACTACAGTCAGGGAATTAAAATGCCCCTTGGAGCAGTATACTTCAGTGATGTGATGCTTGTTGGATTGACTAAATTGTATTTTAGTGAGAAAAAACAAAGCCATAATTTGTGTTTATGATTTGGTCCAGGGTGCTCTAGTCCTGTCAAGAGGCCCTTTTGTCAGTACTACTTTACTCAGTTCTAGAACAGGGAAGGGACTGGGACTCTTTACTCTGTTCTCTTTTCCAGCTGGGGTATTGGATTCCCCACCCCCTACCAGGCTTGTTTCTTTTTGTCTTTTGTAATTAGGCTTTGGCTAACCTACTTTGTGGAATCAAATCTTAAGAAATTACATAGTATTGGCTGACTAGACATTTCAAGGTGGGCCTTGCACTTTCTGCAGTTCTGGGGATGAGTAGTCAGCTGAGGGTAGGAAATTGATTGCAAATATGGGTATACATGATATACTAGTTTACTTTTTAAAAAATCCTGCAGAATGTAGCTCCTGGGGTTTTGGTTCTCAGGTGATATATTACTTCTTCCAATAATGACAAACAAAAGAATCTAGATCTTGAAGTTCTGTACTGAGTAGGAATACTGTCGGTGAGATTAGGGAGTTGACATTGCTCCCAAAGTTTAATATTCAAGGATGGAGGTGGGAAAATCAAGAAAACTTGAAGAAAAAAATAGCAAGACAAAAAGTTTTATCATCATTAACAAGCTTTAAAAAAAAAAAAATAACAGGAGGATATGAAACATCACATACTTGTCTCAGCCAGCCTCCAAAATTATGAGAGACCTTGAGCAAAGACACAATAAAAGACCCATAAGTGAAAGAATGAGTTCAAGGGGAATTTACTTAGGCCAAGACAAATAGATTGGGACACTACGCCCTGGGGCAGCGACCAGGACTGCAAGGATAAGCATATTCAGAGACTTCACAGCCTCTGTAGTCTGTCTCACTGTTCTCCTGTTCTTCCTGATGCTCTCCCTCCTCTTTTCACAGTACTTAAGCAAGTATTCATACTTGCTGTACTTTTAAAACTAAAATAACATCCTTGTAAAGGGTGACTCAAGGAAGCTCTGCATTCTGGTTGAACCTGGTTTCTGAAGGTTGGGAAGCTGGCTGACATGCTGGGGCCTGTTCACTTCAGTGTATGTGATACAGTGTGTTCTGTAGCCAGCCTTTGTGAAGAAGGTAATGTAGGGATGTTTGCTCTAACAACTGGGTGGCATAGTATCTGCACTTAGCACATGCTTATTATTACTCCTTTAAAAAAATTAGTATACTATATGAGTAGTTGAAAATGAATTGGTTTTCTTTATTCTTCTAGAATATTTAACTAGTGCTCCACAGGCAGAGTGACAACAGAAAGAAGCAAACTAAAAATGTGCCAGGCTGTGGGGGAAATTATTCTGGAATTAAAGTTTTGCTACAACAGATCTATGAAATGGATCTTGTAAGTGCAGATGGTATAGAATTAAGTGTAGCTATCTGAGTACATATTTAATTCCTAAGGGGATTTTATGTTTCAGGATCATTCAGCCTCTAGTGAGATCATGACTTTGATGTGTTTTAGAGCAAGACCACTTGCCACTCAGAATACATGAAATCAGAGACCAAACTAGGAGAACCTTGTACTTCTTGTTATTTTAAATATTTTTAATCTTGGTTTAAAAGGCTTTGCCTTCTGTGCTAGCACTGTGTGCTTCTTCTGCTAGGAGAGGCCAACAATTACTTGTTCAAGTGCAGAGTGAGCAGCTGAGGACTGTGGTTTACCCCTGTGTTTTGCAGAGTGCCTCTTTTACTTTCAGGTCAGATTATCTGTAAAATGGACTTGTCTCTCTAGTGCTGTAAAGCGTCACAGTACCTCCTTCCCCTAATTGTGTGGGGAGGGAGCATACCCAGCAGAGATTGTTGAGCAGAGGAGACTCTTGCCTCTTCTCATTATTTTACTACTCATACACCTAATCCCTGTCAACAAGGTTGGCTGTTAGGAGAAAGAATATACATCCCTGCACTATAATACCAATTGATTTGCAGCTTCTTTTCTTTGGGCTGAGTTAACATAGGAAACTCCTGAGGCATTAAGAATCTGCTTTGGTGTGGTGCATGTGCAGGGAAAGGGGCCTTTGCAGCATTTAGGGTGCTGGGGGCAGCAGACCTGGGTCCAGTAGGGGAGATTAAGACTGTGCCCCACCCTTGTCTGAATTCTGAATCCTTCCTTCACAGTGTGTTATTCCAGGTAACCTCAGTAGCAGCTAGCTTCACTTTCTCTATTGCAAATCTTTGTGGGAAAAAAAGAAGCATATGGGTTTGGGGAAGGGAGTTTGGTGGGGGTTTGAGGGGATCAATATTTTGTTGTTTCATTTTGGCATGTGTTCCCTTTAGTTATCAGTGTTGTGCTGTATAGCTATTGTCCACAGCTACAGAATGAGGGGGACTTTCTTCTATCATATACAGGACAACCAGAATGTAAATCATATTACTAAAACTGGCAGAGTCTAGCTGACTCCATGTTTCTCAATAGAAGTGCCAAAAGTGCCAAAACTCTTGAAAACAAAATACACGTTGGGTGTAAGATGGTGTTTACCTTTGTGGCAAATAGGAGAACTAGGACAGCAGGTTGACATAACTGCATTTTCCATGGGGTCAGGCTCTCAGAGGCTTCTGAATTGTGAGGGTTTTAGCTTCCCACGTAGGTCAGGCAAAAGATTTGGCAAAAATTGGTTTTCTAGAGAACTGTCTCATCTGGAAGTGGAAAACCGTTTTCCTAGATACTCTTTGTAAGACAAGCTCTGGGAGACAGTCATCAGATCATATTTGGAGCAGCCATTCTTGCCAACCACTAGATCTTTGGTTTTAGAAAAGTGGGTCCACCAAAAAACCCGAAAAAGGACATCTTTGTGCTTGATAATTGTTTTGCTTTCACCTACCTGGCATGCTAGTTTACATGCTCAGCTCAAGATTGAAATTCTATTACAAAGGATTCATATTTCTGCTGTCATCAAAAGTGAGCATCCATTATGTTTCTTCGATATTTGTTTTATATGAAAAGATACCTTTGCTAGCTCAGAAAATACTAAGAAGAAGGACTAAATTGGGTGGAAACCTTATGTAACCTTAGAGTTTTGACAAAGAAACAAAGTACAATAGAAAGTAGGTAGAGTGGAGAAAACATTCAGCCCAGGAACTCAGTTTAAAGATGCTGGTGGAATGGCTCAGCGGGTTAAGTAGTCTGCTACCAAACTTGACAGTCTGAGTTCAATCCCTAGGACCTACATGATGGAAGGAAAGTAACTGACTTCCACAAGTTCCCTCTAACCATCACATGCATGCATACCCACAAACAAGATAAATAATGTACTAAAAATACTTTCATATTTTTAAAATGTAATTCCAGTCAATTTTGGTAGTCTTAGAACATTGCAAGGTGTATGGAAGTGTGCTTTAAATGTCAGCAGCCAGTGAAAAGGGCACAGCTGATAGAAACTTGGGCCTTCAAGAACCTGGAGGATATATCCCTGAAACAGTCAAGATAAATACCAAAGAGAATTGTCTGGTATGTTGATACCATAACGAATGAAATTTTTAAAAAGCTTGTGTTATTTGGCCTTAAATCTTGATCATGATTGTTATGTTTATTTTTGGGAGATAGGCAAATAAAATATAACAAATACTATTGTAACAAAAATATTCCTAGAAGCAATTTCTAGAACTCAACTCATAGTCCATTTAAAATAATACTGAGTACAACTCTATTCCGTTAGGCAAAATAACATGAGTTAGTGTTGAAGATTCCTTTTTATGATGCACATATGGCAAAAGAGGAGAGTTAGGTACAGTGAGTTGAAGTAACTGGCTCACCATTGCCCAGGAGGATATCAGTAATTGTTTAACTCCAGAGTCTGTCCTTACTGCTTCTGCTCAGTTAAACCTCTCATCTCTGATGAACTTTACATAGCCTAGGCTGAGTGTATGTATGTTAGAGATACTAGGAAGCCTTTTAGAAAAGTGCGTGAGCTTACTTCCATTTCATGCATATCAAATCAACAAAAATCTAAACTAAATGGATGCTGCTTTTTTATGTTTGATTGTGCTCTTGTGGTTTGTTCCTTCTATGTAACTGATCTATAAACCCACCCTGTGGGTGGTTCAGTTTGAGAACCTCTCAAACTGGTAAATGAAGACCATTTTTACTTCACAGCATTTTAGAATGTCATCACACAGCCTTGGGTTGTTTTGTTTTGTTTTGGGTTTTGGGGTTTTTTTTGTTGTTGTTTGTTTGTTTGTTTGGTGTGTGTGTGTGTGTGTGTGTGTGTGTGTGTGTGTGTGTGTGTGTGTTATTTCTTATTTCCAGCAGATGTATCTTCCTCTTGCAGCTTAGAATCTGTTGTCTGATTAATTAAAATTTATGCTGATGAAAAAAAGCTGACAGCATTTAACTTGTAGCTTTATCAATTTGTTGGGGGCTAAAAGCAATGTTTGTATAATAACAGTTTCGTGATTTGAGTTTTATAGTTTTGGTGTCATTTTTATTTCATGGACAAGCAAGAATGGCTATTTTGTTTTTTTAAGTATAACCACAAACTTAATTTAGTGGTGATACTTTATAACCTAAGTGTCTATACTAATTCATAATTTTAAAATCTGTTCATCTTTTCAATTCTCCCTTAGTTGGAGCACATACCTATGCTTCTAGCATTTTGGCTCCCATTTCCTGCTAGCTGACTTGTGGAGATTTAGGGCACAGATGAAGTAGCAACAACTTGTGATAAATACTGTTGCTAGCTTTCCTTTATAGCCCTTCCTTCCTGTCCTGCTGCTACCACCTCCTATCTCTCTCTCAAAAAAAAAAAAAAAAAAGATACCTTAATACACATAAAATAGAGCAGATGGGATAGTTAGTTGAGTGGCAGTCATAGAGAAATGCTTGATCCAGCACTGTTTCAGTTTATGGAGGATGCCTTGAGGAATTAAGTTAAAGGCTGCATGTTATGTTGAGTTATAGTTTGAAAATGCCAAATTGAGACCTGTGGCTTGACAAAAACACTTTGGGGTGCGGTTCTGCATCCATTCCCAAAGAATTAAGGCAGAAATTAAGTCTAATGCCAGCCCCAAGTCTTGTGATACAGGCCTGTAATCCTAGCTACTTGGAAGACTAAAGAAAGAGAATTGCAAGTTCAAGCTGTACCTGGATTACAGAGTGAGTTCAAGAGCACCTAGGCAAATTAGCAAGATCTGTTTCAAAATAAAATGAAAAATTGCTGGGGCCACAACTCAGTAGTAGAATGCCTGCCTAGTGTATGTGAGGCCCTAAGCTTTAAAAAAACAAAACAAAACAAAACAAAACAAAAAAAAAAAAAAAAACAAGAATATAGTCATTTACATTAACATTCTTTTTTAACTGGGGCCTTAATCACTTTTAAGATCCCTTATTCATTCATTAAGCACTGTTAGTGCCATGTTTATTATTGATTTTTTTTTTTTTTTGCATCTCTTTTAACCAAAAGTTTCAGCTGTGTTACATAGGATCCTAAATAAGATGAGAGATGATAGGATCCTACACTAACCACTTTGATCTGTCTGTATAGCAGTCATAGTGCAAGTTTCTTGAAGCTAGGATGCCCTAGTTGAGCAGAAATAGAGGAATTGCTATTTTATGTCCTTTTGTAACTTCTATATTTGATGGTCTGTTAATTCCCACTGATACTCATTTTAGATGCAGCTTTAACTAGTGAGATGCTTCACTATTTTTGCTACCTAATAAGGGCTTTGTGACACAGGCCAAAATAAAGAAAACAAATTACCACCTTTGTTACCACTGAAACTGTTTTGGTTCCATACTCTCATAGAGTGCATTTTTTTTTAAAATGAAATACATAATGAGAGAACTCAACCAGAGGTAGAGTGAGAACAACACTAGACTGGGATTGAGAGTGTCTGCCACCATTGTTTAAGCTTGCACCTGTTCACCATTTTCTGGGGGCAGTGATCTTATCTATAATCAAAGAGTTGGTTCTTGTGAACCTAGACTCTGGGGTGTACTAGGTGATAAAGTCGATTGCACATTTTTTCTTCTGTATTCAATAGTGAAACATACAAAGCCCTGTTGTTTTGGCTTAAGATAAATATTACTCTTGTTCATGTGACCATTCAGAATGAATGAAAGCTGCTTTAGACATACAAACCCTACTTCGGTTTACCTCCTGTGTTTGAAGATGGCATCTTGCCTTCCTCCAAATCCATATGTGAATGACAAATTATAGCCATGAATTGACCACAGACAGTAGAAAACAGTACGCAGAGTAGAAAGGGTCTATACAAGGTCTTTTATAAACTAGAAGTAGGCACATAGCAAATTACTAAAAGTATTCTAATTCTATTATTTTAATAATAATAATATTTCTATTTCCTTGGATTCTGTCAAGATTGAGACAATGTTTATGGAAACTATCTTGCAGAGTACCAATATCATAGTAACTTCTCAGTAAATATCACATATTCCAATTAGTATTCTGGCTAATTTTGCTGAAAGATATAGTCCTTGGCATGAACTCAATTTATGGCATCTTCATGATGTTCTGTTTTTTTTTTTTTGTACATATATCAATAATAGAAGAAATATTAGTAGTGAGACTGTGAATCCCCAGGCCTGTGGTTGGTATCTGTTTCATTCTAGGACCTCTTTTCCTTTGTCTTCAGTTTGATAATTTTTATGCCAATAATTGTATAATTATTTCTTCATTAAACTTTTTAGATGACATTTCTCTATTTTAATATAATCAGAGATAACGTTAATCACTTTCTTTTCTGAAAACAAACTTGAGACTGTACTATCTAAAACTATCAAGATATGATATTCTTACAGCTGTCCGTCTTGAGAATTTTGTAGGTTTACCCATCATTACCTCTATGATAATACATGTCTTCAAACCATAGCTGCTGAGCTTTGCTTGTGAATCAGAAGTGGAATGTAAGAGTTTCACAGTCATCAAACTCTTGACACCTCAACAGGTGCCCTTGCTACATTTTATCTCTTTTTCTTTTGAATGTTAGATTGTGTATGAAAATGCATATCTCATAAGCACATGACCAGTGAAACAAGCAGTGAATGATTTAGTTGATAAACAGATGCAGGAAACTGTTTATGTTGTCTTTATACAGTTTCTTGTGATGGTTACAGAAATTAAGTGTATGAATATATTATGAAATATATGAAGCAAGGCAGAAAAGATGTGTATAGAAACATATAAAACCCCAAGGGTGATGAGGTCCACAGATGTTGCCCTTCAAGTTATATGTATAAACTATCTCTTTGATATTTAGGGCATTTGTCTCCTGACTCTTCACTTTGTGATGATCCTGATGCATTAGGACCAGAGAATTGCACAGGCTTCAACAGGAATACATGAAATGCACCAAATGTCTGTGCTTACCAGGAAAATTCCATTGCAGTCATGAATAAGACACTCAAGTTACTTTATCTCTTGCTGGCTGTAAGGGCCTTGGATAAGACCCATCTCCCATTTTTTACTTAGTATTTAACACCAAAATAGTAAACTGGGTGCTTTCTAAGCTTGTATGTAACAACTAAAGACTAACAGTTTAACCTGGAGAGAATTATGTATTGAGGAATTAGAATAATTTCATGTACTTATCCACTATAGTGAAAAGAAATCATCATTAGTCAAGTCAGTGAACATTGTACTCTTTTTATCATAGAGCAAAGAGTTTTGCACACTACAGTAGAAGTGAAAGTCAACCAGACACAGTCCTTTCCTCCCTAGAATGATAACACTCGTGTACTGAGATATTTAGAATATACTAACCTTCCTTACTTAGTTTCATGTGTTCTCTTGAAGATAAAATATCTGATATCCACATTAAAGTGGCCATTGTAAGTGGATATTAATTTTTCAAAGCTATATACACACAGGTATTTAGTGATTTTAAAAAAATTCACTTGGTAGCAAGTTGAGCCTGGCCTGAATTAACTTGAAATATTAACTTTCAATTTTAGATTGTTATTTCAGACCCTGCTACATACAATAAATGTATTATACTGGCCCTCTCCAGTGCCCCACATACTAATTCTCTTTTTCTTTGGAATGTTAGATTGTGTATGAAAATGCATATCACATAAGCACATGACCAGTGAAACAAGCAGGAAAGAAGGCTTTCCTGGTGTGTATTCTTCAAGTCTAGTGTCAAGATTTGCCCATTTGTTTTCTGTTATTCTGCCATTGAATAGGAAAAGAAACAAAATCTGCCCGTTTCAGCTTTTAACACCCCTGTATTTCCGTGACAGTGATCTGCTACAGTGCTTGTTTCACTTTTACTAAATAGGGGAGAAGGAGGAAAGTTCAGCCAGCTGCTCCAAACCAGTTAGCCAGGAGTTTCCTGTCTAGCATCCTCTCTTTAATTAAGCCATGAACAAATGCTTATCGGATAAATGAGGTTATTGAACAGCAGTTTATGACCTTCCTCTTGCATTTAAATCTCAAAGTATTCATTATGTCAAGGTAGAGTTGGGTGACACCATACCCACCACAGCCACAGTCTTACCTGTCCAGGTCCTGCTGAGTACATCCTGGGAACTTGATAGCACAATGGTGACTCCATATTTTAAGAAAATTATAAAAATTGTATGATACTCTCTTTCACTTATGTAGACAAGGGGCAAGGAAGCAGTCTCACACCAAATCTGCTTTTTGTGTGGCCTGTGAAGGAAGAGTATTACATTCTTAAAGCCGTTATACAAGTACAGGAAAGAAAATGCATCAAACATGATACAGATTGCAAAGCCTTAAAATTAATACTGTCAGGTCTTAACAGAAGAACTGTCAGCTTGTGATGTAGATCACTGATTTATCTCCACCCGTAATCCTGTCTTCTAGGTTAATTCTTTCTTTTTGCATGCTTGTTCTCTTTATTTCTTGAAGTCTTCTAACTGGGTTGTCTTTCTTAGGGGGCCTACTTTTTTCATGAAACCCTATAATAACGTAACTTTATATAGAATGTGCTCAAAGGGACACTTAAATGAAAATGAGTTACAGAATTAGTTGAGCATAAACACAATTATTTTATTATCAGATATAGAGAGAGCTGATGATGGAGCTGCCATGATGTTTGACCGACAACTTCCAGCTGTCATTGTTCTGGTACCTCTACCTACTGAGTTCTTATATTTTTGGTTGTGAGCCTAGCCTTTAACGGCTGAGCCATCTCTCCAGCCCTCTACTGAGTTCTTTAAATCACAAAATTATACATCTTTTGAATACCAAGAATAATTTTTAAAATATCAGGCAATTTTTTACTCTTTAAGGGAATGGTATTTTTTACACAGTAGGGATATGTGTCTACATTATTTAATTCTAGAATACCAGTATAATTTAGAAATCAGAGAAGGCAGTTTTTTTCTAATTATATGTTATACCAGTATATAGCTTTTTAAAAACAAAAAACAAAACTTGTCTTTTAGCCAATGAATAAGATAAAACTATAGATAACCTCACTTACTTTGTCATGGTACCATATTTTTTTGTCCAGGTATTAGTAAAAATCATTTGGTATCTAGAATCAGAAACACTGTGTTCTAAAACTCACTTCATCCGTGGTTAGCTTTTATCATCTTAATCAGCCTCATAATCTCACTAGTTTTGCTTGCTTAACCACTAAAATATTAATAATAATAATAATAATATTCGAATAGGTTTTGTGCAAGCCATGTATGGTGATAATATGGAGAAAAGGTGTTAGCAAAACAGTAATGTGTTTCTGATAGTTTAATGTTTTTGTCTGTTCCTAATACGGATGTTTGACAAAGAAAAAGGGACATACATTCCTGTAATACATGCACTCCATTAAATGCCTATGTCAGTTTGAATTGTGTAATAATTCTTTCTAAAACTTAGTACTGTGAAAATCTCAGCAGTGTTCATGTTAGCTGAGAGTGTGAGTGAAAGATGGTATCCAGGTTAGGCTAAGCTACATTGACTTTGCTCATATAATAACTCCAGTCAGCTCTGGGTGGTCTAGAATGTCTTCAACTCAAAAGATGAGTGTCCCTGAGGTATAATTTGTTACTCCCTCACTCCCAGCAGCCAGCCAGATAAAGCTTATTCTTTTGTCAGTAGTCTGAAAGAGCCTCTGTTGGCCTTAGGTTTGCTGTTGGACCATTGGCCAAAGCAAGTAGTAAGGCAAAGGCTAGCATCAGTATGGCAAGCCACTGCCAGCTGTGGACTTTATAGAAATGTCAGAAGTCATGGATGCCATGATAGCCCATCTGCCACAGTGGTCTTGGAGGCAGAGAAATATCTGCCTCAGTGGGAACCAGCTTGGAGCCCAATGTGTGTGAATCATGGTGGTCCTATATCTGTGTGAATGCCTTGTATTATTGCAGTGCCCATATATTCCCATTTCTCATCATTATACTGGAATATTAACAATGTCACCATTATTTGACTGTTTCACATAAGTAGGTTGAACACAAATACGCACCTCTCATGTTTGAGATAACACAAAGAATATTGTTTCCAAGACAACTTTTATGAAATGTCAGCCTTCTGGATTTTAAACTCATACAAGAAGCACTGTTATGCTCATTCATGCTGAGTAATTTGTATACCACAGTAGTTTGTTTGGAAACATGCCTGTTGTTCTTTAAAATATGCTTAATGCTAGATTAGAGAACAGGGTTTATGGGGGGGTGGTGAACACCCTACCCCATTTATACGAGCTCATTTCTAAGGCATTTAAAATAAAGAGCTTGGGCCTGTATGGTATTTAAAAACCCTTCACATGATGTTTTTTAAAACAGATCAATTTCAGCATTAAAATGTTAGGAATTCAGCCAAGGAGCATTCAGCGTGGATTGTATAGCTGTAATCATAATGTATTATAACTATCTTCTTTGAAAGTGATTGTAGCAGCACAGTTGAACCTGGTGAATTACATAATTTAAGAGTGTTTGCCAGAATACTGTTGGAGAGGAATTTTTTAAAGCCTTTCCTGAACCAAAGCAAAATGAAAGATGGATTTTATTATGCAGTACTTAAATCATAAGAATAGTCATCACAGAATATCTAAAGATAACTCATTTAAATTGAACAGAAGGTCATATGTCTGAATGTCAGTTATCATACTTAACTGCTTGCCAGAAAATTGGGATGTAAGAGAGCATGTTTTTGAACTACCTTATTTGATTTAAAAAATGTTTTGTTTGCTTACTACCTAAAAATTTTGTTCAGTCAAAGGTAATCTTATGATTGGGACCTTATTGAGTTCAGAAATTGACTGTAATTAAGAACTTAAATACCAAGCATACCATTTAGGTATGTCATTAATCCATCTTAAAACTTTTTTTTTTTTTAAGAAATGCTAACATAGGCATGCTTCATCCTCAACCTATTAGCTCGTTTCTCAAGGAAGTGTGCCTTTTTTAGGTTGTTTATTTGTTTAAATTGATGAATTGTTATGGTGGGTCTGTCCTATCCTGTCTGCTCTCTTTCTTCACCCAAGAATTAGAATATTTTGGATAGTCTTTTCAATATAAATTTTATTTTTTGAGGAACTAATACAAGTTGAATTCTGTCAGTTCCTCCAAAGTAGAAAGACATGCAACAGGATTGCGGAAAGGAATGAGAGGAACGGATAGGACTTCTACATAAATCTTGACCTATCCTCTACCAAAACACTGAAGCGTGCTTGCATGCGTGTGTTGGAGACGAGACAGTCTAGAAGGTAGTTGCTGAGATGTGACATATATCACCCTTATGAGAGGTACATATATAAAGGAGAACATTTTTTTCCAGTTGTATTTCTTTGTTGTCAAGAACATGTACTTAATGACTGACAAAACCTTGAGCTTATTACGCATGTAATGTTGGCTTCTGCTATGGGTTAAATTGCATCCGTCTAAAAGATGGCATCCAATTCTGGTCCCTGATATCTATGAGTGTGACTTTACTTGGACATAGGATCTTAGTAGGTGTGATTAAGTTAACATGAAGGTCACATTGGAAGAGGGAAGTTTATCTGTTAGTTTTGTTTCATTAGTGTAGTAATTGATATATGGTGCTAATTTAGAATGAGAATTTAAAGTAATACACCACAATTGGTACATGTTGAAAGCTTTTAAAGTTTTGTCACTTAGTGCTGAGCCAGGTGCAGGCCCTGTACTTATCGTATATATAAAAGTATATATGATATATAATATATATGTATATATATAGTGATAAAAAGGTAAAGAAATATTGGCCCTCATGCAGTTCACATTTCATGAGAAGCATGAATCATTTAGTGAACAATTCAACATCACCTCAGTTTGCTTGTGTAGACTATATTTTTGATTTCCCCCTGAATCTGCTGGTTCGTACTATAGTATGAAGCTCACTGCAGTGAGCTTGCCTGTGCTCTTTGTGCATCCATGAACTGCATTACTCTTGCCATGGAGAGTTGTTAATGCCTATGGTACTTTCTGAGTTGGGTAGTCTGCATCCTGTGTAGCCATCTGTGGTTGGCCCTCTGAATGCCAGTGTTTCTCCCTTCCTTCCGTCCTCACACATTAAAAAAAAAAAAAATCCAAGAGGAAATTCTCAGAGCTTTAATCCCATTCTTTTCCCCTCTCTGTTCCCCTCTCTTTTGTTATAGCATTTTCATATCCTTTGCATCTTTCATACTTACACAGAGCACAAGCTTTTGTTTCATGTTAAGAATTTTTAGCTGCTGAGTGTAGTGGCACACAGTTTTAGTCCTAGCACTCATGGGAGGCAGAAGCAGATGTATCTACATGAGTTCAAGGCCAGCCTGGTCTAGAGAGTGAGTTGCATGTCTCAGAAAACACAAACAAAACAAAAGAAAGTTCTTGGCTTAAGATAGTCCTGTAAACAGACCTTTACCCATGCTTCTGTATATCATACTGATAAAACTGATTGGGTCACAAAACAAAACCTGGAAAAGGACATGAATGTTGCGGGGGGGGGGGGGGGGGTGCAGTTGAGAAGAAGAAAGGGATTGGCAGAAAATGGGTCAGAACAGGGGATAATGGGTATAAATATGATCAACATTTGTGTACACATATGAGAATGCCACAATAAAACTAATCTATGTGTAATTGGTATATACTAATTAACATTTCTTTAAAAAAATGTTGTGTTTAAGCCAGATTTGAATCTAGATCTGTCAACAAGCCCCCTGAGCACCCCCTACACACACACACACACACACACACACACACACACCATCTCATCTTTGTCCTCTTTTCTTGATACCTTGCTGCTAAGTATTTGTTGAATTTCTAACATAGTAGCTAGGTATCTTTACCTTTGACTTTTATAATGTAACCAAACCCTTAAAATTAAAGAATTGTCTTCTGTTATCAGCCATTTGTGGTCATACATGACTTGCACTATTTCTGGAACTCAGGTTTCTTTCTATCTAAAATGAGAAGGTTCACAAATCCTTCTCACATTTTCAATTAGTAATAATAATAATAACCAAACATTTTGGCTACAACACAGATGTCAATTTAGTCGGTTTGATAGAAAAAAGCTAAAAGTCTATACCACCGCCACCTCCTTTTCCCCTATAAATGCTAGGCAAGTGCACTACCACTGAACTGCATGATCCCCTTGTTTTACTGTGTATTGGGGAGGCAGGGAAGCGGGGAAGGTAGTCTCAGTAAGTTGCTCAAACTGGCCTTAAACTTGCTGTCTTCCTTATCTTTTTGCTTCAGCCTCCCAAATGGCTGAGATGCAGGCATGGACCACACTCTCTGAGTAACATGAAACTAGATGGCTTCTCTGGGCCTTCCTAGATAAAGATGTGACTTATCCTGCCCCATTTCGTGGAGCACATTGGAACTATGAGCTTTATTCCTGTTGAGAAGGCCTACCCAGCTGTCTTTATATTCTAATATCCCCATCTCTTTACACCGTATGTCAAAATAAAGGTCAAGAATGGTGTGAATTTGGTGTTTGAGAAGACCTCTTGATTGCAATTCTTGTTTTATAACTTTTCTGGTTTTTCTCCCCTCCTGGTGTTGCCTTTTTGTTTGGGGGCTGAAACTAAACTCACTACTTAAAGCAATACATAATTATTTATTTTTTTAAGATTTATTTTTATTTTATGTGCATTGATTTCTCCCCTGCCTGTGTGAGGGAGCCAGATCCTCTAGAACTGGATTTACAGACAGATGTGAGCTGCCATGTGGGTACTGGGAATTGAACCTGGGTCCTCTGGAAGAGCAGCCAGTGTTCTTAACTTTCAATCCATCTCTCCAGTCCAGTAATACATAATTAGACTCTACCTTCCAGTGCATCCTTCTTGTGACTGTTTGCTTTGTGTTTCCCATGTTCTTTTATCCCATAGCAGTGGTTACTTACTGCCATCCATGTAACTACAGTGGAGTATCTCAGTCCTTTTGTTCAATGTGACATTTTGGGCCACTTAAATACACTACATTAAGTGATGTGCTTTGCTGCAGAACTGTTGAACTGTAATGTTGATAGCATCTTTGGATTATTTTGAAAAAATATCCCTATAGTACAGTTTGAGCTTGGAAGCAGAAGTAGTTAGCTCTTCTAAGGTAATGCTTTTTACAGAATTATTTCTTTATTACTGTTTAGTTGGATTGATGTCGACAGTGAACACAAAACTTTGATGTTTTTATATGACATTCTTCCCCACTAATTAACTTCATTAGTGTAGTGGGAAAGAAGACCATATAAAACATCAAAGTATGATGTTTAATCACAACTTAAAAGTCTTAGACTCTTCGATTGCCAAACACATTTCAATTAGCTGAAGGAAGGTCAAGATTCTATTTCCCTTCTCTGGCCTTCAGAGCTTCTCCAGATTCTTTTATGGTTGACATTGGTACTTGAGCCTAAATGTTAATCTAGACAAGATAAAGTGGCATGTGGAGAACAAAATTAATCCTCCTGCAAGCTATAATCTAGTCTCATTGAGAGCCTAAGTTACGACACAAGGCAGTCATGAATTCTCCTTTTGAGTATTAATGGGAAGGAAGTGTACCATATAATAATGGGTTGTATTACCTTGTTTTCTGTTGTCACAAAGTATCTGAGGCTAGGTTTTGATTTTTCGAGACAGGGTTTCTCCGTGTAGTTTTGGTGCCTGTCCTGTATCTCCTTCTGTAGACCAGGCTGGCCTCAAACTCACAGAAATCCACCTAGCTGTCCCTCCCGGGTGCTGAGATTAAAGGCATGTGCCACAGCCACCTGGCTGAGGCTAGGAATTTTTAAAAGAAAAAGATTCATTGGCTCACAGTTTTAGAGACTGAGACATAATAATGGGTTGTATCACATTGTTTTCTGTGTTGTCACAAAATACCCGAGGATAGGTATAATTAAAAAGAAAAAGATTTTGTTGTCTCACAGTTTTAGAGGGTGAACATCTTAATTGGGATGGGTCCATTTGTTAGCCTCTAGTGAGAGCCTTGCATGACATGATAATGGCATGAACATACATGTGGTAGGGTGGAAAACTAGAGGGATTCAGGGGCTACATGAACTATAATAATCCCTTTTGAGGATAGCCCTCTCTGTGTCACCTAATTATCTTGCACTAAGCCTCATCTCTTGATGGTCCTACCACCTTTCAACATACTGGGCAACAAAGAAGAGGGACATATACAGCCCATCTCTGGATCACTATGGACTTCTGTTCTCCCGAACTTTCCAGTGTTGTAAAGTTAGAGCCACTTCATTTTTCTGTTACCATGTGTTTCAGCCTTTCAGCTAAGTAATCCTGTATTTACATATATTAAATGTGAGTGAGTGCTCGGCAAAATTGTCACAATTCCTAAATGATGAGTAGATGAGCAACAGGACCTCCTCCTCCTCCTCCTCCTCCTCCTCCTCCTCCTCCTCCTCCTCCTCCTCCTCCTCCTCCTCCATGTGTTTCAGCCTTTCAGCTAAGTAATCCTGTATTTACATATATTAAATGTGAGTGAGTGCTCGGCAAAATTGTCACAATTCCTAAATGATGAGTAGATGAGCAACAGGACCTCCTCCTCCTCCTCCTCCTCCTCCTCCTCCTCCTCCTCCTCCTCCTCCTCCTCCTCCTCCTCCTCCTCCTCCTCCTCCTCCTCCTCCTCCTCCTCCTCCTCCTAGGTCATTCCACCCCAGTATGTGTTCTTTCTTTCTTTTTTCATAAGGTTTTACAATAGCAATAATGTAATTCAGATAAGCAATTATTGTAATTGACCTTGATGATAAGTGTCCTTGGCTTATACCACAGTTTGCTTAAATCCTGAGGATGGCCAATTATCTCATAATGCCCACTTCATTGAGATTATTGTTTTAATTATCACATTCAAAATATATCTCTTTGTCAGCATTGTAGAGTCATACATGGGAATGTTACATTCGGGCGTTCAAAAATGGGTTAAGAGTGCTGCGCTTTATTTCAGGACAAGGTTGAGGTTGAAGTTTTTCTCCCTCATAGCTCTGAACTATGATTTTGGAATTTGCAATTTCTTATCTGTTGTTCATTAGGGCATGATTGGCTGCAGGGTGAGAAAGTCTAGGATCTCCCTGAGCTAATTGTGTTCTTGCAGAGGTCCCTAAGGTGATCTGGTGCCAGTGGGGATACAGTTCCAGTTGATTAGGCATTCTAATTGATAGCAATCAGCAGTGGCTTGCCATTAGCTGACTCTGCCTTAGGTCAGAGGTTGTCAACTGTGGAATCACTCAGGAGCTTTATAAATATAATTGCTCTGGGATAGGGCCAGGGTGTTCCTCTCCCTCTTCCCTGCTCTTCCTTGTGGTCTCCCTCCCCCTTGCCCTCCTCCCCTCCCATTTTCTCTCTCTCCTTATGTGCAGCAATGGCTGAGAGCCACTAGTTTTTATCAGTGTAGTTGTAAGCCATTTGGCTGGTTTTTTCATACTTCTCTTATAAATATAAGGATGCTGTTTGTCACATGCCTTACATAGTCCTGTAAGCCCTGTGGGATTAGGAGTATTCTCGTGGGATACCTAAGACTCCTTTCCTTTTCTGAATTAAGAAACTATATCTGATGTAAGATGCATGAAGTTGGCTTTACTGACTAACCTGATTTCAGCTTTATGAACATATGCATACTTCTCTGAAGGGATCCATTTAGCTACAACTCTTGACATCTTTCTCTGATCCATCTTCTTCTCATCATAATTGTTCTATAATCGAGCTCTGGATAACTGTGGTAGTTTCTGATTGGTTCCTGCTTCAGACCACCAAGACCACCTTTCATAATGTCATTCAGAATTTTGCTATTTTAATCTAACATGAATTAGCATGCATACAAAATTTATATTGTACATTTTTAATTGTTTTTAATTGCAAAGGATGGATGTAAAAAGATATTTTCTGTCTGTGGGACTTTCAGAATTCTTACTCTAGTTTAACTGAGAAGGGGGCAGATGGGAATGATTGAGAATTTAGACCTTTTCCAGGACCTTGGGCTCATTTTTAAAACACGAATTCCTTCACTGCCTGTCAGTGACATGTAGAATAAAACACGGGCTTTACTGTGGCCTAGTGGGCCTGCACAGTTTTCACCACCCCACTTTCCATACTGTCCTCTGAGGCATTCCCCACTCGGCCCTCCATATGTTCTAGTTCTGCTTTATCTCCTTTTGTAGCACAGAGTGTTAGCACTTATTTTTAATCTATTTTATTGATAACTTAGATTATGTCCACTATTTAAGGTCCCTTGCCTGTTCTTCTTTATTCTTAGTTTCTTTAGACCCAGTAGAGTGCCAGGCACTGAGCAGGGCTCGGTAGCAAAACATAGACTTTGCTACAGAATTAATTAGCAAGGTGGTGCAGCTGCCTTTCACCTACCATTGTACCTGGTTTCTTGTTGGAGTCATTTGTCAGGTTGAGTGAAGCTGGAGGTGCAGGTGTATGGCACATTGCTGTCACCATGAGTCAGGGTTGTTCTAGAGGAACATTTAACCTGAATTATACAGACTAGGGAGAAGGCAGAACTTCTGAAGGAAGCACTAAGCTAAGTGTGCAGCTAGAGGCAGAGTTGAGAACATGCTTCTGTTTACGTCTGGAGAAGTAAAGAGGCTCTTTCTCAGTTAGCTTTACCTTCTTTCCATACTTCACAGCAGGTCTCTCAGCTTCCAGATGCCTTGAGTGGGTTCTTGACCAGAACTTGGCCTGTGCCTTTTTGGGCAAGTTCCAGAAGTAAGCAGAGAAGGAAGGGCAGCATACCTTCCCTTTCATGTAATTATCACAAGTAATTCTCATTCACCTCCTTAGTTCATGCCATAAACCAGATAGTTTCCACAATAGAACTATACCTCTTGAAGTTCCGAAGGCTAAGAAGTCTTGGTCAGGGTACCTCCCATTAAGAGTCTTTACTAAGGGCCCATTTCTGAGACATAAGCAGCATCTGGCTGTGTTCTTCCTATTAGTGGGAAGAGCAGATGCTTGCTCTAGCTGTCTTATAAGCTCACTCATTCAACTCATAAGGCTCCACACTTAACCTAATCCCCTTTCACAGGCCCTACTTCCAAATATAAACACATTGGGCTTTAGGTGACAATAGGACGTATATTGGAACATAGACATTCAGACTGTAGCCCGCAATCATTGTAGGGCATAAACCCTTATCTCTGTTGAGCAGCTTTGAAAGTAGAAGCCTGGAAGTGTTGCCTAACCCAGAATTACATAGCTGACAAATATACTAAACCTAAAACTGAAACCAGAGTTTAAATACCAGAGCACATGCTTACTGTATTATGTACTTCTTCTTTGAGATTCTATGCCATGGAAAGCTGATGTTTTGTTCGCCTTCACAAGTATCTAGCATATTACCAACATTCAGCTCAGGGTATAGCTGACATCTGAACACAAGCCTGATTGATTAAATGATTTCTCTTTACTAGCTAGGACTAAAGTTCTACACCGAATCCCTTTGTCCCTATACTCTAGCAGCTAATGTCCTCTCCATCCCACTGTCTATTCCCAGTGGACAGAAGTTAGTGAGTACTTGTTTGGAAAACTTTCATTAGTGACCCAAATATCTGTGATGTGCCATTTGATTAATCCTTTGTTCTTGGAGACATTCTTGAAAGCCCTAGATTGGAATCTTCTGAAACACCACTGCTCCTCAGGTACTACAAGCTACCTGCCAGATCAAAGGCCGTTGGCCTTATTACTGGAGGGCTGCCTTGTGATGGGATGTTTGTGCAGATATGTACATATATGAGAAGAGAGACTAGAGCACAGAAACCATACCTGGGTTGCAAATTACTTATATTCATTCATTTGCTTAGCAAACACAGCATTGTTCTTGCATTACAAAGTGAAGTCTGTTGAGCCATTTAGTCTTTAATAGCAAAAGTGTAACCCTGGGCTAGAGTTCTTTCTTCTTAGTAAAATGGTGATTGATCAAATAGTATTCATTTCATTTCTCCATATTGCAAGAGTATTTTCTCCTAGTCCATTCTCAGCATGTTGCTATTACTGCACCAATTAGCTCGATGCTGAATTGCAGTTAGTTTCATTCAGTTCTGTTTACTGAGTAGCACTGTAGTGATTAAATGTCATAGGGTACACCAAATATACAAAAGTAATTAACCCAGAAAGGACATGTTAGAATAAAGGTCAACAGCCTCTTTAGCCCATGGTGCCAACAGCAAGACTAAGTATTGACAGAAACAGAAGGGTTGCTGGTAGGTCTGGATGGAGAAGAGGGGTGGGAGTGTGTGTGTGTGTGTGTGTGTGTGTGTGTGTGTGTGAGAGAGAGAGAGAGAGAGAGAGAGAGAGAGAGAGAGAGAGATGGGGAAGAGGGAGAGTATTCATACTTGTCTACTATGGTAAGTAGAATGGGATGCTAAGATTTGACATCAGATTGTAACAGCCCTACTTATTGTTTGAGAAGAGGGCGAGATAGTAAGCTGCAATTTTGACTTGACTTTCATCACTTGTTAGTGCCAAGCTTTTTCTTGGTTTAACCAGGGTAATCTTTTTTTAAATTAATATATATATATAATTACATCATTTTCTCTTTTCCCCTTCCTCCCTCCTCCCAAGCCCCTCCAACTCTTTCCATGCACCCACACCCCAACTCTCAAATTTATAGCCTCTTCTTCCCTGTTTGTTGTTTTTAAATATGTGTACATGGATGTTTGTGTATGCACAGACATAGAAATACAATCAGCTGAATCTTATTTTTGTTGTTTGTGGGTATATGGTAACCAGAGTAATCTTGATGCAGGCTTGGTGACTCAACCTTTCTTCCAGAGTTTTATACCCTGTCAAATGTCTGCAAATCTAGCTGTCATTGAAAACTATTGCTTAAAGTCATTTCTCTTTAAACCTTTGCACATACATCTAAGTATTTTTATCTCCTATGTTTTTATCCCTTTATATTTGAGTCACCATCAATCACAGTTACTATTAATGCATTATATTGTTTTACATACTAAAATTTGACATAAAACAGTAGGTAACCAGTAATATTTTTAAAAAATCAACCACTAGGAAGCTTTTTCTCATAAGTACTACATCTTTCTGTCTTATAGTTAGCCTTTTTTTTCCCATTTGTATGTGATGACTTAACTGCCCAATGGGGGAAATATGATTTTTTTTTCCTTTGAGGTATAACCATTAGGCAGAAATCCCTAGGAATTGTTATTTTCTAAATGACCATCACAGAAAAACAACTGGTGGCTGTATTCTTCCTGTGGTGGGTCTCTCAGACATGATTCCTTGAGATCTAGCCTTTTCACTAGTCAGTCTTAAGTAAAATAATAATAATAATAATTTTTTAAAAAGTACTTCTCCCTAGCTGTAGAAAGCTACTGACCACATGATGAGCAACAGGGATGAAGCTAACTGAAAATGGCCCCTCTTCTACAAGAAATGTATCCCTTTTAGAATAATGAAGGAAATTGGTGGCCTTGGTATGTTTCTTCAACAGCACTCACCATATATGCAGTCAGAGGCAAGGCTGGCACAGACCCTGAAGGAAGACCTGCACCCTAGATTGGTGGATTTGCAACAGAGAAAGGTATCAGTTTGGATTCACCTCTACCCAACACCACTTACCTCTATTTCAGTTTTATGTTTTCCACTGTTTTCTCTTGATGCCTTTTCAGCCTAGTTCAGGAAATCGTCACCCTCTCACTTTCAGAATTACTTTTAAAAGCCTTCCTTTGATGTACCTACACAAACTCCCACCTACCCCGCTTCACAGACACACAACTATTGAGAACACAGAAGTGATTATATTGAATGTCAAGGATTCAAAAGACTACTATCAAACAGTATATGCTTGCTACATATGCATAATTTCCAGTATCTAGATAATGAAAATCACATGTGTCTGAGAGCATACTCTGTGTTCCTTTGTTCAACAGCTGTAATTGAGGCAGTGGTGCAGATACCAGGAGAGATGAGGGGCTGAGATGGGACTCACAGGGGAACCTGGCCTGGCTTCACAGGTGGAGAACTTTCAGAATATGGCAGTTGGCTGATACAGAAAAACTGAAAAAATGTTTAGCCACACAGGCCCGAAAAGAAAGTTCTTGGCAGAACTTGCATCAAACTCTAAAATGAAAAGACTTGGATGTCTGCTCTAAGAAAGAAACTTCTAGATGAAATTAGGGAAAGTAAACAAGGACTGTTCTACCTGTCCTATCATAGTGCTGGGGACTTGCAGTGTCAATGGGTGTTTGTTTCTCTTGTGTTTTGAAAACTTTTGGATGTGTTGCCTAATATGGTAACCATAAGCCACACACACCTTTCAAGCAACAGAAATATGGCCTGTTCAAGATGAACTATAAGTATAAACTGCAAACCTCCCTTTGAAAGTGTAGTACTAGCCGAGAGAGATTGTAAAATATCTCAAATGTTTATATTGCTTGTGAATTGATACGGTATTTTTTTATGTCTGGAGTTGTATATGTGACTAAGATTAATTTTATGGTTTCTTTTGTGTTTAATACTGTGGCTACTAGAAAAATAAATACATGTGTGGCTATATTACATTTCTATTGGCAAATTCTATTCTGAGAAACAAATCACTTTTTGTTGAAAAATCTAATCAGTAATTATTAAAAACTAGCTATTTTGTCCCAAAATGAAGACCAGAGGTTCAGACTAACAACCTTAAAACTACTAGGAGCTTATCTTTAAATTGGTTGATTGTTATTCCTCCTATGTTCCTGCAGAAATGCTATCAGATACTGTATAGGACCTTTGCATGAATAACACAGAAGAATATATATGAGGTTCTTTGGCACTAACACTTGAAAAAATTTATGTTTAGCCTTCCAAATAGATTAACATAGTTTACTAGAGAAATAACAACACAAAAAGACCAAGGTAAAGATCCTAATACATTAAGATATGGCTTGCCAAAGCTTAGTTCTAGGTCATTACCCTGCTTTAATTCTTTCAAACAGCTGTTGTAATTATACTGATATTTTGACACACACAAACAACAACAACAACAACAAAACCAGAATATAGCACAAGATGGTTAAGCAATTTACCATACCAGAAATTTCAGAAATCTTGCCACTTTGGTTTTTAGGACAGTCAGATTTATATACCCCATTAGGTAAGAGTTAGTATTAGTTGCATTAGTAATATGGCAGTAAGTAAAAGAGTAGTGTAGGCTATATCTTACATATTTTTATTTGTCCAAAAGAAAATTGCCAATATGGATAACTAATTAGTGCAGAATACACATACAAATATTTTAACTATCTTGTTGATGGGAGCAGGGAATTCTTGAAGAACAAAAGCACATGACAATGTTAAACTTTGCAAATCTGAAGACCATTGAATTGAAGGGCACAGGATGGACTGGACAATTAAACATTTGTGTGCAATACAAAGTGGTATGTGCTTGGCAAATATTTATTACAGTTGCTGTTAAAATTGTGATAATCAAGGTAAAGTATTTGTACACACACACACACCCTGCACCATTGCTTCCTCATGTGGCCCACAACTTGGACCACATACAGGGTGACTGTCAAGTGAGGAAAACTAAGTCACCTGTATAAGAATCAGGCCCATATCTTTGGCATCAAAACATCATGTTCTTGCCCCTGAACTTGCCAGAAAAAGTAAATGTATTTAATGAAATTTCTGGTGCAGAGCCAACATCTTTATTCCAGGAAGAGGAAATAACAGTCAAAAAACCTCAAGAGGACATTAAGATAATGTTCTAATTTAAAATCAATTGTATTGATACCTTATAAATTATTAGGGCATTTTATCCTGACCAAGTAATATGTAATGTTGAGACCACAAAAACAAAGTACAAATGACTACATATCAAAGTGCTGTCTTTCTAGTTCATGAAGGAAAACAATGCATATGCCTTTTGTATTCTAAATACTTTGACTTCTGATGGGAGGTCAGGCTGTGGAATTCATTTATCTCCTTATTTCTTCACTTCGTGTATATTCAGTAAATCCTTGTTGAGCAAGCGGATGAGTAAAGATTGTACAGTAGTTTCCGCCATTGCCAAAGAGGATTGGCTCTTCATACAAGAGTATTATAATAGATTTTAAGTACTGTGCTCATAATATGAACTCTTCAGTCCTTATTGAGACCTTAGAGTAATGCCTCCACTCTACCCCACCTGCTGGGAAATGAAAACTTCAAGAATTTTAGTAAGTTGTCCTAGGTAATAAGTGATGCAGGCTGGTCTTGAACCCAGGGCAATCTGACTTTATGTCTACAGTGTAAAAATTGGAGACATTGACTCAAAAGATGTTATTTTGATTTTATGCAGCAGTTTGTCTTGACCCAAGTTTCTTACTAGAAGAGAAGCAGAAAGACAACAACAATTCTTTAAGAGTATGCCCTTCATATGCTACAAAGATAAAACATTGTAGTAACAGTAGACTTCATTATATGGCAATTGTATTAAATATTCTTTTAACAAGGGCAGATCTTCAAAAAGTTCCAATCATTTTTGAAGGTGAGTGTTGATTTATGTTAATTTGAAAAAGCAAATTCTGTGAGATTGTCTGCAGAGTGTGCTTTTTATGACATCCTTAATCAAGCAGGTCGTTTAAATAGAAGTCTTGGTGTAATGAGCAATAAACTGACAATAGTAACTGACTCAGATCTTTGCCACAGTCAGTAGCAGTGTGCTCTGAATTTTAGTTAATTTACATAAATCTGCATGTGCTGAATTGTCATGTGAGACATGCATTTTGACCAAATGATTTTCATTTTTAAGATACTAGATTTTTTCACAACTGAAGTTTATTTATTTGCTCTCTGGGAATATGAATATTTTGGTTAATACTAGTCAATAAAAATATCAATCAGATGCTACTGGGATATGGTACAATGTTTGGTATACATAAATTTATTGGGCTGTCAACTTTATTTCAAAACCTCCTAGAGTATTTGTAAAATGTGCAGTGCTTCATCTTTGAGACACAGCAAAACCATGGCTTTTTGAATTCAGGGGCTGGAGGAGATGGCTCAGTAGTTAGGAGCACTACTACTCCTGAAAAGGGCCTGAGTACAGTTCCCAGCTCCCATTTGACAGCTTACAGTCATTCATAACTCCAGTTTCAGGTTATTAATGACACCAGGCATGCCCTCAGTGTGCATACATACCCTCAGACAAAAGAATAATGCTTATAAAAAGAAAGTCACCATTGTTTGCTTTTGGTATAGATATGCATTTTCAGCTTGTCTAAGAGGTTGCAGAGGAAATGTACATTCGGGAGTTTGGTTGTAACATCAGTAAAGGACCTGTGGGTATATTGGCCCTCCTTTTCTGGCTTCTCTAAACTTACCATGACCTACTCATTCTAAGGTTTAAGAGTTCTAGAACTACATTTCAGTTAGAGTAACAGCGTAATTTGTCATCTAAATGATTATTGTTAAGAATAAAAGAAGCCTGGAAAGCAAAGCAAACTATTAATCAGATTTTCATGATGCTCCTTGGCTCTTCATTGTACCTGTTTTCCTGTCTAAAAACTGATTTACTCTTTTGTACCTAGTAGATATAAAGGCAACCAACCACCCATGGCCAGTGAGCTTTAGAAATTTTTTTCCACATTGTTTGTTTGTTTGGGCACACACCTACCACAGAGTATGCACCGAGGTCAGAGGAGGAGGAGTTCCTGTCTTACCTTCCACTATGTGGGTTCCAGATAATAAACTCAGGTTGTCAAACTTAGTGGCAAGTACATTTACCTGCTGAACTATCTTGCCAGCCCAAACTTTTAGGTTTTTTTTTTTTTTAATCTTAGATGTCCATTCAAATTTTAGCATATTATTTCTGCTTATAATCTGTAAGTGGGCAGGAATGACTTAAGCATAGCACCTTTGTGAATAGAAAGCAAAATTAGTTTGGTGGACATTTGAAATCGAATTAGGAAATCCCGTGTGAACATGATATTTGTAGTTCTTTCTCTGCCATATAGAATCAGAACTTTACTATGACTGTTGAAAGATGTGCTTTGGTTAATTGAAACCCTATCATCGTGGGCCATTGGAATATCTGTGTTGAGGGGAAGTACTACAAAGTGCCTAGAATAGTCCTCACATGGACCTTCTCCTTTCCAGTCTGTCATAAAGAGAATAGACTAAACCACAGTATACAATGAGGTATCAGCATTACTGTCATTGCGAGGCTAGGCTGTGTGCCTAAAACTATTTCTTGAGCTTTGTATAAATTGTTCTTCTTCATCCTCAAAGAAGCCCAGAGTAGGTGAAGATAGTATCTTGTTATCCCAGACTACAAAGAGACTGAGTAAGGGTAAACATCATTCCTGGGGCTATAGGGCTGTTAAATAGAAGACTCCAAACTGTCTGACTCCAGAAGTGCTCTTGCCTACTATTACAGTGTATGTTCCCTGTTATTAAAATTAGCTAATTATATTAATACAACCTTCTTTGGAGAATACTTTATAGAACTCTTTCCCATACATGCCGTCTTTGATCTGGAAGTAGACAGGTGTGGGCCACCCATTTCAAGTTGCTGGAGGTATTAGTGTTCTACAGCAGATTTGGCCAGCAGCCCCAGTAAAATCTAAGGTGGATTTTAAAATGAGATAAAGGAATTTTTCCTTTTTGAAAAAGTCTGTTTTCTAATACTAGGAATATAAATATACATAAAGTACATTTATGCTGCCAGTATAATTGGGGTTTTTCATAGGAAACATAAAAGTTTGTATTTTTTTCCTTTGTAGTCTCTTGGTGCCTGCCTACCCCCCCCCCTTTTTTTTTTACTTGAAACACATCATGTTGTTTCTTTTCCCATTAAAAATGGATTTTTTTAATGCAGAGCTTTATAAAACATGAACATCCAGATTATTTTTTACTTCTAAATTGATCTGCTTCTATGACTACCCATGTGTAACATATTTGCTTATATTATGATAAATTGTAATGAAAATATTTTTCTGAAAGAGTCTAAATGTTTAGATTTATACAGTGCCATGATGGAGTTCTAGTAAGTATCTTAAGTAGTAAGCTATGGAAATAACAACCTAACTAAGCTATGTGGTGAGAACCCATGCCAAGTCAGTTTGACTCCAGAGCAGTTATGTTATTAGGGTGTCACTGATCACTTCAGTATTCATAGTGCAGCTTAACCTTTAAATGCTAGTGATAATTACTTTATTATTTTACTAGCAAGATCAAATGTGTAACTCTGTTCTACAATGAAATTAATACAAGGGTCTGGAGAGATTGATGGCTCAGTGAAATTCTGATCTCCAAAACCCACATGTAAGCAAGGTGGGCATGGTGGCCCTTCTGTAATCCCAGCATTTAAGAGGAAGACACTCTGTTTCTAGAGCAAGCTAGACTAGCACAAATTGTTGGCTCTGAGTTCAGCAAGAGACCCTGCCTAAATAAAGTGGAAAGAGATCAAGGAAGACGCCCAGAATCAAACACCATATGCATGAGCACATGCATGCAAACTTAAATACAGATATTCATGTGTAACACACACATACATACATACAAAAGAAAGAAAGCTGTCCATAAACAAGAGACAGCAATCTTAAGAAAAAAAGAAGCTATTTGACTTTACATGTGTGACAATAAATAAACACTAAGACTAAATAGGCATTGTGTGGAGTTGGCTCAAGGCCAGTTGTGGTGCACACCTTTAATCCCAGCACTTGGTAGGCAGAGATAGGCAGATTTCTATGAGTTTAAGGCCAGCCTGGTTTACAGAGTGAGTTCCAGAACAGTCAAGGCTACACAGAGAAACTTTGTCTCACCAGAACAAACCAGAAAAGCTAAACAAGCATTACTTTTTAGCATTAATTTCTGAGAATGTATTCATTATTGTTTAGAAATTGTTTTTTTTTTCCCTCTTTTGAAGAAAGTTGAAATGACTGGAAGTAGAGTGTCAGAAGGCTCGGATAGCATTAAGTCCACCCACCCACCCCCACCCCACCCACCCACACCCACACATAGGTTCTTTGTGAAATAGCACATTTAGTAGGAGAAGGCATCTCATTGGTAAAGGAATAAGATGAAGAGTGGAACTTTGTTTTATAGATCCAAGGCACCCTAGCACATTTTATTCAAATGATATCCTGTGAAATTCATTTAGTGACCTTCTTCAATGTATCTAATTTTTTTTTCTTTAAGGAATGTTTTTGTTCCTGAGAATTTTATACACTATATTTTGATCATGTTCATCCCTACCTGCAACTCCTCAGATCCACCTCTGCCTCCCCAGTCACCCATATGCCTTTTGTGTGTGTATGCTCTTGTAGCTGCTGTGAGTTCCTATGTATATCTGTTATGTCCAGAAAACAGTTTCCATTATGTCTGTCAGCCTTCTTGGCCAATAGATCCCTGAACCTTGAAGGGGTGGGGTATGATACAGATGTTTCATTTAGGTTTGAGCACTCCAAAGTCTCTCACTCTCTGCTTATTGACCAGTTAGTTGTAAGTCTGTTAATTGCCACCTCCTGCAACAAGTAGCTTCTGTGTTAAGGATTGAGAGATTTTGCTGACCTATGAGTATAGCAATAAGGGATTGAGTCATCTTAATGCTATGTGTATTCTTCCCCAGGGCCTATGACCTAGCTAGCCACAGGTTCTTAGCTTCATTGATAGTGCCAGCTGTGAGTTCTGTCTTCTAGAACAGACCCTAAATCCAATCAGAAAGTAGTTGATTACTCCCTTAACAGTCATACCACTGTTGCACCAGTGGCCATCTCTGCCTAGGCAGGTAATTGTTGTAGTTTACAAAGTTTACAGGTGAGTACAAATTACATTTCTTCTCCAGAAACATACATTGTTCCCTCCAGCACTGTAAAAGCTAGCCAGTAGAGATCAAGCTTCAAGTTTAGTATTGGCTTGATTTCATCATATTCTATGACTCAGTGTGTGGTGTCTTTAGCAATAGGGTCTTACTGTCATTTTCTGGATGGTAACCAAGAGCAATGGGAATAACTGTAATGCTTAGGAGTCTATGGGATTTCATTGGCCAACAACTCAAAGAGGTAAATCATTCCTGGTACTGGGTTTTTATTTGGTAATGGTATCTAGTTAGGGATCCACCCCCCACCCCCAATTTTAAGGTACCTCCATTTAAACCCTTTCTATGTATGTATACATTTTAAGAAGCTTCTATGTGATATTTTCAAAAGACTGTCAGGTGTTAGTTATCTCTTCCCAAATTCCCTATTCTACCCTGCCCTCCCACTTCCCACCCATTTAATTATCTCAGGGGTTTTGAACTAGATTGAAACACATGTCCAAGGGTCATGTGGAATTTTTTGTGTTTAAAAACATTCCTGGCCAGTTCTGTGCTGCCCACCTTGCTGGGTGCCCCATCTCAGGGGAGCTATAGTCTGAAGTAGGAAGTAGTTTTCTAAACAAGCAGCAGTCTAGTTGTTGCACATGCTCCATTCACTGAATGAACAGCATATTAAGGGAACAACAGGAAGCGAGTAACTACTTCTGCCTGGAAGCATCTGAGGAAGCTTTAAAAACTGACCTTAAGAGTTGTTTTTTATGCTGGAAAGGGCTTTTAAAAGATACTGAGCAAAAGGACACTTCTGTAATCCCATGGAGTAAGGCTACATACAGATGCTGTGAAAATACGTAGAGCTCTGAGGAACATGCTCAGTGCGCTGATGGAGTGGGGCAGGATCAGGACTATGGATTGGGACTTGTAGAGGGGCTTTGGAATACAGCCAAACTCAGGAGTTCAGATGTCTTTCCTAGGTTGTAGGAAACCAGTTGCCTTCTTAAAAGAAGAGTAAGGGTAGATCACTGAATCTATTTTGGGGAAATAGAAAATTCCAGAAGTATGGAGACTATTAAGGGTGATAACTAGCTAGGAAGTTTTGGCTGGAAACTAGTGGTCTTCATGTGTGACTTCAATAGCCATAAAACCATACTAAATTGGGTTTGGTAAGAGTGTAAAGCAAAAACGTCAAGCCTATGACTTAGAAATGGAACTACTTATAAGTTAATTACCTAGCCTCCTTTTACAATTGTTTGGGAGCTGGGGATGTAGCTAAATGGTAAAGAGCATTTGTCATGTCAAGGCCCTGGGTTAGATTCCCATCACCATAAAAACAAATAACAAAAATTAGAAATAGCTTAGCTTGTGATGCTTTGTTTTAGTCTTTGTCCTTACTGAATAATGCCCAGAGTCTTTTCTGTCATTTAGTCCAAAGTTGTGTGGGGGTTGGGCTGGTGGTTGGGGTAGAGTATGTGTGTGGAGGTTAGTGAACAACTTGAGGTTTTTGTCCTTGCCTTTCACCTTTTTTGAAACAAGGTCTCTTGTGTGCTGCTGTGTATAGCAGGCCACCTGGCTTCTAGCCTTCTGAGATTCTCTTCTACCTTCCATCTCCCTGTAGAAGGACTGGAGTTAGAGGCTCATGCTGTTCCTTCCAGATTCACATGGGATTCTAGAGAGGAGCACTGAGGCCACTGGACCATCTCCCTAGCCCATGGCACTGGCAGATTCTTGAGGGTAGTTTTGGTCTTCATTTTTCCATCCATAGTTTTAAGCTAGCATATATGTGCTCAGTAATTAGCTGACTTTCATGACCGAGAACCACCTTTCTCAGGCTTCAAATCTTGTCACCAATGTTAGGAACACCTCAGGTTAAGCGCCTATTGAAAGAACAGATGTGACGTCTGTGGCCTGAGCCTAAGACACATAACTCCTTACTGTGGTCTCCTGAGACATGAACCCACTTCCTCTGCTCTGGCCACAGTGACTTTAGGGTTTCCAGAAACAAAATGCAGAAATACAATTGATGTTTGCAGGGATTTTTTTTTTTTCTCTCTCCTTGCTTCTGCGTGTTCCAGGCTGTAGATGTAAGCTGAGGAAAATATTCTGTGACTATGATCTATATATCACATGGCCACCACATTTGGTTGTTCAAATCCTTAATGATTAGTTTTCCCCATTTGAATTTGTTTTAATTGAAAAATTACTGGTTATCCTTTCAGCTCAACTGCATTCAGTTTCTCTGTGGGAGTTTCAAATATAAAACAAAACAAAGAAAGCCAGCCCGTCTTTCCCTGGGTGCTGTTTCTTGTGTTTTCTTCCTTTCCAAACTTTGTGAAAGTCTTAAGCAGCATGCTTGAGGTGCTTGAGACCAGATCTGCTCTTTAGAGTTTGTACTCAGCCTACTGTCCTTTTTATTCTTTCTTCTACTCATCTTTCTGCTTTGTCTTTCTCTTTTTCTTTCCCCAGTACCTCTGTCTTTCTCCTTTCATCTCCTCCTCTGTCTCCTGTCTCCTCTTAATAGCTTCCCAGGCATGTACTATAGAACAACAACAAAAATTGTTTAAACAACAAATTGTTTAAATGCTCTCATAAGTAAATGATCTATTTCAATCCTGCTTCTATTTCTAATTCTAGAGCTCTTCGGTATCCCCATCAGCCAGTTTCCGAGGTTCTGAGAAACACAGGAACTCTACAGACTATTCTTCAGAAAGCAAAAAACAGAAAACAGAAGAAAAGGAAATTGCAGCTCGCTATGTAAGTTCATCCACCTTTGCTTTGGAGGAGGTTAATTTGTCTTGTTCTTTATCAGCTGGTAATTTTAACCATTACCAGCCAATTCTAGAATATAGGATAAACAATGTGCTTTAAGAGATTTTTTTAATGTATGGTATGTATAGCTGTATCTCAAGCTATCTCCATCAACTAGCTGAAGCTATATATGTGTTTATGTTTATGTGCGCAAACATACATGTATGTGTGTACGTGTGTATGCATGACCACAGTGCTTTCCTCTAGCACCTAATCTAAGATCTGGGTATACTAGGTTATTATTATTTCTGTTAGGGTAGTTTATTCCAGAACTTTATGTGGTTAGCTTAGACATCTACAATGTCCTTCACGTGAATTGAAGCTCCTTTTCCTGTAGTGTCTAGACAGGTCCCATAAGAGAAGGGAGCATGTTAGATAGGAAGTGTGGAGCTGGTTCCTTATAGGACTATGGGCTCAAACTTTGGATTTTTACTTCACATTTAACCATGCAATGACTTACTCGGATTTTTTAACTGCTGCCAGACCAAACCATACCCCACCTCACTTGTAGTCTGTGTTTAGGTGGGTGTGAAAGTTTGTGTTCTGTGTTTTACAGTAATAAGCTGTTGTACTCCGTTTTTCAAAAATGGAAAATGGAATCATTTCCTAGCTCATAACATCAACATGAAGAATAAAGAAGAGTACATTGTAAAATGTTTTGTGTGTTTGGTACAGTATTCATCACATAAGGACCTGATGTGGGCACATAAATGGAGTGGAAACTGTGATGTTGCTTGTTTTTACTGGAGGGTGGAGATAATGCTTCTCACTTCTCTGTGCAGGACAGTGATGGTGAGAAGAGTGATGACAACTTAGTAGTTGATGTGTCCAATGAGGTATGTTTGTGGCTAGCTTCACTTCCTGCTGCTCTGCAGCTGTAACAAAGGCTAGTGTCCTCCTTAGGAGAAACTATTACTGACTTTATACATGGCTGTGCCTTTCAAAAGTGCTGCTCCTTCCTTTCAAATGCCACTATCCTCTTTCACCTCAAGAAATTCACAGGTGTCAGTGGTCACCCTACTGATTATATTGATGCTCCTTGCAAATTAATGAACTTTTTGATTTTTGTTTTTGTTTAGAATCTGACCTCAATACCAGATGTTTCCTTTAGCAATTTCAGTTAAATTTGTTATCTTTTTCAGAACATTTTGTACTTTTAAGCAAGCTGTTAAGTACTTTTAGTTAGAAGAGTACCCCAGTCAAGGACCTGGGTGCTGTGAGTCAGTTGTGAGTTTTAAACTTTTCTTTGCAGGATCCATCATCCCCTCGAGGAAGCCCAGCACATTCCCCCAGGGAGAATGGCCTAGACAAGACACGCCTCCTCAAGAAAGATGCCCCCATCAGCCCCGCCTCTGTTGCATCTTCCAGCAGTACCCCTTCCTCCAAATCCAAAGAGCTTAGCCTTGTAAGCTGCCCATCCTTAG
This sequence comes from Peromyscus maniculatus bairdii, assembly GCF_049852395.1. Classification (NCBI taxonomy): domain Eukaryota; kingdom Metazoa; phylum Chordata; class Mammalia; order Rodentia; family Cricetidae; genus Peromyscus; species Peromyscus maniculatus. The sequence continues at coordinate 166,294,516 of NC_134852.1, read as the reverse complement.
CAGAATTGCCACTTACAAACTAGTTGTTGGATTTTGATTTTTCAATTTTTATGTATTTCATATTTTTCCATAGGGCTTGGATTTCCAAATGATGATGTATGTGTTTCAGATATAAGTTTAATTAGAAAAGATGTTTTGAAACAGAAAGGTTTACTGAATGGATGGTATTTGCTTACTGAGTCTTTCTGTAAGTCTAAGAGAGAGATAATGGATGAAAAAGAGAGAAAAACATCTTAGTAAAGTTGAAAACAACACACTGGAGTTAGAGAGGTGGTCTTATTGTCTGTGGTTTCTGGTGAACTTGGTTTGGGGTTTCAGTCATTTTATTACTGGCTGCATTTGAATTGCCCAGCTATACACAGCTGCGATAATTTTAGCTTCTGCCTCAGAAGTATCCTGTCACTTAGAAAAAGTCTGTTTTGACTCAACACAAATGCCAGACTGAACTGCCTACTAGTCAAGGTACTGTCCCTAAACCTACTCATGTGGCTGTGGAGTTGATTGCATTTGTGTGGGGCAAATCCTCGTTCTTTTTAAACTTCACCGCTTATTTTCATTTTTAAAAAAAGCCATATATAGTTTTTGGTGACCTTTTGAATTCACAGATAAGTGATAGGAAGACTCTCCTGTTTGTGTGCAGATACAGAATATATGTGTGTAGGATGGAAAGAAAGCCTGAGTAAGGTTTGGGTTTAACTCCTTTGTCTTTCCTTCTGGAACTCTGGTTGTCTCTTCATGACCTCTCCTTTCTACTATGGGTTCCATGATGATTCATGTGTGGCTGTTTTCTGAGAGGATCAAGTCAGATAGAGAACTTTTTAGTACGTGAACAGTGTGTTTAGAGGCTGGCATAACTGTGGCCAACAGTATGTGGCCCACAATCAGAATTCATGGTTGGTGAATTTCTTTGGCTTCTGACTGAGATCAGGCTCCTAAAAATGACCTCAGATCAGCTTCAGTTCAGGTCTTCCTAAACTCTACCTTCCTGGTTCTTTGCCAGCTACTTTTAATCAATGCAAGATATAAGAGAAGCTGAAGGAATTCTTCAACTTCTTTTTCTGTTTCGTTTTGCTTACTGTTTCAATATTAAAGTAACTCTTAAAGTCATGTTCTCCTGGCTGATGTACTCTGTCTCTTATTAGAATGAAAAATCTACTACTCCTGTTTCAAAATCCAATACTCCTACTCCACGAACTGATGCACCTACTCCTGGCAGTAACTCTACTCCCGGATTGAGGCCTGTGCCTGGAAAGCCACCAGGTGTGGACCCCTTAGGTTAGTAAGGGGGAAAGTATTGTATATTTATTTGTACAAAGTTGTTTTAAAAAAGACTTAAGTCTGGTCGGGCGGTGGTGGCGCATGCCTTTAATCCCAGCACTTGGGAGACAGAGGCAGGCGGATCTCTGTAAGTTCGAGGCCAGCCTGGGCTACCAAGTGAGTTCCAGGAAAGGCGCAAAGCTACATAGAGAACCCTGTCTCGAAAAACCAAAAAAAGAAAAGAAAAAGAAAAAAAGACTTAAGTCTGTTTTAAGTGACTTAAGTAATGTAATCTGTTAAAAGTAGTGATAACCAGCACTGACTGTTAGGTAAAGTAAATATTCCAAGCTAAGCATGTGGCCCCACCCATGTCTAGCAGAGGTTAAGTGTTCAGGAAAATGGGATGGATGATTGAACCACTCCAAAGATTGAATGATTTTGAGAATAGTAAAATGAGTTCATTTGAATTATGGATTATATTATTAACCAAGTAAACAATGTGCTACTACAGTTTTCTGTGTTCTTGGTTTTCTCTTCAGCATCTAGCCTGAGGACCCCAATGGCTGTACCTTGTCCATATCCAACCCCCTTTGGGATTGTGCCCCATGCTGGGATGAATGGGGAGCTGACCAGCCCTGGAGCTGCCTATGCTGGACTACACAACATCTCCCCACAGATGAGTGCAGCTGCTGCAGCAGCCGCAGCTGCAGCAGCCTATGGAAGATCACCTGTGGTATGTTTACCTGCTTTTATAGGTTAGAATTTGGGAACACACAGCATGGTCTTGCATTCTTTTTAATGTAGTTTATATAATACAAAGTATTTATCAAAGAATCTGAGTGTTTTTTTAATAAATTAAGATACATGGATTATTTCTTGATTATGTCTTTTCTTTGGGAAGATGAGAAAGTTTATGACTTCTTAAAATATAGTAGCCATTTTGACATTTTAAACTACAAAATTGGGCCACAAGGAGAAAAAATATGGTGAAGCCTTTGTTTCTGTAATAGGTTTCAATAATGAGTAGTGTAATATTTTTGTATTCTCTAGTCCTGAATAAATGACCATTAAATCCTAAGCATCCTGTCATTTTACCAATAAATACTTCTATAAATGTCTCAAATCTTATTTTCAAATGATCTGTTTTCCTAGACTTGAGGTGCCATGTTGTGCAAAGTAGAGCAAGTGTGAATCTGGGTTTGTTTTTTCTTTTTTGTTTTGTTTTCCATGGGGACAATATTAGGTGGGATTTGATCCACACCATCATATGCGTGTGCCAGCAATACCTCCAAACTTGACAGGCATTCCAGGAGGAAAACCGTGAGTACCTTTTATCTCTTTGGATTCATTGTACCAAGCTCTGGTCCCTGCTTGACTTTTGGAGTTTGGGCATTGCTGAATACTAATAGGGCTTCATAGTATTTTTCATTTTCTCTTAGCAAAAGACAAGGCATAAGGTGGAGTTTGGTGTTTTCAGTTTAAAATCAAGCCTTCACATTAAAATGTAAGTTGTGAAGGCAGCTCTGGCAGTCAGGCCTTCTTCATGTCTGTTGCTGATTTTAAGGCAGTTGTTGTTCAGAAAGTGTGATGTTTATATGCAAACTTAGATGATTAGAATTTGAACATGTAGAGAACAGACACGCCAAATTTCAAAAAAAATCAGGACAGTCTTCTGCTCAGTTCTATTTCCAGAAAAGGTAGTTTGCTCATTTGGCTTCCTTACTGAGAGCTGAGCATTTGGAATGTCTGTTCACACTCCCCTGGAGCGATAACAGACCAAGTACAACATACCTCTTCCAGCCTCTTTTTCTACATTCTAGTCTCACCACATCCCATTCTACAGTCTTGGTTTCAGTATATTTGCACTCTTCTCCTCCCCCTCCCCCACTACCTAAACACAGTTCTAATTGGATTGGTTTTCAAAGAAAACTTTTAAAGTAAGTATTTGGCTCCTAAAAAAAAAATCAGAAAAGAAAAAAAAAAAACTTTTTTTTTCCCCCTTAGGAAATACCCTTGCACACACAGTCTTTGATTGACATCTTTGCTGAGTTGTACCTACCATGCATATGCTGCATCCCCAGTCTTGACTGTCCAGACATGACTGAATAGCCCTTGGAGACTCCCTCTCCCAGAGGCTCCACTGGCTGCTCGTTTGTGTGGCATTTATTCTCACTGGTCATCCTCTATCAGCATTTTCTACGACTCACCTTCTCACTTCAGGTCTCTGTTAGATGCCATCTTACAGCATTCTGCCATAACTGTCTTTAAATAGCACCCCTCTCTGCCTTCCTCCCTACTGTCATTTTCCTCTTTCTAATTTTTTTTTATATAGACTCTCACTGTGTACCCCAAGCTGGTCTTGATTTGTTGATCCTTCTGCCTCTACCTCCTAAGTGCTGGGTTGGTAGTACAGAGGGGCACCATCATGCCTAACTTTAGAATGCTTACTTATAACCATTGTCTGCTTCTCCCCACTTAAATATGAGTTCTTTAAAAGCAGGACAGAATGGGTTTTTAATTTTGTTTTGCTTTGTTTTTAATACAATTTTCAAAAATGCATTGATTCACAATTGTGGGTTGAGAAGTCCCGATTGGTATAAGTTACCCGTATCTGGCCTCTCTTCCCCCCCTTCTTATTTTTTTTTCCATTTTACATACCAACCACCGGTTACCCCTTCCTCCCCTTCTCCCATTTGCCCCCCCCCAAACCCCACCCTCATTCATTCTTCAGAGAAGGTAAGGCCTCCCATGGGGAGTCAACAAAGTCTGGCATACCAAGTTGAGGCAGGACCCAGCCCCTCCCCCCTGCATCAAGGGTGAGCGAGGTATCCCACCATAGGAAATGGGCTCTAAAAAGCCAGTTCATGTACCTTGGATAAGTCCTGGTCCCATTGCCAGGGGCCCCACAAACAGATCAAACCACACAACTCTCGCCCACATTCAGAGGGCCTAGTTTGGTTCCATGCAGGTTCCCCAGCTGTCAGTCCAGAGTCTGTGAGCTCTCACTAGCTCAAGTCAGCTATCTCTGGATTTCTCCATTGTGATCTTAATGCGCCCCCCCCCCTTGGTCCTATAATCCCCCCTCCCCCTCTGGTGCTTGACTGTGGATCTCTGCATCTGCTTCCATCAGTTACTGAATGTAGATTCTATGATGACAATTTGGGTAGTCAGTCAGTCACCAATCTGATTACAGGGGAAGACTAGTTCAGTCACCCTCTCCACTATTGCTAGGAGGCCTAGCTGGGGTCATCCTTGTGGGTTCCTGGGGATTTCCCTAAGACCAGGTTTCTCCCTAACCCCATAATGGTTCCCTCTGTCAAGATATCTCTTTCACTGCTCTCCCTCTCTGTCCCTCCCCCAATTCGACCCATCATGTTTCCCACCCCAGTTTCCCTTTCCTGGAGTGATCCCTGTATATCCTTCTTAAGGTCCTCCTTTTTACCTAGCTTCTCTGCAGTTGTGGATTGTAGCCTGGTTATCCTTTGCTTTGTGTCTGATATCCACTTATGAGTACATACCATGTTTATCTTTCTGGGTTTGGATTACCGCACTCAGGATGTGTGAACAGATCCATTTGCCTACAAATTTCATGATGTCACTGTTTTTTACCGCTGAGTAATACTCCATTATGTAAATATACCAAATTTTCTTTATCAGTTGTTTGGTTGAGGGACATCTAGGTTATTTCCAGGTTCAGCCTTTTTTTAAATGCAAGATATTTTGATCATATTCTTGCCCTACCCACCCAACTTCATGTTCTTTCTTTCTCAGCAAAACAAAACAAACAGAAAGTACACACACACACACACAAATAAATACAGATTCAATATTGTATTAACCAACTACTTCTGAGCATGAGGCCTGCCCTGCTGAATGATTGATACATTCAATATCGCTGCAGTCAAGATTTTTCCTCTCAGCAGCTATCAATTGTAAATAGCCTCTTACTTAATTGTGGGACTCTGTGCCCACTTCCCCTTTTCTGTGCAAGTCTTGTGCATAATGTCACAGTAGCTATGAGTTCATATATGCATCAGCTCTGTTGTGTCAGAAAATGCTATTCCCTTGGATATACTACCTCTAGCTCTTAGATTCTTTCCTCCTCCTCTTCCACATAGATCCCTGAGCTTTGATGGGAGGGATGTAATACAGACATCACATTTAGGACTGAGCACCCCAAAGTCTTTCACTCTGCACATTGTTCAGTTGTGGGTCTCTATGTTAATTACCACCTGCTGCAAGAAAGCAGCTTCTCTGATAAGGGCTGAGCAATGCACTGATGAGTATCTATGGGTATAACAGTATGTCATTAGGAGTTGTTTTATTGCTGTGTTCATTTAGCAAAATAATAACTAGTAGGGTTTCCCGTAAGGCCCATGACCTATGTAGTCTTAGGTTTTTCGCCTCATCAACAGTGTCAGGTATCAGTTCCATCTCATAGAGTATGAACCTTAACTTTAATAAGAAAGTAGTTAATTACTCCCATAAGATTTGTATCTCTATCGTATCAGTGGATATATTTTCCAGGCAGGTCACTATTGTAGCTCAGAGGGCTCATAGCTGAATGAGATTGTAGCATATATAGTGTTTTCCAGCACTATGAACACTAATCAGCAGAAGATGAAGCTTCTAGTTGGGCAGCAGCTCAATTTTTGCATATTCACTGACATAAGTATGTGGTATCATCAACAATAGGGCCTAACCATCAGGTTGTGGGTGGTAACTAATAGCACTGACAATATCCTATAATGTTGGCCAGGGTGTAGGGTTGGCTATATGATGCCTTTAATCAAAGAGTTGTAACACATTCCTGGTACTGGGAGTTTTGTTTAGTAGCAGATGATGTCTAATTGGAATATTACCTCTACTATTATGTGTTAACTCCATTTAAATTCCTTTTATGTATGTATATATTTTAGGAAGCTTCCACAGTAGTAGGGTTCCATATGGTTTCTCAAAAGGCCGTTAGTGTTAGTTATCCTTCCCCATATTCCCTTTTCTACCCTGCCCTCCCATCCTTCTCCCCACTTAATCCTTCTATTCTGGTTTCTCCATTATGCCTTTATAACACTATATTCTGCTTCCCCTTCCTTGGAAGACTCTTAGTCACTTACTAGTTACCTAATCCCTAGATATTTTGAATGGAACACTGATATCTAAAACTTAAAAGCTGATGTTCACATGTAAGAGAAAACCGGTAATATTTATCTTTTTGTATCCGAGCTACCTCAGGATGACTAATTCTATTTCCATCCATTTACCTGCAGATTTCATAATTTCATTTTTTTCAACAGCTGAATAAATATTCTATTGTGTAATATCACATTTTCATTATCCATCATTTGTTGATGGACATTTAGCTGTTTCCACTTTCTGGCAGTTGTGAATAGAGCAGGAATGAAAATGGATGAGCAAGTATCTCTGTAGTGAGATGTAGAATCCCTTGGGTATAAGCCCAAGGGTGGTATAAATCAGTTTTTGAGGAACTCCACACTGATTTCCACAGTGGCTGTACCAGTTAGCACGCCCACCAATAATAATGAACATTCAGTTAAAGAAGTAACTTCCAAAGCAGCAGTGCTGGCACATGTCTTTAATCCCAACATTCTGGAGGCAGAGACAGGCAGATCTCTTAGTTCAAGGCCAGCATGGTCTACAGAGTGAGTTCTGAGACAGCCAGAGAAATCCTGTCTCAAAAAAGCAGAAGTAACTTCCAGGGCCTTAAATAGTACTTAGTTCACAGTTGATGCTTACAATGTCCATTTGTTCAAAGAGTAAATAAAATTATGCTGATTTCTTCCTCTCTAACTTCCCTTTGCTTATTACTTCAGTATTATATATGTATTTGTTGGTTGCCTTAGTGTCTTCCTGTGTTCTTTTTCTCCCCATTTCACCTGCCCTTCAGTGTTCAGTACGCCTGGCTGTCCTTGACTCTTGTTTTGTCTTCTATCTGCTGAATAAAAACAAGGTTCTTCCTTCTATGACCAACTTACTACAGACTCTATCCCAAATGTCCCAGTTGCATCAAACAGTGCTGGCTCCATAGCCAAGTTGTTCAGTAAATATTTGGCTGATTAAAAAGGGAAACAAGGCAAATTAGACTTTGAGTTCCTTGAGAGTTGAAGACATAAATATCAATTACCATAAAATTCTGTGTACCTGTGTATGCTCTGCAAATAGTGGTTGACTGACTAACAAGTTTTGTTGACCAAGAACTCTGAAGGTGAAAGATTGGTCTATTTCAAGCAGTGACTAAATAACAAGGTCATGGGATTAATCAAATAACAACTCAAATACCTCTGAGTTCCATATGAACTGAGATGAGATGGAAGGGCTCTTTTAGAGAAGAGGTACAGTTCTTTTTTTCAGCTGCTGTTAACAGCTACCAAGTAGGTAGTCAGCAGAAGTAGTAGAGTGGGTAAGTTGAAGGTTCTTACTGCAGGTCAGCCTTGAAGCCACAGGAGTCTAATTGTGTTTGGAATATGTAAAGAAGCAGTGGCCACTTTGGCAACTGTGGAATTACAGCTTGTCTGGCTCACCATGCTTCTGAACCTTGTGCTCGATTCTCTTCCTTCAGTCTTGACCAGAAGTTTCCACTACCACCACGAATGGAAAGCTGCCATGCTTTCCCCAGAAACCTGAACTCAGCTTTCTTAGTAATAAATATGCTAAAGAGTATTGTTTCCAATCCTTCATGTAGCTGGGCTCCAGAAGGTCACATTCTAGGTACTCAGTGTTATATTGATGGAAATTTTGCTAAAACCTTGAAGGAAAGTTGTTTGTTTGTTTGTTTATTTGTTTATTTAACTATTTAAATTCTAGGTTCTTTAAAACCCATTTAGTGATGGGGTTCTTGGAAGGGTTTTTGTTTTGTTTTGTTTTTTTAAAGAAATTGTCATTAAGAACATATAACAGCTGAGTGGTGGTAGCGCAGCACTCAGGAGACAGAGTCAGGTGGATCTCTGAGATCAAGATCACTGTGGTCTACAGAATGAGTTCCAGGACAACCAGGGCTACACAGAGAAAACCTGTCTTGAAAAACCAGCACTACCTGAACTTGGAATAATCTTCCTTCTCTTCCTGTAAGATTCAGTCTTTGTGACCTTTTAACTACTACATCAATTAGCTTTTTCTCAATCATCCTCCTTCAGCAGGCCAGCCTTTCTTTAAAGCCTGAACTAGAACGGGCTCTCCTGGAGTCACTTTTTCCCCTGTAGCCCCCTGAGAAGGGTCCTATTCATTTTCCTCACAGCCTACAAGCCACCACTTCAATCGTTGTAGATTTTAGCTCTGTTTCTTGAGTACCCTTTTTTGTAGTTTCTTGAAGAGTTAGACTTCTGGTATCTGTAAACACCCTGCTTCTTTCAGGCCTCCACTATTTGAATCTACCCCATCTTCTACCTTGATGGAGTTTCTCCTAAAGACCTGACACAAGGCTTAGAGTGTGACTAGTGTTCATAAGAATAGCCCCTGATGGCTTTGTCTATTTCCAGGATCATCTCTAGTGAAAATCTACATTACTTGGTTTCGGCTACCTTTATTAAAAGCTCTCAGCATCACCCTAAATGTCACTCCAGAATCTAAGCATCCTATCCAGTGTAGCCTTAACTGCCTTTCTAAACCAGGTCCTATGAATTGCACCTCTTGCACCCAGCACCCACACCGTCTGTGTTCACAGTCCTCATAAGCTCACTCTTCTGAGGTTACAATTGGTGTGGCTCTAAGTCCTCTTTATTTGACTTAGAAAATACCCTCTGTCTATGGCTTCTCAGCTTCCCAACCCTTCCCTCAAGCAGCTGTAGCATGCCCTTAATAATGGACTTTTTGTAAACATAACCAGCCTAGACTTTTGCAATAAGGAACTATAAACTATTGATTTTAGTTACTTTTTTGTTGCTGTAATAAAATGCCATGACTAAAAGCAACTTGTAGAAGGTGTTTATTTTGGCTTATGATTCCAAAGGGCTTAGAGTCCATTATAGCAAGGAAGCAGCAAAAGGCTGGTATGGTGGCTGGAGCTGGTAGCTAAGGGCACACATCTTCAAATGGAAGCAGGAAACAGAGAGCAAACTCTAGTGGCAGATGGCTTTTAATCTCAGACTCCTCCATACTTCCTCCAGCAAGGGTGCATCACCTAAAGCTCCCTAAATAATGCCACCAACTAGGTAACGAAAGTATTAAAATGCCTGAGAACCTGGGGGCATTTCTCATTCAAACCATCACACTATATCAGCTTTGATTGTTATACTGCACAGGGTTTAGTCCAAGCTCTTTGTCTTTCATACACCCACTGTGCCTTCACTTGGTATGGTACATATTTCTAAAAACAGGACTGTGGTCCCTAAGAGCTACCACGATATGCTCAGCTCCTTCCCACCTGCTATTGGCATCTATTTCTCCTAAAGTTGACCTGCATCCCAGCAGCCTCACTTGTTCCCTTGCTAACAGTTGTGTCCTAAAGTAGAGTCTGTTGATGAAGTTTTCACACCAAGGACTCTTAAGGGTGTGAACTGGAAATGGAAGTGCTGTACACAAAAAAGTCAGGTGGGCCTTGGGGCTGTCAGGCAGGACACTTCTTCAAGTTCTCATTCCTCTTGTATTTTTTAGGGTTTGTGATTCTTGAGTCTTATCAATGTGTTAAAACTGTATTTTTGGCCATATATATCTGCCATCTCAACATTTCCACCTACAAAATTCAAACTCTTCAGAGCTTCATAATTTTAGCTTAGTCATCTCCATTAATAACTGATTTGGTTGGAGTTAATCCATATAGGTAAAATCTGTTTCAGGCCATGGAACCACTGAAAAATACAAAGCAATGAAGGTTAAGAGTGGAAAAAAAATAAGTACTGTATATATTTGATGCTAGCTATCCCACTTAGTTCTCTGTAAGCTATGGACTCATCCTCTCTTTTTTAAGTTAGAATTGCATTCAGAGAGGCTAGGTAACTACTGATGTCATGCAGCAACTATTAAACAGCCAGTTGGTATTTGGTTATGGATCAAGCCCCATGACTTGAAAGTTTATTGTTCAGTACCAGATCTATTGTTGTTGTTTTAACATATCTCAAGTGGCACTGGAAGGGTTTTCTTTCTCTTTTGTTATATTGAATGGTTTAATAACATTTTCAAGCAAAGTAGCTTAGTTGATAGAGTGTGTTTCTAGTATGTATCAAACCTGGGTTTTGGTATCCATTACTGCTTAAACCAGACATGTTAGTGCATACCTCTAATCATAGCACATGGGAAGTAGAGACAGGTGGGTCACCCTCCACTATATAGTGAGTATGAGGCCAACCATACATAAGACCCTGTCTCAAAAGAAAACAAGCAAAAGCTAATGCTTTTTACTTTATCCTCCTACTGTTTTTCCTTCCTGTGCCCTAGAGCATACTCCTTTCACGTTAGTGCCGATGGCCAGATGCAGCCTGTCCCCTTTCCTCCCGATGCCCTCATTGGACCCGGGATCCCCCGACATGCTCGACAGATCAACACCCTCAACCATGGGGAGGTGGTGTGCGCGGTGACCATCAGCAACCCCACAAGGCACGTGTACACGGGTGGCAAGGGCTGCGTAAAGGTCTGGGACATCAGCCACCCTGGCAACAAGAGCCCCGTCTCTCAGCTGGACTGCCTGGTAAGTGAGCAGGGGTGACAAAGAAAGACCCTGATGGTGAGAGAACCATAGCAGTCCCAAGAAGATAGGTAGAGGGTTTTCTCTCAGAATGGTCCAGTTCTTCATGTGGGCTATGTGCACCTGTACAATTCGTGTTCACCCGGTCCCCAGGGTCAAAGGTAATCACTTGGTTCAAGAATGCTAAGATTTCACACATTGCTTCTTCCAGAACACACCTGAAAACTTGCTTAAGTCAATTGTTCATGTGGCTTCCAACCCCCTTAACTGATCTGTTATCATTTATCTTTGGGTTGCACAGGAAATCATAGCTTAGTTTTCTTCCCTTATATCAGAATAATCTTTTTTAGTACATCATTTAATCTAACATAATTAAATGTGTATAAGATTTCTGTAAACTCAGCCGGGCGTTGGTGGCGCACGCCTTTAATCCCAGCACTCGGGAGGCAGAGCCAGGCGGATCTCTGTGAGTTCGAGGCCAGCCTGGGCTACCAAGTGAGCTCCAGGAAAGGCTCAAAGCTACACAGAGAAACCCTGTCTCGAAAAACCAAAAAAAAAAAAAAAAAAGATTTCTGTAAACTCATGAACAGGGAGACATTTTTCCTGTCTTGCCTCCTATTGATAGTTCTTCATTGAACCTACAATGCCTGTTAATCATACATAACAAAGCTAGGCCAAAAGTGTCAGCTGCCAAGTGACTTTAACTGTGATATGGTTTCATTACCAGGACCTTTTGTCCTCAGCAAAATATGCCAGGGCTTCAGAACTTGGTGAATTGTAATGGTTTGTTTGCAGACCCATGTGATCTGTATGTGCAGATTACATCTTCAATTGCTTCATTTGGTGGTGAGAGTGGGACTAGATCTTTGCATTTGGGTGCTAATTAAGATTAAATATCTTGGTACTAAATTTTGTAGATCAAGTTTAAGTACTTCCTTAATTTCATGTAATTTTGTAGCATTAATCTATTTTATCATTGTCATAAGTATAAATGGCTCATTAAACCAGAAGGGAACACAATACTTTTATGGATTCCTGCTCTCATGTTAATGCTGTTTTCTTTCCTCATGAGTAATTTTGTGATGGCTTTTGTCTCCATAGAACAGGGATAACTACATCCGTTCCTGCAGATTGCTCCCTGATGGTCGCACCTTAATTGTTGGAGGGGAAGCCAGTACACTGTCCATCTGGGACCTGGCAGCTCCAACCCCACGCATCAAGGCTGAGCTGACGTCCTCAGCCCCTGCCTGCTATGCTCTGGCCATCAGCCCTGACTCCAAGGTCTGCTTCTCATGCTGCAGTGATGGCAACATTGCAGTTTGGGATCTGCACAACCAGACTCTGGTGAGGTAGGTCTGCTGAATCTTCTTGGTTGTAAGGGAGAGCTAATTTACCACATAGTGCTCAAAGCTCTTTGTGTGTTTGTCTGTGTCTGGGTGGAATACAGCTTTCTTAAAAATGTTATGAACCACATACATTTTAGAGATAATGAAGTTCAAATGTAAAATCTTGCTTCCCCACTATATTTTATTAAATGAAGGTTTCATTTTACACACACACACACACACACACACACACACACACACACACACACACAAAGCATTATTGATTTAGAGTTTTAGAAGTGAAGTCATTTTTATGTATGGGATGTTGTTAGGACATCATGGGTTCATTAGATGTCTGTAATCTGTTGTCTGTGCCTGCTGACACCCACCATTGTTCCTAGCTCCTCAGTGAGAAGCCGTAGTGTATGGTTCTAGTTTAGCTGCTGCTTGTGTCACAACTTTACCAGCAGTTGTTTGGCCCTTGCCGAGGGCCCAGTGCTTGTGGGTTGCTGCTTGTGCTCACATAACCTAAATTGTCTGTTCTCATGTTTAAGAACAAGTGGACAGCAGGGTTATAGATTGAGAAATGATAATGAGCATTATAATTAGGGAAAGGATATGAGAAGATTGGGAACTTAAGCTATGAGGAAGGGGGCATGTATGAGAAGAAAAGAACCCTTTGCAATCTTATCTTTAGGGGCTACACACTAAGTTCAACTCTAAAAACAAAGTAATTGTTGTTCTTGTACCTTTAGGGTAAGGTTCAGATATTCAAGGCCATCCTTGACTATGTGGTGAGGACCCACTTTGAACTCTTTCCTCCATGCCCCATGTACATTTTACCAGAACTTACCGTGGGCAGTGGACCACACTGAATGTACTTATATTGGGTATTTCTTGTGAGCATGTTCTTTCCCTCCTGCACAGCCAGACATAGATACATGACATGTTTTGCTCTTATTTTGAATAATTAGAAAGCAGAAACCAAATGAGATCTGTAGATAAAGTTTGCACTGAATTTGATCAGTAGAGAGTTCCCAGTTGAATTAATTGAACTAAAATAAAAGCTAACTTTTCAAGGGTTTTCCCTCCATTTTACATTTTCAGGCAATTCCAGGGCCACACAGATGGAGCCAGCTGTATTGACATTTCTAATGATGGTACCAAACTCTGGACAGGCGGTTTGGACAACACTGTGAGGTCCTGGGACCTGCGTGAAGGGCGGCAGCTGCAGCAGCATGACTTTACCTCTCAGGTGTGGACTGTGTGGGTAATGGAGCCTAGTCAAAGAAAAGTGCTGTGTTTGAATGTGGATCTCTTCGAGAGCATCTCTTAGATCTGGTTTTTCCTGTACATTGGGAATTTTGTTGATGTCTATATTTAAGAGCATAGCTCCTGGTTAATAAGACTTTGTCCACTGCAGCCACCATCATGTGTTTTAATTCCAGATCTTTTCTTTGGGCTATTGCCCAACTGGAGAGTGGCTTGCAGTGGGGATGGAGAATAGCAATGTGGAAGTGTTGCATGTCACCAAACCAGACAAATACCAGTTGCATCTTCATGAGAGCTGTGTGCTGTCACTCAAGTTTGCCCACTGTGGTAAGCAAGTCCCTTTTGTTCAGTTTCTGTCAACCAGAATGATTGCTTCGTTCTTCTGTTGACTCCTTCCAAGTTGAGTCTTTTATTTTGTTAATGTGTCTTTCCTTACAACTCTGTAGCTTCCTTAACCATGCATGCTTCCCTAACAAGCTATGTAAATTGCTAGCCTTAATCCACTTTATTCCTTATCATAACAATCAGTGACTCATGAAATCCAGAAGGAGGGTGGGCTTTACTTTTGAAAGGAAAAGACATTCTTATTTGTTATAAATGGAATGTCTCTATTAATTCAGCTTTCTGTGAAGCAAATGACAAAGTAACACAAAACCCTATTCCTCTAGGCAAGTGGTTTGTAAGCACTGGAAAAGACAACCTTCTGAATGCTTGGAGGACACCTTATGGGGCCAGCATATTCCAGGTAATAACCTAGCTTGCTGAGTGACTAGGTGTTGTGTACTACCTGTCCTGGTTTAGCTATGCCATCTTCATGCGTCCTATGTGCACCTACTTACTTACTCAGTGATTCTGTCAGGCACCTGATACCATTTTTATCAGGCAGAACAAGAACCTGCCGACAGCGGGGAGGAGGATTACTTGCACAGCCACAAGCTATATAGGTTCTTCTGCTGCGATTTCTGAGCGCTAGTGTTACAGCAAATCCTGGATTACCCATGACTCAATCCTCTTTTATTTTCCTAGTGGGGGTTTTAGGTTTTCTGTGACGTTTTTTGTGTTTATGTATACTATACATTTTTTATTTTAAATCTTGAGTATTTTGTTCAAATATCTTCATGAGTACTATCAGGGTTTTTTTCCCCCCAGTTCTTAATTCATTTTCTTTTATTATCAATTCTTTTCCCAGAGAATGTTCCAGAAAAGTTCTGTTAAACTGGATTGATTTTTTTAAACTTGTTCTTCTTAGTAGAAGAGTAGACTGTGTAGTTTGGGAAATTATTTGTAAAAACACCAAATTTAGACATGGCACAAACACAGACATGCACACAAAATCTCTCATTTTTTTCTTAGAGATGTGCGTGAATTTTATAGGCAAGTTAATGACTTCCCATTTTTAGTTTGTAGTTCTCTTGTGTTCTCTTTTGTTCCATGTTTGGGAGTAATATAACAGACTTCCAGGTCCATTAATAAAATTACATTAAGTCATCATAAAGCTGATTAATTATTTGAATACAAAATAGAATGTCATGCAAGGTTGTCATCATGACAAAACAGCTCATGTAATTGTTATGATGCTTATACCTTTTTCCCCCTTATTTCTTTATATGAGACAAGGATTCACTATGTAGCCCTGGCTGGCCTGAAACTCACAGAGATCTACCTGCCTCTACCTTCCAAGTGTTGGGGTTAAAGGCATGTACCATCATGCCTGGCTGAAGCTTATACTTTAATAGTGGGGGGTTTGTGACCTTTTGGGTGCACAAATGGAAGAAAAAATATTAGACTCTGTCTTTTATATTAAACACAAGTATTATAGCTTTACGTATGTGCTGGCTTGGGAATTTAAATTATTAACAGTTACAGTTAGAAAAGTTTCAGCAGTGTATTAGGTAGTTGTCTTACATGTATCGTTTTCAATGCTCAGAGTATTCTTCAGGGTCCTGGTTTAAACCCTGTGTGGGGTCTGCCCTCATTCCTTCATTTCCCCCCATACACACACCCTTCAATGGAATGTGTATCTGTTCCAAGTATTGAATTCTTACATGTTTTTATGTTTTATTCTAGTAGTGTTGGACATTTTTACTAGCATCTTCCATTACTTGTTAGGACCTTTGCTGTGCCTGCTACTCTGTGGCACAACCTAGATCCAGTAGATGCCCTACTCTATACTTTCTAGAGAAGAGAGGGTGTTTCGTTTTTTGTTTGTTTGTTTGTTTGTTTGTTTTACTTTTATCTTATATGTGTTTTGTCTGCCTGCATGTCTGTATACCATGTTGCATGCCTGGTGCCCATGGAATGCAGAAGAGGGTGTTGGGGACTAGGAATTGAACCCGGGTCCTCTGGAAGAGCATCCAGTGCTCTTAACCACTGAGCTATCTTTCCAGCCCCAAGAATAGAATTTAAAACAGGACCTTGCTTCATTGGCAGAGTACTCTGACCATTGAGTTACCTGTCTCCTTGATGCCTCATGGGCAAGAACCATTAGCCTAAGCTAGGGATGAGCACTCAGAGGATTGAATCTAGTACTGCCATGTTCAAGAAAGTTGGGACTGCCCTATACCTGTAGAGCTTCTGGGTGCTCCAAGGAACATATTGCCTGTGTATCTGCTCCATAACCACAAATCCTGCTTCTTAGCACCTGTATGTGACATTCTTGATATGTTTCTTCCCTAGTCCAAAGAATCCTCATCGGTGCTTAGCTGTGACATCTCTGTGGATGACAAGTATATTGTCACTGGTTCCGGGGACAAGAAGGCTACGGTTTATGAAGTTATTTATTAAGGACAAATCTTCGTGCAAACTGGACTCCTCCTTGTAGCACTTTGCGCTGTTGTACTTTTTTTTCACCCCTCCCTCTCCTACATCTAAAACCAAGGATTTCCAATACTCATTGCAGTTGTGGAGTTTAATCCCTTGCCATAGCCCTACTTCCTCCTTGCTATTGAATTGTGAATACTCATTTAAGAACCTGTGATACCAAATCTTCAGCTATCGACTTGGAAGAACATGGAATACCTAACAGTGAATGGAATCTTTAATTATGTATTATATCTGTAATATATTTATTTTGTTTAAAGAAGGCTTTCTAACAATGACTGACTAAATAAAGCTGTGTCCGCTCCTGCATTGATAATGAAGGTGCATTGTATTTGATGCTCCACCCCCTTGCTTTTGGTGAGGCCGGGGGAAAGGAAGGTTTAAAATAACTGATTAAAAATGTCACTAAATGTAGACTATTGACTGTATAGAGACATGAAATGTATAATTACACATGGAAGCAATATGTTGCTGTATTGTTATGAGGTTGTTTTGTTTTCTACTTACATTGAAAACATTTGGAAATTTGGCTGAACAAGTAGAATATGACAGGCCAAGTACTATTCCTTTGAGTCTATTTGGGCAACTCTAACCAATATGTCTATAACTTTAGATTATATTAAATAATTGGATGTTTTTCTTTTTTTTAACTTGTTGACAAGTATCTTTGTAATATGTTTTTAATTCCCTTTTTTATTGTATTATAGACAGATAAACAAATTAAATTGGGCCTCAAAGAGAGAACTTAATTTCTTCTAAATACTTTTGCCAAATTTCCTGGCAGAGGGAGCTGTGTGTCTGGGCAGTTGTGGTGCTGTGAGATGTGGCAGGCTGTTTTGTGGTGTGCTCTTCAGGAGCTGCAGGTGCAGGAGTGCTGCCTGCCTCCCGCTGGGCAAAGCAAGTCTTTTACAAAAAGAGGCCAACAGAGGAGGCTTTACAGAGCCCACCCTCTGAAACCCACAAAGAAGAGACTCTCCTGGGATGACGACTTGTTTTCTTTACCTCTGGTTCTTTCCATGTCTTAGTTGGATGTCCCTGAAATGGACACAGGCTGTGCCATTGTGCCAGAAACATTGTGTTATCTTTTATGTTGTTGTCGTTGCTGTTAAACTATAACATGTGACTCCTTTTTTATTATTATTTTTGTTTGAATGCTTTAAAAAGATCTTTTAAGTCTGTGGATCTGCTGATGTACAGTGCCTTTGCTGCTATGGATCAAAATCAAAAGAACTGTGTAGATAAACTTTATTGTATAAGTAGAAAATCACTTAATTTCATACTAGAAATGGATGGATGCTGCAAGTTGAAATGGACTGTCATTGACGTTCTTCGTGTGGTAGCAAAAAAATGGTGTCTTAAGTGCTTAGTGTTTGATGTCATTAACAGTTTCATAAAACTCTACAGTGTAGAAAGATTTTGATACTAAACTGTGCATTGTACATAGTTCTAACGCATTGTATTGGCCACCAGTACTTCTATGATGGTAGATTGTTTGTGCATTCAGACTTTTAAGCATTAAACATAAATAACTTCTAGAATGCTTATTTTTCTAATTTTTTTGCTAATTTCTTTGTCTATGCCACTCCCTATATTAAAAATCATTAGTTACATTCAAGTCAGACTGTTAAGTACTATGGGTTTTTAATTGTTACTATTTTTTTTTCCTTTTCCTTTGAGAGAACCCAGAAGGCATGAAAGAAATTATGGAAGGCAGGTGGTTACCAAATACTGAACTCCTCTTCATTTTGTTGAAATGCTTTTATTGAGAAGCTGTCCATCGTTTTTAAAACTTGACCCATTTCAGTTTATACTGTCATTCTAGTACACCAAATACTTGCAGCTATTTAAACTTAATTTTTAGAACTAATTAATACTAGAAATCTTCTTTGCCAGTAACATTAACTACATTGCAAGTGCTTAGTAGCCCCATGGAGGCAAACAGCTATTGCACTGCACTTTGCTGATTTCTATGTTTCTCACACTATTGTGAATGCTCTCTGAAGCTAACACAGCATTCAGAATTTGACAGATTAGATCATTGCCAACTGTTAAGGTTTGAGGAATCTCCAAGACACAGAAGCTTCTGGAAGTATCTTTGCATTGGATGTTTTTGCAAAGACTCAAGTAAGGAAGGACTTAAAAGAATTCCAATTTGAAGGACAGGATTTAGGCACACTCAGGAAGTCTGCACTGGAGACCCAGCTAGGTACTGAGTGAGTGGATTCCAGCCATGTTCACCCTTGTAGACCAAAGCAAAAAGTCCAATGAGGTGTCATGAACTGGCTGCATCTCAGGATGGTATGCAAATCCATTGAGGCTGCTAAGAAAGGACAACCTGGAAAACACCAAGTGACCCTCTACGGAGATACAACTCTAGGCAGGGTGAAAGGAAGAATGTTGCCTAAGGTCTTGAGCTGCTCTTCCATTGTGTTAGTTACCTGTCAGTATGGTTCTGAGAATGTAGACAGTCAAAGGGGAAAAACAACTCTGCACATCAGAAAACACAGCTTCTTAAGTGTGGTGGAGTTAACTATAACGGCACAGAGAGGTACCAGCTTGGTAAACAGACTTGGTGGCAATGATCTCTCCAGAGAATGCTGAGAATGAAATTTCCCTTTCCACCTCCCCACATGCAACACACTGCCCCTACTCCAGTCTGGTACTTGGCTTATAGGAATATATTTACTTATCTTGTCTCTATTCCAAAGTACCTGGTAGGATCATTTAAGAGACGATAGGGTTTGGGGTTTTCTTTTCGGGGGGGGGGGGGGCAGGTGTCACTGTTTCAGACATGTTTCAGCCCAATAGAAAAGACAAGGTGACAGTAATGACTCCATTTTTGATGGCAGGCACAGGAAGCAGAGACTTACGTGGTGCTGACTGGGAGCACAGATCGTAGACTGGAATCAGGAACAGTATAACTTCTGAAGACCCTCCCCTAGTGACTTGACTGCTAGGCCTCCCTCCAGAATTTCACTACCTCCCCAGATAATTCTACTGGCTGGAAAATAAGTTCTTTTTTTTTTCCCCCGTTTTTTTCGAGACAGGGTTTCTCTTTGTAGTTTTGGTGCTTGTCCTGGATCTCGCTTTGTAGACCAGGCTGGCCTCTCGAACTCACAGAGATCTGCCTGGCTCTGCCTCCCAAGTGCTGGGATTAAAGGTGTGTGTCACCACTGTCCAGCAGAAAATAAGTTCTTAAAACATTCCTGAAGGTGCCATTCCAGAGTAAAGCTGTAAGTCATTTGCTGAATTGGGTATAGAATTTGTATAGATAAATTGGAGGACTGGCTTAATGTGCACAGAAGTTTTGCCATGATTGTTAAACTATAAAAGGAATTTTTAGGGGCTGACAGTGTGGCTCTGTGGTAGGGTAAGTACTGACCATTGGATCGCTGTCACCAAGAGGTAATTACTAACTGTTGTTGATTTTATCATAGAATTTGCTCTATGTATGATTCTTGCAGAGTCTGAAGAACAATCAAGATGCATCTTCCTAAGCAAACTTAGTTCCAGGAGGAGGAAGGAGTAGTGTAGAAGACTGACTGAAGCATAACCATGAAAGCAGTGAAAGGAAAGCCAGATCAAAGGAGCCATAAAGACCTTCCTAGGATTGGTAGGTCCAAGGAGAGTGACAGACTTCAAGATGTGAAGGTGAGAAGGGGAGGAAGCAGAGAGCTAGGGAGGCCCACGGAGATCCACAAAGATACCCCCTCAAAAGACTGCTGGCAATGGTCGCGAGACGGCAGGAACTGACCTACTCTGGTGATGGGATGGCCAGACACCCAAATAGTGGTGCCATAAACCCCATCCAAGGACTGAGGAATCTGAAGGCAGACATCCACGGCTGGGCCCCTGGTGGAGCACTGGGAGTCTAATTAGTGAGTAAGAAGAGGATTTATATGAGCGAGAATTGTTGAAGCCAAGGTTGGATAAAGCACCGGGACAAATCACCAAATGAATGGAAGCACAGGATCTATGAACCAAAGGCTGAGGGGCCCCCAACTGGATCAGGCCACCTGAACGGGTGAGACAGTCAGTTGGCTTGATCTGTTTGGGAGGCAGCTGTGCATTGGTGCCAGGTCCTGGGCTCGTTGCATGAGTTGGCTGTTTGAATCCTGGGACTTATGCAGGGACACTTGGCTCGGTCTGGGAGGGGGGAATGGACCTGCCTGGACTGAGTCTACCAGGTCAACCCCGGTCCTCGGGGGAGACCTTGATCTGGAGGAGGTGGGAATGGGGAGTGGGCTGGGGGGAGGGGTGGGCGAGAGGGGGAGAACAGGGGATTCTGTGGCTATTATGTTGAACTGAATGGTGTTGTAAAATAATAATAATAATAATAATAAAAAAAACCAAAAAAAAAAAAAAAAAAAAAAAAGGATACAAACAGTAAAAATTGAAAAAAAAAAACAAAAAAAAAGATGTTAAAGCTTCACACTTGATACTTGGCAAAATGGCTTCATGGGATGATATACCTGGAATGTTGTATGTGCCTGCAACACTTAAAAGTGCTGGACATTGAACTCTTAACTTCACACTATATCACACAATCAAAAAATTCTTGGCAGCCAAGATTGTTGTCCTCAGCCAGAAGATGGCATTCTGGACAGATGTGATGTACATGCCAACCTGATGTGCAGCCTGACCACCAGCCAGAGGGTTGGCTGCTTTTGGGGTGCCTCAGTGGACCTTTATGCACTGGCACTGTCCTGAAAACTTGGACTAGGCTATTTGTTGATTGATTTCTGGCAGCAGTAAGAAAATTGGTCCTGAGATTAGGTGTCTAACATTGAGTGAGCAACTATAAAATTACGAAAATCCGTGCAAAAAAAAAGGTGTTAATTATTCAGCTTGATGCTGGTATACCTGAAGCTGCTTCATTCCAGAACAATTTAGGAGTTTCAGTTGTGACCTGGATCCTGCCACCTATCAGGTTCTTCTGAAGGTATTTGCCATAGAGCAGGAGCCAACGGCTGTCTCTATTCTTTTGAGCCAATTGCATTTCTTCACTTTGGGTTCTAGCTATAAATTGGCAGTGGGAATGGCTTATTTTCAGTGACCTGAGCACAGCAGAGAGCATTTTATGAGAATGTTTAAACAGTATGGAGCCAAGGGCTGAACTATTCTTCCCTGATAAGCTGCCGTTTCTGTTCAGTTATCATTGGGTGTTTGACAATAGGTGTAGTGATGTAATGTACATCCCAGCTAGTTTGCAGGACAGCTGGGCTTGCCCTTCTAAGGTACTGAATTCTCAGTTGGGACCTTCATAGTTTGCCTGCAGAGAATAATAATTCCCACAGGACTGGCCTTAGTCTAGAGAGAGGACTGTGAACACAGGGACCCCATTTGATCTCACAGCAAACCCAGCAAGGAGTGGGGGGAGGGGACACTACAATACTGTTTGCATAGAAGAAAACAAAGGCTCTGAAGGGAAAAGACACTTAACAAATCTCCAGTGGGAGTTTGGAGAACCAGCTAAAGTGGACCCCCAGTTTCCTGGTTTGCAGTCCAGTCCAGAATCATCTTATGCACAGAACTGGAAAAGAAATGGGAAGGGGAATTCAGGATACTTCACCTAATTGTACATTGCCCTATTTCACCCAAGTCACACAACTTGAAAATTTTGATCGATAGCAGATTGCCTTTATAGTATCCATGTTGTGACCCTTCCATAGGTTAAATGTAGTATCTTCTAGAAAACACTTGGCCATGAGTTGAGCTAGGATTATTTATTTTTCTTCCTGTGAGGCCTAAAAGTTCTAAAACTGAGTTAGTGGTTGGAATTCATCATGTGAGACATGATGCTTGCAACCTGCCCCATCATGGGCTAGTAGAATAGGAATCATGAGAGATTCCCTCAGGAAATAAGGAACAGAGGAAGATGCCAGAACTAGAGTCCTGTAAGCAGAGGATTGTCCCTTAGGTTACAGCTTCCTATTATCTGAGAACCACAAATATCTCTACCCCATATAGTTTATCTTAATACGGAGAAGCCAGATACAGCTGTGACAAAAGCACATTCTGAAGAAGCCTGGGGACCCTTCCCCAGGAAAGCAAAGTTTTGAGGGATTCATTGGAAAAATCAGCTCTTCAAGCTTATTGTCAAGTGTCTATCATGTATTCATAGTTTTTCATTCTTCCTCTAAACAGTCATATTAATGAAATCTGATTTCCATTATTTTTATGGCTGAGTCAGGAAAATTAGTTATTGTTTCCACCGTAATAGAGAGTCTCCATGCCATTTTTGGCACCCTGGTTTTCCTGAACAAGAACATTCCTCTGAGTATGGGATGGTTGGGATGCTTGCTGGAACAGGGTCCTTGGTTCACTGGCTCTATTCTGAGCAATGCTCTCCCCGATACCATGTGCATAGTTCCCCAACAAGTGTTAGTGGGAACTTAGGTGATCAGGGGTGAAAGGACTTTCCGCAGCCCCCAAAGGGTGGATTGCCATGTGTTGGGTCACTTTTACTTGCACATGGGGAGGTGGCCTGAGCTTAGCAGAACATCTGATTTTTGTGCAGCCTCAGCTTTTAGTGGAATCCATTAACACCACTCCACCTAGGCTTCTGGACTCTGGTAACATTTCCACCTCACAATACTTTGTGTTCTTGTGTTCATTTGAATGTTATTACCACCACCACCATCACCCACCCACCCCCACCGCCACCACCACATAAGTCTACAAAAACACAAGGTCCAAAGTAAAAGGACTGGAGTTGGCACAGGTCACACAAAGACCAAGTTCTCAGCACTAAGGAGATGTATTTGCCCAAGAGGAACAAGGGGGATAAGAAACAAAGGAGAGCGGAGAAGGGAGCAAGGGAGAGGGGAAAAGTTATTTGCTCCAGAAGGACAAAGGACTGCTTCTAGATAGAGAGGAGATGGACATGGCCCATAGGCAAATGGCAGTTCATAAAGGGAAGGGGAAATCCCATGTCAGGATGAGTTGGTTAATTTTGATTGTATGGGTTTGGTCAGTATAGTGTTTTTATGGCTGGACCTTGGTCAGCCTTAGGAGGAAGAAGTGACCAAATACGGGAATAGAACTTGGTGGCTGACTTTAGGAATGTAATCTAACACTTAAGCAAGGCAGAAGGAATGGAAAAGGGCAAGGCCTGCCAGAGCCCTGTTTGCCATGCTCGGGTCTATTAGAGCCCTTCATTCCCACATTTTTATTATTGGGCCTTTGGGTGTTGAGTACACAGGTGTCATTCTTCTGGTTATTTCCTGCTAACACTGGGGCATCGTTGATGGGGACCCAAGAAAGCTGGGTGGCTGGCCAAGGCCAGGAAGAGCAGGCTGTTTTACTTGTCCAGGCTCTGCAGGACCATCCAAGGCTAGGAAAGTGCAGTGTGTAAGGCTGGACTAGGATGTAGGTTCCAAGGAAAGAGCCGGGGCTGGTGAGTTCCTGCAGCAATCTGCAGTTGACTTGAAAACTATTAGGACAGATAGAGCAGAATCAATGGGAAAGTTAGGGAGTTTGTGGGAAGTTTTTTATATTGGGTGTACATCTGAAACTTTTAGACCCATGGTCCTGGTAGTTGGAGGGGAGTCAGGACAGGGAAAGGGGAAGAGATTCCATCCTCAGGAAGAGGTGGCCAGGCAGGTGGGGAAACAGGCTGTTGGTTGATAGGAGTACTTCTCTGGAGTCCATTTGACCTGTGACTGGTGTATTCAAATTGATTTCCTGAAGCTTATAAGAATTTTTTAAGTTTATAAAAGAGAAAAATTTTATATATGTTAGCATTATCATTGTTTGTAATCTGTAATGAAATTTATACTGTAGAAGGAGCAGTAAATTTATGATTTTTTGAGTCATATTAAAATTTGAGAATCCAAACAATAGCATAGAGAGAAGGAAAGAAATCTGAAACATTTCTCATTTTTATGTACCTTAAATCACTTTCTTATACCTTTATAAATTGAATTTACACATGTTAATTGCCATATTCAACACATGCCTGAAAAGTTTTGAGGACCATTATCTGTTAAGTATGTCTAAACTAAACAAACTTTGCTTGTTTTTAGTTGTTTTAGGCTTAATTTTGAAAACATATAGGAGGCTTAATAAAGCTTATAACTGTAATTAATTACATTAGTACAAGTATAGTTCTGAACACATTAAAGAATATGATCATTTATAAGGTGACTAACGATTAGCTTGTATAGTTTAATTACCTTTAACAGTTTAAGTTAGTAGTTTTTATAAGATTAGGACTTTATATTTTTGTACCTGTTAGGTTTAGCCTTAAAAAATAACAGTTTTTGAACTGAAACTCTGTTAATATCAAAATAAAATTTTAATCATAGATACAGTCCATTAGGGAAACTGGGAAATTTTCTGATCATTTTATAATGTATCACTATAGAATATCACAGTTTTATATGACTTAGTTTATCTAATAATTAGCTAAAGTATAGACAAATATTACTGTGAACCTGAGTAGACCTTAGGAATTTATAAACCTTATTTATCAAATGTACTTTATCAAACATATGTTCTTAGTTATCAAAGATTTTTTAGAAGCCTGGTTGTTAAACACTTAGCAAAGATATAAGTAGGTGTAAATCTCTAAGTCAGCTTTTGTTAATCTGAGTAGACCTCTATTACCTTAAAATTTCATGACCATATATAATATATTCTAAACCAGGGTTGAATCATATATATATATATATATATATATATATATATATATATATATATTATGTTCTAGTAAATATAATCTTAAATTTTTATCACCATACAAAAATCCATACCAATCCAAAATATTTTGGAGACTTGTTTTTTCCTTAGTCTAATACAATACAATATTAAACAGAGAGTTCAGTAGGACTGAGAAGTTTTATAATTGTTGCTTTATGCCATGTGCTCACCTTAACGTGGTGAAGTCACATGGCATGTACTCTTTAACCTTAGTAAAGATGGCTGCCAAGCATGTGGTTGCTTCCATCTTAATGATGTCATCAGCCAAGATGGAGGAGAGTCATATGATTACTATTTAAAAGAACTATTTTCTTAAACAAGAGTTGAATCTGAGTAACATATACATTATATTTTAGACAAGAGTTAAATCACATATATACACTTGTGTAGATTTTTAGTTTTAGGCCTTCAGTTATAACTTTAATGTCAAATTTTGTTACAGATATTATAAATATTAAACCATACCCAATGAACTTACAACTCTTGGGACAGAGTATACACATGATCTTAAGAGATTTTTTTTGAGAGCAGAGTGTAGAGAAATCAGAGGTGAAAAGATTTTTAAGAGTGGGAAGTAGAACCTTAGAGATGAGATTTTTAGAAGTGTAGAGCAGAGCAAGTTTAGATACAAGAGATTTGGGGATCTTTTGTTTGTGCAGTGGCAGAAGTTGCTACGGATTGTGAGAATTTGGAAATCAAGTGCATCAGTTTTTGGCCATTGATCTGTCCTGAAGCTAAGCTGTTTGAGTCTGAGGAAGAGAGGGTGAAACAACAAAATTCTGCTGGAAGGAATTACTATTAACTCTACAAGGGAGCTGAGTAGCGGGAGAGTGCAGAGGAAAGGGGAGCCAGGAAGTATCTTTAGAAAGTTGCCCTCATGGTAGGCAGGCACCCCAAGGCCATAGTGGGCTCCAGACGCAGAGAGACGTTTATGGCATAGAGTCAAGGGGATGAATGGTTAAGGAACAAGGAGGAATAAGCAGGAACTCCACCTAAGGAGGTGTGTAGAGGATCTGGGGGACTTCCAGGAGGGAGCTGAGAGATCGGAGGGACAAGGTCTCAAGAGGTCGAGGACTTTAGGAAGCTGTAGGACTTAGCAGGCAGCTCCTCGGGAGAGGCAGCAAGGAAAAGGTCACAGTGGTCCCCATGGGCGTAAGGAAGCTGTGGAGTGGACCTGCAGGTCCTGGGGGAGGGGAGACAGATACCGAGAGCAGGGGAAAGGGAAACCGAGTGTCCAGGTGGGTGTCTTGGGTTACTAGTTGCAGGGAAGAGAGAAAGGAAAGATTCTTTTTTCTTTCCCTGAGCTCAAGGCAGACCAAGCTGGCCCGGACCATGCACAGTCGGCAGACTAGGAGTGGCTTGGCAGCTGCAGTGCTCCCAGCAGCACCAGGGTGCAAGCATGGCAGCCTTGCATGCAGACAGCTGGGTCAACTGGCCAAGGGAGGTGGGCACAGAGTGCTAGGCACTCAGTCGGTGCTCCTGAAGCACCCGCAGGTTTAAACAGGACATGGAATGGAGGAAAGACTTACAACAGAGTGTAGAAAGTTCAGAGTACAAGAGGCACACAGAGATGTTGGAGCAGAGAAAAGGAAAAACTGAGACATAAAGGGATCTCCCTTTCCATTGTTCAGGTGCCGGGGCCAGTTTTGGGTGCTAAAAGTAACCAGTAATGTTAGGTGTGAACTGTCCATGTGGAGGGAGCAGTTACCACCGATAATGGGCGGTAATCTGAGGTCAAGAGACAGGAGTCTCCCCATGCATCTCAAGAGGCCAATAAGGAGGTCTCTAGAAAGGAGGGCTCATCACCCAGGCTCTACAAGAGACACAATTGTCCAAGGAGAAATCCAGGGTCTGCTGACAGGATTTTCAGAGAGGGGGCTCTAGATTCCAGCAGTACAACCACTAAAAGTGAAAGGGGAATCTCCCAACCAAACCAGACTGAATGAAATGTACTTATTAGAAGTGTAGGATGTAGGGGTGTAGGGGGAAACTCATTAATTAGCGGCTGTTGAATGAAAAAGGCAGTCACTTGATGGTCTGGAATGTGTGAGTACTAGTGTGTGTGTGTGTGTCCATCCATCCTGTAGACTGATCCAAGTCACCAGACCAATGAAAGGACCAGAGTCAGCACAGGACACACCAAGACCAAGTTCTCAGCACAAAGGAGATTTGCCCTAGAGGGACAAAGATGGGATAGGTAACAAGGGAGAGAGGAGGTGTCTTAGGGTTTCTTTTGCTATGAAGAAACACCATTACCATGGCAACTCATAAAGAAAACACTTAATTGGGGTGACTTACATATTCAAAGGTTCAGTCCATTATCATCATGGTGGGGAGCATGGCAGCATGCAGGCACACACGGTGCTGGCTACATCTTGATATACAGGCTACAGGAAGTGAACTTTGACACTGAGAGTAGCTTGAACATAGAACTCAAAGCCCACCCCCCACAGTGACATACTTCCTTCAACAAGGCCACGCCTCCTAATAGTGCCACTCCCTTTGGGGGCCATTTTCTTTCAAACCATCACAGGAGGAAAGTGTTGTGGGATATTCATTTATAATATTTATAATATTTGTTTATGCTGTGGAACATTTGTTTAATGATGCAAAGATGTGTTGTAATCTTTTATGTTGCATTTGTTTAACTCTGTGAAGCTATGTTACTTTGCTTATCTAAAACACCTAATTGGTCTAATGAAGAGCTGAACATCCAATAGCTAGAATGGAGAAAGGATAGGCATGGTAGGCAGGCAGAGAAAATAAATAGGAGGAGAAATCTGGGAAGAGAAGATCAAGGAGTAAGAAAAGGAGGAGAGGAGGACTCCAGGGGCCAGCCACCCAGCCACACAGCAAGCCATGGAGTAAGAAGTAAAGAAAGGTATATAGGAAGGTAAAGGCCCAGAGGCAAAAGATAGATGGGATAATTTAAGAAAAGCTGGTTGGAAATAAGCCCAGCTAAGGCCAGGAATTCATAAGAAAGAGTAATCCTCTGTGTGATTTATTTGGGAGCTTAGTGGCGGGCCCCCCAAAGAGCCAAAGAGTAAAAAGAACCAACAAACAGGAAAGGGGCAAGGGAGATGGAGAAGAGATATTTACCCTGGAGGGACAAAGGACCGCCTCTGAATAGAGAGGAGACAGATGTGGCCCACAGGCAAATGGCAGTTTATAAAGAGAATATTACCCCAGAGGGGCAAACAGGATGGGTGGGGGCTGCAAAAGCATACATCAAGCAGAAGCAGTAGCAAGCAAGCGTTCTTTTTAGGAGTAGGCTTTTGTGGAGAAAAAAGGGGAGTCTATGCGAGAGTGAGTTGGTAAATCCTGATTGGACATATTACCCATATAATGAATTTTGATAGCTGAACCTTGGTGTTTAGTCTCAAGAAAAGTCAGTGGCCAAATAAGGGAATAGACCTTGGTAGCTAGCTTTAGGAATGTAATCTAACAGTTTATCAAGGAAGAGGGAATTGGGGAGGGCAAGACCTGCCAAAGCCATGTTTGCCATGCTCAGGCCTACTAGAGCCCTTCCCAGAGGACATTGTTATTGTACCTTATTATGTCCTATTAAATGAGTAAAACTAATATAAGCTCATAACCCATCGCAGACCTGCAGAGGAAAATATGATAAGGCAAATTTATTGCTTCAGTTTCTGGAGAGTTCTTTAATTTTTTAAAGTCCTGTTTTAAGTGTAAGTGTTTTGTTGCATCTTTTACCTCAGGCATCTACCCTTTGCCAGAAGTGAAAAGTTCCATGGCATTAAATTTTCTGTATAATTGGTATATACTCCTTGAAGAACCAAATCTTAAACGTAGGGGGGAAAATGTCCAATTATACTGAACTGTCCTCTGCCTTTAATTTCCTTTAAAAGACCTTAGAAATGTCCCTTTGGCAGAAAGTCAAAATAACAATTATCTGATTTTGTGCTGTGTGCCTGTGCTGTTGTTACTATTTTCAGTAGTAGTAAGAGGCACTAACTTACCATGGTGCCCATCAACTGAGGATGCTTTAGTCCCATCTTTTAAATCTCAGTTCTAATCCTGTGAAGTGAAGAAATAGGGTCCCAAACTGCTTTGAAATCTCTAGACCCATAAGTATT
This sequence comes from Peromyscus maniculatus bairdii, assembly GCF_049852395.1. Taxonomy (NCBI): domain Eukaryota; kingdom Metazoa; phylum Chordata; class Mammalia; order Rodentia; family Cricetidae; genus Peromyscus; species Peromyscus maniculatus. The sequence continues at coordinate 166,265,408 of NC_134852.1, read as the reverse complement.
TAGAGGTACAGAGTGCTTTAGATGGCACATACCTGTAATCAGCACTTGGAGGCTGAGGTAGGGAGCTCAGGAGTTCTGATCCCATGTCAGCTAACCGTGAGTTGGAAGCCAGGGTGTGCTACATGAGATACCCTGTCTCTCTCAAACAAAACAAAACAGAAACAGGAAGACAATATGCAGCATCTGGCATTGCCTCCCAGGCAGCAGCTCTCTGCAGGCAAGCACATGCCTGCTACAGACAGGACATCCAAGTACTCATGCAAAGCAAGGTGCTATGCACTGACTATAGAAACCTACAGCTCCAGAGCTGGTCACTTTTGTCCCCAACCGTGAAAAGCTTCCAGTTACCCTTCAATATTTAATTTGGAATTGAAGAGAAAGGATTTTATGTAGCAGTACTTTCTCATTGGGACCACCAGCCCACCAATAATAAGTCGGAGACTTATTAATTATGAAAGCTTGGCCGTAGCTTAGACTTGTTCCTAATTAGTTCTCATAACTTAAATTAACCCATATTTTTTAATCTGCATTCTTTTATGTGACTCGTTACCTCATTTCCGTACTGACCTTCCTGCTTCCTCCACCTCTGGCTGGCGATTCCTCCTTTCTTCTTCCCAGAGTTCTCCCTCTGCCCAGAAGTCCCATCTATACTCTCCTACCTAGCTATTGGACTATCAGCTTTTTATTACACCAATCACAGCAATACATCTTCACACACTGTACAAATATCCCACAACAATTTTAGACTATTTTGCTGAGGAGGTACCAAATTTACAGAGGTTAAGTGCTTGATCAAGAGAAAATAATGGAAGTTTGCTGTTGTTGGAGGGCTTCTCTCCTGATTCCACCAAACCCCACAGTCCCACAATCCACAATCCACATATAAAATAATCACTCAGACGCTTATATTACTTATAAACTGTATGGCTGTGGCAGACTTCTTGCTAACTGTTCTTTTATATTAAATTAACCCATTTTTATAAATCTATACCTTGCCACGTCGCTTGTGGCTTACTGGCGTCTTTACATGCTGCTTGTCCTGGTGGTGGCTGCAGTGTCTCTCCCCCCTTCTTCTTGTTTCCCCAATTCTCCTGTCTCCTTGTCCCGCCTTATACTTCCTGTCTGGTCACTGGCCATCAGTGTTTTATTTATACAGATCGATATCCACAGCAGTTTGCCTGTATAAGACTGATTAGCATCTCTGCTTTAGTCTGTGTGTGCTCTTGCAGGTCTCAGTGACCAACGAGACTGCTAGAATATTTCTTAAAAAAACAAAAAAAGTGACGTCTGGGTTTTAGCAGGTACTATCTTCACTTTCAGAGGTTTAGGGACCTATACCAAAAACCAAAGCATGTGACTAAGCCTATATCTAGGCATGTAGTATTGTTAAAAGACACTTTCATAATGATGAAAATATTAAAAAATTCATGACATCAAAAATATCAAATTTTCAGGTAGGAAATGTGTTTTTTTGTTTTTTTGTCCAAATTCGAAATTGTGGTAGCTTTTCTTTTAAAACTTTGTACTAGTCTTTTGACAAGTAGTATGTTTTGTTCTGGTATGGTTGGGTTTTTTTGGTATTGTTGCTACATACAATAATCATATTCAAGAGATGGGACACCCAGGAAGCTTCTCTGTGACTTTTTGTGGGTTTTGGCTCATGAGCTCATGGAGACACCACCATGGCAATTAAGAGAATTGTTCGTAGCCATTTTAAAATATCACTGAGACAGCAGGTGCCCCACTTTCAAAGGACTGGTGGCCATCAGGTCTAAGGACACAGCTGTTTGCAGACCTGAGAGCCCCTCTTCTGATACCCAAAGGTGTTTTCCCCTGTGATTCAAGTTTGGGCACACTCAGGGCTTAGCGTGACACACACACCTGTGTTAAAGAAAGCCATCTCATTCTCTCTGCCTCCAAGAAAGGAACTCATTGGCAGTACAGAGATAGGACTTGGCAGTTTTAGTTAAGATGTCATCACAGAACTGACTCAACTCAGTTACTGTCTGAATTGCTGTCCTGTGAAGACAGCAAGGCTGGTGCAAGATATAGCCTATTTAGACAAATGCAGAATTGGCTCCCAAGAGAACTGGGCATCATCTTTTAGGAACATTGCAGACCAACAATCCCATTCCTCAGCGGTCCCTGGAAAATCTTCCCTGAAATAAATTTGCCAAATCTAGGAAGGTGTCACCTGAGCTCTCACTCCATGACAAAGGAATCAACTCAGTGAGTGACTCTACTGCTTTTCCTCAAAAGGGTGGGACAGGAAGTGAAATCTGGAGTTTTTCAGTGGTTATAAAAAAAAAAGCTTTAAAATGTCAGTTGTGTTCTGCCTGGTCTACAGAGCCAGTTCCAGGACAGCCACAGCTACACAGAGAAACTCTCTCTTGAAAAGAAAAGGGGGGGCGGGGGGGCTGGAGAGATGGCTCAGTGGTTAAGAGCAGAGATTGTTCTTCCAGAGGACCCGGGTTTAATTCTCAGCACCCACATGGCAGCTCACAACTGTCTGTAACTCCAGTTCCAAGGGACCTGACACCCATGGCAAAACACCAATGCACATATAAGAAAAAAGAAAAAAACAGTTGATTGTGTTCTGATCAAATTATTTAATGACATATTTAAGAACTAGTGGATATTATAGCTTTGAAGAATTCCCTAAAAACAACTTTAGAACATTTCTAAAAATCAGAAATAGGCATAATTATTAATTCAATCTCTAATTTATTCTTGTAGGAGGGCATAGCAACCAAGCCAAAAACAAAACAGATTTTGCAAATCAGTTGGAAAATGCGCCAGTGGAGAATTGGGCAAAGGATGCAAAGGGGAATGAGGTGAGAATTTCTTTCAGAATTCGTAACGAAACACAAATTCAAGGAAGTATTGTTCCACCTACAAATCAGGGAGAAAATGTTTTTACTGTTAAAAGGAATGAGTACTAGACATTCCTAAGTACTATGAATGAGAATTAAAATGAGTAAAACTCTGAACAACTTCTGGGAGGGTGTTTCCATCCCAAGAATGTACATTTGATGCAACAATGTGGCTTCTCTTTGTCTTGATGTATTTGAGATTATATGCAGTCAAAGGAGATTTTTTGTTTGTTTGTTTGTTTGTTTGTTTGTTTGTTTGGTTTGGTTTTCTCTGCTTTTTGAGATTGGGTCTATTTGAGTCAGGTTTATGCAGCCCTGGATAACCTGGAACTCCCTGTGTAGAGCAGGATGGCTTTGAGCTCATAAGAGTTCCTCCTACCTCTTCATCTGGAATGCTGAGACTAAAGGTTTGTGTTATCACACCCATCAAAGATTTTTAGAAAAAAAAAAATTTGATTTAAAAAAATTGAAATTTAGCTATAAATAACAACAATTAACTGGCTGGCATTATAGAGTTTTGAAGAACTGAACTACAAGAGTGCAGGGATATAAGTTCTGACTCAGGAACACTTGAAATGGGGCTTGAATATGACTAATCTTATTTATCTCATTTTTCTTATCTACTGCTCTCTCAGAATTCTTTCATTAAGACAGATTGGCTAATCCTCCTGGTGGGAAATATTGGTTTAGTGGACAGTATCAGCAAAAGAGAGGCTGACTCACAAATTCTTTCAGCTCTAGTTGAAAACAACTCCATAAAAACATTAAGGAGGGGAGGTTGGATTAGACAGTGACTCTTTAGGTCAAATACATTCTCCAAAAAGTTATTGGATCATATGCTTAAACCCAGATTCAAATGTTAATGATGTTTAGAGAACCAGGCTTTGTGGTGACATATTGTGTCCCCAAAAGTATTATGCACACCAATAAAGCTTATCTGAAGGTCAGAGGAAAAAGCCAGCCACTATATTAAACATAGAAGTCAGGCAATGGTAGCACACGCCTTTAATCCTAGCATTCAGGAGGCAGAGATCCACCTGGATCTCTGTGAGTTCAAGGCCACACTAGGGAACAGAGCCAGGCATGGTGACATATGCCTTTAATCCCAGCACTAACCATGGAGGTCTAGAGGTCTGTACAGACAGACAGGAAGTGATATAGCTGGGTGGACAGAGGAAGTGAGATTGTAGGACAGAAAGGCATATAGGCAGGGGTATACAGGAAGTAGGTCTCTTTGAAGACTGAGGGCTGGTAAAGTGAGGTTGACTGTGGCTTTTCCTATTCCTCCGATCTCTCAGGTTTTAACCCCAATATCTGGCTCCAGGCTTTTTATTTATAAGATCATTTAGCAATTTATCTTACTTCTTGCCACAGACCTTAAATCCCAGCTACTCTGAAGAATGGAAGCAGGAAGACCCAGTCATAAGTTCAAGGCCTATCTGGGCTAGAGAGTAAGTTCAAGATCAGTCTGAACAATTGAGTGAGATCCTGTCTAAAAATAAAAGTGAAAAGAAGTTGAGACTATATCTCAGTGACAGAACATTTACCTAGCATTTGTGGGGTTTTAGGTTCAATCCCCAGCACCAATAATAAATAAATAATATAAATATCTTTGGAAGTAGGGCCTGCCTTAGAAAAGTAATTAGGATTTGGTTGAAGTCATAAGGGTAAGATCCCCATAATGGTTTCAGTGGCTTTATAAGAGAAAAGGAGATTTGGGTTAGCAGCTGGCTTTATCTTGCCATGAGATGCCCTCTCCTGTGTTATACTACAGAAGAAGGCTCTCCTCAAATGCCTTTTGATTTCCCAGGCCTAGGTCCCCAATAGCAGTAAACCTGGATTCTTTATAAATTACCGCATCTTTGCTGTGGCAAAATAGATGCACTAAGGCAGCCATCAGTGGACGGTAAGTGTGCTATGGTGGTGATGGTCCAGTCTTGGCTCAGGTGTACACTTCAAATGAACTGAGAGTGGCCTGTGTGATGAGGAAAACATAGGAGTCCTGCAGACAAGCAAGAAGAGAGGGTTATTGTCAAACATTTTACCCTGCCCCCCAACCATTTAGCCAATTGCTAAATGAAGCTTGTATCTAAAATGTAGACATAATAGGAGATAAGAAACGTGGGATGGACAACAGATATCCCTGGGTGATGGGAAGTACTGCCATAAGAAAGGGACTTGGTAGGTGTGTCCCTGACGCTATGTCAAGGTACTTTCCTGGGTAGACTTAACCTACACGAGAATGGAAGGGAGTTGCTATTATTTTTCACCTCCCGAATGTGCCCGTTAGTATATGGTCACTTAAATAAACACACATGCTTGTGGTGTGTGTGTGTGTGTGTGTGTGTGTGTGTGTGTTCTCGCTGACTTCTGATTTCAACTCTTTAAGACTTAGGAGAACCTGTGTACATATTGGGGAATGAACGACCAAGCAGAGTTTAAATATCTCACAGGCAAGTAGCATACTGAGTAGCAAGCCAGCTGTCAAGCCCTGCCTTCAAAACACTGCTTCCTCTGCATCACTGAGCACTTCTTAAAAGTTTCGTCCCCAGATGTATGGAGGGTACGGCCGTCTCTGACTTAGCTAGCGTTTCCTATAACATTCTTTTGGCATTTATAAAGCTTGAGCTTGTGTAGCTTCTCTCTAATCCCACGTAAATGGTGTACCATTATATTTGCATATGTATAAAACCACTCAAAATCATCTGTAACTAAATCTATGTCAGACAGTGTGGAGCCTCTACCTAATACAGTTTCAGCTCCCTGGGGAGCTGGCTCTTCGTAAAGGAGGGGCAAGTTTCTCCTTCAGTGTGGGGTCTTTGCTCACCCATTCATTATAGAGTTATGACAATGTTCCCAGCCACCACTGCTCTGTTCATTGTTTTACTGAGCGGGTAGTATGTGCTAGGACTCTGTTTGATGCCAACAACCTTCTAAAAGGCCTGAGAAACCACTCATTCCTATACCAAGCTCACATGTAGTCCCCTCCTCCCCAGGGCCTAGCTGTCAAGTCAGCGCAGAAACACGCGAGTAGTGCCTTTTTGAAATCTATCTCTGCAGAGTTCATCTGCTCTGAAGTCATCTGCTGATGAGCATAGCATGGAAGAGAGAGTCAGGAGCTTTGTAAAATTCAAGCTCTGTTACATCTGCTTCATCCCTCTGATCTACCCGGCCTGTCACTCTGTTTTAGAAGGAAATTAGATGTTCTGACAGGCCTGTTCTTCTCAAAGCAATGTTGATTATTACCTGGTATTCTGTGATCCTATGGGTGTTTGCAAATTGATTTTTTTTTTTTGATGATTTGTTCTAGTACTTTCCAGGTATGAAAATAGACTGACTGCCCTGTGATTTTCAGGGCAGTCCCTTTCTCAGCTTCAAATATAGATTGCTCTAGTTTTTTACCAGTTTTTAGTATATTCACTGTTCCCTGTCCAATCTCTCAAATTGCCTGTGAAAGACATTGTTAGCCTTGCTTTGATTACCTAAGGACAAACACTAAAAGGAAACAATGGTTGAAAATTTACAGTTCATTTAAAAAGGGAAAACATGATAACAGAAACTGTGATTTATGGCATCTTACTAGCCTGCAGAGTCCTGCGAGCAGCAACAGAGCCTGTCACTCACAGCAGAAGGGCTGGCCTTAAACAAGGGCTGTAATGTGTAAGACGGCCTTGCCACATAGCAGAGCTTCTTTATAAAAATAGCAAGATACTTAGCTGTTTGAAGATACTTTTTCAACCATTTCTGACCTTCGGCAAGCTTGCTTTGTCTGAGATCTCTTTTCACAGATTATAGTATAATATACACTTCTGAGATGTAAATCAACACCTCCCGATGAGAATAATTGAAGGCAAGCGTGGACCCATTTCCCCTCCCATTAAGACAAGCACAACACTGAATTAGGGACAGAGTGACATAATTAATAAGAAAATGGGGTCAGCAAACAACTTCGCCATCCATTTTGTGGAAAATAGAAAGATGACAAGCGGAGAGGTTGCACAAGACGTACTTGGTGAAAAGCAGTGGGCAGCTGTGAGCACTTCCCCGGAAGAGCTCCAATGGAGCGGGCTTCTTTCTCTTCCTTGGCACCGTTGTAGGCTCCTTCGTACACTTAGCTTCAGAGTCTAAAAGGAATAGTTCAGTCAAGAGAGCTTTGCAGCTCCCAGGCAGACAGAACCATTTCTGAATTGCAGAAGCACTTAATTCTTTCTCACTTTAGGTGTGAAAGCCACTTGGGCGACAGCCCAGGCAGGGTATTGCAGACTAGGAGTGAAAAAACTCTTGGCCTCTGAAAAGAAACAGTAGGGGGGAAAATATTCAGTTACCATTTACTAAGAGACCAAGAAAAAAAAAAATACTGCATTTAGAAAAACTTGCTTCTGGCAACCGTGCTTAAGACTCTCAAATTTGGAAGTTAAACATGGGGAAATGTTCTAAACGGATTGCAGCTTATTTGTCTATCACTCTCTTTCTGAAGTGGCAATCTGGGTGACTGGAAAGTACGAACACATCTCTATTCTGGTACAGCTTGCAGAGAGCTGCAAGTTACAGAACGGAGTGGGTCTGTTGGGCTGCTGCTTATAAATAGAAGGAACTTGGTTCATGCCACAGAGGGGGAGCGTCTGTTTGATTGTTTTGCATGTGTGTGAGGGCAGCTAGTGTGTATTTGATGGGACAGATTGGCTGCTGGGAGCCAGGCAGTAGTGACAGAAGGAAAAAAGGCCCAGTGAATAGCCACTCTCCAATGTTCTCTGAGGACGAGTTAGGATGTTTCCAGAGGCTTCTAGAAATCCTCATGGCTGCCTCACACAAGTGTCTCTGGGTTCTGTGGGGGAGGGGGAGGTTCCATAATGTCACATCGCCCCGAGAGCGGCCCGTAGCTAGTTTGCAGCAGTGGTTGTCATTTTCCAAGACGACAGGCCGGCAGCAAGTTCGAGAGGATAATAGTATAGATACACAGTGTGAAGGGATGATCACATTCCGGTAGGAAGATAACTTGAGAAGAGAAAACAATGCAGTCATTATGGAAAGCAGTACACAGGTTCTGCCCAATAGGAAAAGTAAAATGGCTGGATGAGCAGATCGGTCATCCCACTACTACATCTGTACCCAGACGAAATGAAGTCAGTGTCAAAGAAATATTTGCACTATTTACAAAGGTCAAGACAGGAAATTGACCTAAATAGCCATCAGTAGATGAATGGTAAAGAAAATCCAATAATATGAACAATAGAAGACTAATTAACTCTCTGGGTGGTGGTGGTGGTGGTGGTGGTGGTGGTGGTGGTGGTGGTGGTGCACACCTTTAATCTCAGTACTTGGGAGGCAGAGGCAGCGGATCTCTATGAGTTCAAGGCCAGCCTGGTCTACAAAGTGAGTTCCAGGACAGCCAAGGTTACAAAGAAACCCTGTCTTGAAAAACCAAGGTGAAAAAAAAGAGAGAGAGAGAGAATAAAATGAATAAAGCATTTGCTGAGTAGGTCACTGCATCTATCAACCTCTCACTGAATCCCTACGGTGGCACGATTACTGTCATACACAATGTACCACCTTGGCTTGTGTAGGTCCACTGGGCTGTCACCTAACTATATGGCTCTCAGAACACACTCTGACTATGAAGCCATATTTGACTTTATGTAATTAGTGTTAGCAGGGAAAAACAAAGGTTTAGGAAAGCAAAGAGACTGTCACAAATCCCTTTGTATTATCTGTCTCCCCAGCTTCACTGCTCAGGTTAGTGGCTTTATCTTCACCTCCTATGAGGAAAGGTGCCCTTTGAGTTGCTGCAGGATCCTTATTGTGGAGGAAGGCCAATGAGCCTGAAAGGACCAGTCAGGTGCCATAACAGGCTGCTCAGTCTTCTTTCAGAGATCAGGCCTCAATTTCAGTCTCCTGAGACTTGAGCAAGCAGTTTCTGGGAGAGCAATGAACAAAAGACATAGTCCTTGCAGTAGCTCCCTTTCTGCAAATACTCTGACTGCTCAAGGTTCAGCCAATTGTTTACTCTCTGGACCCCTCACCAACTTAGAGCTATGTGCATGGGTCAATGTGAAAGCCTGGGCCACTGAATCGGCCCCCACAGTCAGAATGTGCTAGGCCAGCCAGCCTCCATGGCAGCTCAAGGACAACGCCTAGGACTTGTCTAGACCTGCCCCCAAATGAATAATTGTAACCCCCAACTAACCCTAGCCAGTTAAAAGTTACTAACATGATTGCCACTCGTATAAACCAATCCTGAGTCTATTCCTATGTAGTCTGTAGACCCCAAGCCTCCCTTGCTTTAAAAACCCATTGCTACTCAGGGTCTCTCGTGCTCTGCTGCTGCGTCAGAGAGATGGAGACCCAAGTTAACTGGAAATAAAAAGACTCTTTGCTTTTGCATAGGATTTGGTCTCTTGATGGTCTTGGGGGACTCTGGGTCTGACAAGCCTTTGCAGGTAGCTTAGATGCTGCTCATGGTAGAGGGAACAGCAGTGGCTGGCCATCTCAGGCAGCTCTCTGGAGGCCATATAAGGCAACAGGCCTGCTTTACAGTGAAATTACTAGCCATTTGTCAGCCTCCTGTGAGCTCTTCAGTCTGCAGGAGCACAACATCCTTCTGCATTCCTCCAAGGGTTTGTTGTCATGCACCTTTGCCCTGGACCCTTGAAGGTCAAGAGCGTGTGCTATTCCTCAGACTACTGCAATGGAGTGTGTTTCCTGCTTTCTCCTTTCCAGTTCAACTCAGAGTGACATACCAGAGTTTATCCTATGCTTAGTGTTTAGAAAAACCAGAAACTTCTCGATGGGTTAGTGTTTCAGGACCATCACCGGAGAGATGTTTTGAAACTGATGAAATTAGTAACAGTCAATGATTTCTAGCCTTCCATCAGGTTTTTGTTTCTTCCTCAATAACTTACTTTAAAAAGAAAGTGTCCTGTTGGATTATAAAATTGCTGTACACAGTCTTTCAGGATCTTAGCTCAACTTGGTTGAACACACGCAGATTCTCCATCCTTCAAGTTCGATCAAGACAGGGCCATGGGACTAAGGAAGCTTTCACCAGGTTGTGGTAGCCAGCAAATGAATAAGCAAAAGAGTGAAAATGGCGATAAGGTTTGTAAACTAATTCAAAGGAGACTTTCATCTGCTTGATGGAGTCTGTATATGTTAGAAATGTCTTTGTTATAGTTGATGGAGACAGCAGATGGTTAATATTTGGTTTTAATGATCTATTTGCCCTCCTCCTGTGCAAATGATCAACTGTAAATGTGATGTTTGCTGTCTCACTATCCTATACCTGCATTATCCGACTCATTAGTAGAGATGTTATAGGAATGTAAAAACAGGAGGGACTATAAAGAAGAAAATGACCTGATTTGCTGCAGAACAAACAAACAAGCAAGCAGAAGGGAGTCCGTGTGTGCAGCAGTGTGTGTGTGTGTGTCTGTGTGTATGTGTGTGTGTGTGTGTAACTCTATGTATATATGTATGAGGATTTCTTATAAACACACACACACACACACACACACACACATATATATATTTAATATCGTGGAAGTTGTCTGCATGCAGGTCAACTCTAGTTTTTCATGATCATTTTGGTGCTTAGAGATCTTTCGACAGATTGTTAATATCAGAAGTTCTCATTTTTTGGCCTGCGGAAAGTAGCCTCAGTTCTTTCTCATCTATCTATTCTCTTCCACCCAATCTCCTTCCTTCTCTCTGTTTTCCCTGCTTCCTCTCAGCCTAAGCAAAGACCAAGTGAGTTTGGATTCTCTAACCTCTCGAACCTCATACCTTAGGGAGCGCTACTTACCACAGACACCAAGAGGGACTGACTGAAGACTATGTGGCATCCTGTGACTTGAGATGCAGTGATCAATGCTGGGACAGTAACCCTAATCCACAGCCCCCGTAACGAACACCATGCTGAGTCCTGAGAACTACTTCTCAGTCCTCACCTTTTACTCAAATGTCTTGAAGATTTAGGAACTGCACTCGGGCTGCTGCATCAGAGATGTACCCACTTGGGAGTGCTTGAAGATTTGAATGGCAGAAGTGCTTAGGTAAGCGAAAAAAATCATTTTGCTCTGATAGTATGGATGCACGAGAGTCTTGTGAGATCCACTATTCCCAGTTATGCTAAGCCTCTGTTTTCTTATTTATGTTTGTGGCTGCATAGGTATTTACAAGTCACCTACCATTTGGAACACGGCTGCATGGAATCTGAGGAACATTCTCCATTATTGAATAATCTAAATTCTCCCACATCTGATATGAGAAGCTGCAGCTTTTGGTATACAGATCTAGATATTTTTTGTGAAATGGGTGGAACTGTCTGTTTTGAATTTACATGGAGATAAAAACAGTATGCATTTCATCAGTGGTAAATTTCATCTAGTATGTGCAATCCCGACACAATGTTTGAACATGGTATGTAAGAGAATTTTATTGACAGGACTAGTTGGTACTGCATCAACAAACTAAGTTCTCTCAAAATAAAAATTAGATATATATAAAAAACTCCACAACAGTGATATTTAGAGAAAAATGCCTATTTTGGCATTGCTATCAATTGAGTATAAAATATGTGAAAGTGTTGATTGCAACATAATTAGTGTTGCTGAAACAAAGGCAAGAAAATTAAATTTTATGGGCTATATTTGTAAATGAATAAGAATTATTTTACAGCTCGCAGTTGTCACTGGCCAATCAGGCAGACAAGCAGACATGTACAATATAATTAAGCCAAGTCGTTTTGGAGAGGTAGATGAATATCAGTCAAGCAAAACTATAGCACAAAGCACAGTTTTTTTATTTTATCATCTTGAAATCGCATGCTGTGTGAGGAAGGGGATAGATGGCTGTTACTTATGGCTTCTCAGCTCGTTTTTATTTTGTTATCATTTATTTTAACGTGAACATACATTTTTACTTTTCTTCACTTTGCTCCCTTCCCTTACTTTCTTGTTCCTCTGCTATATGGATTATTTTTCCTGTTCTCCCTTCTTTCTTCTTTGTCCTTACATCAAGTGCTTAAAAGTGTACTATTTTTTTATTTTTAAAAATTAAATCAAATGCATCTCCGAGCCTTCACCTTGCTCTCACAGAGCAAGAGATTTCATTCATTGTCACTGTGAGAATGGAGTCCTCTTCTTTTTCGGGGGGCCACATAAGAATCAGAAAGCTTAAACTGAAATCAGGAGCTGGTCCTGAATCCCTGTGTTTCAAACTTCAGCGCCAAGCAGTCCTGTGGCTTGTAAGGCTGGGGATTCTCAGTCAGTGCTGCTATTGGGAGCTTGGGACTGAAGTCCACTCACCCAGATGTGGCATTCATATCCCTCTGAGGTGCTGCCCCCTTCCAAGTGGGAGAGTTCCTGAGGGTTGCAGCAAGCTGGCTACACCCAACCCCTACCCAGTTCTGGGACAGTTTCTGCGTTTTGGAGTTTCCTGCAATGTCCCCTCCCATTTCACCCCCCCCCCCCCCGGGGCTTCATCCTTCAGAAATTCCCTCAGGAATCCTGTGCTTTTGCAAAACGCGTCCCTCAGGCCACTCCTTTGAAGGCAACTTCTGCTGTTATAGGTCACAAAAGTCTCCAGAGCAGGGAGCTAAACACAGATATTTGACTATCTGCTGAGAAGAAAGGGAACAAAGAAACAAGAATTAAGAAAAAAAATAAAGACAAGAACATTATGTGACACAGTTGGATTTGTATGCCCAGAGAAATATCTGCTTAATTCTGGAAACCAAAGCAGTTTGGGGGCTAAGACCATGGACCAGCTAATTCTGAGCAATTTTAAATGTAAAAGGAAATCCCAGGTTTGGCTCCACTTGGCTCACTGGGAAAAAGTTGGAGATGGCAACTTAGGACTGCACTATTGGCCAGAGAGGAAGCCATTGCATCCAGATGAATCTCGGGAAAACTACATTGGAGTCTAACTCTGGCGTCTACCCACCTTCCACATCAGCCACCACCCCAGACACATAGAGATAACATTTAATGTGCTTGAGGAGCTCTTCCCTTTGGATATACATTTGTCAACAAAGATTTGATAGTAGTCTTCTAATTGCTGGGCAATAGGTTTGGGTATACATAAAACAGACACAACGCTGTCTAGCAGAGCTTATGAAGCAATATAGCAATATGAAGCAATATATGAAACAAAAATTCAATGACCAAGAAGAAACGTCAGTATAAATTAGATACAAATGGAGAACACCAGGAACTCAAAGAATTTGAAGTATTGGATAAAAAAGGAGTAAAGGAACTGTCAAGTTTTTTTACCTTCTCTATAGAAGATTCAGAAGAATTTAATATAGGTAAAATTTAAATGTTATTATATGAAAATACCTTCATTTCATTAATAGTAAGGAGCTGAATAGTTACCTAAGCTGAAATTATATTGACTGTAAGATGGAGGCTTTGAGCTGTGAAAGAATGGAGTAGAGTCCTTGAACAGCTAGTCACGTGTTCCCTAAATTATGAATAAACATAGTTTCTACTCAGTAATTAAAAAAAGAAAAAAGAAAGAACAAATATACAGTGACACAAGTGTATCTCAAAAACAAACAAAGAAACAAACAAACAAACAAAACACCAAAAAACAAAAACAAAAAACTCTCTACAGAAGGCCAAATACTATCTGGTTCCATTCACTTACAATTCTAATTAGGCTGCACTAATCTATGCAGGATAACCAGAACAGTGATGGTCTGGGCAGAGCTGGGATTAAAGAGAGAGAGGTGGAATTGCTGTCGGGATAATGGAGATCTTGACTGAGATCTGGCTCAGACAGGCATATGCACTGTCAGCACTCATTCAGTGGTTACTTCATATATGTGAATGTTTCTATGTGTGCATTTTACCCCTGAGCAAACAAGCAAGAATGGAGAGGGAGGGAACAAGGAAAGAGGCAAGAAAGGAAAAAAGAAGAAAAAGGGAGGGGCAGGAAAGAAAGAGAGAGGCAGAGACAGTGAGACACACGGAAAGAATGCCAAATATTGAACTTAATTACACATTCCTGATGGAGTTTTGAGGGTCGAGGTATACTAATGTCCTTAACTTTGAAATTCGTAAAAAAGGCTAGGTGGGCTAATGAACGGAAACATAGATCTGAAAGAGTGAAAATAAGGTCAGTGTTAACTATTAGAGTATCTAGGTAGTGGGTATGTGGAGTCACTTCATATGTCTTTAGATTTATCAATATTTTGATGACTTTCCTTAATAAAATATTAAGTAAAAATTACTTCCTATTTATTGAACACCTTTATAATTTATTGATCAGTGTCAGGTATATTGCCTCTAGTTTGAAAGACAAAAACTAATATTTTTTTTCCTCTTGTAAATTAGGAACTTGGTCAAATAACTTCACCAAGACTCAATGTTAGGTCTGTCCATTTTCAGGATCTACCACTGTGGTAACCTATGAACTACATGTGACTCTTGAGCACTTGAAACATGACTAAAGAACTGAGTTTATAATTTTATTTAATTATTTATTCATTTACTTGGTGTGTGTGTGTGTGTGTGTGTGTGTGTGTGAGAGAGAGAGAGAGGGGGGGGGCTTCTCTGTATAGAAACTCCCTCTGTAGACTAGGTTAGCCTCACACTCAGGCCTGCCTGCCTCTGCCTCCTGAGTGCTGGGATTACAGGCATGCACCAGCACACCTGGCTATAATTTCACTTAAATTTTAACTGAAAAACGATTCCCAGTTTAGTTATTGGAAAGCTCCAGGGGAGCGCTGGAAAAGCCACAGGTGTGTGTGTTAAATCAGGCGTGAGTGAATCCACCTTGATAAAGATCCCTTTCCTTTGATTCTAACAGAAATATCTCTGGTGAAAACAGCATTTGCACTGTGAAGCACTGCAAGTGTAAAACATACAGACACATTTGGAATACAGTGAAGAACAGTAAAATGCCCTAGTAATTTTATCTTGTTAAAACGTTTAAGATTTTGGATATATTGGGTTAAATTTTCAAATATTAAAATGTTTTTACTAGGGCTGGAGAGATGGCCCAGAGGTTAAGAGCACTTGCTGCTCTTGCAGAGGACCAGTGATTGGTTCTCAGCACCCACATCTGTTAACTCACATCCCCCTGTAACTCCAGTTCCAGGGACTCTATTCCCCTCTTCTGGCATGTACTAGTGTGTGTGGTGTATGTGTGTGTGCACACACGCACACACTCTATTTCTGTTGGATAGAGTTGGGAGCTGGTCGGTGCCCTTTCCAGTACACCAGCACAATGTCCCTTTGTTGGACTAGGAGTGGGTGTGGGGTGGAGTGGCAGTGTACTGAGTCACCGGGAAACCTCCAACAGCACTTTTTATATACCAGGAACTACTTTTGAGACTCAGGACTTATTAATTCATATAATCCTCACCACAACCCTAGAAATGGGTACTATTGTTATCCCATCTTACACAGGAGAAACTGAGATACAGAGACACTTGCACAGATATTTATTAGCAGCTATGTCAAAGTAAAGGAATTTCTGCAATGGGATATTCTTGAATTTTTAATTTAGTCTCTTGGCACTGTCTTTAAGTAACTTCAATTTGGAGACTCAGTTTCTTCCCTTTTTTTTTTTTTTTTGAGAAACAGGGTTTCTCTGTTCTGGAACACCCTCTGTAGATCAGCTGGCCTTGAACTCACAAAGAACTGTCTGCCTCTGCCTCCTGAGTGGTGGGATTAAATGTGTGCGCCACCACCACCCAGTCTAGAGATTCCGTTGCAAGCATTATGACTCCTGAGGATGTTCTTGTCTTCTTAGGAGGCTGGCCCCGGTTTTTGGTACAGCAGTGCAGTTTGAATTGTGTATCCCTTCTCAGCACTGCAGATCTTTCCTAAGCAAAGCAGCTGAAACTAGATAACTGACCGACAAGGGTTCAGTTGTGGCAGAGCAAAGGGCTTGTTAGAGGGGCCACTCTTGGGAATTCACCCACCTCATTCAGAAGAGCAGGGCCACCTCTCCGAAAGCCCACCCCTCCCAGTGGACAGGCACAGAGCAACGCCACTGCTTTCACAGCAGATAGTTGAGCGGCAGTCTGGAAGCCACCAGGAATGGCTGGCTGCCTTGTTTTTTTTCCAGAAAGCCACAGAAGGAAAGGTGACCTGTGCTCAGTAAGAGGCTGCAAATATCCTGTGTGCAAGCTTTGTTTATTTTGAAGAAAACACAAATTGGCTTGTATTCTAGAAACTACAACAGAGAAACAAAGTTACTCCTCAGAAGTTACCCGGATCCTCTTTGGAAGGAAGGCAATCTCCGACTTCTGTGCCAGACACCAAGGCTTTCTCCTTTTACGAGAATGTTTTCAAAGTAGAGGTCAGTCCTCCCTCCTGCCGGTCCTAATCCACACCTGTTCCTGAAAGTACTGCCTGCATGGGTCGTAACCCTCAGCATATACCATGCTACAAACATGGGCAGATCCTTCAGGGAGCAGGCAACTCTATAGAGCCAGGCTTAATTGTTAGAGTAGAAGGTGAAAAGGTGGAAAAGCCTGTACAACCAGCACCCAGGATGACAAATGTTACTCCCGCATTCAAAGCCAGAGCTGTCAATTATAATACCTATAGGTGTTATGGTCCAGGATCACAAAAGGAAAAGATCCAGCTTACTGCTAGTGGTCAGGGCTACCACCACCACCACCACCACCACCACCACCAGCAGCAGCAGCAGCAGCAGCAGCAGCAGCAGCAGCAGCAGCAGCAGCAGCACCGAATCTACTTTGACAGGCAAATTCACAACCACTCTCACGTCCACTTCCCCATCCACAACAGCCAAACTGGATAAACAGCCTGGTGCCCATCAGTGGAAAAATTGATAAGGAAAGCGTGGCGTATACCACACAATATTGTTCAGCCTTCAAAACAAGAGAATCGTTTTTCATCCTTTGTGACAACTTGGATGAAGCTAGATGACGTTCTCTTAAGGAAAGCAAGCCAGCCACAGACAGATGAGAATCCTGTGAGTTCACATCTTTGTGGAATCTAAACAAGCTGATTAGAAGCAGGAGCAAGCAGAGTCATAGTCAGCAGAGGTCAGGGAGGCTGGAGTGCTGCGGACGTGCTGGTCAGCAGCTGCACGTTTCAGGCAGAGCCGGGCTCTGCAGCCAGCTCCCTGGAGTTCAGAATATGTGCATATTTCAAAATTGCTCAGAGGAGATTTTAAATGTTGACAACAGCACATCCGTAAGTGAGGTTGTTAGTTCCTCTGCTTTAATCATTTCACAGTACAAACATCCGAACATAACACTGTGCCCCATAAATATACACTTTTCTTTTTGTCAATTAAAAGCAAAAATACCTACATTTTAACAAGAACTCCAGTCTACTGCTTTCTAGATTCTTTGTGGAGACAGGGAACAAGATACCATTTCCTTTTCTTCCTCATCTTGTAAATTTTTGTCTCTGATCCATCCTTTTGTAAAGCTTTCTGATCCAGTACGATTTGCTTGTTCACTGGCCTGTGGCAGCTAAGTCCAATTTCTGTAAGCCTGAATCATGTCTTTTGAACTTGTAACCTTTCTTATCAGAGGCTGACAAGTGTGGATGCCACACCCAGTCCACGGACCTCCTCGGAGAAACATTGACCTGGATGGTACCTTTCCAGTGCCCTGGACTTCTGACCCACAAAGGCCCTTGAGGCTGCCTGGAACTCAGACTCCGCCCAGTCCAGCCTCACTCAAGGAAATGCCAGTCAACCAGAAGCCACCTCTGCGTCCAAACTGGTCAGAAAGTTACTACACATGTGCCCCGTCAGCTGAACTGGATTAGGCAAAGTTTTAGTCTCTACCACTCACCTTTGATTTTTTTTTTAAACCAAGATGGCGAATTTCAAAGACTTACTTTACTCCCTGCGTATCACTGCTTTAGTTCGAGAAATTCACAGTTCCCACTAGCATGTTGATATTATGGAGTTAAAGCAAGTTTGTTTTCACATCTCTCTTCCAAGTTTATAATCTGGGTTTATAATTTCCCGCTAAAAGGCTAGGTTGCCGAATTTGGCTGGTCAGAGCACATTTGGAGTCCATCAGATTTTAATTTACGAATAAACACAAGGAGACTGTCTTTGGAGTTGTTTTTGTCACAGGAGATTGAGATGTTGTAAAACTTTTGCTTTAATCTCTTCCCGTTTGGCTGGCCTTGTCCCCGAGTCAGGCCTTTTAAAATCTTGTTAAATACATTACAGCTTATTACACCCTCTGTTTATACGAGGGACTCACTAAGAGGAGGTGTCAATGATGTAAACATTACATGAAAGTAAGGGCTGCAGAGATGGAAAGGGTGCTTAATGGAGCAGCTTTGCTAGTGGGAAACCGGCCTCTGACACTGACCAGAGCTGGTCCCACAGGGAGCGGCTCCCTTTCCAGAAAAAAACAAAAAAAACCCAAAAAAACAAAACCCCCCACCACACTGCCTTTTAGCAACCTTTAAAAACTATCTATGCTTGTTTACACAAAAGTGTTTCAAACCCTCTTCTGCCATAAATTGTGTATAGCTCAGCCTGTGCATTAGGACTCATACTAAATGTCTTTATCTGGAAAGATAAAAGAAATATTTACGATTCCTCTGAAATGTATTTGCTTTTCCCATGGCTTTGGCTAATAATGTGATCTCCTAAAAGGAGCCGCTTAAGAACTGCTGTTTATCTTCCGGCACAAACAGTAGCCTAAGGCCTCTGATGTTTTCTAACATCTAAAGTCTAATGAATAATTAGGGCTTCGTTTACCCCCCATTTTTTTTTTCTCTTCTCCAAAAAGAGGCTGGTTTACGAAGTTTACCTGGTTCTTAAGGAGAGCCAGCGTGAATTGTTTTGCTTTCCCAGTTTGGCTTCTTGAGTTCATATGTGATTAAAGCATGGCCTAAAGGAAAGGCAAATTAAAACCACAATGTAACCCATTGTATACCGCCGGCCTGAGTGTATAAATCCCAACAGCATCAAGTGTTGGTGAGGATGTGCGTGCCTCAAAGACAAGCTTCCTATAAGCTGGTGGCAGTGTGACTTGGTGTGGAAACTCCATAAAAACAATTTCATGTCACAGAGTGGAACTCACGGATACTGCACAGTTTTTTGTTTTTGCCCCTCTTAACTATATAACTGGGGCATTATTGCATAGGTATACTAGAATGGATACAAGGATCTTTTCATTGATGTAGTTTCTAATAGCAAAATGCCCAAACAGAAACTCCAAACAAACTACTCTGTAATAGAGGAGATAATTACATGCTGCTTTATCCATAGAACAGCAAAAATGAATTAAATGCAGCTATACAAATCAGCTTGCATGACTGAAAATGTAGTATTAGATTCGAAAGAAAGTTTTCTGGGGTCACAGAGATAATATAGGGGTTAAGAGCACTCGCTGCTTTTCTAGAGGACCTAAGTTTGGTCTCAGTCCCCATGTGTGGCAGTCCAGTTGTCTGGAACTCCAGCTCAAGGGAAATCTAACACCCACTTCTCGACTGTAGGGACACCTACAGATATGCTGAGTATGCTTATGGCATACCCAAATGCAGACACACATATACCCATAAAATGTTTTTTAAATGTTTAAAAAACAAGTTCCAGAAAAACGTGCACAAGAAATTTTCATCTGAATAATGTTAAACAATGCGATAAACTAAGAAGATAAATGGCAATATGATGAAATATAAGTAATGTGAACAGACTATTATTTATTATTATTAACTCAAAATGAGATAGTGGTTATCTTTAGGGGAAGAGATCAGCAAATAGTGACAGAGAGTCACACAGTGGCGTTAAAGGAACTGGCCATGTCCACCTAAAAACGATTTAATTTATTGTTTTTAACTATATATTTGTGTGTCTGTGTATGTGTGTCTACGAGCCCACAGAGAACAGAGATGTAACATGCCCAGAGAGTTAGGGTTAGAGGTGGTTGTGAGATGCCTGTTGTGGATGCCCAGAGTCAAACTCTGGTTCTCCTCAAGAGCAGGATGCATTCTTAGATACTGTGCTGCCTAATTTTATGTCAACTTGACACTGGATAAAGTCATCTGAGGGGAGGGAATCCCAACCGAGAAAACACCTTTGTAAGACTGGGCTGTAGGCAAGGCTGTAATCTTAATGATTGATGGGTCAGGTAGGTGGTCCTGGGTTCTATAAGAAAGCAGGCTGAGCAAGCCAGGGGGAGCAAGCCAGTGTGCGGTACTCTCCATGGCCTCTGCATCAGCTCTTGCCTCCAGGTTCCTGCCTTGTTTGAGTTCCTGTCCTGGCTTTCTTTAATGATAAACAATGATGTGGAAATGTAAGCCAAGTAAACCCTTTCCTCCCCAAGTTGCTTTGGTCATGGTGTTTCATCACTGCCATGGTTACCCAAACTACGACCAGCACTGATTCATCCTTCTATCTCTACCTCTTCTCCATTTGAGACAGGGTTTCACAGTGTAGCCTTGGTTGACCTGGAATTTGCTATGTAGACAGGCTGACCTTAACTTACAGAGATCTACTTGCCTCTCTTTCCTGAATGCTGGGATTAGAAGCATATGCCATCACACCCAGCTCTATGCAAATTTCTGAAATTGTGTGACTATATGGAGATAGTTTAAAAATTCAGAAATGTGCTATATAACATACAAACACGAAGTTTCTCATAACAGAATGCCAATACACAGGAAAAACACTGGCTTGAGAAGCAGTCACATGGGACCTTATCTATTTGGTTGCAGTAGGTTATTCTTCAAACTCTCAATGGCTTTATGAAGGAAGCAAAATTTATTTGTCTCTCATGCTACATGCTTTTGACTATTGTGGTCACTGTAGGACCTGGGCAAACAGAGCTGCTGGAGAAAAGAGCTGCTCTGACTTTTACTGTCCTTCCAGATCATCACAGGGAGCGGCGGCGTGGGGAGGGGGGAAGGAAGCATGAAGACTCAGCCAGGATGACTGGCATATGAGAAATGTTGAGGTCATTATTGTGTCTTTTATTCCGAGTTTCAGAAGAACACAGTTTAGACATTTTTGCTGTCATAGCTCTGATACATTAAAAAATAAATAAATAAATAAATATGCTGCATTGAAAAGCTTCTTTCTTGATGGTCTTGGGAAGGAGTCCCTCCTGGAGATAGAATACTTTTCTTTCAAAGAAAAGCTAATGCACACCAACTAAAATCTTCTAATCAGGGTAAGTGTTCTTGGGCTGTCTCTGTTATCTGTGGTGAGGAAAGGCTCACCACTTCCCTTCCCAGAACTGATGAAAGGTATGTCGCAGTGATGTAAGGGGTAGGTAGGCTGGCAGACACAGCAGCAGCAGTCCAACACAGCAACCAGAGGCTACAATCGATGGCCAAGGTTTCCCCATTCCTCCACATCTATCAGATGATGCAGACTCTTCCTCTTCAGTGGTACACTTGTACCCATGTAGTAAAACAGGGTAGGAAAAATGTGCACCAGCATTGTGGCCTGGGATATGAAGTCCAGCTCTTAGATTTCTGGTCTCATTTCCTTGTTTAGAACACAATGAAGGATCATATCACCTATATTCCTCTTCGTTCAGGTTAGGGCTCTGTATTCTAGATAATGGGGCAGAGTAGACATGCTGTATGATATCCAAGCTTGACCATGAAGTGACAGTGCTGTATTTCATATTTCTCACAACCTTTGTCTTTTGGCCAATTGTGGAGCAATTACTCTGAGGAAATACCAGATGTTAGAAGTCTGGGTATAATGACTATTTTGAAGGGTGGCCACTGAGATCCAGTGGATGATGGTGTAGGCAAGAAATAAACTTGGATTGTGCAGCTAGTATGATCTAGAAGTTGTTAATTTTATCAACTAGTGTTAGGTAACCATAAATCATGTGAAGAATCACAGCCCTTCAAAGCTATGGCTGGCAAGGTCCTCTTCTGAGCTGAATTTAGATACTTCTCTGGGGCAAGTCTTCCTGGTGCCTAAGAATGTCTTGTCATCTTTTCTAGAAAGCCTTAAAGTGAGTAGGCAAGCCAGACTTCTCCCACATGGTGAGTGATCATCCAGATTTGGTATTATAATTTGAAAACACATACACGCCTCATTGATTTAAAAAATTTCATCTCATGTATGAATTTCCTGGTAGTCTGTAATTTTGAAAATTGGCTTACCTTTGCAAATGATATAATAAGAGTGGGGTATTTTTAGTAAAAAGTGTGTGATATGACTTCAGAGATGGTATACTAATTCTGTAAATGTCTGGCCAGGCTACATGGTTTTTTTTTTTTTTTTCAGGGTAAATTAGAAATGATAAAATCATAAGGAGAAATGATCCAAGTACGATTTTAAGTGGGGAATAGTGGGAGAAATGTACACAAAGGGAAAAAGACTAGAGTCCCAAGTAGATAAAGATGGCTTCTAATTTTTATGTATTCACGTCTTACGTTAAAGTAGGGTGTGGTGATACTTTATCTGTGTACACCAATAAAGCTTATCTGAGGATCAGAGGAGAAAGCCAGCCACTATATTAAACACAGAAGTCAGGCAATGGTAGCACACACCTTTTATCCTAGCTTTCCGGAGGCAGAGATTCACTTGGATCTCTGTGAGTTGAAGGTCACACCGGGGAACAGAGTCAGGCATAGTGGTGACACACACTTTAATCCCAGCACTAACCATGGAGGTCTAGAGGTCTGTACAGACAGACAGGAAGTGATGTAGCTGGGTGGAGAGGAAGTGAAATTGCAGAACAGAAAGGCGTGTAGGCATAGACATACAGGAAGTAGATGTCTTTGGAGACTGAGGTGTAAGGGGAGGTTGGCTGCGGCTTTCCCTATTCCTCTGATCTCTCAGGTTTTTGCCCCAATATCTGGCTCTGGGTTTTTTATTTTTATTTATTTTTTTATTAATAAGACCATTTAGCAATTTGTGTTACAGTAGGGGAGCAGAGATGCCAGGGAACTAGAGAGGGCCCATGACAGAAGGAAGAAGAGACATTACAGGCAATGGGGAGGGGGTGGGAGAACACATGCGATAGAAAAGTACAAGGGTGAATGAGGGGCTGGATGGATTTAGGTGGGCATGGAGGATGGGGAGTTGAGGCAAGCAGGAGTGGATGGAGGGTCAACAAAAACCAACCGTGGATGAAAATAAAGAAATCTGTTACGTTGTACGTCAAAATTGTACAAAAATGATGGAAAGTTAGAAGTGAAATAGGTCTTTGTGTTAGGGCTTTGTGTATTTAAAATGACCTCCTAGTCCAATATAAGAAGTATATTGGATTAAACATGTGTATGTGGTGATACGTTGTGTATCAAATAAAGCTTGCCTGAGGATCAGAGGACAGAGCTAGCCGCTAGATTAGACATCAAGGCCAGGCAGTGGTGGCACACACCTTTAATCCCAGCACTTGAGATCTCACGCCTTTACTACAAGTATTGGGGAAGCATGCATGCCATTAATCTCAGCACTAGGAAGGAAGTGAAATGGCTGGGTGGAGAGAGGCATGTAAGGCATGAGGAGACAGGAACTAGCCACCTTCGGCTGAGGATTCAGAGACTTTCAGTGAGAGGATTCGTGGAGACAGGATCGGTCTCGCCTTCCATTTGGCCTGAGGAGTCTGTCATGGTGAGAAATTTCTCTAGTGGCTTGTTCCTTTGTCACTCTGATCTTTCAGCATTTACCCCAATATCTGACTCTGGGGTGTTTTGTTTTTGTTTTTAAATTTTATTAAAAGACCAATTCGTGCAACATGTGTATGTAGGTGTCTATGCAGACATTTCCCAGAACTGTAGATCTGAAGAGCTATAACACTGCCCCATCACAGAAGTCTTTATTAGTTATTGGGGGTAAGGTCATGGTCCATGATAGTGGGAAGGCAGGGAGTAACAGAGTAGTGATAACACCTTTAATGATACTGTCAGGAGGTTATGCATATCTCTTTCTCTCACAGCCGTTTGGCTGAAAGTTCACACTGAAACAAAGACTGGAAATGTGATTTTTAAAATGTTGCAAGTGGCTTACATTAGTTGGGTGAAGAGAAGCAAACATAATAACCTGAAGCTCCCTCCACAATTGTTCTCCTATAACAGTGTAGAAAGGGAAATGATTGCTGTTGCCCATCTGGGACCATTTGCTGGAACCATGATAATGGTAAGCCCTTCCCAGTGATGGAGGAGAAAAAGCTTAGAAGTATCTCAAACTCTCCCCGAAACTGGAAACTGCTGATAGTCCTTAATTGTCTGTTTATGTGAGAGGAAGAAACTCTCTCTGTAAAACCTCTGTGATTTTGGACCTTTGTTATCTACACTAACTTGCATTCTAACTAATGCAGTAGGGGTGATGTGCCCGTGAGCCTGTGTGAATGTATGTGAGCTGGGAATGCTTAGCCATTTTGCCCATGCTCAGTCTTACATTATTACTCACTGGGGAGCTGCTAGCCTTCCTGTCTACTTACTCAGCAGCTACACAGACCGGCAGGAAACTAGTCTTCTCTCCACCCAACTGTGACTTCATTCTATTAGCCTGAAATTTAAATGAGGAGTGAGTTAATATACGGAACTGTACCCCAGTGGCCTCCAATTGCTCTCTTTTCACTTAGAGGGTCAGGCCCCATATACTTATGTCTCACACGAGCAGTACAAATTGTACAAGACTCTAAAGATATCAAGCCAATCAGTGGTAATAAGACAATAAAGGCCAGCCTTTCTTCATTGTAGGAAACCTCGGTGTGTGAAAATACAGATACATTTAGAACGAGAATGCCTCTATAAAAGTGTGAACCCTTTTCAGAATAATTTACTTTATGCCTAATAATTTGCTGAAATTCGTTTCTTAAATGGCACCATTTCCTTACACATTTATAGCACTATGCCCAAATTCTTTTTTACTTCAAATTTTCACAAAATCCATCTGTTACATAAAATGAGCTTTGTGGGCTCAAGTGCCCATCCCAGGTCCAAATAAAATAGATGGAATTTTACCGTGTAACTGTATTGACGTGAATCGTCAATGTGGGCTGGGGATGTAGCTTGGTGGTAGGGGGTTTGCCTAGCAGGCTTGAAGCCCAACTTCATTCCCTACCGCCACAAAAGAAAAAGCGAAACAAGCAAAAAGAGGTAGTCAATACGAGTAATCCGAGAAAACAACAGAGAAATGTTATTAAAGGAAAAAGTAAAGGAGTTGAGGTGGATTTCCGGTTCACACAAGGTCACGCCATCTGTATTTCTCCCTTATCACGTGCTAGCTTAGTTTGCACACATCCTTTCCTCCTCCACTCCAGAGTTCATGCCTTGTGTACTTTATAGCTTTATGTCTTGTGTATTTTTAATGTCATTTTAAGAAGTCTTAACTCTAGGCATGTTGGCTTCTTATGGCATCACTATGACACCACAGAAGGTTGGAACTAAATAATTACGATCCCTTAAGGCAAGACCTCCAGCTTCTGAAGTAGGCCAGACATCGTGCAAATACCTTTAACTTCTCATGGCGTGAAGGGTAGAAAAAGAGGCTCCACTGGGAGGCCAGGCTTTCATCTGGGCTCGGTTTGCATCCTGAGTCCTTTGGGGGTGCACTTTCAGGAGAAGCTGGGAGAGCTTCCTGTGTTGGAAGGCAGTGTCTTTCTTCTCTCATATTTATGGAGAGCTCACTTCTACAGTCTGTCTCCTCAGCTCTGCAGCCCCATTGCCTCTCCCTGCTTGCTGCAGCTACAAGGCAGGGGTGTGGGTGCGGTGCTGGAAAGGGTCTAATCCACCCCAGGTTCAAAAGTTGGGGGTGTGTTGAGTACCATCTCCAAAGTGTTTTACCCCAGTTCAAGTTCTTGGGCTCTCCCATTCCCAGAAGAAATGGGGATGACAAGGTTTTTTTTTTTTTTTTTTTACCTGCACTCCAAATATGAATCTATAGAAAGAAATTCAAACGACAGCCATCGTGGATACAGATGACATATGTCACTATAAACACCTTTTATACCCATGGGCTGTAGGATGCTCCCTTCCCAGGGCTCCTCATGAACTGAGTCCTCAATCTGTGGGTTTACTCTATGACCAGATCAGTGAGCTCGGACCTACCCAAAGCTCTCTTGGGTCTCTCCAAGTGTCCAGTGGAGTGATTGCTTTAGGAGTTTGCTTGCTTTTCTTTTGGGGTTCTCAATGTTGATTCCACTTAGGGGAGGGAAACAGCCCTTCTCATTCATTCTTGAAGCTTTGCCTCACTCACCTTTTTCTAGTCACTGTGGTGCTGGTCCTGCTCTTCCTCCATGTGTCTCCAAGAGTGCACGCGCATGTACACACACACACACACACACACACACACACACACACACACACACACTCAAAACAATTCTAATCTCTACTTCAAAGATGGCTAGCAGAACCCCACTTAAGTGTCTGAGAGACGGATCCCACTGCAAGGTGAGCCCTGGTGACCAGTTTCTCCTCTGTCTTACGTTTTGTTTCCATTTGACCATAGATTCCAGGAGGTAGACCAGAGGGAATATGATGTACTAGAAAGCAAGAACATTTGACCACCTACTTGTGAGTAACAGTGTGACTGCTTCAAGTTTTAACTTCATTGAGACTCAGTGTGTTCATCTGCGAAATGGATAAACAATCCACCAGCTGAGTCAGCAGGAGCCAATAGAAGTCATGAGCCTTCAGACATATGCATGATCTATATGACAGAGTTGCTTGAGAAAGCAGAAAGGGAAAACAGCATAGAAACCTGGACATTTTCTAATTTATGTGTTCCTGTGTTTAGTTAAATACTAGGGGAGCGCTAACTGGGATTGCTGTACAGTACAGGCCTGGTGAGCTTCTTCCCTTCCCCTGCCTTGCCCAGCAGTCCTCTACAGGGCCAGAGAGCTGTGTTTTCACCTCTAGATCTACACACAAGTTCCTAGGAAATCGGGAAAGAGGAGGCAAGACATTTTCAAGTTGCAAAGTGTGAGTATAGTTGGTTTTTCCTTCCTGAAGCCCATTTATTGACTTGCTAACTTGTACTCCCTCAAAGCAGACAGGGTGATGCTACATCCCACTCTCAGGTGCTCTGCTCCAGGTTAAAGTGGCAGACCCTTGGAAAGTGGCTAGAGCTGAAGTGTCTGAATTTCTAACGGCTGTTAGCTCCTTACTGACTACTGAAAGGCGGGAGAGTGGCCCAGACAGCCATGGACAGAATTCCTGCTGTGTGTGGTCATTTGAAAAGCCACAAAACTATGCTGTGGTCAAAGCTTCAAGGGCTGGAAGGAGTGAGCTTGGAGGGGGTGGTGGTGGGGTGGGGTGGTGGTGGTGGTGGGGCTGAGGCTTTTTACTAACCAGGGATTCTTTCTTTAGAACGGCTTCCCAAACAGCATGCTTTGGATGAAGTCCAACCCCCAGGCTGCCTCAGAGAGATCGATGGCTGCCCTTTGATAACTCATCCTACACGGACTGTGTGAGCTCACTGTGCACCCAGAGGTGCTTTTGAAGCACTCTAAACTCAAGGCCCTCATTTCTCACAGCACCTCTGTGAGGCCACCACCATTTTTATCCCCATTACTCAAGGAAGAAACTGAGGCAGGAGGAGGTAGTTTTCTTTATAACCTTCTGATACTTAGGAGTTGTTTCATTTTTTTTGGTAGCTGCTGCCTAGAAAATAGCAATTACCACTGAATTTTTGCTAAATGATCTAGCTAAAACCAGTTGTTCACTAAGCAATTAGCATGCTTATTTTGAATAAGATGGGCAATCCAGCTCATGGGTGAGTGCAACAGGGAGCCTTACTGATATTTGGCTCCTGCATGCCAGGCAGTCCGTGGCCTGGATAGTACTTACACAGAACACCCCCCGGGTGGCCAGGTCTTCTTTCTTTTTAAAGCAAGAAAATCAACATGCACTTCTCTGAAGAATTTTTAAAAAGGGTTCCTTCAGTGTATTCAGTTTGAATACATTTGTGCAACAAATTCTGTGTTTTATTTTGTCTGCTGGGATGGTTACCTTAAAATAAACAAAATAAGATTTTTAAATGCAATTAAATGCCCAATTGCTCCATTGGCAATTGTTAATACACACACACACACACACACACACACACACACACACACACATATATATATATATATTTTTTTTTTTTTTTTCAGGATAAGAGCAGTTTTTATGATGCATTTTAGGTCTCTTTGAACCTAGAAGAATCTGCTTCAAATTGAACTGGCAGTATGCAGGGTAAGATGCCTGGAGCTGGAAGCTACTAGAGACATGATGTAATTACCAAAGCATGTCAGAATCTTTATTGTGATGATAAAGTAGACTATTGTCAGATACTGGCAGATAGCTTAAAAATTGGAGTGAAGGGAATTGGAAAGGGTCTAGAGGAAAGATGAAATTGAGTAAGGCAAGCAGTTCAAAATTCTGTCTGTTAATTCCAACCATTGCCACCCTGCTTCTTTTGTTATGTTTGTTTAGTAATAAGGGCTACAAGAGAACTACCCTGGACCATGCTGAACTCACTTCTTTATAAGCCAAGGAAATAGTCATCCATGACAACTGGAAAAAGCAGGTGGGAAATGAGCAGGGCCTCATTCTTTATCCTGTTTTTAGCCTGTGACCCTCATGACAACATATTGTGTTCTTTTGGCTTCTTCAGATGGCTTAGTTGGATGAAGGCAGAAATGTTAGTATATCAGTTCTTCTTAGGCAGCCTGACGAGGCTTTGTGGTCCTACTTCCCTCTCTCCTCTCGTCTTGAGTTCTTTTACACCCCTCAGTGTGCATCTCCGATGCCACTGGGTCTTTGGGGCTTCCTGGCATCCTGTTTGCTTCCATGTCAGCTACCTTTAATCTTTTTCCTCTTTGTGCTTCCTGTGTTAGAGCACACACACGCCAAAGTATCTCGTAGTTACCTTTATTACTTCTGTTCATGTCTTACCTTGGCCGAAAGCTCCCCGAGGGCAGAATTCATGTTCTGTTCATCATTATTGCCTCCACATCACCTGGCACAGTGCCCTGTACAAAGTGGATGCTTAATAACTTCTTGTTGAATTGAAGTGGCTTAAAAATCTCCCATCATCCAGGTTGGACCGAGAGCATGAAGTGTTTTTGCAAGGGTGCAGATCATGTAGTGGATAAAGAGAGCTCTTTGAGGGAGGGTGAGTATGCAAACCAATCCAACCCATGTCTGCTTCTTCCCAGAGCTACTGATCATTCTCGTTGTTTTTTCCTTTTTAATCCTTCTTGCTTCCCCAAAGTTGAACTGAGCTGCCTAGTTTTTCTCAGTTGCCTAGTTTTTCTCACTATCGCTCTGCTTTACTCCCAGCAAAGCTTGCTTTGTCAGGGACAAGAGCGTGTTCTGGGCTCCAGTAGGGCTTCTCTCCTATAGCCTCTCTCCCCTTTGTGAGGCTTCCTCTGGAATGCAGTACTGACCTCTCTCTCCAGGGCAGGATGTCACCTGTGTGGTGCCAGGAAAAGACGGGGTAATATAAGCAATGGAAATTCCTTTAATATCTTCAGGTTGGGGCTTAGTCTTACAGCCCCAAGGCAAAGCTTGTATTGGCTTATTAAAAATAACAATTATGATGACTTTTGTACATCTAAGAGCAGAGTCTAATGGAAAAATGAACAGAGATTCTTCTCTCCTGCTCAAATGTTTTTTATTTTGGGACATCTGGTTTAGGACCTAGGGAATGTGGCACATCTGTAACTTCCACCAGCTGAGGTATTCAGCATCCCCTATCTGGACCGTGATGCTAATTGCCTTCATCTGTACTTTCTCAGATCAGCCCCCCCCCCCCCCCCCGCCACTGGAATATTCTTGTACAAGTCTTAAAATATATAAATGGAGACAAAGTGTACTGGCCCCAGGAAGGGTTTCTCCTCCATTTCTGAAGACTCAAAGAGGCCATTGGGAGGATATGGGGCTTTGGGAGGTGGCCAGAGTCACCCAACACTGCTCATTCAGGTGGGTGGGGCAGTGGAGACCATTGTTCCCAAGTTCTTCCAATCCACTTAGATTTCAAGTGTTCTCTAAAACACCTTATTCTAGCGCAGGTGCCCCAACACCCAACCCCCTCCCCACTCTGTTAGGAAGAAAGGCTAAGCAAGCAGCTGAGGTTATTAAAAAACAATGTATCTTTGAGAACTGCTAGGTTTCTAACAGATGTTGCTACTGTTTATCTCCTCGTGTAAAATTGTCTGCAGTGGGAAGAGCAAGTTGGAAGCTGGTCCATGAAGAGGCCAGTAAAGATCCCTGCCTGGGCATCTCCAGTGGGACTGCTTCTCTAGTTTTTTACTTGCTGTTTGTAAGCCCATGGTATTGTAGGACTTTCTTTTGGGCCGCCAGCTTAAGTAATGACACAGAGGCTTCTCATTAATTATGAAATCTTAGCCTTCAGCTTAGGCTTGTCTCACTAGCTCTTGTAACTTAAATTAACCCGTTTCTATTAATTTATGTTCTACTACGTGGTTTTTACCTCTCTCCCATTCTGTATGTCCAACTTGTTTCACACTTTGCTGGTATATCCAGTTCATCTACCCCATCACCCCTCCTCCAGTTCCTCTCTTTGCCTGGAAGTCCCACCCAACATCTCCTGCCTATCTATTGGCCATTCAGCTTTTCATTAAATCAGTCACAGCAACACATCTTGACACAGTGTAAACAAAGATCCCACAACACCCTGGTTTGATGGTGTTACCTTTGTTTGCTTTCTCAGTCAGGCTATCCAGTGGTTTCTGGTGGCTGTTCTGTCATCTGTTTGTTGATTCTCGGCTACTTACATCTTATTCTTTTTGCTGTTGCTTGTTTTTTTTCTTCATTTTTCTTTATTAAGAAATTTTCTACTCACTCTACATACCACCCACAGATCCCCCCTCCCCCCTCCTCCCATCTCCCAGCCCTCCCTCCCAAGCCAACCCACATCCCCCAAATCAAGGTCTCCCATGGGGAGTCAGCAGAGTCTGACACACTGAGCCTAGGGAGGTCCAAGCCCCTTCCCACTGTACCAAGGCTGCACAAGGCGCCACACCACAGGTACTGGATTCCCAAAAGCCTACCCATACACCAGGGATGGATCCTGACCCCCCTGCCTGGGTGCCCCCCAAACAGTTCGAGCCAAACAACCTTCTGTATTCAGAGGGCCTAGTCCATTCCCATGGGGGCTCTACAGCCACTAACCTACAGTTCATGGGCTTCCAAAGTGTGGCCAATCATCTCTTCACGTCCTCCCATCATGATCTCAATGTTCCCTGCCTGCAGAATCCCTCCTCTTTCTCATAGATGGGATTCCCAGAGCTCAGCCTGGTGCCTGGCCATGGATCTCTGCATCTGCCTCCATCAGTCACTGGACAAAGGCTCTATGATGATAGTTAGGGTATTCGCTAGACCTGTCACCAGAGTAGACCAGTCCAGGCACCCTCTGGACCACTGCCAGCAGTCCAAGGTGGGGTCATCCTTGTGGGTTCCTGAGAGCCTCCCCAGCACCCTGTCTCTTCCTTTTCCCATGATATCCTCATCTATCATGGTATATCCCTCCCTGCCCTCCCGCTCTGTCCCTGTTCCAGCTGGACCCTCCCATTTCCCAGTGTTCTCATTCCCCACTCCTCGCCCTCTTGATGTTGCTTGTTTTAAACATAGTAAATTTACTCATTTGGAACAGAAAGCATGGCTGTCATTGATCATTCTTCAGCCTTTGTAGAGCAAAGCATCCAGTGCAACAGCATCTCCTTAAGGTAACAACAGACGAACCTGCCAATTTCCCCCCATTTTTTTTTCTGATCTTTCTCATTTGTTATGTGTCTGCAAGGCTCAAGATTCCTGAAGTGGGTTTTGGAGCTCTCTCCTCTATGCAGCACACGTGAAGGTGAAGGTACTCGTCTTCATATGCTGCATCAGTTCTCTGGACCCAGTTGAAGCTGAGACAGAAGTCATTCACTCCTCACATGCTGCAGTGAGCAAATCTGATTAGACAGTTATGCACCTTTAATCTGTCCCTTTCATGGAATATTAAATGAGCTCCCTGGGCCTGCCATCTCCTGAAACCACAGAGAGTAAATCCGTCCTTCATTAGGAACCCTAAAATAATGCTGATATGTCTACATAGTTCTTGGAGGTAGTGATGTGGAGGGCAACAGACATGTTGGAGGGTTTCAGCTCTCTTTGTTAAGAGCAATAATATACAACAGAAACCTTCCCCACTCCTTGTGTTTCTACATGCAGGACAACAGAGGGAGAATACATTTCAAAGACATTGAGAGGCAATCCTGGGATTCTTTCTGTAATCAGCATGCTTCTGTGTTTTACAGTAACATACTTTCCCTAAAAGGCTGTACTTACCACCTTTCAAGAGAGTAATGCATATCTCACGCAACCACAGATTCGATGGAATATAAGAAATTATGTCCGATGCTCATGCTTCAGGGTCAATGAGATAGCTCTGTGGATCTGGCTGGGTTCCCTCATGTGAATGAGGATTGGGTAGATTTGGACTGATACAGATGTACTTAGGCTGGCTCTCCGGCTCTGGTTCCTTTTCTGCACAAACAGGGAGAGGAGCAAAGGTGAGCAGAAACATGCTGCGATTCTTGAGGTCCAGGCTTGCACTGAGCATACCATATTTCCATCTGGGGACCCTGTGTTTTTTATTTGCTAAAATTTCAACTGTATGCATTTTTTTTTTTACTGACTATATGGCTGATCCCAAAGTAAGAGGGCAGAGAGATAGCTTCATTCACTATGGGAGACCATGCAAGTTACACAAGAAAAACTTAGAAACAGAGTAATGAGAACAATCTAGCCCGTGTACTACTTGGTGAACTTTTATTTATTTATTTATTTATTTATTTATTTATTTGCTAAGAACCATTATATCTTCATGTTCTCTGTACTTGTATTACTAGCAATGATCTTGAGTTTTATTTTGAGGACCAAAATCTTGCCTGTATAATACATCATGGAAGGAAGTTAATGGGTACATACCCTTATTAAAGTGACCTATGTTCTCACAACAGCCTTATAATGCATATGAAGATTCTTGCTTTAGCGACATGACACATTTCTTCACCTTTCGGCACTTCATGGTTCCGAAAAGTCCAAACTATAAATGTTATCTCTAAAGCCATCAGGATATAGTTAGAGGAGATGAGAGGGAAGGGATGCGGTCTGGAAAGGGAAGAGACTGGAAGAAAGAAGTCCAGAGCCAAACAGTAAGATAGGGTGGAGGACTGGCAGGAAAAGACTCAAGGAACAGCAGGAAGAAGCCAAGCAGGATGTAGCTCCGGTCAGGGTTCTGATCTGTGTAATCATCTGTATCAGTGCTGATGCTCTTAGCTCCTTGGCTTGCTGGGAGGATGGTAGAGACTCCTGATCCAAACCAGTTTTAGAGACAGTGAACTCGTTCTTAGCTGGTTCCTTTAGAAGTCGAGATATATGCTAGTATGAAGAGCATAGCTTCCTTTGCTAAAAGTAAGGGTGGTCAGAAAAATCTTAAGTAAAACTTAGTTCCACATAATTATTAAACCATTTTTCTTAATTATGTTTTAATCTAAGATTAAGATTTCTAGTCATTGGAGATAAGGAATGTAAACAATGTATTTGACTCATATTTTTGAGTTAAACATTTCTATAAATAATGTAGAATATTCCAAGATATTTTGGGATATTCAGAATATCAAGTATACTTTTGTTAAGTGAAGTAACTCAGTTTTTATGATATGTGAGTGTTTGTTTCAAGAAAATAATGAGATATGAAAGAAGAAAACAAGCTAGTCTCCTGCCTTGACTTTATTACTTCTGAAGCAGCAAATATTCATTGGCTTGAGGGTGAATTGTTAAGTTTCTTTGAAAAACAAGAGTATGTGATGATGGGGGCTGATGATGTTTATTTGACAAATGCTTTTAAGATTATCCACACATAAAGAGCCAAGCAAACTTCCAAGGATACTGCATGTTTCTTAAGAACATAGGAAGCCACTGTGTCCTTCCTGTTTGCTCTGTGCTCCTTGGGAAGTTTTCCTGTATTTCTTTAGGTTTTTTCTTTTCCTTTTTTTTTCTGCTCTGAATTAAAATGCTGGGTTGAAAAACCACTCAATATATCTCTTTTAAAACCTTACTTGGCTCATTAAAATGTGCATTTTAATAGTTATATTTTGTACAGCTTAGATGTATGACCCTAAATATTTAAAGATAGTAGTGTATCAGATATGGTATATTGATGGAGCAGAGGGAATATTTAATACGAAGTATGAAATTTTTACAAGTTTTACTAGTAAAGGATAATTATCTATGCAGTTTTAGAAACCAATATTTGAAAACAGTGCCTTT
This sequence comes from Peromyscus maniculatus bairdii, assembly GCF_049852395.1. Classification (NCBI taxonomy): domain Eukaryota; kingdom Metazoa; phylum Chordata; class Mammalia; order Rodentia; family Cricetidae; genus Peromyscus; species Peromyscus maniculatus. The sequence continues at coordinate 166,231,339 of NC_134852.1, read as the reverse complement.
TATTTTCACAGCTTGTAGTCTGAGCTGATTCTTCAAGTACACCTGTGTGGCACAGGCTGATCATGTCAGTGTTGAGAAAATAATGACTGAGCCCGTGTTGTCCTGTTGGCAACCTTCAGGACCTGAGCAGGAACCCGAGGTTCATGTGTCCAGGCTAGGACTTCTGCAGTGTAGCATGATTGTCAAGACAGAAGTGACTGACTAGGACTAGAATAGGGTTTGCAAGGAAGAGGGAGACACCTTCTTTTCAAGAGCTAATCAGAATTTAACTGGGGAGACTGAGAAGGTACAAAACATTTGCAGTACAGTTTCGTAAGGACAACTACAAGAACTACACAATTAGGTACTACCTTAGACTATTTTGTGTCTCCATAACATAGTATTTTTGGTTTATCTTTCTGGAAGTCCAAGGGCGTCATGCCAATGTCTATTCCGCTTTGGGTTTGGAGCTGTACGCTGCTTCAACACAGGACAGAAAATAGAAGGCAAGTGAGCACTTGTCGATGAAAAGAAAGGGGGCCAGATTCTGACAACTGAGAAGCATTGATCCACGTATGAAGGCAGATCCCCTGTGACATCAAATGTCCCCCGGAGTCTCCATCATCTCTCCACACACTTACACTGGCAGCATAACTCAACATGATGCTTCATGGGGACAAAATGTATTTAATCGTAAGTGGCTCTAAGGAAACAATGGGCTCTTCTGTTAGGAGCGGGGCTGGGAGAAGTCGGGCCTTCTTTGCTTAGGAGGAGAACCTCAGGTCCAAGGCATTATTTTCTTTCAATGTCTGTGTATGTGGAAAGGAAGTGTTCTTCTGCAGTTAGAAAAAGAATTACACTGAGGTTGCTAAAGAAACAAGAAACGAGCTGAGCAAGAAACTGTGGCGATTGGAGAATTTAGGGTCATAAGGAAAGGCAGCAGGAGTACAGCCTGTAGCGAAAGACAACGAGGAACCTTAGACTCCACTTGGAGCTTCAGAAAGTCCCGTGAGATCGTGTTGAAGAGATGCTGTAAGGAGGCATGTTGGGTGAGGCAGCATCTGCCCTGTTACAGGAGCACACTTGCCTTACTTAGGTGCTTTCTATAGGAAAGACTCCTACGCGATCAAGGATGAGCCAAGCATTTACGTGATTCCCCGTCTCCCCCAGTTTTATTTTGTTCTTTTACTTGTATTATTATTAGAGCCAAAATAGCAAATGAAAATTTTATACAAAGGATCCGAATGAAGGCTGAGGTTAAAAAAAAAAAAAAAAAGAATGTATCTGCTCATGAAGAAGGAAGCAGAGGAAGACCAGTGGGAAGGGATAATAGTAGCCTCCTGCTCCCAAACTGTCTAATATTTATGGTGCCTGGGTGTTTTGTTTTTCAGGGCCTTCTCTGTCTCACTGGCTTCTCCCATATGGTCTTATTTGTAACCTCATTTTGTTCTGTCTACCCCTTGATTACTGTTTCTGTGGTGACTTCCAAGGTCCAGTTTCTTCCTTCCTTTCCTTTTCCTTCCTATATGTCCTCTGCTTCTCCTTCCTTCTCCCTCTCTGGATGATCTACATCTCTCCTTGGATGAACACATTTCCTGTGGACAGTCATTGACTCTGCAAACCTTTTTGACTCCTTCTGAGTGCCATGCACTCTAAGAGTTCAAGATACCCTTCCTCGGCTTTACAAATACTTTTGTATCTATCTATGTGAAACCCCATCCACCTTCCTATCTTCCAGAATTAATGACTACTCAGAAACTTACATATACAAATTGCCTTAAATTCCTTTTATAGATTTATCACAAATGTGTGTATTTTAAAATACCTTGTGCTTGGAGGTGTGGCTTGGTGGTACAGCACTTGTTCAGTATGTGCAAGGCACTGAGTTCGATTCCCAGCAGGGCAAAAACAAACAAAATTTTAAAATAAAATAGTTATGGATACAATTGCAGCCTATTTCATGGTTTTATGCTTGTGAATTTTATTTCCAACTGGCAATAATCACTGAAGCAATTAAAAATATTATTGTAGAAATGTAGATTAACATAAAATATGTGTTCTGAAGATGATGAATGTTTAGCAAAGAATGAGCAACTGCTTGAGACCTACTGTAGCGAGCGCTATTTCCTGCCCCTCTTAACCTGGAGGGAGTGTCTGTTTCCACATGGAATTGGGATAACACAATTGATGAGAAAATAATTTTCCCCTTGAAAATAATTTTCCACATATGACATTGGGTCAGATGCATTTAGAATGTTCTCTAAGATGGCAGCTATTGGTGGCAGAAAACCTGCTCAAGGCAGGTGTTGCCAAGAGGAAAGAACCGGGAAGCACCCCTTTGTTGCACTGGGTCTTTGAGGCTCCCAGAAGTTGTTGTAATGGGATCATTGCAAGCGGGCTCCTGGACCTTGAGGGTATCTTGGCTGACTTCTGCTTGGACTGGAATTATTTGCTAGTGTGAGTAAAGCTTCCCAGAGCAATAACTGGGGGAATATCTTAAGATCATTCATGAAGTCAAAAGCCTTTAGTGTTATTTATGTTGGGTACAGACTATGCCATCTTTGGGTTGTACAGAAGGACCTTCTTTGCATCCATCAAATTCCACTTGAAGTGCAGTTTGCAAAATTATTTGGTTTGGAAACACACAAGAAAGCACATTTTAAATTTCCATATAGCTTTTATTTTTTATCCATCGAGGGATTTAAAAATTAACCTAAAACCATAACTTACCAGGGCTATCACTTATATATTTAGACAATATGATCATCCTTCAAGACAAGTCCATGAAAACCAAAAAGAAAAAGAAAAAGGTGGCATCTCCTGAACCATCGCCTAAATGTCTGGGTATTTTTTGTGACCATGCTATTTAGCATTCTTTTTTTTTTTTTAAATTTAAGACACCGTCAGGGCTTTTGTTCTGAAGTTACCTCTCATGAAAGCAGCTGGAGGCCTGCTACATAGAAAAACACTGGACTTTGTAAAGTTCAGCATCCCCTTCTTATACCTCGTTAATATAGTCATTTATATACTCACCATATCGTCATCATGGCTCCACTGGGTCCCTCTCTCCCCCGAGGTACCTTTTGGTACCTGAGCTTTCAGGTAGTTACTAGGTCAGCCCTAACTCTGACAGTGGGCTTCTTAGCCTGAGGTCCCTTGTTAGCTAGCTTGAATTCCCTTTTGATTGGCTTTATCAAGAAGTTGTCATCTAGTCTGAGCAGGAAAAGAAAACGAGGATCTATGATGGGAGCTTGAAGGAGAAAACAGGAGAAACTAACAGGAGAGTGGAGTGTAGCTTTGGTCAGTAGCAATTTCAAAGTTGCTCACTCGAATGTACTGCTGATTATAGCAGAGAGAAGATGGGCAAACACTGATAGAAATGCTGTCCAGTATCCATGACAGTTCTCACTTAAACCTCAACACAACACAATTCCTGATTCACAGATGAAAAAACATAAGCTTTAAGTCACTCAGCTAGTCAGAGGCAGAGCCAGGATTTGAACCCTCATTTGTGCCCCAAAGCTGGTCTTCTCCCTGTATACTGTGCACATCATATTCTGCACAGTGTCATTGCTTCTTTTGTTTAACAGCACCCCAAGAAAGAACATGCTAAGGTAACCCCATGATTGCTACAAGTGTGACCTTCCCAAATAAAAATAACCAGGGGAAATACCTTCAAGGAAAGTGAGGAGAGCATTTCAAAGTCTCCAAGAAACTGGACTCTTCAGCTTGAGAATCCCATCCACACTGAAAGTTAATCACTTCAGAATCCGAGTTTCTTATTCCTCCTAAGGTAGCCAAAGGAAGGGGGAAATCATTGTGCTGATCTTTCTGTGCTTTTCCAGGAAGGACTGTGATGAATGAGCGACAGATCCTACCCTTCAGGTCATCCTCCCCTCTGGTAATTCCACCTCATCACAGGACTCACGTGAAAGCGTCTTACTTGACAATTTAGCAATGTGAAGATTTTGTTGTTGTTTTGGAGGAGAAAAGGAGAGATGGGGAGGGGAAGGGAGGGCAGAGAGAGACAGAGAGAGAGAGACAGAGACACAGACAGAGAGAGACAGAGAGAGAATTCAAAGCTGAGTTCAATCTGGTTGGGTTCTAATCTCACATTTCTTAGCAGAGGCACATTTTTCTTTTGGATCTGAAAACACTGCTGGCTGCTATCTGTGGTAAGAAATACCGTCCTGAGGCAGATGCCTGTTTCCTCTGCCAGGCTGGTGTGGAAGCCGACCCTGTTTCCTCTTCCATCTGGACGCTGGGGAAGCAGCAAGGAGGTGTCAAGCATTCTGCCCCAAACATTCTTTCTCACTCTAGTACTCTTCTCCTATCTAACATCTTTTAAAATAGCAGCAAATGGTACTGAAAGAGATAACTCAAGCCCGTGAAGCCAGGACAACGGTGGAGGAGGCACTGTCTCTGAACTTGTGAGTCATGCCCATTCTGATATCCAGGCAAGCTTTGAACTATGCAGGCTTGGCTTTGACTCTCAGCGCCTAAGCATCTGTGCTGTGGACACTGATGGAGGGTGCAATCTTGGAGTTTCATTGAAGACTCATTAACGTGCATGTTAAACACCTGAAGTCTGAAGGGGAGGGATAGATGTTTCTCCCCAGTTTCCATCCGGAAGTGGTCACTTAGTTTTGGCTGTGCCTACATCGCCCAAATCTGTCCTCTCAGGTGATGAAGTAGAGCAGAGGAGGGTGAGAAGGAAGGGGAGAGAAGGATGCTTCATCTGTGCTCCTTCTTATCCTCGACTCCCGGAAGACTGGTGAGAGACGGGAAGGAGCATCCCACACTGCTGCTCCTCCTCGATGACCAAAGCAGAACCTAAAGATGTTTTCTGTAGAGCCCAAATAGTTCAGATATTTTGAGCCATGGGTCTTTGTTACAACCTCTGAGTTCTCCTGCTGCTGAGTGAAAGTAGTTGCAGATATAACTATTCAAATTAAATTTTATGTTAAAAAAAATCACACTGGTAAGATTTGGCACAGGGCTACACTTTTCTGGTCTTTGACCAGCAGATTTACCTTAGTTGTTTTTTTTTTTTTTTTTTTTTTTTTTTAGGTTAAACTACAAATGAATTCCTGAATGGCTGATGACCACTTGAGAAAAAAAAGACTAGAATATTTCAGGACAGCCTTGTTAAGGAACTGTGAAAACATTTTTTGTTTGTTTGTTTTGTTTTGTTTTTTCAAGACAGGATTTCTTTGTGTAGCTTTGGCGCTTTTCCTGGAACTCACTCTGTAGCTCAGGCTGGCCTCAAACTCATAGAGATCCACCTGCCTCTGCTGGGATTAAAGGCGTGCACCACCACCGCCTGGCCCTGAAGAAATTTAAAACCAGGAAGAAGGAAGTAGATCTTTTGTTGTACCTGGTGGTGACATTTTTAAGATAGGGTCTTCTTGTATCACCCAGCCTGCCTCAGATTGTGATCCTCATGCCTCAGCATTCTGAGTGCTGGGACTATAAGTGTGTGCCACTACACCAACTATTTTTTTTTAAATGGAAAACTAAACACTAGTCTAGATGACTATATAGATTATATAATTCTCTACAATCTGCAGCTTTCATTTTCAATAAATTACATCTTTATATCTTATAAACTACAGGAAAACTGATAGTCAGTCATTCTTGTCCACAGACATACCAGCAACCATTGTCTACTGGAGAGGTAATTGGTTCTGCCCTCATCTCCTCTTCTGTGTCTAGTGAGCCATGCCTTTTTATCCTGCCATTGCCAAGGCCCTGTATGTGGATCTGCACTTGGGATTCCACCTTTGAATTATTCTGCTTTTGCTTTGTTTCATTTATTATTATTGTATATATGGTGTGGTGTGGTGTGGTGTGGTGTGTGTGTGTGTGTGTGTGTGTGTGTGTGTGTGTGTGTGTGTGTGTGTGTACATGCATGCACACACACATGTACTACTGGTTCCTGTGGAAGTCAGAGGTTTACAAGTTTGTTCTCTCTTGCCTCGATGCAGGTTCTGGCAACTGAATTCAGGTTGTCAGGCTTGCTCTGCAAGTGCTTTTACCCACTGAGCCATCTTGCCAGCCACCTGCACTAGGGATTCTCATTTGAGCTTGCTTTAGCGTTGTATTTGTTCCCGTATCACACAGCGAGTTAAAGATAAGTTGGATGGCTGATGATTTTGTGTTCATGAGAATTATGATTTTGTACTTTGAAGATCAATTACCCTGGAGCATCTGGGAGAGGATAGAGGCCACGGGGGACAGTGTGCTGGACACCTCTTCTGCACCTATCTGCCACTCCAGTTGCGACTGTTACTTCCTACCAGTATGATGAGAAGTCCTTACCTAGACCCGTACAGTGAAGCTGTCATTTCCTGGCTACAGTTCCTTGGCAGTGACCTTGGGATCATTCCTACTCAGTTTGAAATGGTAAGAACTTTGGATCAGCCACAGGGCCAACTGGAGATGAGAGATGGGGGTGGGGAGGGTGCTTCTGCTTTCCTGTCTCTTCTCTCTACTCCATTTACTGCAGCTCAGATTTGCATTTCATAAAGGCCTGTAACACATCACGAGGGGATTCCTTCTCTGGCCTTCAGGGGAGCCAGCTTCCTAAAGCATTTTGTTTTTGCTTTGCCTGGTCTTGGGATCACAGCTCCAAGTACAGGCCAGTAAGCCTCTGGCCTACTCCATACTTTTAGAGAACACAAGCTATACCAGGAAAGACCTGAACTTCAATTATTTGCCTGGACGGGCTGTCACAGTGTTTGCTGGAGGAGACATTCACCGGGAGGAAGGCACCCAGGATTTGATCTCTGTTGGGACAGCTCAGTACTGAAGGAGCATCTTCTGGGGTGATGGGTCCCTGAGGAAAAGGTGATTCCATGGGGCATACAAACAAAGGCCAATAACCGAGAAAGAATGAACTGGGAAGTCACTGAAGACGTGCTTGGAAAACATAGTGTGGAGTCAGGATCTGAGTGGCTGCTGTCCAAGATCCATTAGGCATATGGAGCAGACTAAAACTCACAACCAAGAAGCTTGGCTCTTTTAAGAATTTCAAGAGTTGTTTCCTTTTACCATCAGGCTACCTGCCATTCTTGATCCTGGAGGATTAGGAATCCTCTGAATGAGTGGGCAGGACTTGGGTTAAGTAGAGGAAAGGAAGAGACAATATCTCCGTCCCTCCCCACAGTCATATGCCCCCACCCCTCTTCAAAGTCATATGTCTCCTCCTCACAGTCCTATGACCCTCTCCTCTCCAAGACTCCTCTCCTCCCCATGGGTGTACACCCGAGTTTGTCACAGGAACAGAAGGGGAGTTCTGTATTGGTTGAAAGATTGAAGGTTTGATTTGGACCAGATTGGACCCAGCATCTGAAAATGAGACTCTTCTAATGCCTAAAAGTGACTGGGAAACTATTGAATCTGCTTCAGATATTGCCAAGGGTCAGGGAAGGGAAACCTGCCTGTACTTAAGGAGTCTTTCTCATGTTTATCCCACTTAATTAACTAGGTACAGCTCTTTAATTTCATCAGGGTTTTTTTTTTTTTTATTTATCTTTAAAATTAACATACGATCTGTCTTACAGGTTTATGTATAAGGATCAAATGAAATGCCCATGGACGTATTGACTTACCAGAAAAGAGGACAAAGGCATGGGCCAAGCCTGCTGCGGCTGCTGGTAACACGGACCAGACATTTTCACTCCTCAAGAGGCTCTCGACCATGAGATAACTGGCAAGTGTCACATGTGCCCAGTGCTTCCTAGTCACTCCCATTGTAAATACTGACCCAATTGTGGCTGTTCTTTAGGCAACTCATTTAAATAGGTACCATTTTAATTTTTTTTATAAATCAGTCCTATTTCTATTTCATATCTATCAGAGCAGCTGAATATTTCTCCATCACCTCCTGACTCCTCTGTGTAATTTTCCCTGTTACCTAAGACTATGAAGGCACATGCTACCAAGCTCAGAATGCTATTAGCTGACTGAGGTTGAGGCTGAGATATCCAATTTTTTTTTCTTTCTGGAATGTTTTACTCTTAGCAATTTAATTCTGGAAGCACATACATAAATTCTGCTTTAATTCATAAACTGTTATTTGTCACTCAATCAAAATGAAGGTGTCACATTAAAGATGAATTCACAGGATTGCCAGAAGCCCGCTTTTTGACAGAAGGAGACGTGCCTCCCTCTCTCATCGCAGAACTTCTGACTTAGGCTTCATTTGTTTTATTTTAACTCAAAAAATATGTGCAACAAAGCATTTGGTCTGGAGACTGTGCCCAAGTATGACTTCAGAAGACTTTCTAAAAATGCTGTTACTAATAGGAAAATGTTCCTTCCCTTCTCACCAGTATCTCCTTCACTTAAATTTACTTTGTAAAAATCTCCCAGGAAAGATCTGGACATGCTGAGGCATGCGCATAACCTAAGCAGTGAGAGGCTAAGGCAGAATGAACTCCAGTTCAGTGTCAGTCTGGGCTATGTAGTGAAGATGGGTCTAGAGAGAGGGAGGTGGTGGGGAGTGGGGGGCAGAGAAGGAAGGAAGGATAAAATGTCTCCTGTGGTATGGGTTAATTATATTGATTATCTACAGAACTTCTCTGTCTGACTCCACGATGCACAGGGTGTCCTCAATACTAGCAACAGCCCATCCCTACTAGGCATGCTCCAAAAACATGTCTGTTTCCTTTGGGAAAGGGAGGAAGTCCCGGCAATGACCTGTGCCTCTGGGTGACAATGCGAAGCATCTTCAGTGGTGAGTCTCAAACAGTCCTGACCTATAGAAAAGTGCCCAAAGCACAAAATTTTGCCTCAGCAAATTCCGATTATTTTAACTTTGTTTTTCTATCTCCAGCTATAACTCCGCTGTCCCTTGCCAGGCTGCTCATGGTGACTTGCTGTCACGTGTGCCCCATGCACTTGATAGTCACTGTTAACACAGAGCGGTCTGATCTATATTGAATTGGCTAATGACTTACATATAGTTTAATGCCATTAGTTATATAAGTAATTAACTATGTTCTTATTTTTATATATCTTCGACTGTTTTCATAGTATTATAAATTATAGAATTTTTTTTTGCAAAGTATTTCATTGATATAGAATGGAACACCAAAGCTGAATAGCTCCTTTACCTTGTTTTTCGCTGGTTAGCCACACACACCCTTTCTGGAAGAAACCCCTTTACAATCAGAGATGGGTGGTCCATTCTCATTTATTGTTGTTGGTTCTGACTTCTTTGCAATTGGCTTCATGTTTATTAGTATGCCTACCAGAAAATAGAAAATGCCTACCCGATGAACAAGTTCAGAATGACACCGCTTGGTTGCAAGTATTTATAAGCATATTAAAGGCATGTTTTCGTGGAGGGTAAAGAGCCATCCCCTACTTAAATTCTGGCTCCTTTTGAGAGTGCTCAGTTAATTATAACAGGCCAATAGCTCCCCAGTTACCATGGCTAACTTGAAGCTGACTGTCATACAAATTGGCTTTACAGATCATAGCATTGGATATCAGACTTTCAGAAAGATTGTTTTCAAGACTTTCCTTCTGTGTTAGGAGAAAGAACTGATCGGGAGAATAAAAATGAGGTGGAGAATCTGAAGTGACACCAAAATGAAGGCCTGTGTGCTGTGAGAAGCATTCAAATAATTTTTTAATGAACTAGTTTCTTTGACTTATTTTAAAACCTGTATGTAGGGGGAAATGAAAGCATGACAGGAATATAATAGATAGGAAAAAAATTAAACAAGATTCTGTGCCATTAGTTATGACTGACAAGGAAAAGATAATAGCCAAAAAGCAAATGGACTTTGTTAGCAGAGGGAGATAATGATGATGGGACTGTTACAAATACATCAGGGAAGAAGTAGATGACAGGGTTTGATTTTTTTTCTTCAAGTTCAGTGATCTCCAGAAATGGACATAAACACAAATGCCTCTAAAATGGCTGTGATGTTGATGTTTAATTCTGTATTTAGCTGAGACATGGTGAAGGGACATTTAGGTCACCAATGAATAATGAAGATTTTTGCCAACATGGCTGCTAAAAACATATAGTCAGTGATAGTCAATACTTGAGAGATTTGAACTTAGATAAATTAGCAAACCTTGCTAACATGCCTACTCTTGGGTGACATGAGCAACAGCTAATGTGTTTTTGCTGTTGTTGTTTTGTTTTGTTTTCAAACCACTTAGGATCCATAATTTTTTATAAAACATGGTGGTGATTTGGCATGAGGGGCTGGTGGGATGGTTCAGTGGCTAAGAGCACTGTCTGCTCTTCCAGAGGTCCTGAGTTCAATTCCCAGCAACCACATGGTGGCTCACAACCATCTATAATGGGATCTGATGCCCTCTTCTGGCGTGAAGACATGAAGACAGAGCACTCACATGTAAAAAATAAATTAATTTAAAAAAGTTTGATTTGGCATGAATTAAATATCCAAATGTAATGAGCTCTGCAACTTCCACCTTTCAAAGAATGAAAGTAGGGAGAGTGGGAAAGTATTTGAATGTATGCTCTGTGCCTTTACTTGCTCCTCATCACTTCCTTCAGACCAGAAGGTCAAGAATCAGAAAAGATCTGACACAGTTCCTTACTTACTGTGAGTTTCAAATAAAGAAATATAAATAAAGAGACATGTTTTCCCCCCTATGTCCTGCCCACCTTTAGGAAAAGGGTAAAGGTATTTTGTTTCCTGAAGTAAAGGGTCCAACATCACAGGTTGTCTAGTCTCCAAAGCATATCTCGATGGAAGGATCTATTAGAGACTGGGCAAATAATAGTAGAACTTCTATTTTATTAATATGATAATACAATATCTGAAATAAATGAATTGGTTACTAAAGAGTAGCTCACTGGTAAGCACTGGCAGCCTTAATCCAATGTTTTACCAAAAGGGGTGATGATGGAAGACTGCCCATTTGTTTGCGTTTAACATTCTACTTTTCACAGCTGACATTTCAGGTAATTTTCCAAATAATTGTACCTGGTTTGCAGCTGCACTTAGTAACAAATGGACTGAGATGTCAAAACCTGACATTTTATCAGTCCCCAAATGAGTTCATGTTTAGTCATCTCAGAGATAAAAAGAATGAAAAAATCAGTCATTGAATTTGGGGACAGAAAACTTGGAGATAACCAAGAAACCCTTTGACACACAGATTCGCACTCATAGCAAGACGGACGGTTCATAGATTGCTTGCAAGTTTATCTCACTTTATCTTAGACTTTAAAGTTTTAAAATTCTGCAAATGTATAATTATTTATACATTAGAAGTGCTTGCTAAAAGTATTAAGTGCTGAACAAAAAATGGAGAAGTCTGTAGAATAGATACTTAAAACAATTCAGGGACACAGCTCAGCAGTACCATATAGCCTATCTGACTCAAGGCTCTAGGTTCAAGGCCATATTAACAACACCAAAAGAGCTGGGATGGTCATTGTCCCAGCAGGGTTCCCTCATGTTTAAGAGAGCTGCTTACCCTGTAGTCTTTATTTAGGTAAACATCTCGTATGTCTTTTCAATTTCCAAATTACTTTGTCTTTTATGAATTCTTCTACAATTTGATCCCAGGATTTCCTCTGTTCTTCTATGGCATGGAAATAAACAAAAGCCAGCCAGGGCACAGCACTGCAGAGCTTGCTGTGGCCAAGAGAACAGCCATTCACTTGGTTGGGGAGAGATGCACAGGCAGCTGGAAGAGTGGGAGGCTGCTGGAGTGGCAAGTGGCGAAAGCTCCATGCATGGCCTGATGGGGGACTGAGGCAAGACCAGAGCGTTTATGTGATTAGGGGACATCCTTGATTTCTTTGCTTTGGTCCTAAGTTGCAAATATGAGAACAACAAATACACTGTCTACATGTTCAGTTATTTTCTGACCACCATTTGTTAAACAATACTCCTGGATAACTACTTACATGGCGTTCACATTGTTATCAGGTATTATAAGAAACTTAAAGGTGGTTTGCAAACACTGGCAATCGAAGTGAAGGATTTGAGCATTCTCACATTTTGGTTATCTGTGTGGGGTTCTGGAACCATCTCCCACGGACAATACAGGATTATCGTGTTTAGTCTCAGTGTCTACTTATTTTTATGATGATTCTTCTTAAAAATATTGCACTAAAACTTTGTTTTTGAAATTTGTGGAAAGTTAAACAAAGTGACTTAATATAATTTGAAGACCCTCTCTGCAAAGTGAAGAAATGTGGATGCCACTGCTGTGTCTGTGTTAATTCTGCCTTTCTCTTGGCATTTAGGGAAAAAGAACTAGAACATCTCAAAAGGAAGGGGCTGTGCTTCAATGAGGACTGGGCTCTTTCTAAGGTTGAGCTTGTGTAGAACACATGAGCTAAACCCACACAATAATAATAATAATAATAATAATAATAATAATAATAATAATAATAATAATAATGATAATGATAATAATAAGAACTTCATAAAGCAAAATCGAAAAAGACAACAAGAAGCAAGCCACAAGCCTCAGTGCATTCCACCCTGGGTGGAGAATACAGGAAGGAGGTTCATTCTAAGAGGAAAAATCTTTCCCATTTTCTTGGAAACAACTTAGGAAATTGAAGTAAAAAAACATATTCCTTATTAAGAAAGGAAAACATGTTTGAAAGACCAAATTTGATGTCACTACACAAGGTAGTTCTCAAATAAGTATTTATCAAAACTTTGCAAACACATGAGTTTTTAACACTTGATGATTTGAAGGAGATTAGGAGTAAACAGAAGAGTGAAAGTAAGATGAAAGGATCTACGAGAGTCCTAAAGACCAAAGCAATAGCATGTTTTCTAGGTATGCTTTCTTCTCTGCCTCCCTAGTAAGGACTTTTAAATTAAGATGTAAATAAACAGAACTGTATACCCACCCCAATTTTGTTCTTTTTCCTTACAATGTCTTGTAGAACATTCTGTCTACAAAGAAATTAAAGGTCTGTAAATCCCTCCTATCATTCTACCCCATTTGTTTTAATGTTTATCTCTCTTAAGTGTGAAAATGAGGGGAGAAGCAGTAGTTCATCTTCCACAAAGTCTTACTGAGCTCTGCTGTTGTATATCCAAACTCCAGATTGTGCTGGATTCAGAATTAAGGGGAAATGGCCTGATTAATCATTTAGTTACACACGCCAATAAAGATAAACAGCTGTCCCTTGGTGCCTTGGGCTGATTGGTTCCAGGACACACAGTCCCCAGATACCAAAATGCCTTGCTTGTGACTGACACCCAGCCCTCCAGCCCTTACATCATCTTTAGATTACTCGAAATGCCTACTATGATAATTCTGCAATACAAATGGTTGTTAGACTGTATTTTTTAGGAATCATGACAAGGAAAACCATCTGCATGTGTCCTGTGGATATAATTGTTTTCCTCAAATATTTTCATTTGGAATTTGGTTGGGTCTTTGCATGTGGAATGCATGGGTACAAAATATTGGCTGCACACACATTTCATTAAGGATTCCCTGATTTTGAGGGTCATTAAGCATGAGGTTCAGTGGTTGACATCACACAAAAGAAAAAAGGGAGGTGTGTGTTTATTGATGAAGCACATGTGAAAAATGCTTCCATTATTTGGGGAAACATAGTAGATTTTTGAGTAAATATGCTTGCTATTTAATTTCAACATAAAGTCATTGAGCACAGTATGAATCTTACATTTGTTGGTACTTTTCATCTGAGTACTCTTCTGACCCCCTTGGTTCTTCAGCATTAATTCTAGATACTCTGGAAATATGGAGGGGTAATAACGTTGACTATCCTTGTAAATTTGATAAGCAACCACTGTTAGATCCTTCTTAACACACAGCTACCCATAACTTTTCATAAATGGACACCTTTATTATCTCTAAGGGTGTGGCCAAATATCTATCAGTTGCCATGGAAACAAAGCCTTCTCTATGGGCTAGATATTTTCTCACTTGCAGCACCTTGACAGAGTGGTCATGGGCAGAATGAAGGCTGTCTGGTGTGTCAATTGCCTTGTACTACAAGAAACCTCATTACCAAGGCATGAGGTGGGGAGATGAGGTGGAAGGGAGACATTAAAAAAACAAAAACAACAACAAAAAAAAAACCTCAAAAAGTGAATTCCACAATTTTGATCTGGATGTATGTATAGACCCTACCAAACTTTCTGAGTGGTGCTTTTCCCAAGAGTCAATAAACATTTAGTGTCTACTCAGTCAATCTTCAAACCAAAGGCAAATATCAACAAACCAACCATTCGAGTTTCCTTTTATTGACATTGCCCTTCTCTCCTTCCCTTCTACAAGTCAGTGCTGATTTCCTATGTACTCCTGCTGCACTCAAGACTCTCCCATCCCATTTTCTGTGTTTTGAAAAACAGGCTACTTTTCAATTAAAAATGAAGGCACCAGAGAACTCATTTTCCAGTCTCTCTGCTCCTTGGATGTCTAAGGTCCCCACCTTTGTAACACACCTCTGCTGATCTCTGTGGGCTCTGAAGTATAGTTTAAATTTATTTAAACTTTGAAACTTCTCTTATGGTCTTGAAAGTTTTTCCTTCCCTGCTGAATATTTTTATCTTATCCAATGATAAACCATAAGTCTGATTTTGATCCTATGGAAAGGACACATCCAGGAACATAGGGAATGAAACTCCCTTACAGTGATAGATCATGAAAGGTGTCTTGCTTAAATCCTTTCTCATTTTACTAAGTCATGAGGAATTCTAGAATTCGGCCTAGCCTGGAAATTTTGAAAAGAGAATCCATGAATATTCAGAAGATTAATGATAAGTATTTTATATGTTACAATATAATTAGTATCATTACCATAGACCTCATCTCATCCCATCTATGTTAAACAATTTGCTAAACAGTGCAACCACAGCTAATATTTAGATTGAACTTAACCAAAATACTCTAAGACTGCTAAGAGCATCTTGGCACATAGTTTCATAAACTGAAGATTATAAAAAGAGATTTCCATGTAGTTCCTTAATCTTCTTTTTATTTTGTTGAATTTTGAAAATATATGCCTTTTTTGGTGGTGTTATGTTTTTAAAAACCCAACAAACATTTGTTTCATTATAATATAAAGGTTAATGAACACTCTCTATTCCCTATACCTTCCTATTTTTTATTTTATTTGTCTGTATTCGAGCATGCTGATGAGATTTAAGTTCTTGTTTATTCAATTTAAAGTTCATTCTCTCAATTTAAAATTAGTCAATTAGCTAGTATGGCAGTTTAATATTGAAATGATTTAACATCAAGAAATGAATATAATTATGTGATTACTTATTGTGCATATTTTCTGAATTACATATAAACTAATAGATATTATATTTTCTCACAAAAGATAATGCTTATGGATAACATGAAAATATAAATCAATTTATATAAAAGTAAATTTAAATTATGCTTTGAATCATTTATAGAATAAAAGAATTATTATTTCAGATTTGCTTTTATCTTTGAGCATATCTAATAAAAACAGTTAATTCTCATGCATTTCTTTTTAAAGCAATTTATATTTGGAGACATCAAGAGGGAAAGTGAGTAATTTTTATGTTTCTTCTTATGTATTACTATTATTATTATTATTATTTTTTTTTTTGAGACAGAGTCTCACTATGTAGCCCTGGCTGTCCTGGAATTTACTGTGTAGATCAGGATGGCTTCAAACTCATAGAGATCTGCCTGTCTCTTCTTCTCAAATCCTGGATGCGCAGCACTACTTCTCACCATGTATTTCATGATTGCCAGTATTGTGGGGACAAAGAAATAAGTGAGTTCCTACTGTATTCAAAAGATAAAGATAGATGGAGACAAAGGTGGTAACAATGAAATGTATCCAGACCTCAACTTAATGGAGAAATGGGTCATGTAAGTTTATAAGTAATACTTTATAATTATGAAAACATTTTAAAATTTCACCATGAGACATAACTTGGTAAAGTTTGGAGAGAATCATCCCAAAGACTATATTTAAGAAAATGTCTTGTTTTGGTTGTGGACTCCAGAGTGCTGGTATCCCTGAAAGGAAAGCATGACAGTGTTCTTTCCCAGCTTCCCTTGGTAGTTAAGGTGGAGGACTCAGGAAGGAACATGCAGTTCAAAGCTTTCTTCCATGGAGAAGCTGCACTGCTCTGCACTTCTCACATATACAGCCATACAGGCTCCCAGAAGGCTACTCTAGTTTGGTAATTCTGCAAGGAGTTTCTACACATTCAAGAATCTCACAATAATGGCGTTAATCACAAGTATTTCACAATCTGTAAGTTCTTTGTATCAGAGTTCAGAGCATACAGTTCTTGGTGAATGGATAGTAACACCTTTCTAGAAACACAAAATCGGAGAGCAGTTTCTGTAATTTCAGCAGAGGTGCCATGCCATGTATGACACAAACATGTAGCTATAAAAGGCACATTTCACGTCGCTTGAGTAGAGATGTAGACTTAGCTATATCAGAGACTACTTTGGGGAACAGTCCATGGGAGAAAAACAGGCTAGAGAAGAGATTTGATAGAGAGCCAGTTCAGGCTGAGGCTTGCCACATACAGAGGAAGGCAGCGAGGAAAGAAGACCAGGTGTTGCACAGCAGCATATGGAGAAGATGTGAGTTACTGGACCACTGCAACCACAAACAAGAAGGGCATTTCTACCAGGAGTGAAAGCAAACTACATAGGAACAGTACTTAAATTTTCAGCAGCAAAAAATGTATAAGGGAGACTAATATATTAGCTTTTAAAGAAAATTGAGTGGGATTTCAACTTCTGGCAAAACATGAAAGGCTGAATGATGTAAGAATGGTAATAATAACTTTGTGACAGGGCTAGGTTTCCTCCATCTTGTCCCTGCTGCAGCCATCTAAGGTCTGACTCAGAGCTGAACCCAAACCCCTTCTTATGGGAAGGTCTCTAAGAAAATTACCCAACCCTATCTCAGAGTCTTGAGCTCAAGCTGCCTCAGCTAACTGCTACTTTTTGCTTTTGTTAAACTGCTTGCTTGCTCTATTTCCCCTGGCAACTGCCAACCAAGAATATGATTTTTGCCTTTAAAAGATCCATACAGAAGGCACTTGGGGCTGTCTTGTGAGAACTGTTTCTGTACAGCAGTTGCTGGCTGGGTTAATTAAGTCTCAACTTCAGAGTCTGGTTTTATTGAGTGGTCCTTGGGAACTTTGTCCCATGACAGCTTGGGGGCTATAAAGTAGAAGAACATTCTTAACAAAATGCAATAAACATATTTGTAAATGGAGTTGTGAACATTCAAGAAAAAGAAACACTGGGGTCTGATGAGGAGATCACCGAGGAAGGTGGAAGAAGTGACTTCCCAAATGGAGAAAGTGACTTGTCTACTTGGCCTGGAGGTACGACATTGGTTCTGAAGTCACTGGATATATATTTTAATATCAAAAGCTGAATCTCAACCATGAAAGGAGAGGATATGAAAAATCAACTGAGTATCTATCTTCGCATGTAGGCACCTGGAAGAAACGGCCCAAATAAAAAGCAGTATTGGGTAAAGAAAACAATCATAAGGAAATGCAAACCAAGCCATCTGTCAGCCTACAAAGGTTTGATAAAAACTTTGTATCTGTGATTTTGACTTGGATTCCAAATGAAAGAAGCAAGACCTTATGATTATAAGTGTCTTCAAATGGGCTTATTATAATATTTGTATAACATAATCTGTGAATCAAGAATATGATAAAATTGATTAGTACTTGTCAATATCTCTTGGTGGCCAAAAGAACAGTAAACATGAAATTGTTTTATTTATTTTTTTAGATTTATTTATCCTATTTTTATGTATATGAATATTTTGTCTGCATGTATGCATGTGCATCACATGACTTTTTGGTGCCCATGGAGATCAGAAGAGGGCATTAGATCCCCTAGTACTGAAATTACAGATGGTTGTTGCCATAATGCTGGTGCTGGATCTGGGTCTTCTGCAAGAGCAGCCAGTGCCCTTAAATGCTGAGCCATCTCTCCCCAGACATAAAATTCTTATAGTAGAACACAGTATCACACTCTCTCTTCTGTAATCTCACTGTGTTAGTCAGGATTATCTAAAGGAACAGAACTGATAACATGAATACATGTGCAAACACACACACACACACACACACACACTGCATGTCACAGTAGCCCCAATCTAGTGCTGGAGTCCAGAGAAATCCTACAGAATTTCCAATCTTCAGTCCCCAAAGAAGTTGGTTTGAATACCAGTGAACAGGATAGATGAGTTTGCCAACAAGAGTGAGGGTAAGCAAGCAAAAACCAAAAAGCTTCTTCCATCTTCCATGTTCTTTTATGAAGACTGACACCAGAAGGTATGGGCCAGGTTTAGGACAAGTCTTCCCACCTTAAATGATCCACTCAAGAAAATCCATCACAGGCCTGCCCAGCTGCTTGGGTTTTAGTTGATTCCAGGTGTAGTCAACTTGACAACCGAGATTAGCTATCACACTTACTATAAAGTGCAAGTGAACATGGGTTTATAGTCCACAATTATAAAATATACTAAGAAAAAATGTCCAGATAAATAATTAGTAGGGTCAACAAACAACTGAATTTTAAAAGCCTCAGGAACTTGAGGAAATAAAGTCAACTTCAAATAACTATAAGATGACTAAAATATATTCCACACTATTACACTTTGAGACAGGAAAAGAACCTCAAAGGAACCAGGAAGCACAGATTTGGTTTCTAAAAAGGAAGGATGCTCAGGCAACAAGCTTCTTGTATGTACCAGAAAAAGACATAAAAATGTTACAAATAGCAAAGATAAAATAAGAAATAACACAATAAATATAGGTATGTGTCCTAAATTTGGCAGTTAGAAGTCAATGGCTTAGCTGACCTGTGGGGGCACATGCCTTTAATCCCAGTACTCAGGAGGCAGAAGCATGCAGATTTCTGAGGTTGAGACCAACTGGGTCTACAGAGTGAGTTCCAGGACAGCCAGGGTTACACAGGGAAAACCTGTCTCAAAAACAAACAAACAAACAAACAAACAAAAAACTAACTAACTAAGTACAGAAGTAGGTATATGTTTCTTACAAATGACATTTATAACATACAAGTTTGGGAAAGTTGAATAGAAAAAGAAATACAGTGCTGGAGAGATGGCTCAGCAGTTGAGAGCACTGACTGCTGTTCCAGAGGACCCGGGTTCAATTCCCAGTACCCACATGGCAGCTCACAACTCTCTGTAACTCAAGTTCCAGTGGATCCAACACCTTCATACAGACATGCATGCAAGCAAAACATCAGTACACATAAATAAAAAAAATTTAAAAAAAGAAACATAAAATTGTTAATTCAAAATAAGCCAGTATAGCTTACTTTACTTAGACAAAATAAATATCCAGACTAGGCATCTTGAGGGATAGCTGTACCATTCCATCATGATTGGCATCTTTATACTCTATGTTAGTTTTTTATATAGCCACTTTCAGAAATCATGGCCAATTGATTTTATGCTTTCATAACTTATATATTTACTTATAGATTGATGAATTGTAGTTTTATATATTTTGGAGTCCAAAGTGATGGTCTGATTTTTAATACTGAGTGAAATGACTAAATAAAGCTAATTTGCATCTCAGTCACCTTACTATTTAACATTTTTTTTTGTGATAGCAACATTGGAATTTGTTCTCAGCAACTTTAAAATGTAAAGTAGTTGTTAGCTTTACCATTATGGGTTGTTTATATAAAAAATCAAATTTATTTTTCCTATCTAACTAAAACTTAATATTCTTTGATTATAACCTCCATCCCCAAATCTTTGGCAATCACTATTCTCTATACTTTTGCAGCTTCAGTTAGCATCCCCACATGAGTGAGATTATAGAGCACTTGGGTTTGACTGATTTTACATTTTCTATATTCCCTGGCTCCATCTATGCTCTTACAGATGACCAAGCCTTTTTTTTTTTTCAAAAGCTGAGCAATATTCTCTAGTAAACTGTATTAGTTATTTTCCTCATGGTTGGAAAAAAACACCTCATCCAAGCAACTTAAAGGAATAGGTTGATTTTGGCTTCCAGTTCAAGAAGAAGTCTACCATGGTGAGGAAGGCAGGGCATCAACAACATGGTGGCAAGTGCCTGGGTCAAGAAGCAGACAGAGGGATGCTTTGGTGGGCTACCTTCTCTTTTTACACAGGCCAGAACTCCAGGCACGTTGAGATGGGATTAGTCTTCCCATCTCAATTAACCTAATCTAGATAATCCCACACAGGCATGCTCAGAGTTTTGGATTCAAGGTTATCCCAGATTCTGTTATGTTGCCAAACAATGCAAATCATCCCATTTATTAATCTTTTAATGGGCATGTAGGCTGATTCCATGATGTGGCTCTTGGAATAGCACTGAAATGAAGATGGGAGTTCAGATGTCTATCTCTTTAGTGTTCTTAATATATATGTATATATATAGAAACACACACATACATATATTATTGTAAGGAACTTGCAAAAGTAAATCACATGGTAAAATTAACCTGAACTCAAATATATACATCTTAAATGCACTTCAGTATAGTTGGAATATCCATTCTGAAGGTGTGGAACTAAAAATTGGGTTTCACATTTTCACCATCAAATATTTACATATTTTTTTGAGACAGGGTTTCTCTGTGCAGCTTTGGTGCCATTCCTGGAACTCACTCTGTAGCCCAGGCTGACCTCAAACTCACAGAGATCTGCCTGCCTCTGCCTCCTGAGTGCCAGTGTGCTTATCCACCATCCAAACCCCAAAATTCCATGACAGAGAACTAGAAAAAGAATTTGCTTTGTATGGTCTTTTACAACAGGTAAGTGTCCATTACCTGCATTCAGTCCTTCCTCATCCCCTGATAGGTATCCTTTTTTCTCCTTTCTACACTATATTACATCCACATGTACATTTTTTAAAATCACACATGTAAAAGTATATGATCTGTATATGAGGGAGAATTGCAGTTTTTTTCTTTCTGAGATTGTGTGACCTCACATTATTATACATTCTAAGTTCATCCATTTTGAAAATTTTGTGATTTTTATTTTTACTTGGAGCTTGATAGTATTCCATTTTCCATATGGACCAGATTTTCATTATCCATTTGTCTGTTGGTGGAAAGCTAGGTTGGTTCCATTTTTTCCTTGTGTTTGTTGCTGCTTTATTCACTAAAAGGAGGATGTGTATATTTCTGCTTCATCCTTAACATTTTTATTTTAAGGCTATCTGGCAAATACCTAGAAATGAGATTGCTGGATCATACTATTTCTATTTTTTAAAGGAGCTTCCTTATAATTTTCTGCAAAGGTGACACTAATTTACGTCCCCACCAACAATGTACAAAGGTTATCTTCTTCACGTCCACACCAGTAACTCCTTCCTGTCTTGTATCTTCTCGACAAAATCCATTCAACCAGGAATGATGACGGCACAATGGGGTTCTGATCTGTATCTCCCCATTATCACTGACAGTGAACATGTTTATGTGCGTTTGCACACATATTTTACAGGTATTTGTCAACTGTTTGTGTATCTTTGAGACATTATTATTCATGTCCCCTTTCCACATCTTTCTTTTTTTTCAACATAACATTTTAATTGATTCTCTGGGAGTTTTACCTCATGCACCCCGGTCACACTCACTTCCCAGGCCTTCTATGTTAGCCCCCCACCCTTGTGACCTTTGCCCCCAAAAGTAAACATAAAAATAATAAGAAAAGGGGGGAAAAGTTCAATTTGTGTTATCTATATACTCTCTGGAGTGTAGTCAAACTCTCAGTGGCCTAACTCTTAAATGAAAATGAGTCCTTTATCTCCTGCACCTACCAGAAGCCATAAACTGTGGAGAGCTACATTTCATCATTCCTATCAATATTTTAAGATTATCTTGGATGGCTTCCTGTCTAGGCGCCTACATTTTGGGGGGTGGGGTGGGGATAGGGGTTGCCACAGAAACCTCCCATGTCCCTCCCTCTCAACTGTGCATCTGCAGTCGCTGATACCACAACAAAAGTAGCCTCCTTGCCTTTCACAGTCAGTGGAAGCATGGGTCATGGGGTTCCACATGATTTCTGACAACACCACAGACTATGAACACAGCACCCAGCTGCAGTAGGATCTTGGACCCAGACATGGCCCTCAGCATCAGAGAGGACCCACACATCAACATGGCCTCAGGTAGCAGCTCAGGACACTCAGATCAGTATGATCCCCAGGAGCATCATGGCCCACAGACATCAACAGAGCTTCAGGTGGCACACAGACCATGGACATCCACATGACTTTTTGATGTAATACAGGCCAGGGATGTCAACATAGACCTGGACTGCACTAGGACCAGGAATGCAGACTTGGCCCTCAGCAGCAGGATGGACCACAGGCCTCAACATGGCCTCATGTGGCTACAAAAGTCATTCACATCAACATGGCTCCCTGAGGCAGCAAAGCCGGAGGACATCACCAAGGCTTCAGTCTACTGCATAGACTGAGTATGTCCACATGGATCTTAAGCTTCATCATGACCTCGGGCAGCAGCATGGACCACATACATGAACATGTCCTCTGGTGGCATCATGGACCATAGTGGTCCTTCGAGGAGGTGCGATCCAGAGCGTGAACCGTTACTCATATTGCACCTCTGTCATTGCCCAGAGCCAGGGTGATATTGCAGATGGGTGGAGTGTTTGGGGGCTGAGTCTGCAACTGCATAAGCTCCAGGCTGCTGCACAACACCCCACTGACCCTATTGGGTAACGACATGTTTCATCGTCAACCTCAACCCTCTCTCATAACTGTCGCTGCTGTTCTCCCTCCATAGTGCAAATACTGCCCCGTTTTTCTATCTTTCCCACCTCTCTGTCATGTATTTGTTCATCATAGTGGCTGACTTCCACTGTGCCTGCCTGGCGAGGCCCACTTTCCATTTCTTATTGGATTATTTTTCTATAAAGTTATTTGAGTTTCTTTTTTATTTTGCATATTAATCTTTTATCATATGTATGTCCTGCAAATATTTCCTCCCAGTCCTCATGTTGTTTTTCACTTGTTGTTTCCTTTGATGTGAAAATGGTTTTTATTTTGATGTGATCTGATTTGTCTATCTTCCACATTTTCTTCTGGTAGATTTATAGTTTAAGACTTTCATTCACTTTGGGTTAACTTTGTATATGTAGATAGGAATTCAGTTTCTTTCTTTTGCACATGGGTGCTCTTCTGTGAGGTTTCGGTGTTGAGACAGTAGGAGTAGACACTGATTAAACTCCTTGCTGCAATAGATGGAGTGCTTGCTTTTGTCAAAATTCATTCAGGATTTTTTTTTATGGAATGGAGATTTGCAATGCTGATTTGTAATACACATCACTAGGAATTCTATACTTTTAAATTTTATTTACATAAAACAGAGTGCCACATATTTTACACATTCATTTACTCAATATTAGTGGAAAATCATTTTGTGTCAGACCCTATGTCAACTTAGTCAGGTGTAGACAAATTTCTAAACGGTCTTATTAAATAAAAAACATAGAGCCAAATATAGGGGTGAAAGCCTTAGAGATCAGGGAAATAGTGAGAGACACCAGCTAGCCTTAACTCACCACATTGCTGTAGCTTCCCAAGAGAGCTACTTCCTGTCTTCCCAGGCTTTTATTGCCTTGCTGTTCTGCCCTCTCATTGGCTCTTAGCCCAGCTACCTCACTTCCTTGTCACTGCCTGTCTATACAGACCTCCAAGTCTCTATGGTTGGTACTGGGATTAAAGGCATGTGTCACCATGCTTGGCTGTGTTCCCTAGTGTGCCTCTGCCTGCCATGTAATCGGATTAAGGGTGTGTGCTACCACTGCCTGAATTTTGTGTTTACCTTAAAATGGCTTGCTATTCCCTTTGATCTCCAGGCAAACTTTATTTATGAACAAACAAGTAAAATATCACCATATTTCAGCACAAATAAAATATCACCACAGTCAGGGAACACAGTGACTTGCAAACCAACAAAAATGAATGTTTTCTTCTAATTGGGGGGATAAA
This sequence comes from Peromyscus maniculatus bairdii, assembly GCF_049852395.1. NCBI lineage: Eukaryota > Metazoa > Chordata > Mammalia > Rodentia > Cricetidae > Peromyscus > Peromyscus maniculatus. Next base: position 166,207,352 of record NC_134852.1, on the reverse strand, counting down.
GAGGAGAAAGATGAATAGGCGCCAAGCAAAGGAAAACATTTGCTTTGAAAAGTAACTAAATACTGCAATGAGAGAATGACAATAAGGGTTACTAGTTTTGATGGAGCAATGAGAGGAAATTTTTAAAAATAATGTGACTTTTGATATGAGGTCCAAAGGAAGAGAAGGAGAAAGCAAAGTGGGTATGTGTAGCAGGAACTTTCCCAGCAAATGAACCATCCTGGGTAAAGACCGTGAGGTTAGAGGATTCTCGATGTGTTTACAGAACAATGTGGTAGGAATAGCACATGTGGTGTTGAAAATGACTAGACAGGATATCAGAAACATCCTGGGTCAGATCATGTAGATCTTGGTGTGCATTTTTCAGATTTTTTAAAATAAGATGTGAAGCGTGAGAACAAGTTTTAGGCATCATGCTGGTTTGGCTTTACTGTCAACTTGACACAAACTAGCGTTATCTGGGAAGAGGGACCCTCGATTTAGGGATTGCCTCAATCAGATTGGCCTGGAGGCACATTTGTGGGAAATTTAGATTGATAATTGATCTAGGAGGTTTCAGCTCACTGTGGGCAGTGCCACCTCTGGACAGGTGTCCTGGGTTGCAAAAGAGAGCAGGCTGAGCATGAGCCAGAGATGGCAAGTCATTAAGTGGCGCTACATCTCTGTAATGTTCTCTGCTTCTGTTCCTGCCTCCAGGTTCCTCCTGTGAGTTCCTGCCCTGACTTTCTTCAGTGACTAACTGGCTGACTGTTCCCTGGAAGTGTGAGCTAAAATAGACCCTTTTCTCCACAAGCTGCATCTGGTTAGAATGTTTTAGCACAGGAACAGAGGCATAAATTAGAACAGACATGATATGACTTTTGTTTTAAAAGACTTGCCTGGCTCTGATGCAGTGATTAGAATTGATCAGTCAGTGATTGAGGTGGGAAAACCCCGGAAGAAATAGGTGTGGGTGAGAAAAATTTGAAGTTGGATGGAGAATAAAGAAAAATGTTCTAATTTCAAAGAGTGTGGGGGGCAATTTAATAGTTTAATGTGGATTGTAATATGCTTCCCCACAAATGGATTGACAAAGTAGACAAGACTGGATTATAATGCTGTAGTTAAGTTTTAGGTAATATAAAAATATAAATTCTTCTAAGTCATGTTTTTACATATGAATGCAACATTTAAAGGTTTCATCCTTATACTGGACTGTAAAATAAATCTTAACAAATTAAAAGAATTGATCACTTTTAGTCCTAATCTATAGTCCACATACTTTAAACACAGCAGTCAAGAAATAAATCAGGAGCAAAGAAGAACTGAAGGTGAGTTGAAGGATTGCAGGCTAACAGGGGATGCAGTCTGGAGAAATGGAGAAACACTGGGATGTTGGTATAGCCAAGGTTATTCCTGGGCAAGCACAGTGTCTTTAATTATCCAGAGTATGGGAGAATCTTCACATCTTGCCTGGTTCTTGACAGGTGTTTCATTGAACCTGGCTAGTTTGGGTAATCTCCAGGAAATTCATGACTCACCATATGGGCTTTTGCTTATTCATTTATTGCAATTTCTGAATCTGTCAAGATTTGCTTTTCTCTCTTAACTTGCCATGAAATTCACAGTTAGCTTGCCCATGTGCACACACACATGTGTGTATATGATACTGGGGATTGAACCTAGAGTTTCATATGTGCTAGGAAAGTGCTCTACCAATGAGCTATAGTCCTAAGCCCCCATGGTTTTTCTTTGCAAAACACCCTACTTGATGAAAATGTTTCTCCTTGAATGATATTGTAAGACTTCTGAACTCCAACAATAGATTATCTCTTTGCCTGCTCTAAGTATGTATTTCATAGAAGAAATAAGCCTAATAGGGCATATGTTCTTTATTTACTGAATTAGTAGAATATAAAATAACATAAGCTGGCAGTGTGGCACACACCTTTAATCCCAGCACTGGGGAGGCAGAGGCAGGTGGATCTCTGAGTTCAAAGCCAGCCTGGTTTATAAAGTGAATTCCAGGACAGCCAGAGCTACATAGACAAACTCTGTCTCAAACAAAACAAAGTAAAACAAAACAACAACAAAAGAATACAGAATAATATAAAAATTATTTCAGAAAAACTGATATTGTAATTTTCTGTTGTTGGCATTGCTGTTGTTATTTTATCTATCTATCTATCTATCTATCTATCTATCTATCTATCTATCTATCTATCTATCTATCTGTCTGTCTGTCTGTCTGTCTGTCTGTCTGTCTGTCTGTCTGTCTGTCTGTCTGTCTATCTATCTATCTATCTATCTATCTATCTATCTATCTATCTATCTATCTATCTATCTATCTATCTATCTAGAGCAGAGTCTTACTCTGTGTCCCAGAGTGGCCTCAGCTGTATATGATATTCCTGTCTCATTTTCCTAACTATTAGTATTGTGCACTACCACACCTGGATCATCATATTTTTTTATTTTAAATTACATCCTTTTTCTCTGTATGGATGGACTATACACAGTACTACATAAGGACATTTCATACAAACATATATTATGTATGGAGCATACCCCATCCCTCTCTACTCCCATTGGACTCCTTGGGTCCCAGGGAAGATTCCCTTCTATCTTCATGTTATGTGTACATATATGATTTTACATATCTATATGATCTCTAGGAACCACGTATGACAGAAAACATGGGATGTGTCTTTTTGAGACTGACTTAATTTGATTATTATTATCTCCAGTTGCATCCATTTACCTAATACAAGGAAATGCATAACTTTGTTCATCTTTATGTCTGAAGAAATTCTGTTTTGTATATGTCCCACACTTTCTTCATCCAATCTTCTGTTGTTGGACTTAGTTGACTGCATAACTTAGCTACTGTGGATAGCACTACAATAAGCATAGCATGGATAAATGTCTCTGTGATGTGTTGTGTTTGGAGTGCTGTGGATAACTACTCAGGAGTGGCACATGCTAGCTTGCCTCCCTCCCTCCCTCCCTCCCTCCCTCCCTCCCTCCCTCCCTCCCTCCCTCCCTCCTTTCTTCTCTCCCTCTCTTCTTCCCTCTGTTCATTCCTTTCTCTTTATAGCCTTCATTTGAAACAGTTATTGCTAAGTTGAATGGACTGATCTTTGAATTTACTCTATAATCCAGGCAGGCCTTGAATTTATAATATAACTGCCTCAGTTTCCAAGTAGCTGGAATGATAGGACTGTACCACCAGGCTTGAACATTTTAGCTTTCTGACAGTAACTCTGGACATTAAGCTCCTCAATCTTGTCCTGGCTGGGTATCTGGGTCTATGTGGTCCTTGGAATGTTGAGGGATCATAATTTTAATAATATGACAGGAAATAGGCAGTTTCACAGGTTATCTTACCCCAGCTGTGTTGTTGGCTGTTTTTTCTCTTTTGGGGGCCTGCCACCCAGCTAACAAATTAATCACACATGAAGGCTTACTTTTACTTATAAATGCCTGGCTTTAGCTTGGCTTGTTTCTAGCCAGCTTTTCATAACTTTAAATTAACCCTTCTGTCTTTTGCCTCTAGGCTTTTCCTTTTCTATTCCTGTATACCTTTCCTTGTTTCTTACTCTGTGGTTTGTTGTATACCTGGATGACTGGCTCCTGGGTTCTCCTTTTTCTCTGGCTATTCTTCTTTCTTCTCCCGGATTTCTCTTTCTATTTATCCTCTCTGCCTGCCAGCCCCACCTATTTCTCTCTCCTGCCTCACTATTGGCCATTCAGCTCTTTATTAGAACATCAGGTGTTTTAGACAGGCAAAGTAACACAGCTTCACAGAGTTAAACAAATGCAACATACACAAAAGTAACACACCTTAAAATATTATTCCCTGACTAAGAACTAACATTTCCCTGCTGTGTAACTGGTTCACATGGTTTTATTAGGAAGCTAGAATCAATCAGGCCCAATCTTGCATGCCTCCCTTAAGTTAATGTGATCATCTTGGGCACATGCCACAACAATTCTCAGGATGCACAGTCCTTTCTGAACTTACTCTGCACTAACTCTTCTTTTCTGCTCTTCCAGGATGTAGACCCTGGTTTCTGCACCCCACACATCCCAAGGTAGATTCTATATCATGCTCCCACATACAACCATGTTGCATTTACTATTAGCTTCCTTAGTTTTCTGGAAAATGGTTTTCTAACAGCTCTCTAGGTGGGTCCATTTCACTTGAGGAACCTAACTCTAGGAATGTAGAGTCCTGGGCTGTAAAAGCATTGTCTTCATAAATACATAGCCTGAGATGGGCACATGTGCAGCATGGGGCTGATAGTTTTCATAATAGTAAGAAAGTAACATAGAGAAAAAAATTAAAAATACAAAGAGCAAAAAGAAAGGAAATTAATAATTGTAATGCTGTTATGAACAAACTATACTACAAATATACTCAAATATGTTTGTATCTTTGCACAATGTAGAATTTATTGAATAGTAACACATTCACAAGGCTTATAGTTTTGGTGATAGCAACTATTAGTCTGGCTGAGGCAAATGCAAATTCTTTATTCCAATCTTAATTGCTAATATTAACTCCCATATAACATATCACATAGCACACAGTGAATATGTCTATATAAGAAGATACAGACTCCAGAATTAATGTAAATTAAAGTAGCTGTAGCAGAGTTCAAGAGGTTTCAGATATGGGTTGAGAAAGACTATATAGTTAAGATAGTGAACTAGACCAGTGCCAGGAGAGAGCTGCTGGTGGAGCTGCTGGTGGAGCTGCTGGTGTCAGATGCAAGAGCACCAGCTGCAGGCTTCAGCTGTAAGGGATAAGGTCAAATGAGGTCTGGAGCAAAAAATGGTCCAGGGTCAGAAAATGGTGGGTCAGATCCAGGTCCATATGGGCAACCAGGTGGATAGACATTAATAGCAGGGGACTGAGGCCAGTAGGGGAGTCCTTGAGCCTTGACATACATGCCAGATATCAGATGATAGATTGTTCTGGGGCCATGCCATTGCAGTCTTAAGTGTCCATCATTTTGTGTGGTCCAGGTGGGGTAGTGACACCTGTGGTGATTTGAATTCATGCCTTTAGTCTCAGCACTTGGGAGGCAGAGGCAGGTGGATCTCTATGAGTTCAAGGCCAGCCTGGTTTGTAGAGTGAGATCCACGACAGCAGGGCTACAGAGTGAAACCCTGCCTCAAAAAACAAAAAAGAAAGAAAAGGAAAGAAAGGAATGAACATGGCCCCCATAGCCTCATAGGGAGTGGCATCATTGGAGGTGTGGCCTTGTTGGAGGAAGTGTATCTCAGAGGGTGGGCTTTGTAGTTTTAGAAGCTCAAGCCAAGCCCAGTGTCACTCTTTCTTCCTGCTGCCTATGCTTCCAGATGTAGAATTCTCAATTCCTCTCAAGCACTATGCTGATAATGGACTAAACCTTTGAACTGTAAGACAGACCTCATTAAATGCTTGCCTTTAGAAGAGTTGTGTGTTCATAGTGTCTATTCACAGCAATAAAACACTAACTAAGACAACATCCTTTCTTTGGTCTGGGGGCCTCTATAAGTTCTTGGGCCCAGTTTCCCTGATTTTTGATATGTCCATGTGGACCCATGGTTTCAGTTTTCCCAATACACTTAGAGGATGCCTCTCTTTCTACTCCCAGGGATAAGACACTTGTCAGACAATGCTAGATGGATAGTTCTTGACAGATGGTACAGTTTCTGGGTTCACTCAGAGACTGCAATCATCCTTCATCCTCAAAATGGAATCAAAATCTGCTTGTACAATGGAGACACTTGTGGCAAAGCACAGTTTGAAGAACCACTGTTTTATATAATATGGAGGAGGAAAGAGACTATTTTTAACACTAACCTTCAAAGGTATACTTTAGTTCATTTTCCACTTGAAATTTCCATGCATCTTTATTACAAAATAAATAGTTATAAGAAGGAATGTAGCCAATATACAGACTATTGGGCATTTTCATGATATAAATTGTTATTACTCCCAGCCATAAAGAGTCTTATAAACACAATTTTAAATTATGGCATAATAATCCAGAATATATTGTCTTTAAAAACTTGTGTGTATATGCTCATGTTTGTTGTTCGAATCTTAGATGATCTTTTAATAAGAAACCCAGAGCCAGATATCAGGGTGAAAGCTTAAAGATCAGAGAAGCAGAACAGTCAGCCACTAGTTCTTACCTCTATGAAATCCTCAGCCAAAAGAGAGTGAGTTCCTGTTTCCTCATGCCTTATAGACCTTTCTCTGCCCTGCCATATTACTTGCTGCGATTAAAGGCATGTGTGCTTCCCAAGCAAAGGCATGAGATCTCAAGTGCTGGGGTTAAAGGAATGTGCCACCACTGCTTGGCTCTATGTCTAATATAGTGGTTGGCTTCATTCTCTGATCCTCAGGCAAGTTTATTAAGGTACACAATATATCACCACACATGTTTGTGCATGTGTGTATGTGCAGGTGTACCCTCCTCTGGAATGTCATTTGTCTCCTTTGAGATTGAGTCTCTCATTGGCTTGGTGCTCACCAATTAAGTCAGAATGACTCTTCAGTGAGCCCCAAAAATCATTCTGTTTATGTCTCCCCAGCACTGGGATTACAAGTGTATGCCACTTCATCTGACATTTTACATGTGTTCTGGGGATTAAACTCAGATTTTTACGTCTGCTAAACAAGCTCTTTACTGACAGAGCTATCTCCCCAGCTCCAGAAATTTAATATTTTTAACATCAATTTTTTACTTGTGTTTCTTTGATTAGCATTACATTTTAAGCAAAAAGTGGAGGGAGCAGTTATAGGAGAAGACAGACATGTCAACTTTGTTTTCTTACCCGTGTCAATATTTCTTTCTCCCTGAAGTGCTCAATAACCAGAGGACTGTATGATTGAAGGACTCTATGACTGTATGTGAACCTGAAGGGTCCTCAGCTTGACCATTGCCCACAGTGTTACTTGTGGGATTGTGAGGTGAAAGCTCAACATTTGCTTCAGAACCATTAGCAGTGAGCAGAGTCCATTGATGCTTCTAAGATTCTTCAGTACCGTCCAGACTAGAACTGAAATACCGTGGAGAGGTGTCCTCTTTTAATATTTGGTTGCATCTTCAAGGGCAGAAAATAAATTGTGCATTATAGAGATGAATTAGATGTCTTAGATTCTCCCTAGGAAAGGGGAGCTCACAAAGATATGAACACATCACACCACTGTTCTGTTCCTTCTACACCAAGATTCTTTACATAAAGAGTGAGCCAATAGGCTAGAAGGCTTCTAAGCAAACAAAAGTAATTTCATACAAGGCAAATGGGTGTTTTAATTGCTTTCCTATATTTTAGAAGTATTAAGAGATCTTTAAATGAAGTCCAAAGTACAGCAAAACATAATCCGTCTGTTTGGAAGGCAGCCACGCAATGAGATGAGTGAGTAAACATTACCACCCAGCACTGTGCATCCCAGACTTCGGGGAATGTGAGAAAGACTGAAGAAGGATGTCTTGGCAACGTCTAAGGTTAAACCTAGCAAGAAGTCATCACCTTCCAGAAGTCAGTGCTCCCCATTGTGAGCCCTGTCAAGCTCAAATTGTGTTAATCATTTTTTTTTTAAATCATATTTTGAATGTGTTTAAGTAGAGCCACTTTGGACTTGTGTGATTTAAAAGTCATCAAAGAATGTGAGTCAGTTTACATGGATACAAACACAATTTTGTGTTGGCCTTTTCCTTAGAACGTTTTTCTGCTGACAAATTATGAACAATGAAAATTCCCTAACAGTAGACGTACTTGATTGTGGAAAGTGAGATTGTGGTTGCCTCCATCAGCATTTGACAAAGGACATGAACCGTAATTTGGAACCTGAAATGTAAACCTTGAAAGAACTGAGCAACTTAACAGCTCTGAATCAAGTGTAAACAATGGAGCGGTATGAAAAGAGTTGGTCTCCCCAAAATGTCAGGTTCCATGGAAGAGTGCTTTCTCTATTTGATCTGTCACTGGAGCTCTCAAAACTGACACTCTTTGAGCATAATACACTTTGATGATAAACTAGATTAACTTTCCCAGTACAACTGAAAGGCCACCTGTTGCCAGAATGGCCACATTCCTCGTTGGCTGTCTTGTAGCTGTCATCGCTTCAATACAATCTGCAGCCGACATGCTGGAATATAATGAATATGTCAGAAGTTGGAGGTCAGCCATCCAAGTACATGAAAACTTGGCTCGCCTACAGTGTCAGTGTGGAGGCCTCCCCCATCCTCTAGTGCAGAGGATTTCTGCATCACTTGATTTGTTTGCACAGGGTTTGTTGCTGTTGGATGGGTGCACTTCTGAGAGGCTGTCAAACAGCCCATTCAAATATTTTCAGTGTGGAAAAACAGGGCTTCCGGTTTCAAGCTCTTCAAATAATAGGGGTTGAGAAATTTATGGTAGTTAGTGGTGTGTGTGTGTGCGGTGGGGGAGGAGTTCTGCTGTGGCTGTTCCTAGAGAAATAGCCAAAGAAACAGTTCCTAGTGTTTTGACTGGCATGGAAGCAGGACCTGTGCAAAGCTACTGAAAGTATTTTAACTGTCTCACTCTGGTCCTCTCCCACTCACTCTAGACATCCAGTGAGGTTGGGTCCAGTGGGCACAGAAGAGCTAGCTCTAGGCACGGGGAACTATAAACTGTAGTACCTGTGTATTAAGCAGTTTCACATTTATGAAATATAGAACATTTCCCACGGCACAGTATAAAAGAACCGTGTTATGATCTCTTTACTCACTGCACACTGGTTCTCCGCGCCCCCTCCTTAGAGCGACATCTTCTAGTTGGCAGAGGCCTGGAGAAGTCCTCTGGAGTCTTGCTTAGTCTGATTAAGAAAACTTTAGTTCCATGAAGAGAGTTTGAGAGTAGACTTGGTTTTTGGTAAATAGATGCTTGCCCCAGACCATTAAAAGACTGCTAAAGGAAGAATTCTGTTCTTGCCTGTAACTAAAATAATTTCTCAATCTTGGCACTCTTGACTGGATAACTCTTTGTTGCTAGGCAGGTCCTGTGCATGGTAGGGGGTTTAACAGCCTCTCTGATATCTCCCCATTAGATATGAATAACATCTCCTCAGGTATGACAATCAATATGTTTCCAGATGCCAATCATTTCCTCAGGACCAGTGTTCTCTGTTGAGAAACCAAGGGGACATTAAGATCCTATAGAAGCCAATCATATTTTTACATACATCTTCCTGATTCTACTTCCTTGATTTTAATGTCAAAATATCAACTGAAAAAGAGTGGGATGTTTATCTCACCATATGCTGTAATTCACATTCATGTGTCTGAAGAGAAATGATTCAGGTAATTTGGTAATCAGAACAGTGATGGGCAGAGAGGGATCACTTACTTGCTGAGGGACTTTGCTCCATGTTAAGTCACTTATGTGTGGTATTCCTTTTGAGTCTTAACAAAAGGAGTAGTTAGCAACATTATCATCCTACTCACTTGTAGGTGAACACAGTACAGCTGGGAGCATGGAAATGTTTTTGTGAGAGTTTAATTCCCTTGTGTAGTGGCAGAGCTCAAATTTGCACACAGGTAGCCCCACCTGGAGCCTGTGTGGTGAATTACTTAGATGCAGTAGGCTGGACCACAACAGAAAGAAGCCAGCTCCTGGAGGTGAATTATTGTTTGTCCTCAACAGCTGACACTCAACACACTTTATTCTAGCATTTCTACATAACTTAAGCCCCTGTGAGTCACATCTTATAATCATTTTTTTTGAGAACAATGTGGCAAATAGCTAATTTAAAATCATCCCTGTCAAAAGAAGATAAGAAAATTACATGTGGGTTTGATTAAAAAAACATTTTATAGCTCTCCTAAAATACTTGTTAAATTTTATCGAGCCGTGACCTTATAAACTTGGGCCTCTGGGGCATGGGTGAGCTTCATGCTCAGCAGCAATTCGAAGTCCCACTCACTACTCACTCTGTGTCACCATAGTGCTTGGACTCTGCTCTCTGCATCCGTGACCTCTCACATGTTCCACATGTGTTGATAGGAGGAACAGCAGACTCCTGTGTTACAGGTTTCCTATTTCTCTGCCAGGAAAAGTTTTTTTTTAAAAAAATAGCAAAATGGCTAATAATAAGATTGAACAAAACAGAAAGAAAACAGTCTTCAATGAATCTATAGTCTGGAAAATGAGTGAACAAATTCTGGCTTGTCTGTATTTTTTTAGTGCAAGCTCAAACATCTTTTCCTCCTTCCTTTCTTCTGCGTCCTCTTTATTATGAGTCCTGTTGCTGTATCTGTCCTGTTGCCCTTTCCCCAAAGGACAGCAAAAGTAATACACGAGAGCTTTCTCCTCAGTGTTGCGCTCTTAAGTTTGTGTATTGGGCCGTTCTTCATTTACAGTGGGTCCGTACTCAGTGACTGTTGCAGCTTTAGGAGCAGCATTAGGAAAGCTGAGCACGAAACAGGTGGAAATAAACATCAGGCGAAGCTTTCATTAAAGGAAGGAGGACAGGGAAAGCCAGGGATTGTTATTGGCAGATTTCACTGATTCCTTTAAAAGACATCTTTATCATGGAAGAATCTCAAATGTACCCACAAGTGGCTAGAATAGTAAATGAACTGTTGTGTACTTGGCACCCAACCCCAAGAATCATAAAACATGACCAGTCTTGTCCTATACAATATTTGTTATTTGTGGGAGTAAAATTGTTTGAGAGCAGCTCTGAAACACGTGAACTGGGCTCCTTAACATTCTATGGCATTGGTCTCTCACAAGGCGACAGTTATCTCAAGGTGTTGTGAATTGCTGGTTTGCAAGCTGACCTGGCAGATCTGGGCAGCCCTCAGTTTCTCATAAGGAATCGGCACAGACTGCCTTCTGATCTTTTTCATAGGGGCAGCTCTATGCAGCTTGTTTCTTCAAAGTATTCCAAGAAAGAGAATAAAAGGGGATGCCATAGTGTGGAAAAGATGACACCCCATATCCTTGTTATATTCTAATCCCCAGAAAACAAAAAAAATACCCCTTTCATTCTTACCCATACCATAGGGGAAGTGACAGGAAACCAGGAGGCAGAGTCATCTGGGCCTTTCTAGAAGCCAAACCTGGTAACCATGCCTCTATCCACCTCTTCTTTCCAACAGTCTTTTGAAGCAAACCTCACATTTCACACCCTGATTTCTGTTAAACACTGTTACATGCCTTCCTGAAAGACAGCCGTACTTCAGCAGCCTCAGCCCTGCAGTACCATTAGCACACCTGAAATGTCAGAACCCAAATATGTTTAAATTTTTAATCAGTATCCAAATTTTAAGTTGCCTCATGGATATCTCAATGCATTAAGATTGACACATTTCAAAAATGTCTTTGAAGTCACTTTTAATCAGCCGTTTCTCTCTTCTCCTTTATAATTCATTTGAAGTGAAGAAGCTGGTTTGTTTGACCCAGTTTCCTGTAGTCTGGAGTTCGCTGATTGGATCCTTTGGTAATGACTTACCACATCCTTTATGGTTCTCATAGGTTGACTTTATGCATATATGTGTAGGCCATAAGATGACTTTAGATGTTTTCCTCCTTTATTTTTATAAATATGTATTATTATTGCTGATTATAACGTGTGTTTCTGTGTGGATATGAGCACAATGTCCACAAGAGTGCAGATGGCCGTGGAGAAGGGGCTGGATAACCTGCAACTGGAGTGACAGGTGGTTGCAGGCCAGTTGACTTGATGCTGGGAACCAAACTCAGGTCCTCTGAAAGCACAGTATATGGTCTAAACTGCTGAGCCATCTCTTCAGCCCCTCCTCTCTTTATCTATCTATCTATCTATCTATCTATCTATCTATCTATCTATCTATCTATCTATCTATCTATCTATCTATTATTTATTTTTTAAATGAAATTTGTTCTGTCCCTCAATCTAGAGTTTATCAAGTTGTCTATGCTGGCTGGCCAATGGATTTCAGGGATCTACCCATCCTCCCTGAACCCTGACCCCAGGCTGGGATTGCAGTTGTTTGCAACTGTGCCTGGCATTTACATGGGTGTTGGGGATTAAAGACTCAGCCCTTCCTGCTTGTGCAGCAGGCACTTTGGCAACTGAATCATATCCTTAACCCAACTCACTTGCCTTTTTTTTTTTTTTTTTTTTTTTTTTTTTTTTTTTTTTTAAGGCAGGGTTTCACACTGTAGGTCAGGCAGACTCTAGATCCTTTTCTTGTCCCGGCCTCCTAAGTATTGGATTATGTGCATTTGGTACCTTGCTGGGCTGACAATCATGGATTTTTAAAATAATATTGTATTTTGCAAATTGCAATAATGCTATCTCCTATCATCAAAGGCATTAAGGAATTTCTCAGGGGGAAGCAGTGACACTGCTGTCCTTGCTCAGCGTGTGCATGCTCGTCTTGGATATTTATGTTGTCACTTCACTGAGTTATATGCCTTGCTGCTACTGCATGTGTTTAGTTTGTCATTTTGCTTTCCCCAAATGCTTGCTGCACTCCTTTACTGAAAGAAGTAATTCCCTGGTGATACTCTCAGTCCTAAGAGAAGTTTCTTTCTGCAGTGAGTGACGATTAACACAAAAACTCCTAGGTGATCCAAGTGCTGAGAATAAGTGACTACTGAGTGCTCAGCCCAAACCGGGGATATCTATGTTCTCCCTTCAAGGCCAAAGGAACATTTTAGAAAAAGGGATGCGTTCTAGATTTCTTTCTATTGCTGTGATAACACACTGACCAGTAGCAACTTAGCAGAAAGGATTTATTTGGCTTATACTTCCAGGTCACAGTCCATCATTGAGATGTTAGGGCAGAAACTCAAGCCTGAACTTGAAAGCAGTCCTGCTTGCTGTTGCATGTGTTGCCTCTGACCAAGGGACTCACCACAGCCAAAGAAGTACAGTAGGAACCATGAGGGATGATGCTTCCTGGCTGGCTACTAGGATTAGGTAGAAAGAATGTACTAGTCAAAGAATGTGGAAGATGCTGTGAAATACTGTCTTCTGTAATCATAGACTATAGCTACCTGCACAAGCCTTGCACCCACACAATAAGACATAAAAGTAGGATAGGGGTTAGGTGGGAAGAAGAAGGGAGTCATCAGGAGTGGGAGGGGAGTGAGAGAGGACTGGATAGGATCGCAATACATTGAATATATATAAGAGATTATAAAAAATATTTTAAAAAAATCAATTCAAGTTAAAAACAAAGAAAAAAGTGATTGCTTGTGCAGAAAGACATGGAAACAGAATGAGGTGGAAAATCAATTCATTAATAACTTGACCCCTACCCATAGCTAGCCCCTCAGTATTACACTGACCATAGCTAGTCCCTAAGTATTACACTAACCATAGCTAGCCCCTCAGTATTACACTACACATAGCTAGCCCCTCAGTATTACACTTACCATAGCTAGTCCTTAAGTATTACACTAACCATAGCTAGCCCCTCAGTATTACACTAACCATAGTTAGCCCCTCAGTATTACACTATTCATAGCTAGCCCCTCAATATTATACTATCCATAGCTAGACCCTAAATATTACATTACCCAAAGCTAGCCCTTCAATATTATGATAACCATAGCTAGTCCCTCAGTATTCAAGACAGTAAACCAAAAATGTCTGAAGAACTGTTTCCTAATGTTCTCTGGAAAGATCAAAGAAGTGTTTGTGTCAACCCTGGCCAACTGGCAATCAGCCCCTCAGAAGAAATCTTCACAGTTAAAACTGGCATTCTGTCTGTCTGTCTGTCTGTCTGTCTGTCTGTGTCTCTCTCTCTATATATATCTTTCTCATCTACCTCCATCTATCTATCTATCTATCTATCTATCTATCTATCTATCTATCTATCTATCTATCTATCTATCTATCATTTCCCAACAAAATAGTATGGAAATCAATGACTTTGAATATAAAATATAAAACTGTTTTTTGTTTGTTTGTTTTTGGTAAACTGTTTTCTAAGCTTTAAGAAATTGTAATTGAGCAATATTAGCTTAAAGAATGAATAGAAAAAAAGACTAGAAGTGAATTTATCAAATCACTAGCAACAAGAGATTTTGGGACACTTGATTTAGATTTCTTTATCTTGTTTTTTTTCTAAATTCTTTACAATGAACAAGAATAGTTTTCAAAGGCAGAAAAAAATCCATATTTAGAAAGGAGCTGTATATTTCAAAACTAATATCCAAATGGTGGAGTGGCTTGTGTAGGAGAAGTTTGGATTTCCACAGGATTGTGCAATTGGAAGCCTTTGGCAGTTTTGGGGTGGGCAGATTTGGTTTCCTCCGTTATTTAAGAACACCTTGTCTACTTCCACTTGGACTCCAGTTCCCTTGATCCTGACTTACTGAAGGAGCTTCTTCAATCATTGCTAATATTTCCTGGGGTACTCAGGTGTGGTGTTTTTGTGAATTTGGAAAAGGCCTTGGATTCTTTCATGTGAAGATTTTTTTGTAGCATTTTAAGCCAGGCTATTTTTTGCTAATGGGTTTTAATTTTGTAAATACACAGAAGTCTATAAAAATAAGTTGCAACAAGTAATTCCAGTGAATACAAAATGAAAAACATAAATGCATTTTGTTAGTCTTCTTTTCTTAGTCTTGGTGATAGTTAAAGTAATCATGTGTTTTACAACTAAGTTATCAGATTTAATGGAATATGTTGATAACAATAATGTGGAAACAACTAAAAAAGTGTGGGACATAAAGAAATTTCATCTTACTGTGCTGAGTTAAGAGACTGGAGGACCCATCTTTCTTTTCTCACATATATCCTTTCTTGTTACAGTCCTACATTTCCTGGATATTAGACCCATTCATTTGAGCTACACTATGAACTTAGTAATAACTTTGCTGAAAAATGAAACAGCTATACAGTGACTATTTCCCCCCTGATAGTTACATATCCTTCATTTAACAGTTTGACTAAGCACAAGCTTTTATGCATCTAAAACCCAGATGTTGTCTTGGGTCTACTTGGACCCCTCTGTTGCATCATGGAACCTTTCACTGCAAACCTGTTTAATAATTGGCTTCTCTTTATTGCATAAGGAGGAAAAGAACAATTTCAAAGCATATACAGTATTCCAGCCTTATAATCAGTTGCTCTAGTTTTAAAGCTTTACTTCATTTTCCCCTTTCTTAATTGAATTACCTTTTGATGGATCTTGAACAGTTTTTAAGAGTCAGCTGGGGCCGGGCGGTGGTGGCAGCGCACGCCTTTAATCCCAGCACTTGGGAGGCAGAGCCAGGTGGATCTCTGTGAGCTTGAGGCCAGCCTGGACTACCAAGTGAGTTCCAGGAAAGGTCCAAAGCTACACAGAGAAACCCTGTCTCGAAAAACAAAACAAAACAAAACAAAACAAAACAAAACAAAACAAAACAAAACAAAACAAAACAAACAAAAAAAAGAGTCAGCTGGGAAAACAACATCGACAGATCTCATTGGACACAGAGAAATCATTATGGTGCCTAACTAGAGCCTTCATCCCTACCAACTAGTGTTCATGGTACAGGAAAACATTCTGCATGCTATCAGAGGAGAAAGGTAAACACCCGCATAGCTACAAACTCTTCAATCTACAGTGGTGACTTGCCTACAAGATATGATGATGTAAAAGTAGCACCAAAGTTGTGGAAGTAATTAACTACTATCTGATTGGATTTAAGGCCCATTCCATGTGGTGGACCCTGTGCCTGACACTGCTCAGGTGGACAAGAACCTAAGACTAGCTAGGTCATTGTTCTAGGGGAAAATCAAATACTGTCATCCTGCCAAAGGAAAATAGCAATAAAATGACTCCTAACAACATTGCTATATCCAGAGATTGGTGTCTCACTAATCCATTATCAGAGTAGTTTTCTCCTGTAGTAGATGGGAACTAACGTAGAGTCCCACAACTGGACAATGTGCTGAGAGTGAGAGGCCTTGGAACACTCAGTCTAAACGGGATGTCTTCATCAAACCCCTCTCCTCAGGGCTCAGGAAATCTGCAGAAGAAGAGGCAGAAAAACTGAGAGCCAGTGGGGATAGAAGCCAATGGAAACAGTCGGAGGACTGATACACATATGTGCTCACACAGACTATGGCACCATGTACCAGGCCTACACAGGTCCAAACCCAATGGGGTCCCAGCGTTGAGAAGGGAAGAAGTGGCCATCCCATCCCTAGCCCAGAGACTGTCACCAAGAGTCAAACATTCACAAAGAAAAAATTAGTTTTCTTCAATAAAGTCTCACTGGATATACAAACGTCACTTAAGCACCGGCCTCATGCTCCACAGTAGCTGACACAAAATGAAATCAATGTTATTTTTATTTGTTTTGGGCATATTCTTACCTTTTTGATCTTTTGCTTATATATTATGATTTCTGATATTGTGTTTATATGGTTGTGTGTGTGTCTGCATGTGTATGGCTTTCTTGTGCTTTTTCTTTCTTTTTCTGTGTTTTTAAAATTCTGTTTTTCTTCCCTTCTTTTTATTACTATTATTTTGCATTTTTTTCCTAAAGAGAGAGAGAAACAAGGTGTACTGGTTGGTTTTGTATCAACTTGACACAAGCTAGAGTCATCAGAGAGGGAGTAGGTTCCATGAGAGCTAGCTGATTAATGGGGAAGAGCCCAGCCCATTGTGATGATGCCATCCCTGGACTTGGGTTCTATAAGAATGCAGTCTAAGCAAGTCAGGAGAGGCAAGCCAGTAAGCAGCATTCCTCCATGGTCTCTGCATCAGCTCCTGCCCCCAGGCTCCTGCCCTGCTTGAGTTCCTGTCCTGACTTTCTTTTGGTGAAGTGTAAGATGAATAAACCCTTTCCTTCCCAACTTGCTTTTTGGTCATAGTGTTTTACTGCAGCGATAGAAACCCTAACTAAAACATGAGGTGTGGAGTTGGATGGGTGGAGAGGATCTGGGAGGAGATAAGGGAGGGGAAACTATGATCAGAATATATTGTATGAAAAAGTTATTTTCAATAAAAAAAATCAGCTGGGGGTTTCCGATGGATTAATGATGATAGAGCAGTGAAAGCCACCTGAGACTCAAGAATAGACAGACACACAGGAGAAACTCCAAAGGCCTTAAGGCACAGTAAGGTGACTATGCTAGCTACTTCATACTATAAATGAGCAATTAGAGAGGATTGTGACTATTCTCCATGCAAAGAAATGATAAAGGTTTCATGAGATGTATGTTAGTTACCTGAGTTGATCATTTACACATTGTTTACATGTATTGAAATGTCTTTTTCATCTCCATAAATATGTGCAATCATTGTGTCAATTAACCATTAAAAAGAGAAAAAAATAATATGCATCATCAAACCTTCTCAGTTTTGAGAAGCACATGACCAGAGATTTAGCCATTTCTGCTACTTTTAACCACACAATGTAGAGTGTGGCAATATTCTACAAAGACAATGATCATTTGTTTTCCAGTTCATTTTAATATAGCCTTCTTAAAGCCGTTTCAAATGACAGTTATGATCCCTATTTAAAATGAGGTTCAGAGTCATGCCTTGCTGGCAAGGTGGGTGTCTCTGCTTAGGTGAGACTCACACGACTCCTTAACCTTCCACACACAGACTGAATGGCAAATGTGCCATGTGCCGGCATTGACTTCCCTGTCACAACTTCCTCCACTGCCAAGTTTCTCTTGGCACCGATTAGAAATTACATACGAACCTGAGATATGTTCAAATGTGAAAAGTTCTCATCTCAGACGATGAAATAGCGTAATAAATAACATTCACTGGGTGATTAGAGTGCTAGGAGCTTCCTTTTCCCATCCATCTTGGTCTTTGTAACTACCACAGCCTCACTTATGGATGAAGAAATGGAGTCTTAGGGAATTTCAGTCAGTCTTGAATGTGAAAGTGTGCATCCTCTTCATTCCCATACTTCTAGTCCCATCAATTTTTACTTTGTTACATGTTTGGTGAAACCATCTCTCATGGGAAAACTGTCTGTCCGTGCTGTCTACCTGGTGGCCATTAGCCACTTGGGCCTGTTACATACTTCAGTGAAATAACAAAACTTTTGATAATATTAGTTCCTCTTAATTGGTTGACTATTAATTAGGCATGTGTGGCAGTGGCTTCCACAATAGTCAGTAGAACAGAGGCAGGAACCTCCTCAGGAGAATTTGCAATCTAAGCAGCTAAGGATCAGAGTCCACCTTTTCCTCTGGCAAAACTTATCTAGACAGAGAGAACCTACTCTGAGGTCATGACCTCTCTGATACAGCAGGGCCATTTCCATGGCCTTCTGGAAGCAGAGCACTCCTCTGCTTTAACAAAAGAGGGCCAAATAGAACAATTATTCCAAAGTGTGTTTTACTCATGAAATATATGTGTCCTCCATGGTCTTCTGAGACCTTTTTTTGTTGGTGAACTTATTAATTCTTTACATTTGTAAAATACTATATATTTTGCTATCAAGCTTTATCTTACAGAACTTTCCCAGTCAGTTTACATGGAAAAGAGACTTGATACAACTCTCCCTATTTACAGAGGTAAAGACTGGAACCCAGAGAGCTTGTATGAGCTCAGGCCCTGACCTTCAACTGTGAAGACTTACCAGGGATTTGTATCTAATCTTCTAGCTTCTGGATCTTTGTGCTTTCGTTCTCACTTCAAGGATCCATTTCTCTAGGTTGGGATTCAAGTATGTCTAATTTTAAAGATAAACACATTCTTCTGCTGGAAACTCTGACCTGAGTGGAGGTGATTGCCCAGTAGCAGCTGAAGTGAGGTGTTGTCATTTGAGCAACTGCCCCTTTCTGGGATGAGGTGCTAAGCCAGTGATTCTCAACCTTCCTAATGCTGTGACTGTTTAATACAGTTCCTCACATTGTGGTGATCCCCAACCATAAAATTATTTTCATTGCGACTTCATAACTGTAATTCTGCTACTGTTATGAATCATAATGCAAACAACTGATAGGCAGGATTATCTGTTATGCAACTCAAATGAAAAGGTCATTCAACCCCAAAGGGGTTGTGACCCACAGGTTGAGAATCTCTGTGCCAAGCAAAGGTTGGGGATCCTATCCTTGTGTTCCCACTACGTAATGGAGCACATGTCTTCCTAGTTGCAGCAGTGCTCATCCCAAGGACATCCCAGGTGGCCATGTGAACAAATGTTAAGTCTGTGTAGAGCAAACCAGGATGTCCTAATCCTAACTGGTCCCAGGGTATTTTGGTTGGTTTTAAGTACAATTCCTTTTGTCATTAAGTGGGAAAAGAAAAACAGATGGTCATTTTTGTCAAAATTTGTTTTCAAGGGGAATGGACACAACTCTCTTTACTAAAGCACTGTACTTGATGAAATGTTCTACGGTAGGGAAGCTGTCGGCTGGCAGGGTGCAGCGGATGTGCCTATACTCCTACATACCACTGTTTACATAGTAGACGGGGAACAAGAAGCCCCTGATGCCTGGGGAAGTGACACCTGTAATCATGTCATCTGGAGCTGTAGTTACGGCTTCTCTGGACTTTCCTCTCATCAGGGCCCTTTACGCCTATAGTCAGACACATGCACAGAGCAATCCTGTTTTTCTGGATGGCGTAAGGTGTGAGTGAGTCCAGTAGAAGTTAAGGAACAGAAAATGAGTTCCCCAGATGGCTCCCACTGCCTTCTCGTTTCGTTTATTTTTGGATGCCAAGAATGTGGAGAGGGGAAGGAGTTAGTGACTCAGTATTCCTCAAGCGTGGAAGCCACCTCTCTCTTATCCATCTGCTCCCCATAACGGTGAGGACCAGTGGGAGGCTTTGTAGGTCTTTCCCTGAGTTTTCTCCATGCTGTGGAGAAAATAGTAAAAATGCAACAGAAAGCAGTACATTGAGGATGCATTGGAAGTATCTCCTGGGCATACTCTGGCTGTTGGTGGAATTTGGCCAGAACGCTTTTCCCATTTTACCCAGGGAGAATATGCCCGCTCTGGCCTTTGACCTCCTCTAAGGGAGTAGGGAATGAGAACTTGACCCCCACATTTTCTACATGCCTCCTTTTTGCTCCCCTGCCCTATAACGTACTTCTCTCTGGAGAAGCCACACTCTACAGATAGAGGGAAAACCTCGGATCATCTCCTCTTCCAGAAAAGTACAAGATTTCTGTTACCATGATGCGTTGTGTGCCCACTGTTTTGGGGTTCTTCTGCTTTTCCTAAAGCAGAGTACACTGAGTTTCAGGACTGCTGCTAGTTAAGAATTTAATTTGAAATCTAGTATTATTTTTAAAATGTAGATCATTTTTTCTTGGATTTCTGAAGTCTTCCACTGTATGTTGGCTTGGGAGAAATGTCCTTTTTTTGTTTGTTTTTGTTTTTCCTTTGTTTATTTCATGTAGCTAGAAGTAAGGGAGACAATGTAAGACTACTATTTTTTATTAAGTCTCTTTTAAAGTATTTTGATATTATGGTTAATGGTTATGGTCTGACTAATTTTCTTTTAAAAATATACAGTTTGGGGACTCAACTAATACTGTGTATGTGCCTTCAAAATTGAATAACACAAAGCATGAGTGGATATGTGTAGTTTGGATAAGAATTGCTTCCAACTAGAGTGCTTCCTAGCACCTCCAGCTCCCATTCTAAAATGTAGTTTGACAAAGGGGACAATAAAAAATATGTACATGCTATTTTGTGTGTGTGTGTGTGTGTGTGTGTGTGTGTGTGTATACGCTGGAACCCATGAAAATCTTAATTTCTTTAGAAAAAGAAAAAAACCTTGAATTTTACTATTGCTCAGCTGAACATTAGCTCAGAAATCAAGATCTAGAAGCTGATTCATAGATGCTTAATTGAGTTTATTATTAGTGAATTAATCGGCCAAAAAGAAAAAAAAAATTGAGGAATAGAAACAAGGAGACATGGCCAGAATAAACGGCTTTCCCTAGGATCTGGCTTTCCTCTGTGGCCCTCAAGGAAGGTCCTCTTTGCATTATTCAATGTTTTTGGCTTATTTATAATTCTCAGAGGAAATGCTGCGCAAAGCCACAGATATTTCAAATGTCACTGTTATCATTGAATTACTCCTTCAGACTGCAAATGAAACCAGGGATGTTTTTGCCATTTAAAACTCGCAGTAGAAGAGTGAACAAAACTCAGAGTCTTCAAGGTTAAGCAGATGTGGAAAACATACTCCACTCAGCTTCTTCTGCTAATGAAAGAGAAACCTTAATAAGCAAAACAGATCCCTCTTTCCCATTCTCTTTTAATGAATCCTTAGTTGCTTGTCAAGTCTAAGATGGAAATTATAGGAGCACACTCATTTTTAAGATCTGATTCATGGATGTTTAATTGAATTTATTATTAGGAATTAATTGGCCAAAAAGGCCCGAGGAATATGAAGGAGGAGAGAGCCAGAATAAATGGCTTTCCTTGGAATCTGGCTTTCCTCTGTGGTCCTTAAGGAACCTCCTTTTTGCTTTATTTAATGTTTTTGGCTATTCTAGATTGACTAGAATGTGCCTTCAGTTTTTTTTTAAATTTTTAAAATTCATTTTACATACCAATCACAGATTCCACTCTCATTCTTCTTTCTACTATTCCCATACTTTCCCCCTCCATCCCCTCCTCCAACAGGGTAAGTTCTCCCACGGAGGGACAGCTAAGCCTGGTACATTCAGTTGAGGCAGGACCAGGCCCCTCCCCACTTTATCAGGGTGAGCAAGGTATCTGCCCATAGGTAATGGGGTCCAGAAAGCCAGCACATGCACCAGGGAAAGATCCTGATCACACTGCCAAGGGCCCCTCAAACACCCAGCTACACAACTGTCTCCTATATGCAGAGGGTGCAGTCTGATCCCATGCAGGTTCCACAGCTGTTGGTCTAAAGTTCGTGAGTTTCTTTGAGATTGGTTCAGTTGTGTCTATAGATTTCCCCATCATGATCTTGACCTCCTTGTTCATGTAATCCCTCTTACCTGTCTTTGACTGGACTCCTGAGCTCAGCTTGGTACATGGTTGTGGATCTCTGCATCTGCTTCCATCAGTTGCTGGATGAAGGTTCTATGATGACAGGATAGCCATTAATCTGATTACCAGGGTAGGCCAGTTCAGGCACCCTCACCACCATTGCTAGTAGTCTAATCTGGGGTCATCCTTGTGGATTTCTGGGAACTTCCCCAGCATCATGTTTCTCCCTTACCCCATAATGTCTCCCTCTATCAAGATATCTCTTTCATTGCTCTCCCACTCCGTCCCTCCCCCAGCTTGACTATCCCATTCCCTCATGTTCTCATCCCCCATCCCCTACCCTGAATTGCACGCCCTCATCCCTAATTTACTCATTGGGATCTTTTCTGTTTCACTATCCCAAGGTGATTCTTACATCCCTCTTAGGGTCCTCCTTGTTTCCTAGTTTCTCTGGAGCTGTGGGTTGTAGTCTGATTATCCTTTGCTTTACACCTAGTATCTACTTACAAGTTGAGTACATACCATGTTTGTCTTTCTGAGTCTGGGTTACCTCACTCAGGATGATATTTTCTAGTTCCATCCATTTGCCTGCAAATTTCATGATGTCATTGTTTTTTAGAGCTGAGTAGTACTGCATTGTGTATATGTGCCACATTTTCTTTATCCATTCTTCAGTTGAGGGGCATCTAGGTTGCTTCCAGGTTCTGGCTATTATGAATAATGTTGCTATGAACATAGTTGAGAAAGTGTCCTTATGGTATGCTTGAGCATTCCTAGGGTATATGCCCAAGTGCTGGGGATGTCTTTCTGTATGCTGTGAATGTGTTGCTTTGATTTGGTTGATAAATAAAACACTGATTGGCCAGTAGCCAGACAGGAAGTAAAGATAGGCAAGATAAGAGAGAGGAAAATTCTGGGAAGTGGAAAGCTGAGTCAGGAGACGCTGCCAGCCACCACTGCCATGAAAAGTAAGATGTAAAGACACTGGTAAACCATGAGCCATGTGGCAAGTTATAGATTTATAGAAATGGGTTAATTTAAGATATAAAAACTAGATAGCAAGAAGCCTGCCATGGCCATACAGTTTATAAGTAATATAAGTCTCTGTGTGTTTAATTGGGTCTGAGCGGCTGCGGGCCCGAGTGGGACTGGAGAAAACTCCAGCTATACCTAAGAGTGGTATCATTGGGTCTTGAGGTAGATTGAATCCCAATTTTCTGAGAAACTCCATACTAATTTCCAAAATGGCTGTACAAGTTTGTACTCCCACCAACAGTGGAGGAGTGCTCCCCTTGTTCCACATCAACATAAGCTGTCATCAGTGTTTTTGATCTTAGCCATTGTGATATCTGTAAGATGGTATCTCAGAGTTGTTTTGATTTGCATTTCCCTGATGACTAAAGATTTTCAGCAATTCCTTAAATGTCTTTCAGCGATTTGGGATTCTTCTGTTGAGAATTCTCTGTTTAGATCTAATTGGATTTCACCTTCTATGTTTTAATGAATACATTGGTCTATGTAATATTGACTTTAGAAATTATATTTATTGAGAATCACTTTTAATAGTTCTAAGCTGTGCATTAATCTGGGATGACTTAATAAGCTTTTCATGAGCAAACCTTGTTCAAATTCTTTAGTCCTGAGTTCTAGGGCTTAGGTCTCTTTAAGGCAGTGGTTCTCAACCTGTGGGTGCCACCCCATGGAAGGTCAAATGACCCTTTCTCAGGGATTACCTAAGACTATTGGAAAACACAGATATTTACACTACAATTCATAACAGTAACAGAATTACAGTTACAAAGTAGTAACAAAAGTAATTTCATGGTTGGGGTCACCACAACACAAGAAACTGTATTAAAAGTTCAGAGCAGTAGGAGGGTTGAGAACCACTGCTTTTAGGAGACCTTTTCCACTTTGGACTATATATTCCATCTTTAAGTTATAAAATGATTTTGTTTTGTTTGCATCCCAGATTTCTATCCCCAATTTGAACAGAGGAGCAGGCATGCTGCCCCTACACTCTTCACCCTTTTTGCTTTCTCTGTATGTCTGTAGGAGAGGATTGGAGATGATCAGAGGAATTCATTTTCTTCCTTTTTGCATTTTGAAGATGAAGAAAATACTAAGTATAATTTAAGATCCTAGATTACATATGTGGTAATATTATTTATGGCAATAATATTAGTATATGATATTTACATATGGCAATAATATTAGTATATGACATTTACACGAGGAGATGCTATTCTGATTATTTTGTTTGTTTTGAGACAGGCTCTCACTATTGTAGCTCTGGCTGTCCTGAAACTCACTATGTAGTGTGGTGGTATTGTGTTCACCAAAATATTGTGTACCTTAATAAACTTACCTGGGGTCAGAGAACAGACAAGCCACTAGTTAGTCAGTGATAGCACATGCCTTTAATCCTAGCATTCCAGAGATAGAAATCCCTCTGGATCTCTGTGAGTTCAAGGCCACATTGGAAATAGCCAAGCATGGTGACACACACCTTTAATCCCAGAAAGCCAGCCTTTAATCCCAAGGAGTGGTGGTAGAAAGTAGAAAGATATATAAGGCGTGAGGACCAGAAACTAGAGGCTTTTGGCTGGTTAAGATTTGGCTGGATAAGCATTCAGGCTTTTAAGCAGCAGTTCAGCTGAGAGCCATTGGGATGAGGACACAGAAGCTTCCAGTCTGAGGAAACAGGACCAGCTGAGGAATGGGCAAGGTGAGATAGCTGTGGCTTTGTTCTGTCTCTCTGATCTACCAGCATGGACCCCAATAACTGGCCTCGGGTTTGATTTTATTAATAAGAACTTTTAAGATTCCTGCTACAATGTAGACCAGGCTGGGCTTGAACTCACAGAGATTTGTCTGCCTCTGTCTCCACCTCCAGGGTGCTGGGATTAAATGTCTGTGAGACCACATTTGGCTTATTCTAATTTTTTTCAATGCTATTGAATATAAGTTTATTTAAAAAGTATGCAGGTAGTCTGGGTGATGGGTCATAGCTGCACTTGATTTGTGCCTACCAACAGATCTCTCTTTCTCTCTCTTTTCATCTTTGAAGACCTTCATCCTGCAGGAACCACTTGCCTTCTCTTCTCTGACACAAGCACAGATTATTGAATGCTCTGGTTTACTAAATGTGAGTAACCAATGATTGATATGCATCTGACAGATAAAATGTGCCAGGACCTCCTCGGAGAGGTTACAGTTGGAAAAATCATCATTTATACTCCTGAGGAAAATGATTATGGAAATTTCTGGAAGGTCTCTATACTCCCTATTTGAATCTAAAGGATAATATCATTAATCCAGGAAAGAAAATCAGCTTTAACTTTTGTAGTCTTATTAGAAGTATAATCTAGCAAGAAGAGAAACCTTCTAATTAATAAATTAGAAAAAAAAAATCACAGCTCTCCAGGATTCTGAGCAATGTGTCTTCAGAGGACCTGGCTACTTTGGGTGGAAAAGTAGGTTTGGTTTTGTACCTGCTGCATGGTAACTGCTAGATAAGTGTTAAAATGTAGAACTTTGTTGACTTCTGAAACCAGGGAAAGATTTTCTAATGTTCCTCTTGTTTTTTCTACTATTTCCACTATGAAAAGAAAGTTTTTTTCTAAGTCTAGATACAAATTTAATTGTAGTGCAGAGTACAAGGGAAGTCTGGAGGGAGAGAAAGAAGGAGAGGAGGAGGGAGAAAGGGAGAGAGGGGAGAGGGAGAGAGGGAGGGAGAGAGAGAGAGAGAGAGAGAGAGAGAGAGAGAGAGAGAGAGAGAGAGAGAGAGAGAGAGAGAGAGAGAGAGAGAGAGACTGCACTGACATTTGGTTGCTGTCCTGAGATTAGGTCCAACTACACCAAGACCCAGAGGAAGCATCATTTAACATTCATATTGCAACTCACTCTATGGTTGTGCCAGCTCATTTGTCTGCAGTTTAAAATGTGTTACAAAGTCAAAACTTAGAACTAAGATTCCTTCACTTCCTGATACTAGAGTGAGCCTAGTGCATCTGCTTGTTTTGGATCATTTCTAAGCATTTCTCAAAGGTTAGTTCCACTTTGCAGGCTTGTGTTTTGAAGCCATCAAAAACTGTTTCTATGAAACTTTACCAGATTATGATTCCCTTATAAGACCGAATATCGAAAGACATTACTATTCTAAAGGCTTAACATCAGTCACCTAACCACCTTATGTGACTTATGAAATACCCTTTGAGCCTCTCCGTCTAGTCCTCTCCTTATATCCTGAACCCTTCCCACCTGGCCTGTTACCAGGTCCAAAGCTCCTTTCTGCTCTCATCTTTCCTAATTCCTTTTTTTACTCCCAATACAGGACTGTTTTTGAAGAGAGCATAAGATGTGGGATTTTTTTTTCTTCCAGAGCCTTTGGTGGTTTTATTTCTTACATAACAGTCTTTGGCTACCTGGCAAACTCTCCCTGATCATGTTCCTCCTCCTCCTCCTTGTGATTTCATTTTCTCCTTCATTTCTCTATGGGCATTGTGTGCTCATATCAGCGACTCTTGTGAATGTACTAAAGGCTTCTGCTTTGCTCATGAATTTCCTCATCCCCAATCTCTTTCCTCTTGTGCCATTTTGGACAACCTTTTTTTGACTATCTGCTTCCCCAAGGAACCGGGGATGTGTACTCCCCAGACACAAGTACTTGCTCCCCAATAGTATGTAGAGAAAGTCAAAACTTTAGGGATGGAGAACTCTCCCTAAAATTCATCTTGTTCCTTGAAAGGCAGTTTTGTTTTCAATGAAAGAAACAAATGGGAGTGAAGCAAAGACGTAATTGGAAATGACTAGTTGAGCTGACTGAATATAGCGGCTGGCTAATGTTTTCAGGGACCTGTCTCTCCTAACAGTTTTTAGATCAAAGGTCTCGGTGTTGAGTGCAGATGAGAAAACCCTGCATTTGAACATGGGAGGAAAGTAGTTCCCAGGAGGCCTATACTGTCCTAGTACCTTTAGTTCCCAATCTTTTCTATTGTTGTTGTTTGTCTTTTCAAGATGGGAACTGTCCTGGAACTCCCTATGAAGACCAGGCTGGCCTCAAACTCACAGATATCTGCCTGCCTCTGCCTCCTGAGTGCTGCTATTAAAGGTATGTGGCACCACACCCTGTAGATGTAACCAACCGTCTTATTAAATAAGAAACACAGAAACAATGTAAAAGAGAAAGCCGAGAGGTCAGAGCTCAGAGCTAAAATCTCACCCTTCCTCCTGCTGTCCCAGCTTCGCGAAAAGAGCCCTACTTCCTCTCGGTTCGTATTTTTAAAGTATGTTGTTCTGCCTTCTCATTGGTTGTAAACCCAAACACATGACTGCCTCGTCACTGTCTGAATGTACAGCCCCCTAGGTCTTAAAGGCATATGTCTCCAATGCTGGCTGTATCCCTGAACACACAGAGATCTTATGGGATTAAAGGCGTGTGCCACCACCGCCACACTCTTGCTATGGCTCTAATAGCTCTGACCCTGAACACACAGATATCTATGGGATTAAAGGCGTGTGCCACCACCGCCACACTCTTGCTATGGCTCTAATAGCTCTGACCCCCAGACAACTTTATTTATTAACATACAATCAAATTAATATTTCAGTACAAATCAAAATAATATTTCAATACAATTAGATTACCACCACATTTCCCCTTTTCTATTTTAATAAAAAGAAAAAAAGCAAAAGGTTATGACTAACAAAAGAAAAACTATATACAAAAGTACAATAACTATATACAATATATACAAGTAATAAATACCTAAACAGGTATTTGACGAATCAGAGAAAATAATTCCATTATCTATCCTATTTTGATAATTCCAAGATGTATCTAATGTACTTTCTATCCTAATTAATTTTCAACTATAACTAACTAATCTTCAACCATAACTAACTAATCTTCAACTCCCTCAGAGACCCAAGAAGGGAATAATATTAGCTAACAAAAATAAAAACAGGAAGTGCATGCAAGCAACTTCCAAAAAAATTTTGTGAGTTGACAGAAACAGCCAGCTGCCTGGGCAGTCATCTGAGGTTTCTCCGCAGTGTTGGGGCATCATCTTCTGCCTATAGGTTTAGTGTATCTGACAGACTCATTTGTGAAGTAGGATGTACACAAGGTCAACAGTTCAACCTCACATTGGGTGAGAGCAGTCCACGTACCAGAAACACCTGAATTCCACTAGTGTCCTGTCATGATCAGGATTTTAAATTCTGGAAATTGTTGACAGTTTTTTAATTCAGCTGTCCATTCTTCTTGGCTGTGTATATATGGCTTCATCTCAGCATCCCCTTCTTCTCCACATCCCTCTATTAAATGCCAGTCTACTTTTGAGAGGCATGAGCTTTCAGCTGCTGTTCCATTGTACAACAGAATCCATCGGCCCTCTGCCTGTTAAGCTGCCTTCGAAGAAAAGGGCACCGTACCTTTTCCGGATGCGAAGGCCACTTCAGGGATGGGGCCATATTGTCCTGGCCTCAGAAGATGCCTTTTGATAAAGCCATAACCACACTTGTTTTGGCAAGAATCAGTAGTCCCTTGTTTCGTGATCTGTCTGTCCATTTTGTCCTGTTGATTCAAGGATACTTTGTTGTCCAGTGGCTAACTTTTGCCAGAATGAAAGTTGACTCCATATGCAGTTTCTTCAATGCCCATATTTTCTCTAAAGTAGATTGGTACTGCCAGGAGCCGACATGTCTCAAAAAAGAAAAATTTTCTAAGTTATTAAAACATTTTAAATGCCATATTCTGTAGATCTCTGAAGGGTTTGAAGATGACCTGTCTAAAACATCTCTGCTCAATTTTTAAAACATATCTAATATGACTACAAGTTCTATGATAATGTCTAACTACTAGCTTTCATTTCTTTATATCCTAATAGTTGATAATAATAACATTCAAGGATCAGAAATTTGTATTACATTGTTAAATGGATGGAATAAATACAATTAGAAATATACATATAGCATTTTCTTTTTTTTTTTTTTTTTTTTTTTTTTTGGTTTATCGAGACAGGGTTTCTCTGCGTAGCTTTGCGCCTTTCCTGGAGCTCACTTGGTAGCCCAGGCTGGCCTCGAACTCACAAAGATCCGCCTGGCTCTGCCTCCCGAGTGCTGGGATTAAAGGCGTGCGCCACCACGCCCGGCACATATAGCATTTTCTAACAATATCAGTTTCAAATTTGTGTACAATATAAAACAATTCAATCCAATGTAAAGTATTTAAAACTAGTAATTGTCTTTTTCTTTTCTTTCTTTCTCTTTTTTTTTTTTTAAACAAGAACTTTAAATCTAATCTCCTTTGCTTAGCCTTTTTCCTAACCCTTGACAATAACTTGTAACCAACCCCCCTAAATACTGAAAATTATCCCAGACCCAAAACCCATTAAAAAGACCAAAAAACCACCCGCCCCACACCACCTCTTTGGGAATGTGGGCGTCGTATTCTTAAAATTGCTTCCTGCTGGGTATGGGCGAAGTTTTCTTTATCTTGAAAGAAAAATTTTAGGTTAATTGTCAAATTCTAGGAGAGGTAACTATATCCTTCATTATCCAGTCTGTGTATAATGCCAAAGTTGAGGGTTTATCTCAAGTCCTTATTCAAGTAGTCTTTGAGACTGGATCATCTCAGCTAGTCATCTCAAATTTGCTCTGAGCACCTTGTAGTTCAAAGCTGATCTATGGATGATGTTTGTCAGCTTAATGATATTATTATTGTCCACGTGGAATTGTTGTTGTTGTGGGGCCCCATCTTCTTCCTGGAGACTTCAGTTGATGTTAGGCCAGGCCGTGATTTCCTGCAGAAAACTGATAAGAGACTCGAACACAAAAACATATATATGTAGCTAGCCTTTTTTCTAGAATTAGTTAGTACTCTATGTGACCATTCATATCTTAACAAAGTTTAAAATGTATATATATATATTAATCTTGTAAATTTTGATATAAAATTTATACTTTGAGAACAGTTTAAAGAATCAGAATAGAATCAAAGAGTTGAGATTAGTAATAGAATAGTCCCTTAATTAATTTTGCTTTTGTCCTGTACCATAGCAGAAATGGCTCTTATTCTGGCATGATACAGGGAGTTTGCATTTTCCTTTTAACAACATGCTTGATTTTAAAGAAGGAGAGAGCCATTCTCCAACTCCAAAGTCAGCTTTAAATTTTAATTGAACTGGGACTGTTAGAAGACCAATAGTGTTAAATCTTTAGAGAAAAGCAGAAACAAACATTTAGGAAGACATAAAATTTTTTTAGATAATATATACCCATACACCGTTTCACTCTGTTTCTTGGGATAGATGATTTGTCCCTTTTCTTCAGTTGTCTCATTTGTCCAGTGTTCTTCAGATTCCTTAACCTTCATTCTCCTAAAAGACAAAAACAAAAACCTTTCCCCAAGACTAATTTTGGGGATGTTTCCTTTTGACAAGTTATTATCTGATTAAATGAAAAGGCATGTGTTATTGATACAAGTTAGTTTAAATTGGATGTTCATGCTGGTTGATGAACTATCACCTCCTCTAATTAAGAGGTCTCTCTTGTTCAAATCGAACCTTTATCAATTTTGATGGTACCCACAGCTTATCTTCTCCTGTAGAAATAAAAGCAAAACCACGTCCCCAATGTAATACATACCCTGGTTTCCATTCTGAGGTCAGCACATCCTTAAAGTATATAGGCTGATTTAATTCTGTAGTTTTTTCTATTATCCAATGTCTCTCTGCAGCTGTTGTTCCTTTCTCATTGGCATTCAGAAAATTCAAAGTTAGAAGAGCATTATGCAGTCTATTTCTGGGGGTTTTTGTTACCCATTTCTGTTTATTTAGCATATCCTTTAGAGTTCTGTTTGATCTTTCTATAACTGCTTGACCTGTAGGATTATGTGGTATGCCTGTAATATGCTTTATATTGTAATAAGCAAAAAACTGTTTCATTTTAACAGAGACATATGATGGAGCATTGTCAGTTTTGATTTGTGCAGGTATACCCATGATGGCCATAACTTCTAGCAAATGAGTGATTACAGAATCAGCTTTTTCAGAACTCAAAGCAGTTGCCCATTGAAATCCTGAATAAGTATCGATAGTGTGGTGTACATATTTCAATTTTCCAAATTCTGCAAAGTGAAACACGTCCATCTGCCAGATTTCATTTCTCTGAGTACCCTTTGGGTTACATCCTGCTGGTAATGGCGTCTGATTGTAGAAGGAACAAGTAGGACATTTCTTTATTATTTCTTTGGCTTGTTGCCAGGTTATGGAAAAATCCTTTTTTAAACCTTTACTATTAACGTGATGTTTTTTATGAAATTCTGAGGCCTCCAGCACATTTCCTATCAATAATTTATCAATCTCTTCATTGCCTTGTGCTAGAGGGCCTGGCAGACCAGTATGGGATCGAATGTGAGTTATATATAAAGGATGATTCCTTTTCCTGATTGTATCTTGTAATTGAATAAATAGTGAAGTTAATTCTGAAGCATCAGGGATAAATTCTGCAGTCTCAATATGTAACACCACTCTTTCAGCATACTGAGAGTCAGTTACTATGTTGAGAGGTTCTGAAAAATCCATTAATACCAACAGAATAGCATAGAATTCTGATTTTTGCACTGAATTATACGGACTTTGAACCACTTTACTTAAATTTTCTGATTTGTAACCTGCCTTTCCTTCTTTGTTGGCATCTGTATAAAATGTACGAACTCCAGATATGGGTTTTTGCCGTACAATTCGAGGCAAGATCCATTCAGCTCTCTTTATAAGATCAATTCTATTGCTTTTGGGATATTTGCTGTTAATTTCTCCCAAAAAATTACTGCAAGCTCTTTGCCAAGGTTCACTTTCTGTCCATAATTTTTCAATGTCCTCCTTAGTTAATGGTACGACAATTTCTGCTGGGTCTATGCCTGCTAATTGACGAAGTCTCATTTTTCCTTTGTAAATCAAGTCAGAGATTTTTTCCACATAAGTTTTTAATTTTTTATTTGGTTTATTTGGTAAAAATATCCATTCCAATATAATATCTTCCCTCTGCATTAATATTCCAGTAGGAGAACGCCTAGAAGGTAAGATAACCAAAATGCAATCCAGCTTTGGATCAATACGATTCACGTGTCCTTCATGCACTTTCTTTTCTACCAAGGCTAATTCTTTCTCAGCTTCAGGTGATAATTCTCTTGGACTATTTAAGTCCTTGTCACCTTCTAAGGTTTTGAACAAATTAGTCAATTCATCATTTTTTACCCCAACAATAGTTCGTAGATGAGAAATATCTCCAAATAATCTTTGAAAGTCATTAAGAGTCTGTAGTCTATCTCTCCGAATTTGCACCTTTTGGGGTCTAATTTTTTGTAGCTCTATTTTATATCCTAAATAATTAATAGAATCTCCTCTTTGTATCTTTTCAGGAGCAATTTGTAATCCCCAGCGAGGCAAAATTTTCTTTACTTCTTCAAACATTATTTCTAAAGTATCTGCATTTGAGTCAGCTAGTAAAATATCGTCCATATAATGATAAATTATAGATTTAGGAAATTTTTTACGTATCACTTCCAATGGCTGTTGTACAAAATATTGGCACAGAGTTGGGCTATTCAACATTCCCTGTGGGAGGACCCTCCATTGAAATCTTTTAACCGGTTGAGAATTATTATAAGTAGGCACTGTAAAAGTAAATCTTTCTCTGTCTTTTTCTTGTAAGGGTATTGAAAAGAAACAGTCTTTTAAATCAATAACTATGAGAGGCCATCCTTTTGGTAACAGAGTAGGCAAAGGCATCCCAGATTGTAGAGAACCCATTGGCTGAATTACTTTGTTAATTGCCCTAAGGTCTGTTACCATTCTCCATTTACCAGATTTCTTTTTAATAACAAATACAGGAGAATTCCAAGGGCTGGTTGATTCTTCAATATGCTGAGCATTTAACTGTTCTTCTACCAGCTCTTCTAAAGCCTGGAGTTTCTCTGTTGTTAAAGGCCATTGCTGGACCCATACAGGCTTGTCTGTTAACCATTTTAAAGGTAGAGCTGTTGGTGTCTTTGGAAGATCATCAGTTATTGTGCCCTGTTCTTGTATAATATGGATGGCTGGTGACCACTCATTAGAACAATATCTTCTAATATTTCTCTCAGTAACATGTGCTAGTTTATGATTTGTTTCTGAGATTGGAGGGATGTTAATCTGAGTATTCCATTGTTGCAACAAGTCTCGACCCCACAGGTTCATAGTTATGTTAGCCACATATGGTTTTAATTTTCCTCTCTGTCCTTCTGGACCTATACATTCCAGCCATCTTGCACTCTGTTTCACCTGAGATAATGTCCCAATTCCTAACAGTTGAACGTTTACCTCCTGAAGAGGCCAAGTTGGATGCCAAAATTCTGGTGCAATTATGGTAACGTCCGCACCTGTGTCTACCAGACCAGACAACAAAACACCATTTATTTTTATCGTTAATTTTGGTCTTTGTTCATTAATAGAAGTTTGCCAAAAAATTTTCTTTATGTTTTCTCCTGAATTTTCTATTCTCTCTGTTTCATCATTCTGACCAGCATGATTTATTCCAATAGGCATTTGGTTATTTAATCGCTCTCCAGAGCAGGCATTTCCTCTATGGCTGCCGGAAAGGTTTGAACTGGATTAGCACTGGGGGCCTGCCTGAGGCCCCTCTGGGAGTTTCCCGAAGACTGAGGCAAAGGATTACCCTGTCTGTCCTTTGTTGATCTACATTCGTTGGTCCAGTGTTTTCCCTTACCACACCTTCTGCATACTCCAGAAGGAAGGGGCATTCTGTTGCCATTGTTCCTTGAAGAAACATTGTTTCTGGAAATGACCTGTCTACAGTCCCTTTTCAAATGTCCTTGCTTTCCACATCCAAAACATCTAACACTCCTCAAACCTTTTGAAATTACTTCTCCTACCCATGTATCATCATGCTCATCAGCTTCAACATTAATTGTTTCTCTAATCCAATCTTCCATAGGTGCAGATCTTGCCCTTAATGGCCTGATTATTCTTTTGCATGCTGCATTCGCATTCTCAAAGGCCAAAGATTCAATTATTGCCTTACCAGCTTCTGAATCCGAGACCGTTCTCTTTACTGCTGAAGCCAGTCTTTGTAAAAAATCTGTAAAAGACTCTTTTGGGCCTTGCTTCACCTTTGTAAATGACTCAGATTTTTTTCCTGGTTCCTCAACTTTGTCCCATGCATTCAAGGCTGCCGTTCGACATAAAATTAGGGTTTGGACATCATATAAACATTGTGCTTGTGCTGAAGCATATTGGCCTTCGCCCATAAGCTGATCCTGGCAAACTTGTACTCCTTTATCCCTCCATTGTTTTTCTATGTTTTTAGCCTCCTCCTTAAACCAAGTCAGAAATTGAAGTCTCTGGCTGGGTTCCAGAACACCTTGTGCGAGGTCCCGCCAGTCCTGTGGTACTATCCTATTATATGTTGACCAAGTGTTTAACATTTGCTTTACATATGGGGAATGCATGCCATAAGATACTATTGCCTCCTTAAACCTTTTTAAATCCAACATTTCAATTGGAGCCCAAGTATTTTGTGTAGCCATTTGATCAGGCATCTGCTGTACTGTTACAGGATAAATTAAGGGTGACTGTGTGAAAACAGGCTTTCTTTCTGCAACCTTATGATCCTGACTTGAAACAACTTCACTGTTAATTTCTTCTGTCTGAATTTTTACAGGTTTAACAAGTTCTTCTAAAGCTGTTATCCTGGCACTTAAATTGACTATCTTTTTAAATATTAAAATGTGGATTATTATAGTGATAAGGTGCATAATTCCACCAATACTAATATTATATAGTTGTTCCATTGCCAGACTGCCTAAAATTTCGAACAAAAACCAATTTTCTTCCAATGTACACATAAAACCCATTTGTTTTTTTAATGTGGAAAAAAATTCTCTTTTAGATAGTTTCCTTTAAAATATCTGATATATTATGACTTACCAAATCTGCGTAGAACAGTAGAAATCCGAGGGGATTTTCAAAGCAGCCACCTAGTGTCCCAGGTGTAAATCCAGAGAGAGAGAGAGAGAGAGAGAGAGAGAGAGAGAGAGAGAGAGAGAGAGAGGAAAGAGAGAACGCACAAGAAAGCGTAGCCGGCTAAAGCTTAAATGCAGCCACGTGTTCCCTCTTGTGCCGAGTCAAGGCTTGGGTCTGGCTTCCTTAAGCTCCGACCACGTGCATTGGCTTTACAGGCAGGGCCCTGTTCGGCAGGGCAGGTCTGAGTTGTTTGTAGCACCGGCTTTAGGCAAGCTGCTCACAGACCTAGGCCCAGGCTAGAAGTTGCTACCCGGACTAGGACGCCAGCAGCTCGGACTAAGAAGCCGATCGCCGCCGGCCGCCGTGTGCCGCCCCTGCCGCCGCCACCGCCGCCGCGGGCCGCCTGCCGCCCTTGCGGGAAAGTGGACCTGCCGCCAAGCCAAGCAGTTTTTAATGGATTCTTGTCACGTTGGGCGCCAGATGTAGATGTAACCAACCGTCTTATTAAATAAGAAACACAGAAACAATGTAAAAGAGAAAGCCGAGAGGTCAGAGCTCAGAGCTAAAATCTCACCCTTCCTCCTGCTGTCCCAGCTTCGCGAAAAGAGCCCTACTTCCTCTCGGTTCGTATTTTTAAAGTATGTTGTTCTGCCTTCTCATTGGTTGTAAACCCAAACACATGACTGCCTCGTCACTGTCTGAATGTACAGCCCCCTAGGTCTTAAAGGCATATGTCTCCAATGCTGGCTGTATCCCTGAACACACAGAGATCTTATGGGATTAAAGGCGTGTGCCACCACCGCCACACTCTTGCTATGGCTCTAATAGCTCTGACCCTGAACACACAGATATCTATGGGATTAAAGGCGTGTGCCACCACCGCCACACTCTTGCTATGGCTCTAATAGCTCTGACCCCCAGACAACTTTATTTATTAACATACAATCAAATTAATATTTCAGTACAAATCAAAATAATATTTCAATACAATTAGATTACCACCACAACACCCCATCTTTTAGCTATCAGTCTTGGAATTCTCATTCACAGCAGGTATACCAACCTAGCATAGGACTTGGTTATCTGGGTGTGGGGCATGTGTCATCCATAGGTCTCTTGTTACTTTACTGAAGTTTGGATTCTCTCATTAGCCAGTCTAAGCCATTAACTTATTTACTTCTGAGGTCAAGGAGGTAGGATTGTACCTGTACGTGGACAAGAAAAGCAGAGTTGTATAGAGTAAAAAACAGTGTCTAAGAGGAGTGACTTTGTTACATTCTTGAATATATATATATATATGTATATATATATATACATATATATATATATATATATATATATATATATATATATATATATATATATTTGAGATTTATTTCCTCTTTGAATGTTACCTGTTCACATTCTAAGCTTCTGAAGGGCAAATTGTTCTTTGTCTTAAATATCTTTTTTTTCATTGAGGAATTTTTTATTCATTTTACATACCAACTACAGATTCCCCTCTCTTCCCTCCTTCTGCCCTCCCAGCCTTCCCCACAACCCACCCACCATTCCCTCCTCCAACAAGGTAAGGCATCCCATGGGGAGTTAGCAGAGCCTGGTACAATCAGTAGGGGCAGATTCAAGCCCCTCCCCCTGCATCAAGGCTGTGCCAGGTGTTTCACCATAGGTAGTGGGCTACAAAAACCAGCTCATGCACCAGGGATGAATCCTGATCATACTTCCAGGGGACCCCTTAAGCAGATCAAGCTACACAACTGTCTTGCTTATGCAGAGGGCCTAGTCCAGTCCCATAGAGGTTCCACAGCTGTTGGTCTAAAATTCATATAGTTCCTGAAGGGCAAATTTTAGTGAACAGCCAATAGAACTTAAATGAATTCAATAGATACCAGGCAGGTGACAAAGTAGAACCCAAGGTCACAATTATATTTAGCTAATATTTCAGACCTTTCCAAATTCTCATTAATGACTCTTAATATTTTCTAGTGATTAATGTAAGTTGGAACTTATAGAACATGGTGGACAGACTTAATGTTTCTGATATGATCAAGTAATTTAAAACATCAGACCCAAACATTACAGCTACAATTTGCATAGCAAAGATCAATATAAATTGATATTTTTCTTTATAAAATCTCTTTCATTTGTAGGAGAAAATATCAGCATAGTTATTACTATTGCTAAAACAGTACTTGAAGCTTCCATTTTGAAATTTATGGTAATTTGGCAGTCAAGTTTTGTTTTATAGTCTTAGAAAGCCTGGTTCTTGCCAAGTAGTTTTTAAAATTTTCAAAATGGAAAACTGAGTAGTTCCTCCTTTCTCCCCTTTTCTTAGTAACTTTGGAAAAATCTATGTAAATAGCCCCACTTTGCATCCTTTGCTCTAAATATTCTACATCTTTATTTAAACCAGTTACTACACTGTCAGGACGAGGCACTGGCAGCAGATGACACATGGCTACAGCATGGAGGGTACCATATTGTGAACATTTAATCTGTGATGTTTCTTTTAATAAGCTTTTAATAAAGCAGCTTCTAAGCTTTTCTTCATCAGTTCTAGGGGCTGCTTAAGGAGAGGGTTAGGCATTACAGATTTGCATTTCAAGCTTAACCTGAAAGGAAATCCTTCTCTGCCCCTGCTTGGCACTAGGTACCTTTGAACAAGTTGCTTAGCACTTTGAACCTCACTCTACTCATCTGGAAAATGGAGCTTATGACATCACAGAATTGGAAGGATTAAAGGAGACAATGTGGTAACATGTTTAGAGTTCATGACACCTATTAAAGCCTCAACATAAGGCTTTGAGAAGTATGGCTGTCATTATAGTGCCCCGGTGCCAATCAGGACATCAAAGGAATAACGTGAGCTGCATTACACTCAAAGCCTGTGTTTAAAATAAAAAAAAAAAATGCTTGTCATGTAGATTGGTATTTAAGAGATCGGACATGCCTTGTTGGCCCAGTGATGAAAACACTTGCTTTTAATAGAAGGACAGATGTTTCTGCTGCTTTATCCCCGCCTCTAAATGTTTCTCCCTAACTGAAACCACTAGTGTTTTGTGAGAAAAGATGCCCCCTTGCCTTGGGAATCCCTAGATCTGATCCAGTGTGATGTCTCCCCTCCCACAAGACAGAAATAGCTCATTCCACTGGAGATCAAATGCCATCTCTTCAGGGTATAAATCTGCCTCACCCCAACCGTAAAGAACAAAGGTGAAGCAGGACATAGCATGGGGGCTCTAGGTAGACATCTCTGAGTGCTAACGAGATCATGGACTTCACTGTGATGAAAGCCACAGTAGTATCAGACTAATGACGACTTGCTCAATGTCCCCATTGTTGGGACCCCGGCTATCATACTGTCTCCTAGAAAGCACATTTCTGTTTAATATATGCATATAGTATGCCTTCATTCCCCCATCAATCCCCATCTACCGTTATTCACTGCCTACTGTAATTTTAGAAATGTTTTGTTCTGAAGTAATTTCAAACTTATGGAAATATTACAAGGCTGTTTAAAAGAACTACATAGCCTTTCTATTTGGCCCCATTTGCCACTCTTATTTTGAGTGAATGAGTGTTAACAGATTTTGGCTCATCATTACTGGAGACAGGTGAATGCTGTAACTGGCTTCAAGGTTCAGGTACCGACAGGAATATTCGAAGTGAATTTGCTTCTTCTCAAGGGGGGTGTGGGGACGGCAACTGAAGCTGCCTTGAGCAGAATTTATTTGCTGCCTCTGGACAAGAATTATTTTGCATTGCTTGGCTGGTTCACTAGCTTTTAAGGTCTAGCCACACAGCCTTTATCATTTCCCTTTTCTCTAATTAAATTTTTCCGAAGCTTTGGGGAGTAATTTGTATGCACCATGCCCCCATAGTCATTAATACCTTTAATTTGCTGTGAACTGTTTAAGAAAACACATTTTCTTACGTAAGTACAGCAAGTTATTAAATTCAAAAAACTTAACATCCATACAAGAGTTTTCTCCCACCCGCGGCTCATGTTGTACTGGGTATCCTGGAAATAGGCTGGGTTGCACTTTCTGGCTTCTAGCACAAAATTCAGCCTAAGGTCTCATATGTTACACAGTTGTCACATCTCCTTAGCCCCATTATATTAGAAAAAAATTGAAGTTTGTATATGTTGGAGATTAAAAGTCAAAGGCAGTGGCATCTCCTGTCCGTGTGTGTGTGTGTGTGTGTGTGTGTGTGTGTGTGTGTGTGTGTATGCATGCACGCGTGACTGTGTTGTTTCGTTTATTATAATTTCCTCAGCTATTATGTCAAAAGAAAACATTTTAAAGATGAATTTCAACTCCAAAGTAAGACTGGGAGGAGGAATAGCAAGCATCAATCAGTACATCAAAGCAAGCCCCACCATGCCTACAGTGTACAAATAGCTCCTGATGAGTTTGCCATGCTTACTGAACTGAGTAAGTATAAAAGCTTTTGGTGTGCATTCCTATTTTCAGGCCCAATACAGTGCGTTAACCTCAGAATATCAAATTGAATCAGGAGTTCTGAGAAGAGCCGCCTGCAAAGCAGTTCCAACGACACTCTCCATTACACTGTCTAGATTCAGATCGCGGACCCCGTAACAGGCTTTCCCAACCTGTCACCCAAAGTCACATATGCACAGCCACCCAAATCAGCCACGGCCTTTCCACAAGACCCTGGGCTTTGTAAGCTGTGGTGACTTCAGGGTGGGCACCCGAGCACAGTCAAGGGGCGCCTTTCTCCGTGAAGGGGCTGGCGTCCCCACCAGGCTGCCAGTCACACAGTATGTCAGCATAGACTGTGCTGGGCGCTGCTGCCTACCATACCAGCTGCCCATTAGACCGCACTGAAATGGGATTGCTGGGAGCCTGAAGCATGAAGCATGATATTAGATAAAGTGATGAAATTTCACTCGATTAGAGAGCCAGGTCGGGGACAGTTACTGCAGGAAATTCCTTTTTGCCTCAAATATTCCCACAACTTTGATGAATTTATTGTTTCCTTGCTTATTTTTCATTATCGTCTGGGGCTTTATGGACAATAAAATGTGCCCTCAGCAGGCACTGACATACGGGAGTGATCAGAATCATAGGTTATGTTGATTCAAAGGAGAAAGGAGGAAAAGAAGGCCGAGGCTGGCTGACATTGCTGCAGGTCAAAAGCCCTGGAACCATGAGATTGATTTGTTTAGACAGTTGTCTGATTTCTTTTTCTTTCCTTTTTCTCTAGCTTTCTCCGTGCCCTCCCTAAGAAGAAGGGGTAGGGGAAAGAACACAGAAGGGTAATCTTTGTATTTTAGGCCAATTGAAGGATGGGGCTGAGGCATATGGCTTAGCAGAAATTGTTATTTGTTCTTATTTGATTTATAAGGACAGGAGAAAAATGCTTCAGGCAAAGGGTCTCTTTTGTCAGAGGGCTTGCAGGCTGAGAGCAAATGGCTGCACACCTGCATGCTTTCTAAGATCTGGATTGGAAAACCCACAATGAAGCCAGGGGAAAGCTGTGTGGGTGGATGCTTCTTAGATATGGCCATGAAAGCTTTTTTGGTGTATTGTCCCTGTACATGCTTAATTTAACATATAGTACAATTTGAGATGCAAAAGAAAATATATGCAATGACTCAGACAATGCTTGGTTTACATATAGAGCCTTAGGGTCCATCCTATTATCCCTTTGCCCCTTCTGCTGGTGAGGCAGAGGTTTTAGGCCAACCAGACACACTCTGGGGCAATCCTGCCACCCAGGATGGCTATTAGCATCATACCACGAGTTTAATTGGTCCTATCATGGGTCAAGAATCTCTGTTGTTTTAGTTAGACATGCTGGCCTGGAGGACTGAGAAGACCCAGAGCTATAAGGGCTCCACCCCTGGGTGGTTAGTAGACTCTGGTACTCAGTAAGTGACTGAGGACTGTATTCTGTGACTTTCTCATGTCAAATTTTAATGTTGGTTCCATTCTATGTATATAGGCTGCTTGAATTTTTAGATTCCTCTTTCTCTCTTTATAATATAGGAATATTAACACATTATGTCTCCTCTAACTTATCAAACTGCAGTGAAGATGAACTGAGGTAATTTATTTATAGAAATGTTGAGTTCTCAAAGGGAAATGTGTCATCTAAACTTTGAATGATGCCATGATAATATTTTTATATCCATCTTATAACTTAATAATGGGAGACAAAGATGTTGTGTGACCCAACAAGGTTCACTAATGTGGAATAAACAACAGAAGCCCTTGAAATCGAGGTCTTATTTTTCTGAAAGTTTTTTTTAAGGTATTGTATTGATATTTATACAAACAGAATTTTTTATTTGTTTTTTTTTTTTTTGCCTGTGTTTGAGTATATGTGTATGTGTGCATGCAGGGGCACATGTGCTGTAAGTGGAGGTCAGAGACAACCCTCAGGAGTGAGTTCCATACTAGTATCTTGTGTAGAATTTTCTATAATGATAGCCTATGTGCTGCCAGCTTCCTTTCTCACTGGGTGTAGTGGCAGTGAGAGCCGTAGGGAAATGGAGTCCAGTATATACTTGCCACTAAAACCAAAGAGTGTATCTGTCCTTCGTAAGGTGATGGGTTTCCTACTTTTCTATGGACTCACTGATCAGCAGAAAAAAGAGAGTGCCGTGAAGTGTGTGTCCCTCCCACATGCCGGATGATTTGGATTCCCACCTGATACAGGGTGAGCATGCCTGACCTAACTTGTTCTGTGCTCTCAAGACTGAAGTGTGAGACCAGCACCACATCTCCTGAGGGTAGTTTTTACTAGCCTCTTGCTCTTGTCTCTTGGTTCTTTGTATTAATTAATTTTGGCCTAGTGTAACCCTTCACTATGTTAGAGAATGGTGAAAGCCCTTATCGAGTGTTGGCTGCCAAGGCCAGAAGGCAGTATGGGTTTTTGATTGTTAGTATGCAGGAGGAAACACTTAATGCATTTTCCTTCTCTTTCCAAGAGAACTGGACACAACCAGGCAAAAACTGTGTTCTGCTTATGTTTGTCTTGCCTCTGATGAAAAGTACATGTTTTATCTTGAGCAAAGATCACTTGAAGACGAAGACACTCATCCAAACGTGCTGATCGTTTCTCTGGGGATGTAGCCACTGGTAAGGTAACCGTGGTGCTGTAAACATCTCCCCACCCACACTTTTGTAAGTGACTATAGATGGAGTTTTCTGTCTAGACCACCGACCAGTCTGTCCCACCAGCCACTCCTCAAAGAACCATACAGAGACTTATTGTTAATTATAAATGCTCATCCAATAATTAGGCTTGTTTTTAGCTAGCTCTTATAACATAAATTAACACATTCTATTAATCTATGTGCTGCCCTGAGGCTCATTGACCTCATCTATGAACTTCCCATATTGTTTCTTCCATATCTGGTTTGGGACTCCTCGGACTCTACCCTTCTTCTTCCCAGCATTCTTTCTACCCCCAAAATCCTGTCTAGCAATTGGCCAATCAGCTTTTTTTTATTAACAATGAGAGCAACACCTCTTCACAGTGTACAGAAGGATTATTCCACAGCAAATGACCCTAATGAAACCCATTGTGTCAGGAGAAGACATAAAAATAGAGAGGGACCTAGTTGGCAAGAGGAAGGTGACCATTGGGAGAGGGACTGAGAAGTAATAGAGGTGAATATGATCAAAATGCCTTGTATACATGCATGAAAATGTCATAACGAAACCATATATATATATAGCTGTTGGAAAAGGTTCCAGGCCCTATTGGGGCTACCCTTTATTTTCTATCTGTTTATCTCCGCAAGATTCTCCGCTATAAATCCTTCTATCTAATATTTCCTGCTGCTCGCACTCAAGAAAACTCTGGTGAGCTGTGGGGTTGGTGGGTAAACGCCCCACAGAGGGTATGTTCTTTAACTCATAACCCAAATGGAAGGGTTCCGAAGGGGTCACCTGTGCCTTGGTACCCTTCCATTCTCAATGTGCCAATCTGTCACATCGTTTTACTAATTTCGTGACATAACAATATCATACATTCCTGACAAAACATCTTTAGAACTTGGTTTTATTCTATTTTTTGTGCACGCAGAGGATGAGCAGGATGGTGGAAGACTGCTGTGGGATGTTAATGTATGTCCTGTGGGAGCCCTTCTTGGGTTCCTTGTGGCGTTACCCAGCAGGTTTGCATAGAGGATGATTAGGACCATGGGCCTGAGTGCAGGTGTCTGAGATGGTCTGCACTTGGCTGTACTGGGGGATGGTCTGTATGTCAAGTTGCTCTGATTGGTCAATAAATAAAACCTGATTGGTCGTGGCTAGGCAGGAAGTATAGGCGGGACTAACAGAGAGGAGAAATAAAAGAACAGGAAGGCAGAAGGAGACACTGCCAGCCACTGCCAGGACAAGCAGCATGTGAAGATGCTGGTAAGCCACGAGCTACGTAGCAAGGTATAGATTTGTAGAAATGCGTTACTTTAAGATATAGGAACAGTTAATAGGAGGCCTGCCACGGCCATACAGTTTGTAAGCAATATAAGTCTCTGTGT
This sequence comes from Peromyscus maniculatus bairdii, assembly GCF_049852395.1. Lineage (NCBI taxonomy): Eukaryota > Metazoa > Chordata > Mammalia > Rodentia > Cricetidae > Peromyscus > Peromyscus maniculatus. Next base: position 166,163,923 of record NC_134852.1, on the reverse strand, counting down.
TTGCTTGGTTGGGTCTGAGCGGCTGTGGGACTGGCGGGTGACAGAGATTTGTCCTGACTGTGGGCAAGGCAGGAAAACTCTAGCTACATATATATATGTATATATATATTTAATACATGCTAATAAAACATTAGAAAAAATAATTCTTTTTCTTATGACAAATTCCAGTAAATATTCTATGAGAAAAAGCTTTGGTTTCCCCTGTGGATTGTGAGGACCCATGGGTTACACTTAGACTGTTCTTCAGTTTGAAGCAGGTCAGAGACCTGCTTTAGGGAGTGGGTGTTTTATTTTCCAGCCTTTCCCACGAGGCTCTGATTAGCCCAGAGATCATTTTGGTGCAATAATGGAATAGACATTTTCCTACAAGCAACAACCACAGAGCCTCAGTTGAGAATATACCTTGGGGGAATCGTGTGGTCCCATGTGCCAGGAAGCAGTGTTCCTTGAGAGAGGAGCATTGATCCTCTGAGGGTGGGCCACTGCTGTAGAGAGCTGTCAGATGCAATGGGTGGGGAGGGAGCCCTACCTTTGCATTTGCTCCCCTCTTCCTTCAATGGTTTTGTTTTCATTCCACATTAACACAAGACGCTGAAAGGATAAAATGCTGGACGCCCTTTCTTCTTTTCTGAGGGGTTTGTTGCTTTGGTTATTGCTTCAGTCATGAACACTGATGTTTGCCACCCCAGCCAGTGTGAAGGGAGAGATACAGTTTCTCTCAACACTTTTAGTGACATGACATACAGATGATGGACTATGTGATGGCTTAGCCAGGCCTCATTTTTTTTTTTTCCTGGGGCAATCACAGCACTTAAAGCCTCAGTGAGTACTTATTATTATTACTTTTTAGATCACTATTAGAGTGAAGCCAGGATGCTTAATGTTTTTACCTTTCGTGTGTGTGTGTGTGTGTGTGTGTGTGTGTGTGTGTGTGTGTGTGTGTGATGTATAGATTAGAGGGCAACTTGTGGGAGTCAGCTCTCTCCTTCCACTGTGTGGTTCAGGAGCTGGAGGTCAGGTGGTCAGGGTTGGTGGCAGGTGCCTTTGCCTACTGAACATCTTACAGGCCTAAGAAAAATCAGGGTATTCTAAATCTACTTTTAAAATTGGATTCAATTTCCATATTACTGAGCCACACCAACTCTGTAACCCCAAATGATGGTGCTCCAATAACAAGAAAAGTCTATAAGTACTTTAATTGTCATATTTCACTGTTTAATTATCATAGCTTTTGTATGACCTCTCTTATCTGGACACGGTGCAGAGGAGAAATTGCATGTCCTTCAGTTTTAAGGTTGATCTATCAATCTTGTCACTTTGACTGATTATTTTCTTTCCTGGACCCTACACAGTGTATGTTTTCTGCTGGAGTCAGCTAAATTCACTCCCCTTTGGTTCAGCAAGCTGCAGGTGGTGTGCTGTAGCAGAGCTTGCTCAAAGCCAGAACTGGGGTTCAGAGAAGCATCTGAAAACACTCTGAATGTTCAGGGATTCCTTTGAAGTCACAGATAGGGTTCTTTCAGGACAGGAATGGGCCATAGTCTGTTGTTCCCTCTTCTTGCCCAGATTTTCCAGGTAAGATTTAAAATAGAGATGGATAAGTGGATAGAAGAGGAGATGAGGAAAATCTCATGGATCTTGATTTTTAAATAGCCCCCCCTAAGTGAAGTGTTAAGAACTGAGTTTCTGGGCTGAGCATGTATGTAACTCAATAGTAGAACACTGGGTTAGCATCTAGCATGTATAAGACCCTGGGTTCCAACCTTAGCTCTGGGAACCCCCCTCTTCTGCCTTCCCCCTTCTCTCTCTCTCTCTCTCTCTCTCTCTCTCTCTCTCTCTCTCTCTCTCTCTCACACACACACACACACACACACACACACACACACACACACACACACACACGGCACATTTGAGTTGGCCTTGGGAGAAATGTGCCAGACTCAAGATCAATCAGGAGTATATATTTTTAGGAAATCTTTAAACACACTTGATATGGTCAATGAGTCCTCGGTGTCACTGACTAAAGAGATTAGTTTTGCTCACTGTCAGTTGTTATCCAAATCTAACTGAGATTGAATTTCAGACCATACATATTAAGGAAGAGAAGAAACAACCTATGGTCATCAGGGATGAGGAGACAGTGGTCACTGGGAATGAGGGGCAAGCTCCTTATCATTGGGAATGAGGGGACAGAGATCCTGGTCGGGGGGACAGATGTTGAAGTTGAAAAATGGAATTGGTCTGAGAAATTATCATTGAGAAAATGACATTAAGGTCTGAAGTGAGACTGCTGAGTTCACATTACAGAATCTCCAGGTTGAGTATCAGGTCAAAGATTATATCAGAGAAGGCAAGGGGAGAGTGAGAAGAAATGTGGGGTGCAAGGGTTCTTTTCAAGATGCTCGATGATTCAGAGAAAGAGGGTTCTTAATCCAGAGATTGGAGAGGGCTGAGTGGGGTTGTGGAATCTAAGACATTCAAGGAGAGCTGGCTTTGGAGACTAGTTGGAGGCATTCCCCATAGGAGATGGAGGAAAGAGCCCACGGCTCTGCTCCCAGGAAGAAGGGAAGCTCAGCAGCTGCAACTTTCGAGTTCTCTTCTGTGTGCTTCTGTGTGTACACGTGTAAGCAATGAGCTGGGAGCGAAGAAGGTAGTCTATGTTAGAGGCTTAAGAAGAATAAAATTTATAGACAATCCTGTAATGTGGGGGTTCTCAGAGTGTGGTCCAGACCAGTGGCATCCCCATTACATGCAGTAGCATTCCTCTACCAGCCCCAGAGTTGAATGACTCAGAGACTTTGGGAGTTGGGGCACAGTGATCTGAGTTTTCTTTCCTAAGTCCTTGAATGGTTCTGGGGTAGTCACAAGGAAGTCTGAGTTTCTGTATAGGATAAAAGGAGAGTGACTGATGGGAAAAACTAAGGATAGTCCTGATGTGTACTGATCATGAACTTAAAATGAGACCAGGCAGCAGCCTGTTGTGGCTTTCTCCAGCAATGATTGCTATAGTTGGTGCACTGAGTCCCCTGAATCGATGGACATGTCCTGGGTATTTCCAAAGGGAAAACAACGAAGCAAGATTGTCAGGAATATATATGAGAGTCTAATATGATGAACTATCTAAGTACAGAAGAAACTAAGAAACTTTGAATAGATGGCGCAATGAGTGGCTAAAAGCTCTGAGTGGGGCCAGTGCTCTTAGAGTTATGGCATTAGCGTGAGCTACAAAGAAAGGTTTATTGAAGCAGTAATTATAAAAGGCTCACATTTGCTGGTAATGACCAATGTAGAATGTGATGCTTGTAGTGAGTAAATGAGGCAGAGTGGAGGCAGCATTGAACGAGAGGCATCAGAGCACAGGCTGGGCACAGTAGCCCACACCTCTAATCCCAGCTGCTCAGCAGACTGAGGTAGGAGGACAAGTTCAATGCCAGCCTGGGCTCAAAGTGTAAGCTATAGGGAAGATGGTATATGACAGTGAAGTCACGAAATAGATTGGAGAAGTGGTAGTGAGTCAGGAGAAACCTTCAGAGGATTAGGGCTGTGGAATAGTGACTGGCAATGAATAATAACAGCCTACTCAAAGAGGAGGACTTTATTCTTGTGGGGAATGCAAGGGCAGTCGAGAGGCAATTTTATGAAATAAGGACACCTGCCCCTTCCTGCAGGCCTGGCATTGGCAGAATCTTGCAAGCTGCCATAGCCACCACTCTGGGCTGCTGGGTGAAAAGTGGTCCCATGATAATAGTCTGTCTATATAGAGTCGGAACCAAAGGAGAAGCTTTGAGGGTGGGCAGATGACTGAGCACAGATTCCTCAAGGCCATGTGGGGCAGCCAATACCTGGGCTCTTTGTGGTAGATGAAAGAGGAGTAGAGAATACAGAGATCGTTGAAGACAAGAGTATGGAAAGATGTGAGTTGATTGGCAGTCTGGGCTTCTCACGCACCGAGAGTGGCATTCATCAGAGACAGGGCAAGAAGAGGTGTACCTGGATGTTCTCAAGGCAGACACTGAGCTTCTTGGAGGCTGGGAGTACTGGAGGGCAATGAGCACATAGCTGCCCAGCAGAGTACCAGGCTCTGGTCCTACCCTTGATCACAGTGAAGTAAATCAGGGCCAGAAAATCTTGGGTACAGTGTGGGGGCCAGGAAATGTTAATCCCCTCCAGCTGGACTTGTGGATGGCTCTCCAGAGTGCCTCAGGAAGTATCTATTGGCAAACAGTACTGAGAGAGCATATGGGTCAAAGCTATCCTAATTTCAAGGTCTGTCATAGGTGCAGTTCAAAAGGTAACAAATGGTAATAAAATTTCACTGTTGCACTGGTGTGTGTGTGGGCACATGGTGTGCATGTGCATGCCAGTACATATACATACAGAGGTGAGAGGTCCATGTTGGGTGTCCTCTTCAACCCCTCCCCACCTGATTGTTTTCCTTCTCTTCCTATGTATATGTGTGTATGTATGTGTGTATGTATATATGTATGTATGTGTGTGTAATGGTATGTATGTAGTATGTATGTATGTATGTATGTATGTATGTATGTGTGTAATGTTCCTGTGTATTTATAGGCATGTTCACATTTCTTGACTTCCTTTTCTACCTTACTCACTAGGGAAGGGCCTTTCAATCAGACCTGGGGTTTTCTGCTGTGGCGAGTGTTACTGGCTAGCTCACTCTGTCTCTACCTTCAAAGGTGGAATTCCAAGTTCACTGCCCACTCTACTGGCATTTACATGGTTTCTGGGGATCCAAACTCCAGTTCTTCTGCTTGTGTGGCAAGCACTTTAAACATTGAACTGTCTCCCTAGCCTTATCTCATTTTTTGGGACAGTTTTCCCACTGAACCTGGAGCTCATTGGTTGGCTAGGCTGGCTGGTCTGTGAGCCTCAAGGATCCTCTTATCTTCACTTTTCCAAGATCAAGCTCATCAACATTCCAGCGTGGATGGGGGAAAGTATCTCAAGAGCTCTTGATGGTTGATGGTTTCTAGGAGAGGAAGAGTTCTTTGAGAGTATGGTCCCTGGTGGGTTAACCATGCTAGGAGTGCATGACTCAATGTCCATGAATATGTGGGCAGTACCAATTGGATGTGAGGAAACAACATGAAGCTGGGAGATGGGGGAAGGGAGGAAGGGATGAATTTAGGAGGAGTTAGGAGGAGCAGGAAGTGACTAGGATCAAAATACATGATGTCCATACTGAAAATTGTCAGAGAATTAGCAAAAATACTATGTGAAAAAAGAACCAAAGAGCAGGAGAAATGAAGTCTGCCCTTTCCATATTAAAGCAGCTGGATTTGAGTCCATTTTCCTGTTGGTTGATGGTTTCACCTCAAGTGCATTTGCTGCAATTGTATGTCACAGGGGAAGCCACTTCTTTCCACGTTGGCACCCTTTTTACCCTCCCAACATGCTCCATTGGAGAAAGCAGTGGCTTGCAGAGATGCTCGCTCTGTGAAACCAGCATGGTTAGTGACTTGAGCACAGGTCCTGGATGTGACTACTGTGCCCAGGGTACAGTAATGCTTGCTTCGCCTAGACTGTAGTCCCCGCATGGCGAGATAGGGCTGTCCAAGAAGCAATTGTCCTCGATGCCAAATGTGTTCACAGTAGCTCACTCCAGTGCACACCTCTTCAGCTCTGGCAAGAATTCCAAAGACTGCAGGCTGTGCACTTGGATTCATACTGTGAACCATTGCGGTGTGTGGAAATGCTTGAATGCAGGTGCAATTCTTGTAATGTGTCTTTAGTGGCATAACTCTGTATGCAGAGTAACAAGCTTTAATGCACCATGTCCCTCACAGCTAGGCTTAATGTGTGACAAAGGAGGGGACTAATGCAAAACTCAAACCTCCCAATGAGTCCAGTTCAGTTCTATAAAAATTTAAACAATTAGGTATTTTTAAGGAAATGGGCAAGGCAGGCAACTGGGTGGCTGCAGACATCTTTGAGTATCTGTGGAGAGCTGGAGGGACAGGAGGAAGTGATTTGCTTCTTTAAGGTCTGTGGTAAGATCCCTACACAGGAAACTTGAGAAAAGATGAACTGGTAGAGACTGTAACAAGACCATTAGTTGCCAAAGAGCTTGGGGAAATGGAGAGATGACCAGGCAGTGGACAGAGAGTTTTAGGGCAATGTGAATATTCTAGGAAACCACAGTGCTGGCCAGGCACATTGTACATGCATCCACAGTCACAGAAGGCTGGGGACCACAATGACTCATAGCATGGACTAAAGGCTTTGAGTGAGTTTGGTAGCTCCTCAGCTGTCACAAATGCATGTCTCTGTGTGGGATGTTGATGATGGAGGAGGCTGTGCATGTGTGGGGAGGAGGATACATGGGAAAGCTCTGTGTTTTCCTCTCAATTTCCCATGAGTCTAACTCCTCTTCAAAACAACAACAACAACAACAACAACAACAACAACAACAACAACAACAAAATCCAGTAAACCTGAGCACCTACAAACAAAAAACAAAAAGAAAATTTTTTGAACTTTTATGGAGCCAAACCATCCTAGTGGAATCTGAATGAGTAAGAACCTCTTTCTTACTCATCTTCCCCTCGGCTGTCAATAGCTTCATTTCTAGATACTTCCTATGCTTAGAAGGTACCCTCAAAAGAGCCAATATAGACAGAAGCTATAGACAGTATTCTGTAACATAAGCCTTGATTTGCTCTTCAGAGGACATGAAGAATTACTGCCACCCAGGCCTGGGGCTGTGCCTGAGGGAGAGGAAGCTCAGCTTGGCAAACCCATTGCCAACAGCTTGATCCCTGGCCTGCATCTCAGGAGGAAGAGGGAGGAATTCAAAGGGTTCCTTTTGTCCTTTCTCCTCAACTGTCTCATGTTCGCTGTGTATCTTAGCATCATTAACATAATGCATCCCCAGTAACTAGCATTTAGATGGATTTCATTTTCAGGTAGTTACAGCCAAGCTGGTGATCATCTCTGTGCAGGTGGATTTTTTTTTTTTTTAAATACGCCAAGACAAGTCTATGAACTAATTTCTTCAAAGTGTAAGTCATGGATTAGAAAGAACTTGGGTATATTTTTAGATTAATGAAAATATCATTGTGAATCTCACTGTTTGTTAGAATTAATATGCATTAAGTAGTCATAATTTTAAAAACGAAGATGAAGCGGTACTAGGGATATGTGCATAGACAGACCATGTAAAGATACAGTGGGAAGGCAGCCATCTTCAAGCCACAGAGAAGGAGGTAGTGAGGAATTCTGAGGAAACCAACCCATGCCCCCCTTTCCCTTGGATTTACAGCTTCTACAACTGTAAGAATATAAGTTTCTAGTTCTTCTACTACAGAGCCCTTGATGTTTTCCTTTGAAAGCCTGAGCTGACTAATGCAACCTGTGGCTGAAGCCTGTTGGGGATGATGTGACACAGAGGAGAGAGACTAGATTGCTGGGCAGAGCCAGCATGAGACAAGCAGCTAGATTCGGCATTCAGTGTGATGGAAGGGTAAGGCTGGGTGCATTTAAAATCTCATTCCATTTTTCTATAAGAAATGACAGGAGCCAGGGAGGAATGAAGGGAACAGCCAGTGGCAGAGTGTGGAAACAGCTGGAGACAGCTGGATGGGTTAGAGGAATGATTTGGTAGGACAGGTGCCTTGGATCTCTTCCCAGTGTTGGGCCCAGGTAGAGGTAGTTTGTCCTGGTCCAGGTAACATAGAGGAGAGTTTAAAGACACTTGGAGTAGAGACACAAAAGTCCTCTGCTTTAGTTTGCATCATGTGTTGATGGTTTAAAAATGGCAGTGACAGAACGTTCCTGCCCTTCCTTCAAGAAAGGAGAGTGGATAAAGGTGTAGTGAGCAGGAGCCCTGCTGCCTGTGTTTCAGCACTGGTGAGATAGCTCTAGGCACAGAGGTGACCAGTGTGCCCACATTCTCTTGAGCTTTCTATTCTCACTCATGAGTTTGGGCTGATGGTCAAGCCTGTGGCCAGCCAAGGACAAGGTGTCCCAGAAGAGGAGCGGCCAGTGAGGGTATTCGATTCCCCTTCTGGCCCACAGCCCAGGTCCCACTGTGACTCCGAGGATCTGATCTTTTCTCAGCACTAGAGAGCTGTGTGGTTCAGCTTCTATTCAATCAGGATACAGAGGAATCATACAAGGACATCAAGTCATTTCCAAGGGCAAGTTGAATTTTCAGCTAAATTCATATCTCAAATATACCCAAGTACTTTAGCCAAAATAGCCCATCCAGGATGATGGAGAAGACTTAAATAATGTACTGTTGACTCCTCAAATACAAACTTCTACTCTTACATCCTAGAAGAAATTACAGCTTAAAATGAAATCAAAAGGAAGTTCTGTTTTCTTTGTAAGAGGAACTTAATTCTAAAACACCTTCCCCCGCCATTCCTCATTCTGCTCACAGACTCAGTAGCACCCAGCTTCTTCAGGCTGTGCCATCTTGCTAGCAGGTTGGCCAGCTGTTACCTCTGCCTAGGGGTGAACTTACTCCATTCCAGAGTTCTAATATTTCCAGGTTCCTAAGGGATTAAAAAGTCACCCTGCCTCAAAAGATGATTGATCACAGAATCAGATCCATACGAACATTTGTATGTGATCTCTATGGCAAAGGAATATCAGAGATAGAAGCAATTCCCCCCTTGTGAGCCAGCAATGGATCAAAGCAGAGAGCTTGGTGTTACGTGGAGGAAGTAACAGAGAGAAAAAAGCATGAAGGCAAAAATCATGTCTCTGGATCTGCCTATGTGCCAGGTACTCTCTGCCAGCTTTCTCAAGTATACAGCATGTTCACTTCATCTCAACTGGGGAATTTTCCATCTTGAAGCTCGACATGCAGCCATATGCTTCTTCTAGGGCCTTGCACAGGCTAGAGCTTCCTCCTCTGAGCTGTTGTTAAAATCTCTGCTTCAGAACTCCAAGGAGGAATGCATGCCTTTACCCAACATTGTCCATAGTCCTCCCCAGTGGAAAAGCCTATGGACCACAACAGTGACCAGTTGCAAGATAACCCTAACATATATCTTAGGGTAACTAATATCAATCTAATTGGACTTAGGATTCACTCTATAGAAAGGAATTCATGCCTATTATGGTAAACCTAGCCAACTACGTGTGGCTGGTGAGGTCATGGGTCCAAGAGGAGAATCTACTACTGCTAATTCCCTAAACCAGCAATAATCCCTACTTCATTCTTAATACTCATCCTGATACCCACAGATAACTGTAGCTCTCATTACACACCAAAGAAGCTTCTTTTTGCAGCAAAGACTATTACAGAAAGCCACAACTGGCCAAAATGCAGAGAACAACTAATTATGGTGTCCCCAACCCCAGTGGCTACATCTGCAATGCAGCCCCTATGCTAAGTTTCAGGGAACATCAAGGAAAAGGGAGCAGAAAGATTTTAAAAGTCTGAGGACCAGGATCTCGGGAAGATTATGTCCTCTATATATGATAGGGAAGCTGAACCTGTGAAATCTCAACAATATGGCTGCCTAGACAAACCTTAGCAATGTCAATACCAGCTAACATACCAATGTGGGATAGGAGAAACATCACAAGGCCCCACTTCAAGATGAAGATTATTAATGGCTGTTGAGATGGGGAGAATCAGTCTTCTCTAAGGATAAGTCCTGATTGGTTACTCAATTCCAAGAGGTCATTCCTAAACACATGTACATATGAACAACACTAAATGGACTCAGCGATAGTATTTAATATGTGTGTGTATATGTGTTACATATATATGTGTAACAATAACTAAAGAAGAAAGCATGAATTTGAGAGGGAATGAAGGACACAGCAGAATGTGGAGGAGGGATGGTAGTGAGGTAAATACTGTACTCATGTATGAAATTCTAAGAATTAAAAAGATAAATTTTAAAAAATTAAAAACAAGAACAGAAAAATGAAGGCATGTGGAATATTAGGCATAAGCAAAATCCTAAGTTCTTATGCATTTTAAAGGTAGGAAGTTTGGAGTTTAGACAAATAGATGCCTTGGGGTTTGAAGGCAGAGAGTCCTATGACAGGACATAACTTGTGGAAAGGTCAAGCTGGTCATGATACCACACAAGAGTAGATGGCGCAGCAGTGGAGACAGGAAGGCTGGCTGAGAGGCTGAAAGAACCCAGGGGGCAAATGTCTTCATAGGGACAAAATTGGAGAGCAGATAGATTCAGCATCTATATAGAAGGTTTTATAGTGGGGAATGTATGGCCCATGGTAGGGAGTGACAGTCCAGGCTCCTTCATTGATGAGTGACCTGTACTGATTGTGTGAAGTGTGTGCTGTGGAGTCACATGGGAAGTGAACTGTGTATTATTCAGGGTTCTCTAGAGTCACAGAACTTATAGAATGAATCTCTCTCTCTCTCTCTCTCTCTCTATATATATATATATATATATATATTCTATATATATATTCTATATATATTCTATATATATATTCATATATATATATAATGAATTGTGTGAATTTATTAGATTGACTTACAGGCTGCAGTCCACCAATGGCTAGCTGTGAATAAAATGTCTAAGGATCCAGTGGTTGCTCAGTCCCACAAGGCTGGATATCTTAGCTGGTCTTCTGTATATGCTGGAATCCTGAAGAAGTAGACTCCAAAGCCAGTGACTGAATGGATGTGCTGACAAGGTGAGGGCAAGCAGGTGAAGAATGAACACACCCCCTTCCTTTTTCCCTTGTCCTTCTAGCAGAAGGTGTGGCCCAGATTAAGGGTGTGCCTTCCAGCCTTAAGGTCTGGATTAAAGGCACGTGCCATCCAGTCTCAAGATCCAGACCAAAAGCGTGTTGTCTTCTTGCCTCAAGGTCTGGATCACAAGTGTTCCCTCCAATTCTGGATTATAGTTTATTCTAGATACAGTCAAGTTGACAACCAAGAACAGCCATCATAGACTGTATGTAATAGCCACACACAGAGAGACATTGCTGGAAAGAAATTTGAGCTGAAAACTCATGTTTAAACCTTCTGAATGTATATTTAGTAGTGACTTAGACAATTAAAGAGATTATTTAGGAAGAGTGCAAGCTTGAGGGTGCACAAATCAAGTGGAGGAAGAAGGAGAGAGAACAGGAAGAGGGCAACAAGCCCCAGCCCCTGACATTTGGAGAACCAGGGAAGGAAAAAAGTCAATGAATGATGAAGTCAGGTGAAATAAAGCTCATGTTCTTCTCAGGAGTAGCTCCTCAGTGGTGATTTTCCAGGAACACTCACTGCCTCTGCTGTTCACCCATTCTACCACAGTGACTAAGCAACATCTCCACCATACCTAGATCTTTTTCTGGACACACGATGATGCACAAGGCAAGATTTGGCCCTACAACTACCCAGAGCAGATTTCTTTTTCTCAGCACCATGACTCTTTGAGTCATTCTACCCTTTGTTGAGAAGGGGTGTCTTTACTTGGTAGAATGTTTTGCTGAGCCCCTGACTTATCTATTGGGTATAAGTAGCACCCTCTATTCTAGTAGTAACAACTTCCAACATCTGGAAGAAAAACACAACTGAGAATCACTCTTCTCAGTTCTTCTGGAGGAAATAGTTGTATAAGCAGATTATTATATCATGATCCACATGGGTCAAGGTATTTAGTTGCAAATGAGAGAACCAATTCTTGTGTGTAGCCAGAAAGTATCGACACATATTTCTAGAAAGGGGTAGTAGGTAGCTTCAGAATTCTGACAGATTAACAGTCAGAGACGCACCCACGTAATCCTCGTGGTCACTCTGCAAATGCCAGAGCATCAGAGTTCCTGCTTCTACCACCACTCAACAAGGAGCATGTTCCAGCCTAGGTGTCAGAAACAACCCAATAGAACTTGCCATGCGCCCGCACCCACAGGTACCACATGACCTTCCACTGTTGCCTACTCAGTTTCACATTTTCCATGGGTGTGTCTGGTGTAGAGACCTGAGGTTTGGCAGTTGGTTTTGATTTTAATGCAGTGTTGGGGAGGGGGCAGCAGTGGCTTTGAAGGTGAAATGATGCAACTTTACTCAGGTTTTAAAAATACCTCCTCACTGTCCAACTTATAATCTTGGGAATTCATTTTCAATTTCAAACTCATACATAAATCTCCAATTTTCCTTCACGCTAGCCAACTGCTACTGCTGGCTTTTACATGTCTTCACCCAAATATTCCCAGCCTTCCTACAAATTGACTTTGCTAGTTCAACTCCATTCTGCTGGGTGTTCGATTAGCTCACATTCACACTACCCTACAGCCCCATCCTTTTTTTTTCCTCACTTGTGTTAGCTTTTGGGTTTTCTCTGAATATGCGGAGTCCAGACATTTGTCTCATCCAAACTCCTTCTCTTTCTGGCTTCCTGAGTATAGAAAGAAGGAACTAAAATATATTAAAATCCTATGCTGTGTCAGATACAGTGGCAAGGACTTTGCATATCTAATCTTGTTCCTAAGTGCTGGGTACTGTGAGGAGAAGAACTATAAAATCAGATGACTCAAAAAGTAAAAGAAACCAGGGAAAAATAGATCAAATAGCAAATGACAAAATGAAAGCCTTTGGGCATCAAATGATACCAGCACAAAGATGAAAAATAATCCAGAAATAGGGAGAAAACACCTATACACCACAAATCTGATGGGGGCTAATAAGACAGTTATAAGACTCTTAATACTACACAGTGCAAAGGCAAAACCCAATTGCAAAAGGCTGAAGGATGTAGATTCATGTTTCTCTAAAGCTATACAAGTGAACTCATGAAAGATCCTGAATATCATCAGTCCTGATCAAAGCCACAGTGAGGTACCATTTCGCACTCACTGAGATTTCCTGCGATAGTAGCTGAAAAGTAAACAGGAAACTGTGAGTGGTGGTGAGGCTTTAGAGCAATTGGTGCTCTCAAGGACTGCACATACAGACATGAAATTACCATGGCCATTGTGGAAAGCAGTTTTGAGAAATGGTGATGTGTTACTCAGGTTTTTTTTTTTTTTTTTTTTTTTTTTTTTGTATCTGAATGAAGTTTCTACAATAACTTAAAAAGAGGGAAGATTGCTTTGGCTCAGAGCTTTGGAAGTTTCAGACCAAGTTTGCTTTGACCCATTGCTTTTCAGCCTGTGGCAAGGCAATGTGTGGAATGAAAGGAGAAGGAAAGAGTCTGGGTCCCTCCGCCCTACTTGAGGACATGCCCCCAGTGACCCAAGGCCTCTCACAAGGCCCTGCTCTTCAACATCCCACAGTGAGGTTAGGCCTCACATCTATAATGCTGAGACCTTTGAGGGACCCTTCAGATCCAAAATATAGAACTATATAACCCAGAAATGTCACTGTAGACTATATACTCAAGAAACATAAAAATGTCAGTCTATTTAAAGCTTGAACATGCAAATTCATAACTTTGGTTATAATCACCAAAAGAGGAAACTAATTCAGGTGTCTATCAACAGATGACTAGATAACTAAGCTGTGGGATAACTGTACAATGGAATATTATTTAGCCACTTAGAGGGACGAGGCACTGGAACACTTACAAGGAGACATGATGGAGATATATTGAATGTGAGGAACCAGACACAAAGGTCACAGAATGGTAGAGTTATCCCAAGAATTGTTCCAAGTGAGGAACTTGACAGAAAAAGAGATGAGACTGGAGAGAAGATTGAACTGAGTGGCTATAGTCTTGGAGTGATGGGAATGTTTGAAATCAGGTAACAGTAGAATTGCACAGTCGTTGGAATGTACGGGGAAGTGCTGAGCTGTGTGTTTAGAGCAATAAGTGAGTTAGATCTCACCGTCTTTCTCAGTCTTTAGAGAGAGTGTAAAATCCTCAGCCATCAGACCACCAGAAACACTTCTCACCTAAAAACCAGGCAACTATAGTTCTAACTCCAGAACCTCCCTTACTGGATGTGTGACCATGAACAAGGTGTTCGACCTCTTTGAACCTATTTTAAGTCTCTGTAGGATGAGAGATATGTCTTGAGAATTAAGCTGGAGACATGCCAAGAACACCTATGAATGTCTTGTCCTTCAACAAGTATTTAATTAATTGCAATGATTAGATTTCTCAGCAATAACATGAGGGGTATATGTGTTCTTACTCGACAGATGAAGAAACTGAGCATCACTTTAGATAAAGGCCTGTGATTACTCAGCTGGGATTCAGACCACAGCAGTTTGATCCCAAATCTTCACTGCTTAGCTCATGATATTCTCCTGTGTACCCTGCCTGCTTCCCTAACAACTCATCTACTGAGTCCGTCAGCCACCAGAGCACAAACGATATCTTCGGATGTATATAGCTTCTCAGTGTTGACTCAGGATCCCCATGTTGCTGCCCCCAAACCTGGACTTTGGTGGGTACAGACACAAACTTTTCTTCCTAACTGAAGTATCAAAATGTTTCTATTTTGCTCAGAATAAGTTGTATTTGTTTATTTTGTTTTTATTTGGACTTATATGCCTTTAGGCTACACCTATTCTTTCTATTTTGGCTTATAAACCACTTATACACCAATGCTTCTTTAAACTGTCATGCAGCTCATATTATCCATCAAACAGGGACTGATTAAATACCTTATGCCACATTTATACAAAGGAATATTGTGCAGCTGGAAGAAAGATAAGGTAAATCTGTGTGTCTAATCTATAGTGACACGTTAATAATATGCATGTTGTGGTCCATTCACACTAAGTGTGTTATTCATGCATAGGAGCAATTGAAAGAGCCATGAGGATGCTAGCTTTTGGCTCAGTATCTAATAAGTGGGGTTCAGGAGGCATTAGGTGGGGGCTGGACTTTGACTTTCATTTAACATTTTTCTCTTTTATAAGAAAGAGAAATACGCATAATGTGGCTATGAAAAGGAAGGTCATTGTCCACAGCTAAATGGAAAAGTTTCTTTATATCCAAGGTGTTGCTCATGGAGATGATAGCCTTGACCAATGGGTTTTAAGTATTTTCAATTCCTTTGTGAGGATCTTGTGAAATTTCAGCTACCTGCTTTATGTGATTTCTAAAGATGTGTCAAAAACTCACTTTGTAGCAGGTGATGTGATAAGCACAAAAGCGAATGTCCTATTCTAGTTGTTAATGACCTTATATGGTCAGTTCAGTTCTTCTGTCCCCAAAGGGGAGTTCTCCAAGACTTTTCAAGTGTATTGGGATTCAAGTAAGACAAAACCTTGAAACGCTGTACTTCTGAAGCTCTTCCGCAGGACCACAGTCCATGCTAACAGAGCAACCCTGAGAAGGTTGCAATGGAAAATGAACTATTGCTAATGCAATAGTTCTTAAATGAGTTGAGTACTTTGGAAAGGCAATTTCCTGGAAGCTACTTAGGGAAGCATTGGCCTGGTGCTTTGGGCTATCCCACCGTCAGAGTTTCTGTAGAGAACAAGGACTAATGGTGCCTTTGGGATTGCTTGCTGGCTTGTATAATTGGTGTCTATACTTGAGAGCATTAAATTTTAGGAAAGGTAATTAAATAATTCATTGTTTGATGTTATGGAAGATGCTAACTTGGGAGTACATTTGCATGGGCAAATGCAGGCTGACGTGTTTTCCCATAGGAAGAAGGGGCATTTTAATGTTTCTTGTGTGCTTGGCATAACTGTTGATTATTTACTCCAAAACTCAGTTTCTAAGCTCCCTTTAGAGAAGTCCTCAGTTTTTTTGTAAAGGTCAAGCTGACCATGGACACAGCAGGGGTGTCCTTTTGGAAATATGGGTGAGAACTATTCGCTAAGATGATAAGAGACTTTAAGGAGCCCTAATATGGAAGGTGATCAGCAATTCTAAAACAATGAATGTGATCCTACCCAAGAATAATTTTGTCTGGTGCGTTTGTTTATGCAAAAAGCCTTACAAAGGTACAAAATTATAATTAATTTTATTTTCATATTTTGAATTTTTTTTTGCCAGTATTTGCAATAGGAATCTTAGCCGTGTGCAGAGGCATTGTTTACAGGAGGCGTGTTGCAATTGCAGACATCCAGGAGTCTTCTGATAGCTGGACTTAC
This sequence comes from Peromyscus maniculatus bairdii, assembly GCF_049852395.1. Taxonomy (NCBI): domain Eukaryota; kingdom Metazoa; phylum Chordata; class Mammalia; order Rodentia; family Cricetidae; genus Peromyscus; species Peromyscus maniculatus. The sequence continues at coordinate 166,147,917 of NC_134852.1, read as the reverse complement.
AGTTGTCTTAATTTCTACCTACCTATTAACTGGTTAGGAAAGCTAAAGCATTAAAAAAAATGTATTACAATTTTAACTGTTCAGCATCAGAACTTTAGTGCGCAAAGGACAAGAGAAGACAGAAAACATCCAAGAAAGCTGTTACTAATTTAACTTGTAGGGCCAATATTTTATGGTACATTTGTATGGAATTTGGACTGCTTTCTCGTTGGTGTGTTAGCCCTTTATAAAAATACATTGTAGCAACAGCTAATGTGATTTCAAGGGCTAATTTCTGTCCTTAGACTGATCCACAGAACATTCCTGATTTGGGGGTATTTCTTTGTTAAATATAATTCCTAGTTTACTAGAACAGCTAACACTGTGTTAACCGGGTAGATCAATATGTTACATGAGAATCAATTTACACCTGTACCATCTCATTAGTGCACTTATGTTGATATATCCCTCATTAATCAATTAGGCTTGAAAATACTCAAATGATGTGGCCTGCGTACCTCAGTCTCAGAGCTGCTCTCTAGGGTAAAAGCATTGGAAATGAACGTGCAGCCGCCCACCAGTCCCTGGAAGTGCCCTCACCCTCAGATGCTCTGTAGGATCAGACAAATGGTACCATTAATCAGCTTAAAAATTGATCAGTTGATTTCTCAAGCCAGCCTATAAGATAATGGGTTTCATTACAACACTTTCCTGAGTATACACCACGAATCTTGCTCCCATTTTCCTCCAACATTTCCTGTCCACTAAAAGGCCACACTCACTGGCTTTTTCTCAGCAGTCAGGACCCTCAAAGAAGAGAGCGTGGACACGAAGATAAGATTTAGACAAAGGAGATGACCGGAGAGGTCATTGTGGAGTCCGATCTCTTGAGTGCAGTGTCAGCGGGCCTGGGAGAGGCCTGGAGGAGCCAGGTCCATGAGGGCTGGCTCAGCATCAAAGCAGCTTTCAGAACAATGACTGCATTTCCTGCCAGACTGCCTAAATACTGATAAAAAGAAAGCTTTGCGGGTAGAAATGAAATGAGTTGTGGTTGTGGAGGCCTAAGCCATTTGGCCAGGAATCTATTTCTTTTTGGTTGTTCTGGTGGGAGCAGATCGGTCTCTGTCAGCATCTGCTCTGAGACTAGAAATTGAGAGAGAAGTAAAGAGATCATGCGGGCTTTAGGGTGTCAGGATGCCGAAATGAGGTGCTCCAAGAGTTTGGAGTCAGAACCTTGCCTGGTGCACGAAGGAGTGAGTTAATGATGAGATTTATAGGCGGAAGCGGCAGGTTTCAGGCTTCACATTCAGGCAGAGCGAAGCAAGTACGCTCCAGGGCTTTTCATCTGGAAGCCAGCTGGATTTTGCATTAAATATACTTTGGGATTCACTGCTGGGCTTCCAGGAAATCATAGAAATCTCTAAGCACCTATAAATAAACCAAAGCCAAACTCAGTGCTGAGACAAGAGCAGCGAAGGACATTCAAATAAAAGGTGAATTGCTAAAAAGAAAGTTCTAGTAACAGCGATAAGGTGAATTAAGCCTCCGGTTAGTGGTAGGGACGTGAGTCTCACTTGTAGTTGCCTTGATAAGGCCGACAACTCTGAAAAGAGAAAGTGGTCCAAGATGGAGTGTACCCTAGCAGAAACAAAGGCAAAGCCACACAGATCTATGCTAACCAAACACATGGAACTCCTAACCAAAATATACCAAAATAAACTACAAGGCAAGAATGTTCAGAAAAAAATAACTTCAAATACACTTGAAGTTAAATATTTCAATATAGACTATCATAATATCTCTAATGAATGACACAAGTTTTTAAAATAAAAATTTTAAATAAGCATTAACAGATACAAATAATCCAGAAAATAAGAAAAAGAACCATGTGCCAAATTAAACACACAAAGCAACAGATGTGAAGCAAGGAACGGCATGTGAGAAACACTTAGGGTGTTTGTCTTTCTGGGCCCTTAGCTATCTCATTCAGTACATATAGTTTCCAGTTTTATCCATCTATCTCCAAATTTCATTTTTCTTTAAAGCCAAGTAATATTCCATTGTGCATTTATACCACATTTTTTTTGCCCATTCATCTGTTGATTTATATCTAGGTTGATTCAATTTTCAAGCTATTGTGAGCCTAGCAACAACAAATCTGGTTGTACAAATGTCCCTGTGGTAAGATGTAAAGTCCACGAGGCATGTGTCCAGGGGTGGTATAGCTGTGCTATATGGCATTTCTATTTCTAGTCTTATGAGAATCCTATAGACTGATTCTATTTGTGAAATAGTTTTTCTTTAAATGTCTTGCAGAATTCTGCTGTGAATTCATCTGAGTCTTGATTGTTTTTAATTAGTTGATGTTTTTTTATTACTGTTTTAATTTCCTTGTTTGCTACAAATCTGTTTAAATTATTGATATTATCTTGGTTTAACTTTGATGGGTAATATACATCTAAAATTCATCTGTTTCTAGCTTTTCCAACTTAGTGAAATACAGGTTTAAAAAATATGCCATTGTGATTTTCTGGATTTCTCTGATATCTGTTGTGATGTCTCCCTGTTTATCTTTAATTTTATTAATTTGGATATTTTCTCTTGTTCTTTTAGTTAATTAGGCTAAGAGTTGGTAAATCTGGCTTATCTTTTCAAAGAATTAATCCTTTGTTTTCACTGATTCTTTTTATTGTTTGTTTACTTTCATTTCATTAATTTCTTCCTTAGTTTTATTATTATTTTTTCCCATCTACTGCTTTTGGGCTTGGTTTGTTCTTTCCCCCCAAACTCTTGAGATGCATTATTAATGATTTATTTGCTCTCTTTTTGATTTTTTAAAAATGTAGGCATTTTCTAAAAATGTAGACACCTTCTAGGGTCAAGGACACCACAGTTAGGCTCACACAATCAACTAACCTGGGCTCATGGAGGCTTGAAGAGACTGAACCAGCAACCAGGGAGCCTGCACGAGACTGACCTAGGTACTCTGCATATATGTCACAGTTGAGTAGCTTGGTCCTCTTATGGGACTCTTAACAGAGGGAACAGGGGCTGTCTCTGACTCTTTTACTGGCTTTTGGGACCCTACTCCTCATACTGGGTCACCTTGCCCAGCCTTGATACACAGGGAGGTGCTTAGTCTTACTGTAACTTGATATGCCATGTTTTATTGATATCCATGGGAGATCTGCCATTTCCTGGATGGAGATGGAAGAGGAGGGGATTAGGGGATAGGATGGAGGGTTATCGGGGAGAGGTACTCAGAGAGGAGGATAAAGGAGGAGGGAGGCTGCAGCCAGGATGAAAAATAAACAGATGAATAAAAAAATTCCCTTCTAAGAAATGTTTTTATTTCACTACAGAGTTTTTTGGCATGATATATTTTCATTTAATTCCAAGAATTGTTTTATTTCTCCATTGGTTTTGCCAATACCTATTCATCGTTCAGAGGTGTGCTTTTTAATCTCCATGAAACTGTGCATTTAATATAGATGCTTTTGCTATTTATTTCAATCTACTTTCCATTGTGGTTAGTATATGTGGAATTATTTTAATTCTCTTAAGTTCACTGATAATTTCTTTGTGTCCTGTGGTGGGTTGAATAAGAATGACCCCCATAGGCTCACATATTTGAATATTTGGTCCTTAGTTGGTGGGACTGATTTGGGAAGGAAGGATTAGGAAGTGTGACTTTGTTAGAGGAGATGTATCACAGGGGTCGGCCTGTGGGGTGTCAAAAGCCCATGCTAGGCCCAGTGTATCTTGCTTTCTGCCTCTCATTTGTGAGTCAGATGTAAGCTCTCAGCCACTGCTCCAGCATCATGTCTACTGCCACCATTCCTCCTGCCATGATGGTCATGAACTCACCCTCTGAAACTGTAAGCCAGCCTCCAATTAAATGCTGTATTTTATAAGTTTCCTTGGTCATGGTGACTCTTCATGGCAATAGAAAAGTAACTAATACTTGTCCCTATGTGTGTTCTATTTTAGGGAAAATTCCATGACCTGGTGAGAAGAACTTGTATTCTGTAGTGTTTGGGTAGAATATACTATAACTATTTGTTAGATCCATGTTTTTTTTCTTTTTCTTTTTTTATAAATTGAAAAAAATTTACATACCAATCATAAATCCTCCTCTTCTCCCTCCTCCCACCCCTCTCACCTCCCCCCCCAACTCATCCCCCATTCCCTACTCCAACAAGGCAAGGACTCCCATGGGGAGTCCGCAGAGCCTGGTACATTCAGTAGAGGCAGGCCCAAGCCTCCCCTCCTTCCCCCCTCCCCCTGCATCAAGGCTGTGCAAAGTCTCCCGCCATAGGTAGTGGGCTACAAAAAGCCAGCTCATGGACCAGGGATGGATCCTGATCCTACTGCCAGGGGGCCCCTTAAGCAGATCAAGCTACACAACTGTCTTGCTTATGCTGAGGGCCTAGTCCAGTCCCATGGAGACTTCACAGCTATTGGTGTAAAGTTCATGAGTTCCCACTACTTTGGTTTGTTGTCTCTGTAGGTTCCCCCATCATGATGTTGATGCACCTTGCTCATAGAATCCCTCTTCTCTCTCTTCAACTGGTCTCCTGGAGCTCGGCCTGGTGTTGGTTGTGGATCTCTGCATCTACTTCCACCAGTTACTGGATGAAGGCTCTATGATGACAGTTAGGGTACTTACTCACTGATCTGATTACTGGGGTAAGCCACTTCAGGCACCCTCTTCAATATTGCTAGTAGTCTAAGCTGGGCTAATCCTGTGGATTCCTGTGTACCTCCCCAGCACCTGGCCTCTCCCCATCCCCATGATGTCTCCCTCCATCATGGTATCTCCCTCACTGCCCCCCCCCATTCTGTTCCTGATCCAGCTTGGCCATCCCATTCCCTCATGTTCTCATCCTCCATCCCTCTCCCTCCATTGGTCCCCCTCATCTCAAGTTTACTCATGGAGATCTCCTCTATTTCCCCTTCCCAGGGTGATCCATGCATCCCTCTTAGGGTTCTCCTTGTTAGCTAGCTTCTCTGGATCTGTGGGTTGTAGTCTGGTTATCCTTTGCTTTACATCTAGTATCCACTTATGAGTGAGTACACACCATGTTTGTCTTTCTGAGTCTGGGTTACCTCACTCAGGATGATATTTTCTAGTACCATCCATTTGCCTGCAAATTTCATGATGTCATTGTTTTTTTTTATTGCTGAATGGTACTCCACTGTGTATATGTACCACATTTTCTTTATCCATTCTTTGGTTGAGGGGCATCTAGGTTGTTTCCAGGTTCTGTCTATTATGAATAATGCTGCTATGAACATAGTTGAGCATGTATCCTTGTGGTATGCTTGAGCATTCCTTGGGTATATGCCCAAGAGTGGTATAGCTGGGTCTTAAGGAAGATAGATTCCCAATTTTTGGAGAAACCACCATACTGATTTCCAAAGTGGCTGTATAAGTTTGCACTCCCACCAACAGTGGAGGACGGGTTCCCCTTGCTCTGCATCCTCTCCAACATTGGCTGTTATCAGCGTTTTTTATCTTAGCCACTCTGACAGGCATAAGGTGGTATCTCAGAGTTGTTTTGATTTGCATTTCCCTGATGACTAAGGATGTTGAGCAATTTCTTAAATGTCTTTCAGTGATTTGGGATTCTTCTGTTGAGAATTCTCTGTTTAGCTCTGTAGCCCATTTTTTAATTGTGATGTTCGGCATTTTGATGTCTAGTTTCTTGAATTCTTTGTTTAATTTGGAGATCAGCCCTCTGTCAGATGTGGGGTTGGTGGAGATCTCCCATTCTGTAGGCTGTCATTTTGTCTTATTGACCATGTCCTTTGCCTTACAGAAGCTTCTCAGTTTCAGGAGGTCCCATTTACTAATTATTGCTCTCAGTGTCTGTGCTACTACTGTTATACTTAGGAAGTGGTCTCCTGAGCCAAATGCATTCAAGACTACTTCCTACTTTCTCTTCTATCAAGTTCAGTGTAACTGAATTTATGTTGAGGTCTTTGATCCACTTGGACTTGAGTTTTGTGCATGGTGATAGATACGGATCTATTTGCAGTCTTCTACATGTTGACATCCAGTTATGTCAGCACCATTTGTTGAAAATTCTTTCTTTTTTCCATTGCACAGTTTTGGTTTGTCAAAAATCAGGTGTTCATAGGTGTGTGGATTAATGTCGAGGTCTTCAATTCCATTCCATTGGTCTACGTGTCTGTATTTTATGCCAATACCAAGCTGTTTTTATTACTATAGCTCTATAGTAGAGCTTGAGGTCAGGGATGGTGATGTTTCCAGAGGTTGCTTTATTGTACAGGATTGTTTTAGCTATCCTGGGTTTTTTGTTATTCCATATGAAGTTGAGTATTGTTCTTTCCAAGTCTGTGAATAATTGTGTTGGGATTTTGTTGGGGATTGCATTGGATCTGTTGATTGCTTTTGGTAAGATAGTCATTTTTACTATGCTAATCTTACCTATCCGTGAATGTGGGAGATTTTTCCATTTTCTAATATCTTCTTCAATTTCTTTCCTCAGAGACTTAAAGTTCTTGTCATACATGTCTTTCACTTGCTTAGAGTTACCCCAAGGTATTTTGTTATTTGTGACTATTATAAAGGGTGATGTTTTTCTGATTCTTTCTCAGTCTATTCATCCTTTGTATATAGGAGGGCTATTGATTTTTTTGAGTTAATCTTGTATCCTGCCATATTACTGAAGGTATTTATCAGCTGTAGGAGTTCCTTGGTAGAATTTTTGGGGTCACTTATGTATACTATCATATCATCTGCAAATAGTGAAAGTTTGACTTCTTCCTTTCCAAGTTGTATCCTCTTATTCTCCTTTTGTTATCTTATTGCTCTAGCTAGGACTTCTAGTACTATATTGAATATATATAGGGAGAGTGGACAGCCTTGTCTTATTCCTGATTTTAGTGGAATTGCTTTGAGTTTCTCTCCATGTAATTTGATGTTGACTGTTGGATTGCTGTAAATTGCCTTTATTATGTTTAGGTATGTTCCTTCTATTCCTGATCTCTCCAAGATGTTTATCATAAAGGGGTGTTGGATTTTGTCAAAGGTTTTTTTCAGCATGTAATGAGATGATCATGTGGTTTTTTTCTTTCAGTTTGTTTATATGGTGTATTTCATTGACAGATTTTCTTGTGTTGAACCATCTTTGCATCTCTGGAATGAAGCCTACTTGATCATGGTGGATAATTTGTTTGATGTATTCTTGGATTTGGTTTGGTAGTATTTTATTGCGTATTTTTGCATCCATGTTTATATGGGAGATTGGTCTGTAATTCTCTTTCTTTGTTGCATCTTTGTGTGGTTTGGGTATCAGGGTAACTGTAGTTTCATAAAAAGAGTTTTGTAATGTTCCATCTGTTTCCATTGTGTGAGACAATTTGAAGAATATTGGTATTAGCTCTTCTTTGAAATTCTGGTAGAATTCTGCACTGAAACTACCTGGTCCTGCGCTTTTTTTGATTGGAAGAACTTTAATGACTACTTCTATTTCCTTAGGGGTTATAAGTCTATTTAAATTGTTTATCTGGTCTCCATTTAATTTTGGTACCTATCCTGAAAATTGTTCATTTCTTTCAGATTTACCAATTTTGTGGAGTACAGGTTTTTAAAGTATGACCTGATGATTCTCTGTATTTTCTCATTGTCTGTCATTGTATCTCTCTTTTCATTTCTGATTTTGTTAATATGGATGTTCTCTGTTGCCATTTGTTTAGTATGGATAAGGGCTCATCTATCTTGTTGATTTTCTCAAGGAACCAACTCTTTATTTCATTGATTCTTTGTATTGTTCTTTTTGTTTCTATTTTATTGATTTCAGTCCCCAATTTGATTATTTCCTGGCATCTATTCCTCCTGGGTGAGTTTACTTCTTTACTTCTGAATCTAGAGATTTCAGGTGTGCTGTTAAGTCACTTGTGTAAGTTTTCTTCAAGTTCTTTAAGTGGGTATGTGGGTGTTTAGTGCTATGAATTTTCCTCTTAGCACTGCTTTCATAGTGTCCTATAAATTTGGGTGTGTTGTACATTCATTTTCATTTAATTCTAGGAAGTCTTTAATTTCTTTATTTCTCCCTTGATCCATGGGTGATTTAGTTGAGCATTATTCAGTTTCCATGAGATTGTAGGCTTTCTGTAATTTTTGTTTTGTTGAAATCTAACTTGAAGCCATGGTGGTCTGATAAAATACAGGAGGTTATTTCAATTTTTTGTATCTGTTTAAATTTGCTATTTTATTGCACCTTCCTGATCTCTTTTGATTGATTTTAGTTTGAAATCTATTTTGTTAGATATTAGAATAGCTACACCAGCTTGCTTCTTAAGTACATTTTATTGGAAAGTCATTTCCCAACCTTTAACTCTGAGGTAGTGTCTGTCTTTGAAGTTGAGGTGTGCATGCAGCAGAAGGATGGATTCCATTTTCATATCCATTCTGTTAGCTTGTGTCTTTTTATAGGTGAATTGAGTCCATTGATATTAAGGGATATTAATAACCAGTGATTGTTAATTCCTGTTATCTTTTGGTGGTAGTGTGTGTATATTTCCCTTTGGGATTTGGTGCTGTGGGGTTGTCTATTGCCTGTTTTTTTTGTGGGTACATATAACTTCTTCGGGTTGAAGTTTTCCTTCTAGTGATTTCTGTAGGACTGGATTTGTAGATTATTGTTTAAATCTGGTTTTGTCTTGGAATGTCTTGTGCACTCTATCTATGGTGACTGAAAGTTTTGCTGGGTATATTAGTCTAGGCTGGCATCCATGGTCTCTTTGTGTCTGTATTACATCTCTTCAGGTCCTTCTGGCTTTCAGAGTCTCCATTGAGAAGCCAGGTGCTATTCTGATGGGTCTGCCTTTATAAGTCACTTGGCCTTTTTCCTTTGCTGCTCTTAACATTTTTCTTTATTCTGTATGTTTAGTGGCTTAATTATTATGTGGTGGGGGGACTTTCTGGGGGTCTAGTCTATTTGGTATTCTATAAGCTTCCTGTATCTTCATAGGTATTTCCTTCTTTAAGTTGGGAAAGTTTTCTTCTATGATTTTGTTGAATATATTTTCTGTGCCTTGAATTGGTATTCTTCTTCTATTCACATTATTCTTAGGTTTGGCCTTTCCATGGTATCCCAGATTTTCTGGAAGTTTTGTGTTATAACATTTTGGCTTTAGTGTTTTCTTTGACTGACAAATCTTTTTCCTCTATTGTATCCTTCACACCAAAGATTCTCTCTTCCATCTCATATTCTGTTGGTTATGCTTGAATCTGTAGTTCCTGTTCATTTACTCATATTTTCTATTTCCAGCATCCTCTCAGTTTGTGTCTTCTTCATTGCTTCTATTTTGATTTTCAGGTCTTGAACTGTTTCCTTCACCTGTTTAATTGCCTTTTTTTTTTTTGGTTTTCTTAAAGGTATTTATTGATTTCTTCCAATTTTTTGTTTGTTTTTTCCTCAATTTCTTTAAGGGAATTTCTCATTTCCTCTTTAAAAGCCTATATCATCTTCATAAAATTACTTTTAAGGTCACTTTATTTTGCTTCTTCTACATTGTGATGTTCAGGTATTGCTGTTGTAGAACTGCTAGGTTCTGGTGGAGCCATATTTCTCTTTATGTTGTTGTATGTATTTTTGCACTGGACTTTACCCATCTCTTTTTCCAATAGGTGCAAGACGTGCCTGTGTCTGTGTGATCTGCTCTTGTTCCTATCTGTGGTTGTTGTGTCTGTGTCTCAGGGGGCTATTCCTGGTCCAATCTTAGCTCTTGCTCTAATTGGAGCTGGTAGATTCTGTGTCTCAGGGAGCTGCTCTTGGTCCAATCGTAGTTAGTGTATTCTGTGTCTGAGGAAGCCACTGAGGTCACAGGGGGATGTGAGGATTTAGGGTAGGGTATGGGTCATGTAGATTGCAGGGTCCAATGGGGCATTTGATGGGGGAGCCTGCCTTCAGGAGTCTTCCCTAGTGGCTGACAACTGGGACAGTGGTGATGTCCATGGCCCACGTTGCCACCAAAGACCACAAGAACCTCTGGCCTCTGAGCTGCCACCTATATCCATGCTGGAGTCTGAGGGACATGTCATTACTTGGACCATGCCAAGGCCATGGTGTCATCCATGCTCAAATTGCTGCCGAGGGCCAAGTCTGGGTCTATTACCCCACTGAAGTCAGTGTCTGCATTGATGTCCAAGGCTCAGATTACCACCAAAGGCAATTCAAAGGCCTGGGTTCCAGATTGGCACTGTAAAGCTGGCCAGGCCTCTAATAGGAGAGCTGCTCCCTTCCTTCCCCCACCACCCTCCCCCTGCATGCCCCACCCCTCACCATAGGCCTAGGAGAGCTGGCTCTGCCTCTCCCTGGAGAGAACTTGTTCCAGCAGCCAGGATCAAACAACTCAGCTGCCACTCACCACACATCCAGGGCATGGAATTGCTGCATCCCAACACCTACCCCATCTGCTGGAGTGTTTGAAGGGACTGATACTTCTGAACTCTAGCCACAGAATTTCTATGACTGGGGTAGCAACAGGATATTGAAGAGAAATGGTGGGGTTCAGTTTTGATGGTGTAACAAAGCCAGAGCCCTTGAACCTGACCAACAACTCACTACACAATGAACATCTGCAACTAATGCTATTTAGAAGGGTCTATGGAATGATACACAGCAGTTCCCAGTGCCACAAAGATCAATGAAGAGGTGGGAAAAGCAGAGTAATGTTTTTTAGCGGAGCTCTTACTCTGCGAGGAAAAGTCATGAAACACAACAGAATCCATTAACAAGAGTTTTATTAAGACAAGGAGGAAGGGATAGATGTGATCAGGCCTGCTGAAGGACACGTGTGGGAAAAGGAGGCAGGGGTACATGGGGCCTGCCTTTTTAAGGGCCGGCTCGCACCGGCACACACAGGCCCACATGGCTATTCTATGCATGTGATGTGCATAGATCATGAGGTCACACACGCAATTAGGTGACCAAGAAGCATGGAGAAATGACTAGGCAGAAATGACTAAGTGTCCTGCCAGGGCATGCACGACCATGGGGCCGTGGTTGGAATTCCTATCTCAGAGAAGTGAAGTGCTTTTCCTTTTTTTATTGTTTATTTTATTTTATTTTTTAGCTTTCCTTGGGGTAGGGGACACTACAAGAGTAAGGGATGGATATGGAGGGACTGGCCGATGAGCAGGATTGGCGTGTATATGTGAAATTCCCAAAGAATCAATAATTAAAAAAAAAAAAGAATCCATTCTATTGGTGACGATTTCCACTGAAAGTTTTTATTAGACTTACTATATTTTCATTTCCAGTTTCATTTCAATTTTCATTTTCTTCAGGATTTCTCTCTACTGAACTCAATTTTCATATACTGAATTTTTTCATTCATTCACTCAGGTGTTTGTTTTCTTGGATTTCAATCTGTTTATTACTGTTCCCTTCTTGAACTCTTTGGACATGTTTATAACAGTTATTTTTTATTCTATGTCTTGAGTTTTGTACAACTTGTTGTTGCTGGGGACAATTACTGTGGCATTGGTGACCTTTGAGGGAATCATATTTTCTAGGTTTTCATGTTACTGGGACCTGGGCATTGAGGATCAGGTTCCTGGCTGTGCCTTTTGATATAAGTTTTTAGGTGATGTAAGTTTTTGATATAAGTTTGTAACCTGCTGGGCCTCAGGTGGTTCAAGGATTGGTGGTTCCAAGGAGTTGGGCAGGAAGGAGTAAAGGGAAGTGTGACTTTCACCAGGGCCTTCTGGGCAGGTAGAAAAGTCTCAGGTCTGGTGGATCCAGGTGGTTTGAGGAAGCACCTGGGAGAGCAGAGCTGAGAGGGCAGGATGCCTTTAGCTAAAAAGTCACTCAAATTTAAATACAGGAAACCTCCAAAGAAGAGATTCAAGGAAAGGGCAAGTGACAAGTATGTTTAAACAAAAGAACACACCAGTTTTCTAAAGGACAAAAGTGGCTAGAAGATTTGGAGTATTTAAGGAGACCAGAGTCATATACTATCTGAACACAGTATGTGATCTTGTGCTGAGTCCTGTATACCACAGGCAACAATAGCTTTTATAAAGAACATCACTAGATACATTTACAGAATTGAAATGCAGAATGTAGATTAAAACTTCCACAGTAATGTTGAACCTGCAAAAGCTGATAACTTCAGTCTGTAAAGAAATGGGTTTGTCCCATGCAAGGAAACCTGTTTGGACAAAAATGTCTACTGCATGATACACAGCAGCTCCCAATGCCACTAAGATGAATGAAGAGGGGGTGGAGAGCCAAAGATGGAGGAGTAAAATGATGTTTTTCTTTTTGTTGCTTGTTGTTTTTTTGTTGGTTTGTTTTTTAATTGAAATTGATATTCTTATTTGTATTTTTGTTATTTATTTAATTAATTATTAATTTTCTTCTTTTTTAAATATTTATCTTATTTTTATTATTCTTTTGTTAGTTTTCCTTTGGTGGGAAACACTACAAGGGTGAGGGGCAGGTTTGGAGGGGCTGGGAGATGGGTAGGGTTGGGGTATATGATGTAAAATTCCCAAAGAATCAATTTAAAAAAAAAGAAATGGGATTGTAAATAAATTTTTTCTTGGGAACACACCCCAAAACACTTAGAGGCAAAGAACCACATCTGATGAAACTTTTCTCAAAGGTTAAGGAAAGCAAGCACTAATTATGTGCATGCATATCAACATTAGTTAGCTTTCTCCTTGCTGTGGCAAAATACCAGATGCAAGCAACTTGGAGGTGGCGTTTATTTTAGCTTAAGCCTTCAGAGCGTGTAGTCTATGGTTCTTTGGTCTCATGTGCTGGGCAGAAGAACATCATGCTGGTGATGACAGATCTAAACTTCCTCCATTTTACAAGCCAGGTCTAAGTTTCAGTTTCTTAAACAAAGGGCTATTAATTAACAACATCCCTAATGGCAGGGACAAGGGAGAGAGCATGGACAAGGCCTGAGTCAGCACCACAGTATCTCAAAGCAATGACCAAATAAGGACAGTTCCTGCAACCCCTTCCCCCACAAAAAAACCTTGCCCAGACTTGGCCAAGTAAGCCCAAAGATGGTAAAGTTTCAGCCAATCAAAAGTATACTAGTGTAGCCGCTGCTTACTTGGCCAACCATGTTTGAGATGACCTAACTATTCCTCGAATTACCCTAGCTGTGCTTAAGAGGAGCCTGTGTGCTCTTTTCTGGGTCACCATTTTGTACAAGTGGTCCATCCCACATGCTGGTAATGTTTACAGAATCAACACTCTTTGTTTTTACGTATTATTTGAGCCTTGGGTCTTCCTTTAGTGGTTTTTGGACCCTTACATTCGAGTGATGGCAGAAGAGGTTCCTCACTGCCTTACAGAAAGGAAACAGAGAAAGGAAACAGGGCAGGCCAGAGCAAGACATAACTTCCAAAGGCATACATTTGTGGCCTACTTCTTCCTGCCAGGTCTCACTTCCTAAACTCTCTACTTCCTCTTCAAATAGCACCACTAGACAAGGACTATTGCAAGAGCCTCTGGGTAACATTTCCTGTTCAAACTGTAACAAAGCAAATCTGACATGTTCATCAATTGAGAATTGGGTGAAGACACAGCATAGGCCTTTTATATTTTTCTTATAATTTGGCTATAAGTTTGCATTTATTTTGAAATGTTTTTAATTTCCATAGAACTGAAGAGATGAGGGACTTAAAAACAGCAAAAGGGGTGTGTGCGTGTGTGTGGGGAGACTAAATGGACCTGAAGTCTGGAAATCGGCTTAAGGCCTTCAGATGTCTATTGCAGTTGATGTTAGATATGTTTTTGTGTAATGTAATCAGCTCTAAAGGCAAATGCTAATTCACCAGCAACATAGTTGTGAAACCCTCTGATTATTCCTCCAGCTTTGTCTATCCAGTAGCTGTACTCAATGCACTCTACACTACGCTGGATTCTGTCACTTGGATTGCATTTCAGAAAACCAGCACCCAGTTGCATAGTCACAGCTGTCACTGTCGTTATTAGTCTGAGAGAACTGTCTCAGCAGACCTCTTCCAGGATTCTGCGGCTTCCTTTTAGTAACTGATTTGTATTGCCTTGATGAAGGTCTATTGTATCTGCCTTGAGTAGAGTTTAGAAGTTAGGTAAGCAAGCTTACATAATAAATCTACTCCAGGGTTCTATTTCCTGGTCCTTGACACCTTCCATGATATGCCATGGGCTTCTGATCTTTCTCCTTCATTTTGTCTGGGTAAACAGGTTTCATTGAAGTAAAAGAAACTCTTTGATCCACTCAAACTGACCCAACAAAGTCACAATCTTGGCTTGTTATCCCTGGTTAAGTATTTCATCCTTGTGTCCTTGTCCCGTACTATATTCCTTCCATTTTGATACTGACTCTCTCAATTCATCTACATACATGCTCTTTAGGTCTCTCTCCATATATATGTTGACAAAATTTGCAATATTTTGGTGTGACTCACATTTTTCTATGCTCTACACTTCAAAACACACTCTGGTTGTTGTGAGGAATTTCATGAGAATCAGCAATCTATTGCCAGGCAACCACTTTGGTTAAGTGATTATGGGCAAGAGGGCACGAACTTCAGTGGAGGAAGGGTATCTCCTTGCAAAGAGGGATCTGTGCGACTTAGGGTTTCAAGGTCTTTAGCTCCATGGAAAGCTGCCAATATGTAGCATTTTGAATTTTAAGAGTTATATTCTTCATTTTTTTAAATCAATAACATAACTTTAATATCAGAATCACTGAAAGTTTGTGAATTCAATTCTCTTTAGATTCAGCCACCAAAAAGACAAGAATTGAGTTTGCTCTTCAGATATCTTGGCACATGTTTACACAGGAGTAAAGGCATTCCAAACCCTTTTCCATATTTTCATCTAGGATTCAAAGTCCTGAGCTCATTATTTTACTTAGTAAAGTTCTCTAGCTTAATTGGAAGCAAGCAGCCTATTCCATTAGAGTCTTCTCTTCTACTAAAAGGTTCCCTGGTGTCAACTGTTTGATCACCCAAAACCTTGCCTTCTATGGGCAGTTGATCCAGATGTCTTTGGGGGAATTATCTGATTAAGTCTTGCCACTAAATACCATGTACATATCAGCTGTTCTTTCCAAAAGTGACCAACCATCTACTGTATGCCACAGACTCCTTTGGTCCTAGAGTTGTATCAATAACCAAAGCAAAAATAGTCCTTGCTCTCATGTATCTTAATTCTTATGGTAAAGGTGGATCAATTAAAATATATTTATTACAGTTTAAATAATTTATGCAATTTATTATGAAATAAAATTGGACAAGCTAGACATTGGCCAGAAGGTACCGATAGTTCTGGAAGTGAAAAGTCTTGCCTCATGTGTTTCAGAAGGGTTCTTGAGTTGAGGCTAGCAATAGGTAAAGTCAATGCCCCTAACTTTGGAGACAAATTGACTTCAAATAGAAGTACTGACTACTTCTATTTTTGATTCCTCCCCCCCTAGTATGGTGAGTTGTTTGGGAAAGGATTCAATAGTTATTTGTAGTTCCAAAATTCTCAGCAGCAGTTGCCTCCTGATATGTGTCACTATATATTCTGAGTTGACATCTGCTATCTGAATCACCAAAATAGTGCCTTGTTTTAAAATTTATCCACGATTGGCTTATGTTTTATCTTACTCGGGGCCATGTTATCACTACATGTGACATCTCTGTATATGTGTTTGTGAAACTGGGATAAAGTTGGCAAAACTTGAGAGAGAGGAAACTCTCTATGAAACATGTTTTTCATTATAGAACAGGAGGCATAAGCACATTTGGAATGAAGAGCAGAGAAGGCAGAGACGCCGGAAGAATGGGGGTCTCACCAAGTAAAGTAAAGTCAAGTAGAGAACTCAGGCAGCTAGGTGACAGCCTTTGCAATCTGGACAAATAAACACCTTATTACGGTTGGGTCTCTGTGTGGATTAGAAACTCCCTTTAGAATAAAGCCTTTTCCTAGAGGAAGAAATCAGTTAATGGGTGTTGATAATGATTTTCATGCTTGTATTCAAGATGGCATTTTGTTTGGGGCCTGTTTCACAAACCTTGACTTGACTGGGCAAACATTCACTATTATAGGTCACATTCTCTGATTAATACTTTCTAAACTGGCAGCTACTTCAGATAGAATTAAATGATTGAGAACATAATTGTGAAGAATAGCTTATTGTTTCCCAGAGATTTGTGTTTACAAATTTCACAAATGAATAAATGAATGTCTAAATTATCACAATTTTGAACAACACTGTTACTTTTATGTCTATAGTTGGGGGAGTTATCAATGAAATGCCCATAATACTTGGCTAATAATGTTTTTCAATTCAAATACATGTTAATTCATGTAATAATTCCCTAGCCCATTAACTCCTCTCTACCAAAAGATCACACTGTCCCATAGGGTTTCTGCACATGAGGAATAGATCACCTGAGTTCTAAATTTTCAGACCATGTCATGACACTGTACTCTCATTGTGGTTTCACAATAGAAAATGACATCGAGTTTCCCCAAGTCCTTCTCAAGGAAGTGGTATGGTTTAGACAAGTCAGTTATTGACCACCTCTGGTCAACATGTAAGTCAAAGACTTGGAATTCACTCTTACTAGGCATAAACAAAAGACCAGCATTCTTTGCACTCCCTTGGCACTGCTTAGTGTTCAGAAGAGAAAGAAGGACATTCCACTCTGCCTTTGAGCTATTTTGGCTTTAGAAGATGAAGGACCTGGGTCTGGGGTTTGGGCAGTCTAGCATCTGGTGCTGGTTCGGCTACAGCCTGACTGTGAATCTGACCCAGACTGCATATATCTACATGGTCTTGACGTTTCCATTGAAAGCTTCTTACCTATACTATTCACTGGTCTATCAGAGGGCAAATCAAATAATTTGACCACTTTTCAATCTTATCTCCAAAATACTTTACAATAAAAATTGGTATTTTGCTTAGCCTGCTTTAAAATACATTAAGCTGTAAGAGGAACTTCTGTTTGTTTTCAGTTCCTTGCATGGTAATTTAAGAATACATCTTCTTGCTGGCTCTGTTTTGTCCCCAAGAAGCTGTGGCAGATCTGGACACAAAGAACCATTTGTACCCACATATTGGTGGACATGGAATGGTTCAAGAATTCTGTCTACTGGTGTCTATTTGGGTAGACCTTGACTCAAACTAGCTTATGACTGGGCACAATTATATCTAGGAGAACAGTCTCCCCTCTTGGATTTTTGTTACAAATTGTAAAAACGAAAGCTATGTTTCATAACTGCAGGTTTGCTAGCCTGCTGATAAGATGTAAGATGAAGGAACAGTAGACACCTCTGCATTCTGAAGCAAATGGAGCTTCCTTTCAGAAGTTGGCTTTATTGGCAGAGAAAGTCCCCTGATAACCTTGCAGCGCTCCCCTTGTTGAAATAACACAAATTAGCATTTAACCAGGGAGGAAGAACACACGAAGTTACAAGTTATTTAACATTTACATAAAATTATGGAGTAAACTCCAAACAGGTCGCCTCCAAAATGTATAATTACACTCAGTAGTCCTGTCAGCACACATAGAAACAATTTTATTTCTAATCATCTTCTGCTTTTATTAACTCAGGGATGTATCATTAAAATTTCCACTGAACAATGAACCTTAATAGGTGCTAATGCAATTGTGAATTATGGTAATTGTTACCTAAATTAATCTTGGTACTTTCCATTCCTTATTGCCCCATGCATAAAGAGTATGAAAAAGATAATGTTGAAACTGACATTTATATGAATGGTTTAAAAGGTTTATCTTATTTGATAAAAGTTGTATATAAGAACTTTCTATCTTGAAAAGTAGTTTTCTTGGAAAAAATGATTTTGCTGCAAGAAAAGCTTATAAAATTTTGCTCAGTGTGTGTTGCTGGGAAGTATGCATAGTCACATTTAGTCATGTGCAGAGTTTTGCTTTGTGTCTTTATATTTTTTCATTTACGTAAAACAAACATAAGCCTTTAAAAATATTTTATTCATTCTTTGAGGGTTTCCTAAATGTGTACAACAATTTTGCTCATATCTACCCCTTAGCTTCCCCTTCCTAACTCCCCAGACTCTCTCCACAAGACATCCCTTTCCAAACTCCATGTCCTCTTCTTCTTCTCTTAACACCCCATTGAGTCCAGTTCATGATGTCCACATGCACAGAGGTATGGGCTATGCACTGGAGCCCGGATAGCCTACTAGTGGCTACATCCCCAAAGAAAAATGACTCTTCCTCCCTCAGCAGCCATCAACCGCCAATAGTAAATCAGCTAGAGGTGGGGCCTCATGAGCATGTCCTGCTGTCCCTCTCCAATTATATTCTAACTGGCCTACAAGATAGCAGGTTTCCATACTGCTCTTTCATACAGCCTTCATTTTGGTAATCCATGATCCCTCTTTGTTTCCCTCAATCCATTTGTACAAGGAGACCTATTTAGACTGATTTGTGTCCCTTCCAAATGCATATATTGATGTTGTAGCTGCCTAGGACTTCAGAATGTGAAGGCACTTAACTTGGGGTGATATGGGTGAGCCCTATCTGGTGTGACTAATGTCCTTATAAGCATACATTTGGAGACAGATACACACAGAGGGAAGGCCTCAGGATGATAGAGGAGAAGAAAGTTGTCCACAATCCAAGGAAAGGGGACCCAGAAGAAACCAGCTTTGCCAATACTTGATGTTGGACTTCTATCTCTAAAGCTCTTGTTCAGACTGCACTGTGGTACTTTGGCATAAGATTCCCAGGAAACTAGCACATCCATCCAGAGTTGAAGTAAACAAATATTGACTTTCATTTTGTTGTTTTTGCTACTGAATTCTATTGACCTTGGGCATAACATTGAATCTTTCCATCTATAACGAGCTCTAGATTTTGTGTGTTTGTATTTAAACCACTCAACCCCACGCTTTCTCTCAACTGCATTGGCATTTCTCTAAGAAAGCACATGCCCTTCACTCACAGTCTTCTTAGCATCTGTGTGGGTGATCTAACACCCTAGCTCTAGTCATGCTATATTACTCAGATCTGCCCCCAAAGCAAGACCCCCTGCCGTCTTCCCACTGTGATTGGCTCACAAATGAACACAGGACAATGAGATTACATTTCTGGACTTAATTAGAAACCACGGAGCAATCAGACTCTCCCAGAAGCTGATAACGCCTGAGGGTGAGGGTGAATGTCACAGCTGGCTGAAGCCCCAGTTGAGGATCAGGCTGAGAATGAAGACGATAAGGACCCAGATGGAGAGGAACCTAGTACTGAGGATGCTGCAGGAGTCTTATCTGAAGCCAGCACTTCCTGGGAACACTGACATTTTACATAAGCCAAGATATCCCTCCCCTTGGTTTTGCTGTCAAGGCAGTTCGACTTGCATGTCTATCACACTGCTAAGCACCTTGTGTAGTAGAATGGCATAAGACTTTGTCTCTTCCTCTGCAAAATGAATGCACCGTTAATAGTAGAAACTATTTTTTTTTTTCAAATTCCATACTATACAGAACAGCAATACTTCTCTGGTGTATGTGTGTGTAAGGCAGGAGGGATGAGAGTAAGAAATAAACCCGACCCATTTGGTGTTCCTCTAATCCTTAAATCCTGTGTGGAAACCACTAGCTAGATGATGTAAGGATTCCTGGCAATACAGAAATGATTGCATTTACACACTTCTGAACACTTGTGGGTCTGAGTAGAGAGCAGAGAGAAAGGGACAATGCACCCACTGGTAAAGCAAACATAGACTCCAGAGGTCACCCACAGACAGAAGTCACACACAGACAGAGGTCATGCATGGACTTTTCCCTCCCTCCTCGTGTAGGTGAAGCTACCAATGAGCAGCGGTGAGAACTGTTTATAAGTGGATTTAACATCAGGATACTTGTTGCAATTTCTGTCTGGCTCTGGCAGGCTTCAGGCAGACAAGCCTATGCTGCATTGGATTCGAAATACATGTCTAGTACAGTCTGGGTCAGATTGAAATACCACAATTCAGAGAGAAATCTCATTGGAGCCACTAAAACATTGTACAAATGGATGAAAAGCCCAGGTTCAAGTTGAGTGTTGCATAATTAGTGATCATATTGTTATGGGAAATGTTTTATTGGGCCAATTCTGGGATGAGTGTTGCCATTTAATCTCCAGTGATTTTTAACCAAATGTGAAGGAGCCTTTGTAAAAATGCTTCTACATTCCACTCCTCTCAAATGTGTGCAGTTTGTAAACAACCCTGACGATTCTGACATTGAAGAACCACTTCCTGTTGAACTCTGGTTCTCAGACAGAGAGCTTTCACTCTGGACAAACGCATCAAAAGTGCATTTGCTAGCTTGTATGTTGAGCCTTTTGAATCTTTCTGAACCCAAATTCTTTAAATTCCAGTTTAGGTAATCCAGCTAGTTTATTTAATCACCTCCATTAGTATTGCCTTTGGTTCTGGGAATTGCTTTAGCTCTAATTTTGTTTACCTTATATAGACCCTGAAGAAGATATACTTTGTTATTTGACAAATGCTGTTTGGGTGCACAGTGTGTATCAAGGACTGAAAAAGATCATGGTCATACAATGAGAAAAAAAGACAATGGCTTTGAGTGCCCGGAATTTATAGCCTGATGGGAGGATGTAGACTTGGCAAGTACTAAGCCAGGAAGACCTCATTACTTCTGCTAGGAAAATATTGGAATTGGGAGATGTTGTAGAATATTATTTTAAGGTGTGTTACTTTTGTTTATCTCTGTGAAGCTGTATTACTGTGCCTGTCTAAAACACCTGATGGTCTAATAAAGAACTGAATGGCCAATAGCAAGGCAGGAGAAAGGATAGGAAGGGCTGACAGACAGAGAGAATAAATAGAAGGAGAAATCTGGGAAAAGAGAAGAAGTAGCCAGAGAAGGAGGAGGACCCAGGGGCCAAACACCCACACAGCAAGCCATGGAGTAAGAATGGGAATAAGATTTACAGAAGTAAGAGAACGGGAAAAGTCCAGAGGCAAAATGTAAATGGGATAATTTAAGTCAAGGAGAGCTGGCTAGAAATAAGCCAAGCTAAGGCCGGGTATTCATAGTTAAGAATAAGCCTCTGGGAGTAATTTATTTTGGAAGCTGGGTGGCTGGCCCTCGAAAAAAAGAAAAAAGAGCAAAGCCAAACAATAAGGAGAGGATTCTGGCACCTCAGACACCCCCTATGGCCAGTGCATCTTTGTGCAAATTCTGAAGCTTCAGAGCAAGGGAAACTCAGAGGAACTTGGAGCTTTGAAGCACACATCATTTCTTCATCATATTCCACACACAAAGCTAAAAATGTTTTTCAGGTAGGAAATGTATGAAGAAACCGTAATAAACCTCCACTATAATTCCCTAGAACTAGGCTTGGGGGAGAAGAACAAGATGGACAGTGGTGATCTAGCCTGGGACCTTAACTTCATTCAAAACTGTAATATTTTGTTTGGCATGGATATTTTGAGACTTTATTCATTTGGGATACATTAACTTTGGAGTTTTAGAGATACTGCATGAACATATTGTTTGTGTGAACACTGAGGTGTTATTCCACCCTTTGGTACTAGGGATTAAACTCATTGCTTCATACATGTAGGCTACAGATCTACCACTGAACTATATCTTTAACCCTTTAGTAAATTTTATTTTTAGTTGGGGTCTCATCTAGTTGACCAAGCTGACATGGAACTCATCCTGCAGCTGATGGGCCTTGAACTTGTGATTCTCTTGCTTGAGTCCTCTGAGTCCCTGAGTTTTGGATGGTATGTTTAATTTTGACCCTTTTGTATGAATACATCACTCATCTCACCTAATCTCAGCCCTGGCCTTACACTCTAGTGATAAGCTTGTTGTTAGGAAATGCACAGATGTATCATTTTATAGTTTAGTGCATATAAGATAAGTTCTCTTATGGTAAGTGTTTGGCATATTATGTCTGCATATGTGCAAGTGCATGTATGTGTTTGTGTGGGGTGTGTTGTATTCACAATTACCCTTTTTTTAACCTGTGAGATCCTTATCCATGTACTCTATCATGCTGAAAATATTTGAAGAAAACATTTCATTTGTATTTAGCATAACAGATTTTTGCTATTATTTCCTAAACAATATAGTAGTAGACAATTTGCATAGCATTTTGTAGGAAGTGAGTAAAGTCATGAGTAAATATGTATTGTTGATGATAGACATAGCCATGTCAAGGATCAATGCCTCATCCCTGTGGGAGAAGCAGAGCCTTCTTTGGGTGAGGCTCAGAGGGATGACAAAGCCTTTCTCTGGTCTGAGTGCTAATGTTGATACTGTGTGCAAAATATGTCCATACTAGCTTTCTCCCCCTGGATGTTTATGGCCTGAGACTATTTCTACCAGAATTAGCTAAATCTGTCTCTTTGATCCAACTGTATATCGTAAACTCCACCTCCTTGTTCAGCTGTTTGCAATAATCTGCCTGTATGTAGTAAACAGACTGAGATTCCAGGTGGAACAACTTCTTCATCAGAGAAATCGGATCACTGGATCCCAGCTTTTCTGTGTATGTATGTGTCACTTTGTTTGTGTTTGTTGTCATTTTTGTTATTCCCTCATAATCTCTAGTCAGCGTTCTGGGAACCACGCCATGTAAGGACATGGAAGCATGTGTCATTGTGTTAGTAATTATAAGTCACTTAAAGATAGTTTAAAGCATGTGGGAGAATGTCTAAGCTTATATGGAACCACTCCATTATTATACACAAGGAATCATACCACCTACACATCTTGCCCTCTGTGGAGGCTCCAGGAAGCAAACTCCCATTGACGCTGAAGGACAGTCAACGTGCAAGAACTGCATGTACATGTATATAATGACAACCTCGTGAGCCTTTACAAAATACACTAAAGAACTGGGAGACTACACAGTGCAGTGATCACATCATCTCTGACACAACACCCCAGGGAGATCCCACAGCCATATGCCACATATGCCTCTGAAATTTAGTGTTGCCCACATCTTTCCTAGGTGGCCATAGAGCTGTGGAGGCTTGGTCCTTATGTGCCTTGCCTTGAGACCACTGTCAATTCTCTCTCTTATCCCTCACTTGTGGTAACTTCTCACACCTCTGATTCCTTGTTCCCAATCTTCTGGTCTCCTGCACTCCTCAACACTGGGCTTTCTTTGTGTTTCTTCCCTGACTAGGATTGCTTGCATATATCTGTTTCCCAAGGTATTCCTCTACCATCTGGAACATGTTCTAGAAACCTAATTAACTTGTAAAGTGTGTTTGGTTTGGATGGCAAACCCATCTTTACTCCCTGTGATTTGGACCTCTGACCTTTCTTCATAAAACACTCATGTCCTATTTGCTCCCCTCTGCTCAGCTGTCATTAGTTTGTGTTGACAGTTTTATTGTTTCCTGGTGACCTCTGTCTATCCACAATTACTATAGTATGTAGCAACCTATTTATTTCAAAGCTAAATGTGTAGAATAAAAATAAAAAAATCCACATTACAGGGAAAAGTATCCCAACTCTTAAAATAGAATCCATATTCATTCATGTAAATGAAAATCATATTTTAATTTATTTAGCCAAATTAATGAGTTCATATTCAAAACATATTCAGAGAACAGTTCATAATTTTTAACTTGTTTAAATTACCAGAGTCTTCAAATTATTCCTACAAGTAAACAAATACCTTGTGTAAAAACTTTACAGAAAACCAAATCTGCCAAACAAAGGGCATTGCAAAATGATTCCTAAATAAATGCCTTTAGATTATTGGAAAACAAATGCTGATGATTTTTTATTTAAAATATCTAGGATTTTACAAAAATTTAATTATTATAAAACCAATGCTATATCATCGCATGTTGAAGTTAAAGTGATAAAGAAACCCATATGTAGTGTACAGAATGGAGTATGGACGATGAGTTTTCAGTCATTGTCACAGATAGCAGGCTTCATGTAAGCAGGTCCCAAGTATGCTATGTGGCAGCATCACACTGTCTAATAAACTAGGAGGGCTAAGGACAATGACACCCACACAGTTACCTAACAAGGATACAGTCAGCATCATGCTGGGTATAATGGTATATACCTGCAACCCACAGAACTGAGAAGGTGGAGGCAGGGTAGTTGCAAATTCAAAGCTGGCCCGGGCGACAATGACCATATCTTAAAATCAAATCCTAAAAAGCTAGCATAGCATAGCCACACAAAAATATTGAAGGAAAATTAGGGTTTTTTTTGGCTGTATTCTTGCTACAAATTCAAGCAATAACAGATTGTTACGTGATTCTTCACTTGAAAGAGGAACACAAATATGAAAAGAAAAAATTCTACCAGGTTCCTTAGAAGGCTGTGCTGGCTAGTTTTATGTCAACTCACACAGGCTAGAGCAATGGTTCTCAACCTTCCTAATGCCCTTTAATATAGCTCCTTAAATTGTGGTGACCCTCAAAATTATTTTATTGCTATTTTATAACTGTAATTTTGCTATTGTTATGAATTGTAATGTAAATATCTGATATGAAGAATATCTGATATGTGACCCCAAGGGGGAACAGAACCCTCAGGTTGAGAAACATTGGGCTAGAGTCATTTGAGAGATGGGAACTTCAATTGAGAAAATGCCTCCCTAAGATTGGTCTGTAGGACCTGTAAGGCATTCTCTTAATTAGTGATTGACAGGGGAAGGCATAGCCCATTGTGGGTGGGACCATCCTTGGGCTGGTAGTTCTAGGTTCTATAAGAAAGCAAATCAAGCAGGCCACGGGGTGTGTGTGTGTGGGGGGGGGTAAGTCAGTAAGCAGCACTTCTTCATGGCCTCTGAATCAGCTCCTGCCTCCAGGTTCCTGACCTGTTGAGCTCCTGTCCTGGCTTCCTTCAGTGATGGACTATGATGTGGAAGTATAAGCCAAATAAGCTCTTTCTATTGGCCATGGTGTTTCATTGCAGCAATAGTAACCTTAACTAAGACAGAGGCCAAAACTTTGGTGCTTTTCACATCCATGTGCTTTATCTGTCTACAAAGCACGTGTTAGACTCAGGATGGAGGTTTTATTTTCCATATTCCTTTTATAGATGGGCGGGATTCCTATCTCTTGGGAGGATAGACAAGAAGTTACAAAGTGTCTAATTTTGAGAAATATGCCCTTAACAATTTATCTTTGGATTACTTGATAAGTCTTATGAGTCACATTGTCCCAGACATTATCCTGCGCTTCTTCAGGGGAGTGATGGGAGCCCAAGTTAACATTCTGCTGATGCTGTGGGATTCTGGGTAAGAAGCAATGTGAGAGGCACTCAGCATCGCTGTCTTTGGCAATTGTGATTCCGAGGCATATTGAAGCAAACACGTGATGCTCCCAACGACAAGATGATCCAGATAAACGTTAAAGTCTTGCAGCTTTCAAAGTTTCCAAAGCCAAAGAGAGTGTAAGGATAAAAGATGCACCAAGTTCCTAAGTCAACTCATACATACTGTCAGTGTGTCTTCTTATGGCTCCTGGCTACCAGCAACAAATAGTGCCTCCAGCCACTCCAAGCTGCTTCATCTGCACATGGGATATTCTGTCATGCATATGGACTCTGGTTTTAAAAGCTGAGACTGTCTTCTATGTAACTTGTTTTCTTTTAACTAACATGGTGGTGGGTAATGAAATGTGCATTCTTACAACATCAGTTGCAACAGCAAAACAAATCAATGTGGTTTAGCTAATCCTGCTAAGTGGACATTCACACCACTCATCAAGACCCTCCGCTGTTGGTGACAAATTAACACACAAACTGCTTTTCAAATTGAATTCATTCCAGTTGGTATATAAAAATGTGAAAATTGTACATATTAATGACATAACATGTTTTTGATATGTATGTGCATTGTGCAATAATAAAGCATTATCTATAAATATGTCAATCTCCACAGATGTTGATCATTTATGTTCAAACTCTTTCCTTTTGGGTCTTTGGACTATACATTGCATCATTGTCATTTACAGCCACGCTACTCTGCAACAGTTCACCAGGATTCCTTACCCCACATAACTATAACTGAGTACCCATTGCTCACCTTCCCCAGATATTTCTCTCCACTTACCGCCCTAGCTCTGGTAACCACTGTTGTACTCTAAGCTTTTATAGGATTCAACACCTTTAGATTCTGCATATGCAAGATTACATAGTCCTTGTTTTTCTGTGCATGGCTGATTCCACCAACTGCAATCATCTTTAGTCCCACTATTGTTGTGAATGAAAGAAATACCTGTATCTGTCTCCATATATATCCTTTCTCTCTCTCTCTCTCTCTCTCTCTCTCTCTCTCTCTCTCTCTCTCTCTCTCTCTCTCCCCACACCCATCCATCTACCTACCTATCTATTGTGTGTGTGGCTGAATAGTATTCCATTGCTCATATAGAAATAGCTTTTATCTGACCTTTTTGGATTCCAAAGTCTATTAGTTAAAAATAAAAATTGATGGAAGACCCAGTTGACTAGGGCAGGAGCCTTGTGAGGTATTACATTGTAAAAATCATGGTATGAATTGTCTCATAATGCACATAATTTAGGCTAAGAATTAAGTATGAGCTTATGTTTGATCATTAGGTAAAGTTTATACGGCCTCTTCACCCTCACCAAGACAGGGTCTTCCTATAGAGTCCAAATGGGTCTTGAACTAGTGAGCACCTTTTCTCAGCTTCCATGGTGTTGGGATCACAAGTGTGTGCTCAGCTGTACAGGTTGATTTTGTGTGAAGTATATCTTCCTAATAATAGTCTTAATGTGGGTTTCTGAGGAGTACAATAGGAAGAATAGACCACAGATTTGTAAGAAAACCTACTAAGCCTGGGGTTTATACCATGCCAGGAGCTCATGTCACACAGCAACACTTTCCCATCTTGTTTCCAGTTAAAGTTGGTCACTAAGATTTGGGTGGGACTTGTGAGGAAGACACAGCTTCCCCCAGATCAGTTGTGGCATTGGTGGCGGGCATCGTGACAAGCAGAAACAAGTTCTGTTGTATTCTCAAAGGCTCATTTGTCCCACTCTCATCCTCGACAGCCTTCTCCCACACTGCAGTCAGCCTGTGTCATCAGCACTAGGGTTACCTACAGCATCACCCTGGTATAATGAGATCCCTACCTGAGACCACTCATGCCAATTCTACTTCTCAGATTCAGTAGTCACAATAAGAGAGAGGGAAAAAAAAGCATGCTAACACATACACACAAGGATGTAGACCCTGGAAGTCTCAGGGAAGATACATATCACAGTAAGGCCTTAGGCAGGCATTACGTGATAGCTCTGAGGGGGTGGTTAGTGCTATCTTTGCATAAGGAGAGAGTTACCATGAAACTAGCCTAAGAGGCCTGATGGAGAAGGATCTCATGTACCTGGAATGTGGAGTGTAACCCTAGATACAAAGTCTCTAGGCAGATGATAGAGACTGATTATATGCATAGTTAGTAATCTGAAGTTAATGGATGTGGGCCCCTCAGAATATATAGAATATTCATAT
Organism: Peromyscus maniculatus bairdii; assembly: GCF_049852395.1. Classification (NCBI taxonomy): domain Eukaryota; kingdom Metazoa; phylum Chordata; class Mammalia; order Rodentia; family Cricetidae; genus Peromyscus; species Peromyscus maniculatus. The sequence continues at coordinate 166,120,445 of NC_134852.1, read as the reverse complement.
AAGAAAATGTCGGGGAAAATTGGGTAGTGAGATAGGAAGGGTATGGAAAAGCAGGGGTTGGGTTGGAGCGACAGTTTAGTAGCTGGTAAAGGCATTCGTGCCAAACTTAAGGACCTGACTTACCTGGTGGAAGGAGAGAAATGACTCCTGAAAGTTGTCCTCTGACCTCTCTCTCTTTCTCTTTAACATGTAATTTTAAAAACAAAGAAAGAAAGAAAGGTAGAGGTAGACAAATTGCTTTGCCAGCTTGGAAAACTCAACCTCCTGATGAAGATGGCAGGACTGGGCAGGCTAATGGTGATAAGTTTTTGGGTTTTTTTTTTTGTTGTTGTTGTTGTTGTTTGTTTTGGTCAATAAGCCTCTCCACTGATGCAGCAATCCAAATCAAACTGAATTAGAAAAGCCCTGGTTAATGGGTAAAGCATTCCTGGGCAGTTTTCCAGCCCCCCCCCCCCCCCCCCGAGAGGAGACAGGGATGAGAGACCAGAAGAACCATGTGTCTGTTTTCTGGGATGCAGCTTATATACCCTGTGGGAGTGGTCTTTAGCCTCTCTGGGGGAGGAGCTGTGTTTGGTGGGCTTTGAAGTGGCGGGTTTGGGGAAAGAGATGGAGGAGGGGAGTTGAGGTGGATCTTCCACCAGAACATTCCAGACTCTTTGGGCATATGGGTGCCAGGGTGCCAGGGGCTGAGGTGGAGCTCCGGCTCAAACAAATGGTTCCTGATAGATATTACCAGCCAGGCCAGGCACTGGCCTTGGAATATGAACCAGAGCTTGCCTTTACCTTCCCACTGCACCCTCAATGTGTGCCTGCTTTTGTGCCGTGCACACAATGAATGTGTGTACTTCCGCCATACTGGATTGTGGGATTCAAGTAGATGAGGGCAGCCCAGATGTGGAAAAGGAAATCTGACCAGTTCCTGGCTAGATTTTCAGTTAATGAAATGGATAAAGAGAGCCTTGTCTTTTCCAGAGAATGAATATACTCCTGTGGATGAGATATTGAGGAGTGTACTGTCTGTGAACTCCTTTCTAGTCAGCCATGTGATTTGTTATTTAGCTGCTGAATCATGGTTTGGGCTGTTGCCCCTCAAAAGTCTTATGCTAAAATCCCAATGATTGTGACTGTCTTTAGAGATGGGGCACTTAAAGACACACTGAAGGAAAATCAGGTCATAGGAGTTCTAATCTGACTGCTGTTCTTTTAACTTTATTTTATTTCCTTTTATTTAAAGTAGATTTTTTTTCTCACATAGAATCTCCTGATTACAGTTTCCCTCTCTCTACTCCTCCCAGTTGCTTTCCACCTCCCCTCTCATCAGATCTATCCCCTTTCTGTCTCTCATTAGAAAACAAACAGGCTTCTAAGGGATAATAATAAATGTGGGGGCCCACAGACGCTTCTTAGTAAGGCCTTACTCAAGGTCAGAAAGTCTGAGCTTGCTTTACCCAGTAGGGCTGCATAATGGGATAATTTGGCTAGGGGTGTGGTTACCAGGTGTTTTGAAGGGTCTACACTTGGCTGTACATTGTGCTTTGATCTTGAAAGGGGAGGTCTTTTGCCCCTCCCTGTGGGTGGTATTGTATAAAAAGCCCATTACAATAAATCTAGAGGCGGCTGGGTATTGACCCAGGGTCCTCCCAAAACTATCTTGTGTCTCTATCTTTTCTCTCCATCTACGCCTATATTCCTATCTAATACTTCCTCCTTCCTCTCTCCTCCCCCAAAGAACTATTTGACAGGTTGGAGCTGGACTCCTACAAATAAAATAAAATATAATAGGTCAAAATAAAAACTAACACATCAGAAAAGGACAAAACAAACAAAGGAAAAGGGCCCAAGAAAAGACACCAGAAACAGGTACAGGCACAGAGACTCACTCATTCACACATTCAGGAATCCTGTATAACACCAAACTGGAAGCAATACTATACATGCAAAGGATCTAAAGGGGAAAAAGAGAGAAGAAAAAAATATAAATAAAATAAAAGTTAAGATAAAATGAAAAGAAGAAGAAAGGAAGGAAGGAAGAAAAGAAGGAAAGAAAGAAAGGGAGGAAGAAAGGAAGGAAGGAAGGAAGGAAGGAAGGAAAGAAGGAAGGAAGGAAGGAAGGAAGGAAGGAAGGAAGGAAGGAAGGAAGGAAGGAAGGAAGGAAGGAAGCCCTGACATGACATTATGAGACAAGGAACCTCCTGAGATGTTGCTGAGTTTGTTTGCTGTTGGCCATCTATGCTGGGCATGCAGTCTAGAGTAGTCTGTTTTCCCAGTGAGACTCCCTTGGAGAAAACTAAATTTCATTTGCAAGTGACTACCAATTGGAGATAGCTTCCAGATTAGGGATCTAGGTATATGTCCACTTCTCTCAGCTCTAGGACCTCATCTGATATAGACTTGTGTGAGCCCTGTGCATACTGCCTCAGTCTCTGTGTTTAGAGGGCCTTGTTCTCCTGGTGTCCTCCATGCCCTCAGGCTCTTACATTCTTTCTGCCTACTCTTCCTCTGGATTCCCTGTGCACTGAGAGGGAGGGATCTGACATCCCATTTAGGGCTGAGTGTTCTAAGGTGTCTCACTCTCTGTATAGTGTCTGGCTGTGGGTCTCTGTATTTGTTCCTACCTGCTACAAGAGACTCTGGCTGAGCAAGGTCCTGATCTATGAGGATAGCAGAATGTAACTGATATTCTCATAAGGAAAGAGCAGGACACAGACGTGCCTGGAGACAGTCACATGCCAACACACCAAGGAGAGACTCAGGTGAAGTTAATACTGCCAGCACTTTATTCTCAGATTTCTAGTGTCCAGAATTGCAAGAAAATGAATGAATGTCTGTTGCTGAGCCCCTCCCTGCTCCCCCCCCGGCTTTCCATTTTGTTATAACACCACAACCAAGAGAATATGGTGTAATCTACATTATACACATGGATCTGTTAACAGTCAGTTAAGCTAGCTCTGCAGTCACACTTGCTGAACTTGGGACCTCCAACCATTTAGCAGAATTCAAGTTTCCATTCCATCACGGCATCTAAACTACTTTCTGGACCAAGCTCCATTGAGAGTCACTGCAGACTAGCATGCCTTGAGAAAATTGCTTTCTGTGGAGATGTCATCAGAACGGAGCAAAGAATGTTCAGAAAGGATCCTAAGAAGCATAGTTGTGTGTTTACTAAGAAGGAAACCACACAGGACTTTTGAAGGGAGGACTCGAGGGGAAATTTCCAAAAAGCACTACTTAATATCAGCTCTTCTTGGGATCAGCTAATCCAGTGATTAACCTCACTTGTGTTTTCTCCAGCTGGAGAGTTGGCTTGTGATTCTTGAACTTAACGGGAGCAGGAATCACCCAAGGATGAAACTTCCTGAGGAGAGCAAGTAGGGAAACTGTGGTGGGATTTGTTTGGTCTCCAACTTGCTAGGGCCAAAGCAGTGAGCAGCAGTTGCAGGTGGACTAGGAAGAGTCTCCTTTGCTTTCCTTGCTAGTGTGGTACTTGGCAGTAGGAGCAGGTGTGGGTCACTGGATGACAGAAGGTGGGAAGTCTCCCTGTTTCTAGTTGTGGGTATTAACTGGTGTGGCTCCAACTTTGTTCTCCCCTAGGCCCTTTGAGAAAGCTCTATCTGTTACTGTATGCTGTCTGTCGTCTGTTCCTGCAGAGTGGTCGCTGTGAGACTCTGGTAGGCTCTCAAATCAGATGCCCAAACCCAAGGTGGGCATTCAAGGAGACCCAGAAGGGCCACCTGTGAGTCACACGTCTTGCTCTCTTGGGCTGAGTAGTCCTGAGCTGTTGTGGCATACTCCTTATAGTCTTTAGTCCTATGTACCTTGCTGAAGCCTTTGCTTCTGTAGCATAATTCACTCTTGCTAAAGGGGGGGGGGAGGGAGGGAAGGAGGGAGGGAGGAAGAGAGAGAGAGAGAGAGAGAGAGAGAGAGAGAGAGAGAGAGAGAGAGAGAGAGAGAGGAGTCACAAGCCTATGACTGAATACATGAATTCTTCCTTCTCCCTTCCTTCCTTCCTTCCTTCCTTCCTTCCTTCCTTCCTTCCTTCCTTCCTTCCTTCCTTCCTTCCTTCCTTCCTTCCTTCTCTCTCTGTGTCTCTCTCTCTCTTTCTTTCTTTCTTTCTTTCTTTCTTTCTTTCTTTCTTCCTTCCTTCCTTCCTTCCTTCCTTCCTTCCTTCCTTCCTTCCTTCCTTCCTTCCTTTCTTTCTTTCTTTCTTTCTTTCTTTCTTTCTTTCTTTCTTTCTTTCTTTCTTTCTTTCTTTCTTTCTTTCTTTTTGCCACCTGCCAGTATCCTTCAGTGTCTCAATGTAGAATTAGGACCTTTAAGCCGGCAGCAGACATTACCACTCCTCCTAGCCAAAGAAGGAGAGCTAGCTGCTTGCTGCTTTCATTTCTTGACACATCCCCTCATCCTGTCTGTTTCCATTACGGGATGAAAGCTAAGCCTGAATTGGAGACAACCAGCAGTTGTGACTGTGACTTTCATGCATTTCTGACAAAACTCAAGCTCGAGCCAGTTAATAAGTGGTAAAATGTGTGACTCTCATGTCTTCTGCTCCTGATACCCTCGCCCCAAGCCAGAATGAAGGAGGTTTTGTTTTTATTGATCTCTATATTATCCTGCAATTGAGAGAGCAGTGTCCCACCATTGCAGCATCAGGTGGAAATGGGATTTTTATAGCACCCAGAACTTAATAGACATTGGTCCACCAGGTTTGGCTGTTGGCAGACTAAAGGTGGAAATAAAAGCATTCAGGAGCTCCTTTGTCTCTCAAAATATAGGCACAACTCTTAAGCTTACAGCTTTCCGCTAAGCTCCTACTTTGTATGTCAAATGCTGAATATGACATCAGTCTTCATTTTTATTTTTCTTCCCCAACACATCTCCTTAAGCAGATGGATGCTCTGAGACATGTGCTTGGGAATGCAAAACAAATAAAGCACATTAATAATTTAAGATGCCGTCTCCACGATAGGCTGCTATATTATAAATGATAATAAAGACAGATATCAGAAAATAAAAGAAAGAACATGGCTTTGAAGGAGAGAGAGAGAAGAGTAAATAGCAAATTCCAAGTACTCAAAGCTTTTATTTATTTATTTATTTTTTAGTCCTGTCTGGGGGGGGGGGGGACTGGAAAAGACCAGTTATAGAAGCATAGATGCTGGGAGAGAGCATGTAGTCTGGAGGATATATTTTGAAGCCCCCTAGTTCAGGGCATTTGCTGATGCATAGAAATTAGTTTGGCAACTAGTTGAGCTAGTTATCTTTGATCTTGTAAATGATTTAAGAGATAAGTTAAGGTGTTTCTAAGATGATTGGATGATGGAAAGTAACTCAAAAACCCCTTCTGCCTTGACTTTCTCCTTCACTTTCAGGCAGTTGGCTAAACCATTCTCTTCTCATTTTGCTGACCTCACACAAATAGGGTAGAGAAAGGGGAAAAAAAAAGAACTGAAGGAGAGTAGAGCTCTCTCAGAATAAGCTATATGGTAAGTTATTGCATCATTTCCTGTTCCCCATCAAGTTCTAACATCTTTCTTCTATATCCCAACAAGGGAAGGGTTGCCTGCTGGGAGGCAGCTGCTGTCTGAAGGCGGCACACCTCCTGTCTCATTTCGCTATTCCTCCTTTCTTGTTTCGGTGAGAACAGAGATGAAAGGAGGGCTCAGAGATAGGCGGTGGATGGCTCTGGTGTCTGATATGGATGGCTGTAGCAGGAGGCCATCAGGAACTTAGTGGTTGCCAGCAGCAGGAAGGATCTTATAGCAGAAAGGCTTCAATCATGGAGTCTGTTATTCAGACTTGTTAGGCATGCACACAGAGATAGAAAATCCTTGAAGATTTTGGAAACTTGGTAATGAGTTTAATTATGCACCTCTTCTTTGCCTTGATTTCCCAAGAAGTCCCTATTTAGATGAAAGGTTGTCACCAGCTTTACACCCCACCTTTCCCATGGGTGTAAGCTGTGCCTTTATTCCTTTGCTACCCACATTCTGAGGGGGCACACACCTCAGCTTTCAGTTTTCCTTCTCCAAATCCTATCTCTCCCTTAATCTTTTGGTAGGAACAGGGACAAGGACACACCACCATCATCCATCACCTTTTTTTTTTTTTTTTAATTCTGCAATAAAGATAGACTTCGAATCTGTTCTGGTGGCATGGTTTACAAATGCAGAGTGTTTTTAAAGATGCCTTTCTTGATGGCCCCATTAGTGGTGTGGTGTTGGTTTAAAAGAGAAGAGATGGCAGGGTGGGGTCTGCTTGCCTCCTCAGCACCTCTGCTCCCAATGTACACACACTGTTGATACTCCAGCTCACAGAAAAAAAAGAGCATGAAAATATTTCATTGAGAGATGACAGCTTTAACGAACTTTAAAGGTTAACCCTGGTGCTAGTTAGCATATCTATTCATGTCTCCATCAGTCTATTGAATTACTCAGCTGAACAGGCACACAAAAGCAAAACTTGAAAAAATACCCAGAAAGCCAACATTAATAATTCATAAACACTGGAGGCTTGTGACTGACAATTTCCCCCACGGTGTTGAAGTCTCTTAAGAAGCAAATCCCGATCAGCCCTAAGTTTCTTTAGGAGCTCACTGAACAGCCCTGTCCCAGGATGTTAATGTTTCTGTAAGTGGTTAGTGTCCTAGACGTACTGTAGCTTTTCATGCCCTCAAGCACATGTTCTGTTCCTTTGGATTAGTATAAGGTTTGGCTTTTCATAAGATGTTTAACTGACAGTTGCTGTATTTGAATTTTACAAGCATCTACAGACCATAAAGAACTCCCAATACAGCCATAATCCCTTGTTGCAAAGGAAATCGGCATTTCTGAACAGATTCCAGATACCAATTATGGCATTAATGAGGATATACAATCACGTCTGCTCATGCAGGATTAGAGGCGATGTTGCTCTGACAGGGCTGTCCTGCTGCAGAATTCACCATCCTTCTTCCTCTGTGTATATCAAATTGTATTCATTAAGCCTTTTCATTAGACATAGACGCTCTCAACATCTTTCAGGAGTGACCATTTCCATGGGGGAAAAGAAGGGACACGTGTCACTGCCTGACAATGAGCTGACCTTAAGCTCTTGTGTAAGGAAGAAGGAAAACTTAATCTTGATGTTGGAAATCATTGGCCAAGCATTCCCACAGAGGACTGGGGCCATGGCAGCTCACCAGTTCTACTGGAACCAACTAGTTTTCTCACCTGGATTTGCTTAAAGGCAGTTTCTGGGCTGTGGGCTCAAGGCCAATGTCTCCACCACTTATCAAGGTTAAGTTTCCTTTTATGCTTTCCATTTCAGAATTTTTAACTGATAGAGCTGCCCTGGAGAGAGAGCAGGGTGGCTTATAGATGAGAGGCTTTCTCAGGTTGGAAAAGAGTTTTTTTCTGACATGAGCATTTCTGTTACTTTCTTAAGCCAACTTTTAAATGTGAGTCTGTGCTGATGTTCGAGTGTTAAAAATCCACGCTTGGCTTCCTGCACTGTACTACTGAAAGCTGGCTTATGTTCAGGACACTTAAAGAAATAACTCAATCTCCGTCCTTGCTCACAATGAGCACGCTTCCATTTCCTTCAAGTTGCAATTATGGAAACAATCAGAAATTATTGCATTAGCCTACGTTTTTCTCTGTGCACATCTTAATGGTCCTTAAAGGGCTTCAGCCTCAGGGAGGTTGGGAACTGTACAGTAGATGTTCAGAAACAGGTGTCTGGTCAGCTTAGGCCTTTATTGCTTTAGTAAGCAATGAGTGTGGCCCCAACTGATTGATTATTCCATCCCTTTCTCTGGTGAAGCACTCACTTGGTAAAGTGAATGTGCACTAATGGGTGAGAGATGTAGTTGGAGACACCACTGCCTCTGCTTACTAACCATAGTTACTCAGTGGGCTTAGCATGCAGAGTACATGAGGTGATGTAGATGATACCCAGTAGAAGTAGAAGCAAATATTATTATTTTTCACTTTAGAATAAAACAATCTTTTTTTTTTTAAAACTGTGACTTGTCCAAGTTTCAGTCTAATTTAGAAATGGAAATTGATTCTGCTGACTTCCTTCTCTGTGCCTTTTCCATGATGCACATTGCCTGTGCTCAGTTCTGTATGACAAGTCCAAATCAGACAGCAATCACCTCACCAGCCACCCTGCTCTTATCTCAGTCAAAGTTGGGGTGCAGGTTAGGGACAGAGGATTACTTAGCATGCCCAAGGCCCAGACTTGACCTCTAGGGCTAAAAACATAAATTAAAAAAAAAAGAAAAGAGTTTCAATGATTCCTGGTATAATATTTAAATATTTCGTGGCTTTTAAATATCACTTATTTATTTATGTTTATTGTATGTATTTAATTTTAGTAAATTTAGGATTAAGAACCAATACATATGTTAAATGTTATACAAATATTGACATTTAGCATCTCACAGCTGTCTATGACATCAATATTATTAATATGTGCATTTTTTATTTGAGGAAACAGGGGCACATAAAGGCCAGTGAATTGTACAGAAACCACCCATGAAAGTAGTGGTTACATTTCCACCCAGACCCAGATATGAGTCATGCTATTTGAAATGTAAATTTTGCTACCTGACCATTCAAATAAAATAAAACTGCATTTGTGTGAAAAGAGGGCTCTGTCACAAAGCGTTGACAGTGCGAGCTTTCCTTGAGGTTCACCTTCAAAGAGTGCTGGGAAGACATCTCAAAAAATTTTGTTACTGTTCATTCTGGTCTGTATCAGTGCATTTTACCTTTATCATTTGTTTTTAATGTTTTATGTGATAAATAAAAGCTGTACAAACCCAAAAGGCACGCACAGTCCAAGGAAATGGCACAGAGGATAAGCTTTTTGCAGGTGAGGTTATGCTCACTTTATTATGAATGCTAAAACAGTGCAGCTTTATTTCAAATCCAAATTTAATTATCATAGATTTGGTTATAATATTTCTTTACTTACCTGTATAGAATTTTATCTTTCATTAGTCACCCTATGGACATGTTTCCTTGGATCCCTAGTCACTTTCTGTGAGTTACAGAGACACGTAGGACAAATGGATCAACCATTATAACTCAACTTGATAATGTTGATCATTTCAAAATTGATTTTTGAAATTCAGAATTCTCCCCTGCTCTACACACATGCATTAAGAAGAAAATCTATTTGTCTTTTTTTTTTCCTTTTGGGAATTGAGGCAGCTTATAACACAGCAAACCAAAATGAAAGTGACAAAAGGGAAATAAGATATCAGGAGTGAATAAAAACGATAGCATAATTGTGGACATTGCAGGCTCCAACTTCGTTGCTATAGCTCACTTTCCCATTCTGCTTATCATTACAATAATTCCTTGAGGGCACTGAGTGATGTAATAGAAACTGACGTCAATCACATTTTATGACTGACAAAGCACTAGACTTCATATGGCTTGACTATATGATGACATTTGACAAAGCTAATAGCAACACTCTTCTCCCAGGTTTGGCCCCATTGGTGCCAGATAGGAACATTTCAGGTAGTTCAGTCCAGCTGCTTCAAGAACTGAATGCCCAGAGAAATTAGTGTAGCCCAGAATTACTTGTGAAATGTTTTCTCTATATCGTAGTTATTTCACAAGAGTGCCCTTAACTTTTTCTCCCAAGTTTTCAGAATGCATAAGTAGAGCAGGACAACATAAGCATTTGTAATCTTCCTCTCTACTCTTTTCTATGACCTGTAAAGATAACCCTTGAGGATCAATTAGTCCATTCCACCTTAAAAAACAACCAGTATCAACTACAATGCTTGCAAAAGGGTTTAAATTTGTGTTTCACATGCACAGCTAAGCAAGGCTTCAAGTACAGCCTGTAGCAAGAAGGGGCACAGTGAGAACTGATGCTTGCTTCAGCCTTAAAGTCATCCTGAGGGCTCTGTAACTGAGGTTGTTGGCTTTAAAGGGCTGGAATGAGGAGAAGCAGAGACTAACTCAGTTATCCAAGGAAAACAAGTTGGTGGAGGGGCCTTCTGCTCTGTTGTAAAGTCCACACTCATTTGATGCCTGGAAAAAGAAGGCATTTGGTCCTTCATAGAGACTTGTCCATTGTCTTTGGAAGAAAAAAGAGGAAAAAGAGAACAAAAAGGGAAAAAGGTGCAACCACTAAGATGGCTGAAATTCTTCAGCAAAGATAAATTCTGGGGGTATTGGTGATGACACCCCAAGCTGTATGCTTAATTTTCATCATCAGCTTGAAATTAATGGGTTTGCAATAACCCAGAAGACAGAATTCTGTGTCTCTGTTTTGCATGTCTATGTGGGCATGTTCATGAGGATGTTTTCAGAGAGGCTTAACTGTGGAAACACATACCAGTCTATGGGCTCGGACCCAGGACTGAACAGAAATGGAAAAATAAGAAGGTATGAGCACTGGCTTCTCTCCTCTGTATCCTGACTGCAGACAAGATGCCATCAGTGGTTCACACTCCTGCCTCTTGTCCTCCTGACATGATAGGCCGCATCTGTCCTAAAACTGCAAACCAAAAGAGATACCTCTTCCTAACTGACTGTGCCAGGTCTACTGGTACCTGTGCTGCTGAATGCACATGGCTTCTCTCTACAGGAATGCACTTTCTTTAAGTGTTAGGTTGAAGACTTGTATAGATGCAACTTTGAGGTGCCTGATCAGATCAAGTTTTAGGAAACACATGTGGAACAAATGAGATTTAGTGTCTTCAGTAATAACAGAACCAGGCTAGCAAGTACTGCAGTTGTTGGAATTACTTGAGAGTAAACATTCAAAATTATTTTTGAAACAAATAGCAGAAGTGTAATCTTGGACGAAAGAAATCATGAAATCTGAGCAGGCAAAAAACAGAAACAGAGCTAAGCAACATTCCAGCGAGCGAAAGATGTGTTTCTCAAGGTTCAGAATCAAAGTGTGCAATTTAGTGTACTAGACACAGTGATGTGAAAATTAGGACATGGGAGGAATAAAAAAGTTTCCAAGAACATAAACCAGAAAGACTCAGGAAGGGGAACTGTGCAGAGGAGCTCCCCAGCTGGAAACAGGGGGAGACACTTTGTGCCCCATTGGAGTGACAGATCAGGGCAACAAACAGAATGGCGGAGACGTTCAGAGAAGAAATGGCAGGAATGCTGCAGCCTGAGTGAAAGAAACTCTCTTCAAATGTGGAAGTGGAGCAAATAAAACCATAATGAATGAGAAACAGCCCAAGTGTTCACTTTGGATATAGTGATATCATGTGCATCATGTGGAGAGAGGATCTTCTCGAACTTCACTAAGAGACTCCTCCTTTTGAAGAAAGACTCTCCCAAGGGGGGAAGAGAAGGACCTGGGGCGTGGGGAAAGGAAGGTAGGCGGAAAGACGTATAAAGGCAGTTCTCTTGCCTTAACTTGCTCTCTCACACGGTGACTGATCTTGCTGGAGGGAGGCAACTGTCTCCTGTCAAGGGAGCTTGGGAATAAGTAGAACAAAGAGTGGAGAGAACTGGACAAAAGAATAAGTAAAAGCCAACCAAACATGGTCAGAAAATCCCATCTGTAAGACAAACTCAAGTTCAGAAAGAGTACACGAAGCCTGAGGCACGAGATAAAAAGATAGCTGGGCTGGCTGGAGCATATAAATATTGCAATACAGCAGCTTAATGACTTCTTTATTTCTCTTTCCTTTTTTGGATGGGCGGGATCAAACTGAGGGCTTCACATGTGCTAGGGAAGCACTCTGCCTCTGAGCTAGATTTCTGTCCTCCAAAGATTTCTCCACACACTAGTCTCCATATTATCGTTTGCATGAACCTATTCTTTGTTAGGTTTGTTAGACAACGTCACAAAGATCAATGAGGAAGAGGGTAGTCATGAAAGGCAAGTCTGTTTTGCTTTCTTTTTATTTTTATTAACCTGAAAATTGTATTTGATTTTATTGTCAAAATAATATTCAAAATGATATTTAAATAGTAGTTGTATATTTTAAGATTAATTTGGACTTTGTAAGGACATTGTAATGCCATTTTAACATTTCACTTTGTATTTGAGTATATCTTCTAAAGTGTAACAATAAAGGGAATAGTTAGTAGTTCCAGTGATGTGACTGTAAGCCTTGACTCTTATTCTGTCTTTAAATTGTTAGTATGAGCTTAGGGGAAGGAAAAAAAAACTCAACGAAGTCCAAACTGGCTCCAAGAATGGCTTTCCTTCTTAGCCGGCATTACATTTTTCACAGGATGGGGGGAAGCTTTAGTGGCTGCATGCTGTTCTCGGGTAATACTTTTTAGTAATGCAAGAGCTTAGTTGGCTGGGTAACTTGATTACTCTGGAGGGCATGCTATTAGCATAGTGGGAAGGAATCAAAGGAAAAAATAATTTACATTAAGGCCACAGACATGCCATACAATACAATTACTTCAGGTTTTATATCCAAAAAGCTATTATCCTTTTTTTTTCATTATTTAAGCACTGTGGTATTCTGGTAAGGGGCTTTATGGGAGGCAAGGAATGGATCTGAGCCCAGAAAAACCCCAAGAAATTGTTCTGTGAATGAAAAAGTCCTGATGTTGGGAATAAGTACATATAGATTTTTTTTCTCTGTAGCCTTTTCAATGAATTGTGCTTATCCATAGATAATGAATGCACTCCTTCTTACCGTAGTTTTTGTGTGGAAATGATCACTCCAGCTTTTATTATAGAAATGCTCTATGCAAAAAGAATATAATCTATACAAAGTGAAGGGGGGAAACTGTCTTCAAATCATTACAGATCTCTCACTCAGTGTTATGCACTTATATTGGGAGAAATTAAGAGTAGCCTGGAATTCATATTAGTCAGGATAGGTTTGTTTATGCTATAGTAACAAATGAATACCTGCATCTCAGTGGCTTGCCAGGAAAAAAAAATGCTTAAATTTTATTCATTGCAGATGTCCTAAAGCAGGAGCTTCATTACCAATACTCAGCTCCAGGCTGAAGAAGTCAACATCAGGTGTTGGGTACCATCTCCCAAACAAGATTTCTAGGGACTATAGTAGAAAGAAAGAGGGAACACAGAGCATTCAAACTGTCTCTGACAGGATTACATAAGAAGTAGATGTCTGTCACTGTCCATTGATTAAGAACAATCATGTCTCCATCGACTAGCAAGAGGCAAGGAATTGATGCCAGATTAGAAAGTATGGTTCCATGAGCAACAGTTCACTGGTATGCAGTGATTGCAATATGCAGAGGAGGCATCCAAATCTGATTTGTAAGCTCAATACATAACTCAGGTGCATCATCATGTATCATTTGGCTGTTATTTCATTCTGGTCTTGACTCTAATTGGTGAATAACCAACAGAAACAATTCTCAGTTTTCAGCTGAGTAAGTATCATGCCAAGTATTGGATTGAACTAACCACATAGCTTTTCCATGAGATGATATCATTCTGAGGTCCTTTGCTTCCATTTGTCAATCCTTCAGTAGTTCACTTCTCCTCCTAAGAGCCTGCTGTTGTGTTCTGGCTAGAGATAACTGGACAAGGGCCAAATAAAACCTTGATACTCAAGATTGAGACATGTGGTTTGAGTTTGCTGAGCAGTGTATAGAACTTTTTAGTAATCTAGGTACATACGATACAGAAAATTTGTTATGTGCAAGAAGAAAAAGAGATAATTGATGTTAAAGAGCCTAGCACATTTCCTGACATGCCTATTGTAAGGTATCAACAAATGATCCTAACTTCTTTTACAAGGGAAGTCAAAACTGCAAGTGAAATTACTCAATAAGTGAATGTTATATGGAGAGATTCAAAGTCAATGATATACTTCTTTCTCTTATACTTATTGGATCAGATTTGCAATGATGAAGTTTTGAAGACTTTAATTCTAGGTAGAGCTTCATTTCAAGCTGTGCAATGGAGATACAGTAATGACAGACAAAAATTGAAATTACCATTGCTCTTCCCATGATATAGGGCAGCAATATAAGAAATAATAAAAGAAAATAGTGAGATGTGGTATGGATGTAATTAAAGGAAGGTAATGATATTCCATGAGGAGCTACTTCAGATACATTATAACATCCAGGGTTCTAGGCAGTGCAAATAACCCTGGATAAAGGACTGTGTGAAGACCATAGAAGACTTCAGCTTTGCGATCAGAGAAGCAGTGTCCATGTCTTCTCTGGGAAAAGCTTGAATTCAAAGTGAAATTCAATGAACAATACTGTCCCCTTTCCCAGAAACCTTAGTTCTCGGGAATCCATAGAGCATTGGCTACCAATTGTCGGAACTAGATTCAGTTAATAGCTACCATTTGGAATGAAAGCAGGGACCTGACTGAATGTTCTAAGTGAGGGAAGTTTCTCACCTGTGGAAAGCTTGGCAAAAGTGCTAGCTTTGGATAGGAACCCAGATGTAGGCCTATTTTGAATGCTAGTTCCTGGGCCATCTTTCCAGATGATCCGGCTATTAAAACTATTTTCCATTCTCCTTTAGGAGGGATGCTGTGGGATGGTATGTATGTCAAATGCTCTGATTGGTCAATAAATAAAACACTGATTGGCCAGTGGCCAGGCAGGAAGTATAGGCGGGACTAACAGAGAGGAGAATTGAGAGAACAGGAAGGTGAGAGGAGACACTGCCAGCGGCCACCACCATGACAAGCAGCATGTGAAGACACCGGTAAGCCACGAGCCATGTGGCAAGGTATAGATTTATAGAAATGGATTAATTTAAGCTATAAGAACAGTTAACAAGAAGCCTGCCATGGCCATACAGTTTGTAAGCAATATAAGTCTCTGTATTTACTTGGTTGGGTCTGAGCGGCTGTGGGACTGGCGGGTGACAGAGTTGTCCTGACTGTGGGCAAGGCAGGAAAACTCTAGCTACAGAGGGCTTAGACATTTTTACAATGTCAGAAGAAAGGGGTTCTGCAAGAATGTCAACTGACAAAAAATTGAGAAACAAACATGGGACCCTCATCCATCTCTCAGAAATAATAGGGTGGATACTAGGGAAAAAGTCTAAATGGGCAAAAAATCTAGTGAGATGTGGATTAGTCAGTGATCTTATTGTCCTTGAAGCCACAGTTACATCGACTAGCCCTTGCTTGCAAATTTGATAGTTAATGACACTAATTTTCCTTGGAAATTCAGATAGTGATCTCATTCCTGTTGGGCACATGCTCCACTGAAGCAGCAACTAGGTTGATTGTTATTTTTACTAGGCAGAACCTCAGACCTAAAACCTGCCAGTTTACCTTATTTTAGTACTCCTTAAAAAAATTACACTGGCTGAGTTAGTCAAGGTAGGTTGGCCTGTGCCTTACAGTGTCCATTGTGGGCTAAGAATACAGTCCATTTAGCCTCCCTCTCATTGTCTGAAACACTGACTGGAGAGCTGGTTGGCCAATTGTGAGGACTGACTCCAGGATCAGCTGTCCTAGCTTGCTGTCTCAGTGCTGTGTGTACCATGTGCTTGTAGAAATCATGTCCCAAGTGAACTCTTGCACATCAATTCCAGTCTCACAGTTTCTATGTGGGAAGATTCAACTGATGACAGTCCCAGAGCTCAGTGTTCTGACCAGTGCTAGGACTGGGACCTGTGCATGAGTCAGTATTCCACTTTTAATATCCTTGTGTGATCCGTAAGAAACAAGACACAGGGAAAGCCTAGAATCCATGAAAACTTCATTTCCTTTCATCCCCTTTACCAACCTGATAAATCTTGTACCTTATGGCATCCCATAAGGAAAATATTTAATCTTTCTGTCATCCTACTTTCTAAAAATTGCTTCTCCCATGCACTTCCTTCCTCATTATAATATATAATAATATGGTGCTGTTTTTATCAAATTCCTCTAATCTGAGAACTTCTGTAGAAGTACATATTGCCACTGATGGTAATAACAGGCCACCAGCCTTTCCAACATCTTAATGTGTTTCACATTTCCCAAAGAATGGCTTGATTGATATATTTTCTCCAAGCTCCTGAGACTTGTCTGCCTCTGTGTGAGAGGCTGGGCTTTAAGCCTAAGGGTTGCTCTTGGTGAGCAATGGTGGCAAGCAGAAGAATATGTGACACATTTAGGTTGTGAAACTGGTGGGTTTTTACCATGGCTCAAAGTTTGGGTCCTAGGTACAGTCTCAAAATATCCCACTTTCCTTCACTACACAACTGATTTCTTCTTTTGTGGTCCCTCAAGCAACAGTGGTATGTCTGCCTGTGGTGGCAAAGTTGAATTCATGGTTTTATGGTTATGGCTCTTTCTCTTCCCCTCCCTTTCTTGCTCTATTTTTTACACCACCCCCATCCCTTTTCTACATGAGATTCCAAGTTTGGTTTCAATGTTGGTCTCAGGATTTGTTTGATTGCCATAGAATTGATCTTCAAAAAGCTTAAGGTGTAGGTGTACTTTTATGGGCTTGGTTGTGGAGGTGTGGGCTCTCTGGGCTTCCTCGCCTTCCTCCTCTTCTCTGTTCCTGCATTGCCCTCCTGTCTTTCTACCTGCCACTATTCCAGCTCACCCATCTGTTTGTGACAGTGACCTCATGTCTCTATTTTATGGCTTTCCAGCCCACCTTCCTACAGTTAAATGAATCATGTTCTGTGTTCTGCTTCCAAGTTCCTAGGGGAGAGAACAGAATTTATCCTGATGACTCCAAGCTGCCATCCCTTGTACTCTGGCAGTGGAGGTGGTGATATTTATTTAGAAGAAGTCAATATCTTAGAAGGTTCCCACTGTGGCAGCAAAAGTGACTCCCGTGTTCGAGAAAATGTTTTGATTTTATCTATACACATTTTTCTTTTGTTTTTAAAGACAGGATTTTACGGTCTATAAGCTAGCATGCTGGCATTAGAGTGTATGCTACCACATTCAGCATTATGGATTATTGATGTGTATTCAAGGTCAAGATTCCTCAAATTGTTTATCATTATTTTACTTAATCCTTCCAGTTACCACGAGCTGTAAGGGTTGTTGCTTCTGATTTACAGGTAGAGAATCTGTTGGTCAGTAGCTCTGCTAAGGTAAGGGAACCAAACAGTGGTGGATCTCACAATGGCTCTGTTGTCTAGTTTCTGGGCTTAGGCAGTTTCTCTGTGCACAAAGTGAAGTGGAACCACTCATTAGGAAACCACTTTGAATGCAAGAAGCATCCCTGGATGTCACTGGTTTCTCACAAAGAAAGGAATCAAGTGCATGGAGCACGTTTTCTTTCTTTCTTTTTTTTTAAATCCACATCAGGTCAGCCCAGCCCACTGAAGGTGAAGCCTGCCTGCTGATACATAACGATATTTCAAGATGAGCAAGAAAACCCTGTCCATCCCAGAGCAGAGCTCCCTGGGGACAAGGCTCAAAAAGCAATGAAAAGGGAGTAAGTGAATCATGAATGCTTCAGAGCAAGGCTGAGCACTAGAGCCAGGCATTTACAGTGAAGGGCAGAGCTGCCAGTGAGAACTCAGGGAGCATTAGAAAAATGATTACATGCCAGCCTGAAATGAGGCTCTGAGGAGCAAGAGCCATCCTCCCACAGAAGGATTTGTGGAATTCTCCCAATTTTCACAGACCTGCCTGTGGAGTTTGTTCGTTCATTCACTGAGAATTATTGGTTACCTCTGTGATCTGGGACTGTCCCTGAGTTCCTGGTCCACATGTTGGAGTGGGATGCTTCTGTTTCCACTTTTAGTTTCTTTGTGCAGTGCCGCCTCTTAAGGGCTTCTTGCTCCTGCTGTCTGGCCTGTGTAACTCAGTACCACTTCATTTCTTCTATGTGTGTTTATTTCTTACTCCAACATATCTATAATACTTTTTTTTTTCTTGCAATGTGCTTGACTTCCTTTTTTAGGATACTGACTGGGTGTGTGTTTTAGAGAGTAAGTTAGTGCCTGGAAAATGCACCATTCTAAGTGTCCATTAGTGATGATGGCTTTTTAATCTGTCCATCTATAGAGATTTTGTAAACTTCCAGTGTTTCCTTATGATCCAGTGTCTTAAATCAAAGGATGGAATAGTCCTGGCTATAATCACCAGAACCTGTGTATTCTTCCCAGTTTCCATACAAGAGAGGGCAAGCTTAGGCTTACATTGCTTGATATACGGTAAGATTAAACAAGGGATGCTGTGGATATCGCTCTGTGTGCTGTGTATATGTTGCTCTGATTGGTTGATAAATAAAATGCGGATTGGCCAGCAGCCAGGCAGGAAGTATAGGCGGGGTAAACAGACAAGGAGAATTCTGGGAAGTGGAAGGCTGAGTCAATAGACACCAGCCTGCCTGCTGTCCAGGGAGCAGCAAGTAATGGCACACAGGTAAAGCCACAGAACACGTGGCGACATGTAGATTAACAGAAATGGGCTAAGTTTAAGTGTAAGAGCTAGTCAGTGGTAGGCCTGAGCTAATGGCTGAACAATTTTAATTAATATAAGCTTCTGAGTGATTATTTTATAAATGGCTTCAGGGTCCACGGGGCTGGGCAGGATTAGAGAAAACTTCAGCTACAAAGGAAAGAGAAAATTACCTAGAAAGCTTGAAGAAGCCACTGAGAAAACCAATTTAGCCATTATCTGCTACTACTCAGGGGCCTATAGGTCGCTTGCCTGTGCATGGCTCCTATTTTTTTCTTTTTAAAATTATTCTGTACATAGGTCTTTTTTTTTTTTCCTGATTAAAGACATATATGTAAGGGGACATTGGTTTCCAGGACCCTGAAACACCTATGACCCTTAGGATCCACATTCCTTTTTAATGATTTATTTTCTTGTTTATAATTATATGCATATATGTGGGGCATGAGTAAATGTGAATGAGGGTACCCACAGAATTCAGAAGAGGATGCTGGATCCCCTGGAGCTGGAGATGTGGGCAGTTGTGAGTGCTGCCTAATGTGAGCGCTGACATCAGAATTTGAGCTCTCTTCAAGAGTAGGAAGTGTTCTTAACTGCTGAGCCATGTTTTCAGTCCAGGATCTACATTCTTTACCTGTACAACAATTAAAGAGCTTAAGAAAGTTACCTACACAGAGTGACACTACATAATAAAACAGATCAAGACGCATTAAAAACTAACTTCAGTTTTTACACATTTTATAATTTGGGGGATAAGTGTGCTTGGACATATTCTACTTAGAGCTTAGTTTGCCAAAATACAAAAGTATTAATAACTTTTATATTGTTTAGCATTATGGTCTTGATATTTCTGGTCTAAATTTATACATTTGGAGGTGCATTCTGAATGACAAACCTTATAGTGTGCTAAAAACTGGAAAAAACTGAAATCAAGGGATATTTCTAAGTAGAATTAAGTATGTTATATAATCATCACATCAACCAGCCTGCATGGCTAGAACAGTGATTAGCGAATAACTGCAACACACAGGTTAAAACAAAAGACAATGAGAAGGCATCATTCTCTTTTAAACCTCAGAAAAGCAAACTCAATGAGAACCCACTTCAGTTTGTATAACTACAGCAAGTCAGGGCTTTCGGGAGCAGCTGGTGCTGAGGCTCACAGGCTCTTCTTTCTTCCTATGTAATGTCCAAAGGGACAACTTCATCGTAAGGGTGATTTCCTTTGGGGCCTTAGGACAGAGGAATTAAACTACAACTCCTTAGGTGAAAACCAGCTGTTTTCACCTAAGGGCAGATGGGGTCTATGTAGGAAACACTTACAGAAGCAGAGGAAGGACTTTCTCATAGTCTATCTTCTTGGCCTGCAGCCATGTCACATGTCTACTCCCATCATTGTCATGGGAGCACCATGAAGGCCATCATCATGGTTGGTTCTCAGCACTCACTGCTGCTTTCCATCCCTCAGGGAGCCTTTGAAAAGTGCAGCTCCCTGGGTCCCTCCCAGGCTAAGACGATCAGAAGCTTAGGGCATGGAGCCTGGATCGCAGGATGTTGCAAGAGCTTCCAAGGGTGATTTAGCCTGAGCAGCAGAGGCTTGGGGTAGTCAGGATTCATCTATTGACCTGGAAAGAGGGCAGTTTACACTGTGTTAAAGCAGCATGGATTCAGAAGAAAATTGGGGTTCTACCAGGCAAGTAGAATTGTGGGATAGGTATCTGGTAAACATTACACGGTGTTCACTCTAAAGGAGAGTTTTTTTTCAGTTTGAATTTTTATGAGTTATGGGCATGTGTTCCTTTAATACACCTGACTAAGGAGCAAGGTGTGGCAATTCCCCAACTTGTCAGAGCTGTGCAGCCGTACTTGCTTGCTGTTGAATGTCCATACAGTTGGACCAATGAGTGTGCTGTCATAGTTTATAAACATTTTCATATTCCCCATTCTACTGAATAGAATTACCCCACAATTTATTGTCCAACTTTAGCACTTTTGAAGGGAAACAGATGTGATATATTTACAAGGATATTTTTCTAGGCTTTAGAAGTAAACTCGCTCTGTTGTGGACTCACTGACCTGCCATTGCTCTGCCTAAGGGGTGCTGTGTCTAAAGACAGGAATAGCCTTTTTTTTTTTTTTTTGCTCAGTGTCTCAAAGACTATCCATGGCGGCTGAAGCCAGGGAGATTGGCCTTACTGGATATTAGGAGGGAACTGATCTACCCAGTGATCCAAAGAGAGATTAACAAGAGAAAAACACACAAATATTTTTAAAGTTTTATAGGACATGGGAGTCTTCATAAATGAAGTGTGAAAACTAATTTTGCAAACAACCATGCAGGAGTTTTATTGGAGGAGAAAGAATGATTTCCTGTTGGCAATAAAATGACAGTTTTGGGTGGGGTATGGGCCGTGTCTTGGTATGTAGCTTAGGCTGGTCTTGAATTCACGACCCTCTTGCCTCAGACACCCTAGTTCTGGGATCACAAGCATGTACCTCACTGAAAATAAACTTAATTTGGATATTTGTTTGTCTGTTTGTTACTAGGATACAAAAGTTTGGGAATCCTGAATTGAAGTCACACTTTATAAGAATATGTTACTCAAAAAATATGCATACGTATAGTATCTGGGATTGTTTCAGGAAGCAGTCTTTTGAAATTGTGAATCAAAAAGTCTTAATCTGTAACTGACAATCACAATGCAACATTTAGTAATTTTTTGTTGTTGGTACAGCATAGTGGTATATTGCTGGAATTCTAGCTTATTTATTTACTTCTGTTTTCTTGAGAGCTGACTTAAAATTTGTCTTGAGTCAAAGTCTATTTTATTTTATTTTTGACACAGCAACTCACAGCAAGCTTCCTATCCTAGGCTCCCTCAGTGTTTGGTATTCCCCATGTGAACCACCATGCTGGCTGAGTGGAAATTTTTTTTTTTTTTTTTTTTTGCAATATTTAGTAACCTGGAGCTTCAAGGTGGCTGTGGGTAAAGGTGCTTGCCCTACAAACCTCATGACCTGAATGAGATCCCCACAACCCATGTAAAGGTGGAGGGAGAGGACTGACCCCACAGAGTTGTCTTCTGACCTCCGTGTGTGCTGTAACATGGTCCCCACTCCATGTCACACATACACACACACATAAATCAATTTTAAAAACTTAATAACATTTGAGAAGCCAGGTGTTCCCTGTATTTTCTTCCATTATATATGAACATGTGTCTGCATATGGTGGCTGTTTCTGGATTCCTGTGTGTCCACAGGGCTGAAGACTTATAAGATACCAAACGTGAAAAAAAAAGTTACTATATACCCAAGTACTTTTTATTGAATTTTATTTTTCTTTAGCAAAAACTTTCAATCTGAAGAATAAAATTTCATACAGAACTCCAACCTCCTGTTAATCTTTGTTTTGGTGTTACCTATTATTTTTCTAGGATGACCTTACAACTGTATGGAATTTTGTTCTCCCCTGCCTTGCCTCTCAGCTTTCTGCAACCATTTAAATCTCACCTGCTTTCCCCTAATTTGGGAAGGAGTTCTAGAAATTTTCTACTGAATGATGGATTTCAGTTTTGAAGACTACTCATTCATTAGCTGGCTGTCCTGATTTTCCTCAGCTGGTTTGCTCATCTTACCTGTGTCTGGTGGAGAAACTTGTCCTTTACTGGCTGATGCAATCATGTAATACAGACATTCTAAAGCACTGTTCCTTGCAGTAAATTTATTATTTTATAGAGAGACATTTGCTCTGAATTCTCATGGCGATCCCTTTCCTTTGAACCGCTCTATCTTTTTTTATATGCCTTGTTCAGTCTTGCAGAGCCATAGCTAAGCTTGTCAGAGATGGTAACTGGAGAGGCGTTCTATCCAATGTGGAGTGTGGAGCATGGTTTGAAAGGTTTGTGCCCAGAAGAAGGGTAAACAGTAGTTTGTGGTTCCATTTTGTTAGTTCACAGGTCTTTGACCTATGGGGCTTGGGATACCACGGAGAAGCCAGAGCAGGAAGGGAAATTCAACTCAGAGGCAGTAACACCTGGGAACTTAGTCCAGAATTTCTCTTTTTGCATTTGGCAAGTACTTAGGATTTTTCTGGGACAGAACCCCTGCCATTACCTGACAGAGCCACGCGCTTTAAAAATCCAATGGCGTCATTGTCCTTATTCCTCACCAAATGTGGCCGTCAAGATCAATTTTAACCAATAGGTGTGCCAACTCACAGGCCCCAGGCTTGGTGCCCACTGCGGTGTGGTAAGTGCTGTGGGTGTCACTGGGGGCAGGGAGGGGGCGGGCTTCAGGTTTCTCCTTCTTGGTCCCCTCTTTTCCCATGATTCTGTTTCCTGTGAGTCTCTCCCTTCCTTTAGAATGATTAGTTCTCTGAGATAGGCTGCAAGTCAGCACCAAGTTAGATAAAACCAGAAAGGAAAGAGAGACTGAGAAGGGGAGTGGGGCCAGATGTCCTGGGAATGGAATTTGCTTCTGTGGTGTTGGCAGGTTTTACTCTAGGACATTTCCCTACATCCCCTCAGGTGTGTGTGTGTGTGTGTGTGTGTGTGTGTGTGTGTGTGTGTGTGTGTGTGTGTGATCTTAGAATCTCAGAGGTAGAAATCTGCAATGTTACAAAGCATTGGAAGTGACTGGACTACTGCTGGGCCCTGGATCTCACTTTCCTGAGTCGAAGAACAAAGCCCGAAAAGGAAGTGCCGACGTGCCTTTCTATAATTTTTGAGCACCTATTTTATGCAAATTGCTCTGTATGACTCTGCTGCTGCGTAGGATAGAAAAGAGTACAAGGGAGGAATGAACTACCTAATTAGGCAGAAAGACTTTCACAAAAATAGTTAACATTTATCCAGTGCTCAGCACACCCTAGGTACTTCCTTTAGCACTTTATGTGCATTAGCTGGAATGATCTTTACAACAACCCCAGGATTGGGAAACTATTATTTTCATTCTTCTATCAATGGGGGAAACAGAGGCTTAAAGGAGGTTGAGGAGCTTGTCAGCACCACACAGGGAGTCAGTGGCAGGGCAAAAACCGCAATGAGCAAGCTTTATCATTAGCTGCATTTTACTTAAGTTCCCTAGCCTCCCACAGGAGGAAGGGATCATTTGTCTTTGGCTGGGCCATGAGAGGGTTAAGTCTCCTTGGGCTGTGTGTGTGTGTGTGTGTGTGTGTGTGTGTGTGTGTGTGTGTGTAAAGGGTCGGCACACAGCTGGGGCTGGAGGTTGGACCTTCAAGAGCTGTGAGTTCAGAAGGGCAATACATCACAGGCAAGGTTGCTGGGGCTGGTGGCTGGGCTACCAGGCTAGATTGAGGTGACACAGGCAGTTTCCCTGGAATTGGACTGTTCTCCATGCTGTTATATCCAGGTGGCCACCTGGTCCCCGATGCTGCTGCATCTTAAGCATCTGTTTCTTCCTTCTCCCCAGCTTGCTGTTTGCAGCCAGCGTTGATGAAGGCTCGACTCACCTGTGTTTGCAGGAAGACTGAGAGCTCCCTTGTCTGCTTTTAAACCGTTTGCCTGTGACAGCATATGAATAACAAGATGGGAAATGTCTCTGATGTAACTTCTGAGGCCTCGTGCCATTTCAGCATCATTTTGTTGCATTTCCCTTTCTCTCTAGGATAGTAATGATTGCCTACTGGCTCTGATCTTTTCCAAGAAACATAAATGGGTCACTTTACTAGCTTTTGGGATAATTTATCCAAGTGGATTTGCAAACATTTTGCACAGACCTAATGTAAACATATCATAAAAATCATGGCATAAACACAGCAATCATAGTCAAGGGAACTTCAGAGAAAAAGGCTGAAGCAACATCAGTTTACTTTTTGTGTTGGTATTAGAATTTAATATCATGTCATTCTTATGACTAGAAAATTTAATAAGTTATTAACTCTTCAGGTTCCTTTAGTAGCATTATGCAAGGAAAAGTAGAACAGTTGCCTGTGCCTAAATAATGTGTTATTTGAGATAAATTGAAAACAATATAGACATAATTGCTGAAGAAAAGCAGAATGAATGATGCCCCTCTGAGGGTGATTTACAGAATACAGTATTTATGAGCACAGATTCTCAAGCTAGAGCCTGATTTCAAAGCCTGTCTGCAGGTGTCTACAGGTGCTTAGGTAAGTAACTATGAACTTCAGTTTTCTCATCTGTTGCATGGGAATAGGAATCATTCACAAGGTTCTTACTATTATAAAATAACTATATACATGCACAATATGAAATTGTATGTGTTGTTTATAATGGAGTATGCTTTTATTATATCTGAAGAAGGAAATTAGTAACAGAGTCACAGTGAATTTATTATCAGCATGGCAGTTAAAACAGCTCGATACTGGGATCAAATATATTATTATGTATAAGTTCTGTTATTTGAACTAGTTTTTTTTTTCTGTTGTTAACTATAAAATAGGCAAATGGAATGTTTCTGAGATTTGGATAGGTTTTATTGAGGAAGGGCTTATGTGGGCCAATCTCTGGCTTCAGGACTCTACAGATATTAGTACTTAATTATGTAATTAAAGGTAGGTATTAGAGGGACTTATGTCCATTTTCACCTGAGAATATTGGTACTCAGAGGATGAAGTGATGACTCCCATCAGTGGCTGAGGGGAACTCAGAAGGGATTGTGGGCATCTTAGTCAGTGTTGGTTGACCTTGGGCTGTCCTTCCTGTCTTGTCTTTGAGTACTGGGCATGTTTAGTTGAATCTTTTACTAGAATACCTTATTAGGATGTTTTAGAGCAGTGGTTCTCAACCTGTGGGTCATGACCTCTTTGGGGAGTTGAACAACCTTTTCCTAGGGGTTGCCTAAAACCGTTGGAAAACACAGATATTTACATTACAATTCCTAACAGCAGCAAAATTACAGTTATGAAGTAATAACCAAAATAATTTTATGCTTGGGGTCACCACAACATGAGTAACTGTATTGAAGGTTCTCTGCATTAGGAAGGCGGAGAATCACTGATCTAGAGAAACAGTGTCAGTAAACCGCATATTTATAAGAGGGGATTTGTTAAGGTTTGGTTTGCAGGATCCAGAGGCTGCAAAGTTCCCCTATAGGTCACCTGCAAGTGAGAGACCCAGACAACAGGTAGAACTGCTCAGTCCAGCAGTCTGGAAACCTCAGAATATGTGTGTTAAATGAATAGCCCTCCATCCTAGGCCCAAGCCCACCCCACTCGCAGGGCTGCCTGTTGGTCCTAGAGTCTAAACAGTGAAGGACAGGGAGTGTGAGATTTAGGGCATCAGCAAGATACTTCCAGCATAGAAAGGAGAGCCAGGGAGAGATTTTCCCTTTTCTCTTCCATCCAAGTCCTCACCCACTGTGTGACATTCTCAAGACTGAAAGTGGTCTTCCCGAATTGTACACTCAGAGGTCATAGTTTTCAAGCTTTCTGGGTATCCATGAATTATGTCAAGCTGACATCTGAAATTAATCTCACACTTCATAGGCTTGACCACAGAAAAGAGATAGGAATAGATAGCACCTTGCTGAATTGTATGCTAATGCAGCCACCACCGGAATTACATCCAAGGAGAATATCAGATGGCATCATCAAGGAGGCCCTAGTGGTGAAGGCCAAATGAGAAGTGCAACAGATCTTAATTTGTCTGAAACGTCCAATGTTTGTCTTCCCAATGGCCAGTTTTTCTCCTTAAACAATGGATTCATGAAGTTAGGAAGCTGGGATGTGCCTTCACACTGTTTCTTTTTTGTTTGTTTGTTTGTTTTTCGAGTCAGGGTTTCTCTCTGTAGCTTTGCGCCTTTCCTGAAACTCTCTTTGGAGACCAGGCTGGCCTCGAACTCACAGAGATCCGCCTGCCTCTGCCTCCCGAGTGCTGGGATTAAAGGCGTGCGCCGCCGCCGCTGCCGCCGCCGCCGCCCGGCACACACTGTTTCTTAAACAAGAAATTACATAGGTTTTTGCCTTGGTGTCTTGGGGGGAGAATCCAGTTCTATAGGTCTAAGTGTTGTGTTTCCAAGCTCCCAGAGGAAGCTTCCGGCTTCTGGACTGCAGGGCTTTGGAGGTTTTCCTGTTAATTCCCTTTGTCCAACAATGATGATAACAATGGTGATAATGGCGTCAACAACGAGCTGAGGTCCACAAGGCTTTAGCAGCTTGCCCATGGGCCAGTGCTTATCTTGACATATATCGAAAGATTTTTAAAAAGATCTGACTTTTACACTTTTAATCAGAAGGGTCCTCTCATTACTCCTTTGACATCCGTGTGAGCTTTTACTCTTCTGCCTGCCCTGAGGTAAGACAGGGCGCAGGCAGCAAAAGTGACTGACTGACTCTCCCTGAAAGAGAGGGCACACCCTGTCCCTCACCTCTCTGCCACCTTAGCATTAAGGTCACCATCCAGCTAAGCACTATGTGAGACAGATGACTGAGACCATCCATTCTTTTAGGATTAAGGTTTGAGCCACAGATGTGGACTGAAGCCTATCAGCCTGAAATGTTAAAAAAAAGTCATTTTTGATAACTTAATTAGCAAATCATTAAATAAAGTTCAACATCTGTGGACAAACAGTCATACCTAGGGGGCTGATGGAGAGGCTATCTCATGTTTCATGCACCTTTGAGGAAAACCATGTATTATGTCTGACTCCTGTCTAGGGTGAGCTTACTGTGACTGCTTGTTTACTGATACTTCCTGACTCCACAGAGGATTAAAGGGGCACCAACATGCTTGCCTTGGCAGAGCTTTGATCTGTTGCTGCAATAGGAATTGATGAGCATCTGCTATGGGCAAGGGATCACCATACCTCAGTGTACATGTCTTCTGGTCTGATATTTTACCATTGTCCTTGTACACTTGGAGGTAAGGGACCTAGCGGCCGAGAAACTGAATGTTCCAAGGGTCAAAATGGAATAGAGAATGGCAACATGGATTCAAACCCAAATCTGCCAGGGACTTCCTAATATACAGCTAAAAACAGTCTTAGTTCTCCGAAAACCTCTGAAGAGTTTTGTTGTTTTTATTGCTTTTCTTGTTGAAGTCCAGATTCATTTCAAAAGAGGGAAACAGGTAAGAGGCTTTTGCTATCTTTCACTTACTCCCTCTGCCCCTTGAGGCAGAGGACCTAGCCCTCAGACTGCCCCTCAGAAGACCTGCAACATTTCCCAAATTTGCCCACCTTTCCCTTATATTTTTGATAACTCATTTTCTCTCAGATGATTCACATTAGAAGCAATGTGTACTTGCAATTCTTTCCCAGAGGGAATTTTCCCTCCCTCAGTTGTAGGCTTTTGAAGGCATTTGAGTACAGTTGTAGAGATTGTCCAACAGTAGAAGTTTCTACCTGATTGAACATTGTTGAAGAAGGACTTTAAGAGTTTCCTGCACTTCTTGCTCAGTCATCATCAGAGAAGCTTCCTCCTGCAGCAGATGGGAACACATACAAGATCCACAGTCAGATATTATGCAGAGAGCAAGATACCTTAGAACACTTAGCCCTAAAAGGTATGTCTCCATGAAACCCCTCCCCTCAAAGCTCAGGGAACCCCTCAGAAGAAGAGTCAGAAAGAGTATAAGAGCCAGAGGGGATGGAGGACACCAGGAGAACAAGGCCCTCGAATCATGATCAAAGCTCATATGAACTCACAGAGCCTGAAGCAGCATGCCCAGGACCTTTGTGTATATATTATAGCTTCCAGTTTAGTGTTGTTATGGGATTCCTGAGTGTGCAAATGTGGGTCTCTGTTTTTTGTGTCTTCTCTTGGGCTCTTTTCTTTCTGTTTGTTTGTTCTGCCCAATTCAAATGTATTAGTTTTTGTTTTATCATATTATACTATTATATTACATCATATCATATTATTATTCCTTAGAAGCCTGTTTGTATTCTAATGAAAAACAGAAAGGTAGTAGATCAAAATGGAAGGGGAGGTGGTGAGGAACTGGGAGGTGTAGAAGGAGGGGAATGAATAATCAGGATATATTATGTGAGAAGAAAATCTATTTTCAATAAATGGTTAAAAAAAAGATTTTCACACACTAAATCATGCCGTGTGATGAGATTACCTACCTATTTTTCCTACATCAGGGCTGCTTAGTCTCAGAATCATTGATACTTTTGGACAGATAGAAGTTTGTGGCATTGCTAAATGTTCTGTAGGTGTGTGTGGGTTAACTCTGATTGAGAACTGCCACTCTACACAAAAGTGAAGGTCAAGTAAGCTGCACCTCATCTATTAGGAATGGTTTCCATTTAGACTATCTATCTGCAGCGTTTTAAGCCTGTGTCTTGCCAGAAATGTAAGTGTTAGAAGGTAAACAAGTTGTTCTTCCCACTTCTCTCTTAACAGTGTCCCTGCTTTTTAAAAATATGTACACTGTAGTGGGAAGGGCAATAGCCCTTAGGGCCAGATGCCCAGACTGGAGACTGTCTCTACTGATGATGCAGGCTTGGGGAAAATGCACTTCCATGAAGTTTTGTATTTGGAAAATGGGACTTCTTCACAGGACAACACATTCTTCTTCAGAGTTCTGACGACAGTCTTTATTTCCACTGTGGTTCCCAGAAGTTGTCAGAGTGAAGCAGAATGAACACACCATCTTTCTCAACCTTTACACAAGCCTCCCCAGGGATGGAAGAGCAGTTTAGCCTCGTGGTGATTGCAGGGATGGAACTGAACCAAGTTTGTACCAGGTCCTGGGCCAGCTCTATCTGGAAAGGGATGCTCTACCCTCACTGACCCCAGGGGAGGCCTGTGGGTTTCCTTCATGGCACCCAGGACTCAGAGCTAGGGAGGGGCAAACTTGCTTAGAGTCCCTGTGAAACCCGCTCTTGGACCCAGTTGAAACCCTAACCATTTTGGTCTAGTTGGGCCTTAGTTTGTCTCAATGTAAATCTTCATAATTTGTTGCTTTTCTTTAAATAAACTTTAGGCCTTTTGTTTGTTTGTTTTTTGTTTTTTTTCTTTTGTGTCTGTGATATGACTTAACAAAGGCTGGACGATATCTAAGGGAGGGAAAAACCATAGCAATCTTTCCAGCCTGGAGGAAATGACGAGTATGCATAGCTTGCAATGTGTTTGTTCTGGAAATATCAGGAAATCTACCTAAGGAATACTTTCATATTCTCCCCCGAGTCCCCACAAAACCCAGGGTCTTGGGCATGCTAGGAAACTATTTTCCCACTGAACTACATCTCTAGCATCAACCAATTCACTCTTTCCTCTACCTCCTGCCTCCCCCATCTCCTCTCTTTTGTAAGTAGAATGTCATGAAGCAGCGTAGTAGTCAACAAACACCGGAGGCAGGCAGCACGTTGCTTCTTCATCCTGATATAATCTACTAGCTGCTGAGGAGTCAGTGTGTGGCTTCAGGTGACCTCAAGAAGTGTGAACGTCCCTACTTGCTTATCATGGTCAGATACACAGAAGGATGGTTGTGCCGATGGAACCTTGAACTTGTGACTTCTAAGAGAATTCTAGAGTTCCAGGCCAAAGTGTCCATGCAGAAAAATAAGGGGGACAAATCTCCTGTAACATTCATTCTCTTCCTTCTCTCATACTCTTTCCAGAGAAGGAGGTGGGAATGGCATGAAGTCAGGAGACTGACAATGAACCCTGAAAATGTCTGTCACCAATCAGCAAACACCGCCTGTCCATGACTCGGTGCATGGTGCGTGGATGCCCCTGTGACTAATTTGCCACATCTTTTTGTAATAACAAGGGATTTTTAAAGGTGTTTATCCCATCCATAGCTTTTTAAAGCAGTGAGTTCATTTAAATAATTACCTAGTCATTTAGTTAATGCATTCTTTTTTAAACTTGACTAACTACAGCGTATGTGGTTTTGATGGAAAAAGAGCCCCCTTTATGTAATAGCACTGTTTTTTCCCCCACAAAATAAATGCAACACAATTATTTTACTGCAGAGAAATTAGCTCATTTGCAAATGCCACCTCAGAACACAAGAAGAATGGCATTTATTGAAGCACTAATAACGGCACCATGTTAGAATAATTTTATGCTGACGGGTCCACAATCACTCAACATTTTAAGAGCTGTCATCACACCAGCATGAGCTGCATGCAAAAGTACAAATTTATGCTGTGACATCATGGCACTGAGTGTAATTGGAATAAAATCACTGGCTTCTCTTTGGCATTTGCTGGCATTTCTGAGCCCTTCCCTGCCCACCCAGAGTGGATTCTTGGTACTGAACCAACAGTCACACATTGTGTGAATGTAGGATGGACCAGGCTCATGCAGGTGGGTCCTTCATGTACTTCTGGAGCACACTTTCCAGTGGGTATTCAATGACCTGTGCTGTGACTGAACAGAGGGCTATGGAGCTGCAAGAGTCACAAATCAGCCAAAGACACTCTTAGATATGGATAATTAAGCAACAGTCACCATACGTGGCTTCAGACCTCACATCAATTTCAGCGAGTTAATAAATTCCAGTCAGGGCCCATGGTTAAGTGCTGAGCTTCAGCAAATGAGTAAGCCTGCATGAGAAGCAGAACATCCACATCGATCCTGTGGACTTTCTATAACATTTTACTCTTTTTGGAAACGGGGGAGGGGTGCATGCCGAAGGAAACAACACCTGACAAGAGGCGACAGTGATCATGGAGAAAGGGCACAAATGCCCCTGTCATATTTAGACACGGTACGGTGCTTGAAATCTCACAGTTCTTGCCACTTTGAAGATAATCAGATGTGCTCTGCCCTGAGGAAGGAGGTGATGATGTGCATCTTTTCAAATCCGGGCTGAACTCTGTAATTGGGAACTGTGTTTGGGCACACAGGTGTGGCTGTCTGTCAAAGACTTGAGGGGAGGTGCGTGGGCACATTTCTGCAAAACACATCTCAGTGTTCTCCTCTATAGTGTTGAAAGTGTGGAACGCAGGAGGAGGCTGTCTGCAGCCCCCATGCCTGCTGAGTGGCTGTCTTAGTAAGCTTGATGAGATAGTTAGCTTGGATGTGGGGAGGAAATATAATTAGGGGCCAGATAATTGGTAAACATAACACATTTGTGTTAAGGGATGACAGGGTATGGAGGCTGTTTACAGTGGAGGATGCAGGTCCTGACAATGGGCTCTCAATGATGTCCAAATCCTAAGGATCAGCTCTTGTGAATATGTTACCTTAAATGCAAGTGGGGCCTTGCCAATGTAATGAGGAGTCCCAAAATGGGCAGATTATCTGAGTTACCCATATGGGTCTAATATAATGTAAGGGTTCTTATAACAAAAGAGGAAGGTGAAGAACCAGTCAGAAGATGAAGGGATGTGGCAGCTGCTTTTGGAGATGGAAGGGGCCATGAATCAAGGAGTGGGGAGAGTGTCTAGGACCTGGATGTGGCCAGGAAACAGACACCTCCTCAGAGCTTCCACAGGAAGGGAGCCTTGTTCACCCTGAATAAGTTTCAGGCGGCATCTCAGACTTTTGGGCTCCAGAATTATAAAATAGTGAATATGTCTGATTTTATGACACAAATGTGTGGTGATTTGTTGAAGTAGCAATAGAAAACTAATGTAATCGTCTTTTTAAAAATTAATTAGCATGTTAAATGGATTGAACTAATTTTTGGTTTACAAACTGATTAGTTTTTTGTTTCCATGGGAACTAAAAAAAAAAAAAAAAGCAGTACCTGAAATCCTATAGTTCCCATGCTGATTCAAGAAATCGAAGAAATTCTTTTTATCAGGAAAAAGATTTTTAAAAGTAGACAAACACAGACCTCAGTGAGAATGAAGGGCTCAGCTTGTAGTCTGTATAGACCAGAAATGGGAAATACTCCGTGGGTTCAGATTGGTTCATAACTGGTGGGTTTCAGCTGCTTTGCCTGTGGTCAGCACTCCTAATGGTGAGTCTTATGTAATAGACATTAATAAATTGTGGTTTCTTTCTTCACTGATATTTACTGAAGTGATTGTGGAGATTTGAGAACATGGTTGCAGAGCCTTAGGCACGCCATCAAGAAGCCCTTTTGATGGTCTTGCTGATAGAGCATGGCCAGAAGGATCTGTTGTCTTCCAAGAGCAGGTCATTCCCTGGGATGGGAGGTTCATAACTAATGAAAATGCAGAATTGTGAAGCCCAGTCCTAGTGAATACATTTGCAAAAAACACCCCAAACTAAAACTCAGGGAATGTTTCTGAAGAAGGGATGGAAAGATTGTAAGAGCCTGTGGATCAGGGGTTTGCTGTGAGATTGTGTCTCCTAGCAAAGTCAGACCTAGTAACGCCAGTCATGTTGTGAATACCAACGCCTAAGCATGAGCTGAACAAGGACAACAATAGGCACACCAAAGTGAAGAGGAAAAGCCCACAAAGCCTCAATCCCACACAAAGAACTACAGGTAAATGAGCAACATTGAGAGTGGGAGAAATTCTTCTCCAGGAAAGAGTATGTTAATTGGTTATCTCATATCTCACATATGCATGCAACAGCAATTAATGTAAAAAAAAAAAAAGAGGCTATGAATTTGAAAGAGAAGATGGAGCGGTATGTGAGAGGGTTGGGAGAGAGGAAAGGAAAGAGGGGAAATGATATACTATAATCTCAAAAGAAAAAGAAAAAGGAAGGGAGGAAGGAAGGGAGGGAGGAAGAGAGGGAGGAAGGAAGGAAGGAAGGGAGGGAGGGAGGGAGGGAGGAAGGGAGGAAGGGAGGGAGGAAGGAAAGTGGTTGCAGAGCCTTAGGCATGCCATCAAGAGGTTCTTTTGTTGCCTGTGGGCAGCCAGTCATGAACTAACTAGCTGAGACATCCAGAAGGATCTGTTGTCTTCTAAGAGCAGGCCTGTGCCTCAGGCTACTGGGTACAAAGGGACTTCCCCTCCGGTTCTTCCGGGTGATGAAACCTGGAGGAACTCCAAGTAGATGCTTCCTTAAAAAGTCCTGCCTCAAACCAGCTGTTTGGTCATTCTGCCTTAGGCTCAGGTCACGTTAGTGAAGAAGCCTCCGTATGATTCCACGCTCTTTTGGTCACCTACAGCCATTTAAGTTTTATCAAGCCAGGCCACAGAAATCACAGAGTGCAGTAATCATCCCCTACTTCCTGCTTCCAGCCCTGGCTCAGAGAATCCATAAGCACTGCAAGATGATTGTTTATGCCACCAAATGTGGGTGACTTGTTAAATATTGGCTCATGGAATCATCAGCTATTGTCAGACACAGCACAAGGCAGGAGAGTGTGGCACTGAGACCATAGCCACTCAGGTCACTGAGTGGAAAAGACAAATTCATCTGTCATGTGTTACAATCACATTCTCTTCGTAGGAAATAAGGGCTTTAACATGAATTACATGCTTAGTTAACACAGCCTCTTCCTTCTCAGTCCTCTTCTGAGTTAGGAGAGGAGTCACGGCTTTAAAATCATTGGTGAGAATGCCTTCTGGAATTTCTGTACATATTTTTTCTCACCAAAACACAATTATTGAAAAATACACATTTGAATGAGAAAACTAATAGGAGTATAAGGAAACAGCATATATTTTTTTCATATGATTAACAAATTCTGTGCTTCCCTATACCTCTTATAGTAACTGCCTTATTTGTTTGCTTTCTTTCCCTTTGAGATTTGAAATATAGTATCATTTGTTTGCTGATCTGTAGGGGGACTGCAATTGAGTTATATAGATAGGGTCATGGTATTGGTGTTATACAGAACCCAATCTTATTCTTCCATTTTGGGTGTCTTGGCATTGTCCCCAAGTCAGTTCCTTGCAGGATTTCTGGTGGGCACAGCAATGGAACATTTACCCAGACTTCAAAGTTTGGCAGATATGAGGTGGACCTTGAATTGGCTGTAGGGTAAACGTGAACTCCCCTGCATTTCATTTTGACTTAAATACATATATTCATGATTTTTGAAGTAAGTGCATATGTGTGCTTGAACATTCATTTAGAAAGAAAATCACTTCCCCACAATTAGTTTTTAAAGACTAAGGATAAGCCGGGCGGTGGTGGCGCACGCCTTTAATCCCAGCACTTGGGAGGCAGAGCCAGGCGGATCTCTGTGAGTTCGAGGCCAACCTGGGCTACCAAGTGAGTTCCAGGAAAGGCGCAAAACTACACAGAGAAACCCTGTCTCGAAAAACCAAAAAAAAAAAAAAAAAAAAAAAAAAAAGACTAAGGATAAAGTAACCCAAAGAAATCAGTATCGCACATTATATGCATTATATGCATAGAAGAAGTACCTAATTGTAAGTATTGATAAGTTTATAGTATTTCACAAAATGAGCAGAATGACTGGCTTCCTCTGCTGAATGCCTTTGTGAAATAATGCAGTGGGTGAGGAAATGAGGCCAACATTCAACTGTGGTGTCAGATCTCCAAGAACACAATTCATCCTTCTTTGCCTCAGATTCATTTGGGAAGTTAGAAATCATCAAAATCTGTCAGCTTCTGACACCACCGTGCTCTGAATGTAGTGGGAAGTAGATCCTAAGTCAGGCATCTAGGGATGGTTTGATGTTTTAAAACGTGCTTTTTCATTTTGGTGACCATTGCAGTTGTCCAGTGCCTCTACTGTGGTGGATTCTTGGCCACCCCAGCTTTCCATTTTTCCACTGCTGCTTCTGAAACTGACTCTTCTTGAGTCAACATTCTCTCCTCCCAAATGTGTTCTCTTTGTCAGATGATGATGAAGACTTTAATCTTTTCTACAAAATAAAGTTCTTTTTGTCCGAGTAACTTGTAAAACCCAGGTTTGTGGATGGGACCATATTTGGGAAACTTGATTAGGTCCACCCCTCATAGCCAAAGTTTATATAATCTAATGACTTGCTTTGAGAAAAATAATATGTCAGGCAGGTGAGGTGGGTGAGAGCTAGCAGACAACCCTGAGGACCAAAAGTTTTTCCTGGACCAATATGATAGAGGAAAGAACCTATTCCTACAAGTGGTCCTTTGACCTCTACATGAATGTAGTAGCATGCAGCCCTATTAAAAAAATACATAAATGTAAAATAGTAGTAGCAATAATATAAAACTCTAGATAGAGTGCCAGGCGGTGGTGGTGGTGCACGCCTTTAATCCCAGCACTTGGGAGGCAGAGCCAGGCAGATCTCTGTGATTTCGAGGCCAGTCTGGTCTACAGAGGGAGATCCAGGAAAGGCATCAAAACTACACAGAGAAACCCTGTCTCGAAAAAACAAAACAAAACAAAGCAAAACAAACAAACAAACACCTCTAGATAGAGGTCAGTAAGGAGATGAAATTTTCATTAATATGGGACAAGATCCAAAACAAATTGTCAAAGGGTAAGATCTTCTGGATCTTCTGATGTCATTTTAAGTAACTGCATAGAAATGACCTAGTAGAAATGTTTTCTCTTACAGCCTGCTTTCCCTACCTTCCAGAACATTTTCCAACTCTCTGTGAATATCAGCAATCTCAAGTTTCAGAATAAACCCCCTAAGCTCATGTCCAGTGAATGAGTAAATTTGGCTGGCAGGTAAATGTAACAATTGACGCCATAGGCACCTCTGTCATGCAGAGCCCTGCTGCAAGTAGGTTTAAATGCTTAGCCTCCCAACAGTCCTTCATGGTCCAGGCACAGGAGCCAGGGAGGAAAGCAAAGCTGCCCGAGTATAATTCTATATGGATGAGTCATAAAAATAACTATAACAAATGTCTAGAATTATTCAGAACATACTCACAGATAAAGAAAATTCCACAAAGCTTTAAACATGAATCTGTGGCAATGCTCTGTACTTCATCAAGATAGAGAGATATTGGGGTTAGAAAGATGGCTCAGAGGTTATGAGCACTTGCTGCTCTTGCAGAGAACCTGGATTTGATTTCCAGCACCCACATGATAGATCACAGCTGCCTTTAGCCCCAGTTCCAGGAGATCTGATGCCCTCTTCTGGCTTTTGCCAGCACCAGGTCTGCACTGGTTGTTGTAGATACATGCACATAGGCAAAGCACTCATATGCATTAGGAAAATAGAGAAATAGTAATGACACAAATAATGACATTCTAACCAAGTAGCAAATTCTGACTCACAAGTAAGTATCCTGCTGAAACTTCTTTTAAAATGAAGAATTCAAAACTTGAGGGTGTACTCAGCAGGTAGAGAGCACTTTCCAGAATGCCCAAAGCTTGAGTTTCAACCTCAGCATGGAGCAGGAATTCCAGTCAATTCTATTTTGTTCAGTTGAAATTGAGACCTTCTCTTGTTTTCTTGTTAACTGAGATGAAGAGTAGCAAGGGTATTTGATCATCTTTAAGATGTATTAAGTACTTTCATGAGGATTCAGGGCAGATTGCTAAGGTGTTTAATGTATTAGTTAAAACAGGTATGCCAAATTGGTAGAGATCTAGTCACTTAACTTATATGTTAAGACTTCTTAATATATTTTCCAGCACCTTCTGAAAGGCAAATTAAGTGAGGATTAGACATTGCCAGATTTCAGCCCTAGAGTCAATGTTCACAGTGAAGCCCCAAGTCATAATAAAAGCACAGATGGAGCTACAGAGAGGTCTCAAGTGGGGAATGTCAACTCTTTAATGGCACACGCAGGGAAAGGGCTCACAAATAACATTGTCATCACAGATGTTTCTTTAGTAACTTCTGCCCAAGCCGAACTCATCTGCATTGTTATTTATTTTAACCATTCCTTTGCATCTTGTCTTTGTTTAAACTTTTAAAAGCAATTTATCATATTTGATGCATCTGTCAGTGTTCCAGCATGAAACAGAATCCACTAAATGCTTAAAACAAGGACATTTAGAAGACGAGAATGCTTTAAGAGATGTAGGGATGTCACTGGAGGAAGTTGTGAGCTGGAGACTCAGGTCCATACTACATCCTACGGCAGCTTTGAGGCGATCTCTCAGGGACGTCTATTCAGGTGAAGCTAGATTCTTGACCACCACAGAAAAGAATTTCAAGACAAGTCCGCATGAAGCAGAATTGAAGTTTAGTAGGACATAGATAGTGAACATAGATTTAAACCTGGGGTTAACAGAAAGAGGTATTCAGGAAAGAATGGCACAACCAAGTGTGAGTGCGGCTTCTCAAGGGAGGGTGTTTCCTCACTTTGACTTAGTAGCAGATAGACAGATGATTTTGGTAGCTGTGTAGATACATATAGTAGGTCATCAAGACTGCCCTGCCCCCATCCTTTGATGGTATGGCTCTAGAAGTGCTTTGGGTATGATTGTAATTCTGATAAGACGAAACCGTGGAACACAAGGATTGCACAAGGGTGTTAAGTGTACATTTTAGTGTAAACAGGGTTTCTTGTAATTTTTCTAGAAAACTGCAGATTTACAGCAGGGAAAGGAGAAAGGCCATGAGCATTATTTGTTGATATTTGAATATTTATTGCTTATTTGATTATCTTTATAAAAGACTAATGTTTTAGCCTTCATAGCAAATACTAGTAGTTATGGTGGGAACCTAGGCCTTTGGTGGAGAGAGCCTTCAGCCAGACACCATGGTGAGGTGTTTCTTTCCTTCCCCACATCCTCATAACTTTGCTTGCCTCTCTGTACTTCCTCAAGAAGCCCTTAAAATTTAGCATCACATGGTCAATGTTGGGGCACCCAGAGAGTAGCAACTGTTAAAATTCCTTGGTGATTAAAAGGTAGCAGATGCAAGGAGTATTTCCAGACTCTCATGACACCTGTCAACATGAAGGGTGAGCAAAGTAAACAATCTTTGCCAATTACTGTGCATGTAAATCTGAGTGCTTATTCAAGAAAGGGTGTGTTTACAACTTGAGGATAAATACAAACTTTGACAGAGCTGAAATTTAAGCAAAATAGGGACATTCTGAAAAGTATTGTAGAATTATAACTCATAAGACCTGGGTCTTCTCTTAGGACACAGGTAGCAGCCCGTATAACCTAAGATGAATTTTCATTAGATTTATAGAAAGTGTGGCTTGACTCTTCATGCATACCCAGTGTTTGCCAGCTGTGTGGGAGGCTTGTGAGCTGACCTCAGCCAATTCACTCATGGGAATTTTCATTGTTTTTTTAGATCAATAGAGGTACATAAGGTTTGCTATAATACAGCTATTTGTTCTAGGTCTGACATGACCATCTGCCACCATAGAGCAGGGATTGGTGGTAGTCTATAGAATACCTAGAACTTCATTCAAGACAAGGAAATAAAACAATACACGTATTTCCATGGTAATGGCAGTGGAACTCTTAAATTTTCTTTTAGAAGAAAATTAGGGATAATCACCTGACCTTTTCCTGAAATTCCAGTCACCACTCCAGCAGACAGCCTGTTAGTGACTATGGTTGCTCCAATATATAGGAGATGGAAACATACTCCACCTGCCTTTGAGTCATCCATGCTCCTGTAAGTGACCCCTATAAATTCACTGGGTTTCCAGCCTGGACTTGGATAGATCCTTTCTTTGATACACACACACACACACACACACGCACACGCACACGCACACGCACACGCACACGCACACGCACACGCACACGCACACAGAGAGACAGAGAGAGACAGAGAGAGAGAAAGGAGAGAGGAGAGGAGTATATTCATGCCAGATAGGGCACCAACAGTCAAAGAAAGGATGTAGCATGGACTAAGAAAATAATTGAACTGTGCTCTGAAAGATCTAAATAAGAGATTTAAATAAAAAAACATGAAGCCTAGCAATAGTTGCTTGAAGCAGCTATTTCCTTTCACTCCAGGTCTCTCTCTCTCTCTCTCTCTCTCTCTCTCTCTCTCTCTCTCTCTCTCTCTCTCTCTCTCTCTCTCTCTCTCTCCCCTCCTCTCTTCCTTCTTTTTTTTTGTTCTTTTAAACTGAACACAACACAACACAACACACACACACACACACTTCTTTGCAATGCTTTAAAGTTTTCTATGTGAATAATTCTTCCAATTAGTATGCCTGGAAAAATTTCTAGTTTATGATGTGCATATGTAGTATGGTATGGATATATCAAATTTGATTCAGCCAGTCTTTGGGAAACATGCTATATGGGGATTTCTAACCTCTTCCCAATACCATAAGAAACATTTTGTCATATATTTAATATATGTGTGTCTAAGTATACCAGTGCAAGCATTCTTGCAAATCTTCACGTCTAAATGACAGGTCAAAGATCATGCACTTCTCTAATTACCATGTGCAATCGGTGAAGTACCTTATGAAAAGGTTATGTTAATTTATGTTCCAGCCACCCTTCATGAGAGTTCCTGTTTTCTGAAACTCTCTCCAACATTAAAGTATTCACAGCCATTTACCTCTTCACCAGATGATAAATAAAAATGATAGCTCCTTGATAATGTGATTTGCATTTTTAAAGTGAGGATGAAATTTTCTTCCTGAGCTTATTGGCCATCGACTGTGACAAGGTGCTAATCGTTAATTGAAGACAGGTATTCTCATCTATTTCCTGTCTTATACCAGGGATGCCATCAGCACACACTGTGTCTGATGTAGGGGGGTGGTATATGCCTTCCTCATGACACTTTACTGCCATCTACCAGAAGAAACTGTCATTATGAATAAATAAAGCTCTGAAAATGGTGGGATTAATGTTGCTCTGTGAAGCTGTGCAGTGCTCAACCCATACATCTGTAATGCCAGCCCTGCTAATACTCAGGCTTAGCTTCTGAGTCTCAGCCAAGATAGTGGCTGTTGCCTCTCTAGCTTTCATTCATTGTACTCTGGTCCTCTGATGCAGTTTCATAGTTCCATTGTCCTGTTTCCTAGTCCCTCCCACGCCGTGTTGTCTTGGTCCTTCCTTTTTGGTTCATTTCATTTGTCTCTGAACTTGCCTCTTTCAATGTACATTTTCCTATTAAGCCTGAATTGCCAACTCAATTCCACGTGCACTCCTAAGCATCCAGGAGGCTTTCTTTGAGCACTGGGCATTTCATTATTTACTGTTTTGGTAGACTATTGTAATCCCTGTAGACTGTTCTGTGAGTGTGTGCATGTGTGTTTGTGTGTGTGTGTGTGTGTATGTGTGTGTGTGTGTGTGTGTGTGTGTGTGTGTGTGTGTGTGTGTAAAATCTACTGTGCTTATGAGAGTCAGGGCATTTTTCTTAGCCCTTTATATGTGAGAATTTATTTCTAGACTCAATTACTAAATGAGTTAGCTACTAATTAAGACTTCTATAACCATTACCTAATTAGTAATGATTTCAGGAATATTGGGTAAAGGGTAGAGATTAATGAAGAAAAAGCTAACAAATATAAACTTCAGGTTTAGGGAAAATTCGTGGCTGTGTTTTTAATAAGGGAGGACAGTGGGTTTACTTAGGCAGAAAAATAATAGAGTTGTTTAATACCATTGGGCAAAGTCTCCAATTCACCCCACAAGAGGCTTGCAGCAATTTGAGCCTTTTAGCTTCAGAATAAACTGAGGAGGCTCACAGAAGGCCTTTCCTCATGATGGAGGTCCCTATTGACCTCTTTTTAAAAGTGTACAAAGTTCATGGTTCCCCAGATCCACTGAGCAAATGTCACAAGCCTTTACTAGAACGCAGAACAATGGCAAGTCAATCATGGGAGTCTGTGAAAACACTCTAGATGTAAGTGTGTGCACTAGTGCAGCGGGGCCTGGGGGGAGCACGAGGAGCATATTCTGTGCAGTAGAATGGACTGGAATTTCAAAATCACACTTAACGTTTATTTCAAAGATGGAGAAGCTGACATTCCAGAGAGTGTGGGGCAACCAACTCATAGCTGCAAAAGGAAGCCCACCCTTTGCCCAGAAGGACGCCTTTCCCAAACAACCATCAGCATGGATTTCAGAGACAAGGGGCTCTGGCATTAGCATATGAACACATCCGGCAGGCCGCTTTATCCAAAGTTTATCTAAAGTGTCTCTCCTTTTTGACCCTGAGTGACTGTGCTGTAAGTTTCTTTTCTAAACCTGGATTTTTTTTCTAGCTGCTACATTCTCTGACTCAGAGGATGTGAGAATAAGATGCCTCTGCTGGGCAGGCAACAGCCCTGTGCCCACCCAGGAAGATTTACAGTGTAGTGCATTCTTTGAGTAGAGCCTTGACAAGGAAGATGGCCTACAGCCAACATCCCAACACAATCCATTGTCAGATGACCAGAGAAATAAAAATAAACGTTGTACAAGTGGGGACTCAACAGCTATTTCAGGGCAGAAGACGGCTTCTTTTACAGCTGTTTCTACTGTGTGCTTGAGTTAGAGGGATCTGCCCACTCCTGGCCCCAAACACCTGGGCTTCGGTGCTGAAGGCTCCAGCCAATCCAGTGCTCTTGGAGTGGGTCACCAAGCCCCTGGCACCAGCAGCAGTTGGAGCAGAACCCTAGGCCCTCTTGAGAGCTCTCAGCATGCAGTTGTGTCCCCAGCCCATGCTACCCAAGCCATATGCACACAGCTCTGTCCTTGTAATTTTCTCCATACACAGAAGTGTCTCTGAAAACCACAGGGCATTTTCGTTTCTTACCTTGACCAAGCACCCTGCATCCACCCACAATGTTGTGACTGAAATCTTTACTTCTCTTAGACTGAAACTCCTATATAAACAACTTGTGTTTCCCTATTTCTCAGCCTGGATGGTGGGGATTTTGGTCTGGTGGCCTCTCACAATGCTCACACTGTCCCCCATTTTTGCATGCTTATAGGGATAGGGCTATTGTCTTGCAAACATTCTGCATTTGGACCAGCTAGCTGCATCAGTGTAGAGACACTGTCTTGGTAGTCTCACAACCTCAGCAATTTAGATTTCTCAGGTAACTCATTCTCAGAATGCTTCTGCTTTTTCATCTTTCATCTCTTTCTTTTTCTCCATTTCTTCCTCTTGCCTTTTTCTTGTTTTCCACATAAATGCTTTCCTCTGTGTTATGGAGCACTGCAAATCTAACAACAGAAATAAATCTCACAAATGCATATTGTATTTCTCTTTTTTTTTTTTTTTTGCTATCCTCTATATGAATAGATTTTTCTCATGAGGAAGGTCTTATGAACTTTTTTGTCTATGACAGGTGACATGTCTATTTCAAGGTGTTCCTTCAAACAAATTTATTTTTATTTTTTATTTTTTTACAATACCATTCACTTCTACATATCAGCCATGGATTCCCTTGCTTTCCCCCCTCCTGCCCCCTCCCCTTCCCCCCAGCCTACTCCCCATTCCCACCTCCTCTAGGGCAAAGCCTCCCCCAAGGACTGAGATCAACCTGGTAGACTCAGTCCAGGCAGGTCCAGTCCCCTCCTCCCAGACTGAGCCAAGTGTCCCTGCATAAGCCCCAGGTTTCAAACAGCCAGCTCATGCAATGAGCACAGGACCCGGTACCATTGCCTAGATGCCTCCCAAACAGATCAAGCCAATCAACTGTCTCACCTATTCAGAGGGCCTGATCCAGTTGGGGGCCCCTCAGCCTTTGGTTCATAGTTCATGTGTTTCCATTCATTTGGCTATTTGCCCTTTGCTTTATCCAACCTTGGTTTCAACAATTCTCACTCATATAGACCCTCCTCTTTCTTGCTAATTAGACTCCCGGAGCTCCACCCGGGGCCTAGCTGTGGATCTATGCATCCAGATCCCTCAGTCATTGGATGGGGTTTCTGGCACGACTATTAGGGTATTTGGCCATCCCATCACCAGAGTAGGTCAGTTCCGGCTGTCTCTCGACCATTGCCAGCAGTCTATTGTGGGGGTATCTTTGTGGATTTCTGTGGGCCTCTCTAGCACTTTGTTTCTTCCTTTTCTCATGTGGTCTTCATTTACCATGGTCTCCTATTCCTTGTTCTCCCTCTCTGTTCTTGATCCAGCTGGGATCTCCCCCTCCCACAGGCTCTCTTTCCCTCGACCCTCGCCCTTTATTACTCCCACTCATGTCCAGGTTGTTCATGTAGATCTCATCCATTTCTCCGTCATTGGGTGATCCCCGTGTCTTTCTTGGTGTCCTGTTTTCCAGGTAGCCTCCCTGGTGATGTGAGTAGCAGTCCAGTCATCCTTGTTCCACATCTAGTATCCTCCTATGAGTGAGTACATACCATGTTTGTCTTTCTGAGTCTGGGTTACCTCACTCAGGAGG
Source organism: Peromyscus maniculatus bairdii (assembly GCF_049852395.1). Taxonomy (NCBI): domain Eukaryota; kingdom Metazoa; phylum Chordata; class Mammalia; order Rodentia; family Cricetidae; genus Peromyscus; species Peromyscus maniculatus. The sequence goes on along the minus strand of NC_134852.1, from coordinate 166,077,138 downwards.
ATTTTTTCTAAATCCATCCATTTGCCTGCAAACCTCGTGATGTCATTGTTTTTCTCTGCTGAGTAGTATTCCATTGTGTATATGTGCCCCAATTTATTTATCCATTCTTCAGTTGAAGGGCATCTAGGTTGTTTTCAGGTTTTGGCTATTACAAACAATGCTGATATGAACATAGCTGAGCAAGTGCTATTGTGGTATGATTGAGCATTTCTTGGGTATATGCCCAAGAGTGGTATAGCTGGATCTTGGGGGAGACTGATTCCCAATTTTCTAAGAAAGTGCCATATTGATTTCCAAAGTGGTTGTACTAGCTTGCATTCCCACCAGCAGTGGAGGAGAGTCCCCCTAGTTCCACATCCTCTCCAGCATAAAGTGTCCTAAGTGTTTTTGATCTTAGTCATTCTGACAGGTGTGAGGTGGTATCTCAAAGTTGTTTTGATTTGCATTTCCATCATGATTAGGGATGTTGAGCAATTCCTTAAATGTCTTTCAGCCATTTGAGTTTCCTCTGTTGAGAATTCTCTGTTTAGTTCTATAGCTCATTTCTTAATTGTACTGTTGGTCGTTTTGATGTCTAAATTCTTGAGTTCCTTATATATTCTGGATATCAGTCCTCTGTCAGATGTGGGGTTGGTGAACACCTTTTCCCATTCTGTAGGCTGTCACTTTGTCTTGTTGACTGTATCCTTTGCTCTACAAAAGCTTCTCAGTTTCAAGAGGTCCCATTGATTGATTGTTTCTCTCAGTGTCTGTGCTACTGGTGTTATATTTAGGAAGTGTTTCCTATGCCAATGCGTTCAAGACTACTTCCTACTTTCTTTTCTAGCAGGTTCAGAGTAGCTGGATTTATGTTGAGGTCCTTGATCCACTTTGACTTAAGTTTTGTGCACGGTGACAGATATGGATCTATTTGCAGCCTTCTACACATTGATATCCAGTTATGCCAGCACCATTTGTTGAAGATGCTTTTTTTTTTCCATTGTACTTTTGACTTCTCTGTCAAAAATTATATGTTCATAGCTGTGCGGATTAATGTCAGGGTCTTCAATTCGATTCCATTGGTCCACAAGTTGATTTTTATGCCAATACCAAGCTGTTTTTATCACTGTAGCTCTATAGTAGAGCTTGAAGTCAGGGATCGTGATGCCTCCAGAGGTTGTTTTATTGTACAGGATTCTTTTGGCTATCCTGGGTTTTGTGTTTTTCCATATGAAGTTGAGTATTGTTCTTTCCAGGTCTGTGAAGAATTGTGTTGGTATTTTGATGGGGATTGCATTGAATCTGTAGATTGCTTTTGGTAAAATTGCCATTTTTACTATGTTGGTCCTGCCTATCCATGAGCATGGGAGATCTTTCCATTTTCTGACATCTTCTTCAATTTCTTTTTTCAGGGACTTAAAGTTCTTGTCATATAGGTCCTTCACTTGTTTGGTTAGTGTTACCCCAAGGTATTTTATGTCATATTTTGCTATTGCAAAGGGTTATGTATCTCTGATTGCCTTCTCAGCTTCTTTGTCCATTGTATATAGGAGGGCTATTGATTTTTTTTGAGTTGATCTTGTATCTTGCTATGTTGCTGAAGGTGTTTATAAGCTTTATCAGTTCCTTGGTGGAATCTTTGGAGTCACTCAAGTATACTATCATGTCATCTGCAAATAGGGAAAGCTTGACTTCTTACTTTCCAATTTGTATCCCCTTAATCTCCTTATGTTGTCTTATTGCTCTGGCTAGAACTTCAAGTACTATATTGAATAAGTATGGGGAGAGTGGACAGCCTTGCCTCATTCCTGATTTTAGTGGAATTGCTTTGAGTTTCTCTCCATTTAATTTGATGTTGGCTGTTGGCTTGCTACAAATTGCCTTTATTATGTTTAGGTATGTTCCCTGTATTCCTGATCGCTCCAAGACTTTTATCATGAAGGGGTGTTGGATTTTGTCAAATGCCTTTTCTGCATCTAGTGAGATGATCATGTGTTTTATTTTCTTTGAGTTTGTTTATATGGTGTATTACATTGACCACCCTTGCATTCCTGGGATGAAGCCTACTTGATCATGGTGGATAATTGTTTGATGTGTTCTTGGAGTCTGTTTGCCAGTATTTTATTGAGTATTTTTGCATCAATGTTCATGAGGGAGATCGGTCTGTAGTTCTCTTTCTTTGTTGTATCCTTGTTTGGTTTAGGAATCAGGGTAATTGTAGCCCAATAGAAGGAGTTTGGTAATGTTCCTTCTGTTTCTATTGTGTGGAACAATTTAGAGAGTATTGGTATTAACTCTTCTTTGAAGATCTGGTAGAATTCTTCGCTGAAACCATCAGGTCCCAAGCTTTTTTTGGTTGGGAGACTTTTAATGACTCTTTCTATTTCCTTAGGGGTTATTGGACTATTTAAATAGTTTATCTGGTCTTGATTTAACTTAGGTATGTGGTACCTATCCAGAAAAATGTCCATTTCTTTTAGGTTTTCCAGTTTTGTGGAGTAGAGGTTTTTGAAATATGACCTGATGATTCTCTGGATTTCTGATTTTGTTGATTTGGATTTTCTCTCTCTCTGTCTTTTGGTTAGTTTGGATAAGGGCTTGTCTATCTTGTTGATTTTCTCTAAGAACCAACTCTTTGTTTCATTAATTTTTTGTGTTGTTATCTTTGTTTCTATCCTGATAGAACACAGGAGGTTATTCCAATTGTTTTGTATCTGTTGAGATTTGCTTTGTGGCCAAGTATGTGATCAATTTTAGAGAAAGTTCCATGGGGTGCTGAGAAGAAGGTATATTCTTTTTTGTTAGGGTGCAATGTTCTGTAGATATCTATTAGGTCCATTTGAGTTATGACATCAGTTAAGTCCTTTATTTCTCTGTTAAGTTTCAATTTGGGACATCTGTCCAGTGGTGAAAGTGGGGTGTTGAGATCTCCCACTATTAATGTGTGGGGTTTCATATGTGGTTTAAGCTTTAGTAATGTTTCTTTTACATATGTGGGTGCCCTTGTGTTTGGGGCATGAATGTTGAGAATTGAAACTTCATCTTGGTGGATCTTTCCTGTGATGAGTATGTAATGCCCTTCTTGATCTCTTTTGATTGATTTTAGTTTGAAGTCTATTTTGTTGGATGTCAGGATGGCTACACCCGCTTGTTTCTTAAGACCGTTTGATTGGAAAGTCTTTTCCCAGCCTTTTATTCTTAGGTAGTGTCTGTCTTTGAATTTGAGATGTGTTTCTTGTATGCAGCAGAAAGATGAGTCCTGCTTTCGTATCCATTCTGTAAGCCTATTTCTTTTTATAGGTGAATTAAGTCCATTGATATTAGGGATATTAATGACCAGTGATTGTTCATCCCTGTTAATTTTTGGTGGTAGTGTATGTGTACTTCTCTTCTTTGGGGTTTACTGCTGTGGCTTTACCTATTGCCTGTGTTTTCGAGGATGTATCTGACTTCCTTCGGTTGGAATTTTCCTTCTAGTGCTTTCTGTAGGGCTGGGTTTGTGGATAAGTATTGTTTAAATCTGACTTTGTCTTGGAATGTCTTGTTCATTCTGTCTATGATGATTGAAAGTTTTGCTGGGTATGTTAGTCTGGGCTGGCATCCATGGTCTCTTAGTGTCTGCATTACATCTGTCCAGGTCCTTCTGGCTTTCAAAGTCTCCATTGAGAAATCGGGTGTGATTTTGATGGGTTTGCCTTTATAGGTCACTTGGCCTTTTTCCTTTGCTGCTCTTAATATTCTTTCTTTATTCTGTACGTTTAGTTGTTTAATTATTATGTGGCAAGGGGACTTTTTTTGGGTGTCTAATCTGTTTGGTGTTCTATAGACTTCTTGTATCTTCATAGGCATTGAGCTGCTACAGGGATCTGTTGGGTACACACACACACACACACACACACACACACACACACACACACACAATCAGCTTAAGATCAAACAGTGGTAAATGGTGATTTTTATTTTTTCCCTCCCCCTGGGGACACAACTTGATTTGCTAATGGTAGCAAGTCAGTCTGATGAGGAGGTACCAACTGAACTGTACGTTGATGTTGACTTTCTGAGTCTGTTGTGGAAAAAAAGCAGAAAGCAGTTTCCAGTGTGTGGTATTGTATTCCCCCAAATATTGTGCATGCTAATAAACTAATCTGGGTCAGAGACAGAACAGCCACAATATTAAACATAAAAGATAGGCAGTGGTACCACGCGCCTTTAATCCTAGCATTCCAGAGGCAGAAATCCATGTGTTCAAGGATACATACAGGCATGGTGACTCATCATGCCTTTAATCCCAGAAAGCAAGCCTTTAATCCCAGGAAGTAGTGGTAGAAAGCAGAAAGGTATATAAGGCGCGAGGACCAGAAACTAGAAGCATTTGGCCAGTTAAGCATTTGGCTGGTTAAACTTGCAGGCTTCTAGCAGTACAGTTCAGCTGAGAGCCATTCGGATTTGAGGACACAGAGGCTTCCAGTCTGAGGAAACAAGATCAGCTGAGAAGTTGACCAGGTGAGGTTAGCTGTGGCTTGTTCTGTCTCTCTGTTCTTCCAGTGTTCACCCCAATAACTGGCCTCAGGTTTGATTTTATTAATAAGAACTGTTAAGATTCCTGCTACATCAGTGGCTCCTCATGTTACCCACAGTTATCACAGTTTCCCTTTTTGCTTCTAAGGCTTTCCTGATATTTAGAGGACTCCACATGGCAGTGGAATGTGTTGTTCCCAAGTAAGGAAACAGGTATTTACTTAATCATGATGCGGTCTTTCTTATTGCAGCCATGAAATCTTGACTTTGCTGTTGTATTGAGTGGCATTCAGGTTATTTTTTTGTCTGTGAATGGTATAAATTCACAGAAAATGGCTAAGTCAGAATATAAATTTATTAATGTACAATGAGAAATTCAATGGTTAAGAAGCTTGTTAGTTTCCATCAATAGATAACACTTTGCTTTATAGCAGGCAAGGAGCTACGGAAATCAGAGCACTGTAAAATTATGTCAGAAAGTTTCATAGGGAGTATAGACTCAGATGGAGATGAGTTAGTCCATTTCAGAGTGGGATGAAATGCTCACTTTCATCCAAAGATAACTTTCCTCAAGTACTTGTAACCATTACCAGGCTTCCTCTAGCATTGTAAGTATCTGTGGACACACTGCTGTAATCTTTTGTGTTTTCCTACATAGCAAATTGACTGTAAGTTTTCAGAATATATTAGGAAATTCAGACAAGCAGGACTTACTGTGGTCAGCAAGCCACTTTGCTGAGTGATTTTGAGTAGCTCTGCTGATTAATTCAGAATGTCACAGGAGTTTGTACAGAACTTCGTGGTAAAGGGAATTGAACTTGCTTCTGTGAAAATGAAAAGACTAAAGTAATGTGTGGAAAATCCAGCTGTATTTGAATTCATTTTCATAACTCAGAGAATTTTCTGAAGGGGAAAGCAATTCAGCTATGGACTTCTGTCCTAGTGCCCACCAACCTTTTTATGAAATTGAGAAAATTTCCCTGGTCCACACAAAAGTCGAAGGTTTCCTCAAGAACTGTACATTTTCCAAGAGGCTTATTTTCATCTACTCAATTCTCTTCCACCGTCTGACTATTTTTAATGAAGAACTTTTTTTTTTTTCTGAGATGTTCTCTCTGACCCACACTAACCTGTATGAGGAGTAACGTTTCTTTAATTGATTTCCACCAGTGCTGCCTGCACAAAGGACTTCTTGGCAGTGGTTCCTTATTGAAATTCTGGGTGATCCAAAGGTAGGATTTCAGTTAGAGGAGTGGACAGGAGACACAGAGCTTCACAATGTAGCGCTATGTAGCAACGCATTCAGAGTAGAGCATTAGACACTCCTATTGAAAGTGTCCAGGAAGGTAAACAGTGAATTCATTCTTCACGTAGCTCTGTCCCTGCTTGGGCTCAGACTTCCTGCTCACTATGCTACTCCTTGACATATTCCTCATAGCTCACCTCTGAGTGACTAAGGATACTGTGACTTTCAGGAAAGTTTGAGTCTTTTCTGATCCATGTCTCTGTGTCCAGATCAAAATCAAAGTGGGTTGATATGGCATTTTTCCAAACAAAGAAAGCTCTTCAGAGCCAACTACAGTCTTTTGAAGTAATGAATGGAACTCATGAAAGAAACCTCACATTATTCCATACAGTCCCTATCCAGTTGCTGTGGCTTCTACCTGGAGGAAATGTTAACGTGGGCAATTGTATGACTTAAATTTCAGAGATAGTTGCTTTTCCCACAAGAGTTAGCACTAGATGCCTGTCTTAGGTGCCTGCCTTAGATGCTTGCCTTAGGTGTCTTATGGATACCAACTTTAGGTACCCAACTTAGATGCCTACCTTAAATGCTTGCCTTAGGTACCTGTCTTAGGTATCTTCCTTGAATGCCTACTTCAGGTACCTGTCTTAGGTGCCTGCCATAAGGTGCCTTAGGTACCTACCATAAGATAACTCCCTAAGTCTCTAAAGTCTATGCTACCTGCAGTTAGTTTATATGACTAAACCAGGATAATGTTATACTGGTTTGCAGAAATATAATCAGAATATTTTCAATATCCAGTATCATTATATAAGTAATTTATTTCTCAGGAAAATTTAATGTTTTCTTTGTGTTGAAACTTCACAGTTCTAATTAAGGTTTTCCTAATTTTGCTAATGTATTGTTTTTCTTGATATTTTATCTGAAAAACAACTGTGTATTTTGTATCTGATCACTTCATTGACCTTATCAATCCTAAGAAGTGTATAATATATTTCACCTGTTTTCTGCATAGATAACTTATTTTTTTAACCATAACAGAATGACTGCTTTCTAATCATCTGCCTCTTTTTGCCTGCTTCCTGAATTATAGAACAACTACTGGAAAAATATGCTTCTAGTTTTCTGCTTTTGAAAAACCATTGAAGAGCAATTGGATAGTGAATGTTACTGAAACAGGTGAACAATTAAATTGTTAACTATTTTTCTTTTCCTCATTACTACATTATGAATATCTGAGAATTTGCAATCCTATGCCTCAATTCTTGGAATAATCCCCAGAATCCCCAATTAGTCATGATGGCTAAATCCTTTGTAGTAACAATTTCAGTTTGTAACTTAATTAGTAAGTGAGTTTATTTTTGTGCTCTGTTTCTAGTTTTAGCCTTAGGGATTTTGAGCTCATGAAAAAAGCCCAACCTAACAAACAAAAGCTCCAACCCAATCCTGAGTAGTTTCTGTAGCATTGGAAGGAAAGGAAGATCTTTTCGTTTTTGTGTTTTCCCCTGGAGCTGTGATTGAACTCATGGTTTTGAGCACATTTGGCAACACTGTATTACTGATGTACATCACTAGCCCCTGGCTTAACTGCATTTGAAAATAAATTTTAGATAAACCTTTTAATAATTTCCTTTGGTAATAAGTGTTCACTTATTATACTTTAAATTATATCATTCTAGGTAAATCAATATACTATTTCCACATTAATCAAAGTATTCAACCAAGACTGTCTTACTCTCAGACTCAGAAAATGTGTTCTGTTTTCTGAACTTGTATTTTAGTATCCATCATACAAACACATGCTGCACTCATTACGTGCCATATTTCATTTACATTTTGTTTATTTGTATTTCTACATCTTTTGTCTCATTGTTTTTTTAAATACTTGAATTTGTTTAGTTATCTTAGAAACATTTCACCACTTTATCATTCATTCTTTCCTTTTAAAATTTACATTTATTTGTTTACTTTGTGCCTTTCTTTCTCTCTCTCTCTCTGTGTGTGTGTGCATGCACATGTATGCCATCATGTACAGGTGGTGGTCACAGCACATTTGCAAGAGTCAATCCTCTTCTTCCACCATGTGGTTTCCAGGGATCAAACTCAAGTCATTGTCAGGCTTGGTGGCAAGTGTCTACCACTGAGTCATCTTGCCCACTCCAGGCATTTTTTTTTCTTTTAAAAAGATTATTTGTTTCACCTTCATTCTTAAGACTTAAAAAATAATATATTCTTAAAGTTAGTACTATTTCTGATACTTTATCATCTATGATTAAATTGTAAAATATAAATGTATTTCAAACTATAACTTTAATAGAATTTTAATAGAATTAGATATGCAAATTCATATAGAGCTCTCCCATTTTAGTTTTCTAATAACCTGTGTTTGTTCTAACAATTCTTTTTGGGAGCCATAAGCTTTTCTGAATTTTATCATTTAATGCTTTTATGTCTCATGTACAGTGGAAAGAAATGTATTTTCTAAAAATGTAAGGTTTTGAATATGTGTTCTAAGTACAGATATCACTAGATTTCCTAAAAGTGAAAGAGTTACATGATCTTAAGAGACATAAGAGTGTCCAGTTGCTGTTAAAGACTGTATTACTCACATCACGCCTTCATTTAAAAAAATCTGCTTAAAAAGGGTCATTTAAATTTTCTCGCCACGGTTGATAACCTAGCATATCTGTTCATTTAATGGCTGTTTGATGCTTTGGTAGATGTTCTTCAGCGCTAACTGTGCTTCCCCCCACCCCAGATGCTTACAATACTTTGTTTTTATCTTTTAAAATCAAACTAAGAATATTCCAAAATCATAGTGTGTCTTGAATATCTCTTACCCATGAAGCATTTGCAATCTTACATCGTTTTCTTCTAGCCGTTATACACTACAGTGAAAACTTAGTGTGTTAAGAGTAGTGTCAAAATCAGCTTCCTTCATGCATTGGAATAAATCATTTAAGAATTCACGTCAATTCTCTAAGACTGATGTTCTCACCTCTTTGCATGGAAAATAATACTCCTCTGATAAAAAATAAATTAAACATATAAAAAGTTTACTCAGATGTTTACAGATAATGTTTTTATTGATATGATCAAGTCCTTTGATTTGGCTGCTCAGTTGTTCTTAAAATAATTATTTGGAGTCATTTTAGATATATTCACCTGTTGATGTCTTAAGACAGCTTTCTTAGAATTTTAGAACGTAGACTTTAAATTTCACAAGTTACTATGATACTGTTCTGTTCACTCTCTGGGATTCAATGAGTTGAGTTTTTAAACCTCTTTGGTCTCCAATGATTTGTGACAATGTTTTGTGATCTTGACACACTTAAGTTAGCAGTGTGATGTATTCTTGTGTGTGACTTAGGCTTCTATTCCGGATGTTCCGTCTCCCTACGGGGGACAAAGGTAACAAGGAGGTTTGATTTCTACTGTCTTATTTTATTTGCCAAGTTTTTGCAAAGATTTGTCCCCTTTTTACATTTGAAGGGAGTTTCTTATATTTGATATCACAATTTGTTTTCTGATTATTTTTGATGCTATTCTCTTCTTTACTAACAATATTAAATTAAATAATTTTTCCTTGTGTGAGTTTGCTTTTCAGGCAATACTATTTTCTTCCCTATAATTTGTATATTGCATCTCAGCACTTCTCAAAAGCGCGTTTCACAGAACATAATGTTATAAGGAAAAAACAGTGAACAAAGTACACAGAAAGAAAAAACAGAGAGATGCCTGCCTTGTGGCAAATAGATAGAGAGAGCAAATGTGAGCATCTGCAAGTCAATGCTGTCTTCATTACAGATGGGGGTGGCAACCATGTCCTTGCTTTTTTTTTTTTTTTTTTTTTTGTTTCTATAGGAAATTCTTTTCGAGAGTTTGCTTAGTAGGAACTTATCTTTATTTTTCATCACTTTTACATCTCCCCCGCCCCCCAAGATAGGGTTTCTCTGTGTAGTTTTGGTGCCTGTCCTGGATCTACTCTGTAAACCAGGCTGGCCTCGAACTCACAGAGATCTGCCTGGCTCTGCCTCCCGAGTGCTGGAATTAAAGGCGTGTGTCACCACCGCCAGGCTATCTCTCCTTTTTTGCCTCTTTATATGCCATAAGCATGGTGGGCTTTATCCAACAGCTGGATAACTCTCAGATTTTGTGAGGTACCTACCTGTCTAGCATGCCCATTTCTATGGTTTTGCTCAAGATCGCTTCTTACCTCCACAAGGGGAAAGACCCGCAGTGTTCCATCTACTTTTCAAAGCTGTGCAGGCTTCCAACCATTGTTGCTTTGTTGAACTGAGTGAAATGGTCTCCCTATGTCTGCTCAACTTCTTGAGGATTTTCATAATGTGGTGTATTTAAAATAGACCAAGTTTCTGTCTAAGTTCACTCAGATAACATAGACTGCATTACCAGAGAGCACTGTGGCATTATTGTTTCCATGTTTTCTGAGGCCAGGGGTTGCTGGGTGGGAATGATGTAAAGCAAAGTTCTAAAAGTACAAAGATGACCATCTCAATTCTTTCAAGTCTAGTAAGACTGCCAATCAGTTGTGGTGAAGGGAAGATGCTCCTTGTATATTTTAGAGATGGGAAGAATTGTTTCTCCATGATGGAGATGATGATGTAAAAGATGACTTACTTGATGTCATCATTTTATGTATTAACTCAATGGCTCAGGAAATACTCATACTAGATCATGGTTATGTGCATCATTGTATGGCCTCAGGGACTTAGACTTGACTGTGGTGATGAAGAAATGAAGAAATGATAAACACAGACAGATGCACAGAAACATCTGGGGTCAAGCAGACTGGGCTCTCTGATGGAGAAGTCTCAGCACCCTAGGTATTCAGTATGTTTATATAGAGTTGAACAGAAGAAAGAATCAAAGTTATCGTATATAGTGAATAAGGGGGTGAGGTTATTATGTACAGCTAACTAAGGAGATGGGCTTTATAGTGTGTAGTTGGATCAAAGAGACAGGTTTAGCTAATCTGGGTAGGAGCAGTCCCTCTAGGGGAGCAGTCTTTAGGCCATAACATCTCAGGGAAGAAAGCTATAGTGTGCATTTACTGAGCACACGATCAACATTCATACTAGGACCTCCGGGAAAGGCTTTGCCTTTTCTCTGAGACTCACCTTAGTGAGAAGACTTTGCGATCTTCCTATCGGTCTGAGGCTAGGGTCATTGATATGAGTATGCCCATGTTAAGAGCACATTCACTCAGGACTTCACTCACTCCTTACGTCTTCCATTTCTTATTTCTTAGATGTTCAGTATGGAATTTCAAGCTTAGTGCGGCGGTAGTTCACTGCAGTGTGTTACACCAGACTGTGACGGATGATAAGAAGGAAGATCATTAATACTCTGTCTAGAATAATAGTAATGTGTTCTTTTCTAATGCCTATGACCTGTCTAGACACTGGCTGTTGGCCTAATAATGGTGCCAGGCATGGGTTTCATTTTGTGGAGTAAGACTTAAATCCAAAATAATAATAATGATGATGTTGTTGATGATGATGATGGTTAGTCTCATGATGTTTTTGCCACTATTGTGCCAGTGGCATGTCTGTACAAGACAGCCATTATTTACCTCAAAGCTTTTGTAGCTGGTAAGATTGATGATTATTTTTCTCCTTCAGTAGCTTACATAACACTTACCAATGATGAAATCTAGTCTGTAGAGATGAAGCTTCCAGGTCAGTACCAGCTTGAATTCTTGATATTTTATGGTTCCAATATGTTGTGTCTTCATCAGCAGGGTCTTACCATCAAGTTCTGGAGGATAGTCACAAACACTGAAAAGATGTTTGGAGACTCTACAGGACCTTACTGGCCAACGAAGCCAGGAGAGGTAACCCATTCCTGGTACTTCTTTTTTTTGTTGTTGTTGTTAGCTCATGGTATCTGCTAGGGGCATTGTCTCCCTATTGTAGGTAATGCCATTTTATACCCCCTGCCTTTCTCTCTCACTGTGTATGTATGTTAGGAAGCAATACATTTGCATATAGCTTTTTTAAAACAGGCTTTTAGTGCTAGTTACCTCTCCACATATTTCTTTTTTTTCTTTTTCTTTTTCTTTTTCTTCTTTATTTTTTTTTAAATGAGACAGTGTTTCTCTGTGTAGTTTTATACCTTTCCTGGAACTCACTTTGTAGACCAGGCTGGCCTCGAACTCATAGAGATCTGCCTGCCTCTACCTCCCAAGTGCTGGGATTAAAGGCTTGCGCCACCACCACCCGGCAGCCTCTCCACATATTTCTAATTCCCTCCTCTACCCTGCTTCTATCTCCTACTCCATTTAACCACTCTTGTTCCATGATTGCCCTTCAACTCTTTATACCACAGTATTCCATCTCCCCCAACTTGAAAACTCCTCCACTATGACTCCTTATTAATTTCCTGACTTCCATGAGTACAATGAAACACACATGAAATGAAACGATGATGTTGGTTATTCCCATGATGTTATTCCAAATGAAACACACATATCTAAAGATTTAAAGCTAACATTCACAAAGATGAGAAGAATTTGCATTTGTCTTTCTGGGTCTGGATTATGGGTTACTTCTCTCAAAATGATTGATTGTTTTCAGTTCCATCAATTTACCTGTGAATCTTATAATTTAAGTTTTTAACAGCTGAATAATATTCCTTTATGTAAATATACCAGAACCTACATCCAGTAACTGATGGAAGCAGATGCAGTGATCTACAACCAAGCACTGGGCTGAGCTCCTAGACTTCAATTGAAGAGAGGGAGGAGGGATCACAGGAGCAAATAGGGTCAAGATCATGATGGAGAAAATCACAGAGACAGCTGACCCAAGCTGGTGGGAGCTCATGGACTCTGGCCTATCAGCTGGGGAACATGCATGGGACCAAACTAGGCCCTCTTAATGTGGGTGACAGTTATATGGCTGGATCTGTTTGGGGAGCCCCTGGTAGTGGGACCAGAACTTATCCCAGGTGCATGAAATAGCTTTTGGAACACATTCCCTAGGGTGGAATATGTTGCTCAGCCATGACACAGTGGGGAGGGGGCTTGGTCCTGCCTCAACTTAGTGTGCCAGACTTTGTTGACTCCCCAAGGGAGGCCTTACCTTCTCTGAGGAGTGGATGGGAATGGGATTGGGGGAGGGGATGGAGAAGGGGAGGAAGGGGTATAGCATGAATCTTAAAAGTTCTTATTAATAAAAACAAACCTGGAGCCAGGTATTGGGGTGAATGCTGGAAGATCAGAGAAGCAGAACAAGCCACAGCCACCTCACCTTGGCAATTCTTCAGCTGATTCTGTTTCTTCAGACGGGATGTCTCTCAGCTGAACTGTGCTGCTCAAAAGCCTAGAAGCTTAACAGACTCTTGTTTCTCATCCTCACTCCTTAAATACCTTTCTGCTTCTTGCCAACACTTCCTGGGATTAAAGGCTCTTGTTACCACACCTGGCTGTTTCCAGTGTGGCTTTGAACTCACAGAAATCCAGAGGCATCTCTGCCTCTGGAATGCTAGGTCTAAAGGCGTGTGTGCCACCATTTTCTGGCCTCTATATCTAGTGGCTGTTCTGTTCTTTGACCCCAGATAAGTTTAATAGGGTGCACAATATATTGGGGAACACAATATCACAAAGGGGGAACTGAGATTGGTATGTAAAATGAAAAACAAGAACTTTTAAAAAATAGATAAATTGAAAAAAATAAAGAAAAAATGCCTTACAGTCAGATCTTATGGAGGCATTTTCTCAATTGGTGTTTCCTTCATTCAGATAATTCTAGTTTGTATGTCAAATTGACATAAGACCAGCCAACCCACTCATGAAACCAAAGCCTTCTTACAGCAAAGGACACCATCATTCAAGCAAAGGAGTGACCTACAGAATGGGAGAAAGTCTTCAAGGCTATACAGCTGACTGAAGATTAATGTTTATAATAGGCAAAGAATTAAAAAAACTAACTAAAGAAAACAAACATTCAAATTTCAAAAATTTTGCATGAAACTAAACAGAGCTTTCAAATGATAAAAACAAATGGCTGAAAAACATATTTTGAAAATATTCGCCATCCTTAGCTATCAGAGAAATGCAAATTAGAACTACTGAGATATTTCACCTTACCTCAATCATAATGGCTGAGATTAAAAGAGAAATAAATAATAAATACAGGGTAAAAATGATGGAGGAGAGGGGAGCACATGTGTACTGCTAATGAGAGAGCAAACTAAAGCAGCCAGTATGGAAGTCAGTATAGATGTTCCTCACAAATCTAGAAATAGATGTACTATATGATTCAGCTGTACCACTCTTGGGCATATGTTCAAAGAACACTGTATCTTAACATAAAGCATTGCTGTTCTAGTCATGATACCTTGGAAAAGAAAAAAAAGTCTATATATCCATCAACTGAACTTGCTTTTTGGTCATGCTGTTTCATCACAGTAATAGAAACACTAACTAAGACAATGAACTATCATTTATTAATTATTATTTGAATGCTTGCACTATTGGGGGTCCTGCAGAAAGTCCTTTCTTGCACCAATCAGTTAAAGCCTGTTCCCCAATTTTTTGCCTGCATGAGATCTAGGGCATCAGGTCTTAAGTTGAGTTCCTTGATCCATTTGGAGCTGAGTTTTCTGAAGAGTGAGAGATGAGGATATAGTTTCATTTTGTACATGTGACCATCCTATTTGACCAATACCATTTGCTGAAGATGCTGCCTTATTATCCAAAGTGTATTGTTGGCCTCTTTGTCGACTATGAGGGGCTATAGGAGTGCGGGCTTATACATGGGTTCTCAGTTCTCTTCCATTGATCAATGTGTACATTTTATGACATTTTTATGCTGTTTTGTTTTTATTACAATAGCTCTGTATTATAACTTGAAATGTGAGATGATAGCATATCTAACAATCATTTTGTCATTCAGGATTGTTTTGGCTATCCTAACTTATTTATATTTCCTTAGAATTTAAGATTGGCTTATCAATGTTTTGACGAATTGCACTGAAATTTTGAGGATTGCACTGAATTTATAGAATGGTCATTTTCACTATATTATCCTATAAATTCATTAGCATTGGTAGTATTTCCATCTTCTGGTGTTTTCTTCAATTTCTTTTCTTTTCTTTTTTTTTTGGAATATTTCTTTTTTTTTTATTATTATTATTTTACAACACCATTCAGTTCAACATAATAGCCACAGATTCCCCTGTTCTCCCCCTCTCGCCCACCCCTCCCCCCAGCCCACCCCCCATCCCCACCTCCTCCAGATCAAGGTCTCCCCCGAGGACCGGGGTTGACCTGGTAGACTCAGTCCAGGCAGGTCCATTCCCCCCTCCCAGACCGAGCCAAGTGTCCCTGCATAAGTCCCAGGATTCAAACAGCCAACTCATGCAACGAGCCCAGGACCTGGCACCAATGCACAGCTGCCTCCCAAACAGATCAAGCCAAATGACTGTCTCACCCGTTCAGGGGGCCTGATCCAGTTGGGGGCCCCTCAGCCTTTGGTTCATAGATCCTGTGCTTCCATTCATTTGGTTATTTGTCCCGTTGCTTTATCCAACCTTGGCTTCAACAATTCTCGCTCATATAAACCCTCTTCTTACTCACTAATTAGACTCCCAGTGCTCCACCAGGGGCCCAGCCGTGGATGTCTGCCTTCAGATTCCTCAGTCCTTGGATGGGGTTTATGGCACCACTATGGACGAGATCTACATGAATAGCCTGGTCATGAGTGGGAACAATGAAGGGCGACAGTCGAGGGAAAGAGAGTGGGAGATCCTAGCTGGATCAAGAAAAGAGAGGGAGAACAAGGAATAGGAGACCATGGTAAATGAAGACCACATGAGAAGGTGAGAAGGGGAGGAAGCAGAGAGCTAGGGAGGCCCACGGAGATCCACAAAGATACCCCCTCAAAAGACTGCTGGCAATTTCTTTTCTTCAGTGTCTTAATATTTTCATTGTACAAGTCTTTCACCTCCTTGATTATATTTATTCCAGGTTATCTTTAGGAGGCTATTAGGAATGTTATTATTTCCTTGATTTCTTTCTCTGTATATTTGTCATTTGTATATTAGAGGAATACTGATTTTTGCATGTCAAGTTTGTACCCTGATACTTTTTTGAATAGGTTTATAATCTTTAGTTTTTCCCCCTGTGTGATCTGTCTATTGATCAGAGTGACATATTGAAATAACCCACTACCACTATGCTTTTGTCAACCTGTAATTTTAAAGCTAGCACTGTTTCTTTTACAAAATTGAATGCCCCTGTGTTTAGGGCACATATGTTTAGGTTGTTATATCTTGTTGGTGAGTTTCTCCTTTAATGAAGAAGAAGTATTTCTCCTTATCTTTTGACAATTTTGAAGTCTATTTTTTCAGGTATTGGAATAGCTACACCTGTTTGTTTCTTAGCTCCAATTGCTTATGTCTTTCTATCATTTTACCTTAAGGTAGTGTATATCCATGATGGTGAGGTGTGTTTATTGAAGGCAGAAAAAAAAGAAATAGAAACTAAAAAAAAAGATTCTGTTTTCTAATAAAATTTGTTAGATTGTGTCTCTTTATTGGAGAACTGTGACTACTAATATTAAGAGTTATAATTAAACAATATGTATTTATTACTATCACTTTGTTGCTTTTATTGTGTGTTGCTAGACATTATTTGATTTGATTTTCTGAATTTGTTTATTTTTTCTTTGTACTTTGTACATGTTTTACCTTCTGTTAAAATCTAAGTGTACCCTACAGTATCCTCCGAAGAGATGGCTTAGTGGTCATACATTCCTTAAATCTGTATTTATAGTGGGAACTTTTCCTTTCTCCTTTCATTATGACTGATAGCTTTGTTGGGTATAGTAGTTTGTGTTAGGATCTGTAGTCTTTTATAACTTGTAGAACATCTGTCCAAGCCATTCTGGCTTTCATATTCTCCACTGAAAAATCAGCTATTATTCTAATGGGCCTGCCTTTATATGTGACTTTATCCTTCTTGAAGCTTTTAATATTGTACGTTTTTTCTGTACATTTAGTGGTGGCCAAGTTGGGAGGGAGGCAAAAGGTAGTACATAGTTCTTAGCTCTGTCACAGGGTTGGTTAGAGTTTGTTCTTTGAGTCTTGGCTCTTCATAGAGAGGGCTGAGCTGGAGAGTAATGAAGCATGAGTAGAGTTGGCAACTTGAGTCTAGGGTCTCACAGTGGGGATAGATAGAATTGGTGTGTGTGCCAATAGATGGAATACCTAGAAAGAAGTGGTTGAAGGGTGTGTGCCAAAGGCATGGGTGGGACATGTTATTCCCAGGATGGTTACGAGGGTGGGTAGAATGAGCAGTGTGACTCTAAGGTCCCTACCTAGAAAGGGTCTGCTGGATGGCTGAGGGAATAGATTGAAATGGCAACACGAGGCTAAGGTCCCTTCTTAGAGATGGGTGGAGTTGGTGTTATGAGTCTGGTATCCCTACCTGAATGTAGGGGCCAATAGACTGGGTACTAAGGCAGGCATGAGACATGTGATCCTTTGGCATATAATGGGGGTGGGTGGAGTCTCACTGTATAGCCCAGATTGATCTCAAACTTATAATTCTCCTGCCTCAGTCTCTTAAGTGCTGGTATAACAGGCAAAAATTGCCATACCTGACATATGTTTTTATTTATAGTATTTTGAATTTGAGATGTAAAATTGAGGAGCACCTGTGCTTCTTGGTCTATAGAGTTATAATCAAAACTCAACACAACTTATATCTGCAGTCTGTTTCATAGTAAGCAATCAGAAAATTCTAGTTACTACTATGACTATAATTTGTTTCTATTATTATTGATCAGGAATTAAGAGGAACACTTACATGCATTATCATCTTCAGCATTCAAAACTTTCAAGATATATAAAAAAACTGAATTACAATGTAAATGCATGCATACATACCTGTATAAACTAAATGCTTCTCCTGGCATTGAGCCCTATTACTGTTTTTTTTCTAAGTAACCACTGACTATTGTCCAGTAGATCAGACCTTCTCTTTTAAAACTTGATACAGCTACTAACATCCATTAGAGACTCTTTGCCTGCCCCTTTCATTCATCATGAATTTATGACTCACCTATATTGTTGAGTTTATCATAATTCCCTTCAACTGCTGAATAATAAAATAATATTCCTTTCCACAGATATATTACATTGCTTGTTTATCTAGTCAGTAGTTTATGGGATATTTCCAGTTCATACCTGTTAGGAGAGAAGCAGATATGAACATTCCCTATACAGATTGTTCTGTGGGCACCAGAAAGCTGTTTCTCTCTGGAGGTACACTATTGGTATGAGCTATCACTTCTTCCTTCATGTACTCTCTAGAAGCCACACTCTGGGGAGACCCTGTGACCTTAGTTTTCCCATATGATTCTATTTCTCTGACCCTGTTTATTGGATAAAGTGGACACTTAGCCCTTGGAGAATGGATTATTATTATTTTTTTTCCTGAGGAGCTGAAGTTCTTTAGCTGGGACAGGCATGAAAGGGTAGAGAAATTCAGTGCATAAAAGCAGTTCAGATAGAGAAACAGAAGCAAGGAACCACACAGCCTATCACAGCCTGTTCTTAGCAAAGTAATTTTTAATGTTATTAAATATGAAGGGGATGTTCAGATTTCTACTAGTATTTTCACTATTTATTTGTTATAATTAAAGGATTCTCAAATTTGAGTCAGAGTTTCTTTGTGTAGCCTTGGCTGTCTTGGAAATCGCTTTGTAGACCAGACTGGTCTTGAGCTCACAGAGATCCAGAGATCTGCCTGCCTCTGTTTCCTGAGTGCTGAGATTAAAGGTGTGCGCCACCACTGCCCAGCTGAATTCTTACATTCTTAAGGGCAAAGCAAACAACAGAACTTTCTTTTGGCAACATCTGCTACTTGCTCAGCCTAACATGGACATGCATAATGCAAGTCCTCTCCACACCATCTGTGAAATGAAGTGGGACAGAGGAATGGAGACAATGGAAAACCACATCTTGTCACAATTATTAATCTCAGTTTGAAGATGATCTGATAGAAGCGCATAAAAGATCAGAATTTTAAAAAGACTCCAAAGGAGCTATTGCCAGAGCTGGCATTCTAACCTGGGCCTTTTCATGCTTTTTTAAGATGGCAGGAGAGATCCATTGAAGCTTGGGGGGAAAAATCTTGGAAAAAACTCTGGATGTTTTGCAACCTGACGTACTAGTGGGACTCAGCTATTGCTCATGCAGCTCAGTATGTTCTGGTTTATTGACCTTGGGGTCAGTAAGTTGGGCTGTAGATGAAAGAACATGGAACTTGGCTTCCAGAACCAGGATCCACCCTGATTTCATCATTTATTAGCCATGAACTTTGCACCTGTCATTTAATCTTGCTGAAAGTCTGTATTTCATCGACACAGCAGGAATATGAGTGCCTGTTTTATAGCCTTATTGGCTGATGACACAAGATAATGTTTGCAAAGTGGCTAGCAAATCACAGTGCTCAGTAGATGCCTGTTCAACATGAATGCTAGGCAAACAGCAAAAACAAATGCTGCAGAAAATGTCAGTGGATGCTAGCAATGAGGCTGAAACTTGGAGGAATAATTTTAAAAAAATTCCCCAGGGTAGTTTAATTTTTCTCAGTGCAAGGGTAGGGTTGACACAGGGAACCCCCTTTTAAACAGGAGATAACAGACAAGAGGGGCTGCCATTCATTATTTCCTTCTCTTTGGGCCCCAGGTCTTTTGTAGATTGGAGCTGACACATGCTCAGGAAACCAAGGCAGATCAACTGCTTGGCTTCTAACAAGCCGCTTGTGATTTTAGCTAGAGTAAGCTTAACATCAATGGCCCCTTTGTGGACTGTTCTGTTCTGTTTTTCTTAGGTGCAAAATGCCAGCCTGGTCAAGATCGAGAGACATGCTGTTCCATTGTAATAGGATATGCATTTAAATGAGAGCTGTGCAGGTTGGAAGAGGCCCTGCTAGCATCAGATTCAGCAAGCAGTGGGAAAATCAGCACAGTCCTCTGGACTCGCAGAGCCTGCAGTTCTTGGGTCTGGAGATACTCCTGGCTAAGAGCAGCCTACTCCTAGTGTAAATACCTTCTGCCTGCTTCACCAGTGGCAGTAAACACATTACAAACAAATCCTCCTATGTGATCCCTTCCTTTCTACCCTGTGGTTTCTGCACTTAACAGCTTCATACAGACACTTTCCCAAACCTGGGTTTAAACTCAGATTTCCCCAGGACACTGGCTGCATTGTAGCATTTTGTTTCCTTACAAGAATTATATGATTATGCTAGTCAGAAACTAAAAACATTAGGGTTTGTTTTTGTTTTTGTTTTTTGTTTTTTGGTGTGTGTGTATGTGTGTGATTCTATTTCAAAAATACATCTTTTATTATAGGCTCTAATATTGGTATTTTAACAATGGATTTTAAAAGGCACAATATTGGTTAGGCTTTCGGAACTGTGCTGTGGGGTGGGGGTCTGAGGGTGCTTCTATTTAAAATGTGAAGATCATTTGGTGAAATTCAGAGAACTTTCTAAAGATTTTTCAACTTAGCTATTTAAATACCGACCAAAGATTTTCTGTGGAAAGTGCACAAAATTCTTTAAACAAAGGCCCATTTCTTATTTTAATGCAAATTAGTACAATTTGGAGAGTCTGCCTATATTTCTAAATATAATACCACATAAAGTCAGTGGCACATTTTTTATTATCCACTCACTTATACTAACCTCTACTTCTGAAAAGCCCTATAGGAATGAATAGATTCCTCTCCTTTAAAAAGGAGGCTCATAAGATGCAAATGTTGAGTGCAAAGACGAACGTCTGAAAGCATCCAGGAAACAGAATTCCCATGGAAACACCACCCAAGCTTGAGACATGTCTCGAACTACAGCAGAGAAGAATGAGGCTGTAAATATTCACCCCTCCTCCACTTCACCAAGATGGTGCCATTGGAAGCAACACCTGCTGTACCAGCCAGTGCCATGTGCATGGGGAACCTGGAGGCCATTCTGGAGCTTCTGGCCAGTACCTCATTTACAGTAACATGGCCTAGCATGAAACTGCAATTTTAGTGCAAAAGTTTCAGCTTTGGAAATCTCTATAGATATTAGATGTGGTGACCTGTCCCAATACACCACGTAGAGAGGAAGGTGAAAGACAGGGAATGAGAATTTAGTCAACCTGGCCACACTGAGAAACAGAACAGATGAAGGTGTTCAGTGATTCTCAAGTCTTTCTTTGGGGCACTATCATAGACTTTAGTTGAAACTTTAGAGGAAGAATTGGAAAAGGGGACAAAAGGCATAGGTAATGAAACATCCTAATCAAGGAGTGATCTGGTTGATTATGGTCTCGGTTCTTGTTCTTCACGGTGGCTCAGGAAGCTGTCCTGCTCCAGGGTACATCATTTTTGTAATAGATAGCTGCTATCCCTTGGAGGGTCATCTCGCAATGGGGTGATCAATCTGTGAGGCTCGACTGTTTCTGGAATCCAAAGTGTCTGCAGATTTAGGAAAATAGTATAAGACCTTCAGGCACCATACTTAGGTCTGGAACAGAACACAGTAGAAGCCTGCAGCTTTGAAGTGTGATGTTTTGGTTAGCTATAATCTGTCTTTAGAAAGACACTCATGGAGTGGTTAATATGTCTAACTCCAGCTAAGCAGATGACTCAAAATAAAGAAGGTAAACACAAAATGGAGGCTGCAATGCCAGACTTGTACTGCTTTTATTTAGCCTTAAGCTGTCCATGATTTGCAGCAGGAGCAGTGTCTAAGGACTTCTTAGAGGAAGGTGTCACTCCTTGGCTCCATTCATCTATTTGTTCCCGGTTTACTCACCTTCCTGAGTGACATGGGGAACAGATATTTGACATTTCAGTAGCCTCTCCTCTGGATCACTTGGTCCCCTCTAGAAGACCAACATGGTTGCTTCTTTCCCCTTTTGTGTTTTCTGAGTTCTAAAGGCAGAGAAAAAAAGGTAGGAGGAGCAGGGAGGGAAATCCTGGAGGATTACTTTCTTCCATACTGCTTTCAGCTTCGAACCTCTAGCTGAGGAATTCGGCAGAGCATTGAGGATACATGCAACCTGTTAATGCACATGGCTTCACAGTGTGGAAGCCCTGCATACTGCTGAATCCGTCGACTCTGAGGACAAGTCCCTTCTCAGCCCAGGTGGTACTGCCCCACCTCCCGGCTTGAAATTAGAGAGCAAACAGTCTGTATTTTCAGAGCCTGGCAAGGCCTCAACTAGAACGCTAAACCTCTGACAGAGGTAGTCAATTTGTAATGACCTGGGGGATGTGGAGCAGGTTATGAGAATGAAAATTGATATAGAAGGGGAAAAGTCCATTTTAGATGCTGAGAAATGTGCCATTGTCTTCAAGGCGAGGCAGGGGAAATAAGGCTGTAACATGGCAGCCGTTTTACAAAAGTTGCTGCAAGAGTTGCTCTAACTCATTCAGATGGAGGTTTTCCTGCTGCTAATCCTGAGCATCCCTCTACCAAGGCTGGCAAAATATGAGCAGCAACAAAAACTAGGGCTGTCCAGGAAAATCTGCAAAGTATAACAATGAACCTTTAAATAAAATGCATTTCTGGGTATGAGGTGTCCTGAACAAGAGCAGGAGCTATCCTTAGTGCTGTACTCATTGACGGAGGCCCCGAGACAGAAAGAATTGCACAAATTCCCACACGGTATTCTGCTGTGGCCTCACAGTGGTGGATAATGCACAAGCAAGCTTGAAAGTAAGAGTGGCAATGAATGCATTTACAGCCATACACTCCACTCCTCTATGCAGTCTTAGAGGACAGTTTCAATGTATTTGGGATCATTTGTGGTCACCAAAAATGAAGGAGTAATGGTACAGATATTATGAACACCTCAGCCCCCATTCAGTGAATAAGTGGCTCTGGGATTTCTGGGGAAAACTTTAGGCTTCCCAGAATGTTTTGTAAATTTCTTCTAATGGACTAAGGTAGTTAGTTTAAGTGTCACTTGGTACCAAGTTTTACTTCATTAAAGACAGCACCTTCCTATCTCTGGTTGTCTTTTTGGACCACATGCTTCAATGTGCCTCAAAGAAAGAGATTTAGAACATACTCTGGATAGGAAATTCATACATAAAAGCCCCCAAATCCAAAAGGCCAGCATTGATGTTCTTGCTCCATTTGGAAAGGTCCAAGTTCTAGGACTATAATTGCTGATGAGTGAGCATGGCAGAATTGCACACAGTGGGGTGTCCCATGTGGACAGTCTACTGCTATGGTCCCGGGCTCATTGTAGGGGAATCAATTTAGTGTCTTAGCCTCTCATCAAAGCCATCTATCAACGTACCTGAATAGTGGGAAGGATTCTATGCTCCTTATTCCTGTACCCCAGGTTCTATGAAGGGGGTATCTACATAAATGTCCTCTGATTATCTGGTTTATCAAAGATGGAAGGTTTGCTAGGTGGCTCTCTCAACTCTTTGCGAACAGGATTGGAAGCATTCTTTGAAATCTGGATAGGTGAGTAGGGAATAAATCATTGGGATACCTAGTGACCTCAGAGCTGTTCACTAGCTTTGTTTAAAAAGAAGAATCTACATGTGATTGATACCTGTTGGGAAAGGGAAAATCTCTAGTGGAGTGTTACAAGATCTATCAACTACACTCCAAGGAAGGCCCTATGCCCAAGAATAGATGACCAATGCTAGAAGGATTCCATGTTGTTGTTTTTTTTTTTAATTTTTGTCTTACTGTTTTATTGTTTTGTTTTGATTTTTGTTTTGTTTTTGAGAGAGATGGAGGAAGGGAGAGAGAGAGAGAGAGAGAGAGAGAGAGAGAGAGGAAGAGAAAGAGAAGGAGAGAGAGGAAGTTGGTGGGTGGGAAGGGCAGGGTTTAGAGGACTTGTAGAAGGAGAAGTAATATGATATAAATATATTATATGAAAAATGTTAAAATACAAATAATTTAAAACAAACAAAGAAGGTCTCCCATTGCAGAAGAGATGCCATCTTGCTGTGTATCATGTAGATACATGCATGCATGTATTCCATACCTGGTGTTATGTAGCTAGTAATATGAATGGCCTAGACCCAGGAGGTTATGGCAGAGGGCCAGGTACTGCCTCCTGTTTGTCACTTTTCACCAAAGACATCCTATCCAACATCTGTGGAATGTAGCACCTTGTAATGAAAACTGGAGATTGTTTCCTTGAGAAAAACGCTGATAAGGGAATGGAATGCATGAGACTCTGTGTTCAGGTTACAACCCCATTTTACATTGTCACTGAGCACAGAAGACACTTGTAGCCTAAAGAGCAGAACAGTTCTAGTATACTCAGCCTCCACTGTCCTTTTTATCAGGTTTTGAAGAGTTCAGCCTGCCTTAGATAGCTTTTAAAAGTAAATTCAAACTGCCTCAGAAGACTAGAGAAAGGCTGTAGGGATGTGGGAAGAAACGTTCTTGGGATGCATATGCTATGCAAGTATTGATACAAAACTTTTGCAACAAGGTACAGGAAACTGATGAGTGAATGAATAGAGTCCAGTCTCACAATGCTACCAGAGGTGGAGATGGAGGGAAGGAGAGTCCAACATCAAACTTTCAACCTAGGCCATTTTTAGTCTTTATAGACCACTTGAAAAATTAGTTTAGAGCCTTTATGTTATATGTTATCAAATATTAACATCCACCTGTATCCAAAATGAAATATAATTTTCCTTATGAAGTGATAAGATTTTGTAATTTACTTTTAAGATTATTTGACATCAAGTAATGAAAAGGTAATTTATGATTGACTATTATTTCACTGAAGTCCTTTTTCACTCTAAATATTTTGGTGAGTGAAAAAAATATATGCTACTGATTGCCTTGAAATTGTGATGAAAATTTACAAATATTTAATGTGCCCATTGACAAATTTGGAGTACATAATGATTTTATGAACATTAAACATTAACTATTCATTTTGTTTTTTTTAACTATTCATTTTGAATTCAATTCAAATTCAATTTCTTTTGAATTTCAATTTCAATTTAATTACTTTTGCATGTCAGAGGCGTTAACATTTTTTTCAAATTTCTAGAATATTCACAAGTCTGGGAGTATCTCTCAGGGTCTCTTCACTGGGCTGACAGTGCCTGTTGGATGAAGCAGCTGTTCCTAGCTGAAGCCACCTTAGGAAGGTAGTTGTTAGTACAGGCAGGCAGCTAGGTGCAATCTGGTAGAAGAGCCTTGGATGACATAATAAATGGCCTATATTTCAGTTCTAGATTTAGAGTGGTGTATTGTTTCCCAGGCTTACTTCATTCCATGCCCTGCTGAAGAGAAAGGAGCAGAGTTAAACAGGACTAGTGAAGGCAAAAAGGGGGCAGGAGGGGGTTAACCCCATGTGCACTTAACTTTGACTTTTGTTCCACAAAAGCGTGAGACTGCATAACAGATGTATGTGTAACACAACAGAGATAACATTGTTTTCTTATCCCTCACCAGAGAAAGAAGAAGCATTTCTTTGGATGCTGTTTTTGGAAAAGTACTTGGGAATGACAAACAGACTCCAAAGGTTTGAGTGCCAGTAGGCACTCAGAGATGAGGATTCTGCCTCAACCAACAGGGGAATGGAAAGTTCAAGATTCCTGCGGGACCATCCAAGTCTAGGGAGCAGGTGACTGGAAAGCTGGATTTTACAAGGGTGGCCTACCACATCAGAGATTTTAGAGGAGAGCAGATGGACTTAACTGCATTCTTTCTGTGGGTTTGGAGAGTGGCAAAGTGGAGTTGGTAACTAATATACACTCCTAACAGGGCTGATTTAGATCAGAGCAGGCCCTATAGAGAAGGGAAGCAGGAGCTGATCAGGGATGCCCTAAAGTCAAGCTGTGAGCCCCTGGCACACATTTTCTGAGATCCAGAAGTTGGAGCAGAAAAGATAACTCAGAAGAGCACTAGCTGCTTTTGCAGAGGAATGGAGTTTGGTTCTCAGCACCTACATGGCTGCTCGCCATTGACAGCCTCTTCTAGCCCCAGTGCGCATGTAGTGCACACAAGTACTTATAGGCAGACACTCATAAACATTAAATAAATAAATGAACCCATAAATAAATAATCTACAAGTGATTAAACACAAGTTCTCTAATAATATGAATAACATGATAATGTGGTATTATTTGTAGTTTTGTTTAGGGACCTTAAGTTCCTGTTTCTCTTTTCTCTTGACTCTGTCTATCTTGTTCTAAAGTAGTCATTAATGTTCCTTTCTCTAAGGTTCTGTATGAAGCTCCCTTTTTGCTGCCTTCTCACCCTTTGAATTTCATTTCATCTCATCTTTTCCCCATGCCACTTTCCTCTCTGGTAATGAGTAATTTATCAATGATTTCTCTGACCATTTTCAATCTTCTTTCTTACCAAACAAGTCAGTTGTTATATGTCATCGGTAGTCCCTAGTGAATACAATGTCTCACATTGTATTGGTTTCCTGTTGCTGCTATAACAAATTGCCACAGACTCAGTGCCTTTTAAAATAATACAAATTTAATGTCTTGTTGTTCTGAAGATCTGAAGTCAAAATGAGTAGTAGCTTAAATCTGAGGTATTAGTTGGAATGTATTACTTCTGGAGAATGTAAGGGAGATGACTTTGTATGTGACCCTTTCCTTCACTTCAAAGTCATCTGGGTAGCACATCCCTCTTCCTGCTTTTTTTTCTGTTTCCTCTCTCTGATGGCAATTATTCTATTTTCCTCATATAAAAACTCTTGTGATTAGATGGGGCCCACTTTGATAATCTTGGATGATCACCCCTTCTTAAGATCTGTAACTTCAACTCACCTGCCAAGTCTTGATTGACAAGAGAAGCAAGCACCAGGTTCTGCGAATCAGAATGTGAACATCTTGGAAGGATACACACATCATTCACCAATCCTCTTTCCTCTGACGCCATTGGATTGGCCTTTCTCATATCTGGAAACAGCGTTGCCCATTTCTAGTACATCCAGTATCTTGAATCGAATTTAGGTGCTTCCCTCATAATTTTATACCAGGGCTCTCCTCAAAGCTTTCCCTTCCTCAAAACCATTACATATTTCCCATTGAATACAGAGGAAATTCTGTAGATCTCAGGCTTTCATGCAACCCTCCCTGCCAGCCCCTATTTTATACCCCTTCGTGAATGTCAGTCATATGCATTCATATGGACATGAGCCCTACTTACCACTTCTATAAGATGCCACGACCATTTCCAAATATTTCCTTCCCCATTTCCTATTCTTTCTATGTTCCACTCTTCCTTTCCCTTATCATGTTTGCTATATCCGCTCTTCCCAGTATGTACATATTTTAAATTATGCCATTTTCTAAGACCACTGTACATGTTGTAGAGTTGCTTCCTCCAAACTGAAATTCTTTCCCTTGAAGGAAGGAGAGAATAACAAGCAGTCTATTAGGCTCAGGAAACCAAGACTGTCAGAACATTTACAAGACCTTTCTGCAAGGTTACACAAGGATACAACTTTTGCAAGTTGTCACCCCTTTGGAGTATGCTTCCTGGTACTTTGGCTGCCTTTGAATCACCCGTGCTCTTGTAAGTAATTCCTCACCCATACTGCTGTAAGTAATCCTGACAAACTTACTGGTTCACCAAACTGAACCTGGTTTGTTGTCAGTGTCTTCTCTATGGTGATCAGACAGCCATTTACATCTCTCCAGAAGAAGCCAAGCAGCACCATGCAATCATAAAGTTCTGATGGTCATGGACTATTCTTGTTTTATTCAATTGCTGTGATAAAACACCATGACCATAAGCAATATATGGCATAGAAGGGACTAATTGGACTTATACTTCCAGGTCACAGTCTATCACTCAAGAAATTCAGGGCAGGAACCCTATTAGGACAGTACCAGGAGCAGAAACCATAGAGGAACACTGTTTGATGGCTTACTCTGGCTTGCTCAAAGGCTATTGCTTAGCTAGCTTTCTTATACAGCATAGACCTACCTGTCTAGAGAAGGTGCCACCCACAGTTACCTGTTACCAATCAAGACAATCCCCCAAAGAAGAGTCTATAAGCCAATCTGATCTGGATAAGTCCTTAGTATAGGGTTTTCTCTCAGATGACCCTAGGCTGTGTCAACTTGACAATTAAAGCTAACTAGGACAGGGACCATTGTAGGTGGATTTTTTTTGTAGGGGCTGAGATCATCTCTGATCTATCAGCCACTTCTCAAATAACTACTCAGAGACCTATTATTAACCATAAATGTTTGGTTGATAGCTCAGGCTTATTACTAACTAGCACTTACAACTTAAATTAACCCATTTCTATCGATCTATGTGCTGCCCCAAGGCTCATGGTTCTTAACTTTCTTGCATGTCCAGTTTCCCTTCCATCTGGCTGGTAACTCCTCTGACTCCACTCTCCTTCTTTCCAGTATTCTTCCTACCTTGAAAATCCTGCCTAGCCATCAGTCACACAGCTTTTTATTAACAATGAGAGCAATACATATTTACAGTGTACAAAGATTGTTCCACAGCAGACCATGACTTGTTGACATCTCAAGTCTTCATAAGAACCTACAACTGTGTTTTGGAATAGAAACAAGAGCTTGTTGGTATTTTAAGTCTTTGTAGCATTGACCATAGTGTGCTGCTCATTAGACATTCTTAGTATATATTTGTTTCATTAATGAGTTGAAAGTTTTTCTGTTCAAGAACAGCCAAATAGTTTATGGAGATGCCCTTTGAAAAAAATCACATTTAAGGGAACATTAAGACTCAAATGTAAATGTTTTGCATATTTTGATGTGTTATTATTCTGCCTGGAGGAAGATGCCCCACTTCCCTCCCACTGCTCTGAACTACATCCTTTTAGGGAAGCTTAGCATTATGGGAAAGAGTCCCCAGGTCATTCACAATCCATTTGCCTCCAATAGGGCTTCACTGCAGCTCTGGCATTTGTGAGCCTCAGATATGCTGCCAAATGGCCCTTGTCCTCCAACAGACACTTCTGTTCACCTCTCTGTGCAGTGAATTATTCCTCTCAGCTCCTTATCCAGAATTTAATTCCCCCTTTCTGAGCAGTACTGGAGGTGAAGGAGGCCTATCTGGTCTCCCAAGGGGCTCGGTGCCAGCAGAATAATTAGCTAGGCCTCCTGCCAACTCAGAGCTGTGATCTGGACCTTCAAACTTCTGTTTCAATATGTTGGTAGGAGAAGGTGTTGGGTAAAGAAGGACAAATCAGGATGTTCTTTCAGATGGCACAAACACAGCACAAATATTAGCCTAGAGAGAGTTAAGAACTGCATTACACAAATCATTGTTGGGAAGAAAGACATTCACTGGCTCATTTGACTAATAAGATTCTGACACATGTCCATATTTCCTAGAAAATTTAAGCCTGTATTCGAAGAAGACAAGGCTGATCCATACTGGACTGTTGAATGGCATTTCTCTGGGCACAAGGCAGCTCAATGTGAGCAGACATGCTTCTGGGAGGATGTCTGTGACCGTAATGAAAGCAGTAGCAAGAAAAGCCAAATGCAATTTTTCTCCCTTTTAAAAAAAATGCAGGGAGAAGAAGAAACGTGGTATGACATATAAAGAGCACATTTGACCAGAAGACACATTCTGGTTTTGTGGCCAGTCACTTAAATACAAAAGATTTCTGTGGGCGTGAGGTTTGAAAGGCTGACAAGAAATAAAGCAGCCTCAGGAAGCTGTCTGTCTGTGTGAAGTACTTTGCTGGCACCAGTGCAGAATGTGGCGGCTGCATTTGGTATCCAACAGGGAACTATAGATTTTTACTAATACTCTCAGAGGAAGAGATTGGCAAATACCCTCTAGGAGTCCTATATGCTCAGAAGGTTGGCCTGGCCGCCAGGAAAGCGTGTGAAACCCCAGAGGATGTCACAGTACCTCCCCGATGCTTTTCCTTTATCCACTTTGGCTATAGCTTTTAAACTTGAGAGTGAATCATAATGGAATTGCAAAGTGGGCTCATTATGTGAGATGATTGAAATAACTTATAATGTATGACAATGGAGATGTGGGGGGTGTCAGTGGTGGCTGGCAGCAGGCTTGGTCCATGCTTAGTTAATGAAGGCAGTGGTCTTTGTGGGTGGCTGAAGGGAGGATCCTGAGACAGACACTGTCTTAAAATACGTCTCCTGCTGGCCTGTCAGGATGCTTTTATCTCAGCCTTTAAATACCCACTAGTTAAGGCGAAGAGGTCTTTAACAACCACTGAAATGCCAGGGCTGCCGGAAGGAAGGAGTCACACATTCAAGTGCATCAGCAGTTGAGAGAATTCCCTTCAAACCTGTCTCCTTCCCATGTTCTCAGTCTGTTGCTGCCACACACTGTCACCATTTTCCTATTCTTCCACACTTTGCCTCACTTCTACACTGTACATTTAATTAGTGTGTCTTGCCACTTGCTCCTTAAGTTGACTATTCTCTATCCCAGTGCAGAGCCCTGGTCATCTCCCTGTGTGAATTCAGTAGCCTCATGATTGGCTTCTTTCCTTCTGTCCTGGCTACTAGAATTCATTCTTCACTTGCCTTTCAAAACACAGGTCTGATCTTGTGTCACTCTCCTTCAAGCCTCATCGTAACTCCTGAGTGGTGGCGGAACTTTCTAGATCTCGGAGTTTGATGCAATAGGCCCTTCTCACTTTCCACTGTATCTCTTGCTCTCTGGTTTCTTGTGTGGGGAATTCCTTTCCTCTCATTATAAATGCAGATACAACTGAACCTAGACTAAACTCCTACTTCTTCTGTGCTTTTAAAATGTCTTCTTGTCCCCCAAACCAACTCTGGTCACAAGTTAGTGCTCCTTCTGTGACTCTTCTTGAGTAGACTTCCTATGCCCAAAATAATTTCTATGCATTTCTATCAAAGCACTTTCTCATCTGTTAGTAATCCCACCTCGCAACCACCTACCTCTACTACTTTCTGGAGGATATTGATAACATAACCTTGAACTCCAGGTCTTCAGGGACAAGACAATGTCTGGAACAATATATTTGAATTGAAAATCTGACTGACAAGAAATGGACAGTTTGGGGAAATTAGTAGGGGCAATCAATCGCCTCTATCAACAGATTCACTTTAAACTCAGATAAACTTTAAAACAAAAAGGCCAAGTCTAGCTTTTCTGCTCTTTCATCTCTTGTTTTATTAAAATGCTACTGGAATCCTCTTTCAGTGAATGCTCATGTGATGTGTTACTTCAGTCTGTAATTACAAAACAAGTATCAGTATGTGTATGCGTGCATGCGTGCGTGCGTGCGTGCGTGCGTGTGTGTGTGTGTGTGTGTGTGTGTGTGTGCGCGCGTGTGTGTGTTTCAGTGTATGTGGGGGTCTACAGTATTCCTGTTGGGAGAATACTTTTGTCAGGAGATAGGATACACAAGATCCCTGCTTTCCTGGAACTTAAAATCTAGGTAGGGCAAGGCAGACATTAACTATACAGATACTAAATAAGATAATTTTAGATGTTAGTGAACACTGTACAGAGATTTAAAATGGGCCTAGATGGCTCCTTCCAGTCCAGTCACACAGTTTCAGAGACTCCCCAGATGCCTTTTTTTATACAAAGAACAAATAACCAGGGGGAAAAAAGCTTGTGAAAACAAGTCAAGGGTTGCCAAGGTAGGGGAAGGTTGGGTAGGAGATTGGGGGAGTGGGGGTCACTATAAGCAAAGTGTAGTTTGGTCAAAACTGTGGAGGGCCTGGGATGAATGCACTTGGGGAAAAAAAGGAAGGTCCTACACATGTCTGAAAAGAGCTGTGTAGGAAGAAATGGTATAGGAGGAGCTCTAGAGATGGGTCTGGGCAGGAGGAGCGGGCAGAGGGGACTTTCTGGTCAGCAGGGGAAGCTTTTAGAAGGTTTTCTACAAAAGAGCGGCTCGATGCCAAGGTTAGAGCTCCAGCCCCCCACCCCCCACCCCCAGAAAGCGCATTCAGAGCCCTTTAAGGGGCTTCCTGAGTTCAGCCCTTCAGCGTGTGGCTTCACGCTCAGCAGCTCACCTCTGTCTCTTTTTCGCTTTCTCTTCAATCCCCATTTGTCTTTGTCTCTCACAGATCTTAAGGGTTCTGGGGAGAAATGTAAGACTGCCAACTTCACCCCCCTCCCCGATTCATCTAAAATTTTTATTGTATTTTATATTCTGAGCTCTATTATTACATTCTCATTTCTCATCTGGTAGGCTGGATGCTCTAGAGAGCAGCCCTGGCTTTTCCCTGTGGTTTTGCAAATTTCTGGCATACGGCACACTTACTCTCATTTGAAAAGCTTTAGGATGCTGGCTACACTGATTTAGTTTAAATGTAATAGATTATCTCTAAATGTGGATTGACCTTGCTTATTGGGGCTCCGATCCAGTGGGGATGAAGCAGCTGTGAGAATCCATGGAGAGAGAAGTTCTGACTGTAGGTGGGGTAAAGGATGAGCAGAAGACAAAAAGAAAAAAAAGTGTGTTGAAAGTGGAAGTGACAGGCTCCTGAAGGCAAATTTTACCTATCCCTTTATTTCGTAATATATTCACAAGAGAGCTGTGGACTCTCATCAGAAGGTGAGTTCCACAAGCTGGGTGCCACCTTACCCAGAACACTGCCAGGCATATAGTAAATGCTCAATAGCCATCTATGAAATGAGTAAAACAAACAAACAAACAAAAACTATTAAGTGATTGAAACTAACAAGGCCTTTAGATAGTGTTCAGAACTGAGATTCTGTTTTAGAAGACCAAAAAAAATTTTTTTAAATGAATAAAGATGACACCCAGAAATGATTTTGAAATATTGTTATTGACATCTGGCTGGGGCGTGAGAAAGAGGATGTGGGAAGGAGTTGAAGGGGGAACTGATATTAAATTAAAGATTCATAGGAAAAAAAGAAAAGAAAATTAGAAAAAGGGAAACAATGGGTATAGTTTAAAAATAAGTATAAAATTGACGCAGATTGAGCATATTTAATCAGACTATAAAAGTGTTTCCTAATTACTGATGACAAAGAAACCCCTTGAAAGGAAGCTTTATGCGGCGCTGTGCAGTCAGGTTCAGAGCCTGTGGGATCACTTGAGTGATAACTGTGTGGGTGTTACTCCCGGGAGATTATCATTTTCTTTCTGAATTCATTTCCTTCAGCAGAAATGAGAGCCTGCATAACTCACAGGGGGTTCTTATTTCATGTGTAGGATACTTGCTCAGGGCTCAGGAAATCACAGGGCACCGAGTAAATGCAACAGGTCACAGGGGGCCTGTCCTGACTTCAGGTCAGAAAGGTCAGTCATCATCCACAGGAGACCCAAAGATGCCTACTCAAGAAAATCATGCCTCATATAGAACAACCTTTTCAACTGTTTGCCTTCATGTGTCACCGCTGAGAGCAGTGTCCCCTTTCTTCCCTGACTTATTGAAGACTGCCTCCTCTTCGCAAGAATGAGTCTTCACGTTCTACAGTATGTTACTTATACTTAATTATAATATGAATAATTCAATTAGCAAGCATGAATTATTTTCATGCAGTTTATCCATTCATCCAGCATTTATTCGTTCAGGAGTTGCTGAGCAGCTTTTAAACATGAGACAATATATTAAGTTAGTGTTTGGGACACCAAGACAATAAACATAACAGGTGCTTTTCGGAAGTGGAGTGTCTGATGGGGAACAAAAGTGGCCATTATGTTAGTTACTGTGCTGGGTCCCTGAACTTTGATGTCTCTAATTTCACAATGGCCTCTAAGACAGGAACTTAGAAGCAGCTGCTCAGAGGATAAACTGATTTGGCTTCTTCACAGCGATGGTTGTGGTTGGGCTGGAAATGTTAGAGCTGCGATTACAATGTGGGTTGGTTGGGTTGTTCAGTTACATTTCTGTCGTTACTCGTGGATCCATCAATGGGAGCTGTGCTGTGAGTGCTTTGGGATAGAGGAACATGCCTCTTCCTGTTTCCACCAGTGGATTTGTAGAGCACCACAAGAGCTCAGTAAAGGTTTGTGGAAAGGAGGCTTTTTAAGCATGAATGAATGAAGTAGGGCATCCCTCTCCTTACACACACACACAGAGAGAGAGAGAGAGAGAGAGAGAGAGAGAGAGAGAGAGAGAGAGAGAGAGAGAGAGAGAGTTTGGCTTCTGCCAGTTGGGTTTCTCTTTCCTAGTTACAAGCACCTGTTACCTGTATCAGTCAGGGTTCAGGCAACGTGAAGTAGGAAGTGCTTTAACACCAAGAAGCTCATACACGCAGGAGGGCCGTAGCCAAATCGGAAGGAAACTGCTTGTGCTGACAGAGTCTGGAGATACAAGAATCAGGGGAAGTCATGACAGCCTCAAAGTGACTTTTGAGGGACTGAGTCCTACCAGCTGCATCTTGTCAGCAGCCCCTCTCTGGAGAAGGACAGCTTTTGCTTTACAAACCCTGAACCTTCCCATGCAAGTCTGCATCCTTATGGCACGGAATGCTGGGGAATGTAGTTCCTCTGTGAGGTCAGGCACTTTGGCACTTGCTGAAAGATGTGCCTGGCCTCTTTTGTTTCTGAGGTAATGCTCTTCATAGAGCTGTGCATCTGACACCTCCCCTCATCCAAGCAGGACTTCTGTAAATCACCTTGTGTTCTATCTCATTGCCCTCTCAATCACCTTGTATTCTATCTCACTGCCCCTCTCACTAGCAACACCAGAGATCTGGCAAAGTGGGATCTGCTTCTCACTGGAACAATGGAATTCTTCTTTTTCTCTACTCTACAAAGACAAAATTACAAGATCTAAATCTGGGTGTGACTTTCAAATAGAACCCTGCCTGGTGCTGAATTGCCTTGAAGAATGGTGAAGGGTTGGTTTTCCTCCGCAGCTGTGAGTTTGGTCAGCTCTTTGCCAAGTAAGAGGAAATTTAATGAACCCAAATAAGACACTCTCCTTTGTGGCTGTAAAAGTTACACTTCGCAAAAGCTCAGCTGGTCAAGAGCCACTTCAGAATAATGTTCCTGCTGGTGAACTCTGTGGCCATCGCCTCTTCTTGGTTAGTTTCCTTCCCTTTGAGGGAAAACAAAGACGTGTTACAAGCTAGAGAAAGAAGGGTCACTTGCTATTTGAAAGAGTGCATTCAAAAATGGAGGCCCAGCATGATTGGGAGACATCGTGGGCGCTACTTGTTTATTTGTCCAGCTTTACACCATGTAAGTGATGCGGAATCCTTTCCGCCTCTAATAATAACAGCACAGCGGCCCTGAGTTAGTGGAAAGCTGGAAGGGTTGCTGTAGGTCAGACAAGTCCACAGCTGTGGTTGGGGTGGCAGGAGGTGAGGGGGTGGTTGGGAGGAAGGGCAGAGTGAGCCTGCCTTAAAATATTTTTGCCTAGTTAACAGATTTAATGCATGGTGTTTTGCCACAAAACTCATCAACTGGAGAAATTTTTTTAAAGGATCAGGGAAAACAACCATCTAATTCACATTCTGCCGATTCTAATTGTGCAAGCAGTACATTTTAGAAAGCTTTTGTGCTGGGGTCTTCATTTGTAGAGTACTTCCTTTGCTTATACAGTAGGCAACAGTGCTTAAATAGCGTAATTATTATGTGTTTCTAGTTTGCTTCAAATTTTGATTCAATCAGAATCCCTAAACCTGACAGCCTATAATCAAACAAAGGGAGCTCTGGAAGGGAGGGATTAACAGAGGGGAATTAAACTGTCGTTTTGAAATAGCTTAGACCAATATGAAAGCCCGTTTAGGAGTCTCTCCATAAATATCCCTTTTGTTTTGTCTAATTGCTGGTTTGAATGTATCAGACTCATCAATGAGATTAGGGTTAATAGATGTTTGGTCACGCAGAACATGCAGAGGAGGAATCTGATACACACACACACAAATTGCACTTAATGAGCTTAGCAAATGTTTGCCATATTTTTAATGAACCCTGGGGCTGTCATTTAGAAATGCTTAGCAACTGCTTTTCCATCCTTGAAAATAGAGCAACTAAAGGACATTAACACTGTGCACACCGTAAATAAGAGGAGCTATTTAAAGACAGCAGCCCTGAGGAGGGGATGATGACATTTCTCTGACCCAGAGCCAGTGATACTTAACACTCTGGGTGTGGGTTCACTATGCGACAACATAGTTGGGTGATTCAAGTTCCCAGAAGGGCATTGAGGAGCGTGAGGGTTTTTGCAAGGGTCAAGTAACCATTTCTTTTTTTAAGTCAAACCTGTTTAGGATTGAATCTCCCACCCTCCTACCCAGCCTTGCTTCTGTTTTCACACCTTCCTCCTGCCCTTTCCAAGTATGTGTGGAGAAGGCTTTAGAAAGAGGACTTCTGTCCTCGGCGGGCAGCAGCTTCCCCAGCCCACAGCCAGCCCAGCCATGAGACTGTGGCTTCTGAAGTCCAGCCAAGCGAGCAGAGCAACAAACTCTTGGGATTGATTACTTGGGAAGATTGAATGATCCATCTTTGGAGCCCTTGGGATTTGGCTCTGAAACCAATGCAGTCGGCAGTAATGTGGACTTATTGAAGGAGGCTGTGTGTCTGTGCTCTGGGAGCAGAGACCGAGCCTAAAAGAATCAGGTTTTCCTTGGGGAAGGTTTGATTTGATAGAGCACAAAATGCAAGCCCCATGCATTATAGTTAGAGCAAATGAAGGATGTCTTCCACTCACAGTTTTCCACAGAGCCAATTGATTTCAGGGACTTCCTGCTCCCTGCCATCTGTCCCCTAGACCTGCCTTTCAAGGAGGCAGAAATAGACACTACCTCATTTTTAAAAGTATTAGGGACTAAGCACAGGCACCTTTCGGTTCTTCTGGAAAATGACCAAGCCTCCAGTGAGAACAGCTGTACTTTTGTGCTAAATGATGGGGTCAAAATTCTTCTAAGGAGTAAACTGAATGAGGCTGTTTCTAGTGTACAGGAGCTCAGCAAAGTGGACAGAATTATGAACTTCCTTTAGAGAGCAGAATGAAGAAGTCAGTTTTATGGAAGAACAAGGCTTATGTGTTTTGCTTCTGTTTCTGTGGGCTATGTGCAGGCTCAAGTGTGTGCACGTGTGTGCACGTGTGTGTGTGTGTGTGTGTGTGTGTGTGTGTGTGTGTGTGTGCACGCAGACGCTTGCTTGTGTATTTTGTTAGTCATCTGTCATCAGTGCCCTGTGCCCTCAGGCAATTATTAGAATGCCTGGTTTGATGAATGAAGCTGGAGGTATTACCAAAGGCTTTATGGCTTCCTGGTTTAAAAACATTGTCATTAATAAGCTATTTTTCTTTTGGAAGCGTCCAGATTCTTGGCACCTAAACTGGAGTTCCGAAAAATCATTTGTTGAATAAATGCCTGGGGTCAGTGGCACACAACCCAAAGGCCTGTGGCATTTGGATGGTGACGGTGGGTGAGTGTTGCTGGGGGGGATAGGAGGGAAAGGTACGGACACAGCAAACCAGAACAGTGCTGGTCCCATCGGAGGACTTGGTCAAATGCTCACCTTGAAGCTCTCAATGCAGATCAGCCCATCCCTAGGAGCTATGCTGCCTTCTTGGTTTCTGGAAGTTTAGCTTAATTTTGACATTTTCCTCAACGGTCTGTTCTCTCAACTCCTCTGTTAATTTTCAGATAGCTATTTCTTTTCTCCAGTCCTCTGAGGGCCAGTCTATACCTGGGTCTTTCTAATGGATGAGTTAGTGAGTGATTTTGACTTCTGTTTCTCATGTTTGTGTGTGTCTTTCCCTTTCTTCGCCTCTTCTCTCCTGCTTTCTTTCTGCTCATGCAAATGTGAAGGAGGAATGTACTTTCTGGAAGTTAACAAGTATTAGCATGGGTTGGGACAGTGCCAAGAGGAGGCTAGAGAGGGATACATGACTTTCGGTTTGGTTCTTTGTGTGTCTGGGGCAGTGGGTAGGACTAGCTGTTTCCGTACCATATTTACTAATTAGCTAGCTGTTCAGGAAAAGGCTGCCTCTAGTGTTTCTTTAGATATTAAGTTCCATATTAAAGATGATGTGTTTTGAGTAACCTTGTGTATGTATATATGTGTGCATATGCACTTCTCATACTACATTTAAAAATGCTGATCAGGGTTAGGGAGATGACTTAGTGGGTAAGGCATTTGCTGTTCAGGTATGGGGACCTGGATTTGAACCCCCAGAACCCACACGCCTAAAGGTGGCTGTAGTAGTGCCATCTGTAGATTCAGTGGTCTGACAGTGAGATGGCAAGCCAAGACAGCTAGCCCGGCGTATGAAGCTGCAAATGGGAGACACTGTCTCAAACAACTTGGAAGGCATGGATATGCACATATAAGCTGTGGAATGTGTGCAAATATACACACAGACATGACACACAGACACAGACATACAGACACAGACACACACAGACACAGATACACACACACACACACACACACACACACACACACACACACACGGGGGGGGCGGGGGGCAGGGACAAATTAAAAAGCATATCAATGAATTGATGAAAACATTGCAGTGAAATTCCCAGGATCTAGTCTCTTGGAGATCCATGTACATTTTGTAATTTAGTATTAGGCCACCCACAGGCACGCCTCAGCGTACTTACAGAAAATGTGCTTACATTGTTTTTGTACCTCTTAATTGCCTTCAAAAGGAGATGCTCTGTGTGTTTGATGTTCATGTCACAAGTTTCCTACCACTGCCTGCCTGGCAAGCCCTCCACCACCATCCTAGAGGACTCCTTTAGTAGGCCACTTTCTGTTATGTAATGAAGTAAATTCTCCTTTATTTTTGTCATTTGTAAAACATTTTTCAGCTATTTGTAGTTGTTTTGCCAATTCTGATCTACATAGCAGGCAATTTTGAGTACATGCTCAGGACATGGTGGTGTCCATGCAAGTTAGAATTACAGATGCACACCTTCACCTTTGGCTAAAGAGTTTGCCTATCTGAAAAACACCGAAGGAACTATTATGTAAAGGATGGAGAAAAGTCAGATTGTTTCAGGAAAGAAAATACTTTCTTTGCTCTTGACTTTTCAATTGACAGAAAAAAAAATTTTTTCCCTTTGGGTAAATACTAAAGGTTCAGCCAATACTTTCTTATCAAAAGTGATAAAACTGGGTGGAGTTCAAGTGCTGGTGAAGTTGTTTTTAGAGTGAGGAGGGGCTAAAAGAAGATCTTGGCTGACTGCTTTCTTAAACTGAGGTTTGGCTCTTTGTGGTATGAAGTTGATTGAATTCATCAACTTAAGGTTAAGAATTAAAATTTAATAAGAAATTTTAACACAAAGCCAATATTATAGGAAGGAAAGGTCACTTTATCACGGAGCCTGCTTTTGATCAGACTTAAAGATACTTTAAATATAATAAATTAGAAATATGAATATTAAAACCCTGGCTCTCTTATTAGCTTTGTTTATTCCTAAGTTTTATTTTAAAATATATATTTATTACTATTTTTTATTGATGTGTATATATATGTCTATGGGGCCATAAGAGGATGTTGGATCTCCTGGAACTGGAGTTACAGGTGACTGTGAGCTGCCTGACTTGGGCCCTAGAACTGCTGAGCTATCTCCCCAGGCCCCTGAGTTTCTTTAAGATTGATTTTAACTTTTAAAAAGTGCACTGATATATATATATATATATATATATATATATATATATATATATATATATATATATATATATATAAATTTATCATTTTGGAGATTTTAAAACATAATTTGGTCCAAAAAAGATAGGGAGCTTGCTGTCCTAAATGTTTCTTAGAGGGAGTGATCTTGCAAATGTTTATGTTTAGTGTGGAAAATGAAAATAAATTCCTTTTCCAATAACACCAGAAGAAGTTTTGATTGGAAGCTTAGAGTGAGAAATAGCATATTAGCTCCGACCTCCTTTCTCAGAGGTTCAGCTCTAAGACCCCTACCTGTAAAGGCCCATCTATAGCAAAATGAGTCTGCTTGCCCCCCAAGAGAAGGCAGGAGTCGGGCAAAGGTTGACAGCTAGCTGGTTTGCTCTGCTTCAGCCTCTGGCTAGCTGATCTATGGCTGCTATGGCTGCTCATCTGCTTGGGTCTTCTCAGGGCGGGCGGGGGGTGGGCAATATTTGGGTTATTTATTCTGACAGGAGGCTAGATGTTATTTCCATCTGCCTTGGCGTATTTGAGGAGATAAATGTCTGTCACATCCTGATGAATGGCCTCTGAGGTTCATTGCCAAAGAAACTGAGTTATGGCTCCTGTATTTCATTTAAGGGGAAACTCCAAATATGCGGTGTGCACTGCGGTCTTCCATGCCATCAGGACACAAAGCGTCTTTCTGCTCAAAGGACAAGGTTTGCATAGCAGAATCTTAGGAGGATGGGAGAGAAGAGGATAAAGAAAACATACTCTGTAAGTTGGGGCAGTAAATACCATGCAGTCATTTAAAATATGGAAGGAATTCAATGACCAGAACACAATTCTATGTCTTGAGTTTAAAAGTCATCTTCCCCTCTGCTCTCATGTCTTTAGTCAATTAAAATCATGCCCAAGTACATTATTTTTAATGGTGGCAAAGGAGGAGCACATGCATTTAATGCTGTCAAGGTTATCAGATATTTATTTTCTAAGAAATATGGAAAAGATACAACTTTTGTATATATATCAATTATGTGTATCAGTGCATCAAATAAAAATTTATTATGGGAACCAACTGATTTTAAGATACAAAATAGGATTGTTATCATCTATTGTTCTGTAGAAGCATTTATATAGCCTGTGTTCATCTCTCCTTGATATATGGATGCCTAAAAATTACATTGAATAGCTTGTGTTTATGAACTTGGAGTGTCTATTGCATGGACAAAGCCATATAGAAAATAATCAGGATAATATAGGATAATGGAAGGTGTCTTTAGTCCCTCTGGTAAAATGTGCCACTCACCAAAGCCTTTGGAAAACAGACAAAATATTGGGAACTACAGAGAGTCTTTCCATTCTTCCTAGTAAGCGAATTAGGCAACCCAAAATTTCACTTGCATCTCTTCTGGTTGTCCTGGAATTGAGCTCATGCTTTATGCAAAAGCACTTGTTATTTATGAAAGGGGGAAAGTTTTACTCAGACAAAATATGATCTGGGTAACAACTACTTACAAGTGAAGCCTCACTCTGGTCCCTGGTCTCACTAGCTCCACTTTGAGGCATGATATGAAGAGATCTACTGGGGAATTTGGTGGCAGAGACCAAGAGTTAGGTAATGGGAGAAAGTCTTGAAATTAGAAGGCAAAGAGTTCAATTCTGGACTCCAGAGAACTTCCTGGAATGATACTCATCTACCATAACCTGAAACAGAACTTTGTCGGTTATAGAACCATGGCGCCTTGTCTAGTTTGACCTCATTCAACACCTAGTGGAGGGAACATTGCAAGAGGCAGAGTCTCATCTTCCTTGTACTCTATGTGAATTGATGTAGACTGCAACAATTGTAGTCAAATGCTGTTCAACCCAGTGTCCATGTATATGAGTGTGGCATTTCACATAAATTATACACAATCAGAAACACACACACACACACACACACACACACACACACACACACACATTCTTCAAATGCTTTTTCTTATTCTGGGTTTAGGAACTGAATTCTAAAGGTAGTTTTCATAATAATAAGCTTCAATAGAGAGTGCTTAATTATGATTTACATGTGGCATCCACTAGGAAACCTGTGACACTTTCATTCATGTCTCATCTTCAGATGTTAACTGCCTGATCTTTCTATACTAAAAATATTCTGTGCACATTTTTATTATTGTACTATGCACATAACTACTTATGTCCTTCTCAACTGCACAGTAAACATTTGCATTCCACAGTGCTGACTATATGGAACATTCAATGAAGGATTCAATTAATAGTAGTCATATGATTAATATTGAATGAATGGGTGTCTATAGATACAGTCTTCTGAAGCACAGAAGAAACATACTTTTCTCAACCCCCCCTAAAGATAACTAGCTGTTTCCTAAATTAGTGCAAAAGAGTTATTCCAGAGTAGAGATAAA
Source organism: Peromyscus maniculatus bairdii (assembly GCF_049852395.1). NCBI lineage: Eukaryota > Metazoa > Chordata > Mammalia > Rodentia > Cricetidae > Peromyscus > Peromyscus maniculatus. The sequence goes on along the minus strand of NC_134852.1, from coordinate 166,035,426 downwards.
GAAAAGGAAATTGTATGTAAAGAGATGGGGTATATTTCTCATTGATGAATAATACATGCATGCTATCCAAAAGGTACCTTAACTATGGAACTCTTGTGACTTGGGTGGTAGAGTTTGAGGATCTCAACTCATTTGTACCTTGGACCAACTCAACACTCAAAGAAAGGCTTGGAGTGACCATAGTTAATCCAAGGCAGATAGGACAATTTTAATATTCTTAAGCAAATTATGGGCCTTGCAAGAATTAAGAATTGCCACATTTAAATCTTAATATCAGTTCCTACTAACACAACAAGCTTAGACAGTGGAATAAGACCAACATCCTATGACCATGTTGATCAGCTTTTTGACACTGTGTTAAAACATCTGAGATATACACTGATAAGGACAAAGTTATTTTAAATCATATTTATTTGAGAGGTTTCAGTCCATAATCAGTTAGTTCTACTGATTTGGGGCCTATGGTGGGCAGGACATCATGGTAGAAGCATGTTGCAGAAGAGTTGTTTATCTGGGCATAGGTGGGAGGCAAAAAGTTAGAAAGAGAAAGGTGTATCACTTTATCCTTTAAGGCCATAACTGCAATGACTTAGCTCATTTCCAGTAGGCCCCAACTCTTAATGTTCCCATCACTTCTCAATAGTGCCACAGACTAGAGACTAAACCTTCAATATTAAGACCTTTAGGAAAACATTCAAGATTCAGACTATAGTAATGATACTGCAAATGCTCAGAAGTGTAAAGCATATGTAGAATATTCCCTGTTCTAGGTCTCAGAGGTAGTTTCAATTATGTCAGGTGCTCTGGGTGCTGCAAAGTTTCACTTTTCCATTCCATTGAGATCCTATTCTACCAAGTAAACTATGAATTTTCAGGGAGAGGTAGCAGTCCCTCTCTATACTGTAATGAGCAGATCCCCATTTCTCCTTCCACATACAGTTCCCATGCTTTTTCTAAGGTTCCCCAACTTCCAGTCAATCAAATAAGACTCTAAAATAATAAACTGGAGATCCCCATTTAGAGAAGTAAGATGCATTTTTATGATATTTTGAGCAATAGCATTCTTTTGGTTTTGATGGTTAGCCTCCTTAGAGCCATCCCTACTCTAGGGAAGTGGAAGACAGAGATTGCTGAAGAGGTGCTACTGGAACCTTAAACAGGATCTAATCTCTTGGACTATGGCTGTGACCCTTCAGGATTAATGTACAATTTATTCTGGGGGAATTGAAAGCCAAATATCACTGGTAATGTTGCTTTAACTTCTTCATTTATATATTTCTATAAATTTTGTATGACCATAGTAAAGAGGCAGAATTCATATGCCTGTCCACTTACTCCTAGTTTCAGGAGCTGTTTGTAACATTCTTTCCCATCCTTTTACATTGCTTATTTGAAGTTCTTCTCTTGACTGTTCATGGGGTCTGTGGGTAGACATCTGTGCTCACCCACCTGACATTTTGCACATGTAAATGGTCATATTAAGTCATCAGCCCATGTATCTACCATACCTATTTACAAACACAAGCACAAATTGTTTTCTCTTTTATTCAAATGTGATTTAGGAGTATCTCTGGTCTATTTCTTCTTTTTGTTTGTTTTAAGATCAATAATTACATTTCAAAAGTAATTATTTACAAAGAGAACAAATAGAAGTCTTTAGATTTTATGCCCCTGTTTTTTAAGTGTAGCGTTTCTGAACATCGGTTTAAATTTGACTTTGATTTAATAACTCATCAAGGATCGGATAAGATTTCAATTGAGTAATGCTGATATAGGAGCTGGAGCCAGGCCAACATCACTTGAAGGCCAGGGGAGCACATCTAATTATTGTGACCCAACTGGAGATGTGATACCTTGTCCTTTTAAACCAGCTAAACCGAGGGGAAGCATGCCAGGACCAGGGCTTGCCAATTTGGCCTTACATGCCCTGAACTTGCTGTCTAGGTTGATTCAGTGGAAAGAACATGGGCTTTGTAGACAAAGCTCAGATTGAATTCTGGCTGTTGCACTTATAACCTTGAGGCCTTGAGCATATTACTTAACCTCTCTGAGTCTCAGTTTCCTTTCTCATAAAACAAGGATTATACCTCCCCTGCAGTGCTGTTTGTAAAGATGAAATGAAATACAATAACTCATGTCTGGTCGCTAGGCCAGCACACAGTGGCTACTTCATAACTACCCATTCTGTTATTCAGTTATCTTTCTCAGTAGGTCAGATTAATGATGGCTGTTGTCCAGCAACTTATTGAAAATAACTACTTTTAATAATGATGCTCACTCCACTAGATCTTCAATGCTGTAAACAGGAATATAGAGCACAGATATAGTATGGTCCTTTCTTAGAATACTTGTTTTTAGACAAGGATTTTAGTTCACAGAAAAGAAATTTGTTTTGACTTCCTTCTTTCTCTCTTACATTTGTTTTATTTATTAGCTAATTGGTTTAATTAAGTTTCACGTTCTTGAGAATAGACAGTTTACATCAGTACTAACTTCTGTCTCATGGACGCAAATCTCTGTGATGGTTGCTTGTAGATCAAACAGAAGGATGCAATTGTGTTGGTCAATATGCAAAGTGACGTCCATATCAAATGCGATGTGCAAAGTACCCATGGAACTTGTCATTCATGGCACAGTAACACTTGTTTCCATAGCTAAACTCCAATCCAGACATTTGAGAGCCAGGCTTGCTCCTGCCAGGCCTCTCCTTTCAGGGCAATAAATTAAGCAAGTTGACGACAAGGTCTGGATGATACAATTTCTTTAAACTACAAAGCAAACCTGAAATTTAATCAGGAATGAACATAGCACAGACAAAACGGGTAAAGAATCCACTTCTGGTAACCTTTGTAAGAAAGTTTGAATACACCCATCCCCCTTTATACATTTTGTTTCCCAGCTCCCAGAAGCAGCATCATATGTTACACCTGGCAGTGAGATTTGTAGCACCATATTTTTTCTTATTTTTAAGAGGTGATACCATATTTTTTTTAAAAATGAGAAGTTAGGAAAAAATAAACAGATGGATAGAGACTGGTGGAGGGGGATATGGTACGGAGCTAAAGAGAAAGATGGAGTAAGGTAAGTGCTAAAGGGCAAAGCTTCAGTACCAGACACTGAGGTATTTGCATATTCACAATATGTTTCTGGCCGAGAGCATGTTTCTCTGGCATTCTGTATGTATTTCTAGGTCTCTATATTTATCTGTGTCTCTGGCTACATATGTGAGACTAAGTTTAGAGTCGTGTTTGCTGGATGCTTTGCAGTGGTACTTGAAGAATTCCGTGTTAAGCATGCACTGGCAGTGTGAATAAGCTGCCCTGGCATAAGAGGGGAAGTGGAGGAGGGAGGTGGAGACCCCGGCACAGCCCGTGGTGAGGGCCAGCTGCAGACTGAGTCTTTCAATGCTATTTTCATCATGGGCTGCTGAGCCAATTCATTTATTTTTGGGTTCCCCTTCATTCCAAATAAAAGCAGGTGATACTAAAAATCAGACTGTGCCACACAGGGACAGAAGGTTACCATGTTGTATGTTTCCTCATGTTATCATGCAGTTACTGTTGGATAATTCTAGAGGAAATTCAGAGAACACCTGCTTATTTGAGTTCTATTCCTTTGCTTCTTTACTTCAATGAATAAATAAGGAAGAAAGTCATTTTGGAAGGAAAGAAGGTGAGGGCATGAAGTTAGAGGAAGGGATTGTTACAAAGGTAGATAGCCTTCCAGTCTTGCCGTACTACATGGCTTATCATTTGTTGGCCTAAGACTACACACTTGAGCCCATGTTCACCACACCTTTACTATCTAGGTCCAGAAAATGCTAGTCACTCAGATTCATTGCTGTTTCTAGCATCAGCTATAAAATTTCTTTTGGGCTCAGTATATTAAGAATATGCTCATTGGATAAAGTATATTGCCTTTTAGTGAAGTTGAAAATCTAGCATTTTATTTAAAATTTCTTTACAAAGGAAAATTGCCAATGAATTTGCTTCCAATTAAGTGAATTTATTTGCTTTTCTTGGATGAAAAAAACTAGAAGGTGAAAATTATAATGTAACATTGCAAACACATGAAAAATCTACAGTATGGTTTGAATATATCTGAGAATGTATGTGAATATTTGAGTATGTGTGTGTATGCATGTGTGAGTGCATATATGGGTGTGTGAGTGTGTATGTGTTTAAGGGATGCTTATTTCTACCATGTCCAGTCCTTTACTCTGACTCAGGGTCCATGAAAGGCACCTTGCAGACTGTCTCCTGCATTCTGAATCAATGTGCTACCCTATCAAGATAGATAGGCAAGGCTGATTGTTTTCTAGAAGGATGTTCAAATCTCAGCATCAAGTTTTCCTTCTGGTTATAATTGATTGTGATGAAAGATTGAAAGTAAAGTCAACAAAGAGAAGAAACACTCAATATGTCTTGAGAGCTAGATGTCCAATTCCAAGTGTCCCTTTCTGATGGAGTCACAAGGGGTGTGCATGAATCCCTCAGCAACGACAGAGAGATATAAAATGATGTCTAACAGGAAGTTCTAGTTTTTATTTTAAGCGCACCATGAAGCCTTTCTCTAGCTGATACCAAAGTTCTATTCTCCAAGAAGGAATACAAGGAGTCTACACAAATCACATTATTTGAACAAACAGTTGAGAATGGTTCATTCTTAGTTGGGACTTAAATCTATAACTCAGTCAACAGGCAGGGGCTAACTTTGCAAGCAGGGCTGAGGTTAGGAGCCTCAGGCTTCCTAAAAGCTTTTCTACATGGGATACATTCAGACAGATTTTAAAGACAGACTTTGATGACAGCCTTCATGTTTTACGTGGCATAAGAGCTTCATTAAAAGATCATGGGACTGCCATGGGGTCTGCCTTATAAAGGGGGTTATTATGCAGCAAAGGCTCAGACCATTGGGGTTCAGTGGTCTAGATGGAGGGCTCAGGCAAATAAGGAGTAAAGACAATTCAAATTGTATAGAGAGCACCCCTAAGGACATTTTCTCAGGGCAAAAGATTGGATCACCAGTGGTTGTCATTCAAAGGTAACTAGTATAGTTAACTAGCACAGAGGCTAATGAGGGCACAGTGCTCAGGAAGAATAGAGTATTTGCCTTCTCTTTCTCTCTCTTCAGCAGATAAATGCACAAGGACTAGCATAGTCAGAGTTCTCTTTCTTTCACTGTCAAGAGAATATGTAAGATAACTATTCTCTCCCTATATACTTAGTTACTCTTTGGAAACTAAGAAGAGTAAGGAGGAGGGAGAATCATTTGAATATTGCCTGCTGGATTATGTAAGTTATGGGTCCTGTTCATAATGAATGACTTTTTTTTTTTTTTTAACATTTCTCATGGCATCATAGACATTTGGAGAGCAAATCCAAATCCATGCCTGGATAAATAAGTTGTATTCTCCCTATATCTGCATTAAAATGTGGTTTAAACTCTGAACTTTGTGTCCTTACTATACATGATAGTCAGGGTTCTCTAAAGGAACAGAACTGATATATATGAGACTTATTAGAGTGATTTACAGGCTGTGGTCTTGATAGCCCAACAATGACTGTCTCCTGATGAAAAGGCTGAAAATCTGGTTGTTGTTCAGTCCACCTGACTGAATGTCTCAGCAGTCCCAATGTGGTTTTGAGTCCCAGGGAATTCGTGAGAGCTACTGGTCTTCAGTCTCTGCTAGGATCTAGAAGAAGTAGCTTCAAACACCAGCAACGGAAAGCCTCAGCGACAGGAGAGGAACTTGCAAGCCAGAGTGAGGTCAAGCAGGCAAATAACAAGAGCCTCCCTTTTTTGGTGTCATTTTATGTGGGCTGTCACAAGAGCATACGGCGCAGATTTAGGGCGACTTTTCCCACATTAAATAATCTAATGAGGAAAATTCCTTGCATCTTTGCTTAGCTTCTGGGGTTTTAGTTGATTACAGAAGTACTCAAGTTGATAAGTTAGTAGCCACAGAACTACTCTACTGGTTTTTATTTAATCTGTGATCTAATATATCACAGGTCAAAGACATCTGTTACTTCACTCTCCGGACAGTCTTTTTACTCTAGGCTCCTTCTAAAATGGAGACTATATTGTCATTGGATGATAGAAATTTCCAAGATACTTGAGATTCAAAATCTAAGATAAAAAATTTCCACAACCAAGCATTTCAAGGCCAGGGATAGTAAACAACATGACAGAGTCTCCCAAAATGGCCATAAACAGTCCCTTCCTTCCCTGTGTGACTGTACTGATTCATCCATTTTAAGAAGGAATGTGAATGGATTTGCTCTACTGTGTGTGTGTGTGTGTGCGCGCGCGTGCGTGCGTGCGTGCGTGCGTGCGCGTGTGTGTGTGTGTATAAACCTTCTTATTTTGAGACAGGGTTTCCCTGGCCATAAATTTGTGGTCCTTCTGCCATATCTTCCCAACGTGGGATTACAAGCCTACACTATCAGACCCAACTTCCCCAATGATTTGTTTTGATCAAAAGACTGCAAAAGATAGCATACTGTATTAGTCCTGGGTCTGGACTTTATGATGCTTCACAGTCCTCTTTTCTCCTTGGGAGGTCTGCTGCCATGTACAACATCCACACTAGGAATATACCCCGTTGGATGTCTGACAAAGGCATGAGAAAAGCATCAACAAAGCCTGCCAAAAGCAAGAAGCAAGGCCACAGGCTTGTGACCCCGCTGGGCTCTCCAGCTGGTTCCAAGCCTCCGACACCATCCTAGCTAAGACCACATTTCAGAGAGCCCATGCTGTCCAAATTCCTAATCAACAGATCCACAGTAAAATGAAACGGTTAGATTTTAAGTGATTAAGTGATTAAATGTGCTAACAAACAGAATACAACATCAGTTAGCATTTTATTTGCTGACAAAACTGGAAAGGCAATTTTCTTTCAATAATGAACACAAATGTTCCTTACCACCTGTATGAAGTAGTGAAATCAGTCTTCAATGACTTACCATTATTATCAAATTTTCAAGTCATTTTTGACAGATCAAATTGTGAAACATTAAAATTTAGTGGTTTTTTCCCAACTGGAAAGTAGAAAACACCTTTATTCCGTTTTTTAGGCCTTACTAGTGTTACATGATTTGATTAAGTCACTTCTCTTAGCCTAATAAAATATTTTTTGGTTTTCATAACAAAATTTTCAAAAGTTTATGGCCAGAGGAAACTAGTATAATACATACCTCCATATAACCTTTGGCTGTTCCAACAATTATTGTTTACATTATGTAATAATTATCACTTTTGAAGAATCAGGTTCGTGATAATTCTGTATTTATCTGAATCAATTGGAAGCGAAGAGAGGGAGAAGAGAATGAGAACATCCTTCCTATTGCACTCTTGAGGCTGCCTTTCTCATCTCCTTAAGTGGAGACATGTTTTCTACTTAGTGCTCTAGTTAGTGAGCACAAGAATATTGACTCTGAAACAGAAATGAAATGATTGGCCTTCTTAAATCTCCAGCAATGGCTGCAGTCAAGTTTCATAAGTGCCTCTGATATAAACATTCCCAGAAACCATTTTCCAAAAGGGCAGCCACTTACAGAAAGGTTGAAATAAAATTTAAACAAGACATTGAACATAGATTTACAATAGTTTCATGACAAAAACTGTGGTTTAAGGTTTTTTTTTTTTTTTTTTTTTTTTTTTTTTTTTTTTTTTTTGAGTTTCTGTGGTTTCAGCTGAGGACATAGTGTGTGTTGAACATTAGCTGTTTGATGCTCAGCTGTGGAATCCAAAACCACTTGGAAGGTTTAAACATTGGCAGCCACGAAAACAAACACTAGACCACATTCCCAGAACCTAAAGGAAACCAAAGCAATCATAATAGAAGGCAGATGAATTGCTTTCTATATGGCTGATAAAGCTGGAGCAAGCTTCAGCTTTAGCCTCACAAGGTAATCTTCATGATTACACCTGGGGCACAGTAGAGATTGAAGTGCTATGTGCCATAGCTGCAAAATGACTGCTTATGCTCCTGCTTTCCTTTGGTTTGTATCATGTGACCATGGTGGATGGAATGAGAATTGGGCAATAGGCCAAAAGGAAATTTAAGAGAGGCTTTCTTTTGGTTTCCCTATTGGGAGTCTGTGTCAGTGTTGCCCTGTGGCTGAAGACTCTCTCAGATGTGGGTTTGTGGGGGATGGAAGAAAGGTGTTGAAGGTTGGATGTATACCAGTAGGTGAACTAGGAATTTGCTGATCCAGGGTGGTAGGTCAATGTTTTGGCGAGGCTAAATGGTTTTAGAAAGCTGACTGTAAGGCTGTCTGTTTGATTTTGTTCGCTACTAAAATGATGTTAGATCCTGAGTGCTAAGATGCAGCTGGCTGCTTTATAGATATTTCCCATTGAGGTAAAAGGGTTCCATTAAGCATGCTATTTTTCAACAGTTCCTTAAATAATTTGATGCTCTTGGTAATGCAAATAGACTAGCACACTAAGATGATCCAAGTTGCCTAAGTATGGTATGAAAAGGACACCTCACCTAAGGGAGGCTACCTGGAGTAAGGGTCTTACTAACTTAGCTGTAGAAAACCTTATTGTTAAGTAGCTACCTATGTCTATGCATTTTGTACTATGTTCTATATTTTAGTTACTTTTCAGGTGAAATGATCATAATAAAATCTGTACTGTCCCCAGATAAGATTTTAAAAATCAATTTAGATCAGCTAGTGGCTGGGAAACACACTGAAGTCCAGAGTCTGAGAGGTTGTGCCAGTGTTAGTGTCTCCACAGCATCCCCCTCACACAGAGCAGAGATTTTGAAAGGTGTGTTTGGAAACATGAAGATAGGAACAAGATGGAAATTCTTAATTGAAAAATTTGTTTCCAAGCCTAGAAACTTAAAGGTGGAATGTATAGGAATTTGGTCATCATTCCTTTTCTGTCATTGACTGTCATTAGTTGATCAGTAAGTATTTGATCTGTACTCAAAGCATGTATATGCCTTGTATAGAAACCTACACACACACACACACACACACACACACACACAGAGAGAGAGAGAGAGAGAGAGAGAGAGAGAGAGAGAGAGAGAGAGAGAGAGAGAGAGGATTTTTTCTAGGACACAGTAGAATCTAACCAAAAATACACAATTTGCACGGACATCTTTGATAAAATGTGTTAGAAACAAAATTTTTAAAGTGATTGAGATACCCCTTTAAGAATTTGCATATCCTTTTTGTGTTTTTTGTTATTGCATGAATGAATCTCCCAGAAAACTGGTAGCTGACAATAGGCATTTTGACTACAATTCTATGAGCGAGGCACCATGACAAGTTCTAGAAGAGACAGCTCATTATTCATTCACATGAGGTCCATTGAGGCATCACAGCAGGACTTCAGAGTCCAAGCTGGCCTTGCTCACCATGTGGGATCCATTGCTGTTTAGTGGGGTCTGTTAGTTCCCCCTTGGCCTTTTTCTCCACGTGGTTTCTCATATTGCTGTTCTATCATGTAGCTTCGTCAGCAGAACAGTGGATCTTTACATGCCATCTTAAATCCAAGAAGGCAAAGTGGAAGCCTTAAAGTCACTTAAAGCCGGGACCTAGAACTAACAGCAGTACTTGCCACCTCCTGACTTGCTATCAGAGGAAAATAAATTCCATTAACCTATTCTGTTGAGGTACTCGATGAGGCGGCTCAACAGATCTTTTCTGCTACAGCACTAAAAGCTGGCTTATCTGGGATTGAGGCAGTCTCCTCCACATGCTCTCTGTTGTTCTGCGTCAAACCTAAAGACATTTCTTAGGTAGTCAGGAACACTGGTGTCAGGATTGCTGTTAGATAGGAAAGGTGAGTATTGTTGCTAGTTTGCTTACCTTGTTTTGGATTAACCCCTCTTAATTTAAACAGAAAATCTCCATTGCACTGAGAATTAGAATTCTTTGTAGGTGAGTTAGGTGGAAAGAGAGACAACCTTGTGAATTTCAAAAAGGTACCATTGAGAAAGAAATTGTATCGGGCACAGAGTCAGGTGGTAACAGTATGCATTACCATTAATGACAATCCTCCAAGGAAACTTAAAGTAAAAGGGGCAAGCAAAGCTAATGAATTATTACCATAAACCTTACACTCAATATGAATTTGAAGAGAGTCCATCTAGCACCAGTGTGATCACAGGATTCTAGTCATTTAATCTTCCTCAAACTTCCTAGCTCAGAACAGGAGGAAATTATACCTTTGGCTCAAATGCTTGCTAAATAAATCACATCTTAGTTTGACTGCATGATTCTGATAGAATTAAAAGTAGCAGATGTTTGTTGAAAATCAAAAGACAGGAATTAACCACTTTGATATAGCTTGAGCCCCCTAACTGATTCTCAAGATTCAGAAATTGGAAAGGACTACTAAATAATTATCAGAGATAATAACTGATCCCAGGACACAAAGAACTTAAGAAACCACACAACAGGAGGTCATAGGAAAATGTTTATTATTTATAGCTTTGTAATAAAAAAGTCTCTCTCCTTTCTGTTTTTGACATACACACCCAACCTTTAGACATTACAAAGCAACATTGTTATTTGCAAAGTTCATACTTAAGAATGATACAATTAGTAACAACAACAATAAATCACAAAAACCCAAACTTTTCAAACTTTTGTTTGAAAGAAGTTTACTGTTCTGTGTTGGGCTGTATCATAGCTATCCTGGGGTGCATTTGTCTGGTCAGGTGCGAGCAGGACACTCCTGAAAACCTTTGGAGAAACTATAATATAAGATGAAGGAGGAAGAAGACCAAAGCTAAGAAGGGCCGTCCAGAGCGTCCCATCTCAAACTTTGTTCTCCTGTTTTCTTCATTTCCCCTCCCCATTTTCCCATACTTCTGGTAGGAATCAGTCACATTTAGTATTTTTCTCCAGGAAGATGGGTGTAAGTTGTCCAGTGTAGTGTAAATCTATCCATGAAGCCCCAACCCTTGAAGTCTCTCTGTTCTAGGCTGGGGAATAAACTTAAAGCCAAGATTATCTACTAAGAAAGGGAGGTGGGAGATGAGCTTAAAAGACCAGTAAGTGCTGGGAATATGTCAAAGAAAAGCACTTTATATTGACTAACTATACTTTATGCCCATGTCTCAGCCTTCTTCATTGGTTTGTCTTCTTCTTCCTAAAATGCTTTGTTTTGAGCACATTTGCCTATACAATTCCTGACGGACACTTCTAGATCTATGGTTTTAGCTATCTATATGCTAATAATTTTCAAATTCATATCTTAAGTCTAATTTTTCCTCATAAATTCCAGGCTCGTAGATTCAAGTGCCATTTGATATATATTAAATTTTGATAAGCATCTTAAACAACATATTGAAGAAACCACCTGATTAGCATACCTTCCCAGGACTTCAGCATGCATGCTACACACACACACACACACACACACACACACACACACACACACACACACACACAGAGAGAGAGAGAGAGAGAGAGAGAGAGAGAGAGAGAGAGAGAGAGAGAGAGAGAGAGAGAGGCACATAGCATTTCTTCTTTCAAATGTCCTATATCAGTATCAGTAATGGCTCCTTCTTACCCCCCTCAACTCAGTTGTTCAGGTCATATATCTGGAATTAATTTCTTATTTTTCTGTTTTATTCCTCCCTAAAATAACTCTATTACCATTTCCAGAAAATTCAATCTCTGAAACATTCAGATCTATCTCCTTCCTATGTTTACTATTAAGACCTTAGCCCAAGCCTGTAAGTTATACATCAGATGGCTTATGCCACTGGAATTCTGATTTTGTTGTCTATCATCATCTCCCTACTTAGAAGCCAGTGATTTTCTTTAGAAGGTAAATCTGATTATGCCACCCTCTGCATACAATCCATTTGGGATCTGTTCTTCACATGTAGAAGGGACTGTCACTGTGGAAAGCCCTGCACGGACTGACCCTGCCCACCTTTCCTACTTCATCCTACACCTCCCTCTTGTATGCTCTTTTTGCTTCTAGGCTGGTGGCCTTTTCCTAGTTGCTTTCTTATCTTAATTTGTCACTGCCTCAGAGCATTTGCTTCCACTATCCTTTTGCTTCAAAATCCCTTTAAGGATGAATTCTTGCCACTGGTTTGTCGTATCTGACATTCCCAGCCTCTTCTGCCCATGTTTCCTTTACCATACTTCTCATAATATGATTGCTTATGGAATCATCTCTCCTGGTAATCTTGTCTGATTAGTTCTCTACTGACTTTCTAATACTTTGACCATTGTCTTACCTACTGATTTCTCAATAAGTATTTGATGAATATATGTTTTCAAACTGAACATATTTGAAGATGCTCAATGTATACTCCATGGATGAATGGATGTATGAATGATTGATTCATAGCATTTGTTGGTACTATTCTTGGAAAGGACTTTCCTTATATTCTCAATTCCACTTTACTCTATCTGGATGAATCGTCCTACTCATAATTTTGACCAGTATTTACAGTATAATCTAGCTAGATTTCAGAGCAAGGAATATATTTTTAAAAATGAAATAATTTCTTAAAAATATTTCACTAAATGTTGAGACTTTTACTATATTGGAGAACATTATTATCATGCAACAAATTAATTTTTTTCTATTTTGTCCTCATACGTTTGAGGTTATAATGTAATTACATCATTTCCCTCTTCTCTTTTCTCCTTCCAAATGCTCCCATAAACCTACCTTGATCTCTTTTAAATTAATGATTGTTTCATGCATATGTGTATATGTATGTACATATTTGTATATTCCTAAATATAACCTGCTCAGTCTGTAAGGTGTTACTTGCATTTATGTTTTCAGAACTGATCACTTGTAATTGGACAGCTAATTGGTGGGTTTTTCCCAAGGAAGACAATCTGTCTCACTCTCAGCATTCCTTAATTGCCTGTGATACGTTGTGTATGGTTGAAGGCCTTGTGGTCTTTCCCCACCCATTTTGGCATGTCTATTGTCCTTGTTTAGTTCACGTTTAGGCAATGACGTTGGTGAGATTTCTTTTTGTTATACTAAGAAAAATTTATTTTTATTTTTTCTTAATTAAATTTTTTCATTTATTTTACATATCTACCACAGTTTCATCTCTCTTCTCTCCTCCTGTTCCCCCTGCTCCCCAGCTCCCATCTACGCCCCATCCACTTCTCTGTCTCTATTTAGAAAGGGGCCAGTCTCCTATGGGCATCAACAAAGCATGGCACCAAGTCAATGCAGGACCATACTTTTCCTCCTGTATCAAAGCTGGGCAAGATAACCCAGCATGGGGAATAGATTACCAAAAGCCAGCTAAAGTACCAGGGATAGGCCTTGATCCCACTGATGGGAGCCCCACAAAAAGACCAAGCTACACAACTATCACACACATGCAAAGGGCCTTGGTCAGACCTATGCAGGCTGCTTAGCTGCTGGTCCAGAGTCTGTGAGCTTCCACAAGCTCAGGTCAGCTGTCTTTGTGGGTTCCCCCATCATACCCTTAAATCCCCAGGTTTGTACAATCTCTCATCCCTTACTTTAACAGGAATCCTGGAGCTTGGCCCAGTGCTTGCCTATGGATGCCTGCATCTGCTTCCATTAGTTATTTGAAGGCTGTCTGATAAAAAATTAGGGTAGCCACCAATCTGATTACAGGAGATGACCAGTTCAGGCACCCTCTCCACTATTTCTAGGAGTCTCCCTAACCCTGAAATGGCTCCCTCTTACAAGACATCTCTTTCATTACTCTCCCCCTTTGTCAGGCCCCCAACCTGCCTAACCTGCTTCCTCATGTTCTCATCCACCTCCCCCACTTCTCTACCCCCAGTTTACCCAGGAGATCTCTTCTATTTCCCATCCCCTCTTTGGGCCCTCCTTTTTACTTAACCTTTCTAAGTCTGTGGATTGTAGCATGGTTATCTTTTACTTTACAGCTAATATCCACTTATGAGTGAATATATACCATGTTTGTCTTTCTGGGTCTGAGTTACCTCACCCAGGATGACTTTTTTTCTAGTTATATCTATTTCCTGCAAATTTCATGATGTCATTGTTTTTGTACTCAGATATCATTATGGCTGAGTAATACTCCATTGTGTAAATTACCACATTTTCTTTATCCATTCTTTGGTTGTGGGGCATTAAGTTCTACCTATTATGAATAATACTGCTATGAACATAGTTAAGCAAGTGTCCTTGTGGTATGATTGAGCATCCTTTGGGCATATGCCCAAGAGTGGTTTAACTGGGTCTTGAGGTAGATTGATTCCCAGTTTTCTGAGAAACCATCATATTGATTTTCAATGTGGCTGTACAAGTTTGCACTCCCACCAGCAGTGGAGTGTTCCCCTTACTATATATTCTCTCCAACATTCTTAATTTTAGCTATTCTGACAGGTGAAAGATCATATCTCAGAGTCATTTTGATTTGCATTTCCCTAATGACTAAGGATGTTGAACAATTCTATAAGTGTATCTCTGCCATTTCAGATTCTACTGTTGAGAATTCTCTGATTAAATCTGTAGTTGGTAAGATTTTTATGGATTTAGCTTTAGACATTACTAGGATACACAGTCTCATAGAAAATTCCCTAGTCCTCTGCCTCTTAGAATCTTTCTGCTTCTTCTTCCTCAATGTTCCCCAAGCATTAAGTACAGGAGTGTTTTGTAGTTGAATCCTTTGGGACTGAGCTTCACAACCCTGCATTTTGAATAGTTGTGGTTTTTCTGTGATGGTTTTTATCTACCACAAAGAGAAGTTTGCTTGATGAGGTGTGAGAACTATACATATTTGTTTGTATAAAGGAAAATGTTTAGATTCTTAGGAATTATGCTGGTTTAGTAAGTGGTGGTTGTGAGTTCTCCTCTAAGATCCATGATTTAACTAGCCCTGGGTAGTTGGTTAGATTTCTAGTAACAGACATGATTTCCCTCTTTTGAGCAGGTACTAAGTCCAATTAAAGAGCTGTTGAGTACCCCCATTGTATGCTTGCCACTAATGCACCCTTATTGGTGGAAATATTAAGGCAACTCCACGTAGTTAAAAGGGAAGTTTATTTTGTGGGGTAACTTACAAGTAAAGGGATAGGTTACAGGGTCTGGGAGAGGTGAAGTGCAGTCTAGTGGTATTCGCTGGAGAACTCCACTCTGTCTACCTCCAGTGTCCAGGATCCAGGAACCAAGAGAGCTGGCACATCGGGATCTCAGGTCTTAAGGGTTACCGTCTCAGCCCCGCCTCTTAGGTGTGACAGAAGCCTCAATGGGAGTAGTACTTCCATGTCAAAGTTGGAACAGCTACCCATTACACACCCCTAAGGTTATCATGTCATGTTGGTTATTGTTGTGGTTCATAGGCATCATAGCTTGGTGGGACTGTTGGTTGTTTCCTTCCTTTGGAGACTTGCATCCTGCCTTCTGGCACCATGAAAACTTGTCTTCAGGGACAAGAAACACTAGTCAGTTCCAAGTCAGGGGCCTCTAGACTCTGTTTCTAAAGTGCATGATGTCTTCAGTAGTAGGGATTTACCATCCATCTCTGGGGTAAGGGGCAACCAAGGGCAGTAGCAACAGCCTGAAATGTTTCAGGAGTCTCATGGACAACCCTGACCAACAACTCAAGAGAGAATTTCTGATGTCTGATTTTCGGAGTTTTGTTAGTTGGTGGTTGGCTCTTGGAGAAAACATTGTTAGCCCAAATGAGGAAATAGTATTTATATTATTATATTAATTAATACAATATTCCAGTATTTATTAAATTTGATGTTTATTATTATTATTACATTAATTTAATATTATAATAATTAGCTATTATATTATTATATTAAATATATCATTTTATTATGTTAACATAGTATTTAATTTTATTATATTATTTTAATATTATATTGTTTATGTTATATGTATTAATTATTATATATATTATTACACATGTATTATATCATAGTTTTTTCTTTTCTTTAGCTAGTTTATAGTGTGATTCCTTATGACTTTTTCAGACATCTTTACTATTTATTATTATTATATATATTGGATATTAATCCTCTGTCTGATGTATAGCTGGCAGATTCTCTTTCATTCTGTGGACTTCCTACTCACCTTGATTGTTTCTTTAGCATTGCAGAGGTTTTTAGTTTTGTAAAGTCCTGCTTGTCAATGGTTGACCTTAATTCAATGAGTCCTATTCAGGAAATTCTTTCTTACATCTTATCATGAAGGGTATTGTCTACATTTTCTTCTAGCAGTTAAGTTTATGTCTTTGATTCATTTGGAGTTAGTTTTTCTGCAAGGTGATAGGAAACAGGTCTAAATTCATTCTTCTGCCTGTGAACATCCAGTTTTCCCAGCACCATTCATTGAAGATGCTTCCTTTCTTTCAGGCAATATTTTTGGCATCTTTGTCAAATATTACATAACTCAAGTTATGTGTGCTCACGTTTGGGTCTTCAATTTTTTTCCCCATTGGTCTATGTGTCTGTTTTTGTGCCAGTACCATATTGTTTTTATTACTATGGTTCTGTAATATACCTTAAGATGTGGAATTGAAATCCTTCCAGCATTCTTCTTTCTGCTCAGGATTGTTTTGGCTATCTGAGGTCTTTTGTGGTTTCATATAAATTTTAGGATAGTTTTTTTGTTCTATTCCTGTGAAGAATGGGGTAGGGATAGATGCTGATTGGAATTTCTTTAACTCTGAAAGTAGCTTTTGATAGAAAGGTCATTTTCATAATATTAATTCTACCAATCTATTGACATGGGATACCTTTCCATTTTCTAGTGTCTTTTTCTATGTCTTCTGTTTAAAGTTTAAAGTTTTCATTGTAGAGATTCTTAACTTTCTTAGTTAGGTTCATTTTAGATATTTTCCTTTGAGGATATGGAAATGTGCCTGTGATCTCCTTTTTAGTATGTTTGCTCTTGGTGTTTAGAAAAGCTATTGGTTTGTGCTATAGTTGATTCTGTAGTCTGCCACATTGTTTAATTTCTTTATCACTTTTAGAAGCTTTCTGATAGAACATTTGGGATCTCTAAAGTTTGACTTCCTCTTTCCCTATTTGTATATCTTTAATTTTCATATCTTACCTTATTGCTCTATCTAGTACCTTGAAAAGGAATGAAGATTATTGAACATGCCTGTCTCATTCCTGATTTCAGGGAGATTGTTTCAAGTTTTCTCCCTTCAGGATGATGTTGGCTATGGATTTCTTTTATATAGCTTTTATATATAGGTATATATATTGAGGTATGTTCTCTCTAGCCCTACATTTTCTAGGGCTTTTATCATGTTGGATTTTGTCAAAGGCTTTTTCTATATCTATTGAGATGGTCATATAATTTTTTTCATTTATTTTACATCTTGACCATAGTTTCCCCTCCCTCCTCTTCTCCTGTTCCCTTCATACACCTCCCCCTTCCCCCTATCCACTCCTCCTCTGTTTCTGTTCAGAAAGAGGCTGGCCTCCCATGGGTGTCAACAAGTTGGAGTAGGACTAAGCTCCTCCTTTTGTATTAAAGCTGAACAAGGCAACAAGGATAGGGAATAGGTTCCTAAAAGCCAGCCCAAGTGCCAGCAACAGGCCTTGATCCCACTGCTAGGAGTTCCACAAATCAACCAAGCTATACAACAGTCATACATATGTAGAGGGCCTATGTTGGTCCTGTGTAGGCTCCCTAGCTACCTGTCTAGAATCTATGAGTTCCTATGAGCCCAAGGTAGTTGTTTTTGTGAGTTCCCTTGTGATGACCTTATTCCTACCCCCAGCTTATTCAATCCTTTCCCACTCTCTTCAAATGTAATCCTTGAGCTCAGCTCAGGTTGATTGTAGATCTCTGCATTTGTTTCCATCAGTTATTGGATGAAGGTTCTCTGATGACAATTAGGGTAGTCACTATTCTGATTACAGGAAATGGCCAGTTCAGGCATCCTCTCCACTATTGCTAGGAGTCTTAGTTGGGGTCATCCTTGTGAACTCCTGGGAGTTTCCATGGCACCAGGTTTCTCCCTAACCCAAAATGGCCCCCTCATTAAGACATCTCTTTCACTCCTCTCCCCCTCCATCCCACCCACCTGCTCAACCTGATTCCTCATGTTCCCATCTTCCCCACTGTCACATGATTTTTGTTGTTGAGTCAATTTGTGTAATTTAGCACACTTATTGACTTGCATATGTTGAACCATCCCTGCCCATTTCAAGAAGAAAACAAACTTAGTCATGATAGAAAATCCTTTTGATGTATGTCTGATTCTAGTCATGATAGAAAATCCTTTTGATGTATGTCTGATTCTATTTGCAAGTATTTTATTGAACATATTTGAGTCTATGTTCATGAGGGATATTGGCCTGTAGCTTGCTAGCTGGCTTCCTTTTCTCCCTCCTTCACTTCCTCCTTCCGTACCTCACTCTCTGTCTTTCTGTCTTTGTCTCTCTGTCTGTCATGCCTTTACCTGGTCTTGGTGCATTAGAGTGATACTGGCTTTCTAGAAGAAGTTTGGTAGTACTCCTTCTGTTTCTATTTATTTGAGTATCTTAAGAATATTGGTTCTGGGCAGTGGTGGTGCATGCCTTTAAACCCAGCACTTGTGAGACAGGTAGGCAGATTTCTGTGAGTTTGAGGCCAACCTAGGCTACAGAATGAGTTCCCAGAAAGGCTCCAAAGCTACACAGAGAAACCCTGCCTTAAAAAAATGGCATATTGGTCCAGATTCTTTTTGAAAGTCTGGTAGGATTATGCTATGAATCCATCTGGCCCTGGACTTATTCTTTTTAGCTGGAAGGATTTTTATTACTAGTTCAATCTCCTAATTTGTTATGGGTCTGTTTATGTTGTTGAATTCTTCTTGGTTTATTTTTGGTTGTTTGACTAAATCTAGAAATTCATCCATTTCTTTTAGTTTTTTTTAGTTTAATGGAGTACAAATTCTTAAAACTTTTTCCTTATAATAATCTGAATTTCTTTGGTGTCTTTTGTAATACTTTATTGTTTATTTCTGACTCAATTAATTTGGTTACTCTTTTTTTTTTCTTTTGATTAATTGGGTCAAGGGTCTGTCAATCTTGTTTATATTCTCAAAGAACTAGTTCTTAGATTTGTTCATTTTGTGTATTATTTTCTTCATTTCTGTTTCATTAATTTCTGTTCTGGTTTTTATTATTCTTTGTCACTGAATGAGTTTGGTTTTGGTTTGTTCTTGTTTTTCCAACTTTTTGGGTTGGATCATTAAGCCATTTAGTTGTGCTATTCCTGATTTTCTTAATGTAGGCACTTAGAGTTATAAATTTCCTTTATAAGACTACTTTCATTTGTGTCCCAGAAGTTTTATTGTGTTGTGTTTTTATTTAACTCCAGGAATTTTTTCTTGTATTTGTTTGATTTCTTCTTTGACCCATTCATGAAAAAAGAATGAGTTGTTTAATCTCCATTAGTTTGTGTATTTAGTAGAGATTTGTTTGCTGTCAATTTTAAGTTTTATTACATTTTTGGCAGACACAATACAAGAAGTTATTTGAATGTTTTTGAAATTGTAAAGATTTTTCTGTTGTCGTTGTTTCACAGGATGTGGTCTGTTTTAAAAAAGCTTCTTTCTACTGCTGAGCAGAATGTATATTCTTTGGTATTTTGGGAACTATTCTATAGATATCTGTGAATACTATTTGCTGTTTGATGTCATTTACTGTCTGATTTTTTTCCCTGTTTACTTTTTGTACAGATGAACTGTCTATTAGAGAAAGTGAGGTATAGAAATCACCCCCCCTACTAATGTATTGATGTTATTCTGTGTCTTTAAATCCTGTAGTATATTAAAAAAATGAAATTGAGACCAGAGTTTGGTGCATATATGGTTAGAGTAGGAATGTCTTCTTGATTAACTGTTCTCTTGATTAGAATGAAGTATCCTTCTTTATCTCTTCTGATTAATTATAGTTTGGAGTCTATTTTGTCTGATGTTTGGAAAACAATGCCTTTTTTCTGGTCCCATTTGATTGGAGTTTTTTCTTCATCCTTTTATTCAAGGGTATTGCCTATTCTTAAAGAAAAGATGTGTTTCTTGTAGATAATAGATAGATGGATTTTACATGTTGATCCATTTAGTATGTCTATGTCTTTTGATTGGAGAATTGAGACCATTAATATTTAAAGTTAATATTGAAATGTGTGTCAGTTGTGGTCATCTTTTTGATTTTTGATGATGGTGTTTGTGTCCTGAGTGGTTTTTTTTGTACTTTTAGTAATCTTGGCTTTGCATTTCTATCCATAGTTTCTCTGTTATGCTAATTTCTCTCTTCAAACTGAACTATTGCTATCTGTATTTTCTTTAAGTGTGATTTATTGGATATACATTATTTTAGTCTATGTTTATTTTACAGAGTTTTTCTTTCTCTTTCAATTATGTCAGATAGTTTTCCTGTGTATATTAGTCTAAGTTGGCTGTCATAATTTTTTAGGACTTGGAATACATTGTTACAAGTATTCTGGCTTTCAAAGTTTCATTTGAGAAATCAGCTCTTATTGTGATAGGTTTTGCTTTATATGTGACTTTTATTATTTATTTCTCTTGCAGCTTTCAATACCTTTACTTTGTTATCTATGCTTAGTAGTTTAACTATGATATGCTGTGGGGATTTTCTCTTTTGATCTTGTCTATTTGGTGTTCTGCGTGTTTCTTGTATCTGTGTGTCTTTCCTTCATTTGGAAAAGTTTTCTCCTATGATCTTGTTAAGGTATTTTTTATGCCACTGGTTTAGGGGGTGGTTCTTCTCCCTCGGCTATGCCTATAATTTGAAAGGTTTTTTTTTTTTTTTCATGGTGCTCCTTATTTCCTGTGTGTTCCTTTTCCTATTTTTTTTTTTTTTGCATTCCTTGTGTACTGGTCTAGGTCTTTATCTTCAACTCCTGATGTTCTGTCTTGGATTGATTCATTATAGTTGTAAAACTTTCCGTTAAGTTTTCTTATTGAGTTATTGGTTTTGTCAATTCCATTTTCATTTCATCTGAGTCCTCTTCCATATTTCTATCTCCTTCTTGAATTCCACTCTCAAGTTCTGGGTTGTCTCCTTCATTTACATCAGCCTTATTTTTGTGTTTTTTTTTTTTTCATCTCTGAGGCATTTATTCTTTCTTCTTAATTTCATTGAACTGTTTCTGTGTGTCTTCTTAAAATTCCTTGAATTCTTTGATAAAGTTTATAACTATACTTTTAAGTTCTGCATCTTGGAGTTAGTTCATCTAGGTAATTCTCATTGTCAACCATTTCTTCTACAGGATTAGTAAGTTTTGGAGAAAAGATATTGGCTTGATCTTTTGCATTATTTGTAATTTTGCAATGAAATATTGGCATGTGGATGACTTTGGTTAATTCTAATTCTGGTATAGGCAGAGCAAATTGTGGCAGAAAATAGAATGTGCAGACAGATTGGGTCTAGTGATTGGAAAAGGTTTGGGTAGAATGAAGTCAGGTGGACAGAAGGGTCTGGGCTGGTGTAAACATGTGTTTCCTGGTGAAGTCTGGAGGGTGGCAGTAACTCTGGCAAGGTGTAAAGGTTTTATGAGCCCCTGGAATGGCTTGTGGGTTGGGGGTAGGTAGAGTCCTAGCAGAAGCCTAGAGATTGGTTGAGGCTCAGGCAGGGGTGGTCAGACTTTGGCTGGGGCTTTGGATCAGGGACCCCAACTACAATAGGAGGGTTGAGGAGAAGGTATGGATAGTAGGGTCAGGGATACTTATCAGGCTAGACCTTGAAGAAGAATGTGGGATATCTGACTGGGTGGAGAGTTTGGTTGAAGTACGAACTAACCTATGGGTCATGGCAGGTAGGTAGGGTAGGTCTTGGCAGAAACCAAGAGATAGGTAGTGGTACAGGCAATGGTGGTCAAAATTGGCAGAAACATGGGATGTGGCACCCAAGCTAGGTCTCCTGGGTTAAAGAGAAGGCACAGGTAGGTAGTATCACTGAAATTCAATGAGCTAGGCTCAGGAGAAAGTGCTTTAAAATAATTTTTAAAGTTAACTTGCAAAGCAGTGGACTTCATTGTTGCATTTTAGTACATATTTGCCATTTTTTTGATGTTACCAATCACCTTGTGATGGTTCCCTTCCTCCCCAAATAAGTCTTTTCTGCTTTCAGGTCACATATATTCCATAACTCTCCCCAACATTCCTTTAAGATCTCTTCCTTTTTTCTTGTAGTTGTCCTTCTACCTACCCCCTCCCCCACACAAATTTAGATACTGTTTATGAAGGAAAACATGCAGTATTTATCTTTCAAAATCTGTTTTTTTTCATTTAGCATAATGACATATAGTTGTATCTATTTTTCTACAAATGTCATGATTTCATTTCCTTTGTGGATGAATAAAATTCTACTGTGTATATGTGCCACATTTATTCATCTGTTGATGGTTATCTAGATTTGGCTCCCTTTCCTAGCTATTATGAATACTGTACCAATAAACATGGTGAAAGTATCTTTATGGTATGTGACTTAGAACCTTTTAGCTTTTCTGGCATGTAGCAGGAACTGTATAAATGGACTCCCTCACTTTTTTAAAGTTTTCATTGAATCTTTTACGCTGATTTCCATAGTGGCTGCACCAGTTTACCTTTTTACGAACAATAAATAAGAGTTCCTCTTTCCTCACATTCTCACTATCATTTGTTTTCTTGATATAACTGTATTGACTGGGATGAAATGAAATTTCACAGTAGCTTTAATTTGCATTTTCTTCTCATAGTTAAAAATACTGAACACTTAGAGCACAAAGGTTCTAAGTCACATGCCATAGAGATACTTTCACCATGTTTATTGGTACAGTATTCATAATAGCTAGGAAAGGGAGCCAACCTAGATAACCATCAACAGATGTATAAATGTGGAACAAATACACAGTAGAATTATTATTAGTCATTTGAGTTTCTTTTCTTTTCTTTCTTTCTTTCTTCCTTCCTTCCTTCCTTCCTTTCTTTCTTTCTTTCTTTCTTTCTTTCTTTCTTTCTTTCTTTCTTTCTTTCTTTCTTTCTCTCTCTCTCTCTCTCTCTCTCTCTCTCTCTCTCTCTCTCTCTCTTTCTTTCTTTCTTTCTTTCTTTCTTTTTTTTTGAGACAGGGTTTCTCTGTGTAGCTTTGAGCCTTTCCTGGAACTCGCTTTGGGGACCAGGCTGACCTCAAACTCACAGAGATCTGCCTGCCTCTGCCTTCCCAGTGCTGGGATTAAAGGCGTGCACCACCACCACCTGGCTGAGTTTCTACTCTTTAGATTGGTCTATCAGCCCATTTTATTGATTGGTACTTTTGTTCTTTTTGGTGTTTAATTTCTTCAGTGTTTTATATATTCTATTACCTTCCATCTCTGAAGTATGGTTGATAAAAGATTATCTTCTACTCTCTAGGTGGTCCCTGCACTCCGCTTGTTTCTTTTTCTGTGCAGAAAGCCTGTATGCAATCCCATTTGTCGGCTCATGCTGTTGTTTGCTGAGTTATTGGAGACATTTCAGGAAGTCTGCATATCCCCATATTATAGAGGGTTTTCCTTCTGGAAGCTTCAAAGCTTCAGGTTTTCCATTTTGCACTGGTTTTGTGAGAGGTGGAAAATGTAGATCTTGTATTTTCCCATGTATAGATATCCAGTTTGACCAGTGCAAAGTTGAAAAACTTTCTCCCTTAACATATATATATATATGTGTGTGTGTGTGTGTGTGTGTGTGTGTGTGTGTGTATGTATATTATTGAGGTTTTTGTTTAAAATTAGGTGACTGCAGCTGTGTGGGTTTATTTCTGTACCTTCTGCTCTGTTGCTGTTCTTCACACCTGTGTGGGTGCCAGGACAATACTCTGTGTGCTATTATCAGTCTGTAGAATAATTTGAGGTGAGTTATTGTGATATCGATAGCTCTTTCTACTTAGGGCAGCCTTAGCTATTGGCATATTTTATACTTCCATTTGGACTTTAGGACTGTTTTCTGTAGCTCTATGAAGAATGTAATTAGAATCTTTATGGGAATTGCCTTGAACCTGTGGGTCATGTTTTATAATATGGCTATTTTTACAATATTAATTCTGCCAATCCATGCACATGGTAGATATCTCCATTTTTTTGTGTGTTCTTCAATTTTTTTTTGTAGTATTCTGAAGTTTTTATAATAAGGGTCTTTTAGATCCCTAGATAGATTTATTTCCAAGCATCCTTAAAGTTCTTCTGGGTGAGATTTTACTTCTGGTTTCATTCTCAGCAAAATAAACAACAACAACAAAAAACTTTTCTATTATTGTGTACAGAACATCTTCTGAGTTTTGTGTGTTCATTTGTTTTGTTGAATGTGTTCATCAGATGTAATAGTTTTCTAGCAGAGTATTTTGGATGTGTAGGTCATACCATTTGCAAATGGGAATATTTCAACTTCTTTTTTGTATTCTTCTTTTGTGTTTTCTTATCCTACATTCTAATTAAAAATTAGAACAGAGATAGGGGATTGTGCCCTCTGATTCTAATTTGTTTCTCTAATTTATAAAATTTTAGTGGAAAGTTTTACCTATTTAAAATTAAATTGTGCCGGGCGGTGGTGGCACACGCCTTTAATCCCAGCACTCGGGAGGCAGAGCCAGGCGGATCTCTGTGAGTTCGAGGCCAGCCTGGGCTACCAAGTGAGCTCCAGGAAAGGCACAAAGCTATGCAGAGAAACCCTGTCTCGAAAAAACCAAAAAGAAAAAAAAAAAAGATTAAAATTAAATTGTGTCTCTTTAAAAATAATGGGCTGTTAATAAGTTGTATGTTCAGATATGTACATTTGTCTAAACTAGTACTTAAATTCCTTTTATGTTTTTTGTTTGTTTTGTTTTGAGACAGGGTTTCTCTCTGTGTAGCCCTGGTTCTACTGGAACTCGCTCTGTAGATGAGGCTGGCCTCAAACTCACAGAGATCCATCTGTCTCTGTCTCCTGAGTGCTGGGATTAAAGGTATGTGCCACCACCACATGGAACTATGTTTTTAAATCAACAAGTCATTTGTCATACATTTTCAAGACTTTTTAAATGACTAATAAATTTAATGAATTCTATCAGATTAAAAATACTGTCAAAAGGACAAAATGTTAAAAAGTTGTCTAGACCTTCTTGCTCCAAAGCATTGCTGCTGCCACCACTGTCCCTTCCTCTCAAATGTAAACACCGCTCTCATCAACGAAGACTAGTATTTATTATAAATACGAGTTGTAAAGCTAGAGGAGGAGACTTGGTGGTTCTGTGTTTTAATCATTTTCCTACTACTAATTAGTCCTCCTTATGGACACATAATCTGTAATCTTCTGGGCCTCATAGGTTTCAACTTGTTCTTTAGGGCACTTATGAGAGAAAAAAAAATCATAACTAAAGAGACACAGAAATGCTGTGTAACATCTCTAGTATAGTCTTGGAAATCTACTTCACATAGTGTTATATTTAAGCTCTGATAAGTATTACAATGAAAAGCAAACTTATTTATAAAACCTTCTGTCCTACCTCAATGTCTTTGGTCACAGTGCTTTTATTTCTTTCTTTTCTCCTTACCTGTTTTAGTTTTTTTTTTTTCCTGTAGAATACTTATCAAGTCTGTAAGCCAATTATTCTACAGTCACACTTAGGTAATGTTATGCTGCAAGATTTCTATGTTTTTAAACCCTACGTCCTATAATTACTGCAATTTCCTAAAAATAATAACTCAGAAAAAACCAAGAAACTTGACTTTCAGTATTATGTAGATTTATTCTCTTAATTCAATATAATCAGCCAATAAGATTAAAAATTTTTCTTATGGCCCATTAAAGACAAAAGGATCAAACCTATAAGATTTACTTATGTAAAATACGCAGAAACATAAGAGTACGTAAGACCGAGAAGACAACCATTTTCTCATTTGTAGTGTTTGATTTCACTCTTTGGTGTGCTGCATGATGAGTGTGCCATGGTATGGCTTTAGATCAGAGAAGAATAGTCATTGAAGATTGTGGTGATATATGTTGTACTGAAAGATCCCAGCATACTAGCTTAGCCTAACGCCATTTCAAGTAAGGTCTGAAAAGCGCAGGGTGTCTACAGCCGGCCTCCTGGCCCCAGAAAAGGGTACTAAAGGTCAGAAAAACAACTTGGAGCCAGGCAGCAGGCGTGTCAAGCTCGGGGGAAAAACCACGAGCTGCCCTGAGTTTGAACCCGGCCTCATTTGAATCGTCCAATCAGAGCCCTGTAAACCATGAGTTGCCCTGAGTTTGAACCCGCCCTCCTCGTGCTCCTGCTGCCCGACCCTATAAAAACCCTCCGCTCCAGCCCGGGGGCGCGCCAGTCTCTTGAGCTTCTTGAGGGACTGTGTTGCCCCGGGTACCCGTGTTCCTGAATAAAGCCTCTTGCTGTTTGCATCTGACTCGTGGTCTCGTGTGATCTCTGGGCGAGGGTCTCTCCAGAGGGAAGACTGCCTTCGGGGGTCTTTCATTTGGGGGCTCGTCCGGGATTAGAGACCCCCCGCCTCGGGACCACCGACCCACTGTCAGGAGGTAAGCCGGCCTTTGTGTATGTCGTTTCTGTCCTGTCAGAATGTTGTCTGTTTGCGCGCCTGAATCGGTCTGGAGTCAGTGGGGCTGAAGGAGCTGACGAGCTCGGACTTCGCCACTGCGACCCTGGAAGACGTTCCACGGGTCTCTGAAGTCCCCTTCGGGGGCACGGGAAGTCCCCTTCTGGGGCACGGGAAGTCCCCTTTTGGGGCACGGGAAGTCCCCTTCTGGGGCACGGGAAGTCCCCTCTGGGGCACGGTTTTTCGGGGCCACCCCCGTATCAGAAGGATACGTGGTGCTGGCAGGGGACGGAGAATTCAAACACTCCGTGTCCCCATCTGAGTTTTTGCTTTCGGTTTTACACCGGAGCCGCGCAGCGAAACTGTTTCTTGTTTGTGGTGTCGGTTTGTTTTGCGTTCTGTGTCTAATCCTTCTCCATCCAGGCACGGCGCCTCCTGTCCTGGCGCCAGCCGCGATCCCGGCGGCTGCGCTCGCGGCGCCTCCTGTCATGGCGCCGGCCGCGATCCCGGCGGCTGCGCTCGTGGCGCCTCCTGTCACGGCGCCGGCCGCGACCTTCCCGGCGGCCGCCCCCCCCATGATGACCCCGCTCGCTGGGGACTCGGAGGAAGAAGAAAAGCAGAGAGTTTTCCTGGAGGCCTGGAAGCAGGTTCCGGGCGATGACGGGAGGCCAACCCAACTCCCAAATATCATCGATGCCGCCTTTCCCTTGACCCGCCCAGACTGGAACTTCAATACACCTGAAGGTAGGGAGCATCTACGTCTCTATCGCCAGTTGCTCTTAGCGGGTCTCCGAGCGGCCGCCGGAAGGCCTACCAATTTGGCTCAGGAAAGGAAAAAGAAAAAGAAAAAGAAAAAGAAAAAGGAAAGGAAAGGAAAGGAAAGGAAAGGAAAGGAAAGGAAAGGAAAGGAAAGGAAAGGAAAGGAAAGGAAAGGAAAGGAAAGGAAAGAAGGAAAGGAAAGGAAAGGAAAGGAAAGGAAAGGAAAGGAAAGGAAAGGAAAGGAAAGGAAAGGAAGAATCACCCGCTGCATTTTTAGAGAAGCTGAAGGAGGCTTATAGGATGTACACTCCGTATGATCCAGATACCAGTCTAGCTCAGATATCCGAACCAAATTGCAGCGGTTGGAAAGTTTGCAAGCGCTAGGTTTGCCAGATTTATTGAAGGAAGCAGAGAAAGTGTTCAGTAAGAGAGAAACTCTTGAGGAGAGTGAGGAAAGGAGATGGCAGAAACGTGAGGAAAGGGACAAGAAAACAACATAGGGAGATGAAAAAGGTTTTGGCCACCGTTGTGTCTAAGGGACAGCAGAGAGAGGGAGATAGGTTGGGAGAGCGAAGGAGGCCACCCCTTGATAAAGATCAATGTGCTTACTGTAAGAAGAAGGGACCAAGAGTCACAGGTCCTAAAGGAGACCCCCTACAAATCCTTGCCCTCAGTTTAGAGGAAGAATACCGTTTGTTTGAGGCAGAACCCACGGAGAAGTCACCTGAGGAGCTACAGAACTGGCTGAGGAAGTTTCCTCAGGCCTGGGCAGAGACTGGGGGCTTGGGGTTGGCACGCGATCAGCCACCGCTGATGATCTCACTAAAGGCCTCCGCGACTCCCGTTTCAATCAGACAGTACTCAATGTCACGGGAAGCTCATGAGGGGATCAAGCCCCATATTCGGAGGCTCCTGGACCAAGGGGTGTTAAAGCCCTGCCAATCACCTTGGGACGCCCCTCTCTTGCCTGTTAAGAAACCGGGGACAGGAGACGATAATCTCCATCCCCCCTCCTCGGAACCCCCACCGAGTTCGAGAATTCCTGGATACGGCTGGGTACTGCCGCCTTTGGATTCCTGGCTTTGCCGAACTGGCAGCCCCATTATACCCCCTCACCAAACCAGGGACCATGTTCCAATGGGAAGAGAAACATCGGAAAGTGTTTCAACAGATCAAAAAGGCCTTACTCGAGGCCCCGGCTCTGGGTCTGCCAGATCTAACCAAGCCCTTTGAGCTGTTTGTGAATGAGAACTCAGGTGTTGCCAAGGGGGTACTGATGCAAAGACTGGGACCTTGGAGGAGACCTGTAGCGTGCTTGTCCAAGAGATTGGACCCGATGGCTACAGGATGGCCTCCATGCCTCCGCATGGTGGCAGCCATTGTCGTATTACTCCCGACAACCACCGGACAGATGGCTTTCTAACGCCAGAATGACTAACTATCAGGCCTTACTGCTGGATTCAGACCGGGTAAATTTCGGGACCACAGCCTGAGAGAGACCCCGTGCCCTATAGCCCAGAAGACCATGAGCTAGCAAAGAAAATGGGGGTGGACTGGGAACAAAGAAGACAGGCATTGACCCATTTGAGCAAAAACAAGATAAAGACCTTATTAGACAGAGAAAACACCTGAGCAGTGCTGCTGAACCAGGATCAGATACTCCAGCAGGTAACTTCCACCTGCCCAGCCTGTGCTCAAGTCAATGCAGGAAAGGTTCATCTAAACAAGGGGGCCCGCCAAAGAGGCCATCGTCCTGGTGTTCATTGGGAAATAGACTTTACAGAAGTACTCTATCTCTTGGTCTTCGTGGACACCTTTTCTGGATGGATCGAGGCATTTCCAACCAAGAATGAGACGGCTAACGTGGTAACTAAGAAACTGTTGGAAGAAATCTTCCCCAGGTATGGGATGCCTCAAATATTGGGGTCGGATAACGGGCCTGCCTTCGTCTCCCAGGTAAGTCAGAAGGTGGCCAAACTATTGGGGGTTGATTGGAAACTCCATTGTGCATACCGCCCCCAGAGCTCAGGACAGGTAGAACGAGCTAATAGAACAATTAAGGAGACTCTAACCAAATTAATGCTTGCAACTGGCACTAGAGATTGGGTGCTCCTACTTCCCTTGGCTCTCTATCGAGCCCTAAATACTCCTGGCCCACACGGCCTAACCCCTTTTGAGATCATATATGGGGCCCCACCTCCTGTTGTAAACTTTCTCCATCCTGATATTTCCTCTTTTGCCACCACCCCTACTTTAGAGGCACATCTTCAAGCCCTCCAGTTGGTGCAGAGGGAGGTCTGGAAGCCCCTGGCCAAGGCTTATCAGGAGCAGCTGGACAAGCCGGTGGTGCCCCACCCCTTCTAGATCGGGGACTCCGTTTGGGTCCGACGACACCAGACCAAAAACCTGGAATCACGGTGCAAGGGGCCCTACACTGTCTTGCTGACCACCCCCACTGCACTCAAGGTCGACGGGATTGCTGCGCCCGCGGCTCCTCTTCCTCCCCCTCCTCTTAATCTCTACCTACCCCCAGGGGACTAGGGCGGCAGAGAGCCCGCACCTAGCTAAGAGGCTCACTTGGCAGGTCATCTCACAAACTGGGGAGACGGTCTGGCAAACGACCGCCTTTCACACCCCCTTTACATGGTGGCCTAACTTACATCCAGATCTCTGCCAATTAGCAGCAGGGTCAGAGGACTGGGACATCCCTACCACTGACCCCATGAACCCCAGAGCACCAGACGTCTGTCAGGATGGTAAGGGAACTTGCAAATGTAGTGACGGGAGATACGGATGTGGCCACCCTGAAGCCAGGGCAGCCCTGTCACAACTATCCTTCTACGTCTGCCCCCGGGATGGTAGGGACAGAAAGCTGATTAGCCAATGTGGGGGTTATGAAAGTTACTTCTGTAAAGCATGGGGATGTGAAACAACTGGCAATACCTATTGGAAGCCTTCGTCCACTTGGGACCTCATTAGGGTAAAAAGGACTACCCAAGGGGAAAGCCGCACATGGCGCCCACTCACCCGAGCACATTGTTGGGGTTTCCCAGGCGAGCTTAGTACATACTGGGAGGGCCCCTGTATAAACTTCATCTGCAACCCCCTAAACATATCCTTTACTCAGAAAGGAAGGGGGACGGCACAAGATTGGATTAAAGGAAAAACCTGGGGACTTAGATTTTTCATGACAGGACAGGACCAGGGATTTACCTTTATGATTAAACTTAAAATTGAGGAGCCCTCCGCCTCTATAGGCCCCAACCAGGTTCTCGCTGACCAAAAGCGCCCCTCTTTACCTGCTCCAGCACCCCCGAGGGCTACCACCCGACCCAATTCGGTCATTCGCCCAAGCACGGCTCCGAATGCCGCTGTAACCCCAGTCACCCTCCAACCACCCAGACCCGGTACGGGAGACCGGCTATTGAATCTTATAGAGGGCGCTTACTCAGCCCTCAATGTTACCAGCCCAAATCGGACTCAGGAGTGCTGGTTATGCCTAGTTTCCACACCTCCCTATTATGAGGGGGTGGCTGTAGTCGGAAGTTTCACCAATTCCTCTTCACCCCCATCAGGATGTGCCTCAACACCTCAGCATAAGCTTACAATCTCCGAGGTGTCAGGACAAGGACCAATTTATCAGGGAACGTGTTTCTATTGTTCAGACCTTGGTATTGACCCAACAATACCAACGACTCAACCAGGTGGAAATGGAGCCACATCCCTATTCTTCCCCATGAATGGAGGATTCCATTCCCTGAGATAAGAAAATGGGGGAATGAAAGATCCCAGCATACTAGCTTAGCCTAACGCCATTTCAAGTAAGGTCTGAAAAGCGCAGGGTGTCTACAGCCGGCCTCCTGGCCCCAGAAAAGGGTACTAAAGGTCAGAAAAACAACTTGGAGCCAGGCAGCAGGCGTGTCAAGCTCGGGGGAAAAACCACGAGCTGCCCTGAGTTTGAACCTGGCCTCATTTGAATCGTCCAATCAGAGCCCTGTAAACCGTGAGTTGCCCTGAGTTTGAACCCGCCCTCCTCGTGCTCCTGCTGCCCGACCCTATAAAAACCCTCCGCTCCAGCCCGGGGGCGCGCCAGTCTCTTGAGCTTCTTGAGGGACTGTGTTGCCCCGGGTACCCGTGTTCCTGAATAAAGCCTCTTGCTGTTTGCATCTGACTCGTGGTCTCGTGTGATCTCTGGGCGAGGGTCTCTCCAGAGGGAAGACTGCCTTCGGGGGTCTTTCAGTACCCTAATAAAAATTTCCTGAAGATCAGAGAGACAAAGGAATAAGCCACAGCCACTACCTCTTACCTCACCAGCTCCATGAATCCTCTGACTGAAACCCTCTGAGTCCTTACCTAATAGGCTCCAGCCAAAAGAGGCTTTAGTTTCTGTCTCCTCACACCTTATATACCTTTCTCCACCCAGCCATATCACTTCCTTCTTAGTGCTGGGATTAATGGCATGTGTGATTCCCAAGTATTGGGATTAAAGGTGTGTGCCACCACTGCCTGGCTCTGTTTCTCTCCTAGACTGAGTCAATCTCATGTAGTCCAGGGTGGCTTTGAACTCATAGAGATCCAGACAGATCTCTGCCTCCTGAGTGTTAGGATTAAAGGTGTGTGTCATCACTACCTGGCCTCTATGTTTAATCTTGTGGCTTGTTCTGTTCTCTGATCTTCAGGCAAATTTGATTAGGGTACACAATATATCACCACAGAAAAACCAAACGTCAGAGACAGCTTCCCAAGAAAAAAGGATCATGGGAAACAAGTGCCATCTTCCTGCCTGTGTTGTGGTAAAGCTGTGATGGGACTGCGGGAATAGACACAGCAGACTAAGATTTTTCTTGTACATAATGTTGACCCTCCTGGTTTTGATTCCTTCAACAAGAAATTAATGAATCATCTCTCTGTATCAGGCTCTAGGACTGGACTAGAGAAATGAGTATGAGAAAGACATGGTCCAAACTCCCTGTATGCTATCATTAGAAAAAAAAAGTCAAGGCCCTATTCAAAGGTTAAGAAGAGAAAATTGAAGAGAAGTACAATGCCCCCCCCCCCAGATGACCCTAGGCTTTAAGCCACCAGGTCCTAGAGGCTGTTTAACCTGCCCCTTGTTCAGATGAATGCACTAAAGGCCAAATGCACATAGCTGAATTGTAGCTGAAATGAGCCTTGGAATCAAAGGTTTGCTTTGATCTCATTTTGTTTCCCACTGTCAAATTACTTGGGGCCCTGTGATCTTTTTCTATGACATTATTTGAAATGAGTAGACCATTCATTGTGCTTATAAGATGGTTTTCAGTGATATTTATTTTAATAATCTTTGAAATATAACCCAGTATGCATCAACGTGAAGAATCCTTCACATTAGAGGATTCAATTCAATTCAAACTGTGTGTGGAGGAAATGACAAGCGATGAGAGACTGAAGATACAGGAGAGTGGAAGATTGAGCTGGATCTCATGATATATGAAAATGAGAGTGGGGAGGAAGAAAGACATCAAGATAGATCCAGCATTTCATTTATAGTGACTGCAAGAATGTTGACACAACTGGCAGCTGCAGGTGGCTTGTGGGGTAGGGACGCAATGTTGATGTCTAAGAGAGAAGGAGAAGGCATGAATTAGGATGTATAAATTTGAGAGGCACTAGGTGAGAGGAAGTCTCTGAAGCAAGAATGAATGGCAACCAACATTGTGCTGCACAAGATGAGCGGTGCAAAATGAAGCTAAAATTCACAATGCAGAAGAGGAAAAGGGCCTTCTGCAGAAATGGAGACCCGCAAAGACTGCGGGACAAAAGGAAATTTTGTTGCAAAACTGTTATAGATAATCATAAATATTTAGATTTAGGACAGTGGTTCTCAACTTTACTAATGCTGTGACCCTTTAGTAAAAATCTTCATTTTGTGGTAACCCCCAGCCATAAAATTATTTCATTGTTATTTCATAAATGTAATTTTGTTACTGTTATGAATTATAATGTAAAGATCTGTGTTTTCTGATGGTCTTAGGTGACCCTTGTGAAAGGGTCATTTGACCCCCAAAGGGGTCATAATCCACAGGTTGAGAAACACTGGGCTAGGAGGAATATAGATAGTAATTGAGATTTTTCTGTCTCTAAAAAATAGTACTGTTTAGGCTGTAATAATGAGTAATTTAGCTTTTGTTTGTTGTATTTTAAATAACTTCTCTTGATAAAATATTTAGATATGTAATGGTTATTTCCTTAGTAAATCATTCCACTTGGACAAACCTCTCTTTCCATTTCTACTCATTCCATTTCTTCAATATAAGTTGCAAAGAGACAATAATTAAGGTATTATCTCCATTTGTCTCCCTATTGACATATGTGAAAGAACTTCTGTTCTCAGAACTAAATCTTCTGTGAACATTTTATCAAGTTCAATAATACTATTTTGCTGGTCCAGTTCTTACTTTGTCTATTATTGTATGCGTGTCTGTGTGCGTACTGTGTCTGTGTGAGCATGTGTGTTTGTGAGTGCAGAGTACATGTGATGCGTACAACACATGAGGCGATCAATTGGTGTTAACCCTAGACTTGTCTTGTTTGAGACAGGGTCTCCTTGTTGTTCACCACTATGTGTTTGTCAGGCTAGATGGCCAGCAAGCTTCTGTGGATTTTCCTGTCTCTGCCTCCCATCCTACCCCAGAAGCACTGAGATCACAGACGTACACTGTGCCTGCTGAGCATGGATTCCAGTGACTCATGTTCTGGTTTTCACACTTCCGTAGCAAGTGCTTTACCCACGGAGCCATCTCCCTGCCCTGTCATATTGAGGTTAAATATATATATATAGTACTATATAAATATCAAGACAACACAACATAAAACAAAAAAAAATCAGCAATATTCAGAAGATGGTCAAGCTTATTGTACTTCTGTGAGTTCCTCTTCCGGTGGCCAGGAAGAAGCCTTCGTGAACTTTTTAAAAGAGCCACACATTTTCTTTAAGGTTAAACTGGTATGCTTCATACAAAGTTTCCAACTAATTTCTCAACAATAAATAAGAATGATTCTGCCTTCTTTGCCAAATTCTGTCTGTTGGGAGACCCTTTGAGAAAGTTTCTGAAGCACTCAGGCTGCCTCCCCAGATCTGCTGTTTCTAGCTTGGACTTCCTCCATTACTGCCATTTTGTGGGGCACAGGCACACATTTCCCTAGGTTTACAAACAAGAGCAATGGAGAAGATTTTACCCTTTTTTTTTGTTTCCCTTTTTTAAGAAATTTTCTATTCAGTTTACATACCAACCACAGATTCCCCCTCTTCCCTCTTCCCACCCCCCAGCTTTCCCCCCTCCCCCAACCCATGCCCCATCCCCACATTTCCAAATCAAGGTCTCCCATGGAGAGTCAGCAGAGCCTGGCACACTCAGCTGAGGCAGATCCAAGCCCCTCCCCTCTGCACCAAGGCTGTGCAGATTTTACAGTTTTATAAAGCCATCAACTTAGCATTGCTGTTTACTTTACTGTGAAGAGGTTGGTCTGTTGATAAGTTAGATAGGTATCTCTACCTTTGGTATTTTCCTTTTCTTTCCTTTTGTGTAGCAGCAACTCTTTTGCGGTCTCTGTGGAGAGATAACATATCTTTTCAAGAGCAACTAAGAAAGTGTCAACTATTTTGTTTGTCATTAATTTAGATTCTTCCTGAAAAGAATTGATGACACCAAATGGAAGAGTTAGAATGCTGGTGTTTTCACCTCCATCTTGCTTCAACTTTCCAGTCATTGTCCTTCCAATCCTGTTGTCTCCCTCAAAACTTCCCTAGCGGATACTTTTTTCTCTTCCTCAAACACACTCTCAAAAAGCTCAGCATTTTCCATCTGTATAAAAGGATGGCTGCACCAAAGTAAATTCTTAGTACCTTGCACTTTAAATGAAGAAGCATTTATGTTGTGAATGAGAACAATAATGTAAGGATATATTTGTTGGTTTGATTCCATGAAAGAGATAAGTTTCCACATGTTTGTTTGTGCTACTGCTTACTCTGAAGGAGTTGAAAAATGCTCGAATACTGGTATAAAACAGTGGCATGAATCAGGGAAAGAGTTAGTGGACTTGAAGACTAGAAGGAGATTAGAACTAGTTAGTTAGTTTGGTACTCTTCACAGTGTTACACGCTTTATTACCTAGGTGTATTATTTATCAAAAAGTCCTTTCAAGGATGTGTTAACCTGAAATGTTTTTATAATGGTATTTCCCAAAGTGTGGTTAGAGGACTACATCCATAAATACTTGCCCACTTTAAATTTTAGATTTTCATGTCTCACCCGAGTCAGACTAAATGCAGTGCCAAATGGGGACAGCCTTAGAATCTATATTTTAAGTAAGGATCTCAGGTTGTTTTCCTCAATTAAAACATTTGAGAATCTCTGGTTTATACCCTGTGAATACACCATTTATTTTCTCACTCAGATTTCCTTCTTCAAATTCAGATTCTGTTCACAGAAGTAGGTTCTGGAACACTCTGAATTTCATCTTTTACTTGTCTTGCCAACCAAAAGCGCAGGAGCCATTGTAGACTCCACTCCCTCCCTCAGCCAGTACTCCACTTATTGCTAAGTGCTCTTATGTCAAGCTTCTTAGAATTCTTAAGTCTATCTCGTCCTCTCCATCTCCACCTTTTCTAACACATCAAATGATAATGGCTTTTCATCTGTAAAGTGATGAGACATTGCAGAATATAACACCCCCCTTTATGAGCCTCTAACAAGTGATATGAGAAGGAGGAACAGTGGGGCTGCTCTGCCAGATGTGCAGACAAGAAGTCTTTGTTATTTGTAGAAAAGTGAAACGCAATAATAAAATGCTTGGTCTGTTTTAATTTTCACCATTGGAAACATTAGCAAGAAAATACTCCTTGCTACAGAACTGTTCCCACAGCCCCTGTCCACTCCCCCCACCTCTACAGTTTGTGCATGTTTCTATTATTATGCATAGCGCTTTATATAAAATTGTTTGCATATTTGTCCATCAACCTAAATTCTAAGCTCTTTATGGATTTCTCAGATGTCAGCAAGAAGGATCTTTTTGCATTGTAGAAACGATGTTAATAAATATAAATTTTATATATTATAATAAAGTATTTTTAGAATTATATACAAGATAAAATTGATAAATGGGAGAGAGAAAATTGCAAGATTAGTTGTGTGTATATGGTACTCATTTCTACAGAGAAGAAATATTTTACAAATGTAATTGTAGATTGTTTATGAAAAAGATGTCATTTTGTATGGTGCATGTGCATGCATATGTGTGTGTGTGTGTGTGTGTGTGTGTGTGTGTGTGTGTGTGTGTGTTACTGGGTGTATAACCCTCTCTACCAGTGAGCTATCCTCTGGGCTAAGTAATTGAAAGACTAACTCATTAACAAAATCAAATAGGTATGACTAACTGAATAAACCACTCCCCTAATACTGACTAGAGAGCACATTAGGGTACACAGTACACATAAACGCGCGTGCATACACACACACACACACACACACACACACACACACACACACACACACACACCACACCAGGTGAATTTGGAATGTCAAATTCAAAACGAAGAAAAGCTCATACACTTGCTATTCATATTGTACATGAATGTTTCTGTAAACTGTCAATCATTATGCAACTTGGTGTCCTAAGATTATAATGTGTAGAAAGTCCTCTTTTTTAGTTAGGCCATAACCATAGTAACATGAGAGCACAGCACACTACTTTGTGCTTGAACAAAGCTAGTGAATACACTTGCAATGCTAACTACAGAAAAGTATTCACTTGTAATTATGGATCACATATACTCTCTGGTAATGATTATAAACAACTCATGGTTATAAATTCTATACTATACTCTTAAATATACTTTTAGAGTATGTCTTATATTTAGGTAAGACTAACTGTGGAAGTCCTTCAAGGAAGTCCTTCAGGAAGGATGCTAGGAGAAAGCATCTCTATCCATATGACTGTTCCAGAAGCCCTTCTGGTAAGACAAGATGTAGAAGACAGAGATATCCATGATTCTGACCTTGTCAAGGAATAAGCTAATATAACTCTATATCTTATTTTTTTCCATGAAGTTAAAATTAAAAATAGTAAAAACCTTATAGCATGAAAATATTTTCATACATCACCATAATGTATTTGTATTTTAAGCTGCATTAGTACACAAAAGCCAAACAGTTAAAAAACTT
Organism: Peromyscus maniculatus bairdii; assembly: GCF_049852395.1. Lineage (NCBI taxonomy): Eukaryota > Metazoa > Chordata > Mammalia > Rodentia > Cricetidae > Peromyscus > Peromyscus maniculatus. Next base: position 165,997,987 of record NC_134852.1, on the reverse strand, counting down.
ATAAGTTTAGAAAATAACTAAGTTATAGTAATCTAAATCATTGCTAAAGAAAGAAAAAATATAGATGCAACATGTCTTTTTTAAAATTTTGTCTCATATAATATATCATAACCCTAATTTTCCTTCCCTCCACTCCTCCTTGTCCCTCCACCTTCCCTCTCCTCAGATCCACTTGTAGATGTAACCATCTTGTTAAATAAGAAACACAGAGCCAATGCAGAGATGAAACCCCAAGAGGTCAGAGCTAAGAGCTAAAATCCTTACCCTTCACTGCTGCTACTGTCCTCTTCAGCAAGAGAGCTACTTCCTGTGTGTTTTTCTTTATATAGACTTTCTGTTCTGCCTTCTCATTGGTTGTAAGCCCAACCACATGACCTCCTCATCACTGCCTGTCTATACAGACCTCCAGGTCTTCTATGGTTGGTATTGAGATTAAAGGTGTGTGTCTCCATGCTGGCTGTATCCTTGAACACACAGAAATCTGCCTAGCTCTGCCTCCCAAGTGCTGGGATTAAAGGAGTACACCACAACCGCCCAGCTTCTGCTATGGCTTGCTATTAGCTCTGACCCCTAGGAAACTTTATTTACTAACATACAAATAAAATCACATTTCAGTACAAATAAAATATCACCATATCCACTCATCTACTCCTTCACTATTTACCTTCAGAAAAGAGTTGACCTTCCAGGGATATCAGTGGAACACAGCATAACAAGTTACAATAAGAGTAGGCACAAGCCCTCATATCAAGGCTGGGCAAATCAACACAGTGGGAGGAAAAGAGTTCCAAGAGCAGGCAAAAGAGTCAGAGACACCTTCCACTTCCATGGTTAGACGTCCTACAAGAGCATCAAGCTGCACATAACATATAGATGTAGCATATCTTAAATGTCTCTCAAGTCTACAGTAGCATAGGAGAGTGTCCTTAGCGTTCAGGTCCATTCACTGCCTCACTTAAACTTACCAGAGACACTGCACTCACAAGTGCCCTATACAGGCACACTATTTCTCATCTTCTATAACATATTAGATTGTAATTTTATTATAGTATATATATTCAGAGCTACACAAGCTTATACACAAAGAGCTATACATTATACCACCCAGTAACAGGTGTAGTAGACTGCTGACTACTTAGGTTTATGTGAGACCATCCACATGGCTCATGTAGGTGACAGAACAGACCTCTGGGAACTTATCATTAACACAGGACTGTATTTAAATAAAGTGAATGCAACAAAGTAGAAATACATCAGCTCAAATGTCAGTAGGATGTAGTGGTGGTATAGGATCCACACAGTAGCAAAGCATTGACAAAGAAACGCATTCCATTCTAGAAGAAAGAAAACCTTTGAATGAAAGAGGTGCAATTAAAATAAAAGGCCATCACAGGTCCAAATAAAACCTCTACTAATGCTTTAAATGGCAAAATGGAGACAGCAGGGAAGTGAATTGTTGAATAGAAATATTTGGCTAAAGAATGACTGAAAATGTATTACAAAAGTTCCAAAGAATAATAACTTTGTATCCTTCCACATTAAAAATAGTTTAAAAGTCAGAAGAATAGATATGGAATTTACAACATTGTTTCCATAAGAATTAGAAGAGAAGAGAACAGAGTGACTGGCAGAGAAGAAAATAAAAGGAATAAGAAAATTATTCTCAGGATTGGAGGAAAACATGGAACCTCAGAATAATGTGGCTTCCTAAGTGTCTATCAAGCTACATAAAGCAAAGGACAAATTATTTCTGCATTCTTTGCATGTTAGTTGCTAAAAATTCCAGGCTTCTAAGCATAAAGACCACACCTAGAGTTCCCAAAGGCACATGATCTTCACATGTCCCATGAAAAAAGATAAAGAGAATTCAAAATATTTACATGTATACCAAGAATACTCTAGAAAATAAACTAGTAAAGAACTGTATTTTCTGTTATGCAGTCATTACTCACATGTGATTTTTAAATTTCGTATTAATTAAAATTAAAATCATAAATTCAATTCTTCAGTCATTGTGGCCTATTTCAATTATTCACATCAAGTTGAATTTGTCAACTATCATGTGGGACATTTCAGATACAGAACACTCCCACTATTACAGAATGTTCCATAGGACAAGTCTTGTTATAAGTACATGCTTCATGATCTAGGAGAATAATTTGTTTTCTAAATATGGGAGTCTTCTCTGAAAAATCTATGACTAATAAATGAACTACAATTTTTAATAATTATTTCCAATTATGTAGCAGGAATTTTAAATGGTCTTATTAATAAAATCAAACCTGAGGCCAGTTATTGGGGTGAATGCTGGAAGATCAGAGAAGCAGAACAAGCCACAGCTACCTCACCTCTCCAGTTCTTCAGCTGATCCTATTTCCTCAGACTGGAAGCCTCTGTGTCCCCATCTGAATGGATCTCAGCTGAACTGTTGCTCGAAGCCTAAAAGCTTAACCAGCCAAAAACTTCTAGTTTCTGGTCCTCATGTCTTATATATCTTTCTGCTTTCTGCCATCACTCCCTGGGATTAAAGGCCCACTTTCTGGGATTAAAGGCGTGTGTCACCATGCCTGGCTGTTTCCAATGTGGCCTTGAACTCACAGAGATCCAGAGGGATTTCTGCCTCTGGAATGCTAGGATTAAAGGCTTGTGCTACCACTGCCTATCCTCTATGTTTAATATTGTGGCTGTTCTCTTCTCTGACTTCCCCAGGTAAGTTTATTAGCATGCACAATATTTTGGGGAACACAATACCACCACACAATTCTGATATTTAATATAAAATGTTCACTATATAATATAATGTTGTGGGGGGAATGGGAAAAGATTAATTCAAGAGGAATAATTCTGGGTATATGAAAAACTATGTTTCCAGGGGCCTGGTTTATATGTACTGCCATTGGCAACCAGCTTGTCTTGGACCAGGCAAGGCATTTTTTTTTTTCAACACGCACGACCCTTTTTCTTTCTGGATCCTGTATAACATGAATCTTAAAAGGTCTTATTGATAGGAGCTAGATATTGGGCTGAAAGCTGAAAGATCAGAGAAACAGAACAGCCAGCAGTGTTCTTACCTCTACAAAATCCTCAGCCTCAAGAACTAGTGTTCCTGTGTTCTCATGCCTTACATACCTTTCTCTGACCTGACATCACTTCCTGGGATTAAAGGCGTGTCTGCTTCCCAGTACTGGGACTAAAGGTGTGTCTGCTTCCCAGTACTGGGATTAAGGGTGTGTGCGACCACTGTCTGGCCTCTATGTCTAATCTAGTGGCTGGCTCTGTCCTCTGATCCCCAGATAAGTTTATTAGGCTACATCATATATCACCACAACCCTGTTCTGGTTGTAACCCCTCCTCAGTCCTGGGATCCTGCTCCCGTTGAACTGCCCCATGAAGCTTGATTCTGTGCAGACAAATTAAGGTAGTCCCTCCACCCCAACATCTTGCGGTCTCTCTCAGACCTCATAAGTGGCCCAGTGAATGTAGATCAGATGAGCTAGTACTTCACCCAGAGGTCCTTTCCTGTTCCGTTCTCCCTTAAGCAGTTCATTCCACTTACTGCTTCCAGGCCCTGGCCCAGTGAGCTGAAAAGTTAAGAAAAGATACAACCAACAACCTAAGTCCAGGTCTCATTAGAGGAAAACACAATTATTAACAATAATAATGCTAATAATAGTAGACAACAAGATAATGATAAAACCAAGTTAATATGCCCTTTTGTCCCAAAGCGATAATACCTTAGAAATACATGAATTATAGGCTTAGAAGAAAAGAAGACAAATCCTAGGTCAAAGGCTTAAAAAGTAATTTTAGTCAAGTCATAAAAGATAATTTTCCAAATCTTGAGGCAGAGATGCTCATACAGGTACAAGAAGCCTACAGAATATCAAATAGACTGGGCCAGAAAAGAACCTGCCCATGACCCATTGTAGTTAAAATACCAAAAACAGACAAAAGAAAGGATAGTGAATGATGCAAGGGAGAGGAGCCAAGTCATTTATAGAAGCAGAACCATCAGAGTAAGAGTGGATTTATTGAAAGAAACTTTGAAAGCCAGAGGGATTTGGAAGGATGTATTCCAAGATTTGAAAGACTCAACTGCCAATGCCAGGATATTATACATAGAAAAACTATCTTATATAAGTTAAAGGGAAATAAAGAGTTTCTGTAATGAAACAAATTAGAGGAATTTATTTTGTTACCTCTACAAAGAATACTGAAAACAATACTTGGAATAAAATACCCAAAAAGCCATATGAAAAAATAATATACCAGAAAATCATTGAAGTGACAGCAATTAATAAATATTTAATTATTAGTTCTGACTATTAATGGTCTCAAGTTCCCAGTAAAGAAGATACATACTAACAGTTTGGATCACAAAACAAGAGCCATCTTTTTGCTACTCCAAGAAATAAACCTCACCATAAAGGATAGATACTGTCTTTGAACAAAGAGAAGGAAAAGGATATTCCAACAAATGGAATTAGGAAACAAGCTGGCACAATTATTTTAGTATTTAGCAAAATAGACTTCAAACCAAAACTGATCAGAGGAGGTAAAGAAGTTAATTCCATATCTATTAAGGGATCAATCCATCAAGAAAATATCACAATTATAAACACACTACCACCTAACACAAGTCTACCCAGTTTCATAAAAGAAACAGTACTAGACCAAAAGCCACACATTAAATCAGCACCATTATTGTTGGATTCAATAATCCAGTTTCACCAACAGGTCATACAAATAAAAATCAAACAGAGAAACAGTGGAGTTGCTCATAAATTGTTCATAAATCAAATGGACAGAAGTCAACAGAACACTCTACCCAAAACACCAAAGACTATACATTCTTCTCAACAGGACATGGAATGTTCTCCAAACAGATCACATTTTAAGACACAGAAAGCCTTAACAAATTCAGGAAAAATGAAATAAAATCCTGCATTCTAACTGACCTCAATGAAATAAACTAAAATTTAGTAGAAATTTCACAAAGTATGCAAACACATGATGCTAAGCAACAGCCCATTGAATGGTAACTGTGCCACTGAAGAAACCAAGAAGAAAAGAAAATTCCTAGAATTGAATGAAAATGAAAATACAACACACCAAAATTCTTGGGCCACAATGATTGCAATTCTAAGAGGAGAATCTTCAGTGCTAAAAGCTTGCATAAATTAAAAAGAGACCAGGTATGGTGGTGAGTATCTTTAATCTTAGCACTCAGGAGGCACAGGTAGGTAGATTTCTGTGAATCCAAGTCAAACCTGGTATACAAAAAGAGTTCCAGGGCAGCCACAGTTACATGGTAAAATCCTAACTCAAAAAGGAAAGAGAGAGAGAGAGAGAGAGAGAGAGAGAGAGAGAGAGAGAGAGAGAGAGAGAGAGAATAGTAGAGAGATCAAGTAAATAGCTTAATGGTGCTTTTGAAAAAAATGAACAAATAAAACAAAAGTAGTAAATATGAAGAAATGATTAAGATCAGGTCAGGAATTAATGAAAGAAAAACAAACAAGTGAAAACATAGAATCAACTAAATGAAAAACAATTCTTGTAAAGATTAACAAGACTGACAAACTTTTTGCCAAATTAACCTAAATAAAGAGATAGAAGATTAAAACTAATCAAATTAGAGATGAAAAGGGAGACAATACCAGATACAAATTTCACGAAAAGAATACCATGATGTGGCTGGGTGGTGGTGGCACTCGCCTTTAATCCCAGCACTTGGGAGGCAGAGGCAGGGGGATCTAGGTGAGTTTGAGGCCTGCCTGGTCTACAGAGTGAGTTCCAAGAAAGGCACAAAGCTACACAGAGAAACCTTGTCTTGAATATACAAAACAAAACAACAACAACAAAAAACAAACAAAAGAGAATACCATGATGAAATAGTTTCAAAACCTATATTCCACTAAATTAGAAAATAAAAAAAGACGTGATAATTTTTCTTAAGTGTGTATGACCACCAAAGTTAAACCAAGATGAGACAAAAAAATGTTAAACAGACCTATAATTGATGATGAGACTAAAGCAGTAATAAGGCCTCCTAACAACACCCCCCCAGAACAAAACAACAACAACAACAAAAACTAGGACCAGATGGATTCACTGCAGAAGAACTTCCACAAATACTACTCAAATTATTCTTCAAAATAGAAAAAGAATCAATGTTTCCATTCCCTTTCTCTAAACTATTATTAGCCTAATACCTGAACCAGATAAACACCACAAGAAAAGAAAAAAAAAAAACACTTCTCACCCATCTCTCTGATGAATATAGATATAAAATTCTCAATAAATTTGCAAACCAAATTCAAGGTCACATCAAAAATATCATTATTCTTTCTGTTTTTATGCTCTATTCTTCTGTTCTGTTCATCTACCCTGATGTTTCCCTCTGTCTATTCTTAATTTTTCCTTCTAACTAACTTTATTTTTCCCTTATAGCTTCTATACCCCAGCAAAATCTTTCAAGCAGTATTAAAATTACAACATGGTTACAATTCTATTGTTTAAGTGAATGATTATTATAATGAATACAAGTCAAAAACAGCAGGTTTTCCATATCACTTATATAATTAAACATTTTACATATTACAGGTAAAAAACAAGTTGTCCCAAGAACCCACATACATTCTATCCAAGTAACTTGTTATGGATTAACAGAGTATAAGCTAGCAAGGTATTTTTCTCAGTTAGTTTTTTTTGCTGGTAGGCTGCATTTTGTGGTTACAAAGAAAGGATCAATAACTTAATTATTTATCTCAAAAAGGTAATCTTTTTTTTTTTTTAATTTGATTTAATATTACATATCAGCCACGGATTCCCCTGTCCTCCCTCTTCCCCGCCCTGCCCTCCTCCCAGCCCACTCCCCATTCCCATCTACTCCAGGGCAAGGACTCCCCTGGGGATTCACCTCAACCTGGTAGATTCAGTCCAGGCAGGTCCAGTCCCCTCCTCCCAGGCTGAGCCAAGTGTCCCTGCATAGGCTCCAGGTTCCAAATAGCCAGCTCATGCACTAAGGACAGGTCCCCGTCACACTGCCTGGGTGCCTCCCAAACAGTTGAAGCTGATCAACTGTCTCACTTATCCAGAGGGCCTGATCCAGTTGGGGGCCCCTCAGCTATTGGTTCATAGTTAATGTGTTTCCACTAGTTTGGCTATTCGTCCCTGTGCTTTTTCCGATCTTGGTCTCAATAATTCTCGTTCATACAATCCCTCCTCTTTCTCGCTGATTGGACTCCTGGAGCTCCACCTGGGGCCTGGCCGTGGATCTCTGCATCTGCTTCCATCAGTCATTGGTTGGGATTTCTAGCATAACAGTTAGGGTGTTTGGCCATGCTATCACGAGAGTAGGTCAGTTTGGGCTTTCTCTCAACCATTGCCAGCAGTCTATTGTGGAGGTATCTCTATGGATTTCTGGGGACCTCTCTAGTACTTTGCTTCTTCCTATTCCCATGGAGTCTTCATTTATCATGGTCTCTTTTTTCTTGTTCTCCCTCTCTGTTCTTGATCCAGCTGGGGTCTCCCGCTCCCCTAAGCTCTCTTTCCCTTGACCCTTGCCCTTCATTACCTGCCCCCCCCCCATGTCCAGTTTGCTCATGTAGATCTCATCCATTTCTCTGTCATTGGGTGATCCCTGTGTCTTTCTTGGGGTCCTGTTTTCTAGGTAGCATCCCTGGAGTTGTAAGTAGGAGTCTGGTCATCCTTTGTTTTACATCTAGTATCTTTCTATGAGTGAAGACCCAGCTATACCACTCTTGGGCATATAACTAAGCAATGTTCAATGTTACCACAAGGGCACATGCTAAGCTATATTCATAGCAGCATTATTTGTAATAGCCAGAACCTGGAAACAACCTAGATGCCCATCAACTGAAGAATGGATAAATAAAATGTGGTACATATACACAATGGAGTACTACTGAGTAGAGAAAAACTAGTTCCCCAGAACTAGTTGCAAAAACCCTGCTACTTTAAATACTCCACATCATGTATACAAGATCTAAAGAAATCAAACTGGAATTTGGTTAGGAGTTTCTCCCTACTGGCTTATTCTCAGGATGTCAGCTGTTGCTATACAAGGTGTGGGTTAAAGGTAATGGTATAACTCAGCTGAGAATTCTATGAACTATAATACCAACCTGTCAAGCAAGCTGTGAACATTGATATAATAATAGCACAACTGTTGTGGGGGCAACAAACAACTTCTTTATTGGATTTAGATCTTGCACTACAAGACAGAATCAATGCTAAATCCTGTCGTCCTGGTCTAAAATATGAAGAGGTGGTGCCTAAATGGTGAGTCTGAGGACCCTAAGTTGGCTACTTAGCTGAACTGACATAACATTAAATAACTCCCTAAATAGCTATTTATACTTATAGACAAAGGCTGCTTTCAGCCTTAAACAGCAATACCACTCTTTGAAGTAAATGGAGATAAAGACAAATACCCATAGTTGCACAAGATGCTGAGAATAAAAGATAGTTGAGAGCTCAATCCCAGTCATATACAATCCACATAGGGCTCCAAAAATTTTGTGGAAGGGTGGAGAGAATATAAATGCCATAGTATGTGAAGACGACCCATGAAATACTATTTTCTAGGCAGAGCAAGGCCACAGGAAACATGATCTCAGAGAAGTTCTACATACTGGCACTGGATCCTCACATGTCAGACCCATCTAAAAGCATTGGAAGATAAAAGGACCCATGAACCACAAGAGCATCGAGCTGATCTTTCAACAACCAACAAAAGTTTGGAATGAGGAGGCCAGTAGCAAGTATTGTATACTTATTAATGAGTCTGCCACACTCTTATTATTAGTTCCAAAGTCAGGATCACATAAATGACCCTGATTAAATTCCAAGGGACACAAAACAAAATCAGAACTAACAAATACTAAAAGATTTTAGGGGGGGTCTACTAGAGGTGGGAAGGAGATAGGAGAGAGACAAAAGCATACAGTGTACATGTATCAGAGTATGAAAAAAACAAAATTTACGTGAGTGTGTTGTACTTATATATTTATGAATATACATTATATCTATATAAGATATAGATATTTAAAGAAATAGAGGCCATACATTTGAGAGGGAGCAAGGGGGTTGTGGTACATGGGGAGAGTTGGAAAGAGGAAAGGGAATGGGGGAATTTATAATTGTGTTTTATTTAAAAAATTTTAAAAATTAAAAAAAGAAGTCAATAGATGAGCCAGGCATAATCAGTTCTCTATAACTGCAATGAAGCTTACTTTTTAATTATTGTAGTCAGATTTTTCTTTGGGCCACCAGCTCTCAAATAATGACATGAAAACTTATTAGTAATTATGAAAGCTTAACCTTTAGCTCAGGCTTGTCTCAACTAGCACTTATAATTTATTTATTTATTTTTTTTATTCTTTTATTATTATTATTATTATTATTATTATTTTACAACACCATTCAGTTCAACATAATAGCCACAGAATCCCCTGTTCTCCCCCTCTCGCCCACCCCTCCCCCCAGCCCACCCCCCATTCCCACCTCCTCCAGATCAAGGTCTCCCCCGAGGACCGGGGTTGACCTGGTAGACTCAGTCCAGGCAGGTCCATTCCCCCCTCCCAGACCGAGCCAAGTGTCCCTGCATAAGTCCCAGGATTCAAACAGCCAACTCATGCAACGAGTCCAGGACCTGGCACCAATGCACAGCTGCCTCCCAAACAGATCAAGCCAACTGACTGTCTCACCCGTTCAGGTGGCCTGATCCAGTTGGGGGCCCCTCAGCCTTTGGTTCATAGATCCTGTGCTTCCATTCATTTGGTTATTTGTCCCGGTGCTTTATCCAACCTTGGCTTCAACAATTCTCGCTCATATAAATCCTCTTCTTACTCACTAATTAGACTCCCAGTGCTCCACCAGGGGCCCAGCCGTGGATGTCTGCCTTCAGATTCCTCAGTCCTTGGATGGGGTTTATGGCACCACTATTTGGGTGTCTGGCCATCCCATCACCAGAGTAGGTCAGTTCCTGCCGTCTCGCGACCATTGCCAGCAGTCTTTTGAGGGGGTATCTTTGTGGATCTCCGTGGGCCTCCCTAGCTCTCTGCTTCCTCCCCTTCTCACCTTCTCATGTGGTCTTCATTTACCATGGTCTCCTATTCCTTGTTCTCCCTCTCTTTTCTTGATCCAGCTAGGATCTCCCACTCTTTCCCTCGACTGTAGCACTTATAATTTAAGTTAACCCATTTATATTAATCTATATCTTGCCATGTAATCTAACCTTTCTTCCACCTTGAACTTCCTGTTTCCTCTAAGTGTCTGTCTGGTCACTCTACCTTTCTTCTTCCCAGAGTTCTTATTATGTAGCTCTCTGAAGTATTTGAAGACCATCTAACTATTTAAAATATATCTCTGTTTGACCTTGAAAATATACCTAGCATGACTATAAGTTTGATTGTTATAGTTGACAAACTATTAAACTGTCTTTCTTTATTATCCTTAATAGCTTTCAAGGACTAGAACGTTGCATTACATTCTTAAATGAGATGCATAGGTACAATACCTTAAACAAGAACAAAAACATATATGGAATATAACAAAGGTAACTGTAAATTTGTACCAATATATAAAAATATATACCAAAGTAAAATATTTGACAAATAATTGCTTTTTTATTGAAAAGTAGATTCAATAATCTACTCATTTTTTTTTTATCATTTCTAGACTATATTTTCCCCTTTTCCCTTATCTGAATCTAATCTCCTTTGCTTACCTTTCTCCCTGACCATGACCAAAACCAACTTGCAACAACCTCCTAAATGATGATAAACATCTATAAACCATTGAATGACAAAAACCATCCACCCCACCTCTTGGAAATGTGGGTGTCATGTTCTCTAGACTGCTTCCTGTTGTCTGGGAGTGATAGCGTTTCTAGGGGACCCTGAAAAAGTTGAGATAATGGTCAAGTCCAGGGAGAGCTAACTGTATCATTTATTGTCCAGTCTTGGTGTAATAGGAAAGTTCAGAGCTTATTTGAAGCCCTGGATGGAATAGTGGGTGTGGCTAGTCTGTCTTCACCAGCAGCTTTGAAGTTGTTCCATATGCAGAATTTTGATGAAACTGCAACACAGGCATTTTTAGGCTTGGATCACCTGGGCTACTTGTCTTCATTGGTGTTTGGTCATTTTTTTTTCTTTCTGAAACCACACAAACTTTTAAAGGAAACATATATATCTGCATTAACACAAGTATGGAGTGTGTGGTGTGTACAAATCAGCTAAATATGATTTTAGGTTTTATGTTTGATCAGAAAAAACACATCTGTCAATTTTATAAGTCCATTTGGACTGAATAACCAAACTGTAACATAAATCTCCATCCATGTCATATGAAAGGATGGCATGTAATAAAAAGTCAGAGGACTCTGTAGCCAACAAGATTTATCCTGTTTCATCCGTTCTCAGAGCTCTTCTCATGTTGTGGGATCAGCATATATGGCATCTGTCCTGTAGTCTTTCTTGGATTTTTCCCCTCATGTCTGTAGCCAAGATTCTTAGGATGTCTCCCCCAGTCAAATCTGATCTTTATTAATTTTGAAGGAATCCATAGCTTTTTGTTTCCTATGGAAACAAAACTTCTCCCACAACACAACACATTTCTCCAACTTCCATTCTGAGGCCAAGACATCCCTAAAATATATAGGCTGGTTGAATTTAGCAGTTCCTTTTATAATCCAATGTCTCTCAGAGGCTGTCATTGTCTGTTCATTAGCATTCAAAAAATCCAAAATTAACAAAGCACCATATAAGGTCCAAACTTCTTGTGTTATACTTCCCATCCTTACATGGCTATTTTTTTCATATTACTTTACTCTCTCTTTAAAGACTTTGCTATATTATTTTTAAATTATTTATTTTTTTTTTACAACCGTTTATATCCATTTCTTTCCTTCAGCACCTTTTTAGCATACTGTACCTTTTTAGAGGTTTTTTTTTTTTTTTTTTTTAATGTCTGGACCTGGCTTTTTGCATGTCTGCAGCTGTGCACTTGGAGCATTCTCTACCATGGGAGACAAGTCTTAAATTGCTAGGCTACCTCCATGGAGTGGCACTGGTGGCTGACTCCACTCCCTTCAGATCGGTGAGAGCCTAGCCTCATGCCAGCAGGTACCCAGGCCTGGAGCCACATTTACCTGCCCCAACACTGGGGATTTGTTGTGTCTGCCTGCAGCAGGAGTTTGTATCCAGTGTTCACTGTTCAGTGCTCAGCTGTAAATAAGACCTCTTAAGAGAGCTGTGCCTCAATATGCTGAGCCTACCCAAGAGACTGCTTTCTCAGGCCCTGTGTGAATATTCAAGTCTCCATGTTTGATGCCAAAAGTAGCTGGGTTTTTCTTTAGGCCATCAGCTGACTAATAATGACACATAAACTTATTATTAATTCTGAAAACTTGGCCTTTAGCTCAGGCTTGTCTCAACTAGCTCTCATAACTTAAATTAACCCATTTATATTGATCTGTGCACTGCCACATGGCATTACCTCTTGTCCATCTTGCACCTCCTGTTTCCTCTCTATGTGTGGCTGGCAACTCCACCTTTTTTCTTCCCAGAGTTCTCTTTCTGCCTAGAAGTCCTGCCTATACCTCCTGCCTAGCTATTGGTAATTCAGCTTTTTTTTTTTTTTTTTTTTTTGGTTTTTCGAGACAGGGTTTCTCTGTGTAGCTTTGCGCCTTTCCTGGAGCTCACTTGGTAGCCCAGGTTGGCCTTGAACTCACAGAGATCCACCTGGCTCTGCCTCCCGAGTGCTGGGATTAAAGGCGTGCGCCACCACCGCCCGGCCAAGGTAATTCAGCTTTTAATTACACCAATCACAGCAATACATCTTCCTATAGTGTACAGATATTCCACAACAAATTATCATATGTTAAATCATAACCAGACACCCAGATAGTGGTGCCATAAACCCCATCCAAGGACTGAGGAATCTGAAGGCAGACATCCACGGCTGGGCCCCTGGTGGAGCACTGGGAGTCTAATTAGTGAGTAAGAAGAGGATTTATATGAGCGAGAATTGTTGAAGCCAAGGTTGGATAAAGCACCGGGACAAATAACCAAATGAATGGAAGCACAGGATCTATGAACCAAAGGCTGAGGGGCCCCCAACTGGATCAGGCCACCTGAACGGGTGAGACAGTCAGTTGGCTTGATCTGTTTGGGAGGCAGCTGTGCATTGGTGCCAGGTCCTGGACTCGTTGCATGAGTTGGCTGTTTGAATCCTGGGACTTATGCAGGGACACTTGGCTCGGTCTGGGAGGGGGGAATGGTCCTGCCTGGACTGAGTCTATCAGGTCAACCCCGGTCCTCGGGGGAGACCTTGATCTGGAGGAGGTGGGAATGGGGGGTGGGCTGGGGGGAGGGGTGGGCGAGAGGGGGAGAACAGGGGATTCTGTGGCTATTATGTTGAACTGAATGGTGTTGTAAAATAATAATAATAATAATAATAATAATAATAATAATAATAATAATAAAACCAAAAAAAAAAAAGATCATCTCAATAAGCCATAGAAAATGAAAATTCTAAGAACTAATCATACTATTAACAGTGAAGTACAAGAGAAAGCAAGATAAAATCTATTTGCATGGAAATTAAAAATCATCCTTTCAATTAACTGCTATGTGAGAAAGGGCAGTGTATAAACAAAGATAAGTTCTGTGGACAAAGGACTGCTAAACTTTTTAATTATCAACAGTTGTTGTCATGCAAAGAAAGATACTTTGACTTCTCTCTTCCATTTGTATTGCCTTAATCTCCTTCAGTTGAATTGTTGCTGTAGCTAAGACTTCAAGATCTATATTGAATATGTATGGAGAGAGTGTACAACCTTATCAATTCCTGATTTTAGTAGAATTATTTTGAGATTCTGTCCATTTAAATAGATGTTGGCTAAAGGTTTGTTGTAAACTACCTTTATTATGTTGAGGTGTGTCCCTTGCGTCCCTAATATCTCCAGGACTTTTTATCATGAAGGGCTTCTGAATTCTTTCAAAGGGCTTTTCTGCATCTAATGAGATGATCATGTGGCTTTTGTATTTCAGTTTGTTTATACAGTGAAATACATTTATCAGGTTACATATGTTGATTTATCCCTGCATCTCTGGGATGAAACCTACTTGGTCATGATGGATGATCTTTTTGATATGATCTTGGATTCAGTTTGCAAATATTTTATTGACAATTTCACATCTATGTTCATAAGGGAAATTGGTCTATAATTCTCTTTCTTTGTTGGTTTTTTGTGTGTTTTAGGCATTAGAGGAACTATGGCCTCATAAGATGAATTGGGCAATATTCCTTCTGTTACTATTTTGTGGAACAATTTGAAGAGTATTGGCATTAACTCTTTGAAAGTTTGGTAGAGTTCTGAGCTACACCATCTGTACCTGGACTTTTTTCATTTGGGAGACTTTTATCTATTGTCATTTTGCTAGTGATTATAGTTCTGTTTAAATTGCTTATCAGATCTTGATTTAACCTTGGTAGGTGGTATGTATGGAGAAGATTATTCATTTCTTTTAGATTTCCCAATTTGGTGGAGTACAGTTTCTTAAAATATGCTATTATGATTCTCTAGATTTCTTTGATATCTGTTGTTATGTGCCTTCTTTTTATCTCTAATTTTGTTATTTTTGATATTCTCTCTGCTTTTTTTTTTGCTAATTTGGTTAAGGGTTTGCCAGTCTTATTTATTTTCTCAAGGAATTGTCAACTCTTTGTTTCATTGATACTTTGTATTGATTTTTGTTTGTTTAATTTTTACTGATTTTAGCTAATAGTTTGCTTATTTTTTGATGTGTTCTGTTTCTGGGTGTTTTTGTTGTTCTACATCTTTCAGGCATGATTTTGTTACTAGTATGAGTAACAAATTTATTCAATTTATTTTTTTAATGTAGGTACTTAGTTCTATGAGCTTGACTCTTAAAACTGCCTTTATTATATTATGTAAGTGTTATGTAAGTTTGGGTACATCACCTTTTCATTTTCACTCAATTCTAGAAAGTCTTTAATTTCTTTCTTGACCTAATTTTTATTCAGTAGTGAGTTGTTCAGTTTCCATGAGTTTGCAAACTTTCTGTTATTTCTGCTTTGTTGCTAGTTTTAGTCCATGGTTATCAGATAGGATGTGGAGTGTTATTTCAGTTTTCATATATCTAATGAGACTTTCTTTGTGTCTAAGTATGTCATCAATTTTGGAGAAAGTTCCATGAGCTGTTGAGAATAAAGTATAGTCTTTTGTGTTTGGTGAAATGTTCTGTAAATATATGTCAGGCTTATTAGGTTTATGATGTCAGTGAGTTCCAGCATTTCTGTTTAGATTTGTCTGGATGACCTTTCTATTGGTGAGAGTAGACTATGGAAATCTTCCACTATCAGTGTGGGAGGGACAATATGTAATCTAAGATGGAGTAGTGTTTCTTTTATGAGCTTGAATGTCCTTGTGCTTGGTGAATACATGTTAAGAATTGGAAAGTCCTCTTGGTGGGTTTTTCCTTTGATAAGCATTTAGTGTCTTTTTTATCTCTCCTGGTTACTTTTGGTTTGAAGTCTATTTTGTCAGATATTAAAAAGCTACACTAGCTTGCTCTCAGGACCATTTTCTTAGAATATCTTTTTCCATCCTCTTATCATGAAGGGAAGTCTACCCATGACATTATTGTATTTTTCTTGTATGCAGCAGAAGGATGGATCCTGTTTTCAGATTCATTCTGTCAGTCTGTGTCATTTCATTGGGGCCATTGCTGTTGAGAGTTATCAATGAGCAGTGTTTGTTGATTCATTGTGGTGTGTGTGTGCATGTGTGTTTCCCCCTTTTTTTGATTTGCTGGTCTTGGATTATTTATTCTTTGTGTTTCCTTGGGTGTGGTTAACTGCTTCTGATTGAAGTTTTCCTACTAGCACCTTCTGTGAAGCTGAATTTATAGATAGATACTGCTTATATTTGGTTTCATCATGAAATGTCTGTTTTTTTCCATCTATAGTGATTGAAAGTTTTGCAGGATATAGTAGTCTGAACTGGCACCTGTGGTCTCTTGGAGTTTGTAGAACATATGTCAAGGCCCTTCTGGCTTTTAGACTCTCCATTGAGAAGTCAGATGTAATAATAGGTCTGCCTTTATATGTTACTTGGTTTTCCTACTTTGTAGCTGTTAATGTTCTTTCTTTGTTCTGTATGTTTAGTTTTTTTGATTAGCATGTGCCAAGAAGAATTTCTCTTCTGCACCAGTCTATTTGGTATTCTCTATCCTTGTATCTTGATAGGTATCACCTTCTTTAGATTAGAGAAATTCTCTTCTATGATTTTGCTGAAAATATTTTTTGTGCTTTTGAGCTGTATTTCTTTTCCTTTCTATATTCCTATTATTCTTAAGATTTAGTCTTTCTTTAGTGTACTGGATTTCCAGGATGTTTTGTGCTAGGAGATTTTTAGATTTAACATTTTCTTCACCTGGAGTATCAATTTCTTCTATCTTGCCTTTAATTCCTGAGATTCTTTTGTTTCTCAGTTTCCTGTTCAAGTTCCTAAATTTTTCATTTCTAGATTTTCCTCAGTTTGGATTTTCTTTGTTGATTCTATTTCCACTTTCAGATCTTGAACTATTTTATTCATTTCCTTCAACTTCTTGCTGTGTTTTCACAGATTTTGTAACAGAATTTATTCATTTCTGTTTTAAGGAACTTTTTCATATTCATAAAAGCTATTTTACTGTTTTTGTCTTATAATTCACCTATGTTGCATTTCTTAGGGCTCATTATAGTAGAGTTTTCTGGTTCTAGTATATATATTGTTCTGGCTATTACTAATTGTTGTGGTGGTATTCTAATTGTACTGAAATGTGATTTTGATTGTATGTTAATAAATAAAGTTACCTGGGGGTCAGAGCTATTAGAGCCATAGACAGAGTGTGGCGGTGGTGGCACATGCCTTTAATCCCATAGATTTCTATGTGTTCAGGGATACAGCCAGCATTGGAGACATATGCCTTTAAGACCTAGGGGGCTGTACATTCAGACAGTGACGAGGCAGTCACGTGTTTGGGTTTACAACCAATGAGAAGGCAGAATGACTGGAAAATCGATTTACAGACAGGAAGTAGCTCTCTTTCGGGAAGCTGGGACACCGCAGGTGGAAGGGTGAGATTTTAGCTCTGAGCTCTGACCTCTCGGCTTTCTCTTTTACATTGTTTCTGTGTTTCTTATTTAATAAGAGGGTTAGTTACATCTACAAATTGTGTTTTTATACTGGTGTCTAGGCATCTGTGTTTGGGATGATTGTAATCCTAGGTATTGATATCTGATCTTGCCTTTGTTGGGAGAGCATTTTGTTCTTTGGTTTCATCTGGGTGAGTGTGGAGGGATGTTGGAGGAAAAGATTAGTGTGATCTTCTAGAGATGGGGCCAGAGAGGAAGGGGAGGCTTCAGCACATGGTCTGCTACAGAGCTGGGGATGAGCCTGAAGGCCTGAGCTTGCAGGACAGTAGGGTTAGGTTAGGAGCTGCAGTTAGCCTGACTGCTTCCCTGGCTAGTGTGGCCTGTTGGTTCCCAGGGAATGGTTGCTATTTTATGACTATGTTTAGTCTTGTAAAATATGTCAGACTATCTTCTGCTTTTTATCAATAGTTTCTCTTGCTGTTTATCCTTGTTAGCATTTGTTGCTATCATCGTTTTAGATTTTAGCTTTTCAGATAGGTTTGTAAAAGTAGTCCAGCATTTCAACTTTGGAGTTGTTTACTGGTGTGTACTATAGCATTCGAGGGACATGCCATTGCTTCCTACAAGTGTATAGGACTATATCCCATAGCTTCTTGGGTTCTACTGGGTTCAACATGCTAGCCAAAAACATCTCATTCCTATGGGTATATCATCTACTGTTTGCCACCCATGATCATCCACAATAGAGTGGCCATTGCTTTTACCCACTTTTAAAATGGGATTATTAGTTTCATTGTCCTTGCATTTTGAGAGATTGTGTATTTTGGATAAGAGATTCTTAATAACTATGTCTTTTGGAAATATTTTCTCCCAATATTTGGCTTCCCTTCATGTATTTCTTGAGATATCTTTTTCAATCCCACATTATAAAGACATCATTTCACTGTATTCTGACATTCTGTTCTTTATTTCACACAATGTACTATGTATAATGTGTCTTTTCTCCCCTGTGACTCTTTCAAGATTTTTCTCATTTCTTTGATTTTTATCTGTTTGAATTTTTATGTGTCTACTTGTTGTTTTATTCATATTTAGCTCATATCTGAGGTGATTTTTAAAAAAATGTTGATCAGGTGAGGTTACTTCTATGTGGAAACTGTCTATGGTTTTCTATATCTGAAAACAAAAGCTATGATCCAGACAGTAAGAACAAGCTGAAGACTGACATTTTTTTTTTAAATTTTATTTTCCACAGATCCCTCTCTCTTCCCTCCTCCCATTCCCAGCCTCTCTCCCTCCTGCAACCCCCCCCCCATTCCCATCCCTTCCAAAGTAAGGCCTCCCATGGGAAGTCAGCAGAGCCTGGTACATTCGGTGGGGGAAGGTCCAAGCCCCTCCCCCTGCATCAAGGCTGTGCAAGGTGTTCCACCATAGGTAGTGGGCTCCAAAAAGCCAGCTCATGCACCAGGGATGGTTCCTGATCTTACTGCCCAGGGGCCCCTTAAGCATATCAAGCTACACAGCTCTCTCACTTATGCAGAGGGCTTTGTCCAGTCCCATAGAAGCTCCACAGGTATTGGTCTAACGTTCATGAGTTCCCATTAGTTTGGTTTGCTTGGAAGACTGACATCTTATATGCTTCTACTTTAAATCTCTTGCCTCCCTCCTCACTACTTGTTCACCCTGATATTTAGTATGCTAGGAATGTTTGTACCTTGGGAAGAAGCAGTTAATCAGGGTGCAGAGAACTGGAGTTATCCCTGGTAGATAGAATGACATCTCTCCTGGAGTGTTTACTACTTGGGTAGTTTCTTCTGGGTTGTGTAATGCTCTGGTAACAGTAATGATCAGGGAGAAGGCTACTGGCTGTGTCTCTTTATTAATACAGTGATTTTAATTTTGAGGTTTTCATTCCTTGACACTGGATGTTTGTTCATTCTTGTCTGGCCTCCATTACTTGAATACTGTATCTTGGGAAGAAAAATTCTGATGTTTAACTTCCTTCTTTCTTGGAAACAGACCTGACTTTGATTTTTCTTCCTATCATTCCAAATCCTTTCTTTGTTAATCTAAACCAATTCTGCTCATTCTTTGTCTGGAACCCTAGTCTGGCACAATGCTATACACATTGCTTTCATATCACATGATATAATTCATGATGTAGTCCATGGTAATGAATTAAACAACAACAACAGCAACAAAACAAGCCCACACAAAGAGTTGCTAATAGACATTTTCATTGAAACTAAACTTCAGTTGTATGATGGGGATTTTGAATCCAGTGGCATCTGTGTATTCTTTCCTGGTTATAAATGTATAATTGTAGATCATTTCAAAAGAACACACAGAGCTAGGTGGTGGTGAGGAACTACTTTAATCCCAGCACTCAGAAGTCAGAAGCCAGCAAATCTTTGAGTTTGAGGACAGCCTGGTCTACAGAGTGAACACACTGAATGGAAGAGAGAGGAAGGCTAGCTATTTGACTAACACTATAGAAGATAAAAAAAAAACAAAAAAACTGTTATCTGTAGGTGAACTTCAAATATCTTTTCCCTCTTAAATACCTATGAGTTGAATGCCAGGCAAGATACTGGCTTTTGCAATATGGTGATGCTACACCTTAGTAGAAAAGACTTCAGTCATTACTTTGAAGTTTACTTTTTTCTACCTGGGTGAATTTCAGAGCCTCTTTCAATATTTTAAGAATATGTAGTCTAACTAGAAATAGCTATTGTTTACAGTATGCAAAAAATGATTTTGATTAACTCTGAAGCACTGTCATAGTTAAGGTTTCTATAACTGTGAAGAGACATCATGACAACAGCAACTCATAAACAAAAACATTTATTTGGGGTTGGCTTATAGTTCAGAGGTTTAGTCCATTATTGTTGTGGTGAAAAGTATGGTGGCACATAGGCAGACAAGGTGCTGGAGAGGTACCTGAGAATTTTACATCCAGATTGGCAGGCAGCAAGAAGACAGGGTGACACTGGGCCTGGCTTGAGTTTTTGAAACCTCAAAGTGCATCCCCAGTGACACACTTTCTCCACCAAGGCCATATCTACCCCAACAATGCCATATCTCCAATAATGCCACTCCCTATGCGCCTATGAGGGTCATGTTCATTCAAACCACCACATGCACTATAGCCAAACTTAGGAAGCATTTAACATTATGGATCCATGGTTTAAATCTATGTTTGTACTAAACAATGTAGATGTTTGTCTCTGTGAGTTAACAGTCCCCATAATTTTCTATTTTTTAAAGTTAGCAATGCATTTGGTTGCTTATCATGGTCACAGCCTAAAGCATATCTTCTCAAACTGTGGGTGGTAATGCATAACTGAATATGGAGCTTGGGAAAAATTTGGCAACAGTGGACGTTTTCTGAAGGTGTAGTGACCCAAACTTAATTCAAAATCAAATGTGTAATGAATCTGGGGTGTCTCTCGCGGTGCCTGCTGGGGGTGTGTCAGCTGACTTCACCTCACCTTGCTTCTGAGTATAGGAGGGCACTTTGCACTGACAAGTGACAAATGCCACCAACAAATGCTGCCAGAATGACCTCAGCTCACACTCAGGCTACTGGATATGATGAACACCAGCCACAGTGCTCTTTCTGCACTAGAAAGTTCTCTGCTGTTATGGAAACATAATGGTTTAATTATGGAAAACAGCGCAGTTTTGTTTGTTTTAAAGTTGTAATTTAATTACAACATTTCTCCCTCCCTTTTCCTCCCTCCACATACCCCTCCCTGCTTTCTTTCAAATTCATAGCCTTGTACTCATTAATTGTTATTCCATGCAAGTAAGTATTGATTTAGTATATATTTGGATTGTATTTGTTAGAATGTTTCATTTTTAAAAAATTGCTGTTTGTGTTTGTGACTTGAGTTTCATAAATATTTTGATATTATAATTGCCAATGCTAAGATTGTCACTTAGCATAAATGCATACTACAAAATAGTACACATGCACAGGGCCATTTCAGATCTGCTGGAAATTTTGTCCCAAGCCAAAATTCATTCAAAATATTGATCAACTCTGAAAAGCCTTTGAAATGCAGTACCAAATATTCAGCCCAAATTTTATTCTCTAGATAGAAATAAACTAACCCACCTGTTCCATTAGTATGACATATACTTTCAGTTTTAAGAAATGATAAAATTACATATATAAACATATATAATGAATTATTTAAATTTATTTAATGATGGTTTATTATCAGTAATTGTTGGGTTATATACCTTATTTAAGTACTTATATAGTTACATTCCTGGGGTTACATAAGAATTTCTCTGGTTAAAAGGAAACCTGAATGGCTCTGTCTATGTGATGTAAAATGCTAATGACAATGGTTTGCTGGCCTTGGTAGAATACAAAGAAGATGCCTTTGGAAAATTGCCACAGGAGTGACTTTGGATTAACAGTGACAAATATTTTGTTATATTTGATTATTACAGTAATTTTCAGAATTAATCATTATCATTAATGGATAATCTTGATCTGTAACTTTCTAAGAAGCCAGTTTTTCACTGACAAAAACATCTACAGTGATGCTTACTTCCTCACAAATGTGGGATGAAGATGACATTTATTTATTTATTTATTTATAAAATTTTATTTTATTTTACAATACAATTCAGTTCTATATATCAGCCATGGATTCCCTTGTTCTCCCCCCTCCCGCCCCTCTCCCCTTCCTCCCAGCCCACCCCCATTCCCACCTCCTCTAGGGCAAAGCCCTTCAGGACTGAGATCAACCTGGTAGACTCAGTTCAGGCAGGTCCAGTCCCCTCTTCCCAGACTGAGCCAAGCGTCCCTGCATAAGCCCCATATTTCAAACAGCCAACTCATGCAATGAGCACAGGACCCGGTCCCACTGCCTAGTTGCCCCCGAAACAGATCAAGCCAATCAACTGTCTCACCTATTCAGAGGGCCTGATCCAGTTGGGGGCCCCTCAGCCACTGGTTCATAGTTGATGTGTTTCCATTTGTTTGGCTATTTGTCCCTGTGCTTTATCCAACCTTGGTTTCAACAATTCTCGCTCATATAAACCCTTCTCTTTCTCGCTAATTAGTCTCCCGGAGCTCCACCCGGGGCCTAGCCGTGGATCTCTGCATCCAGATTCTTCAGTCATTGGATGGGGTTTCTAGCACCACAATTAGGGTGTTTGGCCATCCCATCACCAGAGTAGGTCAGTTTGGGCTGTCTCTCGGCCATTGCTAGCAGTCTACTGTGGTGGTATCTTTGTGGATTTCTGTGAGCCTCTCTAGCACTTTGCTTCTTCCCATTCTCATGTGACATTTATGATAAGTGAATGGATCTAGCATAGTACTTGGCAATGTCAACTGAAAGTCATGCTGTGTAACGACAAGAAGTTTTGTTGTGTCATCAGCTCTCTGACAATAGTGTTGAAGACAATTTTGTCATTTATATGAGAAAGGCCTGTGTAAAAAAAGGACTCACATGTAGTATGAAATCTAAAGTGTTTTATAATTAAAAAAAAAAAAAAACCTGAGCCAGATAGTGGGGTAAATGCTGAAATATCAGAGAGACAAAGGAACAAGGCACTTTTTACCTCTAGGACTCTTCAGCCTGAAAAGTCTCTGGTTCCTGTCTCCTCATACCTTACATACCTTTCTCTGCCCAGCCGTCACATCCTGGGATTAAAGGCATGTGTGCTTCCCAAGCAAAGGCATGAGATCTCAAGTGATGGGATTAAAGGTGTGTGTCACCAGTGTCTGGATCTGTTTCTCTCCTAGACTGAATCAATCTCATGTAGTCCAGGGTGGCTTTGAACTCACAGAGATCCAAATGGATCTCTGCCCCCCGAGTGCTAAGATTAAAGGTGTGTGCCACCACTGCCTGGCATCTATGTTTAATCTAGTGGCTTGTTCTGTCCTCTGATCTTCAAGCAAATTTTATTAGGGTACACAATATATCACTACACTCATGTTATAAATATTAGGAAGAAACCAGAACTGCATATTGTTGATTGAGATTTGAATATGATTCAGGGGAGAAATGAACAATTTTATAATGGGTATCTGTAAATTTTAAGTCATAAAACTTACTTTATTTTTTTAATTGAGAAATAGCATACACAATGGAAAGTATGTAATGGTATATGGCTTGATGAACTTTTATCATAATATTACCTTATAAATAAAACTGAAACTAAAATATTGTCATCCATTATCCATATCTTGTGACTTCCTAGTCACTATGTCTGTAAATTAACCAGAATTTTAATATCTATTGGCATTATTATATCTGATTGTGATGTGTTGATAGATAAATACTCATATATGGTTAGTTTTAATTGTCTTCTTAACAAAATCTTCAATATCCTGGGAAGAAAGTCTGAATGAAGGGTTGTCTTAATCAGATTGTCCTGTGGGAGTGTTTATGGGGTGCTGTACTGCTTGTAATCAGTACTGTGGGAAGACTTAGCTCCTGTGAGTGGCATGATCCCTTGGGGTGTGTCTCACACTGTAAAAGAAGAGACAGTGAGCTAAGTGGTAGAAGCATGCATTGCACTCATTTCCTTCTGATCCATGACCAGCTGTTTTAAATTCATGTCTTGACATCATTGTTGTGATGGACTGTAACTTGTTACTATATGTTAAAGTACATTTTTTTCTTTCCTAAGTGCTGCTAGGTTACCACAGGGACTGAAATGGAGCTAGGGTAATGTCTGCATTTTTTTCTCTATCATTTCCAAGAAAAACACTCATGCTACTCAATCTAACAGTAAGGTTTTTTTTTAAATCTAATTATCATAAAGCACTATATCAAAACAACTTATTTATTTATTCTATTGTTGATGCACTGCAGAGTTTTAAATTTTTCTTTACTATTGTGCATGGCTCTTTTAGTATCCATGCATGAGAAGTTTTTCATTTTCCCTACATAATTTTAGAAAAAAATCCAAGTAAAAAGGATCATGTAGTCCACAAATAAGAAAGATTTGACTTCTTTCTTGCTTATTTTTGTCCTTAATTTGTTTATCTTGCCATACTGCTCCACCTCAGGCTTTGAGTGCCATGCTGAATAAACATGGATATAATGGATACCCTAGTCTCATTTCAGAGTTTTCAGAAAATGCTTTTAGTTTTCCCCATTTAGTCATTGGTCATGGATTTGTCCCACATAGCCTTTATTATGTTGAGGTATTTTCTTTCTATTCCTGGTTTACTCATGGCTTTTATTATGAAGGGATGTTGAGCTTTGTTGAGAGCCATTAAGAATTCATTAAGATGATCACATGCTTTCATGTCTATTATAGCTATTGATTTAGGTATGTTGAACCAACATTGCCTCCCTAGCAATGAAACTAAATTGTTTGTGCTTATGACCCTAATGTGTTCTTGAATCTTGTGTGTCAGAGTTTGCTGAGAAGTTTGTTTCTTTGTTTTGTTTTATTTTTTATTTTGTCTATGCTCATCAGGGAATTAGTCTATAACTTTATTTGTTGTCTATATTAAATTTTGTGATTAAGTAATGATGTTTATGTACAGTGAATTTTGTAGCATTCTTCTTCCTTCCTTTTTGTTGAATAGTTTGAAGAGCATTGATGTTAGTTCTTCTTTAATGATTTGGTACAATTTTAGTAGTGAATCAATTTTTTGGCAGACTTTTTGTTTCTACTTCAATATTGTTGTCATATATGTGTAAAATGTATCAATATTTTCTAGTTTTGTATAATGTAAGTTTTTGAAGTGTTCCCTTATGGGTCTCAGGATTTCACTGGAGTCTATAGTATCCTCCTCTTTACATCTTTAATTTTACTAACTTGCATTATTTCTTCCTTCTTTTGGTTAGTTTGGCTAGAGGTTTGTTGGTCTTGTTTATTTTTTTCAAGAACCAACTCTTTGGTTGATTCCACACATGTCCCTTTAGTCTCCATTTCATTATTTTGTGCGTTGATATTTATTGTTTCTTGCTGTCCATGACTTTGGAGCTCAGTCTTTTTTTTTTTTAATTGAAGATTGACATACATCATTAGGTTATTTATTTGAGACCTTTCTCACTTTGTTCATATGTACGTACTCATGGCTATAAGCTTTCCTCTTAAAACTGCCATAGCTGTGCCCCAAATGTTTCACCAGTTGTGCTTTCATTTTCATTTGATTCTAGGAAATTTAAATTTTCTGTCCTTGTGTCATTTAGTGATTCATTGGCCATTTGATTGGTGATAGCACATGCCTTGAATCAGCACCTGCTTAGAAGGCAGAGGCAGGCTTACATCTGTGAGTCTAAGTCCAGCCTGACCTACAAAAAGTGGGTTCCAGACAGCCAGGACTGTTACACAGAGAAACCCTGTCTTGAAAGAGTGTAGTTTTCAGTGTTCATGTATTTCTGTAGGTTTTTTTTTGAGTTTTTCTTGCTTTTTATATGTAGAGCTACTGCACTGTGATCCAAAAATATATGAGACATTACTTTAGTTATCTTTTTATTGGTAAGACTTAATTTCTACTTTAGAATATTATCTCTTTTAGGAAGGGTCCATGGTCCACTGAGAAGAATGTGTATTCTGAAAGTGATGGATGAAGTATTTTGTGTTTTTCTATTTTGACCATTTGACGTATAGTGTAGTTTATCTGTGAGGCTTATTGTTTGGTTTTAGTTTGCATGACCCTTGGAGATCAGAGTAGGGTATTAAAATCACCTACCTTCATTGTATCAGGAACTATCTGATATCTTATTCTCATTAGTTCTTGTTTTATGAAATTAGAATCCCCAACTTTTGGTGCATATATTTATAATTTTTATGTCTTTTGGTACATTGTTCACTTTATTAATATGTAGTAGATATCTGGCTTACCTTTGGAAATGGTCTTCACTTTCCCATGTCAGGGGACTGTAAGGCTGAGTTAAATCTCCATTAAGCTTTTTCCCATTTCCAATGTTCTGCCACTCACCCACTTTCAGTTATTCTGACTCATAGACTGGGTCTTTACAAGGCCTCTCCCCAGAACAGAAGGGTAAATTAAATTCTTTTAAAAATTTTCATCTTGTGTTTTTCTATTTTTAGGGAGGTGACTCTCAAGTTAATCAGAAAACAATTGGAGAAAAACAAGAGTTACAGCTGCTGTGCTTAGTTCTTGCTATCTCACTTTTCTTTCCAGTTTTCTGTTCTTAGTTGCTGGGTGCTTTGGCACTATCAGACTCCACCTTCTGTGTTCCCAGGCTCAGGAGAGTGGTAAAGTACTCTCTACCTCTTAGGAACTATCCTTTTCACCAACTTTCCAGTTCACCTCATGTCAGGGCTCAACAAATGTCCTAGGATCTACCCATGGGCTTATTTCAATGATCTTCCCTTCAGCCTACAGTACAGGTCAATTTGCTATTCCTGTCACAGTAGCACGTTGGTGCCTACAAACAGGTGTTTCACATTTGAGGAGCTTTGCGAGTTTTTTCCTATCTGAAAATACCCATCTACCGTAAGTTATTAGTATCAAGCAGCAAGCAGAGTTCTCATGGGCAAATTCTTAACACAAGACTTATTATAAATGGTTGCTTTCCCCAATAAAATTTTTCTGAAATTGACTCATTTGTTTGAACACAGTTAAATATCTGAAGAAGTCTGTACTTCCAAACATGTTATAACTTCATAATTTTAGAATTTGTTTTCTTATTGGATAGTCTTCATCTTTAATTGTGTGCCAAAAGGGGATATTTTAGAAAGAAAACAATGTCAATTCAGCCTGCTGTTTTCCATGTATTCACGGGTTGTAAATGTGACAAATATGTGTATGCATACATACAGAGAAGAACCAGACAGCATTGCAGACATCAGCTCTTTCAATAAGTACAGCACAGAAGCAGCTGCTGTTCTCTGAAGAGAGGAGACAATATGCTTGATTTTAATTTTAATTTATTTTCATGCAATTTTGTGCCTTTCAACACTTCCTTATTCTGTCATTAAATCCTCAGTTTTATAATTTAGCAGTATATTCTCTCTAATACATATATTAGTTAGCCCATTTTCTATAGCTACTCATTTACATTCATAATACTTATAATTAGGAAATTGTTAGAAGGCTTTTTCAATAGGAGGGATCTTAAATTGAAAATTGTATGGGAGTAAGAAGGGAAACACTGAGAAGAGGATGAAATTGGTCACTCATTGAGGACAGTAAAACTGTTGTCCCAAGTATAAAGTCATTATAAAGTTAATATTTGGAAGGCAAGGAATTAATAATGTTAAAAATTTTAGGTCTTCCAAATTTAAAAATACTCAAGAAAACTGAAATTATAAAAAAAAGGCATAAGGGTCACCAAATTTGTGTTAATAGTTTCTTGGTCACCAGCATAATTATTTTGAAGAATTTTGAAAATTACAAAAGATTATACAATATAAAAAAAAGAAAGTTTTTTTCATTTTAAATATAATTCTTTTGATTAAACAGTATTCAGTTCTCCACTGGAATTTTTCATTTGATTTGCCTCTTCATATTAAGCACAGTTCTTTGAAACTTGTGCCTTATGTTTCTAGTTGGTTAGCATCCCTTGAAGGTATGTTTTCATAGCTTGCCAACTTCAATTCTACTGTCTTGTCATTGTTTGTTCATTTTGAATGAGTATTGGACATTGTACATGAAGAACTGAAATGGCAAATTAAAACTGTTTATAACATCTTACATTAAAAAATTCTATGTTAAACTTGAAATGGAATGCCTCTGTTTCTGGTTTTGACAGGTGAACTAGTCCTTACAGTTCAATATTAATCCAATTAGGAATTAAGAATATTCTAAAATAGGTTTCAGACTTCTGGTCAACCCTTATATATTGGGAGTGTATATTCTAATTGAGAGCAAAAAGTTTTCAAATCACCTGATTTGTACATTGACAGAGGAAATTAATTTTTTTAAATCACCAAGGACCTATGAGGGTTTGGTTATTCAACTCAACAGACTGAATTTTGAGTATCCTTTTAGAAACCCACAGGTGCTTTCAGAAGCAAGGCAATTTCAGAAGCTGAGCTCAAATTTCTGGCTCTTACTCTTGTTGATATTCTTCCTATCCATTCTCTTCTTCCCCTACCCATCCTCCTCTCCTTAACTTCCTTCTCTTACCCATGCTCCTCCTCCTTCTCACCCCCTTCCTCTCCACTTTCTCCTTCTCACCCTCTTCTTTTTTTTCTGCACCAGAGTCTTTCTCTGAAATGTTAGTTATTTACTGCTTCTCAAAAGTTTTTCATATTTTGTTTTCTTTTCAAGTAGTTTTTAATCACCTGATTTAGTATGAAGAAGCATCTGGTGCATCATAGAGCATTCTTTGAATTATTTAAGTTCAAATGAAAGCATTTTTCCCTGTCATACAAATATGTGAAATTAATTCACACAATGCAGTCATCATAGTGACAACTTAGATTCTATTATGTTCATTTATTACACTGAGTTTTAATTTGATTAATAATAAACATTTAAAATGATTTCTTAAATAATAGTGAAATAATTAATAAAAACCAGTAACTTCTTCCTACTTCATTTCTTTTACATTTAACTAACCCCTGTCCTTGAAAATAGTCAAGGCTCAATGTACATATGTCTTATACTTATACTTAGTTTTATAGGTAAATGCACAAACACACACACAAAAATACTTCAAAAACACCATGTAAATTAAATAACTCCCCAAATAAATTATCTAAGGCACATAAATTATGTAGAGTTTCATCAAGCTGGAGTAGACAAAGAAATTTAGTAAAATAAAGGAAATTTGAGATTTTTTTTTGCTTTTGGGAGCATGATGTATCTTTGGTCATTTTTATTTTACTGGTTCCAGGGAGAAAATTCTTTTCATATCCCACTCTGGAGAGAGACATGTCTATGAATGAGCAGAAATACAATGTGCTTTAAGACCTCTATCATACAAGGCAAAATATGTTTGGAGGATTTGGGTTTTGTTAGAAGAAACACTATACACTCTCTGACATGTATATGTAGGCATACGTGAATATAACAAAATGAAATTCTATATAATCTTTTCTGTGATATATATATATTATATAATATATATCATATACCCAAACACTTTATGAAGACAATTGGAATTATATATTATAAATATGTTATATTCTATTGGGTCTGACACATCTTTAAAACAGCCGTACTTCTTCATCTTCCAAGAAAGTTTCCCCAGTAAAAGAGGATATCAGTGACATGATATTCAAGATGCTACTGGCCCTATGATGAGGCTATATGTTGTTAATAATTTCATATACTGAATGTTTTGTATGTGTCTTGTATTTTCCTGGGTACAATATATATACTCTCTTATGTATTTCAATATCCTTGTGGATTAGGTGAGTTTTTCATTATTTGACAGCGGAGGAAATCAAGACAAAAGAGAGAATTTATTTGTTCCAAAGCCAGGAAAGCGGAGACTGAGGTTTTGTGGTTTGGCTCAGCTTAGTTGTCTTCCAGCAGTAACACTGTGCTCTAGTGTCTTCAGGTGTGTTGCAGCTGTATGTTCATTTTGATCCTGTAGTTCACCAGTATTTTGTATCTGGATTCTTGTAAAACTTCATACACAACAGAACATCACAGCATGTTTGAATGATTTTAGGGGATGCTGTATTTTGCCACTGCCCCTGAGCTTTAAATGGAAGAAATTCGATTGAGTAGCATGCATGAGCTGTGTTCTCTCTTCAGGGTGTCTTAAATTTCTCCCAATCATCTGCTATTTAAAGAGAATACTTGGTTATTCTGTAGAAGTCCTCCTACTGGAAATGATTTCCATAAACATTTGACCAGTTAAGTAAAAATTCCATTTAAGGGATCAGAGAATCTGAGCCATACTACAGTGCATATGTATCTATATACAGATATCTTAACATGAACATAAACACATGCCTCACTGAGACATTTTGATTTAATGGGAAACATACATTTTCAATCAATATACAATACAATCAGTATATTTTTCTTAAATGACATCAATCAAATATTTTTATTACAATTATTGGCAAGAACAGATAGATGATTACATTATATCTATAGTTTAATTTCTTCCCACAATCCACTACATATGCTTACTAGGTTTGTTTTGTTTAAAGATTAGGAAGAATTTAAAGACACTTGAGAATAAAGTAAAACATGACACCTTGGGATTTTCTTCCCCTTGTTTAGTTTTCCATAAAATCCATTAATATAACTAAGCCCAAGATGAAGATGATCAACTCATAAGGAGAAATGCTTTATTTTGCTCATTGATTTTGGGTTGTTAGTCCATGACCAGGTTGACTTGGTTGCTTCTGTGGCAAGGCAGCACATGGTGAAGAGAACTTGCCTCATTGTCAGCATACAAAGAGAAAGAGAAAGCAATCTTTGAGGATGTGTCTTCAATGATATAAGCATGCCACTATATCTCTTTTCTGAAAGTCTTCACTGTTCCCAATAATACCCTGTCATTACCACACAGGCCTGGGGGCATCTTGTACTCTAACTGTGGCAATGGCAGTTTCTAGGAAATCGCTTTTTTCATGCAAAGTTAGTCTAAGCTAGAAGTAGAAGGTTATATTCACCTAGAATGTGAGAAGCTGAGGCAAGAAGACAGTGAGTCTGAGGCCAGTCTATGCTATATCAAACTCAAACCAAAATAATGCAAACCCTAGACTGCTCTGATACATTTGAGAGCAAACAGTGCTGACAGTTGGAAGGAGCCTTGAGTAGAATGTGCTGAAGAGTTGCCTCTGGATAGCAAGACTGAGTATCTCATGGATTGCTGCCCAAGGAATGAAGAATCTCCTTGTGAATGGAGTAAGTCAGTTAAATAGTATCCTTTTATTGTGGTGACACATTTCTTTATCCATCACATCCCTAAAACTAGAATAAGAAACATATTTGATATGAGGAAAATGATGGTATTATGCTATATTATGCCATTTTGATTTAAAAAGCTACAAAATACTATTGAGATTTAAAAAATTATTTATTCATTTGTTTAGAAAATGCTAAAGTGGTTGATGCTATCCATGGAGATTGCTATATAGTTCACATTTACCACTTCAAAGCTCTACCTGGGAGATAAGGGTATGTCTCAGTTGTAGATCACATGTTTGTATGGCTCACTGGGTTTAATTCACACCACACCACACACACACACACACACACACACACACACACACACACACACACACACACCAACCAAAAACCTATGTCAGAGTACCAGAGTTTTCTGGCTACCCAAGAAACTTCATCATTTATTCTACAAGTTTTCCTTTTATATTATGTTATAATTCAAAGGCCATAAAATAAAAATATAATAAAATGATCTTTTTGGCCATACCTACTAGCTAAATTTAGCAGTGAATCTATGTTTTTACTTACCACAATGCTTTGTATGGTGGCTGACATTTCCCCATCAATAGTTGCTTCAGATTCACTTTGACATCACTTACACAGACTCACTTCTATATCTGGACTTGTTCCCTTAAACATATCTGGAATTTACTTGAAAATTCTCAGACTACATAGAAAATTAGTGGATGCTGTTTTAATCAATGAAGTCTTATCAAGCCTTGAATATCTTACTCAACTATATATAATCAGAGGCACAGTTCCTTGAAACCTTTGCTACACAGTCCTGAACTTGAGTCCTTTTCCAATCTATTCATATCTGGAGGCAAAAAATATAATTATATTAACACACCATTTCTATAACTTTCTGTGCTCCCTTATGTTGGTGATGTATCAAAAGAGTTGGATCTGATTAAAATAAGTCCAGAGTGATTGGCTGTTAATGTCTTAAAGAAGTCCATGAAAATTATGGTGGTACCTTCAATGAAACTCATGAATATACTTTGAATCTCACATAAATCGGAAATGTGAAGTTAAACTTGAAGACCAGTCAAAACATAAATACTAAAACCCATATTTCTTGGTGTGTTAGGTTGTCTGGTTGTTCTTTGTGGCCAGGCCAGTTTCCATAGAAACATTGTGTTATGGAAATCAGTGTTCTGCATGTTAGTAGAAGCTCAGTTATTCTTTTATTTTTTAAAGGTAAGATAAGATCTATACATTTCTTTTGTACTATGACAAAACCAAATACACACACACACACACATGTACACATGCATGCATGCATACACACATCAGTACTGCTACAGCTTCTAGGTTCTGAGATTTTTTTTATTAATTAAAAATTTTCATTTATTTTACATCCTGATTGCAGTTTCCCCTTTTCCCCTCCCTCCTCTCCTCCTCTTCCACTCCCCTATGACTCCCCCCATCCACTTCTCCTTCATCTCTGTTCAGAAAGGGGTAGGCCTCCCAAAGTTAACAGAGCATGGCACATCAAATAGAGGCTGGACCAAGCTCCTCCCCCTGCATCAAGGTGTGTAAGGCAACCCAGCAAGGAGAATAGGTTCCAAAAAGCCAACTCAAGTGCCAGAGACAGGCCCTGATCCCACAGCTAGGAGCCCCACAAATAGACCAAGCTACATAGCTATTACATACATACACAGGGCCTAGGTTGGCCCCATACAGGCTCCCTAGCTGTCAGTCCAGAGTCCTTGAGCTCCCAGGAGTCCAGGTCAGCTGTCTTTGTGGGTCCTCTGTCATGATCTTGACCTCCCTGGCTCATCCAGTTCCTCCTCTCTTCTGGAGCTTGGCCCAGTGCTTGGCTATATATCTCTGTATCTGCTTCCATCAGTTACTGGATGAAGACTCTCTGATGACAATTAGGGTAGTCACCAATCTGATTACAGGAGATGGCTAGTTCAGGCACTCTTTCCATTATTGCTAGGAGTCTTAGCTGGGGTCATCCTGTGGATTCCTGGGAGTTTCCCTGGCACCAGGTTTCTCCCCAACCCTGAAATGGTCCCCCCCTCATCAAGATATCTCTTTCATAACTCTCCCCCTCTGTCAGGCCCCCAACCTGCCCAACCAGATCCCTCATGCCCCAGTTTACCTAGGAGATATCTTCTATTTCCCCTTCTCAGGGAATCCATGTGGCTCTATTTGGGCCCTCCATGTTACCTAGCCTCTCTGGGTCTGTGGATTATAGCATGGTTATCCTTTACTTTACAGCTAATATCCACTTATGAGTGAGTACACACCATGTTTGTCTTTCTGGGTCTGGGTTACCTCTCTCAGGATGATTTTTTTTTTTTTTGTAGTTACATCCATTTGTTTTCAAATTTCATGATGTCATTGTTTTTGACAGCTGAGTAATACTCCAGTGTGTAAATGTACCACATTTTCTTTATCTGGTCTTTGGTTGAGGGCCATCTAGATTGTTTTTGGGTTCTGGCTGTTACAGATAACACTACTATGAACATAGTTTAGAAGCTCAATTATTCTTTACAAAATGATTTGTGCAGTTGTGTGGCTTTTTGTCTGATAATATTTTTCTTTTTCTTTGGTTTCTAAATGCCAACAATTATACTCTCAAAGCACAGCAGTATTTTCAATGTCAGAGAGTGCATCAGTCTCAGACAGGGCATTGTTTTCTGTCATGAATACAACAGTTCCTGGCACCCCTCTTCCAGGCCTGCAGCCTCCGGCTCAGCACCAGTCTATTGGTAGCATGCTTGGTCGAATGCCTTATCTCTGGGCACCTCCCTGCTCTACTGCATGTACTCACCCAAACTTTTCCAAGAACACTGTCAAATTAGTCCCCCAGAGTCCTTGTGTTCACTGCTGTGTGCTCATCCACAGCCAAGTGAAATAAAGTGTCTCTTTTATGGTTTTTCAGTATTAAAACTACCACAGAGTATGGTTGTGTTCAATATATGCTAAACTGATATCTGAGTTTATAATTTTTGATTGGCATGTAGTACTTGTACATATTTACAGACTATAGTGTCACATTTCAATGTATGTAACCACCATCCTGCTCTCTCTAGCTCTCTGCTGACTTTCTCTAACGTTGGTAACTGCTATGCTACTCTTTCATAAGATCAACTATTTTAACTTTTACATTTGAGTGAGAACACATGGTATTTGTCTTTCTGTGCCTGGCTTAATTCACTTAACATAATACTCTTTTGACTTTTCCATGCTTCTGATTCATGTTAAATAACAGAGTTTCTTTTTATGATGGAATAATTTTCTATTATATATGAATAAAAAACTCTCCTAATCTATTCATTCATTTATGGCCAATTTGATTGATTCCACCGATTATTGTGTCTGTTGTTAATCATGTGACAATGAACACAAGAGTACAGATTATCTCTTCAAACTATTACTCTCCACCCATTTGGACAGTGGTGAGATTGAAATTATATCTTTTCAGGATCCTCTTTACAATTTTCCTGTTACTTGGTTTTGGTTTACCTGACCACTTTTTCTGGCTGAGTGAAAAGACACTCTGATGTCAGTTATCCATCACTGAAAAAAACTATGGTTTGCTATTGGGTCAGCTCAAAGTACTTTTCTCCATTGCACCCTCCCCTTCTCCCCTCTCTCTTCCCAAGGAGGTTTTAAATTGCTACTACAAATGGATTTTTTACTTCTCTCTTTTAAGCTGGGATTTTTGTTTTGTTTATTCTTGTTGTTATTATTGCCTATTGTTTTGATTCATAACTCCATTCTCATTTAGAATGATTCCTTTAGTACCATCTTGTCAGTGATTACATGAGGCTTGCTTGCTCAGCTGACATGTTGTGCATGTTTAAACCCAGAGACAATTGGACATAGGTTTCTCTGTAGGCAACAGAGAGGTTCTGCTCAGTATCTCCTCATCTATTATCTCAGTCCCTAAGCATCCAGGAAGGGCTGTTTAAGGCCATCACTGGTTCTGTGTAATCCCGACAGATTCTAGACAGACACTTCCTCTTCTTCGGCTTGGTTATAAGTGAGTTTTTATTTTGTTTTGTCTTGCCTAACTTGTGCATTTGAGTGATCTTATCCTTAAAGACTCTGAGCATTTTGCTCAGGACCTCACTCCCTATGAGAGAAAAACGGAATTCAGAGCAGGCCTTATGTATTACATCATGCTAGTCCTCTGAAACTTGTATGGCTTAAAAAATAAGGCATTTTTCTAGGGAAAACCTCTAGAAGGCAGGAGAAATTATGTCTATTCCCTTGATTTACTCTCTCATTTGTCAGGAAGTTAGTCACATCTGACATCTTCAAACTGAAAAATCACTAGATTTTACCTCTTCCCTCTTTTTTTATTTATTCATTTATTTTAAAAATTTATTCATTGATTTTACATCCTGAGTGTAGTTTCCTCTTCCTCCTCTCCTCCCATTCCCTCCCCACTGCCTCTCCTCTGCACACCTTCCCTGCCCCAAACTATTCCTCCTCTGTTTCTGTTCAGAGAGGGGCAGGCCTCTGTTAGGAATCAGCAAAGCATGCCATTTCAAGTTGAGGTAGGACTAAGCTCCTCCCCTTGTATTAATCCTGGGCAAGGCAACCTAGTATGAAGAATAGGTTCCCAAAAGCCAGACATTGCATTAAGGACACCTGCTCCCACAAGTAGACCAAGCTACACAACTTATTTAGAGAACCTAGGCTGGTCCCATGCAAGCCCCATAGTTGTTGGTTCTGTCTCTGTGAGTTCCTATGAAACCATGTTAGTTGTTTCTGTGGGTTCCCTTGTGGTGTACTTGACTCGCCTGGCTTGTACAGTCCTTTCTCCTTCTCTTCAGCAGGATTCCCCAAGCTTAGCCCAATGCTTGGCTGTGGGTCCTGCATCTGTTTCTATCAGTTACTGGATGAAGGCTCTCTGATGACAGGTGGGACAGTCACCAATCTAGAGTATAGCAGAATATCATTAGACGTCATTACATTGAGATTTTTTCTTCCAATCATGTTTGATTCCATCCCAGGTCTTTGGGCCATCCATCCTCTGGGTCCTGGCACTCCAGTCAGTGTCAGGGGCAGGCTCACTCTTGTGGAGGAAACAACTTCCTGAATAAAACACCAGTATCACAGACACTAAGATCAACAATTAATAAATAGGACCTCATGAAACTGAGAAGTTTCTGTAATGCAAAGGACACTGTCAATAGGACAAAATGGCCCACATCTGATAGAGGGCTGATCTCCAAAATATTTAAAGAACTCCAGAAACTAGATATCAAAAGATCAAATAATCCAATTAAAAATGGGCTGTAGTTCTAAACAGAGACTTCTCAACAGAATAATCTTAAATGGCTGAGAACACACTTAAAGAAACATTCAACATAGCCATCAGGGAAATGCAAATCAAAATGACTCTGAGATTCTATCTTACACCTGTCAGAATAGCTAAAATCACAAATGACAGGAGAGGATGTGGAGCAAGGGGAACACTCCTCCACTGATGGCAGAAGTACATACTTGTACAGCACCTTTGGAAATCAGTATGGCAGTTTCTTAGAAAATTGGGAATCAATCTATCCCCAAACCCAGCTATACTGCTCAAAAGATGCTCAATCATATCACAAACACACTTGCTCAACTATGTTCACAGCAGCTTTATTTGTAATAGCTTGAACCTGGAAACAACCTAGATGCCCCTTAACTGAAGAATAGATTTAAAAAAATGTGGTACATTTACACAATGGAGTATTACTCAGCTATCAAAAACAATGACTTCAGGAAATTTGCAGGTAAGTGGATGGAACTAGAAAAAAAATCATCCCGAATGAGGTAACCCAGACCCAAAAAGACAGATATGGTATGTATTCACTTACAACCAGATATTAGCTGTAAAGAATAACCATGCTACAATCCACAGATCCAGAGAGGCTAGGTAACAAGGAGAGCCCATGGGGAAATGCATGGATTTCATTCGGAAATAGAAGAGATCTTTTTGGTGGATGAGAGTTGGGGTGGGGCTGGAGGTAGGGGAGTGGGAATGGAAACATGAGGGATAGGGTTATGGGGTGGATGAATGGATGGGGAGAGTACTTATTGCTGCCATGAGGACCAGACTTCAGCAGTTCAGGTATTGAGAAGGACCCATGGAGTTGGCAAACTGATCACTCAACTTGATTTTTCTATCTTAATTCTCTGGGCCAGTAGGGAAAGCAAAACTTAACTCTCTGGGGTCAGTGAAAAAGGGGAAAACACACACACACACACACACACACACACACACACACACACACACACACATCTCCAAGATATCAGAATCTCACCCAGGGTGATGATGAATGGCAAGCCTTCAGCGGATCAGAGAACCTTTTCTGATGTTTTCCTTCTCTTATTTTTTCCCTTACAGCTTATCTACCCCAGCAAAATATTTCAAGAAATATAAAATTACAATGTGGTTACATTCTATTTTTAAGTGAATGATTACAATGAATACAAGTAAAAAAGCAGCATGTTTTTCACATCCCTTACATGCTTAAACATTTTACGTATTACAAGTAAAAAATAAGTTGTCCTAAGAACCCACATGCATTCATACCCAAGCAACTTGTTATAGATTAACAATATAAAAGCAAGCAAAGTATTTTCTTAGCCAGTTCTTTTGCTGGCAGGTTGCATTTTGTGGTTTCAAAGAAAGGATCAATCACTTTATTATTTATCTCAAAAGGCAATTTTACCAAAAAAACCTTAAAAGAATCACAAATCTGAACTTTTATATATAAACTTAAATAGTCAGCCAGCTCTACTTTATATTTTTGGTTGTGAGCCTAGCCTTTAATGGCTGAGCCATCTCTCCAGGCCCAGCTCTACTTTAAATTCTCCGGGTGCATACCCACTCATCAACAGTTTTTTTTATTAAATCATAACAGGAAGCAGAAGACAGAAATGGATGCAAGGAATTAATCATCACCCTTGATCACCAACCCATCCTAGCAAGAGAGGTATGTAATACGAATTGCTAAATGATCTTATTAATAAAAAACCCAGAGCCAGATATTGGGGTGAAAGCTGAAAGATCACAGGAATAGAACAAGCCAGTCACAAGTTTTTATTGATAGGAAATCCTCAGCCCAAGAGAGCTACTTCCTGTGTACTCATGCCTTATATACCTTTCTGTGCCCTGCCATCTTACTTCCTCTCTCTGCCCAGCTACATCACTTCCTTTTTCCTCCCAGCTCTATCACTTCCTGTCTGTCTGTACAGACCTCCAGACCTCTATGGTTAACTAGTGCTGGGATTAAAGGTGTGTGCCACCACACCTGGCTCTGTTCCCAGTGTGGCCTTGAACTCACAGAGATCTGGATGAGTCTCTGCCTCCCGAATGCTAGGATTAAAGGCGTGTGCTACCACTGTCTGACCTCTATGTTTAACATAGTGGCTGGCTTTGTCCTCTGATCCCCAGGCAAGCTTTATTTGTTAGAGCACAAATAAAATATCACCATAGAGGTATGCCAGCCAGCAATAGCCAGGCTGTCATTGTTCTTGTTTCTTGACCACAAATAGTTCCTCACTCAACTATGTGCCTTTTTAAACTTTAAATTGTTCCCCAAGATTTTCTACTTCAAAGCCATTAACAAAAACACCTTAACCCAACTTCACTAACAGTTCTACATGTCTAAATTATTTCTAAGGGTAGTGGTTGAATCATTAATCTGCTCTAGCAGCAATGCTTGGAAAAAGTCAATTACTATTCTGTAAGTACCAGTAACACTGCCCACTGAGGGCCTAGAAACCTCCTGAGAGTTTTTATACAACCCATAGATTATAAGGGATGTGGTGACCATGAAGGCAACTATCAGAGCTATGCTCAGTAACACCATGAGGTCCTCAGACAATGTAATCCTTTGGCACTTTGCCTCTTCAAGGCTCACTCAGGCACTCACTTTGTCAAATGCCCAGCCATTTTCCAGGAGCTCCAGTGCTGCCCATTGGCCCCTTTGAATCACCCCCAACACGTACTGAGGCAACTGGAAAGGGGGCATTCTAGGATCAGGTAGGAACCTGGTACAAGGGAAACTCCCATGAATCTATAAGAATGGCCCCAGCTAAGACTGCTAGCAATCAATGGTAGACATGTAACCTGAAATAGTTATCTCCTGTGACCATACAGGACTTCCAGTGGAGGGATTGGGACACCAGCCTAGCCACACAACCTTTGACCTACAAGTCTATCCTGCATATGGGAAGTGTAGGGGGAGTAGGGGGCTTAAGGGTACAGTAGGGATTGTGGGAGTGGTCAACCAATGACTGGTCTAGCTAGCCTCTACCCTTTTTTTAAAGCTTTCTCAGACAATTTTTTGTTGTGTGTTAAGAAAATTGCTTAGACTTTTTTTTATTAAGATTTTTTTTTCATTCATTTTACACACCAATCAAAGATAAAAAAAAAAAACAGTGGTTAGATGCCATAAAGTAGGTGGCAATGCCTTAACCATATATTGTGTTGTTAGGCCCAAGGGCCTTTCCCATCCTTGTCAAGGGGAGTGCTAACCTTCTCTCCTTTCATACAACACTAGACATTTCCTTTTAGTTAATTTGAAATCTGTGTGGCATCCGGTATTGCTCAGAGAAACTTTCTTTCAACTGTGGAAAATGGGATCTAAGACATGCTTAGCTCAGTTCTCCTTAGATGCTTCTATCTAGGATGACAAGAAACTGGCCCGGGCGGTGGTGGCGCACGCCTTTAATCCCAGCACTCGGGAGGCAGAGCCAGGCGGATCTCTGTGAGTTCGAGGCCAGGCTGGGCTACCAAGTGAGCTCCAGGAAAGGCGCAAAGATACATAGAGAAACCCTGTCTCGAAAAACCAAAAAAAAAAAAAAAAAAAAGAAAAAAAAAAGAAAAAGAAAAAAAGAAACTGGGTGCTTTTCATGTCCACAATGGACCACTACCCAGAGCCAGAGGAACAGTCTATTTTCTAAGCCTTCCCATAATATTTAAGTTATTTCTATGCTGAATTCAAAGCTTCTCCTCTTCCTTGCCCTCTGAGAAGAAATGAAAACATCTAATGCTTCTTCTGAACAAAGATTTTTAGAAACGTCCCCCATACTCTCATTAACATTAAAAATAGCTTCTTAAATATATGTATGGAACAGCAATTAATGTAAAGAGGCCATGAATTTTCAAGAGAGCAAGGAGGAGTGTAAAGGAGGGCTTGAAGAAAGGGAAGACAAGGGAGAAATGATTAACTATATTTTAATCTAAAAAAGAAATAATTTAAAAATAGCTACTTACAAGTGCATTTTATTTAAAATTTACAGAACACTTAAAAACATCTCGTGCAAATGCATCCTAATACCAAGTATAATGATGTACACCATTAATCCTAGCAGGTGACTCTGTGAGTTTGACGCTAGCCTAGTCTACATAGTGAGTTCCTGGCCAACCAAGGCTCCATTGCAAGACCCCATTTCAAAAAATAAACTAAAATAAACTACTGTTTGAGATAAGAGGCGATCAGAGCTTACAGGCAATGGAAATGAGCTTTAACAAAGATAAGAGTCAAAAGCAGAGTTCTCCAGGCCTCTTTCTTTGTACTCTTCTCCAAGAGTGCATTCTCTTATCATTTCAAGTTAATAGTCTTCCACTTGGCCAGTCATTAGTCTCAGGACCAGTGCCAAAGTCCACTCAGCAACCCACTGTCCTGGTTTTCAATGTTCATGCTGCTCAGGACTGAAACTAGGAACAGCAATAAGCTCTGGTGAATGGACGGATTTTCACCCACAGAGATAGGGCTGCTAACCAGCTGCAGTCAAAGATCTGGGATGGCATGAAGGATTCATGTCCTAGGGATCAGTTGTTGCATAATCAAATTTCCCTCTCGTGTATTTTGTTTACTGTGCCATCTCATTTCTCCAGTTTCCATGTTTTTAAAGCCATTCAGAAGTTAGAATTTTAGGAGTCTCCTATGCATTGCCACTTTTGCTGTTGCTGTCTGAATTGTCTTGCTAGTGTTTGGATGTGGTTTGAGTGTGTGTGTGTGTGTGTGTGTGTGTGTGTGTGTGTGTGTGTGCTCTGCAGAGGTCCC
Source organism: Peromyscus maniculatus bairdii (assembly GCF_049852395.1). NCBI lineage: Eukaryota > Metazoa > Chordata > Mammalia > Rodentia > Cricetidae > Peromyscus > Peromyscus maniculatus. Next base: position 165,956,950 of record NC_134852.1, on the reverse strand, counting down.
TGTGCTAGAAACTTAGTTCTTGGTGTCATGATATTGAGAAGCAATGGAACCTTAAAGAGATGTAGCCTAGGGCAAGGTAATTATGTTACTAGGGATATATATATATATGGTCCTCTGAAGTGATTGACACTAATGTAGTGAATTAGGGGTTCTCACCAGAGGAGACTGTAAAAGTGCAGCTCACCTTTGAATTAGCTAGGGCATCCTTTCTCATTATGTGGTCCCTCTTGCACGTTCTCCCACTAGGTTGCCACCTGGCTTGAAGCCCTTACCAAAAAACAAACATTTGAGGCCAATGGGTCTTGGACTTTGAACCTCCAAATGGTGAACTAATAAACTTTTTTTTTCTTTTATTTTTGGTTGTGAATCTAGACTTTAACAGTCGAGTCATCTCTCCAGCCCAATCATATATATGCAACCTAGGGTGTTTTGTCATAGCAACACTTAATGTACTAAGTAAAAATCTTTGTATTTTCCTGGACATTAGAAATATTGTCCTCTTGTTTCCTACTGTTTTGGTTACTTTTGCTATAAATTTATACTCCACGCTGTTTTCAGGCTTACCCTGAACTAAAAGCTGGCAAAGTCTAATTCCTACTTAGAACTATTCAATAGTGCCCCATTATATAGAGCATAATGGAAAGCCCCATAGGCTTGTAATTTAATTTGGAATTTTCCTCCAATTTCCAAAAGTCCTTTGCTAGGACAGAGTCACATCTATAAGACTAAGAATTATGTTTGCTGTTCTCTATTTACAACAATATTTTCCCCCAATTCCTTGTTTTGTTGCACAATAGATTTCCCCATTTCTGAAAACTTAACACTTGGCTTCTTGGCTTCCTGACAGAATTATCCTCTGCACCAAGGCCCATTAAAGTGTGCTCCCTTCAAAAATCTCCCTCCATTCCTCTTCCTCCTGCTCCTCCTTCCTTACACTTCTTTTCAATTTTCTGTTATATTAATCAGACAGAGTGACAGTTGTTTTAATTCATACGTTCATCCTATTGGTCGGAGCTCTGTAGAGGAACAAAACCAATAGGATGAATGTATGCATTAAAATAATTTATTAAATTAGCTCATACTAAAATAGTAACAATTGTTTCCCATCGAGAGGGAAGGATCTGGAGGTTGCTGATTATTTATGCCTGGGTGCTCCAGCAGTTGCTGGGTGTTTGTGGCTGAGTTCTCCAGCAGTTCCTGGGTGCTTTAGCAGTGTTTGTGGTTGGGTGCTCCAGGAGTTGCTGGGTGCATGTGGCCGGGTGCTTTAGCAGTGTTTGTGGTTGTGTGCTCCAGCAGTGGAAGCAGTCCTACTCTAGCAGTCTCTTACTGAGGCCAACAACCCTGTGGTTGCTCAATCTACAAGGCTTGTAGACTAAGTCGTTCCAGGCTGGTGCTGAAAATCTGGAAGATTCCTGTCGAGCCTCTGGTTCTCAGTCAAGGATGGAAGACTGGAAATGCTGGTTCTGATAGCAGTGAGGGGAATCAGTAGCAGCAGCAACCAGAGAAATTCACTCAGCCAAGAAAGGGAAGACCAAGTGAACAACAGGTGAATAACCTTTCTTCTGCCATGACCCTTTTACCTGCTCCTATACAAAACGGTTCTCCTGTTGGAGAGGGTCTTCTCACGTTAATTAAAGCAATCAGGTTAATCCTTCAGTTGAGGCTCCCTTCTCAGATGATTCTAGTTTGTGGTAAGTTAAGGCCGGTTGCCCTCAGCAGTCTTCACAGGAACTCATGCTTCTCTGTCCACACTGTGTTTTCCCATGGCAGGAATCCGCTTGCTTTCAGTCTATGCGATCATTCAATAGCTTCTTATTTCACTTGTCCGTCAAGGCTTCTAATTGTTCTTATTAAACTCTTTCCTCTTTATGGTAATTAAGGCGATGTTGATAAGCATTTGGACTTCTTGTGATTCAGTTTTTAGGCTGTTTCCCTTGAACAATGTGGGAGAAACAACTGTGGTACCATGGAGTACAATATATTGTCCTCAAGGCTCCCCTCATGTGTGATTCAAGCCAATATTTAAAAGACCTGATGTGGTGATATTTTGTTTGTGCTTTCACAAATAAAGCCTGTCTGGAGATCAGAGTGTGGAGCTAGACACTAAGGTCAGGCAGTGGTGGCACACACCTTTAATCTCACACTTGAGTGGAAGAAACAGGAAGTGATATGACTGGGCGGAAAGAGGAAGTGATAAGGCAGGGTGGAGACAGGAGCTCACCCCCTTTCAGGCTGAAGAGTTGGCAAGGTAAGAGGTGGCTGTGGCTTGCTCCTTTGTTTCTCTAATTTTCAGCATTTACCCTGATATCTGGCTCTGGGTTTTTATAATTAAGACCAATTAGAATGCTACAACCCAACATTTTAGAAAATCCATTCATACAGCAGAAGCCCCACTCTTTTTAGTATTATAAATAGTATAGAGTAAGCCACTAGTACTTAATAAATGCTTAAAAATGTAATCTCTGGGGAAATAAACTGATTAACAAGCCCAGTTCCCCAGATGTTACCTTTTCTTTGATCTTTACATCATTATTAGCCTCATGACTTGTTTATTTCCTTCTTTTTGCTCTTCAAAGTTTTATTTATTTTTACTGTATGTGGAGGGTTGGTTTGCCTGCATATATATCTGTGCATCACAAGTGTATCTGGTGTGGGATGATGTGAGAAAAGGGTGTTGGATCTCCCAGAACTGGAGTTGCAGATGCCATGTGGGCTCAGGAAGAGCAGCCAGTATCCTCAACACCTCAGTGATCTCTCCACCCCCCTCCCCCATTTCTTTCCTTTCTTCTCAAACAAGAGAAAACAAGATTGGCAGTGAGAGTTACAATGTACAAGATTTTGTTGCTATATTTCTGAGTTGTAACTAAATAAAAGGTGGAGTAATTCCACATCAATGTCTCCCCAAATAAATCTGGGGATTTCCTGTGAGCTTTGTTCCCAGGAAGTGAGCACCATATCTCATTGTGGAAGTATTTCTATGTGTAATTAATTTATATAACATAAAAGAAGCAGGCTCAAGATGAGAGAGACAATAATCTTCTACTGGAGCTTATTCAGCCGCAAACCACGGGCATACTTTGTATTTTGTTCTTGTTTTGATGATCACAGGATGTATCTTATTTGCGGCTTACTTGGGCTATTTTCAGTGCCCGGGGAGACATGATGTACATTGTAGAATAATGCAATAAAATAATTGAACATTTTCCCTTGTCTGGCATATTTATACTTGTGTGCTCAGTCACATTAGAGGGGTTGGGAATGCAGCAGTCTCAGCTGTAAGTTATTATCCTGATGGAGCTGGCAGGCCTGGATGCTCTCTCTGAGAAGCAGGCTGGGTGTTCCAGTGGATGGATTATTCTAGAGGCAGTGTAGTTCATGGAGAGGAAGTCGGCTATATTTAAAAGACAATAAAAGTCTGTGGAACAAAACAAAATAACATCTAATCCTTTGCCAGCAGAAGTTTTTCAGGGAAGTGCCAAATTAGTGACAGACCCAGGTCCTTCTTCTGAATCCAAAATGGGGAAACAATCCAGCTGTGGTCACTTTAAGGATCCCAGAAATCCAGCTGCGGTTGCTCCACGGATCCCACTGACATGGAGATGGCTGCTCCACTTGTTCTGACCTCAGATGTGAGAAAAATGATTTAAAACTTGTCATCTCACCCAAGTAAATTCAGTTAAGAAAATGAAATAGCTTAAGAATCAAGAAGAAGCAAATGCAATATCATTTGAGAGTTGGGATTTGGATTAAGAGCCTCATACCAGATATTTTCACAACACTGGAAATGTGGAATACATCACAATCAGAAATAGCTCTCCATCCATTTCAAAGGAAGCTGGAAGATTCATTCCCAGCAGACCAGTTCCTCTATTCAAGTTGCAGTAGATCTGGAAACCAAGCTTGAAGCACAGACAGGCTTCATTATGTTTACCCAAGGTATGCAAGGTTGGTTTGATTTTTGTTTTTCACAAAGCATGGCTGAAGAGTTTTCATTGAGAGTACAGCCCTGAGTTGGTTTGGGGAAGGAGTTAAAGACCAAAATGTGAACTTGCCAACATGAAAGTTTTGATCTCAGATACAAAGACTAAGGTAAACTGGGTGTGGTGCAAGCAGTTAGGAGGGCAACTGAGGCAGAAAGATCCCGAGTTTGAGGCCCGCCTGTGCTGCATAGTGAAACTGTCTTAAAGAAGAAGACTAATAACTTAAATTTCTGAATTCTAATTTCCTTTGCTTCTCAGGAATATTTTGAAAAGTACTTGACTTCCTAAAATTGGTTTTCATTGCCAGAGAAACGAGACTGTTGTGTGACTTAGTGGTAAACAGGATATGTATTATTTGCAAAACTGTATCTACACAAAGATTTCTGGATCTGTGATAAACTATTGCATGAATAGTATTGTCAATTAAATAATTTTCCCCATAACTTTCAGTGAGTTAGAAATCTGTAATGAATTGGAATTGATCTGGTAAAACAACTTGCAGGCATCATCAGAGATGACATAGTCTCCACCATTTGGCACCTAAATAGAAAAAATGCCTCAGCCTCACAACAGCCATGAGAAGTTGTTGTAGAATATTATTTTAAAGATGTGTTACATTTGTTTATGCTGTAGAATATTTGTTTAATGATGCAAAGATGTGTTGCATTCTTTTATATTGCATTTGTTTAACTCTGTGAAGCTGTATTAACTTTGCTGGTCTAAAACACCCGATGGTCTAATAAAAAGCTGAACAGCCCATAGCAAGGCAGAAGAAAGGATAGGAAGGGCTGGCAGGCAGAGAGAATAAACAGGAGGAAAAATCTGGGAGGAAAAGAAGAGCTAGAGAAAGAGGAGGACTCCAGGGGCCAGCCACCCAACTACACAGCCAGCCAGGAGTAAGAAGTAAACAAAAGCATATAGGATAATGATAAAAGCCCAGAGGCAAAAGGTAGGTGGGATAATTTAAGAAAAGCTGGCTAGAAATAAGCCAAGCTAAGGCTGGGCATTTATAAGTAATAATAAGTCTCCATGTGTATTTGCTTGGGAGCTGGGTGGCAGGTCCCCAAAGAACCAAAAGAGTAAAAAATACCAGCTACAAGAAGTTGTATTATTTACTTCATTTTATAGGCGAGGAAACTATAACAACAGGAGGTTGAATGATTTGCTAAAGTTAGACAGTAAGTGGAGACTTCAAACTGGAGGCAGTCTGTGTTCAATCAACTCCAGTGCTCTGAGACCAGACAATTGAATAGGTGGAGGAAATGAAATTGTGTTCATGGCCCGTGTCCTCACAAAGGACAGGGAGAGAAAAAAGAGAAGGGCAGTGGAAAGGGGATGCAAAGAGCCCGGTGAGTCAGAACAGAACAAATGAGCAGCAGAGAACAGTTTTGCATTTTTACTGACTCTGTCCTTATTCTGCAAACTTAAAAAGTCACAGCATTAACATCTCAAGGAGATGGTGATAAACCCTGCTTTTAAAATATATTCCATACATATTTAAGACATATTTCTAAGTATGTATTTGTAATATACATTATACTAATCATGTTTATAATAAAGAACACACATATACTTATGATAAAAGCTTATATATTTATAATAAAAGTACACACATTATTTTTTATATTTATAAACATAATAAATGTGCAATCATGTCAGTGTTTCTTTTTTTAATCCCTTAAATTAACATAATAGAGCATAGGACATTCTGTTCAAGGGTGTGTTTGTACCAATTAAGTGTGAGGGAGTTATGGGTTGTAACTTCTAAATGATATTGTGAATATAGCTAGTAAAATGCTCTTAATGAATTGTGTCTTAATTACGTGAGTTGATAGCAAAGACAAAATTGGTATTCTAATTCAGATAAGAAGCATTTTATAATTAAATAATGACTTCTTTGAGGTAGGTTGAGAAGAGTAATTTGATCTGTGAGTGATTTTCCAATACTCAAAGATCACATTCAAGGAATTTGCTAAAACCAACTATAACTTTTGTTTGTATAACTTTTCAATCTTTGTATATCCATATTTTTTATTTTGGAAAATTTAACTACATTTTTATTTAAAAATTTCCAGACAATATATTTTGCTTATATTCTTCCCCTCCCCCAACTCTTTCCATATCCTCCACACCTCCCTTCCTCCTCAACTTCATGCTTTTTCCTCTCTCTAAACAACAACAGAAGAAACAAAAAGTTAAAATCAAAATAAACAAATAAGACAAAAATGCTACCAAACAAATAAAACACTCAGAGGCCCTTTTGTGTGGGTCAACTGCTCCTGTGCATGGGTCTTCCCTGGAGTGTGGTTAATATTTAATGACGCTCCATTGGAGAGCACTGATTTCCTTTTCTCCAGCACGTCAATTGCAAATAGTGTTTTGGTTAGGTGTGGGACTTTGTGTCCAATTTCCTTTCTCAGTGCTGGGATTTTTTATCTGGTTTGAATCTGTGCAGGTCTTGTGTGCTTGTGCCAGTCTTTGTGGGGTCACATCAGTCCTGTTTCATCTGGAAAATACTATTTTCTTAGAGTCATCCACTACCTTTGGCTCTTACCATCTTTCTGTTTCTTTTTCTGCATAGGTCTTTGAACCTTGAGGGATATAATAAAGACATCTTATTTATTTTAATTACTATCTCCTGTATGAAGAAATGTCTCTTATGAAAGATGAGTGATGCTCTGACCTATAGGCACAACAATATGACATTAGGAGTTATTTTATTGCCTTTAGGAGAATAATAGTAGAAGCTTTTCCCATAGGACCCATGGCCTATCTAGTCCCAGGTTCTCGAACACTTTAGTAGTGTCAGGTATGGGTTATATCTCATGGAGTGGGCCTTAAATCCATTTTTTAAAAAGCATTTGGTTACTTCCATAACATTTGTGCCACTACTGTACTAGTATGTGTTGCTTGCAGGTCTATGTTGTGCAGAACAGGGTTTATAGTTGGGTGAGACTGATAGTTACTTTTCTCCTCCAGTAGCATGCAAAGTACCTTCTAGCACCATGATTGCTAGTCAATAGGATGAATGCTGTGGAATGTCTTTCTGTGTGCTGTGAATATGTGTTACTCTCATTGATTGATAAATAAAGATGCTTTGGCCTATGGCAAAGCAGGATATAGCCAGGCAGGAAATCCAAACAGAGATACAGGAGAAGAAGGGTGGAGTCTGGCAGACTGCAGACAGCCACCAGAGGAACAAGATGTATTAGAACACAGTTAAAGCCACAAGACATGTGACAAAACATAGATTAATAGAAATGGGTTAATTTAAGTTGTAAGAGCTAGTTAGTAATAAGCCTGAGCCATCAGCCAAACATTTATAAGTAAAATTAAGCCTCCAGGTCAATTATTTGGGAAGTGGCTGCTAGGTATTTGGGAGTGCTGGTGGGACAGAAAAGCTTCCGTTTACATTTGGTGCCAACACAGTACACATATATCTATGTAAAGCCTGAGAAAGCTTGAAAAAGGGCGTCTAGACATACAGAAATGACCCAAGGACAGCTTCATAATTCATGTCTCTCATTGCAGGCTGTAGTACAGAACCACATCCCCTGGCCATGGTGGGCTTCAGCTGAACATGGTTGACTCCCACAGTCTCTCAGGGCTTGATACAAAGAGGTTTCTCCCAGCTGCTGCCTATGGGCTTAAGAGCACAGCTGTAGGCCTAAGAACACAGCTGCATGCTACTTGGTGGCAGCATGGACCCCAGAGTTGGGGAGGGAGGTAAGCATGACTCTCATTGGTACCTCCAATTATGTTGGAAAGCCAAGAGGGATGGAGCCAGCAGCCAAAGCTGCCACTTTGGTCCTAGGCCCACTTAGCAGTTTAAAGACTCTAGCGATTAAAAAAAATACAGATATACAGTATAAGAGGTCCAGACAAAAAGAAACCCTCTAAATGGGTTACAATGTGTTTAAAATGTACATAGGCTTGGGAAAGAGTGGAAAAATGGTATCACAGCTATAGAAAAGAATAGTTTCCAAAATAATATAATAAAGTCTTTAAAGAGAGAAATAAAAATAATAAAAAAGAATAGTCACATAAAGATGGAATACACAGGGAGTCTGGATCCTATATGTTATTGTGTTGATTTTGTGGTTTTTTTTTTTTTGATTGCTGAAAAGCAAAAGACAGCTGCTAAAAGATATAAGATTGAGAAATGGACTGCTAAATTAAACCAATCTAGATATTTTAGGAATGCCTTAACTTTAAAAAAGAAGCCAAAAAATATATTTGTCAAATGGAAATCAAAAATGCTTTTTAGTTTTGTTCCCACAGAAGATGAGAGGTTATGGATTCCTACAGGAATAATATGGATCAGGTTTGAGCAAAAGAGACCTCCTGAATCTTGACAGGTGATATCTATCAACAGAGGTTATTCCTGATCTTCCCAGGACTTGGTCATTATCTCAAAATTTTCTCAGGGACTCTTGGGGATGCCTTCACCCACAGACAGCAGGAAGCAGTATGGAGAAAACTACACCCACATTCCCAAGAGTTGGGGGGTATGGATGGTCTTTTGTTATTTGGTGGGTTATGGATATTTGTAATAATTTAGGGGAATATAAGACTATATGATAAAAAGACACCTATCAATCTCAGATATTTTGAATTAGCCTGGATTTTGGTATAGTGATACAAATTTAAAGTTAATTTTGTTATACTGTATATGTTTCTATTCTTGTTTAAAGGATTTTTGTATATTGATACAAATTTAAGGTTACTTTTGTTACAACATATGTATATATGTTTCCACACTTGTTTAAGGTATTGTACCTATGTAGTTCACTTAAAATATAAGGTAAAGTTCTAAATTTTAAATGCTATTATTATAGACTATTTAGGATAATCAAAAACAGGTTAGTAGTTAGTCATCTATAACAATCAAATTGTAGAGATGGTTATGTATGTTTTCAGGATCATATAGAGATATATTTTAGATAAATGTTCTTAAAATACTTCAAAGACCTATAGAATATGGCATTTAAAATGTTTTGTTAACATAGGGCTTTTCATGACAATGAGACACATCTGCTCCTGGCAGCACCAATTCACTTCAGAGATAATGGGCATTGAAGAAACTCCTTATGGAGTTTGCTTTCAATGTGGAAAGGCTAGCCATTTGGGCAAGAAACTGCTCTTGCCTGGACTGCTTGACAGTATGCTGTATAAACTGGACATTCAGGACACATAGGAAAATAACCATTCAACTTTGCCAAAACAAGGTGGGATGGTCCTTCTAATTCCTTTACAGAGGAAACTGCCAGACATACTGTAGGACACAGAGGAAAGCAATTGATGAATTTCTCCAAAATAGACGGGACAGTCCTTCAAATTTCCTGTTTTACTAAAAAGTCTGCTGGAGACTCTAGGCTGATAGGCTGAAGACAGAGACCCCAGTGTTGCAGAAGAACTTTGGATGACTGTCCAGACAGCTAGATGTCTTTGTCATCTCTAGAGTTTTGGAAGTTACTTGCAATGCATTTCCTGTTTACTCAGGTAATTATAACCTTCTGGGGTCTTTGATGGAGTTGAAGACTACATAGTTATAATTATAATTTTACTTAGTAATGATAAAAGGTCAATTAGACATGAAACTTTAGACTTACAAAAATAGAATAGATGAGTATTTTCTTTAATTTTGCCAAATACAAATAGACTAGATATTGTAACTATAATTCTTGCTTGCTAACTCTTTTGTTATATGTAATTTTACCATGTTAAAGTTAAAAACTTCCTTTTTAAGTAGACAGAAAAGGGGAAATGCTGTGAGATGTCTTTCTGTACTCTTTGAATATGTGTTGCTCTCATTGGTTGATAAATAAAGATGCTTTGGTTTATGGCAAGGCAGGATATAGCCAGGCAGGAAATCCAAGCAGAGATATAGGAGAAGAAAGGTGGAGTCTGGTAGACTCCAGCCAACCATCAGAGGAGCAAGATATATTAGAATACAGGTAAAGCCATAAGACAGGTGGTAAAATATAGACTAATAGAAATGGGTTAATTTAAGTTGTAAGAACTAGTTAGTAATAAGCTTGAGCCATAGGCCAAATAGTTTGTAATTAATATTAAGCCTCTGAGTGATTATTTTAAAAGGAGCTGTGGGACCGGGCAGGACAGAAAAACCTCTGTTTATAGGTAAAAGCTTCTAGTTGGGCACCAACTCAATTTCCCTATGCTTGATGACAAAGTTGTTTGTTCAGCAATAAGGACTTAGCATCAGATTGTGGAGAGTAATCAATAGCCCCTGGGATGTTTGTGTTGGGACAGCTGTTACAAAGAGATCCATGGGATCTCTGGCCAGTGACTCAATGTATCCTGGCACTGGAGCTTTTATTTGGTGGAATAACACTTCTGGTTGATAGAATAACATCCATCATGTAGCGACTTCATTTATATTCTTTTCATACATGTCTATGTTTTAGGAAGCTTCTATATTGGTAAGTTTCCTTGTGGCTTTTCAAAAAGCCTTTAGTATTTGTTGTCCCTCTGCATATTCTATCCTCTACCACCCCTCTACTTATTTAATCCGTCTCATTCTAGTTTCCCCTTTATTTCTTTATATCTCTATACTCTATTTCCTTTTCCTTTGAGGATCTCACCCTCACCCATGGTCCCTCATTAGCCACCTAACCTCTGTAATTGTTTGGATTGAAATGCACATATCTGAATCTTAAAAGTTAACATCCCCATGTAAGAGAAGACATGAAATATTTGTCTTTTGAAATCTAGGTTACCTCAGTCAGAGTGATTGTTTCTAACTTCATCTATTTACCTTAAATTTTCATTTTTAACAACTGAATAGTATTCCATTGTGTCAGTGCACCGCATCTTCACCATTCATTCATCAGTTGATGGACATCTAGACTATTTCCAATTTCTGGCTATTATGAATACAGTAGTAATGAACATGGATGAACAAGTATCTCTGTAGTAGGACATAGAGTTTTTTGTGTATATGCTTGAGTGAAATAGCTGGATCTTGTGGTAGATCTATTCTTGGCTTCTTTTTTCCTTTGAGAATTCTTCATAATGATTTCCATAGTAGTTTTACCAGTTTTAACTCCTACCAACAATGGATAACTATTCCCTTTCCTTCCCTTTCCCCACATCCTCCACAGCATGTGCTGTACTTTGTTTTATTAATCTTGGTCATTCTGACTGGAGTAAGATGAAATCTCAAAGTAGTTTAATTTGCAGTTTCCTGATGGCTAAGGATGTTGAACATTTTTTAAAAAAAGATTTTTCAGCCACTTATATTTCATCTTTTGATAATTCTCTCCTTAGTTCTGTACCTCATATTTCAATTAAATTTTTTTTTGATATTCAGGTTCTTAAAAAACTCTTTATAAATTCCAGATACTAACCATCTATCTCATTTGTAATTGGTAAAGTTTTTTCCCTCTTCTGTAGGCTGCTTCTCTGCTTGAAGGTGTGTACCTTTGCTGGACTAAAGTTTTTAGCTTCATGAGGTCTCATGGATTATTATTAGTTATTATTCTTATTGTATTGTTATTTCAATGTCCTATTCAGATAATCCTCTCCTGCTGATGAGTTCAAGAATATTTTCTACTTTCTCTTCTATCAGATTCGGTGTACCCAGACTTCCTTGATCCCTTTGAAGTTGAGTTTTGTGCTCACTGACAAATATGGGTCTATTTTCATCCTTTAACACGCAGCTATCTAAGGTGATTAGCACCATTTGTTCAAGACACTGCCCTTTTTCTAATGTATATTTCTGGCTTAAAAAAAATCAGATGTCCATAGGTGTTTGGAATTATGTCTTGGTCTTCAATTCTATTTCATTGATTACTATTTCTGATTAATGTTTTTATGACAATCCCATTCTGTCTTTTTTACTATAGCTCTATAAACAATTTGGAATCTAAGATGGTGAATCTTTCAGTAGTTCTTTTATTATGGATAATTGTTTTAGCTATTTTGGTTTGTGTTTCTGTGAGGAATTGTGTTGGAATTTTGATGGGGATTGTATTGAACCTGCAGACTGCTTTTGGAAGGATGCCTATTTTCACAATATTAATCCTACAAATCCAGGATCATAGGAGATATTTTCATCTTCTGCTGTCTTCTTCAATTTCTGTCTTTCTTTAATGTCTTAAAGTTTCTTATCAAACAAGCCTTTCACTTGCTCAGTTAGATATATCTCACGATATACATATATATATTTGAGTCTATTGCTAAAGGTACTGTTTCCCTCATTTCTTTCTCAATATTCTTCTCATTTGTATATAGGAAGACAACTGATTTTTATGATTTTGTATCCTTCAAAATTTTGAAGGATGTTTATTAGCTATAGAAGTTTCCTGGGTGAGTCTTTAGGATCTTTTTTGTATAATATCATATAATTTTTTAAAATTTCAAAAGTTGATTGTCAGAAATACCTGGAGATGAGACTAAATGATCCCCCTCTGCATGTTCTTGCTTTTTAATGGACCTGCAAAATGAACCCAGCTTAGTAAAATCAAAGGAGATCATCATTGAAAAATGTGCTATCACCCCAGGAGAACTCACGTTAAGCAACAGAGCATTTTGCTCCTCTCTCACAATGTACGGGAACCAGAAACTGGATGCTCATAATCAAGAAAGGCAGGATTTCATCCAGCACTTCTCCCAGATCGTCAAGGTGCTGACTGAGGATGAACTAGGCCACCCAGAGACAGGCGATGTCATTTACCCAGCTCAAGAAGGTCCTAGAGTACAATGCTGTGGGAGGCAAGTACAATCGGGGTTTGACAGTGCTCCAAGTATTTCAGGAGCTGGTGGAGCCGAGGAAACAGGACGCCGAGAGTCTTCAGCGGGCCCTGACTGTGGGCTGGTATGTAGAAATGCTCCAGGCTTGTTTCTTTGTGTCAGATGGCATCATCTTTCCTCACTCGCCGTGGACAGATCTGCTGGTATCAGAAGCCAGGCATAGGCTTGGATGCCATCAACGATCCTCTGCTTCTAGAAGCCTGCGTCTTACCACCTGCTGAAGTTCTACCGCCCTACTACCTGAACCTGCTGGAGCTCTTTCTGCAGAGTTCCTAGCAGATGGAGACTGGGAGGACTCTCAACCTCATCACAACCCCCCAGGGCCATGTGGATCTTGGTAGATACACTGAAAAGAGGTACAAATCTGTTGTCAAGTACTGTCGCAGCTGCCATGTACATGGCAGGCATTGATGGGGAAGAAGGAACATGCCAATGCCATGAAGATCCTGGTGGAGATGGGGGAGTCCTTTCAGATCCAGGATGACTATCTTGATTTCCATGGCTACCCCAGTGTGACTGGAAAGATCGATCGGCATCCAGGACAAGAAATGCAGCTGGCTGGTAGTTCAGGGTCTGCAAGGAGCCTCTCCGCAACAGCGCCAGATCTTAGAGGAGAATTATGGGCAGAAGGACCCAGAGAAGGTGGGGCAGGTGAAACCCTTGTATGAAGCACTGGATCTGCCAGCCCTGTTCCTCAAGTGTGAGGAAGACAGTTATAGCCGCCTGAGGAGCCTCATAGAACAGTACTCTGTGCCCCTGCCCCCAGCTATCTTCTTGGATCTAGCAGAAAAGATCTACAAGCAGAGAAAGTGACCTCTAGATTGCAAAGGCTTGAGGGGAGGGGTCTCAATAAATTATTGTACAACAACAAAAAAAAAAGAAGAAAGAAAGAAAAGAAAAATGTGCTATCAGTTTTAAAATTCTGGACAAGACCAATTCTTTGGAAAATATATTGATTATAGCTTAGATCAAGTTTTAGATAGAACTGACAATTTAAAGTCTGTTTTAATTTAAACTCATACCTCTATAAGTTTTATTTAGCGACTTTTGCTACTGATAAGAGGGACTGAAATGGACAATATTCCTTTCTTTCATGATGCTTGAGGCAGGAGAAACAAGGGGCTCCATTAACTCTTCTTGGGCTTCTTTTCCCTTAAATAGTTATATTGAATTTTCATTGTAACAAAGTGAATTATATAAGTTCAATATGTACACTTAAATAAGCTTTGAATTACCCTACAATAAGTTCTCTCAACAAGTAGAATCAATCCAAACTATCCTCATTCCTATTTCTTTATACCATTCTCCATGTGATGAGCATTGCAAAATTGGTATTTTGCCTGCATGTATGTCTATGACCATGTTATGGAATACCAGCAGAAGCCAGAAGACAAATATGTTGAGACTTATCTCAAAACATTACCACTATTAATGATCTTGTTTCCATAAGAAAACACATTCTAGGGGCTGGAGAGATGGCTTAGCAGTTAAGATCACTTCCTGCTCTTTCCAGGGGACCTGGGTTCAATTCCATTACCCATGTGGCAGCTCCAACTGTAACTCCAGTTTTAAAGAATCAGGCAAACTCACACAGACATACAATCAGGCAAAACACCAATGCTCGTGTGCAATAAAAATAAATTAAACTCATTCTAAATTCTGCAACATTTATTTGAGATAGAATGTTAAAACATTTCATTTGTGAGATGAATATCTTCCGGTTCCTTCTGTGGACCTTAACTGTATATATCTGGTTTACCACCTGTTCCAGGTATTATTTATATTCTCATAGACCTTTTTATACCACAGTCTCTATAAATCCAATCTACTTAACACCACAAAAAGTAGCTTGTTGGAGGCACTATTTTTAGAGAGTTGTTAAGAAGTGGTTGTAAGCCATAGCTAGTACCTCTGTTGGCTGTGGGCATCACAGGAACCTGGGAAGGAAGGTGATGGTAGAAAGAGACATAAGACTTTGGGCTTACTTCAAGAATGAATAATTTTTATTTTCCACTCTGCTCTTTATATATTGTTAAGATAGCTACTAGAGATAGTATATTACAAGCAGAGTTTGAGCAAAATATCTTTGACTCCCTTATTTGAGTTTTTCTTCTGCTCTTACATGGCCTTGTGAAGTTGTTTTGAACTGGAGGACATTCCTTCTAGGCTTTATATTATGCCTGAAGTTTTCTGCAGTCACTGGATGACATCTGAGTCAGAATTTGTGCTGGAAAGGGGAACTGCAGACCATCTGGACCCAGCAGTACTAGAATGTGCCTGATGTCTCTCTGCTTTTCATAAAAGATATCTTTCAGAAGCAAGCAATTATGACAACGTTAGAATTTTGCATCCACTCTTAAAATTGTTGTGATTTGATTTTCTAAAGCCTTTTATTTTTTATTATATGTATATTGTATTTTGCCTGCATGTATGTCTATGGCCATGTTATATAAGAAGCCAGAAGATGGTGCTGGATCCCCTATGATTGAAATTCCATAGCTGTGAACTGTCATGTGGGTGCTGGGAATGGAACCCAGGTCCTCAGCTGACCAGTCCCTTTTCTTATTTTAGTGTAATATGAGTAAGCATAGTCGTTATTATGATGATGGGTTTATCTTTATTCGGAACCAACTGTTGATGCAATTATAAGACTGGAGTTGGTGTATTAGTTTGGTCACTTTATTGTGATTTCTGTGTCCTTTAAAAATTTATTCTTTGAGAATTTCATTCATGTATACTTCTGTGTCTTTTTTTTTTATCCCAGCAAGATTTTGATGAAAGCTGTAAGGCTCAAAACCATGGAAGTCAGTGTTGCATGCTCTTTACATGGATTTCCACATTTGGACTTTGTAGCAAGTTTATGTGTGTACGTACGTGCTATCCTTTTAAACTTACTGACTAGAAACTTATTTCCCGGGACCAAGATAACATGTTCAGGAGGACACAATGAGACACTGAGCTCTGCCCTGACCTCAGTCTGCATGGAACCTTTTACTTTATATAGTGTTTCTACTATGTGGAGGGTCTTGCTTTGGCCATCGAAAGGACCTGGATTTTATTCTGGAGTCTGTTACTAACACTGCTAATTTAGATAAGGCTTCTTGCTATGTTTTAAAACATTGTCTCTGGTAAATGGAATTAAAACCACCATCTGAGAGAAAACATGTTTGAATCAAAATCTATCCTATAATTCAAAAACTATGACCTTGCCTTTTAAATGCTGAGTGTTCCTCTGACCACTGACTTTTCTTTTTCTTTCTCCTGTTCTCACTTACACTTCTATGCCTAAACACTTGGTATGTGTGTTCCTGAACATTTGCTGAGTTTCACTGTTTTCCTGTTTAACAAGAAAAGTTTCATAATCTGTGCTGTTCATTTTAGTATCAGATTTGATTCTGTTTGCTTGCATATTTCAACAAGATGCGTAAGAGAACAAGTGAGGAAAAGAATGAAATTAGAATCGAAGGCCTGGCATGGTTGAAGGCATGAGTGGTCTACTTAACTTGACTTTAACTACTCACACCAGCCAATGAAAATTCTTAGAAATTTCCTAATCACATAATGAGTTCAAAACTGAGGTTTGGGGGTCAGTGAGATGGCTCAGTGGGCAGACATTTGATGTAAAAGTCTGGTGACCTCTGCTCAATTTCTGAAGCCTAGGTAAAGGTAGATGGAGAGGAATGCCTACACAAAGTTGTCCTCTGATCTCCACACAAATGCCATGTCATGCATGCTCACACATACACATCAGGCACACACATAAAATAATGATAATATATTTTTTTAAAAAATAAAAAAAATGAGGTTTGAACGAAATTCTACAAGCTATTTTAATCATTGTTTATAGGTTTGGTGTGTCTACGTGTATTTGTATTATACACTTGTGTGTGCATGTGTGTGATACACATTTGAATGAAGAAAAGGTTAACAGTGACTTAAGGGCCATGTTGATTAAAGTTGGACTTCACTTTGCCTAAGTTTACTCATTCCTACTGAAAACTGGAATCAAGACAGTCGCTGCATCTTGTCTGTATGTGAGCACAGAGAGGAGTGCTCTCAAAGGTTAACTGTGAGCTTGCTCTGACTGCATAGGCCTATAGTCCTGAAATCTTCGTATGCTTTTTTTTCCCTCTTCATAAACAATACAAAGAAGTTGACAGGTCTGAAAGGGGCTTATGTGAAAAGATAATTAAGAGCTTTAGAGAGTGTCAAGAGTCAATAGCTCAGCACCGTCAGCACTCTGGAGTGTTGCAGGCTATAATTAGATGGCATGGAGGTGTAAGGCATGCTTGGCAGTTGATTCCTGCATGATCTCCAAGGGAAGAAAACAAAGAGCGGCCTCCATGAGATGTCAAGCAAAGTGGTGAACAGATGTACAGGACTCAATTCTCTCAAGGGTCTGCTCTGTTTTCTCAGATGGCATGATTTTGGTGAGAAGTTTCTTTGCCTTTTGTTTGATATTCATGTGGGCTAATTTGTCTGTGCTCAAAATTCCCCAAATCCTCCAGGATTTGGGCAGAAATCTTCTTCACTCTATGAATGAGATCATTCCTCAGTGGTTTCAAAGCATTGTCCTTATTATTGAGGAAAATTGCAACTTTTTGACTTTTTTTGCTTTGAGATTATAATTACAATATTTCTCTCCTCTGTTTCCTCTCTTCAAACCCTCCCATATACCCATTCTTGTTCTTTTTCAAATTCATGACCTCTGTTTATCATTAATTGTTACATGTTAATACTACTAGTCAAAATTTGACCTTAAAAGTTTCTTATTATACTGAACCTTCAATTGAAGAGCAATGCTTAATTTAAAAATGTTGTACATTAAGCAACATGTCTATACTTATACTTTACTAAATACTTAAAATATGCCTATATAATTATATAAATCAAATAAACACAAATTTGGAGAGCATGTGACAGAAAGTTGGCTTGAAATTAACTGGTATGATCTCAAAATGTAACTATTTCGAAAATTTATTTGTTGCCTCCAAGAAATCTCACTGTGATTAAAGATTAAACCCACACAGATCTACTAATTTTTGATGTTTCATTCAAATCATTTTAAAATAAGAAATGATAAAACATTACAGATAAAACTGAATTCATCCTCAGTCTCATTGCCTTTATTTATTCCAGGGACAATTATTTTAATAATCTGTATACAGCAGCCTGGGCAGCAAGCTAACTCACCAGGATGATTTATTTCAGGCCAAGATGTTTCAATGCATTTTTAGATTCTAAAGTGTAGAAGAATTCTCTCGAAGCTCTCATTCTTTCTAACCCTAAACAGCAAGCTAGCCCAGGTCCTTAAAATATTGTCTTATTTCACTCAGAGCTGTGGCTTTGACTTGTAGTCCTGCAAAGCATTCCTTCCCCAAGCAATTTTCTGTATTATCTCCACAGCCATTCCTCTTTTATTAGATGCTATCATGCCATTTCATGCGTTCTAATGCTCTACAAAGCTCCATATTCTCTACATTAGTGGTCAGAAACAAAATCTAGTCTTTAAGGTAGAGAAGCAGGGGCTCCACAGTCTACTCCAAGCCAACTTTTCAAGCTTGTTGTCATTAACTCTTACTTATGCATTGGTGTTCTTCCTGGACATTAACTGGCTCTCAACCATGCCTGAGTTTTCCACAGCACATTGCCTGCCAATAGAACTATTGTTGAACATCTAAAAATGATGCCACCTGGATGAAAAATTACTCAACAGTTTGTGTCTTCACTACTAAACTCTTACTCACACTTTCTAGGTATTTTGATGACCAGTATGTTAACTAGCTCATAATAATTGTCACTGACCTAAGTATCTAACTCTTCAAACTCTGAACCTAAACAAGACAAGGAAAATTAAACTCATTTCCCATTGTATCCCTTAGCATATCACAATAAATGCTTTATGCAATTAATAGAGTGGAAAATGACAAAAGAAGTATTATTTCTTATTGACTTTTATACTTCTTACATTCAGAATAACATTTGATATACATGAAATGCTCATGAACAGGTTTTAATATATCAGTGGTTGTCAAACTATGTACTATTGATTGAATATAGCCCAACATTTGTTTTAATAAGCAAAGACATATTGGAACACACCCACACATTCTTTTATGTGTTGTTACCAGTGCTTTAGAACAGAATTGAATAGTTGCAATGCATTGTATGACCCACAAAGATTAAATATTTCCTAGCTAGCCATTTCCAGAAAAGGCTTTCTGACCAAATGAATGAAAATGGGCTGTGCATTAGGGTGATGCAAGATCAGGCAATAGTACCAATTATCATCCAAATTTGTCATTTTAGAAGATTATTCTGTCTTCCTTTCTATCGACATGAAGGTAGACATGTGTGCAGTTATTACCAGCATCTGTGCCTTCACTTGATGATGTGTGATGATCATTTATCACCAAAGATAATTTGGACAGATACTTGGGATCATATCTGTTCATATACACATATACATATATACATATGTGTGTAAACCCACATATATGCATGTATATCCATATACTCCTATAAATATATTTAACATATGTACTTATTATAAATATGATTTTTGAAAATTCTCAGCGATATAAAGAAAAAATGATCATTCCTTAATCACATAACTTAGTGTTTTAAAAACCATATGGATGTATTTCTCTGATTGCTTTTAAGAACTCAGCAAGAAATTCCAGGTTTGCATACATATATTCATTACCCGCTGAACATCCAAGACTGACCTATGCATAATTGCAAAGAAAGAATATTATAATTCCATTAAAATGGTGGCACTTATTACATGCTAACGCATGTTTATCCTAAAACTACATCACGATATGAATATGCAATTAACCTACATATTGCCACAGAAAATATCTCCTTAGAAATGCAATATAGCCATATAGTTTTTAATCTGATCTTCAAAAGCTTTCTGTGGGAGAAAATAATTTTTCCAAATAAGATATATTATTGGAAACACAACTCTGTAGCCAATTCTCTACATCATCTGATTTATTTTAATTAGAGGTTAGCTGCAGAATGTGATTACAGCAATAATTATTACAAAACCAGTCACCCACGTTTCCATTAACATTCCACTTGATAGTTAGCAATAAGCAGAAATAAAATATTAGGACTTTTAAGAGAAGAGATTACCAATTAGTACAATTCTCCACTGGCACAAGATAATTATTAATTATACTCATCATGATAATTATTCACCAGCTAAATTCACTGGGCTACCTGTGTTCAGGTTCTCTCAGCTCTGCACCCTAACACCAGCTTCTTATCTGCTCGGGAAATCCTGAAGCAATGTTTGTATTAAATGCACAGTTGACTGCACACCAAATGGAAAAGCAGTCGCAAAGGGGCAGGACGGATCTCCATTTCATTAAAGGATCCCTTCTCTGAAGGGCAAAACAAGGTAAGGAAAGCAAAGCTTATACGATAGGAAAAGTACTAAAGTTCTAATAATCACACACGTGCTTGCTGATCACACACAATCAAACTGACCCTAAACAGCCCTCTCCACAGCAATGTTCATTCTCCTGAGATGGCCACTCAGACCCAGACCACACTGCTTATTGTAAAGAAAACAAACTAAACGTGGCAGTTGTTGACCACCCGGGGATTGGTACTGTTTTTGGAGAGACACAGTGATATTTCCAGGCACTGTGGTTTCTAACATGCATTCCTGTTGTGCTGAAGCACAAAGCTATTATTTTGCAGTTTATATGGTCCTGCATGTAAATGCCTGTATAAACCACCATATTCTGCTCTGAGTTTTCTTTATCACATGGAAAGAATTTCTAGAAGGTTCACAGGAAACAAGCACCAAAAGACACTGCAAGAAGGGCAGTTTTCTGGACCAGATAGCACTAGGGTGGCAATCAGGTGAGTCAGAGCTGCACCACTCTTGGATTTTCAAGGAAGATTATTGGACATTTGTCTTTTTTGCCTTGTATGGGGGCTGTTATTAGAGACAGAGTAGATTGTATGTGATATGGTTTTCATAAGGTATAAAGTGTTGTTCAAATATAAGGCAATCTTTAATAATTCAAAGGAGCCATTAACAGAGGATTAAATGTTTCTTTACAAAATAACATGAGAGTGTTACATAACAAGTGATTTATGATTTTACTCAGTAAACAAAAAATGTGGCATTGCCGAAAACAAAACAAACAAAAACTTGCTGTTTGGAAAGATATTGGAATTTCTCAAATCTCTCTCTGAATTAGCAAACATTGATAGAAAGTATAAAGGAATCCATCCCCCACCTTGAGCATGCACTCGTGTGTGTGTGTGTGTGTGTGTGTGTGTGTGTGTGTGTGTGTGTGTGTGTGTAGAGGCAACAGAGAGCTGGTGCTTTGGGAAGGAAGAACATAGTCTCTCTCTCTCTCTCTCTCTCTCTCTCTCTCTCTCTCTCTCTCTCTCTCTCTCTCTCTCTCTCTCTCTCTCCATGGTGGGTGGAGTGTAGAATGTCCCTGACAGCCTCTCTCAGAGGGCAGATGGGCTGCATTTGCCAGCAGGAGGCATGGACCTGCTGTAGCTGTCTCTCTATGACTGCACTGAATACTGCCTTACTGATTCTAAATAAAAGGAAAATAAAGTAAATTCCAAGTGATTCTTTTCATTGCTGCTGGTGTTTGCTGCCAATGTTTGCCTCCATGCTTGAAAACACGGACAAAGATTTGTCATTTGCAAGTGCTCTATTTCTCGTGTTTAAATAACTCCTCCCGCTCTAGTGGCAACTGAGCTGAGCTGGGGCCCTCCACTAGCTCCGGGAGGGAGGGGCACATTTACTCAACAAACATATTTAAGAGTAAAAAGAAAGCAGTTTGTAGCTTGGCATTGGGTAGTGCTTACTCATGTTCCAAGATTCATAGGAGAAACAAGACAGATGTGGCTCAGATTATCTTTGGATGTTTATCACTTTAAGTACTTGGAAAGCCTAGTTTATGTAAATTTCAGTGTTATTAAAGACTTATAGATACATTAGTCATTCTTGGTATTTAATTCTGTTGCAATTTAAAAGAAATAGATATCTATTCTAGGCCAAATTTCTGAAATATCTGAGGAAGATTATATATATATATATATATCTCCTAGCATTCCCCCCCCCAGGAACTGGTTATTTTTAGCAGCTTTTATGAACACAATAATAATAATTAAACAACTAATTTACTTAAAGTCATTTTATTCCAGAACCTAAAAGTCATCCTAAATAAAAATTCTCTTTGTCTAAAATGTTACACGAAAATAAACACTTCTAGTTTATTTTGAGAGGAGAATTGAGGGTTTCATGATGCTCCAACATTTGGCAAGCTCTTAAGAATGTGATGGGGAGAGACATACCTGTACCAGGAGAGGGAAACAAAGTAAAGAGCAGGATTTAAAATTGTATCTCTTTCCAGCAACTGTGAGAGAAAACTAGTACTACCCTTTAATCCCTGTGCACACAAGTAAGTGCATCATCTGCCACCCTGGGGTTTTGTTGTTAAATCTACTGTCAGAGGTAAGATGAGGAGACAGCAATTTATGCAAATTTGGTCCTTCAAATTAGAAGAAAGTTGATAAAAATTAATATCAAAAATATTTTTTAAGTTTAAAAGTTAGAAGTATTTTTGTTGATTTAAGGTTCTTGGATAAAAGGATGACCTGGAAACTGTGACTAGGAATTTTTCATAGATTTCTTGAAGTTTTAAAGGCAACTGCTTTTTAACAGTGTTACTGCGTGTGAGTGCCGGGGAAGGAAGTGGATAGCTTTGGACAAGAGTGTTTCCTGATTCTATAACAAGTAGATTAAGAAATGACCTGCTACTCACCTAGAGGTTTTACTGAGTGGTGGAGCTCTAGTTTGTTTATGTCCAATCAGAATCCACAAGAAGGCACCCAGCAACTGGAACATAGACAACCTAGAAGTGGCCACATACTCCCAAATGACTCTTATTCCCTCAGCAGCCACCTGTTGCCAATAGCTCTAAATCTAGGGCTAGAGCCTTATGAGGCCCTCCTCTGTCCATGCTTGAATTTGCACTAGCTTATTTTATTTGGGTCTTATACAGGGAGCCACAGCTACTATGAGGTAATGAGTAGGTAATGAGAGCTATGTCTTATCTGGAAGACAGAATATCACAACACTCTTTACCATCTTCTGGCTCTTATGTTCTTTCTAACTGCTCTTCCATGGTGTGTTATTGTTTGTTTTTGCCCTTTTCTGTCTTGGCTCTTTTGTGGGGTCCACCACCCAACTCCCAAATAAATCACACATGGAGGTTTATTCTTAACTATAAATGCCCGTCCTTAGCTTGGCTTTTTTCTAGCCAGCTCTTCTAACTTTGAATTATCCCATCTACCTTTTGCCTCTGGGATTTTTCTTTTTCTTACTTCTGTAATCTCACTTTGATTCTTACTCCATGGCTGGCTGGGTGGCTGTATGGCTGGGTGGCTGGCCTCTAGCATCCTCCTCTCCTTGTTGCTTACTCCTTGCTCCTTTCCCCTCCCAGATTTCTCCTTCTATTTATTCTCTTTGCCTGACAACCCCACCTGTATTTTCTCTTGCCTAGCTATTGTCCATTCAGCTCTTTATTGGATCATCAGGTCTTTTAGACAGGCAAAGTAACACAGCTTTACAGAGTTAAACAAATGCAACATAAAAGAATGGAACACATCTTTGCATCATTAACAAATGTTCCAAAGCATAAACAAATGTAATACATCTTAAAATAATATTCTACAACAATGGTGTTCACTGAGCCTTAGTGGGAGAAATGATATAGATATCCAACTAAGGCTGAATTCTCAGTCACTTGTTCACAGCACTTTGGCCAGTTAGTCTCTGCATTGATCACTGCACACTGCAGAAATGAAGCTTCTCTGGCAGAGGTTGAGAACAGCCCAGATCTATGGTTATAAATAGCAGCATTTAAAAGGTAGTTTGACAGAAAGACCATTTAGCACAATAACAGTAGTAGGTTCCTCCCTAGGGCATATGACTTTTCAGCCATAGACTTTTGATCAGATTTACAGTACCAGGCATGGATTCCCTCCAATGTAGCAGACCTCAAATATAATGTTGAAACAGTTTATTTACCCTCACAACAGACATACAACTATTGCATTAGTGTGCACATCTTGCATGGAAAGTTGGTATTGTAGCATGCCCAATCCATCATTGAGTAAGATCATTACTAACCTTTCTCTGCCAACAGTCAGTAAAATGCTTTCTGGCATTATAAAAGCTAGCCAGCAAGGAGGAAGTATCCTCATCAGTTCAAGACTGATTTTTATATACCTTACAACCTGATTGTGTGGTGTCTTCTGTGATATGGTCTTACCATCTAGTTATGTTGAGCAGCCAATAACAATGCTAATAGACTGTATCAGTTTGGAGATCTCAGGAGCCTCCCTGACCATGTCTGGTACTGTGGCTTTCATTAAATAATCCATGTCTTCTGGGATCAGCACTGTGCACTGATGCAGGTGGTCCTGGCAGCTTTATAACAAAGCAGGATGAGCAAAACATGGAGAACAAGCCTGTAAACACCATTCCTCCACAATCTCTGCTTCAGTTCCTACCTCCAAGCTCCTGCTCGAGTTCTTGCCCTGGCTTCCCTCAGTGATTAACTGTGAGATGAAAGTAAGCCAAATAAACCCTTTCCTCCACAAGTTGCTTTTGGTCATGGCGTTTATCACAGTAATAAAAAACAAACTAGAATAAGTAGCTTTCCTAGTTTCTACTTTTCACCAACAGTACATAAAGCCTCCTTTTCCCCCACATCCAAGCTGTCATTTGTTGTCCTTTGTATTCTTGATTTTGGCCATTCTGACTGCAATGAAATGGAATCTTAAAGTAGTTTTAATCTGTGGCTAAGGGCAGTGAACCCTTCTAAAGGTTCTCGCCATTGATGTTTCTTCTTTTGAAAACTTTCTGTACAGTTCCATAGTCCATTTTTAATTGGATCATTTGTTTTCTTGATGTTTAGGGTTTTGTCTTTGTATATTCTAGACACTAATCCTCTGTGGTATGGGCAGTTGACAAGGATTTTCTCCCCTTCTGTAGGCTACCTCTTCACTTGACTGACAGTTTCCTTTCCCATATAGAAGCTTTTTAGTGTCATGAGATCCTATTTGTTGATTGTTGGTCTTATATTCTGAGCTACTACAATCCTATTCAGAAAATCCTTACCCGTGCCTTTAAGTTGATTGAATACAAATTCCTCTAGCAGTTTCACAGTATCAGGTCTTATGCTGAGTCCATTGATTGTTGAGTTTTGTGCAAGGTGAGAGTTGAGGATCTCCCTTTTATTCCTAATTTTTGTTAATTTGTGTCTTCTCTGTCTTTCTTTTGTTAGTTTGTCACGCCTGTTTATCATTTCAAAGAAACAAATTTTCATTTTATCAATTCCCATTTTTAAACTTCTACTTCATTAATTTCTGTCCTGTATTAAATTTTTATTAATTGCATTAAATGTATTTATGTGTATGTGTACATGTCTGTGTGAGTGTATGCCATATGTGTGTGGTTGCTGGCAGAGACCTCAAGAGGGTGATAAGATCCCCTGGCACTGGAGTTAAGAACAATAATGAGCCACCCAATGTGAGTGAAGGGAACTGACCTTTGATCCTCTGAAAGAGCAGGAAATGCTCTTAACTGCTGAACCATCTCTCTAGCCCCACCCTCATTTTGATTATTTTTCTTCATTTAGTGTTTTGGGGTTTGGTTTGTTCTTGTTTTCCCAAGGTCTAAAGCATATCATTAAATTAAAGTTGAATTTAATTTGTGTTCTCTCTGGGTTTTGCTTTTTATTGTTCTTGTTTTCTTTTGCGAGACAGAGTTGGACTATGTAGTCCTGGTTGGCTTAGAATTCACTGTGTAGATCAGGCTGGCCTTGAACTCACAGAGGTCCACCTGCATTTGTGTCCTGAGTGCTGAGATTAAAGGCATGTGCCACCATACTTGGTCTCTCTGTTATTTTTATGCAAGCATTTACTGCTATAAACTTTCTTAGGACTACCTACATTGCACACCATACATTTTTGGTTTATCGTTTTAATTTGTATTCAATTTTAGAAATATTTTTTAAATTTCCTTCTTGATTTCTTCAGTGACAAATATGTTGTTTAGTCGCCATGAATTCGCACCTTTTCTGTAATCTTTATTGCTGCTGATATCTAGCTGTATTCTTTTGTGGTCAGATAAACTACAGCATGGCATTCAAATTTTCCTTTCTTTGTTGACCCTTACTTTGTGTTCTAATATGTGATCAATCTTGGTAAAAGTTCCATGGCTTGCTGAGAAGAATGTGTATTCTTTAGTGCTTGGGTGGGATATTCTCTAGATTCTCTTAGACCCATTTGATTTATGAAGTCATTTAATTAACTCCAGTGTTTTTCTGTTTAAATTTTGTCCTAGTAATCTATCTATTGGTGAGAGTGGGGTATTGAAGTCATCCACTGTCACTGTGTTGTGATTAATCTGTAGCTTTATATCTAGAACTATTTGTTTTATGAATCTGAGTGCACCTGTGTTTGGTGCATATATGTTTAGAATTGTAATTTTCTCTTGATGAATTGTTTTCTTAATGAGTGTGAAGAAACCTTCTTTAATCTCTCTGACAAGTTTAGGTTTGGATTCCATTTTGTCAGATATTGAAATAAATATGCCTGCTTGTTTCTCATTTTTATTGGCTTGGGATACCTTTTTCAGCCCCTTTGCCTTAAGGTGGTATGTGTCCTAAATAGTGAGGTGTATTTTTAGATGCAGAAAAAGAAGGATCTTGTTTTCTAAACTATTCTGCTAGCTATTTTTTTATAGAGTGAGATTTTTTGATATTTAGATTAATTACTGAACACTACATATTAATTCTAGGCATTTTGTTGATTTTGTGGTGTTTTCGTAGACATTTTTGTTATCTTCTGCTGAACTCTCCTGACAACATTTATTTGTCCCCCATGGTCTCTTGGGTGTGTTTATCCTTCTCTGTAGACTGAAAGATTCCTTCTAGTATTTTTTATATAGATGACTTAGTGTTCAGACAATTATTTAATCTGTTTATATCATGAAAATTTTAATTTCTTCTTTAATAATTTTCCAAGGTACAGGCAGTCTCAGTTTTCTACTGTGGTCTGTCAGAAGTAATAATACATCTTTCCAGATCCATCTGGCTTTAAATTTTCCACGGATTACTCAAATGTTATTTTGATGGACCTAGCTTTAAAACTGACTTTTCACTTCTTTTTTGCAAGTTTTAATCACTATCTATCTATCTATCTATCTATCTATCTATCTATCTATCTATCTATCTATCTATCTATCATTTATCTATTTTTATTCTTTGAGAATATCATACATGCAGCATGCATACAATGTATTTTAATCATATGCACCCCTCATCCCTCTCCCTAAGTCCTTGCAAATCCACCTCACCCCAACTGCATGTCCTTGTTTTGTTTTTATTTTATAACCTATCATGTCCAATTTATGCTGCCTTAATATAATAGGGATGTGGGGGTGGTCCACTGGAGCATAGTCAATCTACCCTCACACTCCATGTTGGATTATTGACTAACTGAAGCTTGTACAAAAAATACCTCCAACATCTTTAGTGTTTTAACTATAATATGTCACAGAGAAATTCTCATGTGGTTCTGTACATTTTGTGTTCTAGAGGCTTCATTTACATAAATATACACCTTTTTCTATTAAATTTGTGAAGTTTTCATACATGATTTTATTGAAAATAGTTTGTGTCTTAGGTATGGTATTATTTTATGGCTATAATTTTTAAAATGTGATCTTTTCATAGTTGTAAAAAGCATTCCCAAGTTCAATTCATAATTGAAAATATTATCATTGATCTTTACTGGATGTCTAATTTCTCTACCTTGTTTTTTAAGTACTGATACTCTGTTTTTCTCATGTTCTATTCTACTGGTGAGGCTTTCCACTGAGCTTTTTATTTGGCATCTTGTGTTTTTCATTTCCAGGATCATTTCAGTTTGGCTTTTGAAAATATTACTATCTCTTTATTTGATTCTATTTTATATCTTTTATTGATTTCCTTATTTCATTTAGCTCTATGAGTTTTTTCTCTTGGAATATTGTACATTCATATCTTCTTTACTGTATTTGGGTATAGTTATCATTTTTTTTAATTCTTTGTCTGGGATTTCGTCCAAGTAGTTCTCATTGAGGTTGTTATTACAGAATGAGTAATTTTTTGGATAATACTTATGTCCTTTGTTTTTCATATTTTGTTTATTATTGCATGGTGACATACACATCTAGTTAGTTTATTGGCTGAATCTTTCTTTTTGAAATTCAAGTCACCTTTCTTTTTGCATTGTTTAGGATATTACTAAGTTGTAGTAGGACTGAAGTTTCATTTTCTTACATGATATTAGTTCAGGTCTATTGACTATATCTTTAGTCTTCTCTAAGAGTCAGCTACTATCTGCACTATTCAAGGGTCAACACACACCCCTGGCTTGTTTGTGTGGTGTGACTCTCCACACTAGATAACTTTCCCTGGGCCAGCTCTTCTGTAGTTTCCCCACAATTGTTCAGTGTCTCTGTGTGCCAGGGTGTCTTAGTCTGTATTAGTTAAGACCTCCTATCTCTTTCTACAGCTTTTGCCAGGTGTTGTAGGATCTGCAAACTGGAGTATCTCACATTGGGTCAGCTTTAGTTTCCTCCTGGGGTCCAGAGCTCCCTTCAAAAGTTGTATAACAACTTCACTCTTCCTCCACCTCTGCCTGTTGCCTTAATCTGAGTCAATTTCTGTTCTCTCTTTAAGTCCACAGCTTTAACCATGAGTTGTGAGATTCTCCCAGCCTATGCACCTTACCATGAGTCAACTCCATTGCCCCAACTCCTGGACCTGTAGCTTCTTCCAAGAGTTATGCACCTTAACCACTCAATTAATATCTTTATTTTGGAACTGTAAGTGAGCTCACTTTGAATAAAGAATTAGAGGAAAGTTTGAGGCTAAGACAAATTTTATTTCCCCAAAGAATATCAGCATGTGTAACAACAGCTTTTCATCTGTCTATAGAAGCTGGTGCACTTCAATTGGCTATGGAAGATGGTACTCTTCAGCTGGCTGTAGAGGATGACATAATGCTCATGGCACAACTGCTCAGCACTTTTGAAAGGGCAACATATATATTATATGAGTTTAACAGTGCCATGAGTTCATTTAAATTTTGCCGCAGCAACTGTGCTCTATATAGTATTTAAATTACTTTATTTTTCAGCAACAAAAAGTAGTAACTAGAAGATTAGTGGGATTGAGAACAGGTTCTACAAGTTATAGATTTCTATTGACTTGCTAATTATTTTTTTAATGTAAAAATGCTTTGAGCAAAGTTTCAAAAATAATTTAAGTTAATTACGGAAATTACACAAACAAGTTTCTTCCCAATCATTTTTACTTATTTCTTAAGTATTTAAAATGAACTTTGATATTTTATAGACATTAAACATCACTCAATAGTAAATGATTAGTCATTATTCGCTTTTCAACAGCTTTGAAAAGATTTCAGAAAACACTATGTATGAATGAAAATCTTTCAGAAATTTTTCCTCAGTGGTTGTATTTAATCCTATTTAAAACATTATGACTGAAAAGGCAACCTGTTCTCTTTCTTATTGTTTTCTAGTCTTCTGCAGAGACCATCGTGCCAGTTATTAGACCACAAAGCATTTCCAAGGTCTCATCTCAGAAGTAGATGTGGCTCACAGCCTACTGAGTCCTGGGGTACAGTCTACTTTTAATGATGATACAGAATTGTCACAAAGTCATGTGACTCATTGTGAGGCCCACCCTATTCCCACACCTAGATGAAAGTTCTTTTTTTAAAAAAAATATTTAAAAACACTAACTTCTATTTAGTTTGTATTATCATGTTATAAAATTCAGAAGCATATATTTCAGTAGTTTTGGCAGAAAGCTTTTAAATTGCAGAAAGACAAAAGGAAAAATCATTCTACTAAGTTTCCTGCTAGTACATGAATCAGTACGAATTTTCTCATGCTATTTCATATAATGACTCTTCTCAAAGACTGGATGTTTATGATCTATATATATGATTTATGCCCAGTTTATTAAAATGATATGAGGAAATAAATAATATATGTGTAGAAATATCATTGAAGATGGAAAAGACTATCAAAATACCCCAAGTCTTATAGAGGTATGGTGAAGAAATAGGTAGATTAAAAATAGCTATTTATTTATCTTATGTATATGAGTGCTTTATCCGCATGTAGGACTTCATGCCAGAAGAAGGCATCAAACCCCACTATAGATGGTTATGAGCCTTCATGTGATTCCTGGGAATTGAACTCAGGACCTCTGGAAGAGCAGCCGGGTTTAAACTGTTGAGCCATCACTCCAGCCCCTAGATAAAAGTTCTTTACATCAGTTTTATTGGTTTAAGAAGTTGGTAGAGACAATGAACTATAGTACAAATACTTATATGCTGTAAGGTGTTTATTATGACTGAGTATAAGACAATTTATAGAATGCCCAAAATTAGATTGAATTTTCCCTTCAAATAGTTATTTGAGCATCTATTTTTAATCTACCTATTTCTTCACCATACCTCTATAAGACTTGGGGTATTTTGATAGTCTTTTCCATCTTCAATGATATTTCTACACATGTATTATTTATTTCATCATATCATTTAATGAACTGGGTATAGATCATATATATAGATCATAAACATCCAGTCTTTGAGAAGAGTCATTATATGAAATAGCATGAGAAAATTCGTACTGATTCATGTACTAGCAGGAAACTTAGTGGAATGACTTTTCCTTTTGTCTTTCTGCAATTTAAAAGCTTTCTGACAAAACTACTGAAATATATGCTTCTGAATTTTATAACATGATAATACAAACTAAATAGAAGTTAACTGATAGCTTTTTGTTATCAACATTACAATATGGCAATTCAGAATGGTAAATGAAAGAAAGCCAGGTCTTCAGTTAGGCAGATTGAAGCACTACATAAGTAAAATACCTTAAGACTTTAAGCATAGAAAAAGTTCCAACAGAGCATTCCTCAGGAATGCAAATGTCAGTTTTATGTAGAGTTGCTCAGTATTTATAAGGGTTCTCGAAAGTATGAAATCTTTTCACATGAAAAATATGAAATAATGATGTACACAGTTGTACAATAAAATCCCTTCCACATGCTTTGGAAAACATGTCTTATTTGGTAAAGAATCTATCTAGCATTGTAACATATAGTTTTAAAATCCTTCTAGAACATATGCTTAAGGATTCTTAAGGATTTGCAAACCTACTGGAGCCACACAAGAACTAATGAGAAATGCCCCAATTCATTTAGAGATGAATACAAACTGGAAAGCAAATGCTTTGTGTGAGAAAGGACATGTTACTTCCTGGATGTGTGTTGTGTCTATTTGTGTGGGATGTTGTTCACAAAGCAGATCTCATTTTAACAGTTCCTTAGGAACCCAAGGGAGACCACACAGGCAAACATGGAAACAGGATTCTTGAATCTCTCACTTAACCAGTTGGCATCTGGGTTCTAATTCTATTACTGAAATGTACATGAGGCAAATAACAAACATAGTCTTCAGTTTCCAACAATCATTCAAATTTTATCACTTTATTTAAAACTTGAGTTATTAAAAATGCTCCAGTGGACATTCTCAACACTTCTACAGATGTGGCTAAAATTGCTGTGGATTCTCACTGTTTACATTTTCCTCAGCTTAGTGTCTACCAGTACATCCAACCTGTGATTCATGGGTCACACAAACCCCAGAATCACTATAAATGTGACCCAACATTAAATCATAAAGTTTCCCAAAACCCTGAGATTTTTCATGTCTTGTTTTGGGTGTGTGTGACTTGATTGCACAATTCTGAAGTATTAATTTTGCAAGTAGCACCATCGGCACAATGTCAAAAGGTTAGACATGCCTGACCCCTAAGTTGATATTGTTTAATCTTACAAATATGTGTTTTATTAGTTGGTAGACTTTTCTGTTTGATGCAATGTGATCTATGGTTTGCACTCAGGTAATGATTGTCTGGATAATAGTCCATTATGAATGTTATCTGTGGTTACTTTACTATTCCTAATACAAAGACTGCTGAGTAGGTCTCAGGCTTGCAACAGATTTAATTCCATGTGATAATATAATGATGTTAAAATGTGAAGTATGACTAGCCATGGACACAATTTAATGTTAATAGAAGTCATCTGTGCTGTGGGCAGGATATGCAGAATGAATCAGAGATTCCTGAGCTTGAGCACAACAATCCATCATAGTCCATATGCTGCTATCTGCAATAATAAATAAAATTATAGTAAAATACATTTTATACTTTGTTTTCATTTTACTTTTTATAACTTATTTTTGTTAATAAAGGGTATTTTTCCTTTTCAAATTTTTTTTGCTCTTGGTAAAGTGTCAGTCTCTGTAATATTACCCTGGCCATAAATCCTGTTGAATTGCCTAACTGACTCAAATGACTTCGCCAATTACTCTTTCATTCATTTTACCTGAGTGTCATCCTTCTGTAGCCTCAGCTCAAAACATCTCATTCTCTAACCTTTGCCTCATACAAAAGTATTGGGTCACTGAAAGCCTATATTCTTTGATCTGAGAGGACTTATTTCACATTTTCTCACCCTCGCTCTATGCTTTCTATTTCTTCTTAATGGTGTATTATACAATAAATCTCTTGCAAACATTCCCAATTTCCCCCACTTCCTGCCTTCATCATACCAAGTTGGAACAATTATAGTGTTGCTTGTGGTAGACTAAGATTTGCTATGGCATCAAAGTCCTAAAAAGGAATCTCTTGTTATCATGTAAGGTGAACAAAGAGAGTTTCCAGAAATGATTATGAATTTTAAAGGAACACTGTCCCGTATTGCATGAAAGGGTCATAAGTACCATGTTAAATGTTCATGTATGGCAAAGATGGAGCAGATTTGACCCAAAGACTGAGGAAAGAGGATAGAGAAACAGAAAGGGATTTAAAGAGTGGAACACATTACATGCTTTTCCATAGCTGTGACTAAATGCTTGACAGAAACAATTTAAGGGAAGAAAGATACATTGAGGTTCATTATTTTGAGAGTTTAGTTATGACTGTTTGGTCTGTGCATGTGGCAGTGGGAACAGAGCAGCTTCTTTGCCTGCTGGTAGATGGGAAGTGGAGACTATGGAAGGCACTCAAACCCAGAAGAACCTTCAAAGACACTGGCAGTGACCCAATTCATCCATTGTGCCCCACTTCCTAAAGTTTCCAGAACCTTCCAACAGGGACCTTCAGAATCATCACTGCATAACTGAGACTGTTTCTGACAAATCATTCTAAAAACACTCCCTCCCCAATAATCATTTCCTTTACTTTAAAATAATACTTACAGCCATCAGTTGACCTATAATCTTTTGATTTACTTATTATGGCCCCATACTTTAACAAAGTACAAAGCTCTTGGGATCCTAAAATTTGCTCTTTTATGTTTTATTTTATTCTGATGTTCCCAGTACATAGTGTATAGAATAGTGCTTAAGGAATATGAGACACCCAATAAGTAACTTTTGCATAAGCACAAAGATGAACAAATCAGTAAATAAGATAATTCACAGTTGCCTCCCTTAAAGGAGCCAGTATTAAATACAACTGATGTAAGTAGAGGGAGCAAGGCCAATGGTGCACACAAGGCACACTCCGGGGTGACAGGGAAAGGCATGCACATTACACGGTATTTCAGCATGGTAAAACATTATTTTTTAATGTTTTAAGCTATTTCACAGGACTGTACTTTTCTGTTTTCACCTTGATTTTTTAACATTAAAATTTCCTCCTTCTTTGAGAAATGAAATCCAGGCATCCTTTTTATTTTTTTCTGATAAGTGGTTGGTGGTAGTGCTGGGGAATATCTCAAACATATTACCATATAAAGACTCCTAATTTTTTTCTCCATGTATATGGAGGAGTTAGAAATAATGCGTAGTATTTAGGACCAAAACACACAGTACTTTGACTGTTTTCTCTTTTGTTCCATAAAGGGTTTATTTTGAAAAATTTCAAACCAAAAGAAAAATTGACATAATAGCTAATAGTCACATTTTTTTATCTATATGCATCAAACACTGCTATTTTTACTTATATGTGCATTTAGGTCCACACAAATCTCTCTCCAGTTACATTTTTCCTGAATTGCATGAAAGTAACAGCATGCCTGCATGCTTTGCTATATCTCTAAAGAATAACATTTATTAAACAAAATTAAAAACTTTATCTCCAATTATTAATGTAATACTATCTACTCTAAAGCATACCCTTTCAAAATTTCCATTTACTTGAAGAAAAATACCTAAATTTACTTATTTGTAGCATTAAAAAACTAATCAACACTTCTCTTTTGTATTGATTACTATTGGTTTTTAGTCAATTTTACTTAGCAGTACCACTCACTCTACATTTTTAGTTGTTTATTACATGCTTTAATTGCTTTCTTATTGCTTTGATAAAATACCCTGATTTGATTTTAAGCAAGGCATTTTGATTCATAGTTCCAGAGGAATACATGGCAGCGAAGCCTAGGAAGCAGGCGGAGAGGTCATGGTAGCAGGAGCAGGAGGTTGGCTAATCACAATGCATTCACATTCAGGAGGGAGGCCCAGCCTGAGCAAGAATTGGAGTTGAACTATAAAGTTTCACCTCAAGTGATGGTTTGAAAGAGAATGCCCATCCTATGCTCACAGTTTCCAGCTGATTTGGTAGGGAAAGATTTGGAGGTGTGGCTTTCTTGAAAGAGGAGTCTCACTGGTGGTGGGTGGGGGAGGATTGAGGATTGAGGTATAAAAATTTTTGTTCCATTCCTAGGGTATTGTCCAATGAGGAGAGGATGAGGGCACAGAAGGGAACAATCAGATTAAACCAAGTTCCAAGTCCAAGCATGCTTGGATTTGATGTGTCTGATGGAACTGGATGGGATTCTAAAGACTTGCATAGCTCTACCCCTCCATCTCTGCCACCTGAAAAACGCATAGCTTTTCTTCCAGCTTCACTCCTGAATGCTGCTTTCAGCAGTGGATACCTCATGAATCTGGCCTTTCCTGTTGGAGAAGCCCTGCTATTAAAGTTGTAGTCCACCATGTCCAGACAGCTCTCCGAGCTTGGGGCAAAAGGGAGGACTCCCTTTCTTACTGGGGCTTCCTCTTCTCCACTAACCTGAATTGGAAGAGTGTCCCTAAGCTGAGATGCCTGACCTTACTTGGAGGATGAACCTGCACAGAGCTCCATGTAAACACTGTATGACTCAGCATACAAATCCCACTCTTTCCTCCCATCCACATGATAATTATGTGCTGTGTCATGATCAATTAGCCCTACCCTCCCATAACCCTAAGAACCCTTATGTACCTTATCCCTGGAACAATAAAATGAGCTGTCTCTCTGAAGCTGACTCCTAGAAGTTCTTTCTGTCATGTTCGTGGCCTTCAGAACTCTGCTCTCTTTTTCTTCATTGGCTGGTGGCCAACGATCCCCCCACTCCCCTGCCGGTATGGGAGACCCACATTTTCCAGCATCCTTCAGATCTCCATTGCAGCTTAGAATTCACCTTTACAGCTTCACACAGTAGCCTCAGTGTCTCTTTGCAGAGGTTCTGATCCTGCTACACATTTCTTAGCCTCAGCAGTTCTATGGGATCGTGATTCAAGACACCATGATTACATGTTTCATACCTGAAAAAAGCATCACCGTGTAGGCAATGCTACCAAGTTCTGATGCAACTTAATGGAACTTGTCCCCTTAGACCACAGTTACATCAGCCTCTGTATACTGCCCCTTGGGAAACTTTTCCAAAAGCATAAACTTTGGAATTGTGAGCTTAGGCTATCTCCTTTCAAATGAATTTGAACTTTCACACATTGGTACCTGTTGTTGCTTGATTTTTTTTTTTAATACTTGTAGTTTTTTTTATCTCCACTTTAGAACTACACATACCATTTTATTATCATTTGGATTTGCCATATTATCAGTTTAGAAGCAACACCAACTTACAGTTAAATATCCAACTGTATTTTGCAATGGATCCTTGTTCATTATATTGTTAATTTACCACATTATATTGATAATTTTTTTTTGCTTTCTTACCATTTATTTTTTTCCTTTTATTTTATTTTACAATACCATTCAGTTCTACATATCAGCCACAGATTCCCTTGTTCTTCCCCCCTCCTGCCCCCCTCCCCTTCCCCCCAGCCCACCCCCCATTCCTACCTCCTCCAGGGCAAAGCATCCCCTGAAGACTGAGATCAGCCTGGTAGGCTCAATCCAGGCAGGTCCAGTCCCCTCCTCCCAGACTGAGCCAAGCGTCCCTGCATAAGCCCCAGGTTTCAAACAGCCAACCCATGCAATGAGCACAGGACCTGGTACCACTGCCTAGATGCCTCCCAAACAGATCAAGCCAATCAACTGTCTCACCTATTCAGAGGCCTGATCCAGTTGGGGGCCCCTCAGCCTTTGGTTCACAGTTCATGTGTTTTTATTCGTTTGGCTATTTGTCCCTATGCTTTATCCAACCTTGGTTTCAACAATTCTCACTCATATAAACCCTCCTCTTTCTCACTAATTAGACTCCCGGAGCTCCAACCGGGGCCTATTCGTGGATCTCTGCATCCAGATTCCTCAGTCCTTGGATGGGGTTTCTGGCACAACTATTAGGGTATTTGGCCATCCTATCACCAGAGTAGTGGCTCTTTGTTCTTTTGGGGGATCTTCCACCCAGCTCCCAAATAAATCAAACATGGAGGCTTATAATTTCTTATGAATGTCCAGCCTTAGCTTGGCTTGTTTCTTGCCAGCTTTTCTTAACTTTAAATTAGTCTGACAGCTGTGGAGCCTGCATGGAACTTGACTAGGCCCTCTGCATATGGGAGACAGTTGTGTAGCTTGGTCTCTTTGAGGGGTCCCTGGCAGTGGGATCAGGATCTATCCCTGGTGCATGAACTTGTTTTTTGGAGCCCATTACTTATGATGGGATACCTTGCTCAGCCTTGATGCAGGGGGAGGGGATTGGACCTGCCTCAACTGAATGTACCAGGCTTTGCTGACTCCCCATGGGAGGCCTTACACTTTGGAAGAACAGGATGGGAGG
The DNA here is from genome assembly GCF_049852395.1 of Peromyscus maniculatus bairdii. Classification (NCBI taxonomy): domain Eukaryota; kingdom Metazoa; phylum Chordata; class Mammalia; order Rodentia; family Cricetidae; genus Peromyscus; species Peromyscus maniculatus. The sequence goes on along the minus strand of NC_134852.1, from coordinate 165,920,040 downwards.
GGGGCTAAGTGAGGGAGAGGGGGAGCAGAAGGAGGGATGAGATGAGGATCTGTGGTTGGTATGTAACATTTCCAAAAAAAAATTTCTTAAAAAAATTATTCCATCTACCTTTTGCCTCTGGGCTTTTGCCTTTTCTTACTTCTGTATATCTTACTTGCATGCTTACTCCATGGCTGACTGTGTGGCTAGGTGGCTGGCTCTTAGTGTCCTTTTCATTCCTCTCTTGTTTCTTCTTTTCCTTCCAGATTTCTCCTTCTATTTATTCTCTCTGCCTGCCAGCCCTGCCTATCCTTTCTCCTGCCTCACTATTGGTCATTTAGCTCTTTATTAGACCATCAGGCAAAGTAACACATTTTCACCGAGTTAAACAAATGCAACATTAAAGAATGTAATACATCTTTGCATCATTAAAACAAATGTTCCACAGCATAAACAAATGTAACACATCTTAAAATAGTATTCTACCAAAGGTACCTTTGATGGTGTACTTCTCCTCTTGGGCACCTTTCTGATTATCCCAGTACAGAGCAAGTGGTTCTGTTTATTGGAACTAATCCTTTAACAGTCCTAGAGACTTGGCCATCTGCACTCGCCTTGCTCATGTTAAGCTTGCTCACATACTATTCCTCTACAAACTTTACATTTTTATTTTTTTTACTTTCTTTACCCATTCTTTAATAATTTCATAGATGTATACAATGCATTTTTATCATACTAAACTCCCTTCACCTTTCAGTTTCTCCAAGATCCCTCATTTCCCCTCTCAACTTTATTTCCTTTTTTCCTCCTTTGCAACCCATTGAATACATTTCTTATTTCTTTTTTTTCAGAAACAAATAAAAAAAGATTTGTTTATTTAAAATTTTCTAGGCTTGCTTGCACATTTTCAACTTGGTTTAAAAAAAAAAAAGCACTTTATAATTATTGGGAGTTGATGCAGACCATCCAGTAGCAGAAAAGTCAAACAGCTGTACTCAGGTACACTGACTTTATGTGACTTGTCTGCTGTGTACTTTCAAACACTTTTTAGTTTCCAGAACAGCTACCATTTTGCATGGATCCTCACCAGACATCTTTTTACTTCACTTGTTGCTCCCTTTCACTGTAGATATGCTTGAAGGTTTTAAATGCCATATTCTGTAGGTCTTTGAAGTGTCTGAAGATTAACTACCTAACTCAATTATATTTATGTAAACCTAGAAAACTTAACATGACTAAGTTTGACTATCATAGAAGACTAAATAGTTAGTGCTCTGCTTATTCTCTTCATTTTATATAGTTCAGGATCTCCCATGAAAGAAATGATCCCATTCACAATTAAGATGACTATTTTCATATTCATTAATGCAATCTAGACAGTCCCTCATAGAAATTCTCAGAAGCTAACTGAATCTAGACAATCTCTTATAAGTATGGCTTAAAGCTTGTGACTTAGTTGTCAAGCTAAAACTTAACACTACCATAGGCTGACTAACTGTTGTGTAGCAATTTTCTCTGAGTCAATATATTCCATCCTATAATAAGGAATGTTAGGAGGCAGGAGGTAAATAACTCATAGCTGGCAGGAAGTCTTTGAAGCCTACCTATACCTCCCTCCCCACGGATATACAATGAATAAGGACTGCTAGGGAAAGAAGACTCTCCAACCAACAGAGCTTCCTACAAGTGATACAGAGAGCTCTAGGGTTGCAGATTCCATGAATCATCACCTTGGCTGAGGTGGGTTTTTCATTGACCCATCTGCCTTTGAGTAATCTCTACTGTAAGCAGCCTTTCACCCTTATTCTTTCATGTTACCCCCAATAAGTTGGACTTTGGCAGAATCATTACTTTGGTTTATGACTTGTTCCCTTTCTGGAGAGAAAAGATTTTTAGAGTGCATCTCCCCAGGAACAGTCATACAACACTGATGAAAAGCTTTTCCAGCCCAATCTAGCTTATAAATTGTAGTTACTTCTTTATATTCACAAACACCAATACAAAACCAGGAGAATCTCAAAAAGGAAAACCCAACAGCACCAAAGGAACACAAGACAGTGCCAGAAACTGGCTTATAAAAGCTGATTCTCTACAAACTACTTGATTAAAGTTTGGAATAATCATCCCAAAGGAGCTCATGAACTAAACACACACACACACACACACACACACACACACACACACACACACACATCAGACTTTCAAATAGAATCTAAATAATAACACAGTAGCAATTTTTTCTACAAAAATGATAAAAACCATGAAGGAGAATGAAATAGAAATTTTGGATTGGAATATTATACTGACTTAAGTTAAAAATCTGAGCATGCAATGAGATGCTCAGTACTGAAGAAGAAAAAAATTAAGTTAAAAAAGTTCATGTTGAATACCTAGAGAGGAAAAATGAAAAACACTGAAGAAAATCTACAGGACAGGTAAGATATTATAAAGTAAACCAATATTGTACATGATAGAAATTCCAAAAGATCAGAAAAAGGCAAAAGAGCTGCAAGCTTACGTACCAAAAATGACAAAAGCCTGTATAAAACTACCCAAAGACTGAATATCTAAATTCATCAAGTTCTAAGAAGTCATATTAAGTGCAAAAGGATCATCATAATAATAAAATTCTCAAAAGTCAGGAAAATAATTTAATAACTGTCTAAATAAATAGACAAACTGTCTTGATAGGGTTTTATTGCTGTGAAGATACACCATGACTAAAGCAACTCTTATAAAGGAAAACATTTAATTGAGGCTAGTTTATAGTTCTGACATTTAGTCAATTATCATTTTGGAGAGAAGCATGGTGATATGCAGGCAGACATGGTGCTGGAGAAGTAGCTGAGAATTCTACATTTTGATCCACAAGCATCAGGAAGAGAATGAAATACACTAGCCCTGGCTTGAGCTTCTGAGACCTCAAAGCTTGCCTCCAGTGACACACTTCCTCCAACACCACACCAACACCAACAAGGCCACACCTCCTAATGGTACCAGTCCCTATGAGCCTATGGGGCCATTTTCATTCAAACTACCATACAAACAAATGCCTCCAATTATCTGCAAGGAGACGTCCACATATTGTATATAGGCCTTCAACAGAAGCTTTCCAAATCATATATCTATGACTAGTAAAGCTAATTTAAGGAATGAAGAGTGCTTTGAGGAGATCGCTTTGTTAGTAGAGACCTTGTCTATTATGTATCATGCATAGGGCCCTGTTAAAACACACACACACACACACACACACACACACACACACACACACACACACACACAAATCATGTATGTCTTACACACACGCACAAAGGAGAAATAAGCATTTCTTACTGGGGAAACAAAAGCAAATAAAAGCCACCATGAGACATCATCTCTTCTGTCAATGCCTACAACAAAATAGCTGAGAGAAATCAACTTCAAGCAGATTTATTTTGCCCATAGTTTTAGAGATTCTGTCTCAGACTGGCTGATTCTATTTCTAGGAGCCAATAATGAGGCAGAATATCCTAGCAGTGGGACAGTACATCTCATTGCAGCCACAAGCATAGAGCAAAAGAAGAAGGGGCTAGGGACTAAATATGCTTTTTAAAGGTTTGTAAAATGTATCATTATTTCCCATCTATGGCCACCTTCAAATAGTCCATTCATTTGTGAATTAATCAATGGACTGATTCATTCATGAGTTATTATGCTCATGATCCATTCACCTTTTAAAAGTACTAGCAGCTAGCTTGGTGCTTGGATTTCAATATAGCGATCTCGGGAGAGGACACATTTTGATTCAATCTATAACCCTGTACTTGTTAGCTTGGCTATTATCAAAAGACAGAGATAAGTCCTGGTGAGTTATGAGGAAAAATGATCTCTGTATGCTGTTGGTAGAAATGTTAATTTATATAGTCATATAAAATACTATAAAGTCATATGGTCAGGAGAATCATCTATGATAGTTTTCAATTAGTAAGTTTCTAAAGTATATAGCAAGCCAAAGTAAGAAAACCAGTAGCTAGCTATCCAGCTAGCCATAGAGATAGATGGAAAGGAAAACATTGTCAAATCAAGTATACTCAATGCATCCAACAGAAACTGACTAGGGAAATTGAGACAATTGTTGGAGTTCCCAAGTGAGCTTTCCCTCCATGTCTGGGCTGCCCATGGCTTCTCTTTCCCACTGTAAGCATTTTTATATTGTAGGATAAACAACAGTCACCTCATTCTCAAGGATAGGGTATTTTAACTCAGATTGTTTTACTTTTATAATCTCTTTCTGTCACAGAGTTAAGGGGAGCAGCCAATCCCAGCATGAGAGACTTTGGAGGACACTATAAGACAAACATGCTTGGGTATGAAATGGGTTGGGGGTACCAATCCACTTCCAAAGCATGTTTCTTAGTGAGTTCTAACAATGCATAACAATTCACCATTATTAATGCACATTACATTTAGCCCAGAACAATACATTTCATATTTTTCTTGCCTCAACTTGGCTTATTGGTTAACTAGATATTACTGTAGGAGCAAATTTTAAAACATATTTACATCTAGTTTGTCTAATTTACATATGTCAATGCCTATTTCTGTGTTCTTATCTTTACAATGAAATGATCAGTGCTTGTTTTTTATGTATCTATAGAGATATCAAGAGGATTAGTTGGATTTTGGAATGAAAGAATTTATGAGATGCAAATTTACAAAACAAATAAAACGTTGTCATTATTACTTAGAAAATACTTCAAGAAACCAAAATAAAATTGGATCACACAATTTAATATCTGTATTCAAAAGATATTCATATTTGGATTCTTTAAATAGTCACTAGCCTTCCAAGCAAAACCATATTTAGGAATTCTTGGCAGATTTGGAAGTTTGGATTCTAAGTGCCTTATTATAAAAATATGAACACAGGGTTTATTTTGTCTGAGTCTTTTGGAAGTCATCTCATGATATGTAAAAAAGGGAGAAGACGTAGTCAGTGTAGCATCAGGGCTATGGCAGCTGCACTAATACCATGGCTGGTGATTCAGAGATAAACAAAACAATTTTTCCTCAGACTCAGTGCTGAACAGAATAGAGAAACAAGCTCTTTCCTTATGCTTCTCCCTTCTACATGCTCTCCCTCACTGACCCATGCCCCAGGAATCTCAGTGTTTAAGCGTATTAAGATACAGACATCAAAATTGACACCTAAACATTGTTATCTCCATCAGCAAGCAAAGCCAGATGATGTCAGTGCTGTGGCAGCACCCAGAGAATGTTCAGCCATATCTCCTGATGTCATCAGAAAGTGTCAGAAATTTGCAATAGTTATTTGTTAAAGAAAGTACGTTAGGAATGGAGCATGAGTTACTCATGTTGTTATCTCACAAATCAACTGGTTATGGAGACAATGATAGTGTGATATGCATGTGTTCCTAGATAACAATGAGATGGCTGTTGCTTTGCAAGTTATAGAAATGTCCTCTGACTACTACTCTGCTACTGAGACATCCAAATAAGCATGTGTGATGTATTAACATTATTGATATTGAAGGCCATTTTTCTCTAACACATCATACCAGTCAATAGAGAAAATTCCATTCATGGAATATTAGAATTTTAGGCTTTATAATAATAATGATCATCATTATTTAGGACATGAGATCTTGGAGCAGATAGAGATGATTATGGCATTTGGTAGTAACAGCAATTTGATGACCCACAGGTAGCACATAGCTGTTATTTGTGGACTAGTATTGAATTTCTATTCTATTTTGATAATAATGCGTGATTTATTCAGAACTGATTTAGTCAGAAAACACTTGGATCAAGCACTAGATTGTATTTGCTGGATATTGGACCATCCTTAAATTTAAGTGTTTAAGACATCAGCATCATTTATTTATTTATTTTATAATCTGTTGGTTCACAATATGGGTTGAACTTCACTGGGTGCTTCTTCTCTTCTTGGGGCTTGTTGTTTCATATGTACATGCTCAGTTTCTAGCTCAGCTGAGGATGCCTGCTGTCTTAGTTAGGGTTTCTGTTGTTGTGATCAAACACCATGAACAAAAAGCAAGTTGGGGAGAAAGGAGTTTATTTGGCTTGCATTTCCACATTGTAGTTCATCACTGAGGAAAGCCATGAATGAACTCAAATAAGGTAGGAGCCTGGAGGCAGGAACTAAGAGAGAGGCTGTGGAGGGGTGCTGCTTGATGACTTCTCATAGCTTTCTCAGGCTGTTTTCTTATAGGACCCAGGACCACCAGCCCAGGAATGGCAATACCCACAATGTCCTGGGCTCTTTCCCATCAATCACTAAATGAGAAAATGTCTTACAGCTGGATCTTATGGAAGCATTTTATCAATTGAAGTTCCCTCATTTCAGATAACTAGCTTGTGTCAAGTTGATATAAAACTAGCTAGCACAGCTTCTTAAGATGTCCTTTTAGCTGTGACAGCTAGCTCCTCTGTGTAGTTTTTAACTCTCCAGTGAGGTGACTCAGACTTTGTCACAATGGCAAGTCTCCAAGGGAGCAAGCAGATATGTTCAAAGTCTCACACCCCTGAATTCAGAACAGATAGATCTCTCTGTCACCTGTTTTCCATTAAATTCTAGTGAGTAAAAATTACAAGGCCAACTTTGATTTCAAGGCTGTGAACCAAGTATCCACCTCCCATGGAAAGTCACATTATAAAGTCTGCAGTATTGGAAGGAGGATAATTCAGCCATTTTCATAGTCTGTTAAAGCTTCTTTTAGACTAAGTCTTTGACTCTCAAGATCTACTAAGAAATTACCTACTTTTTTTGAGCAAACTTTGTTCTAATGACCTTCCAAGAGGACATAGCAAAGCTTTAATAATAATCTGCTGTGGATATCACTCTATATAAATAAAACACTGATGGCCAGTGACCAGGCAGGAAGTATAGGTGGGACAAAGAGAGAGGAGAATTGGGGAAACAGGAAGAAGAGAGGGAGAGACACTGCAGCCACCACCAGGACAAGCAGCATGTGAAGACGCCGGTAAGCCACCAGCCATGTGGCAAGGTATAGATTTATAGAAATGAGTTAATTTAAGATATAAGAACAGTTATCAAGAAGCCTGCCACGGCCATACAGTTTGTAAGCAATATAAGTCTCTGTGTTTACTGGGTTGGGTCTGAGCGGCTGTGGGACTGGAGGGTGACAAAGATTTGTCTTGACTGTGGGCAAGGCATGAAAACTCTAGCTACAATAATCCTTTAGAAGTCTCATTAATAAATATGGAGCACATGTCCCCTGACATAATGTGAAACAGCTTCAATGGGTTGGATATCTTAGAACAATCAAGAGTTTGAAGATGAGGCAGAGTATTGGAAAGATCAATTACCAGTGAATTATAGCATAAGCCAGCTGGTGTTCTTGGGCAATGAGGAAGAACTGAGCAGGTTGCAATATATCCAGAAGTAAGAGCCAGGCTTGATATTGCCATGCACGATTCTCTTTTGAATCTGCACAAAATGCTTCATGCTTATTTCTTATATTTAATTTCCCTGTAAGCGAACTAAAATAAATTGCAGTGAAGTGTAGTGTTTTGAAATAATCCCATAGTTTTCAAGTGCTCTTGAGCAATGGAAAGCAACAGGGCTCTGTGTACGTTTCTCCACTGACTTAACACTTATTGTTTTTGCTGCCTGGAAGAGTTCTCTTTAATTGATACTTGGCTTGATATGCTTTTAAATTATTAAAGATTGGAGGCGCTCATTAAGTAAGAGATTAAAAGACATGGTAGACACGGCTAATTATTAAAGGCCCAAGAAGGGACATGAAATGCATTTTATCTGAGGCTTTAGTGGATTGTTAAAGTAAATGAATGGTTTAGTGATAAACCAGTCGGAGTTAATCAATTGAGCAAAACTATAGGGAAGCTATTTGAGTCTAGATTTGAAGGGTTTATAAGTAATCGTAGTGAGAGGCTTACAGCTGCTCCCGATTTCTTTAATTTAGACTGCTGAGCTGCTAATTGGCCAGGAAATTGGGCCCAAGCTCTGGAGCTAATGTAGACTAGCAGAAGGCTACTACTTACAGGTCATTGTGAAGAAAGTCTGGGTTGCTAACCATTAGTAGGTCAGAGCTTGAGTGATCTGTGATTTAAAGGACGTCTTGTTTCACTCTGGTGGGCAAATTTCTCAGGCGGCCCATTTTTAACTTCCTGAGTTTTCCAGCTTCTCCAGTGCTCTTTTGAACTTTCAATAGTAAGCAGTGTCTTATTTTTGCTGCTTCCTAAGAGGGAAAGCTGGCTGTTGACATAGCCACTGTTGGCCAGTGAGATTAGTAACATGATACAGAGATTTTCACCACCTCAAAGTCCTTGCTTCAGCATGGCTCAGATAGGTAATGACTTGAAGCTATTCTGACCTGACAGCTGTTTAGAGGCCCATTTGAAGGGAACTATTTCTCAGTTTGCCCCCAGACAAGGGACATGTCACTGCTTGGATTGCAAAATGTCATCTCTTTTGGAATTCCGCATAGCAGTAAGGCTCACAGATGAGTCACCACTACCAAGGCTAAAGTAACATATTCCCTAGAATTAGAAACATTTGGCTGGCTTTTATGACAAGGGTTTGAACCCTGTGGAAAAATAAATATTGAGTTAGGTTTTTTCCCCCCCAGAGTAAGGCATTCTACTTATATAATTAACTAGTTCAAGACACCAGGGCACCATTTGATGTATTACTAAAATCCACCTTGGCTTCAGAGAAGATACATTTAATGTTCCTTCCTCAGGCCTCCAATAATTTTTCAGGCCTCCATGTTCTGTGTTTTTTTAATCACTATTTAATGAATATATTCAATCAGAAATACGGTTCTTCTGGTCACCCACAGAGTACTTTACATATTAACAAAGATGGAGTTTGTTGGTTCAGCCATTGAGGACTGGGTAATTGCCAGCTTCATAGAACTTGTGGTAAGAAGCTCAGTGTTCAAACTCCACAAACAAAGCAGAGCCAAATGTGATAATGGAGTGGGGTGACAATGAGAGGAACGGAAGATGGCATTCTGGCTGACAAACAGCCTTAGCTCAAAACCTGTATGCACGTAAAGAACTGTGAGGGGAGGATATACTCTAACTATAAGGCTTCAAGGCACTGAATGTAGCCTTTCTTCTAAATGTGCACCTGAAGACACATCAAGGACTCTCATACTGCTTTCTGTGACATAACCTTTATTTCCTTTGTTCTAATGCATGCCCATTATAAGAAAGAGAATAAGCTGTTTCTGGCTTTATGTTAAATATTGCTCTTAAAAGTGGGTAAATGTTTCACGTGTGGAGTGAATTTGTCATGTCCAGCTTTTCATCATCTTGACAGTCAGCTGTGCTAACACAGGTTTTTTGGAATGTTCTCGTCTTACCTCCTGGGCAGTGCTTCCTGGAAAAGCAGCACACACTTCTGTAGCTCCTTTTCTGTACACCTTCACTTTGTTGAAGCTATGCTGAGAACATGGTGGTGGACTTTTAGTCATCTTTGAGCTCCTCTGAGCACCGGATTGAATTTCTATTATAAACTGTTATTGTTATTGATTTCACAGTTCCAAGTCTGAGGTAGGAGACAACTGACTCATCTGTCTTCATATATGGCTCTTTGGTATTAGTAAAGAAAGCATGTGCTCTAGGCTTCCCAAAATAAGTCCTTCAAACAGAAATACACAGTGAAGCCAATGATCAAGGAGAGCCTTGACTGGATGAGTCTACTGCGTCACAGGGGGAGTTAGTGTAAAAAGGGTAACACCCTTGTCTGCTCATACTGATGATGCAGGAAGGTTTGTTAGACTGAAGGACAGAGTGTTTCCATTTTTTCTTTCCATTTCTTCTGTCTGTCCTTCAACACTTTTTTCATTTTCTTTGAAATGTTTTCCTAACTCTATTCAAGCTTAATGTAAAGTCAGACACATGTTATTTTCTTTCTTAAGATAGGTATACACTGGATGTAATGACAATCATAAAAGAGAAGAAGGAAAGATTATGTCACAAAAAGGCAGTATTAGGTCCTTGATGTGCCTCTAGGCACATAATTAGAAGGGTCATATTCAATTACTTGAAACCCACATTTAGGGTATATACTCCCAGTACATCCCTTTACCTGCATGCAGCATTTTTTAAAAAGATTTTGTCAGCCAGTGCTACCAACAATTGTTGACATTTTTATATTTTGACTAAACATTCATTTTTATCTTTCCTGTTGCATGTGGAGAATTTATTTGTAAAGGAATACTTATCTGTTTCTCTTAGTAGTTCATGGAGTATTAGAAGGCAAAAGTGAGCTTCTTGAATGGATCAGTGTTTCCTCTTCCATACTTTTTCTTATCAAATCTGGATTTTACACACACACACACACACACACACACACACACACACACACACACACACCACACACACACACACACACACACACACACACACAACTGTTAAATACAGTGAATTTGGAGAAAATGGTTTCTTTAAAAATTTCAGGGAGAATATATCTCAGTCTTTTGAAACAAATGAAGTTTTTTTTTTTTTAAAAAATAATCTAATAGTGGGAATTTTAAATGTACCACTGATCTAGTAATAAAATGTTCAAATACCTCTACTAGTGACAGTACTTTAACAATCTTCATTTAGAAGTGATAGAATATTGTTAGTTTATGAGATGGTTGAGGAATTAAAAAGTTATAATAGACTTGCAATGAATTCAGAATATACTTATGTGAAAAGTCTGTCTTGAAGTACTTTCAGAAGGTAAATGACTGAACCCATTAAGCCTGATAGAATGAGACGACAGGTGCATATTTGGGAAGATGCCAAAACCTGGGGTGCTTGGGTTAACATCAGGTTCACTCCTGTATACACAGCTTTGTGCTGCCTCCAAAACACAAAGTGTGGAGGGTTTCCTTGGTTCCATCCTGTTGCTCTGTGTAACAAATTGTTCTCAAGTGGCTTCAGTGTCCCAGTGCTCTGCTGCTGTGTGCTCTGTTCTGGATGACCAGCATGTACACCTCTGACAACTGGTGGGAAATGCAGACTCGAGAGAAACACACAGGGCTTTCAATCAATATTTCCATTCAGCAGGGTCCTAGTGTCCCACATGTGCATTAAACTGAACACCACCAGTCTTAATGTATGCCATTGAAACATGGACTCTAGAAGCTGGACAGATGGGTCAGTAGTTAAGAGCACTTGCTTCTCTAGCAGCAGACTTGAGTTGGATTCCCAATACCTACTTGGGTGGCTCAGAGCCACCTGAAACTCCAGTTTCAGGGTATTTTACACCCTTTTCTGGCCTTTGAGGGTACCTGCACACACATAGTGCATGCAATACTCCCAGGCACATACATATACTCAGATGAATAAATAAGTAAATAAATAAATAAATAGTTTTTAAAATGTACATGAATTCTGATTATACATGACTAATACCATTTGAACAAACAATTGTCAAATCTTTTTCAAGTAAGAAGAACTTACATATTTAACAAAACAGCTTTCTAAATGTCTTTCACTCGAGCACAGTCTGTCTTTGGAAATTAGTTTATATCTTCTGAAATTTATTGTGCAACTGACAGAAGCAAATGAGCAAAAAAGAAAATTGAATGCCAGATTAAAATAAATTCTTTCTTTTTGTTCTGTGAAGTGACTTTTCAATGCAGTATTTTTTTTTTTTGAGACACAGTTTCTCTGTGCAGCTTTGGAGCCTGTCCTGAAACTCACTCTGTAGCCCAGGTTGGCCTTGAACTCACAGAGATCCGCTTGCCTCTGCCTCCCGAGTGCTGGGATAGAAATGACTTTGCACATTGATTGATGACTTTCGCTGAAGTATTTTCATCTGTCCCAGTTGTATTTTCAGGCCAGCACACTAGACTGCTGAGGTTCAGAGGAAACCCTGTTAAACGGTACCCCAGTGGATGTGATCTTTATGAAAATGGGAAAAGTGGCAATGTCCTTTTAGAACAGGGCTTTTGATTGATTGGTCATGTTGAAACCCATACCTACCACATCCCACCACACTTTTTGTATGTTGTCAAACTCTGTTTCTTTCCAGCTTTTTTACTTGACTTCTGTTTATGTCATTCTTTAGTGTAGGGAGGAAGTATGCTAGGAATGGAATGAAAACAAAACTTAAAGAGGTATTTCCACGATGATAGCTTCCATCAGCTGCTTCCTTCCTCTCTCCCACACCCCTTCTCTCTTTCTTTCTTATTTCCATTTTTCTTAAAAACAAAACAAAACAAAATCCCTGTGATTCCTGTTTGTTGAAGGAATTTCCCACATCACGGGTTGGATACTGTGATTTAAGTCCTGTTCCTGAGGCTCAACACCATTGCTCAGACAAGTTTGATAGATACTTAACTTTAGACTCTACAAAGGATCAAACCAACGGTGCTAAATCGGCTTTATTGTGGTTTAAGTCAGCTACCATTCCCTGGGTCTCTCTACCCTAGTCACCCCTAGGTCAGTCCAATATGTAAAATCTTGGACCTCCCATTGATACCTACATCCAACTCATCTAAGCGCAGCAATGGCAGTTTAGTGAGGAGAGGAGCCATTCCAGAAGGTGATAGCTTTCTCGAGTGTGATGCAGCAAAATATACATTTCCTGGCATGACCTCTCCATCTCCTTTCCACCCAGGTTTCAGAGAACATCACATCCACTCACATATCTTGGAAGTTGTGCTTTCTACTGGCAATTGTGATTGTGTTCATTTTCTTCTAAGTGACCTCACTCCCCCCCTCCCTCTTTCCTGTCGTACTAACACCTGAGGCACATGGAAATAAAATCCGTCCCAACACACCCAGCAGCTTGACATGCCTTCTGTTTGCATTTTTGACTGCCTGGAAATTAATTAAGAGATGTTGATTTCAAAGTGCTTCTTTTTCTAAGTTTCTCAAATATTTAAACAAATTTTATACACTTTTTTTATTTCCCCTTTCTCTCTGTTTGTAATAAGATTAATTATGTGAGGTGCACTGCTGCTTATCCCCATGAAGGAAAATCTAAAACGAGGGATTTCAGCCTCAAGAAGGCTATTTTGTCCTGTTTCCGATGTTCTAAAGGGATTAATTTACCATATCGTATAGCCCTGGAAGACTGTGATAATTGAAAACATCCATATTCATTGCATGTTCAAAGGGATCTGTCTGACTTTGTAATGTAAAAAGTGCATTTTTAACCTGAACGGGGACCTGCATCTGCTATTGCTTAATCCTATTAGTCGGACATTTCCAAAGCTTTAGTGTATAATCATTAGCTCGTGTTAATCCTGAGACATGCCTCCAGCTTCTGCCTGTCAGAAGGAATCCCTGCAGGGAAATGTGGAGGTGCTGATAGCACACCACCAACTAATCTTATCTTAAATGCTAGCAGAAGCCTCTATCTGTGAGAGCCAGGGAATTAAAAACAAATTTTTATGGGTATTGGATAGCAAGGTTCTCTCTGTCTCTCTGTCTGTCTCCTTTCTGTGCTCCTCTTTTTCACCATTCTCTGTTATGTGGTGTGAGAACTGTGTGGAAAGGTGGAAAGGGGGACCTGTTTAGGTCTGTTGCAGCAGAGGAGCTTCCTCATTAAATCACTCAGGATACTTGTCAGGTGTTCTATCATTTTAATTCCTTGACGTCAGAAAGTGAAACCAATCCTGTGTTTTGTGCCACTGTGGGTTGTAAAGATGACAAGATGTGTCTTAAGTTTATTGTCCCTCCCATCACATGGCCCCTGGAGACTCTAAACTCTGGGTCCCAGGCATGAATGGAAACATGCCTAAGCAGAGAGGAAAATTGCCACAGACTGCTAACATGGGAGCGTTTTAAAGATTGAGTTGAAAATGGCCAGGGAGAATTGGGTGTAAGGAAATATGTGGGTTTGGGGGTTCTGTAAGGGGTCTGCACAAATGTGACTGAGTTTATAGCTGTGTATTTCAGATCACAGTAGACTGTGGGTAAGGAAGCTCCTCCCTTTCATATGGAGATTTTGACAAAGGATGTCAGAATATTTCTTCATTGATAACATTTTAATGTGGCAATCACTGTGCTAGTCGCTGGGGTTTCTACAACAAATATATTCTTATCTTGATACAGCTGGGAAACCAGTGGTCAAAGAAGAAATAGTAATGAAAATGTTTACATGGGATGGTAATTGCTAAAATGCTGTTTTCACATTTTATTGTTTCAGTCTCTTGATAAGATAATCCTGGGCATTGGTGAGATGCCTCCAAGAGAGTTGAGAGTTTCCTTTCCTATAGCTTATTACTTCCTTTAAAACCTGAAGGCAGCCAGGAGACTACACCTTGTCTCCACCTAAGATTACCCTCTATTAACTAAACATTAGAGATAGTTCTAAATTCAAGTGTTTTTTTTTTTTTTTATTTCATCACTGCATGATTTCTAGTACGATGTTTTTGTGAGACCGTGCCTAGGGAGACAAGAACAAATGTCTACTCACCTAGATAGGACATTCTGACAGAATGAAGGGAAGATTCCCTCAGAGTCCGACTTAATGAAGCAGTTTATTGAGGTTACTCATAGTTGTATAGGTGAAGTGTTACCTACAGAGTAGAGATAACTCAAAGCAGTGTGTCACCTAACAGCCTACTCCAGCATAAGCGATGTGAGGCGTGAGGAACTCCCCCACTGATAACAACAACCATTGGAGACTTAGAGTAGCTAAGCAAGGCAGTTTATTGTATGGCCAATCCAGATAATGTGGTACACCAAGAGAGAACAGGGGGCAGTGTTTATAACCCTGAATCCAGGTCCTTTCCTTCTTTGCCTCATTGGAAATCAGGGTAGTCCAATCTTTATTCATCATCTGCCACTTAAGTCTGTCTACTTTTCAGTAAAGACTATGCTCCAGTTTTACTCTATGTTTAACAGGCTATTTTTAAGCTTTCAGGCACACAGGCTTGTTTGCAGGTCCTTGGCTCTTAATAATTTTCTACTCTAAATGTTTTGTTTCAGGGGGTGTGGTGGGTGGCCAGACTAGCATATGCTAGCAAGGGTCCACGGGTTTTATGCTCTTCTGTAACTGGACCTCAACTGACTCAAAGCACTTCTGGCTTGAAAACAGAACTTAAAAACAATCTTATAGGTAATGACTCCCAGAAATGGAATTTTTGGAGTTCTCTACCGGAGTTGCAGGCAGCTCAGTGAATTAGGTGGGAGATCCAAAGCAAGTGACAGGAAGTCTCTGAGACCTGTGAGTTGTTTCCTTTATTAAGGATCCCCCTTCTAGGATGGAATGCTTCAATTCAGAGGAAACTGCCCCACAACAATGGTGGAGATACTAGCAAATGATAATTGAAGAACATGACTTTCTTTTAAAATCTCTCTCCCCCCACCCCTTGTGTGTGTGTAGGTACATATATATAATAGCACTCATGTGGAAGTCAGAAAGCAGCCTCAGATGTCTGTCCTTGCCTTGCACGTTGTTTGAGACAGGGTCTCTCTTTTGATGTTCACTGCTATGTATACCAGGCTAGCTAGCCCATGGACTTCCGGATACTCACATGTCTTTACTCCTATCTCACTGTAGGAGCAGTGGGATTACAAACACACCCTTCCATGACTGGTATTATTTGGGTTCTGGGATTTGAACTCTGGTCCTCATGTTAGTTCAGCAAACATACTTCACCCACTGGACCATCTCCTCATCACAAGAACATAGCTTTCTAATACTGGTGCTTCTAATAACTGGTGATGGTATTGGGAGAAAATAAATGTGGCTTATTTTGAAGTATATGTCCTTTATAGGCAACTTCAATTTATGACAGTCATTTGAAATTTCTTTTGAAATTCATTAAATAAAAAGACAATAGTGTTATATTTAGGAAGTGATCTCCAGTGCCAATGAGTCAAGACTACTTCCTACTTTCTCTTCTATCAAGTTTAGAGTAACTGGATTTATGTTGAGGTCTTTGATCCACTTGAACTTAAGTTTTGTGCATGGTGACAGATATGGATCTATTTGCAGTCTTCTACATGTTGACATCCAGTTATGCCAGCACCATTTGTTGAAGATGCTTTCTTTTGTAGGGCAAAGGACACAGTCAATAAGACAAAACAACAGCCTGCAGAATGTGAAAAGATCTACACCAACCCAACATCTGACAGAGGGCTGATATCCAGAATATATAAAAAACTCAAGAAATTAAACATCAAAATACCAAACAGTCCAGTTAAAAAATGGGCTATAGAGCTAAACAGAGATTTCTCAACAGAAGAAGCTCAAATGGCTGAAAGACATTTAAGGAATTGCTCAACATCCTTAATCATCAGGGAAATGCAAATAAAAACAAGTCTGAGATACCATCTTACACCCATCAGAATGGTTAAGATAAAAAACAATGAAGGCAGCTTATGTTGGAGAGGATGTGGAGCAAGGGGAACACTCCTACACTGTTGGTGGGAATGCAAACTTGTACAGCCACTTTGGAAATCAATATGGTGCTTTCTTAAAAAATTGGGAGTCAACCTCCCTCAAGACCCAGTTATACCACTCTTGGGCATATACCCAAGGAATGCTCAATCATACCACAAAGATACATGCTCAGCTATGTTCATAGCAGCATTATTTGTAATAGCCAGAACCTAGAAACAACCTAGATGCCCTTCAACTGAAGAATGGATAAATAAAATGTGGTACATATACACAATGGAGTACTACTCAGCAGAGAAAAACAATGACATCATGAGGTTTGCAGGCAAATGGATGGAACTAGAAAATATTATCCTGAGTGAGGTAACCCAGACTCAGAAAGACAAACATAGTATGTACTCACTCATAAGTGGATACTAGATGTAAAGCAAAGGATAACCAGACTGCAACTCACAACTCCAGGGAAGCTACCTAGTAAAGAGGACTCTAAGAAAGAGACAAGGGTCTCTGCGAGACAGGGAAATGAATGAGATCTACATGAGCAAACTGGGGGTGGGGGCGGTAATGGAGGGCAAGGGTCAGGAGAAAGTGAGCTTAGGGGAGCGGGAAGTCCCAGCTGGCTCAGGAACAGAGTGGGAGAACAAGGAAAGAGACACCATGATAAATGAAGACCCCATGAGAATAGGAAGAAGCAGAGTGCTAGAGAGGTCCCCAGAAATCCAAAAAGATACCTCCACTATAGACTACTGGCAATGGTAGAGACAGTGCCTTAGCTGACCTATTCTGGTGATCAGATGGCCGAACACCCTAACTGTCATGATAGGACTCTCATCCAGTGACTGGTGGATGCAGATGCAGAGATCCACAGCCAATCCCCAAGTGGAGCTCCAGGAGTCCATCCAGTGAGAGAGAGGAGGGATTATATGAGCAAGAGATATCGAGACCATGATTGGAAAAAGCACAGGGACAAATAGCCAAACTGAACTGTTTAGGAGGCCCATAGGCATTGGACCAGGACCTGTCCTTGGTGCATGAGCTGGCTTTTTGGAACTTAGGGGCTATGCTGAGATACTTTGTTCAGCCTTGGTGCAGGAAGGAGGGGACTGGACCTGCCTCAACTGAATCTACCAGGCTGTGCTGAATCCCCAGGGAAGACCTTGCCTTGGAGAAGATGGGAATGGGCCGTGGATTGGAGGGGAAGGCTGGGAGGAGGGAGGACAGGGGAATCCGTGGCTGATATGTAAAATTAAATTAATTATAAAATAAAAATGTTTATTAAAAAAAGACAATGAACTGCACTAAAGACGTAAAGGAGCTGTAAATAGCATAGAGACTGCGTACATGGAAACCCTCAACTATGTCCATTAGATGAGTTGGTGTAGTACAGGAAAAGTACTCAAAGTAACTTGTCTATAGCTGTAAAGGAAAAAAAAAACTGCTGTGCCTCTTCGGGGCTAATCAGATACATGGACTGTACATTTGATCACAGTTATCCAATGTAATGGTTTAAAAATTTATATATTGCCATTCTGACTTCTATTTTAGTGCTGTTAGGGAGAGGAATCTTCAGCAAGTGACTAGACCATGAAGATAGAGCCCTTAGTAATGAAGTTAGTGACCTTATACAAAGACCCCAGACTGTCTTCTGTCCTGCTTTTCACCTGCTCCATTAAAATAGGCTTCTTGGAAGTGGTGAAATTAAAAATCTGGAATTAGAGTTTTCAAATGATCAGTGTGCCACTCAATCAGCTAGCATCTGCCATGTGCCTCCATAGAAACTGTGGAATAAGGATCAAACATGGGTTCTGAGTTCCAGGAACTCACATTTCAATAGAGGAGAGGCAGTATGTGCACTTGTGCTTTTTATAAAGGGCAGAAAATGTAAGAATAAGGAGTCTGGAGGGAAAGCATTGCAATCAGCACACAAAGAAGTGTGTCCTTCACCCCGAGTCATGGTGCCAAGTCTGATTGCACATTCAAGTCTCAGAGGACACTGAAGTCATAGCCGTGTGTGGCCCTTATCCCTTGGGATTCCAACTCAACTGGCTTAGGTGGAACTTCATCATCACTATTTTAATAGCTTCCTAAGTAGTTTTAATGTGCATTCTGAGATTGAAAACAAGACATTTTTCTAAGACATATCAAAAAGGAGTGGATGGTTTTGAAAACTTGTAAATGTAACACATATTTCCAGTGGCATCCAATGTCTTTTGTTTAGAATTTTTCCAGTAAGATATTTTTACCTAGTATATTGTCATACCTTTAGCCTATGACAAATACCTGAGAGAAGTAATTTTAAAGTAGAAAATATTTATTTTGGCTCATTGTTTCTGAGGCTAAAGTCCCAGGATGCCTGAATCGAGGCTGCCTGAATCCATCTGTAGGGTCTTAGGGGAAGATAGAATGTCATGTCATCTCTCTCTCTCTCTCTCTCTCTCTCTCTCTCTCTCTCTCTCTCTCTCTCTCGTGTGTGTGTGTGTGTGTGTGTGTGTGTGTGTGTGTGTGTGTGTGTGTGAACAGAAGTGCTCAGAAAGCTGAAAGGAGACAGGAATGGGATGGCACAGATGTACTTTTCAAGGACACATTTTTGGTGAGTTAATTCTTCCAATGAGGCCTCATCCCTATAATCTATTTCCCTTCTGAATCCATCAATGGATTAAGCCATTGAGTAAGTCAGAGCACTCCTGATCTATCTCTGGACATGACCTCATAGAAAATGCCCAAGTCTCCTAGGTGGTTCACAATCCATTGAAAGTTAGCATTCATGCCAGATTAACCAGCATACATACATTGTGTTTTCAACATTGCTATAAATAAATTGGTTTAAATATTTTTCCAGACAAATGTTTTGTTAAAGCAATGTTGTTTCTTAAAGCATTTTAGTAACTTACAGTAATAATGGCATGCTTCCTACAACAGGGCACAATATGTAATAATGGCATTCATTAGTAGATTGATACAGAATTTTTAAAAAGTCACACTTATTTGCAATTAACACAGATATCATCTACAATTAGGTATAAATTTATTTAAAAAATCAGAACTTGGTCAATGTCTTTTGAAATATTTCCGTAAAATGTCCTCTTCTTTTCCCTAAGGAATTGTCTACCTTTAGTGAAGTTCTTAGCCTTCATTGTCACAGTATTATCAATAGCTTTCAAAGAAGCTTGACCATGCATTTCTCATTTAATGATGATGCATTTGCTAAGTTCTCCTTTGAGTTATCATATAGCCTGACTTTCTTGCTTTCTGTTGACCTCACTATTTCTATGAAGAGAAGTTTGGTTGCTGGGAAGACAGATAGGAAGGCTGTGAGAAGAACTCCCATTTTCTCCTCAGGTTACCTCATTAAGCAGAGAGTTTCCTGAGACCTATCATTCAGCATTCTGGAAAAATATAATGCAATGCTTCTTTTTCAAAATGGTCTAGTTTACTCCTCATTATGTTTTTTTTGTTGTTGTTGTGGAATATTAGTTTAAGATGTGTTACATTTGCTTATACTGTGGAACATTTGTTTAATGATGCAAAGATGTGTTGCATTCTTTCATGTTGCAATTGTTTAACTCGGTAAAGCTGTGTTACTTTGCCTGTCTAAAGCACCTGATTGGTCTAATAAGTGCTAAACAGCCAATAGCAGGGCTGGAGAGGGATAGGTGGGGCTGCCAGACTGAGAGAATAAATAAGGGGAGAAATCTAGGCTTGAGAGAAGAGGAAGAAGAGATAAAAGGAGAAGAGAAAAAGGCTGCCATGGGCTAGTCACTCAGCTACACAGCCAGCCATGGAGTAAGAATGTAAGAAACATATATAGAATAAAGAGAGGTAAAAAGCCCAGAGGCAAGATGTAGTTGAAGGGAAATGGGATAATTTAAGTTAGAAA
This sequence comes from Peromyscus maniculatus bairdii, assembly GCF_049852395.1. Taxonomy (NCBI): domain Eukaryota; kingdom Metazoa; phylum Chordata; class Mammalia; order Rodentia; family Cricetidae; genus Peromyscus; species Peromyscus maniculatus. The sequence continues at coordinate 165,899,818 of NC_134852.1, read as the reverse complement.
AGCTGGCTAGAAACAAGCCAAGCTAAGACCAGGCATTTATAAGTAATAATAAGTCTCCATGTATTTATTTGGGAGCTGGGTGGCAGGCCTCCCAAGAGAAAAAACACAACACAAAAACAAACAAACAAACAAAAAACAACTACAGGTTTTCTTGAACTGTGTAAAACCTGGCACAATTAAAGGGTCTTCTAATGTCAATTCTGTACTGGAGATGGAAAGTCATTCAAAAGACTACCAATTTGGGTAGAACAATGTCTCAGTTGTTAAGCATATTTGATGTTATTGTTGAGGACAGGGGTTTAGTTCCCAAAAACCTGTGTCCAGTAGATTACAACTTGCTTATAACTTCAGTGCAAGGGGATCTGATGGCCTTTTCTGGTCTCTGTGAGCACTCACATACATATGACATATATCCACATACATATAATAAGAATAAAAATAAATTATTTTTAAAAAGACTACAAGTGTGGTGTAAGTTTATGTAAGGTGTACATTGTGAATTTATCTTAATAAACTCTAGAAAATAATCCACAAGGAATGAATGAATGACTGAACAAATAGATTTAATGCATTGTTCACAATTTTGTGAGTCTTATTTTCTTACTTCCCCAGTTTTGGTGGAAATAATGGCTTCTAAATAGTCCCTCCATGACTCCCATGGAAAGCACAAGCAAAAGAGAAGAATTTTCCTTCCTTTCTGATAAAAAGCAGAGAAAGTTTATTTGAGGGCACCAACCTGAGTGACAATTTTGTGAAGCACCATGACACAGCATGTTAGATGTTTGTGGAAGAGAGAGTGTTGCCCACCAAATCCTGCATTCATTGTCTGTATTTCCCATTCTGGTTGCAATGAGGAATGGGTCATGAAAGGGAAACATGAGTACATTTGCATAGTGAAAAGCCTTTGTACATTTAGGAGCTGGGTGGCAGGCCTCCCAAGAGAAAAAAACACAACACAAAAACAAACAAACAAACAAAAAACAACTACAGGTTTTTTTTTATTATTATTAGTCTCTCATTCTTCCCATAATCCATCACCTGAAAAGGCCACATGTGTTGCTGCAGGGCTTCTCTCCAGGTTCCCCAAGCCCCGCAGTCCCACAATCCACTTATAAAATAATCACTCAGATGCTTATATCACTTATCAACTGTATGGCCGTGGCAGGCTTCTTGCTAACTGTTCTTTTATCTTAAATTAACCCATTTTTATAAATCTATACCTTGCCACGTGGCTGGTGGCTTACCAGAGTCTTTACATGCTGCTTGTCCTGGCGGTGGCTGCAATGTCTCCCCCTTCAGCCTTCCGCTTCCCAGAATTCTTCTCTCTCCTTGTCCCACCTACTTCCTGCCTGGCAACCTACTTCCTGCCTGGTCACTGGCCATCAGTGTTTTATTTATATAGAGCAATATCCACAGCACACATGTTTCAGATATCTAGGTGTAGGACACTTGGGATTCTGCCCAGACCCTGGAGGTGTGCCTCCCCTGTATCTCCAGAAAACATAGGTTATCCAACGTGCCTCAAGAATGCTGAACCACTGAGAATTTCTGGACTCCCGTGCTTAAGGAAATCTGCAATCATTAACAAAATGATCCTGACTCATATGGACTTCTCTCCATATCAAATGACTCTGCATATCCTTTTTCACTTTTGGAAACCATGTAAAAAAGCAGTGGTTGGTAGCTATCAAATACCTACCTCTTGAGCCAAGTCTTTGGCAGGGGTAAAGCCTGCAGGGCATTGAGGAGAAGCTCCATTTGCTTGGTGTTCAAGAGAAATATGTCATCAATATCCTTTCTTGACTTGAAGAAAATAGTTGGAGTTATTAACTTGCTGTTAATTCATCTTTTCTCTAGTCTAAATAACTCTTAGGTTAATTAGACAAGTTTTCTATTTTATATGTGGTTAGTTATGGAGAAAATGGGCATGCACACAATTAAATGTTCAGATTTGCAAATATTAGAGAATGGCAAATTACCTTTAAGATTCCTTTAAAAATCAGGAGCACCTGTAAAAAAATATAGCAGTAACTTTTCAAAAATTGTGTTGTAATTGATTGATGCTGCTAGAGCAACAAAATGTATCAGTCTTGTATATTCCTGGATATATGATTTGTTCATTAAAAAGGTTGAATTATATAGAATGTTTGTCTCTGGCTGCATATATATCTGGCTGCGTTTTACAAATACCATAATTTGAGAGTGATACCAGAAGAACCGAATAAGAATTTCTGAGTTATTATAATATCCACCAAAGGTTGAGAACCTCTGTTGAAATGAAGAAGTCAGATTTGGAGTTTTGATTGCTTTTATTAGTTATAAGTATAATATGTAAAACATGTAGTCTCTATGCATTCAAGTTTTTATCCTCATGCAGTAGGGTATCCTGTCCCTGCGTAGTTTGAAGTACTCTCCAAATCCAAATCACATAGCTGCTAACAGATAATGTCCCTCTCTACCAAGGCATAGTGAAGGTAGTGACATTATCACACTTACAACCTCTGTGAGCTGACTCCTTTGTACTTCCTTCTAGGTCTCTGCTTATTTCAGGAGTATGTGTCTTAGATCAAGACCCCACAGAAGGCAAAGGTAGGAGCTGGGTCGCACAGAAAGCTGTTTCACACTCTATCTTTGGACCTAGATTTGGTTCTTTTCTCACTATTTCTAGTACTGTTGTTGGGTAAGCATATGAATTTGAGATTATTAAATCTTTATTCTCTGTCACCACACATTTGATTAGAGCAGGAAAGATCAACATATAAAAAAGAAAATTTCCCTCCTCAAAACACTTATGTCCCAGAATGGAAGACTAATAAACAAGATGCAGTAATTTTCTTTTCAGTTTTGAAAACCCCAGCCATCAGTCTAAGCAGGATCAGCTCGTCTACCCATTCCCACCCCTGGCTCATTTCTGCCTGTCCTGAAGGACAGCAGGAGTTAAACAGTCTTGGAAAGCCTGTCCTTGACCTTAGCCATCCCTGTTGTTGGATTTCTTCTAAATCTAGTCTATGGCTTTGAGTTTCCTCCATGACTGACAGGGTATAATTCCAGATCATGATTTCAGAGTTTATCCTAGCCAGCAACACCTTGGCCTTCTGGGACTCTACCCAACCCAAACCCCTGGGAGTTGGACCAGATGCTTTCAGGGCTTTCTGGTCTTATTGGGGAATCACTTTTGACCCAGAACTTGTTCCAAGATGAGAAGTAAGTAGAGATTTTTATGAACGTTAACACATTAACCACCTCTCCTAATAATGGCCTTCCATGACAGGTTTAATATCAAAATTAATTTTAAAAACATTTAAATCAGAATTTTCACCATGTAATAAGAAAATATTAACTTCTGACCACTTATTTGAAAGGGAAACATAACCAATCTTAGCTACTAATATTTATTTACTAGTGACATTCTGCTATGCAAACAGGATACTCTGCCAAGCCAGATCTGGAATTTGCTTGTTTTCCAAAAAATCTAGAGGTGTTCATAACTTAAACAAAAGCAAATGTAAAAAATGGTAAATGTTTAAAAAATTCTCTCCTATAAGAGAATTAAGTCATACCTTAGACAAAGAAGAGGCATTTGCTTCTGATTTCTTCTATATTCAAGCCTAATGTCAAGTGTGCCCACTTGCTTGTAGTGTAAACATAATCTGATGTCACTATCAACTCAACTGTGATGGTCTAGACAGATCTTGCTCCAGAGACTCCTCTTCCATTGTGGCTCAATAATCTGTTGCAGGTTCTGGGAAATTTCAAAGAGAAGGATTGCCTGTCTGAAACCACCTACCATAATGTTACCTTGTTTACTTCCTTCTTGTAGGAGAGGATTTCTAAAAGGACACCAGACTGAGAAGTTTAGGTCTGTGACATATGATGCAGATTCTGGGCTGGTCATCGTAACTTCAGTCTGGCTCCAAAAGCTCCTAAGCTTTCTGTACACTTCTTTGTAAAATGAGCTTTAGTAAAGGGGCTCGTCAGTAATTCCTGCCACTGTCCTGAAGTGACGTCTGATAGCCTTGGCCTCAATTTAGTATGGTCCTACCTGATTAATTAACCTGGACCACACCCTTTCCTGTAGTAATTCTCTATACAACAACTTCCATTCTGATCATTGGTTTTAAATTTCTCTAGTTCACGCTGTGTTTGAAGATTGAGCCCTATCTTTCTCTCTCACTGTACAATCCCGTGACAGCTGTCCTTGCATCCATCATGGTGGTCCTGAACAAAGTCTTCCTGATTCTAGGTTGGTATATACCACTGAATATGTTTTTCTTTAACACATACATGTGGTGAGGTAATCACAATAGCTCGTTTCTAGGTCACATAAGCTCTAACATTTGAATCCACACAGTGGCATTTAGTTGAGGATATTCCCCATCTCTCCATGCTCATTTTTCTTTTTTCCAGAGAGCCTTCCCCGTCTCCATTCCCCCTCCTTTGCTATTCTTTGCTCCGCTCACTTGTCTCTGCTCATGACAAGAAGGAGTGCTTCCACCGGACCAATTCATCAAGTCATGACACCAGCAGAGTCTCATTCCCTCTGACAGTTGTCAATTTAAAAGGCAAGAGAAGATTTCAGTGTGGGGGTGAGGGACATGAATGGCATTAGTCATCATTACCCTGAAGCGACAAGGGTCTGCTGTAGCTGTTCCCTCATCAGACTTCTCATGACTATGCCCTGAGGATCACCCCCATCACTCTAAATAGTCATGACACAGCCGATGTATAGGTTAAAATGATGAGCAAGAGAGACAGGCCTATCCCAAAGTAAATAGCCTGAATTAGAGGCATTACAACAGTTAATATGTCAGGTCCCTGCTGGGAGGCCATAGATCCTGTGTGGTCTGTTTCCCCTGAATATTGAAATTGATTGTGCCTTGGGCAACAGAAGGGCTCGTGGGGGAGGGGGAGCAGAGAATTCATCCTTCCAGTCACATGGATCAAAGGGAGCAGATAGTGTTATGTGGAATTATATGCTCTGAAGGTGCAGGAAATAGAATTTAATAGAGAGGTGGAATATAGTAAAAGAAGCCCTGAGTCTTAGCCAGTGTCTCCCCAGGCCACACTATCCAAGGAGCATAAATTCGGTCATGCTCCCACCCAAATCACATTTCCCTGGCAAAGCTTTAACTTACACCACTTTCTTCCTCTACTTGCCAACTGTTTTTAGGAGCCTTCAGGGGATGCTTCCCATGGATTTACACACAGTGCTTTTGAAACCCACAGCTGAGGTTTTCCTCCACCCCTTCTGCTTACCTTGGAGATATATAGCAGAATATGATAACAACTCTTGAGCTATTCCTCAGTGCCAAATGCAAAGGACATCATTGCTACTGTGCTGCCACTGGCACTGCCATATTTTTTTTAATGTTACCAGGTCTCATGTTGTTATTGGTATTTTACTCTTTTTTTGGGGGGGCACCACCGAGCTCCCAAATAAATCACACACAGGGGCTTATTCTTACTTATGAATGCCCAACCTTAGCTTGGCTTCTTTCTTACCAGCTTTGCTTAACTTATCCTGTCTGTCTTTTGCCTCTAGGCTTTTTCTTTTCTATTCCTGTATACCTTTCTTTGTTTCTTACTCTATGGCTAGCTGTGTAGCTGGGTGGCTGGCCCCTGATGTCCTCTTCCTTCTTCTCTCACTCCTAGATCGCCCCTCTTCCCAGACTTCTCCTCCTATATATTCTTTCTGCCTGCCAGCCATGCCTATCCTTTCTCCTGCCTTGCTATTGGCCAGTTCTTTATTAGACCATCAGGTGTTTTATACAGGTGCAGTAACACAGTTTCAAAGAGTAAAACAAATGCAATGTAAACAAATGTAACACACCTTAAAATAATATTCTACAAAATTCCCCCCTTTTTGTCTAAATAAAAAAATGAAAGGGTTTTAACTTAAACATAGTAAGACTATACACAATAAAAAATTTCAAGTAAAGATTACATTCACAATATTTTGTCCATTTGTAGTTAGAATATTCAGAGAAAATAATGGATTATCTATCCTATCATAGTGAATCCAAAGTTTTACACCTAACTTACTTTTGATCACATTGTGCCCACCTGTAATATACATTTACAAGCACAAACTAGCTGTGATTTTCTGTTTTCCATTCATACAAAAGTACAAATACCCTTCATTTTGGATTCTTATTGCCTGTGTATGTATAATTCAGGACACTGATGTTGCTGAAGATTGTGCTAATATGGCTCATAAGAAACATCTTCATTACAGGAAATTTCCTCCTTGAAATTAGTACATGCACTGCCTCTTGAAATTAACACATGTACTGCCCAACCTCAGATCCTTCCTTCACAGATTAGCATCTGTCTGTTTCTGCTGAATTGTCATGTTCTTTATGGTTATGACAAAAGCATTACACATCTACATTTATGAAAACTCAAAAGAAACCCCAAACCCAGCCATCCATTATCCTTATCTACATTTTGCTTTCATCCTTTTTATTTTTGCCTTTTAAAGGAGATTCAAGTAATTTTATCATCATCTCTTTTATTATTTTATGGTTCATTTACCTCAAAGACAAGTTCAAAGCCAAAATAAAAAAGGAAGTGAACATGTCCTGAATAACCACCGAGTGCATAGCTTCCTCCTCTTAGTACTGCTCACAAGACAACAGCCAAGAAATTTACTAGAAAACCACAGATATTCCAGACTATGTGGGGAGAGTAAGGGGAACTACTTAGCAACAACATGAGGAAGGAACTCTCATAGAGTTCCTCTGAGCATACACATCCAATTGGGATGCCAGAACATAAGGGAAACCATGAGCATCTGTGATAGCCTCTAGGACACAATGAGTGAAGAAAACCTACTGGAATAGGAGGTTATAGGGACCAAGATGTTCCAAGAGTGCACTTGCTGGTAGGACTAGAAGGTTGGCAAGACAATGGATGTTTGCAGTCTTCGGTGCTCACTAGACTCACGACCTATTTCTTGTTCTGCACTAGTAGCCATCTGTGTGCAGCTGGCCATGTAACTTAATTTCCTGAGACTTATACCCAACTTTCTGAAGTAAGAATAACATGGAAGAGAAATAGAGAGCCTAATTATTTTTTTCTCATCAAATTTATATTGTACATTTTGTTTCCATGGCATCTTGAATCCCAAAGAGAATGAACTAGAGAAAAATCAATTCAGGAAAAAATAAACAATAATTCCAATTCCTTGAACAGAAAACTTCATTTTTCTTTTTCTTTTTGTGATCACACATTTTTATGTAGATCAATGGTGACAGTTTTGTTTATTTTAATAATTTTTATCTTTGTTTTATATTGCCATGATAAGACCATGATCAAGGCCATTTATAAAAGAAAACATTTAATTTGGGGTTCACAGTTCCAACAGATTAGAGGCCATGATAATCATGGCAAGTGGAATGGTAACTGTCAGTCAGGCATGGCTCTGGAGCAGTTTGATGACTCTCTGTGGTAGTTTGAATGAGACTGGTCCCCAAAGGATCATATATTAGAATGATTAGTCCCCAGTTGGTGAAACTATTTGGGAAGGATTAGGAGATATGGCCTTGACAGAAAAGGTGTGTCAATTTGGGTGGGCTCTGAGGTTTCAAAAGCCCACACCATTCCCTGTTAGCTCTCTGTCTGCTTCTTAGTTGTTGTCTAAAGATGTGAGCTCTCAGCTGTTGCTCCAGTCACATACTTGCCTGCCCACTGCCATTGTCCCTGTCATGATGGTCATGGTCCTTAACCCTCTGGAACTGTAAGCTTCAAAGTGAATGTTTTCTTTTATAAGTTGCCTTTATCATAGTGCCTCTCTGTTTTAGGATTTCTGTTGCTATGAAACGATACCATGACCCAGGCAACTTTTATTTACTTATTTGTTTGTTTGTTTGCTTACTTGTTTGTTTGAGACAGGGTTTCTTTGAGTATCCTTGGTTGTTGTGGAAGTTACTCTGTAGACCAGGCTGGCCTCAAACTCAGAGATCCCACTGCTTCTGCCTCCCAAGTGCTGGGATTACAGATATGCTCCACTACTTCCCTGCTCCATGGCAACTTTTATAAAGGAAAACATTTAATTGGGGTTGGCTTGAAGTTTCAGAGGTTTAGTCCATTAATGTCATGGAAGGGAACATGGCAGCATACAGGTAGAAATGGTGTTAGAGAAGGAGTGGAGAGTTCTATATCTTGATCTGCAGGCAATAGGAGGTGAACTGTCCCACTGGGTGTGGCTTAAGCATATCTATGTCTTCAAGGCCCGAATCTTCAGTAACATACTTCCTTCGACAAGGCCACACCTCCTAACAGTACCACTCTCTATAGCCAAGGAGTGGCACTGTTCACTCATGTTCAAACCACCACATTCTACTCCCTGGCCTCCATAGAATTGTAGCCATAGCATAACGCAAATGCATTAAGTCCAACTTTAAAAGCCCACATAGTCTATCACAGTCTTAAGCATCTTTATAAGTCCAAAATTCAGTCTTTTCTGAGATTCATACCATCTCTTAACTGTAATATGTAGTTGTTTGTTTTTGTAACTCTTTGTATCTTTTTGGGGGCCCTCTACCCAGCTCCCAAATAAATACACACAAAGACATTATTACTTATAAATGCCCAGCCTTAGCTTGGCTTGTTTCTAGCCAATTTTTCTTAACTTAAATTATCCCATCTACCCTTTGCCTCTGTGCTTTTATCTTTCTCTGTTTCTGTATACCCTTCTTTACTTCTTACTCCATGGCTTGTTGTGTAGCTGGGTGGCTGGCTCCTGGTGACCTCTCTGCTTCTCCTTCACTTGCTCCCCAATCTTCTCCTCCCAGATTTCTCTCCCTATTTACTCTGTCTGCCTGCCAGCCCCACCTATCCTTTCTTCTGCCTTACTATTGGCTGTTCAGGTCTTTATTAGACCAATCAGATGTTTTAGACAGGCAAAGTAATACAGCTTCACAGAGTTAAACAAATGCAACATAAAAAAATGTAACATGTCTTTGCATCATTAAACAAGTGTAACACATCTTTAACTAATATTCTATAATATTTCCCTCTTTTTGTCTATATAAAAATGAAAGGTTTTAACTTTAACATAGTGAAACTATATACAACAAAACAGTTATGAAGTAAGAATTAATTTAAAATATTCAGTCCATTTGTATTTAGCAAATTCAGAGAAACTCTACCAGCTATCCAATCTTAGTGACTCCAAAGTTTTATACCTAATTTACTTTCTATTATAACTGAGTAAAACTAAAACTCTAATTATTTAGTCTTTAACTTTATCAAAGATCCCAGAAGGGTCTAGTATCTGAGTAAACAGGAAGTGCTTTGCAAGCAACTTCTAAAGTTCTAGAAATGATAGAGACACCTGACTATCTGGACAGTTACCCAAAGTTCCTCTGCAACATTGGGGCATCCATCTTCAGCCTATAGGCCTAGAGTATCTCGCAGACTTTTCAGTGAAGCAGGAAATTTGAAGGACTGTCCTACCTTGTATTGACAAAGTTTGTCAGTATGTTTCCTCTGTGTCCTACAGAATATCTGGCAGATTCTTCCGTGATGTGTGAGTCTCAAAGGGCTGTCCTGCCTTGTCTTGGCAAAATTCAACAGTTTTTTTCCTGTGTTATGCTTATGCAGTATGTTCAGTATACTATCAAGCAGTCCAGGCAAGAACAGTTTCTTGCCCAAATGGCTAGCTTTGCCACAATGAAGGCAAACTCCAAATGGAGTTTCTTCAATGCTCATAATCTTCTCTGAAGTAAACTGGTGCTGCCAGGAGCAGATATGTCTCATTGTCATGAAAAACCTTAGTTTATTAAACAGCTTAAATGCTATATTCTGTAGGTCTTTAAAGTGTTTGAAAATCATCTATTTATCTAAAATATACCTGTTTAACCTTGAAAACATACCTAATGTGACTACAAGTTGATTACTATATTAACTATTAACTTCATTTCTTAATTATATATTGAAGTTTTAAATAATCTGCATAAGCATAATACCCCAAACAAGAGTAGAAACACACATTCAGTATAACAAAAATAAGTATAAATTTGTATCAATATACCAAAATCTATGCCAATGCAACATATCTGAGATTAATAGCTGTCTTTTTATCTTATATCCCTATATTCTAAATGATAACAAATATCCATAACCCACTAAATAACCAAAGACCACTCAGTTCATCTTTTGGGAAGTTGCCTGTGGGCAAAGCCATATTTAGGGGTCCCCGAGAACAATTAAGATAATGGCCACATTCTGGGAAGACCAGAGGTAACCTTTGTTGATGTATATTACATGTCAAATTTCAGGAGGTTTCCCTTGATCAAACCTGATCCATATTAACTTTTTTTCTTAAGTCTGCACACATTGTAAAATACACTGGAATCTGTTTAGAGGTTTTTCTATCCGAACCTCTTTCACTGTGTATCATTTAGCCTTTTTTTTTTTTATCTGTGTGAGCAAACTTCCAACTGCTAAGCTACAGGTGGGTCCCCCACAAGGCTCTATCAGCTGGTTTTGCACAAGTCATAAGAGCCAAATCTAAAGCTTATGGCCTGGCAGGTGGTTCCTTTGATAAGAAACTGCAGTCAACCCTCCAGCTCTGGAATGCCAGTGCCCTGCACTGTGGCAGGAGATTTTTTACTTAGTTTTTTTTTTTTTTTTTTTTTTGGTTGTTGTGTTTCTATTAAGCATGAAAAAGGCTGTTTAAGTGCTCTGCTATATGACAGAATTTCTTAAAGGGGCTTTATCCATTTCTTTCTTTCTTTAAAAAAAATTGATCAGGCTCTATAGAAATTTGAACCTCATGTTGGTATGCCAAAATGTAGTTGGTTGTTTTTACTCTTTACTTTTTTGGGGGCCTGCCACCCAGCTCCCAAATAAATACACACAAAGACTTATTATTACTTCTAAATGTCTAGTCTTAGCTTGGCTTGTTTCTGGCCAACTTTTATTAACTTAAATTATTTCATCTATCTTTTGCCTCTGGGCTTGTATCTTGCTCTATTCTATATACCTTTCTTTCCTTCTTACTCCATGGCTTGCTATATAGCTGGGTGGCTGGCTCCTGATGTCCTCCCTCCTTCTCCTTCACTTGCTCCCCTATCTTCTCCTCCCAGATTTCTCCCACTATTTATTCTCTCTGCCTACCAGCCCCATCTATTCTTTCTTCTGCCTTGCTATTAGCCATTCAGGTCTTTATTAGACCAATCAGGTGTTTTAGACAGGCAAAGTAACACAGCTTCACAGAGTTAAACAAATGGGGCATAAAAAAAATACAACACATCTTTACATCATTAAACAAATGTTCCATAGCATAAACAAGTGTCAAACATCTTTAACTAATATTATGTAACAGTAATCTCCAATAAAACTAAAATAAAAAAGCAGATCACATACTTCCAACATATGATGGCACAGGGTATACATTACTGATCAGAAATGGAGGAAAGGGATGATAGTGAGGAACTATTGGACCAAGGAAAGACAAAAAAACCAATGATGCAAACTTCAAATTCTGTATCTCCATGTCTGAGATCAAAGCACTATTCAGATCTCCAACTCCTTTCAGCTTTGTTGAATTTAACATACTTCTTACCCTTGGGTTGGTCATGCTCTCTACTAGCAGCTTTCCTCAGTAGTTATCCTATGACTCTGGCATCTCCAAAATTTTAGGGGCTCCAAAGTAATCCAGGCTTTATCTTCACAACTTAACACAGTGGCTTCGTTAGGCCTCCATACAGGGATACTCCAGACACATGCCTGGCCTCAGTGGCTTTCCTTAGTCTCAGAGGAAGATTCCCTAACTTGTTTCTTCTTTCCTTGACTCTAAAGCCAGAACCACATGGCTGAAGCTGCCCAGTTCTGCTGCTTGCTGAAGCTGGAACATGGTCCACTCCTTCAATTATATCTTCACCATTTTTCTGTTTTTGATGGTTTCCTTCATTTGCCTAAGCTTGGCTGTGCAGAAACTAGATCTCAATCCCAGACTTTCTCCTGCCTCTGCTTCTGGAGTTCTGGGATTAAAGGCATTTAACAATACATCTGGCTCTGAGCTTTTCTTTAATCCCTTTTCACAAGTTGGAAACTTAGCTGGGTAGAATCTTGCCCTGAGTTTAACATTCCCTTTATTCCATTTCTTAATCTTTTGTCTCCTTTGTAGCCAGACACTTTTCTCTGTCCTGCCCAGTCCCACAGTCTGGCAGTCCCTGCAGCCACATATAAAATAATCACTCAGAGGCTTAATATTAATTACAAGCTGCTTGGTCTATGGTTCAGGCTTCTTGCTAGTTAGCTCTTACATTCTTAAATTAGCCCATTTTTATTAATCTATATATTGCTACATCTCCATGGCATTCCCAATCTGCTGGCATCTTGTTCATTGGGCAGCTGGATGGCATCTGCCCTCACTCTGCCTTCTTTCTGCTTGTATCTCTCTTGGATTTTCCACCTGATTATAACCTGTCTTACCATAGGCCAAAGCAGCTTATTAATTGATGGTAGCAGCACATATTCACAGCATACAGAAAGACCATCCCATGGTACTTCCCCTTTTCTGTTTAATCAAAAAGGAAGATTTTCATTTAACATAGGAAAATTACACATAACAAAACAGTTATCAAACAAGAATTACAGTTACAATATCTAGTCTATTTGTATTTGGCAAAATTAAAGAAAATATTCTATCATCTATCCTATCTTTGTGAGTCTAAAGTTTTATATCTAATTTACCTTTTATCATAACTAAGGAAAACTGTAATTATAATTATCTAGTCTTCAACTTCATAAAAGACCCCAGAAGGATATAATATTACCTAAGTAAACAGAAAAAGCATTTTAAGCAACTTCCAAAATTCTAGAAATGACAGAGACATCTGGCTGTCTGGACAGCTGTTCAAAGTTCCCCTGTAATGTTGGGAAATCTATCTTCAGTCTACAGGTCTGGAGTCTCTAGCATAATTTCTGATGAAGCAGGAAATTTAAAGGACTATTGTCGTGTTACCTGCTCTGCCCATGGCTTTGGGATACAGGGCATGAAGGAGATGGTGCTTCTTGCTGTTTTACATGACCTCTTATAAGGGAAGGGTGTTGATGTAACCAATCGTATTATTAAAATAAGAAACACAGAGCCAAGGTAAAAGAGAAAAGCCGAGAGGTCAGAGCTCAGAGATAAAATCTTACCTCCTGCAGTGCTCCTAGCTTCCCCGAGAGAGGGAGGTACTTCCTGTGTCCCTGTTTAAATAATCTTTCTGTTCTGCCTTCTCATTGGTTGTAAACCCAACCACATGACTGCCTCATCACTGCCTGTAAGTACCGCCCTCCAGGTCTTAAAGGCGTATGTCTCCAATACTGGCTGTATCCCTGAACACACAGAAATCTACCTAGCTCTTCTAACCACCACGCTCTCACTATGGCTCTAATAGCTCTGACCCCAGGGCAACTTTATTTATTAACATAAAATTAAAATAACATTTCAGTACAAATAAAATATCACCACATTTCCCCTTTTCTATTTTAATAAAAAGAAAAAAGGCAAAAGGTTATAACTAACAAAAGAAAAACTATATACAAAAGTACAATAACTATATACAATATATACAAGTAACAAATACCTAAACGATGTCTAGTCCATTTGTATTTGACAAATCAGAGAAAATAATTCCCTTATCTATCCTATTTTAGTAAGTCTAAAATGTATCTAATTCACTTTCTATCCTAATTAATCTTCAACTATAACTAACTAATCTTCAACTCCCTCAGAGACCCAAGAAGGAAATAATATTAGCTAACAAAAATAAAAACAGGAAGTGCACAAAAGCAACTTCCAAAAATTTTGTGAGTTGACAGAAACAGCCAGCTGCCTGGACAGTCACCTGAGGTTTCTCCACAGTGTTGGGGCATCATCTTCAGCCTATAGGCTTAGCGTATCTGACAGACTCATTTGTGAAGTAGGTTGTACACAAGGTCAACAGTTCAACCTCACACTGGGTGAGAGCAGTCCATGTACCAGAAACACCTGAATTCCACTAGTGTCATGTCATGATTCAGGATTTTAAATTCTGGAAATTGTTGATGGTTTTTGAATTCAGCTGTCCATTCTTCTTGGCTGTGTATATATGGCTTCATCTAAGCATGCCCTTCTCGACATCCCTCTATTAAATGCCAGTCTACTATTGAGAGGCGTGAGCTTTCAGTTGCTGTTCCATTGCACAACAGAAGCCATCGGCCCACTGCCTGTTCAGCTGCCTTCAAAGAAAAGGGCACTGTACCTTTTCCAGATTGTGAAGGCCACTTCAGGGATGGTGCCATATTGTCCTGGCCTCAGAAGATGCCTTCTGATAAAGCCATAACCATACTTGTTTTGGCAGGAATCGGTAGTCCTTTGTTTCGTGTTCTGTCTGTCCATTTTGTCCTGTTGATTTGAGGATACTTTGTTGTCCAGTGGCTAACTTTTGCCACAATGAAAATTAACTCCATATGCAGTTTCTTCAATGCCCATATTTTCTCTGAAGTAGATTGGTACTGCCAGGAGCTGACATGTCTCAAAAAAGAAAAATTTCTAAGTTATTAAAATATTTTAAATGCCATATTCGTTAGATCTCTGAAGGGTTTGAAGATGACCTGTCTAAAATATATCTGCTCAATTTTTAAAACATATCTAATATGACTACAATTTCTATTGTAATGTCTAACTACTAACTTTCATTTCTTTATATCCTAATAGTTGGTAATAATGTAAAGTATTTAAAACTAGTAATTGTCTTTTTCTTTTCTTTCTTTCTTTTTTTTTTTTTTAAACAAGAACCTTAAATATAATCTCCTTTGCTTAGCCTTTTTCCTAACCCTTGACAACAACTTGTAACCAACCCCCCTAAACAATTGAAAATTATCCCAGACCCAAAACCCATTAAAAGAACCAAAAAACCACCCGCCCCACACCACTTCTTTGGCAATGTGGGTGTCATATTCTTAAAATTGCTTCCTGCTGGGTATGGGTGAAGTTATCTTTATCCTGAAAGAAAAATTTAGGTTAATTGTCAAATTCTAGGAAAGGTAACTATATCCTTCATTATTATCCAGTCTGTGTATAAAGCCAAAGTTCAGGGTTTATCTCAAGTCCTTATTCAAGTAGTCTTTGAGACTGGATCATCTCAGCTAGTCATCTCAAAATTGTTCTGAGCACCTTGTAGTTCAAAGCTGATCTGTAGATGATGTTTGTCAGCTTAGTGATATTATTATTGTCCACGTGGAATTGTTGTTGTTGTTGTTGTTGTGGGGCCCCATCTTCTTTCCGGAGACTTCAGTTGATGTTAGGCCTGGCCGTGATTTCCTGCAGAAAACTGATAAGAGACTCGAACACAAAGACATATATATGCAGCTAACTGAAGCCTTTTTTCTAGAATTAGTTAGTACTCTATATGACCATTCATATCTTAACAAAGTTTAAAATGTATATATATATTAATCTTGTAAATTTTGATATAAAATTTATACTTTAAGAAAAGTTTAAAGAATCAGAATAGAATCAAAGAGTTGAGATTAGTAATAGAATAGTCCCTTAATTAATTTGGCTTTTGTCCTGTCCCATAGCAGAAAATGGCTCTTTTATTCTGTCATGATACAGGGAGTTTGTATTTTCATTTTAACAACATGCTTGAGTTTAAAGAAGGAGAGAGCCATTCTCCAACTCCAAAGTCAGCTTTAAATTTTAATTGAACTGGGACTATTAGAAAACCAATAGTGTTAAATCTTTAGAGAAAAGCAGAAACAAACATTTAAGAAGACATAAAATTTTTTAGATAATATATACCCATATGCCATATACTCCAATATACTCTGTTTCCTGGGATAGATGATTTGTCCCTTTTCTTCAGTTGTCTCATTTGTCTTGTGTCCTTCAGATTCCTTTACCTTCATTCTCCTAAAAGACAAAAACAAAAACCTTCCCCCAAGACTAATTTTGGGGATGTTCCTTTTTGGCAAGTTATTATCTGATTAAATGAAAAGACATGTGTTACAGGTACAAGTTAGTTTAAATTGGATGTTCATGCTGGTTGATGAACTATCACCTCCTCTAATTAAGAGGTTTCTCTTGTTCAAATCGAACCTTTATCAATTTTGATGGTACCCACAGCTTATCTTCTCCTATAGAAACAAAAGCAAAACCTCGTCCCCAACGTAATACATACCCTGGCTTCCATTCTGAGGTCAGCACATCCTTAAAGTATATAGGCTGATTTAATTCTGTAGTTTTTTCTATTACCCAATGTCTCTCTGCAGCTGTTGTTCCTTTCTCATTGGCATTCAGAAAATTCAAAGTTAATAGAGCATTATGCAGTCTATTTCTGGGGGTTTTTGTTACTCCTTTCTGTTTATTTAGCATATCCTTTAGAGTTCTGTTTGACCTTTCTATAACTGCTTGACCTGTAGGATTATGTGGTATACCTGTAATATGCTTTATATTGTAATAAGCAAAAAACTGTTTCATTTTAACAGAGACATATGATGGAGCATTGTCAGTTTTGATTTGTGCAGGTATACCCATGATGGCCATAACTTCTAGCAAATGAGTGATTACAGAATCAGCTTTTTCAGAACTCAAAGCAGTTGCCCATTGAAATCCTGAATAAGTATCGATAGTGTGGTGTACATATTTCAGTTTTCCAAATTCTGCAAAGTGAAACACGTCCATCTGCCAGATTTCATTCCTCTGAGTACCCTTTGGGTTACATCCTGCTGGTAATGGTGTTTGATTATAGAAGGAACAAGTAGGACATTTCTTTACTATTTCTTTGGCTTGTTGCCAGGTTATGGGAAAATCCTTTTTTAAACCTTTACTATTGACATGATGTTTTTTATGAAATTCTGAGGCCTCCAGCACATTTCCTATCAATAATTTATCAATCTCATCATTGCCTTGTGCTAGAGGGCCTGGCAGACCAGTATGAGATCGGATGTGAGTTATATATAAAGGATGACTCCTTTTCCTGATTGTATCTTGTAATTGAATAAATAGTGAAGTTAATTCTGAAGCATCAGGGATAAATTCTGCAGTCTCAATATGTAATACCACTCTTTCAGCATACTGAGAGTCAGTTACTATGTTGAGAGGTTCTGAAAAATCCATTAATACCAACAGAATAGCATACAATTCTGATTTTTGCACTGAATTATAAGGACTTTGTACCACTTTACTTAAATTTTCTGATTTGTAACCTGCCTTTCCTTGTTTGTTGGCATCTGTATAAAATGTACGAACTCCAGATATGGGTTTTTGCAGTACAATTCGAGGCAAGATCCAATCAGCTCTCTTTATAAAATCAATTCTGTTGCTTTTGGGATATTTGCTGTTAATTTCTCCCAAAAAATTACTGCAAGCTCTTTACCAAGGTTCACTTTCTGTCCATAATTTTTCAATGTCCTCCTTAGTTAAAGGTACGACAATTTCTGCTGGGTCTATTCCTGCTAATTGACGAAGTCTCAATTTTCCTTTCCAAATCAAGTCAGAGATTTTTTCCCCATAAGTTTTTAATTTTTTATTTGGTTTATTTGGTAAAAATATCCATTCCAATATAATATCTTCCCTCTGCATTAATATTCCAGTAGGGGAATGCCTAGAGGGTAAAATAACCAAAATGCAATCCAGCTTTGGATCAATACGATCCACGTGCCCTTCATGTACTTTCTTTTCTACCAAGGCCAATTCTTTCTCAGCTTCAGGTGATAATTCTCTTGGACTATTTAAGTCCTTGTCACCTTCTAAGGTTTTGAACAAATTAGTCAGTTCATCATTTTTTACCCCAACAATAGTTCGTAGATGAGAAATATCTCCAAATAATCTTTGAAAGTCATTAAGAGTCTGTAGTCTATCTCTCCTAATTTGCACCTTTTGGGGTCTAATTTTTTGTAGCTCTATTTTATATCCTAAATAATTAATAGAATCTCCTCTTTGTATTTTTTCAGGAGCAATTTGTAATCCCCAGCAAGGCAAAATTTTCTTTACTTCTTCAAACATTCTTTCTAAAGTATCTGCATTTGAGTCAGCTAGTAAAATATCATCCATATAATGATAAATTATAGATTTAGGAAATTTTTTACGTATCACTTCCAATGGCTGTTGTACAAAATATTGGCACAGAGTTGGGCTATTTAACATTCCCTGTGGGAGGACCCTCCATTGAAATCTTTTAACCGGTTGAGAATTATTATAAGTAGGCACTGTGAAAGCAAATCTTTCTTTGTCCTTTTCTTGTAAGGGTATTGAAAAGAAACAGTCTTTTAAATCAATAACTATGAGAGGCCATCCTTTTGGTAACAGAGTAGGCAAAGGAATTCCAGATTGTAGAGAGCCCATCGGCTGAATTACTTTGTTAATTGCTCTAAGGTCTGTTACCATTCTCCATTTACCAGATTTCTTTTTAATAACAAATACAGGAGAATTCCAAGGGCTGGTTGACTGTTCAATATGCTGAGCATTTAACTGTTCTTCTACCAGCTCTTCTAAAGCCTGGAGTTTCTCTGTTGTTAAAGGCCATTGCTGAACCCATACAGGCTTGTCTGTTAACCATTTTAAAGGTAGAGCTGTTGGTATTTTTGGAAGATTATCAGTTGTTGTGCCCTGTTCCTGTATAATATGGATGGCTGGTGACCACTCAAAATAATGCCTTCTAATATTTCTCTCAGAAACATGTGCTAGTTTATGATTTGTTTCTGAGATTGGAGGGATTTTAATCTGAGTATTCCATTGTTGCAACAAGTCTCGACCCCACAGGTTCATAGCTATGTTAGCGACATATGGTTTTAATTTTCCTCTCTGTCCTTCTGGACCTATACATTCCAGCCATCTTACACTCTGTTTCACTCCAGATAATGTCCCAATTCCTAACAGTTGAACGTTTACCTCCTGAAGAGGCCAAGCTGGATGCCAAAATTCTGGTGCAATTATGGTAATGTCCGCACCTGTGTCTACCAGACCAGACAACAAAACACCATTTATTTTTATCGTTAATTTTGGTCTCTGTTCATTAATAGAAGTTTGCCAAAAAATTTTGTTTATGTTTTCTCCTGAATTTTCTATTCTCTCTTTTTCATCATCCTGACCAGCCTGATTTATTCCAATAGTCATTTGGTTATTTAATCGCTCAGAGCAGGGATTTCCTCTACAGCTGCAGGAAAGGTTTGAACTGGTTTTGCTATGGGGGCCTGCATGAGGCCCCTCCGGGAGTTTCCCGAAAACTGAGGCAAAGGATTACCCTGTCTGTCCTTTGTTGATCTACATTCGTTGGTCCAGTGTTTTCCCTTACCACACCTTCTGCATACTCCAGAAGGAAGGGGCATTCTGTTGCCATTGTTCCTTGAAGAAACATTGCTTCTAGGATTGACCTGTTTACAGTCCCTTTTAAAATGTCCTTGCTTTCCACACCCAAAACATCTAACACTCCTCAAACCTTTTGAAATTACTTCTCCTACCCACGTATCATGCTCATCAACCTCAACATTAATTGTTTCTCTAATCCAATCTTCCAAAGGTGCAGATCTTGCCCTTAACGGCCTGATTATTCTTTTGCATGCTGCATTCGCATTCTCAAATGCCAAAGCTTCAATTATTGCCTTACTAGCTTCTGATCCTGAGACCATTCTGTTTACTGCTGAAGCCAGTCTTTCTAAAAAATCTGTGAAAGATTCTTTAGGGCCTTGCATAACCTTTGTGAATGACTCATGTTTTTTTCCTGGTTCATCAACTCTGTCCCATGCATTCAAGGCTGCCATTCGACATAAAATTACGGTTTGAACATCATATAAACATTGTGTTTGTATTGAAGCATATTGGCCTTCTCCAATAAGCTGATCCTGACAAACTTGTATTCCTTTATCCCTCCATTGTGTTTCTACGTTTCTAGCTTCCTCCTTAAACCAAGTCAGAAATTGAATTCTCTGGCTGGGTTCCAGAACAGCTTGTGCAAGGTCCCGCCAGTCCTGTGGTATAATCCTATTATATGTTGACCAAGAGTTTAACATTTGCTTTACATATGGGGAATGCATGCCATAAGATACTATTGCCTCCTTAAACCTTTTAAAATCCATCAGTTCAATTGGAGCCCAGATATTTTGTGTAGCCATTTGATCAGGCATCTGCTGTACGGTTACAGGATAAATTAAGGATGATTATGTGAAAACAGGCTTTCTTTCTGTAACCTTATGATCCAAACTTGAACCAACTTCACTGTTAAAATTAACAGGTTTTTCTAAAGCTGTTATCCTGGCACTTAAATCGACTATCTTTTTAAATAGTAAAATGAGAATAAGCATGGTGATTAACTGCATAATTCCCATAATACTAATCTTTTCATATAGTTGTTCCATTGTCAGACTGCCTAAAATTTCAAACAAAACCCAATTTTCTTCCAATGTACACAGGAAACCCATTTTTTTAAATGTGGAAAAAATTTGTCTTTTAAATAGTTTCCTTTATGACTTACCAAATCTGCGTAGAACAGTAGAAATCCGAGCGAATTTCAAAACAGCCACCTAGAGTCCTAGGTGTAAATCCAGAGAGAGAGAGAGAGAGAGAGAGAGAGAGAGAGAGAGAGAGAGAGAGAGAGAAACAGAGAGACAGAGAGAAAGCAAGAGAGAAAGCGAAAGCGAAAGTGAAAGTGAAAGTGAAAGTGAAAGTGAAAGCGAAGGGGTAGCCGGCTAAAGCTTAAAGCCAGCCACTTGTTCCCTCTTGAGCCGAGTCAAGGCTTGGCTTTACAGCCAGGGGCCCTGTTTAGCAGGGCAGGCCTGAGCTGTTTGTAGCACTGGCTTTAAGCAAGCAGCTCACAGTCCGGCCTGAGCCCAAGCAGACCTGGGCTGGGGCTAGGGAGCCGGCTGCTCCGGCTAGGGAGCCGGCCCCAAGCAGTTTTTAATGGATTCTTGTCACGTTGGGCGCCAGATGTTGATGTAACCAATCGTATTATTAAAATAAGAAACACAGAGCCAAGGTAAAAGAGAAAAGCCGAGAGGTCAGAGCTCAGAGATAAAATCTTACCTCCTGCAGTGCTCCTAGCTTCCCCGAGAGAGGGAGGTACTTCCTGTGTCCCTGTTTAAATAATCTTTCTGTTCTGCCTTCTCATTGGTTGTAAACCCAACCACATGACTGCCTCATCACTGCCTGTAAGTACCGCCCTCCAGGTCTTAAAGGCGTATGTCTCCAATACTGGCTGTATCCCTGAACACACAGAAATCTACCTAGCTCTTCTAACCACCACGCTCTCACTATGGCTCTAATAGCTCTGACCCCAGGGCAACTTTATTTATTAACATAAAATTAAAATAACATTTCAGTACAAATAAAATATCACCACAGAAGGGAGAAGGGTCACATTCCCCTTCTCCCTGCTGCTGCCTTCAAGGTGGATTTGCTCCTGATCAGATCAGAGGACCACTCAGCTGTCTACTCTGTTCTATATTTATGAATGTATTTCCTCAGTTTACCTTAATAAATTTCCCTAATAAAGATTCCCATATATTTTTCACATTATCTGGTGCCAAACCATGTGAATCTGACCCCCATACACCCCTTCTGAGACTACTTGTATGACCAAACCCTAACACCCATGGGTGACTGCTGATGAGTTTCTCTACTCTGCAGAGCCTGTGTGTAGCCTCAGGAACTGCTCAGGTGGCCTATAGGTCAGGAAGCTCATGCTAAGCCAGGTGACTCACATGACAGCAGTTCTTGTAACCATTGCCAGGAGCACATGTATTCTGTGGCAGATAGAGCACCATGCCAGAGAGAAAGGCCTCCATGCTAGGCACCTTTCTAGTTGCATGCTTGTAGCAGCCAGGTTGGTTTACAACCCTCCGCCTGGTTAGAACTACCGGCACACTGTTCCTTTTCTTTTAAAATTGTTCATTGTAGCTGCTGCCAACTCCATCTTTTGAAACTCCCACCACTGCCACCACTGCCACCACTGCCACTGGCACTGCCAGTGTGCACAGCTGCCACAGCTGGCAGAATGTATATAATGTGTACCATAAGAGAAATCAGCATTGTGATTCATCTCATATCATTGAAAAATTGGATTAATAATAACAGCAAAAATGAGACATTAAAGGGACTGATACAAGACTTAAATAGAAGGATTCTTTCCTTGAAATCTGCTAATTTACCACAAGAACTTCAGTCTGTTAATAATAACTGGACAACCAAATTTAATTCTATTGATAATAAATATGAATACTTATGAATAAGATAGTAACCACTCAGAGCAATTATAATGCTATGCAGATAATTTCTAAGGGGGAAAGATCATCATTGCTAATTGATAGAATAAAGTTTGGGGAATCATATGTTTCTGATGAACATAAAAATTGTATGATTCCATGAAATCTCTAGAATCCTTTACAACAGAGGAGGTTCATCAAGCTCTGGAGGAGTCTCTCAGTAAGGATAATAAAGAAACTAATAAGCAGAATGGCAAAGCCATACAAGTAATAACATCTCTATGTGGCTCTTACAAAATGACTTATCCTGTCACCATCCATGAGAAGTCAACAGATGATACACATCCTGAAGAATATATAGAACATATGTGGCAACCTATTCATATGAGGGATTTAAAACACATTAAGGAGGCTGTAGTTACCTATGGCATGCATTCAACGTATGTAAAACAGATGTTAAATATGTGGTCTTCTAGAAATATAATTATACTAGATGGCTGGAATCAGTTAATCATCTCAGCTGTGTTAGAATATGTCCAACAGTTACAATGGAGAAGCTGGTTGAGAGAAGAAGCTAAGGCCCTTGAGCAACAAGGCAAAATGGGAGGTTTTGAGATCTCCCAAGATCAAATTCTTGGTGAGGGACATTTCACTGATGTAAATGTACAATCTACCTTTGATGAACATACAATGTCCCTATGCCATACAGCAGCTTTAAATGCTTGGGAAAAAATTCCAGAACCAGGGAAACCAACTGATCTGTATACAAAAGTTTTTCAAGGGTCAAAAGAACTGTTTACTGATTTTTTTTTACAATGGCTGACCATGTTTGTAAACAAGGCAATATCAGACTCACACCAAGACAAGTATTAACTCAATCTTTGGCTTTTGATAATGCTAATACAGAATGCAAATGAATACTTGCACCTTTAAAGATCAAGTCAGCATCTTTGGAAGAATGGATTCCACATAAAAATGCATCTTTTAGCCTGCATGAGCAAAAGCTAAATTTGCCATGCAGCATGTGGAGCAGCTTGGAGACACTTCTGTGGACTGCAGTAGAATCTGCCATGCTATACCTCAAACCTGCATGCTGTGGCATCTCTGTACCATGGCCCACATGAAAGACACAACTAGGAAGCTGTTTTTGACTCTGATTTTGTGTTCTAGAACCCCCTTTTAAGTTTTCTTAGGTTTCATGGGGAAATTCTTTCTGAACATTTGGGTGCCATATGTAGCCAGACACTTTTCTCTGTCCCACTCAGTCCTGCAGTCTGGCAGGCCCACAGCCACTTTTAAAATAATCACTCAGAGGCTCAATATTATTTACAAGCTGTTTGGTCTATGGCTCAGGCTTCTTGCCAGCTAGTTCTTACATCTTAAATTAATCCATTTCTATTAATCTATATATTGCCACGTGGCCATGGCATTACCAGTCTGCTGGCAACTTGTTCCTTGGGCAGCTGGATGGCATCTGCCTTCACTCCACCTTCCTTCTGCCTGTGTCTTTCTTGGAAACCCTGCCTGGCTATAACTTGTCTTACCACAGTCCAAAGCAGCTTCTTTGTTAACCAATGGCAGCAATGGATATTCACAGCATACAGAAAGACCACCCCACCGCACTTCTTGAACACAGGATTTAGCTTCATTCCACTTGGTGTCCCTTTTCTCTTTAATCTGTACATTTTATATTTTACTTGCTCAGCTTACTCCTTTTCATTATAAATCTTCATAAGAGTCAATACTAGCAATGACAAAACAGAGTCTATATCAAGCTGTTTTGAGATTTCCTTTGCCAGTATAATTAATCCAAAAACTCTTCATTGTAGCCTAAAGAAGACTTTTTGGGCAAGGGCAAAAAGCAGCCACATTCTTCACCAAAATATCACATAAGCAATCTCTAGGCAACATATTAAAATTCTTCTCCTCTGAAACCTATTGAACCAGGCCTCCACAGTTCAAATCACCCTCAGCACCATTGTCTTCCATTTTCCTACTCGTATAGCCAATTAAGCAGTACTTAAAACATTCTATTGCTTTCCTAACCAAATGTACCAAAGTCCAAATTCCTCTAAACAAAAACATAGTCAGGCCTGTCACTGCAATACCCCAGTCCCTGACACCAACTTCTTTTTTAGTTAGGATTTCTATGGCTGTGAAGAGACACCATGACCATGGCAACTTTTAAAAAAGAAAACAATGAATTGGGGTTGGCTTAAAGTTTCAGAGGTGTAGTCCATTATGATCATGGTGGGGAACATGGTAGCATGCAGGCAGGCATCGTGCTGGAGAAGGAGTTCTACATCTTGATCATCAGGCAACAGGAAGTGAACTATTGTCTCACTGGACATGGCTTGAGACCTCTACATTGTAGCCACCTCTACAATGTCAACACTTCCTCCAAAAAGGCCACACCTCCTAATAGTGCCACTCCCTATGGCCAAGCATTCAAACACATGAGTCTATGGGGGCCATACCTACTCAAACCACCACATTCTTCATGGCAATGAAAAAGTAACTAAGACAGAAGTTGGTGATTAGGAACAGGATTTTGCTGTGACAGACCTGACCATAATTTTTTGTGGAGGAATATGGAATACTATGTACTTTGAAGTAAAGAAGCAGTTGAATGTTGTAAGCAGAGCCATCCTAGTAGGAGCTTGGAAGTCAGTAGAGCTAAGATCAATGTGGACTATGGTGGTTCAGCTAAGAGGTTCCAAAGGGGAACCATATTAGCAACTGGGGCAGACATTTTGGCAAAGAATGTGAACTGTTTCTGCTCTTTTCTTAAGACTTTGCCTGAGGCTAAATTGAAGAGTTTTGGACTACTTTTTTTTTTCTTTTTGAGCAGAAGAGATTTTAAGACAGTTTAATATAGATTCTGTCATGTAGTTACTAATGATCACACTTATGCAGGTATATAATGAAAAAGAGCAACCAAGATTTGTGCTGAAAGAGATAAGCAGAAGTAGAATAAAGGGAGTGATGCCCAGAGGGGTAAATCTCCATCCAGCTCAGCTTCCAGTTTGTGAAAAGGAAACTTTTTCTAGAAAAGAAAGTTCAACACATTAAAGTCTGCGCAAATGTAGTTCAAGGAAGGGTCCAGGTTCCATACTGACCAGATACCAGGACTTGATAGCCCAGGCTATATGGTTCCTGCTTTAAAATCTTGAAGCATATAAGAGTAAACAGGTTATAGATTATTCCTGTGTGGTTAATGAGAGCCACTAAAGCCAGGCATGTGAGGGGCATTTCATGAAGCTGTGAAATTAAAGCCTGCATTGTGTGGGAGACCCCAAGATGCTGGAGATGCCAGAGTTATGGGATAACTGCCAGGGAGAGCTGCATGCAGTGAGTGGAACAAGCCCAAGAGAAAAAGTGTGTTGTCGTCAGCAAAGCTGGAAGAGCAGAGCCATCTAAAACCTTTGATACTGGACATAGAAATATAGTTTGGAGTTTGCCCTGCTGGATTTTGGTATGCCTTTGGTCCAGTATGTCCTTACTATGTTCCCTTTCCCATTTGGAATAGTAATGTATGTTCCTTGCCATTTTATGTAATTTTATTATTGTTGTTTTATAGGGAGTTGCAATTAAGAGACTTCCTGAAGTCTCAGAAGAGACTTTGGATTTTTAAATTGTCTTGAGGCTGTGAAAGACTATAAAGATGTTGAAAGTTGGACCAAATGTGTTTTACATTATCATATGGCCAGAAGACTATGCGGGGGGGGGGGGTGATAAATAGGACATAAACAGTGGTTCCAACACTAAGTTAAATTTCCTGATGTTCTTTTTCTCCTCACTACAGTATTCCTTTTTGTTCCACTTGCTCTTTTTCATTATATACCCTGCTCTGTAGCATGAATCTTAAAAGTTCTTATTAATAAAATCAAACCTGAGGCCAGTTATTGGGGTGAACACTGGAAGATCAGAGAGACAGAACAAGCCACAGCTTCCTCACCTCGCTGGATCCTCAGCTGGTCTTGTTTCCTCAGACTGGAGGCCTCTGAGTCCTCATCCAGAATGGGTCTCAGCTGAACTGCTGCTAGAAGCCTGAAAGTTTAACCAGCCAAATGTTTAACCAGGCCAAATGCTCTAGTTTCTGGTCCTCACGCCTTATATACCTTTCTGCTTTCTACCACCACTCCCTGGGATTAAAGACTTGCTTTCTGGGATTAAAGGCAAGATGAGTCACCATGCCTGGCTGTATCCTTGAACACATGGATTTCTGCCACTGGAATGCTAGGATTAAGGGTGTGTGCTATCACTGCCTATCCTTTATGTTTAACATTGTGGCTGTTCTGTCTCTGACCCCAGATAAGTTTATTAGCATGCACAATATTTGGGGGAATACAATACCACACTGCTCCTTGTAAGTAACCTCTCTCCCATACTTCTGTTAGTAACCCCAATAAAAACTCATTGGTCCAGCAAATTGGACATTAACGTAGTCATTACTTTGGTCTGTCCTAGACACTCTTTTGGGGGTGAATAGACGTATTGTGTCTTCAAGGTAAAGTTTGTCACACAGTAAGAGGTCAGAGTCAAGGCATGATATGAAGTTATCGGGTCTTTCACCTATGGGTGGTTTGGAGCCAATTTCATAAATTGGGTGGGTCTCCTTTGTATGCCCCCTCTCATCTCAAGGGTAATCCTTTGCAATAATACTATTGGCAGGTCATGGTAGACTCTTTTTTACCTCTGTCAGTTGATGAAATCACTGAAGTAAATGGAACAAAGAATGTCCTTTTTATTTAGATATGATTCAGAGATAGACCTCTAATTTAGCCCTTTAATAAAATAGCCAAATCAAATTCGTGTGTTTAAAAAATCCAGATTCCTCAGCAATGAGTGGTTCAATGAAAAATGGATGGCAATTTTTCTTTCCCTCTAATCAATTGAGACATTAGCTCACTCAATTTCTTGAAGAGAAAGAATCTGGGGAGGGGCAAGAGGGAGAATCCTCTGGATAATGCAGCTAATCATCAGGTGACATCTTTGGCACTAACGTTTAGTAACTGATAATTGCTGTAACTAGGGCCATTGAGTTTTGCAAATATTATCCAGTAAATTTTAATTAGCACCCAGGGGATTGAAGAGCTGTGGGGAAAGCTCTTGGGAGAAGCTTCCCTGGCCAGTGGCAATGTGTGCTGAGTAATTTTAGATCAGCTGGCCTGTCAGAGCAGATCAGTGTCATCGCACTACTTATCTGCAGGAAAATGCACCTGCTTCGACATGGAAATGAGGTGCATTATCTGCCAATTTGTGCTGCTTATTTCCACTGCTCCCTCAGGTTTGATGAGTGGGAAGCACAAGGGCTAACACAGAGGACCGTGGAGGAGAAGAGGAGACCTTTGCTGCTTCTCTTCAAGGACACACACCATCACAGCCTCTGAAATGTCCCTTTTCCTGTTTTTGGCTGAGTTGGGAATTTTGTTGAAGATGTATCTAAATGAGATATTTAAAATGATGCTATGAAAAGTGATGGTGCTATTTTGCAATAAATGTGTATGCATTATCATTTTCCTTTTGTACAGAGAATTTTCAATCATACTGAAGGGTAGGGTGAGAAATTATGTATGAAGAGATAGGATCCTTTACAAGGACTAAATTAATGCAAGTAAAAGACACTGGTGCTGATAGAAACAAACACATGTAAGCATAGAATTTAAAAATCATTGATTTAATTTTTAAATCATATGAAATATCTCCTAATGACAATAGATTCAGTAAATACACAAATATTAGGGAATATTACTTTTGAGATGAGGTATCACTATGTAGACTAGGCTGATCTTGAATTTACAGATATCCACCAGCCTCTGCTGCCAAGGGGCTAAGGATATGTGCTAACATGCATAGCTTGAGGTACTATTTTTAAAAATAAATATTTAGCTTTCATAATATCAAGTTATGTACATACCTTTTATTGTCCTTCCTAATGGGTAAGAAAATGAACTCAGATCAATAGAGCTACAAGCTTTGGGTAACTCAGGGATTAGGTCATGTTATCTGAAGTTGACGTCAAGGCATTTAGCATTTGAACCCACACTTTCAAAGACAAAGACACATATGTACACATTGTGGGGAGTGGAGGAGGCCTTGAGTATGTGAAGTCCTGAGTGATGTGTGTTGTTGACATGAGTTGGCCATGTCAAGGACCAAAGCCTTACCCCTGGGGTAAGGCTCAGCAAGAAATGGCAAAGAGAAGCTTCCTTTGGCCCATGTGTGGATGTTGACAATGCATACAGAAAATGTCCACCATAAATCCACCCTACCCCCATCCTCTGGATATTTGCTTCCTGAAGTCTGCTCCCCTACAGAGACTACTCTAACTAAGATTGGCTAAACCTGCCTCCTTGATTCAGCTGTATATCATAAAACCTGCCTTCTCTATCTGCTGTATGCAATAATACGGCCTCCCAGTTCAACTGTTATTATAAAACATGCTGAAATTACAGGGTGCTGTGGCTTTTCCACAGCACCCTGTGTTCCAGAGAACACAGTCTGCTTGATCCCAGAACTTCTGTGTTTGGTTTTTCCTCATCGCCTCACTGTCTTAATGAGGTCAATTTCCCAGAGCCATGCAAGAAAGTAGCACACAGGTATGAGACATACATGTGGAAACTGGAGTACACAAATACTTCTACACACATTATTAGCACAGGTGTTTATGACCATTTTCTTTTCTGTCTTTCTAACTGAAAACTCCATAAAATCCATGAGTTTGGCATGAATGGATCAATTTAACAAATATATTGAGATGTGATTCAAGAAAAACCTAGGTTTTGCCATCAGGAAAATGCAAATAGAAATTAAAATCAGATGACACTTAACATGCCAGATTGGTATATTAGTCAAGACTCTGTAATACAGAAAAAGAGACATAGTAAATGTTAGTGAAGATAAACAGTGACCAGAGCCCCCCTTCCCAACTGCTAGAAGAAACATAAAGCAGTAACCTCGTTGAGAAATATTCTGGACACTTTTTTAATGGTTGAACATAAGATCACCATATCAAGTCAGCAGCTACCTCCTCACATGTATATTCTAAAGAAATAAAAGCATTGTCTAGACTTCAATTTGTAAATTACATTCACTGTAACAATATCCATAGTAACCCCCAAATGGAGACAACCCAGATTTTTATCCATTGGTAACCAGATAAACAAAATGAGTACAATGGGATATACAGCCATAAAGATAAGTGGAGTAGAAGTACATGCAGGAGCATGGATGTACTTTCAAGGCTTGCTATATAGGAACAGACACAAAACCCACATATTACAAGACTGTATGAAGTTTCCAAAACAGGCAAATCTATACACTGAAAGAACAGATTAGTGATTTCCCAGGCTCGAAGAACAAGGGAAAAATATGTGAGGAATAAACTATGCTGAGCCTCCTTTAGGAGGATGAAAATGCTGTAAAATTAATTGCAATGCTTTCACAACTATGCAAATATATTAAAACCCAGTGATTGTATGTTGAGTTGTTAATGTGTTTGATACATAAATTAAATCTCAACAAAGCTATTTACCAACCCAGTATAGAATCCCAAGTATGTCTCTCAATTTTGAACATCTACCTGGATGGCCTTGGGAGGTTGGACCACTTTGGAGATGTCAGAGATGAATGAGGTGGGATGGCTGGAGAAAGAGATTTGGAAAACATTTCTTTAATGGGAACTGGGGAAAGCTCACTGTCCCATGCTACTGGGCACCCCAGAGACATACAAGTCTTAGTATTGAGTAACAAAAGAACTAGGTAATCTGGCTTCAGGAGTCTTCCAAACTGCAAATTTCATCTTTTTCTTCATCTGTCCCATTTCCACAATGCCTGATGGTCTCTGCATGCTAGCCATGATACAGCTCTCTTCCTCATACTAGGTGCAGGATTGAGCTCTGTAGATGAAAGAGGCACAGTCAAGGCAAAGTGAAGCAGTGTCCTAAAACAGCATGTATGGAGGAAGATGCCATCAAGACCAAGTTGAGAAAGTCCCATTTCTTTCCCTTATCCACATTCCCATAGAAATAGAACACTAATGGCCATGTTAACTTGGTTTGCGGACTAATGATCAGAAAACAGATATCTTGCAGTTTGTCCTCTTCTGGGAAACAGGCATTCTGGTAGTGAAGGGGGTGAGCTTTTCCCCAGAAGGAAGAGTCTATTGTCTTCTTTATTTTCAAAGTCAGGTGGAGCTGGAACAAGCCTCGTGTGCTGTTGTGCAAAATATCTGACCTTTTCCGAGTCAAATTTGTCAAGGCTGCCCTGGTTACTTGGAAGGCTTGTAAGTTTAGAAGGTAAGTGTTGTAAACTGACAGCTGAATCCTGATCACAGCAATTTCTCCAATATGTCTTTTTGTTTAACGTCTTCCTGGGTTAGCTGTCACCCTACACATTCTGGAATTTACATTTAGCCAAACAGACATAGTATAATTTGTGTTTCAGAGGAGGCAACAATGAAGTAACTGATATAAATCAATATTTAAATCTGAAAGAAAAGTAAGTTTTCTGATTTGGAGGGGAAACTCACTATGGTGGCTCAGCCATGTGCACTTGACAAACATTTGAGCATGCATGGAAATAACATACCTTATTTTGTCTTAATTACAAAAAAGGAGAGCAAAGATAACACATGATATTTTCATTTGGGCTGGAAATATCAAGCCTCACAGACTCTGTCTACATAGTCAGGGGTATTTCTTTTACAGGAGGTATTTTATGTATCCTGTACATTTTGAGGGTCATCTTCATACCATACAGAGAACTTATCACTTCTCTTAGAGACAATGATTTGCCTTGAAGTTTCTCAGCCTAGATTTGTGTCATACTTTGATTTGAATGAAGGCAAATGATTATGCATCTTCTGTCACTGGTGAACTTAATACTCTAAGATATATTGCAAATGCCAGAGGACAGACACAGAAAGACCTTCTAGTAGTTGTGTTTTAATTGAAGAGACAAAAATACAATGTATGAAACATCTGAAACACTGCAAGTGAAGTATGTGGAAGTTCTAGCTTTTGTGAAAGAAACATTTCAGAGATGTTAGGGCAAGAAGAAATCTGGTTGGAGAGATTTGAGTAGACAGATAGGAAATGAAGACTAATACTTACTGCATATGCCAAAAGGGGGTGTGGGTTGTGTGGCCTTAATGAGTATTTATGATAGTCTTATTTTTCTTTAAAAGTTTAAAATCTTTAGAAGTTATACTAGTATACATTCATTGTATAAAGGGATGAGTTTCATAATGACATTTTGCTCAAGTATGTAATATCCTTTGACCATGTTCAGTCCCTATTAATTTCTCATCTTCCCTTGTCTCCATCCTCTTCCCCGATTAGTTACCTGCCTTCTACTTTCATGCCTCCATTGTGTGTGTGTGTGTGTGTGTGTGTGTGTGTGTGTGTGTGTGTGTGTGTGTTT
The DNA here is from genome assembly GCF_049852395.1 of Peromyscus maniculatus bairdii. NCBI lineage: Eukaryota > Metazoa > Chordata > Mammalia > Rodentia > Cricetidae > Peromyscus > Peromyscus maniculatus. The sequence goes on along the minus strand of NC_134852.1, from coordinate 165,868,213 downwards.
GTGTGTGTGTGTGTTAGATTCCTATATTGCATGCATGGTAGAAAACACAGTTGTCCTGGAATGTTATTTTCACTATGTAAAGATGTGTTACATTTATTTATGTTGCAGAATATCACTTTAACTGTGTAAAGGGGTGTTACATTGGTTTCTGCTACAATTGTTTAACAACATAAGGATCTGTTACACTTGTTTATGCTGCATTTGTCTAATTATAAAAAGACGTGTTGCTATTTCACCTTGTCTGCATAAAGCAACTAATGGGTCTAATAAAGGGCTGAATGGTCAATAGCTAGGCAGGAGAGGGAGAAACAGGATTGGTGGGCAGAGAAAATAAATGGGAGGCGAAATCTAGGCTCAAAAAGAGCAAGAAGAAAAAGAAAGAAGAGAACAAGGAGAGAGGGACATACCTGGGACCAGAAGCCAGGCAGCTGCCAACCAGCCAGCCAGAGACAGCAGGAAAGTAAGACATACAGAAAGAAAGAAGATAAAGAGCCCTGAGGCAAAAAATAGACAAAGAGAAATATATTAAAATAAGAGCTATGACAAGGCTGAGCATTCATAACTAATAATAAGTTTCTGTGTAATGATTTGGGAGCTGGTCGTTGGCCCAAAAGAAAAAGCCTGGTACACACAGTATTTGTCTTTCTGTGTTAGTCTTATTTTGTTTAATATGGTCATCTCCAATTTTGTCAATTTCTTGCAAATAATTTCATTTTTCATGACTGAATAGAACCACATTGTGTATGTGTCCTACATTTTAAAAAATCCATTTATCTGTTAATGGAAACTAGGGTTGATTCTATAATTTGGCTTTTGAGAACAGTGTTGTTACAAGTGTGGATAATTGGGTGTCTCTGTAGTTTCCTTAACTGGAAGTTTTGGGCTGTATTCTCAGGAGTGTTGTATCTAGGTTAAATGGTAGCTCTCTTTTCAGTTTTATGCTGAAATATACTTCTGGCCGTAGTGACTGCACTAACATGTATTCCTACCAGCAATCTACAAGGGTTCCTTTATCCTTACATCATTCGTAGTTTAAAAAATATCTTATGATCATTATTACTTTAGTAATCTATGTATGTGTGTATGTACAGAAGTGTGGGTATGTATACATGAGTGCAGGTGCTCACCGAGGCTAAAAGAGTCATGGGTTCCCTATCTGGGGTGAGTAGACATGTGTGTTCTGTCTCCTTAAGAAAAGTCTTGTCACACAACAATGCTGCATACTGCATTCAGGTATGTCTTCATCTATAACATCTGCTGGTGACCAATTCTGAGCTGAAATTACTTTAGTAATTACTTTAATGTCTATTTTACTTGTTATGTTAAACATACTAATTAAGATTATCATGCTAAAATGTTTACCCAGAATAATTATAGATTATCTCCTTTGATCTCATAATTGTGCCAGGTAATTTATTATTAGCTCATTTTACATGTAATATGCAAAAATTTAGTGAGAATACATATTTTTTCTGACATTGATGCATGTTAGAAGGAGCAATTTAAAAGTTCTAAGTTTCCTTAAACATCAAAAAATATGCAAGAGAAAAGACTAAGAGGTGTTGCAGCATGAGAATAACACTTCTGTTATATTAAAATTTCAGCAAAATTCTAAAGTTGCAAAGGATATAGGAGTGAAAAAACTTTCACTTATATTAAAGGTAAATGTTAACCCTTACGCTGTAAAAGTTTCTAGAAGGAGAAACCCAGTTTAGTTACCATTACTCCGGTAGAATGGGTAAAAGAAGGTCACACATTAAAAAGTAGACAGTAAAAGAAAGGCCCTTAGAAATTAACAGACAGTTCTTCCCTTTTTTCCCTCCCCTTTCCTTTGGAAGGGTAGATTGTTTATGGTCTGCGGAACAGCTGAGATCCCACCATTCAGTTATGATGTCTCTGTGATGGTCTGGAGTCTTGTTGTGGACTGAAGAGTACTAAGGCCTCCCATACCTCCCAAGCTGTCCCTGGAGTGGAAATGAGAATTCTCAGAAGAGTTTGAACTGTGTCTCCTTACACTGGGACACAGAGTCTGGTGTCTGTCTGTTTCACTTGGAGAAGTCTGAAAAGCCTAGATTGCAGCACTTGGGGTGGATGGGGTGTGAGGAGAATAAAGACAGGTTAGAAAGTGAGGAATGGGTGCAGACCTCTATTTCTCCAGTTTTGAAGATCCACTATTCATATTTTTCCCTAAGATACTGTGGAGGTGGCTGAGCTTGGGCCTTCCTGAAAGGTTCTAGGTTATAAAGGATATTTATTATTCCTAACACTTATGCTTTACCATTGAGCCATCATTTTGGCATTTACTGTGACAGACAGAAGACATTTGTGATTAAAAAAAAAAAAGAACTTGAGAAAGCTGTGTCCATAAACAGTGGAGGAGGTAGAAGAAGAGGCAAGTGAAAAGCCAGTTATGATACTGAACATTATTTGTGCTGGTGGAGCATGCCTCCTTACTGACTATGAAGGATGCCTTCCTTTGCCAAATCTCAGGATACAAGAAGTGGACTTCATTCCCCTTTCTGTACCAATGCTCACCAAACTTGGATGTGCCTTGAACACGGGGCATAGCAAAGCTTTACATTTCATGTGAAGTGGAAGTTTGGGTTTAGAGTAAATATTTTAAAGCAAAAACAAACACAAGCCTGAGTCTCTCAGACTTTGTTGAACTCTCTAGAGATGTAATCTGGAAAAGGAAACACCTTGTGGAAGGTGCTACAAAACACTTAAAGGAGTGAACATTCAAACTATAGCAGGCAGACTACCTGGTTGACATTTTGCAGACTTTTTAAACCACTAATGATGGAGATGAGGCGAAAGGTTGACTTGGGCTTGGATAATGTGTTTTGGAAGGTTCACATCAGTGAAGTTGCCTGGCTGAAGCCGCACAGATAATGTAACAGGGGAACTTTGAACTGTGTCCAGAGTGTTTGTGGTTAGGTCAAATGCACCTTTTACTAGAAGAACAACATGTTGAACTGCTTACAGTTACACAGTGCACACGTGGTTTCTCCTACAAACAGCAGGAAAGGATAATTCCTTGTAGCCCCTAGGAGTAAACAAGATTCTTGGTGAGAGTAAAGAAAGTAAAGATAAAAAGAGGAAAGGCTTTATCTTAGATTGTTACAAGTTCACTTAGTTTCAGAGGAAATGCTGCAGGCTAGAAAACAGCCTGCAGAACACAATTATTAAAGAAAGGCATCAGAGCCATACGGAAAATTAGATACCAGTGTGAAGAATGGGGATCTCCAAGGAATGGTCAGAGAGAAGATTTTGGAAGGGCCAGCCATACTAGAAGAAAAACTCATTTTAATTAAAGTAGGCCAACATATGGGAAATAATACCTCATGTGTGGAAAGCTCTATTATTGGGAAGGGCACTTCTTTTTTTTTTTAAAGTAATTTGTTTCAAAATATTTTACTTTTCCTCTAGCTTGTTTTCTTCTTACTGTGTATTCTTTTGATACATGGCATAATGTAGCTAGAGTTTTCCTGCCTTGCCCACGGTCAGGACAAATCTTTGTCACCCGTCAGTCCCACAGCCGCTCAGACCCAACCAAGTAAACACAGAGACTTATATTGCTTACAAACTGTATGGCCGTGGCAGGCTTCTTGCTAACTGTTCTTATAGCTTAAATTAATCCATTTCCATAAATCTATACCTTGCCATGTGGCTGGTGGCTTACCAGCGTCTTCACATGCTGCTGGTCATGGCGGCGGCTGCAGTGTCTCTCTGCCTCAGCCTTCTGCTTCCCAGAATTCTCCTCTCTCCTTGTCCCACCTACTTCCTGCCTGGCCACTGGCCAACCAGTGTTTTATTTATTGACCAATCAGAGCAATTTGACATATAGACCGTCCCACAGCACTTCCCCTTTCTTTTTTTAAAAAGGAAGGTTTTAACTTTTACACATCTCCAAAGTCAGCTTGGTATATTTGGGAATTTGGGCGTAGCTTCTCTTACTACTTCCTGCTGGAGGGGGGCGCTGTGTCTTATGAGGACACAAAGAAAATTTTAGGATCATGGAGTAGTCCGTGACTTGAAACGATTCTGGATGTTGGATCATCTGGGCCATGGTGTCATCGGAGACCTTTCAGGTGGTCTTGGCTGGTCAAACCTGATGTATCTTAATCTGGAACAAATCCATAGCCTCTGGCTTTCTGTGGAAACAAAAGCAGAGCCTCCTTTCCAAAGCAACATATCCTTACATCCAAATTTTGAAGTTAAGGTGCCTTTAAAATACACATTTTGGCATAACTCAACAGCTTTTGCAATCAAATGTTTCTCTTCAGTTACGAATATCAAAGAGAACATAATCCAGATTCTCTGTGTGGTAGCCATCTTTATGTGGCTTATGTTTTATATTACCTTGAGCCTATTGCTTTAAACTGCAGCCTTCTAAGCCTGAAACGGCGCTGTGGCTGCTGGCTCCTCCCACTTCAGCTTCCCAACATGGCGGTGGTACGTTTTCCGCCAGCTCTGGGAGCCATCGTGGGTCTGTGCTTTTATCCAAGCAGCGTGTAGCCTAGAAACCTCTTTTTGTTTTGTACTAGCAAAGGCTAAATCCACCATGCAGCTTAATGTGCCACTTGCAGAGGCCTCATTCCCGCCATACTGCAAGTCAAGCGCACACGCCAGGAACCCGCCAGTAGCTCAAACCGGCAGGCTGCTGCTCATTTGAGAGAGACAATTAGGAAGCTGTTTTTAGCTCCATTTTAGAATCTTTTCTCAGGTTTTAGGTAGAAACTCTTGCCAACACGTTGGGCGCCATTTGTAGCTAGAGTTTTCCTGCCTTGCCCACGGTCAGGACAAATCTTTGTCACCCGTCAGTCCCACAGCCGCTCAGACCCAACCAAGTAAACACAGAGACTTATATTGCTTACAAACTGTATGGCCGTGGCAGGCTTCTTGCTAACTGTTCTTATAGCTTAAATTAATCCATTTCCATAAATCTATACCTTGCCATGTGGCTGGTGGCTTACCAGCGTCTTCACATGCTGCTGGTCATGGCGGCGGCTGCAGTGTCTCTCTGCCTCAGCCTTCTGCTTCCCAGAATTCTCCTCTCTCCTTGTCCCACCTACTTCTTGCCTGGCCACTGGCCAACCAGTGTTTTATTTATTGACCAATCAGAGCAATTTGACATATAGACCGTCCCACAGCAGCATAACCTCTATTTTTTTAAAAAAAGATTGTACCTTAGGGGTGTGTCTCTTGGTTTGGAAAGTTTAGAAAGATAATTCAATGGTATAAGTAAAATCTGGGATGTCAGAGCTATTTTCATGTAAATTATAGTCATTATATAATGTAAATATGTATAGTGTATGTTACCTGTCTGTCTATCTATCCATCTATCATCTGTCTATCTATCTATCTATCTATCTATCTATCTATCTATCTATCTATCTATCTATTTATCTATCTATCTATCATCTATCTGTCTTCACCATCATCTGTCTATTCATTGTGGAAAAATAGTAAGCAAAGGGAATTTGGGAATCCCAATTAAGTCAGGAGTGAGTGCACAACTAAAAACTAGGCATCTTGCTCGTTGATTCTGATCTGCAGTCACACATTGGAGGCATGTTTGTTTGTTTTTTCATTTTATGTGCTACTTCAAAACAATGGCAGGTTTCTCGCTTTGAAAATATAAATTCCTTTCTTCCCACTCCTATTCCTATTCTCTTAAAATGTCACTCCCACCCACTACACAGCTGGAGGCTGGCACGGTGGCATTTGAGCAGGTTAGCACAGGCAGATCTTGTTTCATGAGTCAAACATGTACAGGGTGCATTGTGTCACTCTCAGCAGATGACTCCTCTGATTGTTTACTTGCTCATTGGTGATTTATCAATAAAAGTGTCAGTACTGCCATGCTGGAGGACATGATGGGCACTGGTACAGTGTTAGTCTGCTGACATGAATCCCCAGTGAGCTTTGAAAAGTGCCTTGGCCAAGATGTTGATCTAATTGACTTCTGTACACCCTGGATATTGGTATTTTTTGACACTGTCCAGTGATGTTGTGATGTAGGTAGGCTGGGAAGGGATAGGTGTGCCAGGGCACCTGAGGGTGCTTGCAGAGGAAGGTACTGTGTGATTTAATCCTTGCAGTACTGCAGCAGAGGCATTGGACTCTTCATTTTGCAGAGGGGAACTGTAATTCTGAGTGATGGCATGATTCCCTCAGTACCACATCACTAAGGTAGGGAAGGGTGTATTTCATTTCTGTCATTGTGTTTGGAAATTGTGGGTTGAAAAAGCTAATTCAGTTCCACTCAAATAAAATGGTTTACCTGTGAAACGATTTCCACCATCTGTGCCTCTGAAAATAGAGTGGCAAGTTCCATTATGGAACTGTGGAAAGTTTGACCCCAAATGAACAGCTGATAAAAAGTGAAATTAAATAACATACGCAATTTTAGAGAGGAGATCCCAAAATAGGTCTCTTAAAATTATTTCTATTATTTGCTTTTATATTTATATGTTTCAAAGGATTGATTCAACCAATCTTTATTTTTCAATGTTTGACACAGTATTTCCTTTCTCTATTATTTCTGAGCAAGATAAACTCAGGAAGCACTAGAAATGTCATGCAGTAGGTTTTTCTTCCTGATAACACACAAGGTATGTGAAATATTGATAAAACAAAAATATACTTTTGTTAAGAGGTTTTGAATTATTGCTTTAGTTATAAACTCAAAATGGAGAAGGTATTCTCACAGAAGCTTAGCAAGTGTGACAGCTACCACTGTCACACTCCTGTACATATAGGAGTCTTTGCACAACATGTCTCCTCAGCTGACAGATAATTGTTATGTACCATAAAAATACAAACTCTCATAAAAAAGGAAGTTAGTGAACAGAAAGCATACTTCCTAGTGCAGAAACAATGCCCACTCTGAATGATTTTTATCAACTTCTTCTTTTAGGCTATTCATCTAGTAGTAATTAATGTATCTTCAAGGGTCAATGGCTGGGTACTCTAAATATTTTTAAAAATTTAACATTAACTACCCCCATGTGTGTATGTGTACATGTGTGCACATGGGGAGACCAGAGGACAACTTAGATGAGTGACTTTCTTTTCCCAATGTATAGGTTCTAAGTATCAAACTTGGTTTCTCAAACTTAGAGACAAGCAACTACACCTGGTGAAGCATTTCATTGGCACAAGTATCACATTTTAATTGCAATTACAACTGGCTAATTTTTAAAAGGTCTCGCTGTAGCTGCACATATAAATCACATATAACAGTGTTTTTCCTTCATTTTTTGTTAGTTTGTTGAGAGTTTTGTACATTGTAATTTGATCATATTCACATCTCTCCCAACTCCTTCTAGACCCACCCCCATTGATCTAGCAAACCAATATTGAATTCTCTTTTATTTTTTAAACCTATCAACTATAGTTTGTGTTCCCTATATGTTCTTGGATGAGTGTCCTTCCCCTGCAGTGTGGAAGGATCCACACTAGCTAGGATCTACTAGGACCCACAACCTTGAAGAAGACTAATTCTCTTTCTACCAAAAGCTATTAGTCATCAGTAACTCCTTAGCTAGGGTAGAACGTTATGGCCCCCTCACCTCTCCATGCTGGGATTTTGTCTAGCTTGAGCTTGTATAGATTTTGTGCATGCTATCATAAGTTTTGTGAGTCCATACATGCATCTGACCTGTTGTGTCTGAAAGGCAGTTTCCTTGTGCTTAGCCACTGCCTGTGCCTCTTCAGTCTTTCTGCCTCATCTTCCACATTGATCCCCAAGCCTTAGGAGGAAGACATGTGATTTAGATGTCACATTTAGGACTGAGTCTCTTATTTTCTACATGTTGATCAGTTGTGGGGTTTTGGGTTAATTGCCATCTAATGCAAAAAGAAACTTTTTAAACAAGAGTTGATAAATACATTAATCTGTGTGTTTATGATAAGTATTAGGAGTTAGTGTATTAGTCAGATTTTCAAGAATAAAGAGAACTTATAATATATATATATATATATATATATATATATATATATATATATATATATATGAGATTTATTTGAATAATTTACAGGCTATGGTTCAACTAATCCAACAATGGCTGCCTATGATTAGGAGATTGAGACTCTAGTAGTTGTTCAGTTTATGAGGTTGTGGTGGTATTGTGTTCCCCAAAATATTGTGCAACCTAATAAACTGATCTGGGGTCAGAGAACAGAACAGCCACTAGTTAAAGAAGCCAGAAAATAGTGGCACACATGCCTTTAATCTTAGCATTCCAGAGGCAGAGATTTGCCTGAATCTCTGTGAGTTCAAGGCCACACTGGAAACAGCCAAGCATGGTGACTCACACCTTTAATCCCAGGAAGTAATGGCAGGAGACAGAAAGGTATTTAAGGCATGATGAGGAGGAACTATAGCTGGTTAAGCTTTTAGACTTTTGAGCAACAGTTCTCAGCTGAGATCTATTTGGATGAGAACTCAGAGGCTTCCAGTCTGAGGAAACGGGATCAGCTGAGGAATTAACGAGGTGAAGAAGCTGTGGCTTGTTCTGCTTCTCTGATCTTTCAGCATTCACCCCAATACCTGGCTCCAGGTTTGTTTTTATTAATAAGACTCTTTAAGATTCATGCTACAAGACTGGATGTCTAAGCTGGTCTTCAGTATACACTGGAATCCTGAAGAAGTAGACTCTAGTACCAGGAAAGGAATGGATTCTCTAGCAAGGGCAAGGGCAACCAGGCAAAGAGAGTGCTTCCTTCTTCTGCGTTATTTACTTAGGCTACCAGCAGAAGGTGTGGCTCACATTAGAAGCAGGTCTTCCCATCTCAAAAGATTTGGATTAAAGGTGTGTCTTTTCACCACAAAGTTCTGGATTAGAAGAGGATCTTTCCACTTCAAATAATTTAATTAAGTAAAAATCCCACTCAGGTGTGCCCAGATATTTTTGAGTTTTAGTTATTTCCAGATGTAGCCAAGTTGACAACCAAAATAATATCTCATCGTTGGTTTATTTAATACTGTGCCTAATTAGCAGAGCATTAGCAGTATTTTCTCCCCTAGGGTATACATGTGTAGCCTTAGGTTCTTGTCCATGAAAACAGTGCAAGGGAAAGAAACCCACATACATCTTCCATAGTTCCACTTTATAGAGCAGGACTTAAGTAAAATTATAAAACTGTCAGTTACTTCCATGACACTCCGGTGGGCATTTCTTGCTAAGTCAGTCATCATTTAGGCCTCACTGAGATCACAGTTGGGTAAGATTGATCATTATTTTTTTTCCTCCAATAATGTGAATAGAACTTCCAGTGATGTGAAAGCTATCAACAGAATGAAGCTTCTAAGCGACTACCAGCTTAATTTCTTCCTTTACTATGACTCGAGTTTGTGGTGCTTTCAGAAATAGGGTTCTACTATCAAGTTCTGGAGCACAACCAAGAACATTGGCAATAAACTGTAATGTTCAGAAGGTCTACAAGAACTACATGGCCAACAACTCCAGAAGAGCTAACCCATTCCTGACACTGGGCCTTTTATTTGTTAGTCTGTGGTGCCTACTGAGGTCACTGTTGCTATGTTATAGAGTAACTCCATTTAAACTCTTTTATATATCTGTATGCATGTATTTTAGGAAATCTCCACAATAATAGATTTCTACAGGATTTGTTGAAAGGATTTTGGTGTTAGTTATCCCTCCCCACATCCCTTCTTCTCTTCTGTCATCCCTATCCCCACTCCATTTAACTCTTCCTGTTCCATGTTTATCCTTCAACTATTTATACCACTGTGTTCTAGCTCCCATTCCTTGAAAGACTCTCTGGCCCCTTACTGTATCCTGACCTCTAAGGGTATTCTAAGTGGAACATATATATCTGTATGTTCAAAGCTAACATCCACAAAGGAGAAAAACATGACATTTCTGCTGGGTTTGGGCTACCTCACTCAGAATGGTTGTTTCCAAAGCTACCCATTTACCTGTGATCATAACTTTGTTTTTCTTAAAAATATAATATACCATAGTGTAAATGTACTGTATTTTAATCACCCATTCATCATGATAGACCTCTATCTAGCCTGTTTCTGTTCCTGGTCATTGTGAATAGAGCAGCAATAAACAGGACTGAACATGTATATCTTTTGTAGGACACATAGTTATTTAGGTATATGGCCAAGAGTGGTATAGCTGTATGATGTGGTAGATAGATTTCAAACATTTTAAGGAGCCTCCACACTGATTTCCATAGTGGCGCCACCAGTTTGTTCTCCACCAGAACTTAATAACCATTCTTTTTCTTCCAAATCTATGCTAGCATTTGTAGTCATTTTTTTTTTAAATCATATACATTCTGAATGGGGCAAAAAGGAAATCTCAAAGTAGTTTTCATTTGCATTTCCTTAATGGCCAAGGCCTTTGGAGAGTTTGAAAAAATCTTTGTCAGCCATTTGTATTTTATCTTTTGAGAACTCTGTTTAGTTACATGACTCAATTTTAAATTGGGTTGTTTGTTTACTGTTTTGAGTTTTTTGTTATACTCTAAACACCAACTTTCTCTCCTGATGTAGAGCTGGTAAAGATTTTTTTCCCCCATTCTCTAGGCTGCTTTTTCACTGGAGTGATGATACCCCTTTCTGTACAGAAGCTTTTTAGTTTCAGGAGGTTGCATTTGCCAGTTAGTGATCTTAATGCCTGTACTAGCAGGGTCAATCAGAAAGTCTTTTCCTGTGCCTATAAATTCAAATGTATTCCCTACTTTCTCCTCTATCAGAAGGTGTCAGGTCTTATGTTGCAGTGCTTCATCAACTTGGAGTTGAGTTTTTATTCTCCTATATTCAGTCATCCATTTGTTCCCAGCACCATTTGTTGAAGATGCTGTTGTTTTTTGTTTGGTTTTTTTTGTTGTTGTTTTTCTCCATTCTGTATGTTTGGTTTCTTCTTCAAAGATTAGGTAGCTATAGGTTTGTGGACTTATATGTGACTCCTCAGTTCTAGTTTATGGATCAGCGTGTCTGTCTTCATGCCAGCACCATGCTGTTTTTAGTACAAGGTTTGTAGGATAACTTAAAATCAGGGATGGTGATACTTCCAATTGTTCTTTTGTTGTCCAGCTGTTTTGTGGTGTGTGTGTGTGTGTGTGTGTGTGTGTGTGTGTGTGTGTGTGTCCCCAAATGAAATTTATGATGATTTCTTCAGTTCCCATGAAGAATTTATTTGGAGTTTGGTGAGTATTTTGCTCTCTGTAGATTGCTTTTGGTAGAATGTCAATTTACATAATATCAGCATGGGAGATCATTTCATCTTCTATCTTCTTAAACTTCTTTCTTAAAAATATTTAAATCTTTATTATTAAAGACTTTCACTTCCCAGTTTATATGTATTCTAAAATACATGTTTCTGAGCCTATTGTGAGTAGTATTCTTTACCTCATTTCTTTCTTGTATTGCTAATTTGCATATAGAATGATGCATTTTCTCTGTTAATTTTGTATTGTGGTACTTTTCTGATTGTGTTTATCAGATATAGAAGTTATCCGGTGTCCTTTAGGGTCTTTCAAAAAATGGTTTATTTTATTTCATGTTTATGTACATTAGTGTTTTGCCTGCATGTATGTTAATACATGCCCAGTGCCCAGTGAGGCCACAAGAGGGCAACGGATCCCCAGAAACTGGAGTTATACAGGCCCTGGGTCCTCTACAATATTCACAAGTGCTCCTAATCACTGAGAAGTCTATCCAGCCTGTTTTTGATGTCTTTTATGTATAAAATTATACCATTTAGAATAAGGACAATTTGACATTTTTCTTATTTGTGTTACCTTTTGATCCTTCACTTGTCTATAGCTCTAAGGATTTGCATACTATACTGAGTAGAAATGGAGGGAATGGGCATCTTTGTTTTGCTTCTGTGTTTAGTGAAACTGCTTTGAATTTTTATCCATTTAGCATGAACATAGTTTGTACTTCTTGTATATTACCTTTTTTATGTTGTGATTTTCCTCTGCATCCTTAGATTCTCTTGGATTTCTGTCATGGAGAAATGTTGGATTTTGTTAAAAAAAAACTTTTTCATTTAATGAGGTGATGATACGGTTTTTGTTTTTGAATCTGTTAATGTGGTAGATTACACTTATGATTTATGAATATTGAACCATCCTTGCATTTCTTTGATGAAACTGACTTGATTAAGATAGAGTATCTTTTTGATGTGTCCTTGAATTTAGTTTGGAAGCTTTTTTAAAAGAATTTTTGGATCTGTGCTCATTGGCCAGAACTATCCTTCCTGATTTTATTGGGTTTTTAATCTGTTTTCAAATCAGTTTAACATTTGATTCTCAAAAAGAATTTGGAAATATTCCTTCCTTTTCTACTTTACAGAATAATTTGTGGAATACTTTGGCTGAAGGTCTAGTAGAATTTTGCTATGTGGCCATCAATTACTGGCTTTTTATTTTAAGTTGAGAGATTTGTAATTATTTTTTCTATCTCATTGCTTTTTATAGGTCTGATTAAGTTATTTCATTTTTATTTAATTTTGGTAGTTTATATGTATCTAGATCGCAATTCATCTATTTCTTTTAGACTTTCTAGTTTAGTAGGGTGTGGATTTTTAAAGTATGTCCCTCTGATTCTCCCAGTATCTCTTGTGTTGTGCTCTTTCTTCCTCGGAATTTACTAATTTGGATCTTTTGACTATTTATTTTGGTTAGTTTGGATAAAGTGTTTTTTTTTTTTAACCTAACTTCAGCTTTGAGTTACTATCTCTTTCCACCCACTCTATCCTAGGGTGCTGAGTGTTCTTGTTTTTCCTGGACTTCAGGCTTATCATTAAGTTAGTACTATGACCTCTCTCAAATTTTTTAATGCAGGTACTTCTGTAAACATCCTCTTAGAATGCCTTCACTATGTCCCACAGACTTTGGTATGCTGTTCCTTAATTTTCATTCAATTATGGGAATTTTAAAATTTCTTTCTTCTATTTCTTCACAGAGTTATTGTTCAGTAATGTGTTGTTTGGTTTCCATGAAGTTGTGTACTTTCTGTAGGTTCTATTGCTGTTGATATACTGTTTTTTTTTTCTTGGAAGTCAGGTAGAATAAAGAATGTCATTTCAATTTTCCTATGTTTATATTGAAGTTTTTTTGTGTCCCAATGTGTGGTCAAATTTGGAAAAGTTCTAGGAGCTTCATAAAAGAATGCATATTCTGTAGATATGTATTAGATCCATATTGATTTATGATGTCATAAAAGTTTAAAAGTGTCTCTGTTATTTTTATTCTGGTTGACATATCTATTGTTGAGAGCAGGGTGCTGACATCACTCACTATCACTGTTTTGGGGTCAAAATGTGGTTTTGGATCTACAAGTGTTTCTTTTATGAAATTTGTATTTAGTGTATAAATGTAAAAGGATTGTAATATCTTTTTGATGAGTTTTTCCTTTAATGAGTATTAAATGTCCCTGTCAACCTTTTCTGAATACTTTTGGGTGAGGGCTATTTTGCAGATAATAGAATAGTTATAGCAGCTTGCTTCTTAGTTCCATTCCATTTTTTCCAGCCATTTGCCCTGCCCTAAGATAGTGTCTATCATTGCTGGTGAGGCATGTTTCACAGAGGGAAGAAAAAGATGGATCCCATTTTATAATCAAGTCTGCTAGATTGTTTGTATTTATTAGAGAATAGAAACCATTATTGTTCAGAATTATTATTGAAATATGTGTATTAATTGCTGTCATTTTGTTTATTTTTGTGGTATTTTCTCAAAACTTCCTTAATTATCTGTCTGGGTTTTTATTCCCTGTGACTTCCTGGATGCATTTATCCTTCTCTTCAGAGGTAATTATTCCTTTCTTCAGAGCTGAGTACTCATAAACTCCTGTCATTTGTTTTAATTTTGAAATGTTTTTATTTCTCCTTCAATTTAAATACTTTTTTCTGGGTATAATATTCTGGACTGACAAGTTTTCTTTCAGGGCATTGAGTACCTATTTCCAGGCCATTCTGGTTTATAAAGGTTTCTGCTGGATAATCAATCATGTGTTATTCTAATGGCCTTGACTTTATAAGTGACTTGAACTTTCTCTGGTGCAGCTTTCAATATCCTGTCTTTCATCTGAGTTTCTAATGTTTAATGATCTGAAATGGAGAATTTGTTTTTGGGTCTTATGTATTTGATATTCTATAAGACTCTTGTACTTGCATGCACATCTATTTCTCTAGATTTGGGAAATTTTCTACTATGATTTTACTGAAGATACTCTCTATGCTTTTGCTATAATGTTCCTCTCTTATGCTAGTTCTTGGAAAGTTTGTTTTTTCATTGATTCTCCATGTTCCATTCATTTATACATGTATGAATGGAACACACACACACACACACACACACACACACACACACACACACACACCCCATAATGTTTTAATTTCTCATTGAACTTTACTGAGTGGTCCAATTCTTGTACTTTGTCTTCCATCCCTGACTCTTTTCTTGTGACATGATCCAATCTGTTGAGGAAGCTTCCCACTGAGAATTTTTAAAATTATTTTTTTAAATTTTATAATTAATTTAATTTTACATATCAGCCACAGATTCCTCTGTCCTCCCTGCTCCTTCCTCTCCCTCCCCCCAATCCACCCCCCACTCCCCTGGGTATTCAGCTCAGGTAGATTCAGTGGAGGCAGGTCCAGTCCCCTCCTCCCTTCACCCAGGCTGAGCAAAGTGTTCCAGCATAGGCCCCAGGCTCCAAAAAGCCGGTTCATGCACTAAGGACAGGTCCTGGTCCCACTGCCTGGGGGCCTCCCAAACAGTTCAAGCTAATCAGCTGTCTCACTTATCCAGAGGTCCTGATCCAGTTGGGGGCTCCTCAGCTATTGGTTCATAGTTCATGTGTTTCCACTAGTTTGGCTATTTGTCCCTGTGTTTTTCCAATCATGGTCTCAATGTCTCTCGCTCATACAATCCCTCCTCTCTCACACCGATTGGACTCCCGAAGGTCCACCTGGGGCCTGGCCATGGATCTCTGCATCCACTTCCGTCAGTCACTGCATGAGAGTTCTAATAAGACAGGATATTCGGCCACCCGAACACCAGAGTAGGTCAGTTCGGGCTTTCTCTCGACCATTGCCAGTAGACTATTGTAGAGGTATCTTTGTGGATTTCTGGGGACCTCTCTAGCATTTTGCTTCTTCCTATTCCCATGGGATCTTCATTTATCAATAGCCAGAACCTGGAAACAACCTAGATGTCCTTCAATTGAAGAATGAATAAATAAAATGTGGTACATATACACAATGGAGTACTACTCAGCAGATAAAAACAATGACATCATGAGGTTTGCAGGCAAATGGATGGATCTAGAAAAAATCATCCAGAGTGACATGACCCAGACTCAGAAACACAAACATGGTATGTACTCACTCATAGGTGGATACTAGATGCTAAACAAAGGATGACTAGACTGCTTCTCACAACTCCAAGGAGGCTACCTAGAAAACAGGACCCTACAAAAGACACAGGGATCACCCAATAATGGAGAAATGTATGAGATCTACATGGGCAAACTGGACGTGGGGTGGTGGTGGTAATGAAGGGTTGAGGGAAAGTGAGCTTAGGGGAGCGGGAGACCCTAGCTGGATCAAGAACAGAGAGGGAGAACAAGGAAAGATCCCACTGAGGTTTTTAATTGACTTGTTGAGGTTTTCATTTTCAGCACTATTTCAATTTGGATTTTCTTTTAGAATTCAAGCTATATTTTAATTTTAATGTATTGGCTTAACTTCCTTATTTTATTCATCTCTTTGTCTTTTTTGAATTGCTGGATCATACTTATAATCATTCCTTTGAATTTTTTTGTTTGGAAGTTCTTGAAGATCATTTTAATTAGTAACCATTACTATGGGATTTGTAGTTTTTGGAGGCAACAGGTTACTTTGGTTTTTCATGTTGTTTTTATTTCTATACTGGGATTCACACTTCTGGACTTAGTTTTTTGATTGAGTTTCTCTTTCTTTTTTGTTTAAGTCATGTTTCTTTCCTTTTCTTTTCTTTCTCTCTTGTTTTTTATTTTCAGAAGTGCTTATAATGTCCAGGATGAGTCTAAATGCATAGTAAGGTGGGAATCTTGATGTTTTTATTATTGTTTAGTATTTGAGGTTACTGTCTTTATCTCACTTATTCTGCTTGTCTGCTATAGTCTTTTGCCATCCTCAGCTTGTTGTAGGAGGTTGGAAGGGTTCCACCTCGAAGTGTAGACTGGCTCTATGTCTCAATGCCAGATAGAGCATCTGAAATGTCCCAGTCAGAAAACTGGCAAGGTCCTGTGTTTCCAGGTCATATGTGTTGGATAGAGCATCTCTGCCGGGGAGCTGGTTGGGATTTAGTGAATCCTAAAAGCCGGGAGAAGATGATGGTCTCCGTCTAGAAGCTGTTGGGCTTGGTTGTCACAAATGGAGAAACACTAGGAAGAGGAGAAACCATAGCCTACCTGGATCTCTCACTTATGTGTCTGTTTCACTGCATTTTAGTGAC
Source organism: Peromyscus maniculatus bairdii (assembly GCF_049852395.1). Lineage (NCBI taxonomy): Eukaryota > Metazoa > Chordata > Mammalia > Rodentia > Cricetidae > Peromyscus > Peromyscus maniculatus. The sequence goes on along the minus strand of NC_134852.1, from coordinate 165,851,716 downwards.
TATGTAATGCTAGATTGTATAGGCAGGCATGTTAGTCTACTCAATGGTAACTACTGATGACAGCTTAATCAACTGTAAGACTTTGTCATCATGAATAATACTCCCAAATGTTCCAGAAATTATTTGAACAAAGTCATACTTCAAACATAATGTAAATGTGTCCATTGCCATATATTCACTAATTATGTGCATGTGTATTTGTGAGTTTGCCTGCTCATGCTGGGCTCAGGAGAGGTCATTGGATCCCTCAGAGATGGAATGACAGGCATAAGTGAGATGCCTCACTTGTTACCTGAGTGTTGGGATCCAAACTCTGGTCCTTGTTGTTGCACAGAAAATGCCCTCAACCACTGCTTAGCAATCATTTCAGCCCCTAAATTTTATTTTATTTAAAAACTTTTATCTAATTATCATAGGTGAATGATTGTTCATTTTGTTTGTATGGAAGGCACTTTGAAATCTTTGCTGTTATAAAAACATTTTAATAATCCATCTTTTAATTATTGGCTCCTGATATGCAGAAATGACTATAATAATTAGTCTTACACATTGCTTTTTATTCAGTCTTCATACTGATTTGTTGAATTAATTCTCATTTTAAACTACATATATTCTTACATTTCTCTACATCATAATAAATAACAATTTCATCATTCTAATACTCCTTCATCTGTACCCATGTTTATAATTTTCATTTCTTATATAGCATCTGTAATTTCTAGGGCATTGTTGTTTAAAACAGGATCTTACTCTGTAGACCATACTGGCCTCAAACTCACAGAGAATTGCCTTCCTCTGCCTCCAGAGTAAGTGGGTGAAGGTGTGCCCACCATAACCAGCTCTCTAAAGCAACACTGGGCAGACGTTCTTATCTAAGTCTGTATACATGCCCTTCAGTGCCTGAAGGAAAATTTCTACTAGTTCTGTTTTGACAAAGGTCTTTGTTTGTCATGAGAGGATATTTAATCTTATTACATGCTTGTGCATCTTCAAATATAACCATATAGACTGTGGGCTATTGCATTTTTTTTTGCAATTTTATAAGTCTGTTTGCTGATAGTTGATTTTAAAAAGTTTGTATTTTTCTTTGTCAAATAAATTGGCCCATGATTTTCTTTTCCTCTGGGCCTATGAAAAGCTATTTGAAAAGTATTTCCTATGTTTCTTTTCTAACAGTTTTTGCAATGCAAAATATATTTATAAAAATGAGTTATACATGAGTGTATATAATAGTACTATTCATTATAGCCTAAACTGAAAATAGCCGAGGCATCAATAAGCTGTGACATATTCATATTATTAGTTTTGAGTAATTGAGACCAAATACCCAGAAGAAATAACTTAAGAGAGCAAAGGATTATTTTGGCTCATGATTTCAGAGCGTTGCTATCTATTATAGTGACCAAGGCCTAACAATGGGAGCCTGTGACAGTAGCTTGGTCAGGATACAGCCAGCAGGTAAGACCCTGATGTCAAGAAATTATTCAACACCTATTGATCTCTTTCGGCCACCCAGGCCCCACATGCAAAAGGCTACACAGCTTCAAAATATCACTATAAGCTGAAGACTGAGTATCTAAAACAGGATCTTATGGGGGAGTATTTCATATTCCAGCTATACACTATCCAATAAAATTGAGGAAATATTACAACACAATGAATTTTAAAAGTATAGTGAGTATAAGTGATCATATAGAAGATAATATTTTTATTTTAAGATTCTCTAATATGAATTTATAGTTAAAGAAAACTGATTTTATAGAAAGTCTTGGAAAGGCACTAATCTTTGTTGCTAGAAATTCAGGATGGTATTTATCTGAATGTAGAGAGGCATTGATATTATTTAAGAAGAAAAGGAAGACTTTGGGGATAGGATAGATTTGTTTTATACATTAAGAGCACTTTAAAACAACTTATTAAATCTCAATGGACACACACACACACTCTTAATTATTTTGCATTTGACTATTTGAAAATTTTATTTTTGAAGTTTATTTTTAATTTTAAGTTTGAAGTTCACTAAAATATAAGCTGATTTGTATATGGCTAGACTGAATGTATAGACAATGTAGTACAATAAGAAGAACAGAAAATGGTTTGTGGGAGAATCTAGTTGGCATATATATGAATTTTTACTATAAAATTCTTTTCCTATGGAGTGTATTTTCTCCAAAAGTTGCATGCTAATGTTACAACTATCTATTTTTTACAAGGCAATTTATCTATTATTGAGATTAAAAATTTTACATGATTTTAATTTTTATCTTTAACTTTATATCATATTTTCATCTATATTTATATTATAGAGTATATATTTATAATATAGATTATATATTTATAATAATTTACATCATATATTTTATAATATTTTAGACCTATTTACTTGTGTAAAAGAGACTAGGAAATACTGTAGTAAATATGGGCATAAGAAAGTTTATTTCTAAGAAATATCAAACGATGAAACTAGTTCAGACTTCAATTTTGGATACAGGATCTTTGTAAAATATCTAGGAAGGTTTATCTTGTTTTTATATCCATTTTTTTCTACATTTCTCATAAAGATAATAGAGCAAAACATTTTGTTCTTAGAGTCAAAGTAGATGCCCTGTGAATATGTGGCAAATGTAAGGTTTGTTTTAAATGCAATGTTGTATTTAAATAACCATTGTACTTTAGCCAATCAAACAGGAATTAATGAAGAGAATTTTGAAACAGTTTTTCATCTATCCTTTTTAGTAAACTGTTGCTATGACCTGTCTGGTTTTGATTCTCAAGGTTAACAGAGGGGAATGATCAGAATATGTGTGTCAAGAAGACTTAAAAAAAGGCTTGGAGACTGACTATTTGTTTTGAAGAAATCTAAACACTTTAAGTCTTAATTACTTAACTTCTTGTCTGTCTTTTCTTTTTCTCCAAAATAAGTATTATTTATTCTAGAGATAGACAGCTGGGCCTGTGAAATATGATTAAATATTGCTTGTGTTGGAAATATTTCAGATCAAATAATATTGTGACAGTATTATTGAACAAGGATCAATTAATTGCTTTATGTCTGCAATTTAAAAAAATAGAATCATACTGGGAAGTGAATATTTCTGTTATTTATTTATATATATTAGGCATTAGATATTGCTATGGGGCAGATATTGAATATTTCTTGAGGTCTATACATGAAAGCTTTCTCACCCAAGAGAGCACTTTTTGTTGGTGGGAAGAATTTTTAGGAAATGGGTCTAGTATGAGGTCTTTAGACTATTTGAAGTCGGCTTTTTGTTACAGTTTGTTTTAACTGTCAGATTTGCATAGTGTAGAGTCATCTAAGAAGAAGACCTTAATTAACTGCCTACATCAGATTGGCTTGTGGGCATGTGTGGGGGGAATTTTCTTGATCAGTAGGTAGACTCTTCCCATGTGGAAGGTACCATCCCTTGGCAAGTGGTTCTGAGATGTATAAGAAACATAGTCCAGTTAAACATAGTCAGTGAGTGAGCCAGCAAGAAGTGTTCCTCCATGGTTTCTATGTCAAATTCTTGCTTGAGTTTCTTCTATGACTTCTTTTAGTGATGGACTGTGACCTGTAAGCCAAATAAACCCCTTCATCTCTAAGTTCCTTTTGGTCAGAGCATTTTATCATGCTAATAAATAGGAGACTAAAATAGGAATTAATACCAGAGAAGTGGGTTGTTACACTGATGAACCTGAAAAATGGCTTTATATGCTGTTAGACTGTTTTGTTGGAAGATTTTGGAGGATTTTAGAATGCTGTGCTGAGAAGGTTATTGAATGCTTAGAGATTAATAGGGTATCTTAGAAGATTTTAGTGTTGAGAGAAATGAAGACTGTGGAAGCCTGATTCATGAGGTTTCACACAAAAGCTAAGACTATCAAAATTTAAGATGGGAGTTTTATGTTTTATTTTGTATTGAGAATTGGAGTGTTCTGGTCAGCTGGGGCTGAAGAATCAGTTGTAATTAATAAGAGATCAGCACCAAATGACTCTTCTGTACTTTATTGAGACAACAAGAATGTGTTTTCTTAGGGTTGACACACAGAATTTGTGATCAAGGGAGTGCCAAGGCTATGTGTCATGCTGGCAGTCAAACTTTGTGATATGTAAGAGTCACCTTCTAATGAAAGTTGCGTATAAAGAAGATGAATGAGGCTTGGCACTCTGGGACAAGGTTAGAGTTCCTGTGAAGAAGGCAGAAGAGACCATTGGTAAAAATACTATCTCATTTACAGTGGAGTCTCCAGGATACAGAAGATGTCAAGAACATGGGACATCTACCAAAAACAGTGGCATCGATGGAGTAGAGCCACCATGAGCCTCTGAGAAAATTGGTGTGTACTGCAGATTCAGAGTTTGAGAAGTGGCTCTACTAAAACCCTTGTGACCTAGAAAACTACACAAGAAGTGAGTCCCGGATGCCGCACATTAAGGATCTGGATGATACATGTATTGTCCTAGATTTTGGGTTTGCTTAAGTTCATTGTTTTTATGAGCTGGTTCTTCCATCTTGGAATAAGAAACTATTTTTGGTTATATTTATCTTATAGAACTCCACAGTTAAGATACATTAGACTTTTAAAAGTGTTGGAAGTTTAAAGGTTGTGGGACTTCTTAAGTTGGACTGTTTTATATTGTAATAATAGCATGAGATCTTGGGGACAAGGAATTAAAACTTAATGGCTTAAAAATGACATGTTTGGGACTCTCTTGGTTCCCTCAGGCAGATGCCTCTTACCCAGAAAACAGGCCATGCCTACCAGATGACCAGCATTCAACTCTCGCAAACATATACATCTCAAACACTGGCTGTGCCTATCAGAAGATCAGATTGGCTGCTTACCTGAGGACCTTCTGCACTTTCTTAGTGTGCTCTGCTGTAACACTATCCCCAATCCCCATCCCCTCCTCATCACCATATCCCAGACTCCAACGTGGGTGAAGACTGCAGGACCAGAGAGGCCACATTGGCCACTAGAATCAAAGGTCACACAGGCTGCCCTACTTGGGCAGAGAACTCCTGCTCAACAAGAGACCACACTTGGCAACAGAAGCCCAGCTCCCAACCAAGGTAGAGACCCCTTGCTCAACCACAGTTTACACAAATCAGAAGAGAGAAAATAGAAACCAAGGAACAAAGCACCCATCCAACAAAGACAAACCCAGAAATTGGCACCTACACCTATAAACACCCCAAACCTAGATGCCTAGACTACAGCTTAAGGACACAGTCAAGAACAGCCAGAGCAATATGTCACCACCAGAACCCAGGTAATCTACTATAGCAAACTCTGAATATTACAACACAGCTGAAGCACAACAAAAAGACCTTAAAACCAACTTTATGAAGATGATAGAGGTCCTTACAAAAGAAAGGAATAACTCCCTTAAAGAAATCAAGGATAAAACAAAAAATGGAGGAAATGAGTAAATCCCTTAAAGAAAACCAAGAAAAACAAAACATACATTTGAAGGAAACAAATGAAACTACTTCAGACCTTAAGTTGGAAATAGAACCAATAAGGAAAATACAGTTCTGGAAATGGAAATGGAAATTTTGGAAATGGAAAATCTAGGTAAGTGAACAGGCACTACAGATGCAAGTGTCACCAACAGAATAGGAGATGGAAGAAAGAATCTCAGGTATTTAAGATTGTAGTCGAAGTTTCTTCCAGTCCCACATGACCCTGTGCTCCCACATTCCCCCAGTCCTACCAGGCTCCACAGTTCTGCAGCTTCTTATAAAATAATCACTCAGAGTGATTACAGAGAAAATTACAACTGCATGGTCATTAGCTCAGGCTTATTACTGACTAGCTCTTACACTTAAATTAGCCCATAATTCTTATCTATTTTTAGCCACATGGCTTGGTACCTTTTTTCAGTTCTGCCTTGTCATCTTGCTTCCTCTGTGTCTTTCTGGCGATTCCTCACTCTGCCCTTTCTCTTCCCAGTATTCTCCTAGTCTGCTCACCCAATATATACTTCCTGCATGGCTACCGGCCAACCAGCATTTTATTAAACCAGTATACAAGATCATTATCCCACAGCAGAAGATACAATAGAAGAAATAGATACACCAGTCAAAGAAAATGTTAAGTCTAAAAAATTCCTGACACAAAACATCCAGGAAATCTGAGCTATTATGAAAAGACCAAACCTAAGAATAACAGGAATATAAGAAGGAAAGAATAACAGCTCAAAGGTCCAGAAAATATTTTCAACAAAATTGTAGAAGAAAATTTTCCTAACCCAAAAAAGGAGATGCCCATAAAGGTACAAGAAGAACACAGAACACCAAATAGATTGGTGTAGATGGACTTTTCTTTCATGCCTGCCAGTTTCCAAATAACTAACCAGAGACTTAATATTAATTATAAATACTTGGCCAATAGCTCAGACTTGTTTCTAGCTAACTCTTACATTCTCAATTAACCCATATTTTTATCTACTCTTTGCCATGTGGCTTGGTACCTTTTCTCAGCATGGCATGTTCATCATGCTTTTCTCTGTATCTGCTTGGTAGTCCTCTGACTCAAACCTTCTTCTTCCCAGCATTCTGTTTGGCTTTCTTCCTAACCCTATCCTGTCCAGTTTTTGGCAAGTCAGGTTTTTTATTAAACCAATCACAATGACATATATTTACACAGTGTAAAGGAATATTCATAGATTGGAAAATAGAAAAAAAATCTCCTTACCACATAATCAAACCACCAAACATACAGAATGAAGAAAAAAACATTAAAAGCTATAAGGGAAAAAGAGCAAGTAACATAAAAAGGCAATGGAGACTCTCAAAGTCAGAAGGGCATGGAAAGATGTGATGCAGTCTCTAAGAAACCAAAGTTCCTTCCCAGACTACTATGCCCAGCAAAATTTTCAATAACCTTAGATGTAGAAAGCAACATATTACATGATAAAGTAAATTTTAAAAATATATATCTACAAATCCACCTTTACAGAAAATATTAGAAAGAAAACTCCAGGAGATTAACTATACCCTTGAAAACACAGGCAATAGATAATCTAATACCAGCAAAACCCAAAGAACAGACACACACACCACCACTACCACCATCACCACCACTACCAGCAGCAACAACAAGAACAACAAAATAAGAGGAATTAGCAATCATTGGTCATTGATAGCTCTCCATATCAGTTCCCCAACAAGAAGACACAGACTAACAGAGCAGATACCAAAACACAATCCATCTTGCTGCTACATCAGAAAGTTGCTGAAACACAGCTCAACATCAAAGGTAGACATTACCTCAGAGTAAAGGGTTGGAAAAAGATTTTTCAAGCAAATGGACCTAAGAAGCAAGCTAGTGTAGCCATTCTAATATCTAACGAAATAGACGTCAAACTAAAATTAATCAAAAGAGATAGAGAAGGACACGTCATACTCATCAAAGAAAAAAATCCACAAAGATTACTTTTCAGTTATTAACATCTATGCCCCTAACTCAAGGGCATTTGTAAATGAAATGTTACTACAGCTTAAATCACACACCAATCCTACACATTGATAGCTTCAAACTTCAATACCCTACTCTCACCAACTGACAGATCATCCAGCCAAAAACTAAACAAAGAAATATGGGAGCCAACAGATGTGATAACCAAATGGACCTAACGGATATCACATTTCACCAAACACAAAAGAATATACCTTCTTCTCAGCACCTCATGGAACTTGCTTCAAAATTAACCACATACTCAGAAATATCAACAGATACAAGAAAACTGAAATAACCCCCAGCATCCTATCAGATCACAACGGATCAAAGCTGGATTTCAACAACAGAAACAAATGAAAGCCTATAAACTCATGGAAACTGAACATCTCTCTACTGAATAAAAAACGGATCAAGACAGAAATAAAGGAAGAAATAAAAACTTGCTAGAGTTCAGTGAAAATGAATGCACAGCATACCTAAACATATGGGACATGGTGAAAGTGGCGCTAGGAGGAAAGTTCATAGCACCAAGTGCTTAGGTTAAAAAAAAAAAACTGGAGAGATTTATGATATCACCAACCTGACAGCACACCAGAAAGCTTTAGAACAAAAAGAAGCAAGCACACCCAAGAGGAGTTGACAGAAGGAAATAATAAAAATGAAGGCTTAAATCAATAAAACAGAAACAAAGAGAACAATACAAAGAACCAATGAAACAAAGAGAAGAGAAAATTTTCAGGGTAGACAAACCCTTATCCAAACTAAATGAAAGATATAGAGAGAATATCCAAATTAACAAAATCAGAAATGAAAAGGTGGACATAACAACAGGCATGGAGGGAATTAAAAGAATCATTAGACCACACTTTAAAAACTTGTACTCCATAAAATTGGGAAATCTAAAAGAAATGGCTAGTTTTCACTATAGGTACTACATACCAAAGTTAAATCAAGATCAGATAAACAATTTAAATAGACCTATAACCTATAATCGTTTTCTTCTATGATTTTATTGAATATATTTTCTACACCTTCTGCTTTCTTCTTCTTTTTCTATCCTTATTATTCTTAGGTTTGTCCAGTTTACTTGGACATTTTGTGTTGACTTTTTTGGCTTTAGTGTTTTCTTCTTTGATTGATGAATCTATTTCCTCTATTGTATTATCCACGCCAGAGATTTCTCTTCCACCTTTTGTATTCTGTTGGTTATGCTTGCACCTGTAGTTCCTGTTCATTTACTCAGCTATTCTATTTCCAGTATTCCCTTGGTTTGTGTCTTCTTCATTGTTTCTGTTTCAATTTTCAGGTCTTGCTTTTTCATGGTTTTCTTGGCTTTCGCTAATGGATTTATTGATTTCTTCCATTTTTTGTTTGTCTTTTCCTCAGTTTCTTTAAGGGGATTTTTAAATTTTCTCTTTAAAGGTCTGTATCATCTTCATAAAGTTATATTTAAGGTCACTTTCTTCTGCTTCTTCTATGTTGTGATGTTCAGATCTTGCTGTTGTAGAATCAATAGATTCTGGTGGTGCCATATTGCTCTTTATGTTGTTGTATGTATTTTTGCACTGGTGTCTACCCATCTCTTCCCCAAATCAGTGCAAATGGTGTCTGTATCTGAGGGAGCTGCTCTTGGTCCAATCCGTGGTTGCTGTGTCTGTTTCAGGGGCCCACTCCTGATCCAAGCATAATTCTTGGTCTAATTAGAGCTGGTGGATTCTGCTGAGGTCGCAGGAGGATGGGTGGGTTTGTGGTAGGGAGTGGGTCTTGTAGATTGCAGGGTCTGATATGGAGTGTTGGTACAGCAGCCTGCCCAGAGAAGTCTTCCCTGCTGGACTGCAACTGGGGCAGCAATTCTTGGGGTTTTTTTTTTTGTTGTTGTTGTTTTTCTTTTCTTTTCTTTTTTTGAGGGGGAAGAATTAATTTATATCCTCTCATTGTTTGTTTGTGTTTTTCTGGATTTTTTTTAAAGACATTCATTCATTTTCTCCAATTGTTTGTGTTTTCCTATAAATATATGGGATTTATTAGTTTCATCTTTAAAGATCTGTATCATCTTCATATAGTTGGTTTGAAGTTCGTTTCCTCATGCTTCAGCTATGTTGGAATAGTCAGAGCCTGCTGTGTTAGGAAAACTACTTTTGTGGAGACATATTGCTCTGGCTGTTACTGATTGTGTTCTTGTGCTGATGTCTAGGCATCCAGGCTTGGGATTATTATATGTCTAGGTACTTATTTCTGGGTTTGTCTTTGTTGAATGTTATTTTGCTCTTGGTTTCTATTTCCACTCTGAAGTTTCAGATAGTATGATAGCTATGTGTTCCATGTTTTCCTGGCCTATTCAGCTAGTGTCTTCACAGGGAATGCTTGCTGGTGTTCGAGGCTGGGGTGAAAAGAATAGTGAGGTGAGGGAGGTTAAGAGGGGATGGTCTATTGGATCCACAGGAGATGTGGGCAGGGGAAGTGGGAAGCTGCAGTTGGTGATCTGTTGTAGCACCAGGGACATAACTTAGGGGCTGGGGAATGTATGCAAGCAGCCTACTAGGTTTTCTGACAGGCATAGCATGTGGTTGTTTAGGAGTATCTGCTTGAGTTGGGGTACAGCTACAAATGGAGGTACATCTATATTTAGAGGGTATGGTCTGCGGGATCCACAAGCGATGTGGGCATGGGGGAGGAAGACTGCAGGTGGTGTTCTGTTGCAGCACTAGGGACTATGTTGAAGGATTAGGTTTGTGGGAACAGAGAGCACCAATAGTTGTCCAATTAGACTTAAAACCTGCTCAACTGGGGAAATTATGCTTAGCATGGAAACTTACCCAATTACTCAGGGCTAGAGGAGTCATGTATCCTGGATAAGAACCTACAATAGCTACTTTACTAAACCTTAATCACTCTAAATACTTGTCCTCATGCCCAGAGATAACTGTAGTCTTAACCTCTCACTGAGGAATTTTCTCTTTTCAACATTACAGAAATTTACAGCGAATTAAAATCCAGAATTATGTATCCCAGTTCTACTGGATACATCTACCAAAAAAAAATCTCACAAATAAGTGTCAGGGAATGTTTTGAAAGAAATAACAGAAAGATTGTAAGAGCCGGACAATCATGGAGTTTGCTGTGAGTCTCTCCTAGGCATGTCAGAATCTATAGTCACAAAGTCTCACCAACATGACTGCCTAAACAAGTTGAAATAGGACAATACAAATAGACATGCCAAAGTGGATGGGGGAAAATCTGGAGGTCTCAACCCTACACAAAGAACTACAGGCAACTAAGGAATACTGAGATCAGGAGAAAGGAAGAGCAATACCAAATAGTCAGCCCCCAAAATATACATACAAGTAGCATTTTATAGACTGAGCAGGTTACATCTAGGAATGTATCTGTATATACAAGTACATATATGCATGTAAAAACAATTAATGAGAAAGGAGGGTTATATGGGAGGTTTTGGAGTGAGGAAAGGAAATGAAAAAATGATTTAAATATATTACAGTCTCAAAGATGAAAGAAAAAATAATCCCTAAGGTGTTTTAAATAAGAACCGCCCCCCATAGGTTCATGTATTTGAATGCTTGCTGATCTCTAGTTGGTGGGACTGTTTGAGGAAAATTAGAAGTTATAATGTAATTAGAAAAGGTATGTCATGGGGAGTGAATGGGACTTTATATTTCAAAAGCCAATTCCCATTTCTCTCTCTCTCTCTCTCTCTCTCTCTCTCTCTCTCTCTCTCTCTCTCTCTCTCTCTCTCTCCCCTCTCCTCAGTGGTTGTTTTCTCAAGGTATGTCAGCTAGTGCTCCAGTGTCATGCCTGCCTGCCTGTTTGCCTGCTGCCATCCTTCCCACTGTGATGGTCACAGACCCTGTGACACAGTTCCCACTAAAGTCTGTTCTTCTCTAAGTTGTGTTGGTCATGGTGTCTTCATAACACTGGAAATGCTACTAATGCAGTTCATCACAGACATGCTGAGAAGTTTATCTCCAAGGTGATTCTAGGTTCTGTTAAGTTAGCAATTGGCACTAACCATCAGAACCCCTTGAGTTTAGTATTGTTAGGCCTATACATAGAAGTATTCAAGAAAGTAGGAGCCAACTGAATATGTTAGTTGAGGTACAGAAAAGCTTTGGCTCTGTTAGCATGTTCTAGGACAAGATGTTGCTCTCCCTTTCTACAACAGGCAATAAAATATAATAAAGTACTCAGTCTTGGGAGCCAAATAATTTGAACATAACTCCTGTTTGTTTCTTATTATCTGTATGAACAGGATAGACTTCTTGGCCCACTTCCCTCATTTGTAAAATAGAGTTAATCATGGCTTGCTACTCATCGTGTATGAGAATGTCACATGATTTATCAGGAGAGTACCTGGCACATGGTAAGCATAGTATCAGCAACAATGGTATTGCAACTTTTATTATTGTTGTTTCAAAGGAGGTGTTAGGAAACTGCTTCCAGCTAGCAAATTTGGTATTGCTTGGTTTTGTAAATGAAGTGTCAGGAGAACATAGTCATGCTTATTTGCTGTATTACCTCACTCACAATTTTCATAATATGAAGACAAGACTGCTCATATAGAGACTGGATGATATACAAAGCTGAGAATATTTGATGAATGATCTTTACAGACTCCATTTGCAAACCCCAGTTAGGAGAGTTTAAGTACTACTTGCCCATGGACATTAGACATCATGGTGTCCTTCAATAGCTCATAAGGATATAGTAGGAGTTATCTTTATACATTCTGATTCTTGATTCTGCATTCTAAAAATGTATGTTTTCCTTCCTAATCTAGCAGTATTTTTTTTTATTATTTTCTCATCTGCCTTCATGAGGGCTCTTATAGTACAGAGATGTCTTACTAACATCTCTATTCCTTGGTTTAAAGTACTTATCTTCTTGTAGTCATTTACCACTGTACTGCTGTAATCTTTAGTGTAGTCAACTAGAGATTTGTCCAGGGTGCTGCCTCTTACTTGAGGTGACTCAAAACCATGTTACTTCCTTGACAGAAGTCCTCACATTGAACTACTGAAATTCAACTAGAGAAGTATCAATAACTATGGAAGACTTACTGTAGGTCACTGTAGTTCCATGATTATTGAGAAAATAGTAAATGGATTATATCATTTTACCTTTCTTCTGATTACCCTATAAATCAGGATGTAGATGCCCAATAAATGAAGCATGTGGTATAAGGTTTTCAAGCTGGTCAGTTGCCAGAACCCAAGCAGTATGAGTATAGGGCCCACATGCTTAACCTCATTCTGACACAACCTGATAGCGATGCCATTCCAGGAATGGTGTCCTGAGTCCTGGTCTCCATGATCTGAGGTCTGATTGGAACAGGTAGAAAGATAGATGCATAGTAGCATAGATAGGAGGCTATGCCCTAACAGCTAAGTCCTGAGGAATGCACAAGTTTAGGTATCCTGGAAACCTTTCTGGATAATATGTTAAAGCAACAACAAGGACTCTCTCAAAATAGGATGAAATTTGACCTTGATTCATCATATTTTTCACATGCTTTTGGAGAAAGTACCCCTGGTAGCTAGCTAGATTAGACACAAGCTAGAGATTGTCAAATACAATAGAAATCTATTTCTGGATTGGATGTGAACATATGTGTGTGGACATGTGAATGCACACAATCACAGAGGTTTAAAGAGAGCAAAGAGAAATCAGTGAAACTTATGGTAGCTCCTTTGAATTGTGATGAGAACAGTAACATTAAACTTTCAAATTTCTACTGGAGCACCACATATATTACTTTATTTTGAAAAATAAAGTTGCAACAGCCAAATACAAAATAAAGTTGCAGTAGCCAAATACAGAGGAATGAGTCTTCCTGTTTTGGCTTCCCCATTGTGCTAGTTGATGGTACTGTGTGCAGAGTATCCTACGTGCTGCTGAGAAAGTCAACTAGTACTTATAGCTTACCTTTATAGGACCAGGAAACCCTAGCAAAAGATTTCTTTAGACTTGAAGATGGGCTTGATTTAGACTTTTTTCTTCATGGCACTCTGGTGAAATTTAGAAGCTTTTATTGATGTGATGGTTTTTTTGATCCAGTCTGTGACAGTATGTTTAGTTCAAGTACAAGTAATCAATAACAATAAGCTCTATTTATCCAGCAGTTCACACTGGACAATGGGAACAGGAAGCACATAAAAGGCCAGTCATGTAGGACTAGCATAGCAGAGGCGGAGGCCTCTTACCACAGAAGTTTGGACTGTCTGTTACTGTCATCTCATGCAGAATACACAGGTAGAGGGAGAGAACAGAAGTAGAAACTAGATGTTTGCTTTCCAATCTATGGGAAGGTCTTATTTTATACAGCAAAGATTTATCGTGAAAGAAATGATACAGGAACCACTGAATTTGATGAGTGGTCTATGCCAGATATCTGATCTTACAGACATGAATCCATGTAACATTTCTCAAATATCAGCTAAAGCTTACATGTGTCTTTCACTAATGATTTTTCAGCTTTGGGCATTTCCTTGACTCAAATTATATTTTATTTGGTATTTGAATTTCATTTTATTATTGTTTTTGCATCCTTGTGTTCTATTTAGTTCCTTTGTGAAATTCCACACAGGCTGGAGTTTTTCCTGTGCAATCTTCACCATAGGGAAAGCTTGGTAGCTCTGGGACTATCTAGCTCCAGTAGGTTGTCAGAGGCTCACAGGAAGCAGCAAGACAGCTTTATAGATACTCATTGCAAGTCAATGAGATGCTGCCTCATGATGTAGAACCTTCTAGACCATCTAGAGACCATTAGCTTTCCATAGACGAGCAAACTGCAATCTGTGGGGCTTCTTAGATTAAAATATCTCTCTTATTCAACATTACATTTCAATGTAAAAGGGAACCTGAAGAAAGAAACTCTTATTGCTGAATCTGATATTGGTAATCTCAAAATGAAAAAAAAAATAGTATTTTCCTTAAACAGTATATGTAAAATCATAGTGACTCAGTTTTTTTTTAATGAAAAGAAAAAAACTTTCAAATGTATTTATTTTTGAAAAAAAAAAAGAACTAGAAGTTTAACTTATATCTGCAGTAATTAAAATCATATGATTATGGAAAAGTTCATGAGGCCTCAGCCCTACATGAGGAACTATAGGCAGCTGAGGAAAGCTGGGAGTGAGAGAAGTGGTCTTTCCCCAAGCAAGAGTACTCCAAATGGTTGTCCAGTGCCAAATCATCAACCCTAAAAACACACATGCAGGTAACATTATGTGGACTGAGCAGGTTATATTTAGGAAATATATATATATATATATATATATATATATATATATATATATATATATATGAAAGAAGAGTCTATATAATTGAAGAGAGCAGGAGGGGGCAAAGAGGGATGTTGGAGGGAGGAAGGAAAGAGAGAAATATTGTAATTATATTATAATCTCAAAAACTAAAACAAAATGTCATGTGATCATTTATTTCTCTGCAAAAGTTACTCAACTTTTTATAACCAGCAGTTAAAAACTGGTCTAGGAAAAATTTTGTAAAATCAAGGCAAATACTGTCATGTTAAAAGGAAAAGTGGGAGGGGGTGAGAGGAGAGGATAAAAGTATTGCTTGCTCAGTATATTATCATGCCAACGTCTTTTGTTTAGTAGGTGACTAAACAAATTTAGTATGTAAATAGCTGTGATAAATCAATATGAGAAGACTAAATAAATCCATCAGGCTGAAGGGAAATGACATGAATGGTTTTTAAAAATTTAAATAAATTGTGAAATATTTTAACTTTCATATTGTCAAAAAACAATGGTAATACATGTCACTAATGAAGTCATGAAGAACTTCAATGTTAGTGAGGATTGAGGGGCCACCTGCTTTGAAGTTCAGTTCAGAAAAGTTTCAAAACATTGAATTCACCTGATGTTTTAACTGGAAATCCTGTTTCTAGGAATCTGTTTTGTAATTATGCCTAACATGCAAACAGAGTTGTGTTTGCAGGAACGTTAGTAAACTTTACAAAGATTCCAAAGTATCTACTGATAGGAAGCCGAAAAAGTTTGTTTTGTTTCTATACTAGATACCTAAGCATTGTTCTTTTAAATGAGGCACCTTCCTCATTCCATGCTGACATGGAATTAATCCCAAGATACTTGTTAAGAGAACAAAAGAAGTTGTAGGAGAGGGTAAAGTAGGGTATGGTAATCTAAATTAAAAATTTCAAGAAAATATAGATAAGAACCTTAACTCTCTATGGAATAGAGGGATAATTATGTTTACTTATTCTGGTGGTTTGAATAAGAATGACCCCCATAGGCTCATGGGTTTGAATGCTTAGTGATCAGGGAGTAGCACTTCTTGAGAAGCATTAGGAGGTGTGACATTGTTGGAATTGGTATGGGCTTGTTGGAGGAAGTGTGTCATCGGGGATGTGCTTTGGGATTTCAGAAGCCCAAGCCGGGTTCTCTTTGTCTTCTTGTTGCCCAGGGATGTGGAAGTAGAACACATAGGAACTTCTCCAGCACCATGTTGCCTGCATGCTGCTATGCGATCCACCATGATGACAGTGGACTAAACCTCTGAAACTGTAAGCAGACCTCAATTAAAGGCTTCTTTTATAATAGTTGCTGTGGTTATGGTGTCTCTTCACAGTAATAGAACACTGAATAAGACACCTATTATTATTATTTTTAATTTGAAACAGGATCTCACCTTGTAGCCCTGGGTGGCCTGGAACTCACTATACACACCAGATGGCTGTGAACCCATCACATAGATTTGCCTGTCTCTGCTTCCTTAGTGTTGTTATTAAAGGTGTGTGCCAACTTGCCACGCTATTTTTTATGTTTAGCTATTTACACAAATATTTAAAGAAAAATTCAAATATTTTCTTTAGTAATAATACTGAAATCTAGTGAAGAATGAGTAAAGCATAAAATGTCAGAATATATAATCTGAATGCCATAGGTTTTTAAATTAATATACTTTATGAAAAGAAGAAAAGACACTGAACTTGGTATGGCAAAAGGAAACCACACAAAGAATTTA
The DNA here is from genome assembly GCF_049852395.1 of Peromyscus maniculatus bairdii. NCBI lineage: Eukaryota > Metazoa > Chordata > Mammalia > Rodentia > Cricetidae > Peromyscus > Peromyscus maniculatus. The sequence continues at coordinate 165,835,222 of NC_134852.1, read as the reverse complement.
TAGATGGGGCATCCAACATTTATGTCACTTTTAAATTGAGAGATTAAAGGAGTTATCTCTTGTAGTTCCTTCTTGTGTGATGGTTTCTCAACTCCTTACATTGGGAATTCCTTATTAATTATTAATTAGGAAATAATTAATAATTTCTTATTAATTCTCAATTACTTACAATTGTCTTTAAAAGGTTAATGGAGATACCCCTACAATACCTGTGATTATAGAAGGAAGAATTAGGGAATTCTCTACCTTACCAAAATTCAACTTTGATTTAGGTGTGTCTAATGATGTGCCCAGCTGCCATTAGCCCTGTCTTTTCTTTATTATAATAATGTCTAACTAGATGTTAAAATTCTCCTAATACGGGCTTAGCATATGGTGGGTACCTGATTTACCTAACATTTTTTCTCAAGTTGTTTAACATTTCTTCATTGATTTTCTGAAGCAACACTAATTCATGGGAGTTGTAACATCCCATTTGCTTCTTGGCTTCTGCTTTTCTCCCTACTGAGGTTTCCATTGAATTCTTAAAAAGTAGCCATTTATTGAAAGCTCATGACCATACATTAAATATATCCTGAAGGTGGGCTTTTCCAGAGTTCTTGTTGAAACGAAAAGCACTTCAATTTTACTCAGATGAACATATGTGGGTCGGTGTATCCCACTAGTTTTGCATTAACTTCAACTAGTTTCTAGTCCGTAGCCTGAATATATAGTGAGCCCAGGATGTTTTCTTTTTTTTTCTTCACATTTTTAATGAGGAAAAAAAGCCAGTGTGTTTAGCTTTTATTCTTTATTTTATTCTCTCTTACTCAACAAACCTTGAGTTGAGTGTTCCCACCGTGTCTCCCATGCCTTTTCAGGATTTGTATTTTCTAAAACATATTTCATCAGTTTCATTTCAAAACGTATTTCGCCAGCTTCATTTTAGATTTTTTTTTACTTTAAAAGTCAATACAGTATGCATGCAAATTCAGATATTTTATTTTACATAATGACCTCAGTAGAGAGTAAGATAGCCACATAATCAAATGTAGGATTTCTACAATGAAAAATTATATTAAAAAGAAAAACATAGATATCTGTGACACATGAAGTAAATGGGCTGGAAATGGTTTCATAAAAATTCAAATGTTTTGCTACCAAATAATTATGTTGCTAATTAAATAGAAAAAAACTTTGATTTTCCAAGTTTCTATATGTTGAATTTGTGGATAAGGGATAACACAGTCATGTTAAATGGGTCTAAATAGTGTGCAGCAGCATGTAAAAGCCTTCTCTAATGGTATCCACAAAATTAATTGCACAGGCCTCTTTTCTTCTAACTTAGAGAAACAGCATCATTAATGAGTTATAGTTCAAGAAAGCACATCAGAAGCCACCAAACATGGAAGCACATCACAACCCATAGCAACTGGGAACTGTATAGAGGAAAAGCTACTTCAACTGATTTGAATGGGCTGCTTTCAGTGAGAAAGTTAATCTCTAAGCTTCTCAATGAATTAGTGAACTTTAATTGAAATAGTTGAGCTTTGACCTGGAGGGTTAAGATGTGAACTAGACTCAAGGGTGTGAATCCATTAATGATCTTCACCCTGGTTACTGCCCATCTGATATTTTTAGAAAGTATCCTGTCATCTGGTTTAAAATGGCAACTATTTCAATGAATAATGTTGAATTTGGTGTTTCTACTGACCTCATTGATTAAAAGGTATCTGCTACATGACAGAAATTCATTTTGAATTGGTCTAAAATTTTAAGAAGGAGACTGGTTTAATCATCTGGAATTATAACAAGTTATGGACAGAAATAGGTCAACTGAGAGAAAAAAGACTTCACAATTCCAAGTAGTTCTGTAAAAGTGTCACCTTCCCTTGATGGTTTGAATGTACTGATATTGATCTATGATAGTGAATAAAAAATAGAAAACTGCAGTGATATTGATCTCTGATAGTGAATAAAAAATAGAAAACTGTTGTTCAGAGCATAGTGCACTTTCAAGACCCACAGGGAATAGAAAAGTTCCAGGTAACAGTGCTTGGGAAATCCCTCAACCCACACAATTGCCTTCAATGAACCCTGTCAATGAAATCTACTTCCTATGCCCACTGCTTTTAGCTTCTACACAGATGTGCTGGACATGCAGTGCTTTTGCCTCTAGGCCACATTTAGACTTTCTTCACAGCCCCATCACTTCCTGAGCGTCAACTCTCTGTTTTGTTTCTGTATGAGTGTCTGTCTAACTTATCTTCACCATGCTCCCCACCCACATCAACTCTGTGTGTTTATAGGATATTTAATGTTGTCAAACATTTCCACACAAATCACTTTCCCAGATAGTTGTCTCCCAAGTCCCTCCTCCTCTCTAATATTGCAATTAGTCTCCATGCTAAACCTGAACAAATCAGATCCATTTCAATCCTCTTTGCAAAGAATTTGGGGGAACAGTAGAACTTCAATAGAAGCAGAACCATTTGGCGTTCCCACCAGTTATATAATTTTGACTGAGCTCCATGACTTCTTCAGAGTTGAGGGTCCCCCCCCCCCATTGAAATATGTGATAATTGAATTAAATGACTGCCAAGTTTTGCTTCAGCGTTAAAAGCTTCCTAGGCTTTGATTCTTCTTGGCATCCTGGTCACACTGGCTATTCTCCATGTGAGGAAGCAGAGCAGACTTCCCTGAATAGTTCCTTTTCTTCCCCTCTCCACCTGCTGTCAGTTCACCTATACATGCTAGCTATTGGCCCTTTCTGTCTTGGCATGTCTCCCAGGCTTATTTCATGAAGACTATTTGTACATGTGATCATCATAGAGTAGACATGGGAGTATATGTATGTTTCTCTGAGCCAGAAGCTTGAACAGTAATGCTTATTTGTGTTAGCCTTATGTTTGACAACTTGGTCAAAAGAATTATTTATCTAAGAAAGTCAAGTCATAACTCAATGAGAAACCACATGCATTGAGGTATTTTCTTAAAATTGTTTCTTACTTTTTGGCTCCTAATACCACAATTTTGTTTTTCTGATTCTTCCCATAAGAGTAATTACTGACAGTTGGTGGGAATAAATTTAAAAAATAAAAGGGAGAAGGGAAAAGAAACACTTGTAAAAATATACTTTATTCTCTAGAATTACTCTATACTGTACAAGATCTGATGTGTGTGATTTGTTTTCCTTTGTGTCTACCCATACATAGGACTTGGAAGTAAATGGGTAAGTCAACTGCAAACAAAAATGTCGATATTTGAGAAAATTAATTAGTAACATATTAACATAAATTTAAACAAAATGAATGTATGGCACTAATATAAAAAAACTCTCAAAATTGACACCTGTGACTTTATTGTTTCTAAAAGATGTCACACAAAGTAATACCAAAAGCATTCACTGAAAAAAGAATGTCTCTAATTAAGGAATAAAGGGAAAATCTCATCTGATAGATGTTCCTAGGAAAAAGGTACAGGTAAGATTTACAACAGAACAAGACAAAAAAAGCAACAAAGAAAAAAGAAAAAGTATGAAGGAAAATCACACAAGCTGCATCTTGGTGGAAATAATGCCAGATAGGATTTCCAGCATCTGAATCACTAGCCTTATATAAATTAACATAATTTCACCAGCTGAGAATTAGGGATGAAGCAAAAATTATAACCTGGAAATTACTTGAACATGTTGAATGGGAAAATTTGTGCCTAGGGAAATAATGTGTAGGGTTTAATATATAGAATGCTCACCTTTACAAGGTTCATTAATCTCTGTAGTACTCAGTTTTCCAGTCAGTGAAATGGGATATTAGCTAACTACTGCACATATGAGTTGAAATATGATGTCAGTAAATCTTGTAGAAACATCAATACAAAATAAGAGTGCAAAAACCATGGTTATATCTTATTTTTTATTGATTAAAGTAACAAAAGTAGTTAATGCTTATGAAAGATAATTTGGAAATAAAATATGATTGGTACATACTAGGGCTTATAAGAATACTTCAAGTCTAAATGAGATTTAAATCTTTGATTCTTTTGTTTAGAAGGAACTCAGTTTTCACTAGATGTTTTTGCCTAAGTAACTCTCTTTGGGAGTCTCCAATGTGCATGGAAGGGTCATAAAGAGAGTTTTACTCTGTGGCACTCTCATTCTCTCTGCTTTGAAACCCAGTGATGCCTGTTTACTCTCCTACTCTGGGAAAGCCACCATTCAGCCAACTGTAGGCTCCTTGTCTCCACCTATACTTTACTTCCTTTAATCCCTTGTAACTTCAGCATTGGTACAGATTCCTTTCTATGTATGTAACTAGAGACACGGACGGTACTGAGCATTGGACCTTAATGTACCTTTCCCTGGTGGCTTTACCCACAGTGACTTTCTCAGAATCTCCATTTCTTTGCTCACCTCTCCAACAGGAGCTTTGCTGATGACCACAGATGGCTGCTGCTGTCACAACTAAGAAGGTTGTACATTTATGGACTGAGATTCAACCCCCAACCTCCAGAGGTCATACAACCTAGAAAGGATATCTCTCTTTCTTTTCCTTTTGCTCCATGAAAAACATCACCCATTCTTACTGCATCTATAGTACCAGATGGGCTGGATGGGCTTCCCATGGATGTGACTCAAGTTCTCTCTTACATGGTCCTAGTCATAAGTATCTCTAACGGTTCCCTGTAGTCATGGTGTTACTTTCTGCAGTTGCACTTATACATAGTAAAGCATAGACTGAAAACATTAAAAGAACAATTTCAGAAATAAGCATTCCTAGCTCTAAACTGTGCATTTTTCCCCGTGTAGCATGATGGATTCTTTGTGTCTATCCTGTACTATTCTGCTAATCATGAGAGTTTCCCCTCTAATTGGCTGATCCAGACCATTCATGCTATCTGCCTGCTGTCCCTTAACAGCCATTTAGTTGTCAGAATGATTGACTTGGTGTCAGTGTTTCTTGTTCTCTTAATGTAGTAGCCTGACGTTACTCAAAATGCCCGTGTTTCACTTTCTCTCATCACATTGGCTTCATTGCATGTGATGTAACCAGCATAATGGTGAGACTACTACAGCAAGATGTACTGAGAGAAATAATACTTACATGTATCAGAATCAATTTCATGATTTTCTGTTTTGTTACTTATATTTTCCCATGCTCATTTATGAATTAAATTTTATTGCAAGTATTCTAGTTTACTACTATTTGCTGTTTTAAAGGTCTTGGATCATATCACCCATGTATAGGGAGAGTTACTGTGTTTGTACAATAGTTCAGATTATTTTTAGAACAGCAATATAATATAGCTCTTTTCTTTGGAGCACACCAAGCATTCTACCCCTTTCTCCCCTCAAACACAGCAAGGGTCTGGGACTGTCATTCTAATTATTTTCAATTTTCTACCTCCAATAAATGATGTTCCTCACATATATTCCTTAGGCTCTATTTCTTCTTCTTTTTCTTCTTCTTTTTCTCCTCCTCCTCCTCCTCCTCCTCCTCCTTCTCCTTCTCCTCCGCCTCCTCCTCCTTCTCCTTCTCCTCCGCCTCCTCCTCCTTCTCCTCCTCCTCCTTCCCCTCCTCCTCCTTCTCCTCCTCCTTCTCCTCCTCTTCCTCCTTCTATTCTTCTCCTTCTCCTCTTTCTTCTCCTCCTCTTCCTCCTCCCCCTTTTCCTCCTCTTTCTCTTCTTCTTATGCTTCTCCTCTCTTCAAATATTCCTATTTGTACACAAAACTATCAGGGGTATCTATTTAGTGGTGACTCAATTATAATTTACTTCTGATTACTGAAATAGGATAATTTTGAGAATGGGAATTAAGAAAGGGGAAGAATATGAAGTTTGGATTCATATTGAGGGAAGAGTCCATGGAAAGTCTTGTTTGCTGTGAAATAAAGAGAGGAGTTTAACATCCTAATGTTTTCATCTAGAAAAGATGGTTGAAGGGTGTTCCCCTTTTAGATAGAGAAGATTTTCAGAAGAACAGGTAGGCAGGGTCAAAAATTCAGTGTAGGTGGTTAAGAGCCCTTGTTGAGCAAACATGAAAACCAGAGTTTCGATTATAGTACCAACATATTATGTGCCCTGTAAACACCTGTAAATTCAGTTCAGAAGGATGTACCACATTCTGTGGCTTTCACACATGCACAAATGCACACACCCACATACACATGTACTCATGCCCTCCCCCTCCCCCACACACAAATAAATCATCTTTTAAAAAAGTCTAGTTTCAAGTTGAGTTATCCAAGGGATGTTGAGATACATCCTTATCTCAACTGTACAACTGGGGCACAAAATTAAAAGATTTAATGGTTGCTAGCATAAACCTTAAAATAGGGCAAGGGCACTGGTACAATAACACATGTACATTAGATGTATTTGGGGGCAATTGAAAATATTTTTACCAGTTATTTATAATATTTATATAGATATAGAAGTATAATGTAAATACATGTAATTAGTGTTATTGATGTTCCCAAGGCTTGTGGTCACAATGCAATTTAAAATCACTGCTTGATTTACAGTCCCTTCATCTGTCTACAAACCTATCCATCTCTTTCAAGAACACATACAACTGGGCATCAGATATTCAGGACTGGTGAAGCTCTATGCTTATCTGCAGACCTGAAGTTGGCATTTCTCTAAGATTATGAGCAATTCAGAGACATTTAGTTTCATTCAGATGAGATCATTAAAAGGAGTTTGACTTTGAGTTTAAAAGATTAACTTCTCAAAAACTCTCCTTGATCAAATAGCCACTGTAGAAATCCAATGGAGATTTCAACTGATTGATACTTCTCAAGGAGTAAAGAGGAGGATTAGTATCTCTGATGTTACCTCATGCTAAGCTGAGTCAGGTCCTGGCTGCATTAAGAAAATCAGGAAATTAAGCAAACTCTCTTATAAAGACAGTGTTCCATTTACGAACAGGTAATGGTTTTGTAAGTCCCTGCTTTAGTTATCATTACAGCCACTTGTATTTATAACTGATAAGAACTTGACAGATTACTGTAAAATTTGGTTAAGTATTTCCTCTGTCCTTTGCTCCAGTGACCCACATATATCCTCTTTTACCATGTCTGGAGAACTACCTTGGTTCCCTACTGCCCCAGGAAATGAGACAATGACTGCTAAGTGACCATTCTCCCCAGGACACCACTTTCAGGATGGAGGAGGTAGTTGAAATTCATAGTAATACTATATCTTTAGAGAGCATCTTTCTCTTAGGAGCTTGTGTATTTTGTAAGCTTTCAGTTGAATTCTCTGCAGGACCCAGGAACAACTTGTAACAGCAATAACCCACACAAATATCTATAAACCTTAATGACAGGGGTCAGTGCTATCCTAGGAAGGAAATGTGTGCCTGGAGTGTAACCTTCCTGATTGCTGCAAAAGCTCTCCTGACAGGCCACACTACTGATGCTCAATTGTCCTAAAGGCCTGAGTGGATGTACCTCCATGTGTCAGTTCTTGGTGACATATTAGTCCTTGACTAATCACCAACTGGTAGCAGACAGACTGTATCAAATCAAATAAAGATGTATTGATGGGTTTTTCTATTTTATCCAATCCAGTAGTTATTTTCTTAATTGCTTATAAAATGACCTGTCATTTTGGGATACACAGTGTAGATATAGTACCGCAGTAAACCAGTAAGAGGCAGTATGGTTCAGTGGTGAAACAGATTTTGAAAGCACACCCAGCTCTGTTTTTTTCCTCTTGCTGTGCCATAGTTGGCAAGTTGCATCAACTTGGATGTAAGTTCCTCTGTGCAATAAGTAATAGTTCCTGATTTTATAGATTATTCTACCCCATTAAATATGATACTGTATGCAGATTATGGCAATGAGTACTTGGCAGTGACAGCTCTTATTGTTTCTACCATTCTTGGTAACTCAAGAGAGAATCAAAATGCCCATATTTACCCCTTTCATAGGAATCCTGGGCCTGTTATCACCAGCTCTTCAGGAAAGATCACAAACACACATGTGCATAGACATGCTTACATGCATGGTGTCCATGAGTGTAAGATATCACCAGCATGGTCTGAAATATCACTCCTTTATAGTCTTAATATTTTTTAAGGCATAAAATGGTCACATTCACTTGTAAGTTTTTAGGCTGTTTTTCCTCAGAACAATTGCTGGTCCTGTCAGTATTGAGTTCTGAGTGAGAACTTAGCCTTTGCATGTACAGACTCTACCATAGACACACTCAGTATTAGTGTGGAAGCCATGTTAGATGACATTCTCTGTGTGCAGAGTCTACCATGGACATACTTAGTGTTCATGTGAAGGCCATGTCAAATGAAATACTCCGTGTGCAGACTTCAGCATGGACACACTAAACGTTAACATGGAGGCTGGATAAGATGTTGGACTTGTGCGTGGACTCCAGCTTTTCTCCACAGGGAGGAAGAAGAACCTGGGGGTTCCTTCCAGAAAAAAAAATCCATGAACATTATGTAGAAACTGCAGGAGAAAAATCCCTTAAGCTTTGGTTGTATGGAGTTTGCTGTCTAACAGTTTTAGCCTCCACAGACCAAGGCAATACATGGCTCTTAGGTTTGAAAGGATTGAAAATTCCAAGAGGAGGTGTAGAACCACCCGAGCCCTTGAGCAGGAAAGAGGGGCTTAACAGCAAGGGAAGGTGTTATCTTCCAGCATTTGTAAGAACGTTTTATAGGCCCAGCAAGTAAAAGCAAGCTGGGTTCCATTTGACACAGTTGAGCTTACCAGCCTCTGGACAGACTCATTCCTCTTAATTCTATTTTCTCCAAAAGTGGGTAGGAAAAGGAAGAGTTGGAGAAAGCACTCAGTGATTATAGTGATGGCGTATACTCAGTAAATCAGTATACTAACATTATCAGCACGATTCAAAGCTGGTGCAGTAAAGCTATGTGACATACATGTTTAAGTATTTTCAAATTTCCATTGCATTTTCTTTCAATACTTCAATTTACTACTTCATTACAATTCAATACTTTATGCACTTACCCATTCATTCACCAAAATATCCTTGAGGCGCTTTCTGTAATCGAACAATGAGACAATGAGAAATGTACATTCTCACGAGCACTCACAGTCCAGTAATGATCACAGGATAAGTATAAGGGTAGAAGCTGCAAGGCCAGGAAACTGAACTTGCTTGAAATGATTTAGGAAAAGTGAAGACTATTTCCACATAGTTGATCCACTGAGTACCTGAGGTGGACTGAAAGATGAAGGAGAATGGTGGGTAGAGTAAACTTTATCTTGTGAAAATAAGGAAGTAAAGAATATTACTAGATGAAAAATGGTGTGTTTAATCAATAGTTTGTACCCTTTAGCAGAGTATTGAGAGAAAGTAGGGGATGGGGACAATAATGGAGAAGGATTATTTAGAAAGACCTGATCATTAACTAGAAGTCTGTCATACTTCCATAAGAAGAATGGTTTTGAAAGCTGGGTATGATGGTGCATGCCTATATTTCCATCACAGGGGAAGGTAATGCAGGGAGTCCTGAATTTGAACTGCAGAGTGAGACCCTATCTCAAAATAAATAAATAAATGTGAAATGCCTCTCTAGACTGCTGTGTAGCAATAATTAGGTCATTTTCCAGATCAAGAAGTTGAGTTGGGGCTGGACATATGGCTCAGCCACCAAGAACATCACTGCTCTCGCAGAGGCCCAGGTTTGGTTCCCAGCACCCACATCAGAAAGCTTATAGCCACTTGTAAGTCTATTTTCCAAGGGATCCAACATCTTCTGGCCTCTGTGGGTACCAGACATGCATGTAGTACACATAAATTCTCTCTCTCTCTCTCTCTCTCTCTCTCTCTCTCTCTCTCTCTCTCTCTCTCTCTCTCTCACACACACACACACACACACACACACACACACACACACACTTAAACAAATCTAACAAAAAAAGAAGTTAAGTTTTGTCAAGGTTACACAACTCATCAACCTCAAGTTATTGATTGACAAACCTAGAGTGTAAATCATGGGTTCTCCTTTGTAAAAAGCCACATCAGTCTTTCCTCTTTCTCCTTGCTGTTACAGGAGAAAGTTGCCATGCCACAGGTGGGAGGGAAGATGATGAAAATCTGTTGGTAACTTGAAGGATTGAAACAACAAAATAAAAAACGGTAGAACTGCAACAATTGAACAAGACTCTGATTTTTAATCTTCCTGTCAGGAAAGACAAAGAAGAATGGTCAGGATTAACACAGCTGGCAATCTCAGCAGCCACCATCAGCAGCATCCTCTTGGAACCCATTCAACAGCACTCAGTTCTGTCCCAGCCCATGTGACTGACAAGGGAAATGCTCTGCTTCCTGAACACGCACAGCATGGTGAGTTTTCCAAATAAATTATTCATTCAAATCTTATAACAAAAATGCATGGCCTTCTATCCAACAGGAGCCTTGCTGAGGGGGCTAGAAGGGCTGAGGGGATGGGAAGCTGCTGCTGCTACCGCTAGAATAGGCTTGAAGGTAACAGTTACTGCATAAAGGCAACCCAGTAAAATGTGCACTAAAAAGAACAAAAACTAGTGAACATAAGTCGGAGATTTCAAATGCAAGCTCGTTTGGTATGTACAAATGTGAGAAAAGAAAGCAGGAAACCCAAATTTTCTTACATGTGATTGCTTTAAAAAGTCAAATTACTAAAGACTAAAATGATGACTTTGATGAGTCCTCAGCTGCATGTGATAACATTACACAGGACACATCAAGCAGATGGTATGTGAAACTGGTCCCCAAAGGACAGAGGTAACTGGGGACTTGTCTTTCATGGTTATCCTTAGATCATAAACAAAATAAAATAAAACACAAGTTAGATAAATGAAGCACATGTATGACAGGTCTTAGCATTTTAAAATCTTACAAATATAGGGAAAAGTATACATTTCTTAATTAAATGACATAAAGATATTAACAACTCACACAAAGAAAAAATGAAATCCATTACCTGATATAATTTCATATGAAAATATTCCCCAAAGCAATAATCACAGAAATTTGAATGAACAATTTCATATTTGCTTATTTTTACAACTCAGTTGGCAATTTTTCTTACTTGTGTCATACTATTAACAAGTTTGTAAAAGACGTGAATTGCTCTCTATACTCTGCAGTATCATGTGCAGTTGGGAACTGGAGAGATGGCCCAATGGACAAACGTGAGGGCCTGGATTTTTCTTCATACCCATGTAAAAATGATGAATGTGTGCAAGGCTCAAAAGTTATGAGTGCTCATTGCTCTTTCAGAGGATTCAGTTAAGTTCCCAGTACCTGCATCTGGTAGCTTATGCCTGTAACACTCTTTCCGGGGGATCTTATGCCCTCCTCTAGCCTCCAGAGTCAAGTGGTGCATACAAATTCACAGGAGAACACACACATATACATAAATTTTAAAAACCTAAAAAGAAAAAAAGTAGAGATAAATGTTGATTCTGTTAAGTGCTTGTTAACCCCAGCACAATGGGGATTAGAAACAGGCTGACTACTGAAGTTTGCTGGTTGTCAGCCTACCTCCATGTTCAGTGAAATATTGTCTAGAGGGAATACAGCAAAGAATGACAGAACAAGACCCTGAAAGCCTTACTGTGGCTTCTTTACACACAAGTGTGTATGTCTACACAAGTGCACATATGCCACACATACACTTTCACACACATAAACACAAAAGTAATATTAGTATGTATTTTTGGAGGCCATTTTGATAATATATTGACATATAAAAGTAAAGGACTTATAAACATTTGTCTTGAGCAGCTCCTGTCAAGGAATTCACTCTGAAAAGTGACAGAAATAGTGTTCAGTATTTGTCATTGCCAGGATTGTTATTCAGCAAATATCTTTACCTGTAAGGCTGCTTCTACACACAGCACGATGTTGAGAAGTAGGTAGTATCATCACTCTCCTTTGACAAGAGGAAGGAGCAGAAGTTCTTAGACATTAATTAATTTACTCAGAACAATCCCTTGGAAGACAGAAGCAAAGAAGAATTAGAATTCATGTCTACCTCTGGAGCTTGTGTTGTGTTTCTTTCTGAAAATATCCACTCAGCTGTTTGCAGGATTGATGGACAGTCTCCATTCTGGATGGATGCTCACTGCATGCTGTGAGGTTGTCACCAGTGGGCTGCCCTCTACTGAATCCAAATCTTGTTGTTTCTCCAATTTTGTTATGTGTTTATCAACACCAGGCTGTTTCTCTTCTTGTGCCTTCATCCAGGTATAATTATTACTGTTGTACGATTTAATTAAACACTGTATGAATTTCTGGCCTCATGTGCATATGAAAGGATAGGAGTTTTGTTTTTGTGGCAGCCAAGTTAAATATGTTAAACAGGCTTCAAACACTTGAGCTGCTAAAATTAAGCAAAGAAAAAAATCAAGTTACTGCTGAATTATATGTCTACATGAGAGTTAGAAACTATTAGAAAGATTTTATTAACTACTATTATTCACTTCATAAGTGATGGTTTCATGTTGTATTAAGGTCCTTCACTCTAATTCAAATAAGTACCAAGTATGTATTTGTTATTTGTTTGAAACATAGTGAATTTCAGGAAAATAGTCTCTTCCACATGCCTGTGTTCTAGTTATCCCTTGAGTCAATAAATGATTATATTATATGGCAAAGGAAAATTAAGGTTTCATTTTATTAAAATTAGAGATGCTGTCTGGGTTTATCTGGGCATGCCCAGTGCAATCAGACTCCTTCCTTAAAAGTAAAGGAAGATTTCAGAAGAAGAGTTAAAGAAAGATATAATGGCATGTGCAAGTTCAGAGTGATGCTGTGTGAGAGCATCTGCTATTGTACCTTTGAAGATGAAGGATGGGACCATAATCCAAAAAATACAGTCACCCTCCAATAGTTGGGGAAAGATAGAAAAAGCAAATCACCCTAGAGCTTCTCTGAATTAATTCAGCCTTGCTGACTGACACATTTTACAGTATTAAAAATAAATACATATCTGGTAAACAATCAGTATCACAAATAAAGCAAATCGGCAAATACCCTAGGCAGATTCATTACTAAAGAAATTTTACAAATGACAAGTAGGAAAGATATTCAACCTCACCAGGGAGCTGCAGACTTCACCAGAAGTGAATGGCTCAGTGTGTCCACTAGGGCCACGGCACATGGAGTGACACAATTTCTGCCTGACTGTAGTGAACACAATACTGTACAGCAGTGTGGGGGATAGCTTGACACACCCCCATAAAGCTGAGCACATGATTGCCACAAGATCCAATAGTCACCTTCCTACCAGGAGGAGCTACAGACATGTCTTTACAAAGCTCTGTACAAATGGGGTCCTAGTAATCTTATCCCCATCATTGCTTCAGCCTAGGAGTCTTGATGTGCCTCAACTAAGGGATGGATGGATGGACAAACTGTGTGTGTTTGGAATGGAATGAACTATCATTCAGTGTTAAATAAATGAGATCTCATTTCCTGAAGACATTGAGGAACATATAAATATATATATCTTACTAAATTAACACAATCCATCTGAACAATAGATATTATTTGATTCTAACTATATGATATCCTAGGAAAAGCAAAACTAAAAACAAAACAACCCCCCCAAAAAAAAACTAGGAAAAAAAGCTCAGCAATTACTGAGGGTTATGAAGATGAGAGGCTCGATATGAAATGTCCAGGACTACCTTTATGGTTCTGTGATTGACATGTTGGCATAGATTTGTCCAAACCTTAGAAATGTACATCACCAAGTAAACCTACATGTGTTTTGTGGACCATGGATGACACTGAGGTGTCCCTACAGTTTTAGGAATTATATACCAAGGGTGATGTTTATGGGGATGAACAGGACAAATAGTGAGCCTCATGTTCCCTGCTCAGTGTTACTGGGGCTTCAACCACTCTTAGGAATAGTCTTGGGTAGGAAAGTAGATAATAGGTATATATATATATATATATATATATATATATATATATATATATATATATATATATATATATAATAGATGGACAGATGGACAGTTGCATATATAGATAATAGACAATCTCAAGTTGTAGTCTCTCCATGTTTTCCGTGGGGAGCCTTAGATTATTTGGCACCATAATGCATCAGTAGAAAGATAGCTACCAGTGGCTGTCATGCTTTCTAATTATGCTTCTTGGGCATGCTGGACAGAATGAGACCATTCTTTCAGTCTCCAAAGCCAGTTTTGACTAAGGGTGGCTATGACTTAAATAGTGCAATTTGGACTTTTTCCCATTGATAAAACCTTTCTTACATTGTCTTTGTAAGACCTCTCTGGAACGCTGAGCTGGCTTTGCTGTATCTATGTGTGCTCTTGCCTCTCATCATGTTAATGGTTTTGTTTGTGCTTTTACTTTAGAGAAGATCAGGTAATAGTTGCTTTCTTATTTTTTTTATCTCCTTTTTGTTTCTCTCATTTTCAAAGTGGCCTGGTCTCTTATCTGCCCAATACATTTCCTAAGCAGCCGAGATGATTAAAAGTCAGATACATAACTGTGGGCTCTCTCTAAGGGCCATTTTGTAACTGTAGACCTCTAGTCCTGAAAATCTAGATGATTCTGCGGCTGAAAACAGCGCCCCCGAGGAAGTGACTTTTTGAAGTAGAAAGGAGACACTAGCACTAGTTGTTAAGTGAAAGCCGTGGTGGGTGGCTCAGGACAGAGAGATTAGGAACATAGGCTAGTCAGGGCACCGTTTCCTGTGCTCATATGACTTTTGACAAGTCACTTGAGTCAATCCCAGTTTTGTACCTGTGTGGTGAATTTCTTGCCTGCCAGGGTGTGGTAGTTTGAATGTGATTGGCCCCCATAATCTCATAAGCAGTGGCACTCTTAGGAGGTGTGGCTTTGTTGGAGTGGATATGGCCTTGTTGGAGGAAGTGTGTCACTGTGGGGGTGGGCTTTGAGGTTTCCTATGCTTAGGATACTGTACAGTGTCTCAGCTGACTTCCTGTTGCCTGAAAGTCAAGATGTAGCCAGCGCCAGGTCTGCCTGCATGCTGCCATGCTCCCTGCCATGGTGATAATGGACTGAACCTCTGAAACTGTAAGTGACTCATCTCTTTTAAACATTTTCCTTATAAGAGCTGCTGTGGTCATGGTATCTCTTCACAGAAATAAGAACTCAAACTAAGACACAGGGGTTTTTATATAGATGATAATTGTGAGCACTAGATACCTATTAAATATTATTAACATTAGTGTTATCATGAATTGCTTCGGATGTGTCAAATTTCAGTGCCAGTGGGGGGCCCAGTGTGCAAGAAGTCTGAAGATATGAGTCTGGATGTTGCAGTGGAATTTGGGTAGGTAATTTGGGTTTCTACTTCAACTAACACAGGACTTAGAATCTCAGGAAAGAATGAGATGAACTAAAATCTGAAGACTGAAACTTTTAGATGTGTTTTGGGCTTTAACAGTTAGGATTGATAATAAGAGATCAATAAAAAGGCGCTAGAAGAGGAAGCAGGAAGTCAATGCATATAACATTTTAAAAAGATGGTCAGTTTAAAGAAATAATCATTTTGGTTACTTACATTGCTGTCTAGGTTCACCATGTGAGTAAAACCATGCTTGGGAAAGTGACATGTAAAGACAGTACAGATGTCCCATGCATTTGACAGAATCAGACTTCTACATGCTACATTTGTGAAAGTTGTCTCAAGAACTTTTGGACTCCAGATGTGAAATGCACATCTTTTGGGGACATGACACACATCGCTGCAGGACTACCACCACTTATGACAACTGACTATCTAAGCTTTATAAACAAATTTTAAATATAGATTTTTTTTTTACTATTTCTTCTTGCAGCACTCAAATAATTTTGAGTGCCACAGAGTAGTGGACACTTTAATTAAAAGCTACCATTCCGTGAATATTATAGATAGGAAACCTGCAGCTGGAGGTAAGACACTTCATCTGAAAATGCAAACCTGCCAGGGGTAGAGTTATCTCCTGGACTGAATTTTTGAACAGAGGAACAATAAGACCCCACAAAAACAAACGCTCTGAGTTGTAATCTCCCCCAGCCCTGACATACATACATATTGATTGCTTTGCTGAGAAATACTCATGAAAACTTGAATGAGATCTTTGTATGACAAACACCTGGGATTTGTGCCAGATGTGCTGAAAATGGCAGTTCCCTAACCAGAGTCCCTAACAGCCTGGCTCTTTGCTGATAGCTCATGGGTGGAACCGAGATTTCATCAGACACAGAAGAGTTAAGTGTTTGTGTCTCACAATGAATGTCGGTCTCCCAGGACTAAGGGTGGACAGTGCTGCATAAATACAGTGTCTGGTGATTGTCATTCTTGAGGGCTTTGGTCAGGGGAGGGTCATTCAATTAGAGCTGCTCTTCTGCCTCACTTTCACCTGGTTAGGATCAAAGGTGATTTAGCTGAAAGTGAGATGAAAAACAGAAAGCTCTCCTGTCACCCCTCCTGGGCCACTAACCCTGTCTTCCTAAGCTTGCAGTGTTTTGAAAGCTACTCTGTCTGGCCTTTGAAATTGCATTCAAATCCTTCTCTGAAAGTCCTTAGACTGTAACCAATCTCGCATGGCGAGGGCAGTTTGGGACTGAAAAAGGAACACAGAGCTCTGATGGGTCTATTGAATATACTAGACGGCACCTTAAAGTGGAACAATACAATTGGTTTCAAAAGCTACACCCCCCACCCCCAAAGTCACCAGCAAAGGGAAATTGGATGGGAATGTGTAAAAATTGAGTTCCTTGGGCATCGGCCCCCACCCACCCCCATCCCCTGTGGCTCAGTAATAGTAAATTTTTATCAGTCACCTTTTATTTCCCACATGCTCTTCTCTTAGTCAAGAACTATAGCAAATCATTAACAGCTGGCTCATATACAAGCCAATATGACATTTATAATCCTGCCCTTCTCATGAAGACCAGGTTTATTGCTAGGGAAATGCTATTTCTAGAGTCTACCAACTTACTTGACAGATTGTGCATTTAGATTTTTAATTTATAATTCATCACAATTTGGTTCACTTGAAAGTACCCCAAATCCACAAACATGAGGTTTTCCCCATTGCTTTGAAGAATAACAATTGAAACGTGACTAATTATAAGAAACAAATCCTCTCTTTGTCTCGTCGGGGTGAAAAGATTATTTTTAGCTAGTTCCTGGAATTATATGAGCTGTACGTTTTGACTCTGATGCTCCCCTCCTGGTGTCTACTTCTGTCCTTAAGATTGGAAATTGACAAGGTATTGTAAATAGTCTGTCGAGATTTCCTATTTTAGGAACTGTGCACCAAAGAGGGAAAGATCACTGCCTGCCTCCATTTGCTTTAATCCTTAATAGGTTTAAACCTCAGTCAGGAAGAGGAGGAGAAAGTGTGATTTTTTAACTAACCCTGTCATCTTCTTAATCATGCTGATTCTGGTAATTCAGCCTCCATGAAAGTCACAGCTCCAGCAAGCCCTCTGTGTGGGGGTGGGGCAGATCAGCAACAGCCTGACAGGAGGCAACTCTGGTGGGCTAATTGCTGTGGTAGGGCTAGCTGGGAATCAGGTGCTGACACACAGGGACTAGTGAAGGAGGCCGGCTATGCCTGTTACAAACCAAACATCTTCATGCACCTCAGGTTTCTCAGAAAGATAGGAGGAATAAATGCTCACTGTTCATTTTCTCTCTACACAATAAAAATAAAATAGCCTCTGGCTAAACCTGGCAACAGCAGAGGCATTGGGGAGGGGAAAAAAGCAAATTTGCAAATTAACATTATTACAAACATTTCTGCCTGAGAGTGCTGGAAATCAATTTCAGTGTATTTTGCATTTTAATGAATTACAAAGAGATAAATCAGCTGTGTTTGAGGAATGCTTGCTTGGCATGATGTTTTCTTATCGCATCTTGTCTTAGCTGATCACATTTAAAATGAAACCAGTGTTAATTGAAGGCGTGGGAAATGTAAGTGATGCTGAATGAAGTAAATGCAGGCTAGTTATGAAGGATTAGAAATGTGCATTAATGTACTAACTCTGACACCATTTGTTTTCCTCACTCCCAATAGTATCCTTAATATATTAAGAAGGAGGAGGAGGGGTAGAGGAGGAGCAAGAGGAGGAGGAGGAGGAGGAGGATGAAGAAGAAGAAGGAGAAGGAGAAGAGGAGGAGGAGGAGGAGGATGAAAGGTTGGGGAAAATGTTCCCCTAAGTATGTAGGACAATGTTGCAATCACCCAGTATAAGTGGAATGAAAATTATGTTGTTTGAATCCTACATAGTAAACAACAGCATTTAACTCCTGAGTGTTCAAGGCTTTGGGGGAATATAGAATTAATTACACATTTTCTATTGAGAAATAACAATAAATTTTCTTTTGTACTGATAATAATAATCTGCCTGAAGAGGGAGTGGGTTTTTGATGTTACTGAGGTTGTAGGCTTTCACTGTGTTGTCAGTTCTAATATCATTATATGTGCTCATTAAAATTTTGAGATCTGTGTCTCTGAATGACAGAAAACTCATTGCATTTTTCACTGTGTATGCATGTGTGCCTAATAACAAATGTAATGAATCAAAGGTCAGAATTTAGTGACAGCACACAATATAGATGTGTTTTTCTCATGTCTTCTCAAAAGAAAATATAACCCATTTCCAATTTAGTATTGTTCCTACTAACTGCATTTCATTGTCCTCCAGGTCATGAATTTTCTTTTTTTCCTTCTTTAATTGCATAAAACAAATAAGGCAATTTCTTGGGAAATAATTTCATGAAAAGTAACAAGTGACATATCATTTGGCAACTGAAATTAGGTAACAACAGAAGAGATGATTTATATTTTCTTCTGTACCATAGTGTTTGAAATTCATAGGCTGCTAAAATGTTCTCCATTTCCTGTCATCAACGACAGAAAGATCCTTATGAAATTGTTTGGCCAGCATAAGACTTGAACTTTATACAACAATTAGAAGGAAACATGCTTCCTAATGGATAAAATTTCTTCTCCCTAGTAAATGACCAGGGTAGCGAGACTGCTCACCATTGGAGTTGGTGTCACAGTGGGAAGCATTTGGGTGCTTTGCTGTCCTTGCATAATTGTAATTGCTCTTATTATGAAGATCTTTTCCAACTCAGTTTTGTCCAAATCCACATCAAAACAGAAAATGACTTTCTGTTCAGAGAAAAAAGGTCTTTGTTGACAAAGATCTCTGCTTACCAACTTGAGTCAGACTCTGGAATCTTCTGCGGGGCCATATAAACATAATGTTACATCTTAGCCAGAATCCTGCTATGCCAGTGTATTCAGAACCCACCTTAACCCTTAGACTCCCTTTCTGCTCTTTAGAGCACACTTTCCCCTGCTGTCTTTAAAACTTAGCTCTGTTCTCTATGGTGCCTCTTTCCTGTATCACAAAAGTTCAGAATAAAGTCTTCTAACATTGCTTAGGCTTGTCAAGGCCAAACTCACCTTTTTAAGGGAACAAGAGATAATTTTGGAGCCATTTTGAAGAACCATGGCCCAGGATCACAGATTTAGTGGACCCCAAATTCCATGATCCAATGTAGAAGCAGTTTTTATAGTTTTTATAGTTTTTCAGAACAAAGAAAATAATAAATCAAGGCAAGTTTAAAAAACCTTGGTGGGTACATCAGAGAGGCAGGTACAGCCAGATGGGGGAAGCTTTTCTGTAGCCTCAAGATGTTATCTGATGACTTTCTTAGGTTTGGGGTTGGTGGATGCTAGTGGTCTGTTAAACTAATAAATTATAAAAGGTTATTATCTATTAGTCATGAAATGTTAGTTCCTACACCGAGGTGGACAAGGAATGGCTGTCCCAGAGGGCTAGAAGTAGCCCAAGATAAGATAATTACCCTCTGGACCTGTAACATTGTAATCCCTCCACAGTACTGAAATTCCCATCAGTCAGTTTCTCAGACACAGGCTCTTTTCAGGAGTTCTCATTCATAGACTGCTGTCTGGGTACAGTGTTTTTTTTTCCAGCACTGTGGGGTGACAGGAGACACAGCAGGGTCTCCTGTTGCACACTTTATGGCAATTTGCTTATCCATAGGGGAAAGAGCTCATTGTGGAGCTGTAGAACCTGAGCCATTTAGAAAGCAATGTCCAAAAAGGAAGCTCTACTGCTGGATTGCTTTTGCTCATTGTTGATGCTCCACTACTGAAAAAGTCGCCACCTTTCAGACATGGTCCTGCTTGAGAGCTTGTGTGAGGAACATTGACTAAAACTTTTCTAGAAGAAGAGATGATATGCAGCTGTGAACATGTGAAGAGATGATCAATGGTTTAGCAGAAAAAAAAACCTACAAGACTTCTATTATCAGCACATCTTTTATTGTTTATTCTTACTAAATTTCTAATCATTTGCTTTCTAAATTAAATTTGAGCATGGTATTGTGACTTAGTTTTCTAATTTTTTTGTGTATGTGTGCACTCAAGCGCTCTTGTGTGCACATGTGCCTGTTCTGAGTTTAAGTCTTAAGAGGTCCTGTATAACTATGTTCTTGACCTCTGATATCACTCCAAGAAACAGTTCTGATTTACTCCCCTCAGCCAGTGTATATAATCTCATATACTCAGACCTGATTCTTCAGGCTTGTAGTATGAAGTATAGCTGTTATAATATTCCATATAAGGCAATGATTGCTATAAATTGATCATTTATTTTATTGATTTTTTTACACAGCATTATATTAGCAGTTCCTGACTGATACAAGGGCTTGAGCACAGCTTATTTTGTAATATTTAATTACAAAATGTTAGGTATAAATTAGTTACATTGTTATTTTATTCAGCTTCAATATTTCAATATTTCATGTATGTTCTCAACTATACATTTGAAGTTTCCTTGTTAAATGAGCAAAATGGTATAGACTTCATCTCTCAGGGCAGTTTTTAATTGTCTGCTAATAAGCTTCAAGGAGAAAAAAGGACTCTGATGAGCAACGATTACCAAAGGTGTATGTTCTATATATTTTGAGCTACCTATACAAATGCTAATACTGGGTTGGACTTTTCTTCTCAACCCTGAAATCCAGGGCCTATTATATTAGGGCAGTGGGCTAGCTGAAAAACTCTTGGTCCTGAGGGTAAGACATCACCAGCTAATTCTATTTTGAGCAGCATAGTACAGAGCACTAGAATAGTTGAGAGGTCGGGGACCTGTCCTTTGCTACAACAATGACCTATTTTCCTTAGGAAAAGCCTGCTTACAATGGCTTGAGCCACATATCCACTTAGACAATATATTTCTACAATTTTTCAATTCTACATTTTTTCTTTTATCTGTGTCAATTCATAAGAACAATAGAAAATGAAATTTTTACAATACTGTCATTAATAATGTAAGAGAAGGTATGTGGATAGACTTTATAGATGCTCAGGAACCTGTTTAGTGTGGCAGATTTAAGACAGAACATACACAAAAGATGAAAAGAACTCTGAAACAAAGGGGAAATTATTCTAATAAGATTAAAATTCAAAGTGCTAAATTAAAAAACAGATCTGCAAAAAGTTGGGGGGAAGTGAATATTATAAAAATATATTGTATGGAATTCTCAAAGAATTAATAAAATATTATTTTAAAAGATAATAAATATTCTAAAGCATTTTAAAAGCTAAAAAATAGAGGATGAGTTTTGATGAGAATGAGAAAAATGTTTGGTGTTACCTAAGACCCAGACAGAGTCCCAAAGGTCTTTCTGTTTTCTGGCTCTGGTTCCCTTCCTCCCTGTGAAGTGAATCAACCATAAAATCTAGGAGACATAAGAACTAGAAAACATATGCCTAAACAGTGTTCCTATTAAGTTTGCAACAATGAGCTTTGTGCCCTCAATTTTCTCATCTAATACTTTATGTCTACTTTTGGTGCCTTCATAGGCCTCTTCCTTGCCTCTTGTTTTGATGAACAGAAGGCAGTACATCTGTTTTCAGGTGATTTGGTTGTTCAAGCTAAAGTGTACATGAAGATGTACAGGATGGAGCCAGAGTTTAGCAGAGACATAGCATGGACCTAGGGCTAGGTGTGTATGTTTATGATTTGTGTAATCACACAGGAACCTATATATAGCATCTCAAACTGTGGGAAAACATCTCCCACATTTAATTACCCCAGGGACTCTTGAGGAATGAGGGATAAGAGATTTAGATAGAAATAAAGAGGGAAGAGAAACAGAGAGAAATGCAGGGTAGCCCCTGGTGGGCCTGGATCCTTATCAACAGGCTCAGAGCTTTATTCCAAAGGGCTTTTTATAACAATGCCAAGGAGAGGGTCAAAGGACCTCTCCCTTGCTAGTTACTGCCAAGTGTAGACCCTTACAAACACCTGGCACTTGAGCCTGTGGTCCAATCATCCTCTTATGTAGTCCTGCTGGGTACAGACACTAGGAGACCTAGTGGGTTCCACCACCAAACTTGGTTAAATCATCTGCTGTTGTCATCTTGATGTTCTTAGTAGTTTTGTCTTTGAATTATACTTTGAAGGTGAAATCTTCTACTGTATGAACAGGTAGAAGAAAAGGTACCATATGGGTACCCACCATCATTCCTCCCACATCAGTATTCATGATGCTCCACAAGCATGAGATAAGAATTGAACAGAATACAAGTAGACATGCTAGATCCTCATCTAAGTGGGGTTGCTGATAGCCCAAAGAAGCCATGTGGCATTTGTTGTGTAATCAACTGTCTGAGGGGGTGTGGAGGGATGCAACCCACACACTAACACAAATCTGTCTACTGACCCCAGAAAAGGCACCTGTGACAAACCAAAGAAATGATTGCATCACTGCCCAACTTTGTCAACCAGTTATCTTTCATTAGGATCACCACAAAGAGTATGGGTCAGGGTTACTTCCAAGGAACAGAGATGACACAAAATTAGATGCATCACTGAAAAGCCTACCTCAACATGGGTGACTACACACAAGAGCTACAAACCTGGAGCTCTCTTTAGTGTTCAGACTGCTCAAAAGTCTGGATATCTTTCCTCTGCAGTTTTGCTCTGGGCAGAGTCTCCATCCCAGTAGTTGTTTCCTTCTTTTTATACTGGTAGGTAGGAAACATCAAGTGTATTCCAAGTTTCTGTTTTCCCAGAAGACCCTTTGTTTACTTCCTAAGGCTCATGAGGCTTCCCTCCTTCCTGGAGAGAATGTTTCAATTTGGAGGGAACTGACATACAACAGCATTAGAACCTCACCGTATGTACACTTTCTTCCTTGTGTTATTTCTTGTTGATTGCCAACAACTTTTGCTGAAGATGAAAGAAAAGAGGAAGACAGAGAGAACCACAGAGTCTTTTCCTTACCCTACAGTGTACATCAAGGCATCCAAGGAATTAAACATGAAATAATACTAGATAAACACTAAATAATACAAGTATTAAGGAGCTGGATACATAATACTAAATAAATATTAAAAAGACCAATATACTGAAATTATATCTTCAATCTTGATAAAAATATAAGGGTATTTTTGTATCTACTTGCTAAATACTTACAAAAGGTTTTTAAAAAAATGTCTGAAATAATATCAAAATGCTTTAAGTAGAAAACATTTGTGAACACAATGGAAGATGCCCTGGGGCCAAATGGTCAATCACAACACACAGGATTGGAAAGATGAAAACTACATTTCAGAATCCTATAAAGAAAGCTAAATAATAATAATAATAATAATAAAAAAACCAAAAAAAAAAAGAAAGCTAAAGCATCATGAAGTGAAATTTGAGAAGTCCCAGGGGGAAGGAAAGAATAGATAAACACCAAGGCACTCAGGAGTTGTATTCCTTTCAGATTCTTGGACTGTACACATGGGCAAAAGACCATAAGGTAACAATGTCAAGAAAGGATTGTATATACAGAATTTAGAATAAAATTTATATCCTGGTAAGTTATCATTTTCATGAAATTACAATGAATATGGTCTTGGTCACATAACCCATTAGAAATTTCAGAATTTGAAAGACCTCATTGGAGATGGTGAGGAATGCTATGAAACATCACCTCCCAGACACAACACAACTCTTGCAATCATGAACACATGGCAGCAATAGATATGTATGTATACTAGAAGGGACCTGCTATATTCCATCATTGATAAAGGGGGTGCCTGTGAGGCCCCAACCTTTAGGAGGAGCTATCAACTCAGGAGGCCTTGTCATTTTTTTTTTTAAATGATATAGCCCTTGAGGAACTAGTTGGGATGAAGTATTCACAAAGAAAAGGAGGGTGAACATAATCCCAAAACATTGTATGTATATGAAACTGTCAAAAGAAACTTTAAAATCCCTCATTTTAATGCATTTAATAAAGTGTTCCATAAATGTAACAATTTGGAAATACACTATGAAACATAAAGTATTTTTTATGTTTTAATACATTGTCTTTAAAACCTTAAAGATCTTATCAGCAGAAACACAATAATTCACAAAATTCTTGATAAGGAAGATGAGAGTAGTCTTTTGGAAATAATATCATGCTAAATGCTAAATTACTATTCTTGAGATATTGATGTTTGATATTCCATTTAACCACCAGAAGAAAAATTATAATGCCCAAACTTAAATCAAGATAAGAATATTTGTCATGGAATGCTGCAGAGGAAAAAAAAAGAATCAAATGACAGTGCAATAAATACAAGATAAAGAAGTGATATTTTAGTGTCAGTGTTTTAGAACAAGAGAGATCAAGCATACCAAAGGGGTGGTGTGTGGTGGTAGTAGGCAGAAATCAATATTTGAAAAAGGAGCTGGGAGTATAGCATTGTGGTTAGTGGCTTGCCTATAGTAAGTGGGGTTCTTGGTACCATCACTATAATAAATAGAACAGAGAAGTCAGAGCAATGCTATCCATCTGAGTGAGGAAGAACTTTACATTCAGCAAGCCAAATGATATTTTTTAAGTTGGGGGAGTGTTGTCGGAGAGCCTCATTTAATATTAAAAAAGCAATAATCCACTATGGAAAGATCATCTTCTATAATAATCCCATGTGTGTCTTGTTAACATATGAAGGGCTGGGCATTAATTTCTCTTGTCTGATTTTTATGAACTCCCAAAAGTTATAGTTAAGAACAGCTCTTAAAGAAAAGTGAATGATATTGGAACTATGTTTTGATCAGAGTGTAGAGTGGCTCAGTTACAGGAATATTAGAAATACCTACCTTTGCTTGTTAGGATATCATGTATATTATGTTTGTTACATAATATATTGAAAATAAATGACATATGTCTTTAACTAGAAATTATGTGAAAATATCTATGTTTTTTTTTTGTATTGGGAACTGAAACCTAGGCTTGAGTTTCATGACCCCCAAAACAAATAAGCTCACCTCCCAGGACAAGTCTTAGATATTTTAATTGTGTATTTCAAAAAAAAAAAAAAAAAAAAAAAGCTCTCGTGAGATTGTTGGAAAAATCTAAAAGAAGAAAAACAGAAACCATTAAAATACAAGATGGAAAATATTGAAACAATTTAATCTTAAAACATATAAGCTACATGCTAATATGTTTGTTTGCAAACAAACGTAGTAAATTAATTTTGGAAATAACTTCACGGAGTACAAAAACAGTGCAGTGGCCTAGTTGCCATAAATAAAAAGAGCAGAAACAGAACACAGATGAAGAGGCCGCTACTGAAGAGACTGAAATAAAAATAAATGTGTATCCTTGGAGAAGAACAGAGGGGCAAGCTGACAAATGTTTAAAGTCAACTCGTTTTCTGGATGGTTCTATAAAATTTTCAAGGACTAATTATGCCAACGACCTTTTACAATTTTATAAGAAAATAGAAAACTTAACACAAAATACAGCAAACTATAAGAAAAATTTACAAGTAGGATTAAAAATCAGGAAATAATGACTTCATTGGTTTTTTCCAAAGTAGATCATGCACACATGTTCAAAAAACTACAAAATAGGATGACAGCCAGCCAATTCTAGCAATGTATTTGAAAATAATTCATAATTTATTGCAGAAATTCAAGGATGATCTAATATGAGAATATTGATCTCCATATTGATGCAGAAAACATTATCAATCCATTATTAATCACTTCTCTAAATAGATTTGAAAAACATTTTAGATAAAACTTTTAATAGAAATTTTCCTATTTGATAAGCATATTATGAGTTGAACATAATAAATGAAAACTAAGAATTTTACATTAAAATTTATGAAGAAAGCTTTGTCAAACTTACTGAATAAGTTTGGCATTGTGATGTGGCACCTATAACCTCAGCACTCTAAATGCTCAGCTGGAAGATTCCAAGTCTGGGGCCAGGCTGGGCTGATAGTGAAACCTTGTTTCAACGAAACAAAACAAAGCAAAAAAGTGCATAAAATGAATATTCATTAAGATCTTATCTTTTAATATTATATTAGTAGTCTATAATGACAATGAAAGAAAAAACATTTTATATGTAAAAATGGAATGGAATAGGCAAGTTTTGTTGTTTGTACATGCTACATTCAGAAAATCCAACAGAATGAATGAATAAGCAATGATAACTATCATTTAGCTAGATTTTAGGCCACACCTTCAACTTGAATATGTGAATGCTATCATATATATATATATATATATATATATATATATATATATATATATATTGCATGTGCATGTACAGACACACTTGTTTGTAGTTTAGAATTTAACCTAGAAAAAAATACTATGTAAGTGGAGAAAAAACTATGTGGAAGAATATCAAAGAACATTGTTTCCAAGGAAAGACACATTGTTCATTAACAGCACAATGTAACACTTAGCTATATCATTCATAATTAGCTATTCTGTGAATCTTTTCACAGAGTGAAAATGCTGGGTTTTTTTGTTTTAGTAATTGTAATTCATAAGTAGGATTCAGAAAAGGAGGTTTACAACTTGATTAATAAAGGAATAAAGAACGTAAGTTGCCTGGCATGATAATAAGAATAATTGAATAGCACCTCTGTCTCTGGTGGAGGCACCAACATGTTGGAACAAACAGCAGTGCTGTGCAGCACCAAAGGAAGCCACATGTGTGGCTTTAATACTTCATGTACCTTTTACAAAGATGTTATAAATCACCATAATCTATTATATTTTATTCAAATGTAACCAAATCATTGTCATTTCATCATGTAGTCAATGCAACATTTTTATTAGCTATTTCACAATTCAATTAATAAAATTTGAAACACAGTAGGCAATTTGGGCATATAATGTATCCCAGGGATTGGCTAGCCATAGAGACTAGTGATGGCTACAGTGGACACGATGAAATAAGGGATTACTCATGTATTCATGAACATTACAGAAAAAAGAACTATTAATTATTTTGAAGCCAATTGAAAAAATGCTCCATTTAATAGAGAAGGATAAATCTGTATGTTAAACTCACATTATATACACAAGTAAACTCACAAGGAGTAGAGAGAGAAAGCAAAAGCAGAGCTAGGTGTATTTGGTAGCTTTACCTTTCTTGTAAGTTGCCTCGACTCCATAGATCATCCCTTTACTGAATTTTCTCCATTTTCATACCTGCAAATGAATGGGCCTAAGAAATGAACAACAAAGCCAAGCCTCATGCTTGACATGTTTAAATATTTATTTATTTGTTTCTTTTTCTTTCACATATTCTTCTCTTATCCTGACCCAGTTTTCCCTCCCTACTCTCTTCCCAGTCCCTCCCCCAGCCTCCCTTCTCCCCCAGATCCATTCCTTTTCCATTTCTCTTCAAAAAAGAGCAGGCCTCCCAAGGATATCAAACAAGCATGGATGACTTGAGAAGTTACAATAAGACTAGGCACATACTTTCATATCAAGGCTAGGTGAGGTTTTTTAATTTTTGACTCAAGCAGCACGAACAAAGCTAACAAGTAAATCATCAAGGAATTCAGTAACAAAAGAAAGGAAGTGTGGACCTGTCCTCCAGCACAGATGAAGTTTGTCCCCCTCTGCTGAAAAAAAAGAAAAGAAAAGCAGACGGCGTCCAAGGTTAGGGAGTGCACAGCGGCACTTCCACAAGCTGTCCCTAACTGGCCAATGCACAGAGACAGGAACCCAGCAGCTGGTTGCCAGAGGCAGGGGGGTTGGTTTTCCTTTAGGAATGTGGCAAGGGTTCTGGACATAGATAAATAGTGATAGTTGTAAAACAGCAAAAATATGCTAAATTGCCCCAATTAAATACTTTAAATAACTGAAATGGTGAATTTTGTGCTATGCACATTTTACAACACCAAGACATAAGAATTTGGTGAAGTAAGCCGACTAGTACTCAAGAATAATGAGTCTTACACTGCTCATGTTTCTCTCTAGTTTCTAATGGTGCCCACTGGTGAGGACACCATCAGTCCCAATTCAATGGATTTTCCAGTGTTGACGAAAACCAATGTCTCTGACTGGCCTGGTAGACAAAAGATAAGATGGTTGCCAAAGATGGCAGCTCCCTTGTGCCACTGAGAAATTTAGCTCCTTTTCTTTCCCTTCCAGTCTCCTGCACCTCCTCCCTGGTGTTTTCAAACAGAAAAGATAGTACTTGCCTGCACTGCTTTTATTTCTTGTGAATCAGCTACCATTTCAGAGTCCTGCAAGTCTCCCAAATTACAGCTTTCATTCAGGCCACTTGGCACTCCACGCAGGGATCACCTAGGAACTTAATGGTCTCAGCTGTAAGGATAAAAACTTTTGTTTTAATTGGGTTCTATTGGATTCTTCAAGCTCAGTTCATGGTTCCCTAACAGGATGAGGACAAGTGCACACATTTAACAGGATCTGATAAACACTCTTTCCTTTTTGGAACTTCTAAGTGAGTTTGCTGTGTTCCTTGATCAGTACATGGAACTTCTGTAAGATATGTAAACAACTGCTATCTTTAGAAATTGCTTAGGCTATTGTCTTAGTTAGATTTTCTCTGAGAAGAGACACCATGGCAATTCTTATAAAGAAAACATTTAATTGAGGGGGCTGGCTTACAGTTTCAGAGGTTTACTCCATTATCATCATAATAGGGAGCATGGCAGCATGCAGGCAGACATGATGATGAAGAAGTAGCTGAGAGTCCTACTTTCAGACAACAGGAAGTATACTGAGACACTGGGAGGTAACCTGAGTATAGGAAACCTCAAACCATACCCCCACAGTGACACACTTCCTCCAGCAAGGCCATCCCCACTCCAACAAAGCCACACCTCCTAATAGTGCCACTTCCTATGAGATTATGGGGGCCAATTACATTCAAACTACCACAGCCATCTTCCCAATCTCATTTTACTTGTTGTGATTGGCTTTAGGGGGGCATATATATTTAAATATGTTTTAAGTATATATTGCATTTGTAAATATAAATAAATTTAATTTTTATTTGCATATGAATGTGCGAGTTATAGCAAATTAATATACAAATAGGTAGTACTTTAAATTAAATGCACCACAGCTTCAGAGATAGGGACTGTTAAATTTTTGAGCAACATTTAAGTCATAACCATATATCTTTGTTTATCTATATGTACATATGCAAGATCTAACACTACATGTATATGCTTTAGTATTTGATACATAGAAGTATGATCTAAACATATATTTGAGTATGATGTATATAAATACTGATTTTAATATATGTGCATAAACATGTATATAGATAATAAATATACATATATAAATATCTGATTATATATGCACATACACAGAAATATGCCTATTTCAACAAAATAAACCCAAGTGAACAGATTTTTATCATGAAAGTAGTTGTGCTTGCTTTTCTTAAACTATTTTTTAAAGATTTCTATTTTACTTCTAATTTTAATTATGTTGTATGTGTGTGGCTGTGTGTATGTTCTCATTATTGCAGGTGCATACAGAGACCTCAAGAGGGCATTGGATCCCTTGGAGCTGGAGTTATAGGTACTTGTGAATTGTTCAATGTGGGTGCTAGGAACTGAATTTCAGTCCTCTGCAGGAGCAGTATTTCATACTTAACCATTGACCATGTCTTCCTGATTTAATAATTATTTATATTTATTTTTTATTATATTGTATTATATTATATATATATATCATATTAAAATCTGTAATTTTGTAACACAAACACATATTTGTTAGTTGTTTGGAAATCTCATGTAACATGTTTCTGTGAACACTGTCCTTTTATTGGTTGCTGTCTTAAATTTATTGCTATTATTATTGAGTCCATCAACAATATTCTAGACAAAATTATTGGAAAAGATTCAGAAAAGAAATCTTGTTATACCAAATAAAAGTTTGAAAACACACATGTTTAGGAGTGATTTGGAGGAACTTAATGAAAAGGATACGAGTGCAGTGAATTAGAAATGTGGCTCCATCAAGAGCAGACAGCAGAGTCAACAGGCTAAAGGTAGGGTTGCAAACCTTTCCTTACTGGGCTCGATGGTAAATATTTAGCTTTTAGAGGCCAAGAGGAAAAGTTGAAGCTGTTATGTATATGATTAAATAACCATCTGAAATGTCATTACTTAAACATGTGAAAATTAAAAATTAGCTGGTTCAGTAAATATGGCTCAGAAGTTGTAATTGATTAACAATTACCTGGAGGCTTGTATTAATAGTACAAAACTACACAGGAGGTAGTAGATAAGATATGATCTATCCTGGAAGAACAGTTAGAACTAAGAACTTGTATATCTTCCTGTTTAACGAAAGAGTAGAGAAGAAGTAATAAAAAGGAGAAGTAAATGAAATTCTCCTAGCTTCTGCTCTGAACAGAAACAATATAGGAAATACTGAAGTAATAATAGTCTCCTACTTGCTTTCACTGAATTGCAAATTTATTCTCAGTTTAAAAAAATTGCCAGGGCTTACCATGAAAGGACTTACGATACTCATTACTGTGTGCATGAGTACCATGCACCTATGTTTAATTGACCTTTATCTATATATTCTTCCAGAGAGAATTAACCAACAGTGCATCCTGCTAGGTAGTCCTGTAAATATCAAGGTGAGTCCCATCTGAGTACTTTTGCTCTTGCTGTACAAGAATACTAGAGAGTTGTAATTATACAAGAAAAGGGGCTATTTTAGCTCATGGTTTTGGAGGCTGGGAAGTGTTAGATTTAATAGCTATTTCTGATGAGTGATGGGTGTCAAATCATAATATTGCAGTCAAAAAGTGTAGAAGCAAGTAGAAAACATGGGAAAACTCATGGGCATCCTTGCTTTACAACCACCTTTTCTTATGGCTATTAATCCAGTACTTCTGAGAGTAAGAACTCATTCATAAAGAAAACTGGCTTATGAGTTGAGGACCCAAACACCTCCTCCAATTTGGATTTACTCCCCAAATCCACTGCACTGGGAACCATGCCTTATGTGTGCTTTCAGATGACGAGTCGTGTTTGCCCACAGTAACTGATGCAATAAGGAAATGAAGTGTAATGAGAAAGTCATCAAAAACACTCAACATCAGAATTTCCAAGGTCATTCAATCAAGTATGGAATATAGCTATATAAATATGTATATTTAAATATTCTAATTGACACATGAAATCATTCACATTTGTGAAAGCCCATGGTTACATGACCCTCTGGAATTAACTATTCACAATGCTGCCAGGAGATCTTGACACTTCCAAACCCATCCTGATGTCAATCTGTGAGATGCATCTTGATGTGTAGAGAGGAAGCTTTCTGAACTGAGCCATGGATATGATTAAATAGTAGATGTTTTATTTTAATAAAGTTTTATTTTAAGGAGTTAATAATGTTAACTTTGGCTCTCTTCTGACTATTATTGCAAAAGTGTTGATTTTAAACCATGTGATTACCATCCTACAGCCCAATTGGTTAAGTCAGGGATTGTCAAAGCTGATAACTGGATTCCTTTGCCATGAAGCTGAAACTGCAAAGGTGGCACATGAACCTGCAGAATGTGTGGGTTATCAGCACTCTGTATTACAAAGCTGTTGCTAATGACAAAGAGAAATGCAGCCTTTTTCATGAAGGAGTGAAGGTGAGAAAAAGTTGAGAATGAAATATCATAGGAACAGAAGGGCTTTAGAAGAAAAAAGAAAAGAAAGAATGAAAACAGAGCACAGTTGAAGCATGAGAACAGGACAAGGAGAAGGCAATTGTAGGGTCATTGAGAAAGAACAAACCACAGACAGTTGTTTCTTGACTTCTCCCTGCAGCCCTGGTAGCCACCTGCTCTAGAACCCAAACACCTCAGGCCCTTCGTTTTCAGGATCTTCCTGGATTCTCTTAAATTCTTCTCATGTAAACCAGTGTAGCTATATTTTTTTCCATAGTTGTAGCTAGTAGGTTGTAATTTGTGCAGGCATATGCTCCATTTACCCATAATGCATCGAAAGGTTAAAAATAGATATATACTTTTGATAAGGGTAACAAAATGATATTTCCTAATGCATCATTTTATCATGTTATCTCTGATGGAGGAAAAGGTAAGAAAATTATTCAGTGTAATAGTCATTCATAAATAGAAATAGGAATGGAGGGGAAAAGTAGGTAAATGGAAAAGCAAAGCACAAAAAGAGAAAAAAGTAGGTCCAGTGAGGAGAGTAAAAATAGTACTGTGGAAGTTTAAAATAAAAAGCAGAAGTGAATGTTTTTGAGAATATTTAAATATTACTATCTGGTTTCTAATTCTTTTTATCTCAGTGTTTCCATCCTCCAAGTTTCTAACCTATTTCTATTGTTGGAATAGTTTTACAAGTCAGACAAGTAGTACTCAACAGTATTTTTAAATAAAAGACCTTGAATAGCCACAAAGAGTGAGCTTTCATTTTCTGAGTGAATGGGTAGCCTTTCTGTTTTTATCTTCCAGCTAATTGGCAATAGAACAAAGAAGTGCCCGTGATCATTGGTTCAGGATATACTGGTTGGCCTTGCAGAAAGAAATGTGGTTCAATGATTTGGCTCTTCCAAATCATAGTGAATGACACATACAGAAAAAAAAACACCTTAAATCTAATGTTCTTTTAAATATATCAATGTAGGCACTTCCCTGGAAAACTGAAAGAAAATACATTCAATAAAGATTAAAGATGAAATCTAAGGATACTCAGCTGCATTTTGTTTCCTACCACAAAGCTCAGTGGGACGTAAATAGAGGATGCCTGATTCTGGTCTAATACTTCTCTTCTCTTGTTTATGTTCTTGAGTTATTTAACAAAAGCAAAAGTTATGTCACTTGCCTCTCTGCTCCTCCCTGGCCCAGAGACACACATGTATTCTAGTGCAGTGCCATTCTTGTCTCCAAGACACAATGGTGGAGGTAGTAATGAACAGAAATGGTTGTATTGGATGCCTAATCACCAGGGCTACCTTTAACTATGGCAAAAAATAGATATTCTTGCTATCAGTAACCCCAGTATTGACCTTACCTATATGATCTACACATTCCAGTATGACTTTATCTATGGCAAGGTCAATGACACAGTCAAAGATGAGAAAGTAAAACTCGTCATCAATAGGGAGGACACCTTTATCTTCCAGGAGTGAGACACCACCAACATCAAAAAGGTGATGTTGGTGCTTACTGTGTTATAGAGTCTACTGTATCTCTATCACCTTGGAGAATGCCAAGGCCCACTTGAAAGGTGAAGACAAGAGGGTTATCATCTTTGCCCCTTCTGCTGATACTTTCATGTTTGTGATATGTGTGAACTATAAGAACAGGGAAGGACTCATGAACATGGTCCATGCCATCCCTGCTACCCATGGCCCCTTTGAGAAGCTGTGCTATGATGGCTGTGGGGCTACCCAGAACATCATCCTTGTATCCACTGGCAGTGCCAAAAATGTGGGCAAGGTCATCCCAGAGCTGAATGAGAAGCTCACTGGCATGCCTGCCATGTTCCTACCCTCACTGTTTCCATCGTGGATCTGACATGCCATGTGGAGAAATTTGTCAAGTATGAGGACATCAAGAAGATGAATAATCAAGCATCAGAAGGCTCAGTAAAGGATGTCCTGGACTACACTGAGGACCAGCTTGTCTCATGTGACTTTAACAGTTATGTCAACTCTTCTAACTTTGATGCTGGGGCTGGCATTGCTTTCAATGACAACTTAAATCTCATTTCCTGGTATGACAATAAATACAATTATAGCAATAGATAGGTGGACCACATGGATTACATGGCCTACAAGGTCTAAGGAGCTCTGGAGCACTCGCCCCAGCAAGAATATGAAAGGAAGAGAGAGGCCTTATGCTTCTATGGAGTCCCTGCCTGAATATAGTCCACAACACACTGAGTATCTTGTTTCATAATTCCCATGCCAGATTTACAGTAAAAGTAGAATGTCTTAGGGACCCCCACTCTAAAGTTCACTGTACCTGTCCTGCCCAAGAATTAAGTTACTGGATAAAAATAGTGGGGAATAAATCCACCTTTGAGATCTAACATGCTGCTCTTGAGAACTTATGGACTGTGTGAACTGCTGTAATTAATTTCCTCTGGCCTTTAAAGCCTCCATTTTAACTTTGGTCTCACATAGAGAATGACTTGTTAAGCCACTAGGCCCACTAATGACTATTTACTCATTTAGGAGATAAATCCAGCGAATTGCTTGTTCTTTTAAACAATTATGTTATTTAGGAAGTTTCTTATTATTGGGTGTCAGTGTTTGTGTATGAAACATAAGAAGTAAAACCAGAGATTCTAAGACATCCCAGTAGAGAAGCTTCCTGTACCAAGATGCTAAAAGGCAGCTTTCAAAAAGAAGTGCCTGGCAGAACTTGTCTTCTTGTCACATTCTGTTAATAACAACCATGTGAGTCTATTTAATGGGTAATAGGGATTTATTAAGATATAAATTGAGGAAATACACTCATGAATACTGAACTGAAAAAACAGCTGAAGTCATCCTCTGTTCTAACTGGGAGCAAATCCACTTGGCAGGCAGGCAGCAGAGAGAAGGGGCATGTGACCCTTCTTCCTCTCCTTTTAAGGTCATGTACAAATGTAGACAGGAAGTCTACATTTAGGCCCTACACAGCCTTTAGGCCCTATAGTCCAAGGTGATGGGCAGAGCAAATACCACTACATTTCCCCATTTGGTCTAAATAAGAAGGTTCTAAACTTAATGCAAACTATATAGAATAAGAATGATTATCAAGTATTGCCCAAGGAAAACAAAAGGTAATAACATAAACAAATATGGAACTACAACCAACAAGAAAAACATCAAACAAGAAAGATATGCTAAATGTCCAGAAATGTCCAGAACATTGGTAAATGGCAAAGTACCAAGATTACTCCAATAGCTGTCCTATCCTGAAGATTCCAACCCTAGTACTAATATGCAAGAATAATAGAAGAAGATTGTAACCATAACTATCAAGTCTTCAACTCCATCAAAGACCTGAGAAGGAAAATAATAATACCTGAGAAAATGGAAATGCAAGCAAGCATTTTCCAAAAATTCTTGCAAGAATAGACAGCGACAGCTGGCAGGCTGGATAGTCACCTAAAGTTTTGCAGTATGATTGGGGCATCCAATTTGGCTACATGCTTAGAATATCTGAGAGACCATTTTTTAGAAGCAGGAATTTTGAAAGACTATCTTACCCTGTCTTGGCAGAGTTCAGTAGTCACATTTCCTGCGTCCTACTTGTCCAGAAATGACAGCATACATACTGTCAGCAGTCAAGGCAAGGGAAATTCCTTGCCTAGCAGGCTATTTTGTGCAAAGAAGAAGACAAATTTCCAAATGGAAATGTCTTAGAAGCCCAACATTCTCTTGGGATCAGATAGATCCTGCCAGGAGCAATCATGTCTTACATCAACAGAATTCTAAGTTATCAAAACATTTAAATGCCATATTCTCTAGGTCGATGAAGTGTTTGAACATTACCTATCCATCTGACATATGCTTCTGTAAATCTGGAGAACCTAACATAACTATAGCAATGACAAGCATGGGTGACTATAATTGTATAAGTCTTATCTACCTAAATAACCTAAAGACTAAGGCTTCACATTAACAAGATAAACAAGTCTGTAAGCTGATATGCCATATAAGGACAATGACCTCAAAATTGTGACAATACACAAAGTATTTTAAACAGAGCTAGAAATGAATAATACAATATGCAATATGACAACAATATCCTTTATATGCATCACTATACAAATTATTTCAAACAGGAGTAGAAATATATGTATAATACAACAAATTTCATTTTGTGTTCGTATCAACATACAAATTATCTTAAATGGGAATATAAGAATAGTTCACTTTTGTATCAACATGCAAGAATCCATATCACTGCAAATTATCCAAAACTGATAATTTGCTAAATCAATTTACTAGTAGATACAATAATCTACCTTAATATGCTATACCTATCCATTTCCCTTTTTCTGTTCTCAAGGAGAATACTGAATCTAAATTGTTCCACCCCAATCCTATAACTATCCATCCATAACGCTGAGAAAAATGAAACCTTTGGGAGAAGGGGTGTTGTTTTCTTAGAATTGCTTCCTGCTGTTTAGGGGGCAGTAGTATCCCTGTGGGGTCCTATAAGAAAGCTTAGATAGGTCTCAATTGCACTAGCTATAGGATCTATAGCCAGTCTCAGAGTAGTAGATAAGATTGTCTGAGATTCTGGCTAGAGGTGTAGTATGATGGACCATCTCATCTTAGAACTGTTCTGAAGAGTTTTCAGTCCAAAGCTGATCATTGAGTAATATACTTAGGTACAATGGCATCTTTCTGGATCAAGTAGAGTCATTGTTGTGGGTGCCCCATCTTCCTTCTGGACACTTCAGAGATTACTATTGGAAAGACATATTTTTCACTGTGGAAAACTTGAACATTATTAATATCAAAATGGAAAGTTTGGATTCATGCTAGATTGAGAAGGGATTCCCAGAAAGCAATGGCAAGTGTGGAAAAAATTGTCAGGCTAGCTCAGTTGGTAGAGCTTAATCTCTTAATCTCAGGGTCATGGGTTTGAGCCCCACACTGGGTACCCCTTGTTAAGATCAACCACGTGAGTCTATTTGATGGATAATATGGATTTACTAAGATATAAATTGAGGAAATACACTCACAAGTACAGAACTGAGTAAATAGCTGAAGTTGTCCTCTGTTCTGACTAGGAGCAAAGCCACCTTGCAGGCAGGCAGCAGGGAGAAGGGGCATGTGACCCAGCTCCCTCTCATTTTAAGAGTTCACATACAACTGCAGGAAGCACCACCTCCTTTGGGCCCTATAGCCCAAGGTCATGAGCAGAGAAAATACCACTACAACATTCTGTTGTGGAAATAAAGAAACAGGGATGCATACTCCTGGGTTTCCCACAAATTCAGAATCTTCTGTATTTGTTTTATTATCTACCCTGGAAAATAATATTTTTAGTCACCATTTTCTATTCATATTATTTACAGTCACTTCCTGAGCTTCTCTAGGAAGGATGTAGGTCCTGAGAAGTCTACTTTCCCTGGCATGGTGGAGTAAGTAGTGAGGATGCAAACTTCTGAAGCATAATGAAACTGTAATGGGAAGATCTAAAAAAGCAGCTGAAAGGGCATAGCTACAGGTTGTGAAAGAAAGATCAAGGAGGGGATTATGTGAGGGGAATAACATGCACCAAGTTGTACACAGGCCAATCCCACTTCCTTACCATCTTTTCCTGAAAGAATATTACTGACTAATGCTACTAAAGTAAAACCACCACTTCTACCACTCACTGAATTTGGTTCCCCCAAGACCCACTCTGCTGCTCAACTCCAGGGACCTGGTCATTCTCCCTGTGGCCAGCTCTCCCCTGCAACTCCAGCAGACTACATAGGCACAGGCACAACCCACACCAATTGGAAGAACAGACCATTAAATGCCAGTGTAAGAATATATTCAACAACAGAAAGGTCAATATGAAACCACCACAACTCAGTGGTGCTACAACATCAAGACCTGAACATTTCAATGCAGCTGAAGCACAAGAAAATGATCTAAAAAATAACTTTA
Source organism: Peromyscus maniculatus bairdii (assembly GCF_049852395.1). NCBI lineage: Eukaryota > Metazoa > Chordata > Mammalia > Rodentia > Cricetidae > Peromyscus > Peromyscus maniculatus. Next base: position 165,797,299 of record NC_134852.1, on the reverse strand, counting down.
TGAAGATGATAGTGGTTTGACATAAACAGGAAATGAAAAATTCCCTTAAAGAAATTGAGGAAAAGACAAACAAAAAATTGGAAGAAATCAATAAATCCCCCAAGGAAGCCAAGGAAATCAAGAAAAACAAACAAAAAATGGGAAGAAAAAGGTTCAAGACTTAAAAATTGAAATAGAGGCAATAAAGAAAACACAAACTGAGGAAATTATGGAAATGAAAAATCCTGGGTAACTGAACAGAATCTACAGATGCAAGCATCACCAACAGTATACAAGAGCTGGAAGAGAGAATCTCAGGGTTGAAGATACAATAAAGGAAATTGATTGGTCAAAGAAAATGTTAAATCCAATACATTTCTAACACAAGACATCCAGGAAATATGGGACACTATGAAAAGATTAAACCCAAGAATAGTAGGGATAGAAGAAGGAGAAGCATCCCAACTCAAAGGCACAGAAAACATATTCAACAAAATCATAGAAGAAAACATTCCCAACCTAAAGAAGGACATGCCTATAAAGGTTCAAGAAGCTTACAGAACACCAAATAGACTGGACCCCCAAGAAAATTCCCCTCACCACATAATAATTAAACCACTAAACATACAGAATAAAGAAAGAATATTAAGAGTTGCAAAGGAAAAAGGTCAAGTAACTTATAAAGGCAGACCTATCAGATTTACACCAGACTTCTCAATGGAGACTCTGAAAGCCAAACGTTTTGCAGACACTAAGAGACCATGAATGCCAGTCTACACTACTATACTCAGCAAAACTTTCAACCACTATAGATAGATAAAACAAGATATTTTGTGACAAAATCAGATTTAACAATATCTATCCACAAATCCAGCCCTACATAAAGTACTTGAAGGAAGAATCCAACCCAAGGAAGTTAACTGCACCCAAGAAAACACAGGCAATAGATAATCTCACACCAGCAAATCCCAAAGACAGGAAACACACACACACACACACACACACACACACACACACACACACACACACCGCACACACCACACACACACACTACTATAACCACTACCATAACAACAACAACAACAAAAAAAAACCCCAAGAATTAGCCATCATTGATCATTAGTATCTCTTAATATCAGTGGACTCAATTCTCCAACAAAAAGACAGACTAAGAGAATGGATACAAGAACAGGATCCATCCTTCTGCTGCATACAAAAAGTACACTTCAACTTCAAAGACAGACACTACCTGAGAGGAAAGGGTTGGGAAAAGACTTTGTAATCAAATGGACCTAAAAAGCAAGCTGTGTAGCTATCCTAATATCTAACAAAATGGACTTCAAACTAAAATTAATCAAAAGAGATAAAGAAGGATATTTCATATTCATCAAAGGAAAAAATCCATCAAGATGAAATCTCAATTCTGAACATTTATGCCCCAAATACAAGGACACCCACATTTGTAAAAGAAACATTACTAAAGTTTAGATCACACATCATACTCCACACACTAATAGTGGGAGACTTCAACATCCCACTCTCACCAATGGACAGGCCTGCCAGGCAGAAGCTTAACAGAGAAATAAAAGAACTAGCAGATGTTATGACTCAAATGGACATAACAGACATCTATAGAACATTTCACCCAAACACAAAAGAATATACTTTTTTCTCAGCACCTCATGGGACCTTCTCTAAAATTGACCATGTACTCAGTCACAAAGCAAATTTCAACAGATACAAAAAATTTATAATAACCTCCTGTATTTTATAGGCTCACCATGGGTTAAATATAGAGTTCAACAACAACACAAACTACAGAAAACCTTCAAACTCATGGAAACTGAACAACTCTCAACTGATTTACCATTGGATCAAGTAAGAAATAAAGAAACTATATGGGTATGTTCACATGCATTCAGGCTTTGAGTTTATCTTCATTCCCTGGTCTTTCTTAGTACTATCATGCTATGGCGTATGTGTTCATGTTCATATTTGTGCAGTATCTAAGCATGGTCATGTGTCAATGCATGTGTTCATAATTACACAATGCATTCTCTGAGTGCATTTGTAATAGTACGGTTGTGCGTGTTCTCATGTATGCAATTTCTAAGCACAGTCACATGGTTATGTGTATGTATACACTGGCATGTATGAAGTTTCTGAGAACTCACTTATAATGTATATGCATTTTCATGCACATGAAGCTTTAGAGCATGGTTACATAACACATGTAATCAGTGATTATCATTCCATGTCAAACTCTATGCACATATTCATTCACATGCAGCATCAAGTGCAGTCAAATGTAGGTAGGGATATAGCTCTTTAAACCTCGAGTTAGGGTAAGGATCAGGAACATGTTTAGTTAGTGTTAGAGCTAGGGTTAAAGTTGTGAATATTGCTAGGTTGTGGGTAGGGTTAGTTCTACGATAGCATTATAGTTAGCTTTGGGGCTACATTTATAGTGAGGGCTTAATTTAAGGTTAGGTTTAGAGTTAGTTTTAGAGTATGTTTTGCCTATTCTCAGTTGTTGACTACATTTGGAATTAACTAAAACTCAAGCAGCTGAGTAAACTTATGAGGAAATTCTTTTTTTCTTACTTAAATCATTTGAAGAGGGAAGACCCACTTCTAATTCGAATGTTTGGAGGAGGGAAGATACACCTATAATATAGATCTTTTGAGGTGGGAAGATCCACCTTTAATCTGGCCACACCTTCTAATGTCAGCCAATATGAAGGGCATGGAAGAAGGAAGCTTATTCTTTGCCTGCTTTCACTCACTCTTGCTCTCACTGGTCAATCCACTCCTTCATGTCATTAGAGCTGACTTCTTTGGAATTCTGGTTTGTACTGAAGACCAGCTGGGATACCTAGCCTCATGGACTGAACAACTACTGGATCCTTGAACCTTCTGCTGATAGATAGCCATTGTTGGAACAGCTGGACCACAGTCTGTGAGTCATTCTAATATATTCCCTTATAAATACACACTCATATATGTATGTATGTATGTATGTATGTATGTATGTATGTATGTTCCTCTAGAGAGACCTGACTAATACAGAGCTACTATTAAGGATAGAATTGAAATTAGACTTACAATAAGGGTTACTGTATGTGTTAAAGTTAAGGTTGGGTTTGTAGTTATGATTAGCAGTAGAATTATGGTTAGATGTAGAGCTAGGTTTAGGGTAATGGTAGTGTTAAGGTTAGGGTAAACATGGGTTAGCTAGGATTAGGTTTAGGATAAGGTCTACAATTGAGATTTGAGGTATGATTTGGATTAGGGTTGTGGCTGCTGTGGGATGGTCTGTATGTCAAATTGCTCTGATTGGTCAATAAATAAAACACTGATTGGCCAGTGGCTAGTCAGGAAGTTTAGGCGGGACTAACAGAGAGGAGAAAAGAAAGAACAGGAAGGCAGAAGGAGACACTGCCAGCCACCACCAGGACAAGCAGCATGTAAAGATGCTGGTAAGCCACGAGCCACATGGCAAGGTATAGATTTATAGAAATGGGTTAATTTAAGATATAAGAACAGTTAGCAAAAAGCCTGCCATGGCCATACAGTTTGGAAACAATATAAGTCTCTGTGTTTACTTGGTTGGGTCTGAGCAGCTGTGGGACTGGCAGGTGACAGAGATTTGTCCTGACTTTGGGCAAGGCAGGAAAACTCTATAGTTACATGTGGCTGTGTTTAGAGTAAGGGTCAGGTCTTCAGCAAAGGTAAGTTAGGAATAAGGATAGGATTAGGGAAGCATAGCTCCAGATTTGGCCCATGAATTATTTATTTGTAATGCCCTTTTGCAGAGTGAGTTACACCTTCCCTTTGCTGCCTCTCCCTAATGCCCACCACTATCAGCACAATGGCAAGCCTAGCTCTGGGCCAGACCCAGGTACTCCATTTGTTCCTGAGATACCCTTGCAGGGTAAGTCACTTCTCCCCCCCCCCTCCCCGCATTCTTGCTGCCCTCTGCCTATGGTCACCTCTATGCCACACTTCAGATCTGCATCCTAAGATACCAGGTTTGTTCAGGAGCTGCCTCCGCCAAGCAAGTCTCTTCTTCCCTTCCCCATCCTTCATCTCAACTCTTGCCTTCCTAATCTACACAGAACTAGCTCCATCTGTGGCTTTCCAAACCACTTTGTCCATGAGCCTCCTATAACTTAGGAGATGCTTCTTTCCTCTCACATCTTTCTGCCTACTGCTGCTAGCTCTGTGCCTACAGGCTTAGCAGCAGGTCCGTGATTTTGAGATATCTTTTCCTGGTCAATTAAATAGCTGATTCACCAGCTTTACTTAGCACCAGGAATGCAACTTCCTGCACTAGCCCAATCTATGAAATGACATATTATCTCACCAGACACACAAACAAAGGCAAAAGTCCACATTCCCATATGGCCACATGCAGAAACTTCCTGTATATAAAGATGCACATACACTCCGATATAATCATTCACTCATGTAGGAACATGCATACACATATTGACATGCAACCACGCTCTGAGATTACATGCATGTGAACATGTGCATACATACCAACATGTGTCCATACTCAGAAATGGTGTACATAGCAGCACATGAGTACATACTGACATTTAACCAAACTCAGGCTCATACCTATTGACAGTGCTCAGAAATTGCACTTAGGTGTGTATGTTCACAAACAGAGATGTATGAAAATGCTTAGAAACTGCATGTATGTGAAGTTAAGGCTGGGTCAGAGATAGGGCTAGGGTTAAAGCTAGGGTTAGCATTATGGTTAGAGCTAAAGTTAGGGAGAATCTTGGGGTTAGACAGAGGCTATTATTGGGTTAGTTTTATGGTTAGGATTGTGGTTAATGTTAGTTATAGGGTTTGGATGATGTATTATCTGAGGGTTAGGTTTAGGGTTATGGTAATTGTTAGACCAGGGTTAGGTTTATGATTTGGGCTAGGATGAGGATTAGGGTTCAGGTTTGGGTTAGTGTTACAGTTAAAATTAGAGCCAAAACTAGATTTAGGGAAAGATTATGGTTATGTTTTGAGTTGTGGTTCTGATTAGAATTACAATTAGGGTTACTTATATTTAGTGTTAAGATGGGAAATGTATAGGGTTAAGGTTTGAGTTAGGTTTATAGCAAAGGTTTGGTTAAGGTTAGGGTTAAAACTACAGTTTGGGTTAGTTTCAGTTCTAGAATTAGGATGGAGGTTATGACAAGGTTTGGGGTTAATTTAGAGCTTATGTTAAGGGTTAAGGCTAAGATTGGGGGTAGGATTTAGGTCTTTATTGCCCTCAGGATTAGTGTTAGTCCTGGGGTGAGTATTAGAATTAGATCTAGGTTAGAGTTTATGTCAGATTTAGGGCTAATGTTAGGTTTAAGGTTAGGTTTAGAGTTAGGAGTATGTTTAAAATTAGTTCCATATTAAGGGTTAGGGTTAAGATTAGGGATGGAGACAGTGTTTGGATTAGGTGCAGAACTTTGTTTAGTGTTATGGCTAGGGTTAAGTTAGAATTTGGTATAAAGTTGTAGTAAGAGCTATAGCTAATGTTAGAATTATCAACAAAATTAGTAGTAATAGTCTAGTTTTATGGTTTTGGATAGCGTTAAGGCTATAATTTCATGTAGGGCCAAGAATACATTTAGGGTTAATGTTTGAGTTTGGGTTATGTTAGGAGGAGAGCCAGGGTTTTGGTTAATATCAAGTTATGTTTAGGGCTAGAGTTGGTAATGCTATCGTTCATGTTAGAAATAGGGAAAAGATTAGTTTTAGAGATACTTTTGGGCTTCTCCTTATGTAGTGTTATACTTTCTTCTATGCCCAAGGATGTATTTTTGTCTGGTGTTTGAGCTAGGATTGAGTTTAGGGTGACATCTAGGGTTGGGGTGTTATTGGTGTTAGGTCTCCATTCTGAGCTATCATGGGTTTAGTTTGCACTGGTGTTAAGGCTAAGATTGGAGTTAGGGTTATGGCTAGTGTGAGAATTACAGCTTGGTTTAGTTCACAGTTGGGCTGAGTTTTAGGTTGAAGAGCAGGTTTTAAGGTACTGTTTAGGTTGGGTGTCAAGCTTTGTTCAGTGTTACGGTTAAGGTTATGGATAGGATTATAGTTACACAATGGTTAGGGTTAGGGTTCATGCTAAGGAAAAAGATAGTTTTAATACTAGGATTTTATTTTTAGAAAGTTGTAGTCCTAGGGTTAAGTTAGAGCTGGGATTAAGATTATTGTTAAGTAAAAATTTAAAAATAGAGTTATATGAGGTTGAACTTTATGGTCTTAGTTTTATTTAGAATGAGAGCTGTCATTTGGCTTATGATTCAGGCTAGGGATAGCACTTCAGGTAGCAATTGAGGAAGAGTTATATTTAGTTTTACAAATTGGTTTATGGTCAGTGTTAAATCTAGTTTTGGTGTTTAGTCTAGATATAAGATTGGTTTAGGTCATTCTCTTTGGTTTGATTAATGTTATTATAGTGGCAATGTTAAGGTTATTGTTAGAGTTAGGGTAGGTTTACATCATACTTTAGGGTAGGGTTAGGTTATGTTTATATCAATGGTTAGGTTTAGGTTAGGGTAGGCTTATGCTGTGGGTTAGTGTTAGGACTAGAGACATTTTTGGTTATTTCTCCAATTAATGTGAGAGGTAGGCATAAGGTTTTGTTTATGTTCATACCAATGTTGGTGTTAAGGTTATGGGTAGTTTCAGGTATATTTCTAAGGTTAATATTAGAGTAAGAGGTAGGGTTATTGTTAGGGTTTAGGCTGGAAACCATATTTTTAGTGTGAGTGTAGAGATAGACTGATGGTGAATTTCAGAGCTGGGTTTGTCATCAGGATTAGTGTTAATCCTGGGGTTAGGTTAGAGCCAGGTTCATGTTTAGGATTAGGATTTAGGCAGAGCCAGGGACAGGACTCTTGACAAGGACAGGTTAGAATTGGTGTAAGTTTTGTGTAACAGCTCCATTTAGTGGTAGAACAATGTTTAAGGTTAGTTTTAGACCTTGTTTTAGATTTCAGCCTGGAGATACACTAACATGTATTTAGTGCCAATTATATGTTTAGGTCATTTGAGCTAACATGAACTTTAGAGTGAGAGCTAGGTTTGGTAAATATTCACATTTGGTATATGGCCGTGTGTGGGGTGTGTGTGTGTGTGTGTGTGTGTGTGTGTGTGTGTGTGTACTTGTGTATATGTTTAGGAATATTTAGGATTAGGGATTAGGGATAATATTGGGGATAGGGTTAGGTTTACGGTTGGAATTAAGACTAAATTTAGGATTTGTTTTAGGGTTAAGACTAGAGTTAGAGCCAGTGTTTGGGTTAGGTTTAGATCTTTGTTTATTGTTTGGCTTAAGGTTTTGGATATGGATTGGGCTAGATTTGATTATGGTTGTGGTTAGCATTATCTTTAGGATTAATGTCACTGCTAGGATTAGCATTAGTGTTACTGCTAAGAGTGTAGCTATGGTTAGCTGTAGACTTAGAGTAAGGTGAGAGCTAGGTTTGAGATGAGGGTTAAATACAACTTACCTTTAGAGCTATTTGACAGTTAAACTTTATTAGGTATGGTAAGGTTAGAACTAGTGTTGGACTTAGGGCTCAATTTATGGATAACACTGGGTGTAGCATATGAGTAAATTGTACAGTTTTGTTAGCATTCGGTGTATATAATTGTAGACCTAGTTTTCCAGTTTGGCCTAGATATAGGCTTTAGGCTAGTGTTAGAGTTTGATTTTCACTATGGACTGATGGTGGTGATTGTGTGGCTATCGGTAGGGTAGGCAGGGTTTGTGTTTGGCTCAGTGTTAGTGTTAAGGTTCATGTTAGGGTTAGGGTTAGCTTACTGTTAGTGTTCTGGCAAAGGATAGAAAGAATTTTATGTTTATTTATTTATTAATGTTACAATTAGACCTAAGGATAGAGTTACAACTGGGCCTTGCTAGGGTTTGGCTTTTAGAAGCAGTTTCATATATTCTTTTAGTTTAATGTTAGGGTTAGCAATAGGGACAGGGTTAGCATTGGGGTTTGGGACAGTATTTGGTGTTATTTCCAAGTTTAGTTTTAGAGTTAGAGGCAGGCTTAGAGTTAAATTTATGGCTGCGTTTGTTGTTAGGGTTAGAGTTAGTCCTAGGTTATGGCTAAGGCTAGGTTTAGTTTATGGTTAGGATTGGTGTCAGAGCCTGTGTTTGGAGTATGGATGGCCTTACTTTAGAGCTTGATGTAAAGATAGAGCAACAGCGCCACTTAGTGTTACAACTAATATTAGCATCTGCCTTTCTGTTTTTAAATTTAAGAATATATTTAAAATGAATCATTTGACTTTCCTTTTTAAACAGAATTTTTTTTTACATTTTCTCTCTCTCTCTCTCTCTCTCTCTCTCTCTCTCTATATATATATATATATATATATATATATATATATATATATATATATATATATATATATATATATATATATATATTATTTTACAATACCATTCAGTTCTACATATCAGTCATGGGTTCCCCTATTCTCCCCCTCCCACCCCCTCCCCTTACCCCCAGCCTACCCCCCATTCCCACCTCCTCCAGGACAAGTCCTCCCCTGAGGACTGTGATCAACCTGGTAGACTCAGTCCAGGGAGGTCCAGTCCCTTTCTCCCAGACTGAGCCAAGTGTCCCTGCATAAGCTCCAGGTTTCAAACAGCAAATATTTTTATATTGATTTTTTTCTTGATTTCCTCTTCTACATATCTTTCTCGCCTCCTCCAACCCAACTCCACAGTCTTTGTGTCTCTCTTTGAAAAACAATTTTTTTTCTTTTTAGTTGTTATTTGTTTGTTTGCATGCCTGTTTGTTAGGATTACTTTCTTAGTTTCAGTGTTTATGCTGTATGTAGGTTTATAAGGTTATTTAGAACTATTAGAGCTACTGTTTGAACTAGGGTTAATTTTAGGGTGAGATGTAGGTTTTAGGTTAGTATTGAAGTTATTTCTCAGTTTAGAGTTTATGTTAGGCTTAGGTTTAGAGTTGGGACTAGGGCTATATTTATAAATATAAATAAGATGAGAGCTAGGGTAAGATGAGAGCTAGGTCTAGAATTACAGCTTCATTTATGGTTAAGATTGGGGTAAAGACAATGTGTGGGTTAAGTGTATTGTTTATTTGGTGTAAGGATTAGGTTTATGGATATCGTTAGGGCTAGTTAGGATTTGGTTATGGTTTTTGTTAGGGTTGGAGGATCATTAGTGCTAGGGTTAGGGTTTTGTATAAGATGGCTGTTATGGTTAGTTGAGTTAAATAATGAGTTAGGGCTAGGAATAGGTTTAGATCTAAACTTACACATAGATCTATGTGAGGATTAAATTTAGGATTTAGGGTCAAAGCTCTGGTTATGCTTATGACTCAGTTTACAGATGGAGTTTGGTTTAGCATTACAGTAATGATTACAAATAGTGTTAGAAAATTGTTTATGTTTAATTTTAGACATATTTTTAGAATGGGCTACATGTAGGGTTATGGTTATTGTTTGGCTTTGGTCTTATAAGAGTTTATTTTGGGTGAGATTTAGGGTTATGTTCGTGATTAAGGGTAGACAGGATTAGCGTTCCAGTTAATTTTAGGATTTGGATTAGGGTTATTCCACAGGTCTCATTAAGGTTATTATAGGGCTAGGGTTATTGTTGGAGTTACAGTTATGGTTATGCCTGATTAGCGGCAGGGTTAATATTGTTCTAAATATAATGTTTGAGTTAGAGGTAGGATTAGCGTTAGGGTTAAGGCTAGGGATAGGATTTATGTTATTTCTAAGTTTTGAGTTAGAATTATAAGTAAATTTAAGGCTGAAGTTTGGGCTAGGTTTGTAGGTAGGAATAGTGTTAGACATGAAGTTAGTTTTAAAGGTAGTTTAATATTTAGGGTTAGAATTGGCAGCTGACCAGATTAGAATTAGAGGTATGATGTTATTGTAAGAACTACAGTTAGTTTTAGAACTAGGGTTAAGTTTAGTTGAGACAAAAATTTTGGGGTTCTTGCTGGAGTACATTTCAACTTCTTTTAGGGCTTAGGCTGTATTTTGGACTAGTATTTGATTTAGGCTTAAATTTAGAGTGTAACCAAGGGTATGGTTTACTATTTAGTTAGTTCCTGGTTTAGAGCTAGTGTTGGGCATAGGGTTAGAGAAAGTGATATAGCTAGGATTAGAATTATGGCTTCCTTTAGGGTTAGTTTTAGGTTTAGACTAGGGACAGAGACAACACTTGGATTAGGCATAGAAATTTGTTAGTGTTATGGTTAAGGTTGTAGATAGGGTTAGGGCTAGGTTTTGGTTATGGTAATGATTAGTTTTAGGATATAAGGGGTAAGGTTATGGGCAGGATTGTAGTTATGGTTACTTGTAGGCTTGATGTATGTTTAGAACTAGGGTTAGATGTAAATTAAAAACAGAGCTATGTAAGGTTTAAATTTAAGGTGTGGTGATGGTTAGAGTCAGTGCTAGGGATCATATTAGGCATAGAATCTAGTTAAAAATTAGGGAAATAAACACAGTATTAAAAATTGTTTTTTGGGCCGGGCAGTGGTGGCACCTGCCTTTAATCCCAGCACTCGGGAGGCAGAACCAGGTGGATCTCTGTGAGTTCGAGGACAGCCTGGACTACCAAGTGAGTTCCAGGGAAGGCACAAAGCTACATAGAGACACCCTGTCTCAAAAAACCAAAAAAAAAAAAAAAGAAAGAAAGAAAGAAAGAAAGAAAGAAAGAAAAAAATTGTTTTTTGATTATTTTAAATCTAGTTTCAGCAATCCTGCTATATGTACTTATGCTTCAAGTAAGGATTTTTGAACAGGTTCTAATTTAGGGTTTTTTTTTTGTAAAATTATGGTTATGATTATGGTTAGGATTGTAGATAAGGTCTGATATCATTTTATGTCAATTTCCAAGATTAAAATTAGAGTTAGTGGTACTGTTCAGGTTATGGTTAGGCCACGGTTATTAGGGCTATGGACAATTTTAGGTATATCAAAGATCAATATTAGTCTTAGAGATTGGATTGGGAATAAGGTTAGAGCTAGGGACAGTATTCCCTGTTAGGCCTGGTCATGATTCTCTGAAGAAAACTGATACAGCCATTCTCCAACTCCAAAGCCAGCTTTAATTTTTAATTGCACTGGGACTATAAAAAGACCATTTTTGTTAAGTGTTTGTAGAGAAGAGCAGAAACAATAATTTAGGAAGACTTATGAAATTTTATATGTGATATACCAATAGGTCAATTTACTCTTTTTCTTGGGACATTTTTTTTTTCTGGATGGCGTGTCCCTTTTCTTCAGATGTCTCATTTGTCCAGTGTTCTTCATATTCCTTAGCCTTCATTCTCATGAAAGACAAAAACAAAAACTCTTCCTCAAGCCTAACTTTGGGGAGGTTCCCTTTTGGCAAGTTAGATCTGATTAAATGAAAAGCATTTGTTAGTTGTATAAGTTAATTTAAATTGGATGATCATGCTGGTTGATGAACTATCACCTCTTCTAATTAAGAAGTGTCTCTTGTTCAAATTGAACTTTTATCAATTTTGATGGTATCCATAGCTTTTTTTTTTCTCCTGTAGAAACAAAAACAAAACCTCATCCCCAATGTAACACATATCTTGGTTTCCATTCTGAGGTCAGCACATCTTTAAAGTATATAGGCTGATTTAATTTTGTAGTTTTTTTTCTATTATCCAATGTCTCTCTGCAGCTGTTGTTCCTTTCTCATTAGCATTGAGAAATTTCATAGTTAACAGAGCATTATATAATCTATTTCTGGGGTTTTTGTTACTACTTTTTGTTTATTTAGTATATCCGTTAGAGTTTGATTTGATCTTTCTATGACTGCTTGACCTGTAGGATTATGTGGTATACCTGTAATAGGCTTTATATTGTAAAAAGCAAAAAACTGTTTCATTTTAACAGAGACATATGATGGAGCATTGTCAGTTTTAATTTGTGCAGGTATACCCATGACAACCATAACTTCTAGCAAATGAATGATTACAGAATCAGCTTTTTGAGAACTCAAAGCAGTTGCCCTTTGAAATCCTGAAAAAGTATCAATGGTGTGGTATGCATATTTCAATTTTCCAAATTCTGCAAAATGAAACACATTCATCTGCCAGATTTTATTCCTCTGAGTACCCTTTGGGTTACATCCTGCTGGTAGTGGAATCTGATTGTAAAAAGAACAAGTAGAACATTTCCTTATAATTTCCTTGGCTTGTTGCCAGGTTATGGAAAAATCCTTTTTTAAACCTTTACTATTGACATAATTTTTTTAAATGAAACTCTGAGGCCTCCAGCATATTTCCTATCAAGAGTTTATCAATCTCATCATTACCTTGTGCTAGAGGGCCTGGTAGACCTGTATGGGATCAGATGTGAGTTATATGTATATAAGGGATGCTCCCTATTCCTGATTATATCTTGTAATTAAATAAATAACAAAGTTAATCCTGAGTCATCAGGATTAACTTTGTTATTTATTTAATTATACTGAGAGTCAGTCAGTAACTATGTTGAGAATTTCTGAAAAATCCATTAATGTCAATAGAATAGCATACAATTCCAATTTTTGAACCAAATTATAAAGACTTTGAACCATTTCACTTAAATTTTCTGACTTGTAACCTGCCTTTCCTTGTTTGTTTGCATCTGTATAAAAGGTACAGGCTCCAGATATGGGTGTAATTGGACAGTTTGAGGCAGAATCCAATCAGCTGTCTTTATAAGTTGAATCCTATCACTTTTGGAATATTTACTGTTAATCTCTCCCAAAAAATTACTGCAAGCTCTTTGCTAAGGTTGACTTTCTGCCCATAATTTGTCTATGTCATTCTTAGTTAAATGTACTACAATTTCTGCTGGGTCTATTCCTGTTAGTTGACGACTCTCAATTTTCCTTTTAAAATCAACTCAGAGATCTTTTCCACATAAGTTTTTAATTTTTTACTCTGTTTATTTGGTAGAAATATCCATTACAATATAATATCTTCCCTCTGCATTAAAATTCCTGTAGGAGAATGCTTAGAGGGTAAAATAACCAAAATGCAATCAAGCTTTGGATCCACACAATCCACATATCCTTCTTGTACTCTCTTTTCCACCTTTTCCACCAAGGCCAATTCTCTCTCAGCTTCCACTGATAATTTTCTTGGACTATTTAAGTCCTTGTCACCCTCTAAGGTTTTGAACAAATTACTCAGTTCATCATTTTTTTACCCCAACAACAGTTTGTAGATGGGAAATGTCTCTGAATAATCTTGGAAGTCATCAGGAGACTACAATTGATCTCTCCTAATTTAATTGCACCTTTTGGGGTCTAATTTTTTGTAGACCTATTTTACATCCTAAATAATTAATAGAATCTCTTCTTTGTATATTTTAGGAGCAATTTATAATCCCCAACAAGGCAATTTTTTTTTTACTTCTTTGAACATTCTTTCTAAAGTATCTGCATTTGAATTAGCTAGTAAAATATCGCCCATGTAATGATAAATTATAGGTTTGGGAAATTGTTTATGTATTACTTCCAATGGCTGTTGTACAAAATATTGGCACAGAGTTGGACTATTTAACATTCCCTGTGGGAGAACCCTCCATTGGTATCTCTTAACCGGTTGAGAATTTTTATAAGTAGGCACCATGAAGGCAAATTTTTCTCCGTCCTTTTCTTGTAAGGGTATTGAAAAAAAAAAAAACAGCCTTTTACATCAATAACTATAAGAGACCATCCTTTAGGTAACAGAGTAGGCAAAGGAATTCCAGATTGTAGAGAGCCCATTGGCTGAATTACTTTGTTAGTTGCTCTTTGGTCTGTTACCATTCTCCATTTACCTGATTTCTTTTTAATAACAGACATAGGAGAATTCCAAGGGCTGGTTGATTCTTCAATACACTGAGCATTTAACTGTTCTTATACCAGTTATTCTAAAGCCTGCAGTTTTTCTATTGTTAAAGGCCATTGCTGAACCTATAGAGGCTTGTCTGTTAACCATTTTAAAGGTAGAACTTGTGGTGTTTTTGAAAGATCAGCAGCTGCTGTGCCCTGTTCTTGTACAATCTGGATGGCCAGTGACTGTTCTTTATAATAATACCTCCTAATATTGCTTTAAGAAACATGTGTTAGTTTATAGTTTGTTTCTGAGGTTGGAGGAATGTTAATCTTCGTATTCCATTGTTGTAACAGATCATGACTCCATAAATTTATTGCTGTATTAGCCACATATGGCTTTAATTTTCTTCTTTGCCCATCTGGCCCTATACATTTGAGCCATCTTGTACTCTGTTTCACTTGAGATAATATTTCAATCCCTAACAGTTGAATATTTGCCTCCTGAAGAGGCCAATTTGGATGCTAAAATTCTGTTGCAATTATTGTAATGTCTGAACCTGTGTCCACCAAACCTTCCAAGAGAATGTCATTTATTCATATTGTTAATTTTGGTCTTTGTTCATTTATGGAAGTTTGCCAAAACATTCAATTTATGGTTTCTTCTGAATTTCCTGTTCTCTCTGCTATAGCTGTTTTATCACCCCAAGCAGCCTGACTTATTCCAATGGGCATTTGGTTATATAATTGCTCTGAGAAGGAGTTTCTTCTACGATGGCAGCAAAGTCTGAACTGAATTTCCTGTGGGTGTCTGTGTGAGGCCCCTCAGAGAGTTTCCCAATGGCAGAGGCAAAGGATTATCTTGTTTGTCCCCTGTTGATCTACATTTGTTAGTCCAGTTTTTACCCTTACCATACCTTCTGCATAATCCAGAAGGGAGGGACATTGTGTTGCCATTGTTCCTTGAATAAACATTGTTTCTAGGAATGCCCTGTTTACACTCTCTTTTCAAATAACCTTGTTTACTTCAATCAAAATATCTGTCATTATTTTTCCTCAAAGCTTTTGATATCAACTCTCCTATCCACATATCATCATGGTCATGAGACTCAATATTAATTGTATCCCTGATATAATCCTCTAAGTGTGCTGATCTTGCCTTTAATGGCCTGATTATTCTTTTGCATGCTGCATTCATGTTCTCAAAAGCCAAAGATTCAATTATTATCTGTCTAGCTTCTGAATTTGGTATTCTATTTACTGCTATTGTAAATATGGAACAATGACCAGTGACTGTTCTTTATAATAATACCTCCTAATATTGCTTTCAGAAACATGTGTTAGTTTATGGTTTGTTTCTGAGGTTGGAGGAATGTTAATTTTAGTATTCCATTATTGCAACAGATGATGGCTCCATAAATTTATAGCTATATTAGCCACATATGGCTTTAATTTTCTTCTCCACCTATCTGGCCCTATACATTTGAGTCATCTTGTACTCTGTTTCACTTGAGATAATGTTTCATTCCCTAACAGCTGAATATTTACCTCCTGAAGATGCCTTTGTAAGAAATCAGTGAAGGATTTTCTAGGGCCTTGCATATCTTTTGTAAATGACTCAATTTCCCCACCCCCCTGCTTCCTCAGTTCTGTCCCATGCATTCATGGCTGCCATGTGGCATAGAATTAAGGTTTGGTTATTATATAAACATTGTCTTTGTATATCAACATAATTTCCTTCTCCGAGGAGCTGATCCTGGGAAATTTCCACACCTCTGGTCCTACACTGTTGTTCTTTTTTTTTTAGCCTCCTCTTTAATCCATGTTCTTCATTGTAACTGTGGAATGGCCTCTAGAACAGCTGTAATTAGCTCTTTCCAGTCCTGAGAGATAGATAATTATATTACAAGTTGACCATGAGTTTAACATCTGCTTTACAAATGGAGAATGCATGCCACATGATACTATAGCTTCTTTAAATTTCCTTAAATCTAACATTTCACTGGAGTCCAGTAAGCTTGTACATCAGCATTTGGCAGTTCCTGTAAGGTTACAGGATAGATTAAGTTTGGTTGTTTGAAAACAGTCTGTCTCTCTGTAACCGTATAATTCAATCCTGAAATAATTTCACCTTTAAATTCTTCTGTCTGGGTCTGAATTTTTCTATAATTCATTTAAACAGGTTTTTCTAAAGTCAATCCTGAGATACATTCACCTTTAAATTCTCCTGTCTGGATCTGAATTTCTCTATGATTCATTTTAAACTATTTTTCTAAAGCTTTTACCTTGGCACTTAAATTGACCCACTTTTTTAATGCTAAAATAAAAATGACCAAGCAAATAATATTCATAATTGGTATTATGTACATCCCATTAACATTAATTATCCTCTCATTTAATTGTTCCATTTTCAGACTGCCTAATGTGTTATCAAACAGAGACCAAATTCCTTCCATAGTAAAAATGTTTCCCATTTTTTAATGTGGGAAAAAATTCTCTTTTAACTGCTTTCACCCTTTAAGATATCTTAATTGACTCACCAAGTCTGTTGACTGCATAGAACAGTAGAAATCTGAGATAATTTCAAAGCAGCTACATTAGTATGGTGGCAAACTGAGATGGGAATCCAGAGAGAGAGAGTGAGCCCATCACCCACCAGGAGAGAGAAAGCCAAAGAGATTCTGGCCATGTGCTCCAGCCTGAGCAGTGCAACTGGGCCTGAGCTAGGGGCCTGTAAACCCACAAACAGCTTTTTAATGATTCTTGCCACATTGGAGTGCCAATTGTAGATGAATTTCTAAATGGTCTTATTAAATAAAAAAACATGGAGCCAAATATAGGGGCGAAAGCCTTAGAGAGATCAGGGAAATAGGGAAAGCCACCAGCCAACCTTACCAACTCTGAAGCTTCTAAATTCCATAACTTCCTGTTTATGTATGCCTATATACCTTGCTGTTCTGCCATCTGATTTGCTCTCTCTGTTCAGCTACATCACTTCCTCTTCCTACACAGCTCTGTTACTTCCTGTCTGTCTGTACAGAACTCCAGACCTCCATGGTTAACTAGTTTTGGAATTTAAAGCATGTGCCACCACACCTGGCTCTGTTTGCAGTGTGGCCTTGAACACACATAGATCTTGCCTGCCAAGTGATAGGATTAAGGGATTGTGATAACACTGACTGACTCCTTTGTTTACTTAAAATGGCTTTCTTTTTCCTCTGATTGTCCAGGCAAGCTATATTTATTAAAGCACAAATAAAACATTACCACATTTCAGCACAAATAAAGTATCACCACACCTAATTATCAAGTTTATCCTAGATTTGGGATTTTGACTAGATTCAATAGGGTTATTTTATATTAGGGTTATGGTTTAGATTATGACTAGGTTTAGTGTTAGGGCTATGGACAGTTTTATGGTGATATTAGGATTAGTATTAAGGCTAAGGGCAGTTATAGTAATATTTCTAACATTAATGATAGAGTTATCTGTGGAATTGGAGTTAGAGTAAGGGCTATTGATACTTTTAGTATTTTCTATAATGATAGATTTAGAGGTATTGGTAGACTTCAGTTTATGGTTATAGGTGCTTTGTGATTAGGTTTAGTTTTAACCCCAGGTTTTAGGTTAGATTTTGTTTAGGTTTGTATTGGAATTGGTAGGTTGAATCAGGGTTAGGATTACAGATACTATTAACTTGGAGTTTGGTATAAAGTTAGTGTAAGTACCTAACTTATTAATAGAACTAGGATTAATGTGAGTTTTACACCTAGTTTTAGGGTTCAGTCTAAAGGTACAGTAAACTTTTATTTAGGGCAAGAGGTATATTTATGGCTAGGATTTGAGCTAGGTATGATTAACATGAGCGCTATTGTTTAGGTTAGTAGCCTAAATAGGTATAAGGTAAAGCTAATTGTAGGTTTAGTGTTAGATCCAGGGTTAAAGCTATTGCCAAAGGTAATCTTAGGGCTATTAGAATCAGGACTGTGTTTAGGGTTAGCTTTTGGGTTAAGGTGAGGGGTAGAACTAGTGTTTAAATTAGGTGTAGAGCTTGGTTTAGGATTAAAGTTATGGTTAGGGGTAGATTTTCCTTATTGATAGGGTTAGCATATTGATTAGTGCTAGGGTAAGGTCAGTGTTATGCCTCGAATTGTAGTTTCATTTAGTTGTAGGTTTAGGATCAGAATAGAGCTAGGGTTAGAGTTAAGTATACAGACAGATTTAGATTTATTTCTAAGATTAATTTTAGAGTTAGCATTTGGCTTACAGCTATACTTAGCCCAGGTTTAGTAGTTAGGAATAAAGACAGTTTTAGATGTACTTTTAAATTAATGTTAGTCTACAGGTACATTTATGCACTTACAAATTGTGCAATGTGAGCATTAAATTTATGGTTTGGTTTTTGGTTAGGATCTGAGCTAGGTTAAGGCTCATATCTTAGGTTAGGGATATAGCCAATCAAGTCAATGTTCTAAGTTGGTTTATCATTAGTTTTAGCAATAGCATTTTTCTTTGGGATGCATGTAGGGTTATGTTAGGGTTATGATTATGTTAGAGTTTTCACTAGCTCTGTTGCTAAGGCTACAGACAGTTTTAGATTTATTTCCAAGATTAATGTTAGATTTAAACATTAAGCTTAAAAATTGTTAAGATTAAAGTTTTGGTTTTCACAGGCTTAGTTTAAAGATTGTTTTAGATAGTACCTGATACTTCTAAGATTAAATAGTGTTAGAGGTTTGGTTATGGTAGGGTTAATGCTAGGTATATTGTAGAAGGAAGTTTTCCTGTGTTGTATCAGGTCCCACCAGGTCTCCTTGGCACTTGGTCCCAAGTAAACACACAGAGGCTTATATTAGTTACAAACTGTATGGCCTATGGCTTAGGCTTCTTGCTGTCTAGCTCTTCCATCTTAAATTAACCTATTTCTATAAACTATATGTTGCCACATGGCTATGGCATTACCAATCTCCTGGTATCTTGTTGATTCTTTCACAGTGGCAGGCTGGTGTCTCTTCCACTCCACCCTTCTTCTCTCTGTATCTCTTCTTGGATTTCCCACCTGTAAGAACTAGTATTAGGGTTAGTTCAGGCATAGTATCGAGATGTAGGGTTTCAGTTTCATTTAGGTCTAAGTTCATATTCAGGGCTCATGTTTGAACTAGGGTTAAGTTTATCATAAGAACTGGATATTGGGGACGACTTCCCTTCTGGACCAGAGGTGAGTGCCTGGGTCCAGCCAGGACCCCATCCCTGGCCACCAGCCACTCCTGAGAGGCCTGCCCAACTTGGCACCAGGTTCTGGCCACCGGGCAGCTCCCCTTCTAGCCCCACCGGGAGGGATCCCCATTTCCAAGCCCCCGGCAGCCCCTGCAGTCTCCGCGCCCTGCCCCCACGCCCATCTGCCCAAGACCCCACCCACTTCCTGAGACTTAGAGACCGGCCCCCAGCTCCCAGCCTGTCCCCGACTGCCATTCTGGACCAGAGCTTGCCCCTGACTTCCCTTCTGGACCAAAGAGTTGGACAAGAGAACTCCCTTTTGGACAAGAGAGAGAGTCTTCCTGAGTCTGTCAGCTCTTTGTGAAACAAGTCCACTGATAAGACCAAGAAGGAATCACAAGGAGATGGGCAGACGTCAAAGCAGAAGGACATACAGCAAAATGAAGAGCAATACAGCATCACCAGAACCCAGCTCGACTCCAACATCTAGACCTGAACACCAAAAATTGGAAGAAGCAGAAGAAAGTAGCCTTATGAGTAACTTCATGAAGAAGGTAGAGGCTTGTGTAGAGGAAAAGACAAGAAAATTGGAAGAACGCTGTAAACAACTAGAGGAAAGGGCAAACAAATTAGAAGAAAACAATAAAGCCCTCCAAGAAAACAATAAAGTCCTGGAAGAAAACATTAAAATCCTGGAAGAAAACAATAAAGCACTGAAAGAAAATCATGAAAAAGCAATGAAACAAACAAAGGAAACAGTCCAAGATCTGAAAAGGGAAATTGAAAAAATGAAAAAGACACAAACAGAGGGAATGCTGGAAATAGAAAACCTGAGTAAAAGATCAGGAACTTCGGATGCAAGTATAACCAACAGAATGCAAGAGATGGAAGAGAGGATTTCTGGCATTGAAGATACAGTAGAAGAAATAGTTCCATCAGTCAAAGGAAACACTAAAGCCAACAAAGTCATGAACCAAAATGTCCAAGAAATCTGGGACACCATAAAAAGACCAAACTTACGAATTATAGGGATAGAAGAAGGTGAAGAATACCAACTCAAAGGCACAGAAAATATATTCAACAAAATTATAGAAGAAAACTTTCCCAACTTAAAGAAGGAAATGCCTATGAAGATACAAGAAGCCTATAGAACACCAAACAGACTAGACCCCCAAAAAAAGTCCCCTCGACACATAATAATTAAACAACTAAATGTACAGAATAAAGAAAGAATATTAAGAGCAGCCAAGGAAAAAGGCCAAGTGACCTATAAAGGTAAACCCATCAGAATAACACCCGATTTCTCAATGGAGACTTTGAAAGCCAGAAGGACCTGGACAGATGTAATGCAGACACTAAGAGACCATGGATGTCAGCCAAGACTAATATACCCAGCAAAACTTTCAATCATCATAGACGGAAGGAACAAGACATTCGAAGACAAAGCCAGATTTAAACAATACCTATCCACAAACCCATCCCTACAGAAAGCACTAGAAGGAAAATTCCAACCGAGGGAAGTCAGATACACACTTGAAAACACAGGCAATAGATAAAGCCACAACAGTAAACCCCAAAGAAGAGAAGTACACACACACTACCACCAAAAATAACAGAAATGAAGAATCACTGGTCATTAATATCCCTTAATATCAACGGACTTAATTCACCTATAAAAAGACATAGACTTACAGAATGGATACGAAAGCAGGACCCATCCTTTTGCTGCATACAAGAAACACATCTCAAATTCAAAGATAGACACTACCTAAGAATAAAAGGCTGGGAAAAGACTTTTCAATCAAATGGTCTTAAGAAACAAGCAGGGGTAGCCATCCTGATATCCAACAAAATAGACTTCAAACTAAAATCAATCAAAAGAGATCAAGAAGGACATTACATCCTCGTCACAGGAAAGATCGACCAAGATGAAGTTTCAATTCTGAACATATATGCCCCAAACATAAGGGCACCCACATATGTAAAAGAAACATTACTAAAGCTTAAACCACATATAAAACCCCACACATTAATAGTGGGAGATCTCAACACCCCACTTTCACCACTGGACAGATCTCCCAAATCGAAACTTAACAGAGAAATAAAGGACTTAACCGATGTCATGACCCAATTGGACCTAATAGATATCTACAGAACATTCCATCCTAACAAGAAAGAATATACTTTCTTCTCAGCACCCCATGGAACTTTCTCTAAAATCGACCACATACTTGGCCACAAAGCAAATCTCAACAGATACAAAACAATCAGAATAACCTCCTGTGTTCTATCAGATCACCATGGTTTAAAGCTAGATTTCAACAACAACAAAAACTACAGAAAACCTACAACCTCATGGAAACTGAATAATGCTCAACTGAATCACCAATGGGTTAAGGAAGAAATAAAGAAAGAAATTAAAGACTTCCTAGAGATCAATGAAAATGAAGACACCACATACCCACACTTATGGGACACTATGAAAGCAGTGCTAAGAGGGAAATTCATAGCACTAAATGCCCACATAAAGAAGTTGGAGAAATCCCACACTAGTGAATTAACAGCACATCTGAAAGCTCTAGAACAAGAAGAAGCAAAGTCTCCCAGGAAGAATAGATGCCAGGAAATTATCAAAGTGAGAGGTGAAATTAATAAATTAGAAACTAAGAGAATAATACAAAAAATTAATGAAACAAAGAGTTGGTTCTTTGAGAAAATCAACAAGATAGACAAGCCCTTATCCAAACTAACCAAAAGACAGAGAGAGAGAATCCAAATCAACAAAATCAGAAATGAAAAGGGGGACATAACAACAGACATTGAGGAAATCCAGAGAATTATAAGGTCATATTTCAAAAACCTCTACTCCACAAAACTGGAAAACCTAAAAGAAATGGACATTTTTCTGGATAGATACCACATACCTAAGTTTAATCAAGACCAGATAAACTATTTAAATAGTCCAATAACCCCTAAGGAAATAGAAACAGTCATTAAAGGTCTCCCAACCAAAAAAAGCCCAGGACCAGATGGTTTCAGCGCAGAATTCTACCAGATCTTCAAAGAAGAGTTAATACCAATACTCTCTAAATTGTTCCACATAATAGAAACAGAAGGAACATTACCAAACTCCTTCTATGAGGCTACAATTACCCTGATTCCTAAACCAAACAAGGATGCAACAAAGAAAGAGAACTACAGACCGATCTCCCTCATGAACATTGATGCAAAAATACTCAATAAAATACTGGCAAACAGACTCCAAGAACACATCAGAACAATTATCCACCATGATCAAGTAGGCTTCATCCCAGGGATGCAAGGGTGGTTCAACATACGAAAGTCCATTAACGTAATACACCATATAAACAAACTCAAAGAAAAAAACCACATGATCATCTCACTAGATGCAGAAAAGGCATTTGACAAAATCCAACACCCCTTCATGATAAAAGTCTTGGAGCGATCAGGAATACAGGGAACATACCTAAACATAATAAAGGCAATATATAGCAAACCAACAGCCAACATCAAATTAAATGGAGAGAAACTCAAAGCAATTCTACTAAAATCAGGAACGAGACAAGGCTGTCCACTCTCCCCATACTTATTCAATATAGTACTTGAAGTTCTAGCCAGAGCAATAAGACAACATAAGGAGATTAAGGGGATTCAAATTGGAAAGGAAGAAGTCAAGCTTTCCCTATTTGCAGACGACATGATAGTATACATGAGTGACCCCAAAGATTCCACCCAGGAATTGATAAATCTTATAAACACCTTCAGCAACATAGCAGGATACAAAATCAACTCAAAAAATTCAGTAGCCCTCCTATATACAATGGACAAAGAAGCTGAGAAGGCAATTGGAGATACATCACCCTTTACAATAGCCAAAAATGACATAAAATACCTTGGGGTAACACTAACCAAGCAAGTGAAGGACCTATATGACAAGAACTTTAAGTCCCTGAAAAAAGAAATTGAAGAAGATCTCAGAAAATGGAAAGATCTTCCATGCTCATGGATAGGCAGGGTTAACATAGTAAAAATGGCAATCTTACCAAAAGCAATTTACAGATTCAATGCAATCCCCATCAAAATACCAACACAATTCTTCACAGATCTGGAAAGAACAATACTCAACTTCATATGGAAAAACAAAAAACCCAGGATAGCTAAAAGAAACCTGTACAATAAAACAACTTCTGGAGGCATCACAATCCCTGACTTCAAGCTCTACTATAGAGCTACAGTAATAAAAACAGCCTGGTATTGGCATAAAAACCGACATGTGGACCAATGGAATCGAATTGAAGACCCTGACATTAACCCACACACCTATGGACATATAATTTTTGACAAAGAAGCCAAAAGTGTACAATGGAAAAAAGAAAGCATCTTCAACAAATGGTGCTGGCATAACTGGATATCAGCGTGTAGAAGGCTGCAAATAGATCCATATCTGTCACCGTGCACAAAACTTAAGTCCAAGTGGATCAAAGACCTCAACATAAATCCAGCTACTCTGAACCTGCTAGAAGAAAAAGTAGGAAATAGTCTTGAACGCCTTGGCATAGGAGATCACTTCCTAAATATAACACCAGTAGCGCAGACACTGAGACAAACAATCAATCAATGGGACCTCTTGAAACTGAGAAGCTTTTGTAGAGCAAAGGATACGGTCAACAAGGCAAAGTGACAGCTTACAGAATGGGAAAAGATCTTCACCAACCCCACATCTGACAGAGGACTGATATCCAGAATATATAAGGAACTCAAGAAATTAGACATCAAAATGCCCAACAGTCCAGTTAAGAAATGGGCTATAGAACTAAACAGAGAATTTTCAACAGAGGAAAATCAAATGGCTGAAAGTCATCTAAGGAATTGCTCAACATCCTTAATCATCAGGGAAATGCAAATCAGAATGACTCTGAGATACCACCTTACGCCTGTCAGAATGGCTAAGATCAAAAACACTGAAGACACTTTATGCTGGAGAGGATGTGGAACTAGGGGAACTCTCCTCCACTGCTGGTGGGAATGCAAGCTTGTACAACCACTTTGGAAATCAATATGGCGCTTTCTTAGAAAATTGGGAATCAATCTCCCCCAAGATCCAGCTATACCACTCCTGGGCATATACCCAAGAAATGCTCAATCATACCACAAGAGCACTTGCTCAGCTATGTTCATATCAGCATTGTTTGTAATAGCCAAAACCTGGAAACAACCTAGATGCCCTTCAACTGAAGAATGGATAAATAAACTGTGGCACATATACACAATGGAATACTACTCAGCAGAGAAAAACAACGACATCACACGGTTTGCAGGCAAATGGATGGATCTAGAAAAAATCATCCTGAGTGAGGTAACCCAGACTCAGAAAGACAAATATGGTATGTACTCACTCATAGGAAGATGCTAGATGTGGAACAAGGATGACTAGACTGCTACTCACATCACCAGTGAGGCTACCTGGAAAACGGGACCCCAAAAAAAGACACGGAGAAATGGACAAGATCTACATGAATAGCCTGGTCATGAGTGGGAACAATGAAGGGCGACAGTCGAGGGAAAGAGTGGGAGATCCTAGCTGGATCAAGAAAAGAGAGGGAGAACAAGGAATAGGAGACCATGATAAATGAAGACCACATGAGAAGGTGAGAAGGGGAGGAAGCAGAGAGCTAGGGAGGCCCACGGAGATCCACAAAGATACCCCCTCAAAAGACTGCTGGCAATGGTCGCGAGACGGCAGGAACTGACCTACTCTGGTGATGGGATGGCCAGACACCCAAATAGTGGTGCCATAAACCCCATCCAAGGACTGAGGAATCTGAAGGCAGACATCCACGGCTGGGCCCCTGGTGGAGCACTGGGAGTCTAATTAGTGAGTAAGAAGAGGATTTATATGAGCGAGAATTGTTGAAGCCAAGGTTGGATAAAGCACCGGGACAAATAACCAAATGAATGGAAGCACAGGATCTATGAACCAAAGGCTGAGGGGGCCCCAACTGGATCAGGCCACCTGAACGGGTGAGACAGTCAT
Organism: Peromyscus maniculatus bairdii; assembly: GCF_049852395.1. NCBI lineage: Eukaryota > Metazoa > Chordata > Mammalia > Rodentia > Cricetidae > Peromyscus > Peromyscus maniculatus. Next base: position 165,772,216 of record NC_134852.1, on the reverse strand, counting down.
TTGGCTTGATCTGTTTGGGAGGCAGCTGTGCATTGGTGCCAGGTCCTGGGCTCGTTGCATGAGTTGGCTGTTTGAATCCTGGGACTTATGCAGGGACACTTGGCTCGGTCTGGGAGGGGGGAATGGACCTGCCTGGACTGAGTCTACCAGGTCAACCCCGGTCCTCGGGGGAGACCTTGATCTGGAGGAGGTGGGAATGGGGGGTGGGCTGGGGGGAGGGGTGGGCGAGAGGGGGAGAACAGGGGATTCTGTGGCTATTATGTTGAACTGAATGGTGTTATATAATAATAATAATAATAATAATAATAATAATAATAATAATAATAATAATAATAAAACCAAAAAAAAAAAACTGAAAAAAAAAAAGAATGTGGCTAATAATGTCTCTCAGATAGAAGAGCTATAAAGACTTGATGAGATCATAATATATGTCTTATACAATAGGTAATAATTTATAGGCATAAATTACACAGCACCTTCCACCCTCTAATTCAACCCTTTACATTGCATTTAAGCCCATTCACAACCTGGGCACAGCTCCGAGTCTGAGTCCCATCTATTATCACTCCACACATTCTGTCTTATCTCTCAGCAGCCCTGGACTGCTGTATGGCTTCTGGCATACTCTTTAACTCACACTGACCATGAAGAAAGGTACCTATATTTGTCAGTATAAGAACTCAGTGAAATTTTATTTGAAGAACACAGTGGGCTGGGGTTGTAATTCAATGGTAGAGCTCTTGCCTATCATGTGTGAGGCCTTGGGTTTGATCCTTAGTACTGCAGGGAAATAAAGACTTGGCAAGTCTCAAAAAAAAAAAAAAAAAAAAAAAAAAAAAAAAAAAAAAGAACTGGATATTGGATTAGTATCAACATTTAGTCTAGGGTTAGAAGAATTGTATTTAAATTTTTTCTTTTGTGTTTGATGCTGAGGACAATTTCAAGAGCCATGACATATTGCCTGCCTAAGTTAAGTTTCTGTTGTCCAGTATTGAGCCACTAACCAGAAACTTTTGACATGCCTAGACAAGTCCTGAGTTATTAGAAAATAACTTAACATTTCATTATCTTTCTGCTACAGTGACCATTAGCAACAATGTTTTGTGGTTAGGTTGCTTGGTTGGGTTGCTTGGCAACTCAACAGTCCCCTGATCTTTTCCCAAAGAAAGTTTCCTGGTCTGCTTACTATAAAACCCACCTGAGAAAAATAAAATTTTGCAGCTTGATCAGAATACTGTCTTGCTGTCAATTTTTTATGTCTCTTGTCCCTTCATTTGCCATTCCCCCTTCTAGAGTCTCTGCTGAAGATCCTGCTGGCCAGGACAGTTTGAGATTATAATATACTTATACCATTTCTTGCATCCTTTTCCTCCGTTCAAATCCTCTCATATAAACTTCCTTTCTATTCTCTTTTTAAAATTAATTATTAACACATGCAAGACATACATGAATGCACGTAGATATTCCTAAATATAATCTGCTCAGTCTTTTCATTGTAACTTATATGCATGTTTTCAGGACTGGATAACCAGCTATTGTGCTCTTGCCCAGAGAATATTATTTCTCCCATTTTTAGCATCTTTGAGTTTTTTGTAGTTCTTTTTGTAGGGCTGTAAGGTTGAAGTCTCATGGCACTTTCCCTGTTCACTTTGGCATGCCCATTGGTATTGTCCTCGTTTAGCTGATGTTTAGGTGGTCATGTTGTACACATTATTTGTGTAGCTTCTGACTTCACTGAGTCACAATCTCATAGCAAACTGTCTAATCCACTGGGTATGACCGCCATTCTTTACCCTCTTCTTAAATGTTCCATGAGCCTTAGGTCTGGAAGTGATTTATAGATATATCAATTAGGACTAGGCTTTACAACTCTGCATTTTGCTTGGTTGTGCTTTGTTTTGCTTTTGTGATGGCCCCTCTTTGCTGCAAACAGACTATTTCTTGATGAAGTATAAGGACTACACATATCTGTGTGTATAAGGACAAATAGATCTTTAGGGATTATGATGGTTTATTAAAGTGGGGGTTGTAGGTTCTTCTCCAAGATCCATAACTTCACTAGCCCTGAATAGTTAGTTAGATTTTCAGTATTAAGCATGATTAGCCTCTTGATGATCGGATTCTTAAGTCCAATTAGAGAGCCATTGGTTATTTCTAAGGTATGTGTGACACTACTGCACTTTTAGGGTTATGATGCTATGCCTGAGCCATTAGGCCAAAAAGTTTAAATAATATAAGAGTCTGTGTGTTTATTTGGGTCTGAGTGGCTGTGGGCCCAGGCAGGACTGGAGATAACTTCAACTACAATTTTATGTGGGTTGTTTTGCTGATATTTGCCATTCTCACTGGCTAAAAATGAAATTCAATTTCTTTGCCCTTTTTTAAAATTGAAAATAGACTTTTTCCTCCATGCAATACATGTTTGGATTATGGTTCCCCCTCCTTCAAGTTCTCCCAGATCCTCCCCACCTCTCCACCCATTCAAATCCACACCTTTTTCTCTCTCCTTAGAAAACAAAGAAGAATCTCAAAAATAAGTTAAGATAAAGAAACCAACCAACCAGAATAAGACAAAACAAAGACAAACCCATAGAAAAAAGAGAGACAAAGAAAAGCACACGAAGAGACACCCATACAGATGTAGAGACACACCACACATTCGCATATATAGAAATCCTATAAAATTAAACAAAATAGGAAACCATCATATGTCAAGCAAAATATCCATTAGGTAAGAAAGTGTTTTGTTTTAAACAGCTGAGTAATACTCCAATATGTAAACGTACCACTTTTTCTTTATCTGTTCATTTGTTGACAGACATCTCAGGTGTTTCTAGTTTCTAGCTGTTCTGGATAGAGCAGCAATGAACATGTATGAGAATTATCTCTGCAGTAGAACATAGAATCCTTTGGATGTGTGCTCAACTGATAGAACTGGATCTCAATCTACTCCCAGCTTCCTGAAAAAACCACCACATTGATTTCCATAGTGGCTGACAAATTTGCACTCTCATCAGCAATGGCTCAGTGTTCCCCTCACTCCACATCCTTGCCAGCATGAGCTGTCATTTGTTTTATTGTTCTTGGCCATTATGACTAGTATAAGATGAAACCTCAAAGTAGTTTGAGTTGCATTTCCCTGATGACTAAGGGTGTTGAACATTTCTTTAAATGTTTCTCTGTCATTCACTTTATCTTTTGAGAACTACATTTATATCTGTATCCCAGTTTTTAATTGTGTTATTTCTTTTCTTGATGTCTAGGTTTTTGAGCTCTTTACATATTTCAGTTATTAACTTTCTATCAGATGTGTAATTGGCAAAGATCTGTTTCTACTCTCTAGGCTTACATTTTGTCCAGATGATGGTGTATTTCAACCTAGAGAAGTTTTTCAGTTTCATGAGGTCCCATTTATTAGCTGTTAATGCCTTAGTGCTTGTGCCTGTTTAAACATTCTTTTCCTGTGCTACTGCATTCACAGTAAGGCCAATTCTTACTTTCTCTTGTATCATATTCTATGTATTTGGCTTTATATAGAGGTCTTTGATTAATTTGGAGTTGAGTTTTGGGCAGAATGATATATATGTACCTATTTGCATTCTTCTACATGCAATCATACTATTTAACCAGAACCATTTGTTGAAGATGTAGTCATTTTTCCAGTGTGTGTTTCTGGCATTATTATCATCATCATTATCATTATTATTATCATCATCAAAAATCAGGTTGTCCATTGGTAAGTATGTCTGAAGCTTTAATTCGATTCCATCAATAAACAGGTCTGTTTTTATGCTGATACCATGCTGTCTTTTATTATTATAGCTTTGAAGTACAACTTGAAATCAGGAATTGTGAGATCAACAGGTTTTTTTTTTTTAATTATTTAGGATTGCTTTAGCTATCCTGAATTGTTTTGTCTTTCCATAAAAAGCTGAACATTTTCCATTCAATATCTATGAAGAATTATGCTGCATATTTGATGGGGACTGTATTGAATCCGTAGATTGTTTTTGGTAGGGTGGACATTTTTACTATATGAATCCTACTGATCCATGAGCATAGGAGATACTTCCACCCTCTGATTTCTTTCTTCAGTATCTTAAAGTTTTTATTATACAAGTCTTTTACTTGCTTGGTTAGAGTTATCCCAATATATTTTATTTTTTGAGACTCCTGTGAAAGGTGCTATTTCCCTGATTTATTTATCAGACTGTCATTTGTCATAGGATGGCTACTTCCTTTTGTGAGCTAATTCTGTATCCTGCTTCTTTGCTGGAAGTGTTTATCAGCTATAGAAGTTTCCTGGTAGGATTTTTAGAGTCATTTATGTATATAACCTTATCATCTGCAAATAAAAGTACTCTGACTTCTTTCTTACTTTTTTGTATCTCCTGGATCTTCTTCAGTTCTTCAGTTGTCTTATTGTTCTAGTATCTTATTGTTCTAGCTAAGAACCATTGAAAAGGTATCGAGAAAGTGGACAACCTTGTTTTGTTATTGATCTTAATGGAAATACTTTGAGTCCCTCTCTCTTAAGTTGATGTTGGCTATGGGCTTGCTGTAAATTACTTTTATTTTGTTGAGTTATGTCCCTTGTATCCCTAGTCCTTCCAGGACTTCTGATATGAAGGGTGGTCAATTTGTCAAACACATTTTCCGCTTCTAATGAGATGATCTTGTTTTTATTATTCAGTTTGTTTATATGGTGTACTGTGTTTATTGATTTATGTATGGTGAATCATTCCTGCATCTCTGGGATGAGAGCAGCTTATTCCTTGTGGATGATCTTTTTGATGTGTATTTGGACTTGTTTTGCAAGCATTTTATTAGCAGTTTGTATCTATGTTCAGAAAGGAAATTGGTCTGTAATTCTCTCACATTTTTGAGTTTTTATGTGCTTTAGGTTTTTTTTTTAATCTTTATTTTTCCCCAACATAGTGTCTCTATTGATTATTTGGGAATTCCATACAAGAGACCCCAATCACACTCGATTCCTATTTCTCCTACATCCACTCTTCCACCCTTGCACCCCTGTTCCCCACCCCAAACAAAAGAAAAAAGAAAAAAAAACACATCAAGATCAATTTGTGTTGTCCATATACTCAATGGAGCATCGTCAAACCCCCAGGGGCCAGCCCTTTAAAGCTGAGTCCTTCTCCTGCCCCCTGCCAGAAGCCATTGACTACGATGAGCTACACTTTCACATCTTGGTCACAGTTTTTAAGGACTCTCTTCAATAGGTTCCTGTCTAGGCTTTTTTTTCCCCCTGGAGGGGGGGGGGGCTGTCACAGAAGCTTTCACTGTCTATCATTCTTAATTAGGAGTCTGCAGTAACTGACACCACTCTGCAAAGGAAGCTTCCTTGCCCATAACAACCAGCTAGCACTGATCATGGACTTTATGGCAGCATAGACAGACATCAACATGGTCTCTGGAGGGAGAACAGACCTCAGACATCCCTACTCAGCAAGGACATGCTCCTTTGTCTGATGCAACCATACTTCCACACCCACCACACCACTGTGCTTCAATGTCTCTAATTTCCCTTTCTCCAGCACACACTAGGCTCTGCTCTGACATCTTTTTTTTCCCCAATTCTGTGAGACCACTTTTTAAAAGCATCCTCCCATAAGGCCTCCCTTTTTATAGTTGTTCCAGAGAGATACTGAACACTCTGCAGACTCAACCTCCACCACCACATCTCCCCTTTCAGCCTTCATAGGTCTCTAAGGCTGTCCAGAGAGGCTCTGTGACCACACAGGTGCTGGTGGCCACCATCTTGAAATTTTGACATTTATTCTTTTTTGAAAGTCTGGTAGACCTCTTCATTGAATCCTGCACTGGATCCATCTGGCCCTGAATTTTTGTTTTGTTTTGGTTTAATTACTGCTTTTATTTCACTATAGGTTTGCTTAAATTGCTCATCTGATCTTGATTTAATTTTGGTATGTGGTATTTGTCAAGAAATTTATCCATTTCTTTTAGGTTTTTCAATTGGGTGTAGTACAGACTTTTAAAGTATATCCTTATGATTCTCTAAATTTCCTCAGTGTCTGTTGTTCTGTCCCCATTTTTCACTAATTTGGATATCTTACTAATCTGGATATTCTCTCTCCATCCTGGCTAATGTTTATCAATCCTATTGATTTTATCAAATAAAAAATTCATTTAATTTTACTTCCTTGAGGCTATAATGAAAGGGAGTGTGTCCATTATCTCTGTCTCTGGTTGTTTGTTGTTAGTATATACAAAACTGTTGATTTGTGGAAATTGAGTTTGTTTCTTGCCATTTAACCACACTTATTTATTGTTTCTAGAAGTTTTCTGGCAGAATTTTGGGGATCTCTAGTGTATGGTATCATGTCATCTGCAAATAGGGATAGTTTGACATTTTCTTTTCTGATTTGTATCTCTTTAATTTTCTTTTCTTATCTTATTGCTCCAGCTAGTACTTTGAGTACAGTATTTGGGTATAAGAGTGATACTGGCTTCATAGAAAGATTTTGAGAATGCTCCCTCTGTTTCCATTTGGAAAAAAAAAAGTTTGAGAAAGATTAGATGTAGATCTTCTTTGGATGTCTCATGGAACTCTGCTGTTAATCCCTCTGGTTCTGGAATGTTTTGTCTGGAAGGCTTTTTATTATGATTTCAATCTCTTATGGGTCATTTTAGGCTGTTGAGTTCTTCTTGGTATAATTTTGGTGGTTTGGCTGAATGTAGGAACCAATCCATTTTAGTTTTCTACTTAATTGACTAATATTTTAAAAATATTCCCTTATAATATTCTGATTTTCTCCTGTCTCTGTTGTAATATTTCCTTGTTCTTTTCTAATTCTGTTAATTTGTGTTCTGTCTGTCCTTCTTTTGTTAGTTGGGCCAAGGGTCTGTTAATCTTGTTTATCTTCTCAAAGAATCAGCTATTACCTTTGTTGATTCTTTGTATTATTTTCTTTGTTTCCATTTTATTTATTTCTGCTCTAAATTTTATTATTTGTTGCTGTTGACTCCATTTTTAAAGATCAATTAATTTTTGAATTTTTTTCTCCCTTTTATTAACTATAAATCCTCTTCTCATATAATATTATCTGAAGACAGACTCCTCCCAGTTTCTTCCCATCTCATTTCCCATTTAGATCTATTTCCTTTCTGTCTCTCATTAGAAAAGAATGGGCTTCTTAGATATAACAACAATATATAACAAAATAAAATACGAGATAAAGTGAAAACTATCATATCAAAGTTTGACAAGCCAAACTAACAGAAAAACAAAAGAGCCACAAGAGAAGTCACAAGGATCAGAGACCCATTCATTTATACATTAAGGTTTTTAGTGCCATGAGTCGTTGCATAAAAACTCTAGGTTGGTGGTGGAGTGCTTATCTGGCCTGATGTGTTTATGTTTCTGTTAAGGTGCTCTGACCCCAGAGGAAAAAAAATCAACATTTGTATACTAGTATTTCCTGAACATACAAGGATACAACATCTGTACTCTTCAGATTCCTGAGCAAAACTGCTATGAATAGCAGAAGAAATCATAAACTTTTAGAATTTGGAATGTGTTACTCCAGGCTTTTCTGGTTTTCAAAGTTTCCATTGAGAAATCAGCCCCCCCTCTCTCTCTTTCTCTCTCTCTCTCTCTCTCTCTCTCTCTCTCTCTCTCTCTCTATATATATATATATATATATATATATATATATATATAAAATTTATATATATATATAATTTTTTATTAAAAAAGATTTTCTTTCCTTTTACATACCAACCCATTCCCCCTCCCTCCTCTTCTCCTGCTCCCCCCACCTACCCCCATCTCTCCTCCATCCCCTCCTCATAGATAGTAAGGCCTCCCATGGGTAGTCAACACAGGCTGTTATACCATGTTGGGGCTACACCTATCCCCTCCCTCCTGCATCAAGGCTGAGTAAGGCATTGCACTATAGGGAATGGGCTCTATAAAGTCAGTTTGTGCACCTGGGGTAAGTACTGGTCCCATTGCCAGGGGACCCACAAATGCATCAAGCCACTCAACTTTTGCCCACAATCAGAGGGCCTAGTTCTGGGGAGCCTGCATGAGAAATCAGCTCTTATTCTAATGGATTTTCCTTTGTATATGACATCCATATTATATCTTGCAGCTTTCAAAAACACTTTCTTTGCCTTATCATACTTAATATCTGTTTTGGTCTTGTATATTCATTGTTTGGTGTGCTTCCTGTAGTTGTATGAGTATGTCTTTGCTTAGTTTGAGTAAGTTTTCTTCTATGATTTTTTGAAGGCCTAGTCTGTGCCACTGACTTGAGATTTCTCTCTCATCTATGCCTATATGTGAAGGTTTTTTTAAAATGGTGTCCCATATTTCATGTGACTTTTTTTCCTGTTATCTTCCTCCTCCCTCTCCTCATCTCATGTTCCTTCTTTATTTGGTATAGATCCTCTACTTTATCTACAAGACCCAATTTTCTAACTTTTACTTGATCAATCCTACTTGTAAGGCTTTCCATTGATTTTTCTAGTGGAGCTATTGGGTATTTCAATTCTATGTTCATTTCAGTTTTAGTTCTCTTCAACTTTTTTATCTGATTGAATTCCATTCTCAAGTCTTGGACTGTCTTTGTCATTTCTGTCTACCCTATATTTATGTTTTCTTTGACATTGCTAAAGTCCCCTTTCTCTTTAAGCTCTTTCTCCTTGATTTCATTGATCTGTTCCTTTGCATCTTCTTTAAACTCCTTGAATTCTTTGATGACGTTTATGATTGCTCTTTTAAATTCTGTGTCCTGGAGTCCATCTAGGTAGTTCTCATTGTCAAATACTTCCACAAAATTATTGTGTTTTAGAGAGAAAATGTTGGCTTGATATTTCATATTGTTGGTATTCTTGTGATGAGAGTTGGGCATGCAGGTTTTCTTTGTTAGTTCTGAGGTTGTTATGGACAGAGAAAGTTGGGGTCTAAAGGGTGGAAATGGCTTGGGCAGAATGAAGTTAGGTGGACACAAGGGACTGCACTCATATGTAGGATGTGCTTCCTGTTCCAAGATGGAGCACAGGGGTATATCTTTCTGATGAGAAGGGTGGATGTAATGTTGAAGAGTCCTGTGGTTTGGAGGATAGGTAGGTAGGATCCTGACTCAAGCCTAGAACTTCTTTGCAGTGACAGTAGGAAGATGATAGAGGCCTTTAAAGAGGAAATCAAAAATTTTCCTTAAAGAAATCAAGGAAAAGACAAACAAAAATTGGGCGAAAATCAATAAATCCCTTAACAAAAGTCAAGAAAGCCAAGAGAAAGCAATTAAACAGTTCAAGACTTGAAAATTGAAATACAAGATATAAAGAAGACACAAACTGAGGGAATGCTGGAAATGGGAAATCTGAATAAATGAACAGGAACTACAGATGCAAGCATAATCAAAGAATGTAAGAGATGGAAGAGAGGACATCTGGCATTAAAAATAGAATAGAGGAAATAGACTCATAGTCACATAAAACATTAAAGCTAACAAAGTCATAACACAAAACATCCAGGAAATCTGGGACACCATGAAAAGACCAATCCTAAGAATAATAGGGATAGAAGAAGGAAAAGAATACTAGCTCAAAGGCATAGAAAATGTAGTCAACAAGGTGGAGGCATCCTTGTGGGTTCCTGAGAACTTCCCTAGCCCCCTGTTTCTCCCTATCCCCAGGAGGTCTCCCTCTATCATGGTATCTCTCTCCTTCTTCTCCCACTCCATCCTTGTTCCAGCACAACCATTCTGTTCCTTTATATTCTTATTTCAGATCCCCTACCCTCCATTGCTCAACCATACCCCCAGTCTATTTATGGAGATCTCATCTATTTCCCCTTCCCAGGGCTATCCTTAGACTACTAGCAATTATAGAGAGGGTGACTGAACTGGCCTACTACAGCAATCAGATTAGTGAATACCCTAACTGTCCTTATAGAACCTTCATCAACTAATTGATAGATGCAGATACAGAGATCCATAACAAAGCACAAGGCCCAGCTCCAGGAATCCAGTCAAAGAGAGAGAAGAGAATTCTATGAGCAAGGGGCATCAAGATCATGATGGGAAAACCTACAGAGACAACCAAACCAAACTAGTGGGAATTCATGAACTGTGGACCAATAGCTGTGGAGCCTCCATGGGACTGGATTAGGCCCTCTGCATAAGCAAGACAGCTGTTTAGCTTGACGTGCTTAAGGAGCCCCCTGGCAGTAGGATTAGTACCCATCCCTGGTACATGTGTAGGCTTTTTGGAGCCTTGGTCCTATTGTGGGACACCTTACACAGCCTTGGTGCAGGGGGAGGGTCTTGGATCTGCTTCAACTGAATGCACCAGGCTCTGCTGACTCCCCATGGGAGGCCTTGCCTTGGAAGAGATGGAAATGGGGGATGGGTTGGGTGGGAAGGCTGGGAGGGGGAGGAGGGAAGAGAGAGGGATCTGTGGTTGGTATGTAAAATGAATAGAAATTTTCTTAATAATAAAAAAAGAAAATATAGTCAACCAAATCATAGAAGAAAACTTTCCTAACCTAAAGAAGGAAATGCCTATGAAGATACAAGAAGTTTACAGAACACAAAATAGACTGGACTAAAAAAAAAAAAGTCCCCTCACCACATGAAAATCAAACCACTAAACAAATGGAATAAAGAAAGACTATTAAGAGCTGCGAAGAAAAAAGGTCAAGTGATATATAAAAGCAGACCCTTCAGAATAACAACCAACTTCTCAATGGAGACTCTGAAATCCAGAAGGTCTTGGGCAGATAATATGCGGACACTTAGAGACCATGGATGCCAGCCCAGACTATTATATCCAGCAAACTCTCAATCACCATAGAAAGAATAAACAAGATATTCCATAACAAAACCATATTTAAACAATACCTATCCACAAATCCAGCCCTACCGAAAACACTAGAATGAAAAATCCAACCTAAGGAAATTAGATGCACCCACAAAAACACAGGAAATAGATAACCCCACACCAACAAATCCCAAAGAAGGGAAACACACACACACACACACACACACACACACACACACACACACACACACACCAAAAGATAACAGAAATTAACGATCACTGGTCACTAATATCCCTTAATAGCAATGGACTCAATTCACCTATAAAAAGACACAGGCTAACAAAATGAATATGAAAACAGGATCTATACTTCTACTGCATACAAGAAACACACCTCAACTTTAAAGACAGACACTACCTCAGTAAAAGGCTGGGAAAAGACTTTCTAATCAAATGGACTTCAGAAGTAAGCTGGTGTAGGTATATCTAACAAAATAGACTTGAAACTAAAATCAAACAAAAGAGATAGAGAAGGACATTACATATTAATCATAGGAGAAATCTGTCAAGATGAAGTCTTAATTCTGAACATTTATGCCCCAAATACATGGGCACCCACATATGTAAAAAAAAAATATTACTAAAGCTTAAATCGCTCATCAAACCCCACACACTAATAGTGGGAGACTTCAATACCCCACTCTCACCAATGGACAGGTCTGCCAAACAAAAACTTAACAGGGAAATAAGGGAACTAACTAATGGATGTTATGACTCAAATAGACTTAGTAGACATCCGTAGAACATTCCACCCAAACACAAAAGAATATACCTTCTAAGCACCCCAAGGAATCTTCTCTAAAATTGACCACTTAGTCACAAAGCAAATCTCTCCATTTTCATTTTCCTTTTCTTTCCCCCTTTCCATTTCTTAAGTAGATATAAAGATGCTTTATGTATCATATTACATACAGAATATTAAGAAATTCTTCACAAAACTGTTGGAAACCAAGGCACCTTGAACTGGACTTAGACTTGGGGTAGAATTTTTGTTCTGCCTTTATGAAGTATATGTATTGGTGTTACCCCTCTGAACCTTAGTTTTCTTACTACTGCAATGTATGCAGTAGTAACAACCATTTTGAAGATGGTGTGGGGATTAATGACATGCTACAAGTGAGCCAACATCACAATGGTCATCATTCTGAGAGAGCATTTGGAAAACCCAAGGAGTGGGACGATAATCTGAAGTATTGACTGGGGGAGTCTGCTTTTCATTCTGGACTTAATGGATCCCTTTATTTACATTCAACTTCCATGCCCCAGATCATTCTGCAGTGCACTACTCACAGTGATCAGAAACAAGAACGCTAACACTAGCCCAGGCTTGATGTTCAGAGAGACCTAGCGTGCAGCCTCAGCTCTACTGATATTGGTGCTGTCCAATTCTCTGTTCCAAAGGGCTGTTCTTTGGGGGGATGTTTAGTTGAACTTTTGGCTTGCACTCACTTCACTCTAGAGATAGTCCTCACATTTCGGACAGTTTTTGAAGGCTCCAAAATTGCCATTGATTCCAAGAAACACAAGTACTCCAATTTGGTAAGCATTGAGTGAGTCTTGAATGAATTTTAAGGGGGTAAAAACCCAATGTAGTGACTCTTCGCACTAAGAAGGAAAAGTGAGTGGCAAGATAAGTATTTAAGGTGAGAGTCCCTGAGACAATACAGACAAAGAACCTCATCATCCAGGACTAGCACTTTGTCTGTAGAGAAATGATACTTATTCTTCCCTGGAACTCTGCCCTCTTGTTCACCAGCAATCTTTTTTTTTTTTTTTTTTTTTTTTTCCTGTGATAGGGAGCTTTTTATTTCCCCTGTGAAGACACATTTAGGTTCCGTTTGCATAGGTTGAAAACAATACAACAAAACTGTTAGCCACAGGACAATCATGGTACAAATTCCAACAGCAGGAACACAAAGTTATGTTAGACAGTCAAACCCTAGAAAGTTTGTTCTTTTTTTTTTTTAATAGAAGTATACAATGTTGACAGGAGGCAGTACATTTATAATTTATAACCCCAAATGTATTTATAAATTAGAAATGGAAAGATCTACAAATGAAATTATGAAGGTTCACCAAAGTCATTTAATCTGTCAGTTTCTCATTCATTTTTATGTCTTAATAATATTCTATTGTATGAGTAAGCCACATTTTATTTCTCTCCAGTATTTGATAGCTATTTGAGTTGTTTTAACTTTTTTACTATTAGCAACACACTGCTGTAAACCTTCATGTACATGTTTCATAGGTGCACATTTTCAGTAGTTTGAGGTTATATTCCTAAGGGTAGAATTGTTGAGTAACAGAGTAACAATGTTTTGCATTTTGACCAACCACCAGACAGTTTTGCCAAAGTGGCACACCATTTTACAATCTCACCAAATCCTTGTTTTTAAGGCTCTGATTTTTGTACAAAAGCATTCAATCATTCTGTCAGACCAAACCAGGAAAAGTAAGCTATAGTTCAGAGCTGTTCTATTCCATTTACTATGCAAAGCCAATCTTGGCATTTGCAACTCTCAGCCCTTTTGAGTATTCTTGCAGTGTTCACCTTTTCCTCCACCACTTTTTTTTTCTTCTTTTTTTCTGGTTTATTTCTATCTATTACAAATGTATAAAAAATCCTCCATCAACACTGCTGATAGCAGCAGAACCTTGAGAAATATACCTTTGGTTTGCCTCAGAAAAGGAACACATATTGTACTGTAAAGTTTATAAAATCGGCGCAAAACATTGTAATAATGTTACAATACCAGTTTTAAGAGTTCAGTGACTAATGGGGAGCCGATGGGATACATGCAGAACTGTGAAAGCGATCTCACTTAGCCAGCTGTACACGTAGACTGTAAATCTACATTCAGATCATTTCTGAACTAAGACTATCATCTCAGTTTATCTGTTGAGGTCAACCAGGAAACCCTAGAAAACTTTCCTAACCTAAAGAAAGAAATACATATGAAGATACAAGAAGCTTACAGAACACCGAATAGGCTGGATCCAAAAAAAAAGTCCCCTCGCCACGTAATAATCAAAACACTAAACACACAGAACAAAGAAAAAATATTAAGAGCCGCAAAGGAAAAAGACCAAGTAACATATAAAGGTAAACCCATCAGAATAACACCAGACTACTCAATAGAGACTATGAAAGCTAGAAGATCATGGGCAAATCTCATGCAGACACTAAGAGACCACGGATGCCAACCCAGACTATTATACCCAGCAAAACTCTTAATCACCATAGGCGGAGTAAACAAAATATTCCAGGATAAAACCAGATTTAATCAATACCTGTCTACAAACCCAGCCCTACAGAAAGCACTAGAAGGGAAAATTCAACCCAAAGAAGCTAAACACATCTATGAAAAATCAAGCAATAGATAATCCCACACCAACATACACCACAGAAGAAACAAGCTGGTGTAGCTATCCTAATATCTAGAGAAAAAGGATGTTTCAAAAGGGAAGAAGTCTTGTGGCAATGCCTCAGTGGTCCAGGTAACTACCAGAACTTGGAAAAGTTGGTTGAATTTGGGATTGACTGGGAGGCCAAAGATTTAAAAAGCAGAAGATTCTCTCAAGACACAAGTTGTGTGATAATAGTGTGTTTTGTGTGTGTGAATGAGAATTTGTAAATGTTGAATTCTAGGCTTCGACAATCATTGTCAGTGCAGATTAAGCTGCAAGTATTTATGCTTTAAAACTTAAATTATAAAGCTAGTTACGTCTTTCTAACAACTAGTTTTAATGTTTATGAGCATATTTTACCTACATTACCTTTTCAGGATGTTGAGAAAGATGCATCACAAGCAAAGGCTGGAGGCTGGGGGCTAGATGGTTTTGAGGAAGAGGTCTTGGTGGACTCTTTCATAGAGCAAAGGGAAGCAATGCCTTCTGGGAAATGAGCTAAGTTTTAATCTAGTCTTTAGGATTAGAAGTCAAAAACAAAAATATTAAGGAAAGGAAAACCTAATTGATCTTTGAAGTATTGTTATATGGAATTGAGTGGGACTTTTGAGGCCTTTCTTCCAGAAAACAAGGACTTGGTTGTCAGGCCTATATTAGGCCTAAACCTTGGTGCCATGTAGTTGTACTTAAATCATTTCAATGGAAAGTGTCTTAGTGATTGGAACTTCTAGTGCAGTTTGGAGTTCTTCCATTTGAAAAATGTGATATTTGCATACCACCCTCATAGTCTGAAGGTAGATTTTTCTCTTGATAAAGGAACAAAAAAGGTGAACATCACCAGCAATCTTGTTCCTCTCTCTGAAGGGGAAGAATTTGTACTTTGAAGTACAATAGGTTTGTAGAGGCTGAGCTAAAGTGAGATTAGAATAGTTTGAGCTAGTACTGACTTGGAAACTTCATCCTTATTGGCTAGCTCTCATAGTTTCAGAAGGTATTATGCATGGTACTAGAGGAAAAAAATACTCATCACTCTTACCCAGCTGTGAACCCTTTTGTAGTATTAAATCAACTCCTAATTACTTACTGTTTTACTCATATATTAATGCACCTTTCAACTCTTACCAGAGAAGCTTCTTGAAGTAGATGGGAGTTAACACAGAGGCCCACAATGGGTCAAAGTTCAGAAAGTAAGAGACTGCATAATGCTCAGCTCTAAATGGGACATTTGTATAAGATTATTTTCTCTGAGTTCAGGTATCATTGTGGCAGAAGGGTGGAAAGACAAAGGGTTAGAGGTGGTGGATAGCTACCACAAAACAGTATTTTCTAAATACGGTAGTGTGCATATATGAATTCTCAAGTATCCATGACAAAATGCATGACATCTGTGTAAACTCAAGCCAGACCAAATCTTAGCATGGAGACAGGAGGTGGGCATCCAACCCTAGCTGAGTAGCTCTTGTCAATTGAGAGCTGCTTGGAGAGGGATAATCAGTTTTCTTTCAGGGTTTGGCCACTGGTAGGTTGATCATGTTCTAGTGGATGGCGCCACAACCAAGAGTATATGGGCAGTGCAAATTGGAGTTGACGGGCTAGAGGAAAGTGAAGACACAAAACTGGGTGGGTAGGGAAGAAAGCCTAGATTTTGGAGTTGTTGTGAGGAGGGAATGTGACCAAAATAAATGGAATAAAATTTATTATTCTTAAATTCTTAACGGCCTATTTTTTTTTTTAAAAAGAAGAAATAGTTTGAAATAACTGAGAGCAGAAATTAAAAGTATTAAGATAATATAAAAGTGTTTTTACTTTAATTTTCATTCCAGTGGTATGTTGAAGGTGATATAGTTGATCAGAAAATGGAGCATTCAACCTTGCTAGTATTCATTAGAGAAAAATGCAAGGAGCATATTATGATAGTTGAGATGAAATTACCTTAATGAGACTTCCCATCTGCTGACTCCAGGTACATAGAGGGCTATTAAATAAGTTTGTTCACCACCATTTGTGTTTCTTAACATGAGGCTGTAAAGCTAGAATAGGAGCAACTGCAGGTAGACTTATTGGTTATAACAGAGTGACTATGACTGGGAAATTTTATGTAAGTTGCTTTTCCTTTTACTCATTAAATATTTCTGTTTTTAGTAAGTGTCTCTAGGCTGAGAGTGAGGGAGTGGTTTAGAAGCATTTATTTTTCTGAAAAGGCTTAGAATTGCCACTAATCCACTCATGTGACCAATTTGCATCAATATAACAAATGCTGTGCATGTGATATGTTCCCAGCCTTCACCTTTAAGTATCCTTTTGTCCAGGTAATAGTGCTGTCATTTATCACTAGTTCTTTTCCAGGAGGTGCTCTGAAGTCAAAATATCCAATATTTTTCTGTTCTCTCGGGCATGGGTGTACATGGATGTTTTTAACATTAATGGTTGTAAACAACTCCCCATCTTTGGTGATGAAAACCTCTTTCTGGCCTCTGGTGGTGAAGTAGACATTTCTTGTGTAGTGGAGCACCTGAAAGAGTGGGTAGGGAATGAAAGGACAGATACTTGCCATGAGGAGAAACAGTTGGGATGCCTCCTCCATGTCACTGATGTTTTTTCCATATCAGTGCTTGTGCTTGTGGGAGGGAACTAGCTTTTCTCTGTCCTTTGTAAAAATAGCTGTTTTCCTATGTTTCAAGTTTGTGTTATCTTATGGAGGGCAAGGACATTGAAGTCAGGAAACAGGAACATGGAAGCATTGGATGACGATACATGCACAGACAGACACATCTATAAATATGAATCTATCCAATTTTCTACCACAGAAATTATGTAGCATCCTTCTCTGTGCCATTTATGATCAATACCTAGGAGTTAAAAATACAGTCCTGCCCTCAATGATCAATATAGTATAATTAGCACAAAACTGAATTTGTTTTATATTTTCCTACTGTGATGTTAGAAGATGAAGGGCTATGAGCATACTAGGTAAGTGCTATGCCATTGAACTCCAACCCTAGCCTTCAGAACATCCTTCTATTAAGGGGATTTTTGAACTAATAAGTATGGTTTCCCATATCTGTCTAACCTCGCACTCTTTTTACTTTATACACTATGCTTTGACCAAGTGGATCACCAACATGCTCATGGCCCATATATTTCCTACAGTTCTTCATTTGGTAGTAACAATGACTTATTACTTTCTGCCTGGAGTGTCTACATATTGAGAGCAAGCACATATTTTTCACATTTTCTATTCTCATTTCTCCAAAAATGCATGGACATTGCTTGGTCAATACTTGTAACATTAAAACATATTAGTTGAATTATACCAGGAGAGCTCAGAAATTAGGTGGTATAAACCAAGAAGAAATATTTTAGAAATGGGAATCAAGGGCAGGAGAGAGGCCTATTGTCCTGATGGGTAGGCTGCTACATACCAGTGCAGATAAAGCCAACAGAAGGAATAAATTACCAAGGAAGAAAACATTAGTCTGAGCAAAGAAGTTGTGTGCAGAGCTGCATCTAGAGCACACAAAGAGGGATTCAGAGGTTAACAACACTTGTGCCTCCTACAAAGGACTTGGGTTCAATTCTCAGAACCCACTCGCAAGTTTGAGACTTCCTGTAAATCCAGTTCCAGGGGATCTGATGCCCTCCATAGATACCAGACACACATATGTAGACATTTATATGCACACACACACACACACACACACACACACACACACACACACACACACGCACACACACACACACACAACACTACAAATAGAGGGCACACAGTGATATGATAGAGAGCCCAGTTTCTAAAATTAGGTGTGTAATTCTAGAATTTTCTTTGGGCAAGATCCCTTGTGATCATGAACATTCTGTTCTGTTCCTCAATTTTTTTTTTTATGTACAGAGCAATCTCTTTCATAAAAACATCCAGAAGAGTATAGGTAGTAATTATTTTTAGTAATATCAGTTGTCGCAATCCTTGAGCATGGGAATTCTCTCCCCTCACTAGAATCTCTTTAGATCCTTTCCTTTAGCCATTTGAAATAATTATTGTTGAGGTCTTTCACATTCTTAGATATGTTTCCTGCAGTAGAAATTATGAATATGATTACTCTCCTCATATCTTTAGCAGCCCATCTACTTTTAAATCTTACTATAGAGAAGCTACTCTATTAATTGATATTTTGAAAAAAAAAAGAAAAGAGCAACTATGATTACTGCAGACAGTAATGGGGGATCAGAATTCTGTATCATTGCCTTCTGCTGCCACTAAAATTGTCTTATAAGTCATGGCAATTAACATCCCTATTGAGGCCTCATACTTTAAGGGAACACTGTAAAAAATCATTGAACTACATCAACCTCCTTAAGGATTCTGTGTTTATGTAACTCAAGACCCTGTCTATTTTATTTCGCAGAATTCCTAAAGTCTATGAGGCAAATAGATTTGACTTACATCATACAGTAGGCCTGTGAGAGACCAGCCATGCAGATATTGCTTTTATGGCTGCAAACTCCATGGTTTTCTCTTAATACTATTGGCTGAAGTCTAGAGCTTCCTAAATTCGTCGTATCTCCCTTTCAGACTGTTTGTGCATTCTACTTCCAATCACAAGGGATTAGATTTACCCATTTCTTCCATGGAAGCATAGCAAGTAAAGGAGTGGTGGTGTCTGATTCCATCTCCTGCATTTCATACATATCATCCCTTTCTATTACAAACCTCATGTTGTTGCATATCAGTACTGGTATTTAGTGACCTGCCTATCAGTACAACTGTGATGTCTCCTGGGTCCCTCATTTTAGTGACCCACTTTTTTATAGTAACTTTCATGTCACTTACAGTGCTGTGCCCCCAGCACAAGACCCCTGAGCAAGACCACCAGAGAGTCGGTATCCAATGCAAAACACACAGGGGTTTATTGATAACAAGCAAGCCCGGGCTTGGTTCGTGTCCAACATTCCAAAACAGTGAGTGGAGGAGGATGGCCATGAGCTCTCAGAGTGAGGAGTTTTTAAAGGGAAAAACTGTAAGCAGGGTGGTACAAGCTTTTATGTCATATTATTGGGTCATATTTAACCTTTGAATTTATTGGTTGGGAGTTACAGTTATCATTTTTGGGCAGGCCTGGACAAGTCCCAGACTCTGTCTTTGAGTTGCCATGGAGGTTGGCTGGCCTATCATGTACTGACATTGAGGGCTGATTCAGTGGCCCAGGCTCTGTCCTTGAGCTGCCATGGAAGCTGTCTGGCCTCACACGTTCATATTGACCCATGCACATAGCTCTAAGTTGGTGAGGGGTCCCAGATAGTAAACAACTGACTGATCCTTGAGTGGTCAGAGTACATGTAGAAAGGGAGCTACTGCAAGGACTATGTCTTTTGTTCACGGCCCTCCCAGAAACTGCTTGCTCAAGTCTCAGGAAACTGAAATTGAGGCCTGATCTCTGAAAGAAGACTGAGCAGCCTGTTATGGCATCTGCCTGGTCCTTTCAGGCTCATTGGCCTTCCTCCACAATAAGGATCCTGCAGCAACTCAAAGGGCACCTTTCCTCATAGGAGGTGAAGATAAAGCCACTAACCATGAGCAGTGAAGCTGGGGAGATAGAGATAATACAAAGGGATTTGTGACAGTCTCTTTGCTTTCCCAAACCTTTGTTTTGCAATACATCACTACATAGTAAGACAGGGCATAGACAGTCCCTGATGTATGATGTTTCAACTTAAGAACTTTTGAATTTACAATGGGCAGCAGTAATAAGTCTTCAGCAGAAACTATACTTCAGATTCTGAACTGTGGCTTTTTCCTGCACTTGTGAGATGGCACTATGATCTCATAATGTTGAGAAGAAACATCTTTCCCAGATTCCAGTTGTCCATGCCACCATGAGGATCTACAAAATATACCCAAAGTGTGCCATGTGTTTAGTAGGGTAGGTGTATAAGTGTGTCTCGATTGATGATAGTTTCAACTTACAATGTGTTGGTGTGGACCCAATCTCACTGTAAGTGTAAAACACACAAACAAACAAAACAAACAAACAAAACCCAAAAAAACTATTTAAGAGGTTCCTCTTTCCAGGTATCTCTCTTACCTGAGGGATTCTACATACAGAGAGCAGCTTGGCCATGAGCTAGGGCTCTAGCATGGTCATTGCTCCACCCACCATCAGGATCAGTTGTTGGGGACACAGGCAAAGTTGGGAGTGGACTGAAGCTGGTTGGATAGAAAGGCTAGGGTGCTTTTCAGGGCCTGGGCTGCTGAGATACAGGAGTCATAGATCCTCAGTTCCATGGAAAGGATGGGTAGGAAGGCTGCATCTTCTTTTGCCTCAGACACAGTGAAGAGAATACCGAAGACATTCTGAAAAAAGTTAGCTTTGAATCTTAGAGAGTAAAAAGAATGTTTAGTGTTAATGCAAGCTATATTATGTCTAGAGATCCCTACAAAACATCCCCAGAGAAACTTTACTTGGGACGAGAAAGGGTGAGAATGAGGAGCTGAATTTAATTGTACATTTTTTAAAGAAGGAAGTCTTTTTGGGGGCTTCTAGGGTCAACACATAGAGAGACACAGATGGATACAAAGTAGGTGGATACAAAGAAAGGTTTCCATTTTTCAGAGATGAATTAAGAGAAATTCAAAGTGACAGGTATGAAGACAACCACATAGATTCACAGTGAGGCAGAGAGACAGGCTGTCAGCAGTACAGGAACAAGGAAATATTCTTCTAACAAGGCTGACACCTGACAGTGAGTGTGGAATGGATATAACAAAGAAACACAGGACAAAGGTAGGCAACTCAAATGTGGAAATATAGACACACACAGGCACTCTGGTGTCCATGAGACAGAAACATCATTAGTGTCACAAACACAGGTGAAGACAGGGATCCTTATACACAGGCAGACATATGGGCACAGACACAGGCAGGAAGGCATTAATATAAACAGCCATAGCCAGAAGACCAGAGCTGAGTGGATATAGAAAACAGCATGAATGCTTGAGACACCTTCTTGCAGGAAGAGTTAAGACAGACATGGGACAGGGAGGCACTGAAATCTCACCTAATTCTTGGCATCTATCTGAATAGGGTTTGATGCTTCATAGTTGAAATCTGTTCTGAATGTAATTAAGCCTTGGAAAGATTTAAGTATTTGTGAAAGCTAAGCACATGGGAGAGAAAGGCTTATAAAGTTGGGCCTCAGCTGACTTCCTTGAAACCAATGACTGCATCCACAAACACATCTTACCACATCTACCACAGCTCTATTTGCCATGACTCTGAAACCACTTCTAGGCCTCAGGATGCTGTACTTGGCCTTCTACAACCACAAGAAATAATAGCATTTTGAAGATGAGTGTTGTGGACCAGGAAGGATCAACGATTTGTCTTTTGTTACTTAGCAGTGAGATGAGATCTGGGGCTTGAACCAAATCTGTAATGCCTCCACACACACCTATGCAGTATAATACCTACAGGCACTCCTCCTATCAGGTGGCTCTGGCAGGTGGGTTACACATCGAGGAGTTCCCAGTTGCTTACAGTACTAAAAAAACACTGTTCTTATCAGTCCTTCATCCCCTCTCTGGGACAAGAAAGTGACTTTTTGTAGGCACAGTGGCTGCTTTGGAGGCTGCTGAAAGTTGACTTCTTTTTGTTACATTATGACATGTAAAGGGGTCACAGCCCCAATGAGCACATCTCCTCAAATGAAGAAAGCATAGAATTTTGCATGGCCACAATAGAGAACAGGGCCATAAGGACTAGTAGACAAGGCATGGGGATGTTCATTCTTGGGAGGCCTATCGATGATGGTCATTTGTTGTCAGAGCATCTAGACATGCTTCTACCAGAGGCCTGTAGACACATCTCTTAGGGCATTTAAAAGACTCAAATCAGAGACTCAAATCAGAAGGGGAGTAAGCAGGGAAAGAGAGCTTAGGGGAGCAGGAGGTCTCAGCTGGATCAGGAACAGAGTGGGAGAACAAGGAAAGAGATGCCATGATAAATGAAGAGTCCATGGGAATAAGAAGAAGCAGAATGCTAGAGAAGTCCTCAGAAATCCACAAAGATACATTGACTATAGACTACTGGCAATGGTCGAGAGAGTGCCTTTGCTGACCTACTCTGGTGATCAGATGGCCAAACAACCAGGTGTCATGATAGAACTCTCATCCAGTGACAGATGGAAACAGATGCATAGATCCATGGGCAAGCCCCAGGTGGAGCTCCAGGAGTCCAACCAATGAGAGAGAGGAGGGATTATATGAGCAAGAGATATTGAGACCATGATTGGAAAAAGCACAGGGACAAATAGCCAAACTAGTGGAAACACATGAACTGTGAACCAATAGCTGAGGAGCCCCAAAAACTGGACCAGGCCCTCTGGATAAATGAGATAGTTGATTAGCTTGAACTGTTTAGGAGGCCCCCAGGCAGTGGGACCAGGACCTGTCCTTGGTGCATGAGCTGGCTTTTTAGAACCTAGGGCCTATGCTGAGACACTTTGCTCAGCCTTGGTGCAGGGAGGAGGGGACTGGACCTGCCTCAGATGAATCTACCAGGCTGGGCTGACTCCCCAGGGAAGACCTTGCCTTGGAGGAGGTGGGAATGGGAGGTGGATTGGGGGGATAGTGCTGGGGGGGTGGGAGGAGGGAGAACAGGGGAATCTGTGGCTGATATATAAAATTAAATGGGAAACTCCATCCTTATCTCTTGCATTCTGCTAGTGACCAACTTTCTTTTCTTTCTAGGTGAAGAAGGAGAAGAAGAAGAAGAAGAAGAAGAAGAAGAAGAAGAAGAAGAAGAAGAAGAAGAAGAAGAAGAAGAAGAAGAAGAAGAAGAAGAAAAAGAGAGAGAAAGAGAGAGAGAGAGAGAGAGAGAGAGAGAGAGAGAGAGAGAGAGAGAGAGAGAGAGAGAGATCGACACTGTGTGGGAGTGGAAGGTGCTTTCTGCTGCTCTAATACTTCCCCTGCTTCAGGGTCTCTGTTTATGAAACTGTCAGACCTGGCCCCCTGGCCCTCTTCACACACCCTGTAATATTCAAAGGCAGAATTAATACAGTATTGCTGATGAGAGACCCAAATTCTCCTGGGAGAGGCTCAAAAACAAGCCAGGAAAGCAGTTTGAGACTGTGCCTGCAGGACCAAGATTAGTCATTATGGGGCATTGTGTTTGCCATCATATCCACAGTGGAGCCTGGGCAAGAGGAGGGTTGTCCTTAAGGTTCAATTTCTGTTTGTTTTGGGCCTAGACCCTATTCCACAACCAGATGGGAATTCTTTGAGCTATCTTTAGCAAGTTACCTGGCCCTTCTTGTGCCTTAGTTCTGTAACAAGGAAATAGTAGATTCAGTGGATGGTTCTCAAAGCCCTTTCATTAGACTGTATAAATTGCAGATAGAAATAAAACTTCCCAAGACCAAACATAGCTATCATTCCATAAGGGTCCAGGTAAGCAGAAAGTGTTAGGTTTTCAGAAGGCCACATCAAGAGCTAGAATCACTATGCTGGGTGAGCATCCTCCAATAGTCCATGTGTAACAGCATTTATTGCTATGATTTTATTGATGGGAAGTTGAAGTACATAAGAGACTGTAGCATGAATCTTAAAAGTTCTTATTAATAAAATCAAACCTGAGTTAGGTATTGGGTGAAAGGAAAGATCAGAGAACCAGAACAAGCCACAGCTAACCTCACCTGGCCAACTTCTCAGCTGATCTTCTTTCCTCAGACTGGAAGCCTCTGTGTCTTCATATCTGAATGGCTCTCAGCTGAACTGCTGCTAGAAGCCTGAAAGCTTAACCAGCCAAAAGCTTTTAGTTTCTGGTCCTCACGCCTTATATACCTTTCTGTTTTCTACCATCACTCCCTGGGATTAAAGGCTCACTTTCTGGGATTAAAGGTGTGAGTCACCATGCTTGGCTGTGCCGAGGACAATTTCAAGAGCCATGCCATATTGTCTGCCTGAGTTAAGTTTCTGTTGCCCAGTATTGAGCCACTAACCAGAAACTTTTGACATGCCTGGACAAGTTCTGAGTTATTAGAAAATAACATTTCCTTTTCTTTCTGCTATAGTGACCACTAGTAACAATGTTTTGTCATTAGGTTGCTTGGTTGGGTTGCTTGGCAACTCAACAGTCCCCTGATCTTTTCCCAAAGAAAGTTTCCTGGTCTGTTTACTATAAAACCCACCTGAGAAAAATAAAATTTTGCAGCTTGATCAGAATACTGTCTTGCTGTCAATTCTTTGTGTCTCTTGTCCCTTCATTCATCATTCCCCCTTCTAGGGTCTCTGCTGAAGATCCCGCTGGCCGGGACATAGCTGTATCCTTGAACAGATAGATTTCTGAATCTGGAATGCTAGGATTAAAGGTGTGAGTGCCACCATTTTCTAGCCTTTGTTGGTCCCATACTTGAATAAGTGGCTATGTATGAGAACTAGGGGCTCAGGACAGAGAAAGGAAGATCGTGTTCACACATCCAGAAGCAATGGAGCAGGTTTATCTAGCCTGTCTCTAAATTACTTTTGACCTTTGAAGGAGAAAGGGAACCAGGCACCAACAGGAGTGATTATATTGTAGGATATTTAATTAATGCTTGTGGCATAGTCAGTCCTGCTCAGGGCCAAAAACTGAAATCAGAACCTTTTGCACATTAGGTTCTTAAACCATTCAGCACACAAACTATGCAACACCATATGTTGGATGCAGGTAATGTGCTGTTATAACTGTGCTTAGTAGTAAGATGTGGTCCACAAGTGTTTCAAATGTGAGTTAGTTTAGGGATAACAGACAGGATGGAGCTATCTCACATTCTCTCTAGAGTACAGAGTTTGTACATTTCTTGCCTTCTGGGTCTCTTTCTAAAAGAAGGAATCTTTGAGAAAGACAACCATTTCCCTTAACAGACACAGTTGAACAAGCTGCAATTTAGCAGGTTCCCTTCTGAGGTCCATGGTCTCTGGGTGATGCTAGAAGTTTTGAATAATATGTACTGACAGCCAAGAGAAATGAAACATGTCCCTCTCTAACTTGACATTGTCTAGTACAAACACCAAGATTGTATGTACACATGTGTGGAGGCCAGAAGTTGACACTACTGATATTCATCTATCATTCTATAAGTCATTTTTTTTTCAGGCAGGGTCTCTTACTGTAGCAGGAGCTTGCCATTTTGGCTAATGTGGCTGGACAGCAATCTCCCCAGGATATTGTTTTAACCTTTGCAACACTGTGGTGATAGGTGCACATTGATGATTTTGATAGGTGTTTGAGATCAGAACTCAAGTTCTCATGTATGCAGCAAGTACTTCACCCACTGCTTATCTCTCCAGCCTCCATAGTCTTGATTACCCAAGAAGACACAAACTTGTTTGTCTCACAGAGCCTTTTATTAAATTTTCTTAGTCAAAGCCCAGTGCTATGAAAGCATTTTGATGATAAGACTGTGAATAAATACTGTGGATGTTTCACCATAACATACAATGAGCAAAATGTTTTTCACATACGATTTGTGCTACAGTAAGAAAGTTATTATTCAAAATTTATTAGCTGAAGCCGAAAAACCAATATCATTAGGTAGAACTTCCATCTGAGCTTAGGCTTTGGATTTTGTTTCCAAATCCTCCATACTGTTGGAGGATTCATTTCCAAGAAATTGCACAAAAGCTGTGTTCATTTTCTAACTGCTGGAGAACAGGAACTTAGGGTGAGAGTGTGGCATAGTAATAAAGATGAGGCAGAACATGTGCATCAGCTTGTCTTCTCTCAGTAATGTATCTGAGATGCTTATTAGACATGATCATAGGAATCCAGATATAGAAATCTCAGCTCCCTCTCCAGCACTATATATGCCTGCATGCTATCATGCTTCCTACCATGATGATAATGGACTAAACCTCTCAAACTGTAAACCAGACCCAATTAAATGTTTTCCTTATTAGGAGCTGCCACTGTCATGGTGTCCCTTTACACCAAATAGAAACCCTAACTAAGACACTGGCACAAGACCTTCACAAGTTCAACTCAGTTAAAATTCTCAGATGGACAGGGGGATATCTCCCAATTCCCTACCTCTAGCAAGAAAAACTATTGTCAGTTAATGGTTGCAGAAGAAGGAAGAGTCACGTTTCTTTGGGTATATGACCACTTATTGGTTGCTCAAGTACCAGTGGATAGTACACACCCATATGCAACACTAATTGGACTCAGGATATCAATAATAATGATAACAATAAAAATAATAATGACAAAAGAAGAAAGGGGAAGTTGGTTTGGGGAATCTCAGAGAGAATTGAAAGAAGCCAGTCTGGGGTAGTTATGAGCAAAGTACATTGTACACATATATGAAACATCAAAGAATAAGTACAAAATAAAAAATTATATTATAAAAGTTCTTATTTTAAAGAGACTGACATACCTTACTAGTACAACAGATATCTAACGTGTGCATAGCTTTGGGCTCCGCAGTGATGCAAAAGTGTTACATACTAAATGTCCATAGTTGTTCCAGCAACAGCAACAAAACGGAAAGTCATATATGCAGTCTAGACAGGGTTTTACTATGTAATCAAGGTTGGCCTTTGCTCAGGACCCTTTTGCTTCAGACTCTCAAGTAACAGAACTAGTAGGTCCTATTATATCATGCTCCCTCCCCCCATTAATGTTTTTACCAGTTTCTCAAAGAGACTTGGAGTTAATTATCATGGTGTCCCTTAACCTCATGAAGTAACCTCACCTTGAGTTTCATCGAAACAGAGAAATTATTTTAGGGTTGGTTATTTCAGATACTTTGAGACTATCTTAGGGCATTCTTCTTCTCAAGATGCCTTTGGTTTTTGAGGGCAGTCTACAATGTAAAAGTTGAAAATATGAAGCTGGCCTCTGTGGTGTCAAAGGGACAATTATGTGGCATAAAACAGCACTCAAAGTTATGGCTTGGGTTGTGGATGGGGCTAGCACTGCCATCTTTTCCTTGCTATGACTATAACTCATGGTGGAACATTTTAGTGCAGCTATCTTTAATTGTTATTCAAATCCATTATTTGTTCATATTACTTACTAAATATGGCCCTGCGGGCAGCATTTTAAACTCTTATTTGCCACAGAGCTTTTTTTTTTTGGTATGAAGAATTAGGGATGTAGATTTATGCTTGAGGATATTTTGCTCTAGATGTCTTTTCAATGATTGTTTTTGTTATTCTTAGCTCTGAATCATTAATCATAAGTATATGAATAGAGGTTCCTTTGAGGCTCTTAAAATTCTTTGAGTATTTCAATATATGAACCAAGTAAGCAGAAAGTTTAGATTTCTAAATAATTATGGTCTTTATAAGCAAATAGCAATATACTACTACCTATGAAAATTTATGTTGTTATGATTGTCCAACCACAGAGCATTTTAAAGAAATTTCCAGAGTGATTATAGTCTTTTAGCTCAACTCTAAGGTATGTTTGTCTGGACTTACCAAATTTGTTTGTGTAACCCAAGAAGAGACACAGTAATTCTGTGATTGATACCTTTTGCCTGGAGAAATGTTCATCTGGTAGCTTTCTCTTCTACTTTAGTGGCTATGACATGTGTGACAATGAGTATCTGAGGGGAAAATATAGAATATGAACATTTCTTGAAACCCTATGCTTGTTTCGGTGTCTACATTTGTCTGATGCTCTGCATTTGAGTGTGTCATTATGTCAGTTGAGCATCTGCATAGTTGCTTTCTCTCGGGTTCAGTGTCATTATGCACTTGGCAGTTAGAATGGTTTGAGTGAGGCCTGAGGCACTGGGAGTGGTGGCTCACTGTGCTTCTCTCCATACTTGAGGATATCACAATCCACTCATACAAGAGACCAAAGATTTATAGAGACATAGAAACTTGGACTTGAAAAAACCTTTGGCAATACAGTTTTATGATTTCCCATTGTGTTTCTCAGAGCTTTGGGCTTACAATTATGAGAAATGAAGGGAAAGATATGGTTGGGACACTACCATCTCAGCTTTGGTTTCAAACAAAACAGGAAATCTTCTAGTTGTTTTAAGCAACCAGAGACTTCATTGCATACTGTTTGGAAACAGGAGCTCTGTTGTTAAAAGAGATTTGTATGCAATGGGTCGATACCTTTTCTTTATTTGGAAGAAGAAAAGTGAAAGACTGAAGAAGCATTTTTTTTTTTACAAATTTGTTTTAAAAAAGATAACATTTTATTTTTAATTTTGTGGTGTGTGTGTGCTTGCGTGCGTGTGTGCGTGCGTGCGTGCGTGTGTGTGCGTATCTGTCTGTCTGTCTGAGTGGTTATTCTCACTTCAGTTAGGTGCCTGTGGAGGCCATCCACTTCAAATTCACTGGGAGTTAGACCTATAGGTGGTTGTGAACTCCCTCATGTGGGTGCTAAGAACTGAACTCAGGCATTCTGCAAGAGCAGGATGAACTCTTAGTAACTGAGTCATCTCTCTAGTCCCAGAAGAAGTAAGTCTCATGTAGTGTGCCAGAAAACTTTTCCATCCAAATTTATGTTTGCTGGACTTTACCAGAATCATATCTTGAGAGAGAGGAAAGTATGAACTGAACTAATTTGTCCAGGATGGGGCACAAGAGCCAATCATCTTAGAATAATCAGAGGTCAGGAAACAGGTTCCCAACTCATCGCTTAAGTCTCATTGTCCTCCTTTTCTTATAAAATCTATTATTGTTGTTATCTTTTCTAAGTTTCCTGTTACAAATGTTTTTCTCCCTGCCAAGTTTGGATAAATTCTCAAAGGGACCAGAGTCTGTTCTCTATTCATGCTCTGAATATTTGGTGACAGCATGTTGTCAGGTCAATGATAATCTCTTTATGTCAATGCTGTTCCCTACAACAGTATTGCATTTGACAGTTTTGTTATTGATTACTATATTAGAAAAGGTACGTGTACCTGTTTCTATCTCATAGAAGATGGAATTGAAAGTGTCAGAAAGAAAGTAATTTGCATAAAACATAACACAGATAAAATCTAAATTATGTTTATAAAACCTTGACAGGTGATGCAGGATGAGGAGTTGGCTTAGGAGTTAAGAGCATGTACTACTTTTGCAGAGGACCACATTTTAATTCCTTTCACCCACATGGAACAACTTAGGATGGCCTATAACTATAGCTCTAAGAGATCTGATAGCTTCTTCTGGCCTTCATGGGTACCTAAACACATAACGCGCGCACACACACACACACACACACACACACACACACACACACACACAAAATTGGAGGGTGGGCTGGTTAAATAGCTCAGCAGGTAGGGGAACCTGTCTACATGCTTGATGAACTGAGTTCAACCCCTGGTACTGACATGGTAGAAAGAGAACAAACTACTAAAAGTTGTCCTCTGACTCTGACATGCACACATATGTGCACAGGTATACATACACACACACACACTGAATAAATAAATAAATGTTATAAAAATAAAACAAAAATCTGGAAGGCATATCCAGTAGTTTCTGGAACTTACAGAATCTTCTAACATATGTAGTTACAGAATTTGCATTACCTTGTAGGAAGAGCTGACCTTTGTGTTCTTGAGAGGAACTTCCAAGATGCATTGTTAGTAATCTTTTTTTTTCTTTTTCTTTTTCTTTTTTTGTGCATGTCCACAGAGATTGGTGTTCTTTGGATCTGAAATTTAAAAAATACAATTACCTAATCTTTCTTGGGCCAATTTGATATGCTTGTTAGAAATCTGCTATTGAATATAATTCCAGAATGTATCAAAGTCAGAATCTGTGCCCAGTTTTATCTGGTGTTCATGGATAATCTTCAGAGCCCATGACTATACAGATCTGTTGTTTGGATTTAACTCTGGAGATCAACAAATGTCTATTTACCTCATATAACTCACAAATACAGTCTAATGGAACAGTCCACCCATATCTAGCTTGATAAACCAATAGTTTTATTGAGGTTAATTTTAGGTTCATGGATGACTCAAAGGCAGCTGCATAATTGAAGAGATTGCCTGTAGCATGAGTGATAATTCATGAAGATGGATCCCTGGAGCACCTTGCCCAACTTGCAAGAAGCTCCAATGAAAAGAGTCTCTTCTTTACCAGCAATTGTTCACTGCTTATATATTATTGGGAAAGGGCTTTGGAAGTTGTAATTTTCTGAGCCTCCTGAGACTTGTAAGTTTAGTGAGCATCTTAAACATTGTTAGCTTACTGAGTTTTATGAGCCTCCTTCCAGGAGGGAACATGTCATTTAGGAGGAAATAGCAATGGAACATTGGCCAGGCCTGGTGTTTTGTCTTCTTTCTGGACTTAATAAAAGATCACTTTGTTGCTGAATCATGGAGTTTTCTGTTCCAATGGAGTTCTTAGGTGGTTTTAATTATCTTGCAGCTAGCATGTAAGGGAAGCTTGAATGTAGTGATGAAAGGCAGAGGCCTCTCTGTGTGATTCTCTCGATATTTACCTGATATTTTTGTAGGGATGAGTGAGCCAAGAGTTGCTGCACAATTAATTAGTGGGAGTAATGGGACTTTCCATTTCTGGGGGAAGCCAGCTCCCTTGAGTTAGAGCTGACTTCAGTGTTATTATCTCATTCTCTCTTTTCATCTGGATATACAAATGATGGATGGTGGCTGATCCTTTATGGCATCACTTCCCATACTCCTCTGTGTATTCTTCAGGGAATGAGTATGCCCAGCTTCATGCCACTATCTTCAGTGCTGGAGAGAAATGAAGAGAGATATCATATCTACTTGGATATGTTCCAGAAGCAGCAGGAGGGCAAGGGGATCATATTGGGATCACACAATTTCTTAGCTAGCTGTTGGAGGCCATATGGGTTGATTAGTGATGGTGAAGGGTAGCTGTTGTCAGGAAGATAAAAATGGAACCATCTATCTAGCTACTGTAGGTTTGATTAGGTTGGTTTTGACTGAGGATTCTGTTTCCTTTTTGGACAAGTTAGAGTCTCTTTACTCCTAAGAAGTGTACCTGAACTTCCCACAGGCAATTCTTCAGCTGTTAGTGAGCTCCGCATAGTTTATCTTGTCTATTCTTCAGTTTGACCACCTGCCTTCCAAAATATGCTTGATTAGAGTGCAGTCCTAAAGGACACTGAATTTCAAAGTAGACTGCTTTAAAAATCAAAACTTGGAAATTACTGGGAGAAGACTTTATGTGTTCTTATCTTAGTCTCAGTTCTATTGCTGTGAAGAGACACCATGACCAACGCAACTCTTATGAAAGAAAGCATTTAATTGGGGGCCCACTTACTGTAACTATCAGAGGCTTAGTCTATTATTATCTTGGCAGGGAGCATGGCAGCATGGTTGATGCTGCAGCAGGACTGAGAGCTGCATCCTAATCCACAAGCCAAGAGAGAGAGAGAGAGAGAGAGAGAGAGAGAGAGAGAGAGAGAGAGAGAGAGAGAGAGAGAGAGAGAGAGAGAGAGCGCAGCACTGGGCCTGCTTTGGACTTCTGAAACCTCAAAGCCCACCCCCCGTGACACACTTCCTTCACCAAGGCCACACGTACTCCAATAATGTCACGTCTCTTAATTCTAATTCTTTTAAATAGTGCCACTCTTTGTTGACTAAACATTCAAATATATGAGCCTATGGGGGCCATTCTTTTTCAAACCACCACATCATCACAAAAATGTAAATGTGTATACTTACATATGTTAATTAGATTGACTTAACAGTTCTACAAAAATTATACAAATCAAAACATGATGTTGTACACAGAAAATACATGCATTCTATTTGTCAGTTGAAAAAAAAGTAATGAAAGTTCAATTTAAGGTAGAACATTCCTAACAGTTCAGGGAAAATTCACTATTGAAGAGGAGCCTTAAGGAGAAAGGATAATGGGTATGTTGGCATGGGTCCAGTATGCTTTCTTCCATATATGGATATCAGGAATAAAAAATAATAATAATGAGGAAGGCCATGAAAGTAAAAGGAACTATACTATGAGTGATGTGGATAGAGGAGAGAAGGGGCAGGAGGTGAAGAGAGGTGTTAAGTATTATCAGCATTATTATATGCATGCAAGGAAATGCCACAATGAACTACTTGCTTTGAACAACTGCTATACACTAAGAAAAGGGGGAAACCTACATGTCTGGGTATTCAATTCCATTTTATTGATCAATGTTTCCATTATGTCAATACCATGCTGGTTTTATTACTATAGTTTTGTTGTACAACTTGAAATCTAAGAAGGTAGTACCTCCAGTTCTTTTTATTTAGAATCTTTGTATTTCTATATGAAGATGAAAATATAAAATACTTTCAAATTCTTTGAGGAATTGTATATTTATGGAGATTGTGTTGAATGTGTAGATTGCTTTCAGTAGAATGGACATTTTCACTATATTAATCCTAATGATCCATGATCATGAAAGGTCTTACCACCAGCTGATGTCTTCTTTAATTTGCTTTTTCATCCTTGATTTGCTTGGTTAGAGTTATTCTAAGCTTTTTTTTTTTTGAAGCTATTATGAAAGTTACTATTTTCCTGATTTCTGTCTCAGTATGATTGGCATTTGTCAATAGGAGGGCTACTGAATTTTGTTGATTTTGTGTTTTTGTGAATTTTGTATCCTGATTTTTTTCTGAAAGTGTTTATCAGCTGTTGAAGTTTTTTGGTGGATTTTTTGGGTCATTTCTCTATAAAATTGTATTATCTGCAAATGAAGGTACTTTGACTTCTTTCTTTCCTATTTGTCTCCTTTGATCTCCTTTAGTTGTCTTAGTGATCTAATCTAAGCCTTCAAGCAGTATGCTTAAAAAGTATGAGACAGTGGACATTCATTCCTTATTCCCAATTTTAGTGGAAATGATTTGACTTTCTCTCTGATAACATTTATGTTGGCTGTGAGCTGGCTGTAAAATTGCCCTTATTATATTGAGGTATGTCCCTTGTATTGCTAGGCTGTCCAGGACTTTTTATTATGAAGGGACATTGGATTTTTTTTCAGAGGTCTTTTCTACATCTAACGAGAAGATCATGTGATTTTTGTTTTTTAGCCTGTTTATATGATGAATTACATGTATTGATTTATGTATGTTGAGCCATCCCTTTATCGGTGTCATGAAACAAACTGGATCCTGGTGAATAACCTTTTTGATGTGATCTTACATTCAGTTTGCGAGTATTTTACAGTAAACTTTTGTACTGTGTTCATAAGAGATTTTAGTCTATAACTCCATTTACTGTTGGGTCTTTGTGTGGTTTAGCTATCAGGGTCCCATGAAGACAATTGGCAAATGTGTGTGGGACTCTCGGAGTCCAGCTCCTACCTTTTCTCCTGTTCTAGAGTTCTTAGGATGAGGAGAGAGGGATAAAAAATATCAGATAGAAAGAGAGACATAGATGACGAGAGGAAAGACAGAAACGCAGGATGGCTTCAGGAAGGTCTGGTTCAATACCCAACAGCCTTGTTCTTTATTGAAAAGAGCTTTTTATAATATGCCAAGGGGAGAGGCAAAAGACCTCCCTTTGCAAGATCAAAGCACGCTGTACAGCCAAATGTAGACCCTTCCAAACATTTGGTAAACGTGCCCATGACCAAATTATCTCCTAATGCAGCCCTCCTTGGTAACGCAAGCTCAGATGCTCTGACCCTGAGTAATTTCTCACTAGATAGCCTCTGTGGCTCCCATAGGTCCCCCTTCTAAACAATTTAAATTTCAAATGAGGATTTAGAGCTTAACTCCATGCAGCAGTGAATCAGCTTTTCCACTAATAGCTTGCAAGTGGTTGGAATTACCACAGCACTACTCCTGCTCCCTAGGGCTGCCACATCTCCCAGTAGAGGAGTAGAGGATGATAAAGATGAAATGACCTTTCTGAATGGGTCTTAAATGACTACTGTAGTCTTAGCTGTACCCAGCATTTTTTTAAAATAAGAAATACTCCTGATGCAACCACATCAAATAAATCAGCAAACTTATGATGCACCTGCATCAAACCTAAAGACTCCCTTAGCTCCCTTAGTATCACCAAACCATGGTTCATCAATATCAACAGCCTAACATAATTCTAGCGTGAATATTAATATACACAATTATAACTCTTAAAAACTTACACTCAAAAGCAAAATCTTAAGAGAACTACTTACACTTTACAAACTTTAGCAAACATCCAAAAGCAATTTCTTAAAAGAACTATACAAAACATAGGATACATTAACACAAGTTAACATTAGTCCACTCAAGGGACAAGAAAATATTTTTTTTTAAATGAAATAAATGAGGAATATTACCCCCCCCTTCTTTATAATTTTTTAAACTTCATCTTGAGCCTGGATAGAAAAAATCCAAACTTTTCCATTTTTACTCAAAACAATTCCATTGACAGTTCAATTTTTTAAACCAAACAGTTCGTGAATTACCACAGTTAATAAAGCATATATGCATACACAAAAATATTCACAAGTCATTACATTTGATAGAGTATTTGGGTGAAATTAAAATTGTCCCATCTCATTTCTTAAGTCTGAAAAGTTCAAAAAGACAGTTCTAGTACCAGTCTTAAAGTTCCTCTGAATGCAACCCTAGTTCAAACAAGAGTTTCTGAAATTTCACTCTGAGTTATAGCAGCATATCATGGCAGTGCTCACTAGGAATATTGCCTAAAAGCAAAAGTGTCTGTCATAGTAACTGAGCAGCTGAAGACCTCTCTAAAGTGTCGTCCTTGCAGACAGCATGAACCATAAAGCTGTCTTTCAAAGTAGCCATACACTGTCCCAACATCAGCAAGCAGAAACTGCATGAGCAGCTTTGGCTGCCGGCTCAAATAGCAGCAAAGCCTTTGTCCCAGTCTGCTTTTTGCCTTTTTTTTTTTTTTTTTTACAGCCCCCGTCCTGAGGCCAAGGGCTCCTTTTGCCCCAGGGGCTCAAGGTTCCTTCCCACCAATACAAACCACAGCTTTCAGCAACCCTGGCTCGAGAAGGAAACTCAGCAACAGTTAGTCATGGCCGCTGCACCTTGGATCCATTACGTGCTCTGCCGGTGGTCTTCATGTCCCCTATGCGCTGCCTCATTTCCACGGGAAAAAGCCACCTCAGGCTCCTTGGTGTCCTCAGAATGCACTCTGACTCAAAGTTACCTGTTCCCTGACCCTCCTGGTTTGCATCCTGAGGGCAGCTTTCTCTAGAGGTTTTGTCTCTCATGCAGTGGCCATTGCATCCTTTGCACTCACCCTTCAGCTGCCCACTTGACTCTCCACCTGTGATATCCTGGGCATCCCTCACTTGGCTCCAGTCCAGCTCCCAGTGACAGACATGCTTCAGCTGCTGAGGTCTGAAGTCTCTGCTGCACTCTTGCCACTGCTGCTGCTCCTCACTACATCTTTATTTTCCACAGCAGAAAGTATGCAGATGCTTGCTGCTTGGGCTGTCTCTTGGCATCTGCCACCTGCACTGCACTGATGCCCTGTGGTTCTCAGCTGCCAATGCCTGGCTGGGCACTCACTCATGCTCTCCTGCTTTCTGAAGCTGACAGTCTCTGAATTGACTTTTTGCTCTTGGACCACCAGGTTTAAAGTGTCTGCTCCATCCTGGATGCTACTCTCTGGTCCCAGGTCCCATCTGTATTCAGGGGGAAGAACTACTCTACCCTAAGTTTCTATTATACCTAAGTCTTCACAATATTCATATACCTAAAGCTTATTGTATTCTAATATACCTAAGTCTACACTTCTCAAACTAAACTTATGACTTACTTTAATGGAGAGAGAGACATAGAAACAGAGACACACAGAGAGATACTTATTGCAGCCTAACTTTAATTACTTGCTTCAGCTTAACTTGAACTACTCTGCTTTATATTTCACATTTTACCCCTTAAGAACAGAAAACCACTGCCTCAATTTAATTCATGAATTCATTATAGTGCATGCCCCCCTCCTCCCTCAGTGCCCCCTCTATCTTATCCTTTTGTACCTAAGTCTCTGGGCACCATCTGTGGAAGGCCAGCTCCCACCTTTTGAAGGGTTCTTATGAGAGAGAGATAAAAAAGTATCAGATAGAAAGAGAGACCTAGATGATGAGAAAAAAGACAGAACACAGAATAGCCTAAGCAGGGCCTGGATCAACACCCAACAGCTTCATCCTTTATTAAAAAGCGCTTTTTATAATATGCCAAGGGGAGAGGCAAAAGACCTCCCCCTTGCAAGAGCAAAGCACACTGTACAGCCTGTGACCAAGTCATCTCCTTATGCAGCCCTGCTGGGTAAAAAAAAAAATAAATCTGAGCCCTAGCTCAGATTCTCTGACCCTGAGTAATTTCTCACTAGATAGCAGGTGGGCCCCCACACAAGTGGTCCTTCAATTTCTGTTTGGGGGATGAATTTGAGAACAATTGACATTAATTCTCTTTTAAAGTTCTGGTAGAATTCTTTGCTGAATTTGTTTGAACTCAGGCTTTATTTCGAGGGCAGGAGGTTGGGAGATTTTAAATTACAGTTTCTATTTCACCAGGTGTTATACATCTGTTTAAAATACTTATTTGGTCTTTCAGTTTTCCTACTTGGTGGAGACCAGGTTTTTAAAGTATATCCTTATGATTCTCTGATTTCTTCAGTGTCTGTTGTAACATCCCTTTATTTATTTAAAATTTCAAGCTTCTTTCTCTGTCTTTTGCTTAATTTCACTATGAGTTTGTCAATATTATTTTCTCAAAGAACTAATTCTTCATTCCATTGATTCTTTAGATTGTTTTTAATCTTTTCAAGTTCATTGATTTCAGCCACATGTTTGATTATTTCTTGCCACCTACTCTTTTTGGATGTTATTTTTGCTTTTTGTTATAGATCTTTCCGGTGTGCTGCTAAATTACTAACACGAGATCTCTCCAATTTTTTGATGTAGCACTTAGTGTTATGAGCTTGCCTCTTAGAACTGCCTTCACTATGTCCCGTTGGTTTTGGTATGTCATGTGTTCATTTTCATTCAGTTCCAGTATGGTTTTAATTTCTTTCTTTATCTCTGTTTTGACTCATTTTTCATTCAGTAGAGAGTTGTTCATTTTCCATGAATTTCTGTACTTTCTGTTGTTGTTTCTGCTATCTGGTTTGATTCTCTCTTCCATTTCTTGTATTAATTTGGTGGAGCTTGACTTTGTAGTAGTTTTTCAAAATCCTAACATTTAATTTTTATAATTTCCTCAGTTACACTTGACTTTCTTTATTGCTTCTCTTTCTATTTTCATGTCTTAAACAGTTTTATTTGCTCTTTTCAAACTATTTTTTTCTTTTTTTAAAGGGATTTATTTATTTCCTCCAATTTTTTGTTTGTGTTTTCCTGAATTTTTTAAAGGGATTTTTTTTAATTCTCTCTTTACATACCTCTATCATCTTTGTACAGTTGATGGAAGTTTTTTTGTTTGTTTGATTTTTTTGTTGTACTTCAGCTTTATTAGAATATTCAGTGCCTGCTATGGTAGGATAGCTGGCCTCTATTGGACCCATATTGCCCTGATTCTAGTCTTATACTTGCATCCATTCATCTGAATTTGGGATGATAATAGGTCTAGTTGCTGATTCTGGGTTTGTCTTTGTTGAGTGGGCAATTTTTAACCCTTGTTTTCTTCTTCTTCTTCTCCTTCTCCTTCTCCTTCTCCTTCTCCTTCTCTTTCTCCTTCCCCTTCCCCTTCCCCTTCCCCTTCTTCCCCTTCCCCTTCCCCTTCCCCTTCTCCTTCTCCTTCTCTTCTCCTTCTCTTCTCCTTCTCCTTCCTTCTCCTCCTCCTCCTCCTCCTTCTCCTTTTCTCCTTCTCCTTCTCCTTCTCCTCCTCCTCCTCCTCCTCCTCCTCCTCCTTCTTTTTCTTCTTTTTTATTGTGATGGCTATAGGTTGCCTGTTTTACTTGGCTGCTCAGCTGGTGTGTTCACAGAGAATGTCTGCTGGTGTTGGAGGCTGGGATACAGTGACAAATGGGGAGTCCAGAAGGGGGAGTGGAGTTAGGAGGGGATGGTCTGTGAGATCCAAAGGTGATGTGGCCAGGGGGGAAGGAAGGCTGTAGCTGGTGTCTGTTTGCAAACTAGGGAGAATGATGGATTGCTTCTGGGTGAACAGGGAGAAAGAAAAGGGGCAGCCTACCTGTTTTCTTTTCTTTTTTCCCTTTTGCATGCATGGCCTTTGGTTAAGCAGGAGGTGCCTGTTTGAGTTGCTGGGCTGGGATATAGCAAAGAGTGAAAGAGGGAGGTTAGGAATAGATAGTCTGGGGGATCTACAGAAGATGTGGGCAGGGGGAAAGGAAGCTGCATCTGGTGTTCTGTTGCAGTTCTTGGGATTAGACTGAGAGATTGAGTCTGGAAAATTTGAGGTCTGCAGACAGCCTATCTCCAGCAGTGTTTATTGATTCCTGTTATTTTGTAGTTATAATGTTATGTGTTTTTTGCTGTTGTTATTTTGTTTTGCTTTTTTGCTGTTGTTGTTTTGTTTTGTTTTTCCTCCTTTGATTTGCTGGTTTGAGGTTATATATTTCTTATGCTATCTTGGGTGTGGTTAACTCTTTCAAACTGGTTTTTCTTCTAATGCCTTCTGTAGAGTTGGATTGGTAGTTAGTAATTGTTTAAATCTAGTTTTATCAAGGAATTTTTTCTTTCTCTATTGAATGTGATTAGTAGTTTTGCTGGATCTAATAGTCTGGGCTGGCTTGTCTGGTCTCTCAGGCCAGACTTTTCTGTATGTCAAAATCTCCATTGAGAAACCAGGCATTATTCTAAAGGGCCTGCTTTCATATATTATTTGGTCTTTTCCCTTTGAAGCTTTTAATATACTTTCTTCATTCTGTATATCTAATGCTTTTATTATTATGTGTCATAGGAGTTCATTTCTTTCCCTTTCTATTTGATGTTCTGTATGATTCTTGTGCCTTGACAGGCACCTCCTTCTTTAGGTTGGTCAAGTTTTCTTTTATGATTTTATTAAAAATATTTTTTGTGCTTTTGACCTGGGTTTCTTCTCCTGTTTCTAATGCTATTTTTCATAGATTTGGCCTTTTCATAGTGTCTCAAGTTTTCTGTACATTTGAGCCCAGTTTTTTTTTAGATTTAATATTTTCTTTGACTGAGGTAACCATTTCTTCTTTTATCTTGGCTTCAATTCCAGAAATCCTCTATTTTTTATCTTATAATTTATTGGTGAGGCCTAGCTCTGAGGACTTTGTTTAACTCCTACAATTTTAATTTCCAGTTTTATTAATGTTTGGATTTTCTTCAGTTATTCTATTTCTTTTTTCATATCACAAACTGTTTTTATTATTTCATCAACTCTTACTTTGTATTTTCGTGGTCTTCATTAAGGTACTTATTCATATCATATTTAAGGTTCTTGAAATTTTCAGTGATTGCTATTTTGAGGTCCTTGTCTTGTGCTTCTGCTAGATTGCATTTCTCAGGACCTACTGTATGAAGATTACTGCATTCTGGTGGACATTGTTTTGGCTGTTCATGTTTGTGATTTTGTGCTGTGTTCTAAGCATCTAGAACTCTTAAGTTGAGGTGTTTCTTGGTGTCAGCCTTTGGTATTTGTTTTTTTGTTTGTTGGATATTCTGTTTTTGATTGTTGTTGCTCCCTGTGGATCCCAGGCAATCATAGTGGCTGTGACTTCCTCAGTAGAGACTGCTTCTGCCATTTGGTGGGCAGCAGAAAAGAATAGAGATGGTCTAGAAGGAAAGCTTAGAGAGACTGTGGAAAAGAGCGAGGGGTATCTCTTCTCACCAAGATGTTGAGTCCCTGGGGATTGGTATATGATTGAGGAAGGGGTTCCTTCAAGCAGGCTACAGTAGGAAAAAGAGTCAGTCTAGAGATATAAGGATTAAAGGTCTAGGGCTACCAAAAATTTGCACTAAGCAGTGGATTTTTCAGTGAATGGAGGTGGAGTGGGATAAGAGACTCCTACGAGAATGCTGGTATAGTACTAAGAGTCTGAACAGAGTGTAATGGAGAACTGGAAATTTAATGAGAGTTTTCTATTGGATGCTTAGCCCACTGTACCACTGGCATCCCTGGTTGAAAAGTATTTCTGGGTGTCATCAACTGACACAAAGATATTGAAATAGGCTATGGGGGAAGCCTGAAAGGGTTGACAGAAAAGTAAGTAAATATTTTCTAAATTGTAACATGGAAATTTTGTATCTAGCCATATCTTCATTTGCTTGACAGAGTGACTATGGTGATCATGCATACCATTTACAAATTACTACAAAAGCAGTGATTTAAAACTTGTCTGTTTTGAACTTTGGAGAGATTATGGAATATACTTTTAAAAAGGAACTGCTTGTTTTAAATAAGATAAGTAATGAAAATTTTTTTGGTCTGAGTTTATCAGATGTTACTGGACTGGACATTGTTAATATATATAATGGAGTTTTTATCTGAATCTGTCAAATGTTAATGGACTAGACATTGTTAATGTAATTTTGACTGTATATTGCATATACTTATTGAAGATAGTTTTTCTTGTATTAGTTATAAGCTTTTTTAATTTTAGACAAAAAGAGAGGAAATGTGGTGGTATTGTGTTCCCCAAAATATTGTGTACTCTAATAAATTTACATTTTGTACATGTAAAAATTTGTACATGTAGAAATTAAGGAAAATACTTTGCTTTAAAGGTTTGACAGCTTGGTGGAGGAGATACAACTACTTTCAGAAAAAATCTTTGTTCCCAGAGGAAATGCATAGTTCAGTTGTGTATATGTCTCTATCCTCACTAAAATTTCAGTACTTATACAATGCCTGGAGAGAACTTCTCAGAAGTTAGACAGTAGGGTGAGAGGAATCAGCAATTCCTGTGTCCTTCAGAACCTACACTTGGACTTTGTGGAGGCCTTCATACAAGTAAACTTTTAACTTCATCTCAATGATATCACTATAACATGGAAGAAGGAATCAGAAATCTAGTGGATACTAAGTAGCAAGACATTTGCAAGTTCTTCTGACCTGAGCAAGTAAGAAGACATTGCAATGAAGACAGAGGTCTGTGTTG
The DNA here is from genome assembly GCF_049852395.1 of Peromyscus maniculatus bairdii. NCBI lineage: Eukaryota > Metazoa > Chordata > Mammalia > Rodentia > Cricetidae > Peromyscus > Peromyscus maniculatus. The sequence continues at coordinate 165,730,968 of NC_134852.1, read as the reverse complement.
TACAATACTTTTTGACTTTTTGGGTGACATATTAAAAGAAACCCAGAACAAGTTCGATTAGTCCAATTTAGAGGAATCAGATGAATTCTTTGATATAGAAAGCACAGTAATGTTAGGGGAAGCAAAGACAAGAGGGAAAAGGCATTACAAATTGTGGTCAGCTGATGTAACTCTAAATCCCTTGGCATTGGATTCTCTAAAGAATCATAGTGACAGGATGAACTGAAAGTTACAGATAGGGACAAAAATAAATCATTGTAGAATATTTGCACAAAAAGTTTACCACATTTATGTATTTCCTTGCCTGTTATCACTTATCTAATTTTTCTCTATTTATGGGTACAACATCTGATGTCTATTAGGGTACTCCAGACAAACTTGACTAACATAAGAGATCTTTTTACTTAGTGTTGTATGTTGTGGGACATCTGGCATCTACCAATGACCTTCTTGAAGGCAGCCTTCACATCCTTGTTTCTTAGACTGTAGATTAGAGGGTTCAGCATGGGAATGACCACAGTATAGAAGACAGACACAATTTTGTCTTCTTCCAGGGATTTTCTTGAACCACTCCGTATGTACATGAAGATGAGGGTCCCAAATAAAAGAGCCACAACAGTGAGGTGGGAGACACATGTAGAGAAAGTCTTAACTCTTCCACCTGAAGACTTCATTCTCATGACAGCCTTGATGATGAGCAGGTAGGAAATGAGTATGATGAAGGCATTGGCCAAAATGACAAAGTTCCCAAAAAAGACAATTATAATCTCAGCATTTGTTGTGTCACTGCAGGCCAGCTTCAGCAGAGGTGGAAGGTCACAAAAGAAGAAATTGATCTGATTATTTTCACAGAAGGAGAGGGAGAAGGTACATGTGGTTCTTAAGATGGCCCCTGATACTCCACAGACATAGGCTCCCACTACCAAACACCAGCATCTTTGAGGGCTCATGGCCACAGTGTAGAGCAGTGGGTTGCTAATAGCAACATAGCGATCATAGGCCATCACAGACAGTAGGAAACACTCTGTACCTGCACAGATGGTGAAGAAGAAGAACTGGGCAACACAGTGACCATAGGAGATGACTGTTTTGCCTGTAGCCAGTGTAGCCAGGATCTGAGGGGTGATGACTGATGTGTAGCAGGCATCCAACACAGAGAGATGACTCAGGAAGAAGTACATTGGTGTGTGGAGTTGGACATCTACCTGGATGAGCAGGACCATGCCCAAGTTCCCCAGGATGGTGACAAGATAGAAGCTGAGAAACACCAGAAAAAGGGGAATCTCCCACTCAGGGTGGTCAGTAAAGCCCATTAGGATGAATTCAGTTAGTATGGTGAGGTTATTCTTTGCCATGGATTCAATGTTGACAGTTTGTCTATCAGAAGATAAGAGTGAATTGTAAAGAAACCAGAATTGAAGGGCAAAATCTTTTTCTTAGTTTTGGAAGTTCTGGATCTTAATTTTATAGAACATATTTTTTTCTTTAAAACTTCTTTTTCTGATTAATTCTGTTGTGAATTTGAAATGTTCTGTAAAGATAAGAGGCACATGCTCCTAAGATTTGAAAAAGACCAAGATGTCTTTTCCTCAGTGTCAACACTCTCACACCTACTAGAAGACCATCTGGTTCAAATATGAACCTCTATCAACCAACAATTCAACATATTAATTCTCATTTAGGACCCGGATTCTGTTACTTTTTACAATTTGTTCCCTGATCTTACTTTTAGCCCTCTAGACACTTGTAACAGTTTAATCATGTTCTCTTAAAAGCCTTCTTGACATGGAATAAATAGCCTGTTCTTTGTGTTGACTAATCCCTTATTGCACACATCCATAAATTTTTCTAATTATTTGACTACCCAGCAAGACAAAATGGTCTATTTAGATACTACTGATATCTAGAAGCTTTTCATTTTACTCCAGTCTTTATCACTCCAGATCAGAAGGCATCATCTTTAATATACTACACTTCATTTATTTGCAGTATTTGTTACACCATAATTCCAAGTATATTCAATCTTGTAGTAATCTTATCTTTTACTTCAGTTCCTTTGGTCAAGTTATCTAACTCCATTGTGCTTCAGTTCCTTTTGATCATAACTTATTTAGCATACAAAATAATTGGTTTCATTATAGAATATAGATGTGTCATATATATGTATATATATGTCATGGTATCCTGTTCTTATTTTCATGATCCTCCTACTCTACACTGTCCCACCTCCCTTCTACCCATATCTATCTATCTTCTTTATTCCTTTAAATCTTCAAATAGCCTCCATCCATCTCTTTATGGCAGGCGTGCACACACACACACACACACACACACACACACACACACAAAAACATACACATCTAGATTCTTTACATTAAAGAAAATATGATTTGTCTTTTACCACATTACTTACTTGCTCTTGTTCCTCCTAGATTTTTTTCTTGTATCTCTACTCTACTTGTCTATCTATCATCTATCATCTGTCTATCTCAATCTAAACTTCTGGGCCTTGATTTCTTATCCCTAACATGAAAAAAGGCATACATGTATCATTAGAGTATTTAGAATATTAAGTAGTTTTCTCCCTATAAATAGAGAAGAGCAGTTTCCAGAACATAGAAGGAGCTAAATAATATAAGCCTTTTGCCAGTATCATCATCAACTTTAGCTAGCATAATGCATGCATTTTATTTATATATTTGTTTTTCTGTGTGTATACACACATATATATTTATTTCAATAATTGACAAATTTGTGCTTTTACTAAATATGATAAGGAAATTCTTCCCACTTCTCTTTTATGTACCATTAAAAATCTTCATTATTTTACCCCATTTACATAGCAGTACTCACTAGTGTAGGTAAATTTTTTATACTTTGATTATGGGCTTGGTTTTGAATATTGTAAGTGGTGTTTCTGTCATATGATTGCATACATGCCTTATGCCAAAGACAAAATTGTATAATTGGAGGTATAGAGGAGAATTTGTCACTAAACTTCTGTTGCTTCCAGAAGAAGCTTTCAAACATCAAGTAAAATGTAATGTTCTTTTCTTGTTCTGTACTGATTGCTTAAAGAGATTATATTTCATTTTCTATATGTTGAGTCATGGCAATTTTTGCATTCCTAAAATTCCTTCTTGCCATATGGCCCAGATCTGACTTGCATCATCACACCATCTGCTCTTTGTTGACCATTTTTTTACTCTATCCAGGATTTTCATGAAAGTACCTCATATTAAATTGGCCACTGGGAGCTTTTTAAAGAAAACCAAAACACTTATATTTTATTTCTTGAAAATCATTGCTATCAATCACCTTCTACTTGTAATATTTTATATGTTCTTGACAATAATTTTACTGTACAGATGTACTGTCTTAGATTCAGATAAGAAAATAAAACCAGATGTGTTAAACTATCTTTTGCCCTTACTCATGAAAGAGCTGCAATTTCCAGCCAAATCTCTGCTTCTTCTACCCTTTACTGCAACTTTTGGACAATTTGATCAGCTTCTTCATTCCACACCAACTACTTTAGGTTGGAAATTCCTAACTTGGAGTCCCCGAATATACAGCCAAATCTATAATTATCCAAATTAGATCATGAAGAAATTCCTTTCCATCAGCATAACCCGGAATTTTATTTCTGTGACATGAGACTTCCACTGTGAAAATATAACCCACACAATTAAAACCTGATAGTTCAGCATAATACCTTTATTTTCATACATTTTAATAACTGTGAATGTCTGTGCTTGCTTTCATGCCTTGTGACATGATTTACGATTGTTATTATTTTGCTGATGAGAAAAATGACACCCAGATAATTTAATGGCTGTTCAAAAGTCAAAGAAATAGTAGTCTGTAGATTTGAGACTAGCAGTAGGTCCTGTAGATTTGAGAGGGTCCCCAATTATTTCTCTGTTCTACTGCGAGAATGATTTCCAATAGGACCTGAACTTGAAATGAAGCCCTACAAAGTCTGTACATCTGTAAGATCTTGATGGTCTTATTAATTTTAATAATGTAACAACAAATGGTGCAGACCTTTAATGAAGGCTTAGTAGAAGCTGTTCTTGAGTCCAGAGCCCCTTTGAGCTCCAACCAGCAGTTTCTACAGGGAAGGCAACCCTGCCATACCACATATGATATGGCTTTCCAGGTTAATCCCACCACCTCTCTCTTGCAGCAGGGGCCAGGATGAGCCAGTTTTTTTTGTAAGACCCTCCTGGTATTGCTTAGTTATCAACTCACTGTGTAAATCTTAGAAGTCTACTTTCCTTTATTGCATTTCACTTTCCATTTCTTCATCTTGAAAAGCAGTAGACACAGATTTTCCTATCATTAAAGGGATTTTGTTTCTCACAAGCCATTATTTCTATGGTGAGGAATTCTGGCTGAGGCTCTTGAAATTATTTTCTCGATATTTACACTATTCAAACATGCACACTTGTCAGCTAATAATTACTGAATTTAGAAAGCACACAGGCATTGTCTATAATGATTTATAGTTATTTAAACATGATATTGTTAGACCTTGCATCCAAATTTAAATGCCTGTTTCCTTCCTAATAACAGTCATGCTTGATCAAGGCAAATCTTGTCTTTATATTACTGAATATTTTCTCTCCTTTACTCCATAGCCTGACTCCTGCCCTTATCCTGATGGATATCCTCTCTACTTTATTCAAGAGATATATACCTCCATGAATATTCCTTTTGTATTTTCTTAGAAACACATACATTTAAAATGTTAGTTGTGTCCTCAAAGCTATATATCCAACTTTATGATGTAATTCCAATTCATTTAATTTTCTGTGTTAATGAATTTTGTGAATTATATGTGCAGGAAGGAAAATCTGGTCAGTTACTTGTGATTTTATTATAGTCTTCCTTGCTAAGCTTATGAAATATTTGACTTACCCATATTGCTAAAGATGTTTTCTTTGCGTGTTATTGTTTTAAGCAGTTATCTATTTTCACTAAGAGGAATTTAAACCCCTATGTGTCTAAGGTTACCCAGCAAAGGTCCAAGTGTGTTGATATAAATTCTATCTCCTTGCTATGAATTTGTTTCATTTTCTGTATATACCTGTAATATCTTTATGATTTAAATAAATAAATTTCTCTGCAACTAATTAGATGATTTTACTTTCAAAACAGACAAAATACAAGTTTCAACATCTTTCTCAACATCTATCATGAAACTGTCAGAGTCCACAATTGTCTTGTGTCCTTGTGATGGATAAACAGGTACTCAAATTTCCTGAATAGAGACTTGGTGACAGCAGATTGGGTGTCAATGCAGCCACACTGGGGCCGTTCCCCCTCCCCATACCAGGTCTACCTCTTGTCTTTCCCCCACCCTTGCATGCTGAAATTAGATATGACTATTCTATGGATAAATCCTAGAGATGTTAAAGAACTTGCGTATTGTGCTACATTTGAACCCAGAACTTTCTAACTCCAAATCCTCTAAAATCATCTTGCCATTTTAGGAGAATAGAATGTCTCTTCCTCCAGATAAAAGCCTGGATCTTTAAATATTAAAATCTTTCTCCAAGATCATTAAGCAAATAACTTCTGTGGCAGAAAATTATCAAAGTTGATATTTAGACTTTTCTGTAGCACATGTTATCTTTTTATTAAAGTTGTTTAGCTAATAAGAACCTCAATTTTTGAAAAAAAATCAAATGAGAACACAGTAATGATCAAAAACAGGATTTTTACATAACATAGTAAAGATTGCTTATTTCATAACATAATTCCTAAGGTATTTTGCAGGAGGAAAGCATTTCAGACCAGACTGATGAAAGCCAGTTTCATACAATGTTATACTGGGAGAGTTGTTATATACTACAACCCCAGCATGAGCCCAGACTAGGGGGAAGCAACTTATTTCTAAACCTACGACAGCTATAAAGGAGAAAGAAAAGTTTTATGGCTAATGAGTATTTTAGGATAGGACACTTTTGGGCTTAATATTTCTGTAATAGGCACCACAGAAAACTATGCTATCTCCGGGGAGATAGGGAAAGATTCTTGTCCTATCGAAGGCTCTTTTCCAAGAACTCAATAGGGAACGAGTGACTCCCATTTCTTGTACTTATTTTGACTTACAATGCTCTCTCAATTTCTCGTTTTATTCTGAAGGTTGAGTTTCTTTGGGGATGATGAAAGAGTTCAACAATGTTAATGTTCTTCTCCTTACTGGAATTGATGTCTCAATATGTAATTAAGTATGTACTAAGATCTTGCTTTGAAACAAGAAGATTCAAAAGTATTATTTCAACTTTACAACAAAATTAAGCTTATAACATTTTTCCTTATTTTAAAGAAGCCATGCCTTAGATTTACAGGTAAAAAGAAAAGATATTTAGTGTCTTCCTGGTTTCCTGAGTGGAGCTGAACTAGTAGTAGACCATGTTGTGTTCTCAGAGTTGTTAATTATTGATTGATCACATGCTTTCATGGTGTGACACATTCTGCACACATTGTCTTATATAATCCATATGATTCTACTGAAGAGTTGTTATTTTAATATGGAGGAGACTAGGACTCTGACTAGGTAAGTAATGTGTCCAAGGTCATATTATCAGTCACTAAAAAATCAGGAGTTTCAGCAAGGTCAATTTATTACAAAGAACTATATTGTACATCGTTAGTTTCCATTCTGGTATAAATATAGTTAGTATGATAATTTACAAGGGAATTTTTCATGTAAGCTTTATAGCTTAGTATAAGTTTTCATTCCCAAGGAAGAATATTTTCTAAAAGCTACCCAGTTGCAAATAAGCACCCCACCCAAAATAAAACAAAGCTGAATGTTTCAACAAGAGTGAAACAGTCTTACCTATGTATCCCAAATAAGACTTTCTGGATAGACATGGCATTATGTGACGACAAATTCCAATGGCATAGGCCAGATTTTCTGTACAGTTACCTTAGCTAATTTGTGTAGATCTTACTTTGGTGCCAGTATCTTAACAGGATTTCCAGACGTGAGGTAATTATGTCATAAGTGACTGGTGGCATAATTCAGCTGAATTAGTTGAATTTGCATTTAAACTAACATATTTTGGTTTAAGCATTTCATAGAAAGCAGCTATGTTGCACAGATATCCAATGTAACTCATGTATTCTTTTCTTACCTTACAATGTAGCTGGTATATAAAGTGCATTGGGAGATGGTTCTGTGGGAGTATTGCAGTGGAAAAGATTTCCCTGGATCATGATTCCACTCCAGGGATAGCCCCAGACTCCTGGGAAAAGCCAGCCCTGCAGAGAGAACACATTTCAGAAGAGGCAAGATTCATTATCTCATCTGCTCTATGCATCATAAGGGATGAAAGAAAACATTTTGGGATTGCATAACTACTCCTAAGCTGTTCACTCTCAGAAGTGAATTCAGCTCCTACATGGAGTGAACTTGTTTTTGGTTACTGGCCATCATAGTCTATCTGAAGTTACTTATAGAACTGTAATTCTGATCTGGGGACTTTTGGAGAAGTGTTTTTTTTTTTTGTTTGTTTGTTTTGTTTTTGTTTTGTTTTGTTTTTTGTTTTTTCAAATACTATAGCCTCCCTTAGTCCTGATGTGAGTTTTAGACCATGAAATTCACTTTAATTGTCTTCTCACAATTCCACGATTAATTGTGGTTATTGACCCTGAAGGCATAAGTCTTGGATGTGGTCTGAACAGACCTCATTTACGTCTGCACCTAGTGGATTATTAGTTCATGTTTCTTTAAGACCATTTTCAGGATTTCTATGCTAACCTTACTCTTGTAAAGTTCTCATCTCGTTTTCATCTTGGAAACGTATACTCTCTTTGCTAGAACATTAAAATTGGAGTTTCTGGGTTTCTTTGTGAAGTGGACAGTGGTTGTCAAATGCAGACACTCATGTTTGGTGAAAATGAGGAGAAGAAGTGTCAGTGAAGTGTTCAGTCACAAATGGAACATTATTTCCCACCTTTCTCCAAAGTTTAGGGTCCACTGTGTAAAAAGGAACATGTAGACTATAATAAGCAAAGGTTATGGAAGACTGTAGTAAAATAGAGATTTCTGGGTATGACAGGGCCACTGCACTCATGAACTCTTGGCAGCTATAATTGCCTGAATAATTCCTGCATAAGATTAAGCCAGTCAATAGTCTAGTATGGAGTGGAAAGTGGTTCATGAGCTTTGTCTTAGTTACTTATCCATTGCTGTGGAGAGATATCATGACTAAGGTATCTTATTATTTTTTTATTTTATAATTTAATTTATTTTTACATGTCAGCCACGGATTCCCATGTTCTCCCCCCTCCTGCCTCCCTCCCCCCTTCTCCCTATCCCAGCCCCTGTTCCCATCTCCTCCAAGGCAAAGACTCCCCTGAGGATTGAGTTCAACTTGGTAGATTCAGTCCAGGCAGGTCCAGTCCCCTCCTCCCAGGCTGAGCCAAGTGTCCCTATATAAGCCCCAGGTTCCAAACAGCCAGCACATGCATTAAGGACAGGTCCCAGTCCCACTGCCTGGATGCCTCCCATCTCACTTATCCAGAGGGCCTGAAACAGTTGGGGGATCCTCAGCTATTGGTTCATAGTTCATGCATTTCCATTCCTTTGGCTATTTGTCCCTGTGCTTTTTCCAACCTTGGTCTCAACAATTCTCACTCATACAAACCCTCCTCTTTCTCGCCAATAGGACTCCTGGAGCTCCACCTGGGGCCTGGCCACAGATCTCTGCATCCAGTTCCCTCAGTTATTGGATGAGATTTCTAGCAGGACAATTAGGGTGTTTGGCCATCCTATCACCAGAGTAGGTCAGTTCGGGCTTTCTCTCAACAATTGCTAGTAGTCTATTGTGGGGGTATCTTTGTGGATTTTTGTGGACCTCTCTAGCACTTCACTTCTTCCTATTCTCATGTAGTCTTCATTTATCATGGTCTCTTATTTCTTGTTCTCCCTCTCTGTTCTTGATCCAGCTGGGATCTCCTGCTCCCCTAAGCTCTCTTTCCCTCGACACTTACCCTTCATTACCCCCACTCATGCCCCGGTTGTTCATGTAGATCTCATCCATTTCTCTGTCATTGGGTGATACCTGTGTCTTTCTTAGGGTTTTCTTTTCTAGGTAACCTCCCTGGAGTTGTGAGTAGCAGCCTAGTCATCTTTGTTTTATATCTAGTATCCTCCTATGAGTGAGTACATACCATGTTTGTCTTTCTGAGTCTGGGTTACCTCACTCAGGATGATTTTTTCTAGATCCATCCATTTGTCTGCAAACCTCATGATATCATTGTTTTTCTCTGCTGAGTAGTATTCCATTGTGTATATGTACCACATTTTATTTATCCATTCTTCAGTTGAAGGGCATCTAGGTTGTTTCCAGGTTCTGGCTATTACAAACAATGCTGATATGAACATAGCTGAGCAAGTGCCCTTGTGGTATGATTGAGCATTCCTTGGGTATATGCCCAAGAGTGGTATAGCTGGATCTTGGGGAAGATTAATTCCCAATTTTCTAAGAAAGTGCCATATTGATTTCCAAAGTGGTTGTACAAGCTTGCATTCCCACCAGCAGTGGAGGAGAGTTCCCCTAGCTCCACATCCTCTACAGCATAAGGTGTCTTCAGTGTTTTTGATCTTAGCCATTCTGACAGGTGTAAGGTGGTATCTCAGAGTCATTCTGATTTGCATTTCCCTGATGATTAAGGATGTTGAGCAATTCCTTAGATGACTTTCAGCCATTTGATTTTCCTCTGTTGAAAATTCTCTGTTTAGTTCTATAGCCCATTTCTTAACTGGACTGTTGGGCATTTTGAAGTCTAATTTCTTGAGTTCTTTATATATTCTGGATATCAGTCCTCTGTCAGATGTGGGGTTGGTGAAGACCTTTTCCCATTCTGTAGGCTGTCGCTTTGCCTTGTTGACCATATCCTTTGCTCTACAAAAGCTTCTCAGGTTCAAGAGGTCCCATTGATTGATTGTTTCTCTCAGTGTCTGTGCTACGGGTGTTATATTTAGGAAGTGATATCCTATGCCAATGCGTTCAAGAATACTTCCTACTTTTTCTTCTATCAGGTTCAGAGTAGCTGGATTTATGTTGAGGTCTTTGATCCACTTGGACTTAAGTTTTGTGCACGGTGACAGATATGGATCTATTTGCAGCCTACTACATGTTGATATCCAGTTATGCAAGCAACATTTGTTGAAGATGCTTTCTTTTCTCCAGTGTACACTTTTGGCTTCTTTGTCAAAATTTGTATGTTCATAGGTGTGCGGATTAATGTCACGGTCTTCAATTCAATTCCATTGGTTTACAAGTCAGTTTTTATACCAGTACCAAGATGTTTTTATTACTGTAGCTCTATAGTAGAGCTTAAGGTCAGGGATTATGATGCCTCCAGAGGTTGTTTTATTGTACAGGATTCTTTTAGCTATCCTGGGATTTTTGTTTTTCCATATGAAGTTGAGTATTATTCTTTTCAGGTCTGTGAAGAATTGTGTTAGTATTTTGATGGGGATTGCATTGAGTCTGTAGATTGCTTTTGGTAAGATTGCCACTTTTACTATGTTAATCCTGCCTATCCATGAGCATGGGAGATCTTTCCATTTTCTGACATCTTCTTCAATTTCTTTTTTTCAGGGACTTAAAGTTCTTGTCATATAAGTCCTTCACTTGATTGGTTAGTGTTACCCCAAGGTATTTTATACCATTTGTGGCACTTGTAAATGGTGATATATCTCTGATTTCCTTCTCAGCCTGTTTGTCAATTGTATATAGGAGGGCTACTGATTTTTTTGAGTTGATCTTGTATCCTGCTATGTTCCTGAAGGTGTTCATAAGCTGTATTAGTTCCTTGGTTGGATCTTTGGGATCACTCAAGTATACTATCATGTCATCTGCAAATAGGGAAAGCTTAACTTCTTCTTTTCCAATTTGTATCCCCTTAATCTCCTTATGTTGGCTCATTGCTCTGGCTAGAACTTCAAGTACTATATTGAATAAGTATGAGGAGAGTGGACAGCCTTGCCTTGTTCCTGATTTTAGTGGAATTGCTTTGAGTTTCTCTCCATTTAATTTGATGTTGGCTGTTGGCTTGCTGTAAGTTGCCTTTAATATGTTTAGGTACATCCCCTGTATTCCTGATTGCTCCAAGACCTTTATCATGAAGGGGTGTTGGATTTTGTCAAATGCCTTTTCTGCATCTAGTGAGATGATCATGTGGTTTTTTTCTTTGTTTTGTTTATATGGTGTATCACATTGAAGGACTTTCATATGTTGAACCACCCTTGCATCCCTGGGATGAAGCCTATTGGATCATGGTGGAAAGAGAGAAGCTGGGCCTGGCATGGGACTTTGAAACCTCAAAGCCTGCTCCTAGTAAAATACCTCCTTAAGAAGCTCATATCTCCTAATTTTTCTTAAGCAGTCCATCAAATGGGAACCAAACATTTAAATATATGAATGTATAGGGGCCATTCTCATTCAAATTACCAAAAGCTCCACCCCTATCTGTGGAATTCTGAGGGAAGGAGGGTCAATTTCCTTATTCAATAGGTTATTAAATTAATAAAAAGGACAGACCCATATCCAACAAAGACAAACTCAGAAATCTGAACTTAGATTGATAATCACCCCAAACCCAGATGCCTAGATGGCAGTGTAAGAACACAACTACCACAGCCCACATAGGAGCGTATACTTGTGGAAGAAGTATGGTATAGTAAGATGGGAAAAGAGTGCTTTACCAAAGTCTGCCTTTTACAGAGAGAATGAGACATAGGACCCTCTTATAGGAAATGGAACTGTATACAAATACATCTTGCAGACATGAAAGAATGGTCTGGGCTTGAATATTGCTTTCCTTAAAGCATTGTACCTGTGTCTATTACTTTTTAACTTTGTAACCCCAAGTAGCTGCCAGCTGACGTAAGTGCTATGAAAGCAGACTGTGTCTGGCTCATTATTTAGTTAAGCTTGCAAAAGTGCCAAACTCTGTGTCTAGAACAAGTTTTACGCAGGAGGTGGGAAAGTGTATTTGGTGAATCATAAAGGAGAACAATCGGAGCATTTGTAATGATCACAATGTATTCCTTAAACTGTGATGTATTTCTTAAAGTCAAAAATAGAAGCCAATAATAAAGCTGTTCATTTAACCCTGTTTAAGTAAAAACTCTGTTTAAGTATAAATGAAGATGGCCTGAGCTATCCAGGGCCACTTGAGTTCAATCCACTTGGTAGTCAGAAGTTTTCCTTGCACAGGTGCCCCTTCCCTGACTCAGGACCTGAACCCAAGCTGAGGCTGGTCTCACTTCTCCAATCAGTGGACAAAAGCTGACTAAATGGATCATGAAACAAAAATCCATCTCTTTTCCCCAAGATAAGAAAGACATCTTAGTTAAAAGATAGGCGTTGCCTGAGAGTAAAAGGATGATCAAAAGTACTCCATTAAAAAGTAAGCATCACTATCTTAATGTGTAACAAAATAGACTTCAAATAAAAACGGAGAAGAGATAAAAGGAGTCATCTCTCTCTGATAAAGGGAATAGTTATTCAAGTGGACATTACTATCCTAAACATGTATGTATACAACTCTGGGTTGCCCAATTGGTACTACTGGATTTAAAGACATAGAATGATGTCAATCCATTAAAAATAGGCAATTTCAATACCCCCTTTTTTCAATAGACAGTTAATCTGGACAAATGAAATAGGAATATCAGAACTAATTGACATTAACATTAAATGGACTTAGCAGATATATATGTATAATTTTCTACCCAAATACCAAATAATACACATTATGTTCAGTAATACACTAAAGTTTTTCTAAAATAGTTTATATCCTGGGACACACACAAATCCAAAAGTACTGAAATTGTTCCTTGTATCCTATCTGAACACAATGCAATAAAACTTAAAATTGACAGTAAACAACTCTCTAATACATATATGGATGAAGATTAAATGCTAGAGGAAAGAAAACATCTTCAACAATTGTTCTTGGAAAACTTGTTATCCACATGTTGAAAAACATAGACCCGTGTATACTGCCTTTCACCAATGATAATTCCAAAGGGATCTAAGATGTAAACACAAAACACGAAATACTGAAACTTGTAGAAGAAAACATAGGCTATTCCTGACAGAGTGTAGGAACGAGTTTTCTGCACAGGACTTCATCTGAGGAAGTAAGGTCAATTGACAAGTGGACTTGATGAAACCAAAACCTTCTAAAGAAACAATCAGAGGGTTGAAGAAAAACACCCAGAATGCAAGACGATCTTTACCAGCTTCATATCTGATGGAGTATTAATAGCCAGAATACTCGATAGAACTAAAAAAAAAAAAAAGACTCAAAACCAAGAGTCATAACAATTGGCCCATTCAAAAAAATGGGCCTGAGACCTGAAATATCTCTAAAAATGTTCATCATCTGTAACAATTAAGGAAGCATAAATCAAAACAACTTGGAGATTTCATCTAACCTCAGTCAGAAGAGCATAGATCAATAGAACAATGAACAATAAGTACTTGGAGGGGGAAAGGGAACCCAAATTCACTGTTGGTAGGATTATAATCTGGTGAAGCCCACTATGGAAATCAATGCAAAGAATTCTCAAAGTTAAAAATAAACCTTTGATATGACCCAGCTATATCACTCCTTGGCATATACCCAAAGAACAGGACATCCTACTCTTTAGATACTTTCTCACTGTGTTTATTTCTTGTTTTGACAATAGATAGAAAATGGAAACAACCTGAATATACTTCAACCTATGAATGGATAATGAAAATGTGGTACATATAAACTATGGAATACTATTCACATGTAAAGAAAAATGAAAACATGAACTTTGCAGCTAAATTGATGGACCTATGTCAGGTGCCTTTAGTAGAAGATATTACAGGCTTCAGGATTATGCAGTAGGGATTCAGCCATCATTGACAAATGTCAACCTATTAGAAGCAAGGGTTCTAATGGAGGAATAAACCATCACACAAGGTATGTTGGAGTTATTGCCTTTTGGATGTTTGACTGTTTCTTGTAAACTTCTTGTGCAATAATAGCTATGATATCTCCTCATTACCATGCATTTTCATAAAATGTGTATATGAAATCTCACAATTACTTTTCAGTTTTATGGGCACATATATCTGTGGGTAATCAGGAAGATGATGTTTCATTTAACTGTATAATTTTGATATATAGAAAATATACTAGGATGTGCTTCATAGCCAGATCCAATGTTCCATGAGACTGTAGACACTTAAAGCCTGCTTTGCTCCTTTTGCTCAGACTAACAACAGAAAATAATAATCTATCTTCCATCTAATACAATCTGCATGTATTTAGCTCATTTTTACCTCAGAAAAAGTTCAAACTAGACTAAAGACCTTTGTAAATAGATCATAAATTTAAAACTTTACAGTTATACACAAGGTCAGAGTCACTGGTGTCTTACCAAGGTTACTAACACAAAACACCCTAAGAAGAGCCTACCAATTCTTTACTTGCCAAGTCTGCTGATAAAAGCTATGTCTCAGACTTTGTCACAGTTGGCATTGCATTCCCTCCCTTTGGTCCTGAAACCTTGGAACCTTTTGTTACCATGGTAATGGCTCTTCTCCTTATTGTGTATGTTAGGAATGTGCTATGACCTTGAGGGTTTTGAATCTTTTTTTTTTTTTTAGCATTGCATGGAGTATCCTATTAGAAATGCATGGATAGTCAGGCAAGAGAGGAGCTAAGAGTGAGACCTGAAAAGAAGCTGTAGATTTAGAGAAGCTTACTTAGAACACTAAATAGATGAACTAAAAGAGCAAAGTGTGAGTAGATTCATTCCTTATCCCTTAGACTTGATCTTTAACTGGTTGTAGAGTCTTCTTCGAACTCTGAGAGAAAGTCTTTGAGGCTGGTACTTAAAAGTTTTTGTTAGACCTAGGAAATATCATACTGAGTAAGGTGATACAGAGACAGAAGGACAAATGTCACATATTCTTTCTCCTTGGAGGCTTCTAATTCCAAATCTTCAAATGTGAGCACATATTCTAAAATAACTGCAGGAAGCAGAAGAGGAAATGAGCACCATTTCCAAAGAAGGAGATTTGATGAGCAATAGAGAGAATAGTGGGGTACCAGTCATCTCATCATGGGAATAGGAAAGGGGGGGCCTCTCTAAAGTGGGGAGGGAAGTAAATAAAGAAGAATATGGGTCAAGTGTAAAGAGAATAGCAGGTTACAAGTAGTCTGATCAGGGAACTGAAAAAAGGGGGCTCTTCATAGTGGGGTTAGGGAAAAAGAATTCAGGGGTTTAAACGTCTGAAAAGATCATGAGAAACCATACTATTAATTATTTATTAAAAACACCTTAATATATGTAATTCTGTATATAAGAATACATACTTAGTTTAAATGAGAGTTTCCCATCTCTATGACATTGCTCCTTGCAAGAGCAAAATACTCCCTAAAAATCTAGCTTATTGTTTTTGTCCTTGGTTGATCCACAGAGGTGTGGGTTAGTTTTTATTGCTGAAGACATTATGTACCTCAGTCACAGGGCTCAGAGATACATGAGCTGGAATCAACATAAATGTCTCTGCCAAGGGGACTAGCTACATGGTACTAGAAGATACCATGCAAGATTCCGAAGGAAGGAAACATCCTTAAGTCATACCAAGCTATAACACTTATGAAACACAATGATGTCCAGCATGACACAATAACACTAAGAGTATGCTTGTGACTTGATGTTAACTAACAGCTCTCTAATTGGACTTAAGATCTGATAAACAAGATGAAAACCATTCCTCATGATGGAAACATTAGGTAACTACTCAGTGCTAGCAAAGCCATGGATCTTGGAAGAAAACCTACAACCACCAATTTACAAGACAAGCATAATCCCTAACAAAGACTTAACTATTTAACTAATAGCAATAAAAATGTAGAATTGTGCAGCCCAGTCCCAATGAATACTTCTATCAAATACTCCTGCACCTAAGGCTCAAGGGAGCATTTTGGAAGAGGGGACAGAAACATCATGAGAGCTTTAAGACCAAAGAGTTTGTGTTGCTGGAGGGCTTCTCTCCAGCTTCCCCAAGCCCCGCAGTCCCACAATCCACATATAAAATAATCACTCAGACGCTTATATCACTTATAAACTGTATGGCCGTGGCAGGCTTCTTGCTAACTGTTCTTTTATCTTAAATTAACCCATTTTTATAAATCTATACCTTGCCACGTGGCTGGTGGTTTACCAGCATCTTCACATGCTGCTTGTCCTGGCGGTGGCTGCAGTGTCTCTCCCTCAGCCTTCCGCTTCCCAGAATTCTCCTCTCTCCTTGTCCCACCTACTTCCTGCCTGGCAACCTATTTCTTGCCTGGTCACTGGCCATCAGTGTTTTATTTATATAGAATGATATCCACAGCAAGTTTGCTGTGAGATTATGCCTACTAGTGAAGTCAGATGCTACATCCATAAAGTCTTTCCATCATGACTTCTTAAATGTGAACTGAACAAGGATGAAAACAGTAGACATGCCAAGGTGGGTGGAGAGAAGTCTTTGAAGCCTCAACCCCATACAAAGTATGACAGGTAACTGAGGAATGGTGAGAGCATGGAGAAATGTTCTTCTCCAGAGAAGAACACACCAACTGGGTATCCAATAATAGATGGTTAACCACAAAAACATACATAAACATGATGCTATAAAGATTGAGCAGGTTATATTTTGGAATACATACATATATATACATGTACATATAATTAATAAAATGAGAAGCTGTGAATTTGAAAGGGAACAAAAATAGGTATATGGGAGGATTTTGAAGGAAGAAGAAGAGGAGAGAAATTGTGTAATTTTATTAAAACCTCAAAAATATAACAAAAAAATAAAAGCTCCACACATGAACAATAAAGAAATGAATGAATTAATAAATAAATAAATCTTTTCCTCGCCATGTTGGTTTTGGTCATGGTGTTTCACCACACAGCAATAAAAACCCAAATTTAGACAATTATCATTCACATCCTATCTTGTTTTGAAAGATTAGGTAATCAACAACACTTGGAATGTTACATAGTCATTATTGGTCTTGTTACAATGTATTAGTTTTAGGTAAGAGCTCCATCTTAAATTAAGTTCTTTTAAAAATCAACTTGGACAGGGCTTTGGAGCAATTGTCTCAATGAGGGAATCTTCATGAAAAAATATGCAAAGGAGAAAATGAGGCAGGAAACAGCTAAGCAAGATGTCTTTTCATCTGGAGTCATTGTTGTAGAAAAGATAGGTCACACTTCTACAGAAGAAGCTGTTGGATTTCCTCTGAGACAACGGATTATAAAATAGGGTCTTCTCAGGTGTTAAAAATGGAACAGACCCTTGAAGTCATTGCTGGGAAGTAAACCTGTAGGAAGCCATCCTAAAGGAAGAGGAGGTTTTTCTTTAGGGAGGTTTGTATCATTGGTGGTAGTTGTTAGATGTGTCAAAACAGGAGATGGGGAGATAAATTTGGGGGAATGTAAATGTTCTTTATCCCATATAAGAATGAGAAATAAATCTCTATTAATGAATATGTAAGTTACTTATATTACAGTTCCTGATCTGTTATGATTTTATATGTGTATGTGTTTATATGTACACATACACCACACACACACACACACATATCCCTGGGATTTCTCAGGAGACTGAGTCTAGAGCCTACTCCACATATGCTTAAATTACATTTGTAGAATATACCCTAAACCTAACCCTTCATATATACAGGATCTATATTCATAGATTTAACAAACTTGGGACAGAAAGTGATTGAGAAGAGCTACATTTTTACAGAATAAGTATAGTACAGTTCTGAGTGTTCTGTAAGTATCGTCATTTTTAACTTTTATACTTACCCCTACTGGTGTAATAGGAATCTTATCTATGCTGTGGCCCAATGGCCAGTTAGACTCAGGCATTATTTCAAGGGGCAGGATTTACATGCAGCTGGTTGAGATGGATCATATAGTTTTCCCAGACTTGAGAAAGAGTGGCCCTTGGAAAAGGGGAGGCAGGGCTGGAAGGCTGCAAAGGCCCTTTTTGGAGCCCAGAGGTGAGTGGTGGGAGGTGTGACATGGCTGTGGTGATTGTCTCAGGTTCTTATCTTGTATTTGTCCCCGAGTTTTATTTTATAATAAACAGTAGAAGAAATTGCTATTGAGAAATGATAAACTCATTTAAATTCACAGTGTAGAGGGAGGATTTCAACTCATGGAATCTACTGTCAAAGTTAATGAGCTGAAAGAAGTCTATTTTTTGCTTTCTTCCCTTTGACTGTTGACAATGTTTTTTAGAATGGAGTTATTATTGTGATTTAACTTTTTTCCTTCATATTTTGAACATCACTGAAGTTTCCCATATTAAATAAATTTCACTCATTTGAACCAAGTAATACCAGGCAGTCTATAGCATATAGCATAGTGGTTACAGGCATTGAAAGTCAAGTCCCATGGTTCCAATCTCAGTTATTCTTTTTTGAAAAAGAGTTCTTCCATGAGTATGAATGAGTTGCCTGCATGTATGTGTGTAGACCATGTGTGTGCAGTACCGTTGGAGGCTGGAAGAGGGTATCAAATCTCCTGGAACAATGTGAGTACTGAGTCTTCTGGAAGAACATCTAGTGTTCTAAAAGGCTGTGCAACTATTGACCCTTCCAGTTCTTCTTTTTACTATGAGTGAGTGTTTCATCACTCTACCTTTCTCATTATTTATTTGTAGAACATGATAATGGTAACAGCTGCCTTATGAGATTTTTGTCAGAACTTACTGGTTCAAGTATAAATTAAATTAATATGTTATGTCAATACTACCACTATATATATATATATATATATATATATATATATATATCCAATTAAAAAATTAGTTGAATAAATGAGTCAGCTAGGATTTTACATAGACAAGTTATTTCATTTGTATTTCATAAATGAGATTGGTCAAGATGAGTCATTTTAGATTGCTGACAAGTTATCAGAAAGCAGAATACAGAAGAATCTCCCTCTTCTCCCAAATGAGACTAAATCATGGTGGGGCTTGTGGATAGGATAAAGGTTGAGTGGAGAAGTATTAAGAATGATAATGTAGGGACATTTTCTGAAGGTGTTTTTCCTCTGAGAGTTGAGAGAATCCTAATTAGAAGCTTAGGGCCTGATTAGAAACTCCATTCAAAGGTAATCCCTTAGCCTCAAGTCTTCTAATTGCCTTACTAGAATGAAGGATCCAGGCCAGGCCAGGGCAGAGGTCCCACACCTATTAGCAGGCATTTCTGTTATTCTGGGGCTGCAGATGCCAGAGATGCCTATTTTTCCATCCCCTCAAAGTTCCAGTTAGACACCACATTCTTCCCACATTCCTATAGCCTTCTGAATTTGGGAGGGACCTTTGGTCTTGCTGAAGGTGAGTGTCATTGTATCTGTTCAGAAAGAGTGAATGGTAGTCAAGATTTCAAATGTACTAGACAACCCAAGTCTTGCTTTCCTTTAATCTAAAACAGGCCTTTCTTTTTGTTTCTTTGCAAAGTAATGTCAAAACTAAGCATAATCTTCTTGTGCCTTGCACACTTAGCATCTTTGACTCTCAACTATAGCTGATAAGTGATTTTATATATGCCTTTGGTTATTGTTTGTAGTGTCAGAAGATGAGATCAAATGGTGAAATTACACAGAAAATTGGGGAGGCTGTTCAGGAGTTATTGTTGATTATCTGAGGAACCTATACTGTTAAAGAGTATTTGGAACAATTCAGTGTGATGGCCTCATCATTAAAAAGAAAAGTGGTTACTCTAGATAACCTGTAAAATATACGAAAACCTTTCTTTGAAGACTAATTTTTTCTATCTCTGGAGCTGTTGGGGTATCATAACTGTTCCTATCAGAGTGGGTTGGTGTCAGTTTAGAAATAGTGATGCTGGTGATACTAGATAGGGTTTGAAGTCTGGGTGGCAGGCAACTTTTAGATCATTACAGTTCATGAAACTTTCCTCTGTGTTTGCCTGGGTCACCAAGGTGTAGATAACTGAGATCTGTCCTCTAGAAACTGGTCAGGTGAGTGCTGACTTTGACAGAATATCTGAGGCTTTTAAAGAGTGCAAGTGCTCAAGGCAGAACCAAAGAGGTCTGATGCCTATTACATGTTGTTTGGATTGTCCTATGTAGGAATTAACACCATCACTGTATCTTATTTTCCTAATACCCCTTGAAAGAATTTGTTGTCTGCTCTGATCACTTAGCATTGTGCTAAAACTCTGAAAAGAGGCACAGCCCAAGCAGTGGAAAGAATGTCTAGGGCTTCAAGAGACCAGGAGTATGGTTATGCCAACCACTACCCTTGGCTGACTGTATTTAAGGAAGACCTTCCTCATTGCAAGACCTTCATTTCATTATCTCCAGGAGAGGTGGTAATGCACCTCATCTATCGGAAGGCAGGGAGGTGGAACAATGACCTTCTGAAGTTCCTTTGTGTTTCAAGATACTAATGTATATTCAATGTGAATAGTAGATGGGACAGGGTAATGAGGATATGGGTAAGGAAAAGAGAGAGATTTTGAGCTTAGCATCTATTCAGATATTATGCTCTACTACCCCAGAGGTTGTTATATGGTTGGAAAATGAGGAAGAACCACAGGATCTCAAAATTTCACATTTCCCTGCCACCTCTGGTAGGAAAGACATATCTCTGTGGCACTTGGTGAATAGTCTCTGAGGTCTGGTGCATTTATAGCTGTTTTTCTTCCTAGCTCTCAATACTCATTTGCGTATCAGCTGGCATCTTTGTATTTTACTTTCTTCCTGCTAAAATAGACTGTATGAGAATCAGGTGAGGTAACAAGTGTACAGTGTTCTAAAATAAGGGGTTCTGCATAATTTGTAGTATGGGGAAGGGAGAACTCCCCTATGTGTACCAAGCACAGAAGTTTGATTGAACATAAGATATATTTTTCTCATTTCATTCTCACAAAATCCCCATGGGTTGGATACTATTAGGACTGTATTATAGATCACAAAGCTCTTATTCAGGGAATTGAAGAAACTGGCTGGTATTTGAGCAAGGGTAGTAGACCTTCCAAGAATTCTGGTTCCCTGACACCACACTCTTCTTACTTCTGTTGTTTCCTGTAAAAACTTGCAGCTAGAAATCTTTTTCTTGTTTTTTTTATTCAACTAGAAACGATCATTTTTTTTCTAACCAAATCTCTTAGGGAAACAATTAGCTCTGTAAGTGTGATGTATGTGTACAAATGTTTGTGAGTGTGTGGGTGTGTGTGTCCATGTGTTCAGGCATGTGCATGCATGTGTAGGTGGGGACCAGACTGGTGTAGGGTGTCTACCTTAATCACTTTCTACCTTAATAGTTTTAGATCAAGTCTTTCCTTGAAACTAGAGCTCATCTCTCTAGACTGGCTGGTCAGCAAAACCCAGTTTTCTTCTCCTTCCACTCTTAGTCCTATGATTCCAGGCATATGAAGTTGCACTTGACTTTTTATGTGGCTCTTGGAGATTTACACTCAAGTCTTCATGATTGTGAGGCAAGCACTTTACCTAACATTGTGGCATCTCCTCATACCTGCGTTTCTTGAATAGAGACTGTTTTCATCCCTAGCTCAACCCATTTCAGGATGGTGTAGAGTTGTCATATTTTTCACCATTTAAAGAACTGAGGACCTACATATTCAGCAACACACCAAGAGGAAGCCAGAACAACTGCCGCATACTCTGTTATCCTCTTTCACTTTTAGTTCAGCCCAGGTAGATAATGCCAATTTGGTTATAGGAAACGGGGGAGAATGACAGTCATCTGTAACCCTTTGATTTTTTTAATTTGCCAGCATTCCCAGTATGCTGTCTGCTATAGAGTAAATAGACAAAATCTTTACACATTTCATTGCATAATTCCAGCTGACAGCACTGGCTATGCTACTTCAGACACATCACACAATGTTTACACCTTACCATTTAAAAATAACTTTAAATGTGTCGTGGAGGATCTAAGTGGGCTATATAAATATCCTTCAGATCCAAGGCATATCACATTGTAAGTGCTAGCCTGAAGCTGAGGACACACAGATGAGCTCTTGCAAGTGCAAACTTTTACATTTTATTTTAGAATTATCTTTCTTGGCATATTCTTACGCGTTTCACAGCAGTACCCTGGTTCTAAATCCACATCTAAAACTGAGCTCTAAGGTCACAAAGCCTGTTAAAGTTGAGTGGACTTTCTCACTTCTGAAACACCTGCTAGTTTCTGGAGGGCTAGCCAAGGGTTAGAAGAAAGCATTGACAATCTCAGAGAGCAAACAATCTTGAGGTCCTTCTCTACTAACTTTGGAACAAGTGGAATCATATATCATAGGTGTGTGCACTTTTGGATGATAAAATAGAAGCTGTGAGGCAAGGTGAGGAGGCTTGTTGGATGAAGCACCTGTTGCACAAATACGAGGACTGGCGTATAAGGTGGACAGCCATAGTGGCCAGTGGCAATCCCAGAACTTTTAGGTAGAGGTAGGATCCTGAGGGCAAGTGACTAGCTGGAATAGCTGGATTTGTAGATTTCTGAGTTCAGTGAAAGATCCTACCTCAATAAGGAAGGCAGAGAGTGACTGTAGAACACATTAAAGAAGAATTTCTGCCTTCCACATGGACCTACACATGTGTACCTGCACCTCCACATGCATGCCCACCTACTTGCATGTATGTAAGCACAAGACATATACATGTGAAAC
This sequence comes from Peromyscus maniculatus bairdii, assembly GCF_049852395.1. Lineage (NCBI taxonomy): Eukaryota > Metazoa > Chordata > Mammalia > Rodentia > Cricetidae > Peromyscus > Peromyscus maniculatus. Next base: position 165,708,219 of record NC_134852.1, on the reverse strand, counting down.
ATGAGGCTGTGAGCCTTGGCAAAGTATGATTAATGTTCCTAGAATAAGAATAACCCAATTTCAGTGATCTCCTGAGGGAAGAAGTGAAGTATTTCTTCACTTGGTGAACAGTTAAGTAACAGAAGGCTGTGAATGAAAAGTATGTGACCTTGCTTTGTGTGGTGGAGGGTGGTGGGCTCAACTTTCACTAAACATCACTTTCTTCTGTTTCTTCTGTTGCCTCCTTCTAACTGGCAATTCCATGTATGGGCTTTAAAAATGGGACACTGATATTCCAGTCCTCTGTTTCTTCACTCTCATCAGACAAGTTCATCTAAAGTTCCAGGACAGTTTTCCTCTGCAATCCCACACAGCCATGGTTCTTCTTCCTGGAGAGTTTGTGGACTAATTGTTTATTTTCCCCAGCCTTAGCTATTAGGAAGTTAATTGTTTTTTTTCTGTCTAGAAATACAAATGTTTCTGGATCAATTTAAGAACTGAGACAATGCATTCCATGTCAGGGTTGTGGTATGTACAACATTTGGCAGCTCCTTCAATGTTCAGGATCCACTGAGAAATATTCAATTTTTCAAACCTTTTTTAGCCCATTCCAAAATGGACACGATGATGAACATACTCAGACCATAGTCAGACGTGCATGAATTAGGAGCCCTTCTCCTCAGCATTAATTTAAACACATATTTTACTTTTAATTGTGTGTGTGTGTGTGTGTGTGTGTGTGTGTGTGTGTGTGTGTTTGTGTACATGTGAGTGCAGTGTCAACTGAGGACAGAAAAGAGACTCATCCTGTGGAGCTGGAGTTATAGGCATTTGTGAGCTGCCTGATGTGGGTACCAAGAACAGAACTCAGGTCCTCTGCAAGAGCAGTGTGTATTTTAATCACTGAGCCCACTCTGCTCTTCCTCATGGTGTATCCTGATATCCACTCTCTCTAAGAGAAAGGTGGTATAATTGCAATTTTGATTTTTATTATACTTTAGTTATTTGTGTATTTGGGAGGAAAGGGCTCATGTATCACTGCATATGTGTGGAGGTCAGAGGACAACTTGTAGGACTTGGTTCTCTCCTTTCACTGTGTGGATCCTGGGGATTGAACTCTAGTCAGAAGGCTTGACAGCAAGCATCTTTACCTGTTAAGTCATTTTGCTGGTTCTTGATTTAAATTTTTAGAAGTTGGTTGTGGTAGCAAGACCTAAATATCTCCCAAGCTTTTTCACTTTCTCTCTTGAATACTTGCATTTTCCCATCAGATTTGTTTGAATCACTCTTTATGAGTTATCTTTACAGAATTCTTTGGGCAAATCATCTGGAAATACTCTTACTGGCCTGATACTGATAGAGCTAATTGTTTTTTATTTATTCATTCATCAATACATTTTTCCCAAAATATTTAAGTAGCCTTATAAAAATGCACAACATACAGCAAGACAGAATAAATTAAAAAAAGAAGAGCTGGTTGTTGGCAAAGAGAGAGCATTGGTAGGTAGATAGTAAGGACATGAATGTTCACATGATTTTTGTCTTGTAGTTGTCCTGGAACAGGTGGTTTCAGGTGGGTAAAGATTATGCACTAAGTGTTTACTCTGCGGGTATCCCTAGACTTCTCTTTGGAGACAGAAATTCAGAGAAAGGTGATGTTACAGGAGGGCAAACATATGCAGTGTTTTCAGCTCAGAATTAGAGACATCTGCCAGAATTTTAGAGTTTAATTAACACTACTTCCATCCTTACTCAAGAGGTTAATGTATGCACAGTCACTAGAAGAATACTGTCCATAAAAAGTGCTTACTGCACAGTAACACTCAGTATTACCAGTCTTGTGAACAATGGAACAGTGGATGGAAGTGTTATCCTGGAGGCTGATGGGGTGTTACTCAAATCCCTGCTTAGTGGTTGGCTTAAATCAAGTTATTTCATCACTACAGATCCATGTTTGTCTGTCTGTAAATTGTCTATAAAGTTTACTGTGCAGGAATATTGTAAGAAGTAAATGAGGCAGAGTCCTATAGTGGAGGCCAGTTCGTTCACACCTGTGAAAGCTTCCACACCTCAGTCTCTGATTGACTCTCAACTCTTAGGCAGTGGAAGCTGCCTCCCCTCTCTTGTAGCTTAGTGGTCTGCGGTCTTCACTTGAACACTAACCTATCACCTCCTGGCTGAGGGCTCAGGCTGTCTGTCTGTCTGTCTGTAGGCAATAATAAGCACTTAATGTACTATGGGAAAAAAAGAAGTAAATGAGGCAGATTATATACAATATTTGGGATGGTATTTATTACAGTGAGTAAAACATTAATGTAAGCCATTATTATTGTCAATGGATGAAATGATAGTGAATTTGAAGATAGACATGGCTTTTATTTGGAATTTTAGGATTTGAAGGTACCTCTTTCTATTTAATGTACTCAACATTAGAGATGGTTTTATAGATAGAAAGATGATGAACATACACATGGCATCCCATCTTTGGGAAAAAAGACAGGAGAATCAGAAGTTCAAGGTCAGCTTGATTACATAGTAAGTTTGAGAATGGCCTGGGCTATGTAGTAAGACACTTTCTCCCTCTAAATGAGGAATGTAAATACAATAAAATTAGACTGGTTATTTCAAAGTTATCTTCTTTCTAAAGCAAATGAGGCTTCCTTTACACATTAAACCATCACCCCAGCCCCTTTTAAATGATACTTAAACAATTCTTCTTCACTTTTATTCTTAATTACCCACACATTGCAGCTCCCCCACTGAACAGCAACTATGTTCTTTTGTTAAGGTAAATATATATTTATTATCTTTGTAAAATATGCAATGTGTAAGTGTGATTTGGTTAGAATGAGAGCTCCATGAATACATGGATCTTGTCTGTCTTGTTCCAAGCTTCTAGAAGAAGTCTGATGCATGATAAGTTCTCAGTAAATTTTCACTGAATTAATGCATGAATACAACTTATTTTTCCCCTCGTTTAGGATGATTGACACAGACTGTCTTTTAAATATAATTAAAAATGATGTATCTGTGTTTGGATATGTGCACAATTGTGTGCCTGTCCTCTAAGGGTATAAGAAGTTGTCAGAACTCTTGAAGGTAGAGTTTCATGTATCTTTGAGCTGCTTAACAAGTGTGCTGGGCACTGAACTCGGGTTTTCTGCACAAATAGTACATGCTTGTAACTGCAGAGGCTTCTTTCTAGCTCCTTCACAAACTCCCTAGAACAGAGCAAACCACTGTTTTAGGAGGAGAAAAAAATAAGGTTTCTCCTTAAGAATACAAAAGACAAACAAAACATTTACATTATAAAGAATCCCAGATGTGGTGCCAATCCACTAGACACTGACCTTTATTCCACCATTAAGTCAGGTTTTGTCAAATATCAATCAGAGTTTTACTTCATTATTTATCTAAATCCATGTGAGATCTTTTATAAATTCAGATTTCATTTCACCTATACAAAGAGGACAAGTAGAATGATGTTCGAAGTCCTCATTATAGCATTTCAGTGCCACAAATGATGAGTATAGAAAGGCAGAGCCAGGGATGTCCTGATGCCTGGCAAGAACCCCTTTGTACCATAATTCTAATCTCAAGGAGCCAGCTTTGTCTCTTAATGAGCTTTGCAGTTCTGGAATGCCTTGATTCATGCATCTCCCTAATTGATAATGATCTGGCATTAAGGATTGATAATGACATGGCATTAAAAGATGGGGCAAGTCATTGGGAATTAGAGAACTTGAAAACATGTGATGATGTTTGGCAGGACAGAGGGGGAGGATCAGCCAAGCAAAGTGCTCTAAAGGTTCTATGAGTGTTTGCTCCTTTTGGCTGTCTGTATAGCATCTAAGTCCCTTTTTCTCATAAACACATCAAAACCAAACCTCAAAGCTGGGTGTTGTACACAGCTGTAATCCCAGGACTCATGGAGGTGAGGTAGGATGATAGGAAGTTCAAATCTAAATAGAGTTATGTGTCTATTTCTGTTCTTTAAAAATAATAGGACCCAGAAATAAAGGGATTCACCTATAGCCACCTGATCTTGACATTTTTTTTAATTAAAAATAGATTTTCCCATACAATATATTTTGTTGCATCCTGAAAGTCCAGCTCCCACAGCTGCTCCAGGGTTGCAAATAGAATGTCCTCAGAGTAGTGGGACTAGGAATACTTCTTATTAATCTGAGGGAATAAAAGCTCACAAATGTACTGATGGTCATGCTGTTTATTTCTCTCAAGTTCTCTTCTTCTACCTCTTCTTTTTTTTTTCTGCCTCCCTTTATATATTTTCTGAATGAAAATCAATAAAAAGCTACATTTGAGGGCCATAGTACATTTCCTGAGCAAATGGTAAGGAGAAGAGCCATTTACCATGGCAACCCATAGGCAGGGACATGGTGTTTGACACTTTCCCAGTCAGTGAGATTGAAAACACCCCAAACCCAAAAATAAATTTTTTATCCTATTTGCAACTCCAGATCACAAAGAATGGTACTTGTAACTCCTTCCTCTGTAGCTCTGGCTCATTGTGAAACTTTCCCCATGGATAGCTGGACATAAAACTATTTTTCTCTGGACTTGGTTAATTGATTAATTTTTATTGGGGACCCAAACAATAAACAGTTAGTTAGCTGATCCTTGAAACTTATATTAAAAGTCTGAAGTTAGAAGTTTGTGTAGAGAGTTAATTGCCTGAAAAAATTGTGCAGCGAATAGGTGGTTGGTTTGTGTTATCAGCCAGACTTTTAGCAAGTGGGGAAACTGGCATCAAAGTTGCTTCATGCTTGACCTTGTTTCTACAATAAGATACCTAGGGATTTGTCTTTGTGTATTTTCTGTGGAGGTTTATCTTATGAATTCATATATAGGGGCATTTAGTCTGTTTTGAAATTGTTCTGAGGTTATAAATCAGCTAATTGCATAAAGACTATCTTTGTAGTTAAGAATACTGTAATTTTCCCATGTCAAACTAAGCTATTGATATAAAACAGGGCCTAAATGTCTTACAGTCCTTATGGGAAAATGGTTCTAGTTATGAAGCATATCTTAGTATATTTTCTATTTATCAAAATTATACAGCTTAATGAGGGGTCATCTTCAGACAGTCCACAGATATAAGTGCCCAAAAGATTGAGATGTAATCATGAGGTTGCATGTACATATTACATGAAAATTCACAGTAATGGGGAGAGTCCATGACTGCTTTTGCAGATGTGAATTTGCAGACAGAAGCATCCAGTTTCCAGTGTCTGTGGTCCCATAAGCTTTGTTTGAACAGGATTCCTCCATCAGAGAATTATTCATCTGGTGATTTAACACATGAATATCAATTGCCATCTGTTGTATATGCATCATGGCCTGTAACAGCTCATGACAATGTTTTGATTACAGTTTCCTCTCCCCCAACTACTCCCATATCCTCCCACCCACCCCCACACAACCAAATCCATTCCTTTTCTTCCTGACTTGTTCATTAGAAAACAAACAAGCATCTAAAATAGAAATAAAATAAGATAAAATAAAATCAAACAAACCAGAATAGGGTAAAACAGAAGAAAAAGAGCCCACAAAGTACAAGAAATATTTACAGACTCAGATACTCACACATTAACATACACAGAAACCCAATAGAAACACAAAATCAGAAACCATAATGTATAAGCAAAAGACTTGTAAGATAAAATGCCAGGTAAAGCAGTATAGAAAAAAAAAATCTCCAAAACTCCCTTTGAATTAATTTTGTGTTAGCCACCTACTACTTACTGGACATGGGACCTGCCTTTAGGAATGTTTTGTATGCCCAGTGAGAAACTTTTGTAGAAAACTAATTTTCTTTTGTGATATCTCATCAATTAAAGAGACAACTTCTAGGTTAGGAAGAGGAACTTGGGACTATTTCTTCTCTCAATGTGGGGACCCATGTGGCTTAGACTTGTGCAGGTCCTGTGAGTGTTGCCATCATCTGAGTTCATATATGTGTCCTATTGTGTCTAGAAGTCCTTGTTTCCTGGTTGTCTTCCAGTCTCATTGGCTCATACAATCCTTTTGCTTACTCTTCTACAGAGTTCCCTGATCTCTGAAGGGAGGAATTTGATGGAAACATCCCACTTAGGACTGAATGTTATGAGATATCTCACTCTCTGAACACTGTCCAGTTGTGATTCTCTATGTTTGTTTCCAACTACTGCAGGAGGAAGTTTCTCTGATGATGGCTGAGTAAGACACTGATCTATGGGTAGAGAAAAATGTTGTCAGGGGTTATTTTATTTTGATGTTCCTTTAGCACAACAGCAGTATTTGGTTTTCCTCTAGATCCATACTCTGTCTGATCTTAGATTCTCGACCAATTTCAGGTTTGGGTTTCATTTCGTGGAGTAGGTCTTAAATCCAATAAGTCAGTGGTTGGTTAGTCCTACAATTTTTGTGTCTCTATTGTACCAATATATATTATAGTTAAGTCACCATTGCAGGTCAAAGGGTTTGTAGCTGGCTTGGTGTTGACCTTCTTCTATGGTAGGATGCAGAGTACCTTCTGGTATCCTGAATACTAGTTAGTAGGCTCTAGGTAGTCACCAGCTAGACTTCTCTATGTTCAATGTGTTTTGTACATGTTGTCTTTAGCAATAGGACCTTACTATCAATTTATGTAGAACAACCAATTGCCTTAGCAAAAACCTGGGTTGTTTGGGGGTTTCCATGGTGCCCCTTTTGTCCAACAACTCAAGATGTAACCCATTACTGGCACTGGAGATTTCATTCTATTATGAGAGATGTATAAGTTGGGCCCCCATATTATTTGTTAATTCAATTTAGACTTTTTTCATGTATGAATATATTTTAGGAAGCTTCTACTACAGTAAGTTTCTGTATGATTCCCCAGTGGTTCTTAGTTTTAGCTGTCCCATCCCATATTATGTCTCTTACCCTTTTCTTTTCTCCCCCTCTCCATTTAATCTTCCTGTTCAAGTCGCTGACCCCTTTCATCCATAACTACAGCAAAGAAAAAAAAAGAGAGATCCCATAGAACAGGATGCTAACTATAAACATCATAAGGGATTCATACCCAGAGTTTATAAAGATCCCTAAATATTAAACACTCAAAACTAAGTCATCCATCTCACTTAGTGAGACAGTTGATTAGCTTGAATGGTTTGGGAGGTATCCAGGCAGTGGTACCGGGACCTGTCCTCAGTGCATGTGCTGGCTGTTTGGAACCTGGGGCTTATACAGGGACACTTGGCTCAGCCTGGGAGGAGGGGACTGAACCTGCCTGGACTGAATCTACCAAGTTGAACTCAATCCTCAGGGGAGTCTTTGCCATGGAGGAGATGGGAATGGGGGGTGGACTGGGGAGAAGGTGTGTGTGGGGGGGGTGACAAGGGAGTCTGTGGCTGATATGTGAAATTAAATTAAATTATAAAATAAAATTAAAAAAAACTTAAGTCATCCAATCAACAAAAGAGTAATAAAAGAACAGGCAATTCTCAAAAGAAGAAATACAAAGAGCCAATAAATATATGGAAAAAAGTCCAACATTCTTAGCCAACACAGAAATATAAATTAAAACAAAACTAAGAGTTCAACTTGCATGAATAAGAATGACTGTCATTAGGAAAATAAATGACAGCGAGGCTTGGTAGCATCAGTGTACATTCTCAATAGTCTGGAGAGTGAGGCAAGAGGATCATAATTCAAGGTCTTCTTTACTTGTAAAGTGAGCTCAAGGTCAGCCTGGGAATTTAATGAGACTATTTCAAAATTAAAAAGAAGTGGCAATATGGGTTAGGGTATAGTTCAGTGGAAGAAAACTTGCTTAGCATGCAAGAGGTTGAGTTCTCTTTAAAAACAACAACAACAAAAAGCACTAAAAACATTGCTGGTGAGAATCTGAGGAAAGAGGAACTCTTACACTGTTGTTTGAAATGTAAACTGGCTCAGTCACTATGGAAACCATCATAACAGCTCATCAAACCACTAACACTAGAACAGTCTGACCAAACTATACTGAGTGTGTATCCAGAGATTCATGAAAGCATACCACAGAGACACACACCCATGTTTATTGCTGTCATAATCACAACAGCCAAAACATGGAACCAGCCTAGATGTTCATCAACAGATAAATAAATATGGAAAATATGGTTGATATACACAATGATGTTTTATTCAGCTATAAAGAACAAAATTATGCCATTTTTTCAGGAGTAGTAGTTGAAGTTCATGTTTAGAAAGATTAATTAATTTGTTCAAAGTCTGAAGGGATTTTAAACCTATACTATTCCATCATTGTTTCTGGGAATCCTTTTTCTGGCTGAACATGAGGTCAATATGAACTGCAGAGGTTTGGAAGTCCCTGAAAACAGAGCACTAAAGCCTTGATTTGCCTGTTTCCTAATTAAGAAACTTTGTGGGATGGCCAAGTCACTTTACCTCTTTGGCATGCTTCTGTCAAAAGTGGGATTAACACAACATTATGTACTTCACAGGATTTGTAGACAAAGTGTAACCAAGCTTGTGAAAATAGTGATGTGTTTGCAAATAAGGCTTATTATGGATAGCCAAGCAGGTTGTAGTCACCCTAATTAATTTTCAGTGGTATCTTATTATTAACTGTTATTTTGTTTTCCCAGGTGACATTTGCTTTATGGCAGACAATGGCACTAGGGTGACAGAATTTATTCTGATGGGGTTCCAGCTTCAGGCAGAGCTGCAGCTAGGTCTCTTCTTCACGTTTCTGGCTTTTTATCTCATCACCATGGGAGGAAACTTGGGCATGATCATGCTAATTCAGAGTGATTCTCGGCTCCACACACCCATGTACTTCTTCCTCAGCCACCTGTCCTTCCTGGATATTTGCTACTCATCTGTTATTGTGCCTCAGCTGCTGGAGACCTTAGGGACTCATAAGATGGTCATCACCTATGAACGCTGTGCTACCCAGTTCTTCTTTTTTACATTGTATGCTAGTACTGAGTGCTTCCTTTTGGCTGTCATGGCCTATGACCGCTATGTGGCTGTGTGTTGTCCCCTCCTCTATGCCATGGTCATGACACCACAGACTCGCATCAGCCTGGTTGCTGCAGCATACTCTGGTGCAATGGTAAATACTGTGGTCCGGACTGGGTGTACCTTTTCCATTTCCTTTTGTAAATCTAACCAGGTTGACTTCTTCTTTTGTGACCTCCCACCCCTGCTGAAGCTTGCCTGTAGTGAGACCAAGTCACGAGAGCAGGTGATCTTCCTTTTGGCTTTCTTGGTCATCACAACTAGTGTTTCAGTGATTCTTGTATCCTACCTATTCATTATTTGGGCTATTCTGAAGATTCGAACAGCAGGGGCCAAAGCCAAGACCTTCTCCACTTGTGCATCTCACATGATTGCAGTGGCTCTCTTTTTTGGAACACTGATGTTCATGTACTTGAAAGGCAACATGGGCAAATCACTCTGGGAAGACAAAATTGTGTCTGTATTCTACACTGTGGTGATCCCTATGCTGAACCCTATGATCTATAGCCTGAGGAACAAGGAAGTAAAGGAGGCTCTGAAGAAAGCTTTCAAAAGAATGAAGGTTTCCCAAGGAGAGTAAGACTTAATCTCCATGAGTCCAGAAATTCCTAACAGTTATTTGGTCCTTTGATTTGTCTTCTTGGTATATGACTCGGCTCTCATAGCTGCACTGATATATTGAAACAGCAAATGGAAGTTTGGCTTCCAGAGCTTTCTTAGCTCTATGATTTTGAGCAAGAAATTCTTTTTATCATTTTATCACACATAAAATTTTATTGAGGCCGTAGGGGTGGCTCAGTAGTTGCTAGTGGATCTTGTTCATGAAGAGGCCTCAAATTCAGTCCCAAGCACCAACTGTTACCTATAGCTACAGATCCACAGAATCTCCTGGTCTTCTCTCTCTCTCTCTCTCTCTCTCTCTCTCTCTCTCTCTCTCTCTCTCTCCCTCCCTTTCTCTCTCATTCACATACACATGATCTTTAACACAGTTCAAGAGAGATGGGATCTACATAAAGGACCTTTACAAATGGAAACATGTTATAAAATGTAAGATTTAATTTTCATATCTGTTCTGGATATTGTTGAGAGTTTTAGTCAACTGTTCACTGTTTCATATAAAACTCATTTTTCTTCAACTTATGATGATTACAAACAACTGTACATTTCTTATGTGATAAAGATAAACTCTTCAGTTATGGATGGTCAAGCAGATATCATCATTGGACAAAGAAATTGAACATTCACTCATAAACAATTTAAGTGTTTGTTATTAAGGAATAGAAGTAGCAAACAAAAGAAGGAAGACTGGATGGAAAGGAGTTATGATTCAGGAATGATAAACTAGAGTATGCTTGCTTACTTTCCAAGAGGACATAAAGTCAAGATGCTGCAGAATAAAGGGAAGAAGTAATGATTTATATTAATTATTGGAAACAGTTTGATCTTGATGTATGAATCACACATATAACATTATACTATTTTTTGATCACTAAAGGTCAGAAGTTCTATATTTTTCTCATCATTAGTCATGGACAGATGCTTCAGTTATTCCAGGTTATTTTCTATTCTCTCGTGATGGACACCACCATCTTCTATAGGACATTTACTTTATTGTCAGAAAACAGAGAAGGACGAATGTATCACCTTTAAATGACCTCCATTATGTGCTAGAACTATTACTTGGGAATATCTCCATGAAAACTTCACAACCTTGTTCATCATTTCATCAAATATATAGACACTACTTGTAGTAAAGATGATATTTGACTGGAACATGGTAGTAAATAAAATAAATAATAAAATACATATGGGTTATCCTGAATGGAATTTGAAATATGGGGCAAAGTCATATAATACCATACCAGACCATTATACTGGTAATTAACTGGTGAAGTTTTGAAAAGTGGAATGAAAAAAAATTAACAAAAAAAAGAATCATAGGTCATTGTTAAATGATGTGATAAGGCTTTAATATAGTCTTGTGTGGCTAAAAATGCATCCCCAAATAACTAACATGTAGGCAGAGAACTAAGGGATTAAGTATGCTGTTTTCCTGAGAAGGGGAGACTATATCAGACTGGGATAATTGTGAATGCAAGATTCTGTGAAACCAGATGCACTGAAGAGAAAGCCAGACAGAGGGAACCTTGGTGTGAAACAGAAGTGGTGGATTTGGGAGAAAACAGGGCACAGAGCCTTTCACATTTGCTTAGGGACTTGTGAATTTTATTTCAAGAGCAAGATAGGAAATGTTAGTTTTGAATTTTAAAAAGCCCCCTTTCTTACAGTTGTTTGTGTTGGAAAGGAGGTCAGTGATGATGGAAATGGAGGTGCATAGACTCAAGTGTGTCAGAAACAACTGGCATATTCTAGTGCATGGTGGTATATTCTGTGAGATATGACATGATGCTTCTCAAATTCATTGTAGGAAAGAGAAAACTAGGAGGTGAATGACTATGATGTGAGATTTGGACTGATTCTTGGAAAAGTGGTAAAGTTGACAAAATATAATTTGGTGGCATCTGCCTTTGCATTTGTGCATAATAACTAGTGTAGAGTCTAATCTTTCTTAGGTCTATAGACTATGCCAGTTATCAAAATTGTTATTTTCTTTAATTAATCTCCTGGTCTATGCTAGGCTGTGATAATGTGCTTAAGAAATCATTCATTACAGGGAAATTTTAAATACAAACACAAGTACAAAATATTAGACTAAAGTTTTCTTTCTTGGTGGTAGTGAGAATTAGTTGCTTCACTTTCCTCCCAGTTTCTACTTTGTAGGTCAAAACCAACTCTCCTTAAACCTGGGTCATTTTATATAATTAATGTATGATTATTAAAATGTCTAAAACAGACAAACGAATGATTTTTCAAGTATTGGGCCCATGTACAATTGTTTCTGGAATACACAAGGCAGAGTAAAATGAGCTTTAGTGATTGCAGACATTGCTTAATTTTTAACATCCAAATTTTATTTTATGTGTCTGAGTGTTCTGCCAGCATGCATATATGGATATCATGTGCATGCAATTCCCAAAAATACCAGAAGAGAGCACTGGATTCCTTGGAACTAGAGTTGCAGATTGTTGTGAGCTGCCATGTGGGTGTGGGGAAATGAATCCTGCTCCTCTATAAGCACAAGTGCTCTTAACTACTGACCCATCTGTCCAGCCCCAAGAGACTAACATGCATGAGGCAATAGCATTTACTATTTTGTCAGGGATATATATCAATAAATGAATGAAACTATGGACTACCTAGCCAGTATGAAGTTCTGTGCTAAGCTTCCCTTATCTCATGTAAAACCAACATTCTTTAAAGAAAGTGTGCTGTGGATATCATTCTGTATAAATAAAACACTGATTGGCCAGTGGCCAGGCAGGAAGTAGGCAGGACAAGGAGAAGAGAATTCTGGGAAGTGGAAGGCTGAGTGAGGGAGACACTGCCAGCTGCTGCCATGACAAGCAGCATGTGAAGATGCTGGCAAGTCACAAGCCACATGGCAAGGTATAGATTTATAGAAATGGGTTAATTTAAAGTATAAGAACAGTTAGCAAGAAGCCTGCCATGGCCATACAGTTTGTAAATAATATAAGCGTCTCTGTGTTTGTTTTATAAGTGGGCTGTCAGACTGCCGGGGCTCGGTGGGACCCAGAGAGAAGCTCTCCACCTACAAAAGTGCCATCCTTAAATAAAATATTTTTCACTCATTATTTTATTTCATCACTGTTGTTTAGTCACATAGTGTAGCCCAGCCTCAAACTTAAGGTTTTTTCTTCCTTACCCTCCCAGGTGATGAACTTGAAGTCACATGCCACCAAATAGGCTCACAGATAATATTTGAGAAGTAGAAATAGTCAATATTTTAAAAATGGCTTTTCTTTTTTCTTCTCAACTTCTAATCTACTTATTTTAGAAATATGACTTTGAAATGATAAATATTTAGCTGTACTGTCTTCCTCTCAGCCTACACACAAATGGCACTGAAAAAAAATGAAGGGAGGAGACCATCAAACTGAATTTTTTTGAATATGGCAATGACAAGAGACTATATTCTTGTACCATTCACAGTGGTTGTGACTACATATAAGATCATGACTACATGTGTAAAATCAGCAAAGGAACAAACTAGTCTAAACCCCAGCATAGGCAGGAGAGGGGCTCATGAAGTACCACCTTAGCCGAGGAGCTGTCGGCAATTGATAGCTCCTGGGGAGTGAGAGAAAGTTTTCTTTTGTGGCTACAGGTCCTGACAACCTCCAATAGATGACCCTATGCCTTTGTACAGACAGGCAGAACTAAGTAAAATCATTGGATTTAAAAATAAAAGGAAAGCACATGAAGTTGGGAAGGAGAAATGATGGGGGGAGTATAGGGAGAACATTGGAGGAGATAGAACAAGGCCTGAATTTACTCAAAACATTATGCACATGTACGAAATTCTCAAATAATAAAAATAAAATATTTAATCAATTAAAAATAAATACAGCACCAATATTTTAACTGTAAAATTTTACACACACTTTCTATATGTATGTATGTATGTATGTATGTATATGTATGTATGTATATATGTATACATATGTATCTATTAATTTGAACAAATGAGTATAGATATGAACCAGATTAACTAGATTCTCACTACAAGAGCAGTAGTTGAGGGGAAATGAAGGCATATAACCCATATAACTCATGATCCTATGCCCTTAAAAGAAGTGTTGTTTGAAGATTTTCTTTTGTTTGTGGAGTATGAGATGAATAGTTAGGCTTTGGGACCTGTGACTTGTGGCAGGGAGCAGCTGTCTTTTCTCCTCTGTGACAGGGCCAGGTGCCTTGTTAAGAATTCTCATAAGCAATAGATGCCTCTCCTCAGAGACCATTTTAACCACTGTGTGGAGATCTCAGAGTTTTGTAATCAAAATTAGTGTCTTCTCTTTAAGGTGTTTGTGTTAGAGTTGGAAATGTATAAGAAAAGGCTATTCTCCAACCTCTACTGACCAAGTCTAATATGTAATTGAACTACACTTAGGATGAAGAATGAATCTTGGCTAGATTTAGTAGATTCTAGAAACCAAAAAAAGGTCTTTGCTGTGGCAGATGGCTAGAAGGATCTCAAGAATTATTGCAGGAAGAGTGTTAAGGCATTTTTATGTTCATGTTGATTAATATGGTGCTTGTGTGAGTGCGTGTGCGTGTGCGTGTGCGTGTGCGTGTGCGTGTGCGTGTGTGTGTGTGTGTGTGTGTGTGTGTGTGTGTGTATGTGTGTGAATCTGAAGGAAAGAAAGGGGAATTGAGGAGCTAAGACTTCCTCTTTCTCATAGCTAAAAGTGTAGGAGGCCAACAGGAATCAGCAAATCTTTTGCAGTCTGGGATAGTATTGCCCCCATTATACTCTTAGAATACTTCTTCACCAGGTAGATGGAATGAAATGACCTTGTTTAGACTAAGGAAAAGTATAGGACAAAGATAAAAGAGGATCAGTGGGGTAAAGCCAAACTGGAATTCAGATGGTCAGTCTGATCCATATATCTTAATTGATATTCCACCTAGTTACCAGAACCAATTTCCTTTATTTGCCGTTCTCTCCAGTACCTTGGTCCAGCACTGGTCTAGCTACCAAAGATTTATGCTGTAATATTTTTTAACATCTCCCCTATCCTGCTGCATTTTGATTCAGCGAAATGACAATCTATTCTCTCGCTTCAAAGCCTCTATCATGATTTGACTTTTTTGACATAATGCCGGACATTTTCTAAGTAACAGCTATTGGAATAAACCAAGGAATCATGTGAAATCAGTTACAAGGTAAGCAGTTTCTAGCATATGTACAGCGTTGTACCTAATGGCAACTAGACCATTTCCTAGCTGTGCTGTCTTTGGATTGTTGCTTACCTATGGTCTTAGTTTCTTCATTCACCCAAAGAAAGAAGAAAATTCATTTATAAAGTTTTTGTGAAGATTAAATGAATTAATCAGTCAGGAAGAATAGAGTCTACCAGTTTATTTTTAGTATTGCTAGTATTGTTCTGATAAAAGGCTATTTTTTGTGAAAATTAACATTTTCTTTCTGTTAAGTAGTACATTTTAAGGTTATAGATAGAAGTATAAAACCTAGAAAGAACTTATGACAATCACTGATAATTTTCATCAGTTGTACTGAATTCTCATGTTTAGGGTATGTTCTGATTTTGCAATTGGAATTCTATCACAGTATTGCTCCCTTTTCAAGGTGTTTCACATCTTATTTAATAACTTCATTCTATAAAATATAATAAACCCTTATTGAGTGATGAATTCCCAGGGGACATTTACTGTCTGGAGAAGGAATAAATGAAAGGAGGCTTCTTGTGAAAACTTGTGATCTGAGAAACAGTTTGAAGGTAGTGTAAGCACTGGGGAGGACCCTGGGGACCAGAAAAGTAAGATGTTCTAGGTAGAAGTGGTGTTCTGCCTGAAGCACAGAGACATCCATGAATGGAGGAGTATCAGGGCTGCCAATTATTCAGTACATCTGGGGAAACTGTGGGAGAGCGAGGTGTCACTATGTGTGTGAGGACTGGAAAGTCAGCTGGGTACATAAGAAAATAGGTAGGGGAAATGTAAATTGTCCCAATGTATTGAGGATGCTAAGTAATTTCCTGCTATTGACAGGGTTCCATGACTAGGTTTTTGTCAAATGGGTGAGGCATGATCAAATTAAAGTCTTGGAAATAACAAGATTTTAAATGATATTAAATTTTAAAATGTGGCAATAATTTGTAAGAAGTTACTCTGAGTAAGGAGTGAGGGAGAGAACTTAGTTCGATGGCTATTGATTTAACTCAGAGATGAAGAGGGTTAGAAATAGGGGAGAAGTTGGACCATCAAGGATAAAGGGCAGAATCCTGAGACAGTCAGCTGCATGGTAGGAAAATGACCACAAATCGCTGTCCAGGCTCTGTTTCATTTGCAGGGCTCACACAGCTGCTTTGCAGTGTAAGTGGGATTACCCACTCTCTTGTTCTGCACAGGTTCACATATGTTTTATTTCTCCCTCCATACCCTAAGATTACTATCCTAAAACTCCCTTGAAGGAAGGAGCTAAGACCTGTCATGTTTAGAGTCCCCTCTATAGCACCTGGGTACTTTCCATATGTTTAAAAGTTTACACTGTACTTGTACGTGCATCCTGTGCGCGGCATCCTGACTTGTTTCTAATGCTCTCTCAGGTACGACAGGCTTCATGGCAAAGGTGAACCTGACTTTGGTGACAGAGTTCCTTCTCATAGCGTTCACTGAACACCCAGAACGGGGTCTCCCTCTGTTCCACTTGTTCTTATTTATCTATCTCTTCACTTTGCTGGGGAACTCAGGTATGATTGTTCTGATCCGCATGGATCGCCGCCTCCACACCCCGATGTACTTCCTTCTAAGCCACCTCTCTTTCATGGACATCTGCTACTCCTCTGTCACAGTTCCTCAAACAATGGCGGTGTTGTGGGAGCATGGGGCAACTTTGTCCTATGCACGCTGTGTTGCTCAGTTTTTCCTGTTTACTTTCTTCGGCTCCATCGATTGCTACCTTTTGGCCTTCATGGCCTATGACCGCTATGTGGCCGTTTGCCAACCTCTGCTTTATGTCACCATCATGACACAGAAAGCCCTTTTAAGTTTTGTGGCTGGGGCTTACGTTGCTGGTCTCCTCAGTGCCTTGGTGCGGACAATCTCAGCATTCTCCCTCTCATTTTGTGGAAACAATGAAATCGACTTCATTTTCTGTGACCTTCCTCCTCTGCTAAAGCTGACCTGTGGGGAGAGCTACACCCAGGAGTTGGTGATCGTTGTGTTTGCCATTTTTGTTATCCCTGCTTGCATGGTGATAATTGTGGTTTCCTACCTGTTCATCATTGTGGCCATTCTGAGGATCCCTTCAGCAGGAGGCCGGGCCAAGACCTTCTCAACCTGTGCCTCCCACATCACCGCAGTGTCGCTCTTCTTTGGTACCCTCATCTTCATGTACCTGAGAGACAACTCTGGCCAGGATTCGGAAAAGGATCGGGTAGTGTCTGTGTTCTACACAACAGTAATCCCCATGCTGAATCCCCTCATCTACAGCTTGAGGAATAAGGAAGTGAAGGAAGCGCTAAGGAGAGCTCTCAGTAGAGTCAAGAGTGCCTAGCCTCTTCCCACCCTGGGAAATCCCAAGAAAGATCTGTTTCCTAATGCCAGCACTTTAGGACTTCTTTATACTATCCCAAATATTTAAATGTGGATCCCACAATCCAGGGTTCATAAAAAGTAAAAATGTTTAGCTCCATGGAGAAGCAAGAAAAAATGTAAAGGCTAGCTGGAGAAGAGATTTAAGTGCGGACCATGGCTGTCAGGACATGTGCAATGTAAATGTGCCAGGTCTCACTGGTTTGTGATAAAAGAACAATAATGTAGTTTTTGCAAAATTTTCCATGAAAAGAAATGTGAAAATATAATTTAATAAATACCTTATACTCAATAGTTAGATTCTGTTAATGTTAATATTTGTTATATTTACTTCATTAAATAAATATATCCATTAATAAACCCATTCATCTATTTGCCCACTAAACTGTGTTGTGTTTTATTCACATTAATATTAGTTGCAGAAAACAGCATTAAAACACTCTGCTCTTCAAAACCATGATTTCATTTGAGATTCAAAATTTAGAAAATTTTCATTTTAATTTTAAATATAAATCTTTTGAGACATGGTGTCATGTAGTCCACTCTGACCTCAAATTCTCTATGAAGGTGAGGATGACCTTAGATTTCTGATCTCCCTCTACCTTACCTTGCTGTGATTAAAGTTCTCCATTACTTTCTGGACTTAGCAATAAATTCTCAGGATCAAACCTAGGACTTTGTGTTTGGTAGGCAGGCATTATCCTACCCAATTGAGTTATTTCCTAGCTGTAGATGACACTTTAAAAATATTTATTTACTTTCATTTATTTATGAGTGTGTGCACATGCGTGTGCCAGAAAATGGCATCAGGTGACCTCCTCTATCACTCTCAGCCTATTTATTTGAGGCAGATTCTTTCTCCGAACCTGCAGCTTGTATTGTCTGGGCTAGGCTGGAAGCTAGGAAACCTCACTGATTCTCCTGTCTCTGTTTTTTGGAGCTGGGATTGCAGGCATTTATGGAACTCCAGGCTTATTACATGGGTGATAATACAAAATGGTTTTTTATGATTATACCAAAAGCATTCTCAATCAGGGAACCATCTCTTCAGAATCACAATTTATTTTTAATTATTTAATTATGGTAGTTTAATGACCTAATTAATGAAGCTGAACCTATTCAAAATACTTTTCAAATCCTTTAGTTTTTGCCAGGCTGCCTTACTAGAATCTCTACTAAGACCTTCAATAACATGATTGTTGATTGCATTTCCCCACTCAAAATACATTCTATTTTTTTTTCTATTCACCTTTTCTAGATTCCTTCTGTTCTAGTGCATGCTTTGGAGTCCCTTTGACTAAATTACACCCCTCCCCTGGCCATGATGGTGTTCCTTGTATCTGTACCACAGATACATATCTTGTTCTTACATGTTTTGTCTTGCCTGTGGGTAGGTAGATCTTAGTCCAAAGGCCCAGTGCCCTGCAAAATGTCAGCCTGTATCCAATCCCAAAAAACTCTGGATTTTTACCTTTTTAACTACAGACCCCTTGATTTAGTTGAGCCTGCCTGAGGAATTGGAAAGAAATAGGTCACATTGACTCATCTTTTCTTATTTAGCTTGCTTCTCACTCCAAAACTTTTTTCCATGAAATAATAGTAAGCAATATTGTGTTTATACAAAATGATGCATAGTATATGATCCAGAGGAAGATGATGTCTAGTGTCTAACAGGATTACTTAAGTACAACCTCCCTAAAATAATATGTCACACAAGGAACTCCAGTGACAAGATCTCTGAGTGGATGAAACAGATTTGTGCAAGGTGAAAGAGTGGGGATGTAGTGCCCAAAGATATTTAACTTTAGATCACACATCTAAATAAAACCCATATAAATCCTCAAAGCTTTCTTGAACACACTTTATTTAAGAGTATATATTCTAATTCTCATGAATAATATAAAACATTTACTACTTTGAGCAGCATTTTGTCAGATATTAAAATGTAAATAAAATGGGTGATTAATTCATAGTTCACATGTAGATTGTATTATATGTGGTGAAGAACATTAAGAAGTCATTAGAAATCTCAAATTAGTTACATGAAATTTTCTGCAGGTTGAAGTGGAAAATATTTGGTTCTTGCAAATGAAATCAGTATGTGAAAAGAGTTACCTGCTTTGAGAATTCATTAGAAAGGAAATAGCAGGTGAGTGGAAAGAAAGGACTAAGAGAATTAATTTCCAGGCTTCAAGAAATACATTAATGTTTTCTGGTCTTGCATTCAAATTTTAAGCAGGCAACTAAGGCATGCATTTAAGAAGAAAAGGCAAAATGATGAACCTGCGGGAACTTGGCCTACATTAATTAATACAGGAAACCTTGTACTTTTTCTTGTTTTGTATTAGTGTACATTAAGTTAAATATTATGAATTTCTTTATGTATACAATGTGCTTTGAATATATTATCCATATCATAACTTTTTCCCTATTATCTCTCCTCTTGGTTCTCTTCCTTTTCTGACTAATATCTATGTCATGCCTTTCTTTTCACATGTATTCCCGCATGTGAGAGAAAACAATCAATGTTTGAATTTCTGAATATGAATTATTTCACTTAACAGGATGATATCTGGTATTTTTTTTTGAAAAAGGTGTGATGCAATTTTTTATGCTTGAAAAATTATCCACTATGCATAATATACCACATATTATTTATATATTAATTCATTGCTGTGCACCTTGGCTTGGTCTATAACCTAGAAATTGTGGATAGTGCTGCAATAAACAAGAGGGTGGAGATATTTCTCTTGCATAATTACTTGTATGTTTTGAAAAATGTGCAAAAGTGATATAGCTGAATTATATGATAGCTGTGTTTTAGTTTCTAAAATTATTGAAATAATTTGAATTAGCCTTCACAGTATTGGGTTTTTTATGACATCTATTTTGTTTTTGCTGATTCTTCATCTAACTCCCTTACCCAGCTTGAACGTGCCTTACTGCTATTTGTGATCTTTTGTGTTTCCATTTGAATTGTAGGAGTGTTTTCTGTTCCATGATGACTGTCCATGAAATTTTGAGTTTTCATTAAATTTGGAAATCACCTTGGGAAATATGGACAAGAAATAAATCCTGTTTGCTTTAAACCACTAAGAGTTATATGGCTTACTTCAGTAGCATAGCTTAGCATAACTCATTTAAAAATATAGGCTCTTCCCATCCTGGCCCCGTCTTCCCTTCTGGACCAGAGGTGAGTATCCGGGCCCAACCTGGACCCCATCCCTGGGCACCAGCCACTCTGGGAAGACCTGCCCAACTTGGCCCCAGGTTCTGGCCACCGGGCAGGTCCCCTTCTAGCCCCACCGGGAGGGATCACCTTCTCCAAACCCCCCAGCAGCCCCTGCAATCTCCGCACCCTGCCCCCACGCCCATCTGCCGGAGACCCTAGCCACTTCCTGAGACTTAGAGACCGGCCCCCAGCTCCCATCCTGCCCCCGACTTCCCTTCTGGACCAGAGGTGAGTATCCTGGCCCAACCTGGACCCCATCCCTGGGCACCAGCCACTCTGGGAAGACCTGGCCAACTTGGCCCCAGGTTCTGGCCACCGGGCAGGTCCCCTTCTAGCCCCACCGGGAGGGATCCCCTTCTCCAAGCCCCCCAGCAGCCCCTGTAATCTCCGGTCCAGATAAGAGCTTCCATCCTGCCCCAGAATTCCCATTTGGACAAGAGAACTCCCATCTGGACAAGAGAGAGAGACTTCCTGAATCAGCTCTTTCTGAACTAAGTACACTGATAAGACCAGGAAGGAACCACAAGGAGATGGGCAGACGTCAAGGCAGAAGTACATATAACAAAATGAAGAGCAATACAGTATCACCAGAACCTAGCCCGCCTCCAACATCTAGACCTGAACATCAAAAATTGGAAGAAGCAGAAGAAAGTAGCCTTATGAGTAACATCATGAAGAAAGTAGAGGCTTGTGTAGAGGAAAAGACAAGAAAATTGGAAAAACGCTGTAAACAACTAGAGGAAAGGGCAAACAAATTAGAAGAAAACAATAAACCCCTGCAAGAAAACAATAAAGTCCTGGAAGAAAACAATAAAGTATGGGAAGAAAACAATAAAGTACTGAAAGAAAATCATGAAAAAGCAATGAAACAAATAAAGGAAACAGTCCAACACCTGAAAAGGGACATTGAAAAAATAAAGAAGACACAAACAGAGGGAATGCTGGAAATAGAAAACCTGAGTAAAAGATCGGGAACTTCAGATGCAAGTATAACGAACAGAATGCAAGAGATGGAAGAGAGGATCTCTGGCATTGAATATACAGTAGAAGAAATAGTTTCATCAGTGGAAGAAAACATTAAAGCCAACAAAGTCATGAACCAAAATGTCCAAGAAATTTGGGACACCATGAAAAGACCAAACCTACGAATTATAGGGATAGAAGAAGGTGAAGAATACCAACTCAAAGGCACAGAAAATATATTCAACAAAATTATAGAAGGAAACTTTCCCAACTTAAAGAAGGAAATGCCTATGAAGATACAAGAAGCCTATAGAACACCAAACAGAGTAGACCTCCCCAAAAGTCCCCTCGACACATAATAATTAAACAACTAAATGTACAGAATAAAGAAAGA
Source organism: Peromyscus maniculatus bairdii (assembly GCF_049852395.1). Classification (NCBI taxonomy): domain Eukaryota; kingdom Metazoa; phylum Chordata; class Mammalia; order Rodentia; family Cricetidae; genus Peromyscus; species Peromyscus maniculatus. The sequence continues at coordinate 165,686,446 of NC_134852.1, read as the reverse complement.
ATATTAAGAGCAGCAAAGGAAAAAGGCCAAGTGACCTATAAAGGTAAACCCATCAGAATAACACCCGATTTCTCAATGGAGACTTCGAAAGCCAGAAGGACCTGGACAGATGTAATGCAGACACTAAGAGACCATGAATGTCAGCCCAGACTAATATACCCAGCAAAACTTTCAATCATCATAGACGGAAGGAACAAGACATTCAAAGACAAAGCTAGATTTAAACAATACCTATCCACAAACCCAGTCCTATAGAAAGCACTAGAAGGAAAATTCCAACCGAAGGAAGTCAGATACACCCTCGAAAACACAGGCAATAGATAAAGGCACAACAGTAAACCCCAAAGAAGAGAAGTACACACACACTTTCCCTATTTGCAGATGACATGATAGTATACTTGAGTGACCCCAAAGATTCCACCCAGAAACTGATAAAGCTTATAAACACCTTCAGCAACATAGCAGGATACAAGATCAACTCAAAAAAATCAGTAGCCCTCCTATATACAATGGACAAAGAAGCTGAGAAGGCAATTAGAGATACATCACCCTTTACAATAGCCACAAATGACATAAAATACCTTAGGGTAACACTAACCAAGCAAGTGAAGGACCTATATGACAAGAACTTTAAGTCCCTGAAAAAAGAAATTGAAGAAGATGTCAGAAAATGGAAAGATCTCCCATGCTCATGGATAGGCAGGGTTAACATAGTAAAAATGGCAATCTTACCAAAAGCAATTTACAGATTCAATGCAATCCCCATCAAAATACTAACACAAATCTTCACAGACCTGGAAAGAATAATACTCAACTTCATATGGAAAAACAAAAAACCCAGGATAGCCAAAAGAATCCTGTACAATAAAACAACCTCTGGAGGCATCACAATCCCTGACTTCAAGCTCTACTATAGAGCTACAGTAATAAAAACAGCTTGCTATTGGCATAAAAACCAACATGTGGACCAATGGAATCGAACTGAAGACCCTGACATTAACCCACACACCTATGAACATATAATTTTTGACAAAGAAGCCAAAAGTGTACAATGGAAAAAAGAAAGCATCTTCAACAAATGGTGCTGGCATAACTGGATATCAACGTGTAGAAGGCTGCAAATAGACCCATATCTGTTATCGTGCACAAAACTTAAGTCCAAGTGGATCAAGGACCTCAACATAAATCCAGCTACTCTGAACCTGCAAGAAGAGAAAGTAGGAAGTAGTCTTGAACATAGGAGATCACTTCCTAAATATAACACCAGTAGCACAGACACTGAGACAAACAATCAATCAATGGGACCTCTTGAAACTGAGAAGCTTTTGTAGAGCAAAGGATATGGCCAACAAGGCAAAGGAACAGCCTACAGAATAGGAAAAGATCTTCACCCACCCCACATCTGACAGAGGACTGATATCCAGAATATATAAGGAACTCAAGAAATTAGACATCAAAACGACCAACAGTCCAATTGCAAAATGGGCTTTAGAACTAAACAGAATTCTCAACAGAGGAAACTCAAATGGCTGAAAGACATTTAAGGAATTGCTCAACATCCCTAATCATTAGGGAAATGCAAATCAAAACAACTCTGAGATACCACCTTACACTTGTCAGAATGGCTAAGATCAAAAACACTGAAGACACCTTATGCTGGAGAGGATATGGAACTCGGGGAACTCTCCTCCACTGCTGGTGGGAATGCAAAGCTTGTACAACCACTTTGGAAATCAATATGGCACTTTCTTAGAAAATTGGGAATCAATCTCCCCCAAGATCCAGCTATACCACTCTTGGGCATATACCCAAGAAATGCTCAATCATACCACAAGAGCACTTGCTCAGCTATGTTCATATCAGCATTGTTTGTAATAGCCAAAACCTGGAAACAACCTAGATGCCCTTCAACTGAAGAATGGATAAATAAATATTGGCACATATACACAATGGAATACTACTCAGCAGAGAAAAACAATGACATCATGAGGTTTGCAGGCAAATGGATGGATCTAGAAAAAATCCTCCTGAGTGAGGTAACCCAGACTGAGAAAGACAAATATGGTATGTACAAACTCATAGGAAGATGCTACATGTGGAATAAGGATGACTGGACTGCTACTCACATCACCAGTGAGGCTACCTGGAAAACGGGACCCCAAGAAAGACATGCAGAAATGGTTGAGATCTACATGAACAACCTGGACATGAGTGGGAGCAATGAAGGGCGAGGGTCGAGAGAAAGAGAGCGGGAGATCCTAGCTGGATCAAGAACAGAGAGGGAGAACAAGGAATAGGAGACCATGGTAAATGAAGACCACATGAGAAAAGGAAGAACCAAAAAGATAAAGAGGCCCAAAGAAATCCACAAAGATACCCCCACAAAAGACTGCTGGCAATGGTCGAGAGACAGCTGGGACTGACCTACTCTGGTGATGGGATGGCCAAACACCCTAATAGTTGTGTCATAAATCCCATTCAAGGACTGAGCAATCTGGATGCAGACATCCACGGCTAGGCCCCTGGTGGAGCGCTGGGAGTCTAATTAGTAAGAATGAGGAGGGTTTATATGAGCGAGAATTGTTGAAACCAAGGTAGGATAAAGCAAAGGGACAAATAACCAAATGAATGTAAACACATGAACTATGAACCAAAGGCTGAGGGGCCCCCAACTGGATCAGGCCCTCTGAATAGGTCCACAGCTAGCAGCTGACTGCAAGGGGTGGAACTTGTTCCAGACAGCTTTGCAGCCACTGATGGAGCACAGTTCACCGAGGACAGCCCGTGACTGTCCAGATTGAGAAAATGCATGCATTGTTGGAAAAAGCAGTCAACACCATGGGACCAGCATCATTGTGTCACAGTGCCCCTGGACCTAGTGGTCGAAATGAGAAGACCTTACTCTCCTTTTCAGGCCATGAATCAAACAGCAAGGACATTCACAGAAAAATTATGGTGTGTGCTCATAATGAAAGGAGATTTAGTATATTACAGGCACAGTGTTATCACAAGTGACTTGTTGAATTAAAAGGCAAGGTAACACATCAATCTGATTTATGCTGATCTTGTGTGTCAACATTATCCCTACAGTCTGGGTTGACTTGGAAAGTCACATGAGCCTTGCAGGTATTAATTACCAAAGCAGTTTCAGCCTCAGCAAAGCCTTCACCACCCATTCCATTACCCTTCCCTAGGGATCTACCACTGCCTCTGTAGTAAACAAAAGCAGCACTGTGTGTGGTGATATATTGTGTATCAAATAAAGCTCGCCTGAGGATCAGAGGACAGAGCCAGCCACTAGATTAAACACAGAAGCCAGACACACATGTTTAATCCCAGTACTTGGGAGTCACCCGCCTCTAATCCCAGCACTAGGAAGGAAGTGAAATAGCTGGGCAGAGAAAGGTATATAAGGTATGAGGAGACAGGAACTAAAGCTTTTTTGGCTAGAACCCTTTCGGCTAGAGGCCTTTTAGCTAGAGAGCTTTTCAGCTAAGGACCCAGAGGCTTTCAAATAGAGGATTCCTGGAGTTAGGGAGGTGAGATGTGGCAGTGGCTTGTTCCTTTGTCTCTCTGATATTTCAGCATTCACTCCAGTATCAGACTCTGGGTTTTTTTATTGTAACACCATCTAAGAAATCTGTGCAACAACTATGCTCTAATTTTTCAGTTCAAAGGACAAGTCTGGATCCTAATATTCTCAGAATAGAAGTAATGATTGTTATGTAACTATTCAATAAATTAGCACAAATTATTTATAAATTGATATGATTATAGCAATTGTTTTATACAAATATCTAATGAATATATTTAAGACAAAAAAAAAGAAAATGAATGCACAACACACCAAAACTTATGAGACACAATGAAGGCAGAACTAAGAGGAAAATTCATAGCACTAATTGCCTGTTAAGAATTTGAGGATATCTCATACTAGCACACCTGAAATCTCTTGAGGAAAAAGAAACAAATATACCCAAGAGGAACAGATGGCAGGAAATAGTCAAACTGGAATCAATAAAATAGAAACAAACAGAAACATACAAAGAATCAATGAAACAAAATGTTGGTTCTATGAGGAAACCAACAAGTTATACAAACTCTTATCCAAACTAACTAAAAAGCAGTGAGAATATCCAAATTATCAGAATCAGAAACAGAAAAGGGAACATAGCAACAGACACTGAGGAAATCCAGACAGGTCATACTTCAAAGCCTGTATGTTACACTGAACCTGATAGAAGAGTAAGTGGGAAATAGCCTTGAACACATTGGCACAGGGGACAACTTTCTGAATGGAACACCAGTAACACGGACACTATGATCGACAATTAATAAATGGGACATCATGAAACTGAAAAGCTTCTGTAAGGCCAAGGACACTGTTAATAGGACAAAATAGCAGCCTACAGAATGGAGAGAAGATCTTCACCAATCCCAGATCATACAGAGGGCTAATCTCCAAAATATACAAATATACAATATACTCAGGAAACTAGATATCAAAAAAACTGAATAATCCAATTACGAAATGGGGTACAGACCTCAACAGAAGAATCTCAAATAGCAGAGAAACACTTGAGATGTTTAATGTCTTTGGCCATCAGAGAAATGCGAATCAAAATGACTCTGAACTTGTCAGAATGGCTAAAATCAAAAACACAAATGATAGCTTATGCTGGACAGGATGTGGAGCAAGGGGAACACTCCCCCACTGCTGAGGAGTGCCAACTTGTACAGTTACTTTGGAAATCACTATGGTAGTTTCTTAGAAAATTGGGAATCAATCTACCTCAATACCTAGATATACCAATCTTGAGCATATACCCAAAAGATGTTCAAACATACCACAAGGACACTTGCTCAACTCTTTTCATAGCAGTTTTATTCATAATAGCTAGAATATGAAAAAAAAAAACAGATGTCCCTCAACTGAAAAATGGATTAAAAAATTTTCTTAATAAAAAAGAAAAAAAAGTTTCTATTAATTTTACATGCCAACCACAGATTCCCCTCTCCTTTCTCCTCCTGCCTCTCCATCCTTCTCCCCCAACCCACCTTCTCTAAGGCAAGGCCGTCCATGGGGAGTCAGAAGAGCCTGGTACATTCAATTGAGGCAGGTCCAAGGCCCTCCTCCTGCACCAAGGCTTTGTAAGGTGAACCACCATAGGACCTGGGCTCCAAAAAGCCAGCTCATGCACCAGGGAAGGATCCTGATCACACTGCAAGGGGCTTCTTAAGCAGGTCAAGCTAAACAACTGTCTCATTAGCAGAGGGCCTAGTTCAGTCATATGGAGGCTCCACAGCTATTGGTTCACAGTTCATGAGTCCCCAAGTTCCTACTAGTTTGGTTTGGTTGTCTCTGTAGGTTTCCCCATCATGATCTTGATGCCCCTTGCTCATAGAATCCCTCTTCTCTCTCTTTGACTGGACTTCTGGAGCTTAGCCTGGTGCTTGGTTGTAGATCTATGCCTCTGCTTCTATCAATTACTGGATTAAGGCTCTATAATGAAAGGGTATTTACCAATCTGATTACCGGTATAGGTCAGTTCAGGCACCCTCTCCACTATTGCTAGTAGTCTAAAGAGGAGTCATCCTTGTGCTAATACTTGTTTATAGGCAGAATGTCTGCTAAAATTCATATTCAAGGTTTCAAAGAGAACAGGACAACACTGGACTCTAAATGAAAAGAAATCTTGCTTAACCGTTTCCTGCTTCATTTTCTCAAGTGCAGTATTCTTCTGTAAGCACTCTCCTGGTGAAACACTTACCTACTTCCCTGTTCCAAGACTTTATTTTTTAAAGGAACTTAGTGTAAGATGCAGCTTTTCCTTAAAGTCAAAATAAAACTTCTAACATAATTCCTAATTCTCATAACAAGTAATAAATAATTAACCAGAGTGCTCCAGCTATCCCAGTCATTCAAAAGGAAGGGTGAAGGTAATAGATACTATGTAACTTATGCAATAATCACCTGTACCTGCCTGAATGAAAGAAAGTAATAGTCTCATCACTATTGACTGTGTGTTTTTCCTCCTTTATCTCTACTCTGTCCCAAATTCTCACTGCACTTTTCAAACTTCTAGGAGACAAACAAACTCACCACAGAGTCATTTCAAGTTTACTTTCAGAAAATTCCAACAAATATAGCCAAAAATGCATGGACAATTGGAATTACCTATGCTGTCAGGAGTCCCAGTGTTTATTTGGCTGCCTCTGTTCTTTGTAATACATTCTTTGCTTTTGTTGTTGTTTTTTTTTTTTTCAAGACAGGGTTTCTCTGTGTAGTTTTGGTACTTGTCCTGGCTCTCGCTCTGTAGGCCAGGCTGGCCTTGAACTCTCAGAGATCCACCTGGCTCTGCTTCCCTAGTGCTGGGATTAAAGACATGCACCACCACTTCCAGGCTGTAATGCATTCTTAAACCAATTGGCATCTGCAGTTGAAAATCCCTGTCTAAGTTGAGAGCCTGATAGTCACCAAAGAGTTTATCCAAATGATGTTATTTAGAAGAAAATGAGGTATAGTGTGTCTTTGAGAATCCTTTCTATTGAAAGAGCTCTGAGACCACAATACTAAGTGGATAAAAGTAAACAGAACAGAAGGTGAGAAACAAGGTGCTCTAGGAATCATCTGTATAGTGGAGGAGGCCTATCACTAACATCCAAGTATGAACAACTGACACTCAGGGCAAATTGAATGGATCTAACAAAGAGAATGTAGATTTCAGAGACAAGTAGAAGATAGGAAATGGAACAGAGAAAGGAGACCACAGACACTCTGGAAATCTTTAAGCCATGGCAGCAAACATGCTACTCAGGACAGAAGCAAATGAAGTGTATTCAGACTACCCCATACTCAGTGATCAATTTTCCTTATGAAATTCTGAGTTGACAATGCAGCTGCTCAGTGCTGAGTTGTAACTATGTAGCAGACTGAGGGGCAATGCAGTTTAAAGAGACTTTCATGAAAAGTCCTCAACTCCAAGCTCCAGTACCAATACTGCTTCTTAACAAGTTGAACAAAACATAAGTGAGTGCCAAAAAGTTTATTCCCTGAAGGAGTTGCTATTGAGCTGCATGACTCAGGATGTTTAAGAGTTTCCATGTAATCCCTAAAGGTTTGCTTTTATTCTCTAAACTGAGAGGAAGTGATGAGATAATGAGTGTCTTCAAGGGTGCATTCTCTCTGCAGGCCTTGGCTCTCCTCAGAAGTCCCAAAGGCATCTCTGGAGCTTATTGTGATCAAGGGAAGCCTTTCCACTTCATTACTTTCACAGAACCAACTCCCAAAACAATTTGTATATCATCCATTTGCTTAGTAAGAAGAAAACATAAAATCTAAGAGTTATGCTAGCTTTCTGCAAAAATGCTTGAACAACATTTAATAGTTTAAATTCAATATCAGCTAACTAGATGACTCTACCAAGTAATTTTCACATAACTATTGTTTTGGAAACCCTGGAAAGATACACAAAATAGGAAAGGTGAACTGGGGAGATTTTGCCATGACCATTGGAAACTGTCATCTCATGGCACCTTGTTTATCCTAGGAATATAATAGGTAAGACTGAGTTACTTTTTAAAACCTTTGATTGAAACTTTAGAAAACATAGTTTCATGCAAATGGGGGCTGATGTTAGACTGGAGAGTTTACACACAAGATTTCCCTGTAAATTATTATATGGTGTATTCATCCACTAGGGGGAACCAACCTTGTGCATTTGAACTGTGATTTCCAACAAAGAAAGATTTTGTGAGGCTACAGATCATTTCACTGACTAGCCATGGAAACTTATTTAACTATCTGAGTCCAAGGCTCCTCAAGGACAAACTAAAAGAGTCATAGGACCATAAAATTGTGTAAGATAATATGTGCAGAATGTGTCACATTGTGATTGGTCAGAAACACTAGTGTTTGGAAAAACAATATGGCCTAAATGAGTTCAGCTGGAGACTGGGGACATAGGTAGAATCCAAAAAGATTTTCTTTTTAGTTGTGGTATATCTGAAAAAATAACTGAGTATCCAAAGCTCAGTTTCTTTATATCTAAAATAAGGTTGACTATTGTTACATCATGTTATTGTCAAGTTGAATTGGGAATAACACTTTTGAAGTGCTTAGCATGTACTTGAAACAAAGTAAGAGCACAGTAAATATGTAGAATAATTTGGAGACATTAATCCAAGAAAGTGAGGAATTTAGCATTGTTGAGCTTTATTGTCTTTCTGTTTGGAAGAAAAAACAAGAGAGAGTTTATGATAAAGTTGCAACTAAAGTGTTAGGTTTGGGTTCCAATATTCTCTGGGGCATTACCCTTGGCTAAGATATTTCTCTTTCCCTGGGGATCCTTCAGAAACATCATCATCTTCTGTGCTGTGTGTTATAATCAAAGCATATTACAGGTAATACTGTAAACCCTACATGTTCCAAGATTTCTTAAAATGTTCATTAGCCTTGTAGTTACCCACCACATCTGACTCTTAAACTCTTAATGTACCCTCTTCTGCAATCACCCCTGAGCCTTAGGAGGAAAGGGTGTGTGATATGTATCTCTGATTTATGGTAGAGAATTGTGAAGTTTCTTATTATTTGTATATCAACCAGTTGTAGGTTTTTGTGTTCATCACTTTCTACTGGGAAAAAAAGCCTTAGGAACTATTGCCAATTGATAGATGCTGGATGAGAGAAAGAGTCAGTTTTTAGATGATGCTCCAGTGAAGGTTGCAAATTCAAGAGTAGATATGCAGTACAAAGTAGATTTGATGGGTGTAAACAAAAACGTAGGATACAAAACTGGATGGATAGGGGAAGCAGTGTGGCTCTAGGAGGAGTTGAAGTAGGAAGATGGATATGATCAAAATGCATTTTACAAAACTCTCAAAGAACAAATAAAAAGTGTTCATTAGCCACAAAATTTTTATTTCTCTTTTGTAAGCAGTTTTGTGTTTAAGGAGACTGTTACCTCTCTCTACTCCAGCCACAATCCAAAATGGTGGTTTCTCACTCCCTTCCTTAAATAATATCACAAAAGTTTTGAACACACTAGCTGGGTCCTGAAAATTTTTCTTCTGTAAAATATTGTGAAAATTGTCCTTAGATGAAATAATCAAACCCAACTAGCTTAAAAATCAGTTCTAAGTTGTTGAAAATCTCACTCATATTTGTTTCTTGGTTAAGAAATTTTACCTAAGGACACATCAATAAAAAGATAGAGCAACAAAGTCTATGTCCACTATATCCAAAAAAGAGGAAAAAGAAAACCCAAAGCAAACCTCAATTATTATTTGCTTAACGATCATTGAGAAGTATATGTGTTCAAATTTTGGACTATGGTATGCACATTTTTGAAGACAGAAATGCAGTGTGGCATTAGAAAATCCTAGGTTCAAATACAGCATAATGAACAAATTCCATAGCCACTCTGAACGTCACTGTGTTTGTTCATAATGCATTCCTATTGGAAGTAGGAGAGGTAATATGATGTGGTGATATGGGTTTGCAGAGAGAGAGACACACAGAGAGAGAGACACACACAGAGAGACAGAGAGACAAAGAGACATAGTCTTAGTATGGGTGTATTTGCATCTGCACCCAATGTGTTGCCACTTCATCTCAGCTCAAGTGCTTTGAACAGCAAATCAATTACAAGGATTCCACGAATCAGTCATTAGACAGAAAATGTAATTAAGCAGTTTAACAATTAGATGATGAGAAAAAATGTTTAAAATTAACTGCATTCTTTCATTATTTCAAAGTGAGAAGCTTCTAATTAACCATAGGAAATTTTTTTCCATACCGTGAATATAAACATTTGGGAAAATATAGTGAAACAAAACTTTCATGTTGTTACAACAAAGAAAATTCTGGCTTGAAAAGAATTTCTTAATTACTTCATTTTGATAGTCAGGAATTTGGCTGTAGATTTAAGGAACTTGAGTTACTGAATTCCAATCTGAAGTAGCTGATGATGTGACGTCGAAATACTTGGCAAATGGTTCAAGATGACCAGTATAGGACAATGTAATAAAGAGTCCTAGTTGGGTCCCTGGTTCTGCCTCAAGTGAATTCAGAAGAATATTCATATCTTGACTCAATATTATTCTCCCTCCTAGTTGTTTACTGTCAGTTGTCTATAAAATATTCAAAACAGAAGATTCTAGAACAGTAGCAATGTCTTTGGAAGCTTCTGTACAGATTGAGTCAAAGTCAGTCTGAGGGCACTTTCATGAGGATCCAGAATGTTCTGTGATATGACTCAGATCTGTGCTGTATGGAAACAAGATATTTTATGAAATGCAAACATTGCCATGATTCAGTATATAGAAAATTAAATATAATCTAAGCAATCCATACAGTATAGGGAATGAACACTCATTCCCTTTAGATTTGAAGACTTTGTACAGAAGCAACAGAAGTCTAGTGGCAAGTCTTCCTCAATACCCACAATTACACTATTATTATTTTAATTTTTGGCATATCTGCAACAATAATAAAGAAGCATCACTCATTATTCATAACCAACACATAGACAAAATGTAGAAGATTTAACTAAAGTGGTAAGTACTATTACATGAATGGGTTAAAAGACAGAAAGTTGTTAAAATGGAGTAGAAAGTAAGAAAGAATTAAAAAATGTTTATCTTATTTAGTAAGAGTACTAATTTTCTCACTAACTGTTGAAACAAACATATACGAAGATAAATATGTATGTACAAAACATGTATTATTTAAAGGTATACAAAGAGCAATATAGTAAAACTTTATAGGAAAGAAACACATTATTGTAAGAACCAGAAATCAATAGATAATATCTAAAATTGAGGATCACAATGACAAAAATAATAATGGCCAACACTATTTAACTCTCTCTTTATGATGAGCACTACTCTACTCTACTCTCTTTCCAGGATTAAATTATTTAACATTGACAATACCCCAATAATATAGGCATCTTTTTCTTTATTACGGAAACAAAATTGTAGTATAGGAATATCGATTTAAACACACACACACATGCACACACATATACATACACATATATATGATGACATGAAAATAGAAAGGAGACTATGGGGACTATGGGGCAAGAGGGTGAGTCCTGGATAGGGGAGAGAGGGGAAAGGGTTATGGGGAAAGAAAATCAAGATATCATTTCTTTTCTGTGATAATGTGGAGTGTATATTATTCAGAAGAGTACTATTGATGAAAGGGCACTATTAGGAGAAGGACAGAGAGGAGCACTAGGGTAAGTGGTTAAGCAAAGAACAACTATGTATAATGTATAAAATATCACAATAATCATAAAAAGAATTAACAATGAAAATGAATGGACTCACAAAGGAAGAGAGACACAATAAGATTAGATAAAGTGACTCTAAGCACAGAACTAAAGCATAGAAAAACTGTGAGTTTGGATGTATATAAATTTGGATGCTATAAATTGAAAAATATTGAAGCTTAGTATATTAAATATGATGGTCTTTGAAGTGGAATGGTAAACACTACAGTGGAAAAAAGTTGTTCAAGTATTACCTGAATAGATAATGTCCTGGAAATTGGTATAATAGTAAGAAGAATACATGGATGTGTGTAATAAGGGATTAATATACACAAAGAACAGGCTCATCAACTCTACTTCTTTATGACTTTCATGAAAAGAGTGAGTTACATCGATTTGAGGATAAGGGCAAAAGCTAAGGTCAGTGTGAGAGAGACAGGATTCAGCTTCAAGAAGAGAATTAACAGGTTGGACTGCCTAAGGATAGGAACACATGATGAATACATGTTGATAAGCAGGAAAGGAGATTCCTCCCAGTAATGGCATTGGAGCAGAGGTGCAAAGGGATATTTTTTTCCTCCCCAAACCTGCAGATATCTATTTTGTCCTCACAGAAATTCACAAATGTAAACTAGAATTAATTTGAAGCAGAAAGAGCAACTGAAGAGCCACCTCACACACTTTGGAAATGTCTAAGGAAAATCAGATTCAACAATTCCTGAAAAATAAATAGGCTCAAAAATACAAACTTAACACCTACTACAGAGAAAAAGACTGGTCTTCTATAACAGGAATTGCTAAATGGTCTTATTAATAATAATAAAAAAACAGAGCCATATATTGGAATGAAAGCTGAAAGATCAGAGAAACAGAACAAGCCAGTCACAGTTCTTACCTCTACCAAATCCTCAGTCTAAAGACAGTAAGTTCCTGGTTCTTCATGCTTTATATACCTTTTTCTGCCCTGCCATCTTACCTGGGATTAAAGGCATGTGCGCTTCCCAAGCAAAGGCATGAGATCTTCTCAAGTGTTGGGATTAAAGGTGTGTGCCACCACGCCTGGCTCTATTCCCAGCATGGCCTTTAACTCAGAGATCCAGATGGTCTTTGTCTCCCATGTGATAGGATTAAGAGTGTGTGCCATCACTGTCTGGCCTCTATGTCTAATCTAGTGGCTAACTCTGTCCTCTGATCCTTAGTTAAGTTTTATTGGTGTGCCACAATATATCATCACAGTCTTCAATCCTGGATTCTTTACACTTTACTCTTATTGTCTGCTGAGTAAACAGTCCTTACTGAATATGACGAACAATAATCTCACGAAAGTAACTGAATTCATTCTTGTGGGCTTTACTGACCATCCAGAGTGGGAGATTCCTCTCTTCCTGGTGTTTTTGAGCGTCTATCTTGTAACCATCCTGGGGAACTTGGGCATGGTCATTCTTATCCATGTGGATGTCCAACTTCACACCCCAATGTATTTCTTCCTGAGCCATCTCTCTATAATGGATGCCTGCTATACCTCAGTCATAACCCCTCAGATCTTGGCCACACTGGCCACGGGCAAAACAATCATTGCCTATGGTCATTGTGCTGCTCAGTTCTTCTTTTTCACCTTCTGTGCGAGTACAGAGTGTTTCCTGTTGGCAGTGATGGCCTATGATCGCTATGTTGCTATTAGCAATCCTCTGCTCTACACAGTAGCCATGAATCCTAGAAAACGTTGGAGTTTGGTAGTGGGAGCCTATGTGTGTGGGTTGTCTGGATCCATTCAAAGAACCACATGTACCTTCTCCCTCTCCTTCTGTGAAGACAATAAGATCAATTTCTTCTTTTGTGACCTCCCACCTCTGCTGAAGCTGGCCTGCAGTGATACAACAAATGCTGAGATTATCATTGTTTTATTTGGGAACTTTGTCATCTTGTTTAATGCCTTGGTCATACTCATTTCCTACCTGCTCATCATCAAGACTGTCATGAAGATAAAGTCTTCAGGTGGCAGAAGTAAAACATTTTCAACATGTGTCTCCCACCTCACTGCTGTGACTCTTTTCTTTGGGACCCTCACCTTTATGTATATAAGGAGTGGTTCAGGCAAATCCCTAGAGGAAGATAAAGTTGTGTCTGTCTTCTACACTGTGGTGATCCCTATGCTGAACCCTCTGATCTACAGCTTGAGAAATAAAGATGTTATAGTTGCCTTCAGAAAGGTCACTAATAGACTGCAGATTTCCCAGAGTGTATAGAACTGAGTGAAATGACCCCTCCTCATTGTCAGTTTTGTATTCATGTCATTAATATCCTAATATACAGCAGCAATATATGCATGATATATCTATCAACAGAGAGAATGCTGGCAATTTGTTCCAGGCAAGAAGAAAAGGTGTCATGCAGATTATGACCAGCAACTGAAGGATCTTCCTCCTTTTTTTCCTGTCATTGTCTCCTGCTGCTCTCTGATACCAACACTTGGAGAAGTTCTAAGGGATCTTGTGATTTTTTTTACTCTAAATTCTGGTATACTTTCCATATTGTCTTTGCTGCTGTCCATATTACTGTTCTGATTGTGTCAAAAATTACATTTAGGACTTCTGCAAATTGAGTTATTTGGCTTTTTTGTTTCCTTTTTCATATGTAAGGTATATAATACAGGCTTCTTCCTTCAACATTGCAGTGTTTGTCTTTTTGCTGGGGCTAGAATAAAAGAGCCTTTAAGTTGTCTTGATAACTCACTTCTTTTCTTCTTTATTGATTTGTTGATGACTTTGGAATAAACTAAGTCACCTCACGTATGGGAAGGTGTCTACAGGAGTCAATTCTGGCTTCAGAAGGACAATGCCTTATCACTCCTCCTCACCCTATAGCCTACCTTGTTGGAAGCTCTCACCAAATATCCTGTTTGTAGGGTTAGCAATATAAGAGAGCAGAGAAACAGATGGTTAAATCACTAATTCCCTTCTTTACAGTAGGGGTGACCTATGAATACAATAGCTCCTGCACCAGGCTGTTAAACTTTAGAGGCTTTTCTTTGTTTCCTTATTTTTCCATGTCAAAAGTCAGATGAGCTCTCAGCAATTGCATTTGAAATAATTTTCTGTCACATGCAAAGTTCTATTTGCATTTCATTTTAACTTCAAAGGCAAATGAGAAGGTGTCGTCACATGTGAAATTTCCGTTTAGAAACAAAAAACCTTTCCTTCAGACACAGGGTACTCATAATACACAACAGTAGAAAAGGCATGGTGATTTCAATCTGGTTAAAATTATGAGAATTTGGGTAAATATTTCACTCTCTCCAGTCTAAAATATGTACATCAATTCCTAATTTAAATATAGTATAATGATTGACTAAGATGATAGAAATTTCCTAGCATAAGTCAAATGTCAGTATAGATTGATCTCTTTCTTTATATTCTTTAACTCTGTGATATCAACTCTATACTCTTGCTACAATTTCATGGTCATTTGACAAATTCAATATTGATATGAATAATGATAAAGGCAATGGACAGAGGAAAATGAATTAATCAAACAAATTTTCATGTTTATCTGGGGAAATATATTTATTACACCTCATATAATCAAAGGTAACGGAAGAGCACCTTAAGTTTTCTTTTGCTTTATTTTTTTCACTTTATGTGTTTGGGCATTTTGTCTGTATGTATGTCTGCACCAGCTGTGTGCAGTATCCACAGGAGGTCAAAAGAGGGCATAAAATCACCTGAGACTGGAGTTACAGTTGGTTGTGAGCTGTCTTAGGTGCTGGAAACTGAACCTAAGTCCTCTGGAGGAGCTGCTATCCCTTAACTGTGGATTCATCTCTTCATCTCCAAAGACGTCTCTTTTACTAAGCATATTGCTTTGTGTCACTGAACTCTTACACCTGATTGCCATTTTTGAGGTAATGATCTTTTCCCTCCATGTGGAAATAACCATTAAATTAGAATGGATGACTAAAGAACTTTCTGTTGATTGATTTTGTGTTAATCATCTGCGCATGTTGTACCTATAAAGCTTTGCAATATCTTTTGTGAATGCAGAAACATGAAATAGATTCAGACTAGGAAAAGAATTGACTCAGACACAGAGTATGTAAATAACTACTAGAATTATGGAGAGATGCTCAATTTTTGTAATAAACAGGAATTTCACATTTAAAGCTCAAATATACTGACTGGTTTTGTAAAAATTAAAAAAACACCATGGCCTCATATTAGCAAGGATATGTATAATGGTAAGTATAGATTGATTTAATGACTATATAAATAGTTTGACATTTTTACATAAAAACCAAAACCAACAGCAACACAGCTAATAGAGTGACCTGGCTATGGACTAAGAAACAACTCTTGCTCAGGGGCATTAAGATACAGGAAATGTCTTTCTAGAATGTTGCTGTAGGAGCTCAACATTCAGAACATTTTACCTCCATGTTCATTCTTCCATTTCTGAGTGTGCATACTTTGGCTGGAACCAGATATCATTTCAGAATATAAAGAGAGAATGATGATGTAAGCAATGCATAGATGGCCCTAAAGTAGAAAAAGGTAGCTATTAAAAGATAGCCTCTTCTGACTCGATGTAGGCACTTAGAGCTATACACACCTTTCTTATGACTGCTTTTATTTTACACTGTAGCTTTTGGTATGCTATATTTTTACTCAATTCTAGGATTTTTTAAGTTTAATTTTTTATGTCTTAAACCATCATTTTATCATTTAATAGTGTATTGTTTAATCATCATAAATTTCTGTATATCCTGGTCTCATATATGCCTGATTTATAGCTTTATTTCACCATTGTGATCATACAGAATACAAGCAAATATTTCAGTATTTTACTTTATTTGTCAGATTGTGTTTGGGTCCTACTTAATAGGTGATCTACTTAGAGAAAGATCCATGGGCTACTGAGAAGAATCTGAATTTTAGTGTTTTAATGGGATGGTCTGAAAAATGTCTACTAAGTCCATTTTATATACAGTGTCATTTAATTAAGATATTTCTATTTAGTGTGTGTGTATGTGTGTGTGTGTGTGTGTGTGTGTGTGTGTGTGTGTGTGTATGTTGACCTGTCAATTTATTTGAAGTGGAGTATTGAGGTCAATCACTACTATTATGCTGTGGTTAAATTGTGACTTTACATCAAGTATTACTTGTTTTATGAAACTGGGTACAGCCATGTTCAATGTGCATGGGTTTAAAATCAAATGTCAGTTGCCCACCAGTAGGGAAGACTCCTGTGGGCAGGCTCCCTCATCAAAACCCCCATTGGGATGCGCAATCTACAGGACCCACACCACACACTTATCAAACCTACCCAACCCCCATGACCCCAGTGGATCCCTGAGATACAGAATCTGCCAGCTCTCATTGGACCAAGAGTGGCTTCTTGAGACAGAGAATACCCCAGTTCTCATTGGACCAAGAGAGTACCACCTCTAGAACCTAGGCCCTAGAACACAACCAGTCCCCAGGAACCACCCATCTCTGCTTCAGTTGCTGGCCAGCAGGGAAGACTTCTGTGGGTAGGCTCCCTCACCAAGCCCCCCCACATTGGACCCTGCAATCTATAAGACCCATGCCCTACACCAAACATACCCAACCCCCTATGACACCAGTGGCTACCTGAGATACTGAATCTACCAGCTCTCATTGGACCAAGAGGTGAGTATCTCTTCTCCCTCCCAGAGAATCCTGCCCCTAGGCCCTAGGCCCTGGGACAATACCAGTCCCTGGAAACTCTCACCCATCTCTGCCTCAGTTGCTGGCCAGCAGAGAAGAATCCTGCTGGCAGGCTCCCCCATGAAAACCCCCCACTGAACACTGCAATCTAGAAGACCCATGCCCTACTGCAAATATATCCATCTCCCTGTAACCCCAGTGGCTTCTTTAGACACAGAATCTGCCAGGTCTCATTGGACCAAGAGCCCTAATAAGACCAGAATCAGGCAGCTTGGATTGAACCAAGCACAGCTTTCTGAGACACAGAATCCACCAGCTCCAATTAGACCAAGAGCTAAGATTGTACCCAGAGTGGACCCCTGAGACACAGACACAGCAAACACAGATTGGACACAGAGCAGCTTGCTCAGACACAGACACCTCTTGGACCTATTGGAGGAAGAATGCTGGTGCAAAAATGCATAAAACAACATAAAGAACAATATGGCATCACCATAACCTATTGGTTCTACAACAGCAAGACCTGAACATCATAACATAGAAGAAGCAGAACAATGTGACATTAAAAATAAGTTTATAAAGATGATAGATGTCTTTAAAGAGGAAATGAAAAATTCCCTTAAAGAACTTGAGGAAAAGACAAACAAAAAATTGGAAGAAATCAATAAATTCCTTAAAGAAAGCCAAGAAAACCACAAAAAAGCAATTAAACATGTGAAGGAAACAATTCAAGACCTGAAAAGTGAAATAGAAACAATGAAGAAGACACAAACCAAGGAAATGCTGGAAATAGAAAATATGAGTGAATGAACAGGCACTACAGATGCAAGCATAACCAACAGAATACAAAAGATGGAAGAGAGAATCTTTGGCATAGAGAATACAATGGAGGAAACACCAAAGTCAAAAAAGCCATAACACAAAATGTCCAGAAAATCTGGGAAACCATGAAAAGGCCAAATTTAAGAATAATAGGGATAGAAGAAGGAGATGAGTACTAACTCAAAGGCACAGAAAACATATTCAACAAAATCATGGAAGAAAACTTTCCCAATTCAAAGAAGAAAATACCCAGGAAGATACAAGAAGCTTCTAGAATATCAAATAGACTAGCCCCCCCCCCTCAAAAGGCCCCTTGCCACATAATAAGTAAACCACTAAATATACAGAATCAAGAAAGAATATTAAGAGCAGCAAAGGAAAAAAGGCTAAGTGACTTATAAAGGCAGACCCATCAAAATAACACCTGACTTTCAAATGGAGACTCTGAAAGTCAGAAGGTCCTGGACAGATGTAATACAGACACTAAGAGACCACAGATGCCAGCCTAGACTGATATACCCAGCAAGACTTTCAATCACCATAAACAGAGTGAACAAGACATTCAAAGACAAAACCAGGTTTAAACAATACTTATCTACAAATTCAGCCCTATAGAATGCACTAGAAGGAAAACTCCAACCTAAGGAAGTCAGATGCACCCACAAAAACACAGGCAATAGATAACCCCACAGTAGTAAATCCCAAAGAAGGGAAATACACACACACTACCACCAAAAGATAAGAGGAATTAACAATCACTTGTCATTAATATCTTTAAATATCAATGGACTAAATTTGCCTATAAGAAGATACAGGCTAACAGAACAGATATGAAATCAGGATCCATTATTCTGCTACCTACAAGAAACACACCTCAACTTCAAAGATAGATACTACCTCAGAGTAAAAGGCTGGGAAAAGACTTTCCATTGAAATGGAATTAAGAAGCAAGCTTGTGTAGCTATTATAATATCTAACAAAACAGACTTCAAACTAAAATTAATCAAAAGAGATCAGGAAGGATATTACATATTCATCACAGGAAAGATCCATTAAGATGAAGTCTCAATTCTGACCATTTATTTTTCAAATACAAGGGCACCCACACATGTAAAAGAAATATTATTAAAGCTTAAATCACACATCAAACCTCACACATTAGTAGTGGGAGACTTCAACACCCAACTTTCACCAATGGACTGATCTGCCAGGCAGAAACTTAACAGAGAAATAAGGGAACTAACAGATGTTATGACTCAAATGGACTTAGTAGATATC
This sequence comes from Peromyscus maniculatus bairdii, assembly GCF_049852395.1. Classification (NCBI taxonomy): domain Eukaryota; kingdom Metazoa; phylum Chordata; class Mammalia; order Rodentia; family Cricetidae; genus Peromyscus; species Peromyscus maniculatus. The sequence continues at coordinate 165,667,383 of NC_134852.1, read as the reverse complement.
TACAGAACATTCTATCCTAACAAAAAAGAATATACCTCTTCTCAAGACCCCATTGAACCTTCTCTACAATCAAGCATATACATGGTCACAAAGCAAATCTCAACAGATAAAAAAATTGTAATAACCTTCTGTATTTTATTGATCAACCATGGCTTAAAGCTAGATTTCAACAACAACAAAAATCACAGAGAGCCTACGATGACGTGGAAACTGAATAATGCTCAACTGAATCACCAGTGAGTCAAGGAAGAAATAAATAAAGAAATTAAAGACTTTCAAAAATTCAGTGAAAATGGAAATACAACATACCCAAACTTAAGGGACACTAAGAAAGCAGTGCTAAGAGGAAAATTCATAGCACTACATGCCCACATAAAGCAGTTGGTGAAATTTCACACTAGTGACTTAATAGTACACCTAAAAGCTCTAGAGCAAAAAGAAGAAAACTCAACCAGGAGGAATAGATACCAGGAAATAATCAAATTGAGGACTGAAATCAATAAAATAGGAACAAAGAGAACAATACAAAGAACTAATGAAACAAAGAGTTGGTTCTTTGAGAAAATCAACAAGATAGACAAACCCTTATCAAAACTAACCAAAAGGCAAAGAAAGAGCATCCAAATTAACAAAAATTAGAAATGAAAAGGGAGACATAACAATTGACAACAAGGAAATTCAGAAAATCATCAGGTCATACCTCAAAAACCTGTACTCCACAGAATTGGAAAATTTAAAGAAATGATAAGTTTTCTGGATAGGTACAGCATACAAAGGTTAAATAAAGACCAGATAAATACTTGAAATAGACCAATAACCAACCCCTAAGGAAATAGAAATAGTCATTAAAATTCTCCCAATCAAAAAATGCCCAGGACTAGTTGGTTTCAGTGCACAATTCTAGCAGAATTTCAAATACCAATATTCTTCAAATTGTTTCACACAAGAGAAACAGAAAGAACATTACCAAACTCCTTTTATGAGGCAACAGTTACTCTGATACCCTAACCACAGAAAGATGCAACAAAGAAAGAGAATTACAGACCAATCTCCCTCATGAACATTGATGCAAAAATACTCAATAAAATATTTGCAACCGATTCCAAGAACACATCAGAAAATTATCCACCATGACCAAGTAGGCTTCTGATTTGATGTTAGAAACATTAAATATATCTCTCATTATTGATTTAACAAATTTATTGAGTGCCTACTATATGTCAGAAAATATCCCAGTCATTAGAGACACATTAATGTTACCATGGAGCTTACATCCTGATAGAAATGAAGGCTTATGCAGAATAAGTGTCCAGAGAAAGAAATACAACTCTGTTGAATTAAGCAACTTAAAGTCTGTATGACTTATCTCAGTAGCATAACCTAGGATAACCCAGCTCAAGAGCTGTGGGAGGTGAAAAGTAATGAACAAAACTTCTGGAAGCTAAATACAGAACATGTCTTTGATGTGTGAGAACTGTACTTTTGGTATATTATCTTTCATATTATTACATGATATTTTGACATATGGAAATATATTTATGTGTGTGCATTCATGTGTATGTATCTTTTGTATCATACTGAAGTTTCAGGTTTAAAAATATATTTCTAATCAAATGTTGAGAAATAATCTGCTCATATTTTTTAGCATTGGTTGTATCTAATTGTTTGTAAGCTCTCAAGTAATGTTTAAACTTTTCCTCCCTTAACAGTTTACTAACCTCTCCATCACCAATGTTAAATATTTATCTTTTCTTCAAATAATATGATATACCACCTTCACCATAGACAAATTTCTCATGTGTACTTGGATATGTTTTCAAGCCTTGTTATTTGTTGTCTTGATAGTCCTCCAACCTTTTATATCAGGAAGGTCTATGCCTCTCTCCCTAATGTTTTTATTTTTCATTTTTTTTCTTGACTATTTTTATTGATTTGTTTTTCCTACTCTACTATATACTTTACATCTTTTTCAAATAGCATGTCTTTTCTTCTTGCTAATCCCATCACAAGATTATGAAAATCTTACTATATTTATAGTTCATGGTCATATTCATTTTGATCAGTCCACTCTGTTCTTCCAGGTGTTATATGCATATATATATATGCACATATATACATATGTTTATGTATAGACAATAAAATAGGCACTAAAACTTTTTCAGTTGAAATAACTAGATAAAACAATAAAATTATATCATGAAGTAAAAATGAAATTAATCAGCACATTTAGCTATATTATTTCATCTGGATGGCTTCAGGAATGACTTGCTTCAGGAATCTATTGTCATTTGGCCTCATCTGACTTCCCATTTTGTTTATTACCAATAAACCATAGATAGAAATCTTAGTCTACCTGGAATTTAAGCATCCTAGTTACCAAACTAATCTACATGTTTGTAAGGACTAACTGCCAATAACTTGTAACTGCATTTTCCCCTGGAGAAGTCTGCATCAGCAAAGCTATCTATCTTTTCTAGAAGTTCCTAAAAAGGTACAACTGAGCTTCTGGAGGACATCCTTATAAATATATAAAGCCTTATACCCTTGTAGGTATAATACATTTCTAGAGTTCTTCAGTGATCAAATCAATGCTAGACTCCAGATAGGGAGACAACTTTCTTAGCAATTTTGTACTTCATTTAATTCTATGTATGTTTCTTCTGTGTGTACTTTATCAGTGAAACACTTGCATTCTAGCTCTGACCAGGGTTTAATTTGCTTCTACAGTATTTTTTTATTTTTGAAATGATAATATAATCACAACATTTATTCCTTCACTTTACTCCCTCCAAACCCGGCCACTCACACCCCCTTATTCTCTTTCAAAGTAATGATCTCTTTTTCATTAACTGTAATTACATTCATGTATTTACATGTATAGATACATATATATTCCTAAATATAAAATGCTTAGTGTGTATAGTGTTACTTATACGTGTAGTTTTAGGACTGGTCATTTGATATCAGATAACCAATTGGTGTACTCTTGATCCTGGGAAAGATCACCTCTTCTGCTCTTAGCAATCCTTAATTGCCCGTAGTTCTTTGGTTAGGGTTGAGGCTCATGTGCTTTCTGTCATCAATTTTGGCATGTCTGTTAATGTTGTCTTTGTTCAGCTCATGTTTGGGCAGTTATGTTTCTTAGACTTTATGCATGCATCTTCTGACATTACAGGGGCACACAGTCTCACAGGATACTCCCTGATCTTTAGAAACCTCTTAAAGTCTTTCTACTCTGTCTTCTGCAATATTACATGTAGCTCAAAAAACAGAGATGTAGTTCTTCTACCAAATCCAAACATGATATTTAATCTGAATAACAAAAGAGAAATATACAAAAATTTTCACGATTTCCCAATCATTACCAAAAGGGGGATGAATAATAAACATTATACAATCAGTTCAACAACAAGCTTATCTGGTGAAAACAAAGGAATATTCTCATTTCAGTGTACTCTCTTCTACTTTTCCTCCAGTGTGTTCCAATTTCCACTCTAGTTTGTTTATAGGAAATGTAAAATCAGTAGACATACTCTGACACACAGTCATTTAAAAACAAAATTAATTTCAGGAGGTTATAACAAATTTTATCAAAATGCATTGGGTGAACTTCCTTAAGCTACCCATCAGATATTCTGCTCTCTAGTAGCCTCATTTCTTTTCAGTATATCTTTGTATTTTCTGGCATCTGTGATCTCAAAATCCTGGCTAGGTCAAATGCTTGCTGATTATCAAAGTATTTATCCAAACCTTGATACTTAGAAGGTAATCAATGTCAATAACACTGCTTATGCCATACTATTTTAAATCCTGTAATACAAAGTAGGTAAAAGCAAACAGGCGAGGCTGAGTCTACTGCAAAGGACATTTGTGGTTAGTGGACTGTAACAGTCTACCATGAAGCTGAAGAAACAAGACTAGCCACTAATGAATAATTATGGACTATGTAATATAAAAGCAATTTTGGCAAATTATATGGTTCTAACAAAAAAGATTGTGATTTCAGAGGCAGGAAATATATGAGAAACAGAATAAAGAAATATGGCTGTATAACTCTGAAAATGGATCTCGAGGGCATGGGAAAGCATACTGTTCAGTGCAGAAGCAGTTGAAGCATGCTTGTACTACCCTAGACTCTTTGCCATCTGAGTCAAAAATCACGCTTCCTTATGAAAATTGGAACAGACAATACTGTGGAGTTTCATGTCTGAGTTATAAGTGGACAAGGAGTGTAAGAATATGTACAGTTAAAAAGACTTTTATGCGAAGACCTCTGATCCAACTTTCAGGCCACTGACAGACTAACTCAACAGACTGTGCCCGTTCACTGCAGAAGCTGCTGTTGATCTCCAGAACCTAGAAGTCATAGGAGTTGCCATGCAATCCCACAGGTTAGATTTTATCCACTAAGAGATGTGGAGAAGATGCAAAAATAAGCCATTGCCTGTGGGAAATTGTTGGGCATATGATAGGGGAGCTTTTCCCAGGAGTCTTAGGAACTGTCCCTGGAGCTGTTTTATGATCCAGGGGAATACTTATCCACTGTGTAGTTTTTGGCCTTCACCAAAAGCATTTTAAATACCCACTGGCTTGCTGTGCAAGAATAAATCCCTAAATACACCCATTACATTGGACTATGTATGCAATTTGAGATAATTTTCAAAAATACACAATGCCTTTGTTAATTTGAATTCAAAGGCTCCAAATTGAACAGGGTGATTCTACCCCCGGAATGATACTGGGCTTTTCTAGACAAACCAGCGAAGGCAAATTAAGGAGAGCATAAGTCCATTGCTACTGAATCTTCTTTTTTAAATTTCTTTTAAGTTATGTGTATAAATATCTTGCCTGTACACAATTTGTGCACCATATATGTGCCTGATACTAGCAGAGGCCAGAACACAGCATCAGATTCCCTGGAACTGGAATTACAGATGACTGTGAGATGCCATGTGTGTGCTAGGGATGGAACCCAAGTCAGTAATGAAAGATGAAAGAGCGGTGAGTGCTCTTAAAAGACTAAATATCCCTTTAGTCCCAGACCTTCACTTCTTCGGGTACCATATCCATCCTTAGAGTTCAGTTTCCATCAAAATGCACAGGTATGTATGGATCATTTTTATTTTGCAACTCCCAGCTTTCTTTTCTTCAGAGTTGAGTATTACTAGGTACCTTTTAGAACATATAGTTTCTCAAGAGAGGCTGTTATCAGATTGTAGAGCTTAGTTTTTAGATTTCCCTAAGAATGTGAATTTTGTGCTTCTTGTACATATACTGGGAGGGGTGATAACCACATATATTAGAATTACATCTTTGGAATAAGATAAACTTACATTAGCTTTCACATTTGCTTGTTGCTTTGACATTGGGAAGCATCTTTATCTATATAATCTTAGTTTCCTCAAAGACAAAAATACTTCTTTCCTAGGCTCAGAGGATTATGTTTGAGAACGTGTGCAGAACATGCCACATCATGATTGTCACAGAGCAGGTACTCAATGAACAAAACACTAGTGTTTGGAAAAGCAGCAAATATAAGTTAGTTCAGCTGCAGTCAGGGGATTTAAGTGGGACCTCTTGCTTTCAGTAGTGACATTTCAGACAAATTATTTAATATTTCTGGGCTTCATTTTCCTTATCTGTAAAATAAAAGTAAAAACTTGAGCATTTTGATTCAGGACTATCAAGTTGAAAGGAAATAATTTTAATATGTTCAGCATCTTCCTGACTCCAAGTAGAAGCTCACTAAGTGTGCAGTAGTGACTTGAGAGACTGATTCTGCTAAGATGAGGAAAGATATGATTTTTGAGCTCCTTTGGTGCTATGAACCCTCCAACCACCCAGGGACTCAACCCTTGCACAAAACAGGAGAAACAGGCTGAGAGTAGGTTGAAAGTTAAAGTAAGTATAATTTTTAGGGTTAAGTTTCTTTTTAGAAAACATATCTCTTTTACTTTCCCTCAAGGATCTTATATTCCATATTGTATATTATGAATAATGATATCAACTTACAAAAATACCAAGGTTTTTCTTTACAAAATGTTCACTAACAATAAGCTTGGTTCAGTAAGGCCATTGATTTCCTTTATTCTAGGATCAAATCAACTTGATGGTATCTCAAACCCTTTAAATTGCATCTTACAAAAGTGGATATCTCTAGTCTCATCTTGAAAGTTTCCTTTGAGGAATATCTTAGAAATTTATGTAAACAAAGTTGGATTTAATTCTTAGGAAAAATTAAGATTCTTATTCACTATACCACTTTTAACATTACATATCTAACATATACATTCATACATATGTAACACACAAAGGAATCTCTCAAAACATGAAGTGTTTGAGTATACAGGAATCTATATGGGTTTATGGATATAAATATTTATGAAAAAAGTAGAGATGCATTATATTAAATGAGTCATTTTTTTTAATCATGATTGTTTTTTCAAGTAGGGGTCTTTAAAATGGACAGCGATTCCTCTGCATGTGAACTCTTTGAGGAGTTTTCATATCTGATTTCAGTTTCTCTTCCATAAATGATGTGTCAATAGTATCTGTCTAGTGATATTATTGACAGTATTGTATAAAATATTTAAGTATCAATGCCTTTGAAGTAAGGAGATATGTATCTTGGTTTCCATGAAGAAACTCTCAGAGATCATTTAGGTATTAGGAACTTTCATGAAGAGACAGAATGCATATGGAAAATAGTCAGTAGCATGCATGGTAGGTGATGATATGACTCAGATCTGTGCCATATGGTGATAAGAAATTGTAGAAAATATGAAATTTGTCATAACTCATTATAAGGTAAATTAAATATCATTATCTTGAAAAACTGATAAAGCATAGGAAAGAACATTAATTTCACTTGATATTTGAAATATTTTCCCAGAATCAACAGAATTCTTTATTGCATAGTACATATGCAATCATAATAGAAAAACACCTCTTACCATTTCCATAACTCACCAACAAGCAAATCATAGAACTAGGGAGCAGGACAAGTACTTGTACAGGAATGGGATGAAAGGCAAGATTTCTTTTAAGAGAAGAAAGACCGAGTTGGAAGGAATTTATTTCATTTAGTGAAAGGACAAAAATAACTCAATTATTGTACCAAAGTTGCCTGAACTTGTCTCTCTAGTGATCTATAATCTGAAAATACATTGTTAATGGGATGCAGAGAAAAATATAGAGAATTTATATGAGTGAAATGTATTGTCTTTCAGAAAAGGAAACAATAGGTCATATCTAAAATTTATAAGAACATTAGCAATAATAAGAAATGACTATATTTAGGTCTTTTTGAACTGGACATTATATTTTTTGCACACATTAAATTACTTAATACCAGCAGGATAGTGGTGGTGTATGCCTTTAATTTCAGCACTTGGGAGGCAGAGAAAGATTATCAGCCCTATGTACAAGTGCCTCTTTCACCTGAGCTGTCTTGCTGGTCCCTGATAGGGCATTTTTTCTAAGCCTGCTTAAATAAACATATAATTAGAAAAAATATATGTGAATATGTGCTGTAAGGACAACATGAAGAAAAAAATATATCATCTTCAAACTTCTGTAAGAATTTCATAAAAAGAAGACATTAGATGGATTTGAGTGTTAAGAAAGGCTAAACTGAGGTTACTGTATGAGGCTAAACTGAGGTCACTGTATGTAAGGTATGAACAGACAGATTCCACCTTTAATAAGCATATGGTAGATGTGTGGTATAATATATAAGGTTGGAATAGATGTTATCTTAACCCCTTTCAAATCTGAAGGTCACTTCTGCCTTCTCTTCACAGAAATTTCCAAATATAAACCAGAATTAATTAATCTGAATCAGAAACAACAACATAAGCCACAGCTCTATCAAATATAGGAACTGCTCTAGAAGAATAAGCCTGGTTCAAAATTTCTGAAACAAGTTTTGGGAAAAAGTTCGTAGTTGCAAACACTACTTCTACCAGAGAGAAAAGGGTTTTGTGCTTTTGTCCCTATTTTTATTTCACTTCATTCTCACCCTCAGATTATTAGTCCACATTGATTCTATGGCTAAGAATAACCTCACCACAATAACTAGGTTTGTTCTCATGGGCTTTAATGACCTTCCCAAGTGGGAGGTCCCCCTTTTTCTGGTGTTTCTCAGTTTCTATCTTGTCACCATCCTGGGGAACTTGGGCATGATCATTCTCATACAGGTTGATGTCCAACTCCACACTCCAATGTATTTCTTCCTGAGCCACCTTTCTGTGTTGGATGCCTGCTACACTTCAGTCATCACCCCTCAGATCCTGGCTACACTGGCCAAAGACAGACTGATGATCTCCTATGGCCAATGTGCTGCCCAGTTCTTCTTCTTCACCATCTGTGCAGCTACAGAATGTTTCCTATTATCTGTGATGGCCTATGACCGCTATGTTGCTATTAGCAATCCACTGCTCTACACTGTGGCCATGAGTCCCAGAAGATGCTGGTGTTTGGTGGCTGGAGCCTATGGTGGTGGGTTGTTTGGGGCCATCTTAAGAACCACATGCACCTTTTCTCTCATCTTCTGTGAAAATAATCAGATCAATTTCTTCTTTTGTGACCTTCCACCTCTGCTGAAGCTGGCCTGCAGTGACACAACAAATGTTGAGATCATCATTGTCTTTTTTGGGAACTTTGTCATTTTGGCCAATGCCTTGGTCATACTTATTTCCTACCTGCTCATCATCAAGGCTGTCATGAGGATGAAGTCGTCAGGTGGAAGAGTCAAGACTTTCTCCACATGTGTCTCCCACCTCACTGCTGTGGCTCTTTTCTTTGGGACCCTCATCTTCATGTACATACGGAGTAGCTCAGGAAAATCCCTGGAGGAAGACAAGGTAGTATCTGTCTTCTACACTGTGGTCATCCCCATGTTGAACCCCCTCATCTATAGTCTGAGGAACAAGGATGTGAAGGCTGCCTTCAGAAAGGCCACTGGTAGATTCCAGGTTTCTCAAATCTTGCATAATTGAGTGAAAGGACCAATCAGTCAATTTTTCCCCACTATGGATGTTTCCTAGGGGGTATGCTATACCTTGAACAAAGGAAGCAAGCAAGTGTTGAAGAGTGTGAAGTACAAAGTGGTGAAATTTGTACTGGAAATTCTGTTGTACTTCCTTCTTATCTCTGTTGGTCACTGCTAGTTTGTTACTTGGCACTGGTAACTGCTGTTATCTTGCTCCATCATTTACAAAATCATATTTTGAGTTAGGTCATTTGACTTGAATTCCAGACTTCCTTTCTCTCTTGTCTTCTTTTTCATCAACATTACAAATTATTTGTATAAAATATCATATCATGGGACTACTTTAAATTGTGAAAAATCATTTTAAATTTCAATTTAGATGTTTCTATACTTGGTCAGGGCAATTAGGCAGTATGATAATATAGCACCAACTCCCTGCCTCATTAGATTGTCTATTCATTCTGGCCAGAATGATAAAATTTCAAATTGCCTTGCTAATCCTTAATTCATTGTATTTCTTGTTTTCTTTGTCATGTTCTGATAAGAGTTTCACGACGAAATAAGCTAACTGACATATTCTGAGGCCTCCACAAGGACTAAGTGTAGTGTAGTTTATTAAAGACACAGTGTATTGCTGTTCCTCCTCACACTTGGTTCTCACTAAGCATCCTATGTCAGGCATAGCACATTCAGTGTAGGCATATATAGATAGTTCAAGCATACCTTATGTGTAGATGAAATTCTAAATGGTCTTATTAAATAAGAAACACAAATGCAGAGTTAAAAGCCCAGAGATTAGAGCAGTAGCCAAGAGCTAAGACCACCTTATCTTACCACTCGCTGCCATCCTTCCCCTGAGAGAGAGATATAAGAACAGATAGCAAGAAGCCTGCCACGGCCATACAGTTTATAAGTAATATAAGCGTCTGAGTGATTATTTTATAAGTGGGCTGTGGGATTGTGGAGGCTTGGAGGGACCAAGAGAGAAACTCTCCAGCTACACTTATGTTCTAGGGCAAAGATTTGCTTAAGGGGGATAGTAAATGTGGGTCCTATACAAAAACTGAGAAACCCCTAGACAGAATATTCATTTCCTTCACTTCTAGGTACAAAGTCTACATCAAGTAGTAGTTGCTTTGGGAATAATTTTTCGTTACTGTGAATGGTCTCATTTGAGTTTCAAGCAAGTGAGAAAGACATTGTTGCAAATAAAATTTTCATTTTGAAATTAAAGAAATATTTCCTTCTTCAGAGTCAGAGTATGCAGAAGAATCTAAATCCTATTTTCCCTCTAGTGAGGCTTTGGGCATATTAATTTCTTAGTCTAAAAGAGGTATAAGAACTCCTAATTAAAGATATATTACAAAATTAAATACAATGATGAATATGAGATCTCCCAGCAAAAATCAGCTGTCAGTATCAACCATTCTGTTTCTTTTCAATTTTCTTAGTTTTTTTATGTCAATCCATGACCCTTGCCACAATTCTGTAATAGCTGACCAGATTGAAAATGTTCATAAACTAAGCTGGTAAAACAAGAATGAAATGAGGAAAAAGAATGAGTCTATGATTCTCAACATAAAACAAAAATAAATTTGTATAAAAACTGACAAACTACTAGATATATTTTCATTGAATGTATTATTTTATAAGCAATATTACTTTGTATTTAATACATTATAATTTTTATAATGAATTCCATTTGTTTCTAATACAATTTTGTATTAAAATCCTGTTTGAAAATGAATAGCTTTTCTAAAGAGATGGCTAATACATAGTTCAGTTTAAACATTATGCAATTAGCTGTAAATTATAAATGAGTTATAATTTTTTTTCTATAGAATGATAAAGACAATATTGGCTCTTTGAGAATAAAACCAGTATATTTTCTCTATTAGAATTTTTGGAGTACAAGGAGCTCACCAGGAAAGGAACAGATGTATAAAGAATAAATTTCCCACTGTGGAGAGAAAAATATCTTCCTTTTTAAATGGGTGCATGCTAATTATATAAAATAATGGGTTTTCCTATGACATTTTCATATATACATATAATTACTTTGATATATTCTCTCTCAAATTCTCTCTTGCTCATCTCCCTTTCTCCTGTTGATTCCCTTTCATATCCCCAAAAGTCTCCCTTCTGCTTTTATATCTGATTTTATTTGAATATTGTTTCCAAAGGGGAATACATGCAGTTGTTGTCTTTTCTGAATCTGGTTACTTCATGTAACATGATGACTGCAAGTTTCACCAATTTTCCTTCAAATGAAAATTTTATGCTTAATGACTAATACTCAAATGTGTATGTACACCATCTCTTCTCTGTCTATTCATCTAGTGATACACACCAACCTACTCTATTGTCTTCAATAAAGGTAATCCCAGGTTCTTTATTTTGATTTCTTTCTCTTCCAAGTGAGGCAGAGGGTTGAGTAAGATCATTACAACAATCAATCTGGGTTCTAAGATTCTTTCTACATATTTGGATTATTTGGGTTTCATTTGAGGAGTCTTTGTAATTGAACCTAACGTCTTTTGCATAACAAATGAGCACTCTAACACTTAAATGCACCCCAAAGACTTGAATTTTAATCCTGCTAACTTTTAAATTATTTCATAAACAACTTGACATTAAGTATAGCAAGTAATTTTTTTTCTTTGAAATCTTGTCAGGCATGGGTTATGATAGATAGCAAGCATTTCAAAAGTGAATAATTAGGTTTGGGAATGGGAATGAAGGGTAGGGAAGCTGAATTTGTAAGACAGGAAGTTTTCATATTTTATATAAATTCTAGGAGGTGAAACAGGATACATTAGGAATCACTGGGAATCTTTGATCTTCTATCATTCTGTGAAGTTCATATATAGATACTCTGATGAAGCTGGGAAACCTCATAAGGAAAGCACCAAATGGCAATTATCTCTGGATACATATCCCCATGAGGATTTGGGGGGTAAAGAGGACAGACCTTAAAGATTTTAAAGAAAAGTAAGTTCAGTTACCAGTCATCTGCATCTAGTGTCTTTGAAATTTGTGATCAGCAAGGGACTTGTGGGTAAAGTACTAGTTAATCAGTGTTCCTAAATAGTCATAGCTTGAATGTCAACTATTCCAATCATTAGTAATCTTTTAATTTTGGGTCCTGAGACTGTTTGACTGAAAATTGGAAAGCTTGAGCTATTTGAGTTACAATATTCCTTTATTTATTTATTTATTTGTTTGTTTGTTTGTTTTTTGGTTTTTTTCAAGACAGGGTTTCTCTGTGTTGTTTTGTTTCCTGTCCTGGATCTCGCTCTGTAGACCAGGCTGGCCTCAAACTCACAGAGATCTGCCTGGCTCTGCCTCCTGAGTGCTGGGACTAAAGGAATGCCCCACTGCTGCCTGACTACTCCTTTTAATTTAATATCTTATGAGAACCTACAAAAATCCTGCAGGTCTAAAATATGTAAAGTGATAACAGGAAAAGCAATGATGAAATGAGAGGTAACTCTGAATCAGGGTGAGTGCTGCCCAAGTTCTTTCTAAGGACATTTAGAGGCAGTAGTTGTTTTAAAGCCTTGAAATGGCATATGACCCACCCAAGAATATTTAGTCATGAGAACTTACATTTAGACATTAAAAACTGAACCTCCTAGTGCCATTACCTGTTTCAGACCATGACTTTCTGCCTCAAAGGCCCAGATATCCATGTATAGTAGTTAAATGAAAAGGCTACTTGGGGGAAGAGACTGTTACTGCTTGTAATCAGTTTGCCCAGGGTCATGTCCTTGTCCCATTGGCTATAGGTAGAAAAGTGACTATCAGTGAGTAAGGTGAGCCTATCTCATCACCAGGGACTACTGTGCTGATACTATATAAAATATGAAACAACTTGGTCAGGGATAGTACGAGTTTTCTGCTATAATCTACTTATTCTGTAACTTAGCAAACCTCCTGTCATTTGAGAGACTGAAAGGAGAAATGTAGACAGAGACATGCATATTCTCCCAAGAATTCCCAAATGATCAGAATTAACCTCCTGAGAAATCTCAGTATGAAAGACACTTTGGAGTATGTGTTCTGGAAGGAGACTTATAGCAGACTTATGCACTCAAATGCAGATATGTTTCTATGATGGGACTATTAAGGGGCCACTTCAGCTTTCTATGCATAAATTCTCTTTATCTCCTTAAAGTAAAGCTAGTAATGTATTTAAGCTATGGTATTGTTGCATGGATTATGTGAGTTAAGACATTTAATTCAATAATCTACATAACAGATGTCTTCCTACCTATGTCTATCTCAGAAGACTGAATTTATTTCACACATGCTCTCTCTCACACACATATGTAAACATATATGTACGTGTGTATGAGTATATGTATATGTATATTTATGTCACCTAAAGTTGTCCTCAGGCATACACACACTAGTCAGTCTTGTTGGGCTTCCATTTCAAAGTTTTATCTCAGGGAAAATATACTCCGGGAAAACTATTTTGTAAGCCTAATTTAATCACTTCTTGGGGTTTCTTTGTTTCTCCTCCTTTATTAGTTCTTGAGAACTTTTAGTTCCTTATGTTTTGATCTCATCCATCCTCACTCCACAGCCTCCACCCTGCACCTACAATCATTGGATCTTTTGCATGGTGACTGATTTCTTTTATTATTTTAAAGTCAATACAATTTTTAAAAATATTTTATGCCTTTCCATTCGTTTGGCTACTTGTTCTTGTGCTTTACCCAACCTTGGTTTCAACAATTCTCGCTCATATAAACCCTCTTCTTTCTCGCTAATTAGACTCCTGGTGCTCCACCTGGGGCCTAGCTGTGGATCTCTGCATCCAGATTCCTCAGTCCTTGGATGAGGTTTCTGGCACGACTATTAGGGTGTTTGGCCATCCCATCACCAGCGTAGGTCAGTTCCAGCTGTCTCTCGACCATTGCCAGCAGTCTATTGTGGGGGTATCTTTGTGGATTTCTGTGGACCTCTCTAGCTCTTTGTTTCTTCCTTTTCTCATGTGGTCTTCATTTACTATGGTCTCCTATTCCTTGTTCTCCCACTCTGTTCTTGGTCCAGCTGCAGTCTCCAGCTCCCACAGGCTCTCTTTTCCTCGACCCTCACCCTTCATTACTCCCACTCATGTCCAGGTTGTTCATGTAGATCTCAGCCATTTCTCTGTCATTGAGCCATCCTCGTGTCTTTCTTGGGGTCCTGTTTTCCAGGTAGCCTCCCTGTTGATGTGAGTAGCAGTCCAGTCATCCTTGTTCCACCTCTAGTATCCTCCTATGAGTGAGTACGTACCATATTTGTCTTTCTGAGTCTGGGTTACCTCACTCAGGAGAATTTTTTCTAGATCCATCCATTTGCCTGCAAACCTCATGATATCATTGTTTTTCTCTGCTGAGTAGTATTCCATTGTGTATATGTGCCACAATTTATTTATCCATTCTTCAGTTGAAGGGCATCTAGGTTGTTTCCAGGTTTTGGCTATTACAAACAATGCTGATATGAACATAGCTGAGCAAGTGCTCTTGTGGTATGATTGAGCATTTCTTGGGTATATGCCCAGGAGTGGTATAGCTGGATCTTGGGGGAGATTGAGTCCCAATTTTCTAAGAAAGTGCCATATTGATTTCCAAAGTGTTTGTACAAGCTTGCATTCCCACCAGCAGTGGAGGAGAGTTCCCCGAGTTCCATATCCTCTCCAGCATAAGGTGTCTTCAGTGTTTTTGATCTTAGCCATTCTGACAGGCATAAGGCGGTATCTCAGAGTTGTTTGGATTTGCATTTCCCTGATGATTAGGGATGTTGAGCAATTCCTTAAATGTCTTTCAGCCATTTGAGTTTCCTCTGTTGAGAATTCTCTGTTTAGTTCTATAGCCCATTTGTCAATTGGACTGTTGGTCTTTTTGATGTCTAATTGCTTGAGTTCCTTATATATTCTGGATATCAGTCCTCTGTCAGATGTGGGGTTGGTGAAGACCTTTTCCCATTCTGTAGGCTGTCACTTTGCCTTGTTGACCGTATCCCTTGCCAAAGGCTGAGGGGCCCTCAACTGGATCAGGCCCTCTGAATAGGTGAGACAGTTGATTGGCTTGATCTGTTTGGGAGGCATCTAGGCAGTGGTACCAGGTCCTGTGCTCATTGCCTGAGTTGGCTGTATGAAACCTGGGGCTTATGCAGGGACGCTTGGCTCAGTCTGGGAGGAGGGGACTGGACCTGCCTGGACTGAGTCTACCAGGTCAATCTCAGTCCTCGGGGGAGGCTTTGTCCTGGAGGAGGTGGAAATGGGGGGATAGGCTGGAGGAAGAGGAGGGCGCAGGAGGGGGGAGAACAAGGGAATCCGTGGCTGATATGTAGAACTGAATGGTATTGTAAAATAAAATAAAAGGGAAAAAAATTATGCCAGGTGATGGAGGTGCATGTCTTTAATCCCAGCACTCAAGAGGCAGAGGTAGGTGAATCTCTGAGTTTGAGGCTAGCCTGGTCTATAGAGTGAACTTCAGAACAGCCAGGGCTGTAAGAGAAACCTCCAAAAAACAAATAAAATTATTTTATGTCTATGGGTGTTAGTTTGCACATGTGTGTATGGACCATATGTATGCTTGGTGCTTGTTGAGGCCGGAAGAGATCATTAGATCTATGGAACTGGAGTTGTAGATGATTGTGGGATACCATATGGGTGCTGGGAATTGTATCTATGTCCTCTGGAGTATCCACCAGTGCTCTTGACTGCTGAGCCACCTCTACAAGAACATGACCCATTCTTACTACAAAAGTACCTGTGTCAGGAGGAACTATGTGCCACAGTGTGCATGTGGAAGTCAGGAAACAACTATATGGAGTGAATTCTTTTTATTCTTTTTTTTCATCCACCTTTATGTGGGTTTTGGAGATTGACTCAGGTTACAAGGCTTGCATGGTAAACACATTTACTCACAGAATTATCACATTGTCTTCAATGTGCCTATTTATGAGGTATGATATGATGTTTTGTATGTAATATATTGTAGAATGATTCAATGTACCTAACCAGATAGGCATAGTTCATTGAACTTATTCAATTCTTCCTGAAAATGGAGCTCCAGTTGCCTGAACAGCTGATTACCCCAATATCTAGGGGTGGTGGGGCAAATGAGTGTACTCAATACTGCTTATGAAATAGTGCTTTAGGGAAACAGCTATGGGATCCTCTTAATGACTCTAGAGACAGTCTTTCATAGAGGGACAGATAGTATCTTACAATTCCCTAGGGAACTATCTGGAAGGATGCTACTTCTACAAATTACATCCCAAGACCTTTCCCAGTAGAAGCATTCGCTTGTATGGCGAAAGTCACACCATGACCTAAAGGAGTCAGATCTAGAGATGAATCATGTGTAATCATAATCATACATGAAATCATAATAAAGACAAAAGATGCTGTGTTTTTATTAAATTAATTACTGCTTTGTCATTTGGCATTTGGATAATTTCTGAGCCATTTTAAATCTATACTGTCTAATGGGTACCCCTCCCCAGGAGTATCAGGCTGTTAATGAAATGGAAGATCTATGCTTAAAAGCTTTGGGGAATTTGTGGGTTAAAGATGGTGTGGTTTCTTTTCTTTTCTTTCTTTCTTTTGTGTGTGTGCGTGCAGTAATAGTCTTTATTTTTCTCTGGCTTGTTCTTTCCTTTCAGCCATTGGATGAAACATAACATTAATCACAATGATATTAGGATTTATGTCAAGAAATAGCATATAATTGTCCTTTAGAATCCATGGAAGGTGGTTTCTTAATTATACAGCTCTATACATGCTGTTATACAGTATGATTTTCTATATAAAGAATAAATATCAAAGAGTTGTCTTTAAGTGTATGGGAATATTAAAACCATGTTCCTGAAACATCTGTCTCAGACACCCGAGAACATGCAGGAGCATCCTGTCAGTTACTCTCCAGCTTTTCTACATACTATAGTCACTAGGGGAGTAAAAACAAAATATTCTGGTTTCTGGCATCTACACTCAGACATTATGACTTAATTATTACACACTAAATTATAGATCTTTGGATTTTTATCAATTCCCAGGGGGATTCTTAAGGACAGTGTAGTTTAAGCAGATTCTATAATCTCCTTGTATTGTCCATTTTCAGGATAGGCTCAGTCAAACCAGTAAACCCCGTTTCAGGTCATTGTTATGATGTTTTCTATCTTTAGATTTCAAAACTCATTTATAAGACAGAGGGACATTTTAAAAATGCCTTATTGAGGTTCTCTCATGAGGAAGGATGGCACTTTAAGTTTGTGGCACCACACACAGAAGGTCAAGAAGGGCTAGACTCCTAGAGCAATCTTCAAGAATTGTCTTCAGATATATTTTTGGAGATTATTTGTATCAGAATGCCTTGAGGTAATCATGAACAATATAGATATCTACTTCCCATGATGGATACCTTGGTGGTATTGTGTTCCCCAAAATACTGTGCACCCTAATAAATTTATCTGGGGTCACAGAACAGACAGCCACTAGATACAGAGGCTAGAAAATGGTGGCACTCACGCCTTTAATCCTAGCATTCCAGAGACAAAAGTCCCTCTGCATCTCTGTGAGTTCAAGGCCACATTGGAAATGGCCAGGCATGGGTGGCACATGCCTTTAATCCCAGAAAGCAAGCCTTTAATCCCAGGGAGTAGTGGTAGAAAGCAGAAAGGTATATAAGGCGTGAGGACCAGAAACTAGAAGCATTTGGCCTGGTTAAGCATTTCGCTGGTTAAGCATTTGGCTGGTTAAGCTTTTAGGTTTTGAGCAGCACAGTTCAGCTGAGACCCATTCTGGATGAGGACTCAGAAACCTCCAGTCTGAGGAAACAAGACCAGCTGAGAAGTTGGCCAGGTGAGGTTAGCTGTGGCTTGTTCTGTCTCTCTGATCTTCCAGTGTTCACTCCAATAACTGGCCTCAGGTTTGATTTTATTAATAAGGACTTTTAAGATTCATGCTAAAGATACCGAGTCAGAATCCCTGGAGGTGGCTCTATTATTATTCACCTTTCAGACAGTACCTTGAGAATTTCTCATATAGTTTGAATTTTCAGAACCAGAGATGTGTTGAAGGTTATAATTATCCTGGGGAATTTTCTAAGTTTGTTGGTAGAAATTAGTTAGTTCACTGCCTAATCACTCTTGAACTCCATAATATTTTTTTTTGTGAATTCTCATTCGCTTCACTTTCTGCTTTTGCCAACTGAAAATATATTAATTTAACAAATTAATCAGCTTCAAACGATGTGGTGCCTTCATTCTCTCTTCTCTGTCTCTCTTGAACCAGTGTCTTGTTGTAATTTGTGCATCCATTTGTAGCCTTGAATTTCCAAGTCTTCCTGCCTCTGCTTCCTGAGATCTGAAATTACAGGTTCCATACCACAATACCCTGACTTTTTATATATGTATATCATATGCTTTGATCATATTCAGTAAGCAGTGAACTTTCACAGTCACATATTCCAGTATGTCTTGGCCATGGCAATTAAGAGCTCATTATTAAGAAATAGCATCATTTAGTGATCAAGTCATAGTTGGTTAGAGTGGCATCAAAGTGAGGTATAGGAGACTTTCCAAAATTGCATTCCTTTTGGTGCAAAGTCTGTGAACTAGCTCTATTACACTGTATGAGAGTTGGCTAGACATGTCATGGGGATTTGAGAGTTTGAAATTAGAGAGCAACTTTCAAAGATATTAGATACCTTGTTAGGAAGTCACACAATTGCCTTCCCTGGAGAGTCACCTCAAGAGCTAATTAGACTGTAACACTTTGGCAGTGACTATATCAAACTTCTTATATTCAGAATGTTTGGGATCGGAAACTTGGGGATACTTACTGGTTCTTTAAGCCCTACTATTGTGGCAGGAGTCTGAAGCAATCTTAGGAAACCAGGGTCAGGGATATATTGGTTTGCTAATGTTGAGAAGGAAGAGTGGTTCCTTGCAGTGATATTAAGACATAAAAGAACTGGGTGTGACCTATCTCAACCATAGTGCTATAGTTATGAGAAAGAGCTGCATTTTTAGCAAAGCGGAATAAAGTCAAGGGAATTAAAGATAGAAAGGAAGTATGACTTACTCACAGCTCTGCATGGTGAACTGGATGCAGAAATCACCTGGAATGTCAGGCCATAGATAGCAATACCACACCAAGAAAAAAGGCACAGAAGAATTCAGGTAAAGACAACTCACAGTTTGTGTGTCTAAGTTTTTTTTTCTTTGTTGTCAGCCCTGATGGATCAATTCATCACTGACTTGGCTTTAGTAGCATTTGCTATTCTAATCACCAAAGTCATTTTTTTACAGCCTGTTGAGGAACTTTTTCAAGAACTACAAAATCCATTCAGTCAGACTTCCTCATTAGTTCATCAATACTAGATTGCAGAATAGTTTCTGCTTTATTCTCCTTTCATATATATGTGCTGTTTATTATTAAACTGTGTTTTACTAGAGGCTTTGAGAATAATAAATCAATCATCATGGGTCTTTGATAGATACCTGTAGGAGCTTATGTTTTCTCTCTTGGTTGCAAGGCTAACGCCAGTGTGCTTATGTATTTATATATCTATATAGAATCTTAATTATACGGACAACTTAAAATAGGACAGCAGCTGTTTTTAAAGAATTCATACAGTTAAACTGAAAACAAATATTTCTATAAACAGAGTCCATTGCTGATTAATAATGCATATATTTTGACTTATGCTGTTTCCTTTACAGAATATATAATGCTCATTTTGACAGAACTAGTGAAAGAAATTCTCTGGTTGCTCAACATGATTTCATTAATGAATATACCACATGTAGAAAGAATGCTTTTCAATGAATTAAAAGTTACTAGATACCCTTAAGAAGAAACAATAAGGTGTAAATTCTAATCCCTTTGGTGATCAAATAGAATATAAAATATTATCAAATGATAAGTTCTCATATGTTATTTATGCAAAAATGTTAGGCACTCATAAGTTCTGGGGATTAGGCACAAAGTTAGACACAAGCCTATTCTTAGGAGTATCTCCTTGTGTTACTTGTTTTGGTAGATAAATATTAAATTACCTGTTTTGTAATTCATCTACCTGATTATAATTGAACCAAGAAGATTTCTAGGTATACTGATGAGAGCAGAACTTCTCTAAGGCTTTTTAGTGGTGCATGCTACAGTAATGTAGATTCACTGATCCTTAAAACTCTTGGGATGATATGGTCTAGGAACTCTAATGCCTCTATTATGAAATTCATGGCCTCTTGTCTCTACCATCCATGACAGATCCACAAACTTTCAAATATAGAAGTTTTATTTTTATTATTCTTTAGCTGTATTGTTCTTCTTTGGAAGAATTATATGTATTCACGATTTTTCTAAAAGAAATTATATTTCAAGGATCACATTTCTGAGTGTTTCACATTATGCTTTCACTTGAAAGACAAATTTAATTTGACATGAAATTTCATTAAGAAGAAAATCTATCATGTAGTGACAGTGGTTATTGAAAATTAAATGAGAGGAAGCTAACAGAAGATGCTCATTTAAATTTTTTAACAAGCAACTGTATGCCTATGTAGTGATTTTAGCTTTTCAGTATCATTCTGCATCTGTTTTAATCAGCATATCACCTCACAAACACATGGGTATATTAGCCTCTTTTGACAGGAAAGGAATTGAGGTTCAGAAAGATTAAGTGCTCCATATAATATAACATAGCCAATGGGAGAGCAATTGTAAATACAAGATCTAGGTTGTCGGTCCAAGAATCACTTTCTCCGCATTCCTACTATAATAGAAAGATACATCATGTTTTATATTAGAGTGAGCTCTGCATTTCTCTATGTCTTCCTTAGTCTGCAATCTTTGTGGTAGTCAAAAGCTACATATCAGAGATTCAATTTAAGCTCTACTACTTGTAATAACTTATTCTTCCCTTCTGAGTTGGATCTTGTCTTAGCCCTCACAGGTAAACCTCTAGATGGATGGCTGGGAGGAATTATACCTTCGTGACTGAGTTCTTTCTGACTGCATTCACTGAACATCCTGAGTGGGGGCTCCCTCTCTTCCTTTTGTTTTTGAGTTTCTACCTCTCTACTCTGTTGGGGAATACAGGAATGATCATCCTGATCCAGAAGAATCGTCGACTTCAAACCCCAATGTATTTTTTCCTCAGCCACCTTTCCTTTGTGGACATCTGCTACTCCTCTGTTATCATCCCTCAGATGCTGACTGTACTATGGGAACATGGCACAACCATCTCTCAAGTTCGTTGTGCAGCTCAGTTCTTCCTTTTTACTTTCTTTGCTTCCATTGACTGCTACCTCTTGGCAATTATGGCCTATGACCGCTATGTGGCTGTGTGCCAACCATTGCTTTATGTCACCATCATGACAGAGAAGGCCCGTGTAGGCTTGGTCACTGGGGCATATGTGGCTGGTTTTTCTAGTGGCTTTGTACGGACTGTCACAGCCTTTACTCTCTCCTTTTGTGGAAGCAATGAGATTAACTTCATTTTTTGTGACCTCCCTCCTCTATTAAAACTTGTGTGTGGGGACAGTTATATCCAGGAAGTAGTGATTATTGTCTTTGCCATTTTTGTCATGCCTGCTTGCATTGTGGTTATCTCTGTGTCCTATCTGTTCATCATTGTGGCCATCATGCAGATACGCTCTGCTGGAGGTAGGGCCAAGACTTTCTCCACCTGCACATCCCACCTCACTGCTGTAGCTCTCTTCTTTGGTACCCTTATCTTCATGTACCTGAGAGATAATGCAGACCAGTCCTCAGAGGGGGATCGAGTTGTTTCTGTGTTTTACACAGTGGTGACTCCATTACTGAATCCAGTCATCTATAGCCTGAGGAATAAGGAGGTAAAAGAGGCCATTATAAAATCTCTGAGAAGATCAAAGATTTCTGGAAGGCCCTAATTAATTTCTTGAAGGCCTTTATCAAGTAACAACTTTCCTTTGTTTCTATATTTGTTTTTTTTTTTTCCTCAAACATATCTTAATTTGGAAGGCTCCTCTAGACTCAAAGCTGGACGCATACATCCCACCTCTACTTTCTGACTTATTCAATGTACTACTTACTTGCTGTCATCTCAAAGATGAGATGTTTTATTAGTCTGATATTGACCTGTAGTCACAATTAGAAAGTAGATAGCATGAGAACAGAACATTTTTTTCAATCCCAGTGCTTAACACACAAATCATCTACAAATAAAAACCATTCAGTACATATTTATTGAGTGGACAAATTATTCCCAGATTTCAGTGTTGATCTTTGCTTTCCAACTTCTTCAGTCCTTAGTTTCCTAAGACCTAAGTGGGTTAACTACTTTCATATAGTCATGTTTTTGAGGTTCCAATCTATGAGTAGGCAAGTGATGGGAGCCATATGGCCTAGTTTCAGGCCAGTTTATGAGTGCTTGTTCAATGTGTCTCCAGATGAGGCAAAGTCCACAGGGACAGTCTCTCTCAGAAAGGACCAGTGGATTTTGGGGTAGCACAGGATACTGCTGGGACTGTGCTGCCTGAATTCGCTCATCTTTCTCATAATATTGATGATTCTCTTGGTGGATTTTGTGATATTACATCAATCACACATAGAACAGATGTGTTCATTCCTGGAAATCACATTTTTTTTTTCTCAAATATTTTCCCCTAAAATTCTTTGCGAGCTGATGCTTCTCAGGTTTCTTATCTGGAGATGTCAGCTGTCACTCCAGACCCTGGGAGCTGTTCTGATTCAGTGCTGACAGGATTGGAGGCAATTCACCCCTATTTCTCTAAATATGCTTTGTTAAGTTTTGAATGATATTGTTGTTCTTGAAAATGTGTGCCTATGTTTATCATCTTTAATTTTGTAAAGACAGTATGAACCTGGCTTAATATTTGGTCAAGCTATCAAAATAATTAGTGTTGTTTTTGGTTTAAAATATGTTTTGATGTAAAAGTTGGGAAAATATATTTGGCATATTTATTTTTGCCAGATGTTAACATTAGGAAAAACATGTTTGTTCCTATAGAAAAACATGCTTGTTTTGAAGTATAAATAAAGATGGCTGTAGCTATTCAGGGCCAGCCAATTTTGTGAAATTCATCCGGTGGTCAGATACTCCTTCATTTCTTTGGCTTGCTAAGGACTTTCACAGTAAGGACATATAACAAGTATTTTAGGAAAGTGTTTGGTGGATGTGCTTCAGAAAGAATAAGGGGGGAAATTTTGCTTATTACAGACATTAGAATCCATGCACCAGCTTTGGTTCCTGTTTTTCCATAAATCACTTAAACACCGTGGATTTAGGAAGAGTCACCTCAGAGGGTGCATCCTTGAGGTTATTTTTCTTCAAATGTCAACTGCTATGCAAACATTCCCTGACTACAACATCTTCTATAGTGGGTGTATTGAGTACTTACCTGGGCCAGGTGTGATTGTGTGTTTGTGTGTGTGTGTGTGTGTGTGTGTGTGTGTGTGTGTGTGTGTGTGTGTGTGTGATTGAGCCAAGAAACAATTTGGGACTCAAGAAGAATGGGAAACTTCTTAGTAAGTTGTATCACTATTAATATGTTATTGTAGTAATTATCTAGGTTTTACATCTCAATCAATACTGATGGGTAGAAAGATCAATGTGTCTCTTTATTTTGGAATTATTTTGGACAGTTTCTCCCAGGCCCAGATTCACTTCTGATGAGGATACTTTTTCCAAAAGCAGAAAACTCAACAATTATTTAAGTTAATTCTTGAACTCATGTAATCTATATCACACGTAGGGGTACTATGCTGAAAGCTTTACATGAGTCATTTATTTTACGCTTCTAAAAAGTCATGATCAAAAGCATTTTTATTGATCTTACTTAGCAAAGAAAAAGGAGCCCCCAAAGCAAAGAAGGAACTGAGGCCCAGAATGTTGAGGTGACTTGTAGAAGGTAAGTAGCAAGAAAATGGCAGAGGATGCAGGTTCTTGGACCTTCATGCGTGCTACATTTTTCACCAATGCCTCTCAACTTTGTAGTATTCTTTAGTTTTATCTGGATTCTAATTGTTCTACTTATCTGTGTTGCTTTTAACAAATCTCAGTCATTTGATTTGACCCATAAAGACTCAGGAGCCAGATGCTGGGAGGAAATCCTGCTGGCTCAGAGAGGCAAAGAAAGCACCCAGCTGACCTTCCTCATCCACCGACATCCGAACAGCCCCCTTGTCCTATGCCATTTCAAACAAGCCTCTTCAAACTAAATTGATCCCTCCCTTAAACTTCCTGTGCAACTCTCTATCTGTCCTTTTGACTCCTCTTTACTCTTTCTCTATTTTTTTTTATTAATCATCCTATGTTCACTTTCTGTCAACTGGTTGCTTGCTCCACCTCTTGACCTATGGTTGACTTTATTTAATCCTGCTTACAATATTCAAGCAGAAAGCTCTTACATTAAAGGTGTATACTAGGGCTGAGCCACACCACAAAGAGAAACAAGTTTTTCCAGTAAATAACACAATCTTGGCATTCAGAGTGTGTTCATATATCTTACAACATTTCCTCTCTTATGTTTAAATAAAAAGGAAAGGTTTTAACTCTAACACAATAAAACTATTTACAAAAATGAAACTATTTCTGCCAAGATTTCCACAAAGTCCAGCTTGGCTGTATTTGGCAGTCTTTGGATTAAGTATTTTGAATTCAAAATCTGTAAAATGTTAATGTCATTCTCACATGAACTCAGCAATTTGAATGTCCTGAGCAGTTTGTAGCATGACACTGATCTTTGTTTGGTGTTTGTCAGCTTAGTGGCAATCCTGGTTAGGTAGAACACAGCAGTCAACCGAAAGCTGTCCTTTTTTGTGCAAAAACTGGCAGCAGTTTAGACCAGTGGTTAGCATTACCACAATCCAAGTAGATTCATCATTGCAGGGCTCCATCATCTTCTTGGAGATGTCAAAGGTTAGTGTTAGGAATGGTCATGTATACTGTAGAAAACTTAAACATTTTAAATTCCATATGCAGCAGATCTCTGACAGCTTTGAGGGCCACAACTTAGTAAGTACATCTGAGGCACACAAACTTATTTCCTAGTTACCTACTTCAGACTCAAAACTTAGAACACATACAGGAAGCTAGATGGAGCCTATTTTTGAAATTAGTCAGTACTCTGAATGACTACTAGTATGACAGAAAGTATATATATATATAAACATATGTATATATGTCTATATACATATATGTATATATAATCTTATAGATTTTGAGATATTTATACCTTAAGAAAAGTGTTAGAGAGTCAAATGTAAACCAAAAGATTATGAGATTAGTGGCAATAGAATAGTCCCTTATTTTTCATTTTCTTCTGTCCCATACCAGGTGGCTCTTCTGATATGAGACAAAGATTTCAGGTTTTTCTTTAACAATCATACATGGGTTTAGAAAAGAAGAGAGACATGCTCCAACTACAAAGATAGTTTGAATTTTTGATTGAAGTGAGACCACATAAAGCCCATTTGTCACTAATGTCTGCAGAGGACAGCAGAGACAAGATTTGGGAATCTGCCAAGTGCAGGTCATTCACATAATTCGAAGAAGGAAGGCAGAGCCACCCAGGTTATCCTGACCTGGGCCATATTGTCCAGTGTGAAGGGGAAGCTGCTTCTGCAAGATGGTGGCATGGTTGCTGGTGCTAGTCTGGGGCTTTGAACCAGAATTCAGGCAGATCCTCTGGAGGTGGGCAATACCACTTGGGCAATTTATTTTTTTTCCTTGGGACATTTTCTCTTGATGATCCGTTCTTTTTCTGCAGATGTTTCATTTGACCAGTGGTCTCTGGATTCCTTAATTGGATGCTGCTATACTCTTGGAAAGATAAAAGCAAGACCATTCTCCAGCGCTAATTCTGGGGCTTCCTTTTTTGGCAGGTTTTATCTTTCTTGGGCAAAATGTTTTTTTGTTTTTTGGCAATAGAAAAAGTATTATATTGTAATTTTAAAAATTCTTTTGAAAATTTGAAACTAAATATGCTTTAGTATGTGTAGGTAAATGTACCTGTAGTCTCCTTCCATCTGTATATAAATTTAAGGTTTAAGTGTATTTATTTTTAGATCATAAAGGATCATCAGTTTAAATTTTAACCTGCCTTTTGTAAGCAGCTTTTGAATTTCATTCATTGTAATTCTTATATCCCTAGTATCAGATTTCTTCCTTATCCCTCTATAAAGATATCTCTCTCATTGCTCTCCCACTCTGTCCCTCCTCCAGCTCAACCATCCTGTTCCCTCATGTTCTTATCCCCCTTCCCCTACCCTCTATTGCCCCTGTCACTCCCAGTATATTCATGGGCATCTCCTCTATTTCCCTTTTGCAAGGTGGTCCATACATCCCTCTTAGGGTCCTCCTTATTTCCTTGCTTCTCTGGAACTGTGGATTGTAGTCTGATTATCCTTTGTTTTACATCTCATATCCACTTATGAATGAATACTTACCGTGTTTGTCTTTTTGCGTCTGGGTTACCTCACTCAGGATAAGCATGTGGAACAATGGGAACACTCACTACTCCACTGTTGGTGGGAGTGGAAACTTGTACAGCCACTTTGGAAATCAGTGTGGCAGTTTCTCAGAAAATTGGAAATCAATCTACCTCAAGACACAATGATGCCCATCTTGGGCATATACTCAAGGAATGCTCAAGTATACCACAAGGACACTTGCTCAACTATGTTCATAGCAGCATTATTCACAATAGCCAGAACCTGGAAACAACCTAGATGCTCCTCAACTGAAAAATGGATAAAGAAAATGTAGTATATACACACAATGGAGTATTACTCAGCTGGAAAAAAAATGACATCATGAAATTTGCATCCTTTTTTAAAACTTTTTTAAAAATTTTCTTTTTAATTTTTTTTATTCATTTTACATATCAAGCATAGATCCCCCTCTCATCCCTCCTCCTGCTCCCCACCCCCACCTTCCCCCTTGACTCACCCTTCATCCCCTTCTCCAACAGGGGAAGTTCTCCCATATTACCATACGCCTGGTAATATTCAGTTGAGGCAGGACCAAGCCCCTCCACTTCACCAGGGGTGAGCAAGGTATCCAACCATAGGTGATAGGATCCAGAAAGCCAGCTCAAACACCAGGGATAGATCTTGATCACATTGCCAGGGTCCCCTCAGACAGACCCAGCTACACAACTGTCTCCTGTATGCAGAGGGTCTAGTCTGGTCCCATGCAGGTCTCACAGCTGTTGGTCTAAAGTTTGTGAGTTCCTTTGACCTTGGTTTGGTTGTCTCTGTAGATTTCCCCATTGTGATTGTGACTTCCCTTGCTCATATAATCTTTCTTCCCTCTCTTCAACTGGACTCTCAGATCTTGGCCTCCTGCATGGTTGATGATCTCTGCATCTGCCTCCACCACTTACTGGATGAAGGCTCTATGATGACAGTTAGGGCATTCATAAATCTGATTACCAGGGTAGGCCAGTTCAGGCACCCTCACCACTATTAGTAGTAGTCTATTTTGGTGTTGTTCTTGTAGATACCTAGGAATTTCCCTAATATCAGGTTTCTTCCTTATCCCTCTATCAAGATATTGCTCTCATTGCTCTTCCACTCTGTCCCTCCCCCAGCTCAACCATTCTTTTCCCTCATGTTCTTATCCCCCTTTCCCTACCCTCTATCACTCCCCCTCATTCCCTGTTCAATCATGGGAATCTCCTCTATTTCCCCTTCGCAAGGTGATCCATATATCTCTCTTAGGGTCCACCTTATTTCCTAGCTTCTCTGGAACTGTGGTTTGTAGTCTGATTATCCTTTGTTTTACATCTTATATCTACTTATGAGTGAGTACATATCATGTTTGTCTTTCTGTATCTGGGTTACCTCACTCGGGATGATATTTTCTAGTTGCACCCATTTGCCTATGAATTTCATAATGTCATTGTTTTTTTACAGCTGAGTAGTACTGCTTTGTGTATACATACCACATTTTCTTTATCCATTCTTGAATTGAAGAGCATCTAGGTTGCTTCCAGGTCCTGGCTATTATGAATAATGCTGTTATGAACATAGTTGGGCCAGTATCCTTCTGATATGATTGAGCATCCCCTCAGTATTTGTCCAAGAGTGGTATCATTGGGTATGAGAACTGCTGTATTGATTTCCAAAGTGGCCCCATCAACAGTGGAGGCGATACTCCATATCCTCTCCAACATAAGCTGTCATCAGTGTTTTTGTTCTTAGCTATTCTGAGAGGTGTAAAATGGTATCTCAGAGTTGTTTTGCAAATCTAATATTTCTATAGGATTCCATTTAAGGTCTTCATAACATTAGGGATTTCTATCATTCCTTTTTTTATTTTTTTTTTATTTTACAATACCATTCAGTTTAACATAATAGCCACAGATTCCCCTGTTCTCCCCCTCTCGCCCCCCTCTCCCTTCCCCCAGCCCACCCCCCATTCCCACCTCCTCCAGATCAAGGTCTCCCCTGAGGACCGGGGTCGACCTGGCAGACTCAGTCCAGGCAGGTCCAGTCCCCCCCTCCCAGACCGAGCCAAGCGTCCCTGCATAAGTCCCAGGATTCAAACAGCCAACTCATGCAACGAGCCCAGGACCTGGCACCATCGCACAGCTGCCTCCCAAACAGATCAAGCCAAATGACTGTCTCACCCATTCAGGGGGCCTGATCCAGTTGGGGGCCCCTCAGCCTTTGGTTCATAGATCCTGTGCTTCCATTCATTTGGTTATTTGTCCCTGTGCTTTATCCAACCTTGGCTTCAACAATTCTCCCTCATATAAACCCTCTTCTTTCTCACTAATTAGACTCCCAGTGCTCCACCAGGGGCCCAGCCGTGGATGTCTGCATCCAGATTCCTCAGTCCTTGGATGGGGTTTATGGCACAACTATCAGGGTGTCTGGCCATCCCATCACCAGAGTAGGTCAGTTCCTGCCGTCTCTCTCGACCATTGCCGGCAGTCTTTTGCGGGGGTATCTTTGTGGATCTCCATGGGCCTCCCTAGCTCTCTGCTTCCTCCCCTTCTCATGTGGTTTTCATTTACCATGGTCTCCTATTCCTTGTTCTCCCTCTCTTTTCTTGATCCAGCTAGGATCTCCCACTCTCTTTCCCTCGACCGTCGCCCTTCATTGTTCCCACTCATGACCAGGCTGTTCATGTAGATCTCATCCATTTCTCCGTGTCTTTTTTGGGGTCCCGTTTTCCAGGTAGCCACACTGGTGATGTGAGTAGCAGTCCAGTCATCCTTGTTCCACATCTAGCATCTTCCTATGAGTGAGTACATACCATATTTGTCTTTCTGAGTCTGGGTTACCTCACTCAGGATCATCTGCTGATAGTTTTTGTATGATAACCGGTTAAAATACGGTTCATTTTCTTATAACCTTGTCTAAATTCCTCTTTCTGTGTCTTAGGATTTTTCTTATTTTCATTGATAAGTCTTTTTAAGGCTTGTATCTATCAATCCAGCTTTCATATCTGGTACATTATCAAATCACTTTTCATATTTGGCACAATAACCACTATGGCTACTAAGGATGAAATATAGATCACCAGAAAGATTCAGTAATTATAATTGCTATTATCAATCTCAGTTGAGTCATTTATCTTTTCATATTCTGCTTCTGTTTTCAAGCCATCTAAAGTAGCACTCACTATACAGGGTCCTAATGCCCTGTATTTCAATATTTTCCATGTTTAACACAGAAAAGACATTTCCTTTTAATATTACTTAACTGTTGCCTTAAGTACTTCTCAGGTGTCTTACTAAATCTGATAGCTTCTCAATGTGTCCATGGCTGGTACGATTTCTCTGTCCATGTGGTCATGTCATGCATTGGAGCACCAAATGTTTTTAACAAAATCTCAATCACTTGATTTGAAACTCAGATGTTGGGGTGAAAGCCCGCTAGCTCAGAAAGGTAAAGAAAGCACCCAGCTGAACATCCTCCTCCACTGACATTTCAGAAGCCTCCTTGTCCTATGCTATTTCAAACAAGCCCCTTCAAACTAAAATGTGCCTCACTTCTACTTCACGTGCAACTCTCTATCTGTCCTCTTGACTCCCTTTTGTCCTCTGTTTATTTCATAATCATCCCATGTTCACTTTCTGTTCATAGATTGCTTGCTCCACCTCTTGACCTATGGTCAAATTTATTTAATCCTGTTCATAATATTCAAGCAGAAAGCTCATGGATTAAATGTGTATGCCAAGGCTATAACACACTACAACTAGAATCATATTTTT
This sequence comes from Peromyscus maniculatus bairdii, assembly GCF_049852395.1. Lineage (NCBI taxonomy): Eukaryota > Metazoa > Chordata > Mammalia > Rodentia > Cricetidae > Peromyscus > Peromyscus maniculatus. The sequence continues at coordinate 165,637,151 of NC_134852.1, read as the reverse complement.
TCCAGTAAAAAGTGCAATCTTAGGGTTCACAATGTGATCACACATATATCTTCGACATCTCAGTTCTTGGTAGAGGTTGATTGAGGTACTTTAAGGTACCTCATAAATATGACATAATTATGGAATATTACCATATTCCATGGATGCAACATACTGTATTTGTTCCTTTATCTGTTTGTGAATATTGGGGTTGTTTCAACTTTGGGGGCTACAATAAATAAAACTGTAATGAACATATGTGGGGAGTCCTGAATAGATATATATTTTATGTTCTACAAGGCAACACCTAGGTTAAAATGGCTGGATTGTAAAGTGGGTATACACTTAATATTTTAGGAAGTTGCTGAGTTGTTTATCAAACTAATTGTATCATTTAAAAATCTACTCATCAATGTTAACAATTCATTAGGATTCCATGTACTCCCAATTTTCACCAACACTTGGCATGGCTAGATTTTGCTTTTTAAACTATAATGACAACACACAAAGTGATATCTTTCTCTTACTTAATCTTTAAGTGTGTGCATGTGTAGCTAGAGTTTTCCTGCTTTGCCCACAGTCAGGACAAATCCTTGTCACCCGCCAGTCCCACAGCCGCTCAGACCCAACCAAGTAAACACAGAGACTTATATTGCTTACAAACTGTATGGCCGTGGCAGGCTTCTTGCTAACTGTTCTTTTATCTTAAATTAACCATTTCCATAAATCTATACCTTGCCACGTGGCTGGTGGCTTACCGGCGTCTTCACATGCTGCTGGTCATGGCGGCGGCTGCAGTGTCTCTCCGCCTCAGCCTTCTGCTTCCCATAATTCTCCTCTTTTCTTGTCCCACCTACTTCCTGCCTGGCCACTGGCCAATCAGTGTTTTATTTATTGACCAATCAGAGCAATTTCACATACAGACTGTCCCACAGCATGCATGTTGCATGGTTGTTGACTATAAGCAAAATGTTGTTCAATGGGTAACTAGAATTGTTTGAAATTGTGTATTTGAAACACACATATCAATTCTTTAATCTTCTGTGTCTGTCTTGTCACCTAGCAGTTATTCTATTCTGTGCTTGAATGAGTTTGATTATTTTAGATATTCATGTAAGTGCAATATTTATCTTTCTGTGACTGACTTATTTTATTTTCCATAATATTTTCATTTTATTCGTGTTATACATGATAGGATTCCTTCTTTTTTAAAATTTAGGCTGACTAGTACATCAGAAACCATATTTTCTTTATCACTTTATCTACTTATGGGCATTTGCATAGTTTCATATTCTAATACCTGCTCCTGTCTCAAAAGTCATAGACTATCATTGAAGAAGAGGTTTGTAAAGAATGTAACAGATAGAGCATGAGGAATAAGGCTATGGGCTGCTGTCTTCTGGACTTGACATGACTGTTTCACACACATGAACTCACAGCAGATGTGGGTACCTCTACAAGATCTGCAGAATGTCAAGTTGGTTAAGATTTCCATCATGAAAGGAGGACTCCTAAGGCCCCATTCCCAGATGAGGATATATTTTCAGTTAAAGGTTGCTGGGAGCTGTAGAGTCACCTTTCTTTGGGAAGCTCCCACTGCTGTGTTATACATGTCATATTAGATCTCCAAACAACACTCATGTTCATATGGGCATCACTAATGTATTCAGTAAAGTATTAAAAAGTGCCTAAAGTTTGGATGGAGGTGTGTTGGAAAGTTTGAAGGTGTGGGAGAGTTTGAAGAAGTTAATTGAGGGTAGAGGATACATTGTATGCATGTATGAATTTTTCAAAGAATAAGATAAATAGAGAGGCACAAGCAAGTGGAAGGAGGATATGAGGAAAGAAGTGTGAGATGTTTACATCTTCTCTATAACCTATTCTGGAGTAGTTTTTACTTGGTTTAGATGTGGAAATTGAAGAACTCTTTGGCAGACAGTAGCAATGCTAGCAGATCAAAAGTTTCAATTCCTTAAAAAGTTCTTTTATTCTTTGAAAGTTTTGTACATTTATACAATGCATTTTAGTCATATCCTTCTACTGCTACATCCTACTAACTTGCATCTCTCTCCCAGCTTCATGTCTTTTTATTTATTTATTTTACTGTTAATGACTCACTGAATCGAATTCTTGGTGTTCATATGCCATATGTGTATAGCCATCCACTGGAGAATGAGCAACTTACATTTATGCTTATGATTTGTCTCATATATTTTGCCATAAGAGCCAAGAATAGAACATTTGTCTTACTTTATGTTTATTCTCATTAGGGTACTCAAATTTTTTGTTTAGTGAAATAATATAAAAAATGTTGCTGGCATTTTACACATTTAGTTTTATTTGTCATTCCTGTCCATGGTGAAATTGTTCTGCAATTTTTTTGTATGGGACTTCTATTACATTTAATTATAGTTAGATGGCAGAGGGTGGTTTTGATGTGTTTACAAAGCATAGATTGGCTTTCCTCAGTATGGCTAGCACAATAGACTAAAAACAGGATAAAGTACATATTTCATACACTCTATTTACACTTCCTTGATTAATGACTTTAGTAATAAACCAAATGTTGCCTTTGTTTATTGAGCTTAAAAAATCATGTAAAATTATATTTACCTTTCCTGTTTGGTTTGCTAATATAATGATACTGTGGGATATTCATTCTTTTAGTCTCTGGGACACATCCAAAGACTGGTAAATAAAAAGTTCTTGGTGGATGTTTGTTGAAAATAGTGACTTGAAAAATGATTCTGTGCATCTGCCTCCATCAGTCACTGTGATGACGGTTAGGGTATTCACTAGACTGGCCACCAGAGTAGACCAGTATAGGCACCCTCTAGACTGCTGCCAGCACTTCAAGGTGGGGTCATCCTTGTGGATTCCTGAGAGCTTCCCTGGCACCCTGCCTTTTCCTATTCCCATGATGTCCTATCTATCATGGTGTCTTCCTCCCTTCCCTCCCACTCTGTCTCTGTTCCAGCTTGACCCTCCCATTTTCCTATGTTCTCATGACCCATTCCTTGCCCTCCACAACCCCCACTCCCAGTCTGCTCACGTAGATCTCATCCACTTCTCCTTCACTGGGCCATTCATGTGTCCCTCCTAGAGTCTTTCCCTGTTAGCTAGCCTCTCTGAGATCACAGCCAGGTGCCAGCCTGAGCTCTAGGAATCCAATTGATGAGAGAGAGGAGGGATTCTGCAGGTGGGGGATGTCGAGATCATGATGGGAAGACATGCAGAGATGACCGGCCACACTAGTGGAAGCCCATGAACAGTAGACTAGTGGCTGTGGAGCCCCCATGGGACTGGACTAGGCCCTCTATATATGGAAGATGGTTGCTTGGCTCGAACTGTTTTGGGGGCACCCAGGCAGGGGGATCGGAATCCATCCCTGGTGCATGGCCAGGCTTTTGGGAGCCTGGTGCCTGTGGTGTGACACATTGTACAGCCTTAATGCAGTGGAGAGGGCCTTGGACCTGCTGACTCCCCATGGAAGACCTTGATTTGGGGGAGGTGGGGATGTGGGGTGGCTTGGGAGGGAGGGCTGAAGGGTGGGAGGAGGGAGGAGGGTAGATCTGTGGGTGGTATGTAGAGTGAATAGAAAATTTTTTAATAAAGAAAAAAGAAAAATGATTCTGATAAATACAAACATTTAGACACAAATCCAAACATTTTTTCCATGAGAATTTATCATGGTCATTATGGGAATTTGTAAAATTATTTCTTTCAATTTCACATTTTTAGGCAGACCCACAACTTGTATACACCTCTATTACTGGTCAAATTAGTCTTTTCATATCTTGTGACTCACTGCAAATGCAGTTTCTATCACCTAGAATCTATAAGCCAGGCAATATAGATTAGTAGGTCAGGCCCATTGGTATACAAATTAATTTAAATCACATTTCCTAGACAACCAACCATATTATAAAATGGAAGTACCAAGCTCTTGGGGAGGTTGAATTTTTAATCCAGGTGAGGTTTGGAAGATAATGATAAAATGTTTTTTGAAATCTTTTTTTAGCCTGGTAAATGTTTAACAGTTTGAACTTTGGTCCAATCTCCACTGCAATTAATTTCCATTCATGAGAAACCTAAGTGATGAGAAACCTAACTGATGAGAAACCTGTTTGCTCAGGTACAGCTACACCAGAAAATACAGTCTAAGGTGAATATATGATTACCAAAGAAATTCTTGACCTGAAGTGTCTCTGGCTTGAGTTGCTTGATCTTTTTTCTTTCTTTTTAATTTTTCATTTTTCAAGTTTATTTACTAATTTTTAGTTTGTAAATTTTCTTCCTCTATAGCTTAATCATATTCTTTCCCTTTCCCAACTCCTCTCAGATTCTCTATCTTCCTTATTCATTCAACTCCATTCACCATCCTCTCTTAATCATGCATATCTCAGGTGTGGAATAAATAGGATATTGCAAAGATATATCTGTAGCTATGAAGCTCCCAATGTAAGTCAATATATACAAATCACAAATAATTTGTACCTAAGTTTACAGCAGTATATATTGTAATCAAGTTTATGTTTCTGTTGTGACTTACTATGTAGATAAGCAGTCTCATTTCTAATACCAGAACGAATGTAAAAGCTCATAACCCTCAGAAATAGGAGTAGGAGGCAATTGGGAAGATACAAAATGTTCACTAAATGTTGAATCATCATGACGATTCTACAGACTCTTGGCTCTTTCATTTATCTAGTTGCATGATCAGAAGAGTTCAGATGCTCATGACATCAAAGGGAGGAAATGCCTTTTATTGATGAGCTTTCTCAGGGCACTTTTCATGTCCTTATTCCTCAGGCTATAGATAAAGGGGTTCATCATGGGTGTCACTACAGTAAAGAGCACTGCACCAATCTTGTCTGTGTCCTCAGGGTGAGTGGATGAAGGGAAAAAGTAAACCCCCACAATAGTCCCATAGAAGAGTATTACGACTGTCAGGTGAGAACCACAGGTAGAAAAGGCCTTCCACTTTCCTTCTGTGGATGAAGTTCTCAGTACATCCCTGATGATGCAGACATAGGAGAAGAGGATAAGGACAAAGGGAAAGGTGATGACTGATAAACCCACAATAAATTTCACAAGTTCATTGATCATTGCATCTGAGCAAGAAAGTTTGAGCAGAGGGGCCAAGTCACAAAAGAAGTGTTGGATGGTGTTGTGGTTGCAGAAAACCAACTGATTGGCTAGAAGAGTATGTGTCAGGGCAACAATATTGCTGAGAACCCATGGACAAACAGTGAGAAAAAGACAGAACCTGGAGTGCATGATGATTGTATAATTCAGAGGGTGGCAGATGGCCACGAATCGGTCATAAGCCATGACCCCCAAGAGAAAATTATCTACGACAACAAACACAATAGAAAAGTACATCTGTGTGATGCAGCCATCATAGGAGATGGATTGACTTTTGGTCTGAATATTCATCAGCATTTTGGGGACTGAGGTAGAAGAGGAGGAAATATCAGCAAATGATAGGTTGGCAAGGAAGACATACATGGGTGTGTGAAGATGTATATCCAAGCCAATGGCCAGAATGATGAGCCCATTGCCAACCACAGAGATCAGGTACATACTCAGGAAAAGCACAAAGATGAGTTTCTGCTTCTCAGCTTGGTTGGAGAGACCAAGGAGGATGAATTCAGAGATGGTGGTTTGGTTTCCTTGATTCATATTTCTGTTAATCTGAAGAAAAGAACATAAACTCTTTATAAACTCCAAAAGCAATCAAACACACACACACACACACACACACACACACACACACACACACACACACACACAAATGGTATCATTTACCTGCAGGTAGCTTGTGGGTGGTACTTCCTTGATGCTGAAGAAGAATGAACTTCCTTCTGTGTTTAAATAGAAAGGCTCCTTACTAAAGAATTATTTGAGCAGTACAGAGGCTAAGCAAATTCCTCAGCAGTATAGGAAGGATATGTACTTCTCAGTAGGCATATTCTGACCATAACTTTTATAGTTGGCTCTAAAAGTGTAACTCTTAGCCAGGCGGTGGTGCCTCCCAGCACTTAGCAGGCAGAGGCAGGCAGATCTTTGTGAGTTCGAGGCAAGCCTGGTCTAAAGAGCAAGACCCAGGAAAGGCACAAAGCTACACAGAGAAACTCTGTCTCGAAAAACCAAAAAAAAAAGTTTAACTCTTTAAACTGAGAAAACTGATAGATGCCCCATATTGGAAAGATACTAGATACCCTAGCATTAATTATTTAAAGTATACAAAGAGAGGCCAGGGAGGTAGATCAGTTGGTAAAGTGCTTGATGTGTAAATAGGAATTTAATTTAGAGCACCCATACAAATAAGCAGTTATGGTGGTGGTGCAGGCTTTTAAGTCCTCACTTTCTCTTTACTTCTCTCTCTTTCCCATCCTCCATCTCTCTCCATTTTGCTCTGTGTACATATGTTAGTGTGTATGTACGTGTGTGTGTGTGTGTGTGTGTGTATGTGTGTGTGTTTGTATGTGTGTACAGGAGGATCCTTTTGTCTTACTGATTAGCCAGACTAGCTGAATGAATAAGCTCCATGACCCAGTGAGAAACTGTGTCTCAAAAAATTAGGTGGTTAGTTCCTGAGGAACGACACCCACAGTTGACCATGGGCCTCCACACACACATTCAACACACATGCATCTGTACACAGATGTATACCTTGCCCATAATAACACAACACAAAATGAAGAAAATGGTCCCAAGGTTTTCTCCACTTTCATCCTTTAATCCTGAGAAGATGGAAACTTGAAGAGTCATTGAAGTGAAGTATCCAGAGAGGCAAAACCAATTGAGGTTTAGGGATCCTTATGGAAGAATACTATTTTGTGAGGGCTCCTTTCTAGCAAAGTTAGAGGATGATGACTCCAACAGAACAACATTTGAAGGCTGACTGAAAGAAGGAGAAATCAGAATGCTTGCAGCACTGTTGGGTTATCCAAGAGAAGTAGGAAGTACACATAGGAACCTGAAGACATGGGCTTGCCTTTCACTGCTGAATATTGGAAGATTATTAGCCCACTATTGAAGGTTTTGGGGAAACGCAAATGGTAGAAGAGAAAGCTTGTATTCTCACTCATGGCAAAGCAGAAATATTGTGAATTTTGTGTAGGTAAGCAGCTCTTCAGGAGGTGTTTATACTCAGGTTACCTTATTAGTACTCTAATCAAGAGACATACTAGTGGGATAAAACAGGCTAAAGTGGTAACATACATGGGGTGGTTCTCTTATAAAAGGCATAATGGAAAAATACATTGTACTTGTAAAGGAATTATACTACTGGACAGTCTCCACATTGGGGCTTCTAAAGGAGTCCTAAATAGTATTAGGACTGTCATTCAAAAAGAACACATTCCTGGTGCTTTCTGACAACTGCCCTGGATATTGTTTCCCTTTCTGTTTCCTCACACCTCTTTGACTCTAAAAAACAGAAAGGAAGGATGAATGGCAAAACAGCAATTAAAATGACAAAATACAAATGTTCTGGGAGAGATGAGGTTAAAGAACACTAGCAGGGTAAAGCCTCACTCCCCACTGCAAACCGCCTGTTTACTTACTGCACAGTCTCTGACTGACTACAGTTTAGCCCCTGACTATGTAAGTTTATAGCCTTTGGCTACTCACTTAATAGCCCCCCAGATACTCACTGCCCAGCCCCTGATTGTCCATTGCACATTCCATGACTTCATAATACAGCTGTTGACCACCTGTGGCACAACCGTTTACTACCCACCACACATCCTCCAACCATCCCCTGCACAGCCCCTGACTATTCCCTGAATGATCCCTGACCACATTCCCTTACTACACGTAGGATCTGAGATCAAGAAAGAACTTTGAGTTAAAGTGAAAATGGGACTTTTAAAATCTTGAAATAGGTTTTTAGTACCAAAATTTTTAGACCACAGGTGGTCAAAAATTTATTTTCAGCTTATAAGTTGTCACCTAGAGACAGCAGAGATTAGTCAAGTTGATTTTTCTTGAGACAATGCTCTCTGTCATTCTTCTCTCCTGTTAGAATGTTAGCATCACCCCTCTCCTTTTTCCTTCTGTCTTTCCTCTCCCTCTTCTGACTCTCTTCAAGTCACTGTTTCTCAAATGGTTCTTTCCCTGGTTAATAGACGGTCATCCATTGCCATTGGGATTCTGGAAAACTGAATGGTAGTTTGGGACAGGAGAATGTCTGAGGACTTCTTACTTTGGAAAAGCACAGATTGCAAATCAGACAGGAAAAATGCAAAATGGAGACTCCATGAGAAAACTTAAATGGGGTTAAAACCTGACAGGGATCTGCACCTGACATAGAGACAAGCCTGAGAAGTTTCTATGGTTTTAGGACCTGGAGTGATTTGGGTTTGCCTAGAATGGGGATTTATATGATTTGGGGTGTTTGACTACAATCTCAGCTTCCTAATCTACCTCTCCCACCAAACAGCAATCTTACCCAATCTGTTCTAAATCCTCAGTGTAGCTGTCTAGATGGTTAAGACCAAAGTTAAATTCTAAGATGCTCACCTGTGAATGATGGTTAAAAAAAAAATCCAAAGGTTTTTGTTGTTGTTGTATCTGTGACAGTAGAAGTGGATACCAAAAGCAGTCCTCCCAGGCTTCTCAGTTAATGCTTTCATGATGCTGTACTCACATGGGACATTTAGCTTCTCCCAAGCCCTCAGGGACAACATCCTCCAAGTGTTTTCCCCAAGACAAACAATAATTTTGACATAATAGTTTGCATAGGTAAATATGGAGAATAGAAGGAAATTGCTCTCTGCTTTGTCTTCAAGTCCTCTTTCTATGCTGAGAACTCTTTCTTGTGAATTGATCATTACTATTTAGAGCAAATGCATTGTTGTTTGTGGTATGTTTTTTGTTTCCATTAATATAGGAACATTTTGAGATTCCCTTCTTAGTTCCTTCATGCTGCCTGCTAAATAGGAACACTTAGTCAATATCCCAAGAATTGAGTTGCTTTCCTTTGCCAGTGTTTATGTATTCAGCAAGACAACACCTCTAGTGAAAGGAGATCATCATCCCTATATTGTTGAAGGAATGTCAGCATTAGAACAGTCTGAAGACCAAGTGATTCAGACCCTAAACTCTTTTTTTTACTTTTTAAAATTTATTTAAAGGTTTTGTTTTTCATTTTACATATCAACCACAGTTCCCCCTCCCTACCCTCCTCTGGTTCAACCTCCACCTCTCCCCCTTCCTCCCCATCCATTCCTCAGAGAGGGTAAGATCTCCCATGGGGAGCCAACAAAGTTGAGGCAAGACCAAGCCCCTCCCCTCTGTATTGAGTCTGAGCAAGGTATCCAACCACAGGGAATGGGCTCCAAAAAGCCAGTTCATACACCCAAGATAAATCCTGCTCCCACTCCCAGGGGCCCCACATACTGCTTAAGCCCACAACTGTCACCCACATTCAGAGGGACTAGTTTAGTTGTATGAAGGTTCCTCTGTTGTAGCCCCCTAGGTTTCCTAGTGGCTGTACTCAGCAGGACTGAATAAGGGGTTGATTGGACCACGGGCCTGAGTATTTGTAAGGGTCTTCACTTGACCGTAACTAGCAAGGGGGAGGTCTTTTGCTCCACCCCTTGGCATTGTTATAAATAAACCTTTGGAATAAAGTTCTGAGCCGATGAATAAGGATCCAGACCCACCCATGTCTATGCTGCATTCCTCTTCCCTCTATTTCTAACTGTTTCTTATTCCTCATTCCTCAAGAGTCCCTGGGGTAAATAAATGAGGGGGCTGGTCCACCACATTTCCCAGCTATGAGTTCAGAGTCAGCAAGCTCCAACTAGCTGGGGTCAGCTGTCTCCAGGTTTCCCCATCATGATCTTGACCACTTTGCTCATATAATTCCTCCTCCTTCTCTTCAACTGGACTCTATGAGCTCAGTCGAGTACTTAGCTGTGGATCTCTGCATCTGCTTCCATAAGTTACTGGATGAAGACTCTATGATGACAATGTCACCAATCTGATTACAGGGGAAGGCCAGTCCAGGCACTCTCTCCACTATTGCTTGGAGTCTTAGCTGGGTTCATCCTTGGGGTTTCCTGGGAATTTTTCTAGCACTAGGTTTCTCTCTAACCCCATAATGGCTCCCTCTATCAAGATTTCTCTTTCCTTGCTTTCCCTCTCTGTCCCTCCCCAAACTTGGCCATCCTGTTCCCTCATGTTCTATTTCAACCTCCCCCTTACTCCTTGCCCCTCAGTTCCAAGCTCCCAATTTACATAGGAGATCTTATCTATTTCCCCTTCTGATGGGGATCCACACATGTCTCTCTTAGGGCCTTTTTTGTTACCTAGCTTTTCTGGGGTTGTGGATTGTAGCCTGGTTATCCTTATTTTATGTGATTCTTTGTGATTTATGCAATCCAATCCCATTTATCTCCCCGACCCCTTGCATCAACCCCCTGCCCTTGCAACCTCCCCCACAAAAAACCAAATACAAAAGAAAACCCCAAAAATAAATACAACAAAGACCAGAACAAAAATAAAAACAAAAAGAACAAGAAAATACAAAGAAAAATCTTGTTTTTGAAGCTGTAGTGTGACTCAGTGAGTCACACAATTTACCCTTTAGTCCATGTATCTTGTAAGCATTCATCACCTTGAGTCATTAGTCTGGTTCAAGGCCTCTGATTTCTGCTATATCATCAGTAATGAGCTCTCACTAGGACTCTTCTTGGATATCCTGTTGTTGTCCTGTGTCATGGAAATCTAGTTATTTTGGATTTGTAGGCTTGTCCACTTCACATGCTCCAACAGTTCATAGATTTGGCGGATTCAGGGTGGGCCAACTCATAGCCCTAGTTCTGGGCCTGGGTGGTAGCTGTGTTGGTCAGCTTGCTTGCTTTCCCTCGTTGTCACTACCCAGATGAGCTCTCCAGCACTGCCTCAGCTGTCTCACCCATTGCAGCCCACAGCAATGAGCTGGGCCAGTTCTATTCTTGGGCCTTCAGATCCAGGTCCCCCTCACTCATATCACCAGAAACAGCTCTACTGTTTTGCTCAAGCAAGGCGCAAGGCCCTCTTTCCTGATTTCTGTACAGGCATATTAGGGGTGGGACAGGGTCAACTCTCCTGCTCTCATGGCCTCAGGGCTGGCTCACCTGCATCCCCAACAACAGGGTCAGCTCTAGTGTGTTGTCCAGATGGAAAGCAGTAACTGCTTTCTCATGCATTGTAGCTGGTGAGGGTCAGGGCTAGCTCTCCTACTCTTTTGACCACAGGGCCAGTTTACTCACCTGCCACAGATAGTAATGGGTGTGGAGGGTCATCTTTCCCTCACCCATGGCACCACATGGTAGATGAGGAGTGGTCGAGTCAATTCTCCGGGTCTCATGCCTCCAGGGATAGCTCACCTGTGTCCCTGACCACAGGGTCAGTGCTAGTGTGCTTTCCAGGTGAGGTGTACAACAATGATGAGGAATGGAGTTATCTTTCCTGAGTGCAGGGGTGAACTCTCTCCTGAGGGATATGGCCAGCTCACCTGCTGTAATTCCCAGTGAGGGGCAGAACCAAACATCCCAGGGCCAGTGAAGGGCAGTTATGCAATGATTCCCATGCTAACACCAGCTATGGACATAAGCACAGACCCCCAGCTGCAGTAAGACCACAGACCCAGACATGGCCCTAGGCAGCAGCTTGGGCCCAGATGCCACAATGGTCCCCATGGCAGCACAGGCCCTCAGATCAGCACAACCTCTGCAACATGGTCCCAGGTGGCTGGGTATACCCTGGGCAAATGAAGAACCCTTGGTAGCAACTGGAGCCATGGACACCACCCAGACCCCAGCCTCCACAGGGCCACTGACCTGCCCTGCAAAGTCTTCATGGCTGCAGATGGCAGCACCTGCCACCCAGATCATCATGGTCCCCAGGTGTGGGATAGTTCTCGAACACTGACAAGGTCCAAGGTAGCCAACCAGACCCTGGTCCTCCACATGGCCCTTGGTGACAACAGGAGCTTTGGACATCAACTAAGGCCCTGGCTGCTATAGGGCCAAGGACCCAGACATGGCCCTCTGAAGCAGCCCTGACCTGGAGGACACCACTACTAGGGTGACTGCATGGACCACTCAGATCAGGATGTCCCTGGTGGGAGCATGGCCCTCGGACATCCTCATGGCCACAGGTTGTAGGACAGACCCCAGGCATCTATGTGGCTTTTGGTGGCAATGTGGGCCATGGCCCCTGTATAGCCCCCAGAGATAACAGGAGCCACAGACATCAATATGGCACACATCCCCCACTGCTCAAGGGTCCCAGATTAAGACCTGGCTTTTTGCCATAGCCCAGGCCCAGGCACTTCCCTGGACTTGAGTGGCCAGCTGGTCAGACTTACCAACCTCACCTCTCCAGATCTGCCTCTCTCACCAGTCTATAAACCATTCCACCTCTCCCTCTTTTTCAGGTCCCCACCTTGTACTTTCTTATTATAATAGTGCCCAACTGTCCAGTTCCAGGGATCTTCATTGGGTTACAGGTGGTGCTTGACTGAATACTATCCATTCCAGTCATAAGGGATGGCATGGATTTGTTGCCTTTCTTGTTTCCCATGCACATGCACAGAGACCTCAGGCAGTACTTGGTATGATGCAGAACCAAAACTCTCAAATTTAAAGGACAGAAATAAAGTTTATGTTTATTTTATTTATGCTTATTTTAAAAATAAACTTTGAAATAATATTGAATACTCCTCAATATCCTGAGGAGCCTAGAACACCAGGAATATGAAGTGCTATACTATCAGAGACACAGATGAAATTAGTAATTCCCCTCTTCTTAATGTTTACATATGCTTCATAACACACTGCGGGCATTTATCATCCTAACAATTGACATTCATTCCCTTTTCACCCAGAAACAACACAATCTGTGGGTTAACTGCAGACATGACATATACTCAGATACTTGAATATATGACTAATATTTAAAACAATTAGATGATAGAAAAATTATAATCCATCAGTCTTTCACCAGTCTGTCTGTATCAGCCACAAAAACAAATTAACAAAATCAGAAATGAAAAATCAATGAAACAAAGAGTTGGTTCTTTGAAAAAATCAACAAGATAGACAAACCCCTAGCCAAATTAACCAAAAGGTAAAGAGAGAGCACCCAAATTAACAAAATCAGAAATGAAAAGGGAGACATAACAACAGACAACGAGGAAATCCAGAGAATCATCAGATCATACTTTAAAAACCTGTACTCCACAAAAATGGAAAACCAGGAAGAAATGGACATTTTTTTGGATAAATACCACATACCAAAATTAAATCAAGACCAGACAAACCATTTAAATAGACCAATAGCCCCTAAAGAAATAGAAACAGTCATCAAAAGTCTCCCAATCAAAGAAAGCCCAGCACCAGATGGTTTCATTGCAGAATTCTACCAGACTTTCAAAGAAGAACTAATACCAATACTCTTCAAAGTGTTCCACACAATAGAAACTGAAGGAACACTACCAAACTCTTTTTATGAGGCTACAATTACCCTGATACCCAAACCACACAAAGATGCAACAAAGAGAGAGAACTACAGACCAATCTCCCTCATGAACATTGATGCAAAAATACTCAACAAAATATTGGCAAACCTAATCCAAGAATACATCAAAACAATTATCCATCACGACCAAGTAGGATTCATCCCAGGGTGCATATACACAATGTAGTACTACTCAGTAGAGAAAAACAATGACAGCATGAAAATTGCAGGCAATTGGATAGAACTAGAAAATATCATCCTGAGTGAGATAACCCAAACCCAGAAGAACAAACATGGGATGTACTCACTCATAAGTGGATTCTAGATATAAAGCAAAGAACAATCAGACTGCAACCCACAGAACAATGGAGGCTATATAGCAGGGGGCACCCTAGAATGACTGTGGCTTATAAAAACTTTTGGTTTGACTCAATTACCGGGCAAGCCTCAATCAAACATTTCACTATTAGGATAAGATTTTATACTAAACTAAGCTGATAATAGAAAAATAAATTAATTAATTAAAAAATTTATTTATTATGTACACAGAAGAGGGAGCCAGATCTTATTACAGATGGTTGTGAGCTACCATGTGGGTGCTGGGAATTGAACTCAGGACCTCTGGAAGAGCAGTCAGTGCTCTTAACCTCTGAGCCATCTCTCCAGCCCCTGTTTTGTTTTTAAAGATTTACTTATTTTTATTTTGTGTGTATGAATGCTTTGCCCATATGTATATATGTGTACTATATGTGTGAAATGTTTTTGGAGGCCAGAAGAGGTCATTGAATCCCCTGGAACTGGAGTGACAGACAGTTATAAGGTGCTTGTGGGAGCTGGGGGGAAAAACCCCACGTCCTAGGCAAGAGCAGCAAGTGTTTTTAACTGCTGAACTATCTCTCCATCCTTGTTTTAATATGGCCTTACTCTGCAGGTCAGGGTGTCTCAAACTCATGGCAATCCTCCTGCCTCAATCACCCCAAGTGCTGGGATACAGGCATGAGCCACCATGCCTAGTTATTATTCTTTATGTCTGAATAAAATTTCATTGTATAGAGTACTGAATTCTCTCTCTCTCTCTCTCTCTCTCTCTCTCTCTCTCTCTCTCTCTCATTTTAGCATTTCAAGACAGGGTTTCTCTGTGTAGTCTTGGCTATCCTAGAACTCACTGTGTAGACCAAGCTGGAATCAATTCAGATCTGACTGCTTCTGCCCCCCAAGTGCTGGGATTAAAGTTGTGTGACACCAAAAAAAAAAAAAAAAAAAAAAAAAACAGACTGTGAAAATCTTTTCCCATTCTATAGGCTGATGTTTTGTCCTACTAATGGTGGCTTTTGTTTACAGGAGCTTTTCAGTTTCTTGAGGTTTGGATTTGTTAATTGTTGATCTTACTGCCTGCACTATTGATAATCTGTTCAAGAAGTTGTCTCCTGTGTCAATATGTGGAAGGCTGTTCCCCACTTTCTCTTCTATCAGGTTCAGTGTATCTGGTTTTACATTGAGGTCTTTGATCTAATTGGACCTGAGTTTTGTGCAGAGAGATAAATAAGGATCAATAGACATGCAGACATCCAGTTATGTCAGCACCAACCATTTGTGCTTTCTTTTTTCCATTGTATAATTCTGGCTTCTTTATAAAAAATAAATAAAATAAAAATGAGGTGCCCATAGATGTATAGGTTTACCTTGTCTGGGTCTTTGATTTGATTCATTTGATCAACCCGCTTTTTTAATGTCAATACCATGTGGTTTTTATTGCTACAGCTCTGTAGTAGAGTATCTGAGTAAAGCTCCAGATGAGGGCAGGGTCTAAAGATGGGTGGATGCAAAAGCAGCGACAGAGGAATCAGATACAGGATATTTCTTAGTTTCATTCTAGGTGATATGGATAAAGAAGAAGCATATGGGAATCATTCCCAGTGGGACAGGTCCCAGCAGAAGATGTAAGGGATAGGTGAGGGAAGGAAGTGAACCAGGCCATGGTGGACAGGAGAGTCTTGCAGCCTGAATGACTAGCAGCCAGAGTGCTTTTTCATTTATACAGAATTTAGTAAGCAGGGATACATTCATGAAGTTTCAAAACATATATCATATCATTTTTGTTTCTGGACATGTATTTCACTTCCTTTTGCTCATCTTTTAGTCGTCACTAATAAACTATGACAGAACAGAGTTATCATTTCCAATCATTTCCCCTCAAGTTTTGACACGATTAATAAGTTATCATTTTTACTCATTAACCCTATAATCCATATTTTAAGAATCTAAAGGCATATGACAACCTATTCTCAGACTGTTATCTTTGGTTGCTTCAAGGACGTTAGACCAAAACAAAATCTTCAAGCCACCCAGGCATTCTGCCATGTCCCAAGCAGTATGATTAACATTTGATGGTCAGAATGTCCAAGACAAATTATCAGACCATAGTGCTGCAGTTATTATTTCAATTCTGGCACAATATAGTGTTCACATTTATATCTTTATAGAATTTGTCTATACATCTAATCCTGGCATTTTGTTGTTCTTTGGTCATATGACATTGCCGTGATTCTGCATGTGCTAACTTTTCTAAGAAAGGGAGGTCCTGATACTACATACTTTTATCACTTTCCATTCCATACTTTGCTCATCAACGTGTCTCTATGTAGGGCAGAGTTGTATGTCATGTAATGTCTGAATGTACAATGGGTAGAGGCTTGTAATCTGAACTATGACCAACTCCTCTAGCACACCAAATCTTGTTGACCTTTTTAACTTTACTGTGTAAGGGACAGGTGCTTCAAGAATGTCTCATAGCCTCATGAAGAGACCTCCCCTGCTCAACCACAGACTGTACAGACCAGAAGAACAGAGAGGAAACAGAAACCAAAGAACAAAACACCCATCCAAGAAAGACTAGTTCAGAAATTAGCAAATAGACTTATAACCATTCCAAACCCAGATGCCTAAACACAGAATAAGAATACAATCAATAAAAACCAGGAAAATATGTCACCACCAGAACACAACTATCCTACTACAACAAGCCTTCAATACTCCAACATAACTATCTTACTACAACAAGCCCTTGATACTCCAACACAACTAAAGCACAATAAAAATGCTATAAAATCAACTTTATGAAGATCATAGAAGTCTTTAAATAGTACATGAATAAATCCCTCCAAGAAATCGAGGAAAAGACAAACAAAAAATTGGAGAAAATGAAAATAAAACTGTTCAAAACCTGAAAATGGAAATAGAAGCATTCTAGAAATGGAAAATCCAGGTAAATCAACAGCAACCTCAGATGCAAGCATTACCAACACAATACAAGAGATGGAAGAGAGAGCCTCAGATATTAAACATATAATAGAAAAATAGATACTTTGGTCAAAGAAAATGTTAAAAGTCTAAAAAATCTTGGCACAAAAGAACCAGGGAATATGTGATATTGTGAAAAGACCAAACCTAAAAATAATAGCAATGGAAGGGAAAGAATCCCAGCTCAAAGGCTCAGAAAATATTTTCAACTAAAACACAGAAGAAAAATGTTCTAACCTAAAGGAGATGCCTATAAAGGTGCAAGAACTTACAGAACATGAAATAGATTGGACCAGAAAAGAAAGTCTCATCAACATAATATAACACTAAACATACCGAACAAAAAAGAATATTAAAAGCTGTAAGGGAAAAAGAGAAAGTAAGATATAAAGGTAGACCTATTAGAATTATACCCAACTTCTTAATGAAGACTCTAATAGCAGAAAGACCTGGATAGACATCTTTCAGATTCTAAGAGACCACAGATGCCAGCATAGACTATATACTCAGCAAAATTTTCATTCACCATAAATGGAGAAAACAAGATATTGCATGATTAAGTCAAATTTGCACAATATCTTTCCACAAATCTAGCCTATAAAAGTTACTAGAATGAAAACTCCAACCAACGGATGTTACCTATATGCATGAAAACAAATAAATAAAATTCTCACACAAGTAAAACCAAAAGAGGGGAAATAGACACACACACATGCATGCACATCAAAATTAATCAAAAGACATGTGAAGAACACTTCAAACTCATCAAGGGAAAATCCACCAAAATGATCTTTCAGGTACCATGTTTGTAAAAGAAACATTACTAAAACTTAAATCACACATTGACCCTCACACAGTGAGAGCAGGAAATTTCAATACCCTACTCTCACCAATGGACATTATAAAACAGATGGACCTAATAGATATCTGCAGAACATTTCACCTCATGAAATTTTCTTCAAAATCGACCACACACCTAGTCACAAACAAGTCTATACAGATACAAGAAAATTGAAATAACTCCCTGCATCATATCAGACAACTGTGAATTAAAGTTGTATTTCAATAACAACAGAAACCCTACAAATGCATGGAAATGGAACAACTCTCTACTCAGTCAAAACTAGACCAAGACAGAAATAACAAAGAAATTTAGGACTTTCTAGACATCAATGAAAATGAATACACATCATACTGAAACTTATGAGACACATTGCAACTGGTGCCCAGGAAAGTACATAGCACTATGTGTCTGCTGTGGGATAATGCTTTTGTACACTGGTTTAATAAAATGCTGATTGGCCAGTAGCCAGGCAGGAAGTATAGGCAGAATAAGCAAACAAGGAGAATTCTGGGAAGAGGAAGGCTGAGTTAGGAGACACCAGCCTGCCATCCAGGGAGCAACATGTAATGGCATATAGGTAAAGCCATGGAAAATGTGGCAACTTATAGATGAACAGAAATGGGCTGAGTTCAAATGTAAGAGCTAGTCAGTGGTAGGCCTGAGGTAATGGCCAAGCAGTTTTAATTAGTATAAGACTATGTGTGTTTACTTGGGTCTGAATGGCTGTGTACTATGTGGGACACAGAAAAACTTTCAGCTACATGTGTCTATATGAAAAAAATGGGGAAATCTCTTACTAGTAACTTAACCGAACCCAAAAGAGGTAGATGAAAAGACATAAGACAATTGAGTGGTGAAATCAATAAAATAAAAACAAAGAGAACAATACAAAGAATCAATGAAACAAAGAGTCAGTTCTGTGAGAAAATAAAAAGGTAAACCCTTGCCTTAACTAAGTAAAAGATGGAGAGAGAATATCCAAATTAACAAAATCATAAATAAAGAGGAAGACATAAGGACAACAAGGTAATCCAAGGAATAATTAGACCATACTTTAAAAACTTATACTCCACAAAATTATAAAATCTAAAAGAAATGAATAATTTTCTTGAAAGACACCACTTAACAAAGTTAAATCAAGATGAGATAAAGAATTTAAACTGACCTATAACCCCCAAGGAAATAGAAATGGTATATAAAAGGCTCCCCCTCCCCAAAGAAAAAAAGCCCAGCTACTTTTAGCACAGAATTCTACCAGACTTTCAAATAAGAGCCAAGGTCAATACTCCTTGAATCATTGCACAAAATGGAAACAGAAGGAACAATATTACTAAATTTATTTTGTAAGGCCACAGTCATCCTAATACCCAAACCACATGAAGAGTAAACAACAAAATTCCTTCGTGAACACAGATGCAAAAATACTCAATAAAATGCTTGCAAACCAAATCCAAGAATACATCAAAAGTATTATCCATTCTGATCAAATAGACTTCATTTGAGACATGCAGGATGGTTCAACATTCAAAAATCAATCACTGCAATCCACTGAATAAGCAAACTGGAAGAAAAAAGAAAGAGAGAGAGAGAGAGAGAGAAAGAAAGAAAGAAAGAAAGAAAGAAAGAAAGAAAGAAAGAAAGAAAGAAAGAAAGAAAGAAAGAAAGAAAGAAAGAAAGAAAGAAGTTATCTCATTAGATGATGAAAAAGCCTTGCACAAAATCTAACACTTTCATGGTAAAACTTTTGGAGAGAAGATATAAGGAAGATACCTGAACATAATAAAAACAGTTGACAGCAAGTCTGTAGCCCACATCAAACTAAATGAAAATAAACTAAAAGCAATTCCACTGAATTCAGGGACAAGAATAGGCTGTTCACTCTCCATATCTTTTCAATACAGTATTTGAAGTTCTAACTAGAGCAATGAGACAACTGAAGGAAATCAAGGGGATACAAATTGAAGAAGAAATCAAAATATCACTATTCAAATTATATGATAGTATACATGAATGACCCCCAAATTTCTTACAGGGAATTCCTACAGCTGATGAACACCTTCAGCAAAGTGACTAGATACAAACAAGATTAACTAAAAAAATCAGTATCACTCCTATATACAAATGGTAAATGGGCTAAGAAAAAATTTAGGAAAAGTACAACCTTCACAGTATCCACAAATAATATAAAATATCTTTGGGTAACTCTAACCAAGCAAATGAAAGCCCTGTATGATAAAAAAATCCAAATCCTTGAGGAAAGAAATTGAAGAAAATATTAGAAGATGGAAAGATCTCCCATGCTCATAGATTAACATAGTAATAATTAACATAGTAATAATTACCATCCCACTAAAAGACATCTGCAGATCTAATTCAATCCTCATCAAAATTCCAACATAATTCTTTAAGGATCCTGAAAAGGTAATATTCAACTTCATATGGACAACCAAAAAACCCAGGAAAGCTCTAATAATCCCAAACAATAAATGAAGTTCTGAAGACATCACCATTCCTGATTTCAAGTTGTACCACAGAGCTATAGTAATAAAACCAGTGTGCATCAGCATAAAAACAGACATGTTGATCAATGGAATCAAATAAAAAACTCAGACATAAATCCACACACCTATGGACACCTGAATTTTGATAAAGAAGCCAGAAATACACACTGGAGAAAAAACATCTTCAACAAATGGTGCTGGTCTAATTGAAAGTCTCCATATACAAGAAAGTAAATCAATCTGTATTTATCTCCAAGCACAAAATTCAAATCCAGTTGGATCAAAGTCATCAACTTAAAACCAGATACACTAAACCTGATAGAAGAGAAAGTGAGAGATTGCCTTGAATACACTGCACAGGAGACGACTTTCTGAATAGAACACAAATAGCACAGGCATTAAGATCAACAATTAATAAGTGGGGCATCATGTACCAGAAAAGTTTTTGTAAGGCAAAACACATCACCAGTAGGACAAAACAGTAGCCTATGGAATGGGAAAAGATATTCAACATCTCCACATTGGATACAGGGCTAATATCCAAAATGTATGAAGAACTCAAGAAACTAGACTTTATCAAACCAAATAATCTAATCATCTAGAGCCCCTCAGCTGAAGAATGGTTTAAAAATGTGGGACATTTATACAATGGAGTATTACTCAGCTGTTAAAAATGATATTATGAAAATTTCAGGCAAATGGATGGAACTAGAAAATATCCTGAGTGAGGTAACCCAGACTCAGAAAGACAAACATAATAGGTGCTCACTTATAAGTCAATATTAGATGTTAAGTAAATGAAAGTCATGTTAAAATCCACAGAATCAGAAAAGTTAAGTAATAAAGATGGCTCTAAGGGTGTCACATGGATCTCCCTGGGAAGTGGTAATACAACAGATTTTGAGGGTAGACTCTGGGCAGGTGTGAATGGGAATAGGAGGGATCCAGTAGAGGGGGGAGGATAGGAGAGAGTATGGGGAGAAGTCAAAGAGGGTAACTTTGGTGAGGACTCCTATGGATGATATGGAGCCTGTACTGGCCATCTTCTGTAACTAGGTGACTTCCAGTGGTGGGACTTGGATACCAACCTAACCACAAAACCTTCTACCTACAATCTATCCTGCCTGCAAGATAATGTGGGGCAATAGAAGCACAGAACTGGTAGAAGTGGTCAAACAATGACTGGTATAATTTGAAAGTATGAAAGAGCGCTCATGCTTAACACCACCTGGATGACAGGAACCAGAGGCTGCATAGCTCAGAGACCAGAGAATCAACTATGCAGAGCTCCTGGGGGCTCACAGACACTGAAGTGGCAATCATGGAGCCTTCATGGGTATGCACTAGGTCTTTTGCATATGTCGTGGTTGTTAGCTTGATGTTTTTGTGGGAGTTCTAAAAGTGGGAGTTGGGGTGACTCTGACTCTTTTGCCTGCTCATGGTAACACTTTTCTCCTACTGGATTGCCTCACACAAACTTGATAGGATATTTTTACCTAGTCTTATTATATCTTGTTATGCTGTGTTTGGTTGATATCCCTGGGAGGCCTGCTCTTTTCTGAAGGAAATGGTTGGGGACTGGATCTTGGCTAGAGGGGAAGGTGGAGCAGACTGGAAGAGGTGGAGGGAAGGGAAACTGAGGTTGGGGTATATTGTATGAGAGAAGAATAAATAAAAAATTATCAGGACTAGGCCCTCTGTATAAACAAGAGAGTTGTGTAGCTTGATTTGCTTAAGGGGCCCCTGGAAGTATCAAGATCCATCCCTCGTGCACGACCTGGACTTTTGGAACCCCCTACCTATGGTGGAACACCTTGCACAGCCTTGATGCAGGAGGAGGGGTTTGGACCTGCCTCTACTGAATGTACTAGGCTCTGCTTACTCCTCATTGAAGGCCATACCTTGTTGGAGGAGGGAATGGGGGTTGGGTTGGGGGGTGAGGCTGGAGGGGCAGAAGGAGAGAAGAGAGAGGGATCTGTGATTGGTATGTAAAATGAATTAAAAATTCTTTAATAAAAAATTAACAGGAAAATAGATAAAATAGAGAGCAAAGTAAAATAAAATGAAATAAAATAAATAAGAGAAGTATAATTGTTTTATATGTTTTAATTCACTTTGTAGATACTTACTATTGGTGAAATTATTAAGGCCACTCCACATAGTTAAAAGGAGATTTATTTAATGGCGTAACTTACAAATTAAGGGATAGGTAGGCCTCAGGGTCTGGGGAACGTGTATCACAGTCCAGTGGTGTTCTCTGGAGCTGTGCTCGGTCAACCTCCACTGTTCAGGGTCCCAGAACAGAGAGAGCACTGGACCATCCAGATCTCAAGTCTCCAGGAGCCTCCCTTGGCCCTGCCTTGTAGGCGTGACAGTTGCTGAAGTCTCAAAGGGGGTTGGAACTTCCAGATCAAAGCTGGAATGGCTACCCACTACACTGAGCATGTACATTTAAAAGTAATATCTTCTGTTGGTTAAAGAGTTGGTTCAGTAGTTATGAGTACTTGCTGCTCTTACAGAGAGCCTTTGTTCAGTTCTATGCACCCACATAGCTGCTCACAACTATCCATAACTCTAGTTCCAGGGTGGGGTGTACTCTTATGGCTTCTTTGGGCAACAGTGTACATACATGCATGTAAGCAAAACACTAATACACATAACTTTGAAATAAAGAAATCCTTTTTCTCCTTTTAAAGGAATAATAAAATTAATATGAAATCAATGAGCACAGAGATGTTGTCGATGACTATAGTTAGTTATTGCTACCCTACCAGAGCTGGCATATAGTAGATACCAAGTCAAGGGAAAGAAATACTTGTCCTCATTGAAATGCAAAAACAAAGGCAATTGATGAATTATCTAAGTTTTTTTGAATGCCATTATGTCTAAGATAATGGAATCTACATCTTAGAAAATAATATGTGACTTTATGGATTTTCCTTAATGAAGACTTGTCCTCAGTGAGCAGCATGTACAAAAGCCATCAGTCTTTAACCATGAAGATATTGTCTCAGATGGAACAATTGCTATAGGAGAACTTAAAAAAAATTAAAATTAAAAGCAATTATATTCATAGCAATTTGGGAAATGAGTACAGATATTGACATGGTGCATATCGAAGGAAAAAGAATAAAGAGCCAAATGTAGAAGGAAAATAAATGTATTTTTTTTACCATTTAGAGTTGATTGCTGTGAAATAATCCTTTGATCACTATGAAGATGTGCTGCTCTCATTGGTTTAATAAGGAGCTAACAGGCCAATAGCTAGGCAGGAAGAGGTTAGGCAGGAGAGCCAGACTGAGAAAACACTGGGGGGAAGAAGGGTGGAGCCACCACCCTAGATGCACAAGAAGCAGGGCATGTAGAAGTTGAGGTAATGAGCCGTGAGCCACGTAGAAGCACATAAATTAATACATATGGGTTAATTTAAGTTGTAAGAGCTAGTGAATAAGAAGCCTAAGCTATCAGCTGAGCATTTATAATTAATAAGTCTCCCTTATTAGGGAGTTGGTAATCCCGTTGAAAACCTCCACCTACAGTTGATTGGTTTAACTGATAAATACTCTGTTCAATGTCTTCCCACCCAAGCCATCAACTAGGGTCAGACACTGCTTTATGGAAGAGAGAGTTCCTCAGTGCACCTTTGACATCTTTGTTCCTAAGGGTATAAATCAGAGGGTTGAGTAACGGGGTACCAAAAGTGTAAACCAGAGCAATTTGGCGGGTCTCATCATCTGAAGTGCTGGAGCGGGGCCTCAGGTACACCAAGCTACAACAGCCATATTGTAGCAAAACCACAGTGAGGTGGGAGGAGCAGGTGGAGAAGGCCCTCTGCCGACCCTCTGCAGAGCGCATGCGCAGGATGGTAGATGCAATGAATACATAGGAGATGCAAATCAGCAGGAATGGGACTGTCAGCACCAGGATGCTCGCTACATAGAGGACTGCCTGGCTCACATGGATGTCAGCACAGGCCAGGCGCATGATGGGAGCCACATCACAAAGGAAGTGGTTGATTTCCAGGCGATGTCTACAGAATGGCAACGTGAATGTAAAGGCGGTAAGCTGCAAGGAGAGAAGGAGTGCCAGGCCCAAGGAGCCCAGCACCATCTTAACACACAGCTTCTGGGTCATGATGAGGCTGTAGTGTAGTGGGTGGCTGATGGCAACATATCTGTCATAGGCCATGACTGTCAAGAGAAAACAGTCAGCGCAGCCAAAGACAGAAAAGAAAAACATCTGTGTCCCACAAGCAGCCAACGGCATGGGCTTTGGGGCTCCAAGGATGTTGGAAAGCATCAAGGGCGCCACATCTGTGATATAGCAGATTTCCACGAGAGACAGACTGCCTAGGAAGAAATACATGGGTGTACGTAAGAAACTATTGGTGCACACCACCCAGATTATGGCAGTGTTGCCACAGAGGATCATCAGATAGAGCAGGAGGAAAAGGGTGAAGAGGAGAGCCTGGAATTCAGGGACATTGGTGAATACACGAAACACGAATTCTGGAGGGTCGGATTTGTTGAAGAAACACTTTCCAGCCACCATGTCTTCTGCAAAAGAAAAAGTAAGCCAATGATTGCTTGCCTGAGTTAATGGCAGGGAGGCTGAATCAGAGTTTTATTAGGGATTGCCTATTTAGTATTTAGTTTTCAAACACAATGGTAGTGAAAAAACATTCATAATATAAAGTCTCACATAATTTTCCCTGGACATCTCCACTAATTGGGCACTTGCCTATAAATTCCCATAACAAGCCCTGCCAATTGGTTCTCCACCTGCTATATCTTGTTATATGGCATTTTAAATCCCATTGGCGTGAGCTGATACTTTGTTTGTATTTTGTTGTATTTAATTAAATAGGTAGGGCTGCATACATTTTATAGTTAGGTAGATGGAAATTCTGGCCATCTGTTTGGCTAAGCATTATTATTAAGATACAATATACACACAGAGGATGTCAGAAAATCCAAATAGAAGTGAATTTTCAATTTTTGAGATAGACAATGAGTATTCCAGTAAAAAAGCAGTCAACATTAAGAAATGGAAGAATTTCAACAACCTAAAAACAACTTTCATATTTTCCCTCAGTCCTTCCTTATTCCTCATAAATAACCACTCTTGACATTTATCACTGCAGATTAGCATAACTGTGTTTTAATTTCTATATGTAATTATAAGGCATGTAGTTTATATTCCTGGATAAATACAATTAAAACAACTCCTGAACAAACGTTCTGGGTTGCTTCATGACTAATCAAAATATGTGACTCACAATAGAGAAGTTGTAAGGTAAAATAATATTCTTTGCATCAATCACTAATACAACATATTTTTAAGATTAAATAGTTAATTCAAATATTAAGATGAAAAATAATTCCCATAAATAATTTTTGAAAATATAACATTATAAATTGTAAAAAGTCAATTCACTATGAATTTTTTTTTTTTTTGGTTTTTCAAGACAGGTTTTCTCTGTGCAGCTTTGCACCTTTCCTTGAACTCACTTGGTAGCCCAGGTTGGCCTCGAACTCACAGAGATCCACCTGGCTCTGCCTACCGAGTGCTGGGATTAAAGGCGTGCGCAACCACTGCCCAGCTCACTATGAAAATTTAACCTACAATGTATATAATTGGTAAACTTATAAGAAGGAATAGGGAAAATTATGAAATAATAAGGTCTTATTTGAAGAGGACTCGAGGCACCTCTTTTATTGTTTGGTTTTTGTTGTATTTATCTACTTAGCTTTTTATAAAAGGTATTATTATATATATCTGTGTGACTTGGAACTCACATTTTAGACCAGGTTAGCTTCCTGAATACTAGAGTTATGGCTGTGTGCCCCCACACTTGGCAAGATTTACGGTTTTATATCTCTAAGGTATATGTTTATCCAATTCATAACTCCAGACAATGGACATTCATGGATACTGTAAACCAGGCATATTCATTCCAATTAGAAAAGTAATGTTCTAAAATTATATACAGTAGAATAAAATGGGCTGAAGATGAAGGAAAGAAGATAAACATTTAAAATAAGCTAAGAAAGTGTTTGTTAATGAAAATAAGCTTAAGCAGGGTTTTTTTATTTCCTTTGAAGACAAAAATTACATGCTCACAAGATAAGTCATCCAAGCAAATTCAAATATAGTGAAACAAAAGTTCACCATCATTTTGGTTTAGTCTTGTTCCATGATTGTCTAATACAATGTACAGAGAAACATGACTTGATAATTCAAATGCAAACACAAGAAAATCAACTGCATATGTTAGGGTCAAAAAGAAACTCACTGTAGTGGTTACTACAAAAAATGCAGCGGAGAATCTATTAACCAATTTTCACTTACTGGATGTATCAGATAAGCCAGTGTTCCTCATTTTTCCCTGAATAATGTGCTGTATGCTGCCCTTGACCATAAACACAGAGACCCACAGTTTGCTCTCCAGCATATTGGAGCATTTCTATCCCACAAAACATGTTGGTTTATGTGGGGGCCCACAGAGACTCCATAGGGAGGCTTTATTCCATCTTGACTCAGGGTCAGAGAGATCAAGCTTATTTTGTCCTGCAAAGCTGCATAATAAGATACTTTGGCCAAAGGCATGGTTACCAGGTGTCTTATACTTCAAGGCCTAATTACAAGATGCTTTGCCATAAGATCAAAAACACTGAAGATAGCTTATGCTGGAGAGGATGTGGAGCAAGGGGAACACTCCTTCACTTTTGGTGGGAGTGCAAATTTTACAGCCACTTTGAAAATTAATGTGGCAGTTTCTCAGAAAATTGGGATTCAATCTTCCTCAAAACCCAGCTATACCACTCATGGGCATATACCCAAGGAATGCTCAGTCTTACCATAAGGATACATGCTCAACTATGTTCATAACAGCATTATTCATAATAGCCAAAAACTCAAAAAAGCCTAGATGCCCCTCAACTGAAGAATGGATTAAGAAAATGAGGTACATATACACAATGGAGTACTACTTAGCAGAGAAAAGGAATGACATCATGAAATTTGCAGACAAATGGATGGAATTAGAAAATATCATCCTGAGTGAGTGAGGTAACCCAGACTCAGAAAGAAAAACATGGTATGTACTCACTCATAAGTGGATGCTAGATGCAAAGCAAAGGATAACCAGACTGCAACTCACAGCTCCAGGGAGTCTTGCTAGCA
Organism: Peromyscus maniculatus bairdii; assembly: GCF_049852395.1. NCBI lineage: Eukaryota > Metazoa > Chordata > Mammalia > Rodentia > Cricetidae > Peromyscus > Peromyscus maniculatus. The sequence goes on along the minus strand of NC_134852.1, from coordinate 165,609,821 downwards.
GAGAGGACCCTAGGAAGGATGCATGGATTGTCCAGTGAAGGAGAAATAGATGAGATCTACATGAGCATACTGGGAGTTAGTGGGGGTGGTAATGGAGGGCAAGGGATGGGGAATGAGAGCGTAGGGGAATGGAAGGTTTGAGCTCGAACAGGGACAGAGTGGAAGAGCAAGTAAAGAGATACCATGATAAATGATGACATCATAGGAATTGGGAGAAACAGAGTGCTTGGGAAGTTCCCAGGAATCCACAAGGATGACCCCACCTTAGACTACTGGCAATAGTTAAGAGGGTGCCTAAATTGCCCTCCTCTGGTGATTGGATAGCTGAATACCCTAACTGTCATCATAGAGCCCTCATCCAGTGAGGATGAAGCAAATGGAAGAGATCCATGGCCAGGTACCAGGCTGAGCTCTAGGAGTCCAATCGATGAGAGAGAGGAAGGATTCTATGAGTATGGGGCATTGAGATTATGATGGGAAAATGTACAGAGATGGCCAGCCAAACTAGTGGAAATGTATGAACTGTGGACCATTAGCTGAGAAGCCCCCATGGTACTGAACTAGGCCCTCTGGATAGGCAAGACAGTTGTTTAGCTTGAACTGTTTAGGGGTTCCCCTGGCAGACAGTGGGATCAGGACTGTCTCTAGTGCATGAGCCTGCTCTTTGGATCCCAGTGCCTATGGTGGGACACTTTGCCTTGGTCCAAGGAGGAGGGGTTCTGACCTGCCTCAACTGAATGTACAAGGCTCTGCTGACTCCCCATGGGAGACCTTACCTTGGAGGAGGTGGGAATGGGGGGTGGGTTGTGGGGGAAGTTTGGGGAGCTGGAGGAGGAAGGTGAGGGAAATAAAAAAAATCTCTTAATAATAATAATAATAAAACAGAAAGGAAAAAACTAAGACATGAAAAAAAAGATGTTTTGCTATAAAGTACGGTTACCAAGTGTTTTGAAAATTAAGAAAGGATCTACACTTGTTTGTACATTGTACCCTGACCTCAAAAGAGGGAGGTCTTTTGTACACCCTTGTTGGTATACAAAAATCCCATTAGAAATAAACTTGAGGCAACTGTGGTATTGACCCAGAGCCCTCCTGAAGCTATCTTGTGTCTCTGTCTTTTTCTTTGTCTTCATCTACATTTTTCATTTCTATTATTTCTCAATCCATACTCCCTTATACCAAGAACTGTCCAAAGTCTGGGCTGAACCTGGGAGGTTTACAACTCACCAGATTTTTCCTCAACCCACTAAATCACATGACTTGTTTTAATACGCCAGTTTTTATTAAATGTGACAAGATCTAATAATGCTTTGTGAATATGAAAGTGTTTAATGAAAAGAGGCATTTGAATGTTTGAAAAATGCTTGGTGATTATAAGTTGCTAAAAGTTGCTGTGGAATAAGCCATGAATCAGACCACTATAATGTACTAGAAGAAAACTAAGAAAAATATGTTTAATTTAATAATTGTATTTGTATCTAGTTTAATACTCAGCTGTTAAAAAAGATGACATTGGGAAATTTTCTGGCAAATGGATGGAACTAGAAAAGATCATCCTGACTGAGGTGACCAGACCCACAAAGACAAACATGGTATGCACCCACTCATAAGTTGATATTAACCATAAAGCAAAGGAGAAACATGCTACAACCCACAGAAAAAGAGAGAGAGAGAGAGAGAGAGAGAGAGAGAGAAAGAGAGAAAGAGAGAGAGAGAGAGAGAGAGAGAGAGAGAGAGAGAGAGAGAGAGAGAGAGCAAGCTTGTGTATATGTGCAGTACTTGATGTGAAACCTTATTGCTAAAGGCCTTATTTGCATTATAGGACATGGATAAATCACACTGGAAGCTTCATCCCTACTAGCTGGATTTCAGAGTGCTGGAAGTAGTATGTGTGATATTAGGGGAAAAAGTAATTATATCTGTCAGCTGTGAACCCATTCGGCTACAATAACCAGTGACCTAGTTTAATATTCTCACTGGTGCAACAGTGATATATAACTAATATAACTAATGTTATAGGAGTAGCCAATCATATCATGCTTGGATTTAAGATCCACTCAACAAGAAGGAATTTAAGGCCTGGGACCATTAACTGGCCCCCAAACTCATGGCTGGCTAGGTCAAAGGTATTCATCTTTTCCTTTCTTTGTCACCTAATAATCCACACAAACTCATAGACTGAAAGAAACTACTGCTCACATTATTCTATAGCTCTCTCCATATCTGTTCTTAGAGACTACATTAACCCTGCCATCTTGAGTATATTTGCTGATTTCTGAGTGTCTAATTAACTTCATTGGGAAGGTCAGGTGAAAATTTTTCAGCTTTTGGCTTCACTAATTTAACTATCATTTACATTACTGTTATAGGTAAAGACAAAACTTTCTATTTTTTCACTCTTATTTATGTATCCCCAAATTTATTTTATTTCAAATAAATTTACTTAAGTTGTAAAATTTCAGGATCTCTAAATTTCCTTCAAAGCCAATCCGTGTTTAATGGCTCCTTCCACAGATTATTCTACAATCACTCAAGTTTCACACAGATTGTGACTTTTTTCTGACTAATGTCTATCTATTTAAATTTTTTTATCCTGTGCAACACTAGAGAACTTTTTTGAGGTGGGTTCAGCATATCAATGTACAGTGGAAAGCACAACAATTAAACTATTGATGTTCTTGTTGAAATGGCCTATTGGTTAATGATGATAAATTCATTGGCTTGTGGTTACTCCTTTGTGAATGATTGATAGCATAACAATGAGTATTATGTGCATAATACCAACCCACTGTATATACAAAATTAAAAAAATCTCAGAGAATTATGAGACCACAGAAATCTGTAGGTATAGGTCATATGTATACCCATTTACAAGATACACATAAAATTGAATGTCTAAAAACTTTGAGACATGTAATCCTACCTTTTTATAGCCCTATCTATTACAATTGAGGTCCTTAGATATTAAGCCCATTGCAAATGCATATGGTGGTTATTGGCATTCCTGTTGCCAGAATTTGCATCCAAGTGGATTAATGTAGAGCTGAGCACCTGTGCATGTCTTAAGCATATGTCTCTCCTCATTTACATAGAACAATTTAAAACATAATTAAGAAAATGTAGACATCAGTAAAGAAAACATCAGTATGATTCTGATAGTGCAGCAATAACAAACACTGAAGCTCAAGACACAATTAATAGGATATTAATTAACAAACAGGCTGCTGAGGTAGAAGAAACTGCCACATCAAGAGGTGATGTGGTGGCTTTCATATGCAAAGGGAATTTTCAGGAGCAAAGGGAGAAACTTCATTATCCTTCTCAAGGAATGACATAATTGTATAGAGTGCAAAGGGGGGCTCTTAACAACTCCACAATGATCACATGAGAAAATTTGCTTGCCTCATGTAAAGAATCAAATGGTAAAACTTTTTGGCAAAAGAACTGAACGGTTTGACTTTTCTCCTATTCTTTCCCCATGTTTGTATAGTATAAAAATTTTAAAGGCAAGCCAAAATAATAATAACAGTCATGAAGATGATGATAAGAATAAGCAATAATGTGATGGAAAATATAGGGCTAAAAAGCAGAGGAAGAATAGATTTCATTGGCTCTCCAATAACAGTGAATACATGTAGGAGAACTGATCCTCAAAATGAAGGCATGCATCGAACTAGTTGAGAAACTGAAGTTCTAACTTTTGCTGGGCTTGGCTCTTTGTACATGGAAAAAGCTCTTCAGTACTAAAATAAAAAATGCTTTCAAACTATCAATGACCATACTACTACTGATACATCGCAAATTGTCACCCAGAGATGTGGAAGAAATGTTGGACTAGGGTGATTTTCATTGAGACTCACTGAAGAAACACCAGTCTGAGAGTCAAGTGGTATTTGGAATCTCTCTTTCTTCTCCTCTCTGTATTGTATTATTGGCCCCATGTTACTGTCTCTTAAAGGGTTTTCTTTTCTATTAAGAATTTAGAAAATCTTGGACCATAGTATTGAGACTAGATAAATGAAGGCAAGACTCTGCTGGAGCAACAGTTCAGGGATCTCTCCTGAGAAGCTTGGCTTACAAATTTGGAAGGGATGTATATGCTGAAGAATGACTTCATGAAAAAAACTAAAATAGATAACAAACAGGGAAGGATCTACACCTAGGACATAGAGTATCTTGAAAGGACTTTTGGTGATGACGCCCTAGATCAGTCTAGGATTGACTACAATGGGAACTTGTTCATCTAAATTGACAATATCAAACCTAATCTTCCTATTCCATTCCCCAAAAGCTACTTGGAGTGTTGTGCAAGTTGTTTTTCATCTTTAAGGTGACTCTACCTGGTGAAAATCAAGGGACAAATTCCAAAAGCCTCTCCTCTGAATGAAGATTAAAATCATGGAAGTTACTAAAATCTAGACATTAAAGCTGTTTACACTTACCAGAGCAGAGATGGAAATGAAAGCACCTCTACTGTGCTTCTCAGAACTTGATTTTTTATCTGAGCCCCAGAGTTAATGTAGTCATGGAGTCACATTGGCTCACATGGGACATTTGACTCCTCCAAGCTCCTTGGGGACAATATCCCTGAAGTGTTACCTCAAGAAAAACAGTTATATTCATATTGTTATCTAGAAGAAGCAATAGGGAATAGGCAAGTTACTGTTTTTTCCTTTGGGTTTTTTCCAGTGTTGTTCCTACACTGATACTTTTCTCTTTGTTACTTAGTCCATTATTGCTATTCAGAGAAAGTGGACTGTTGGCCATGTGGGTCTTACAGTCCCAGTAAAGTGGAAAAACACTGAGAGATGCTTCTCTATTTTTTCTTATGCTAACCAGAAAAAAAAAACATTGAGGAAATGCTTAGAATATTGAGATGGACTCTTCTGCCAGTGAATGAGAGAGTTTCCATCTCTCAAAGAAGAACATGGACCATGTGCTCTGTAGTCTTCAATGGGTGCCAAAGTTAAATATAGTTTGTAAAGCCAGTGATTCAATACCCAGGGCTTTTAATTAAAAAATAAAAATATCCCCTTATAATAATATTGAGAAACAGCATCCACATGATTTTAATAGTTTCTTTGGTCACAAGTAAATATGGAATAACAGACACTGAACTGTACAAAAATAATGGAGCCTGCACACACAGACACATAGGTAAAATTAATATGTTCTTCCTTATAACATCCCTCATAAAATTTTGGAGTTACTTCTCACCTAATTCAAGGGCATCCATTCCATTATTTCAAGAAGTACATCAATTTTATTGATTAACAACAGACATGATGTATATTTAATCACATATTTTCATGATGCTGGTGAAGAATGATAAATTATTCTATTATCTCTCATCTATCTATCCATCTTTCTATAGCTATCTATCTAACTCAATATCTGTCTAATACCTATCAATCATCTATAAGCCCTGTCTTAGCTGTCATCTACCACCTACTTGTCTCTCTTTCTTTGTCTCTCTATTTATATCTACTATCTATTTATTATCTATTGATTATCTGCCCTGTAGTATCTATCTTCTACCATCTGTCTTCCCTTTCTATGTCTTTCTCTATCTCTCTCTGTGTGACTATTTATATTCCATCTCTTTCCTTTTATCTGTCTCTCTATCTGGTCTCAGATGGGAATGAAATATGGTAGAGACAGAACCCTGACTTATACACAAGGGATAATTCTGAATTGTTACTTTGGTTACAGTTTTAAGATGAACCTTCAAGGAAAAATAGCCCAAGGCCAAAAATTAAGTTTTGGTGCTTCTTTAGAAAAAAAATGTCAGGAAGGTAAGTAGAATGAATATAACACAGAGAGGTCAAGACAAATACAAAAATGATGTTACATAAAGCATTGCTTTGGGAGAGTTTGTTCATAAGGAACATGCAAGGGACAGAATATTTCTCAACAGATCTATTTACTCAGTGTATGAGTACAGTGAAAAGAGAAACCATAGCTCGCAGCAGTTCATTCAAGAGAGAAAAAAATAGTTTATCTGTTTGCTTATATATTTGATATGTGTTCCACTTTCTCTAATTTCTTGCTTTCCATTTACAAAGGTATACTTCATGGGGACCTTTGGAATTTCCAGGTTCTGGTACACTGGAAATCAAGAACCATATTCTAGAATATGACTTTTCCTCTGAGTCTGAAGGTAAATACATGTTTTTAGCATATGGTCTAAATGTCAGTTAATCATGATTGTTCAACAGTATCTTAAGGACCTCCCATACAACATCTATTATTTGTCATTTCTACTGTCTACCACACAAAATCAAGCACTTATCAATACTCTTGCCAGTTTTGATTGATCTTTGAGATCCATATAATATTCTAAACTTTAGAATTTTAACACTTAAGAATGTATTTTTGGCCATTAAGGGGATGATATCATCAGGGGGATTTTAGTGAAATCCCATGTATACAATCACTAGGTAAGCCTGGAGAGATTAGCCAATCTTAATGATAAATATCTGGTTGTCGTAGTCACAGAATTATCTCATACCTTTTGTAAGCCTTTAATTCAGTGCAGGGTTTTGGTACAATTGTGGCTTCTTTAGTCTGAACAAAAAACCCATTGTATTACTTTCCATGCCTTGAGACATGATAACCAGAGTACACCTGGAAATGAAATATGTTGTTTTAGACTTAACCACTATGAGACACAGAAAACATAGGATCATCACAGCTTGGTCCCTGGGAATACTCTACTGTAGTGACCTGGTGAGAAATAGCTATAAAAATTAGAGACAAAGATACAATTGGAAAGGAGATAAAGTTTTGACATAGACATACAAAAATTTTATGTATTGAATATTAGTTTCTTGTCTTGCTGCTGGGATAAAATGTCTGACAAAGAATTGAACATGTTAATATATATATATATATATATATATATATATATATATATATATATATATACTTGTATGTGAGTGTGAGTACAAACATATAAGTATATGATAAAACTAGTGAAGAGAGGTTGTATATTTGAAAGAGAATAAGGAGGGCTATATGGCACAGTTTGGAAAAGGAAAGAGAAGGGATGATTATATAATTATAATCTCAAAAATGTTTTAAGGACAAATTAAGGAAAGAAGGTTTTATTTCAGGCCATAGTTCAAGGAAATACTTACTATCTTGGTGATAGTAGCTTGGGAGAAGTTACTGGTAACTCTACAGTCAGAGTTAGGTAGCAGGCAGAGATGAATATTTTTGTTCAGTTTTCTTTTTCCTTTATATTCATCCCAGAACCACAGAAATGTGGAGTAATGTTACCCACATGTACAATCAATCTTTTCACCTCAATTTGCCTATTCTAAACTCCAGGACAGGCATGTCAAGAAACTGACTTAAAGAGAGACTCAGGATTATCATAAGGTTTCACTATTATTCTTTTCTAGTGAAAAACAAAATTAAGATGAAGCAATCTTAAAAAAAGGACTAGAAATAGAGGCTAAAAATCTGTTTCCATAAAAGTAACATTATATAAATTGAGCAGGTTATATTAGAAACATATATGTATGTATATATATATATATATATATATGTTTAAACAATATCATATATGTATATGCATAAATTGAATATGAATAAACAATAGCAATTAATATAAAGGAGACCATGGATTTATAAGACAGCAAACTGTATGAATGAGTTTGTTGGGGAAAAAAGGGAAGAGATAAATGTGATAATTATATTGTAACCTCAAAAATAAAAATGTATAAAAAATATAATTAGTGAAATTAGAAAATTACCCAGATAATATGAAACATTGTATCTACAGGTTCACAAGGTATGGTTATTTGGAAGAATATGGTTCCCAAATGGAGTGGTACTATTAGGAGGTGTGGCCTTGTTGAAGTGGGTGTAGCTTTGTTAGAGGAAGTGTGTTATTGTGGGGGTGGGTTTTAAGGTCTCTTTTGCTCAAACTTCTCTCCTTATGATACTCAATCTACTTCCTGTTGCCTGCATATTAACATGTAGCAGACTCTTCTCCAACACCATGTCTGGCTGCATAATACCGTGCTTCCTGCTATGAGGATAATGGACTAAACTTCTGAAACTGTAAGTCACCAACTCAATTAATTATTTTCCTTTGAAGTTCATGAACTCGACTCTCAGCTGGGAACCTGCATGGGACTGAACTAGGCCCTCTGAATGCTGGTGACAATTGTGTGGCTTGATCTGTTTGTGGGGCCCTTGGCAGTGCAACCAGAATTTATGCCAGGTGCATGAACTGGCTTTTTGGAGCCCATTCCCTATGGCAGGATACCTTGTCCATCCTTGATGCAGGGGTTAGGGGATAGGCCTTGCCTCAACTTGGTATGCTGGACTTTGTTGATTACCTAAGGAAGGCCTTACCCACTCTGAGGAGTGGATGGGGGTGGGATGGTGAGGAGATGGGGGTAAAAAAAAGGGGAGGGAGAGAGAACTGGGGTTGGTATGTAAAATGAAAAAAATTATTAAGAGAAGTGTTGCTATGGTTATGGTGTGTCTTCATAGCAATAGAAACCATAATTAAGATAGAGAGTGGTACGGGAGACTAGGTATTGCTGTGATAGGCCTGACAATGTTTTTGTTTGGAGGGATGTGGACATTGGTACTTTGAGTGAGGAAAGCTGTGGAATGCTTTAAGCACTGCTCAGTGGGTCACACTAGGAGGAGCGTAGAAGACAATGGTGCTGAGAATGGTTTCAGCTGTGGGCATCAAGAGGTTTCTGAGGAGAAAAATGTTAGCATGTGGCCTAGTGGCTGGTCTTGTAATATTTTAGTGAAGAATGTAGCTGCTTTTTGCCCTAGTGCAAAAAGTCTGCCTGAGGATAAAATGAAGAGTTTTGGATTTATTCTGTTGGCAGAAGAAATCTCAAAACAGCCTAGTATAGACTCTGTTGTGTGGTTATTAGTGCTGACTCTGGTAAAGATTTATAACAAAAAATGAGCAAAGTGAGCCAATAAAAATGCAAAATATACTTAGACTGAGAAAGGGGGCATCAGGAAGTAGAATAGAGTTAAATTCTGTGTTCTAGGAGATAAAAGGATTCATAAATGGTATAGAGGGAATGGTGACCTCAGAGGAAGATCCCACCTAGCTAAGCTTCTAACGTGTAAAAAGGAATTAAAGAAAAGTTTAGAGCCCAATGTGGTGATGTACACCTTTAATCCAAGCACTAGAAAGTCAGAAGCTGGCACATCTCTGAGTTTGAGGACAGGTTGGTGTACAGAGCAAGTTGAAAGTAGCCAAGCTTAGGCAATGAAGGTAACAATCAAAAAGAAAAGGTTGGTGAAGATGCCATTGAATGAGGGGCCATACTGCAGCCCCAGCAAGCAGCAGAACTTGGCAGCTTTAGCCATGTGGTTCTGGCTTTAGAGTTAAGGATAGAAGAAAGGAGTTGTGGAATAAAGCTGCTAGGCAAGCCATTTGTTAGAGGTGTCCCTGAATGGAGGCCCGTTAGACAGGCCATTCCATGAAACTGCAAAGTTGAAGGCTAGATTGCCTTAGAGACCCCAAGAAATTAGAGATTCTAGAGTCTTGGAAAATCTGCCCAGGAAAGCTGCTAACAGGGAGTGAAATTAATTCAAGAGAAAGAAGTGTGTTGACGTTAACAAAGATTAAAGAAATTGGAGATCTGAATAGCTTTTTGACATCAGACATGGATATGCAGAGTTTGGAGTTTGCCAAGGTTGTTTTTAGCTTTGCTTTAGTCCAGCATTTTCTCACTATGCTCCCTTCTCTATGTTTTGGATTGTTAATGTAATACCCTGTGCCATTATATGTTAGAAGTATGTAATCTACTTTTTGATTTTTCATTTCATAGGGAATTATAGTTAAGCTATTGCTGGACTTTTAGAAAAGACTTTGAACTTTGGACTTCTAAACATTGTTCAGAATATGATAGAGTATGGGGACTTTTGAAGTTGTACTAAATGCATTTTTGGATTATGATATGGCTACAAGCTTTTGAGGGCCAGGAAGTAGAATGTGATAGTTAAAAAGAAAATGCCTCCCCCAAAGGGAGTGGTACTCTTAGAATGTGTGGCCTTGTTGAAGTAGGTGTGGCCTTCTTGGAGAAAGTATGTTACTCTGGTGGTAGGCTTTAAGGTCTCTTTTGCTCAAGCTTCACTCCTTGTGACACTCACTCTACTTCCTTTTGCTTGAATATCAGTGTGTTGCAGCCCCTTCTCCAGGGCCATATCTGCCTTCATGCCACCATGCTCTCCACCATGATGATAGTGAAGTAAACCTCTGAAATGAAACTGTTGGCCAGAACCTCAATTTTTATTAAATATTTTCCTTCAAAGTTACTGTGGTCATGGTGTCTCTTCACAGCAATAGAAACCCTAAGACACAAGGCATTTAAAATTTCAAAAAGACATGGCCAAAGTAAAACCTCTTCATTTGATAATATCATTGAACTATAATTATAAAGAGAAATGAAAGAATATTGAAAGCTGTGGGAGAGAAACACTGTTTACTCCGACAAATTAACATTGAACTTATCTGTGTATTTTTTTGCAGTCCTGACTTAGTGGTAATTAATTCTTTTCGTTTATACTTCTTTTGAGAGGTTTTTATTTCTCCATTAATTTAAAACTTTTTTGGTTATGGTGCTGTTAATTGATAGGCATTAGTAGTAGTAGTAGTAGTAGTACCATTAAGATTAGGTAATACTATTAGAATATGAGTAGTTTTTAAACAGAAACTTTAAGTACAGTAGGTATGAAATGATGCATTTCAAGTTTGGAAAGAAAATAACTATTCATGCTAAACAAAAGGAAATCGATGCTCACTGTGACAGCGCAATATTAATAAAAGCCAGGATGACACTGGCACAAAATCACACCTGCTGATCAATGGAATCAAACTGAAGACAGAGACATAAATCCACACATCCATAAATACCTGATTTTTGATAAAGAAGGCAGAAATACACACTGCATAAAACATAGCATCTTCAACAAATCATGCTTGTCAAACCGGATAGTTGTAACTAAAAGAATTCAAATAGATCAATAGCTACCACCCTGCACAAAAATCAACTCCAAATAGATCAGAGACTTCAACATGAGACCAGATACACTAAATCTGATAGATAAGAAAGTGAGAAATAACCTTGAACTCATTGGCACAGGAGAAGATTTTCTGAACAGTACACCATTAGTATAGGCACTAAGATTAACAATTGATAAATGGAACCTCTTGAAACTCAAAAGTGTGTGCATGGCAAAGGACAACATAGTTAGGATAGAGTGATAGGTTAGAGAATAGAAAATAATTTTTACTAACTACACATCCAATAGAGAGCTAATATATATCTTGTTTTAATAAATCATTCTATTACCAATGAAAATTTGAAAGTCAAATACTGGGATGAAAATCTTATATATCAAAGAAACAGAGGAGGAGTAACTAGATGATCTTCCCTTTCTTTCTGGAGACCCAGCCAGCACCTCTTCTCCCCATATCCCAGATTGAAGAGAACATGGAAATTCCAAGTACTTCCCTTCTCCTGTCTTCCCTATGAATTTCCCGGCTTCTCTTTGTCTAATTCCAGTCAGCTAGTTGCTGACTCCACCACTAAATCAAAATTATCTTTATTAGCACAGTCTAAGAGTGACACAGTGCAATCAAATACTCTCAACATTTCCCCCTTTTAATCTAAGTAAAAGGAAAGATTTTTAACTCTAACACAGTAATATATATATATATATATATATATATATATATATATATATATATATATATATATATGTGTGTGTGTGTGTGTGTGTGTGTGTGTATACATATATATACATATATATGTATATATAAAATGAACAATAATCAGATATGGCCTAAGTAAAAAAGAAAGGTTTTAACTCTAACATAGTACCTATACACAATACAAACAATTATCAGGTCAGAAACGTTTTCACAATGTGAAGTCCATCATATTTGGCAAATTTGGAGAAAATACTCTGTTATTTATCCTATCTTGGTGAGTTCAGTTTTATATTGGAACCACTAACTATAATAATTAGTATTAACAACATAAACATATATTTTTACACCTTAAATAATTTTCTTAAACAACTTAAGCTTTTATGTCTCCCAAACTTTATAAACTTTACATCTATTTTGTAGCTTTCTTTTCTGAATTTGGTAACAAAGAAAATGGTATAACTATCTAGTCTTTAACCCCCATTAGATACCCAAGAAGGATGAAATATTACCTGATTAAACAGGAAGTGAAGACCAAACAACTGCTAAAACTATAGAAATGACAGAGACAACTGGCCTTCTGAGCAGTCACTCAAGGTTCCTCTACAACATTGGGGTACCTATCTTCAGCCTACAGACATAGACTATCTGTCAGACTTTTCTATGAAGCAGGATTTTAGAAGGAGTGTCCTAACCTGTTTTGGCAAAGCTCATCAATCACATTCTTTTGTATCCTGCTTGTCCAAATTGAACAGCATACAGTCAGCAGATAAGGGAATGGCCGTATATTGCCCAGTGGCTAACTTTGCCACATTAAAAGCAAACTCCATATGGTACCCATTATTCATTTTTTTAAGTAGATTCATGTTTCCAGGAATAGACATATCTCACTGTCATAAAATGGTTTATATTATTAAAACATCTTAAATGCCATATATTGTAGATCTTTGAAGTGTCTGAAGACTGACTATCTATTAAAATATATCTGTTTAACCTTAAAAACATATCTATCATGACTCTATCATGACTACAAGTTTGATTGTTATAGATGGCTAAGTACTAACCTGCATTTCTTAATTATACTAAACAGTTTGTAATAACATTTTTCAAGGACTAGAACTTTACATCATCATTTTAATGAGCTGCATAAGTACAACACCTCAAACAAGAATAGAAACATATATAAGTATTTTATAGCAAAAATAACGTTAAATCTGTATCAATATAAAATAACCATAAACAAGAGTAGGAAAAAATATACAGTACCATAAAACAAAAATAATCTTAAATTTGTATTAATATCATTTAAAATATTTGAAACTAGTAGACACATTTTAGTTTAAAAGTAGATTCAATATTCTACCCTTTTATCATATCATTCCTATATCTCCCTGTTTATTTTTCAGAAAGACATCCCGGAATCTTATCTCCTTTGCTTAGTTTCCTCCTTTACAGTACCATTTATTTAGGCCATACCTGATGATTGTTCATACTTTTTATATTTTATTATGTTAGAGAAAACATTCTCAACTAACCCTCTAAACAATGACAAACATTCATAACCTACCTTTTGACCAAAAACCTCTTTGAAATATGCGCATCATGTTGTTAAAATTACTTCCTATATAGTCTGGGGGTGATGGTATCTTTGGCAGACCTTGGAAATATTGAAATAATGGTCAAGTCTGGTAATAGCTAGCTGTTGTCCAGTCTTCTTGTGATGAGAAAGTGCAGAGCTTATCTGAAGTCCTAGCTGTAAAGGTCTCTGAGGCTGGACCATTTTAGCTAAGCACTTTAAAGTTTTCCTGAGCAGTTTGTAGTCCAAATCTGATCTTTGGGTGGTGTTTTTGCCCACAATGAGGCAATTTCAGCATATAGTAAAAAGTACCACAATTTTTGTTCGGTTTATTCCTGCTAATTGAAAAAGTCACATTTTCCCTGTCAGAATCAATTCAGAAAATTTTATACACAGGTCTTTGTGTATTTTGTTTATGTCATCAAAATAGTCATTCTAAGATATTATCTTCTCTTGTGTAAACGTTCTGTCTACTCCTATGGGAGTAGAAGGGAAAATAATGAAAATACAATCAAATTTTGGATCCAAGTAATTCCACCTGTGCACCCTTTAATTTCTTTCTACCAAGGCCAATTAACTCTCAGCCTCAGCTAGTTATTTTCTTGGAATATTTAAGTCCTTATCACCTTGTAAGTTTAAATTTATTACTTAGCTTTTGAGTAGTTGATTCAATTATGAGCTAAAGCGAGTTAATACCTCCTAGCAAATTTTAAAATAATTACAAATTTGTAATTGATCTCTTCTGGTTTGTACTTCCTGTGGTGTAATTTTCTGTAAACCCATCTTATATACTAGAAAATTGATAGAATCCCCTCTTTGTATTTCTTTCAGGAGCAATTTATAATCCCCAGCAAGGCAAAATTGTCTGTACCTCTTCAAATATTTTTTCTAAGGTGTCTGCATCTGAATCAGCCAGTAAAATATCATCCATGTAATGATAAATTTTAGATTGAGGAAACTGTTTACAAATTATTTAAATGGCTGTTGCATAAAATATTGACACATGATGGGACTGTATAATTTTCTTTGTGGAGGAACTTTCCATTCAATCCTTTAAACAGGATGAGCATTATTGTAAGTAGGCACTGTGAAGGAAGATTTTTCTCTATCCTATTCCTGTAAAGGTATAATAAAAAAGCAGTCTTCTAATTCAATCACTATAATAAATTATCCCTTAGGTAATACAAAAGGTTAGGTAATTCCAGGCTGTAAAGAAGCCATTGACTAATGTACCTTATTTAGGGCTCTTAAATCTGTTAACATTCTCTACTCTCCAGATTTCATTTTAATGACAAATATAAGAGAATCCCAAGGAGTGGTCAACAATTCAGTATGTTCAGCATTTAGCAGTTCCTATAATGGCTATCCTAGTGCCTGTAATTTTTCTCATGTTAAAAGTCATTTTCATGCCGGGCGTTGGTGGCGCACGCCTTTAATCCCAGCACTCGGGAGGCAGAGCCAGGCGGATCTCTGTGAGTTCGAGGCCAGCCTGGGCTACCAAGTGAGCTCCAGGAAAGGCGCAAAGCTACACAGAGAAAACCTGTCTCAAAAAAAAACCAAAAAAAAAAAAAAAAGTCATTTTCACCCTATTCAGGTTTGTCAGTTAACCATTTTAAAGGAAAGGAAGTTGGTACCTTTGAGCAACTATCTACTGTTGTGTCCTGCTTATGAACAACCTGAATTATCTGTTACAGTTCTTGATAATACCGTTTTTAATTAAGAGATTTTCTATTCATTTTACATATCAACCATGGTTTCACATGTCCTCTTTCCTCCCACTCACAGCCTTCCTCCTCAACCCACCCTCCATTCCCACCTCCTCCAAAGCCAGGTCTCCCCTGGGGTGTCAGGAGAGCCTTGTACATTCAGTTAGGTCATGTCCAATCCCCTCCTCCCTGCACTGAGGCTGAGCAAAGTGTCTTTTAATGCTTTTCTCAAATGCATTATTTATTTCATGGTTTATTTCTGAGATTGGAGGAATGTTAGCCTGTGTTTACCATTGTACAACAAATCACATCTCCATAAAGGCATGGGTATATTAGTTGCATATGGCTATAATTTTCCTATTAGTCTTTCTGGGCCTATGTACTTGCCCCATCTTGCATTTGTTTTATCTGAGATAAAAGTCTAATTCCTTCAAGCTGAATACTCACCTCCTGAAGAGGCCAATCTGGATGCCAAGATTTTTTCTGAAATTTTTGTTTCATCTGCTGCTATGTCAACTCAACCTTAAATTTCATTGGTATTAGTTTATATTTTTAGCTTTCTTTTGTATTTTTAGCATATACTGGAGCCCAGTTGAGAAATCAAGACTCATGGACTGAGTTACTGTAATACTTACACTTTCAATTCCCAGTAGGCCATTGTTTGGATTACCTGGACCTCAGCCTGTAAGTCAATACAATAAGTCTCCTTTTGTTATGTATAGGGGTTTGGATACTATAGAGGCTGTTACTCTAGAGAATGCTGACTAATACATGCCTAAAATATATCTCATCAAATGCTACTTCAATTTTATATAATAGATAGTCCTATGCATATTGTGGAAACACAGTAAAAACTCTCAGAGCAATTTGTGTGATTTGAACTTGTACTCTGTGAATTTTAAAACTCTGTTCTTAACATTTACATTTGCACAATTCAGAGAAACTTGTCTTCGGAACCTAAAATTAACAGAACATTTTTCTTGTGTGTTAAGTCCACAAGTGATTTCTTTCTAGATATTTATTTTTCTCATGCACATTCCAAGTGATGGTGGGAGAGTCCTTATTTGTTAATTATAAATTATTTTATATGTGAATTCTTTTGTTGAATAAATGTTCTTCTTGTCAGTTTCCTGACTGTGCCTACTCAGATGAATGTAAGAGATCGACACCAGTTCACTTTCTCCCTAGTTACCTTAGAGCTCATCAGGAAGTAGAGAGTGACCAGTGGACATTTTCTTCTCTATTTTTTGGTAGATGATTTTCCATAGGATGAGGCATCTTGATCTACACGATCTTGGTTGGTTTTTAAACTTCATGACAGTAAAGATGGCTGCACAGTACCAGATAATCTATGAATTTGAAAATGAACTATGGATGTGACCAGTGAATAAAACACTTTTTATGTTTTAATGTATTAAGAGGAGAGAGAGCATACCATTGAGTACACTTTGGGAAATTCCTTCTTCAGGCTCATAAAACAAGCAGCCTTGGATTCCTCTGATAATTCATTAAAGATACAGTTTGGTGATTAATCATTCAAACATACTTCCTCAAACAAATTCACTCAATTATTTATCTTTTCATATGGTGATCCACTCATATAGTTTTTATTTTTTTACTTAATTACTTAATAATTTTAATTTATTTTATTAAATAAACATTTGGTAATTTTGATTAACAAAACAACCTCAGTAGAGGGTATGAGTGCTAATATAGCAGATGGAGCCAGAATTCAAAAGTAAATATTTCAATAACAGAGAGAATCTTAACTTTGAAAATTCCACCTTGTATATGGTTTTGGTTGAGCTTTATTCAGTTAATTTTAGCCATCTACAATAATGTTTCAGTCATCTGAAGGTTCTTGACAGAATCTCTCCTCACTTTTGATCTTGATTTCAGAGACTATTACAAGTCAAATTCAAAGTTGGTGATTTTGGGGGAATTTGATCTCAATTTTCAACTCATTATTATCTCTATTTTCAGAAATAATGCAGATATACTTACTTATAAATCCATTAGTCGTATTTGCTTGGGGTCCAGCCTCAGCATGGGTTCAGGACCTAAAACAGGGAAGGGGTAGTAGTGCAAGGAAAAATTCTGACCACTAAGTGATTTGTGCTCAAGTGGCCCTGAATAGCTCAAGTCATGTTTATTTATACTTTAAAAGAGTTTTTTTTTTCTACTGAACTTACATGAGCAGCTTTACTATTGCCTTCTATTTTTGACTTTTAGGAAATATATTATATTTTAAGAAATATATCGTAATCATTATAAAAGTCCTCATTGTTCCCATTTATACATCCCCAACTACACTTTCCTACACCCTACATAACCATAATCTGCAATTTGCAGGCTTCACTAAATATCCAACCAGACTCATCCTGCTCTTGCAGCACTTATGTCAGCTGGCAGCTACTTGTGGTTACAATGTTAAAAAGTAATAGACATGGCTGCAATACTTTAAGGACAACAATATTGTTAAGCTATAAGAACAGTTAGCAAGAAGCCTGCCCCGGCCATACAGTTTGTATGCAATATAAGTCTCTGTGTTTACTTGGTTGGGTCTGAGCGGCTGTGGGACTGGCAGGTGACAAAGATTTGTCCTGACTGTGGGCAAGGCAGGAAACCTCTAGCTACAAGTGACCATGATATTAATTTCTGTATGTTGTCATGAATATAGAAAATAAGATCGTCCTGAATGCCATTTGGTGTTTGGGCAATCATTCAAGGTAATTCTCAGGAGCATCAGTGCCAGAGAATGGTTAATCTTAGTATATGAAAAATTGTGGAATTATTTTGAATTTTAGGCATTGAAAAAATAACTATGACACCTCATATGTATTAGGTTATCCTGTAAATTTCAGTGTGAATCCTATAGTACTTATAATTAGGGCTTGGATCTCAAAATTGAAAAGTAGGGAAGAGTTTAAGACAAACAAGAGAATAACAACAATGGGCATCTAATGATGCCAATGTAAAGTGAAGGATCTCCGGTTTGGAAATATGAGAACAAGAAAGTACCAACAAAGAGGAAATGTCACAGAAAAAGTGATTAAACCGACTGGGATGACAAAAGGAGAGGTGAAAAGTGAAAACAACATAGATGGAGGATTGAAGGAGTCCACAAATGTAGGTGACAGATGCCATTAGGATAAAGGTTGTAGTACATTCCATAGTGGTAGTGTAATGCTAGTGTTTACACATTGCTGCAAGTTGGTCATAGACCATTGAGGTTAAGATGAAACATTCGAAGACAGCAAAGACTGCAAAGAACATCAGGGCAGTACATAAATTGTGGCACATGATCTTATTTTCTGTGAGAAACCATTCCATTACTTTGGGAGTGACTGCTGAGACATAAACACACCATAACATGCAGAGCTTACTGAGGAAAAAGTACAAGGGAGTGTGGAGTTGGATGTCCAGTAGAATCAATGTGATCATGTCATGGTTAACAATCATCATGATCAAATAAATGAGAGTGAAAATGATAAATAAAGGGATTTGCAGTTCTGGGGCATCAGTTAGACCCACAAGAATACATTCACTTGCCTCTGAAATATTTTCTATTGTCATTTGAAAATTAAGAGCTATGAGAAGATGAGGAAAATAATTGTTGTGGTAGATGAACATTACTATGCCACTTGAAACATGTAAAATTCTTTTTCATGTTCAATGTTTTGTCTAATGTAAAGTAACATCAAGTGAATTCAGAGTAGAAGAATGCTGATGATGATACAAGTGGACATTAGAATTTCTTTGGTAACAACAACTGGAAAATACTGTACAAGTTATGACTCGGGGGCTCATTTCAGTGTGCTTGTTATACCATATTGTTTATTACAGTTATCTAGCAAAGACTATTTTGTATTACCTGAAATAAATTGTAGGTACTCTTGCTTAAAATGTCCACTGGTGTCTTAATCAGTGGAAGTGCAGAGTGGGAACATGTAGTCATACATCAGGGTACAATGCAAGAAAATGTTATCAGCGCATCTCATGTGTAATAAACCCTTGTCAACTAATTTTTGTCTTTTATTTCCCTTTTTCTATTGCTGTTGTCAGTGGTCAAACTAATAATTTGCTCATAGTTAGCAAATGCTATACCATTGAGCTACATCTCACCTTACATTTTTAAAATATCAGGACACAGGTAATAATTTGTTCTCTTCCCTAGCAACATGCTTTTTTTATGAGAGATTTTAACTAGACTCTTTCATTTAAACACAGGTGAGTTGAAATGTACAATCCCTTGAACATACTTTTACTGGTGCCTTGATACTTTTCAGTAACTTGAAAAATGAACAAGAAATTTTTAGTTACAGTAAGATTCAGATGTTTTTACTTCATGTCAATATCTTTATTTTTCACATAGACAACTACTCTACTTATGGGAGAATAGGGTAAGAGAGAATAGATAGCACTTTATACTCTCCATATCTTGTAACCACCACAGGCTATATTACAAAGTATATCTACTTGTACCTGCCTATGTGGGAGCTATGGTCATCTCTCACTCTTTTGCTCTGGTTGCATTAAGGACAGATCTTTTCTCCCTGAGAAAACTGCATACCGAATCTTGAATTGAGAATCGTTTTTTAAATATCATTCAGAGTTTAATAAAATTAGTTAACAAAGATAATTTATTTCAGACTCCATTGAAAGGAATTCATGAACTCAGATATAGAATGTTTTGCTATTAGGCATTACTTTCTGTGTAGATTTGGAGTAAGGCATTATTGAGAAGTTCCATGGAGTAATGATAGTATTGGTTATCTGTTTAAATATTGTTCATTATCTCTTCAAATGCCAAGTGTTATTAAAATACCACAGCTCATGCTAACATATGTTAAAGGTTTCTTCAGACATTTTTATGAGAAAGTATATACATTACTGGATACTTAATAGGAGTTTGAACTTATTTTTCCATTTTAATATGATTATCTGTTTACAAAATTTTAAAGATCAAATCCAAACTCCATCCCCTACTCTCTAATTGATCCCTATCCTCTCTGCTTCTTTTCATTACCAAACTCATTGATTGGCTTGATCTGTTTGGGAGGCATCCAGGCAGTGGTACCGGGTCCTGTGCACAGTGCATGAGTTGGCTGTTTGAAAAATGGGGCTTATGCAAGGACGCTTGGCTCAGCCTGGGAGGAGGGGACTGGACTTGCCTGGACTGAGTCTACCAGGTTGATCTCAATCCTTGGGGGAGGCTTTGCCCTGAAGGAAATGGGAATCGGGGGTGGACTGGGAGGAAGGGGCAGGTGGTGGGAGGGGGGAGAACAAATGAATCTGTGGCTGATATGTAGAATTAAATTATATTGTAAAATAAAATAAAATTAAATAAATAAAAAAATCCCAGCACAGATTAAGAGCCACTTGTGAAGTCCCAACCTTAGGTGAGGAGCTGTTGATAAAGTTTCTGGGGTATGGAGTTTACTGTTGTTGTTGTTTCAGAGATGTGACCCTGCCAGGTTACCCATGTCCCTGTAGATGGTCCTGTAATGATGCACACATAGATAGCCCTAAATAGACTCAGTGGACTTCTAAAAAAAAATTGAGAATCTTGAGGATTACCCTATTCTCTGAACTATGCTCCCTTCATATTCAATGTGAGAGATGGTTCATCCCTGTAGATGTAACCAACCATCTTATTAAAATAAGAAACACAGAACCAGTATAAAAGAGAAAGCTGAGAGGTCAGAGCTCAGAGGTAAAATCTTACCTCCTATAGTGCTCGTAGCTTCCCGAAAGAGAAAGCTACTTCCTGTGTGTCTGTCTTTAAATAATCTTTATGTTCTGCCTTCTCATTGGTTGTAAACCCAAACACATGACTGCCTCATCACTGCCTGTAAGTACCGCGTTCCAGGTCTTAAAGGCATATGTCTCCAATGTTGGCTGTATCCCTGAACACAGAGATCTACCTAGCTCTTCTACCAAGTGCTGGGATTAAAAGCGTGTGCTGCTGCCACTGCTGCAGCCACCACCACCATGCTCTTGCTATGGCTTTAATAGCTCTGACCCCTGGGGAACTTTATTTATTAACATACAATTAAAATCACACTTCAGTACTTATTCCTCAGTCTATTTCATTAAAAAAAATATTCTTGTCCCTTGAGTGGACTAATGTTAACTTGTGTTAATGTATCCTATGTTTTGTATAGTTCTTTTAAGAAATTGTGTAGATGTAACCAACCGTCTGACTAAATAAGAAACACTGAACCAATGTAAAAGAGAAAGCCAAGAGGTCAGAGCTCAGAGCTAAAATCTCACCCTTCCTCCTGCAGTGGTCCTAGCTCTCTGAAAAAGAGCTACTTCCTTTGTGTATGTCTTATCATAGTCTTTTTGTTCTGCCTTCTCATTGGTTGTAAACCCAAACACGTGACTGCCTCGTCACTGCCTGTGAGTACAGCCCCCCAGGTCTTAAAGGTGTATGTCTCCAATGCTGGCTGTATCCATGAACACACAGAGATCTATGAGATTAAAGGCGTGTGCCACCTCTGCCATGCTCTTTCTATGGCTCTAATAGCTCTGACCCCTGGGCAACTTTATTTATTCACATACAATTAAAATCACATTTCAGTACAAATAGAATACCACCGTATTTCCCCTTTTCTATTTTAATAAAAAGAAAAAAAGCAAAATGTTATAACTAACAAAAGTAAACTATACACAAAAGTACAATAACTATATTCAATATATACAAGTAATAAACACCTAAACAATGTCTAGTCCATTTGTATTTGACAAATCACAGAAAATAATTCCATTATCTATCCTATTTTGATAAGTCCAAAATGTATCTAATTCACTTTCTATGCTAATTAATCTTCAACTATAACTAACGAATCTTCAACTATAATTAACTAATCTTCAACTCCCTCAGAGAACCAAGAAGGAAATAATATTAGCTAACAAAAATAAAAACAGGAAGTGCATGCAAGCAACTTCCAAAAAATTTGTGAGTTGATAGAAACAGCCAGCTGCCTGGGCAGTCACCTGAGGTTTCTCCGCAGTGTTGGGGCATTATCTTCAGCCTATAGGCTTCTCGTATCTGACAGACTCATTTGTGAAGTAGGTTGTACACAAGGTCAACAGTTCAACCTCACATTGGGTGAGAGCAGTCCACGTACCAGAAACACCTGAATTGCACTAGTGTCATGTCATGATTCAGGATTTTAAATTCTGGAAATTGTTGACAGTTTTTGAATTCAGATGTTCATTCTTCTTGGCTGTGTATATATGGCTTCATCTCAGCATCCCCTTCTTCTCCACATCCCTCTATAATGCCAGTCTACTATCGAGAGGCGTGAGCTTTCAGCTGCTGTTCCACTGCACAACAAAAGCCATCGGCCCACTGCCTGTTTAGCTGCCTTCAAAGAAAAGGGCACCGTACCTTTTCCGGATGCGAAGGCCACTTCAGGGATGGGGCCATATTGTCCTGGCCTCAGAAGGTGCCTTTTGATAAAGCCATAACCACACTTATTTTGGCAAGAATCAGTAGTCCTTTGTTTCGTGTTCTGTCTGTCCATTTTGTTTTGTTGATTCGAGGA
The DNA here is from genome assembly GCF_049852395.1 of Peromyscus maniculatus bairdii. Taxonomy (NCBI): domain Eukaryota; kingdom Metazoa; phylum Chordata; class Mammalia; order Rodentia; family Cricetidae; genus Peromyscus; species Peromyscus maniculatus. The sequence continues at coordinate 165,587,279 of NC_134852.1, read as the reverse complement.
TACTTTGTTGTCCAGTGGATAACTTTTGCCACGATAAAAGTTAACTCCATATGCAGTTCCTTCAATGCCCATATTTTCTCTGAAGTAGATTGGTACTGCCAGGAGCCGACATGTCTCAAAAAACAAAAAAATTTAAGTTATTAAAACATTTTAAATGCCATATTCTATAGATCTCTGAAGGGTTTGAAGATGACCTGTCTAAAATATATCTGCTCAATTTTTAAAAAATATCTAATATGACTAAATTTCTATTGTAATGTCTAACTACTAACTTTCATTTCTTTATATCCTAATATTTGGTAATAATGTAAAGTATTTAAAACTAGTAATTGTCTTTTTCTTTTCATTTCTTTCTTTTTTTAAACAAGAACCTTAAATCTAATCTCCTTTGCTTAGCCTTTTTCCTAACCCTTGACAACAACTTGTAACCAACCCCCCCCCAAACAATGAAAATTATCCCAGAACCAAAACCCATTAAAAAGACCAAAAAAACCACCCGCCCCACAACACCTCTTTGGGAATGTGGGCGTCGTATTCTTAAAATTGCTTCCTGCTGTGTATGGGTGAAGTTATCTTTATCCTGAAAGAAAAATTTTAGGTTAATTGTCAAATTCTAGCAAAGGTAACTATATCCTTCATTTTCCAGTCTGTGTATAAAGCCAAAGTTCAGGGTTTATCTCAAGTCCTTATTCAAGCAGTCTTTGAGACTGGATCATCTTAGCTAGTCATCTCAAAATTGCTCTGAGCACCTTGTAGTTCAAAGCTGATCTGTAGATAATGTTTGTCAGCTTAATGATATTATTATTGTCCACGTGGAATTGTTGTTGTTGTGGGGCCCCATCTTCTTCCTGGTGACTTCAGTTGATGTTAGGACTGGCCGTGATTTCCTGCAGAAAACTGATAAGAGACTTGAACATAAAGACATATATATGCAGCTAATTGAAGCCTTATTTTTATAATTAGTTAGTACTCTATATGACCATTCATATCTTAACAAAGTTTAAAATGTATATATATATATATATTAATCTTGTAAATTTTGATATAAAATTTATACTTTAAGAAAAGTTTAAAGAATCAGAATAGAATCAAAGAGTTGAGATTAGTAATAGAATAGTCCCTTAATTAATTTGGCTTTTCTCCTGTCCCATAGCAGAAGATGGCTCTTTTACTCTTGCATGATACAGGGAGTTTGCATTTTCCTTTTAACAACATGCTTGAGTTCAAAGAAGGAGAGAGCCATTCTCCAACTCCAAAGTCAGCTTTAAATTTTAATTGAACTGGGACTATTAGAAGACCAATAGTGTTAAATCTTTAGAGAAAAGCAGAAACAAACATTTGGGAAGACATAAAATTTTTTAGATAATATATACCCATACACCGTTTCACTCTGTTTCTTGGGATAGATGATTTGTCTCTTTTCTTCAGTTCTCTCATTTGTCCAGTGTTCTTCAGATTCCTTAACCTTCATTCTCCTCAAAGACAAAAACAAAAACCTTTCCCCAAGACTATTTTGGGGATGTTATTTTTGGCAAGTTATTATCTGATTAAATGAAAAGGCATGTGTTACTGGTACAAGTTAGTTTAAATTGGATGCTCATGCTGGTTGATGAACTATCACCTCCTCTAAATAAGAGGTTTCTCTTGTTCAATTCAAACCTTTATCAATTTTGATGGTACCCACAGCTTATCTTCTCCTGTGGAAACCAAAGCAAAACCTCGTGCCCAACGTAATACATACCCCGGTTTCCATTCTGTGGTCAGCACATCCTTAAAGTATATAGGCTGACTTAATTCTCTAGTTTTTTCTATTATCCAATGTCTCTCTGCAGCTGTTTTTCCTTTCTCATTGGCATTCAGAAAATTCAAAATTAATAGAGCATTATGCAGTCTATTTCTGGGGGTTTTTTGTTACCCCTTTATGTTTAATTAGCATATCCTTTAGAGTTCTGTTTGATCTTTCTATACCTGCTTGACCTGTAGGATTATGTGGTATACCTGTAATATGCTTTATATTATAATAAGCAAAAAACTGTTTCATTTTAACAGAGACATATGATGGAGCATTGTCAGTTTTGATTTGTGCAGGTATACCCATGATGGCCATAACTTCTAGCAAATGAGTGATTACAGAATCAGCTTTTTCAGAACTCAAAGCAGTTGCCCATTGAAATCCTGAATAAGTATCGATGGTGTGGTGTACATATTCCAATTTTCCAATTTCTGCAAAGTAAAACACGTCCATCTGCCAGATTTCATTCCTCTGAGTACCCTTTGGGTTACATCCTGCTGGTAATGGCGTTTGATTGTAGAAGGAACAAGTAGGACATTTCTTTACTATTTCTTTGGCTTGTTGTCAAGTTATGGAAAAATCCTTTTTTAAACCTTTACTATTGACATGATGTTTTTTTATGAAATTCTGAGGCCTTCAGCACATTTCCTATCAATAATTTATCAATCTCATCATTGCCTTGTGCTAGAGGGCCTGGCAGACCAGTATGGGATCGAATGTGAGTTATATATAACGGATGACTCCTTTTTCTGATTGTATCTTGTAATTGAATATGTAGTGAAGTTAATTCTGAAGCATCAGGGATAAATTCTGCAGTCTAAATATGTAATACCACTCTTTCAGCATACTGAGAGTCAGTTACTATGTTGAGAGGTTCTGAAAAATCCATTAATACCAACAGAATAGTATACAATTCTGATTTTTGAACTGAATTATAAGGACTTTGAATCACTTTACTTAAATTTTATGATTTGTAACCTGCCTTTCCTTCTTTGTTGGCATCTGTATAAAATGTACGAACTCCAGATATGGGTTTTTTCCCATACAATTTGAGGCAAGATCCAATCAGCTCACTTTATAAGATCAATTCTATCACTTTTGTGATATTTGTTGTTAATTTCTCCCAAAAAATTACTGAAAGCTCTTTGCCAAGGTTCACTTTCTGTCCATAATTTTTCAATGTCCTCCTTAGTTAAAGGTACGACAATTTCTGCTGGGTCTATTCCTGCTAATTGACGAAGTCTCAATTTTCCTTTCCAAATCAAGTCAGAGATATTTTCCACATAAGTTTTTAATTTTTTATTGGTTTATTTGGTAAAAATATCCATTCCAATATAATATGTTCCCTCTGCATTAATATTCCAGTAGGAGAATGCCTAGAAAGTAATATAACCAAAATGCAATCCAGCTTTGGATCAATATGATCCATGTGCCCTTCATGTACTTTCTTTTCTACCAAGGCCATTTTTTTTCTCAGCTTTAGGTGATAATTCTCTTGGACTATTTAAGTCCTTGTCACCTTCTAAGGTTTTGAACAAATTAGTCAGTTCATCATTTTTTACCCCTTCTATAGTTCATAGATGAGAAATATCTCCAAATAATCTTTGAAATTCATTAAGAGTCTGTAGTCTATCTCTTCTAATTTGCACCTTTTGGGGTCTAATTTTTTGTAGCTCTATTTTATATCCTAAATAATTAATAGAATCTCCTCTTTGTATCTTTTCAGGAGCAATTTGTAATCCCCAGCAAGGCAAAATTTTCTTTACTTCTTCAAACATTCTTTCTAAAGTATCTGCATTTGAGTCAGCTAGTAAAATATCACCCATATAATGATAAATTATAGATTCAGGAAATTTTTTACATATTACTTCCATTGGCTGTTGTACAAAATATTGGCACAGAGTTGGGCTATTCAACATTCCCTGTGGGAGGACCCTCCATTGAAATCTTTTGACCGGTTGAGAATTATTATAAGTAGGCACTGTGAAAGCAAATCTTTCTCTGTCTTTTTCTTGTAAGGGTATTGAAAAGAAACAGTCTTTTAAATCAATAGCTATGAGAGGCCATTCTTTTGGTAACAGAGTAGGCAAAGGACTTCCAGATTGTAGAGAGCCCATTGGCTGAATTACTTTGTTAATTGCTCTAAGGTCTGTTACCATTCTCCATTTACCAGATTTCTTTTTAATAACAAATACAGGAGAATTCCAAGGGCTGGTTGATTCTTCAAAATGCTGAGCATTTAACTGTTCTCCTACCAGTTCTTCTAAAGCCTGGAGTTTCTCTGTTGTTAAAGGGCATTGCTGAACCCATACAGGCTTGCCTGTTAACCATTTTAAAGGTAGAGCTGTTGGTGTCTTTGGAAGATCATCAGTTGTTGTTCCCTGTTCTTGTATAATATGGATGGCTGGTGACCACTCAAAATAATACCTTCTAATATTTCTCTCAGAAACATGTGCTAGTTTATGATTTGTTTCTGAGATAGGAAGGATGTTAATCTGAGTATTCCATTGTTGCAACAAATCTCGACCTCACAGGTTCATAGCTGTTAGCCACATATGGTTTTAATTTTCTTCTCTGTCCTTCTGGACCTATACATTCCAGCCATCTTGCACTCTGTTTCACCTGAGATAATGTCCCAATTCCTAACAGTTGAACATTTACCTCCTGAAGAGGCCAAGTTGGATGCCAAAATTCTGGTGCAATTATGGTAATGTCCACATCTGTTTCTACCAGACCAGACAACAAAACACCATTTATTTTTATCGTTGATTTTGGTCTTTGTTCATTAATAGAAGTTTGCCAAAATTTTTTCTTTATGTTTTCTCCTGAATTTTCTATTCTCTCTGTTTGTCATCCTGACCAGCATGATTTATTCCAATAGGCATTTGGTTATTTAATCGCTCTCCAGAGCAGGCATTTCCTCTATGGCTGCAGGAAAGGTTTTTACAGGATTTGCTATGGGGGCCTGCATGAGGCCCCTCCGGGAGTTTCCCAAAAACTGAGGCAAAGGATTACCCTGTCTGTCCTTTGTTGATCTACATTCATTGGTCCAGTGTTTTCCCTTACCACACCTTCTGCATACTCCAGAAGGAAGGGGCCTTCTGTTGCCATCATTCCTTGAAGAAACATTGTTTCTGGGAATGACCTGTTTACAGTCCCTTTTCAAATGTCCTTGCTTTCCACTTCCAAAACCTCTAACACTCCTCAAACCTTTCGAAATTGCTTCTCCTACCCACATATCATCATGCTCATGAGCCTCAACATTAATTGTGTCTCTAATCCAATCTTCCAAAGGTGCAGATTTTGCCTTTAATGGCCTGATTATTCTTTTGCATGCTGCATTCGCATTCTCAAAGGCCAAAGATTCAATTATTATCTTCCTAGCTTCTGAATCGGAGACCATTCTCTTACTGCTGAAGCCAGTCTTTGTAAAAAAAATCTGTGAAAGATTCTTTTGGGCATTGCATAACCTGTGTAAATGACTCAGATTTTTTTCCTGGTTCCTCAACTCTGTCCCATGCATTCAAGGCTGCCGTTCAACATAAAATTAGGGTTTGGACATCATATAAACATTGTGCATATACTGAAGCTTATTGTCCTTCTCCAATAATCTGATCCTGGCAAACTTGTATTCCTTTATCCCTCCATTGTTTTTCTATGTTTTTAGCTTCATCCTTAAACCAAGTTAGAAATTGTAGCCTCTGGCTGGGTTCAAGAACAGCTTGTGCCAGCTCCCACCAGTCCTGTGGTACAATCCTATTATATGTTGACCAAGAGTTTAACATTTGCTTTACATATGGGGAATGCATGCCATACGATACTATTGCCTCCTTAAACCTTTTTAAATCCAACATGTAATTGGAGCCCAAATATTTTGTGTAGTCATTTGATCAGGCAACTGCTGTACAGTTACAGGATAAATTAAGGGTGACTGTGTGAAAACAGGCTTTCTTTCTGTAACCTATGATCTAAACTTGAAACAACTTTACTGTTAATTTCTTATGTCTGAATTTTTACAGGTTTAACAAGTTTTTCTAAATTGTCACCCTGGCACTTTAATTAACTATCTATTTAAATTGTAAAATAAGGATAAGCATAGTGATAAACTGCATAATTCCAATAATACTAATCTTCTCATATAGTTGTTCCATTGTCAGACTGCCTAAAATTTCAAACAAAACCCATTCTTCCAATGTACACATAAAACCCATTTTTTTAAAAATGTGGAAAAAATTTTCTCTTTTAAATAGTTTCCTTTAAAATATCTGATTTGTTGTGACCTACCAAATCTGCATAGAACACTAGAAATCCCAGGGAATTTCAAAACAACCACCTAGTGTCCTAGGTGTGAATTGAGAGAGAGAGAGAGAGAGAGAGAGAGAGAGAGAGAGAGAGAGGGGGGGGGGGAGAACAAGAAAGCGTAGACGGCTAAAGCTTAAATTCAGCCATGTTTTCCCTCTTGAGCCAAGTCAAGGCTTGGCTCTGGCTTCCTTAAGCTCCTACCACGTGAGTTGGCTTTACAGGCAGGCTCCCTGTTTGGCAGGCCTGAGTTGTTTGTAGTACCAGCTTTAAGCAAGCAGCTCATGGTTAGTCTGGCCTGAGGCCAAGCAGACCTGGTCGGGGCTAGGGAGCCGGCGCTCGGACTAGGGAGCTAGCCCCAAGCGGTTTTTAATGGATTCTTGTCACATTGGGTGCCAGATGTAGATGTAACCAACCGTCTTATTAAAATAAGAAACACAGAACCGGTATAAAAGCGAAAGGTGAGAGGTCAGAGCTCAGAGCTAAAATCTTACCTCCTGCAGTGCTCCTAGCTTCCCAAAAGAGAGAGCTACTTCCTGTGTGTCTGTCTTTGAATAGTCTTTCTGTTCTGCCTTCTCATTGGTTGTAAACCCAAACACATGACTCCCTTGTCACTGCCTGTAAGTACCGCCCTCCAGGTCTTAAAGGCGTATGTCTCCAATATTGGCTGTATCCCTGAACACACAGAGATCTACCTAGCTCTTCTACCAAGTGCTGGAGTTAAAGGCATGCGCTGCTGCCATTGCCGCTGCCACCGCTGCCACCACCACCACGCTCTTGCTATGGCTCTAATAGCTCTGACCCCTGGGCAACTTTATTTATTAACATACAATGAAAATCACATTTGAGTACAAATAAAATACCACCATACATCCCTTATCTTTTTTTTAAAATATTAACCTTTTTGTTTTTTTATTTTATAATTTAACTTAATTTTACATATCAGCCACGGATTCCCTTGTCCTCTTCCCTCCCTACGCCCCCCCCCGACTTTCCCCCAGCTGCTCCCCCCCATCTCCTCCAGTGCAAAGACTCCCCTGGGGATTGAGTTCAACCTGGTAGATTCAGTTCAGGCAGATCCAGTCCCCTCCTCCCAGGCAGAGCGAAATGTCCCTGCATAAGCCCCAGGTTCCAAACAGCCAGCTCATGCACTGAGGACAGACAGGTCCTGATCCCACTACCTGGATGCCTCCCAAACACTTAAAGCTAATCAACTGTCTCACTTATCCAGAGGGCCTGATTCAGTTGGGGGCTCCTCAGCTACTGGTTCATAGTTCATGTGTTTCTATTCGTTTGGCTATTTGTCCCTGTGCTTTTTCCAATCTTGGTCTCAACAATTCTCGCTCATACAAACCCTCCTCTTTCTCACCAGTTGGACTCCTGGAGCTCCACCCTGGGCCTGGCCATAGAACACTGCATCCGGTTCCCTCCGTCATTGGATGAAATTTCTAGCACAACAATTAGGGTGTTTGGCCATCTTATCACCAGAGTAGGTAGGAGAAAGTCGGGCTTTCAATCATCCATTGCCAGTAGTCCATTGTGGAGGTATCTTTGTGGATTTCTGTAGACCTCTTTATCCCTTATCTTAACCAATAGCTAAGATTAGATTATGCTTGTTCTGTTATGGCCATAATTTAGAAAACTATAGAAAATGCACTAATATTCAAATTAAACCCATTAGAGTGATTACTGCCCATATACCATCTGATCATTTCATGGATACTAACATTGAAATTATGGTTTTAATGTAAATAATCCTAAAGAAAATACCCAAACAGTTGACATGTCAAATGGATGTAGAAAGAGCTGTGTCCTCTGAATTCCAAAAAAGAAACAATAAGTTTTGTATTTTGAATCTTATAAAAAATTTTCAAACACAATATAATTTGGAATTCCACATTTTTATAACAAAATTTACTCTAGAGTCTGTTGTTCATGAGAATGCAATGTGGAAGCTGTTGAGCAGATAAAATAGAAGAATAAAAATGATAAGATGGCTGGAAGCATTGTCAGTATTACAGCTATTTTCTTTTTCTTGGCTTTCTTTTCACATTTTTGTTTCATCTGTAAAATCTGCATAATAAAATTATCAGGTGTTACATACACTTTTACAGTTCTGACTGACCATGGTAGCACAATGTTGCGATACATAGTGTTCTAAGGACATACAAGTAGTGACACAATTGAGTGACATGAGTCACTTCATGTCAAGTACATCAGTCCAATGTGCAGAACCAAGAAATCATCTCCTTTGCTACATGTAGTAGAGCTATGTTGTGGAACAGAATGTGGCTCATCTCTATCAAATATCAAGGCAGGGACAGCAAGCTTTCTCTTATTTCCAGAATAGCATTGCCACAAGGTCAGATGTCTCTGTGTGCTTATGATCCCATATTGGTTCTTCCACCTCACTTTGGTGGAAACAGTAAAGGTTGTTTGTATTTTTCTGAGGTGGCTTATGAGACATGGGGAAACAAAAATTTATTGAGAGAACCTCAGATAATTAGGCCCTCAATGCCACATCTAAGTCAGGCAGCAAAAATAGAAAAAAAAGAGTCCTACTGAGGTCTTTGGATAAGGCAACTTTACATCTTCCTCACACAATTTTTATTTGTGTAAAAGGATATAAAATTATTTGAAAATATTTTTCCTTCTATTAAAAATTCTACTTACCTGACCATTGCAACCTTGATGTAACCACCCTTTCATTTCTTTTTTTAAAATTGTATTTTAAAATATTTATCTTTTTTCAATCTATTTCTGGCTTGCCCACACATATGTCAATGCATGATGTGTGTATCTGATTCACTCATAGGACATAAGAATGTGCTGAATTCCTTTGAACTGGAGTTCCAAGCAGTTGTGAGTTGCCATGTAGGTGCTGGGAACAAAACCCTAGTCTTCTATAAGGTAGCAACTGCTTATAATTCATGGTCAGCTCACAAGCTCCTCTTATTTTCTCAAAAAAATTATCAGCTCACAATAATTGTGCCAATTTATAGGTTACAATGTGGTATTTTGATACATATGTTCCTTGCCTATTACCCAAATCAAAAGGGAAAATAAAGATTTTTATGCATTGCTTATAAACAGTAAATACTAGAAACTGCACTCATGAAATTTGTTAAAACTAATAATGCAGAAGATGTGTAAGATAAAATGAACACAAGCTCAATTGTGTTTCTTTTTTTTTTTTTTTTTTTTGGTTTTTTGAGACAGGGTTTCTCTGTGTAGCTTTGTGACTTTCCTGGGACTAACTTGGTAGTCCAGGCTGGCCTTAAACTCACAGAGATCTGCCTGGCTCTGCCTCCTGAGTGCTGGGATTAAAGGCGTGTGCCACCACCGCCCAGCTCAATTGTTTTTCTTTTTATTAACAATGTACAATTCACATAGAAAATTAAGAAATTAATCTCAATTATAATAACAATAAAATGCTTAGAATAAACTGAATAAAAAGAAAGTACCTGCAAAATAATACATCATGAAGCATGATTAAAGTAAATTTAGAAAACAGGAAACCTAGAATACATATATTCGTATATACAACTGGAGTCAGTTACAACAGGAACCTTGATAGAACAAGAAGATATCAAGAAAAACTTCATATAAATGCTTCTGGAGAGGGGAATAATCTGGCGATTTTATTTTGTATTTTATTTAAATATCAGAAGTATTACTTATTCCTAAAATTTACAGTAGCACTTTTTATATATATTAAGAAAAAATGGAAATAGATACTGAAAGAATATTCAGTTTATACCTGGGATAAACACCCAAATAGACTATGCAATCCCACATGATTATATATATATATATATATATATATATATATATATATGTGTGTGTGTGTGTGTGTGTGTGTGTGTGTGTGTGTGTGTGTGTTTCTCAGAGGTTCATGCACAAAAAAGGAGGAAGTCAGGAGCAAGGAAGAAGTTAATTAGAAGAAGAAAGGGTAGAAATAATATAAAGACAGTAGTCATTTATGAAATTCTCAAAGAAACAAAAATAAAATTTACTCATATTTCACAAAAACAGCCAGAGGTTAAAATGTGTCACACACAGGTAGGCTACCTTGTCCTCCCTCCCACTCTCTTCCACTCCAGTTCCCCTAATCTGACAGCTGTTTGTCAGAGAGAACACACTTCCTTCAGCCATTTAAAATTCTTTTGAAACTCACCATTTCCCATGCCTACTTGCTTCCAGGGAAACTTTAGCCAACATAAGTGCTTCTGCTCTCTCTCCCCATTTTCATTCCAGCTGCTCAAGCCACATACAACCTCCAATATTTAGAGAAATCCTACATCCTGTGTACAATCTGATGAGTCTTCTTGACTCTAGATCACTTGCACTATATCCAAATTCCAGGTCCACCCCTGTCTTCACATCTGTATGCAGAAACAACTTGATGATTCCCTGGAACCTTATTTGCCCATGCCATCCCCAGCCCCCTTGCTTTATCCAGGCAAAATAGTTGGAAGCAACGTAGAATCTCTCAGATCAGACACACAACCAAGAAAAGAAGTCCACATGCTCAGAATTCATCATTAAAACACAGACAATGTGTAAGACCAAAACTATATATATCCCCTAAAATTTCCTGGTCCTGCAGACTTGTATTCTATGAAAAATTACCTAGATGAATACCAGGACAAACAAATTTAAAGGAAAATCATAAAACTTATGAAATGGTTCAAAGCATTTAAATAAGACATCAACAAACAGCTTAATGAACTTATCAAGAATAGCAATAAATACCTCATTGATTTCCCAGAAAACCCTAACATATATGCATGAGTAAGATAACAAAGACAACCTGGGGGTTTTAAATCTGATTTCATTAAACAGATAGAACTATTAAAGAGAAGTATAGCTGAAATGAAGATGGAATCGAAAAACTCAATGGAAACCTCAGAGTTGAATATACAGTCATCATGAAGTTTTTGGCAATTTGTAGCTGCTGGGAGAGAGAGACAGTTCTCTCTAAAAATGTAGCCACAAATAAGTTTACCACACCCCAGTCAAAGCCATTCGATTATATTGAATACACAAATTTGGTCTTGAAGTTTTTAAAAAAAAGGGCACATAATTGGATGGGTATGGAAGAAGAAATGTTGAAAAAGCAGTGGTGAATATTATCTCAATACATTGTATGAAACACTCAAGAAACTAATACCATTTTTATAGAATATTTGAGAATTTAACTGTGATATCTATCTATCATCTATCTATCTATCTATCTATCTATCTATCTATCTATCTATCATCATCATCATCATCTGTCTTGTCTATCTACTTATCTATGTATGGTTTGCCATCAATGCAGCTGTATTTTATGACTATCTTGAGAGGTGAGCAAATGTTTATTCAACCCATTCAGAGCCCTAGTGAAAGACTGAAGAAGCAATTCCAAGTATTGCTTGATGAACCCATGAGCTTAATGGTGACTGTGATTACACAAGTGTGTATGAGGAGTTGTCTAAAGTAACATGGGTATTGCTAAAACAGATTCACTTTTAGAAAGCCCACCCAACATGGGTAACCACTCAGAAAGAAATTTGAATTCCTTGAGGTCAATAAACAACTTACAAGAAGCTTGGATTTAGAGTCTCTTCTTGCTAGCATTTTTTAACTGTTGGAGTTCTAAGGACCTGACTGTGAGAATTGTATCTTTATAAGATCTGGAGCTGTGCAAGTTTCATTGTCATCTTAGGTCTTTTAAGTTTTTTTTGAGACATATGAGCTTTTACTTTTTTATATTTCTTAAGTCTTGTAGCCTCTCTCATTTTCAAGCACCAGTGTTTCAATTCAGAGGAACTAGTTATAGAATAGAAATTCACAGTGTGGTGTTATATGGAGTACTGTAATATATAGGATTAGAATATCTGATTTTTAAAATTAAAGTGCCTTATTTCAGTAATAAAATATCCAAAAATTATCTATACCTAGTCAGAAATTAAAAAGTATGAATAAAAAAGACTTCATCTATGACATATCTATTATGAGGAATTAAAGTAAAAAATAATTATAACAAATATTTATAAACATCTACTTTGAAGTTTTATATCATTTTCAAAGACTTATACTTAATTGACTAATTGTAGTGAAGACAATGCTTTCACAGCAATCTTCTTGAAGGCATTCTTGACCTCTTTGTTCCTCAGGCTGTAGACAAGAGGGTTTAGCATGGGAATGATCATTGTGTAGAACACAGAGGCTACCTTGTCAGTGTCCATGGAGTGACTAGTACTGGGTTGTAAGTACATGAAGATTATTGTACCATAGAAAATGGAAACAGTGGTGAGGTGGGATGCACAGGTGGAAATGGCCTTCTTCCGGCCCTCAGCAGAACGCATCCTCAGTATTGCAACAAAGATAAGTAGGTAGGAGCTTAAGATAACCAGTAGAGTTAAAGTAACATTGAACCCTGCCAACATGAACAGTATAATTTCATTATTATATATATCAGAACAAGAAATAGCCAGCAATGGGGGAATATCACAGAAAAAGTGGTTAATCACATTGGAATGACAGAAGGAAAGATGGAAAGTGAAGACAACATGGATGGAAGATTGTAAGAGTCCACTGATGTAACAACCAGAAACAAGCAGGGCACATTTTGTAGTTGTCATGGTGATAGAGTAATGCAAGGGTTTACATACTGCTACATAACGGTCAAAAGCCATTGAGGCAAGCAGGAAAACTTCAATAATTGCAAAGGCTATGAAGAAGAACATTTGGGCAGCACATTCATTGTACATGATCTTATGTTCTGTGAGAAATCCTTCTATTAACTTGGGAGTGACAGCTGAGGCATAAACACAGTCTACCAGTGAGAGGTTACTGAGAAAAATGTACATGGGAGTGTGAAGTCTGGAGTCCAGGAGAATCAGCATAATCATCCCAAGGTTCCCAAGCAGTGTGGTCAAATAAATAAAAGTGAAGATGATAAATAAAGGGACTTGTAACTCTGGAGCATCTGTTAACCCCAAAAGAATAAACTGAGTCATCTCTGAAGTATTCTGCATCTGTGTTATATAGGAATTATGATAGGCTCCTAGAATGAAAGGGGAAAATGAAAAATTATTCTACATATAACTTACCATGAAATTTTATATATGACCAAGTTCTCTAACTAAAATGTGGTCATCATCTAGCATGAAGGAGCCTACACTGGATAGAACTCAGCTGAATTAAGTCACATATCTGGGATTAGTACAAATATAGACTGTCACTTCTTCATTATTAATAGAGTTTTTTAATTTATAAAGTTAGGGTTTCTTACAGTTTCCTGGTATAAGATAATATTTATATTACTAACCCTCAAATGACTGATTTGTTATTTGCTAAATCTTACAAACAAATACATGTCTAAAATATACTAAAAGTTACTTGGCAGCAAGAGCAATTTAGGAACATACAATTAACTTTGCTATATTTTAGTAGCAAAACTTATCTAATGTATTTCCCATCTCTGAAAATTGCACCAAGTTTAACTCACTAGCTGTAGCTATGCAGTGATTTTAGGGGCTACTCCATGGATACTCTGTTTTATCTCTAGTTTTCCAAGGTCTTCTTCCCTTGGATTCTTCTCTTTGAACTATGAACCAGATGATAACAGCTTGCTATATGAATCATATTCTTTGTGAGATTTAGATATACAGAAAACCTAGAAATCTGAGTGTAGCTTTTCAAAAAATAAAAGCAATTTTAATTACTCTCTTTACATATAATGGGCTTTATTTTTCACAGAGGCTAATATTTTCTATTGCTATCACACAAATCTGTTTTATTTGTGTTTGAGGAACAGTAGATTACAAAAGACTGAGTTACATTTTTTCTCTCTACAGAATCTATGTCCTCAAACAACATGTATTTCATGGTGTACACTGTACCATTTTCATTGTGGATCAAGTAACACCTGACTATGCAGCTACAGTTATACATCAGCCTGTCTCTTAACCTGAGAGCTACTTTCAACTTTGGAATTTGGGGGATACCAATTCCTCTACATTAATAATCATTTATATTCAAGGCAACAGACAATGTAATTTATGTTATTCTATTAGATGTCCATGGTGAAATTCATACTTCTTCACAGGCTATATCTGTACCTACATTAGAAGGAATATATAAGTTCTTACAAGTTATAAAAGATTCTAACATTTTTAAAGCATGTAAATCATACCCAGTACCTTCCTTGCTCTTTCTCATCTTTTCCTGGTTTCCTCAGAATGTTCAGCTCACAGTACTAATGTCTAACAATTGATGTTCCCAAGAAAAGGGACCTAGCAATTGACATGTCAAATGTACTTTGAAAGTCTTACAGCTTTCAGAAATTAAAAAGGAGCTATAATAAGTGGACTACTAATGCCATAGAACATTATAAATATCAGAAAATTAGAACATGGTCTCCTTCTGGAGTGAAAGTAACACCCCAGAACCAAAACTCCTTAGAGTAGAAGGAAGTCTGGCTACTCTACAGCAGCATAGTAGTACCAAGGGCAGTGGTCCAAGAGTGAAAAATTATTAGTATTCTTTTGTCTATGACTCAGCTGTTTCCCCTTTCTACCCATTATATTGATTTTTGGTGACAATTATGAGATAAAAATGACTGGATATTTTAACACCATTTACACATCTAACTACTTATACATATATATTTGTTACTACTTACTATTGAGCTTGAAAGAGACCCCTAGAAGTACAAAGGTGGCATGTGAAATACCTCATATGTATAGCATAGACCTAACATCCGTATCCAGAAAAGCACTTTGCTGGTCTCCTTCTCTACAGGTTCAGCTCTGCTGTGAACTGGAAACTGGTCTCTTACCATTGCCAATAATAAGGCAGAGAGCATAAGCAGTATATGTATCTCATGGGGAAGAGTACACTTTGTGTGTCTCTGGAGACATATGAACTTACATTGATTCTTCAGCCTGACCTTGATGGAGACAGCAGAATACAGTGTTCATATTCTGTCTAACAGCACTTATGAAGATATTGGGTAATAAATGTTTAGAAGGAAGAGCATCCATTTATTAATCACAGATGCTCCACAACCAGATTGTACACACAAAAAATTGAAAGCCTCACTAAATTTTTACTTAAGCAACATTAGTAACTTGTACAAGTGTTCTGATATTAGATTTTCACAAACTTAAGAGATGGCCCTAAGACAGTTTATTCTCTCATTTTAAGCATTGTAAAGGAGAGATGCATTCATCCTCTCATGCCATATGTAATTTGAGTATGTATTTTTCTTCTTATGTATTTAAAAATTTAAGATTTCCTTCATTCTCCTCCAGGCTCTACTCTTGCAAATCTCCCTCAAATCCCCACTGAGACTTTATCTGAAACTCTCCTGATATATCCTCTGTACCACCATCAATGCCCTTGTCTACTCTGACTAATCAAACCAGAACTGCAGCTGGCCTCTAGCCTTCCTATAGGACCCATCATATTTGCAACTCCCACAGTTCACTTTCTGCATTTCATCAAACCACGCCACACACTAGACATCTCATTGTTTAGCCAGGTGAGTCTCCCTGTCCTTCCTCTTTACTCCTTCTCCACAAAGCTCAAGGTCATGCCCGAGTCCTACCTATCTGGTGTCCAAGCTTAGTTTGGACTCCTCTGCCTACAACACAAAACATCTGTAGACTTTGCACAGGACACTCTCTAGCTAGCTATCCCCCAAACCAAAAGAACTTCCTGCATCATTTCTAACCTATACCCAGGTAGATCTACCTCCATACCCAAACTTGGACAATCAAGAAAATCCTGAATATCAGCTCAATTCCCTCTGTTCATCTGACTTCATTCCACCCAAATCATTTTCCTAAACCTACCCACACGTTCTACATTATTCCTCAAACTGCTCCATATAAAACTTAGAAATAACTAAAGAAATCCACTTTTTCATATATCATTGCAAAATATCAGAATGTGAAAGAACATGCCAATATCTTTTCTTCAAAACATATCAGATCTATAGAAATGTTTACCAATGGGAATTTCCTATATGAACATCATGACACAGAATTTAAAGAATAATCACAAACTATATCAATGAATTCAAGGAGTTTAAAGAAGACACCAAGAAGCAGTTCAGTTAAATTAAGAATAAATAACTTAAGGAGAATAATCATCTGAGTAATGAAAACACAAACAGAAGGCTGATAGAAATGAAAAAAGACAGTTGAAGAATTGAGAATGGAATTCAATGTGGAGGTGGAGATAGAAACACTGAAGACTAAAGCTAAAATGAAGATGGAAATGTAAGTCTAATAACTAAACTAGAAAAAGCAAAGTAGTTTACTAGTGTAGCCTGAAGCCATTCTCTGTCCTGCCTAGTCTTGCAGTCCCATAGCCATTTATAAAATAATTACTCAGAGGCTTCATATTAATTATAAACTGTGTGTTCTATGGCTCAGGCTTATTGCTAGCTAGCTCTTACATCTTAAATTAACCTATTTTTATTAATCTGTATTGTGCCATGTGGCCGCAGCATTACTGGTCTTTTGGCATCTTGTTCCTTGGGTGCCTGAATGGTGTCTGACATGTCTCCACCCTTCTTTTCTCTGTACCTCTGCTTGGATTTTCCTCCTGGCTCTTATTTTGCCATACCATAGGCCAAAGTAGCTTTATTTATTAACCAATGGTAGCAGCATATACACAGCATGCAGAAAGACCTTCTCACAGTATTTCCCCTTTTCTTTCTAATGAAAAAGGAAAGTTTTCATTTTAACATAGTAAGATTACAAATAACAAAACATTTATGAAGTAAGAATTACAGTTACAATATTTAGTCTATGTGTATTTGACAAGAATATAGAAAGTATTCTGTCATCTATACTATCTCCGTGAGTGTAAAGTTTCATATCTAATTTATCTTTTATCAAAATTAAAGAAAATTATAATCATAACCATCTAGTCTTCAACTCCACCAAAGACCTCAGAAGGATATAATATTACCTGAGTAAACAGGAAGTGCATTGTAAGCACTTCAAAACTTTAGAAATGACAAAAGACATCTGGTTGCCTGGATAGTCACCCAAAGTACTTTTCTAACATTGGTGCATCCATCCTCAGCTTATATGCCTAGAGTATCTGGAAGAATTTTCAGTGAAGCAGGGAATTTGAAGAATTGTCCCACCTATTTGGCAAAGGTCATCAGTCACTCTCTTCTCTGTTCTGCAGAATGTCTGGCAGTTTCTTCTGTGAAACAGGTACCTGAAGGACCATCCTGCCTTGTTTTGGCAAAGTTCAGTGGTCATTTCTTATGGGTCCTGTATGTCGAGTTTGCTTAACATACTGTCAAGCAGTCCAGGCAGTGTCTTGACAAATGGCTAGCCTTTGCCACATTGAAATCAAATTCCATAATGAGTTTCTTTGATCCCCATATCCTCTTTGAAGTAGTTGATGCTGCCAGGAGCTGGCTTGTCTCACTGTCCGGAAAAGCCTAAGTTCTTAAAACATTTTAAATGCCATATTCTGTAGGTCTTTGAAGTTTTTGAAGATTACCTAACAATCTAAAATAAATCTCTGCATATCTGGAAAACCTGACTAACATGACTATAAATTCAGGTATTATAAATGACTACTAATTTGCAATGATTATACAGATAGCACATGGGAAATTTCCTTGGCTTATTGCCAAGTAATAGAAAAATCTTTCTTCAAACCTTTGTTATTAACATGTTTTTAATGAAAATTTGAGGCTTCTAGCACATTTCTCCATATAGCTGATCAATTTCATCATTACCTTGTGCTAAAGTGCATGGTAGGCCTCTAAAGGTTCTGAAATGTGTAATATACCATGGATAGTTTCTATTTCTGAATACATGTTGTCATTGAAAAAATAACAAAGCTAATTTTGAATCATTTGTAATAAGTTTAGCAGTTTCAATGTGTAAACCAACGCTTCAGTCATGTTGAGTGTTAGTAACTATAGTAAGATGTTTTGAAAAATCTAATAATACCATGGAAAGCACATATAATTCTGACTTTTTAAACAATCATAAGGATTTAGAGACAATTTACTTATTTTTCATGATATAACTAGTCTTTTTTGATTCATTTATATCAGTAAAGAATGTAGGAGCTCCAGAAATTAGTGTTCTTTGTAGTATGTGAGAGAGACTCCAATAAGTTTATATAAATACTGAAATTTCTTGCTTTGGGCACAGTTATTGTAAAACTCTCCCAAGAAATGAGAACAAACTTCTTGTCAATGTTCATTTTTTGCCAATAGTGAGATTTAGCATTCATAAAGGTACCACAATTTTTGATGGATCTGTTGCTGATAATTAGTGAAGACTCAAAGGTTTCAATTGAGAAACCTTTTATCATAGGTCTTTAATTTTTTATTTTGTTTTTGTAGTAAAAATATATTCATTCCAAGATATTATCTTTTCTCTGAATAAGAATTCCTGAGAAGAATGAGTGCATATAGTATGGTTGGGATACAATCAAATCCTGGGTCCAAGTGATCCACATGTTCATCCTGAAATTTTTTTTTTTTCTACTGAAGCAAATTCTCTCTCAGTCCCAACTGATAATTTTCTTGGACTATTTAAGCCCTTATTATCTTGTAAGGTTTGAAATAAATTACTCAGTTTTTGAGTTGTTAATCCAATTGCAGGCCAAAGCCAATTAATATCTCCCACAAATTTTTGAAAAATTACCAATTCATAATTGATTTATTTTTTCCTTTATTTTATTTTATTTTATTTTATTTTATTTTATTTTATTTTACAATACCATTCAGTTATATATAACAGCCAGAGATTCCCTTGTTCTCCCCCTTCCTGCCCCCCCTCTGCTTCCTCCCAGCCTAACCCCCATTCCCACCTCCTCCAGGCACAGCCTTCCCAGAGGACTGAGATCGACATGATAGACTCAGTCCAGGCAGGTCCAGTCCCCTCCTCCCAGATTGAGCCAAGCGTCCCTGCCTAAGTCCCAGGTTTCAAACAGCTAACTCATGCAATGAGCACAGGAAACGGTCCCGTGCCTGGATGCCTCCCAAACAGTACAAGCCAATCAACTGTCTCAACTATTCAGAGGGCCTGATCCAGTTGGGGGCCCCTCAGCCTTTGGTTCATAGTTCATATGTTTCCATTCGTTTGGCTATTTGTCCCTGTCCTTTATCCAACCTTGGTTTCAACAATTCAGTAGTGACTTAACATCACACCTGAAAGCTCTAGAATAAGAAGAAGCAAAGTCTCCCAGGAAGAATAGACGCCAGGAAATTATCAAAGTGAGAGGTGAAATTAATAAATTAGAAACTAAGAGAATAATACAAAAAATTAATGAAACAAAGAGTTGGTTCTTTGAGAAGATCAACAAGATAGACAAGCCCTTATCCAAACTAACCAAAAGACACAGAGAGAGAATACAAATCAACAAAATCAGAAAAGGGGGGACATAACAACAGACATTGAGGAAATCCAGAGAATTATAAGGTCATATTTCAAAAACCTCTACTCCACAAAACTGGAAAACCTAAAAGAAATGAATTATTTTTAATGGTTGTGGAAAATATTGACACAAAGTAGGGCTGTTTAACATTCCTTGTGACAAGACCCCCCCTACTGCCATCTTCTAATAAGTAGACACTGAGAAGGAAAAAAAAATTCTCTATCCTACTGTGGAATAATGCTTTTTTTAAATTTTACAATACAATTCAGTTCTACATATCAGCCACGGATTCCCTTGTTCTGCCCCCTCCCGCCCCCCCTCCCCTTCTCCGCAGCCCACGCCCCTTTCCCAGCTACTCCAGGGCAAAGTCTCTCCCAAGGACTGTGATCGAACTGGTAGACTCAGTCCAGGCAGGTCCAGTCCCCTCCTCCCAGGCGGAGCCTAGAGACCCTGCATAAGCCCCAGGTTTCAAACAGCCAACTCAAGCAATGAGCACAGGAAAAGGTCCCACTGCCTGGATGCCTCCCAAACAGATCAAGCCAATCAACTGTCTCACCCATTCAGAGGGCCTGATCCAGTTGGGGGCCCCTCAGCCTTTGGTTCATAATTCATGTGTTTCCATTTGTTTGGCTATTTGTCCTTGTGCTTTATCCAACCTTGGTTCAGCAATTCTCACTCATATAAACCCTCCTCATTCTCGCTAATTAGACTCCCGAAGCTCCACCTAGGGCCTAGCTGTGGATCTCTGCATCCAGATCCCTCAGTCGTGGGATGGGGTTTCTGGCTTACTGGCACAACTATTAGGGTGTTTGGTCATCCCATCACCAGAGCAGGTCAGTTCGGTCAGTTCAACCATTGCCAGCAGTCTATGAACTATGAACCACAGGCTGAGGGGCCCCCAACTGGATCAGGCCCTCTGAATGGGTGAGACAGTCAATTGGCTTGATCTGTTTGGGAGGCAGCTGTGCGGTGGTGCCGGGTCCTAGGCTCCTTGCATGAGTTGGCTGTTTGAATCCTGGGACTTATGCAGGGACGCTTGGCTCGATCTGGGAGGGGGCACTGGACCTGCCTGGACTGAGTCTACCAGGTCGATCCCGGTCCTCGGGGGAGACCTTGATCTGGAGGAGGTGGAATGGGGGGTGGGCTGGGGGGAGGGGGAGGGGGCAAGAGGGGGAGACCAGGGGAATCTGTAGCTATTATGTGGAACTGAATGGTGTTGTAAAAAAAAAAAAAAAAGAATGTATTTTTGGCCATTAAGGGGATGAAATCATCAGGGGAATCAGGGTGAAATCCCATGTATACAAGCACTAGGTACCTAGGGAGATCAGCCTATGTTAATGATAAGTATCTGATTGTCCTAGTCACAGAAGTATCCCATACCTTTTGTAAGCGTTTAATCCAGAGCAGGTTTTTGATGCAATTGTGGCTTCTTTAGTCTGAACAAAAAACCCATTGTATTACTTTCCATGGCTTGAGACATGATAACCAGAGTACATTGGAAATGAATTATGTTTTTTTTTTAGACTTAACCACTAAGAAAATCAGAAAATACAAGATCATCACAGCTTGGTTCCTGGGAATACTCTACAATAGTGACCTGGTGAGAAATGGCTACGAAAATTTGAGATAAAGATGCAAAAGAAAGGTTTTAACTCTAACATAGTACCTATATACAATAGAAACAATTATCAGGTCAGAAACATTTTCACAATGTGAAGTCAATTTCTCTTTGGCAAATTTGGAGAAAATACTCTGTTATTTATCCTATCTTGGTGAGTTCAAAGTTTTATATTGGAACCACTTACTATAATAACTAGTATTAACAACATAAACATATATTTTTATACCTTAAATAATTTTCTTACAACTTAAGCTTTTATGTCTCTCATACTTTATAAAATTTACATCTATTTTGCAAGTTTCTTTTCTGAATTTGGTAGGAAAGAAAATGGTATAACTATCTAGTCTTCAACCCCCACCAGAAACCCAAGAACGATAAAATATTACCTGATTAAAAAGGAAGTACAAAGCAAACAACTGCTAAAACTATAGAAATGACAGAGACAACTGGATTTCTGGGCAGTCACCCAAGGTTACTCTACAACATTGAGGTACCTATCTTGAGCCTATAGGCATAGACTATCTGCCAGACTTTTCTATGAAACAGGAATTTTGAAGGACTGTTCTAACCACTTTTGGCAAAGCTCATCAATCACCTTCTTTTGTATCCTGCTTGTCCAATTTGGACAGCAGACAGTCAGCAGATGAAGCAATGGCAGTATGTTGCCCAGTGACTAACTTTGCCACATTGAAAGCAAACTTCATATGGTGCCCATTATTCTTTTTTGTTTTAAGTAGGTTCATAACTCCAGGAATAGAATTATCTCACAGTCATGAAATAGTTTATTTTATTAAAACATCTTAAATACCATATTTTGTAGATCTTTGAAGTGTCTGAAGACCAACTATCTATCTAAAATAGCTGTGTTTAACCTTAAAAACATATCATGACTACAAGTTTGATTGTTATAGATGGCTAAGTACTAACCTGAATTTGTTAATTATTGTAAACAGTTTGTAATAACATTTTTCAAGGACTAGAACTTTACATTATCATTTTAATGAGCTACATAGGTACAACACCTCAAACAAGAGTAGAAGCATATATAAGTATTTTATAGCAAAAATAACCTTAAATCTGTATCAATATAAAAAATAACCATAAACAAGAGAGGAAAATAGTATACAGTACCATAAAACAAAAATAATCTTAAATTTGTATCAATATTTGAAATCCATATAATTTAAAATATTTGAAACTAGTAGACACATTTTAGTTTAAAAGTAGATTCAGTACGCTACCCTTTTACCATATCATTCCCATATTGCTTTCTTTATTTTTCAGAAAGACATCCCTGAATCTTATCTCCTTTGCTTAGATTCCTCCCTTACAATGACCATTTATTTAGGCCATACCTGATGATTGTTCATACTTTATATATTTTATTATGTTAGAGTTAAAAATTCTCAAATAACCCAATAAACAATGACAAACATTCATAACATACCTTTTGACCAAAAACCATCCAACTGACCTTTTAGAAATATGGGCATCATGCTGCTAAAATTACTTCCTATATAGTTTTGGGGTGATGGCATCTTTAGAAGACCTTGGAATTCCAGAGATAATGGTCAAGTCTGATAATATAGCTGCCTGTTGTCCAGTCTATGTGTGATAAGAAAGTGTAGGGCTTATCTGAAGTCCTAGCTGTAGAGGTCTCTGAGGCTGGACCAGTTTAGCTAAGTACTTCAAATTTTTCCTGAGCAGTTTGTAGTCCAAATGTGATCTTTGGGTGGTGTTTTTGCCCACAATAAGGCAATTTCAGCATATAGTAAAAAGTATCAAAATTTCTTTTGGGTTCATTACTGTTAATTGACAAAGTCACATTTCCCTGTCGTAATCAATTCAGAAACTCTTATACACAGATCTTTACGTATTTTGTTTATGTCATCAAAATAGTCATTCTAAGATAATATCTTCTCTTTTTGTAAACGTTCCTTCTACTCCTATGGGGGTAGAAGGGAAAATAATGAAAATACAATCAAATTTTGGATCCAAGCAATTCCACCTGTGCATCCTTTAATTTCTTTCTACCAAGGCAAATTAACTCTCAGCCTCAGCTAATAATTTTCATGGAATATTTAAGTCCTTACCACCTTGTAAGTTTACATTTATTACTTAGCTTTTGAGTAATTGATTCAATTATGAGCTGAAGCAAGTTTATACTTCCTAGCAATTTTTAAAATAATTACAAATTTGTAATTGATCTCTTCTGGTTTGTACTTCCTGTGGTGGAATTTTCTGTAAAACCATATATATATATATATATATATATATATATATATCTTATAAACACCTTCAGCAACAAACCAGGATACAAGATCAACTCAAAAAAATCAGTAGCCCTCTTATATACAATTGACAAACAGGCTGAGAAGGAAATTAGAGATTCATCACCCTTTACAATACCCACAAATGATGTAAAATACCTTGGGGTAACACTAACCAAGCAAGTGAAGGACCTATATGACAAGAACTTTTAAGTTCCTGAAAAAGAAATTGAAGAATAGTCAGAAAATGGAAAGATCTCCCATGCTCATGGATAGGCAGGATTAACATAGTAAAAATGGCAATCTTACCAAAAGCAATCAACAGATTCAATGCAATCCCCATCAAAATACCAACACAATTCTTCACAAACCTGCAAAGAATAATGCTCAGCTTCATATGGAAAAACAAAAAATCTAGGATAGCCAAAAGAATCCTATACAATAAAGCAACATCTGGAGGCATCATGATCCCTGACCTCAACCTCTATTACAGATCTACAGTAATAAAAACATCTTGGTACTGGCATAAAAACCGACATGTGAGCCGGGCGGTGGTGGCGCACGCCTTTAATCCCAGCACTTGGGAGGCAGAGCCAGGCGGATCTCTGTGAGTTCGAGGCCAGCCTGGGCTACCAAGTTAGTCCCAGGAAAGGCGCAAAGCTACACAGAGAAACCCTGTCTCGAAAAAACCAAAAAAAAAAAAAAAAAAAAAAAAAACCCGACATGTGGACCGATGCAATCAATTGAAGACCCTGATATTAATCTGCACACATATGAACATATAATTTTTGACAAAGAAGCCAAAACTATACAATGGAAAAAAGAAAACATCTTCAACAAATGGTACTGGCATAACTGGATATCAACGTGTAGAAGGCTGCAAATAGATCCATATCTGTCCCTGTGCACAAAACTTAAGTCCAAGTGGATCAAAGACCTCAAAAAAAATCCAGCTACTCTGAACCTTCTAGAAGAGAAAGTAGAAAGTAGTCATCAATGCATTGGAATAAGAGATCACTTCCTAAATATAACACAAGTAGCACAGACACTGAGAGAAAGAATCAACCAATGGGACATCTTGAAACTGAGAAGCTTTTGTAGAGCAAAGGATACGGTCAACAAGGCAAAGCAACAGCCTACAGAATGGGAAAAGTTCTTCACCACAAACCCACATCTGACAGAGTACTGACATCCAGAATATATAAGGTACTCAAGAAATTAGACATCAAAATGTCCAACAGTCCAATTAAGAAATGGGCTATAGAACTAAACAGAGAATTCTCAACAGAAGAAAATTAAATGGCTGAAAGACATTTAAGGAACTGCTCAACATCCCTAATTATCGGGGAAATGGAAATTAAAATGACTATGAGATACCACCTTACACCTGTCAGAATGGCTAAGATCAAAAACACTGAAGACACCTTATGCTGGAGAGGATGTGGAGCTAGGGGAACTCTCCTCCACTGCTGGTGGGAATGCAAGCCTGTACAACCACTTTGGAAATCAATATGGCGCTTTCTTAGAAAATTGGGAATCAATCTTCACCAAGACCCAGCTATACCACTCTTGGGCACATACCCAAGGAATGCTCAATCATACAACAAGGGCGCTTGCTCAGCTATGTTCATAACAGCATTGTTTGTAATAGCCAAAACCTGGAAACAATCTAGATACCCTTCAACTGAAGAATAGATAAATAAAATGTGGTACATATATACTAGAAATTTGGTAGAATCCCCTCTTTGTATTTTTTCAGGAGCAATTTATAATCCCCAGCAAGGCAAAATTGTCTTTACCTCTTCAAATATTTTTTCTAAGATGTCTGCATCTGAATCAGCCAGTAAGATATCATCTATGTAATGATAAATTTTAGACTGAAGAAACTGTTTACAAATAATTTATAATGGCTGTTGCATAAAATATTGACACAAGGTGGAACTGTTTAATAATCCTTGTGGAGGAATTTTCCACTCAATCCTTTAAACAGGATGAGCATTATTATAAGTAGGCACTGTGAAGGAAGATTTTTCTCCATCCTATTCCTGTAAAGGTATAATTTTAAAAAAGCAAGTTTCTAATTCAATCACTATAATAGATCATCCCTTAGGTAAAAAAAGAGGTTAGGGAATTCCAGGCTGTAAAGAGCCCATTGGCTAATGTACCTTATTTAGGGCTCTTAAATCTGTTGACATTCTCTACTCTCCAGATTTCATTTTAATGACAAATATAAAAGAATCCCAAGGAGTGGTCAACATTTCTGTATGGTCAGCATTTAGCTGTTCCTATAATGGCTATCCTAGTGCCTGTAATTTTTCTCATGTCAAAAGACTTTTTTACCCTACTCAGTTTTGTCAGTTTACCATTTTAAAGGAAAGGAAGTTGGTACCTTTGAGCAACTATCTACTGTTGTGTCCTGCTTATGAACAACCTGAATTATCTGTTATAGTTCTTGATAATACCGTTTTTTAATTAAGAGATTTTCTATTCATTTTACATTATCAACCATGGTATCCCTTATCCTCTCTCCTCCAACTCCCAGCCTTCCCCCTCAACCCACCCTCCATTCCCACCTCCTCAAAAGCCAGGTCTCCGCCGGGGTGTCTCATGAGCCTTGTACATTCAGTTAGGTCATGTCCATTCCCTCCTCCCTGTACCAAGGCTGAGCAAAGTGTCTTTTAATGCTTTTCTCAAATGCATTATTTATTTCATGGTTTGTTTCTGATATTGGAGGAATGTTAACCTTTTTTTTTTTTCCATTGCTACAACAAATCACATCTCCATAAAGTCATGGGTATATTAGATACACATGGCTTTAATTTTCCTACTAGTCTTTCGGGGCCTATGTACTTTCGCCATCTTGCATTTGTTTTATCTGAGATAAAAGTCTAATTCCTTCAAGCTGAATACTCACCTCTAGAAGAGGCCAATCTGGATGCCAAGATTTTTCTGAAATTATTGTTTCATCTGTTGCTATGTCAAACTCAACCTTCAATTTCAATGCTATTAGTTTGTATTTTTAGCTTTCATTTGTATTTTTAGCATATACTGGAGCCCAGTTGAGAAATGATGACTCATGGACTGAGTTACTGTAATACTTACACTTTCCATTCCCAGTCAGCCATTGTTTGGATTACCTACACCTCAGCATGTAAGTCACTATAAGCCTCCTTTCTTTATGTATAGGGGTTTGGATCCTATAGATGCTGTTACTCTAGAGAATACTGAATAATACATGCCTAAAATATATCTCATCAATTGCTATTTCAATTTTATGTAATAGTTAGCCATATGCCTATTGTGGAAACACAGTAAAAAAATCTCAGAACAACTTTTGTGATTTGAACCTGTATTCTGTCAAATTTAAAACTCTGTTCTTAGCATTTGCATATGCACAATTCAGAGAAAATTGTCTTCAGAACCTAAAATTAACAGAACATTTTTCTTGTGTTTTAAGTCCATAAGTGATTTCTTTCCAGATATTTATTTTTCTAATGCACATTCCAAGTGATCGTGGGGGAGTCATTATTTGTTAAGTATGAATTATTTTATATGTGAAGTCTTTTGTTGAATAAATGTTCTTCTTGTCAGTTTTCAGACAATGCCTAAGTCAGATGAGTGTAAGAGATGGACATTAGTTCATTTTTTCCCTAGTTACCTTAGAGTTCATCAGGAAGTAGGGAGTGACCAGTGGACATTTCTTCTCTATTTTTTGGAAGATGATTTTCCATAGGATGAGGCATCTTGTTCTTCAGAATCTTGGTAGGATCTTAAACTTCATGACAGAAAAGATGGCTGAAGAGTATCAGGTAGTCTATGGATTTGAAAATGAACTATGGATGTGACTAGTGAAAGAGAACACTTTTTATATTTTAATGTAGTAAGAGGAGAGAGTGCATACCATTGAGTAAACTTTGAGAAATTCCTTCTACAGGCCCATAAAAAATGCAGCCTTGGATTCCTCTGATCATTCATTAAAGATACAGTTTGGTGGTTAATCATTCAAACATACTTCCTCAAAAACATTCACTCACTTATTTATCTTTTCATATGGTGATCCACTCTTATAGTTTTTCTTTATTTACTTAATTACTTAATAATTTTAATTTATTTTATTCAATAAACATTTTGTAATTTTGATTAACAAAACAACCCTGGTAGAGGGTATGAGTGATAATATAGCAAATGGAGCCAGAATTCAAAAGGAAATATTTCAATAACAGAGAGCATCTTAACTTTGAAAATTCCACCTTGGATATGGTTTTGGTTGAGCTTTATTAAGTTAATTTTAGCCATCCACAATACTATTTCAGTCATCTTTAAGGTTCTTGACAGAATCTCTCCTCACTTTTGATCTTTTGATCAGAGACTATTACAAGTCAAATTCAAAGTTGGTGGGTTTTGGGGAATTTGAGATCAATTTTCAACTCATTATTTTCTCTATTTCCAGAAATAATGCAGATATACTTACTTATAAATTCATTAGTCATATTTGCAAGGGGTCCAGCCTCAGCATGGGTTCAGGTTCTAAAAAAAGTAAGGGTTATTAGTGCAAGGAAAAATTCTGACCACCATGTGAATTGTACTCCAGTGGACCTGAATAGCTCAATTCATGTGTATTTATACTTTAACAGAGTTTTTTTTTCTATTGGGCTTACATGAACAGCTTTACTATTGCCTTCTATTTTTGACTTTTAGGAAATATATTATATTTTAAAATATACATCATAATCATTATAAAAATCCCCATTGTTCCTCTTTATGCTTCCCCAAATACACTTTCCTAAACCTTACATAACTCTATTCTGTATTTTTGCAGGCTTAACTAAATATTGAAGCAGACTCATCCTGCTCTTGCAGCAGTTATGTCAGCTGGCAGCTACTTGTGGTTACAATGTTAAAAAGTATTAGACATGGCCACAATGCTTTAAAGACAACAATATTCAAACACAAACAATTCTTTCTTGTCTATAAGATATGATGTTATGCAGTTCCCTTTTATATAAAAGGTTCCCATGTCTCAATCTCTCTGTAAAACTCCTTGATGAGGCAATCTTATTCCATCCAACAATATCATACTTCCTCAAACAATATAAGCTCACATGTATGATAAATATGGATCTACCCATCCCATATTTTACATTGCATCTTTTCCTCTTGGAGCATACTAGATCGTACCATTGATTCAATATACTTTGTGTCCAGGCAACTTACTTTCTACAGTTGGCACTATGTGTATCTCTGATGTTCCCAGTTCTCTGTATGCATGCCTTACTCTCCTTTCCAGGACTGTGAGACATTGTTAATATTCCAATTAACAATGGATCATTGGTTTTTTTTCATTCTCTCATATGTATCTGACTGTCTCTATTGAGTCAGAAATGCTCCCAGGACGAGGAGTTGTAATTAATAATTCCAGATAGGAGATTTGAGAAACATTAGCTCCCAGCTGAAAATTAAGGGAAAATATTCAAGAAAAATAAGAATTTCCAGGGAAAAATCACAGCTATTGCATGTGTGACTGACAAAGTAAAACTAAAAACCACACAAAGAATCACCAGTACAATGAGAGAGAAAAGAGCCTGCAAGCTGCATCAATTTTGTAAATTCCTATGCTGTCTTGTGGACTGCTGGTCCTTGCCAAGTAAAAGTCTGCTTCCGTATGTGCCTTGCCCTGAGAAAATCCATTGGACAGGCAGTCCAAGAAGTCGTAAAGAACAGAATGGATGCCATTTTTGGTAAATTCCTATTTCCTGAACTATATTTAAAATCTCTAAGATTCAAGGACCAAATAGTCTCTTTATTACTCATTTTACATACTCTTTTTTTTTATCAGATTGTGTCTGAACATTTTGATTTCAAGAGTTAAGGAAGTGTGGATAATGAATGACCATGATATCAATTTCTGTATGTTGTCATGAATATAGAAAGTGAGATTGTCCTGAATGAGATTTGGTGTTTGGGCAATCATTCAAGGTAATTCTCAGGAGCATCAGTGCCAGAGAATGGTTAATTTTAGTGGATGAAAGAATTGTGGTATTATTTCAAATTCTAGGCATTGAAAAAAATAACTATGGCACCACATATGTATGAGATTATCCTGTAAATTTCAGTGTGGAATCCTATAATACATATAATTAGGACCTGGATCTCAAAATCGAAATGGCCTCTATTTTCAAGGAAAGACACCCAAAGTTTGCTCTATCCTATTCATTTCCCAGAAGCATGAAGAGATTTCTTATGAAGTGAATATCCAATCAGGGAAATTAAACACAAAATGTACAACAATGAAAATATTCCTGGACAGTAGAGTTTTTAATAGAAGTTTCATGTGGTTACACAAAATTATTAATCACCTGTCTAAGACCATGAAGACTTTGCTTTTCCAAAAACTTTTTTCAAACCACCCTTGACCACTTTATTTCTCAGGCTATGGGCAAGATGGTTAAGCATGTGTCTGACCATAGTGTAGAACACAGAAGCGATATTAACAGTGTTCACGCAGTGCACATACAGTGGTGGGCTCTATGTACATGAAGATGACAGTCTCAAAGGAGATGGAAACAGTGGTGAAGTGGCATTTTTCTGACCCTGATCTGAATAAATTCACAGGACTGCAACAAAACTAAGTAGGAAAGAGTTTAAGACAAACAAAAGAATAACAAGAGGGAACATCTAATGACGCTAATGTAAAGTGAATGATATCCGGTTTGGAGATATGAAAAGGAACGTGCCAACCAAGGGGAAATATTGCAGAAAAGGTGATTAAAAGGAGACGTCAAAAGTGAAGGCAACATAGATGGAGGATTGAAAGAGTCCACAAATGCAGGTGACAGATGCCATTAGGATAAATGTTGTGGTACATGCCATAGTGATAGTATAATGCTAGGGTTTACACTGCTGCAAGATGGTCATGGACCATTGAGGTTAAGAGGAAACATTTGAAGACAGCAAAGACTGCAAAGAAGAACATCAGGGCAGTACATAAATTGAAGCACACAATCTTATTTTCTGTGAGACACCATTCCATTATTTTGGGAGTGACTGCTGAGACATAAACACACTATGACTTGGAGAGCTTACTGAGGAAAAAGTACATGGGAGCCCCACAAGAATACATTCACTTGCCTCTGAAATATTTTCTATTGTCATTTGAAAATTAAGACCTAAGAGGAGATGAGGAAATTAAATGTTTTGGTAGATGAACATTACTATGCCACTTGAAACATGTAACATTCTTTATCATGTGTCAATGTTTTGTCTAATGTAAAGAAACATCAAGTGAATTTAGAGTAGAAAAAGGCTGATGATGATACAAGTGGACATTAGAATTTCTTTGGTAACAACAACTGTAAAAGACTGTGTAAGTTATGACTCGGGGGCTCATTCCAGCTTGCTTGCTATACCACATTCTTTATTACAGTTATCCAGCAAAGACTATTTTGTACTACCTGAAATAAATTGTAGGTACTCTTGCTTAAAATGTCCACTGGAGTCTTAATCAGTGGAGGTGCAGTATAGGAACATGTAGTCATATATCAGGATACAATGCAAAAAAAAGTTATCAGTGCATCTCATGTGTAATAAACCCTTGTCAACTAATTTTTGTCTTTTATTTCCCTTTTTCTATTGCTGTTTTCAGAGGTCAAACAAGTAATTTGCTCATAGTTAGCAAATGCTGTACCACTGAGCTACATCCCAGCTTAAATTTTTTAAATATCAGTAGATAGGTAATGATTTGATCTCTTCCCTAGTGGCATGCTTTTTTTTAATGAGAGATTTTAACTAGACTCTTTCATTTAAACGTAGATGAGTTAAAATGTACAATCCCTTGAACATACTTTTACTGGTGCCTTGATGCTTTTCAGTAACTCAAAAAAATATACAAGGAATTTTTAGTTACTGTAAAATTCAGATGTTTCCACTTCATGTTAATAACTTCATTTTTCACATAGACAACTATTCTACATATGGGAGTATGTGAGAATAGGGTAAGAGATAATAGATTGCACTTCATACTCTCCAGATCTTGTAACCCCCACAGGTTCTCTTACAAAGTATATCTACTTGTACTTGCCTATTTGGGGTTATGGTGTTTTCCCACTCTTTTGCTCTGGTTGCATTAAGGACTGAACTTTTCTCCCTGAGCACACTTCTGCATATAGAATCTTGAATTGAGAATTTTGAAGCTTACTCATTTCTCTGAACTTTTCTCTGTTCATATTCATTGTGAGAGTTGGTTCATACCTTATCTTAACCAATAGCTAAGGTTAGATTATTCTTGTTACGTTATGGCCATAATTTCAAATGCCTTTTCAAAACAATAGAAAATGTTTTCGTATTAAAATAAAACCCATTAGAGTCATTACTGTCCATATACCATCTGATCACTTCACGGATACTGACTAACATTGAAATTATGGTTTTAATGTAAACTAATCCTAAAGAAAATACCCAAACAGTTGACATGTCAAATGGATGTAGAAAGAGCCATGTCCTCTTAATCCAAAAAAGGGAACAATAATTTTTGTATTTTGAATCTTATAAAAATTTTTAAACATAATATAATTTGGAATTCCACATCTTTATAACAACATTTACTCCATAATCTGTTGTTTATGTG
This sequence comes from Peromyscus maniculatus bairdii, assembly GCF_049852395.1. Classification (NCBI taxonomy): domain Eukaryota; kingdom Metazoa; phylum Chordata; class Mammalia; order Rodentia; family Cricetidae; genus Peromyscus; species Peromyscus maniculatus. Next base: position 165,555,255 of record NC_134852.1, on the reverse strand, counting down.
AATGTAATGTGGAAGCTGTTGAGCGGTGCTGTAGAGCAGATAAAATAGAAGAATAAAGATGATAAGATGACTAGAAGCATTGTCTGTATTACAACTATTTTCCATTTCTTGGCTTTCTTTTTGCATTTTTGTTTCATCTGTAAAATAAAATTATCAGGCGTTCCATACACTTTTACAGTTCTGACTGATCATGGTGGCACAATGTTGTGATACCTAGTGTTCTAGGGATATACAAGTAGTGGCACAAATGAGTGACATGGTTTAGTTCATGTCAAGAACATCAGTTCAATGTGCAGAACCAGGAAATCATCTCCATTGCTACATGTAGTAGAGCTATTTTGTGGGACAGAATGTGGCTTATCTCTATCAAATATCAAGGCAGGGACAGCAAGCTTTCTCCTTATCTCTGGAATAGCAGTGCCACAAGGTCAGATGTCTCTGTGTGCTTATGATTGTATATTGGTTCTTCCACCTCACATTGATTGAGGCAGCAAGGGTGGTTAGTATTTTTCCTGAGGTAGCTTATGAGACATAGAGAAATAAAACCTTGGTGAGAGAACCTCAGATTATTAGGCCCTCAGTGGCACATCTAAGTCAGGCAGCAAAAAAGGGAAAAAAGTCCTACTAAGTTCTCTGGATAAAGCAACTTTACATCTTCCTCGCACATTTTTACTTTTTGTAAAAGGATATAAATTACCTGAAAATATTTTTCCTTCTATTAAAAAATTCTACTTACCTTACCAATGCAACCTTGATGAAATCACCCTTTCTTTTCTTTTTTTAATATTGTATTTTAAAATATTTATTTTTTTTCAATCATTTTCAGGCTTGCCCACACATATTTCAATGCATGATGTTTGTATCTGGTTCACTCATAGGACATAATAATTGCTGAAATCTCCTGAACTGGAGTTCCAAGCAGTTGTGTGCTGCCATGTGTTGGGAACAAGACCCTGGTCTTCTATAAGGCACCAACTACTTATAATTCCTGGCCAGCTCACAAACTCCTCTTATTTTCTTAAAAAAGGATATGGTTATAATGGTTGTACAAATTTATTGGTTACAATGTGATATTTTGATACATTTGTTCCTTGCCTATTACCCAAATCAAAAGGGAAAATGAAGATTCTTATGCGTTGCTTATAAGCAGTAAACACTAGAAACTCCACTCATGAAATTTGTTCCAGCTAATAAATGCAGAAGATGAATACGATACAATGATGAACACAAGCTCAATTGTGTTTCTTTTTATTAACAATGTACAATTCACATAGGAAATTAAGAAATTAATCTCAGTTATAATAACAATAAAATAACAAAATACTTTGAATAAACTGAATAAGAAGAAAGTACCTGCAAAATATACATCATGAAGCATGATTAAAGTACATTTAGAAAACAAGAAACCTAGAATACATATATGCATATATACAATTGGAAGTCAGTTATAACAGAAACCTTGATAGAACAGGATGATATCAAAAAAAACTTCAGAGAAATGATTCCAGGGTGGGGAATAATCTGGGGTTTTTATTTTGTATTTTATTTAAATAATCAGAAGAATTACTTATTCCTAAAATGTATAGTAACAACTTTTATATATATTTAGCAAAAAAAAAATGGAAATGGATACTGAGAGAATAATCAGTTTATACCTGGGACAAACCCCCAAATAGACTATCCAATCCCACTTGATTATATATATGGCTCAGAGTTACATGCATAAAAGAGGAAGAAGTCATGAATTTGAGAGGAAGTTGGGAGCAAGGAAGAAATTAAACTTGAAAAAAGGGATAAAAATAATATAAAGACAGTAGTCATTTATGAAATTCTCGAAGAAACATAAATAAAATTTACTCATATTTCACAAAAAGAACCAGAGGTTAAAATGTGTTACACACAGGTAGGCTACCTTGTCCTCCCTCCCACTCTCTTCCACTCCAGTTCCCCTAATCTGACAGCTGTTTGTCAGAGAGAACACATCCTTCAGCCTTTTAAAATTCCTTTGAAACTCACAGGATCCCAGGCCTACTTGCTTCTAGGGAAACTTTAGCCAACATATGTGCTTTTGCTCTTGCTCTCCATTTTCATTCCAGATATCAAGCCACATACAACCTCCAATATTTAGAGAAATCCTACACCCTGTACACAGTCTGATGAGTCCTCTTGACTCTATATCAGTTGTACTATATCCAAATTCCAGGCCAACCCCTGTCTTCAAATCTGTATGCAGATAAACTTGATGATTCCCTGGAACCTTATTTGCACATGCCATCCCCAGCCCCCTTGCTTTATCCAGGCTACATAGTCTGAGGCATCCTAGAATCTCTCAGATTAGACACACAACCAACAAAAGAAGTCCACATGATCAGAACTCATCATTAAAACACAGACAATGTGTAAGACCAAAACCATCTATGTCCCCTAAAATTCCTTGTTCTATAGGCTTGTATTCTGTGAAAAATTACCTAGATGAACACCAGGACAAACAAATTTAAAGGAAAATCATAAAACTTGTGAAATGGTTAAAGCATTTAAATAAGACATCAACAAACAGCTTAATGAACTTATCAAGAATAGCAGTAAATACCTCATTGATCTCCAAAAAAACCCTAACTTATGCTTGAGTAAGATAACAAAGACAACATGGGGGTTTGAAATCTGATTTCCATTAAACAGAACTATTGAAGAGAAGTATAGCTGAAATGAAGATTGAGTAAAAAATACTCAATGGAAACCTCAGAGATGAGTACACAGTCATCATGAAATTTTTGGGAAGTCCTATCTACTGGGAGAGAGAGACAGTTCTCTCTACAATGTAGCCACAGATAAGTTTACCACACCCCAGTAGGAAGCCATATATTCAAGATTATATGGAATACACAAATTTGGTATTGAAGTGAAGAAAAAAAACAAATGACACATAATTGGATGGGTAGGGAAGAAGAAATGTTGAAAAAGCAGTGCTGAATATTATCTCAATACATTGTATGAAACACTCAAGGAACTAATAAAATTTTTATAGAATATTTCAGAATTTAACTGTGATATCTATCCATCTATGAATTTATCATCTATCATCTATCTATCTATCTATCTATCTATCTATCTATCTATCATCATCATCATCATCATCATCTGTCTTGTCTATCTACTTATCTGTCTATGGTTTGCCATCAAAACAGCTCTATTTGATGTCTATTCTGAGAGGTGAAAAAATGTTTATTCAACCAGACAGAGCCCTAGTGAAAGACTGAAGATGCAATTCCAAGTAGAGCTTGCTGAACCCATGAGTTTAGTGGTAACTGTGATTGCACACACATGTGTGAGGATTTGTCTAAAGTAACATGGGTGTTGCTAGAATAGATTCACTTTTAGAAAGCCCAACCAACATGGGCAATTACTCGGAAAGAAATCTGAATTTCTAGAACTCAATAAACAACTTGCAAAAAGCTTGGAATGAGAGTCTCTTCTTGCTAGCATTTTGTAACTGTTAGAGTTTAAGGACCTGTTTTGTTAGTATTGTATCTTTATAAGGTATGTACTCACTCATAGGAGGATACTAGATGTAAAACAAAGATGACTAGACTTCTACTCACAAATCCAGATAGTCTACCTAGAAAACAGGACCCCAAAAAAGACACAGGGATTGCCCAATGACAGAGAAATGGATGAGATCTACATGAACAACCTGGACATGGGTGGGGGTAATAAAGGGCAAGGGTTGAGGGTAAAAGAGCTTAGGGGAGTGGGAGATCCGAGCTGGATCAAGAACAGAGAGGGAAAACAAAGAATAAGAGACCATGATGAATGAAGACCACATGAGAATAGGAAGAAGCAAAGTGCTAGAGAGGTCCACAGAAATAAACAAAGATACCTCCACAATAGACTACTGGCAATGGTCGAGAGACAGCCCGAACTGACCTACTCTGGTGATAGGATGGCCAAACATCCTAATTGTCATGCTAGAAACCTCATCCAATGACTGAGGGAACCTTATGCAAAAATCCATGGCCAGACCCCAGGTGGAGCTCCAGGAGTCCAATTGGCTAGAAAGAGGAGGGTTTGTATGAGTGGGAACTGTTGAGACCAAGGTTGGAAAAAGCACAGGGACAAATAGCCAAACAAATGGAAACACATGAACTATAAACCAATAGCTGAGGAGCCCCCAACTGGATCAGGCCCTCTGGATAAGTGAGATAGTTGATTAGCTTCATCTGTCTGGGAGGCATCCAGGCAGTGGGACCAGGACCTGCCCTCAGTACATATGCTGGCTGTTTGGAACCTGGAGCTTATACATGGACACTTGGCTCAGCCTGGGAGAAGGGGACTGGACCTCCCTGGACTGAGTCTACCAAGTTGAACTCATTCCTCAGCGGATTCTTTGCCCTGAAGGAGATGATAATGGGGAATTCGCTAGGGGGAAAGCAGAGGGGGTAAGGGGGAAGAACAAGGGAATCTGTGGCTGATATGTAAAATTAAATTAAATTATAAAATAAAATTTTTAAAAAAGATCTGGAGCAGTGCAAGATTCATTGTAATCTTAGGTCTCTTAAGGTTTTTTTTTTTTGACATATGAGCTTTTAATTTTTTTTATTTCTTTATCTTATAGCCTCTCTCCTCTTTCAAGGACCAGGGTTTCAATTCAGGGGAAATAGTTATAGAAAAGCAATTCACATATACACTGTGGTGTTATGTGTAATACTGTAATATATAGGATTAGAATCTTTGATTTTTAATATTAAAATGCTTTATTTCAGTAATAAGATATCCAAAATTATCTGTGCCTAGTCAGAATAAAAAAAGAAGGAATAGAAAATTTTCATATATTAAATATCTATTAAGAGAAATTAAAGTAAAAATAATTTTAACAAATATATATATATATATGTGTGTGTGTGTGTGTGTGTGTGTGTGTGTGTGTGTGTGTGTGTGTGTGTAAACATCTATTTGAAGTTTTATATAATTTTCAAGGACTTATACTTAATTGACTAACTGTAGCAAAGACAGTGCTTTTACCAAAACCTTCTTGAAGGCATTCTTGACCTCTTTGTTCCTCAGGCTTAGACAAGAGGGTTTAGCATGGGAATGATCATTGTGTAGAACACAGAGGCTACCTTGTCAGTGTCCATGGAGTGACTTGTACTGGGTCGTAAGTACATGAAGATTATTGTACCATAGAATATGGAAACAGTGGTGAGGTGGGATGCACAGGTGGAAATGGCCTTCTTCCGGCCCTCAGCAGAACGCATCCTCAGTATTGCAACAAAGATAAGTAGGTAGGAGCTTATGATAACCAATAGAGTTAAAGTAGTATTGAACCCTGCCAGCATAAAAAGAATAATTTCATTATTATATATATCAGAACAAGAAATAGCCAGCAATGGGGGAATATCACAGAAAAAATGGTTAATCACATTGGAATGACAGAAGGAGAGGTGGAAAGTGAAGAAAACATGGATGGAAGATTGTAAGAGTCCACTGATGTAACAACCAGCAACAAGCAGGGCACATTTTGTAGTTGTCATGATGGTAGAGTAATGCAAGGGTTTACATACTGCTACAAAACGGTCAAAAGCCATTGAGGCAAGCAGGAAAGCTTCAATAATTGCAAAGGCTATGAAGAAGAACATTTGGGCAGCACATTCATTGTACATGATCTTGTGTTCTGTGAGAAATCCTTCTATTACCTTGGGAGTGACAGCTGAGGCATAAACACAGTCTACCAGTGAGAGGTTACTGAGAAAAATGTACATGGGAGTGTGAAGTCGAGAATCCAGGAGAATCAACGTAATCATCCCAAGGTTCCAGAGCAGTGTGGTCAAATAAATAAGAGTGAAGATGATAAATAAAGGGACTTGCAACTCTGGGGCATCTGTTAACCCCAAAAGAATAAACTGAGTCATCTCTGAAGTATTCTGCATCTGTGTTATGTGGGAATTATGATAGGCTCCTAGAATGAAAGGAGGAAGCGAAAAATTATTCTACATAGAACTTACGATGAAATTTTACATATGACCAAGTTCTCTAACTAAAATGTGAGCATCATCTAGCATGAAGGAGCCTACACTGGATAGAAATCAGCTGAATTAAGTCACTTATCTGGGATTAGTACAAATGGCGACTGTTACTTCTTCACTATTAATAGAGTTTTTAATTATAAAACTAGGGTTTCTTATAGTTTCCTGGTATAAGATAGTATTTATATTAGTAACCCTGAAATGACTGATTTGCTATTTGCTACAACTTACAAACTTACTTGTCTATAATATACTAAAAGTTACTTGGCAGCAAGATCAATGTAGGAACATGCAATTAACTTTGCTATATTTTAGTAGCAAAACTTATCTAATGTATTTCCTATCTCTGAAAATTGCACCAAGTTTAACTCACTAGCTGTAGCTTTGCAGTGATTTTGGGGGCTGCTCCATGGATACTCTGTTTTATCTCTAGTTTTCCAAGGTCTTCTTCCCTTGGATTCTTCTCTTTGAACCATGGAGCAGATGATAACAGCTTGGTATATAAACCATATTCTTTGTGACGTTTAGATATACAGAAACACATAAAAATCTAACAGTGTAGTTTTTCAAAAAGTAAAAGCAATTTTAATTACTCTCTTACATATAATGGACTTCATTTTTCACAGAGGTTAATATTTTCTGTTGCTATCACACACATCTGTTTTATTTGTGTTTGAGGAACAATAGATTACAAAGGAATGATGAGTTACATTTTTTTCCCTCTCAACAGAATCTATGTCCTCAAACAACAGGTATTTTTGGTGTATACTCTACCATTTCCATGGTGGATCAAGTAACACCTGACTATGCAGCTGCATCTTAACTTGAGAGCTATTTTCAACTTTAGAATCTTAGGGATACAGATTCCTCTAAATTAATAAGCATTTATATTCAAGGCAACAGAAAATGTAAGTAATGTTATTCTATTAGATGTCCATGGAGATTCATCCTTCTTCACAGGCTATATCTGCACTTACATTAGAAGGAATGTATAAGTTCTTACAAGTTATAAAAGATTCTAACATTTTTAAAGCATGTAAATTATACCCAGTACCTTCCTCACTCTTTGTCATCTTTTCCTGGTTTCTTCAGAATATCAGCACACAGTACTAATGTCTAACAGTTGATGCTCACAAGAAAAGGGACCTAGCATTTGACATGTCAAATGCATTTTGAAAGTCCTACACCTTTCTGAAATTAAAAATGATCTATAATATGAGGACTTCTAATGCCACAGAACATTATAAATATCAGAAAATTACAATGTGGTCTCCCTCAGGAGTGAAAATATCACCTCAGAACCTAAAAGTCCTAAGAGAACAAGGAAGTCTGGCTACCCTACAGCAGCATAGTAGTGACAAGGGCAGTGGCCCAAGAGTGAAAAAATTATTTGTATTATTTTGTCTGTGACTCAGCTGCTTCCCCTTTCTACACATTAAGTTGCCTTTTTGTGAAACATATGAAATAAAAGTTACTGAGTATTTTATACCATTTACAGATCTAACTACCTATACATTTATGTTTGTTATTACTTACTATTGTCCTATGAACACACCCCCAGAAGTACAGAGGTGGCATGTGAAATATCTTCTATGTATAGCATAGACCTAACATCCTTATCCAGGAAAGCACTTTGCTGTTCTCCTTCTCCATATGTGCAATTCTGCTGTGAAGTGGAAACTGATAATGTACTATTGCCAATAAGAAGACAGAGAGCATAAGCAGTATATGTATCTCACGGGGAACTATATACTTTGAGTGTCTCTGGAGACATATGAACTTACATTGATTCATCAGCCTGACCTTGGAGGAGACAGCAGAATATAGTGTTCATATTCTAACAGCAATTATGAAGACATTGGGTAATAGATATTTAGAGGGAAGAGCCTTCCTTTAATAATTACAGCTGCTCCACAACCAGATTGTACACACAAAAATTGAAAGTGTCACTAAATTTTTACTTAAGTAACTTTAGTAACTTGTACAAGTTTTCTGATATTAGATTTTCTCAAACATTAAGAGATGGCCCCAGGACAGTTTATTCTCTCATCTTAAGCATTGTAAAAGAGAGATACATTTTTCTTATCATGACATATGTAATTTGGGTGTGTATTTTTTTCTTATGTATTTAAAAGTTTAAGATTTCCTTCATTCTCTTCCAGGGCCTACCTTTGCAAATTTCCCTCAAATCCCCACTGAGACTTTATCTGAAACTCTCCTGATATATCCTCTGTCCTACAACCAATGGCCCTGTTTAGTCTGACCAATCAAACCAGAACTGAGCTGGCCTCTAGGCTTCCTATAGGACCCACCTTATTTGCAACTCCCACTGTTCACCTTCTGCATTTCATCCAACCATTCCACACATGAGACATCTCATTGTTTAGCCAGGTGAGTCTCCCTGTCCTTCCTCTTCACTCCTTCTCCACAAAGCTCAACATCATGCCCAAGTCCTAACTATCTGGTATCCAAGCTTAGTTTGGCATGCTCTGCCTGCAACACAAAACACCTGTAGATTTTGCACAGGACACTCTCTACCTAGCTATCCCCCAAACTAAAAGAACTTCCCACATCATTTCTGACCTATACCCAGTACATCTACCTCCATACCCCAAGGTTGGACAATTAAGAAAATCCTGAATATCAGCTCAATTCCCTTTGTTCATCTGACTTCATTCCACCCAATCTATTTCCTTAAACCTGCCCACACATCCTCCATTATTCCTCAACCTGCTCAATATAAAACTTATAAATAACTAAACAAATCCACATTTTCATATATCACTGTAAAAATATCAGAATGTGAATGATCATGGCAGTATCTTTTCTTCAAAACATATCAAATGAGTAGAGATGTATAACAATGGGAATTTCCTATAATAACATCATGACACAGAATTTAAAAGAATAATCACAAACTACATCAATGAATTCTAGTAGTTTTAAGAAGACACCAAGAAGCAGTTCAGTTAAATTAAGAATAAATATCTTATGGAGAATAAACAACTGAGTAATGCAAATACAAACAGAAGGCAGATAGAAATAAAAAAAGACAGTCTAAGTATTGAGAAAAGAATTCAATGTAGAGGTGGAGATAGAAACACTGACGAAGATTAAAGCTAAAATGAAGATGGAAATGTAAGTCTAAAAACTAAACTAGAAAAAGCAAAGAAGTTTACTAGTGTAGTCTGAAGCCATTCTCTGTCCTGCCTAGTCCTGCAGTCCCATAGCCATTTATAAAATTATTACTCAGAGGCTTCATATTAATTATAAACTGTGTGCCTTTGGCTCAGGCTTATTGCTAGCTAGCTCTTACATCTTAAATTAACCCATTTTTATTGATCTGTATTTTGCCATGTGGCCACAGCATTACTGGTCTTTTGGCATCTTTTTCCTTGGGTGCCTGAATGGTGTCTGGCATGCCTCTACCCTCTTTTCTCTGTACCTCTGCTTGGATTTCCTTCCTGGCTCTTATCCTGCCATACCATAGGCCAAAGTAGCTTTATTTATTAACCAATGATAGCAGCATATACACAGCATGCAGAAAGACTGTCCCACAGTATTTCCCCTTTTCTGTCTAATGAAAAAGGAAAGTTTTCATTTTAACATAGGAAGATTACATCTAACAAAACAGTTATCAAGTAAGAATTACAGTTACAATATTTAGTCTTTTTGTAGATGACAAGAATGAAGAAAGTAATCTGTCATCTATACTATCTCTGTGAGTGTCAAGTTTCACATCTAATTTATCTTTTATCAAAATTAAAGAAAATTATAATCATAACTATCTAGTCTTCAACTCCACCGAAGACCCCAGAAGGATATAATATTACCTGTGTAAACAGGAAGTACATTGTAAGCAATTCCAAAACATTAGAAATGACAAAAGACATCTGGTTGCCTGGATAGTCATCCAAAGTTCTTTTCTAACATTGGTGCATCCATCTTCAGCTTATATGCCTAGAGTATCTGGAAGAATTTTCAGTGGAGCAGGAAATTTGAAAAATTGTCCCACCTATTTGGCAAAGGTCGTCAGTCACTCTCTTCTCTGTTCTGCAGAATGTCTGGCAGTTTCTTCTGTGAAGCAGGAACCTGAAGGACCATCCTGCCTTGTTTTGGCAAAGTTCAGTGGTCACTTTCCTATGGGTCTTGTGTGTTGAGTTTGTATAACATGCTGTTGAGCAGTCCAGGCAGTGTCTTGGCCTAATGGCTAGCCTTTGCCACACTGAAATCAAATTCCATAATGAGTTTCTTTGATACCCATCACCCTCTTTGAAGTAGTTGGTGCTGCCAGGAGCCAACTTGTCTCACTGTCCAGAAAAGCCTAAGTTCTTAAAACACTTTAAATGCCATATTCTGTAGGTCTTTGAAGTTTTTGAAGATTACCTAACAATCTAAAATAAATCTCTGCATATCTGGAAAACCTGACTAACATGACTATAAATTCAAGTATTATAGATGACTACTAATTTGCAATGATTATACAGATAGCACATGGGAAATTTCCTTGGCTTATTGCCAAGTAATCAAAAATCTTTCTTCAAACCTTTGTTATTAACATGTTTTTAATGAAAATTTGAGGCTTCTAGCACATTTCTCCATATAGCTGATCAATTTCATCATTACCTTGTGCTAAAGTGCATGGTAGGCCTCTAAAGGTTCTGAAATGTGTAATATACCATGGATAGTTTCTATTTCTGATTACATGTTGTCATTGAATAAATAACAAAGCTAATTTTGAATCATTTGTAATAAGTTTAGCAGTTTCAATGCATAAACCAACACTTCATTCATGTTGAGTGTTAGTTACTATAGTAAGATGTTTTGGAAAATCTAATAATACCATGAAAATCACATATAATTCTGACTTTTTAAACAATAATAAGGATTTAGAGACACTTTACTTATTTTTCATGACATAACTAGTCTTTCCTGATTCATTTATATCAATAAAGAATGTAGGGACTCCAGAAATTAGTGTTCTTTGTACTATGTGAGAGAGACTCCAATATATATTGAAATTTCTTGCTTTGCGCATAGTTATTGTAAAACTCTCCCAAGACATTAGTTCAAACTCTTGTCAATGTTAATTTTTTCCAATAATGAGATTTAGCATTGATAAAGTTACCACAATTTTTGATGGATCTCTTCCTGTTAATCAGTGAAGACTCAATTTTTCTTTCAGAATCAATTCAGAAAACTTTTTTTCATAGGTCTTTAAATTTTTATTCTGTTTTTGTAGTAAAAATATATTCATTCCAAGATATTATCTTTTCTCTGAATAAGAATTCCTTAGAAGAATGAGTAGAATATAGTATGGCTGGGATACAACCAAATCCTGGGTCCAAGTGATCCACATATGCATCCTGTAATATCTTCTCTACTGAAGCCAATTCTCTCTCAGTCCCAACTGATAATTTTCTTAGACTATTTAAGTCCTTATTATCTTGTCAGGTTTGAAATAAATTACTCAGTTTTGAGTTGTTAACAAAATTGCAGGCCATGGCCATTTAATATCTCCCACAAATTTTTGAAAATAATTACCAATTCATAATTGATTTCTTTTAATTTGTACATTCTATGGTTGGACTTTCTGTGAATGTATCTAATATCTGAGATAGAATCACCTATTTGTTTTTTGTTTTGTTTTGTTTTTGCAATTTGCAATCCCTAACAAGGCAAAATTTTCTTTACTTCATCAAATATTTTTTCTATGTATCTGCATCAGGTAGTAAGAAATTTTCCATATAATGGTAATTTATACATTGAAGAACCTATAAATGAATTTTTTTTTTTTTTTTGGTTTTTTGAGACAGGGTTTCTCTGTGTAGCTTTGCGCCTTTCCTGGAACTCACTTGGTAGACCAGGCTGGCCTCGAACTCACAGAGATCCGCCTGGCTCTGCCTCCCGAGTGCTGGGATTAAAGGCGTGCGCCACCACCGCCCGGCTAAATGAATTATTTTTAATGGTTGTAGAAGATATTGACACAAAGTAGGGCTGTTTAACATTCCTTGTAACAAGACCCCCCTACTGCTATTTTCTAATAAGTAGACACTGTGAAGAAGAAAAAATTCTCTATCCTGCTGTGGAATAATGCTTTTGTACATGGGTTTAATAAAACGCTGACTGTCCAGTAGCCATGCCGGAAGTATATGCAGAATAAGCAGACAAGGAGAATTCTGGGAAGAGGAAGGCTGAGTCAGGAGAGACGAGTCCACCGTGTAGAGAGCAGCATGGAATGGCACACAGAAAAAAGTGGAAAAAAGCCACGGAAAAAGTGGCAACATATAGATGAACAGAAATGGGCTGAGTTTAAGTGTACGAACTAGCCAGTAGTAAGCCTGAGCTAATAGCTGAGCAGTTCTAATTAATATAATCCTCTGTGTATTTGCTTGGGTGATGTGAGTGGGAGAGATTTGTTCCAAATGCCAGCCAGCCAGGACACAGGAAAACTTCAAGCTACACTATCCTTTTCTTGTAAAGGTATAATAAAAAAAGGAGTCTTTTAAATCAATTACCATAGTAGATGAGGAAGGCAAGGTAATTCCAGGCTGTAAAGAGCACATTGGTTGGATCAGCTTACATACAGCTCTTAGATCTGTTACTATTTTACATTTTTCAGATTTTGTTTTATTGACAAACATAAGAGAGTTTCAAGGACTATTTGATTCTTTATTATGTTGAGAATTTAGCTGCTGCTCCTGTATCAGCTCTTCTAGTGCCTGTAATTTTTCTAATGTCAAAGGCCATTGTTCCACATACAGGTTTGCCAGATAACCATTTTAAAGACAGGGGTGTTGGCACCTTTGAAACACCAAGAGCTGTTGTGCCCTGTTTATTTGAAACCTGAATGATTGGTGACTGTTTTTGATAATACATTTTAATAGTTTTCTGAGGAGCATTCATTATTTTATGGTTTGCTTCTGGAATTGGAGGAATGTTGATCTATGTTTTATTGTTGTAACAAATCATGTCTCCATAAATTCATTGATGGTAGCTACATATAGCTTTAATTTTTGTGTATGTCTTTCTGATCCTGTACACTTGACCCACCTTGTACTTTGTTTTACCTGAGATAACAATCCAGTCCCTTGAAGTTGAATATTTACCACTTGAAGAGGTCAACTGCATGCCACAATTTTGGTGACATTGCTGGTACATCTGCTCCTATGCACCTTCAATTACAATGTCATTTATTTGTATTTTTGGCCTTAGTCTTTGATCATTCAGAGAAGTTCATCAAATTACTTATTTTTTAGTTTCTCCTGATTTTTTTTTTTGTTTTATCTACTGAAGTTCTTTTGTCCTTGGTCACATCAAGAGCAGTCTGTTTGTGAAAACAGGCATTTAGTCTTTTACTTGCTCTGTGGATGAGTTTCTCCAATGCTGACAGGGAATGATTGAACCAAATTTTATATTGATATTGGGAGAGCCCCCTTAAGGCATTTCCTGATGGCAAATAGTTGTCTTGCCCGTCCCTTGTTGATCTGCATTCATTAGTCCAATCCTGGCCTTTGCCATACTTTCTGCATACTCCAGAAGACTGGAGATTTTTGTTTGTATTATCTCTAGAAAAAGCGTTGTTTCCAGGCACCTCTTGCCTACAATCTCTTTTAAATGGCATTGTTTATCACAATAAAAACATTTGACATTTTTATTTTTTTAATATTTTTAGAAATCACCACTTCTCAAAGTAGCATCATTAAGAGTATGATCCAATATCAGCTGTATTTCTAGTCAATTCATTTATTGATGTTGGTCTTTTTATCAAAGCCTAATTCCCCCTTTGTATTATCAATTAGCATTTTCAAAAGGCAAACATTTAATTAATATTCCTATAGCTTGGCAGTGGTGGCACATGCTATTAATGCCAACACTCGGGAGGCAGAGGTAGGTGGATCTCTGTGAGTTCAAGGCCAGCCTGGTCTACATAGTGAATTCCAGGAAAGGTACAAAACTACACAGAGAAATCCCATATCAAAAACCCAAAAAATGAAAAAAAATATTCATCTGATTTCTGGACCTGATACTATTCTATCAACAGCTGAAGTCAATCTTTGTAAAAAAAAAATTAGTAAATGCTTCTTGTGAGACTTGTATAATTTTAGTAAAAGTCTCAAATCTCTTTCCTGATTCTGTAATCTTGTCTCAAGCATTCAAAGCTGATAAATGGCAAAAATCCATGTTGTAATCACCAAGTTTACCCTGTCTTCAAAATTCAGCATATGGGCTGAATTGAAACTCAGAAACTGGTCTTGGGAAATATGAATAACTCCAGACCTATTTTGTTTTTCTATGGCCTTAGTTTCCTATTTCCACCATGCTTGCCATTGTAACTGAGGGTCAGATTCCAATATTGCTGGTGCTAAAAATTTTCCAGTCTTGGGGGATAATTCTGTTCTTAGTTCTTCATGATTTTAATTTCTGCTTCACATAGGGTGAATGCATATCACATGAAATGACCTCTTCCTTAAAGCTCCTCAAGTCTAAAAATTCTACAGGATTTCATTTCACTGTTGAATAACTTCAGGGCTATTTATCATCTGCTTTTCATTCTTGTATAATCTGCGATTGGTTTGGTAATAAAGTTGGGCCACTAGTCTTCAGTTTCACCTTGCAGTGATGCAGCAGTTCTTGTCTAAAGTCCTCGGTCTGTGTCTGAGTATATTTCTTGTTTTCATTGATGGTTCATTCTAGGGCTTGTATCTTATTAATAGTAAGTCTTATGAAGCTTGTATTTTATTAGATAGTTTCTTATATTTGACACAGTTATCAAATCACCTTTTTAGGGATAAAATAAAATTTAACAAGCTGATAGTAACTATAATTGACATTATGTCAATCACAGCTAAGTCAGTGATCCATTCATTTTTCTTTTTTAAGCCATTCATATTTGCATTATGCAGAGTCCTAATTCCATGCTTTGTAATATTCTCTGTTCTTAATGTGAGAAAGGTTTTTTTGAATATAACCAAATTCTCTCCTTCAGATTTCCCATTTGTTTCCCGATCTTCTGACTTTTTAATCGACTGCAGGGTTTTGATGCAATTGTGGCTTCTTTAGTCTGAACAAAAAAACGATTGTATTACTTTCCATGCCTTGAGACATGATAACCAGAGAACATCTGGAAATGAAATATATTTTTTATTATTATTATTATTTTATTTTATTTTACAATACTATTCAGTTCTACATAACAGCCACAGATTCCCTTGTTCTCCCCCTTCCTGCCCCCCTCCGCTTCCCCCCAGCACACCCCCCATTCCCACCTCCTCCAGAGTAAGGCCTCCCCTGAGGACTTAGATCAACCTGATAGACTCAGTCCAGGCAGGTCCAGTCGCTTCCTCCCAGATTGAGCCAAGCGTCCCTGCATAAGTCCCAGGTTTCAAACAGCTAACTCATACAATGAGCCCAGGATCTGGTACCACTGCTGAGATGCCTCCCAAACAGATCAAGCCAATCAGCTGTCTCACCTATTCAGAGGGCCTGATCCAGTTGGGGGCCCCTCAGCCTTTGGTTCATAGTTCATGTGTTCCCATTCATTTGGCTATTTGTCCCTGTGCTTTATCCAACCTTGGTTTCAACAATTCTTGCTCATATAAACCCTCCTCTTTCTCGCTAATTAGACTCCCAGCGCTCCACCCGGGGCCTAGCCATGGATGACTGCATCCAGATTCCTCAGTCCTTGGATGGGGTTTCTGGCCCAACTATTAGATTGTTTGGCCATCCCATCACAAGAGTATGTCAGTCCCAGCTGTCTCTCGGCCATTGCCAGCAGTCTTTTTTGGGGGTATCTTTGTGGATTTCTGTGAGCCTCTTTAGCACTTTGTTTCTTCCTTTTCTGGTGTGGTCTTCATTTACCATGGTCTCCTATTCCTTGTTCTCCCTCTCTTTTCTTAATCCAGCTGGGTTCTCCCTCTCTCTTTCCCTCGACCCTCGCCCTTCATTGCTTCCACTCATGTCCAGGTTGTTTATGTAGATCTCATCATTTCTCCATCATTGGGTGATCCTCGTGTCTTTCTTGGGGTCCTGTTTTCCAGGTAGCTTCAATGGTGATGTGAGTAGCAGTCCAGTCATCCTTGTTCCACATCTAGTATCCTCCTATGAGTGAGTACATACCATATTTGTCTTTCTCAGTCTGGGTTACCTCACTCAGGATGATTTTTTCTAGATCCATTCATTTGCCTGCAAACCTCATGATGTCATTGTTTTTCTCTGCTGAGTAGTATTCCATTGTGTATATGTGCCAATATTTATTTATCCATTCTTCAGTTGAAGGGCATTTTGTTTCCAGGTTTTGGCTATTACACACAATGCTGATATGCACATAGCTGAGCAAGTACTCTTTTGGTATGATTGAGCATTTCTTGGGTATATGCCCAAGAGTGGTATAGCTGAATCTTGGGGGAGATTGATTCCCAATTTTCTAAGAAAGTGCCATATTGATTTCCAAAGTGGTTGTACAAGCTTGCATTCCCACCATCAGTGGAGGAGAGTTCCCCTAGTTCCACATCCTCTCCAGCATAAAGGGTCTTCAGTGTTTTTGATCTTAGCCATTCTGACAGGCGTAAGGTAGTATCTCAGAGATGTTTTGATTTGCATTTCCCTAATGATTAGGGATGTTGAGCAATCCTTAAATGTCTTTCAGCCATTTGAGTTTCCTCTGTTGAGAATTCTGTTTAGTTCTATAGCCCATTTCTTAATTGGACTGTTGGTTGTTTTGATGTCTAATTTCTTGAGTTCCTTATATATTCTGGATATCAGTCCTCTGTCAGATGTGGGGTGGGTGAAGATCTTTTCCCATTCTGTAGGCTGTTCCTTTGCCTTGTTGACCGTATCCTTTGCTCTACAAAAGCTTCTCAGTTTCAAGAGGTCCCATTGATTGATTGTTTGTCTCAGTGTCTGTGCTACTGGTGTTATATTTAGAAAGTGATCTTGTTGGACTGCGGGGATTGCGGAACCTGGAGAGAAGCCCTCCAGCTACAAATGGTGCCCAACGGCGCGAGTTTCCACCTTAAACCTATGCCAATGCGTTCAAGACTATTTCTTACTTTCTCTTCTAGCAGGTTCAGAGTAGCTGGATTTATGTTGAGGTTCTTGATCCACTTCGACTTATGTTTTGTGCATGGTGATAGATATGGATCTATTTTCAGGCTTCTACACATTGATATCCAGTTATGCCAGCACCATTTGTTGAAGATGCTTTATTTTTTCAATTGTACACTTTTGGCTTCTTTGTCAAAATGATATGTTCATAGGTGTGTGGGTTAATGACAGGGTCTTCAATTTGATTCCATTGGTCCACATGTTGGTTTTTATGCCAATACCAAGCTGTTTTTATTACTGTAGCTCTATAGTAGAGCTTGAAGTCAGGGATTGCAATACCTCCAGAGGTTGTTTTATTGTACAGGATTCTTTTGGCTATCCTGGGTTTTTTGTTTTTCCATATGAAGTTGAGTATTATTCTTTCCAGGTCTGTGAAGAATTGTGTTGGTATTTTGATGGGGATTGCATTGAATCTGTAAATTGCTTTTGGTAAGATTGCCATTTTTACTATGTTAACCCTGCCTATCCATGAGCATGGGAGATCTTTCCATTTTCTGATATCTTCTTCAATTTCTTTTTTCAGGGACTTAAAGTTCTTGTCATATAGGTCCTTCACTTGTTTAGTTAGTGTTACCCCAAGCTATTTTATGTCATTTGTGGCTATTGTAAAGGGTGATGTATTTCCCTTCTGGACAAGAGCACCCTTCCAACCCCAGACTTCCTGTCTGGACAAAAGCTCCCATCCTGTCCCAGACTTCCCATACAAATAAGAGCTTCCATCCTGCCCCAGATATCCCATTTGGACAAGAGAGCTCCCATCTGGACAAGAGAGAGAGACTTCCTGAATCTGTCAGCTCTGCCTGAACCAAGTGTGCTGATAAGACCAAGAACGAACCACAAGGAAATAGGCAGACATCAAGGCAGAAGTACATACAACAAAATGAAGAGCAATACAGCATCACCAGAACCTAGCCCTCTTCCAACAGCTACACCTGAACATCACAAAATGGAAGAAGCAGAAGAAAGCAAACTTATGAATAACATCATGAAGAGGATAGAGCCTTATATAGAAGAAATAAAAAATGAAACTGAGGAAAAGACAAACAAAAAATGGGAAGAACACTATAAAAACTAGAGGAAAGGACAAAGCAGAAGAAAACAATAAATCCAAGAAAAAAAAACATGAAAAAGCAATGAAACAGATGAAGAAAACAGTCCAAGACCTGAAAAGGGAAATAGAAAAAATGAAGAAGAAACAAACAGAGGGAATGCCGGAAATAGAAAATCTGAGTAAACAAACAGGAACTTCAGATGCAAGTATAACCAACAGAATGCAAGAGATGGAAGAGAGGATCTCTGGCATTGAAGAAACGGTAGAAGAAATAGATTCATCAGTCAAAGAAAACACTAAAGCCAACAAAGTCATGAACCAAAATGTCCAAGAAATTTGGGACACAATGAAAAGACCAAACCTATGAATTATAGGGATAGAAGAAGGTGAAGAATACCAACTCAAAGGCACAGATAATATATTCAACAAAATCATAGAAGAAAACTTTCCCAACTTAAAGAAGGAAATGCCTATGAAGATACAAGAAGCCTATAGAACACCAAACAGACTAAACCCCCCAAAAATGTCCCCTATACACATAATAATTAAACAACTAAATTTACAGAATAGAGAAAGAATATTAAGAGCAGCAAAGGAAAGAGGCCAAGAGACCTATAAATGCAAACCCATCAAAATAACACCAGATTTCTCAATGGAGACTTTGAAAGCAAGAAGGACCTGGACATATGTAATGCAGACACTAAGAAATAAGTTTTTTTTTAGACTTAACCACTATGAAAATCAGAAAATACAAGATCATCACAGCTTGGTCCCTGGAAATACTATCCTACCTAGTGAGTAATGGCTATGAAAATTTGAGATAAAGATACAATTGGAAATGAGATAACGTTTTGAAATAGACATACAAAAATTTTATGTATTGGATATTAGTTACTTGTCTTGCTGCTGGGATAAAATGTCTGGCAAAGAATTGAACATGCTATTATAAATATATATTTGTATGTGAGTGTGAGTACATATATATAGTATATAATAACAACTAGTGGAGAGGCCATATATTTGAAAGAGAATAAGAAGGGCTATATGGCACAGTTTGGAAAAGGAAAGGGAAGGGATGATTATATAATTATTATCTCAAAAATGTTTTAAGGACAACTTAAGGAAGGAAGTTTTATTTCAGGCCATAGTTTGAGGAAATATATACTAGCTTGGTGATAGTAGCTTGGGAGAAGCTACTAGTAACTCTACAGCCAGAGTTAGGCAGCAGGTAGAGATGAGTATTTTTGTTTAGTTTTCTTTCCCTTTATATTCATCCCAGAACCACAGAAATGTGGAGTAATGTTACCCACATGTACAATCAATCTTTTCACCTCAATTTGCCTATTCTAAACTCCAGGACAGGCATGTCAAGAAACTGAATTTTTGATAAAGAAGACAGAAATACACACTGCAAAAAACACAGCATCTTCAACAAATCATACTGGTCAAACTGGATAGTTGCATGTAAAAAATTGAAATAGATTCATAGCTACCACCCTGTACAAAAATCTACTCCAAATAGATCAGAGACTTCAAATTGAGACCAGATACTCTAAATCTTATAGATAAGAAAGTGAGAAATAACAATGAATTCAATGGCACATAAGAAGATTTTCTGAACATACACCATTAGTATAGGCACTAAGATTAACAATTGATAAATGGGACCTCTTGAAACTAAAAAGTGTCTGCATGGCAAAGGACACCTTAATTAGGATAGAGTGGTAGGCTAGAGAATAGGAAATAATTTTTACTAACTATACATCCAATAGAGAGCTAATATATATTGTGTTTTCATAAATAAATCTATTGTCAATAAAAACTTGAAAGTCAGATACTGGGATGAAAATCTTATATATCAAAGATGCAGAGGAGGAGTAACTAGCTGATCTTCTCTTTCTTACTGGAGACCCAGCCAGCACCTCTTCTTTCGATACATCCCAGACTGAAGAGAGTATGAGAATTCTAAATACCTCCCTTCTCCTGTCTTCCCTATGAATGTCCTGGCTTCTCTTTGGCTAATTCCAATATGCTAGTTGCTGACTCCACCACTAATTCAAAATTAACTTTATTAACACAGTCAAGGAGCGACACAGTGCAACTGAATACTCTCAACATTTCCCCCTTTTAATCTAAGTAAAAGGAAAGATTTTTAACTCTAGCATAGTAAAATATATATAGTATGAACAATCATCAGGTATGGCCTAAATAAAAAAGAAAGGTTTTAACTCTAACATAGTACCTATATATAATAGAAACAATTATCAGGTCAGAAACATTTTCACAATGTGAAGTCAATTTCTCTTTGGCAAATTTGGAGAAAATACTCTGTTATTTATCCTATCTTGGTGAGTTCAAAGTTTTATATTGGAACCACTTACTATAATAACTAGTATTAACAACCTAAACATATATTTTTATACCTTAAATAATTTTCTTACAACTTAAGCTTTTATGTCTCTCAAACTTTATAAACTTTACATCTATCTTGCAAGTTTCTTTTCTGAATTTGGTAACAATGAAAATGGTATAACTATCTAGTCGTCAACCTCCATCAGAAACCCAAGAAGGATAAAATATTACCTGATTAAACTGGAAGTGCAAAGCAAACAACTGCTAAAACTAAAGAAATGACAGAGACAACTGGCTTTCTGGGCAGTCACCCAAGTTTTCTCTACAACATTGGGGTACCTATCTTCAGCCTATAGGCATAGACTATCTGCCAAACTTTTCCATGAAGCAGGAATTTTGAAGGAGTGTCCTAATCTGTTTTGGCAAAGCTCATCAATCACATTCTTTTGTAGCCTGCTTGTCCAATTTGGACAGCATATAGTCATCAGGTAAGGCAATGGCCATATATTGCCCAGTGTCTAACTTTGCCACATTGAAAGCAAACTCCATACGGTACCCATTATTCTTTTTTGTTTTAAGTAGATTCATGTTTCCAAAAACAGACATATCTCACTGTCATGAAATGGTTTATTTTATTAAAACATCTTAAATTCCATATTTTGTAGATCTTTGAAGTGTCTGAAGACCACCCATCTATCTAAAATAGCTGTGTTTAACCTTAAAAACATATCATGACTACAAGTTTGATTGTTATAGATGGCTAAGTACTAACCTTAATTTGTTAATTATCCTAAACAGTTTGTAATAACATTTTTCAAGGACTAGAACTTTTTACATCATCATTTTAATGAGCTGCATAGTTACAACACCTCAAACAAGAGTAGAAGCATATATAAGTATTTTATAGCAAAAAATAACCTTAAATCTACATCAATATAGAAAATATCCAAAACCTGGAAACAACCTAGATGCCCTTCAACTGAAGAATGGATAAATAAATTGTGGCACATATACACAATGGAATACTACTCAGCAGAGAAAAACAATGACATCATGAGGTTTGCAGGCAAATGGATGGATATAGAAAAAATCATCCTGAGTGAGGTAACCCAGACTCAGAAAGACAAATATGGTATGTACTCACTCATAGGAAGATGCTAGATGTGGAACAAGGATGACTGGACTGCTACTCACATCACCAGTGAGGCTACCTGGAAAATGGGACCCCAAAAAAAGACACGGAGAAATGGACGAGATCTACATGAACAGCCTGGTCATGAGTGGGAACAATGAAGGGCGGCGGTCGAGGGAAAGAGAGTGGGAGATCCTGGCTGTATCAAGAAAAGAGAGGGAGAACGAGGAATAGGAGACCATGGTAAATGAAGAAGGTGAGAAGGTGAGAAGGGGAGGAAGCAGAGAGCTAGGGAGGCCCACAGAGATTCACAAAGATACCCCCACAAAAGCCTGCTGGCAATGGTTGAGAGACGGCAGGAGCTGACCTACTCTGGTGATGGGATGGCCAGACACCCTGATAGTTGTGCCATAAACCCCATCCAAGGACTGAGGAATCTGAATGCAGACATCCACGGCTGAACCCCTGGTGGAGCACTGGGAGTCTAATTAGTGAGAAAGAAGAGGGTTTATATGAGCGAGAATTGTTGAAGCCAAGGTTGGATAAAGCACCGGGACAAATAACCAAATGAATGGAAGCACAGGATCTATGAACCAAAGGCTGAAGGGCCCCCAACTGGATCAGGCCCCCTGAATGCGTGAGACAGTCATTTGGCTTGATCTGTTTGGGAGGCAGCTGTGCGTTGTTGCCGGGTCCTGGGCTCGTTGCATGAGTTGGCTGTTTGAATCCTGGGACTTATGCAGGGACACTTGGCTTGGTCTGGGAGGGGGGGAATGGACCTGGCTGGACTGATTCTACCAGGTCGATCCCGGTCCTCGGGGGAGACCTTGATCTGGAGGAGGTGGGAATGGGGGGTGGGCTGGGGGGATGGGGGGCGAGAGGGGAAGAACAGGGGAATCTGTGGCTATTATGTTGAACTGAATGGTGTTGTAAAATAATAAAATAAATATCCATAAAGAATAATAGGTAAAAAATATACAGTACCATAAAACAAAAATAATCTTAAATTTATATCAATATTTGAAATCCATATAATTTAAAATTGTGGTATTGTGTTCCCCCAAATTTTGGCATGCTAATAAACTTATCTGGGGTCAGAGACAGATCAGCCACAATATTAAACATAAAGGATAGGCAGTGGTAGCACACGCCCTTAATTCTAGCATTCCAGAGGCAGAAATCCATGTGTTCAAGGATACAGACAGGCATGGTGACTCATCAAGCCTTTAATCCCTGAAAGTAAACCTTTAATCCCAGGGAGTGGTGGTAGAAAGCAGAAAGGTATATAAGGTGTGAGGACCAGAAACTAGAAGCATTTGGCCTGGTTAAGCACTTGGCTGGTTAAGCTTTTAGGTTTGTAGCAGCAGTTCAGCTGAGAGCCATTGGAATGAGGACACAGAAGCTTCCAGTCTGAGGAAACAAGACCAGCTGAGGATCTGGCAAGATGAGGTTAGCTGTGCCTTGTTCTGGTTCTCTGTTCTTCCAGTTCACCCCAATAATTGGCCTCGGGTTTGATTTTATTAATAAGACCTGCTAAGATTCATGCTACATCAGGCGCCCAACAGCCAGTAGGAGGATCCCGAGTTTGAGGCCATCCTAGGAAGTTTAGCAGAAGCTTCGGCCGGACTGAGCCACAAACAGTGGTGGGACCATGGAAGCAGTGGCTACTGCTCCACATTTCCAGCTACTTCTCATCATGTTGGTGACTGCAGTGATGCTGCTACCTGGGACCAAGGGTTTACTGCTGCTGGTTCAGAGAAGAATTGTCAGGACCATCATGTTACAAGAAAGCATTGGCAAAGGTCAGTTTGGAAAAGTTTGGAAAGACAAATGGTGGGGAGAAATTGCGGTGAAGATTTTCTGTTCTAGGGAAGAATGTTCATGGTTCTGAGAGACAGATATTTATTAGACTGTGATTGCTGCAAACCACAGAGGACACACAAAAAAAAGTTTGCAGGGAACCCTGACCACACCTAACAGCAACTTTGAAATGTTCAAAAGGATGACAGGACCCCACAAAGATGATTCCACATGGACTATGATAAAGCCATTATGCTGATTAACACCATGGAAAAATCGACTTTGGACTACAAACTGATCAGGACATTGTCGACCAATGGGACCTCTTGAAACTGAGAAGCTTTTGTAGAGCAAAGGATACGGTCAACAAGGCAAAGAAACAGCCTACTGAATGGGAGAAGGTCTTCACCAAATCCACATCTGACAGAGGACTGATATCCAAATATATAAAGAACTCAAGAAATTAGACATCAAAATGCCCAACAGTCCAATTAAGAAATGGGCTATAGAATTAAACAGAGAAATCTCAACAGAGGAAACTCAAATGGCTGAAAGACATTTAAGGAACTGCTCAACATCCCTAATCATGAGGGAAATGCAAAATAAATGACTATGAGATACCACCTTACACCTGTCAGAATGGCTAAGATCAAAAACACAGAAGACAGCCTATGCTGGAGAGGATGTGGAACTAGGGAAACTCCTCCACTGCTTGTGAGAATGCAAACTTGTACAACCAATTTGGAAATCAATATGGTAAATTTCTTAGAAAATTGGGAATCAATCTTCACCAAGACCCAGCTATACCACTCTTGGGCACATACCCAAGGAATGCTCAATCATACCACAAGGGCACTTGCTCAGCTATGTTCATATCAGTATTGTTTGTAATAGCCAGGACCTGGAAACAACCTAGATGCCCTTCAACTGAAGAATAGATAAATAAAATGTGGTACATATATACTAGAAAACTGATAGAATCCCCTCTTTGTATTTTTTCAGGAGCAATTAATAATCCCTAGCAAGGCAAAATTGTCTTTACCTCTTCAAATATTTTTCTAAGGTGTCTGCATCTGAATCAGCCAGTAAGATATCATCTATGTAATGATAAATTTTAGATTGAAGAAACTGTTTACAAATAATTTATAATGGCTGTTGCATAAAATATTGACACAAGGTGGGACTGTTTAATAATCCTTGTGGAGGAATTTTCCACTCAATCCCTTAAACAGAATAAACATTATTATAAATAGGCACTGTGAAGGAAGATTTTTTCTCCTATTCCTGTAAAGGTATAATTAAAAAAAAGCAGTCTTCTAATTCAATCACTATAATAGATCATCCCTTAGGTAATACAAAAGGTTAGGGAATTCAAGCCTATAAAGAGCCCATTGATTAATGTACCTTACTGAGGTCTCTTAAATCTGTTAACATTCTCTACACTCCGGATTTCATTTTATCAACAAATATAAGAGAATCCCAAGGAGTGGTCAACATTTCAGTATGTTCAGCATTTAGCTGTTCCTATAATGGCTATCCTAGTGCCTGTAATTTTTCTCATGTCAAAAGTCATTTTCACCCTACTCAGGTTTGTCAGTTAACCATTTTAAAAGAAAGGAAGTTGGTACCTTTGAGCAACTATCTACTGTTGTGTCCTGCTTATGAACAACCTGAATTATCTGTTACAGTTCTTGATAATACCGTTTTTTGTTTTTGTTTTTGTTTTGCGAGACAGAGTTTCTCTGTGTAGCTTTGCGCCTTTCCTAGAACTCACTTGGTAGCCCAGGCTGGCCTCGAACTCACAGAGATCCGCCTAGCTCTGCCTCCCGAGTGCTGGGATTAAAGGCGTGTGCCTCCGCCTCCGCCGCCGCCACCACCACCCGGCTTTGTTTTCTTTTCTTTCTTTTTTTTTTTTTTTTTTTTTTGGTACCGTTTTTTAATTAAGAGATTTTCTATTCATTTTACATATCTACCATGGTATGCCTTATCCTCTCTCCTCCAACTCCCAGCCTTCCCCTTCAACCCAGTCACCATTCCCACCTCCTCCAAAGCCTGGGGTGTCAGGAGAGCCTTGTACATTCAGTTAGGTCATGTCCAATCCCTTCCTCCCTGCACTAAGGCTGAGTAAAGTGTCTTTTAATGCTTTTCTCAAATGCATTATTTATTTCATGGTTTGTTTCTGATATTGGAGGAATGTTAACCTTTTTTTTTTCCATTGCTACAACAAATCACATCTCCATAAAGTCATGGGTATATTAGATACACATGGCTTTAGTTTTCCTATTAGTCTTTCTGGGCCTAAGTACTTGCCCTATCTTGCATTTGTTTTACCTGAGATAAAAGTCTAATTCCTTCAAGATGAATACTCACCTCTAGAAGAGGCCAATCTGGATGCCAAGATTTTTCTGAAATTATTGTTTCATCTGCTGCTATGTCAACTCAACCTTCAATTTCATTGGTATTAGTTTATATTTTTAGTTTTCATTTGTATTTTTAGCATATACTGGAGCCCAGTTGAGAAATCAAGACTCATGGACTGAGTAACTGTAATACTTACACTTTCCATTCCCAGTCAGCCATTGTTTGGATTACCTACACCTCAGCCTGTAATTCAAAATAATAAGTCTCCTTTCTTTATGTATAGGGGTTTGGATCCTATAGATGCTGTTACTCTAGAGAATACTGACTAATACATGCCTAAAATATATCTCATCATGCTATTTCAATTTTATGTAATAGATAGCCATATGTATATTGTGGATACACAGTAAAAACTCTCAGAGCAACTTGTGTGATTTGAACCTGTACTCAGTCAAATTTAAAACTCTGTTCTTAGCATTTGCATTTGCACATATCAGAGAAACGTGTCTTCTGAACCTAAAATTAACAGACCATTTTTCTTGGTTTTGAGTCCACAAGTAATTTCTTTCCAGATATTTATTTTTCTACTGCACATTCCAAGTGATAATAGGGGAGTCCTTATGTGTTAAGTATGAATTATTTTGTATGTGAAGTCTTTTGCTGAATAAATGTTCTTCTTGTCAATTTCCAGACTATGCCTAACTGAGATGAGTGTAAGAGATGAACACCAGTTCATTTTCTCCCTAGTTACCTTAGAGTTCATCAGGAAGTAGAGAGTGACCAGTGGACATTTTCTTCTCTATTTTTTGGTAGATGATTTTGCATAGGATGAGGCATCTTGCTCTTCAGAATCTTGGTAGGATCTTAAACTTCATGACAGAAAAGATGGCTGCAGAGTATGAAGTAGTCTATGGACTTCAAAATGAACTATGAATGTGACTAGTGAATGAGAACACTTTTTATATTTTAATGTAGTAAGAGGAGAGAGTGCATACCATTGAGTAAACTTTGAGAAATTCCTTCTACAGGACAATAAAACATGCAGCTTTGGATTCCTCTGATCATTCATTAAAGATACAGTTTGGTGATTAATCATTCAAACATACTTCCTCAAACACATTCACACACACACACGCACACACACACACACACACACACACACACACATATATATATATATATATATCTTTTCATATGGTGATTCACTCATATAGTTTTTCTTTATTTACTTAATTACTTAATAATTTTAATTTATTTTATTCAATAAACATTTTGTAATTTTGATTAACAAAACAACCCTGGTAGAGGGTATGAGTGATAATATAGCAAATGGAGCCAGAATTCAAAAGGAAATATTTCAATAACAGAGAGCATCTTAACTTTGAAAATTCCACCTTGGATATGGTTTTGGTTGAGCTTTATTAAGTTAATTTTATCCATCCACAATAGTATTTCAGTTATCTGAAGGTTCTTGACAGAATCTCTCCTCACTTTTGATCTTTTGATCAGAGACTATTACAAGTCAAATTCAAAGTTGGTGGTTTTTGGGGAATTTGAGATCAATTTTCAATGCATTATTTTCTATATTTCCAGAAATAATGCCTATATACTTACTTATAAATTCATTAGTCATATTTGCATGGGGTCCAGCCTCAGCATGGGTTCAGGTTCTAAACCAAGGAAGGATTATTAGTGCAAGGAAAAATTCTGACCACCATGTGCATTGTACTCCAGTGAACCTGAATAGCTCAAGTCATGTTTATTTATAGTTTAAGAGAGTATTTTTCTACTAGATTACATGAACAGCTTTACTATTGCCTTCTATTTTTGACTTTTAGGAAATATTTTATATTTTAAGAAATACATCATAATCATTATAAAAGTCCCCATTGTTCCACTTTATGCTTCCCCAAATACACTTTCCCACACCTTACATAGCTCTATTCTGTATTTTTGCAGGCTTAACTTAATATCCAACCAGACTCATCCTGCTCTTGCAGCACTTATGTCAGCTGGCAGCTACTTGTGGTTACAATGTTAAAAAGTAATAGACATGGCCACAATGCTTTAAGGACAACAATATTCAAACACAAACAATTCTTTCTTGTCTATAAGATATGATGTTATGGGGTTCCATTTTTTATAAGAGGTTCCCATGTCTCAATCTCTCTGTAAAAGTCCTTGATGAGGCAATCTTTTTCCATCCCATAATATCATACTTCCTCCACCAATATAAGCTCAAATGTATGATGAATATGGATCTACCCATCCCATATTTACATTGCATCTTTTCCTCTTGCAGCATACCAGATCGTACCATTGATTCAATATACTTTGTGTCCAGGAAACTTACTCTCTACAGTTGGCACTATGTGTATTTCTGATGTTCCCAGTTCTCTGTATGCATGCCTTACTCTCCTTTCCAGGACTGTGAGACATTGTTAATGTTCCAATTAACAATGGATCATTGTGTTTTTTTTCTCATATGTATCTGACTGTCTCTATTGAGTCAGAAATGTTCCCAGGATGAGGAATTGTAATTAATAATTCCAGATAGGAGATTTGAGAAACATTAGCTCCCAGCTGAATCTTAAGAGAAAATATTCAAGAAAAATCAGAATTTCCAGGGGAAAATCACAGCTATTGCATGTGTGACTGACAAAGTAAAACTAAAAACCACACAAAGAATCACCAGTACAATGAGAGAGAAAAGTGCCTGCAAGCTGCATCAATTTTGTAAATTCTTATGCTGTCCTGTTGACTACTGGTCCTTGCCAAGTAAAAGTCTCTTTCCATCGATGCCTTGCCCTGAGGAAATCCATTGGACAGGCAGTCCAAGAAGCAGTTAAGAACAGAATGGATGCCATTTTTGGTAAATTCCTATTTCCTGAACTATATTTAAAATCTCTAAGATTCAAGGACCAAATAGTCTCTTTATTACTCATTTTACATACTCTTTATTATCACATTGTGTCTGAACATTTTGATTTCAAGAGTTAAGGAAGTGTGGATAATGAGTGACCATGATATCAATTTCTGTATGTTGTCATGAATATAGAAAGTGAGATTGTCCTGAATGAGATTTGGTGTTTGGGCAATCATTCAAGGTAATTCTCAGGAGCATCGGAGCATCAGTGCCAGAGAATGGTTAAATTTAGTGGATGAAAGAATTGTGGTATTATTTCAAATTCTAGGCATTGAAAAAAATAACTATAGCACCACATATGTATGAGATTATCCTGTAAATTTCAGTGTGGAATCTTATAATACATATAATTAGGACCTGGATCTCAAAATCGAAATGGCCTCTATTTTCAAGGAAAGACACCCAAAGTTTACTCTATCCTATTCATTTCCCAGAAGCATGAAGAGATTTCTTATGAAGTGAATATCCAGTCAGGGAAATTAAACACAATATGTACAACAATGAAAATATTACTGGACAATAAAGTTTTTAATAGAAGTTTCATATGGTTTACACACAATTATTAATCACCTGTCAAAGACCATGAAGACTTTGCTTTTCCAAAAACCTTTTTCAAACCACCCTTAATCCCTTTATTGCTCAGGCTATGGACAAGATCGTTAAGCATGTGTCTGACCATAGTGTAGAACACAGAAGCAATATTAAGAGTGTTCACACAGTGCACATACAGTGGTGGGCTGTATGTAAATGAAGATGACAGTCTCAAAGGAGATGGAAACAGTGGTGAGGTGGGATGCATAGGTGTAGAAGGCATTCTTCTGACCCTGATCTGAATTAATTCACAGGACTGCAACAAAACTAAGTAGGAAAGAGTTTAAGACAAACAAAAGAATAACAATAAATAACATCTAATGACGCTAATGTAAAGTGAATGATTTCCGGTTTGGAAATATGAGAAAAGGAAAGTGCCAACAAAGGGGGAATGTTGCAGAAAAAGTGATTAAAAGGAGAGGTGAAATGTGAAGGCAACATAGATGGAGGATTGAAGGAGTCCACAAATGTAAGTGACAGATGCCATTAGGATAAATGTTGTGGTACATGCCATAGTGGTAGTATAATGCTAGTGTTTACACACTGCTGCAAGATGGTCATAGATCATTGAGGTTAAGACAAAACATTTGGAGGCAGCAAAGACTGCAAAGGAGATCAGGACAGTACATAAATTGAAGCACACAATCTTATTTTCTGTGAGAAACCATTCCTTTATTTTGGGAGTGACTGCTGAGACATAAACACACCATAACATGTAGAGCTTACTGAGGAAAAAGTACATGGGAGTGTGGAGTCAAAAGTCTGGTAGAATCAATGTGATCATGTCATGCTTCCCAATCACCATGATCAAATAAATGAGAGTGAAAATGATAAATAAAGGGATCTGCAGTTCTGGGGCATCAGTTAGCCCCACAAGAATACATTCACTTGCCTCTGAAATATTTTCTATCATCATTTGAAAATTAAAACCTAGGAGGAGACAAGGAAATTAAATGTTGTGGTAGATGAACATTACTATGCCACTTGAAACATGTAACATTCTTTATCATGTGTCAATGTTTTGTCTAATGTAAGGTAACATCAAGTGAATTCAGAGTAGAAGAAGGTTAATGATGATAGAAGTGGACATTAGAATTTCTTTGGTATCAACAACTGTAAAAGACTGTGCAAGTTATGACTCGCGGGTTCATTCCAGCTTGCTGTTATACCATATTGTTTATCACAGTTATCCAGCAAAGACTATTTTGTACTACCTGAAATAAATTGTAGATACTCTTGCTTAAAATGTCCACCAGAGTGTTAATCAATAGAGGTGCAGTGCAGGAACATGTAGTCATATATCAGGATACAATGCAAAAAAAGGTTATCAGTGCATCTCATGTGTAATAAACCCTTGTCACATAATTTTTGACGTTTATATCCATTTTTCTGTTGCTGTTGTCAGAGGTCAAACAAGTAATTTGTTCATAGTTAGCAAATGCTGTACCACTGAGCTACATCCCAGCTTACATTTTTTAAATATCAGTAGATAGGTAATGATTTGATCTCTTCCCTAGTGACATGCTTATTTTTTAATGAGAGATTTTAACTAGACTCTTATATTTAAACATAGGTGAGTTAAAATGTACAATCCCTTGAACATACTTTTTACTGGTGCCTTGATGCTGTTCAGTAACTCAAAAAAAATATAGAAGGAATTTTTAGTTACTGTAAAATTCAGATGTTTTCATTTCATGTTCATAACTTCATTTTTCACATATACAACTATTCTACATATGGGAGTATGTGAGATTAGGGTAAGAGAGAATAGAATGCACTTCATACTCTCCAGATCTTTTAACCCCCACAGGTTGTCTTATAAAGTATATCTACTTGTACTTGCCTATATGGGGGCTATGGTAATCTCCCACACTTTTGCTCTGGTTGCATTAAGGACAGAACTTTTCTCCCTGAGCACACTTCTGCATATAGAATCTTGAATTGAGAATTTTGAGGATTACTCATTTCTCTGAACTTTGCTCCCTTCACATTCAATGTGAGAGATGGTTCATACCTTATCTTAACCAATAGTTAATGTTAGATTATTCTTGTTACTTTATGGCCATAATTTTGAATGCCTTTTCAAAACAATAGAAAATGTGCTAGTATTAAAATTAAACCCATTAGAGTCATTATTGTCCATATACCATGTGATCACTTCATGGATACTAACACTGATATTATGGTTTCAATGTAAAGTAATCCTAAAGAAAATACCCAAACAGTTGACATGTCAAATGGATGTAGAAAGAGCCATGTCCTCTTAATTCCAAAAAGGAAACAATAATTTTTTATTTTGAATCTTATAAAAAATTTTAAACACAATATAATTTGGAATTCCATATCTTTATAACAACATTTACTCCAGAATCTGTTGTTCATGTGAATGTAATGTGGAAGCTGTTGAACGGTGCTGTAAAGCTCTCTCTCTCTCTCTCTCTCTCTATATATATATATATATATATATATATATATATATATATATATATATTAAGAAAAAAATGGAAATGGATACTGAGAGAATAATCAGTTTATACCTGGGACAAACCCCCAAATAGACTATCCAATCTCACTTGATTATATATATGGCTCAGAGGTACATGCATAAAAGAGGAGGAAGTCATGAATTTGAGAGTAAGTTGGGAGCAAGGAAGAAGTTAACTAGGAAAAAGAAGGGGTAAAAATAACATAAAGACAGTAGTCATTTATGAAATTCTCAAAGAAACATAAATAAAATTTACTCATATTTCACAAAAAGAACCAGAGGTTAAAATGTGTCACACACAGGTAGGCTACCTTGTCCTCCCTCCCACTCTCTTCCACTCCAGTTCCCCTAATCTGACAGCTGTTTGTCAGAGAGAACACATCCTTCAGCCATTTAAAATTCCTTTGAAACTCACAGGATCCCAGGCCTACTTGCTTCCAGGGAAACTTTAGCCAACATATGTGCTTTTGCTCTTGCTCTCCATTTTCAAACTAGATACTCAAGCCACATACAACCTCCAATATTTAGAGAAATCCTACATCCTGTATACATTCTGATGAGTCTTCTTGACTCTAGATCAATTGTACTATATCCAAATTCCAGGCCAAACCTTGTCTTCAAATATGTATGCAGATAAACTTGATGATTCCCTGGAACCTTATTTGCACATGACATCCCCAGTCCCCTTGCTTTATCCAGGCAACATAGTCTGAGGCATCCTAGAAACTCTCAGATTAGATACACAACCAAAAAATGAAGTCCACATGCTCAGAACTCATCATTAAAACACAGACAATGTGTAAGACCCAAACCATCTATGTCCCCTAAAATTCCTTGTCCTATAGGCTTGTATTCTGTGAAAAATTACCTAGATGAACAACAGGACAAAATGATTTAAAGGAAAATCATAAAACTTGTGAAATGGTTTAAAGCATTTAAATAAGACATCAACAAACAGCTTAATGAACTTATCAAGAATAGCAGTAAATACCTCATTAATCTCCAAAAAATCCCTAACATATGCTTGAGTAAGATAACAAAGACAACCTAGAGGTTTGAAATCTGATTTCATTAAACAGAACTATTGAAGAGAAGTATAGCTGAAATGAAGATGGTGTAAAAAAAACTCAATGGAAACCTCAGAGTTGAGTATACAGTCATCATGAAAATTTTGGCAATTCATTCCTACTGAGAGTGAGAGACAGTTCTCTCTAAAATGTAGCCACAGATAAGTTTACCACACCCCAGTGGAAGCCATATATTCAAGATTATATGGAATATAAAAATTTGGTATTGAAGTGAAAAAAATGACACATAAATGGATGGGAAGGGAAGAAGAAATGTTGAAAACGCAGCTGTGAATATTATCTCAATACATTGTAGGAAACACTCAAGGAACTAATAAAATTTTTATAGAATATTTCAGAATTTAACTGTGATATCTATCCGTCTATCATCTATCATCTATTTATCTATCTATCTATCTATCTATCTATCATCTATCTATCTATCTATCATCATCTTCATCATCATCATCTGTCTTGTCTATCTACTTATCTATCTATGGTTTGCCATCAACACAGCTCTATTTTATGGCTATTCTGAGAGGTGAAAAAAATGTTTATTCAACCAGTCAAAGCCCTAATGAAAGACTGAAGATGCAATTCTAAGTAGAGCTTGCTGAACCCATGAGTTTAGTGGTAACTGTGTTTACACACACGTGTGTGAGGAGTTGTCTAAAGTAACATGAGTGTTGCTAGAATAGATTCACTTTTAGAAAGCCCAACCAACATGGGCAATTACTCAGAAAGAAATCTGAATTTCTAGAACTCAATAAACAACTTATAAGAAGCTTGGATTGAGAGTTTCTTCTTGCTAGCATTTTGTAACTGTTAGAGTTCTAAAGACCTGTTTTGTGAGTATTGTATCTTTATAAGGTATGTACTCACTCATAGGAGGATACTAGAAGTAAAACAAAGATGACTAGACTTCTACTCACAAATCCAGATAGTCTACCTAGAAAACAGGACACCAAGAAATACACAGGGATTGCCCAATAACAGAGAAATGGATGAGATCTACATGAACAACCTGGACATGGGTGGGGGTAATAAAGGGCAAGGGTTGAGGGTAAAAGAGCTTAGGGGAGTGGGAGATCTGAGCTGGATCAAGAACATAGAGGGAGAACAAAGAATAAGAGACCATGATAAATGAAGACCACATGAGAATAGGAAGAAGCAAAGTGCTAGAGAGGTCCACAGAAATACACAAAGACACTTCCACAATAGACTACTGGCAATGGTCGAGAGACAGCCCGAACTGACCTACTCTGGTGATAGGATGGCCAAACATCCTAATTGTCATGCTAGAAACCTCATCCAATGACTGAGGTAACCGGATGCAGAGATCCATGGCCAGAACCCAGGAGGAGCTCCAGGAGTCCAATTGGCTAGAAAGAGGAGGGTTTGTAGGAGTGGGAATTGTTGAAACCAAGGTTGGAAAAAGCACAGGGACAAATAGCCAAACGAATGGAAACACATGAACTATGAACAAAGATCTGAAGAGCCCACAACTGGATCAGGCCCTCTGGATAAGTGAGATAGTTGATTAGCTTCATCTGTCTGGGAGGCATCCAGGCAGTGGGACCAGGACCTGCCCTCAGTACATATGCTGGCTGTTTGGAACCTGGGGCTTATACAGGGATACTTGGCTCAGCCTGGGAGAAGGGGACTGGACCTCCCTGGACTGAGTCTACCAAGTTGAACTCAATCCTCATGGGAGGCTTTACCCTGGAGGAGATGAAAATGGGGGATGTGCTAGGGGGAAACCAGAGGGGGAGGGAAGGGAGAACAAGGGAATCTGTGGCTGATATGTAAAAGTAAATTAAATTATAAAATAAAATTTAAAAAAATGATCTGGAGCAGTGCAAGTTTCATTTTCATCCTAGGTCTTTTAAGGTTTTTTTTTGAGACACATGAGCTTTTAAATTTTTTTAATTTCTTAGTCTTATATCCTCTCTCTATTTCAAGGACCAGTGTTTCACTTCAGAGGAAATAGTTATAGAAAAGCAATTCACATATACAGGGTGGTATTATGTGGAATACTGTAATATATATGATTAGAATCTTTGATTATTAAAATTAAAGTGCTTTATTTCAGTAATATGATATCCAAATTTATCTGTTCCTAGTCAGATTTAAAAAAGAATGAATAGAAAAACTTCATATATTAAATATCCATTAAGAGAAATTAAAGTAAAAAAATAATTTTAACATATATATAAAAGTAAACATCTATTTGAAGTTTTGTATAATTTTCAAGGACTTATACTTAATTGACTAACTGTAGCAAAGACAGTGCTTTTACCAAAACCTTCTTGAAGGCATTCTTCACCTCTTTGTTCCTCAGGCTGTAGACAAGAGGGTTTAGCATGGGAATGATCATTGTGTAGAACACAGAGGCTACCTTGTCAGTGTCCATGGAGTGACTAGTACTGGGTCGTAAGTACATGAAGATTAATGTACCATAGAATATGGAAACAGTGGTGAGGTGGGATGCACAGGTGGAAATGGCCTTCTTCCGGCCCTCAGCAGAACGCATCCTCAGTATTGCAAAAAAGATAAGTAGGTAGGAGCTTAAGATAACCAGTAGAGTTAAAGTAGCCTTGAACCCTGCCAACATGAAGAGTATAATTTCATTATTATATATATCAGAACAAGAAATAGCCAGCAATGGGGGAATATCACAGAAAAAGTGGTTAATCACATTGGAATGACAGAAGGAGAGGTGGAAAGTGAAGACAACATGGATAGAAGATTGTAAGAGTCCACTGATGTAACAACCAGAAATAAGCAGGGCACATTTTGTAGTTGTCATGGTGGTAGAGTAATGCAAGGGTTTACATACTGCTACATAACGGTCAAAAGCCATTGAGGCAAGCAGGAAAACTTCAATAATTGCAAAGGCTATGAAGAAGAACATTTGGGCAGCACATTCATTGTACATGATCTTGTGTTCTGTGAGAAATCCTTCTATT
The DNA here is from genome assembly GCF_049852395.1 of Peromyscus maniculatus bairdii. Lineage (NCBI taxonomy): Eukaryota > Metazoa > Chordata > Mammalia > Rodentia > Cricetidae > Peromyscus > Peromyscus maniculatus. Next base: position 165,519,395 of record NC_134852.1, on the reverse strand, counting down.
ACCTTGGGAGTGACAGCTGAGGCATAAACACAGTCTACCAGTGAGAGGTTACTGAGAAAAATGTACATGGGAGTGTGAAGTCGGGAGTCCAGGAGAATCAACATAATCATCCCAAGGTTCCAGAGCAGTGTGGTCAAATAAATAAGAGTGAAGATGATAAATAAAGGGACTTGCAACTCTGGGGCATCTGTTAACCCCAAAAGAATAAACTGAGTCATCTCTGAAGTATTCTGCATCTGTGTTATGTGGGAATTATGATAGGCTCCTAGAATGAAAGGAGGAAGTGAAAAATTATTCTACATATAACTTACCATGAAATTTTACATATAACCAAGTTCTCTTACTAAAATGTGAGCATCATCTAGCATGAAGGAGCCTACACTGGATAGAAATTGGCTGAATTAAGTCACATATCTGCGATTAGTACAAATGGAGACTGTTACTTCTTCACTATGAATACAGTTTTTAATTACAAAACTAGGGTTTCTTATAGTTTCCTGGTATAACATAATGTTTATATTAGTAACCCTGAAATGACTGATTTGCTATTTGCTACATCTTACAAACATACTTGTCTAAAATATACTAAAAGTTACTTGGCAGCAAGGGCTTAGTAGGAACATACAATTAACTTTGCTATATTTTGGTAGCAAAACTTATCTAATGTATTTCCCATCTCTGAAAATTGCACCAAGTTTAACTCACTAGCTGTAGCTATGCAGTGATTTTGGGGGCTGCTCCATGGATACTCTGTTTTATCTCTAGTTTTCCAAGGTCTTCTTCCCTTGGATTCTTCTCTTTGAACCATGGACCAGATGATAACAGCTTGGTATATGAGGCATATTCTTTGCGACGTTTAGATATACAGAAACACATAGAAATCTAAGAGTGTAGTTTTTCAAAAAGTAAAAGCAATTTTAATTACTCTCTTTACATATAATGGACTTCATTTTTCACAGAGGCTAATATATTGCTACCACACAAATCTGTTTTATTTGTGTTTGAGGAACAATAGATTACAAAGGAATGAAGAATTACATTTTTTTTCTCTCAACAGAATCTATGTACTCAAACTACAGGTATTTTTGGTGCATACTGTACCATTTCCATGGTGGATCAAGTAACACCTGACTATGCAGCTGCATCTTAACTTGAGAGCTATTTTCAACTTTAGAATCTTGGGGATACAGATTCCTCTACATTAATAAGCACTTATATTCAAAGCAACAGACAATGTAAGCAATGTTATTCTATTAGATGGCCATGGTGAAATTCATCCTTCTTCACAGACTATATCTGTACTTACATTAGAAGGAATGTATAAGTACTTACAAGTTATAAAAGATTCTAACATTTTTAACGCATGTAAATCATACCCAGTACCTTCCTTGCTCTTTGTCATCTTTTCCTGGTTTCTTTAGAATGTTCACCACATAGTACTAATGTCTAACAGTTGATGCTCCCAAAAAAAGGAACCCAGCAATTGACATGTCAAATGCACTTTGAAAGTCCTACAGCTTTCTGAAATTAAAAAAAAAATGAGCTATAATATGTGGATTTCTAATGCCATAGAACATTATAAATATCAGAAAATTTCAAGGTGGTCTCCCTCTGGTGTGAAAATATCAGCTCAGAACCTAAAAGTCCTTAGAGAACAAGGAAGTCTGGCTACCCTACAGCAGCATAGTAGTGCCAGTGGCCCAAGAGTGAAAAAATTATTTGTATTATTTTGTCTGTGACTCAGCTGCTTCTCCTTTCTACACATTAAGTTGCCTTTTTGTGAAACTTATGAGAAAAGTGAATGGATATTTTATCACCATTTACAGATCTAACTACCTATACATATATATTTGTTATTACTTACTATTGTGCTAGGAACAGACCCCTAGAAGTACAAGGTGTCGTGTGAAATATCTTCTATGTATAACATAGACCTAACATTCTTATCCAGGAAAGTACTTTGCTGTTCTCCTTCTCTACAGGTTCATCTCTGCTGTGAAGTGGAAACTAGTCTCGTACCATTGCCAATAAGAAGGCAGAGGGCATAAGAAGTATATGTATCTCATGGGGAACTGTACACTTTGAGTGTCTCTGGAGACGTATGAACTTACATTGATTCTTCAGCCTGACCTTGATGGAGACAGTGGAATACAGTGTTCTTATTCTGTCTAACAGCACTTATGAAGACATTGGGTAATCGATGTTTAGAGGGAAGAGCCTTCCTTTATTAATTACAGGTGCTCCACAACCAGATTGTACACACAAAAAATTGAAAGCATCACTAAATTTTTACTTAAGCAATGTTAGGAACTTGTACAAGTTTTCTGATATTAGGTTTTCTCAAACATTAAGAAATGGCCCTATGACAGTTTATTCTCTCATTTTAAGCATTGTAAAAGAGAGATGCATTCTTCTTATCATGACATATATAATTTTGGTGTGTATTTTTTCTTATGTATTTAAAAATTTAAGATTTCCTCCATTGTCCTACAGGGCCTACCCTTGCAAATATCCCTCAAATCCCCACTGAGACTTTATCTGAAACACTCCTGATATATCCTCTGTCCTACAACCAATGGCCCTGTTTAGACTGACCAATCAAACCAGAACTCAGCTGGCCTCTAGGCCTCCTATAAGACACACCTTTTTTGCAACTCCCACAGTTCACTTTCTGCATTTCATCCAGCCACTTCACAAATGAGACATCTCATTGTTTAGCCAGGTGAGTCTCCCTGTCCTTCCTCTTCACTCCTTCTCCACAAAGCTCAATGTCATGCCATAGTCCTACCAAGCTGGTATCCAAGCTTAGTTTGGCATCCTCTGCCTGCAACACAAAACATCTGTAGACCCTGCACAGGACACTCTCTAGCTAGCTATCCCCCAAACTAAAAGAACTTCCTACATCATTTCTGACCAATACCCAGGTAGATCTAAGTTCATACCACAAGGTTGGACAATTAAGAAAATCCTGAATATCAGCTCAATTCCCTCTGTTCATCTGACTTCATTCCACTCAAACCATTTCCTTAAACGTGCCCACACATCCTCCATTATACCTCAAACTGCTCCATATAAAACTTAAAGTTCCCAGGATGAGGAGTTGTAATTAATAAGTCCACATAGGAGATTTGAGAAGCATTATCTCCCAGCTGAAACATAAGGGAAAATATTTAAGAAAAATAAGAATTTCTAGGGAAAAATCACAGATATTGTATGTGTGACTAACAAATAAAACTAAAAACCACACAAAGAATCACCAGTACAATGAGAGAGAAAAGAGCCTGCAAGCTGCATCAATTTTGTAAATTCCTATGCTGTCTTGTGGACTGCTGGTCCTTGCCAAGTAAAAGTCTGTTTCCGTATGTGCCTTGCCCTGAGAAAATCCATTGGACTGGCAGTCCAAGAAGCAGTTAAGAACATAATGGATGTCATTTTTGGTAAATTCCTATTTCCTGAACTATACTTAAAATTTCTAAGATTCAAGGAACAAATAGACTTTTTATTACTCATTTTACATACTCTTTATTATCAGATTGTGTCTCAACATTTTGATTTCAAGAATTAAGGAAGTATGGATAATGATTGACCATGATATCAATTTCTGTATGTTGTCATGAATATAGAAAGTAAGATAGTCATGAATGTGATTTGGTGTTTGGGCAATCATTCAAGGTAATTCTCAGGAGCATCAGTGCCAGAGAATGGTTAATTTTAGTGTATGAAAGAATTGTGGAATTATTTTGAATTCTAGGCATTAAAAAATAACTATGGCACCACATGTATGTGAGATTATCCTGTAAATTTCAGTGTGGAATCCTATAATACTTATAACTAGGCCCCGGATCTCAAAATTGAAATGGCTTCTCATTTCAAGGAAAAGCACCCAAAGTTTCCTCTATCCTATTCATCTCCCAGAATCATGAAAAGATTTCTTAGGAAGGGAATATCAAAACAGAGAAATTAAACACAAAATCTAACTACAATGAAAATATTCTTGGACAGTAGAGTTTTTAATAGAAGTTTCATGTGGTTTACACACAATTTTTAATCACATGTCTAAGACCATGGAGACTTTGCTTTTCCAAAAACATTTTTCAAACCACCCTTAACCCATTTATTTCTAAGTCTATGAACAAGATGTTTAAGCATGGGTCTGACCATTGTGTAGAACATAGAAGTGATATTAACAGTGTTCACGCAGTGCACATACAGTGGTGGGCTGTATGTACATGAAGATGACAGTCTCAAAGAAGATGGAAACAGTGGTGAGGTGGTATGCTTAGGTGTAGAAGGCCATTTTCTGAACATCACCTGAATAAATTCACAGGTCTGCAACAAAACTAAGTAGAGAAGAATTTAAGACAAACAAGAGAATAACAACAAAGAACATTGAATGAAGCTAATGTAAAGTGAATGATCTCTGGTTTGGAAATATGAGAACAAGAAAGTGCCAACAAAGTGGTATTTCACAGAAAAAGTGATTAATCCCACTGGAATGACAAATCGAGAGGTGAAAAGTGAAGGCAACATAGATGGAGGATTGAAGGAGTCTACAAATGCAGGTGACAGATATCATTAGGATAATTGTTATGGTACATGCCATAATGATAGTATAATGCTAATGTTTACACATTGCTGCAAGATGGTCATAGATCATTGAGGTTAAGACAAAACATTTGGAGACATCAAAGACTGCAAAGAAGATCAGGGCACAACATTAATTGATGCACATGATCTTATTTTCTATGAGAAATCATTCCATTACCTTGGGAGTGACTGCTCAGAAATAAACATACTATAACATGGAAAGGTTATACATGTACAAGTACTTGGGAGTGTAGAGTTGAAAGTCCAGTAGAATCAATTTGATCATGTCATGGTTACCAATCAGCATGATCAAATAAATGAGAGTGAAAATGATAAATAAAGAGATCTATAGTTATGTGGCATCAGTTAGACCCACAAGAATACATTCACTTGCCTCTGAAATATTTTCTATCATCATTTGAAAATTAAGACCTAGGAGGAGATGAGGAAATTAATTGTTGTGGTAGATGAACATTACTATGACACTTGAAACATGTAACATTCTTTTTCATGTGTCAGTGTTTTGTCTAATGTAAAGAAACATCAAGTGAATTCAGAGTAGAAGAAGGCTGATGATGATACAAGTGGACATTAGAATTTCTTTGGTAACAACTGGAAAAGACAGTACAAGTTATGACTCAGAGGCTCATTTCAGTGTGCTTGTTATACCATATTGTTTATTACAGTTAGCCAGCAAAGACTATTTTGTACTACCTGAAATAAACTGTAGGTACTCTTGCTTAAAATGACCACTGGAGTCTTAATCAGTGGAGGTGCAGTGTGGGAACAAGTAGTCATACATCAGTATACAATGCAAGAAAAAGTTATCAGTGCATCTCATGTGTAATAAACCCTTGTCACTAATTTTTGTCTTTTATTTCCCTTTTTCTATTGCTGTTGTCAGAGATCAAACGCATAATTTGCTCATAGTTAACAAATGCTATACCATTGAGCTACATCCCAGCTTACATTTTTTTAAATATCAGTAGATAGGTAAATGATTTGATCTCTTCCCTAGTGACATGCTTTTTTTGAGAGAGAGATTTTAACTAGACACTTGCATTTAAACACAGGTGAGTTGAAATGAACAATCCTTTGAACATACTTGTACTGGTGCCTTTAAAATTTTCAGTAACTCAAAATATGAACAAGGAATTTTTAGTTACTGTAAGATTCAGATGTTTTTACTTCATGTCAATATCTTCATTTTTTCACATAGACCACTATTCTACATATGGAAGTATGTGAGAATAGGGTAAGAGAGAATAGATAGTACTTTATACTTTCCATATCTTGTAACCCCCACAGGCTGTATTACAAAGTATATCTATTTGTACTTTCCTATATGTTGGCTGTGGTGATCCCCCATAATTTTGCTCTGTTTGCATTAAGGACAGAACATTTCTCCCTGAGAAAACTTCTGCATATAGAATCTTGAATTGAGAATCTTGAGGATTACTCATTTCTCTGAACTTTCCTCCCTTTACATTCAAAGTGAGAGATAGTTCATACCTTATCTTAACCAATAGCTAAGGATAGATTATTCTTGTTCTGATATTTCTATAATTTAGAATGCCTTTTGAAAAATATAAAAAATGTGCTAATATTCAAATTAAAACCATTAGAGCCATTACTGTCCATATACCATCTGATCTCTTCATGGATACTGACTAATATTGAAATTATGGTTTTAGTGTAAAGTAATCCTAAATAGAATACCCAAACTGTTCACATGTCAAATGGATGTAGAAAGAGCCATGTCCTCTGAAATCCAAATGGGATCAATAATTTTTGTACGTGGACTCATAAAAATTTTTAATCACATATAATTTGGAATTCAACATCTTTATAACAACATTTACTCTAGAATCTGTTGTTCATGTGAATGCAATGTGGAAGCTGTTGAGCGGTGCTGTAGAACAGATAAAATAAAAGAGCAAAGATGATAAGATGGCTATTAGCATTGTCTTTATTACAGCTATTTTCCCTTTCTTGGCTTTCTTTTCACATTTTTGTTTCATCAGGTGTTCCATAAACTTTTACAGTTCTGACTGATCATGGTGGTACAATGTTGTGATACTTAGTGTTCTAGGGATATATAAACAGTGACACAAATGAGTGATGTGGGTCAGTTCATGTCAAGAACATCAGTCCAATGTGCAGAACCAGGAAATCATCTCCTTCACTACATGTAGTAGAGCTATGTTGTGGGACAGAATGTGGCTTAGCTCTATCAAATATCAAGGCAGGGACAGCAAGCTTTCTCCTTATCTCTGGAATAGCAGTGCCACAAGGTAAGATGTCTCTGTGTGCTTATGATCGCATACTGGTTCTTCCACCTCACTTTGGTGGAGATGGCAAGGTTAGTTTGTATTTGGTCTGAGGTGGCTTATGAGACATGAGAAAATAAAAAATTTATTGAGAGAACCTCAGATTATGAGGCCCTCATTGTCACATCTAAGTCAGGCAGCAAAAATAAATAAAAAAAGTCCTACTAATGTATCTGGATAAGGTAACTTTACATCTCCCTCATACATTCTTTCTTTGTCTGAAAGGACATAATGATCTGAAAATATTTTTTCCATTTATTAAAAATTCTACTTACATTACCCATGAAATCTTGATGTAATCACTTCCTTTTCTTTTTAAATGTGTATTTTAAAATATTTATCTTTTTGAAATTTATATTTAATTGATTAACTGTAGTGAAGACAGTGCTTTTACAGCAATCTTCTTGAAGGCATTCTTAACCTCTTTGTTCCTCAGGCTGTAGACAAGAGGGTTTAGCATGGGAATGATCATTGTGTAGAACACAGAGGCTACCTTGTCAGTGTCCATGGAGTGACTAGTACTGGGTTGTAAGTACATGAAGGTTGTTGTACCATAGAAGATGGAAACAGTGGTGAGGTGGGATGCACAGGTGGAAATGGCCTTCTTCCGGCCCTCAGCAGAACGCATCCTCAGTATTGCAACAAAAATAAGTAGGTAGGAGCTCAAAATAACCAATATAGTTGAAGTCACATTGAACCCTGCCAACATGAACAGTATAATTTCATTATTATATATATCAGAACAAGAAAGAGAAAGCAATGGTGGAATATCACAGAAAAAGTGGTTAATCACATTGGAATGACAGAAAGAGAGGTGGAAAGTGAAAAAAACATGGACAGAAGATTGTAAGAGTCCACTGATGTAACAACCAGAAACAAGCAGGGCACATTTTGTAGTTGTCATGATGGTAGAGTAATGCAAGGGTTTACATACTGCTACATAACGGTCAAAAGCCATTGAGGCAAGCAAGAAAACTTCAATAATTGCAAAGGCTATAAAGAAGAACATTTGGGCAGCACATTCATTGTACATGATCTTATGTTCTGTGAGAAATCCTTCTATTACCTTGGGAGTGACAGCTGAGGCATAAACACAGTCTACCAGTGAGAGGTTACTGAGAAAAATGTACATGGGAGTGTGAAGTCGCGAGTCCAGGAGAATCAGCATAATCATCCCAAGGTTCCCAAGCAGTGTGGTCAAATAAATAAGAGTGAAGATGATAAATAAAGGGACTTGCAACTCTGGGGCATCTGTTAACCCCAAAAGAATAAACTGAGTCATCTCTGAAGTATTCTGCATCTGTGTTACATGGGAATTATGATAGGCTCCTAGAATGAAAGGAGGAAGTGAAAAATTATTCTACATATAACTTACCATGAAATTTTACATATCACCAAGGTCTCTAACTAAATTGTGAGCATTATCTAGGATGAAGGGGCCTACACTGGATAGAAATCAGCTGATTTAAGTCACATATCTGGGATTAGTACAAATCGAGACTGTCACTTCCTTACTATCAATGGAGATTTTTAATTTATAAAGCTAGGATTTCTTACAGATTCCTGGTATATGATAATATTTATATATCAAATAACTGATCTGCTATTTGCTACATCTTACAAACATACTTGTCTAAAATATACTAAAAGTTACTTGGCAGCAAGAGCAATGTAGGAACATACAATTAATTTTGCTATATTTTAGTGGTAAAACTTATCTAATATATTTCCCATCTTGGAAAATTGCACCAAGTGTAACTCACTAGCTCTATCTATGCAGTGATTTTAGGGGCTGCTCCATGGATACTTTGTTTTATTTCTAGTTTGCCAAGATCGTCTTCCCTTGGATTCTTCTCTTTGAACCATGGACCAGATGATAATGGCTTGCTAGATGAGGCATATTCTCTGTGAGATTTAGATATACAGAAACCCATAGAAATCTAAGAGTATAGTAAAAGCAAATTTAATTACTCTCTTTACATATAATGGGCATTATTTTTCACAGAGGCTAATATTTTCTATTGATATCACACAAATCTGTTTTATTTGTGTTTGAGAAAGAATAGATTACAAAGGAATGTAATCTATTTTCCTCTTTATAGAATCTATGTCCTCAAACAACAGGTATTTTTGGTGTATAGTGCACCATTTTCATGGTGGATCAAGTTACACCTGATTATGCAGCCGCATCTTAACCTGAGAGTTACTTTTAACTTCAGAATCTTGGGGATACAGATTCCTCTACATTAATAATCACTTATATTCAAGGCAACAGACAATGTATGTAATGTTATTCTATTAGATGGCCATGGTGAAATTCATCCTTCTTCACGGATATCTGCACTTATATTAGAAGGACTGTATAAGTTCTTACAAGTTATAAAAGATTCTAACATTTTTAAAGCATGTAAATCATACCCAGTACCTTCCTTGCTCTTTGTCATCTTTTCCTGGTTTCTTCAGAATGTTCAGCACAGAGTACTAATGTCTAACAGTTGATGCTCCCAAGAAAAGGGACGTAGCATTTGACATGTCAAATGCATTTTGAAAGTCCTACAGCTTTCTGAAATTAAAAATGATCTATAATATGAGGACTTCTAATGCCACAGAACATTATAAATATCAGAAAATTTCAAGGTGGTCTCCCTCTGGAGTGAAACTATCAGCTCAGAACCTAAAAGTCCTTAGACAACAAGGAAGTCTGGCTACCCTACAGCAGCATAGTAGGGCCAAGGGCAGTGGCCCAAGAGTGAAAAATTATCAGTATTATTTTATCTACACTCAGCTGCTTACCCTTTCTACACATTAAGTTGACTTTTTGTGAAACTAATGAGATAAAAGTGACTGGGTATGTTAACACCATTTACAGATCTAACTACTTATACGTATATATTTGTTACTACTTACTTTTGTGCTAGGAACAGACCCCTAGAAGTACAGAGGTTGCATGTGAAATATCTCATATGTATAGCATAGACCTAACATCCTTATCCAGGAAAGTACTTTGCTGTTCTCCTTCTCCACAGGTACAGCCTGCTGTGAAGTGGAAACTGGTCTCTTACCATTGCCAATAAGAAGGCAGAGAGCATAAGCAGTATATGTATCTCATGGGGAAGAGTACACTTTGTGTGTCTCTAGAGACGTATGAACTTACATTGATTCTTCAGCCTGACCTTGATGGAGACAACAGAAGACAGTGTTTGTATTCTATCTAATAGCACTTATGAAGACACTGGGCAATAGATGTTTAGAGGGAAGAGCTTCTATTTATTAATCAAAGGTGCTGCACAACAAGATTGTACACACAAAAATTAAAAGCTTCACTAAATTTTTACTTAAGCAACTTTAGTAACTTGTACAATTGTTCTGATATTAGATTTTCTCAAACATAAAGAGATGGCCCCCTATAACAGTTTATTCTCTCATTTTAAGCATTGTAAAGGAGAGATGCATATTTCTTATCACAACATATGTAATTTGAGTATGTACTTTTCTTCTTAAGTATTTAAATATTTAAGATTTTCTTCATTATCCTCCAGGACTAACCCTTGCAAATTTCCCTCAAATCCCCACTGAGACTTTATCTGAAACACTCCTGATATATCCTCTGTCCCACAACCAATGACCCTGTCTAGTCTGACTGATCAAACCAGAACAGCATCTGGCCTCTAAGCCTCCTATAAGACCCACCTTATGTTCAACTCCCACAGTTCAATTTCTGTATTTCATCTAACTACTCCACACACTAGACATCTCGTTGTATAGCCAGGTGAGTCTCCATGTCCTTCCTCTTCACTCCTTCTCCACAAACCTCAACATCATGCCTGAATCCTACCTATCTGGTGTCCAAGCTTAGTTTGGTGTCCTCTGCCTGCAACATAAAACATCTGTAGAGTTTGCACAGAACACTAACTAGCTATCCCCCAAACCAAAAGAACTTCCTACATCATTTCTGACCTATACCCAGGTATATCTAAGTTCACACCCCAAGCTTGGACAATGAAGCAAAGCCCGAACACCAGGTCAAATCCCTCTGTTCACCTGACTTCATTCCACCCAAATCATTTCCCTAAACCTTCCCACATATCCTCCATTATTCCTCAAACTGTTCCATATAAAACTTAGAAATAACTAAAGAAATTCACATTTTCCTATATCATTGCAAAAGAATCAAAATATGAAAGATCATGGCAGTTTCTTTTCTTCAAAACATATCAGATCTGTAAAAATGTTTATCAATGGGAATTTCCTATATGAACATCATGACACAGAATTTAAAAGAATAATCAAAAACTACATCAATGAATTCAAGGAGTTTAAAGAAGACACAGAGAAGCAGTTCGATTAAATTAAGAATATATAACTTAAGGAGAATAATCATCTGAGTATTGAAAACACAAACAGAAGGCTGATAGAAATGAAAAAGACAATCCAAGAATTGATAATGGAATTCAATGTGGACGTGGAGATAGAAACATTGAAGAAGACTAAAGCTAAAATAAAGATGGAAATGTAAGTCTAATAACTAAACTAGACAAAGCAAAGAAGTTTACTAGTATAGCCTGAAGCCATTCTCTGTCCTGCCTAGCCATGCAGTCTCATAGCCATTTATAAAATAATTACTCAGAGGCTTCATATTAATTATAAACCGTGTTTCCTATGGCTCAGGCTTATTGCTAGCTAGTTCTTACATCTTAAATTAACTCATTTTTATTGATCTGTATTTTGCCATGTGACCGCAGCATAACCGGTCTGTTGGCATCTTGTTTCTTGGGTGACTGGATGCTGTCTGCCCTGACTCCACCCTTCTTCTCTCTGTATCTCTGCTTGGATTTCCCTCCTGGCTCTTATCCTGCCATACCATAGGCTAAAGTAGCTGTATTTATTAGCCAATGATAGCAGCATATACACAGCATGCAGAAAGACCGTCCCACGGTATTTCCCCTTTTCTTTCTAATCAAAAAGGAAAGTTTTCATTTTAACATAGTAAGATTACATATAACAAAACAGTTATCAAGTAAGAATTACAGTTACAATATTTAGTCTATGTGTATTTGACAAGATAATGTAAAACATTCTATCATCTATCCTATCTTTGTGAGTGTAAAGTTTCATATCTAATTTATCTTTTATCATAATTAAAGAAAATTATAATTATAACCATCTAGTCTTCAACTCCATCAAAGACCCCAGAAGTCATTGCATTGTAAGCACTTCCAAAACTTTAGAAATGACAAAAGACATCTGGTTGCCTGGACAGTCACTCAAAGTTCTTTTCTAACATTGCTGCATCCATCTTCACCTTATAGGCCTAGAGTTGCTGTGGGATGGTCTGTATGTCAAATGCTCTGATTGGTAAATAAATAAAACACTGATTGGCCAGTGGCCAGGCAGGAAGTATAGACGGGACTACCAGAGAGGAGAAAGGAGGGTACAGGAAGACAAAAGTAGACATTGCCAGGTGCCGCCATGACAAGAAGCACGTGAAGATTCTGTTAAGCCATGAGACACGTGGCAAGGTATAGATCTATGGAAAAGCTATAAGAACAGTTAGGAACCTGGACCCCATCCCTGGGCACCAGCCACTCCGGGAAGACCTGCCCAACTTGGCCACAGGCTCTGGCCACCGGGTGAGTCCCCTTCTAGCCCCACTGGGAGGGATCCCCTTTTCCAAGGCCCCCGGCAGGCCCTGCAATCTCCACGCCCTGCCCCCATGCCCATCTGCCCGAGACCCCAGAAACTTCCTGAGACTTTGAGACCGGCCCCCAGCTCCCATCCTGCCCCCGACTTCCCTTCTGGACCAGAGAGTTGGACAAGAGAACTCCCCTTTGGACAAGAGGGAGAGACTTCCTGAATCTGTCAGCTCTTTCTGAAACAAGTACACTGATAAGACCAAGAAGGAACTACAAGGAGATGGGCAGATGTCAAGGCAGAAGTACATACAACAAAATGAAGAGCAATACAGCATCACCAGAACCTAGCCCGCCTCCAACATCTAGACCTGAACACCAAAAATTGGAAGAAGCAGAGGAAAGTAGCCTTATGAGTAACTTTATAAAGAAGGTAGAGGCTTGTGTAGATGAAAAGACAAGAAAATTGGAAGAACGCTGTAAACAACTGGAGGAAAGGGCAAACATATTGGAAGAAAACAATAAAGCCCTCCAAGAAAACAATAAAGTCCTGCAAGAAAACAATAAAGCACTGAAAGAAAATCATGAAAAAGTAATGAAACAAACAAAGGAAACAGTCCAAGAACTGAAAAGGGAAGTTAAAAAATAAAGAAGACACAAACAGAGGGAATGCTGGAAATAGAAAACCTGAGTAAAAGATCGGGAACTTCAGATGCAAGTATAACCAACAGAATGCAAGAGATGGAAGAGGATTTCTGGCACTGAACATACAGCAGAAGAAATAGTTTCATCAGTCAAAGAAAACACTAAAGCCAACAAAGTCATGAACCAAAATGTCCAAGAAATTTGGGACACCATGAAAAGACCAAACCTACGAATTATAGGGATAGAAGAAGGTGAAGAATACCAACTCAAAGGCACAGAAAATATATTCAACAAAATTATAGAAGAAAACTTTCCCAACATAAAGAAGGAAATGCCTATGGAGATACAAGAAGCCTATAGAACACCAAACAGACTAGACCCCCCAAAAAAGTCCCCTCAACACATAATAATTAAACAACTAAATGTACAGAATAAAGGAAGAATATTAAGAGCAGCCAAGGAAAAAGGCCAAGTGACCTATAAAGGTAAACCCATCAGAATAACACCCGATTTCTGAATGGAGACTTTGAAAGCCAGAAGGACCTGGACAGATGTAATGCAGACACTAAGAGACCATGGATGTCAGCCCAGACTAATATACCCAGAAAAACCTTCAATCATCATAGACGGAAGGAACAAGACATTCGAAGACAAAGCCAGATTTAAACAATACCTATCCACAAACCCAGCCCTACAGAAAGCACGAAAAGGAAAATTCCAACCGAGGGAAGTCAGATACACACTCAAAAACACAGGCAATAGATAAAGCCACAACAGTAAACCCCAAAGAAGAGAAGTACACACACACTACCACCAAAAATAACAGGGATGAAGAATCACTGGTCATTAATATCCCTTAATATCAATGGACTTAATTCACCTATAAAAAGACATAGACTTACAGAATGGAAACGAAAGCAGGACCCATCTTTCTGCTGCATACAAGAAACACATCTCAAATTCAAAGACAGACACTACCTAAGAATAAAAGGCTGGGAAAGACTTTCCAATCAAATGATCTTAAGAAACAAACAGGGGTAGCCATCCAGATATCCAACAAAATAGACTTCAAACTAAAATCAATCAAAAGAGATCAAGAAGGGCATTACATACTCATCACAGGAAAGATCCACCAAGATGAAGTTTCAATTCTGAACATTTATGCCCCAAACACAAGGGCACCCACCTATGTAAAAGAAACATTACTAAAGCTTAAACCACATATAAAACCCCACACATTAATAATGGGAAATCTCAACACCCCACTTTCACCACTGGACAGATGTCCCAAATCGAAACTTAACAAAGAAATAAAGGACTTAACTGATGTCATGACTAAATTGGACCTAATAGATATCTACAGAACATTCCATCCTAACAAGAAAGAATATACCTTCTTCTCAGCACCCCATGGAACCTTCTCTAAAATCGACCACATAATTGGCCACAAAGCAAATCTCAACAGACACAAAACAATTAGAATAACCTCCTGTGTTCTATCAGACCACCATGGTTTAAAGTTAGATTTCAACAACAACAAAAACTACAGAAAACCTACAATCTCATGGAAACTGAATAATGCTCAACTGAATCACCAATGGGTTAAGGAAGAAATAAAGAAAGAAATTAAAGACTTCCTAGAGATCAATGAAAATGAAGACACCACATACCCAAACCTATGGGACACTATGAAAGCAGTGTTAAGAGGGAAATTCATAGCACTAAATGCCCACATAAAGAAGTTGGAGAAATCCCACACCAGTGACTTAACAGCACACCTGAAAGCTCAAGAACAAGAAGAAGCAAAGTCTCCCAGGAAGAATAGATGCCAGGAAATTATCAAAGTGAGAGGTGAAATTAATAAATTAGAAACTAAGAGAATAATACAAAAAATTAATGAAACAAAGAGTTGGTTCTTTGAGAAAATCAACAAGATAGACAAGCCCTTATCCAAATTAACCAAAAGACAGAGAGAGAGAGAATCCAAATCAACAAAATCAGAAATGAAAAGGGGGAGATAACAACAGACATTGAGGAAATCCAGAGAATTATAAGGTCATATTTCAAAAACCTCTACTCCACAAAACTGGAAAACCTAAAAGAAATGGACATTTTTCTGGATAAGTACCACATACCTAAGTTAAATCAAGACCAGATAAACTATTTAAATAGTCCAATAACCCCCAAGGAAATAGAAACAGTCATTAAAGGTCTCCCAACCAAAAAAAGCCCAGGACCAGATGCTTTCAGCGCAGAATTCTACCAGATCTTCAAAGAAGAGTTAATTCCAATACTCTCTAAATTGTTCCACATAATAGAAACAGAAGGAACATTACCAAACTCCTTCTATGAGGCTACAATTACCCTGATTCCTAAAACAAACAAGGATACAACAAAGAAAGAGAACTACAGACCGATCTCCCTCATGAACATTGATGCAAAAATACTCAATAAAATACTGGCAAACAGACTCCAAGAACACATGAGAACAATTATCCACCATGATCAAGGAGGCTTCATCCCAGAGATGCAAGGGTGGTTCAACATACGAAAGTCCATCAATGTAATACACCATATAAACAAACTCAAAAAAAAACCACATGATCATCTCACTAGATGCAGAAAAGACATTTGACAAAATCCAAAACCCCTTCATGATAAAAGTCTTGGAGTGATCAGGAATACAGGGAACATACCTAAACATAATAAAGGCAATATATAGCAAGCCAACAGCAACATCAAATTAAATGGAGAGAAACTCAAAGCAATTCCACTAAAATCAGGAACAAGGCAAGGCTGTCCACTCTGCCCATACTTATTCAACATAGTACTTGAAGTTCTACCCAGAGCAATAAGACAACATAAGGAGATTAAGGGGATTCAAATTGGAAAGGAAGAAGTCAACCTTTCCCTATTTGCAGATGACATGATAATATACTTGAGTGACCCCAAAGATTCCACCCAGGAACTGATAAAGCTTATAAACACCTTCAGCAACATAGCAGGATACAAGATCAACTCAAAAAAATCAGTAGCCCTCTTATATACAATGGACAAAGAGGCTGAGAAGGAAATCAGAGATACATCACCCTTTACAATAGCCACAAATGACATAAAATACCTTGAGGTAACACTAACCAAGCAAGTGAAGGACCTATATGACAAGAACTTTAAGTCCCTGAAAAAAGAAATTGAAGAAGATGTCAGAAAATGGAAAGATCTCCCATGCTCATGGATAGGCAGGGTTAACATAGTAAAAATGGCAATCTTACCAAAAGCAATTTACAGATTCAATGCAATCCCCATCAAAATACCAACACAATTCTTCACAGACCTGGAAAGAATAATACTCAACTTCATATGGAAAAACAAAAAACCCAGGATAGCTAAAAGAAACCTGTACAATAAAACAACTTCTGGAGGCATCACAATCCCTGACTTCAAGCTCTACTATAGAGCTACAGTAATAAAAACAGCTTGGTATTGGCATAAAAAGCGACATGTGGACCAATGAAATCGAATTGAAGTCCCTGACATTAACTCACACACCTATGGACATATAATTTTTGACAAAGAAGCCAAAAGTGTACAATGGAAAAAAAGAAAGCATCTTCAACAAATGGTGCTGGCATAACTGGATATCAATGTGTAGAAGGCTGCAAATAGATCCATATCTGTCACCGTGCACACAACTTAAGTCCAAGTGGATCTAAGACCTCAACATAAATCCAGCTACTCTGAACCTGCTAGAAGAGAAAGTAGGAAATAGTCTTGAACACATTGGCATAGGATATCACTTCCTAAATATAACACCAGTAGCACAGACACTGAGACAAACAATCAATCAATGGGACCTCTTGAAACTGAGAAGCTTTTTTAGAACAAAGGATATGGTCAACAAGGCAAAGCGACAGCCTACAGAATGGGAAAAGATCTTCACCAACCCCACATGTGACAGAGGACTGATATCCAGAATATATAAGGAACTCAAGAAATTAGACATCAAAACGACCAACAGTCCAATTGAGAAATGGGCTTTAGAATTAAACAGAGAATTCTCAACAGAGGAAACCCAAATGACTGAAAGACATTTAAGGAATTGCTCAACATCCCTAATCATCAGGGAAATGCAAATCAAAACAACTCAGAGATACTACCTTAAGCCTGTCAGAGTAGCTAAGATCAAAAACACTGAAGATACTTTATGCTGGAGAGGATGTGGAACTAGGGGAACTCTCCTCCACTGCTGATGGGAATGCAAGCTTGTACAACCACTTTGAAATCAATATGGCGCTTTCTTAGAAAATTGGGAATCAATCTCCCCCAAGATCCAGCTATACCACTCCTGGGCATATACCCAAGAAATGCTCAATTATACCACAAGAGCACTTGTTCAGCTATGTTCATATCAGCATTGTTTGTTATAGCCAAACCTGGAAACAACTTAGATGCCCTTCAACTGAAGAATGGATAAATAAATTGTGGCACATATACACAATGGAATACTACTCAGCAGAGAAAAACAATGACATCATACGGTTTGCAGGCAAGTGGATGGATCTAGAAAAAATCCTGAGTGAGGTAACCCAGACTCAGAAAGACAAATATAGTATGTACTCACTCATAGGAAGATGCTAGATGTGGAACAAGGATGACTGGACTGCTACTCACATCACCAGTGAGGCTACCTGAAAAAACGGGACCCCAAAAAAGACACGGAGAAATGGATGAGATCTACATGAACAGCCTGGTCATGAGTGGGAACAATGAAGGGCAACGGTCGAGGGAAAGAGAGTGGGAGATCCTAGCTGGATCAAGAAAAGAGAGGGAGAACAAGGAATAGGAGACCATGGTAACTGAAGACCACATGAGAAGGGGAGGAAGCAGAGAGCTAGGGAGGCCCACGGAGATCCACAAAGATACCCCTGCAAAAGACTGCTGGCAATGGTCGAGAGATGGCAGGAACTGACCTACTCTGGTGATGGGATGGCCAGACACCCTGATAGTTGTGCCATAAACCCCATCCAAGGACTGAGGAATCTGGATGCAGACATCCATGGCTGGGCCCCTGGTGGAGCACTGGGAGTCTAATTAGTGAGAAAGAAGAGGGTTTATATGAGCGAGAATTGTTGAAGCCAAGGTTGGATAAAGCACAGGGACAAATATCCAAATGAATGGAAGCACAGGATCTATGAACCAAAGGCTGAGGGGCCCCCAACTGGATCAGGCCCCCTGAATGGGTGAGACAGTCATTTGGCTTGATCTGTTTGGGAGGCACCTGTGGATTGGTGCCGGGTCCTGGGCTCGTTGCATGAGTTGGCTGTTTGAATCCTGGGACTAATGCATGGACACTTGGCTCGGTCTGGGAGGGGGGGAATGGACCTGCCTGGACTGAGTCTACCAGGTCGATCCCGGTCCTCGGGGGAGACCTTGATCTGGAGGAGGTGGGAATGGGGGGTGGTCTGGAGGGAGGGGTCGGGGGGCGAGATGGGGAGAAGAGAGGAATCTGTGGCTATTTTGTTGAACTGAATGGTGTTGTAAAATAAAAAAAATAAATAAAAACACATTGCTGGATATAAATAAATAAATAAATAAATAAATAAATTAATTAATTAATTAATTAATTAATTAATTAATAAAAAAGAACAGTTAGACAGAAGCCTGCCACGGCCATATAGTTTGTAAGCAATATAAATCTCTGTGTTTACTTGTTTGGGTCTGAGTGATTGTGAGTGATAGAGATTTGTCCTGACTGTGGGCAAGGCAGGAAAACTGTATCTACATAGAGTATCTGGAAGAATTTTAGTGAAGCAGGAATTCTTTACTGAAGAATTATCCCACCTATTTGGCAAAGTTCATCAGTCACTTTCTTCTCTGTTCTGCAGAATGTCTTGCACTTTCTTCTGTGAAGCAGGAACCTGAAGGACCATCCTGCCTTGTTTTGGTAAAGTTCAGTGGTCAATTTTCCTATGGGTCCTGTATGTCAAGTTTGTATAACATACTGTCCAGCAGTCCAGGCAAGAGCAGTTTCTTGGCCAAAGGCTAGCCTTTGCCACATTGAAAGCAAATTCCATAATGAGTTTCTTAGATCCCCATCACCCTCTTTGAAGTAATTGGTACTGCCAGAAGCCAACTTGTCTCACTGTCCAGAAAAGTCTAAGTTCTTAAAACATTTTAAATACCATATTCTGTACATCTTTGAAGTTTTTGAAGATTACCTACCAATCTAAAATATATCTCTGCATATCTTGAAAACATGATTAACATTACTATAAATTCAAGTATTATAAATGACTACTAATTTGCAATGGTTATACAGATAGCACATGGGAAATTTCCTTGGCTTATTGCCAAGTAATGGAAAAATCTTTCTTCAAACCTTTGTTATTAACATGTTTTTAATGAAATTTTGAGGCTTCTAGCACATTTCCTCCTCAATTCCACATTTCCTCATCAATTTCATTACCTTCTGCTAAAGTGCCTGGTAGACCTCTAAGGGATCTCAAATGCATAAATTAGCATTTGCACAATTCAGAGAAACTTGTCTTCAGAACCTAAAATTAACAGAATTTTTTTCTTGTGTTTTAAGTCCACGAATGATTTCTTTCTAGATATTTATTTTTCTAATGCACATTCCAAGTGATGGTGGGGGAGTCCTTATTTGTTAAGTATAAATTTTCTTATATGTGAAGTCTTTTGTTGAATATATGTTCTTATTGTCAGTTTTCAGACTTTGCCTAACTCACATGAGTGTAAGAGGACACCAATTCATTTTCTTGCTAGTTATCTTAGACCTCATCAGGACAAGAGAGTGACCACTGGACATTTTCTTCTCCATTTTTTGGTAGATAATTTTCCATAGGACAAGGAATCCTGATCTTCATAATCTTGGTTGTTTTTTTAATTTTATAATTAATTTAATTTTACATATCAGCCATGGATTCCCCTGTCCTCCCTCAATCCACCCCCACCCCCGCATTCCCAACTCCTCCAGGGCAAGGACTCCCCTAGGGATTCAGCTTAGCCTGGTAAATTCAGTTGAGACAGGTGCAGTCCCCTCCTCCCTTCACCCAGTCTCAGAAGTGTCCCAGCATAGGCCCCAGTCTCCAAAAAGCCAGCTCATGTACTAAGGACAGGTTCTGGTCCCACTGCCTGGGGCTCCCAAACAGTTCAAGCTAATCAACTGTCTCACTTATCCAGAGGGCCTGATCCAGTTCCATGGGGGCTCCTCAGCTATTGGTTCATAGTTCATGTGTTTCCACTAGTTTGGTTATTTGTCCCAGTGCTTTTTCCAATCATGGTCTCAACATCTCTTGCTCATACAATCCCTCCTCTCTCTCGCTCCAATTGGACTCCCAGAAGTCCATCTGGGCCCTGGCCATGGATCTCTGCATCTGCTTCCATCAGCCACTGGATGAGAGTTCTATCATGACATTTAGGGTATTCAGCCATCCTATCACCAGAGTAGGTCAGTTCGGGCTTTCTCTAGACCATTGCCTGTAGTCTAATGTGGAGGTATCTTTGTGGATTTCTGTGGACCTCTCTAGCACTTTGCTTCTTCCTATTCCCATGGGGTCTTCATTTATCATGATATCTCTTTCCTTGTACTTCCTCTCTGTTCTTGATCTAGCTGGAATCTCCTACTCCCCTAATACCTCTTTCCCCCAACCCTTGCCCTGTATTACCCCTGCCCCTACATCCAGTTTCCTCATGTAGATCTCATCCATTTTGCTGTCATTGCATGACCCCTGTGTCTTTCTTAGGCTCCTCTTTACTAGGTAGCCTCTGTGGAGTTGTGAGTAGCAGTCTAGTCATCCTTTGTTTTACATCTAGTATCCACCTATGAGTGAGTACATACCATGTTTTCTTTCTGAGTCTGGGTTACCTCACTCAGGATATTTTTTTTTCTAAATCCATCCATTTGCCTGCAAACCTCATGATGGCATTGTTTTTCTCTGCTGAGTAGTGCTCCATTGTGTATATGTACCACATTTTATTTATCCATTCTTTAGTTGAAGAGCATCTAGGTTCTTTCCAGGTTTTGGCTATTACAAACAATGCTGCTAAGAACATAGCTGAGCATGTGCCCTTGTGGTATGATTGAGCATTCCTTAAACTACATGACAGTAAAGATGAGTATCAGGTAGTCTATGGATTTGAAAATGAACTATGGATGTAGTTAGTGAATGAGAACACTTTTTATATTTTAATGTAATAAGATGAGAGAATATACCATTGAGTAAACTTTGAGAAATTGCTTCTTCAGGCCCATAAAACAAACAGCCTTTGATTCCTCTGATCATTCATTAAAGATACAATTTGGTGATTAATCATTCAAACATGTTCCTACTCCCTCAAACACATTTACTCACTTATTTATCTTTTCATATGGTTATCCACTCATATAGTTCTTATTTATTCACTTAAGTATTTAATAATTTTAATTTATTTTATTGGATAAACATTTGGTAATTTTGATTAAAAAAAAGCCTAGACATCTATTAGGTCTAATTGGGTCATGACATCAGTTAAGTCCTTTATTTCTCTGTTAAGTTTCAATTTGGGAGATCTGTACAGTGGTGAAAGTGGGGTGTTGAGATCTCCCACTATTAATGTGTGGGGTTTTATATGTGCTTTAAGCTTTAGTAATGTTTCTTTTACATATGTGGGTGCCCTTGTGTTTGGGGCATAAATGTTCAGAATTGAAATTTCATCTTGGTGGATCTTTCCTGTGATGAGTATGTAATGCCCTTCTTGATATCTTTTGATTGATTTTAGTTTGAACAGAGAGGGAGAACAAGGAATAGGAGACCATGGTAAATGAAGACCACACCAGAAAAGGAAGAATCAAAGTGCTAAAGAAGCACACAGAAATCCACAAAGATACCCCCACAATAGACGGCTGGCAATGGTCGAGAGACAGCCAGGACTGACCTACTCTGGTGATGGGATGGCCAAACACCCTAATAGTTGGGCCAGAAACCCCATCCAAGGACTGAGGAATCTGGATGCAGACATCCACGGATAGGCCCCTGGTGAAGCGCTGGGAGTCTAATTAGCAAGAAAGAGGAGGGTTTATATGAGCGAGAATTGTTGAAACCAAGGTTGGATAAAGCACAGGGACAAATAGCCAAACGAGTGGAAACACATGAACTATGAACCAAAGGCTGAGGGGCCCCCAACTGGATCAGGCCCTCTGAATAGGTGAGAGAGCTGATTGGCTTGATCTGTTGGGGAGGCATTTAGGCAGTGGTACCAGGTCCTGGGCACATTGCATGAGTTACCTGTTTGAAACCTGGGACTTATGCAGGGATGCTTGGCTCATTCTGAGAGGAGGGGACTGGACCTGCCTGGACTGAGTCTATCAGGTCGATCTCAGGCCTTGCTCAGAAAGAGGTGGGAATGGGGGGGGGCTGGGGGGAAGTGGAGGGGGACAGGAAGGGGGAGAACATGGGAATCTGTGGCTGTTATGTAGAACTGAATAGTATAGTAAAATAAAATAAAATAATAATAAAAAATTTAAAAACTAAATACAGCAACTAGAAATAATATAAAACAAGATATCATTGAATAAAGAACCTACACTACAAACGAAAAAAAAATGAGACTCTTATCTTTACTATACATTCACAATAAAAAATAGTTTGAACAACAAAAAGCCTACTACAATAGAAGTGCTAATATAGCAGATGGAGCCAGAATTCAAAAGTAAATATTTCAATAACAGAGAGCATGTTAACTTTGAAAATTCCACCTTGTATATGGTTTTGGTTGAGCTTTATTAATTTTTGCCATCTACAATATTGTTTCAGTCATCTGAAGGTTCTTGACAGAATCTCTCCTCACTTTTGATCTTGATTTCAGAGACAATTACAAGTTAAATTCAAAGTTGGTGGTTTTTGGGGAATTTGAGATCAATTTTCAACTCATTATTTTCTATATTTCCAGAAATAGTGTAGACATACTTACTTATAAATTCTTATTCATATTTGCCGTGGGCCTGGCCTTAGCATGGGTTCAGGACCTAAGACAGGGAAGGATTATTAGTGCAAGGAAAAATTCTGACCACCATGTGGATTGTACTCCAGTGGCCCTGAATAGCTCAAGTCATGTTTATTTATACTTTAAGAGAGTTTTTTCTACTAGACTTAGATGAACAGCTTTACTATTGCCTTCTATTTTTGACTTTTAGGAAATATATTATATTTTAAGAAATACATCATAATCATTATAAAAGTCCCCGTTGTTCCCCTTTATGCTTCCCCAAATATACTTTCCCACACCTTACATAACTCTATTCTGTATTTTTGCTGGCTTCACTAAATATCCAACCAGACTCATCCTGCTCTTGCAGCACTTATGCCAGCTGGCAGCTACTTGTGGTTACAATGTTAAAAAGTAATAGACATGGCTGCAATGCTTTAAGGACAACAATATTCAAACACAAACAATTCTTTCTTGTCTATAAGATATGATGTTATGGGGTTCCCTTTTTTATAAAAGGGCCATGTCTCAATCTCTCTGTAAAAAGCAGTCCTTGTTGAGGTAATCCTTTCCCATCCCACTCCTCCTCCACCAATATAAGCTCACATGTATGATAAAAATTGGTTCTACCCATCCCATATTTTACATTGCATCTTTTCCCCTTGGAGCATACCAGATCATACCATTGATTCAATATACTTTGTGTCCAGGAAACTTACTTTCTACAGTTGCCACTATGTGTATCTCTGATGTTTCCAATTCTGTGTATGAATGCCCTCCTCTTCTTTCCAGAACTGTGAGGCATTATTAATGTTGCAATTAACAATGGAACATTGTTTTTTTTCTCTCATATGTATCTTACTGTCTCTATTGAGTCAGAAATGTTCCCAGGATTAGGAGTTGTAATTAATAATTCCAGATAGGAGATTTGAGAAGCATTAGTTCCCCGCTGAAACTTAAGGGTAAATATTCAAGAAAAATCAGAATTTCCAGGAAAAATTACAGCTATTGTATATGTGACTGACAAATTAAAAATAAAAACTAATCAAAGGATCGCCTGTATATTGAGACAGAAAAAGAGCCTGCAAGCTGCATCAATTTTGTAAATTCCTATGCTGTCCTGTTGACTACTGGTCCTTGCCAAGTGAAAGTCTGTTTCCGTGTGTTCCTTGCCCTGAGGAAATCCATTGGACAGGCATTCATATGCTGATCTGAGATTTGGCTGCATGGCTCCCAACACATATTTATTTTTTAAAAAAGCATGATTCTGTGCAACATAGATTTGGCATTATTAAACTACTGTCCATGAATTAATAAAGAACAGAATGGATGTCATTTTTGGTAAATTCCTCTTTTCTAAACTATACCTAAAATTTCTAAAATTAAAGGACCAAATAGACTCTTTATTATTTGTTTTACATATTCTTTATTATCAGATTGTGTCTGAACATTCTTATTTCGAGTTAAGGAAGTGTGGATAATGAGTGACCATGGTATCAATTTCTGTGTGTTGTCATGAATATAGAAAGTAAGATTGTCATGAATGATATTTGGTGTCTGGGAAATCATTCAAGGTAATTCTCATGGATAATTTTAGTGTATGAAATAATTGTGGAATTATTTTGAATTCTAGGCATTAAAAATAACTATGGCACCACATATGTATGAGGTTAGCCTATACATTTCAGTGTGGGATCCTATAATACTTATAATTAGGATCTGGTTCTCAAAATTAAAATGACCTCTCATTTCAAGTAAAGACACCCAAAGTTCCCTCTATCCTATTCATCTCCCAGAAGCATGAAAAGATTTCTTATGAGGGGAATATCCAATCAGAGAAATTAAACACAAAATGTAACTACAATGAAAATATTCCTGAACATTAGAGTTTTTAATAGAAGTTTCATGTGGTTTACACACAGACTTAATTATCTGTCTAAGACCATGAAGACTTTGCTTTTCCGAAAACCTTTTTCAAACCATCCTTGATCCCTTTGTTTCTCAGGCTATGGACTAGATGGTTAAGCTAGTGGTGGGCTGTATGTACAAGAAGATGACAGTCTCAAAGAAGATGGAAACAGTGGTGAGGTGGTATGCTTAGGTGTAGAAGGCCATTTTCTGAACATCACCTGAATAAATTCACAGGTCTGCAACAAAACTAAGTAGGGAAGAATTTAAGACAAACAAGAGAATAACAACAAAGAACATTGAATGAAGCTAAAGTAAAGTGAATGATTTCCGGTTTGGAAATTTGAGAAAAAGAAAGAGCCAACAAAAGGGGAAATGTCACAGAAAAAGTGATTAATCCTATTGGAATGACAAAAGGAGAGGTGAAAAGTGAAGGCAGCATAGATGGAGGAATGAAGGAGTCCACAAATGCAGGTGACAGATACCATTAGGATAAATGTGGTACTTGCCACAGTGGTAGTACAATGCAGGGGTTTACACACTGCTGCAAGGTAGTCATAGACCATTGAGGTTTCATCATGAGACCACTGATGAAACATTCAGTGACAGTAATGGCTGCAAAGAAGAACATCAGGGTAGCACATAAATTGTGGCACATGATCTTATTTTCTGTGAGAAACCATTTCATTACTTTGGGAGTGACTGCTCAGACATAAACACAGTATAACATGTAGAGCTTACTGAGAAAAATGGTACATGGGAGTGCAGAGTCAGGAATTCAGTAGAATCAATGTGATCATGTCATGGTTAACAATCAGCATGATCAAATAAATGAGAGTGAAAATGATAAATAAAGGGATCTGTAGTTCTGGGGCATCAGTTAGCCCCACAAGAATACATTCACTTGCCTCTGAAATATTTTCTATCATCATTTGAAAATTAAGACAAGTACCTAGGAGGAGATGAGAAAATTGAATGTTGTGGCAGATGAACATTACCATGCAATTTGAAACACATGTAAAATTCTCTTTTTCATATGTCAATGTTTTGTCTAATATAAAGTAACATCACGTGATTTCAGAGTAAAGAATGCTGATGATGAAACAAGTGGACATTAGAATTTCTATTCTGACAAAAACTGTAAAAGACAGTACAAGTTATGACTTGGGGGCTCATTTCAGTGTGCTTGTTATACCATATTGTTTATTACAGTTATCCAGCAAAGACTATTTTATACTACCTGAAATAAATTGTAGGTACTCTTGCTTAAAATGTCCACTAGAGTCTTAATCAGTGTAGGTGCAGAGTAAGAACATGTAGTCATACATCAGTATACAATGCAAGAAAAAGTTATCAGTGCATCTCATGTGAAATAAACCCTTGTCAACTAATTTTTATCTTTTGTTTCCCTTTTTCTATTGCTGTTGTCAGAGGACAAACTCATAACTTGCTTGTAATTAGCTAATACTGCACCATTGAGCCACATCCCAGCCTACATTTTTCTTAATATCAGTAGATGGGTAATGATTTGATCTCTTCCCTAGAGGCATGCTTTTTTATGAGAGATTTTAACTAGACTCTTTCATTTAAGCACAGGTGAGTTGAAATGTACAATCCCTTGAACATTTTTTTACTGGCACGTTGATACTTTTCAGTACCTTGAAAAATGAACAAGAAATTTTCAGTTACAGTAAGATTCAGATATTTTCACTTCTTGTCAATATCTTCATTTTTCACATAGACTACAATTCTACATATGGGAGCATGTGAGAATAGGGTAAGAGAGAATAGATAATATTTTGTTCTCTCCATATCTTGTACACCATACAAGCTGTATTACAAAGAATATATTCTTGTACTTGCCTATATGTTGTCTATGGTGGTCCCTCACTCTTTTGCTCTGGTTTCATTAAGGACAGGACTTTTCTCCCTGAGAAAACTTCTGCATATGGAATCTTGAATTGAGAATCTTGAGGATTACTCATTTCTCTGAACTGTGCTCCCTTAACATTCAATGTGAAAGATGTTTCATCCCTTATCTTAACCAATAGCTAAGATTAGTTTATTCTTATTCTGTTATGGCCATAATTTAGAATGCCTATAGAAAATGTACTAATATTCAAATTAAACCCATTAGAGTCATTACTGTCCATATACCATCTGATTACTTCATGGATTGTGACATTGACATTGTAGTTAATGTAAACTAATCCTAAAAAAAATACCTAAACAGTTGGCATGTCAAATGGATGTATAAAGTGCTGTGTCCTCTCAATTCCAAAAAGGGAACAATAAGTTTTGTATTTCTAATCTCATAAAAATCTTTTAAACAGAATAAAATTTGGAATTCCACATCTTTATAACAATATTCACTCCAGTATCTGATGGTCATGAGCATGCAATGTGGAAGCTGTTGAGCTGTGCAGTAGAGCAGATAAAATAGAAGAATAAAGATGATAAGTTGGCTAGAAGTATTTTCGGTAGGACAGCTATTTTTTTCTTGGTTTTATTTTCACATTTTTGTTTCATCTGTAAAATAAAATTATCAGGTGTTCCATATACTTTTACAGTTCTGACTGACCATGGTGGTACAATGTTGTGATACTTAGTGTTCTAGTGACACAAATGAGTGACATGGGTCACTTCATGTCAAGAACATCAGTCCAATGTGCAGAACTAGGAAATTATCTCCTTTGCTACATGTAGTAGAGCTATGTTGTGGGACAGAATGTGGCTTATCTCTATAAAATATCAAGGCAGGGACAGCAACCTTTCTCATAACTCTGGAATAGAGGTGCCAAGAGGTCAGATGTCTCTATGTGCTTGTGATCCCATATTGGTTCTTCCACCTCACTTTGGTGGAGACAGCAAGGGTGGTTTGTATTTGGTCTGAGGTGGCTTATGAGACATGAGGAAATAAAACTTTATTAAGAGAACCTCAGATTATTAGGCTCTCGGTATCACATCTAAGTCAGGCGGCAAAAATTTTTTAAAAAATGGTCTTACTAAGGTCTCTGGATAAGGCAACTTTACATCTTCACACATTTTTTCTTTGTCTAAAAGGGCATAAAATGATCTGAAAATATTTTTTCCTTTTATTAAAAATTCTGCTTACCTTACCAATGCAATCTTGATGTAACTACTCTTTCCTTTTTTAAAAATGTATTTTAAAATATTTATCTTTTTAAAATTTATTTCAGTCTTGTCCACACATATGTTAATGCATGATATGTGTATCTGGTTCACTCATAAGACATAAGAATGCCTTGAAATCCCTTGAACTGGAGTTACAAGCAGTTGTGAGCAGCCATGTAAGTGCTGGGAACCAAACCTTGGTCTTCTCTAAGGTAGCAACTACTTATAATTCCTGGCCAACTCACAAACTCCTCTTATTATCTCAAAAAATGATCAGCTCATAATAGTACAAATTTATAGGTTACAATGTGACATTTTCATACATCAGTTCTATGCCTATTACCCAAATCAGAAGGGAAAAATTGAAGAGTTGTATGTACTGCTTATAAGCAGTAAATACTAGAAACTCCACTAATGAAATTTGTTACAGCTAATAAATGCGAAGATGTATAAGATAAAATAATGAACACAAACTCAATTGTATTTCTTTTAATTAACAATGTAAAATTCAAATAGGCAATTAAGAAATGAATCTCAATTATAATAACAATTAAATAAAAATTTTGAATAAACTGAAATTAATAAGAAAGGACCTGCAAAATATAAATCATGAAACATGATTGAGGTAAATTT
Organism: Peromyscus maniculatus bairdii; assembly: GCF_049852395.1. Taxonomy (NCBI): domain Eukaryota; kingdom Metazoa; phylum Chordata; class Mammalia; order Rodentia; family Cricetidae; genus Peromyscus; species Peromyscus maniculatus. Next base: position 165,490,543 of record NC_134852.1, on the reverse strand, counting down.
AGAAAACAGGAAAACTGGAATACATATATGCATATATACAATTGGAAGTCAGTTATACCAGGAATCTTGATACAACAAGAAGCTGTTGTGGTGGTAATCTAATTGTACTGAAATGTGATTTTGATTGTATGTTAATAAATAAAGTTGTCCGGGGGTCAGAGCTATTAGAGCCATAGCAAGAGTGTGGCGGTGGTGGCACACGCCTTTAATCCCATAGATCTCTGTGTGTTCAGGGATATAGCCAGCATTGGAGACATATGCCTTTAAGACCTAGGGGGCTGTACATTCAGACAGTGACGAGGCCGTCACATGTTTGGGTTTACAACCAATGAGAAGGCAGAACAATAATACTATAAAAAAGGCGTACAGACAGGAAGTAGCCCTCTTTTCGCGAAGCTGGGACAGCAGGAGGAAGGGTGTGATTTTAGCTCTGAGCTCTGACCTCTCGGCTTTCTCTTTTACATTGTTTCTGTGTTTCTTATTTAATAAGACGGTTGGTTACATCTACAAGCTGTCAAAAAAATTCAGAGAAATGCTTCCTGAGAGGGGAAGAATGTGGGGTTTTTATTTTGTATTTTATTTAAATAAAGAAAATCAGAAATATTACTTATTGGCTAAAATTTATGGTAGCACATTTGGTAGAAATTAAGCAAAAAAATGGAAATGGATACTGAGAGAAGAATCAGTTTATACCTGGGACAAAGCCCCAAGTAGATTATCCAATCCCAAGTGATGAGCCATATATATATATATATATATATATATATATATATATATATATATATATGGTATATATTGTGATATATAGATGCATAGAGGAGGAGAAAATCATGAATTTGAGAGGAAGTTGGGAGCAAGGAAGAAGTTAACTAGGAAGAAGAAAGGATATAAATAATATAAAGACAGTAGTCATTTATGAAATTCTCAAAGAAACAAAAATTAAATTTACTCATATTTGACAAAAAGAGCCGAAGGTTAGATAAAAGGACATGCATCACACACAGGTAGGCTACCTTGTCCTCCCTCGCACTCTCTTCCACTCCAGTTCCCCTAATCTGACAGCTGTTTGTCAGAGAGAACACACTTCCTTCAGACTTTTAAAATTTCTTTAAAACTCACCAGATCCCAGGCCTACTTGCTTCCAGGGAAACTTTAGCCAACATATGTGCTGCTGCTCTCTCTCCCCATTTCCATTCCAGCTACTCAAGCCACAAACAACCTCCAAGGTTTATAGAAATCCTACATCCTGTGTACAGTCTGATGAGTCTTCTTGACTCTAGATCACTTGCACTATATTCAAATTCCAGGTCAACCCCTGTCTTCACATCTGTATGCAGATACAACTTGATGATTCCCTGGAACCTTATTTGCCCATGCCATCCCCAGCCCTCTTGCTTTATCCAGGCAACATAGTTGGAGGCAACGTAGAATCTCTCAGATCAGACACACAACCAAGAAAAGAAGTCCACATGCTAGAACTCATCATAAAAACACAGACAATGTGTAAGAACAAAACCATCTATGTTCCCTAAAATTTCCTGGTCCTGTAGACTTGTATTTTATGAAAAATTACCTGGATGAACACCAGGACAAAGAAATTTAAAGAAAAATCATAAAATTTCTGAAATTAATCAAAGCATTTAAATAAGACATCAACAAACAGCTTAATGAACTTAGCAAGGATAGCAACAAATACCTCATTGATCTCCCAGAATACCCTAACATGTGCTTCAGTAAAATAACAAAGACAACCTGGGGGTTTGAAAACTGGTTTCATTAAACAGAACTATTGAAGAGAAGTAAAGCTGAAATGAAGAAATCGAAAAACTCAATGGAAACCTTAGAGTTGAGTATACAGTCATCATGAAGTTTTTGGTAATCCATAGCTGCTGGGAGAGAGAGACAGTTCTCTCTAAAAATGTAGCCACAGATAAGTTTACCACACCCATATATTCAAGATTATATGGAATACACAAATTTGGTCTTGAAGTGAAAAAAATCAAAAAGCACAAAGTTGGATGTGTAGGGGAGAAGAAATGTTGGACAAGCAGTGGTGAATATTATCTCAGCACATTGTATGAAACACTCAAGAAAGCAATGAAATTTTTAAAGAATATTTGAGAATTTAACTGTGGTGTCTACCTATCTATTTATCATCTATCTATCTGTCTATCTATCATCTATCTATCTATCTATCTATCTATCTATCTATCTATCTATCTATCTCTCTATTTATCAACACTTGCCTTGTCTATCTACTTATCTGTCTATGGTTTGCCATCAATGCAGCTCTATTTTACGACTATCTGTAGCTAGAGTATTCCTGCCTTGCCCACAGTCAGGACAAATCTTTGTCACCTGCCAGTCCCACAGCCGCTCAGACCCAAACAAGTAAACACAGAGACTTATATTGCATACAAACTGTATGGCTGTGGCAGGCTTCTTGCTAACTGTTCTTATAGCTTAAATTAATCCATTTCCATAAATCTATACCTTGCCACGTGGCTTGTGGCTTACTGGCATCTTTACATGCTGCTTGTCCTGGCGGCAGCTGGCAGTGACTCCTTCTGCCTTCCTGTTCTTTCTTTTCTCCTCTCTGTTAGTCCCGCCTATCCTTCCTGCCAATCAGTGGCCAATCAGTGTTTTATTTATTGACCAATCAGAGCAACATATTTGCCATACAGAAAATCTCACAGCAACTATCCTGAGATGTGAACAAATGTTTATTCAACCCAGACAGAGCCCTAGTGCAAGACCAAAGAAGCAATTCCAAGTATAGCTTGCTGAACCCATGAGTTTAGTAGTGACTGTGATTACATGAGTGTGTGTGTGCCATTTTCTAAAGTAACATGGGTGTTGCTAGAAAAGATTCACTTTTAGAAAGCCCACCCAAAATGGGTGACCACTCAGAAAGAAATCTGAATTTCTAGAGCTCAATAAAAAACTTACAAGAAGCTTGGATTAAGAGTCTCTTCTTTCTAGCATTTTTTTTTTACTGTTATAGTTCTAAAGACCTGACTCTGTGAGTATTTTATTTTTATAAGATCTGGAGCTGTGCAAGTTCCATTGTCATCCTAGGTCTTTTAAGTATTTTGAGACATCTGAGCTTTTAATTTTTATTTACTTCTTGTCTTATAACCACTCTTCATTTCATTTTTGTTGTTGTTGTTTCTTTTTTTTTAATTTTTATATAAGAGATTTTCTAGTTGTTTTACATATCAGCCACAGATTCCCCTGTCCTTCCTCCTCCCACCTCCCGGCATTCCCCCCAAATCCACCCCCCATTCCCACCTCCTCCAAGGCAAGGTCTCCCCTGGGTAGTAAGCTCAGCCTGGTAGATTCAGTTGAGGCAGGTCCAATCCCCTCCTCCCTGCACCAAGGCTGAGCAAAGTGACTCAGCATAGTCCCTAGATTAAAAAAAGCCAGCTACTCAGAGAAACCCTGTCTCAAAAAACCAAAAAAAAAAAAAAAAAAAAAAAGCCAGCTCATGCACCAAGGACAGGTCCCAGTCCCACTGCCATGGGGCCTCCAAAACAGTTCAAGCTAATCAACTGTTTCACTTATCCAGAGGGCTTAGTCTAGTTCCATGGGGGCTCCTCAGCTATTGGTTCACAGTTCATGTGTTTCCAATAGTTTGGCTATTTGTCCCTGTGCTTTTTCCAATCATGGTCTCAATATCGCTTGCTCATATAATCCCTCCTCTCTCTTGCTGATTGGATGGACTCTCAGAGCTCCACCTGGGACTTGGCTGTGGATCTCTGCATCTGCTTCCATCAGTCACTGGATAAGAGTTCTATCATGACAGTTAGGGTGTTCGGCCATCACATCACCAGAGTTTGTCAGCTAAGGCACTCTCTTGACCATTGCCATTAGTCTATAGTGGAGTCATCTTTGTGAATTTCTGGGGATCTCTCTAGCACTCTGCTTCTTCCTATTCCCGTGGAGTCTTCATTTATCATGATATCTCTATCCTTGTTCTCCCACTCTGTTCCTGATCCAGCTGGGGTCTCCCACTCCCCTAAGCTCTCTTTCCCTTGACCCTTGCCTTCATTACCCCGTCACGTCCAGTTTGCTCATGTAGATCTCATCCATTTCTCTGTCGCTGAGGGATCCCTGTGTCTTTCTTAGGGTCTTCTTTACTAGGTACCCTCTCTGGAGTTGTCAGTTGCAATCTGGTTATCCTCTGCTTGTACTCACTCATAACTGGATACTAGATGTAAAGTAAAGGATTACAGGACTGCAACTCTCTCCTCTTCCAAGGATGAGTGTTTCAATTCAGAGGAAATAGTTATAGAACAGCAATTTACACATAGAGTGTAGTTTTATGTGGAGTATTATAATATATAGGATTAGAATCTTTTATTTTTAATATTCAAGTGCCTTATTTCAGTAATAAAATATCCAAAATTATCTATGCCTAGTCAAAATTTTAAAAGTATGAATAAAAAAGACTTCATCTATGAAATATCTATTAAGAGGAATTAAAGTATAAAATAATTACAACTAAAATATTTATAAAGAGCTACTTTGAAGTTTTATATTATTTTCAAGTACTTATACTTAATTGACTAATGTAGTGAAGACAGTGCTTTTACAGCAACCTTCTTGAAGGCATTCTTGACCTCTTTGTTCCTCAGGCTGTAGATGAGAGGGTTTAACATGGGGATGATCATCGTATAGAACACAGAAGCTATCTTGTCAGTATCCATGGAGTGACTAGTACTGGGTTGTAAGTACATGAAGGTTGTTGTACCATAGAAGATGGAAACAGTGGTGAGGTGGGATGCACAGGTGGAAATGGCCTTCTTGCGGCCCTCAGCAGAACGCATCCTCAGTATTGCAACAAAAATAAGTAGGTAGGAGCTCAAAATAACCAATACAGTTGAAGTAGCATTGAACCCTGCCAACATGAACAGTACAATTTCATTATTATATATATCAGAACAAGAAATAGCCAACAATGGGGGAATATCACAGAAAAAGTGGTTAATTACATTGGAATGACAGAAGGAGAGGTGGAAAGTGAAGACAACATGGATGGAAGATTGTAAGAGTCCACTGATGTAAGAACTAGCAACAAGCAGGGCACATTTTTGAGTTGTCATGATGGTAGAGTAATGCAAGGGTTTACATACTGCTACATAACGGTCAAAAGCCATTGAGGCAAGCAGGAAAACTTCAATAATTACAAACGCTATGAAGAAGAACATTTGGGCAGCACATTCATTGTACATGATCTTGTGTTCTGTGAGAAATCCTTCTATTACCTTGGGAGTGACAGCTGAGGCATAAACACAGTCTACCAGTGAGAGGTTACTGAGAAAAATGTACATAGGAGTGTGAAGTCGGGAGTCCAGGAGAATCAACATAATCATCCCAAGGTTCCAGAGCAGTGTGGTCAAATAAATAAGAGTGAAGATGATAAATAAAGGGATTTGCAACTCTGGAGCATTTGTTAACCCCAAAAGAATAAACTGAGTCATCTCTGAAGTATTATTCTGCATCTGTGTTACATGGGAATTATGATAGGCTCCTAGAATGAAAGGAGGAAATTAAAAATTGTTCTACATAGAACTTACCATGAAATTTTACATATCACCAAGGTCTCTAACTAAATTGTGAGCATCATCTAGTATGAAGGAGCCTATAATAGATAGAAATTGGCTGAATTAAGTCACTTATCTGGGATTAGTACAAATGGAGACTGTCACTTCTTCATTATTAATAGAGCTTTTTAATTATAATCCTAGGATTTCTTACAGATTCCTGGTATATGATAATATTTATATTGGTAACCCTGAAATGACTGATTTGCTATTTGCTACATCTTACAAACATTCTTGTCTAAAATATACTAAAAGTTACTTGGCAGCAAGGGCAATGTAGGTACATACAATTAACTTTGCTATATTTTAGTAGCAAAACTTATCTAATGTATTTCCCACCTCTGAAAATTGCACCAAGTTTAGCTCACTAGCTGTAGCTATGCAGTGATTTTAGGGGCTGCTCCATGGATACTGTTTTATCTCTAGTTTGCCAAGGTCTTCTTCCCTTGGATTCTTCTCTTTGAACCATGGACCAGATGATAACATCTTGCTAGATGAGGCATATTCTCTGTGAGGTTTAGATATACAGAAACCTAAGAGTATAGTTTTTCAAAAAATAAAAGCAAATTTAATTACTCTCTTTACATATAATGGGCTTTATTTTTCACAGAGGCTAATATTTTCTATTGATATCACACTAATCTGTTTTATTTGTGTTTGAGAAACAATAGATTACAAGGGAACGAGGAGTTACATTTTTTTTTCTCTCTACAGAATCTATGTCCTCAAACGACATGTATTTCATGGTGTACACTGTTCCATTTACATGGTGGATCAAGTAACACCTGACAGTTAAACATGAGCCTGCCTCTTAACCTGAGAGCTACTTTCAACTTTGGAATCTTGAGGATACCAACTCCTCTACATTAATAATCACTTATATTCAAGGCAACAGACAATTTAAGTAATATTATTCTATTAGACGGCCATGGTGAAATTCATCCTTCTTCACAGGTTACAGCTGCACTTACATTAGAAGGATTATATAAGTTCTTGCAAGTTATAAGAGATTCTGACATTTTTAAGACATGTAAATGTATACCCATACCTTCAATGATCTTTCTCATCTTTTGCTGGTTTCTTCAGAATGTTCAGCATACAGTACTAATGTCTAACAGTTGATGCTCCCAAGAAAAGGGACATAGCAATTGACATGTCAAATGCACCTTGAAAGTCCTACAGCTTTCTGAAATTAAAAAGGAGCTGTAATATGTGGACTTCTAATCCCATAGAACATTATAAATATCAGAAAATTAGACCTTTTTCTCCCTCTGGAATGAAACTATCACCCCAGGATCTAAATGTCCTTAGAGAACAAGGAAGTCTGGCTACCCTACAGCAGCATAGTAGTGCCAAGGGCAGTGGTCCAAGAGTGAAAAATTATTAGTATTATTTTGTCTGTGACTCAGCTGCTGCCCCTTTCTACACATTAACTTGACTTTATGTGACACTTATGAGATAAAAGTGACTGAGAGTTTTAACATCACTTACAGATCTAACAGCCTATACATATATATTTGTTACTACTTACTGTTGTGCTAGGAACAGACCCCTAGAAGTAAATAAGTGTATGGCATAGACCTAACACACTAATCCAGGAAAGCATTTTGCTGTTCTCCTTCTTCACAGGTGCAGCTCTGCTGTGAAGTGGAACCTGGTCTTGTACTATTGCCAATAAGAGGGCAGAGAGCATAAGCAGAATAAATCTCATGGGGAACAGTACACTTTGAGTGTCTCTGGAGACTCATGTACTTACATTGACTTTTCAACCTGACCTTGGAGACAGCGGGAGACAGTGTTCTTTTCTGTCTAACAGCACTTATGAAGATATTGGGTAACAGATGTTTAGAGGGAAGAGCTTCCATTTATTAATCACAGCTGTTCCACACCAGATTGTACACAAAATAAATCGAAAGCCTCACTAAATTTTTACCTAAGCAACTTTAGCAATTTGTACAAGTGTTCTGATATTAGATTTTCTCAAACATGAAGAGATGACCCTATGACAGTTTATTCTCTCATTTTAAGCATTGTAAAGGAGAGATGTTTTCTTCTTATCACAACATATGTAATTTGGGTATATATTTTTCTTCTTATATATTTAAAAATTTAAGATTTCCCCAATCTTCTCCTGGGACTACCCTTGCAATTCTCCCTCAAATCCCCACTGAGACCTTATCTGAAACTCTCCTGATATATCCTCTGTCCCACAACCAATGCCCTTGTCTAGTCTGACCAATCAAACCAGAACTGCAACTGGCCTCTAGGCTTCCTATAGGACCCACCTTATTTACAACTCCCACAGTTCATCTTCTGCATTTCATCCAACCTCTCCACACACTAGACATCTCATTGTATAGCCAGGTGAGTCTCCATGTCCTTCCTCTTCACTCCTTCTCCACAAACCTCAACATCATGACTAAGTCCTACCTATCTGGTATCCAAGCCTAGTTTGGCCTCCTATGCCTACAACACAAAACATCTGTAGAGTTTGCACAGAACACTCTCTAGCTAGCTATCCTCCAACCTACAAGAACCTTCTACATTATTTCTAACCTGTACCCAGATAGATCTAGCTCCATAGCCCAGGCTAGGACAATGAAGCAAATCCTGAGCACCAGGTCAACTCCCTCTGTTCAACTGACTTCATTCCACCCAAATCATTTCCCTAAACCTGCCCACACATCCTCCATTATTCCTCAAACTGCTCCATATAAAACTTAGAAATAACTAAAGAAATCCACATTTTCATATACCATTGCAAAAATATCAGAATATGAAAGATCATGCCAGTATCTTTTCTTCAAAACATATCAGATCTGTAAAGATTTTTACCAATGGGAATTTCCTATATGAACATTATGACACAGAATTTAAGAGAATAATCACAAACTACATCAATGAATTCAAGGAGTTTAAAGAAGACACAGAGAAGCAGTTCAATTAAATTAAGAATAAATCAATTAAGGAAAATAAACATCTGAGTAGCAAAAACACAAACAGAAGCCTGATAGAAATGAAAATGACAATCCAAGAATTGAGAATAGAATTCATTATGGAGGTGGAGATAGAAACACTGAAGAAGACTAAAGCTAAAATGTAGATGGAAATGTAAGTCTAATAACTAAGCTAGAAAAAGCAAAGAAGTTTACTAGTGTAGTCTGAAGCCATTCTCTGTCCTGCCTAGTCCTGCAGTCCCATAGCCATTTATAAAATAATTACTCAGAGGCTTCATATTAATTATAAACTGTGTGTCCTATGGCTCGGGCTTATTGTTAGCTAGCTAGCTCTTACATCTTAAATTAACCCATTTTTATTGATCTGTATTTTGCCATGTGACCACAGCATTGCCAGTCTTTTGGCATCTTGTTCCTTGGGTGGCTGGATGCTGTCTGCCCTGACTCCACACTTCTTCTCTATGTATCTCTGCTTGGATTTCCCTCCTGGCTCTTATCCTGCCATACCATGGGCCAAAGTACTTTATTTATTAACCAATGGTAGCAGCATATTCACAGCATGCAGAAAGCCTGTCCCACAGCATTTCCCTTTTTGTGTCTAATCAAAAAGGAAAGTTTTCATTTCAACATAGTAAGATTACATATAACAAAACAGTTATCAAGTAAGAATTACAGTTACAATATTTAGTCTATGTGCATTTGACAAGATTAAATAAAACATTCTGTTATTTATCCTATCTCTGTAAGTGTAAAGTTGCTTATCTAATTTATCTTTCATCATAATTAAAGAAAATTATAATTATAACCAGTTAGTCTTCAACTCCATTAAAGACCCCAGAAGGATATAAATAATATTACCTGAGTAAACAGGAAGTGCATTGTAAGCACTTCCAAAACTTTAGAAATGACAAAAGACATCTGGTTGCCTAGACAGTCACTCAAAGTTCTTTTCTAACATTGGGGCATCCATCTTCAGCTTATAGGCCTAGAGTATCTGGAATAATTTTCAGTGAAGCAGGAAATTTGAAGAATTGTCCCACCTATTTTGGCAAAGTTCATCAGTCACTTTCTTGTATGTTCTGCAGAATGTCTGGCAATTTCTTCTGTAAGGCAGGAACCTGAAGGACCATCCTTCAGGATTTTAAGATTAGGATACAAAGAAAAATTTTAGGATACAAAGAAAATTTAGGATTTTAGGATACAAAGAAAATTTTAGGATTTTTTTTTAGGATTAGGATATTGGGATACAAAGAAAATTTTAGGATTAGAAAATTTTAGGATACAAAGAAAAGTTTAGAAAATTTTAGGATTTTAGGATATTTTAGGAAAATTTTAGGGGATACAAAGAAAATTTTAGGGATATTTTAGGATTAGGATACAAAGAAAAAAATTTAATTTTAGGGGATACAAAGAAAATTTTAGGATACAAAGAAAATTTTAGGCTATAAGGAAAATTTTAAATTTTAGGATTTTAGGAAAATTTTAGAAAATTTTTAGGCATAGGATACAAAGAAAATTTTCTCATACAAAGAAAATTTTAGGATTTTAGGGATACAAAGAAAATTTTAGGAATTTGGGCGTAGCTTTCTTAAAACTACATATAAAATTACATATAATTACATATAATTTAAAATTACATATAATCACATATAAAATTACATATAATTACATATAAAGTAAAATTATATATAGTAAAATTACATATATATTTGGGAATTACATATAAAATTACAAAGAAAATTTTACAAAGAAATTTTTTTTAGGATTTGTAGGAATATTTTAGGATACAAAGAAAATTTTTAGGATAAAAAGAAAATTTGCCTTGTTTTGGCAAAGTTCAGTGGTCATTTTCCTATGGGTCCAGCGTGTCGAGTTTATATAACATACTGTCAAGCAGTCTAGGCAAGAAGTTTCTTGGCCAAAGGCTAGCCTTTGCCACATTGAAAGCAAATTCCATAATGAGTTTCTTAGATGCCTATCACCCTCTTTGAAGTAATTGGTGCTGCCAGGAACATACTTGTCTCACTGTCCAGGAAAGTCTACGTTCTTAAAATATTTTAAATGCGACAATCTGTAGGTCTTTGAATTCAAAAACTTCATAAAAGATTACCTATCACTCTAAAATATCTGTTCATATCTCAAAAATCTGACTAACATGACTGTAAGTTTGACTATTATAGATGATTACTAATTTGCAATGATTATACAGAGAACACGTGGGAAATTTCCTTGGCTTATTTCCAAGCAAAAGAAAAGTCCTTCAAACCTTTGTTATTAACATGGCTTTAATGAAATTCTGAGACTTCTAGCACATTTCCTCCCTGTAGCTGATCAGTTTCATCATTACCTTGTAATAAAGTGCCTGGTAGACCTGTAAGGTTCTGAAATGTGTTAATATACCATGGATAGTTTCTATTTCTGATTATATGTTGTCATTGAATAATAATAAATAACAAAGCTAATTTTGAATCATCTGGAATAAGTTTAGCAGTTTCAATGTATAAATCAACTCTTTGTGCATATTGAGTGTTAGTAACTATAGTAAGAGGTTTTGAAAATCTAATAATACCATGGGAATAGCATATAATTCTGACTTTTGAACTAATCATAAGCACTTAGAGACACTTTACTTATTTTTCATGACATAACCAGTCTTTCCAGATTTATATACATCAGTATAGAATGTAGGGACTCCAAAAATTAGTGTTCTATGTGAGGGAGGCTCCAATTTGTTTTTTGGTTTTTTTTTTTAATAAACTGAAATTACTTGCTTTGGTGATATTTATTGTTAAACTCTCCCAAGGAATTAGTACAAACTTCTTGTCAATGTTCATATTTTGCCAGTAATGAGATTTAGCATTAATAAAAGGTGCCACAGTTTTTGATAGATCTGTTCCTCCTAATTGGCGAAGACTTAATTTTTCTTTCAGAATCAATTCAGAAACCTTTTCTTCATGGGTTTTTAATTTTTTTATTCTGTTTTTGTAGTAAAAAATATTCATTCCAAGATATTGTCTTTTCTCTGAATAAGAATTACTGTGGAAGAATGAATAGAAAATAGTATGTCTGGGATACAATCAAAGCCTTGGTCCAAATGATCCACATGTGCATCCTGAAATTTCTTTTCTACTGAAGCCAATTTTCTCTCAGTCCCAAATGATAATTTTCTTGGACTATTGAAGCCCTTATTATCTTGTCAGGTTTGAAATAAATTACTCAGTTTTTGAGTTGTTAATCCAATTGCAGGCCAAAGCCATTTAATATCTCCCAAAAATTTTTGAAAATAATTACCAATTCATAATTGATCTCTTCTAATTTTTACTTTTTATGGTTGAACTTTCTGTGAATCTATCTAATACCCAAGATGGAATCTCCTCTTTGTTTTTTGTTTTGTTTTTGCAATTTGCAATCCCTAACGAGGCAAAAAAAAATTACTTCATCAAGCATTTTCTCTATGTATCTGCATCAGGTAGTAAGAAATTTTCCATATAATGGTAATTTATAGATTGAGGAAACTGTAAATGAATGATTTTTAATGGTTGTAGAAGATATTGACACGAAGTAGGGCTGTTTAACATTCCTTCTAACAACCTGCCCCCTACTGCTATCTTCTAATAAGTAGACACTGTAAAGAAAAACATTTCTCTATCCTGCTGTGGAATAATGCTTTTGTACACTGGTTTAATAAAAGCTGACTGTCCAGTAGCCATGCAGGAAGTATAGGCAGAATAAGCAGACAAGGAGAATTCTGAGAAAAGGAACGCTGAGTCAGGAGACATGAGCCCACCGTCTAGAGAGCAGCATGGAATGGCACACAGGTATAAGCCACGGAAAAAGTGGTGACATATAGATGAACAGAAATGGGCTGAGTTTAAGTGTAAGAACTAGCCAGTAGTAAGCCTGAGCTAATAGCTGAGCAGTTCTAATTAGTATAAGCCTCTGTGTATTTGCTTGGGGAATGTGAGTGGGAGAGATTTGTTCCAACTGCCAACGAGCCAGGACAAAGGAAAACTTCAGGCTACACTATCCTTTTCTTGTAAAGGTATAATAAAAAAGGAGTCTTTTAAATCAATTACCATAGTAGATGAGGAAGGCAAGGTAATTCCAGACTGTAAAGAGCACATCGTTTGGATCGGCTTACATACAGCTCTTAGATCTGTTACTATTTTTCATTTTTCAGATTTCGTTTTATTGACAAACATAAGAGAGTTTCAAGGACTTGTGGATTCTTTAATATGTTGAGAATTTAGCTGCTGCTCCTGTATCAGCTGTTCTAGTTCCTGTAATTTTTTTAAATGTCAGAGGCCATTGTTCCACCCATACAGGTTTGCCAGATAACCATTTTAAAGATAGGGGTGTTGGCACCTTTGAAACACCAAGAGCTGTTGTGCCCTATTTATGTGAAGCCTGAATGATTGGTGACTGTTTTTGATAACACATTTTAATATTTTTCTCAGGAGCATTCATTATTTTACGGTTTGCTTCTGCAATTGGAGGAATGTTAATTTGTGTTTTCATTATTGTAACAAATCATGTCTCCATAAATTCACTGTTAGCTACATATGGCTTTTAATTTTAATTTTATGTCTTCCTAGCCCTGTACACTTGACCCACCTTGTACTTTGTTTTGCCTGAGATAACGTTCCAATGCCTAGATGTTGAATATTTACCACTTGATGAGGTCAAATGCATGCCACAATTTTGGTGACATTGCTGTTACATCTGCTTCTATGTATACTAAACCTTCAATTACAATGTCATTTATTTGTATTTTTGGCTTTGGTCTGTGATCATTTATAGAAGTTTGTCAAAATACTTGGGTTTTTTTTTTGTTTGTTTGTTTCTCCTGATTTTTTTTAATCAACTGAAGTTCTTTTGTCCTTGGATACATCCAGAGCAGTCTGGTTTGCAAAAACAGGCATTTAGTCTTTTACTTCCTCTATGGATGAGTTTCTCCAATGCTGACAGGGAATGATTGAACTAAATTTTATATTGATATTGGGAGAGCCCCCTAAGTCATTTCCTGATGGCAAATAGTTGTCTTGCCCGTCCCTTGTTGATCAGCATTCACTAGTCCAATCCTGGCCTTTGCCATACTTTCTGCATACTCCAGAAGACTGAAGACTTCTGTTTGGATTATCTCTAGAAAAAACATTGTTTCCAGGCACCCCTTACCTACAATCTATTTTAAATGGCATTGTTTATCACAATTAAAACATTTGACATTTTTATCTTTCTTAAAATATTTTTAGAAATCATCTCTTATAAAAGTAGCATCATAAGTATGAGATTCAATATCAGCTGTATTCTAGTCAATTCATTTATTGATGCTGGTCTTTTTTTCAAAGCCTAATTACCCTTCTGTATTATGAATTAGCATTTTTGAAAGTCAAACATTCAATTAATATTCATCTGATTTCTGGACCTGATACTACTCTATTTACAGCTGAAGTCAATCTTTGTTAAAAAAAATAGTAAATGCTTTTTGTGGGCCTTGTATAATTGTAATAAAATTCTCAGATCTCTTTCCTGATTCTGTAACCTTGTCTCAAACATTCAAAGCTGAAAAATGACATAAAGCCAAGATGTAATCATCAAGTATATCCTGTCTTCAAAATTCAGCATATGGGCTGAATTGAAACTCAGAAATTGGTCTTGGAAATATCAATACCTCCAGCCCTATTTTGATGTTCTATGGCCTGAGCTTCCTATTTTCACAATGCTTGCCATTGTAACTGAGGGTCAGATTCCAATATTGCTGCTGCCAAAACTTTCCAGTCTTGGGGGATAATTCTGATCTTAGTTCCTCATGAATTTAATTTTCTGCTTCACATAGGGTGAATGCATATCACATGAAATGATCACTTCCTTAAATCTCCTCAAATCTAAAAATTCTATAGGATTTCATTTAACTTTTGCATAATTTCAGGGCTATCTATCATCTGCTTGTCATTCTTGTATAGTAACTGGATAAACTAAGGTTGGTTTGGTAATTGGGCCACTAGTCTTCAGTTTCACCATGCAGTGATGCAGTAGGTTCTTGTCTAAATTCCTCAGTCTGTGTCTGAGTGTATTTCTTGTTTTCATTGGTGGTTCATTCTAGGGCTTGTATCTTATTAGGAGTAAGTCTTGTGAGACTTGTATCTTATCAGTTAATTTCTTATATTTGGCACAGTTATCAAATCACCTTTTTAAGGATATAATATGATTTAACAAGCTGATAGTAACTATAATTGGCATTATGTCAATCTCAGCTAAGTCAGTTATCTGTTCATTTTTCTTTTTTAAGCCATTCATATGGGCATTATGAAGAGTCCTAATTCCATGCTTTGTGATATTCTCTATTCTCTATTCTTAATGTCGAAAAGATTTTTTAAATATAACCAAATTCCCTTCTTAAGATTTCCCAGGTGTTTCACCAGATCTTCCGACTTTTCAGTTTATCCACAGGGTCAATAGCAGCAACACTGGAGCCAGGTTTTGTAGCAGCAGCAGCAGCAGCAGCAGCAGCAGCAGCAGCAGAAGCCTGAGTGGGCACGAGTGGGTGTCAAGGCAGCTGTAGATGATTTTCTAAATGGTTTTATTAAATTTAAAAAAAGGCAGATATATCAGTGAAGGGTAAAAACCTAGGATAGACCAGGGAAATAGGGAAAACCATCAGCCAACCTTACCTCGCCATTTCTGCAGATTCCAAATGTGAGTTACTTCCTGTCTACCCATGCCTTTATTGTCTTTCTGTTCTGCCAACTGATTTGCTCTCTCCATTCAGCTACATATCTTCCTCTCCTACCCAGCTCTGTCACTTCCTGTCTATCTGTATAGAACTATAGACCTCCATAATTTTGGAATTTAAGGCATGTGCCAACACACCTGGCCAAGTGATAGGATTACAGGCATGTGTTACCACTGCCTGACTTCTTTGTTTACTTATAATGGATGGCCTTTTTCCTTTCATCTCCAGGCAAGCTTTATTTATTAAAACTCAAATAAAATATCACCACATTTCAGCACAAATAAAATATCACCACAGGCAGCTGATCTGGCATCGCATCACTGGGGAGTGGACAAAGGGGGATTGTGGCAAGAGAAGCCCATGTGCTAGGAGGTAAGTGTAAGTAAATTTGTTTCAACTCTGTGGGTTTTATCTCAGGTTTTGGGACCAAAATGTGAGTTCTGCAACTCTGGGAAAGGTATCCTGACTACTTGGAGCATCAGGCAACACCTTGAGCTGCTTAGGACAGCTCTGATGGCTGAAGCTGCAAAGAGACAGTTCAGCCCTGGAGGGCAACGTATTCCAGATACTTCGAGCTACTCAGAACAGCACTGCCCTTAAGGTATCCCAGACACCTGGAATTGTTTAGCATAATTCTGATGGCTGGAGTTGCAAAGAGAGAGCTCAGCCCTAGAAGGGAAGTTTTTCTGACTGCTTGGGAGAGTCAGTCCTGGAACTGCTTCAGCAGGGAAGAGTGTCCTAACTGTTCAGTAAATCAGGCCTGGAACTGCCAGGAGCTCTGCAGGGAAGGGTATCCTGACTGTTCAGGAGAGTCGGGCTATACCTGGTGTTGTGGGAGATGGTAGCAATGTCCTCTGGCTCTTGAGAAAAGTGTTACTGTTCCAGCTCTTTCAGCTCTCCCTTGCTTTGTCCATTGAGGGAGTCTTAGCAAGGATCTTCTCTATGCCAGAGAATGAAGACCTTCACACCCAAAACTCTTTTGAGAAAGAGATTTATTTGGGAAGGGGGAGTCCAGGAGAGTAGCTGCCTCTACCAGGGTGTAGAGAACAACTCACAACTGACCAGGTAGGGCGGTTAATAGAGGATGTCTTGGGGCCAGAGTCAACCAGTGATTGGTTAGTTTTTTTCTACCCAGTGACTGGCCAGTTTTGTTGTCTAGGGACAGAGGTGGCCCTGATTTCAGAGCCAAACTGCGTTTCTTTCACTGGACTTTCTTGGCTTTTTGACACTAATTCTAAGGCCAGGGCACATTTCTTTCACCAACTCTGATTGTAGGGACCAAGAGTGTTTCTTTGGTACTGGTTTCAAAGTTAGGGCATGTTGTCCTTGGTTCATTTCTCTAGCTCAGGTCCCAAACCCAGGCTGTATTTCTTTCCCTGGTCCTGGTCCCCAGGGCTAGGGTGCTACATTCCTGCTCTGTGATTGGTTGGTTTTACAAGTCAGTTGGCCAGAGGCAGAGATGGCCCTGATTTGAACCAAACTATGTTTCTTTTACTGGCCTTATCTGAGCCATCTTTTTCTGGTTCTGGGCTCCAGAATTAGGGTGGTTTTCTTTTACCAGCCACTTTTCCCTATAGTAAGAGTATGGCATATGAGCGCATGGGGGCCACCTGGATGACAGAGCCTATGACAGGAAGTTGCAACTTTGGCAGTTGCAAAACCATGTTGTGATTCCAGTGACTGCAGACCCTGCAACATTAAGGGATACAGTAGTGGTGAGGGTAATCTGCCCAAGCAGTGGTTGTGACATTGAGGATTGGCTACAGTGGCACAGAGAAGTGGCAGCTGCAGAAGCTATGCTCTGCATTGGGTGCCAAAATGTTGTGTTTTGCTAAATTACTCTATTACCATTAAAAAAAATCCAGAGTCAGTTATTTTGATGAAAACTTTATAGATCAAAGAATCAAAGGAGGGGTGACCAACTTATCTTTCTTTTCTTACTGGAGACCCAGACAGCGCCTATTTTCTCCACACATCCCAGATTAAAGAGAGTAGGCAAATTCCAAGTCCCTCCCTTCCCCTTCCTGTCCATATTCCTTATCCATATTTCTGGCTTTTCTATGATTAATTCTGATCAGTTAGTCACTGGCTCTGCCACCTAATTCAAAGATAACTTTATTAGCACATTCTAGGAATGACGCAGTGCAACCAAGTATCCTACAACAAATATACAAAATCTATAAATCAATTAAAACAATGGATATCAAGAAAGCAAATAACCCAATTTTAAAATGAGGTAGAGATAAAAACAGGATACCCCCCCAAAAGGAAACTCAAATGGATGAGAAATACTTAAATAAATGTTCAACATCCTTAGTCATCAGGAAAATCCAAATCAAAATTAATTTAAGATTTCATCTTACACTTATAAAAATGGATAAGGTCAACTAAATAAGTGATGGCTCCTCTTGGAAAGATCTAGAGTAGAGGCAGCACTTATCCATTGCTGGTGGGAGTGCAAACTCACATAACCGCTATGGAAATAAAAATATCAGTTCTTCAGGAAGATGGAGATCAATTTAACTCAAGATCTAATTATACCAAAATCTAATTATTCAACTCTTGGACATATACTCTAAAGATGCTTCATCCTACCATAGAGACACTTGCTTAACTATGTTCATTTCTATTCTATTCATAGTAGCCATAAATTGTAAACAACCAGAATTTTCATTAACAGATGAATGAATGTAGCCAGAAGTTTTTCCTGTGTCCCGCCTGGTTTCTGCAGTCTTGTGGCCCACTTATACAACAATCACTCAGAAGCTTATATTAATTATAACTGCTTGGCCATTAGCTTGGGCTTATTACTTACTAGCTCTTACACTTAATTTAACCCATGGTTCTTATTTATGTTTAGCCACATGGCTTGGTATTTTTTCTCAATTCTGCCTTGTCATCTTGCTTCCTCTGTGTCTGGCTGATGACACCTGAGTCATCTCTTCCTCTTCCCAGAATTCTCCTCATCTGCTTACCCCACCTATACTTCCTGCTTGTCTACTGGTCAATAAGCATTTATTTATCAAACAATCAGAGCAACACATATTCACAGCATACAGAATGATATTCCACAGCACTTCCCCTTTTCTGTCTAATCAAGAAAGAAAGTTTTAACTTTAACATAGTAAAATTACATATAATAGAACAATTATCAAGCAAGAATTACAGGTACAATATCTAGTCTATTGGTATTTGACAAAATTAAAGATAATATTCTATCTATCCTATATTTGTGAGTCTAAAGTTTCATATCTAATTTATCATTTATCATGACCAAGGAAAATTATAACTATCTAGTCTTCAACTACATCAAAGACCCCAGAAAGATATAATATTAGCTAAGTAAACAGTAAATATATTGTAAGCAACTTCCAAAATTCTAGAATGACAGAGACAACTGGCTACATGGACAGTCATCCAAAATTCCTCTGCAACTTTGGGGCATCCATCTAGAGTCACCCAGTCACTTCTCTCTGTGTTCTGTAGAATTCTGGCAGTTTCTTCTGCAAAGCAGGAACCTGAAGAACCATCTCTCCTTGCAAAGTTCAGTGGTCACCTTCCTATGGGTCTTGCATGTCCAGTTGATACAACATTTTGTCAAGTAGTCCAGGCAAGAACAGTTTCTTACCCAAATGTCTATTTTTCGCCAAGAAGATAAACTCCATATGGAATATCTTTGATGCCCATCTTCCTCTTTGAAGTAAATTGGTGCTGTCAGGAGCAGATGTGTCTCATTGTCCAGGAAAGTCTAAATTTTTAAAGCATTTAAAATGCCATATTCTGTAGATCTTTGAAGTGTTTGAAGATTACCTACCTAATTAAAATATACCTATATGTACCTAAAAAACTCAACTAGCTCAGTCAGTAGAGCATGAGACTCTTAATCTCAGGGTAATGGATTTGAGCCCCACATTGGGTGCCAAATGTAACTGGTTGATTTTCCTGTGTCCTGCCTGGTCCCTGCAGTCCCATGGCCTGCTTATAAAATAATCACTCAGAAGCCTATATTAGTTATAACTGCTTGGCCATTAGCTCAGGCTTATTACTGACTAGCACATACACTTAATTTAACCCATAATTCTTATTTATGTTTAGCTTCATGGTTTGGTACCTTTTCCCAGTTCTGCCTTGTCATCTTGCTTCCTCTGTGACTGGCTGGCAACTCCTGACTCAGCCCTTCCTCTTCCCAGAATTCTCTTCATCTGTTTGCCCTGCCTATACTTCCTGCCTGGCTACTGGCCAGTCAGCATTTTATTTATCAACCAGTCAGAGCAACACATATTTACAGCATATAGAATTATATCCAACAGCAACATATACACAGTGAACTATTACTATGCCATTAAAAAATGAAATCATGAAAATTAAAGGTAAATAGATGGAACTAGAAAAAAATATCATGCTGAGTGAGATAACCCAGACCAAGAAAGGTAATTATGGTTTGTATCTGCTTGTATGTGGATGTAATCTGTTAAGTTAGAGATAACCAAGTTATCATTTATAGAACCACTGAGTTTAAGTATTAAGTAAGGGGCTAGGGGTAAGGGACATTTCCCTAACATCATTAACTACAGAAGGATGTGAGGGCAGATACTGGCATGACATATCAAATGGGGAGAGGAAGAAAAGGGAGAGAGAGGGCTAAACTTAAGGGTCATTTGTAAGTCATATAGAAACCTAATACAATAGAATCTTCCTAAAATATATATGTATATGAAGGTGATCTAAATAAAATTGTGAAGTAATGGGAAATACAAAGCCTCAACTAGACATCTTTCATCACCAAATGAAGCTTTAATCAGGGATTAGTTACATCTAATTGAGTTGCTGGGCAAAGGAGTCCTATGGGAATTCCCAAACAATCCAGGCTATTGCAAAGCTATAGGTTGCTCTCCACAAACTGAAAAGAAAGGCCCTATTGCTGAAAATAATACCTGCACAACTCATTGAACATAGATAAATAAAGCTTGTGCCTACCTATATAGCCTTTACTCCTACTGGAGTGTTCTTGGTTCCAGAAGGTACTCCACAAGCTACCAAAAGATACATGTAAACACAACCCAGTTACAAATCTTTAGATATACAATAGTGTCCTGCCAGCAATGTATACTAGAGCAATGATTGCACAAAACCTGTGGGCATAACCAACTAATATCTGGTTTGATTTAAGGCCTATTTCATGAGATGAAACCCATGCCTTATGCTGCTTTGATGACCCAGAACCCAAGACAAGATAATCCAGAGACCTAGGAGAAAACTAAATACTACTATTGCTACAAAAGGAATGTAGCAATAAAATGAGTCCTGATGACATTCTGCTATACTCATAGATCAGTGTCTTTCTTAGCCATTGTCAGAGAAGCCTGTTCTTGCATTAGATTGGAACAATAGAAACACAGAGATTCACAGTCAGACAATATGGAGTGAGTCAGAAACCTCTGAATGCTCAGCTCTAAACTGGATGTTTTTTGTCAAATCCCTCCCATCAAGGCTCAGGAAATCTTCTGGAAGAGGAAGCAGATAGAGTGTAAGAGCAGGATGGGATAGCAGACACCAAGGAAGCAAGGCTCACCAAAAAAGGCAGTACCAATGCATATATAGACTAACAGAGACTAAAAGCAATATGCACAGATCCTCATGGGTCTCCACTAAACGATATCCTTGAGCTGAAAGGAGAAGTGGTCACATGCCCTCACTCTCAACCAAGAAGTTATCTCTGATTAATAACTACTTGTAAATCCAAAAAAAAAAATTGCTAGGGAGTCTCACCAGGGAAACAAAAACTATTCATAAGCATAGGTGATATGCCCAGTAGTAGATAGCCAACAAAAAATGAACTCAATGACATCTTTAGAGGTTTTTTGTCTCATAATGTTGTCAAGTCTCTTTTTTGTTTTATTTTTGCTTTTATTTATTTATTTGTTTGTTTGTTTATTTGTTTATTATTTATTTATGAATTTACCCCATGGGTTTTTCATATATAATACAGCTTCTAGTTCTGTCTTTCAAGGATTTTTCTGAATATGCGAATGAGTTAGTCTCTGAGCCTGTATCAATTTCTTGTGCCTTTTCATGAGCTATTTTTCTTTTGTTTCTCTTATTCTGATTTTTTAAAATTTATTTTACAACATCATTTAGTTCAACATAGTAGCCACAGAGTCCCCTGTTCTCCCACTCTCGCCCCCTTCCCCCTCCCCTCGCCCCACCCCCCATTCCCACCTCCTCCAGATCAAGGTCTCCCCCGAGGACCGGGATCGACCTGGTAGAATCAGTCCAGCCAGGTCCAGTCCCCCCCTCCCAGACCGAGCCAAGCGTCCCTGCATAGGTCCCAGGATTCAAACAGCCAACTCATGCAACGAGCCCAGGACCCGGCACCAACACACAGCTGCCTCCCAAACAGATCAAGCCAAATGACTGTCTCACCCGTTCAGGGGGCCTGATCCAGTTGGGGGCCCCTCAGCCCTTGGTTCATAGATCCTGTGCTTCCATTCATTTGGTTATTTGTCCCTGTGCTTTATCCAACCTTGGCTTCAACAATTCTCGCTCATATAAACCCTCTTCTTTCTCACTAATTAGAATCCCAGTGCTCCACCAGGGGCCCAGCCGTGGATGTCTGCATCCAGATTCCTCAGACCTTCCTTGGATGGGGTTTATGGCACAACTAACAGAGTGTCTGGCCATCCCATCACCAGAGTCGGTCAGTTCCTGCCGTCTCTCGACCATTGCCAGCAGTCTTATTATTATTGTTTAGTTGTCTGTTTTTGAACAAGAAACAGAAGGGGTGGATTAAGTTGGAAGGGAAGGTGAAGAGGCACTGAGAGGAGTAGAGGAAGGAGAAACCAAAATCAGAATTTATTGTGTGAAAAAAAAATCTCTTTTCAATAAAAGAAAAAAAGAAAGAGAAGAACAAGAAAAGGTAGAGACAAAATATTTATGCATAAGTATGTGCTTTTCTTATAAGCATGACTAGTAAGATTATGTGAATATAAATGAATATCTCTTTTATGTTTTAGCAATATAATATAAACTTCACTTCATTAACTGTAATGGAAACTGTAAGCTATACTCATTGAGACAAATTCCTGAAATATATTGAGAATATTTATGCATAATATAACCCATTCAGCAAAACTAAAATTCTCTTAAAATGTCACAGGTCATGGAATATATACCATTCATAGGTCAAAGGTATGCACATTTATTGAATATATGTTGGGAAAATATTCATCCAAAAGACATTTGTTCATTTTTTGGTCTGATTGCAGAAACTAGAGTCATCACAAATGAATATGTTTCCAAAGTATGTATTTGGTGTTTTCATAAATAAGATAAGGGCTTTCTGAAGCAAACAAGTTAATTTTACTTCACTGGCCAACACTCCTCAGGTAGGGGTGGGATTTAATGAGCCCCTCCTGCACCCATGGTAGAATTTTTTTTTTACTTTTTATTTATTTATTTATTTATTCATTTTTTTAATTAAAGTTTTTTTTAAATCATTTTACATACCAACCACAGATTCTCCCTCTTTCTTCTTCCCTCCCGCTAGCCTCCCCTGCAACTCAGCTCACATTCCATCCTCAGACATAGAGAGTCAGGAAAGCCTGGTATATTCAGTTGAGGCAGGACCAAGGCCCTCTCTCTGTATCAAGGCTTTGTCTCCCTATATATAGTGGCTCCAAAAAAACAGCTCATGCACTGGGGATGAATCCTGATCCTACTGGCAGGGGACAGCTTAAGAAGATCAACCTATACAACTGTCTTGCTTTTGCAGAGGGCCTAGACCAAGAAGGCTGCACAGCTATTGGTCTAAAGTTTATGAGTTCCCACTAGTTTGGTTTGGTTCTCTCTGTAAGTTTCTCCATCATGATCTTAATGCCCCTTGTTCATAGAATCCCTTTTCTCTCTCTTCATCTGGACACCTGTAGCTTGGCCTGGTGCTCAGCTGTGGATCTCTGCATCTGCTTCCATCAGTTATAGAATGAAGGCTCTATAATGACAGTTAGGGTATTCACTCATCTGATTATTGGGATAATCCCAGTTCAGGGACCCTCTCCAAAGTTGCTGGGGTCATCTTTGTGTATTCCTGGGAACCTCCCTAGCACCTGGTTTCTCCCTATCACCATGATGTCTCCCTCTATCACAAAATCTCTTTCATTGCTCTCCCACTCTGTCCCTGTTCCAGCTCAACTATCCCATTCCCTAATGTTCTCATTCCCCATCCCCTATCCTCTATTGCTCCCCCTCACCCCCAGTTTACTCATGGAGATCTCATCTATTTCTCCTTCTCAGGACAATCCACGTCCTTCTCAGGACAATCTCTTAGGGTCCCCCTTGTTTGCTAGCTTTTCTGGAGCTATGGATTGTAGTCTGATTATCCTTTGCTTTACATCTATTATCCACTTATGAGTGAGTGCATACCATGTTTGTCTTCTGAATCTGGGTTGCCTCCTTTAGGATGATATTTTCTAGTTTCATCCATTTGACTGCAAATTTCATAATGTCATTGTCCTTTACTGCTGAATAGTACTCCACTGTGTATATGTACCATATACCCTTATCTGTTTTTCAGTTTAGGGGCATCTAGGTTGTTTCCAGGATCTGACTATTATGAATAATGCTGGATGAACAGAATTGAACGTGTCCTTGTGGTACAATTGAGCATTCCTTGGATATATGACCAAGAGTTGTATAGCTGGGTCTTGAGGTGGATTGATTCAAAATATATAAAGAATTAAAGAAACTAGACATCAAAATACCAAACAATCCAATTTAAAAATGGCCTACAGAGCTTGACAGAGAATTCTCAACAGAAGAATGTCAAATGACTGAAAGATATTTAAGGAATTAGTCAATGTCCTTAGTCACCAGAGAAATACAAATCACAACAACACTGAGATAACATCTTAGATGTGTTAGAATGGCTAAGATGAAAAACACTGATAACAGGTTATGTTAGAGAGGATGAGGAGCAAGGGGAACACTCCTCCACTGTTGGTGGGAGTGCCTTTGTCCCTCCTTATTTTATGTTTTCCATTATCCCAGTAATAACACAGAAACTATTACTGAACTTTCATATTCTGTTTGTATCTATATGTAGGAAGTTTTTGTGTGACCAAGTATGAAGTCAAAACCTATATTTTTCACTAAGGCTTTTCTTCTGAGTCCATAAGACAAGCAATATTTTGTGTGGGAATTATTGGCACAATGATTCATTATCAGCTTAGACAATATAGAATCATCAGAGACTGAAATAGGTGGTGTTATTAAATAGAATAAGGTAGTCAAGCTATGAGATGAGTCAATGGGTAATGGCATCTGGTGCCAAGACTGATGACCTGAGTTCAATTTCTGGATGAAGCAGAAAGCTGACCCCTACAAGTGGTCCTCTTCACCATTACATATATAGTTTTTATTATGTCATTCCATCATACTGTCAATCATATGAAGTATATGCATAAAAATTAATTGAATGGATATTAGTCTACTTTTGTACCCTGGTGGATTAATCTTAGTTTCTTGGTCTCAAGCTGTTTATTTCACTGAGGCATTTTTTTTAATACTCCAGTAAATTATAGGCTCAGACAGTTATAAACATTTCAGGACCATTGCTAGACAAATGAATAATATATTCAGGGAATTTATGCTAATTTCTCAGGCCAGCTCTAAAACACATGAACTTTAGAACTAATGAGTTTTCCTCTTTTCATCTTATGGCCTGGACTTAGCAAATTCCAATACCTGTCCTGGGAGAGGTACAAATGAGCATTGTTCATGGCAGTACAGGAGGAAACTGAGCAAAGAGAATATACTGTGAACAACAGAGATTATTGACTGCTACTTAGATGTATATTTACTTGAGTGTTGCACTTCGTAGCCTATAAACTGGAAGGGAAATACACAGACAAGTACCAGCCTCAAGCAGAAGTGGGAGGAAGTGTAGTGCAGAGCATCCTGAACCAAGAGTCATCCAGAAAGAAAAGAAGTGAAGAGGAGGGTGGAAGAGTAAACCTTGATGCCAGAATTCCCAGCACAGAGCCTTCATGCTGGCAACCACAAGGGTTAGGTCTTGATACAATAGCCTAGTTGGCCATAGGTGCTTAGCCAGTGAAAGCTAATTGCTGTGGGATGTTTTGTATGTCAAATGTGTTGCTCTGATTGGTTAATAAATAAAACACTGATTGGTCAGTAGCCAGATAGGACATGTAGGTGGGACAAGGAGAGAGGAGAATTCTGGGAAGAGGCATAGAGATGCCAGGCGCCGCCATGACAAGAGAGATGTAAGTGGGCTGTTGGACTGCCAGGGCTTGGCAGGACCCAGAGAGAAAACTCCAGTTATAAATGGCACCCAATGTGGGGTAAGAGTTTCCACCTAAAACCTGAGGCGGGGGTGGGGAAGATTCTAAAATGGAACTAACAACAGCTTCCTAGTTGTCTCTCTCTAGTTGGCAGGTTCCTGGTGTGCACATTTGACCAACAGTATGGCAGGAATGAGGCATCTGCAAGCTGCACATTATGCTGTGTGGTGGATTTAGCCTTTGCTAGTACAAAAAAAAATATTTCTGGGCTACACGCTGTTTTGATAGAAGCATAGACCCACTGTTTCTAAGAGTTGATGGCTCCCAAAGCTGGTGATAAATGTACCACTACCATGTTGGGAAGCTAAGGTGGGTGGAGCCAGCAGCCACAGCAGCCGCTTTGGTCTTACAATTGCTGCAGTTTAAAATGATAGATTCACCAGGCAGTGGTGGCGCATGCCTTTAATCCCAGCACTTGGGAGGCAGAGACAGGCGGATCTCTGAGTTCGAGGCTAGCCTGGGCTACAAAAGTGAGTTCCAGGAAAGGCGCAAAGCTACCACAGAGAAACCCTGTCTTGAAAAACCTAAAAATAATAATGATGATGATAATATTAATAATAAAATAAATAAATAAATAAAATGATAGATTCATAATAAGACAGATTCAAATGTAATAAACCTCTAAATGGTTTATAATATGTGTAAGAATGTGCTTAGGCTTGGAAGGAAAAAGAAAGAAATATAAACATCTATATTAAAAAAGTTTTTTAAAAGAGGTCTTTAAAGAGACAGTAAAGGTAATATAAAATATAAGCCACGTAAAGATGGATATAACACAGAGAATCTGGATTATGCTGTCTTTGGGATTTTTAACTGCAGAAAAACATTTGATCATAAAAGCTTTTGAGTTAAAATATATATATATATGTATATATATATATTTTATATATATATATATATATATATATATATTATGTATATTTTAAAGATACCTTGACTTCAAAATTTGGATCTAAGGATATGTTGCTTTTGAAAGGAGTCTCTGCTTTTGTTTCCACAGAAAGCCAGAGGCTATAGATTTGTTCCAAATTAAGATATATCAGGTTTGACCAGCCAAGACCACCTGAAAGGTCTCCAATGACACCATGACCCAGATGTTCCAACATCAAAAATGGTTTCAAGGCAACTGGCTCAGACAATACAGCCTCACAGACTACCCCATAATCCTAAAATTTTCTTGCTGTCCCCATAAGATACAGTGCCCCCTCCAGCAGGAAGTAGTAAGAGAAGCTATGCCCAAATTCCCAAATATACCAAGCTGGATTTGGAGATGAAATTGGCTTACTTTTTCTCTAAACCCAAACATATTGCTTAAAAAAAAAAGGTTAAAAATTTCTTTTGTCCCATATCATAAGAGCCCTCTGGTGTGGGACAGAGAAAAACCAATATTTTTATTTAAATCAGGTTGGTTATAAATGCGATCTCTTTCTAAAGAAAAAAAGGGAATACTATAGATAATGATAGAATAAAGGGCTACATTGTTGAACCTACTTTTAAAGAGCAACCACGTGTTTGAAATGTTTTACATTGGTATAGATTTTAGTTTATTGGTACAAATTTGAAGTTAATTTTGTTATAATGTATATGTATTTCTACTCTCATTTGAGGTATTATTTTTATGTAACTCATTAAACTTGTAGTGGATAATTAAGAAATAGATTAATAATTAGTCATCTATGATAATCATACTCGTAGCCATGTTAGTTAAGTCTTCTAGGTATACATAGATATATTTCTGATAGATAGGTAATCTTTAAACACTTCAAAGACCTACAGAGTATGGCATTTAAAATATTTTAAAAATTTAGACATTCTGGACAGTGAGACATGTCTGCTCCTGCCAGCACCAATTTACTGCAAAGAGGAGGATGGGCATCGAAGATACTCTATATGGAGTTTATCTTCTTTTTGACAAAAAATATCCATTTGGTCAAGAAACTGTTCTTGCCTGGAGTGCTTGATCAACTGGACATGTAGGACCCATAGGAAGGTGACCACTGAACTTTGTTTGGCGAAATGGTCCTTCAGGTTCTTGCTTCTCAGAGGAAACTGCCAGATATTCTACAAGACACAGAGAAAAATGACTGAGAGACTCTAGCCCTATAGGCTGAAGATAGATGCCCCAACTTCACAAGAGAATTTTGGATGACTGTCCAGGCTGCCAACTGTCTCTGTCTACTCTTGCAAGACTCCCAAAAGTTGCTTGTATCTTTCTCCCATTTCTCAGATAGTATTATATCCTTCTGAGGACTTTGATATAGTTGAAGACTAGAGATAGTTATAATTTTCCTTAGTTATGATAAAAGATAAGTTAGATATGAAACCTTAGACTCACAAATATAAGATAGATATATCTTCTTTAATTTTGCCAAATATAGTTGTTATAAATAGACAAGATATTATAACTGTAATTCTTGCTTGATAATTGTCTTGTTATCTGCAATTTTACTATGTGAAAGTTAAAACCTTCCTTTTTGAAAAAAAGAAAGGGGGAAGTGCTGTGGGATGCTCTGTATGTCAAATGTATTGCTCTGATTGGTTAATAAACAAAACACTGATTGGTCAGGAGCCAGGCAGAATGTATAGGTGGGACAAGAAGAGAAGAGAATTCAGGAAGTGGAAGGCTGAGGCATAGAGATGCCAGCCACCGCCATGACAAGAGAGATGTAAGTGGACTGTCAGACTGCCGGGGCTTGGTGGGACCCAGAGAGAAAACTCCAGCTACAGCTAATTCCTGTTTTCTTAACAGCAGAGGAAAATGAAGGCCTCAGTGGAAAAATCTGACATGAAGGAAATTCATACATTAAATAAGCAATTACTGACTGTATCTTCACGTCAAACACAGAGAAAGAGATTTATTTTGGAAAATATTCACTCTTCAAACTATGTAAGTAATCCCCTTTTATAGAATGAGCATCTCTGCCTCCTCAGGAGGCTGCCTGTAAACAGACAGCAGCCTTTACTCAAATGCAGCATGTCTATGAGCTTCCCAAGAAAACAATTGCACTGTATGAACTGAGAATCATAAAAACAGAGTGAAGTAGAGCAGTGTTTCCATATTGGAAGCTGTATTCAACTTTTAAAATTATTGTAGGAGTTCAAAAAAGGTGAGTCTGGCTATCCTGGACAACACATGGTTAAAAAAAAAATCCAGATGTTAAAGACAGTAAATAATATGATTGTCCTTTTCAGTTGAATGATTTAACTGACAGTTACCCACCCAATTGCTCTGTTGTCTTCTGATGCATTTAACTCCACTCAGAATGTTTTGTGGAAGATGGAGTTCCTCAGTGCACCTTTGACATCTTTATTTCGAAGGGTGTAAATCAGAGGGTTGAGTAATGGGGTCACAAATGTGTAGACCAGGGCGATTTGGCGATCCTCATCCTCTGAGGTGCTGGAACGGGGCCTCAGGTACACTAGGCTACAGCAGCCATACTGTAGCAAGACCACAGTGAGGTGCGAGGAACAGGTGGAAAAGGCCCTCTGGCGGCCTTCTGCAGAGCGCATGCTCAGGATGGTGGAAGCAATGAATACATAGGAGATGCAAATCAACAAGAATGGGACTGTCAGCACCAGGATACCCACAACATAAAGTACTGCCTGGTGCACACGGATGTCAGCACAGGCCAGGCGCAGAACTGGAGGCACATCGCAGAGGAAGTGGTTGATTTCCCTATGGTGTCCACAGAAGGGCAAGGTGAAAATTAAAGCAGTGAGCTGCAGAGAAAGAAAGAGTGCCAGGCCCAAGGAACCAAGCACCATCTGGACGCACAGATTTCGGGTCATGATGAGACTGTAGTGCAGAGGATGACAGATGGCCACATAACGGTCGTAGGCCATGACTGCCAATAGAAAGCAGTCAGTGCTTCCTAGAGTTACAAAGAAGAACATTTGTGTCCCACAACCAGCTAACGATATGGGCTTCTGGGCCCCAAAGATGTTGGAAAGCATTAAGGGCACCACATCTGTGGTGTACCAGATTTCCAAGAGAGACAGACTGCCCAGGAAGAAATACATGGGCGTGCGCAGTGAGCTTTGCGTGCACACCACCCAGATGATGGCTGTGTTTCCACAGAGGATCATCAGATAAAGCAGGAGGAAGAGGGTGAAGAGGAGAGCCTGGAATTCAGGGACATTGGTGAACACCCGGAACACGAACTCAGGGGACCCAGACTGGTTGAGGACAGGTTTACTAGACAGCATGTCTTCTGGAAAAAAAAGTGGGTGGGGTGGGGGTGGGAATCTCTCATTTACTGAGTTGTTTCAAGCCTGAGGAAAAGCAGAGTCTGAATCTGAGCTTTGCTCTGTGATTTCCTTCTTAAAATTCAGTTTCAATTCCAATGTTGGGAAATGAATTCACAGTAAAAATTCAGACATATTTTTCCTTAGAAACCTTCATACTATAGTAATGGAAATGCTTATCTATGGACAAATTCCAGATAAAATTTATAGATTCTTTGGCTCAAATACCTTTACCAATTTGTCTTAGCATTTTAACTGAGAAATGCTAAAATTTTGTTTGTATGTAAAAGGGTATTTTTTGTACATGTATTTAATAATTATAAAGAAATATTATATGTTTAAATATAATAATGTTAGTATGTTTAAAATTAAATAAATGGATGCACTGTTCACATGTTTAGCATACACTTTACTCAGCTAGAACATATGCAGATAGTGGTGTGTGAAGTCCAAGTAAAGATCTTAATTATGTTTGCAATAAAATCAAGTCACTACCAAGATGAACATACACAATAATAAGTATACAGATACCTTCCCTACCTCTTTAATATTTATGTACCACAATGATAACCACTCTTTTGGCTTTTATCATTGCAGATTAGCTTAACTATGTTTCAATTCCTGTATGTAATGATATCATATGTACTTTATTGTAAACAGTTTCCACATCATATCTGCAAACGTTGCTCAGGTTGCTCTTGCAATTCTGTGTAATAATACTCTGTTCTTCATAGCTTTATCATACCCCCCAATGTGGCCATACTCTAATAGTTATGATACATTCACTTTACATCCAGTTTTGAACTCACATCAAACTAGACAATCATCTCGAGTCTGATCTTTTATAATCTTTTCTGCCATATACTTTTTATATATTTTCCCTTATTTGAATTTTTTTCTAAATTTCCTACTGTGACCCAAACCTTTTAAACTCAGATAATAATTTATATGACAATGAATTAAACAGAATTATGTTATGATCAGAGTAGTGTTACCTGAAACCAAAATGTAGTAGCAAAATTAAATTATACATGAAAATTATTAGATGAAATAAAGAGAGACATATGTGTATAAAATATTGGAAAATAATTATACCAATTGCAATAATTACATTGGATAATAATAGTATCGATTGCAATTATATTTTAAAAAGATAACAATAGCATGTTATAGTTTTAAGAAAAAGATTGTAAAAACAAATTATATAGCCAGCCATAGTGACTTCTGTTTCTGAAGCAGTAGAAAAAGTGTTTGAGAGTTACAAGGGCATGGCATGGGAATATGTCTTCTTAACTGTAATCAAAACAACTTTTCAATAAATCCTCTAGGTTCCTGGGTGCTTAATTAGAATATATAACCCCAGACTAGAAAACCACAAAGTAAAATAATATATTTTGAAGAATCACACATAAAATATTCTTTAAAATGAACTGTTAATGCAAAAATTATGAAAATCAAAAAATAAATTGCCAGTAACAATAAAACATATAAAACACATGTGCATAACTATATACATATAATAATATAATCTACAAATGTAAAATAACTGCATATTTTTAAAGCAAAATTTATACAATCAGACAGGCCACAAGAAGTGAAATCATGTAAATGTTCTCTAGAGACATGAATGAAAGTATTTAGAACAGCACTGGCTGATCACCCAGTAAATGTATATCAATTGACAGTCATTACTATTTCAACACAGCTACAAAGCCTCAACATCTTAACATGGTGAAAGAATAACCATTTTTGTAGTCATTTTTCAAATTGTATACATAAAAACTTTTTGTTGGGAAGACTTAAGTACTTTGAAAAGTAAAGAAAAGCTAAAAGCTAAAAAGTACACATGATTTTTAATATCTCAAGGTACATAAATATATTTAACTAAATAATCAAAGGGCAGAATTCATTTACTTGGGCAAGATAAAGAATGTATAAATTCCCTGAATGAAGAACAAATTGAGCACATTTAATAACAAGTGATGTTTTATAATTAGGCAAAAAACAATCTTTCCATTAGAAAAAATATTGAAAAATTTTAAGAAACATAAAGGTAAACAAATAAATAAAATCCAGTTTCATTAGTCTTCAAATAAATAGACAAGTGGGAAACAACTTTCTGGGTGCAAACTGACTATAATGAATGAATGAATGATAAATGCTGATCACATTCAAGTTTGAATGACAGGAATGTTCCAAAATATTCAACCTGGGTGTAATTGATATATCAACTAATATATATATATATATATATATATATATATATATATATATATATATATAATCTTGGTAATGTATAATGAAAGAGTTGAAGAAACACATACACTTTAATTTCAGAAATTTGTTTTCATATATAGACATGGAGTTTTGCCATAATTTTCAATGGAATGGAGCAAATGAAAATTGAAGTATCAAGAATGATACTTGATATGCCATGATTTGTAAATTATCCATGGGAGGCCTGCTGTTCTCTGAATTGAAATGGAGGAATGGGTGGGTGGGGGGGAAGCCGAGCAGAGGTAGGAGGATAGGAGGACAGGAGGGAGGGGAAAATGTGGTCAGGATGTAAATCAAATAAATAAAAGAGAAAAAACTCAAAGTACCAACATGAAAAGAAAGCTTATTGTTGGTTTACTAGGCCTATGGTGCAAGTCTCTGAAATAATTTGAAATGACACTGGAAAATCTAACAAGATTTGATTTGGAAAGCTCATGAAAATGAGTTTTTAAAACAACATACCACTTAAATATATATATTTAAAAAAATGTTAGAATATGCCTGGAAACATTAACTATTGGCATTGTGGGTTAATATAGTTGAGTCTTTCTATTTATTGCTTTGTCTTTGTATGAATGTATTATAATGAATATACATGGTTTTCCATTTATTACATGGCTGAGGAATCTTGTTTTATGTTTGGCATTTCAGAAAGTGTGATGAGAAAGGATGATAGAGAGTTGATTAATTGGATTTCATGATTAGATCTGAGTTGGAACCCCAATACTCTTACCTGCTAATTTAATTTTCATACTGATCACATTACATGACATTACTTGGTTCTCTAATGTGTAACAGGGAATGTGAACATGGCCCCTGTAAACAATCTATAAACACCAAATGTTCTAAATGTGTAACACTCCTGGGTTATCTGGCTATAGAGAGTGCTTCCTCCCAGCTTTCCCATCAGGATGGAGTTTCCCTTGGATACTTACTCTTTTATCTCATCTTTTCTGAAATGGAGGGTGAGGTGCTTTAGAGCTTCATATTCTCAGTTTTGTTGCTCTTTAAACCTTCAATAATAAGAAAATGAGTAAAAGTTAAAGAAATATAAAAACATAATAAAGGAGGGATTTCAGCAGAATTACAATCACATATCATTAAAAATAAATAAGGCAGAACTTGGTGCAGGAAAACTTTCAAGAATGGCTCTGACTTCTTAATACTTGAAAACCAAGGCAGTAATGTTGCATACATGGGGATGCAGTCATGATTTGATTCACAACATATCTTTTCTTTGATTCAAGCAAGACATGGATGTTTGGAGTCTGATGTTGGCCAGAACAAATCTCAATAGAGCAACTGCAAGGAAAAAGAGCACATATGCTAAAGGTCAGGCCGTGACCTAAAAACATCATTTAAATACAAATTTGTATTTAAAAATTTGATATGAATCATGTTGAAGGTCACTACCAAAGACTTTTAAAACACCTTTGTGTGTGCACTTATATCTCTGTGTGACATTAAACACTTCTTTTCTCCATTATTGAACAGTCTTTGAAAACCCACTGATTGCATTTTTCATCCTTAATATTCTATGACTTTCCCCAAGACTGTTGGAGACTACCACAACCTTGCCATCATTTTCATATAAATAATACACTTGTTTATGAATGTCTATATTGCCTTTTGAGAGCCTGATATTTAAAGCAATCATTTTTTGATAAACATTTTAGTTATTGCTGTATTAAATTCCACAAGGCCATGGAATATTTGTTCCATTAATTTTTATATTCCTACCTGAGTTATGCTATAATTACTTTAGACCACACCGACTGTGACTTCTCTCTTTCCAATGGTCACTCTGTTTATTTTTTTTTTCTGGTACAGACAACAATATTAAACTAATTAGGTGAGATCATTGATTAGTCACTGATCAACTGAAACAGCAGAAAGTGCAAAATTAAAATTTGAAATATTTGTTATACCAATAATTTTACACACTCTACATTGTAAACCTTTCCCTGATCACCATATTTCCTCAACTCTGGTGACAGGCATGCCATTTGTGAACTTTATGATAAGCTTATTCTCCCGCCACATGCCTGGCCACTGCACTTTATTGGCATATAAAACAACCAGGCAAACATTAGCTGAGTTTACACTATTAACTCAAGTCTTGGCCACAATTGAGAAAATAAAAAGTAATGATTGCTAAACTTAGCTTCATAAGATAAGATAACACACGTAGGAACTAATTCCTAAGTTGTGTTCTTTCTCTCTTTCTTTCTTTCCTTTCTTTTGTTTCTTTTCTTTCTATCTATCTTTCCTTCCTTCCTTCCTTCCTTCCTTCCTTCCTTCCTTCCTTCCTTCCTTCCTTCCTCCCTTCCTTCCTTTCTTCCTTTCTTTCTTTCTTTCTTTTTGGTTTTCTTGAGACAGAGTTTCTCTGTCTAGCCCTGACCATTCTAGAATTCTTTATAGACCAGGCTAGCCTCAAATTTGTAGAATCTCTTGTCTCTGCCCCAAGTGCTGAGATTCAAAGTGTGTGCCACCACCATCCAGTTTAAACTGGGTTCTTTAAAGCAAGAATTCCCTGCCCTTCTTTAGAAATTAAAAATAAAATTTGAAAAGATTCCCTTATATTTTCAGAGATTTACAGAACATGTTATCATGATAATACTTTGTGAACTAATGCAATTAATTTTAAAT
This sequence comes from Peromyscus maniculatus bairdii, assembly GCF_049852395.1. Taxonomy (NCBI): domain Eukaryota; kingdom Metazoa; phylum Chordata; class Mammalia; order Rodentia; family Cricetidae; genus Peromyscus; species Peromyscus maniculatus. The sequence continues at coordinate 165,455,721 of NC_134852.1, read as the reverse complement.
AAAATTTTAACATATGACATATAATTTTCACATAGAACTTTTCATGTTTCAATGACATGCAGAAAATGCAGATGACTGGAGTTTTAATCTGACATTATCACATATGTTATGCTAGAAAATTCAACCATGTATCATATCTCTGTTTTCTATGTCTGTAAATATGCAAATAATAATGGAAACTTTAACAATTCATTTGTGGTCCATAATTCAATCTTGATATTCATGATTACTCACTTTCAATTATAAAGTATTATAGAAATTGTATTTTGCCGGGCGGTGGTGGCGCACGCCTTTAATCCCAGCACTCGGGAGGCAGAGCCAGGCGGATCTCTGTGAGTTCGAGGCCAGCCTGGGCTACCAAGTGAGCTCCAGGAAAGGCGCAAAGCTACGCAGAGAAACCCTGTCTCAAAAAGCCAAAAAAAAAAAAAAAAAAAAAAAAAAAAGAAATTGTATTTTTATTATTTGTGGGAAGAGAATCGATATCAAAGAAATGAAGTCTTTTAGACAATCTGCCATCAATTTCAGATTCATTTTGTTCCCTTGGCCGTCTAAGGAAACTCACCAAATAGCAAGTTAACTTCGCCGCTGAGATGTTGCTGCCACAGATGCCTGAGGGAGCTCCCCCAGAAAGACTTTGCCAATCTTCATATAGGTGAATAGAGACTGAAGGTCCACGAGGTTTTTGGTGAGCATCTTACATAGGGAACAAAAAGGTAGCATGGTGCCTTTATAAGGTCCACATGACAGCTGAAAGTGTTCTATATATTCTGGCACCCAGGAGAAAAGAGACTCCTTAGAAATCAATGAATGGGGTAGAATTGAGTGAGAAGAATATCCATGAGAACCATGATATTATGGAACAATCCAAATTTAAGCCCTGACTGAGAAAACTTAGGTCCTCCTCAATAATATAGAATAGAATCTGATACAAGTACTGAGTCCATTCATGACTGATCTAGTCAGATATCTGAGTGTCCTTCCTGGGATGTCTACAAAATTAATGAGTCCCTCAAGAGAAGGCAAATCCCTGATGGGAACCCTTAAACTTAATTCATTTAGAGAAAGACAAATGTTAAGGAGAAACTTTTCTGTGTGGTCACTATAAAAATTGTTGCCTTGGGATTCCAGGCTGGTATCAGCAATTCCTATCTGACACCCAACAGGGAATTGATGTCATTTTTCATTCCAGGTAGGATATCCCAAGAGAGTTTCTGAAGACAAATATTAATTCCAAAGTTAGACCTTGAAGCTTGTGAAACAGACCCAACACCGGCCCAGACTTTCTGGAGATCCAGGGTATTATTTTTGGCAGTAACATGTGACAGTTATTATCTTCCGGCCACAGGGACGTTCGTAAGTGTCACTCTTATCTGTGATGGGAGATATTGTACTCCATGAACACCACGCTTTAAAAGGAAATGAATTGTGGCTTTTTTTTTCAAAAGCAGAGTGTGTGAAGTATTTTTCCATGGTCCTCTTTTTTTTGTCTCTTGTATAATTTTTCCTTATTCTACTTATTTTTTCCTTTCTTAATCAAGTTTCCTTCTGTTGATTTAAAAAACCAGTTTCTCTGCAATGACATTATGAATGCCAGAAAAGAATATAGGATGTCCTCTTCCACCTCATTCCCTTGAGAACATGGAGCTAGGCTAATGTTCAAGAAACCCCAGCAATACTGCTGTCTTTCCCTTCCACAGCACTGGGCTTCTGGGCATGAATACCATGCCAGATTATCACATGAATTCTAGGAATTTGAACACAGTTCCACATGGCTTCACAGCAAGGCCTGCTCTTACCCACTAAGTCATCTCCCCAGACAGATGTCTACAGTCTTCAAAACATTTTTTAGAAGTGATAACTTTACCCTCTTAGCCTAATCATGATTTTATTTATTTCTTTTCTTCTCTCCCCACAGTCATGTTTAAAATCATGTACTTTATTGTTGATGCTATTAATTTTATATTTGTGTACCTAACCTACTTCATATTCATGATCCTTAATTCATATCTTTTTTCACTTTGTCACAAATATTTTTTTGAATTATACTATGTGCAGGTTTGGTTCTCTACCGATGTCACATAGTTAACTCTGCTTCAGCTTTGGTATGGAAAGAAGAGCCAAAATCTACACATTATATTGGTAGAAAAACCCAATATTGAAAATTATATTAATTTTGTGAAAGGTCATACTTAAATACTAGCAATATAGTGATGATTTCTGTAGCCATAATATTTTATAGGTATCCCAAATATTTTAACATAACATATGTGAAACTTCATGCTCATGTCCTTTTTTAAAAATAGCAGAGAGGATTTAACCCAAGGCCCCCAGAACATATTTCTCAATTTTCCCTACCTCCTGCATTCAATTCTCTCACAGCCTTCCCCATACCAATAAATGACTTCTTATAATTAACTTACACAGATGAAAAATATTTTGGTCATCATTGACCTTACATTCAGTCTATGAATTTTTCTAGAGTTTAATCTTTCAAACACATCCAAATATGTTTGCTTTCTGGTAGTGCTGCAATGGAAAGACTGAATAAACTATTCCTCTCAGAAAAGTTTTTCTTCAGCAGAAAGAGTGGTTTATTAAAAATGAAAGCCTGCTAATCCTACTCCTCTGTTCAAAACTCTGCTGTGACTTTGTATTTCACTCAGAATTTTTTTTAAAGTTTTCTTTTCCTTTTTTATTAACTTATTTTTATTTCAGAAATTAAAGATAATACTTTGGAGAGGAACATTTTACATTACAACTAAACAATATTTGTAAAAACCATTGTTTTATAATAAAATACCCCCTGTTATAAACAATATTTAACTATGTTACTATTTTGTAAAACCAAACAACTTGCCAAATCTGGTGGTTAGTGTATTATTTTAAATCCCCTTTTTCTGACTAATGTGATAAGTAGCTCATGGACTTCATGGGGTTGCCTTTGTTAATTTAGGAACAAAACCCCTTCAGATACCAAGTTCATGCACAATCTTAGTCCCTTCTAGTTGACTTGGCATTGAAAAAGCTTTTGCCATACTGAATAATTACAGCTTTATGAAGCTTTAACTGTGATCTGTAAATGTCACCAGTTTACTGATTCTGTGGAATTTCTGACCTCACACCCTCCCATTCCACCCTCTGATATTTTATCTTTTATGGAATCTTCAAACAACACAGCCTCCTTGCTGTAACACAGGGAGCAGCAGGGAGCCACAAGAGTGATGAGATGCGTGTGTATAGGTGCAACATTGCGTATTTGTAGTGTAGTTTATGTATTTTACTAGCTCATTAATTTGAATAATTTTATAGTTTCTTTTTATATCAATCCCTTTATATATAAACCAGAGATAAAAGTAGTCTGGGCCTTCTACAAGATTTGTAAGGATTAAAATGCTTCAAAGAACATAAGCTATCAATAGACATTAGTTATAAACTACATAAATGCTCTTCATTATCTCCAACTTCACTACTGTCATTACCACCCCCAACACAACCACAATCTTCACTTCCTCTGTAACCACAATTTGTTACCATGGCCTCCACCATTATGTAGCTACTACCATTGCAGCTACCACCACCACTACCACCGCAGCTGCTGCCACCGCCGCCACCACCACCACTACCACCATTGTAATCATTTTTATTTTTTTGAGATAGAATGTCTTTGTGTAGCCCCACATGTCCTGGAACTAGCTCTGTAGACTAGGTTGGCCTTAAACACACTAAGATCTCCCTGTCTCTGCATTGTGTCTACTTCCTGTCACCACTTCCTGGGCTTAAAGGCATGTGTCTTTCTCAAGCAAGACGTGAGATCTAAAGTGCTGGGATTAAAGGTGTGAGTCACCATGCCTGGCTATTTCCAGTGTGACCTTGAACTCACAGAGATGCGGCTGGATCTCTGCCTCTAGAATGCTAGGATTAAAGGCATGTGCTACCACTGCCTAATCTCTCTGTTTAACATAGTGGCTGTTTTTTTCTCCAACCTCCAGATAAATATTGGGATGCACAATATATCAACCACATTTCCCCTTTTTGTTCAAAATTTTTAAAAAAATTTATAGCTAATATAAAAAATATATACAGTCAAGAATTATATTAATGATGTCTAGTCCATTAACAATTGACAGATTCAGGCAAAAAACTCCAATATATATATATATATATATATATATATTCAGACAAAAATTTCATTATTTATCCTATTTTGGTGAGTCCAATGCAAAATGTGTATACAATACAGAAAAATCCAATCCAATATAAAAGATTTAAAACAAGTACTCAAGTACTTGCTTTCTAAAACTAGATTCAATAATCTACCTTTTTATCTTATTATTCCATATTCCTTCTTTTTTCATTTCTGAGTAGATTCAGAAATCTACCTTTTATCTTATCATTTATATATCTTCCCTTTTTTCTTTTCAGAGTAGATTCAATAATCAACCCTTTTGTTCTATTATTTCTATATCTCTTTTATTTTTCAGAGTAGATTCAAATCACAGCTGGGACAGGTATAAGATAAAGTAGGTTAAACAGCAAATAAAATGGTATGAAATTGGTGGCTTGAGGGTATAAAGAGAGTGGTATATGTGGTCATAGTTTGCTATATAAAATATGAAATTCTCAATGAATTAAAAATAAAAAGAGATGTTGACTAACGGCAAAGTGATTAGTACTTCAGCAAGACATCAGCATGCTTGACATGTTTAAGTCCTATAACAAAGTTTCAAAACACAGAATATTATATATATATATATCTGTATAGACCCAAAAGCTTATATTTAAGAATATATGTATGTGAAAATACATATATGCATACAATGGCAATTAGTGAAAAGAGACCATCATTTTGAAAGAGAGTAGAGGGAAACATGAGAGGGTTTGGAGGAAGGAAAGCGAAGGGAGAAATGTAATTAAATTATAATCTCAAAATATAAACAACAAAAACAATATAAAAAGGCATGTCTTGATATTGAAAATTATAGATCCATTTCTTGGGTTAAAATTAAAGCAGGAAATGAAAATGAGAGAACAAATCTACAATGACAGCTGAATATTTTGACCATAGACAACCTAAGCAATGACATTACAAATTGAAATCACACAATTTCTTAAGAATAGTAGCTCATATTTATAGTTCCATTTCTTTGGAGGCTGATGCAGAAAGATCACAGGTTTTATGTCAACCTGTGCCACATAGTATTACCCTGTCTCCGAACACAAAATCGAGAAAAAAATAAAAACAAAATCCAAACAATATACTATTAGCTAACTTAAAATTATACACATGCTTTGTGATCCACAGGATGAACATTCCTTCAAAAGTCATGTGGAACTTTCAACCAATCAGATGTGTCACAGAAAACATCTCAAAGCTTCAAATTGTCAACCATGCTAAAAATGTAAGACCTTTTAATTAGCACCACCACCTTCTTTAAATTATATACACAGTCCACACAGAACAGAAAAAAAGAGGCATCACTTTGGAATACTTGTCTGTACAACATTGACAATAACTGGATACTTTGCCATTTAGTTCTGGCAGCAAGCTAACTCCATTTATTACAGAGAAATTACATTGTCTAGGAGTATTTACTAATATTAGTTATCTGAAAATATTGGCCATGTTGGATCTTTCTACTTAGATATTCTTCTATTACTATAAAAGCAAATATTTTTAAGACTAATAGAAAATATGTATATATATATATATAATATGCTATGTGTATTATTTGTAACACTATAAGCACTTAATGATAACATTACTAATACATAGCATTTTAAGACAAATGCAAAGCTGAATTACATTCCTTAATGAAAAAATTACTAAACAATAATTCATTAGAAAAATGTACTTTTATGTATAATAAACAACTTTAATCATTCTGTCTGTTGCTAGCCCTCAAATTCCCTGTCTACAAAGCTTATATCTCAAGAGAATGACTTCATGATACAATCACACAGATACCAGTCCCTCTTGCATCCACTTGTGTTTCCCATTACAGGACTGAGCAATAGATGCAAGAGTTTATAGTATTGCCTTTTCTGGTTTCCCTTTGTGTGATTGTATGGTTAAAAGAGTCTTTACTCCAAAGTTACCATTCCTAGAATAAATTCCCTTTTGCATCAGTTTCTAATGGGTTTCTGATAACAGTATATTTGTTCTTACTTTTTAGGTGTCTTGATGATGACTCCCAGGAATCAGTCATTTCCTGGCTCACAAATGATGCAGACAATTCCATTATAACTTCTATCAAAAACTTATGTAATAAACCAAATCTTTCCTACTAAATACTCATATAAATCCATATATTTTCCACTTAATATTACTTTCAGCTCATATACTTACTTATATCTTTCTTATAAGACTAATCACCCAGTCTAAAAGCAGCACATAGTAAAGAATGTCACCACACGTAGGTAAAAATTAAGGTGTTTTATGTTTATTGTTTCTGTGAACATGATTTCAATATCAGTAGAGACAATACTTTTAGAGTGACACAGGGATTTGCTTTAGCCATGATGAAACTTTGTTATATTGGATGTTTTCTATCCTATCAGTTTTTGGGAGAGACAATTCCTGGTAAGAATTTTCCCTATGGCCCCTTTCATCTCACTGTTCCTCAGAGTGTAGATGAGGGGGTTGAGGAATGGGGTTCCCAGTGTGTACACTAGAGAGATGAATTGATCTTGCTTGGGGTGGTAGTTGGAGTTAGGGCGCAGGTACATGAAGGCACAGCAACCATACTGCAGCAGCACCACAGTGAGGTGAGAAGAACAGGTGTTAAAGGCCCTGCGGCGGCCAGCTGCTGAGTGGAGTTTGAGCACAGCAGCCACTATCAAGGCGTAGGTGGTAGCAATGAAAAGGAAAGGTACAGCAATGGCTAGTGTGGCTGCCACTAGTACAGAGAGCTCATGGATATGACTTGTGGCACACACAAGACGCATCACTGGTGGCACATCACAAAAGAAGTGCTCTATTCCCCTGTTCTGACAAAATGGAAGACAGAAGATGAAGACCACAAGCTGTAAGGACAGGAACAAACCAATGACCACAGAAGCCACAACCAAGCGGACACAAAGAGTTACAGTCATGATGAGAGGGTACTGTAAGGGGAGACAGATGGCAACATACCTGTCATAGGCCATTGAAGCTAGAAGGAAGCAATCAGCACTACCAAGTCCAATGAAGAAGACCATTTGAGTGGCACAGCTCAGCAGAGTGATGGTTTTCTCTGAATGTAGGGTGTTCACTAGGATATGTGGTACCACCACTGCAGTGTAGCATAGTTCTATCCCTGAGAGGCTGCCCAGGAAATAGTACATGGGTGTATGTAGGCGGGCTTCTGTATGGATGGAAACCACAATGAGGATATTCCCAGAGATGATCAATGCATAAGCCAGGCTGACTCCAAGGAAGCACAGCATACGTAGTTCTGGGCAGTTGGGATAGGCTAGGAACACAAACTCCAATGCTGAGTGGTTCTCCCAGGTCATTGAGTCCACAGTTATTCTCTTTAGAGTGGAAAATAATACCTGTCAGGTGAGTGATATAGTTACCTTATAGACAATGATTTTATTTTATTAATCAAATATAGATTTGGATATGAGAAACAGATTGTATCTTTTATTTTCTATTTTTATGAAATGTGTTCCCCTGTAAATCTACACACTAACTTCTACCTATGAACAGTTTGGTAATGAAAGACTGTTAACTAAAACCACCAGAAGAATGGATGGATACAGAAATGTATTTTCAGAAGACATGTAATAACAATCAAATTCTTTCAGCAATCTCATTTATCATCAAGAGTTTCTAGAGTCAAAAATCATTTAAGATTGGTCAGGAAGAATTTCATCCATTATTCACTCATATACTTATTTGATTTTTTTATAGATTTAACACACACACACACACACACACACACACACATATATATTTATATATATATATATATATATATATATATATATATAGTTCAATGTCATTTGAGGCATTAAATCAATGACATGTGAATTTCATACTCACAGATCATCATACAATGGAAAATTAAGGCATAAAGAAAGAAATAAGACAGATTATGGGAAGAAGAGTCATCGGCAAAGTCTTCAAGCTAGACTTAATAGGGCTCAGATAAGATGTATGAAATGGTGTTCCCATTTTTGGTATCTCTAGGCTTATCAAATAAGGAGACATATGTCTCCAACACATTTATATTTATATTTATATTTATATTTATATTTATATTTATATTTATATTTATATTATGTTTACAATAGGTTTTACTGTAACACATTTAAAACAGGAACAAAACTACTAAAGCTCCAAGATAACTTTCTGTGAGTTTGCACAGGACTGTAGAATATCAATCCAGAAACTTTTCCCATATTCCCCTTCATTTTCCACCAACAAATGTGAAATCTAGAGGGGAAAATGCATGTTTCTCAAAAGGCAAAACAGCAAAACAATATAAAATCACTTTGCAAAATTCAATGAACAGGCCCAACTCATAAAATATGCACATTCCACTGTTTTTTTCAATAACCAGCCTGTATTTAGGAATGCTAAAGAAAGGTTTCCTGTAATTTTATTTCAAATTATCAAATTTTAATATTGATCATTAACCAAAATGTCTTTTAAGAGAATATTTTTCCAAATATCCCCTTTCACCATAAAATTCATTCACAGAAAGCCATGTCAACGTCACATACACTTTGGGTATGAATGGCTCGTCATGAATGTTGTTCTTACAGCTAGGAAATGGTCTCTGTTTCATTTATTTTATCCTCCTCTTCTTAATTTCAAAAATACTGAGAATATTTTCTCATGATATTTATCAATATTCCTGCTTCACTACAGTATCAGGATTAAGGGAATTGTGTGAGTATGAAACTATTACTGATTGTGAATAACATGATTTGTATATTTCTACCAACTGGCTCTCTGATGTTAGGGAAACTAATACCTCTGAATTTCAATTTCTTAACTGAAAATTTTGGAAAGCAATTATGATTAAGTCAAAAAATTATTGTGAATTTAAGTGGGATAGTGATATGATATAAATTACAATCTATAAAAGGAGAAACAATAAGACATGACCTCAAAATTGTCAGTAAGGTCAAGGACAACCGTCTGGATTATTTATATTTTTATCTTTCTATAACACCAAAGTGAATGATCGATAAGATTTTACAAAATAGTTGTACACTGGATAGGTAAGCACTCATTTATATATGTGTCTAATTTTTATTTCTATTTTTATGATTGTTTCATAGTAAAATACTTTTGGGGGTCTTTATGAAATATAACTTACTTTCTGAATTTGAGATGTGCTGTGAAAAACATTTTTATTACTTAATCACATAGTATGTTGTTGTCTATGATAAGCAGACATCCAAGGGCTAGCCTAACACCTGTCTTAAATGGAGGGCCAGAATGATGAGTTCTGAGAATTTTATTGAAATCCAGAAAACTATGTCATCTTAATCATGCAGTTAATTAAATATTCACAAGAGAATTGTGAAAGTTCATGGATTCTTAGTGCTAAAAGGACATTAGAAATCACCTAGTATAATTTTCATCAGATAATTGAAACTTAAGGAGATTCTATACATCAAGACATATTCCATGTACAATGCATCCACTAAATTTCTAATTCTTGCTCCAGTACTAGAAGGTTAAATTCTCTGAAATTTCAATCTGTGATAAACTGAAACTAGCTTCTCTGTGATTTCTATCTACTGTGTCTCCTCTAAACTATGGCATATTTTCTCTACAGAAACACTTCAGACACTAAGTAACTATTCCTTTAATCTGAAGCATTCTTCATCATTTATTTCAATATTTTTAGCATCATGGTTTGAATTTGTGTCATAATTTAAGCTTGTTCCTTTCCATCTTGCATATTTAGAAACACAACATCCATGACCAAGAATGATTTGAGAATGATTATGCCTGAATATAATGGAGACCCTGATAATCTAGGCTAGAATAGCACACTGCTAGTGTCTAGTGTCACATAAAAATGGACATTATAGATTTGATATTCAGAAAACCTCAGTTAGATATATACTTTCCTAATAAGAAGATAATCTTTTAGGAAGGCCATCTCACATAAATTACTATTTCTATATTGCTTAAAGATACAAAATTAACATTAACCTAATAGTGTTATGATAAGAGAAACATGGGATTGCACACACTTGGCTTGATGCATGAAACCTATGAAGGTGGATAATATATGTCTCCTCTCATTTTTTTATCTGCTTTAGGTATGTTATTAACAATATCCACTTCACAAAAGAGGATTAGATAAACCCCACATGAAGACAAGTTTTCTATTAAACTGCAAACTTGTGAAATTTAAATATTTAGTACATTAACATTAATGATTGGTGATTAATATTTTAGTCAAGTTAATTAGACTGTGAAGTGAATTCAGAAGAACACTGAGTCCTGGGCTAAAGTATTTGTGACATCCTAGAATCTATTCATAAGGCCATTACTCTTCTAACAATATCAATAGTTTGCAAATCAAGGGATAGAAAAAAACTTCTCTTACCTTCAATGTGAAGAGAGAGGGAGACATAATATGTCTGTCTCTTCCACAAAAGACAGGACCTAGAATATGATAGCTGACTACTCTTGTGAACCAGCATGAAAAGACAGTGATCTTGCAGACTACTCCTGTGGGATTCAGCCTTCATAGACCATCATAAACAAAATCACAGAAGGAATAAATTGCTTTGTCACCTAGAGTCTTGCCTCATCGATCTAATCTCCCAGAAGAAGATAGTTCAGTGAGTGGCAATCTATCCCCTTGTTACCAAATAATTCTGAGGGATTTATTACTTAAGGTATTTAAATAGGCACAGGAGAATGCATGAAAATTTATAGTGAACTGTCAAAATGAATATCAACTAAGCACTGTAAAGGGTACCATTTTTATTAATTGCATGAAGATTTGTTCCAAACTGACATATTATCAGGAAGAAAATATTCTAATAGAAAACAATAAAATATGAATTTAAATAGGAAAACCTGGAAAAAATAACAAGGAGATAAAAACACACCTCCATGACATAAAGGATTTAGTATCTACCTTAAATGAAAGAAAGTGGTGTCTTTTTTTTTGAGAAAGTGAAGATGTATCACCAGAACAAATCATAATACTGTAAAATGCACCTCAGTGTGTTGTCAGAACCAAGTCTACAGTGAAAGTTGTACCTTACATATGTTTGACAAAGAAACATTATTGAACCTCTAATGGTAGAGCAATTGATGAACTTGTGGGAAGAGAAATGTACACTATATTTCATGACTTATAAAGCAGCTAAGATATATCTAATGCAAAAATCAATCCAAAACACCTTTGGTTTCCTTCTCAACACATGGTGGGATACATATTTCACTTTAAAAATATACTTTATGTTTTGAATTATAGTATAATCACGTCATCTCTCCCTTCTCTTTTCTTCTTCCAAACCTTTCCATATTTTCTTCCTTGCCTTCTTTCAAATTTATGACTTTGTTGTGGGATAATCTTTTTGTACACTGTAAATACGTGTCTCTGTCTAAGACACCTTCTGATTTGTTTAATAAAAAGCTGAACCACCAATAGCTAGGCAAGGGAGCATAGACAGCACTTCTGTGCACAAAGTTAAACTGAGAGGAGGGATCTAGGCACACATTTTCACTATCAAACTTGAAGCAAGTCCAACAACCTGTACTTAGGAAAGGTAAAGAGCCACATAGTAGAACATAGATTCAAAAATATGGATTAATTAAGTTATAAGAGTTAGTTGGAAATAAGTCCAAGCTAAAGCCCAAGCTTTCATAATGAAAAATAAGTCTCCATGTCATTATTTGGGAGTTGGCAGTAGAAAGAAAGACTTGCCTACTTGGTTATATAATGTTACTTCAAGTCTGTTTCCTTGGTTTTAGAGGTATAATTGTCATTTATGGAAATGTATTTCCTAAACCTAAAAATACAAAAAGGTAAGAAATTAATTGACATATATGTATATTTGTCTATATGAAATGTTTAAAATTCAAAATATCAAGAACAGTATTAAAAAATATATAAGGCAGATGAAATAATTACAAGGTATCTCTCACATACATCAAAGATAAGCTCTGGATTTATCTTCTATAGTCCTAATTTATTTCTTTATATTTCCCACAACCCCAAAGTGTTAGTTGAGTTATGTCAGATTAAGTTACTGAGATAAATCATATGAAATCATAGCCTCTTAAAAGAACAAGGATTTATTTATTGCCCATTTTGTTAAAGGTGGTCTATGGGTTCATTGCAGTTTCATGCATATTTCAATGACACTTTTAGAACAAGGAAAAAAAACCTCTGAAATTCATATCGAAGCATAAAAGTCATAATAGGAAAAGGTGTTGGGGAAAGCCAAGAGGAGTGGAGAGGAATCAGCAAAATAAAGTATTTATAGAAATGTATAATAAAACCTAGTACTCTGTGGTTAAACAAATAAAAATATTTAACTAAAAAATAAGTACAAGTACCACACAATCCAACTGGACCACTTCTGTATATATTCTCAAAGAAATTAAAAGAATATACCACTGAACTATCTCTAAATTATTGGTTATTGCAGCATTATTTACAATACCCCAGACATAGACCAAGTAAAGGTGCCATACAATGGATAAATACATAAAGAAGATACATTATATATGCACAGTGGAATAATTTTCAGGTATCAAAATTACAGCACATAATTTGTCAGAAAGTGGGATGAACTAGATGGCATCATGATAAGTGACTTATTTCAGTCAGGAAGAAAAGTATTGAATACTTTCTTCATTTTTTTGTTAAAATTTTTAAGTAAAACTTATAGTAAAAGTAGATTCTTCTCTCATACAGTGCATCACAACCATAGTTTTCCCTCCTTCCACTGCTGCTAGCTCTTCTCCATCTACTTCTACCCCATATCTACTCCCCCTCTCCAGTAGAGGACAGCCAGAGAGTACAAAACAAGATACAGTAAGAGAAGATATAAGCCCTCATATTGAAGCTGGACAAGGCAATCCAAAAGAGTCTCAAGAATCAAAGATAGATTTGCTTCCACTATAGGAGTCTAACCATATCATCAAGCTAAAAGCCACAACATATATGCAGAGGACCTGGTAAAGACCAATGCTGACTCCATATTTGCCTTTTCAGACTTTGTGAGACCATATGATCCCTGATTAATGATTTGATATGCCATGTTCTCCTGGTAGCCCCCATCCTCTCTGACTCCTACATAATTGCCTCCGACTCTTCTATGTGGTTTCCTGAGCTCCAAGGTGAGGGACCCAATGGAGATCTCCAATTTAGAATCAACTTCCGCATAGTGTTCAGGTGTGGGCCTCTGTGCTTCCTCCCATCTTTGTTGGAGGAGGCCTTTCTGATGATTAGTGGACAAGGCACAAATCTATGAGTATAAGTATAACAGAATATCAGTAGGAATTATTTCATTGATCTCTCTCCCTTTCTTTCTATCTTATTTCTTTCTTTCTTTCTTCCTTCCTTTCTTTCTTTCTTTCTTTCTTTCTTTCTTTCTTTCTTTCTTTCTTTTCCTTTCCTTTCTTTTTTCCAGTTATGTTTGGTCTCTGAGCTATGTAGTACCCAGTTCCTGACCATTCAGGAATGCATGGCATGGTATCTATCTCTTGGCCTCATCAAATTAAACCAGACATTGGTTGGTAACTTCCACAAGTTCTGCAACACCATTGCCCCAGAACATCTTGCAGGCAGAGCACATTGTAGGTCAAAGATTTTGTGGATGGGTTAGTGTCCAAATTTCTCTTTCAGTACCCTGCAGATTACCTACCTAGACCAAAGAGACTAGAACATAGAGGTGTTGCTTGGATTCTAATGGCTCCCTCAGGGGAGGGGTTGAGAAGGTGCGGCATCAACAACTCAGACACAAAGAATCCATTGAAAGCAAATAATGAAATCATTTATTTAATAACAGGGTAGGCCTTATATACCCTTCTCCCAGTGCCCAGTCTGTGTGGTCATCCCTCATTGGCTGGGCATGATCAGGATCTCTGACATCACATCAACTGTTGCTAGGTCCTCAGGCAGACTCCAGGTTGACTCTTAAGGAGTATGTTATGTGCATGCCTTGGCTACTGGTCTGAGCCAATTTCCTTGACCCTATAGGCCTGTTCTACTACATATACACCCTTTTATTTTCTTACATGGGCTCTCAGCAGGAATCAGAGTTTTTTTGCTCTGGCCTTATTGATCCCGCCTCAGGGGGCGCTCAGCAACTGGACTGTGCCTGTCTTAGGTTGGCTTGCCAATGAGCTCTTACCCATGTTTGACTACCAGCCCTCGAAAAGCATCCATCCCTGGGGAGTCACCCTGGGTGGAGAGTGTCAGGCAGCCTTTTGAATTTCAGAAAGCCAGGCATGCATAACCTCCTGTAGAGGGCTATGAGTTGGATGTCTAAAAGCCATTAACGCCTATAGAGTTACCGTAGTGGCTGCCTGCCTTTTGTGGATGTACTGTAGGAGACACTTAAAAAGGAGAAAGATCAAAAGCACCACCCTGCCAATCAAAACATAAGAGAAATCCAGGAGGGATCAAACAGCCTCTTTATATCATGCCAAACATTTTCAAAAAATAAAGAATCAAAGTCCATAACCTGCGCTCTTGTCTGGTTAATTGCAAAATTCCATGTGTTAGTTGTAATGGATAATATAGAAATTTAGCTGACCATGAGTCCTTAATATATTTAGCTTGCTCCAAGCCTGCTAAAGTAATGTTTCTCATCTCAAAAGGCATCATACAAAATGAGGAAAAGCAAGGCTTCACAGGTCTTCAGCCTGTAGAGGAACAGTGTGAGCAAGAAAGGAGAGTATATCCATTATCCATCCTGGGCGATTTTCTCCTTGGTGGAAGCAGGCTGATCTATGGCCAAGAACACATCTCTTGCTGGGACACATATTGGCATAGTGGCACTCTGAGGAAAAACACAAGCATACCTTCTCCAATTGGTTAGCAGGGGGGCTGGTGGCTGACATTGGAGGGAGATAGGATTTCTCCATCTCACCAGGGGCAGAGGCATGTTCCTTGGCAGAGATGCCCAGTGCTTGTAGTCTGGGATGAGCCCCTTGTCATCAAAACTGAGAAAGTTCATATGGAAAAGGACCTCTGTTAAATGAGGATCTCTCCTAGCCTCTGGTGAGATAGTCCTCATCAACAGCTCCTTAAGAGCTCTGTTGGACCTCTCAACAAGGGCTTGTCCCTGTGGATTATAGGGGAGGCCAGTGGTATGAGATATCTTCCAGGACCCCAGAAAGCATTAAATTGTTGAGATGCATATGCAGGGCCATTGTCAGTCTTATGTGTCCAAGGTACCCCCATAACTACCATGGCTGACTTAAGGGTCTTGATAACATTAATGGTCTTTTCCCCAGAAAGGGTAAGGGCATAAACAAAGGAGGGACAGCTGTCTATTATCATGTGAACATATTTAAGATTGCCAAAGGGGGAATTGTAGCATGAATCTTAAAAGTTCTTATTAATAAGATCAAACCCGAGGCCAGTTATTGCGGTGAATACTGGAAGGTCAGAGAGACAGAACAAGCCACAGCTATCTCACCTTGCCAATTCCTCAGCTGGTCCTGTTTCCTCAAGTTGGAAGCCTCTGAGTCCTCATCCAGAATGAATCTCAGCTGAACTGTGTTGCTTCAAAGCTTGAATACTTAACCAGCTAAATGCTTAACCAGCCAAAATGCTTCAGTTTCTGGTCCTCATGCCTTATATATCTTTCTGCTTTCTACCACCACTCTCTGGGATTAAAGGCTGGCTTTCTGAGATTAAAGGCGTGTGTCACCATGCTTGGCTTTTTCCAGTGTGGTCTTGAACTCACAGAGATCCAGAGGGATTTCTATTTCTGGAATGCTAGGATTAAAGGTGTGTGCTATCACTGCCTAACTAGTGGCTTTTCTGTTCTCTGACCCCAGATAAGTTTATTAAGGTACACGATATTTGGGGGAACACAATATCACCACATTTCCTCTCTTTTTGTCTAAAATTAAAGAAAGCTTATAACTAATACAAGAAAAACTATCCAATAAGTATATACAATATATACAGCCAAAAATTACATTAATGATATCTAGTCCATTAACATTTGACAGATTCAGATAAAAACTCCATTATATATATATTAACAATGTCCAGTCCAGTAACATCTGAAAAACTCAGACCAAAAAATTTTCATTACTTATCTTATTTAAAACAAGTAGTTCCTTTTTAAAAGTAGATTCCATAATCTCCCTTTTTATCTTATCATATCCATAGGGAATGAAGCATGACATCCATCTGCCAAATGGTATTAGGCAACAAGCCTGGGGGATTAGCCCCAGGACATTGAAGCAGTCCTAAGGGGGACAGAGGAGCGCAAGTGACACATGCCCAGGACAAATGTTTATATTAAGAATCCGGTAATTCTGGAAGAAGTCTCTGTAAATTCTGTGAAAACAGATGAAATTGATGGTGAAAAGCCCTGGGTTGTTCTAGGAGATCCATACTGGCTGTCAATATGATGGTGTCTGTTACCTCATTTCCTCGAGCCGATATTCTGGGTAATTTGGAATGAGATCTAATATGAGACAGATACCAAGGCTCAATCCTCTGATTCAGGACATCTAGTATGAGCAACATGGTGCTGATGATGAGGTCAGTGAATCTTTGACTCAAGAAAAGGCCAGTACATAAACTGCCTGGCCAGCATATTGGCTGTCAGAAAAATATTAACGGGCTTGATCTGACACTCTACTAGAACTTTGAGAAGGGCTAATATTTCACCAATTGAACAGATTCAGGATTAGGGATAATATGTGTAACATCTTTGGAGCCAGAATGCTGGATAAGAACACCATATCTGCTTTATTAGAATCTAAAAAGGCCAGAGTGGCATGAGGGATGGTAGTGGAGGAGGGGACTGCATGGGGCTGTATCTGTATTGGAAGTGTGGGGAGTTCTGCTAAGATCTTATATTTTGGCAAATGATTGTCAATCATTCCTGTAAATCTTGCAACCATTTCCTGGAACAAGGATAGAATCTGCCCAGAGGGACTGGATATTCTTTAAAGAAAGGGGGGAGAGAAACTTATCTGGCTCTCATTCATAAGTTCTCTGTGCCAGCATCCATGCCTTAAGGCTGAGTTGGAAGTACTGGTCAAACTTAGAGGTGACCTTGTGCAGGTCAGAATGTGCTTGATGTATCTCCATAGAAGGGGCCCAGATTACCATAACATTCCCAAGAATCCCATAGGTGTCCAGAGGACCATTGCCAATAAAGGTCTTTGGGGATCATAGCATTGTAGGCTGGAGGTGGCTAGAATTCCCAAAACCTTTTGTAACAACTCTTCAGCTTCTTGGGTAAGCCTAAGCTTAGTAGAAGGACAGGTGAGGCCCTCCAACAATAAAAATAGATGTCTCATCTCTTGGTCAGGGATGGATAAGAAAGATTTAACCCAATTAATTGTGCCACACAATTGTAATCCTGATAGTGAGTACAATTCCTTCATTTCCAATTTAAAGGAAATGGGGAGGACCTGCTTAGCACTGGAAAATCCTAAAAAGGCAAAGGGGTACTATTTGGACCTTATCTGGAGCCACCATCAGTTGTAACAATGCAATATCTTCTAATACTCCCTTGGAAGTCTTTTGCAGAAAGGCTGCCTCTGAGTGTGCCAAGAAGAGATCATCTATATAATGGATCAAAAGAACATCCCTGGGGACATTGACCAAAGCTTGAGAAACATAAAACTGGCAAATAGTGGGAATATACTTCATTCCTTGGGGCAAAAGAGTCCACTGATATCTCTTAGCTGGTTTATTCATATTATGTTCCCACACAGTAAAGGCAAAATGATCTTGATCCTGTGGCACCAGGGGAATTTGAAAAAAGCAATCCTTAATATCTAAAACTAATATATAATAAGATGGAGGAATCATGCTAGGGTGGGGGAGACCTGGCTGTGTAGACCCCATCTTTTCCATTAGATCATTAACTACACAAAGATCCTGCAGGAAGTAGTAGCATTCTGATTTCTTGGGGATAACAAATATGGGAGTACTATGTTTACTTGAGGACAGTTCAATGTGACCTATCTTTAACTGTTCTGCAACTAATTCCTTTAAGATTGACAGGTTAGGTTCAATTATAGACCACTGTTTCACTCATAATTGATGTTCTGAGAGCTATGTCAATGGAATGGGGCTAGGAGGCTCAATGATGGTGGATCTTGTGGGGACAATGGCCCTTAGAATTGGGGGTGAAGATCTTGTGCAGGATCTCAGACCACAGGACCTGCCTTTTCATGGACCTTGATGTCATCAAAAAAGGCCCTGTCATCTGGAGTTAGTACAACACACATATTCTCCAAAATATCTTTTCCCCACAGGTTCCTAGGTACATTGGAAATGATAAGGTGAATGGCTCCCGGATTGCCATCAAGATCCTTCCAATGGCCAGATGAGGGATAATCTTAGGATCTTGTTGGCCTCCCTCACTACTGATGGGGGAGCTGGGTTTGAACTTCCAATGATGGAAGCAAAGCACCTCAGTCTTGGTTAAAATGGTAGCATCCACACCCATGTCAACCAAACCTGTGACAGCTTGTCCATCAAGATAGATGGTTAGCATCGAGGAGTGTGCAAAAATGGGCATTGTCCAATAGATTTTTGGATTACCAGAGCCTCCTCTTACTGGCAGGGCTGAAGAGTGCCCCACCTAGAGTTTAAAGGTACTGGTGTTTCAGAAAACTGTGACCTGCAATCCTTTGCACAATGAAATCCTTTATTATATCTGGGGCATCGGGGTCCTTGGTTTTGTCCAGGAGGCAGTCACACCATAAATGTCCTGGTTTGCCTCATCCCCAGCAAGTTCTATCTACCTGGGGACCCTTGGGGGGTGTCATTAGCACACTGCCTGTCAGTGAGGAGAGCATCCAGGGAGGCAGTAAGAGTGGCGATGGGACCGGTGCTGGGGTCAGGATCTCTGGTGGCCTGTACCCATTTGTGTATGTCCTCATTTCACATGGCTACAACTGCATTACGGGTTTGGACATTGAGTCCTTCCCAAATCAGTTGTTTAATTAGCATATCTCTAGTGGGGGCCTGCATTCATTCTGTACTCTACTGCCTCATTGATACGGGCCAGGAAGTCAGTGAAGAGATCCCAGGCTGTTGGATAAAATTGCGAAAGTACGCCAAGGGGTCCGGGGAAGATAGTCATTGAGGGCCTTGAGGGCCAGGTCCAAGACTCATTGAAAATAGGTATTCAAGCCAATCTGTGCCTGGTGCACAGGGTGGACATATTCCCCATGCCCTGTGAGCCTTTCATAGGTCACCTGGACATTAAGTAAGATGTTGGTCTGGGCCTGGGATTCTGCCTGATCTTCATAGGCAGATTTCCAGCTAAGAAAGACTGCCGGCTCCAACACAGCTTTAAGCAAATGGTACCCATCAAAATAAGTTTGTAACTGTACGGACCATTGAGCAAGGACTTCCTGAAAGTAGGGGGGATCTGGGCCTGACTCATTGGCTGCCTTCCTGATGAGGGAGAGATCAGCTTTGAGGGTGGGACTCCAGTACTGGCCTTCGACATTTGGGCCCTTATTGACTGGGAAGGCTTTTATGGGCCTATGGACTGACAGTGGTGCAGGCTGTGAGGGTTGTAAGACACTTGGCACTGGGGAAGAGTGGCCACCTCCTGAGGCAGGCTGGTATTGGGGTAGATTGCCCCAAGAATACTGTGGTGGAGGGGTAGCTACCAGCGGTGGTGGTGGAGCAGAGGGGATAGCAGCATATAACTTAATGACAGCTGCCTTCTCTTTGACAGATTTGGCAGGATCCAAACTGACAGCTACTTCTCCTTGCCAGGTATAAGTCCATATTGAAAGCTATGTTCACCTTGCCAGATTTCGGGGGCCCAAAATGACAGTTATGTTATCCTTGACAGATTTCCCAGGACCCAAACTGACAGATTTCCCAGGACCCAAACTGACAGATTTCCCAGGACCCAAACTGACAACTACATTCTCCTTGACAGATTTCTAGGGGCCCAAACTGTCTGTCTCCTCATCATCGGATATCAAAGAGATATCTGACAGGAAAGTGGTGGGGGTGATGAAAAGATTACCCATCTTTTCAACGGGATAAACATTTGTATTGGACCCTTATGTCCTGTGCTTAGTGGGAGACTTTTGTGGTTTTTTAGGCCACCGGCATATGCCCATACAATGTCTCCAAATGAGGGATGGTGATTGGGAGCCAAGCCTTGATTCCACCTCCTGGGGGCATCAATCTTGGAGGTGCCGGGCGAGCCGAAATGAAAAAAAAATCCTTCCTAATGGATTGGCAAACATGACAGACAACACAAAGGAGGGAAAGAAGTGGGGATCCCAATGCTTACCTACCAAAGGAACCAAAAGAACACAGCACTGAGGGACCTTCTCACCAAAACACACCATCTTGGGGGTATTGTCAAGCATCATGAGTGAAGAGAGGGAGATGATCAGAACCTGTGCTGGGAGAAACAAAGTAACAAAAACCCAATATTCAGCACCAGATGTTGCTTGAATTCTAACGGCTCCCTGGGGGAGGGTGTGAGAAGGCATGGCATCAACTACTCAGACACCCCGGGAGTCTGTTGAAGGCCAATAATGAACTTGTTTATTCAATAACAGGGAAGGCCTTACATACCCTCCTCCCAGTACCCAGTCTCATTGGCTGGGCATGTTCAGGAACTTTGACATCACATCAACTGTCTAGGTCCTCAGGCAGACTGCACAATCAGGAACTCTGACATCAACTAGGAACTCTGACAACTCCTGTTGCTAGACCCTCAGGAAGACTCCAGGGTGGCTCTTAAGGAATATATTATGTGTATGCCTTAGTCTGAGCCAATTTCCTTGACCCTATGGGCCTGTCCTACTACAGGTAGATATTTCTTTGGACCCCAGTTCCAGAATAATGGCATGGAGACTTTTTATTAACTGTGAAAGTTGGCCTTAGCTTAGGTTTGTTCCCAGCTAGCTCTTAAAAACTTAATCCATTTATGTTCATCTATATTCTGTCACATGGCTCATTACCTCTCATAAATACTGTACATCCAACTTCTGACTGGTGAATCTCCTGCCTTAGAGTATGTTTCAAAGTTTCTCTCTGCCCAGAAGTATGGCCTATCCTCTTCTGTCTAACAATGGGTCATTTAGCTCTTAATTAAACCAACCAGAAGGTGCCCAAGCAAGTGAGTTAAAGAGAGACATCTTCACACAGTGTACAAAAAGATTATCCCAATACCCCCTTTTATTCCAATAAAAGGTTATTTCTCTAACATCAGTAAACTATATACAATAAGAAAAATTTCAGGTAAGAATTACATTCACAATGTCCAGTCTATTTGTATTTGTCAAATTTGGAGGATGTACTCTATTATTTATCCATTCTTAGTGAGTCCAAATTTTTTTTCCTAAATCATGTTCTATCATATCTTTCATTATCAGTGTGAAAATATCCTTTTCAATTTTTAAATTTTTTCTTAAACAACTTAACCTTTTATGTTTCTCAAATTTTATAAAATTTACATCTCTCTTGTGAGTTTCTTTTTTGAATTTTGTAACATAGAAAATGTTAGAACCATAACAATCTAGTCTTCAACCTCATCAGAGACCCAAGAAAGATATTACCTGAGTAAATAGGAAGTGCAAAGGAAACAACTTTCAAAACTATAGAAATGACAGAGACAGTTTTCTGACTGGACAGTCACTCAAGGTTCCTCTGCTACATTGGGGCATTTATCTTCAGCCTATATGCTTAGAATATCTGGCAGAATTTTCTGTGAAGCATGAATTTTAGAGGACTGGTCTACTATGTTTTGGCAAAGTTCAGGAGTCAACTCCCTTTCTGTCTTTCTTGTTCAATTTGGACAGCATACTGTCAGCAGTCAAGACAAGGGCAATTTCCCAGTGGCTAACTTTGCCACAATGAAAGCAAACTCCATAAGGTGCCCATTATTCATTTTTTAAAGTAGATTCATGCTTCTAGGAGCAGACATATCTCACTGTCATGAAAAGGTTTATATTACTAAAACTTCTTAAATGCCGTATTCTTTAATCTCTGAAGTGTTTGATGACCACATCACTATCTAAAATATGTTTATCCTTGAAAACCTACCTAGCATGACTACAAGTTTGAATGTTATAGATGACTAACTACTAACCTACATTTCTTTCTTTCTTTTTTTTTTTTTCGAGACAGGGTTTCTCTGTGTAGCTTTTCACCTTTCCTGGAACTCACTTGGTAGTTCAGGCTGGCCTCGAACTCACAGAGATCCGCCTGGCTCTGCCTCTCAAGTGCTGCGATTAAAGGCGTGCACCACCGCCGCCCGGCTTTCTTTCTTTCTTTCTTTTTTAACATTAACGCTAGGATATTTATTACAAAAAACCCTGAGCCTTGAAATGGGCTTATCGGTAGGATTTCTGGTATTGAGCACAGGCACCAAGACCTCCGAATTTTTTGGATTCACAGCAATGTAGATCAGCTACAAGCAGGGTCTGGTCGTACTGGAGGAGGATATCTTTGATCTCCTTCTTAGAGGCCTCATCCACATACTTTTGATAATAAGCCACCAGGGCTTTGGAGATGGACTGTCATATAGCATAAATTTGGGCCACATGACCACCACCCTTCACACTGACCGGGATATCCACACCAGCAAGTTGTTCCTTGCCCAGCAGCAGAACGGGCTCCAATAACTTGTACTGCAGCGTGTGCGGCTCGATCATCTCCAGGGGATGTCCATTCACCTTGATGAGCCCTTTTCCCCATTTGCAGTGCGCCACGGCTACAGCCGTCTTCTTGCGTTCAAAGACCTGCACGGACTGCAGCGGACCCTTGGACCGCATAGCTGCAAGTATGAACACGAGCTCCTCACCACGCGGTGCCACCACCGGAAAAGGCTAACCTACATTTCTTAATAATCCTAAACAGTTTGTAATAATAGCTTTCAAGGACTAGAACTTTACATTACCATTTTAGGTGAGATGTATAGGTACAATGCCTTAAACAAGAGTAGGAACATATACACAGTATAGCAAAAACAACCTTAAATTTGTATTAATATGCAAAAATCTATACCAATGTGAAATATTTGAGAATAGTAGTTGCTTTTTAGTTTCAAAGTAGATTCAATAATCTACACTTTATCCTATCATTCTAACCCCCCCAATTTTTTCATTAGATAAGAGAGAAAGGATGGAGAAAAGAAAAAGAAAAGAAATCCTTTAATCTAATCTCCTTTGTTTAGTGTTCTCCCTGACTATGACTAATAACAACTTGTGACTAAAACCCCTAAATGATAACCAACATCCATAACTCAGCCAATGACTTGTGCTTATCTGAGGCAAGTTGTCTGTAGTTAAAAATCAGCATGCTTTAGGCAGTATTGGACATTTTGAGGGTACTAGGTAGGCTTAATGGCAGACTAGTACCTCATCCTGTCATCCCTAATGGAATTCAGTAAAGATCTGCCTAGTCACAGACAGAAACTCTAAGAGCAGGGTCAATATCTATAGTATAGAAAATTCCATTATCAAGAGTTGAGGGGTGTAACTTCACAAAGTTTATTCCAAAACATGCAAGAACTGAAGGAATCAGGAATATATGAGGAGAGGTAACAGTGCATATTTCTACCAAGCGTTGGGCTACTGCAGATCTTCTTTATAGATTTATAGAAGCAAATCTGGGAAAAATTACCAGAACTTGAAGAATACTTTGTATGGAGTCAGCTTCATTAACCAGGCCACTAAACTATCATAATTTCATTACTAGAAATAAATGTCAGGCCTGAAAAACAGTTTGTTGGTTAAGAACTCTTACTATGCAGTCATATGAATGAGAGTTAGTACTCCAGCATTCACATAATATCCTGAATGTCTCACAAACACCTGTAATCCTTGCCCAGAAAACCCAAATACCAGGTCCAGGGCCAGATTCTTTCCTCAAAGGAATAATCAGAGCATGGTAGAGGAAATGATTGATGTTCTGTTCTCTTCTGACTTCTATACAAGCACAGACTAGTGCACTCATACACACATGCACATACATATAGAAGCATGAATAAATAAAAATAAATAACTAAATAAGTCTTTGGAAATTGCCAACTAGGGCTCAAGTTACAGGCAATCCAGTAGTAGAGTAACTGTGTAGAATGTACAAAGGCCTCTGCTTGATCCCCAATACCACATAACCAAAGTCAGTAATGGTGGTACAAGTTGTAATTCCAGCACTCAGGAAGGAGAAGTCAGGAGGATTAGGGGTCCAACATCATCCTTAATTTTTATAGAAAGTTCTAGAAGAGTCAGGCTACATGAAACTCTGATTCAAATAATAAATAAATAATGAAGTCTAAATTTTGAGTCTCAATTTATTACGTGTTTTTGAAGAACATAGTGATAGAGGGTATTGATGTTAATATCTGCAATTTGTTTTCTTAAAAGATAGTATTTTTAAATTATTGTCTATTTAATTTTTGATAATTCTGTGGATATACACTATGTATTCTGATCTTATTTATGCCTCACTACCTGATTTTTCTACCCCCAAGACATACCAATGAATCTCTCTCCCTGATGACTTTGTCTCTGATTTTAATCATCATTATTATGAATAGTTACAGACTCCAATTAGTGCTGACAGCATGCACATGGGTATGAGATAATCCACCGAGGCATGGTTATGTCTGCAACTAATGTTAATATCAACAAATAACTCTTAAATAATCAAAAACTTAATGCTGATTGATGTGTATATTGATAGATGGGGACATGAATAGATGCTATTTATGCTATGAAGTAAAATATGGATATTTACAGAATCTATTGATTACAATGCAAACTAAACATTTCTACACTTCTGTACAATGGAAATTATATGGAATATTTGTGAAGACTATAATCTTGTTCTTTTACCACAGACTATTAAGATATTTCACATTCAGATCTCACATATCCTTGGAGCTATAGTGCACACTCAAATCTCTTCTCTAGCTGACTTTCACATTCCTTCTTGCTCCTGCCTGGAGCTAAATATTCTCACTCTTTTGCAAGCATCATGTAATAATATCTAGATAAATATTAGTCATAGCATAAATAACAAAGTCCAAAAATATTGGCACTTGAGAAGAGAATACTCATGGTACTTCCAAAGTAGAAGAAGGTTAGGAAAGCTTGATTCTATTGAGAAATTTCCTTGTCTGTAGATGAGAGGGGAGTAAAGATGGGAATTACTGTTTTGTAGAATACACATACCACCCAATTGTTTTGTGAGACCTGGCCTCAGTTATCTCTCCAGTTACTCTTCAGTAATGAAGAAGAAGTTGTCAAAAAAGAGAGATACTGTGGTGAGGTGTGTGGTGAAAGTGGTGTTGCCCCTGCCACCTCCTGAAGGGATCCACAGAATGGCCATGATGATGAGCAAGCAGGGAGGAAACCATAATTAGCACCATACAAGCAGATGACATGAATGCGACAAATACAATAATCACCATTCCTGGTGTAGGTTTCTCCACAGGTCAGTTTTACCAGAGGAGGGTGGAGTAACAGAAAATTAAGTCAATCTCATTGTTTCCACAATAGAAAACACTAATGGTGATAATGTATGTACCAAGGCACTTAGAAGGCCAGAAACATAAGGCCCAGCCACAAAGCCTGGAAGGGCCTTCTGCATGATGATGGTGACATAAAGCAGAAGTCAGAACACAACCACATAATAGTTATTTGCCATGATGGCCAAGATATAGCAATCAACTGAGCCAAAGAGCATAAACAGAAAAAAAAACCTGAGCACCTCAACATGTGTAGGATAAAGCAGTCCCATATTCCAACAACATAGCTGTTATCTAAGGAATAGTGAAAGCAGATGTCCATGAAAGAGAGGTGTCTTAGAAGGAAGTACATCATGCTATGGAGCCTGTGATTCATGAAGATAAGAACAATGATGTCTGAGTTCAACAGGAAAGTGAAGAGATAAATAAGAACAGGTAGAACATAAGGAACCTCCATTTTGGGTATTCAGAGAAAGTTATGAGGAGAAATTCTGTCACCAAAGTGAGGCTCACTCAGCATTGAAGCCACTGGTAATTGAAAGAGCCTGAGAAACAATTCAGGTGTACATAAGATGCACCTGCTTGTATAGTGTCGAATAAGCACAATGAAAGTACTCAGGTACTAGAGGGGTGTTTCAAAGATAATAGATCCCTACTCGTTCTGTCTACAGACTTCTGTGATAGTCACCTTAGCTTGTGGTTGGGGAAAACACATGAAGGCATGCAGAACAAGTGTGTATAGCTTGCTTGCATTGCAAAGTAGCTGTGTGAGCCCTGAGAGTCAGACCACCCTTACAGCTGACATGTGGTCATTTTCCTCCCATACATTTGGCCATTTTAAGACTCTGTCCTTTTTCCTTGGTGACTGCAGCTCCTTCCTTATTTCCTACACTCTTCATCTCTTGTCTGGGGTAAATCAGCACCCATGAGACTAACTCTTTCTCCTGACTCCCAGGTCAGGTTAGCTTCTTAACAATTATTTCCAATGATCCCAGCTGGATCAAGAACAGAGAGGGAGAACAAGGAATAGGAGACCATGGTAAATGAAGAACACATGAGAAAAGGAAGAAACAAAGTGCTAGAGAAGCCCACAGAAATTCACAAATATACCCCCACAATAGACGGCTGGCAATGGTGGAGAGACAGCCGGGACTGACCTACTCTGGTGATGGGATGGCCAAACACTCTGTCATGCCAGAAACCCCATCCAAGGACTGAGGAATCTGGATGCAGACATCCATGGCTAAGCCCCGGGTGGAGCTCCGGGAGTCTAATTAGCGAGAAAGAGGAGGGTTTATATGAGCGAGAATTGTTGAAACCCAGGCTGGATAAAGCACAGGGACAAATAGCCAAACGAATGGAAACACATGAACTATGAACCAAAGGCTGAGGGGCCCCCAACTGGATCAGGCCCTCTGAATAGGTGAGACAGTTGATTGACTTGATCTGTTTGGGAGTCATCTAGGCAGTGGTACCAGGTCCTGTGCTCATTGCATGAGTTGGCTGTTTGAAACCTGGGGCTTATGCAGGGACGCTTGGCTCAGTCTGGGAGAAGGGGCTGGACCTGCCTAAACTGAATCTACCAGGTCGATCTCAGTCCTCAGGGGAGGCTTTGCCCTGGAGGAGGTGGGAATGGGGGGGGGGGCTGGGGGGAAGTGGAGGGGGCAGGAGGGGGGAGAACAAGGGAATCCATGGCTGATATGTAGAACTGAATGGTATTATAAAATAAAAGAAAAAAACAATTATTTGAATTCAAATTTCATATAGTTTTGGCATTTTTAAGACTCTACTTTGATCATGTATCATCCCTTCGATAAAAATTTGTCCGTGGTACTCAATTAAAATCAGCAAGTTACTTAGACTCTTTAGTGTCAGTAATGCCTGTGGATTTTCCCATACTAATTTCCTTAAGCTTCCATTTTGTTTCCCAGTCCTAGCACACAGTGGTAACTCATTCTCCTACAATGTATTTTTCTCATTCAATTATTGGCAGCTTCAATAATCCTGCATTTTTTTAATATCTATTTTCTTCACATAACTCCAATTATGCCGAGAACATCATCCCCAAGATCCTTGATAGTGATTCTATCCCCTTCAAAACTCTGCTCAG
Source organism: Peromyscus maniculatus bairdii (assembly GCF_049852395.1). Taxonomy (NCBI): domain Eukaryota; kingdom Metazoa; phylum Chordata; class Mammalia; order Rodentia; family Cricetidae; genus Peromyscus; species Peromyscus maniculatus. The sequence continues at coordinate 165,427,967 of NC_134852.1, read as the reverse complement.
ATCATGATTTCAATTTTTTTCCTGTATTTTTTTGAGATCATACTATAATTACATTTCTTTATCTTTCCCCTTCTTCAAACACTCCAATATAGCCCTTCTTGCTATTTTTCTATTGATGGCCTCATACTTATTAAATGTTGTTACATATATGTATATGTATATGATATATTTGTATTCCTAAATAAATAAGTGCAGCCTACTTAGTCTGTAAAATGTTACTCCTGTGTGCATTTTCAGGGCTGAAAATTTTGTATTGGACAACCAATTACTGTGCTCTTTCTTGGGAAAGATTATTTCTCCTGCTCTTGGGTTTTACTTGTTGCCTGTAGTTCTTTCCATAGGTTTGAGGTCCCTAGAGCTTTTTGTCCATCCACTTTGGCATGTCCATGGTTGTCCTTGTTCACCTTACATTTAGATAGTCATTTTATGACATTTTTCTCAGTTTATCTCCTGACATTCCTAGCATAATCTCACAGCAAGCTCCTTGATTCTCCAGCTCTTACAATATTTTCACTCTCTTGCATGAGTTAATCCCTATTCCTTTGGGGTGGGAGTTTTGTTGTAGATATATTCTTTGGAATTGGGCTCCATAACTCTGTATTTTAATTGGTTGTTTTCTGTAGTGATCTCTTTTTGTTGAAAAAAAGAAGTTTCCTTGACTAGAAGTAATGACTGCACTTATCTGTGGGTGTCAAGAACAAATATTTAGAGTGTAACTAGGGATAATACTGGTTTAGTAAAGTCATAGTTATAGAGTCCCCTTTAAGATCAGTCACTTCATTAGCCCTGGCATTTGGCTAGGTACCATGCTTTTCTTTCTTGAATAGTTGTTAAGTCCAATTGGAGAACTGTTATTCACCATGAAGACATATGTGACATTGCTGTACCTTTAGGATTACTGTACCATCCTGGTTATTTTGTTCATGGATGTCATAGCTATGTAGGACTGTTGGCACATTTCTTTTACAGCATGGCTTGGTGCCTTCTGACACCATGAAAAGTGGTTCTCAGAGAAGAGGCTTTTGATTCAGTTCCAGCTCAAGGAAAGATTATAGGTTTTATAGGAAGTCTCCCTCCAGTCTGTCTTCTCTAGTCAATGCATGTGTCCTGTGGACTCATTGTGCAATAGGGGCTCAATCTACTTTCTGGGATAGAGATATAAAATAAGATATTGAAACACTTTGCAAAGGAACAATACCATAACCTGCTGTAGTCCCACCACAACTTGGTTTCAGATTCTGAGATGCAGAAGGGCCTTCAGCATAAAGAATTGTGTCCAACTATCAGATGAGTTTCACACAAGTGAATAGCCCTGAACAGCTCAAGCTTTCTTTATTTATACTTCAAAAACAAGCATGTTTTCTCACCTTCTAATATTAACCTCTGGAAAAAATCAAGTATTTTCCTTCAAAATTTTACATCAAAACAACTTTTAAACAAAAACCAATGTTCAGCATTTTCTTAGCTTGGCTAAATATCGAACCATGAATGTCCTGTCCTAACAAAGCTGAAAGGTGAGAAGAAACAGGCACACACTCTCAAGAACAACAATATTGTTCAAAACTTAACAAAACATATTTACAGAAATAAGGGTGATTTGTCATAAACTGTTTGCATGCATTTAGCTTATATTTCTCTAACTATTCCCTTGTCTTATAAAATGGTCCTGAATGCCTAAACCTCACTATAAAAAAAAAACACTTTTCATAAAACTCGACATCATTCTGCTAAGTAGCACACAATTAAGTTAAAAAAATTGTAAATCCTGGGAATAGGTAATGAATGCCATGCATTGTTTTTTGTCAGTCATACTGAGTTTTCACATTTTGGGTGTATTATGTTTATGTTACTGAAGATGTTCACTGTTGGGAAACCTGTGGCCTATTTCCAGATCAGTACATGAATGCCTATCCAACAGGTCTCAGCAAGGCAGGATCTGTGAAGATGGTCTCTCACCTGGAAAAGACCACTGAACCTTGGGACAGTGCTGAATACTGCTGAGACCATGGAGTATGCATGCTCTTTTCTCTCTCATAATGAGGATTCTCTTCACAATTTTTAGTTTCATGTTGTCTGTCATGCATGGGAGAGTTTTAATCATTTCCAGAAACCCTGTTTTTTCTCCACCATTTTCCCCTAAAATTCTTTGGGAACTGTATCTTGCATCTCCTTATCCATATGCACTCCCTTTCTGTCTCTCATTAGAAAAGAACAGGCTTCTCTTTTGTCTTCTTGAGCTCTTTTATCTTTCTGTTAACTTGTCTAACTTTGATATGATACTTCTGTTTTATTTTATTATAGTTATTTTGTTGTTATCTCTTCTCTCATTCTTGGTTGAATATTTGCTGCCTTGATCTTAAGCAGGCAACCACAGACACTGAGTTCAGGAATGCAATACTCTGTTGTTTTCAGAAGACAGTGTTTTGCAGAAGTTCCCTCCAATCTGTGTTTTTTTTTTTGTTTTTTTCAGTCTTTCTTCTCCCTTTTCTGCAATGTTCCTTGCACCATGTGGGGTGTGAAAGAGATACCCTATTTAGAGACGAATACTCCACAATGAAACCTGGGATCTCGAATGCAAAGGTAATAAATAAAATGTGAGTTACAACACTGAAAGGGGGCATAGTTAAATTAAACTGAATGGTTCCCAATACACAAAGAAGCAGGGAACATTTCCAAGAATACATGAGATTAAGAAATACTGCATATTTAGCAGAGCCTGGTACATTCAGTTGAGGCAGGTCCAAGCCCCTCACCCTGCATCAAGGCTCTACAAGGTGTCACACTATAGATAGTGGGCTCCAAAAAGCTAGCTCATGCACCAGGGATGGATCCTGATCCTACTGCCAAGGGGCCCCTTAAGCAGATCAAGCTACACAACTGTCACACTATGCAGAGGGTGTTGTCCAGTCCCATGGAGGCTCCACAGCTGTTAGTCTGAAGTTAATGAGTTCCCACTAGCTTGGTTTTGTTGTCTTTTACCTTGTCAGAGGAGGGAATGAAAGGTGGGTTTCAGAGGAGGGAATGAGAGGTGGGCTGGGGGGGGAGGTTGGGGGGGTGAGGCTGGGAGGACAGGAACAGGGAAGAGAGGGGGACCTGTGGTTTGTATGTAAAATGAATTAAAAAAATCTTAATAAAAAAAGAAATACTGCATAGCCAGAAAAGCTGCCAAAATTAATATTTTTCTTCCAATATTACATGTACTTTATAACAATATGCAATTATCATTCAAAGAGATACATTCACTGTGTACTCAATAGGGGGCAATCAACTAATCAATGTCCATTAACTGGTATAATGACATATGTAAATAACATTTATCTATGTCTAATATTTAAGATAATGAAATAATGAAGAAGTGTCTATCAATCAATGTAGCTAACTAGCTATGTGTGTCTATATAGAAATAAAGAAACTTAGACAAAGATGGAATCTTTCCTTTCTTAATTTGGCTATAAGGGACATTTAAAATGAATTATTTTATTATAGTTTATTACAGATTATTCATCTGGAAAATAGAAACTGAGGTATGAATTTTAGTCTTAATATTTTATTTGGAATTTGAAACATTAGATAAATTAGGAAACTGAGTTTGATGTCATTGCCAATCAATATAGTATAATCAAAATGTTTTTCACAACACACACACACACACACACACACACACACACACACACACACACACACAATCCTTTAGAGCCAGAGGAGGTTATTACTCAGATCTATTCAATCAGTGAGTAATAACTGTAGAAGGAGAAATCATATTGAAGTCCCTGTAAGAGAAAAAGGAAAGTGTGTTTCTTTTCAAGGTTCTTCTTGTCTCTTGTTTTCCATTAGCCTAGAATTTCCTCAGGAAACTTTATTGAACACCAAGGTTGCATTATGTGATCTCTTGATTGTTGCATAGGAAGTCAGGAACCATGTTCTCACTATGGTTATTTCTTTTTCATCCAGAAGAGAAAAACACATTTTTTTTGGTGGGGATCATTGGCACAATGTCTCATTGTCAGCTCAGAAAACACAGAATATGGCAACAGAGACTGGGAACTAAATTGTATCATTAGAACAAAATAGGTAGTGGTCTATTGAGATGAGTCAGTGGGTAATTGCATCTTGTGCCAAGCTTAATGGCCTTAGTTTGCTTTCTGATAGAAGCTGAGAACTAACTCCTGAAAATTGTACACTTCACATGTAAATAATTGCAATCTAAAAGACAAAGAGATGGTGTATGAATGTGTCTAATATAAGATTGTGTCTAATAATGTTAACCACTTGTCACTGTGCAGATATACCCATGTACCCCTCCTATTTATAAAGCATATAGGGCTTTATGAAATATACAAATTTTTATGAGACTGAAGTCACTCTGAATAAGATCACAAAACTTTAGTCTGAAGTGGATTTGTCAGTCTTTTCTTCATTATTCTGTAGACACTACTTTAGGGATATTTATCTTTGGTCCTTTATACAACCTTCCCTAAAATTGAGCAATTTAGAATGTTATCTCATCAAATGGGTTGAACTTTAAAGGGATATATGTGCTATTTTCATTTTTGTGATTCTGTCCCTTCTTCCCTTACCACCTTCTAATCTACTCTAGGGAACTAATTTTTATCACACAGGGAGAATATTCTATCTGTGAAGGATGCTTACTCCAGAGGCACCTTCAAGATGTGGTCAGTTTAGATCTAGAGAGATAAAGCAGAATTGTTGGCCACACAAATTACATACAATCTGCACATCTACATCTGTCACCTGGGCTCTGATTGATATTGTTCTGGCACTATATCAGTCATTTCACATTTCCTCACTTTTAGCTCATTCATTAGCTGGGCTTGTTTATTTGCATTTGGAACTGGAGATTTCCTAGGGGGACTGGAATTCTTATTTGCTGCAGTCTTGCTACATTGCAGTTGTGGTAACTGCTTATCACACAGCAGTTTAGACTTACCCTGAATCAGGGATTTGAGAAATCTTTAAGTTCCATGAAACTGATATGCTTTGATATTGGTCTCAATTTTGTTTCATTTACAGTATCACTTGGGTGTAAACCTTTATACTGGCATTAGAAACCGAATGGTTTTCTACTTCATGATTTTATGTGATTATTTATTAGGTACTTGTTTATTTATTTATTCTATGTATCTTTCATGTCATGTATCTTTATCCCATTCATTTATGCATTTCTTGTCCCTTCACATCTGCCCTCCACCATTGCAACCCGCCAAATAAAACAAAATTCATGAGAAAAAATAAAGAAAAGAAAAATTAAAAAATAGAAAAAAAATAAAAAATTTCATCATGGAAGCTGCAGTGTGACTCAACAAGTTACACCATATAACCCTTTGTCCATACATCTCTACTTACAAGTTTTCAATGTAAAGTGTCATTGGTCTGGTTTGAGGTCCTTGGTCTCCACTGCATGGTTGATGCTTGCCCCCCACTAGGACTCTTTCTGGACATCCTGCTGCTGTGCTGTGTTGTGGAGATCCTGCAGCTTTGGGTCTGTAGGCCATGTGCTCCATCAGATCGTAGATGGGGTGGATATTGGAGTAGGCCAATTCATGACCCTGAATCTGGGCCTGGGCAGCTGTAGGGTTGGTCTTCTAGATAGGAAATGAAGACAGCTCTCTCATGTTCACAATTTTGGGGCTGACTCTCCCACATCTTCAATAACAGGGTTGACTCTATTGTCCTGCTTTGTACAAGGCCTACTCTCCCAAATGTCGCAGCTGTTTGGGGTCATGGATGGCTCTCCTACACTTATGATCACATGATCACAGGTGCTCTCCCATTTGCCCCAGGCATTGATGGGTGGGGGGAGAGGGCAACCATCTCCCACCCATGCCATCTCATAACAGATGAGTAATGAAAACAACTCTCTCTTGTTCACTACTTTGGGGCTGGCTCAGCCACATCACCACCAACAGGGTTGACTCTATTGTGTTTCCCAGGGAAGATGCAGGGCCTGCTCTCCCAAATGCTACAGCTGTTGGGGGACAAGGGTAGCCTTCTTGTTCTTATAACCTCAGGGCCAGCCCTCCCATCTGCCTCAGACATTGACAGGCAGGTAGAAGGGCATCTTACCCTAGCACATGCCACCACAAGACAGATGAGAGATGGGGACAACTCTCCCATATTCACATCTTTAGGGCTGGCTCACCCATGCCTGCACTAGCAGGGTTGGCTCTATTGTGCTGCCCTGGCAAGATGCAGGGTCTGCTCTTGTGAGTGTTGCAGCTGGTGGGGATAAGGGACAGCTCTCCTGCTCTTATGACCACAGGGGCAGCTCTACCACTTGTCCCAGGCATTGATGGGCATGGAGAAGAAGGACATCTCTCCTCAGTCCATGCCTTAATGTGGTAGAAGAGGGGTGGGGTTGTATCTCCCATGTTCATGTCCTCAGGGTTGGTTCACCTGTGCTCTCATCAACAGGGTCATCTCGGTTGTGTTGCCCAGATAAAGTACAGAGCTCACTTTCCTCTGTGTTGCTGCTGGACAAGGGGTCAGCACCCTTACCATCTCAGCTTGCTCTCTTCTTCGCTTGTCTTTTCAGATATGCCTCTGCCCATAAGACCTGAATCATTCTATCTCTCTGTCTCAGTGTCTCTCTGTCTGTCTCTGTATGCCTGTCTCTGTTTATCTGTCTCTCTCTCCTATAAGACCCTACTTCTGCTCACTTTAATAGTGCCCATCTATCCAGTCTTGTAAGGTACCCTATGGCCCAAGTTTTGTCCTCAGAGTCCAGAGTGGGCGGCTCCAGGGCTGCAGATGGGTTTCGCCATCTCATTCAGGTTGCTGTGATGCTGGGCTGGGCCATGCTTCCCCATTACAAGGAGATCATTATAGTGCCCAATTGCCTAGCATCAAATGGGTGGGCTCTCAGTTGATGTCTTTGTCTATGTTCTGCCCACCGCAGCCGCATGGAATGGTGTGGGCTCTTGGCTGGAGTTCTGCCATGCATCAGGGTTCTCAGGTACTTCTTAATATTCTGTTACCTAATCAAAATATCTTCTTGAACTCAAAATTAAATTGCCCCAATTTTTTAGGATCCAATATCTTAAATTAAAAGCCCTTAATTTAAATCATTAAAAATTAATGACCATTGTTAATTAATGGTTTGTAGGTTGGTTTTGTTTTGTTTTGTTTTGTTTTGTTTTGTTTTGTTTTGTTTTGTTTTGTTTTGTTTTGTGCTTGCCTTTAGCTTGATAAATGATCAGATTCTGGCAAGGGAAAAAGTTAAAAGGGGCTCATGAAAGCCTATCCTCTATTAAAGCCATTATTTTATACAATATAAAGATATTATTTCATACAGTGTACCAAGCTTCTAATGCATAACTAGCAATGAATAGGTATCAGTTTGACATCTAAAATGATGCTTGTCTGTGTCTGGAACATTCTCTGCTGTTACATATGTAGAGCTCTATGCCCAAAGTGCACTACAGGCTTGCATATGTCTCTCCCAAATTGTCTGCTACATAACATAGTCCTAAGAATGTTATGGGCTCTGGAAACTCCAGAGAAATACCATTATATCATATATGAAACTTAATTTTGTCAAATAGCTCTTTAAACATTTCCTTTCTAAGACTCTCATCACAATTAAAGAGTAACAATTGTCCAAATTAAGCTGGCAAATGACTGCAGGACTTTTAGTATTAATCGTGTCACTAAAATCCTTTACTATCTGCAGATAAAGCTATTATGGAATATCACCAAATACTTTAAAAATTTAAAAATTAAAAAGGGATTATTATATATACCCACCTGTACCCTCACATACTATGCTACCTTTAGTTATGCCAACTTTAAATATTTTCAAAACATTTTACCTTAAGGGAATATTATTTTTCTGTTGCCCAAAAGCATTTGTCTTAAAGGATACACAACCTAAAGTAAACACTAAATAAAAAGAAAGAACCTGATGTTTTATCACTGAAGCAAAGTTATGCTTGTGTATTTCCAGAAAAATGAAGCCTACGATAGCTCCTGATCTGATACATCCAACCAGGACATCCAGACACCACCAGACCAATGAAACATCTATGCACAAATGACAAATCAATTAAAATGAAATGTCTCAAGAATAAGAGTAAGCTGATAACATGGGGGAGAAATCAGGACTGTAAGACAAATTGCTAAACAGTCTCATTAATAAAAAAAAAAAAAACAGAACTAAATATTGAGGTAAAAACTGACAGACATCTCAATTTTCCTTTTAAAATCAACTCAGAGATCTTTTCCACATAAGTTTTTTAAATTTTCATTCTGTTTATTTGGTAGAAATATCCATTCCAATATAGTATTTTCCCTCTGCATTAAAATTCCTGTAGGAAAATGCTTAGAGGGTAAAATAACACAATCAAGCTTTGGATCCACATGATCCACATGTACATTCTGAATTTTCCTTTCTGCCAAATCCAATACTCCCTCAGCTTCAGCTGACAATTCTCTTGGACTAGTTAAGTCATTGTCACCCTTTAAGGTTTTGAACAAATTACTCAGTCCATCGTTTTTTACCCCAACAGCAGTCTGTAGATAGGAAATGTCTCTGAATAATCTTTGAAAGACATTATGAGTTCATAATCAATCTCTTCTAATTTGCACCTTTTGGGGTCTGATCTTTTGTAGACCTATTTTATATCTTAAATAATTAATAGAATCTCCTCTTTGTAAGGTGAAGTTTCATTTACTTCTTCAAACATTCTAAGGTATCTGCATTTGAATCAGCTAGTAAAATATCATCCATGTAATGATAAATTATAGATTTAGGAAGTAGTTTACATATGACTTCCAATGGCTACAGTATAAAATATTGGCACATGTTGGGCTATTTAACATTCCCTGTGTGAGAACCCTCCATTGATATCTCTTAACTGGCTGAGAATTATTTTAAGTAGGCACTGTGAAGGCAAACCTTTCTCTGTCCTTTTATTGTAAGAGTATTGTGAAGAAACAGTATTTTAAATTGGTAAATATAAGAGGCCATCCTTTAGGTAACAGAGTAGGCAAAGGAATTACAGAATGTAGAGAGCTCCTTGGCTGAATTACCTTGTTAATTGCTCTTGTGTCTGCTATCATTCTCCATTTACGAGATTTCTCTTTAACGACAAATACAGGAGAATTCCAAGGGCTGATTGATTCTTCAATATGATGAGCATTTAAATGCTATTGTACTAGCTGTTCTAAGGCCTGTAGTTTCTGTGTTGTTAAAGGCCATTGCTGAACCCATAGAGGCTTGTCTGTTAACCATTTTAAAGGTAGAGCTGTTGGTGTCTTTGAAAGATCAGCATCTGTTGTGCCCTATTCTCATACAATCTGGAAGTTGGTTACTGTTCTTTATAGTTACTTATAATATTTTTCTCAGAAACATATGTTACTTTATGGCTTGTTTATGAGGTTGGAGGAATGTTAATCTGGGTATTCCATTGTTGTAATAAATCACGGCCCCATAAATTCATAGCTATATTAGCCACAAACAGCTTTAATTTTCCTCTTTGTCCTTCTGGCCCTATATATTTGAGCCAGCTTGATCTGTTTCACTTGAGATAGTGTTCCAAGCCCTAACAGCTACATATTTACCTCCTAAATAGGCCAGTTTGCATGCAAAGATTCTGGTGCAATTATTGTTATGTCCACACCTGTATCTACAAGACCTTCAATGAGAACGTCATTTATTTATATTTTTAATTTTGGTCTTTGTTCATTTATAGAAGTTTGTCAAAAAATTCACTTTATGGTTTTTCCTGAAATTTTTTGTTCTTTCTGCTATAGCTGTTCTATCACACTGAACAGTATGGTGTTTTACAATAGGCATTTTGTTATTTAATTGCTCTGGGAAGGGATTTCTTCTATGTTGGCAAGAAAGGACTGAACTGAATTTGCCATTGGAGCCTGTGTGAGGCCCCTCAGGGAGTTTCCCTATGGCAAAGGCAAAGGCAAAGGATTACCTTGTCTGTCTCTTGTTGATCTATATTCATTGGTCTAATGTTTGCCTTTATCACACCTTTTGCATAACCCAGAAGGGAGAGGCTTTCTGCTGCCATTGTTCCTTGAAGAAACTCAGAGCCAGATATTGGGGTAAAAACTGAGAAACTGGGGAAGTAAAAAGAAGCCAGCCATGTTCTTACCACTAGAAATCCTCTGCAAAGAGAGCTATTTCCTGTACACCCATGCCTATATCCTTTCTGTGCCCTACCATCTCACTTCCTCTTTTTGCTCAGCTATACTACTTCCTCTTTCTGCCCATCTCTGTCACTTCCTGTGTGTCTGTACAGACCTCCAGACCTTTATGGTTAACTAGTGTTGGGATTTAAAGGTGTGTACCACCAAGTCTGGCTCTGTTCCCAGTGTGGGCTTGAACTCACAGAGATCTGGATGAATCTCTGCATCCCAAATGCTAGGATTAGTGGTGTATGCTACCATTGCCTGACTTCTATGTTTAATGTAATAGCTGGCTTTTTCCTTTGACCTTTGACTCAAGTAAGGTTTATTTATTAGAGCACAAATAATATATCACCACACAGGACTCTAGCTCATCAAGTTGAGACTTTCAGAAAACAACCAGACACTATAGTATTGACTAAAAAATGATGCTGTTGTTTACTGAATGTATTACATGCTACTTATCAGCTTGTTAATTCAGGATACAAATGCTTTCAACCAAGGGATAAAAGGCACACTTATGATAGGAGACAGTATGATATTGAATTGCTGTGCTATGGATTATTTATAAAAGTTTACATGAGATAGACCATATTACAATCATTTTGCTCAGTAAATATTTGCAACTAATCAATAGAATTAAGGGAGGTATCCCTGAAAGTTATGATTTTTTTTTGCATCTATCGAATCCTGTAATGGTTGCAACCATTTCTTTTTTATTGCCTATTCCAGAAATAATTATGGGAATACAAAGAGAGTTGTCTAAAATGTCTTGTATGACAAGTAAAACTACTAATATTACATTAAAAAAATCAGATTGTACTGTGTTTAAATATTCTGGCAATAAACTGCCTAGCAGAAGACTCTTTAGAAGTCTGATACAGGGTGACTAAGTCAGCCTGAACTGAATTTTCATTCTCACCTCTTCAAGTATCATTTCCTTGCCTGACAGGGACCTGCTCAAATGATCCACAGGGACAATTCCTCAACATAAAGAATGTTACTTCTCCATTTCACCTCATAGAATTTTGCCATGTCATTACAACATTCTATTATATGAAGTATGTGGTTAAAATTTAATTCTATGGCTTTCTGTCTTTCATTGTACCAGTGCTTGATTATATTGGATATCTTACTTCAAGACTATTGGTTAGGGTATTTTTGCTATCACCAGGGATTCCTAGACACAAAGACCAGAAGTGGGAAGAAGAACAGCTGAGTGCATCCAGGACTAAGAGTCATCAAGAAAAAAAGGAAGTAGAGATGAGGGTGAAAGAGCAAACTTTAATGACAGAATTTCCATCACAGTGGCTTTATGCTGGCAGCCACAAGGATTAGGTCTTGGTTCACTAACCTAGTTGTCTATAGGTGCTTGGCCAATGGAAGCTAATTCCTATTTCCTTACCAGCAGAAGAAAATTAATTCACCAGTGGAAACATCTGACATGAAGGAAACACCCCACACATTAAATAATCAATTGCTGATTATAACTTCACATCAAACTGTAGGCAGAGTTTTTCTGTTTTGACAGCCTGCTCCCCCCCTCCCAAAAAAAAAACGGTAGCCACTTCCCAAATAACTGACTTGGAAACTTAATATAAATTATAAATGCTCGCCCAATAGCTCAGGCTTGTTACTAACTAGCTTTTACAACATAACCTATTTCTATTAATCTATGTAAAGCCCTGAGAATTGTGGCTTTTACCTGTATTCCATTTTACATGTCCAACTCGTTCTCCATTTGGCTGGTAACTCACTCACTCCACCCTTCTCCTTCCCAGCATTCTCTGGCTTTCCTGCCTAACCTTATTCTGCACGGTTATTGGCCAGTCATCTTCTTTATTAAACCAATCACAGCGACAAATCTTCACCCTGTACAAAGGGGTTATTCCACAGCATTAAACACAGAGAAAGTGATTTATTTTTGGAAAATATTCATCCTTCAAAATTGTAAGTAACCCCCTTTTGTGGAGCATCTCTTCCTCCTCAGGAGGCTGCATGTAAGCAGACAGCAGCTGTTATTCAAATGCAGCATGTATGTGAGGTTCCCAAGAAAGCCACTGTCATGCGTGAACTGAGAATCTTTTTTTTAAATAATACAATTTATTATTTTTCTTTTATTTATACAAGTAAGACCAGAGGTAAACATTCCAAATCTATTGAACATTCTCTGTCTGTTATTATAGCTATCATTTTCTGGGTTTTATTTATTTATTTTTTGGAGATTATGTAATCATAACATTTCTCACTTCTCTTTCCTCACTCCAATTTTAAAAGTATTCCATAAGTTCAAGAAAATAAATATAGCTATCAGCAGCATTCACAGTAAAATGAAAATAAAAGGTGACATTTAGTAAACTAAATAATATAATTGATTGACATTTTCAGTTGATTGGTTTAACTGACAGACCCAAATCCCTTGCTACAATCAGACGCTGTTAGCTCCAATGAGAAGCAGTTTTACGGAAGATGGAGTTTCTTAGGGCACCTTTGACATCCTTGTTCCTAAGGGTGTAAATTAGAGGATTGAGTAATGGCGTTACAAATGTGTAAACCAAGGCGATTTGGCGGTCCTCATCATCTGAGGTGCTGGAGCGTGGTCTCAGGTACACCAGGCTACAGCCACCATATTGTAGCAAGACAACAGTGAGGTGGGAGGAACAGGTGGAAAAGGCCCTTTGGCGGCCCTCTGCAGAGTGCATGCGCAGTATGGTAGAAGCAATGAACACATAAGAAATGAAGATAAGCAAGAATGGGACTGTTAGCACCAGGATGCCCACAACATAAAGTACTGCCTGGTGCACATGGATGTCAGCACAGGCCAGGCGCAGAACTGGGGGCACATCGCAGAGGAAGTGGTTGATTTCCCTGTGGTGTCCACAGAAGGGCAAGGTGAAAATTAAGGCAGTGAGCTGCAAGGAAAGGAATAGAGCCAAGTTTAAGGAGCCCAGTACCATCTGGAGGCACAACTTCCGGGTCATGATGAGGCTATAGTGCAGAGGATGGCAGATGGCCACATACCGGTCATAAGCCATGATTGCTAAGAGAAAGCAGTCAGTGCCTCCTAGAGTGAGGAAGAAGAACATCTGTGTGCCACAACCAGCCAGTGATATAGGCTTCTGTATTCCCACGATGTTGGAAAGCATCAAGGGCACCACATCTGTGGTGTAGCAGATTTCCAGGAGGGACAGACTGCCCAGGAAGAAATACATGGGTGTGTGCAGCGAGCTGTGTGTGCACACCACCCAGATGATGGCAGTGTTTCCACAGAGGATCATCAGATAGAGCAGGAGGAAGAGTGTGAAGAGGAGAGCCTGGAATTCAGGGACATTGGTGAACACCCGGAACACGAACTCAGGTGGCCCAGACTGGTTGAGAACAGGTTTCCCAGATAGCATGTCTTGTGCGAGAAGAACAAGAAATGAATTCACAGTCTGAATTTTTTTCTTAGAAATCTCCATGAATGATGGAAATGCTTATCTATGGACAAATCTCCAAGACCAAAGCTTGTAGATGATTCTGGTCTAATGCTTTTTATTTTTTTATCTTAATAGTTTAGCTAAACTGACAAGTTCTAACATTTTGTGTGTATGTAAAAGAAAAAAGTATATTTTGTATATATCTCCTAAAAAGTATGTTAGTGTACTTAAAATTAGATGAATAGATGCAGTGTTCATGTTTTTAGTATACATTCTTATCCAAATAAATCGTAGACAGTAATTATAGATCCTAGTTATATTTTGCAATAAAATTCAATCACTACCAAGATAAAGATACAAAATATATGCACGCACCTTTCCTATCCCTTTCATTCTTATGTATCAGAGCTATCATCAATCACTTACCTTTTATTACTGCTGTTTATCTTAATCATGTTTCAATTTCTGTATGCAATGATAATGTATGTACTTTATTGCACCTGGCTTATATCTGAAAATTTTTCTCAGTTGTTCTTTCAATTCTTTGTGCTAATGCTATGTTCTCTTCACATCTTTAACATGCTCTACATTGTGACCACACTAATTTTCATGAGACATTCACTTTACATCCATTATTTGTACTCTGTATCAAACTAGGCAAAAATCTTTAACCCCACCTTTTATACTAGATACTTTTCATATATTTGTCCCTTCCTGAATATTTTTTTTTCTAAATTTCCCATTGTAAACCAAAGCTTTTTGTCTTGGACGAAAATTTGCACAACAAGGAACTACACAAAACTGTGTTGAAGTTAGAGTACTGCTACCTGAGATATGAATTGATGAAAAAAACCCAAACATTCAGGAGCAGAATTGAATTATATGTGAAAATTATTAGGTGATGAAAAAAGAGAATTTGTACATAAAAATTAGAAAATATGTTTATGTAAAACATTTTCAGTTTTGATTCCAATTTCATTTATTAAAGTATAAAGAAACAATAGGATGGTATGAGGAGTTGAAAGAAAAAGTACTGAAAAATTTATACTCATCTATAGTAACTTGTATTTTAGAAAAATAGAAAGGCTTTCTGAGATTTATAGGAGCAGGAAAATATATACTATTAAATGTAATCAAAATATCTCCTAAATAGACTCTAGGTTTCTGGATGTTTAATTCCAATATATGACTCCTGACTATTAAAGTATAATGTAAAATAATATTTTGTATAATCACATGTGCAAAATTAACTGGTTAATCCAAAGTTATGAAGTGCAAAAAGTGACAGGCATAATGAAGCATACTAAATGTAAAACATACATCCATATTAAAAGATACATATAATTAATGTAATAATATGATCTACAAAAGTAAAGTAACTATGCACACTTAAATCCAAAATTTATATAATTTGGCAGAAGTAGGAGAAATAAAAGTATGCAAATGTCCTCATTCTAAATAAAGAAGATTCAGAAGATATTTCATTAATAGCTAGGGAAATATATTTCAGAATAATTGACTGTACATATTTTAAGACCCAAATTATTAATTCTTAAAAGCCATGGGATTGGAAATATATCAGTGAGCAAATGGCTGAAATGAAAATGTGATCAAAATGCAGGACAAAATTTCTTCAAATATAAAAGAACTGTTTCATTGATGCAAATAAATACAAATTGCATTTAATCTTTCTAAGAGACCAAAAATCACTCTCACATTTACATATATATATATATATACATATATATATATACATATATATATATGTGTGTGTGTATACATATATAATCTCCAAGAGTATGTATAATGAGAGAAATCCCACATCACTTTTATTATTATGATTTATCTATCAATGTCAAAAGACAGAAAAAAACCAAAATGGAAATGGCTGATTGACTGAAGTAACAAGATCCATAAATTAGGTCACTATTTTTATATCCACAATGATGAATATTCTGAAATGAAATACAATAGAGAACTTCTGGACCAACACATACTTAACTAGTATGATCAACAAATATTCTGTATTTTCTTTGTACATCATGCTACATCCTTCCCTTGACTGTGAAATTCATAGCTTGCTCTTTCAGAATGTCTGAGTATTGCTAAATCCTACAATGTCTTGTATACTTATGAACCATCCCCAACATTCCTCAAAAGAGATTATATCATGATTATTAATTGTATATGCATATAAGTATATTTCAAAGATATGACCGTGACTACAAAGGTATTTAATGAATGCTATTGTTTTGATGCTTTAGAAATGTTTGATAGTTTTATTAATTAACATTGCCATCAAATATTCATGAATCAGACAAGTAGGAAGCCCTGGGAGGCAGAATTTAGAATATTTTGTATAATTTTATATCCATATTTGATAATAGTATGGTTGCTCACTCCATATTAAACTAATATATGATGCATTTAAGGAAGGCTCCGGTTTCTAGTGACTTTTACAGTCAACATAAAATCCTTGACACTTCATCCAATGGTTGATGAGTGAATGACCATTTGTGTGATTTAACTTTCTTTTTCTCTATTTTTTGTGTCTTTCACATCACGCATCTCCATCCCATTCATTTCCTGTCACTTTGTGTCTTCCCTCTGCCCTTGCAACCGCCTACTCAAAATAAAATTTAAGAGAAAAAAAGAAAAGAAGAGAAAAACAAAAACAAAGAAAAAAGGAAAAACAAATCTTGTCATGAAATCTGTAGGGTGACACAGTGAGCCATGCAGTAAACCCTTTTATCTTTATATCTTCATTGTAAGTGTTCATTGTAAAGAGTCACTGGCCTGGTATGAGGTTTCCAGTTTCTGCTACACTATCAATGCTGGGACCTCACTGGAATTCCTCCTGGTTGTCCTGCTGTTGCCCTGTGTCATGGAGATCCTTCAGCTTTGGGTCTGCAGGACCAGACCCTCCATGTGCTCTAGCAGATCACATATGAGGTGGGCAGAACTAATTTACTTCAGCAAAGCAAAGAATACAAAAGTTCTTTAAGTGAATAACATATTAAGCAACTTAATAACAAGTGAAGGTTTATAATTCAGCAAAAATATTTCCCATTAGAAAAAAATGGAAACATTTAAGAAATTTAAAGGCAAATAATTATATAAAAATCCAAATTAATTAGTGTTCAAATAAATACACAAACCAAATGGGAAAAAACTTCCTGGGTGCAAACTGTCTGTAATATATGAATGGTAACTGCTGGTGGCATTCAAGTTTGAAGGACAGGTATATTCCCAAATATCCAAACATGTGTAATTGCTATAATTATTATTTTTCATGTAGTACAACTTGGTGTTTTATAATGAGAGACATGAATATACTTATACACTTTGACCAGGGATATTGCTCTAGGAATTTGTTTCAATAAACTGTATAAAATACAGAGGTGAATATTTGTCATAGCTTTTAATACACTGGAGTAAAATTATAAAAATCAAAATATCAACAGGAGAAGATGCTTATTAATAATCTACTATGCCTATGGTGCAAGTATCTGAAGTAATTTGAAATGCCACTGTGGAAAGTCTCACAAGATCAGGAAAGGATAAGAAAACCAGATTGTAAAATAGGATACCACTTAGAAATAATAACATATATTCAGATAAATGAAAAAACCTACCTGGAAATATTAAGTATTGTCATTGTATGGGTGGTAGAGCTGTAATTATTTCTGTTTGTGGTTATGTCATGAATAAAGAATCTTGTTGTTTTTTGGGGGGCTTGGCATTTCAGAAAGTGTGAGGTGACAGGATGGTAAAGTGCTGATTAATTGAATTTTTAGTCAGATCTGAGTTTGAAGTTCCATGCTCTTACTTGCTAAATTAATTTTCACACTGATCACATTGCATGACATTACTTTGCTCTCTAATGTGTGACAGGGGATGTGAACATAGTCTCTGCAAACAATTTTAAAATATAAAATGTTCTAAATGTGTAACATTGCTGGGGTTTGCAACCTCATTCCTCAGGATTGGGTTCCTTGGATACTTACTCTTTCATCTCATCTTTTCTGAAATGGAGGAAGGGATTCTCTAAAGATGCATCATATAGGGCCTTGTGCTGCTCTGCTAAACCTTCAATAAGAAAATGAGTAAAAGATCAAGAAATATAAAAACAAAATATAGAAAGAATTTTAGCAGGAGAGTTCCAAGGACATCAAAACCAAATAAGGTAGAGATTGGTTCAGAGAAGTTTCAAAGATAGTTCTGTCTTCTTCACACATGAAAATCAAGTTGGCAACATTGCACACATGGGTAGAAAGCAAACCAATGCAAAACATGTCATTCTTATGGATGAAGCCAGACACGACATTTTAAGTTTGATGCCTGTCAGAATATCACCTGATGGACTAGGACAGTGGTTCTCAAACTTCTTAATACTGTGACCCTTGAAAACAGTTCCTCATGTTTTTGGTGACCCCATAAAATTATTTCATTGCTACTCCATAACTGTAATTTTGTTATTGTTATGAATCTTGTGTGAATATCTGATATTCATGATATCTGATATGCAATCCCTGTTATGATCATGACCCACAGGTTGAGATCCACTGGACTATGGGAAAAGAAAAAGAACATATACTCTCAAGGTCAGGCTGCAGCTTAAACATATCATGTAAATCAGAAATTACGTTTGAAAACTATATTTGAATGTTTGGTAGTGATCTTTATCAAGGTCATTGTTAAAATCTTTTAACACATATTTGAAATGTGCACATATTCCTATCTGTTACATTAAAACAATTTCTCTATTACATTACAGCCCCTGCAAATCCAAATTTTGTATTTTTCATTCTCAATATTCTGTGGCTTCCCTAAAAATATTTTAAAGGACCACTCCAACCTTGTAATGAATACAGTTGTTTATCAATGTCTATATTGCCTGCTTGGGGTACAAATCATGAAAATACTCAATTCCTGTCAAAGACAAGTTGATAAACACTTTTGTTACAGCTATATTAGTTTTTTCAAGGCAACAGAATATCTATTTTATTTGTTTCATATTTCTAAGTCAGCACTAGGCTTTGTTTTTTAATTTAAAATCCTATAAATAAACTTTCAAATGCCATATTAAGGCACTGTTTCTACAATCCAGTTATTTTATAATTAGTTTAATTCACAGTGGCTGTGACTATTCTCTGTACCCACATCATGTGTTTATATTTGTTTGGTACAAACAATAACTGAAGCCCTGGATGAGATGGATGCAATTGATTAATGGACAGAAGAAAGCACAAAAATTAAACTTTTGATGTACTTTTTACTCTAGGAATTTGGGTAGTGATGGAACACTCAGCTATGTAGAAACTATCCCTCAGTGCTTGGTGAGCATCACAGTAAATCCATTATATACTTGTATGTTTAATATACAAACACTCTACACTTTGCATCACAAATATCTCCTCCATGCTTATGTCTCCTCAACTCAGTTGACAGCCACGCAAATTGTGAATTTCTTAATAAGCCTATCCTTTCCTCAACTATCAGTGTATTACAGCTCATTAGCCGATAAAACCACCAGGCAAACATTAGTTGAGTGTAAACTATTAACTCAAGTGATTGGCATAATTGAGAGAATAAAAAGAAATGAATGATAACTTCATAAGAGAACATAACATGTAAGATATGACTTTAAAGATTCTGAAGGAGTAATCCTAAACTGATTTTCTTTTCTTTCTTTTTTTTTTTTTTGGTTTTTCGAGACAGGGTTTCTCTGTGTAGCTTTGCGCCTTTTCCTGGAACTCACTTGGCAGCCCAGGCTGGCCTCGAACTCACAGAGATCTACCTGCCTCTGCCTCCTGAGTGCTGGGATTAAAGGCGTGCGCCACCACCGCCCGGCCCTTGATTTTCTTATAACATAATTTTTGTCCTTCTTTAGGAATGGAAAGTATAATGGTCAGCTTGAAAAATGTTCATTTTTTCTCAAAGATTTATTGTACATGTTATCATTAAAAATTTTTGTGTTGTCTTTATGTAAACACTTTGAATTTATATAAAATTTCAATATGAGATGTGGAATTTTCACAAACAACAGTTGGACTGCTTATGTTTGAACATGCAGAAAAGCCAGAAGACCCAAATTTTAGCATTGCTTTATCAGATATGTGACACTAGACAATTCAATCATTGTTACAACTTCCTTTTTTATATCTGTCAGTGCAAATAATAATATATATTTGAATAACTCACTTGTGATCTATGCATTAATGTTGATATTCATGAAAATTTACTTCAATTAGAAGTCATTATAGAAATTTCAATTTTTAATTTTATGGAAAGAACATAAACATCAAAGAAATGAATTCATTTAGATACTCTCTCATGTTTTTCAAATTTGTTTCATTCAATTAGTCATCTAAGGAAACTCACCAAAGAGCAAGTTAACTTTGCTGCTGAGATGTTACTGCCACAGATGACTGGGGGAGTTCCCTCAGAGAGATTTCATCAGTCTTTTTATAGCAGAAGAAATAATAAGGGTCCATAAGGATTTGGTCAGCCTCATACAGAGGGAACAAGAAGACAGTATATGATGCCTTCATGAGTTCCACATGTCAATAGAACATGTCAGTTGTTTTTTTTTTTTTATGTTGACACTGAGGAGGAGAGAAACTCCTTAAAATTAGTCTGGGATAGAATTAAGTGATAAGGATATTCATCAAGATGATAATATCATGGGATAATCCAAATTTAAGTCCTGACTGAGAAGATCTATATTTTCCTCAATAATATACAATAGATTTTGATATAATTACTGAGTCCAACCTTTCCTCATTTAGTCATTTTTGAATGTCCTTTATGGGATCTCTAGAAAATTAATGAGTCCCTCAAGAGGAGATAAATCCCTAGTGGGACTCCCTTAAACTTAATGCAACTGGAGAAATACAAAAGTTAAATAAGTTCTTTTGTATGGTCACTATAAATATTGCTGCCTGGGGATTCCAGAAAGGTAGTTCTAATTTCTATCTATCTATCTATCTATCTATCTATCTATCTATCTATCTATCTATCTATCTATCATCTATCTATCTATCTATCTATCTATCTATCTATCTATCTATCATCTATCTGTCTATCTATCTATCTTTCTTTTTTATTTTTAAGAAGTTTTTTTTTCATTTTACATACCAATCCCAGTTCCCCCTCTTTCCTCTTCTTCTGCCCACCACCTCCCCCATCCCAACCTGGCATCCATTCTTCAGAGAGGGAAAGCCTTCCCTTGGGGAGTCAACAAAGTCTGGCATACTAAGTTGAGGCAGGACCAAGCCCCTTTTCCACATGTCAAGGCTGAGCAAGATATCCCACCATGGGGAATGGACTCCAAAAGTCAGTTCATGCACCTGTATAAGTCTTGGTCCCACTGCCAGGGGCTCCCCAAACAGATCTAGCCACATAACTGTCACAAACATTCAGAAGGCCTAGTTCAGTCCTATACATGTTCCCCAGCTGACAGGCCAGAGGCCATGAGCTCACACCATGTTGGGTCAGCTGATTCTGTGGTTTTCCCCATCATGATCTTGACCTCACTTGTTCCTGTAATCCCTCCTCCCTCTCTTCAACTTAAGTCTATGAGCTCAGCCTAGTGTTTGGTTGTAGATCACTGCATCTGCTTCCATCAGTTACTGGATGTAGGTTCTATAATGACAACTAGGGTAGTCACTGATCAGACTATAGGATAATGTATGTTCAGGCACCCTCTTCATTATTGCTAGGAATGTTAGCTGGTGTCATCCTTGTGGATTCCTGGGGATTTCCCAAGCACCATGTTTCTCCCTAACCTCCTAATGGTTCCCTCTGCCAAGATATCTAATTTCTATCTTTAACCAAACGTAGACTTGCTGGTGTTACATTCTAGATAGAATACCTCATGAGAGCACCTGAAGGCAGATATTTCAGCCACCTTTAACTCTTGAAGTTTTGTACACTCACCCTACATTGGCTGACATCTGGAGATCTGATGTCTTAGTTGTAGCTCTGATATCTGGTTATTGTTATCATCTGTCCCATAAGTCTCAGGTTGAGGAATCCTAGACATGACTTGTTCCTTTGTCTCTCTGATCTTTCAGTATTTATTCCAATATCTGGCACCTGAATAAGCCTCTAGCTGAAAGGGATGCTTCTGCCAAGAAGTCTTTAGTTTCTGTCTCCTCACGCCTTATATGTCTTTCTACACTGAGCCATCACTTCCTGGGATTAAAGGCACATGTGCTATCCCGTACTGGGATTAAAGGTGTATGCTACCACTGCCTGGGTCTGTTTTCTCTTCTTGACTGGGTCAATATCATGCAGTCCAGGGTATCTTTGAATTCACAGAGATCCAGATGGATCTCTACCTCCCAAATGCTAGGATTAAAGTTGTGTGCCACCACTCCTGGTCTCTATGTTTAATCTAATGGATTGTTCTGTCTTCTGATCTTCAGATACATTTTACTAGGTACACAATACATCACCACAAAGTTCTTAATTGGACTTTCTTATCTATGATAGAATATGTTAAATTACATGATTCTGTTAGATTTACAATCCAATGAACTGTGAAGTTTTCTTGAAAAGCCAAGTTTTTGGAGGATTTTTCCATGGACATTCTTTCTGATGTTTAGTGATTTTTTTCCCTTATTTTTTCTACTTGTTTTCATTTCTAATCAAGTTTCCTTCTGCTATTTTCTAGCTATTTTTTCTCATCACCCCCTCTTCTCATTTGTTTCTGCTTCTGTCTCTCAATGCCTTCAGAAAAGATGTTGTATGTACTATTCTATCAATTTCTACCTCATTCCCTTGATAGCAACCTGGAGTTATGCATGATCTTCAAACCCTGTAATTCTCTAGTCTTTACCTCCCATAGCACTGGATTATAGATACACACAACATGTCCAGTTTTTCATGGGGGTTCTAGAGTTTTGAAGCAATGCTTCATGCTTGCACAAGGACTCTTACCAACTGAATGATATCCCCTGACCAATATCCGAGTTGTTAGTCTTTGAAGCTCTTATTTTCTTTTTAGTTTGGGTTTTAGAACTGATAACTATACCCCAATCCTTTTTTTTTTTTTTTTTGGTTTTTCGAGACAGGGTTTCTCTGTGTAGCTTTGCACCTTTCCTGGGACTCACTGGGTAGCCCAGGCTGGCCTCAAACTCACAGAGATCCGCCTGGCTCTGACTCCCGAGTGCTGGGATTAAAGGCGTGCGCCACCACCGCCCGACCTACCCCAATTCTTAGCTCAGCTGTAATTTTTTTATTTGTTGCTTTATTTTCATCTTCTTCCTACTTTTGTATTTAAATGTATGTACTTTCTTATTGATGTTATTAATTTTTACCCATGTGTAGTTACCCTGTCTCATATCCAAAACCAATAATACATACCTTTTTTTGTACATCATATTTACTGAATCACACTATGGGCCATTTTGGTTTTCGAGGGTTGGAGTGTACTAGCAATGACAGATTATGCATAGTGATTATATTTTTTGATAGAGGAAGACATAAATAATAAAAAAATAGTGGGATTAATTAACGATATTTCAGAAAATGAGTACATAAATTACATGAGGCACTATTCCAAGGAGGAAAGGAGACAGAGTGAGGTGATAGAAGCATAGGCAGATGGTACTACTTTAGGTAAGATGCACAGGATAGCCTATGAGGGACTAGTCTGTGATCTGAATGGTTTACTAACCAGAGCAAAGGTAGATGTTAAGTATTTTAAGACAGAAGTAGAAGCAAAGCAAAAGTTCATTCATGAAACTAATGCCAGCATTTCAAATATACATCCCCCAAAAATGTCTCTCAAATACATGCAAGAAAAAAAATTGTTTGCTTTTTTATCCATGATGATGGTTAATTCAAAATTGACACAATCTCAGAGCATGCAAAACTGAAGTGTGTTTTATTGCATAGGGAGGCTATGCCAAAATTATTTTTAGTTTATTTAGTTTCTTTGACAATCTCTTAGTTTCTTGAGTTCTCTAGAATTAGTCATGACATGTTCCAAATATGTAATTAGGATATTTCATGGAAAATTACAAAGATGGATTGGTCTGAGCATAATAGCATGAAATATGTTTAGGTCAGTGATTATAAGGGTAAGGGCTAACAGCATTGTTGCCATTTTGAACTGATTTATCAATGGCAAG
This sequence comes from Peromyscus maniculatus bairdii, assembly GCF_049852395.1. Lineage (NCBI taxonomy): Eukaryota > Metazoa > Chordata > Mammalia > Rodentia > Cricetidae > Peromyscus > Peromyscus maniculatus. The sequence continues at coordinate 165,404,245 of NC_134852.1, read as the reverse complement.
TACATTTGATCATTCAAAACCTGTTAAGAATGCTGACACCAAATAGCTTACTTTAAAATGTCAGTAAAGGCAGAAAAACTAATCTCCTGAATAGAGAGAACCCTGTGGCATACTTTAATCTGAGTGGTAGAATGAAGACAGAGACTCACTCAAGGAGAGAGAGGGTGGAAATGAAAAGATGGAAGGGTTTCTTTTGTTTGAATTTTACTTCTTTTATTTTTATTTTTTTATTGCTATTAAGAGATTTTTCTATTCATTTTACATACCAACCACAGATTCCCCTCTCTTGCCTCTTCCCACCACTCTTTACCTCCAACCACCCCCCTATTCCCACCTCCTCCAAGGCAAGGTCTCCCATGGGGAATGAGCATAGCCTAGTACATTCAGTTGAGGCAGGGCCAGCCCCTCCCCATGCACCAAGGCTGTACAAAGTGTCCCACCATAGGTACTAGGCTCTAAAAAGATGGCTCATGCACCATGGATGGGCCCCAATCCCACTGCCTGGAGGACTCCTAAACAGTTACATCTAAACAACTGTCTCACCTATCCAGAGTGCCTAGTCTAGTACCATGGGGGCTCCTCATCTATTGGCTCACAGTTCATGCTTTTCCACTAGTTTGGCTGGTTGTCTCTGTACATTTTCCCATCATGATCTAGATGTCCCTTGCTCATAGAATCCCTCCTCTCTCTCATCAATTGGATTCCTGGAGCTCAGCCTGGCGCCTGGCAGTAGCACTGGATCTCTGCATCTGCTTCCATCAGTCACTGGATGAGGGCTCTATGATGCCAGTTAGTGTATTCAGCCATCTGACCACCAGAGCAGGCCAGTTCAGACACCATCTCGACTATTGCCAGTAGTCTAAGGTGGAGTCATCCTTGTGGATTCCTGGGAACTTCCCTAGTACTCTGTTTCTCCCTATTCCCGTGATGTCTTCGTATACCATGGTATCTTTTTCCTTGTTCTCCCACTCGGTCCCTGTTCTAGCTCGAACTTCCCATTTCCTTATATTCTCATTCCCCATCCCTTGTCCTCCATTACCTCCCCTCACCCCTAGTTTGCTCATGTGGATCTCAACCATTTCTCCTTTGCTGGGCAATCCATGCATCCTTCCTAATCCTTCCTAGGGTCCTCCCTGCTAGTTAGCCTCCCTGGAGTTGTGAGTTGCAGTCTGGTTATCCTTTGCATTACATCTAGTATTCACTTATGAGTGAGTACATACCATGTTTGTCTTTATGAGTCTGGGTTACCTCATCAGATTGATATTTTCTACTTCTATCCATTTGCCTGCAAATTTCATGATGTCATTCTTTTTGTCTGCTGAGTATATTATTTGATAGAGAAAGACTGATAAATAATAAAAAAGAGGCACTATTCCAAGGAGGAAAGGAGACAGAGTGAGGTGATAGAAGCATAGGCAGATGGTACTACTTTAGGTAAGATGCACAGGATAGCCTATGAGAGACTAGTCTGTGATCTGAATGGTTTACTAACCAGAGCAAAGGTAGATGTTAAGTGTTTTAAGACAGAAGTAGAAGCAAAACAAAAGTTCATTCATGAAACTAATGCCAGCATTTCAAATATATATCTCCCAAAAATGTCTCTCAAATACATGCAAGAAAAAAATTGTTTGCTTTTTTATCCATGATGATGGTTAATTCAAAATCAACACTTAATCTCAGAGCATGCAAAACAATCCATTGTGCATATATACCACATTTTCTTAATCCGTTCTTCAGTTGAGGGGCATCTAGGTTGTTTTCAGGTTCTAGCTATTACAAATAATGCTGCTATGAACACAGTTGAGCATGTGTCTTTGTGGTATGATTGAGCATTCTTTGGGTATATGACCAAGAGTGGTATAGCTGGGTCTTGAGGAAAATTGATTCCCAATTTTCTGAGAAACCACAATACTGATTTCCAAATTGGCTGTACAACAACAGCCCACCAACAGCAGAGGAGTGTTTCCCTTGCTCCACATCCTCTCCAACATAGGCTGTCTTCAGTGTTTTTATCTTAGCCATTCTGACAGGTGTAAGATGGTATTGGGCACACTTAATGTATATAACAAAAATCTTTAGGATACACATAAACTGCAAATTCATTTTTCCTCAATTAATGTATGGCAAGAATGTCTAAAATATACTTGTTTAACAAAAATATCAATATAGTATAATTTTATTAATTATAAGAAAGGAAGACTTAAATATGACCAATGAACTGATAATTTCTAAATTGATTTCTATAGCCATAATTTCCTTTATTCACACCTGATCTTAGTATACCAAAGATTACAAATAAAACACATGCAAAAATCAAGTGCACTTCCTTGTGTTTTTAATTATTGAGGATTGAAGTTAGCTTCGCCAAGAAAAAGAAAAAAACATGCTTTTTAGCTTTCTCTACTGCATTCAATCCTCTACAGCCTTCCCCATTTCATTAAATGAAATCTCAGCATTTACCTATTCACACTAAAAACATGTTGGTGCTATCATTGACTTCACATCTAGTTCATATAAATTTCCATTGTTTAACCTCTAAAAAAACATCTGAACATGATTGTTTGATGGCAATGTGAAAATATTCAGTAAGTTATAACCTCATATTCTACCATCCCATTCTCTTGCTGTTCCCTCTTGTTTGGGGCATTCAAACAACCCAGATATCTTTTTTTTAAGAAAACTTAGAGTTTTAAATTTATTAATTAAAGAAAACTTGGCATTTTACATTTTTCTATTGACAAAATATATTTGTTAAACTGTCTTCTTTATTCCTGAAATTTTATTTTATTTTTAATTTTTTAAATTTATTTATTAAATTTAATTTTACATATCAGCCACAGATTGCCTTGTTCTCCCCCTTCGCACCCACCCCGTGCCTTCCCCCCAGCCCACCCCCCATTTCCATCTCCTCCAGAGCAAAGACTCCCCTGAGGATTGAGTACAACCTGGTAGATACAGTCCAGGCAGGTCCAGTCCCCTCCTCCCAGGCTGAGCCACGAGTCCCTGTATAAGCCCCAGGTTCCAAACTGCCAGTTCATACACTGAGGATAGGGCCCTGTCCCACTGTCTGGATGCTTCCCAAGCAGATCAAGCTAATCAACTGTCTTATTTATCTGGAGGGCCTGATCCAGTTGGGGGCTCCTCAGCTATTGGTTCATAGTTCATGTGTTTCCTTTCGTTTGTATAAATGTCCCTGTGCTTTATCCAACCCTGGTCTCAACAATTCTCGCTCATACAAACCCTCCTCTTTCTCACCAATTGGACTCCTGGAGTTCCACCTGTACCTCAAAGAGAAAAATAGAGCCAAAAGAATGATAAGATGCATGCACATAGATGCCACTTCCTGGTTCTTGTTCTGACAATGCATTTTGCTACTTTATTTCCTTGGATAATTTTATAGTTTCTATTTATATCAATTTATAGTGAAGTCTATAAATTGGTGAATAATCTCCACCTCCTGGAACGTATATAAAGAAAAAATGAATCATGATATAAAATCATCAATATGTATTAACTATCAATACCATTCTTAATCATGATCATCATCACCACCACTATAATCATTATCACCTCAAGACAACCACTATTATCACTTCCAATGAAATGACCATTAGGTAACATGACCTCTACTGTTAGATAACCACAACCACCATCATTATCAGTCTTAAACATTGGGATCTATCACCAAATCATCATCATTCTCCTCCTCCTTGTCCTCTTTGTCTTCATCCATCTCCTCTTCTTCTTCCCCCGTAGTATGTGATAAATGCACAGTGTGGAACAGGAATAAAATAATGATTAAAGTTATTTCTTTTCCCAAAGCAATAAAACAAAAGAAAATGTGATCCCTTGAAGTCAAAGAAGACAGATTCCTTTAGTTTTTAACATATGAAAAGAACAGGTGAACAATGGAGAGTTTTGATCAAAACACATTATATACACCCATGCAATCAGAAATAATATTTTTAATTAAAGAATAATTAAAACAAAGTATATCAAATTTTGTGTGGCTTCATCAGCTAGTCTACATTTGAAATGTGTGTGTGCACCTCTGAAAAATGCACAAAGAAACATACACAAACACAGGTATGTATTCACACTTCCAAACATGTGCATACAAAGAAACACACACAACAATAATTACTATGTATTTTGACTATGTATAAATTAATTTAAAGCATAGCATGATTTTTAATGTTTGAAAATATTATTAACCCTGAAATTATGAATGAATAGAGCTACAAAAAAAATCATCCTGAGTGAAGTAACAGGGAGTTCAATAGATAAATATTATATATTTTCTCTTACATGTGAATGTTAGCTATAATCATTCTTCATTTTGTATAATCATATGTATAACCATGAAGCATACATGCTTCAGTTTGTATAACCATAGAGATTAGGTATAAAGTACAAGGGGAATCCCCTCTCTCACCTACTCTTGTACTTTATACCTAATCTCTGTGGTTTATAGAACATATAGTTATAGAGAAGTGGTGGGGACACTGAAGGGCTGACACCTTTAATTGGGCATCAACATGAATTCTCCATGTTCAGTGTGGTATGTAAGAGGTGCTTCAGCAGTAGGGCCTTACCTCCTAGCTAGTGTTCAGTGTATTGAAATGTACTCTGCATACTACAAGAGGAACAAGGTAACCACAAACCCATTTACAAACCCTATGGTCTAGAGTAGTCCCTTCCTGCAGGATATGCTGTGCAACAGTGGCACAAATGTTGTAAGACTAACCAAGTACTCTCTGGTTGGATTGAAGCCCACTCTGGAACCTGCTTCTGACACTGCTCAGGTAGCCCCCAAACCTGAGAATGATTACTTCACGGGCCTAGGGAAAAACCAAATACTATACTGGTAACGTAATATAGCAATAAAATAAGTCCTATTGGTATTCTATTATACCCATTGACGAATGTCTTGTTCAGCCATCACCATAGAAACTCCCTCTTACAGTACATGGAAACTAATAAAGAGATCCACAGCTGTACAATGTACAGGGGGTGAGAGACTTAGAAACACTCAGTTCTATCTAAATGGGAGGTCTTCAGGAAACCCCTCCTCTCAGGTCTCAGGAAAATCAATATTTCTGTGAAAGATGGTGCAGAAAGATTGTAAGAGCAAGAAGAGATGAATTGCTCCAAGAAAAATATGGTCTTTTTGATACAAAAAAGGATTAATTATGTACATAAGAAACCATAGAGACTGTGGTAGTGTGTATAGAGCATATAGAATCAAGCAGATGGATTCCCAATGCTGAGAAAGTAAAATGGATTCCCATCCCTAACCAAGAAGCAATCTCCAATTGACATCCACTTGCAAAGAAAATTTTAGTTTTCTTTAATGGAGTCTCATGGGTTGTACTTAGCACACTTAAGAGTAGGCTCCATGTCTAGCAGTAGATGGCTAATACAAAATGAACTCAAAGTAGACTTTTTGTTTCAGAGTGCCTTTACTAGTCTTTTATATTGCAGTTTTTGTTTGATTTTGTGTTGTCATGGATTGTGTGTGTGTGTGTGTGTGTGTGTGTGTGTGTGTTTCTTGTGGGTTTTTTATTTTATTATTATATGGGTTTTGCCTGTTCATAAAACAGAATATATTGTGTTATCCTTCAATTTAAATACCATTTAACTTTTAAAAGTGTAAGCCATTTAGGATTCTAGCATTAGTATTATCAGAAGATTAATATTTCATCTTACGAAAGTAAGTAATACATAATGTAAATAGACAACCATATAAAGGCATAGAATATTAAAACCATACTATTACTTGAGAGTTGTGGCTCATGTCTGTATTCTTAGTCCTTAAAGAGGCTAAGGCAGAAAGTTGCAAGTTTGAAGCCAAACAGTTTCCACATACCAAAACCAAAGGAAAAACAAATCCAAACAATATACTATTAGCTAATTTCAAATTATAGACATACTTTGTGATCTACAAGATGCACATTCTTTTCAAAGCCATGTGGAACATTCAATTGATCAGATTTTGTGTCATGAAACACAGCCCAATGTTACAAACTTCAAAGTATGCTAAGAATGCAGGACCATGTAATTAGCACAAGTCCCCTATTTAAATTATATACACAGCTCCACACAGAACAGGAAAGAAGGGAAATCGCTTTGAAAACCATATCAGTACAACATTGACTCTAACTAGTCAGTTATGCCAGCCTCTTAGATCTTGCAGCAAAGTACATCACTTTATTATGGGGAAATTATATTGTCTAGGACTTAATCACTAAACTTATTTATCTGAAAATATTGGGCAAACTCTCTGGATCTTTCTACTGAGAGTCTTCTATTATTATACTACCAAGGACATTTGAAAATTTACCTAAAATATATATGTTTAAAGACATGTGTTACAAGCTATGTGCATCTATACTTCCTGAACACTGTAAACACTTGATAACATTGCTAATACTTAATAAATGTAAATCTGAATTATATTACTAATGCAAAAAATATTTAATAAACACTATTCAATAAAATTGGATCAATAATTTTTCTTATTTTTACATATGATACTATAATAAACAATTTGATGCTTTTTGTTGGTTGATAAACCTCAATGTCCCTCTTACACAACTTATATCACTAGAGAATGACCTCATTATAGAATCACAGAGATACCAGGCCCTCTTGCATCCAGTTGGTTTCCACAGTACAGGGCTAATCAAGATATGCAAAAGACATTGTCATCCCTGGATTCTCTTTGTATTATCCTTTTTGTTAAAAGCTTCTTTACTCTAATCAAAGGTACCATTCCTGGAATGTAATCCATTCTGAATCCTGTTCTCATTTTTTTTTTTTTTTTTGCTAACAGTGTACCTCTTCTTAATTTTTAGGTGTCTTGATGATAATGGCCTCTTGAAGTCAATAATGCTTAAGTGCTTTTCTATTCCCTGGCTCCCAATTGCTGAAAACAATCCCTTTATTTTATCAAAAACTAATTGAATAAACTAAGTCTTTCCAACTACCTAGCTATATAAAGCCATATACTTATCTCTTAACATTATTTTCTACTTATGTACTTGCTTATATCACTCTTACAAAATTAATCACCCAGTCTAAAAGTAGCACACAGTAAAGAATATCACCACATGTAGGGAACGTTTTTGTACTTCATGTTTTTGTTTTGATGAACATCATTGCAACATCAGGTAAGACTATAATTTTGTAGTGGCACAGGAATTTGCTTTAGATAGGTCTAAACTTTGTTATATCAAAGTTTTCCTAGCCTATCAGTTTTTGAGAGAGACTATTTCTGGTAACTATTTTCCCTATGGCCCCTTTCATCTCACTGTTCCTCAGAGTGTAGATGAGGGGGTTGAGGAATGGGGTTCCCAGTATGTACACCAGGGAGATAAATTGATCTTTCTTGGGGTGGTAGTTGGAGTTAGGGCGCAGGTACATGAAGGCACAGCAACCATACTGCAGCAGCACCACAGTGAGGTGAGAAGAACAGGTGTTAAAGGCCCTGCGGCGGCCAGCTGCTGAGTGGAGTTTGAGCACAGCAGCCACTATCAAGGCGTAGGTGGTAGCAATGAAAAGGAAAGGTACAGCAATGGCCAGTGTGGCTGCCACTAGTACAGAGAGCTCATGGATATGACTTGTGGCACACACAAGACGCATCACTGGTGGAGCATCACAAAAGAAGTGCTCTATTCCCCTGTTCTGACAAAATGGAAGACAGAAGATGAAGACCACAAGCTGTAAGGACAGGAACAAACCAATGACCACAGAAGCCACAACCAAGCGGACACAAAGAGTTACAGTCATGATGAGAGGGTATTGCAAGGGGAGACAGATGGCAACATATCTGTCATAAGCCATGACAGCCAGGAGGAAGCAATCAGCACTACCAAGTCCAATGAGGAAAACCATCTGTGTAGCACAGCTCAACAGAGTGATGGTCTTTTCTGGCTGTAGGGTGTTGACCAGCATGTGTGGTACCACCACTGCAGTGTAGCATAGTTCTATCCCCGAGAGGCTGCCCAGGAAATAGTACATGGGTGTATGTAGGCGGGCTTCTGTATGGATGGAAACCACAATGAGGATATTCCCAGAGATGATCAATGCATAAGCCAGGCTGACTCCAAGGAAGCAGAGCATACGTAGCTCTAGACTTTTGGGATAGGCTAGGAACACAAACTCCATCAACATTGAGTGGTTGTCCCAGGTAATTGTGTCCACAGGTATTCTCTTTAGAGTAGAAAATAATACCTGTCAGATTGCTAATTTATCTTATAGACAATGGTTTTATTTTACTAATCAAATCTAGACTTAGATGCAAGACAGATAAATATTATTCTTTTATTTTTTATTGTTATGAAATTGGTTCACGTTAAAATCTACATGTTAATTTTATCTGCAAGCAGTTTTGTAGTAAGAAAATATTAACCAAGAGCATCAGATCAAATTGTATAGATAAGAAAGGTATTTTCAGAAAGTTTGGAGCAGCAATTAATCAGTAAACTCATAAGTAAGCATCAAGCATTTCAAGTGTGGTAGGGGAGAATTCTACTAATTTATTCACTCATATATTTATTGTTTATAGATTTCACTTATATGTGTATGTATTTCACTGTCTTCTGAGGCATTAAGTTGGTGACATGTGAATGCTATATTCACAGATCCTCATAACATGAAAATTAAGAAGGAAAGAAAAAAGCAAGAAAGGAATGTGAGAGAAATGGTCATGGGGCAAAATCTTGCTCAAGTTGGACTCAACGGTGGTACAAACAAGATGTAGATAACAGTATCCACCTTTTTGGTTTCTCTAGGTTTATTCAGTCAGGACAAGAATGACGCCAGTACATACTTATTTTACCTGAAGTTTCATCCTAGCATAGTAGAAATATGAACAAAACTATTTGAGACCCTAGAAAAATATTTTGTGAGTTTGCACAGGACTTTAGAAGACATACCCAGTGTCTTTTTCCACATTTACCTTCATTTTCCAAAAGCAAATATGAAATTGAGAATGGAAAAACGTAGTTTCCTAAAAAGTCAAAGCAGAACAAAGAATATATGTGACCTCAAAATCTCAATGAACAGGCACAACTCTAAAGAATAATCTTTCCACTTCTTTTCTTAAACAAATCTATATTTAGGAAGGCTGAGGAAGGTCCTGTAACCTTATTTCAAATTACCCAATTTTAATAAAGGCCACTAGTCAATAAGGTCTATAAAAGAAATCTCTTTCCAAATACCCTTCCTCACCAGAAATATCATTTGCAGAAAGTCTTGTCGCTGCCACATGCATCTTAGTCATCTTAGCTCTCTTTCTTATTCTTTTTTCTTATAGCTAAGAAATGGTCATTGCTTCATTCTGTCTTCTTCCTGTCCTGAACTTCAAAAATGCTTTAAATAAATTTTCATAATATTTAGTACTCTGCACATTCCCTACAGTATCAGGAGGAAGGGTAAAGTGTGTATATGAAACCAATGCTGATTGTGAATAATATGACTTATATAATTCTACCAACTAGTCTATAATGCTAGGGAATATGGAACTTCTCTGAATTTCAGTTTTCTTTACTTCAAATATGGGGATACATAATTCAAAGTATTATTAAGAATTTAAGTGAAATAATAATATGAAATATCTATCAGAATCTATAAAATATAACCCCATAACCATCTGTAAGTTCAAGGGCAATTGCCCACATCATTTATATTTTTATCTTTCTATAACACTATGAAAAATGCTAAATAAGCTTACATATGATAATTGCAAACTCTATAGCTATTCTTTGAAAAATATAATTTTATTTCCATTTTGAGAATATTTCATAGTAAAATATATTTCAATATTCTTATTAAAATTACTTATATCCTATAGTTGAACTGCACCATGAAAAATATTTTATTACATAAGTATTTATGTTTGCAATAAACAGACTTCTAAAGGTAGCCTAACAGCTGTCTAATGATGGAGAGCCTTGAAGTCCACGCCAGAGTGATGAGTTTTGATAATTCTATTACAATCCATCAAACTTATGTCATCTTAATAGTACAGTTAATTAAATATTCACATGGGAATCAAGTGAGGCCATGATTCTTAGTGCTGATAGGGACATCAGAAATCACCTAGTATAGTTTTCACCAGATACTTGAACTTTAAGAAAGATTTGGTACATCAAAACGTGTTTAATATACAATGAATCCACTAAATTTCTATTTCTTGCTTCAGTATTAAAAGGCAGGATTCTCTGAAATTTCATTCTGTGATCAACTGGAACTGGCTTGTATGAGACTTCTATCTACTCTGCCTCTTCTAAACACTGTCATATTTTCTCTACAGAAACTCTTTAGACAATAAGCAACTATTCCTTTAATCCCAACTATTCTTTCCTATTTAATTGTAGCACTTTTAACACAATGGTTTGGGTGTGTGTCACAATTTAAGCTTGTTCCTGTCTGTCTTATATCTATAGAAAGCACAATGTCACTAAACAAGAATAATTATGAAGAGTTATATCTGCACATTCTTGAGATCCTGATAATTTAGGTTAGAACATTATACTGCTTGTGTCTAGTTAGTGCCACTTAAAAAGTCAGATTATGGATTTGATATTCAGAAGGTTTCAGTTAGACCCTCAACAGCATAATCCCTTTGGAAGTCCATTTCACAAAAAAATCTGTTTCTATTTTTCAAAGACATAAATACTAATATTAACCTAACTGTGCTGTGTTAAGAAAAACATGGGATTGCAAGCACTTGGCTTGGTGTATGAAACCCATGATGGTGGATAATACATTTCTTCTCTCAATTTTTTGTATCTGTTTTAGGGCTAAAGTGTTTTTGACATCCTAGAAATGATTCATAAGGCAATCACTTTTCTAACAATATCAATAGTTTGAAAATCAAGCGACAGAAAAAGACTTCTCTTACCTTCAATGTGAAGGGCGGGGGGTTAATAAGTCTGTCTCTTCAGGTTTACTTACAAGAGACAAGACTTAAAATATGGTGCCCGGCTACTCTTGTGAACCAGCATGAGAAGACAGTGATCTTGGGGAGCCTGTTCCTGTGGGACTGAGTCTTCATCAACTATCCAAAACTAAACCACAGAAGGAGCAAATTGCTTTGTCACCTAGAGTCTTGATTCACAGGTTCCATCTCCCTGAAGAAGGTAGTTCAGTGATTGCCAACCTATCCCCTTGTTACCAAAGAATTCTGAGGGATTTATTGATTACTCTATTTAAATAGGCACGGGAGAATGTATGAAGATTTATGGTAAACTGCCAAATGAGTATCACCAAGCACTGTAAAGGGCACCATTTTCATTAATTATGTAAAGATTTGTTCCAAACTGACACATCATCAAGAAGAAAATATTCAAGGAATTAAAATGAGAAAACATGGAAAACTTAAAATAACAAGAAGAAAGAAACAGACCAGGCTGACATGAAAGATTAGCATAAATCATAAATAAATTAAAGTATATTTTTTAAGAAATTTGAAGATATATCACTAGAACAAATCACAACACTGGAAGATGAAACCTATTGTGTGGGAGAAGCAGGTCTAAGTGAAAGTGGCACCTTACAAATCTTTGAGAAACACTTATTGAATCTCTGAAGGTAGAGCAACTGAACTTGTAGGGTAGAGAAATATATACTTTATTTCATGAGATATAATGCAGTTAAAATATATACAATGTCATAATCAACACAAGAAAACCTTTGGTTTGTTTTTCAACACATGGTGGGATATATATTTCATTTTTAAGATTTATTTTTGAGATTATAATATAATTACATCATTTTTCCATTCTCTTTCCTCCTTCAAACTCTTCCATATTTTCCTCATTGCTCTCTTTCAAATTCATGGATTGCTTGGTTGTGTAATGCTACTTTTATGTGTGTTTTCAGGACTGATCATTTGGTATTGGGTAACTAATTGCTGTGCTCTTCCCTGGGGAACACTATTTCTCCCACTCTCAGCATTACTTAAATGTCTGTAGTACTTTCAGCTATAAGGATTGAGGCTTCTTGGGCTTAGCTCTCTCCTCATTAGCATCCCTGTGTTTCCTTGGTTTAGTGGTATAATTACCTATCACTCTGTGATCTAATAATTAAAAATAAAAATGTTTAATTTTATGAAATAATAGACCTGTCACATAATGCTATTTAGAACACTTGTTTGTGTATTCTCAAATAAATAACAAGAGCATACCACAGAAATATCTCCACACCCTTGTTTATTGCAGCATTATTCACAATTTACAAGTTATGGACCAATTGGAGGTATCTCATAATAATGAAATGTTTAAAGAAGATGTGCTGTATGTATACAGTGGATTTCATACACACAAAGAATTACATCATATTATTTTTATGAAAGTATCATTTACTGGAGATCATCATGCTAAATGACACATTTCAGAGTCAGAAAGACAAGTAGTGAATGATTTCCTTCACATGTAGGAATATAGTCTTAAGGAAAGACATGGAATTAGAAAGGAGGATATTTGAAAACCAGTAGGAGGGAGGTGAAGGTGATCGAGTTTATAATATAATAAAATACATTGCAAATATAAAGAAGTACAAAATTTTGTAATTCAATATACCCTTATTTAAAACAAGAAATAAAAACAACACATGGAGTACAGTGTAAACATAAGTTTTTAATATTTCTGTGAGGACACATTCTGCTGAAATGATCTGTGGTAAATTTAATTTCCAAAATCTCACCTATAGCAAACTTACAGAGGGTTTTTTATAATTTTACAATACTATTCAGTTCTACATAACAGCCACAGATTCCCTTGTTCTCCCCTTTCCTGCCCCCCCTTCCCCCCAACCCACCCCCCCATTCCCACCACCTCCAGATCAAGGCCACCCCCAAGGACTGAGATCGACCTGATAGACTCAGTCCACGCAGGTCCAGTCTCCTCCTCCCAGGTTGAGCCAAGCATCCCTGCATAAGTCCCAGGTTTCAAACAGCTATCTCATGCAGTGAGCCCAGGACCTGGTACCACTGCCTAGATGCCTCCCAAACAGATCAAGCCAATCAACTGTCTCAACTATTCAGAGGGCCTGATCCAGTTGGGGGCCCCTCAGCCTTTGGTTCATAGTTCATGTGTTTCCATTCATTTGGCTATTTGTCCCTGTGCTTTATCCAACCTTGGTTTCAACAATTCTCACTCATATAAACCCTCCTCTTTCTCGCTAATTAGACTCCCAGCGCTCCACCTGGGGCCTAGCCGTGGATGTCTGCATCCAGATTCCTCAGTACTTGGATGGGATTTCTGGCACAACTATTAGGGTGTTTGGCCATCCCATCACCAGAGTAGGTCAGTCCCGGCTGTCTCTCGGCCATTGCCAGCAGTCTTTTGTGGGAGTATCTTTGTGGATATCTCTCGGCCTCTTTAGCACTTTGTTTCTTCCTTTTCTTATGTGGTCTTCATTTACCATGGTCTCCTATTCCTTGTTCTCCCTCTCTGTTCTTGATCCAGGTGGGATCTCCTGCTCTCTTTCCCTCGACCCTCACCATTCGTTGCTCCCACTCATGTCCAGGCCGTTCATGTAGATCTCATCCATTCTCCGTCATTGGGTGATCCCCATGTCTTTTTTGGGGTCCTGTTTTCCAGGTAGCCTCACTGGTGATGTGAGTAGCAGTCCAGACATCCTTGTTCCACATCTAGTATCCTCACATGTGTGAGTACATACCATATTTGTCTTTCTGAGTCTGGGTTACCTCACTCAGGATGATTTTTTCTAGATCCACCCATTTGTCTGCAAACCTCATGATATCATTGTTTTTCTCTGCTGAGTAGTATTCCATTGTGTATATGTGCCACAATTTAATAATCCATTCTTCACTTGAAGGGCATCTAGGTTGTTTCCAGGTTTTGGCTATTACAAACAATGCTGATATGAACAAAGCTGAGCAAGTGCTCTTGTGGTATGATTGAGCATTTCTTGTGTATATGCCCAAGAGTGGTATAGCTGGATCTTGGGGGAGATTGATTCCCAATTTTCTAAGAAAGCGCCATATTGATTTCCAAATTGGTTGTATAAGCTTGCATTCCCACCAGCAGTGGAGGAGAGTTCCCTGAGTTCCACATCCTCTCCAGCATAGTGTCCTCAGTGTTTTTGATCTTAGCCATTCTGACAGGCGTAAGGTGGTATCTCAGAGTTGATTTGATTTGCATTTCCCTGATGACTAGGGATGTTGAGCAATTCCTTAAATGTCTTTCCGCCATTTGAGTTTCCTCTGTTGAGAATTCTCTGTTTAGTTCTATAGCCCATTTCTTATTTGGACTGTTGGTCGTTTTGATGTCTAATTTCTTGAGTTCCTTATATATTCTGGATATCAGTCCTCTGTCAGATGTGGGGTTGGTGAAGATCTTTTCCCATTCTGTAGGCTGTCGCTTTGCCTTGTTGACTGTATCCTTTGCTCTACAAAAGCTTCTCAGTTTCAAGAGGTCCCATTGATTGATTGTTTCTCTCAGTGCCTGTGCTACTGGTGTTATATTTAGGAAGTGACTTCCTATGCCAATGCGTTCAAGACTACTTCCTACTTTCTCTTCTAGCAGGTTCAGAGTAGCTGGATTTATGTTGAGGTCCTTGATCCATTTGGACTTAAGTTTTGTTCACGGTGACAGATAATGGATCTATTTGCAGCCTTCTACATGTTGATATCCAGTTATGCCAGCACCATTTGTTGAAGATGCTTTCTTTTTTCCATTGTACATTTTTGGCTTCTTTGTCAAAAATTATATGTTCATAGGTGTGCGGGTTAATGTCAGGGTCTTCAATTCGATTCCATTGGTCCACATGTCAGTTTTTATGCCAATACCAAGCTATTTTTATTACTGTAGCTCTATAGTAGAGTTTGAAGTCAGGGATTGTGATGCCTCCAGAAGTTGTTTCATTGTACAGGATTCTTTTGGCTATCCTGGGTTTTTTGTTTTTTCCATATGAAGTTGAAGATTGTTCTTTCCAGGTCTGTGAAGAATTGTGTTGGTATTTTGATGGGGATTGCATTGAATCTGTAGATTGCTTCTGGTAAAATTGCCATTTTTACTATGTTGGTCCTGCCTATCCATGAGCATGGGAGATCTTTCCATTTTCTGACATCTTCTTCAATTTCTTTTTTCAGGGACTTAAATTCTTGTCATATAGGTCCTTCACTTGCTTGGTTAGTGTTACCCCAAGGTATTTTATGTCATTTGTGGCTATTGTAAAGGGTGATGTATCTCTGATTTCCTTCTCAGCTTCTTTGTCTATTGTATATAGGAGGGCTACTGATTTTTTTTTGAGTTGATCTTGTATCCTGCTATGTTGCTGAAGGTGTTTCTAAGCTTTATCAGTTCCTGGGTGGAATCTTTGGGGTCACTCAAGTATACTATCATGTCATCTGCAAATAGGGAAAGCTTGACTTCTTCCTTTCCAATTTGTATCCCCTTAATCTCCTTATGTTGTCTTATTGCTCTGGCTAGAACTTCAAGTACTATATTGAATAAGTATGGGGAGAGTGGACAGCCTTGCCTTGTTCCTGATTTTAGTGGAATTGCTTTGAGTTTCTCTCCATTTAATTTGATGTTGGCTGTTGGCTTGCTGTAAATTGCCTTTGTTATGTTTAGGTATTTTCCCTGTATTCCTGATCCCTCCAAGACTTTTATCATGAAGGGGTGTTGAATTTTGTCAAATGCTTTTCTGCATCTAGTGAAATGATCATGTGGTTTTTTTTTTCTTTGAGTTTGTTTATATGGTGTACTACATTGATGGACTTTCATATGTTGAACCACCCTTGCATCCCTGGGATGAAGCCTCCTTGATCATGGTGGATAATTGTTCTGATGTGTTCTTGGAGTCCATTTGCCAGTATTTTATTGAGTATTTTTGCATCAATGTTCATGAGGAAGATCGGTCTGTAGTTCTCTTTCTTTGTTGTATCCTTGTTTGGTTTGGGAATTAGGGTTATTGTAGCCTGATAGAAGGAGTTTGGTAATGTCCCTTTTGTGTCTATTATGTGGAACAATTTAGAGAGTATTGGTATTAACTCTTCTTTGAAAATCTGGTAGAATTCTGCACTGAAACCACCTGGTCCTGGGCTTTTTTTGGTTAGGAGACTTTTAATGACTATTTCTATTTCCTTAGGGGTTATTGGACTATTTAAATAGTTTATCTAGTCTTGATTTAACTTAGGTATGTGGTACCTATCCAGAAAATTGTCCATTTCTTTTAGGTTTTCCAGTTTTGTGGAGTAGAGGTTTTTGAAATATGACCTTATAATTCTCTGGATTTCCCCAATGTCTGTTGTTATGTCCCCCTTTTCATTTCTGATTTTGTTAATTTCGATCCTCTCTCTGCGTCTTTTGGTTAGTTTGGATAAGGGTTTGTCTATCTTGTTGATTTTCTGAAAGAACCAACTCTTTGTTTCTCATTCTCGGTATTTTTGTGAAGAACAAATTGTGAAGGCCAATAAATGATTTGTAACCATGTTCTGCTCAACAATATCACGTTTTATTTTCTCTCCTCCTTCTTCATGCTGGACATCCAAACATATTCACTTGTATCCTACAGGATATTTCATTTGGAATTATGTATATTCTGATTCTTTCCACTGTATTGGCCAAACCTTCCCTGTGTTTCCAGCTTTCAAGCTCACTGCTCAGAAAAGATGAGAAGTGTACAAATGTCAGGAGAACCTAGACTCATCATTCTAATCTGTGTGGTGGTCCAACTTACTATGTCTGGAATCTGTTAGGAACATCTTTTGTTGACACAGATGTACCTTCTCAATGTGTCCACAGCATCATTCTGTGAAATAAGGTCTCAATAACTTCCTCTTACCATGTCCTGGATACCTGGGCTCTCTGGCCTTAGGACACTTCACAGTGGCTTTCTTTGGTGGAAAACTACTAGACACCTTCAACGAAAATAAATTCCTGACATTCAGCCTGCTGGTGTTCTTCAGTGTCTATATATGCTGTCCTTAGGCACAGCAAACTCAGGTCTGCACTTATAGGTTGCATCCATTGCTTCACTATGAGTCCAGGCATATAATGCCCTTAAAATACTGGACAGCTTAATCCATCAGGCCCCCACTGTAATCCTGATTGCCTGGAGCCTGAAAATAGTCCACAAAGTTATCTTTTGGTTTAAATGTCTATGAAAATCTGTCTTTCTAAGACCCCAGTTGCACTAAAAGCCCAACAAGAGGCATACTGGTCCTTGTGGTGATATATTGTGTCCCCCCAATATATTGTGTACCCTAATAAAATTAATCTGGGGTCAGAAAACAGAACATCCACTATATTAGACATAGAGGCCAGACAGTGGTGGCATACACCTTTAATCACAGAATTTGAGATCTCAAGTCTTGCTTGGGAAAGAGACATGCCTTTAACCCCAGAAAGTGATGGCAGGAAGCAGAAAGGTAAATAAGGCATGAGGATCAGGAACTAGGCTTTTTAAGCTTTTAGGTTTTTGAGCCATTCAGCTGAGATCCATCATGCACATGAGAACTGAAAGGCTTTCAGCTGAAGATTCATAGAAACAGGATCGGCTGAGGAGTTAGTAAGGTGAGGTTGGCTGTGGCTTGTTCTGTTTCTCTGATCATTCAGTGTACACCCCAATATTTGGCAGTGTTTTTTTTATTAATAAGACCATTTAAAAATTCATGTTACAGGTTCTGATTTTTCACAAGATAAAGATGGCCTTTGGGTTTCCAGCTTATTGAATTTCCTAAAACATCTTTATCTGTTCATGCTTTTGGTTCTAATAAACATCAACAGTTCTCCCTATTAAGATTTATGTTTTTACTGAGAAGCTTTGTAGAGCAAAGGATACAGTCAACAAGGCAAAGCAACAGCCTTTAGAATGGGAAAAGGTCTTCACCAACCCCACATCTGACAGAGGACTGATATCCAGAATATATAAAGAACTCAAGAAATTAGACATTAAAATGCCCAACAGTCCAATTTAGAAATGGGCTATAGAACTAAACAGAGAATTCTCAACAGAGGAAAATCAAATGGCTGAAAGACATTTAAGGAATTGCTCAATATCCCTAGTTATCAGGGAAATGCAAATCAAAATGATGCTGAGATACGACCTTACACCTGTCAGAATGGCAAAGATCAAAAACACGGAAGACACCTTATGCTGGAGAGGATGTGGATCTAGGGGAACTCTCCTCCACTGCTGGTGGGAATGCAAGCTTGTACAACCACTTTGGACATCAATATGGTGCTTTCTTAGAAAATTGAGAATCAATCTCCTCCAAGACCCAGCTATACCACTCTTGGACATATACTCAAGGAATGCTCAATCATACCACAAGAGCACTTGCTCAGCTATGTTCCTATCAGCATTGTTTATAATAGCCAGAACCTGGAAACAACCTAGATGCCCTTCAACTGAAGAATGGATAAATAAAATGTGGTACATATACACAATGGAATACTACTCAGCAGGAAAAAAAAACAATGACATCATGAGGTTTGCAGGCAAATGGATGGATCTAGAAAAAAATCATTCTGAGTGAGGTAACCCAGACTCAGAAAGACAAACATAGTATGTACTCACTCATAGGAGGATAGTAGATGTAAAACAAAGATGACTAGACTGCTACTCAGAACTCCAGGGAGGCTACCTGGAAAACAGGACCCCAAGAAAGACACAGGGACTGCCCAATGACAGAGAAATGGATGAGATCTAAATGAACAACATGGACGTGAGTGGGGATAATGAAGGACAAGGGTCGAGGGAAAGAGATCTTAGGGGAGCAGGAGATCCCAGATGGATAAAGAACAGAGAGGGAGAACAAAGAATAAAAGACCATGATAAATGAAGACCACATGAGAATAGGAAGAAGCAAAATGCTAGAGAGGCCCACAGAAATCCACAAAGATACCTTCACAATAGACTACTGGCAATGGTCGAGAGACAGCCAGAACTGACCTACTCTGGTGATAGGATGGCCAAACACCCTAATTGTCGTGCTAGAAACCCCATCCAATGACTGAGGGAACCGGATGCAGAGAACCACAGCCAGGCCCTGGGTGGAGCTCCAGGAGTCCAATTGGTGAGAAAGAGGAGGGTTTATATGAGCAAGAATTGTTGAGACCAAGGTTGGAAAAAGCACAGGGACAAATAGCAAAATTAATGGAAACACATGAAATATGAACCAATAACTGAGGAGCCCCCAACTGGATCAGGCCCTCTGGATAAGTGAGATAGTTGATTTGCTTGATCTGTTTGGCAAGCATCCAGGCAGTCGGGCCGGGGCCTGTCCTCAGTGTATGAGCTGGCTGTTTGGAACCTGGGGCTTATGCAGGGACTCTTGGCTCAGCCTAGGAGGAGGGGACTGGCCCGGCCTGGACTGAATCTACCAGGTTGAACTCAACCCTCAGGGGAGTCTTTGCCTTGGAGGAAATAGGAATGAGGGGTGGGCTGAGGAAATGGTGGGAGGGGGGCAGGAGGGGGGAGAACCAGAGAATACATGACTGATATGTAAAATTAAATTAGAAAATAAAAAAAGAAAGAAAAAGATTTCTGTTTTTAATAATATAGATTACATTCTGTTTTGCATGATAATTTTTTATGAAAAAATTGACTTTGTATGTCCTTGCTTACAGTAATGAGGGAACAAGTGAAATGTTTTATAGTTCATGATATGAAACAAGATAAAAGTAAGAGTTAAATATCTAGGACCAAAGATTTCTATCTGTGAAAAGATTAAGAAAGCTATAGAGAGATAAGTGATAGATAGATGATAGATAGATAGATAGATAGATAGATAGATAGATAGATAGATAGATAGATAGATAGATAGGATTTATAGAATATTATTACATGCATTGATAATAGACAATAGATATAAGATAGATAGGCAGAGGGATAAATAGATAGATGGTAGATAGACAATAGAGAGATAGAGACAGATAACCATAAGTGATACATTTTTATACAGAATGCAACAATACCTGTTTCTCTTGAAGAAAAGGCGTTCAGTTATCAGTATAAAGTGGCTCCTTACCATCTGTAACTCTAGGGTATCTGCTGACATCGCCTGACCTCTGTGGGAACCATGCACACACATAGTACAGCCATATATGGCAGACAAACAGTCATTTGCACAAAAATAAAATCTAAAATAATTTTTTAAAAGTATACCTTTATTCTATTAAATATTTTCTTACTACAATTTGATATCTATTAGTAAATCACAGATTATACAGCAATAATGAGGGCTAGTGTTAGTGTACTACTTCCTGACTAAGAAACGAGTTTAGGCAATTTAATGTAGACTATGAAATGGTATAAAATAATTTTAAATGTCACTCATGAGAAGGGATAAAGAAAATTCTGTAACTTCATGTATGCATGAAAAATTTGTTTCATAACTTTATATACTGTATTATGAAAATATTTATTTCTATGATAGTGAGAATGTGATGGTTGTAGCTAGAGTTTTCCGGCCTTGCCCACAGTCAGGACAAATCTCTGTCACCCGCCAGTCCCACAGCCGCTCAGACCCAACCAAGTAAACACAGAGACTTATTTTGCTTACAAACCGTATGGCCGTGGCAGGCTTCTTGTTAACTGTTCTTATATCTTAAAGTAACGCATTTCTACAAATCTATACCTTGCCACGTGGCTCGTGGCTTACCAGCATCTTCACATGCTGCTTGTCCTGGCAGTGGCTGGCAGCGTCTCCTTCTGCCTTCCTGTTCTTTTATTTCTCCTCTGTTAGTCCCCCCTATACTTCCTGCCTAGCCACAACCAATCAGGTTTTATTTATTGACCAATCAGAGCAACTTGACATACAGACCATCCCCCAGTACAGCCAAGTGCAGACCATCTCAAACACCTGCACTAGGCCCATGGTCCTAATCATCCTCTATGCAAACCTGCTGGGCAACGCCACAAGGAACCCAAGAAGGGCTCCCACAGGACATACATTAACATCCCACAGCACTTCCCCTTTTCTTTTTTTTTTAAAAAGGAAGGTTTTAACTTTTACACATCTCCAAAGCCAACTTGGTATATTTGGGAATTTGGGCGTAGCTTCTCTTACTACTTCCTGCTGGAGGGGGGCGCTGTATCTTATGGGGACACAAAGAATATTTAAGGATCATGGAGTAGTCCGTGAGGCTGTATCGTCTGAGCCAATTGCCTTGAAACAATTCTGGATGTTGAATCATCTGGGCCATGGTGTCATCAGAGAACTTTCAGGTGGTCTTGGCTGGTCAAACCTGATGTATCTTAATCTGGAACAAATCCATAGCCTCTGGCTTTCTGTAGAAACAAAAGCAGAGTCTCCTTTCCAAAGCAAAACATCCTTAGACATAAATTTCAAAATTGAAATACCTTTAAAATATACACATTGATTTAACTGAGCAGTCTTGACAATCAAATGTCTTTCTGCAGTTAAAAATCCCAAAGACAATATAATCCAGACTCTCTGTGTGATATCCATCTTTACATGGCTTATTTTTTATATTACTTTTACTTTCTCTTTAAAGACTTTATTATTTTAAAACTTTCTATTTCTTTATATAACTGTCCATGTTCCTTTTCCTCTCTCTTCCAAGCCTATGTACATTTTTACACACATTGTAAAGCATTTAAAGTCTTGTTCCATCTGAATCTGTCTTTATTGTGAATCTATTGCTTTAAACTGCAGCATTTGTAAGACTGAAACAGCGCTATGACTGCTGACTCTGCCCACCTCAGCTTCCCAACATGGCGGTGGTACGTTTACCGCCAGCTCTGGGAGTTATCATGAGTCTATGCTTTTATCCAAGCAGCGTGTAGCCCAGAAACCTTTTTTGTTTTGTAACTAGCAAAGGCTAAATCCACCACGCAGCTTAATGTGCCACTTGCAGAGGCCTCATTTCCGCCTTACTGCAGGTTAAGCGCACACGCCAGGAACCCGCCAGTAACTCAAACTGGCAGCTGCCGCTCATTTGAGAGAGACAATTAGGAACTGTTTTTAGCTCCGTTTTAAAATCTTTTTTCTCAGGTTTTAGGTGGAAACTCTTGCCCCACGTTGGGCGCCATATATAGATGTAACCAACCGTCTTATTAAATAAGAAACACAGAAACAATGCAAAAGAGAAAGCCGAGAGGTCAGAGCTCAGAGCTAAAATGGCACCCTTCCACCTGCGGTGTCCCAGCTTCCCGAATGAGGATTCTATTTCCTGTCTGTTCGTCTATTTAAAGTATTTTGTTCTGCCTTCTCATTGGTTGTAAACCCAAACACGTGACTGCCTTGTCACTGTCTGAATGTACAGCCCCCTAGGTCTTAAAGGCATATGTCTCCAATGCTGGCTATATCCCTGAACACACAGATATCTATAGGATTAAAGGTGTGTGCCACCACCGCCACACTCTTGCTATGGCTCTAATAGCTCTGACCCCCGGGCAACTTTATTTATTAACATACAATCAAAATCACATTTCAGTACAATTAGATTACCACCACAGATGGTACAAGATTTTGTTCGGTGGATAGGGTGAGCAATTTGTTAGGACCACTTAAATGTATCCTAGTCTGGATGGACTTAAATCACAAAAGTTTAGTGTATCATGACTCTGAAGGGAAGAAATTTGAGATCAATGTGTTGAAAATATTGCTATTTTCAGGCCTGTCTCATTGGTACACAATTCTATCTCCATAGTCATCACTCTGTGACTGTCTTTGTTTTAATCAGCCCTTTTCTTAAGAGAACAATTAACCACATTTGGTTAAATTCCAAAAAATTGACCTCATTTTATCTTTTATTCTTAAGCATTATCTCTTTCTTTCTGGTTTTTGTTTTCCAATATTTTTATTAATTTCACAGTGATGGGTTTAATTTTGATAATTTCACATGTTTATGCAATGTATTTTGACCACAGTCCATTCCTATTGCTCTGCCTTCTCCTCCTCTCCACCAATTCCTTCCCCATCCCAACTAGTCCCGCTTCGACTTCCATATCTTTATTACTTTTTGCAATGACCCAATGCTTTTGATTTGTGTTGCTTACTGGAACATGGTTGAGGGTTTGTCCTGATTTTATCTTAAATATCTCTTTAAATGATCTATCTCAAAACATTCACACTTTGTGACACTGTGGACTTGATCACTGTTATATGATTTGTTATTGATAGTAATCTAGACCTTAAAATATGCATTTATTCAAATGTATTACATGAATGAGATGCTATGGCTTTTCAATATATATATTGACTTATAGAATATTTTATATATATATATATATATATATATATATTTCTTCCTTTAATGATACACACTTGGACTAAGACAGAAAAATGATCATATGTACTCACATATACATGTGAATGCCAAATAACAGACTGCTGTGAAATGGAATATGTGAAGGCCTTGGGTTGTTTTCCATTTTGGTTAGCAGAATACATTATTCTAGTCCTTGCTCCAGGACTCGAAAATGCCAACATTTCCAGTTATCACATTTAAGGGAGTGAATAATTTGGAGAAGTTATTGAAGGAAACTTTAATATATAATTAACCAAGAATGTCTTTCCTGTGACTCAGAATTCTTAAATCAATTATTCAGAAATACTGTGCAGATGGACCAAATATTTCATAGAAAAAAATGTTTGCTGCAATATTGATATTTTTCTATCTGACTTACCAGGGCTGAATTTAATTAATCCAAAAAGGAATTTGGTTGAAAAAAACTGAGCCCACATTTTTCATTAAGAAAAGTGACTTTGGAAGCCCAGACTCATCAATAGCAAGATCAATGACAATTTGTCTATAATATTTGCAGCCACAACAGAGTGGCCAAGGGTGAAATCACATCTGCTACCATCCAGAAGATGTTAGATGAAAATAACCATCTAAAAAAATAACCATCTTAACCTATGAAAATAAATGACAATAAAGGGTGCTCTCAATATCAGCATGTTGTAGACAAACTTGGAAAACCTTTGTACAATAACATATCCTAATCAAAATATGCAGTATCACTTAGTACCACCTACACAGAATATGCCTATGGGTCCTAGAGAGATGCATCAGTGTGGCCCTCTACCCTTTTCCTGCTCCCACAACATGCCTTCAGATGGAATGGAGGGTGATGGCCCTCCTGAATTACACATGCAGAACCAGATGCCTAGGCCTAGCCATATGGTAATGCAGAGACCTAGACCAAATCAGTTCAACATAACAAACATTTCCATGAATGCCTTCAGGTATCCTCAGCTCCACTGAAAGTTACAACTCTGTGCCATTTCCTAGAGCATGCCTATGCAGAGCCAGATGATGATGAATGAGTCAATGATAACCAATGAGAAAATATGGTCCCAGCCCATACATGAATATGCAAACAAATTATGGCCTTACTATATACCAGCTGCCTTCGCAACCATAAAATATGCTACATGGGAATGGGCAGTGTTATCAAGGACAGCAGAACTCCATGAAGATAATGGGTCATGTTAACTCAATGGAGCAGAGATAGATACTTCCTTACAGACAGATTGCCACAACAGCGCCCAGCACAGCAGGGAGACTATTATGAGAATTAGTAAAAATCAAGGTATGAAAGGACTTCTGAAGACATGAACCAGCAAAACTACCCTGATTGAAATGCACATGATGGCCAATAGCAAGATGCTTATCAAGGCACCACTTGCACAGTAAGGGTACCAGATCCAGTAGCAACATTCTACTGCAGAGCTCCCCATGTAACCAGCATGACCACTGTCCTTCCATAGTTATCCTAATTTTCTCCAGGATCAAGATCAGCAGTACAGGGGCTATAGACAAGTACAACAAGGACCATCACAGGCACCTCAGCAGACACAATATAAGTAGGGATAATATGGAAATTACCAGCAGTGAAAATGTCCTTACATCCCAGTAGGCAGTATCTGTTAGCAGCCATATTATTACAACCTCTGAACTGTGGACTCCTCCCCATAAAGATATCATTCTTTTCTGTCTTGTACTGGGGAAAATCTTTGGATGAATGGCTGCTTTATCAACAAATAGCATTTGTTCTTTAGTTTGAAAAGGCGTTAGTACTTACCAAACACACATAATTTCACATTTCTACTCTAGATGGCAACATTGGACAGAAAATGAATTGACATAAGTAATTTTCAGCAATTTCAGAACTGTATCCCAAATGGACTGTCACAAAGCTGAAAGATTGGAACAGCTTTGTGTGTTCATGAAGTCTGAGGCGATTCCATAATTTTTTACAGATTATTTTGTAAGAAGAAAAGAGAAATGTACACTTTTCCAGCAGCCATATTTTGTATATTATGTTTATTTCATGTGATGAATATGCAAGACAGTACACTACACACTGTGAAGAATCAGAAATCTTGTTAATAAGTGTGGCAGGTGTTTGGTTATTGTGGAGATCAGTGAAAGTACAGGTTGGGGAGGAGACAAAAGCACAATACATATCCCCTGTGAGGTTCTTATGGAATTCACATCCATTTCCTCTACCAGATTATCAAGGGCAGTGTGACACAGTTTTTGAGAACAAAGTTCCATTTTTGTGTATTAAGACCTTTTAATAAATATGATTCATGATACTGTTTTCAAATGAAAGGTAATAATGTTGTTGCATCCATGAAGCTTGGTGACAGGTTCCTGTAGTTGACGTGGAAATTCTTTCTTAAGACAGCAATAAATAAAAAGGGAAAAATGTTAGCTTTTCCTTATTTGAGCTACCAGGGAACTAAGTACTATCAATACATTTTATAACCACATTAATGAAGAGTCAATATTGATGCAGTCATTTTGTATTTTAGCAAAAGTATCATAACTGGATCATGGGATAACAGTTCAGGAAACTTAACACATCTCTACTTTAACTTTCATAGTTGAGTGTAAGTAAAGGACACCTTCATGTCCTTGATCTTCATCTTCATTAATATAACATGAATATACTTATTTAAGGGTATTTTGATCTATATTGAAAGCCAAGAAGTTTCATTTTATGGATCTTGTTGTCAGGCAAGGAAAGAGGCTTCAGCTAAATTCCAGGTTAGCAGACTCTGGGCCTGTGTCTGAATTGCATGGTGTCTTCAGCAATAGGGGCTTACATTCCAACAGCAGTAGGCTGTAAGTTTGGGGAGTCTCTTGAACAAACATGGCCAAAAAAATCAAAAGAAGG
This sequence comes from Peromyscus maniculatus bairdii, assembly GCF_049852395.1. Taxonomy (NCBI): domain Eukaryota; kingdom Metazoa; phylum Chordata; class Mammalia; order Rodentia; family Cricetidae; genus Peromyscus; species Peromyscus maniculatus. The sequence continues at coordinate 165,378,106 of NC_134852.1, read as the reverse complement.
TTTTTTCATGTCTGCTAATGGGGTTTTCTTTAGGAGATAGTTGTCTCCCAGACGGAGCACTATCAGCCCAGGTGAGAAAAGTTCATTAAAATTATATATATATGCATTACAGATTTTTCTTTAAATGAATAGTTAATAGTATGATTAATTATGATTTTGCCAGACTATCATTATTTTACCTTCTTTCTTCCTTCTGTGTTTACTTCTCTACAGGCTCATTAAATACATTAAAGACATTTTTCATGTCCCTTACTTATCAGATCACTTGTTTCTGCAGTTCTCTTGTACCCTCTCTCCCCCTTCTTATGTATTTACCTACCTTTCCTACTCTAAACAGCCCCTCATCCCCCATTTTCCTGATTAGATCATTAACACCTCTTATTCCCCTCTATTGTACCCCAAACTTCCTATCCTGGCAATGGTCCCATTTTATTTTCCTGGTTTCTGTACTTACTACAGACTAAGTACTCACATCTGAAGATTTGGAGGAAGGAACAAACTATTAGTGAAAGAAAATATGAGATGTTTGTCTTTCTGGGTCTTTGCTATTCAATATCATTTTTCTTAGTTCCACAAATTTACTCATTTTTATCTATTGCTGAATAGTATTCCATAGTTTGCATGTACCACATTTCCTCTATCCATTCTCTATTGAAAGACATTTAGGTTGTTTCCATATCTGAGCTATTATGATTATAACAATAGGGAACATAGTTAAGCAAGTATTTTTGGAGTAGGATATGGAATCCTTTGAGAATATGCCAGGATGTGACATAGCTGAGTCATAGAGTAGATTTAATTTTAGCTTTTTGAGGATTCTTCACACTGATTTCCATAGTAGCTGCATGAGTTTGAAATCCCACCAACAATAAATACAGGTTCTTTTCTCCTTCATCTCTTTCAACATTCGTGATGAGCTGTTTTACTTATCTTTGACATTCTGACTGGATTAAGATGATATCTCAAAGTTGCTTTGATATGCATTTGTGTGATTTCTAGGGATGATGAACAATTCATTGAAAGAATTATTAGCCAAATTTTTAGCCAGTTTTCTTCTTTGAAAACTCTATTTGCATCTGTGAGGGTTTGATTAAGAACGGCCCCCATAGACCCATATATTTGAATGCTTAGGGAATGACATAAGGAGGTGTGGCCTTACTGAAGTAGGTATGGCTTTGTTGGAGGAAGTGGATCACTGGGTGTGGGCTTTGAGGTTTCAGATGCTCAGCTCAGGCCCACTATCTCTCTCCTCCTGCTGCCTGAAAATCCTGATGTAGAATTCTCAGCTACCTCTCCAACACCATGTTTGCCTGTGTGCTGCCATGCTTCTAGCCAAGATGATAATAGACTAAACCACTAACTGACACCAACCTTTATTTCCTTTAATTTTTTTCCTTATAAGAGTAACCATGCTGTGGTATCTCTTCACAGCCATAGAAACCCTAAGACAATGTCTTAGGCCTATTTTTCAAATGGATTGATTTTTTTTTAAAACTCATTCATTGTGAGTTCTTTGTATATTCTTGATATTAATCCTTCGTTATGTGTACAGTTAGCAAAGATTCTCTCCCATTCTGGGTTTTGCCAAACTTCAGGTTCAGCAGGTCACAGATACTAGAAAGGAGATGAGGAGTCTACAGTACTAAACACACAAAAAGGAGACTTATCTGAGCGGGCAAAACATAATTCTCTTCTTAGTTAATTTTTTCTTTCCTCTGTCTCTTTATTTTTCTTTTATATCTTTTATACCACCCAAAAGAAAAATTTCTATGCAAGAAGGAAATCATCTTACAACCACAAATTACATGTTCTTCAGAAACAAAATCTTTACACAGGAAGAAATCACATTATGATCAGAAGTCATGTGTTTTTCTTAGAAACCCACAAGTAGTTAAATATTTTTCTTTGTATTAATTTTTCTACCATAATGTCTTCACCCAAAGCCATGTTTTTTTTTTTAATTGCTTAACCATGTTTTAAGCAAGGCAAGTACATTTCAGCCAGTTCCTTTGTACTGGAGGGCAGCTGTTTGTGATTTTGGTGTAGCAGATTCCTATCCTATTTCTATTCTACAAAACCTTAAACAAGTGGTCTAGCTAACCATCTATTTTGTTTTCTTTACACATAATAGGTTATTTAATTTCTTTTCACAACTTTGTTGTTTCAAGGTGCATACCAAACCCTGTGATTAATTCTGTAAGCTACATGACCAAGGAACTCAGCCCTAACCTTGGGTGTAGGGACATAATAGCTTTCTTTGATCATCATACTGCTTTTCCACAGGCAGAATGCATGGGTCTATAATGCATGTAACTATTTTTTTTTCATTTTCCATCCTGGGCAAGTCTCAAATCTAGCAAAAGAGAAGGTGACTTCCAGCCTAATGTTTATCTTTCTTGTATCTCTTATTGGAGCTGTTGACAGAATAACCTAAACCATTTTCCTAATCATCTTTACTAATTGTCCTATCCATCTGCATCTTTAAATCATTGATCCAACTAAGTGCCATTACTCTGTATAAATCATCTTCATTATGATCTGCAAGTAAATTGCCCAGTGAGGAGTGGAGATTTACCATGTAACAAACATACTAATCACATCATAGTAATCACACCATGCCAAATACAGTAATCACATGGCAGTAGTAAGCAAGAGCACAGCAGAAGCAAGGGGCATTCTGGAGACAAACACCCTGAGTAGAGAATAAGCATCATTTTGATTTGAATAAGTTATTAGACATATGATTTAATATTTTTCTTAAGGTTATAATCCACTAATAAACTAGTATGAAATCATTGAGTAGTTTAAAAATTCCCAAGGTTTGCAAATCATGGGACATTTTAGGTTTTATGGTGGATTCTTTGAACTTAGTAGAATAGCAGAGAGTATACAAAGGGAATCTATTGTGTAGAGTGTAAGTAGAGAGAAGACAATGATCAAACAAGCTACATGTAGATATACACACAATCTTTAAATGGTAAGTGTACAGAAAATTAGTCCATATCAATTAGAAGACATAAGAATGAGCTAAACCAGGATGGCATCAATAGACATGCCAAAGTGGAAGGCCTCAACCTTGCCCAAAGGACTGCTGGCAACTAAGGAATACTGAGAGTAGGAAAAATAGTCTTTTTCCCTAGGAAAGAACATACTAATTGGGTTTCTGAAGCCAAATAGTAAGTCCCGAAAACATACATACAAGTAACATTATACAGACCAATTAGGTTATATTTAAAAATATATGTATATATATAACAACAGGTAACAATGAAAAAAGAGGTCAGGGATTGAAAGAGAGGAAGAAGGGTTATGGGGATGATTTGGAGTTAGGAAAGGGAAGAGAAAAAATAATATGATATGATATGATATAATAATATAATATAATATATAATAATATAGTATGGTATGATATAATATAATATAATATAATATAATATAATATAATATAATATAATATAATTAATATAATATAATAATCTCAAAAGGTCACCCCAAGTCAAAACAGAAAAATATGCAGACAGTACCCGCAAAGAACTACATGTCCAATTAAATGTACTATGTGTTCATCATGCCCTAAATAGAAGTCAACCTTCTGCTCTTACAGGACATTCTTCTTGAGCTGTCATCTGTTCTACAAAGTAGATATCGTTCTTGGAGATGTTGACCGGTGGTGGCACTATGGTGTGCCAGCAGACTGATGGCTGTAACAAAATATAAACATTTCAATAAGGATCATGAAAAGAATCATTGGATTTCCTGTCACCCAGAGTCTATCAATACTCAATAGTTCAGAAGCAAAGGGTAACCCCCCGCTATGGAGCTCTCCGCATTCCTTTTACTTTTGATTAGACTGTTACTGTGTAAGCCCAGGGGAAGTAACTACAGCTGTCGTGAGGTAAATATTACAATCAGTACTAGAGAATGATGGATGAAATTTTAAAGCTTAAAGGAAAAGACATAAAATAAGCAATACCAGATAAACACCATGAACAGAGGGAAATGAGGAAATAAAACAACAGCAACAACAAAAAGTTATATAGGAACCTATTAATATAAAAGCCCCCATATATGCTACCATATAAAATGTGTTGTGCTTTTATTGATAGCCATTCTGAAATGGAAGATATTGAGTCTCAATGTAGTTTTGACTTGCATTTCCCAGATGGCTGAGAAGAGTGTAAGTAACTTTAAAAAAAAATCTACCCTTTTAACTGATTTTTAAGGAATCATATGCAGTAACCCAGCAACAAGGCACAATATTAGATAATAGATGTTTGGAAATTATTTATTCTTCATAACTGAAGTTCTACCATGGATTAGCAAATTCACAATTTTCCTTCTTCCTGGCTTCTGATAAGTGACATTTTCTTCATCAATGAACTTGATTATTTTTTGAAAAGTTCAGGTAAAACATCATACAGTATTTATCTTTTTGAAAACAGCCATTTTAATTTAGCATATTGTTCTCAAAGTTTACCCATATGATCTTATAAAAAAGTAATTTCCTCATTTCTTATGGCTAAGTACTATTACTACCAGCTTTTATTAATCCATCTAAGTAGTTATGATTACTTAGGTTGAATCTACAGATGAGCCATTGTAAATATAGCAGAAATGTATCTAAGAATGTTTATATCTTTTGACATCTTGATTTCAGTATTTTTAGATAGCTAGAAGATTGGCCAATCATGTGATAATTCTATTTCTAATTTTGAGGGACCTCAAAACTGTGTTCTGTCATGGTCAGGTTTTATTTTCCTTCATACTGTATAAAGGCTTTATATTTCTGTTCCTATACTTTATAAAATGATTTGCAATAATAATCCTTACAGTGTCAGGTAACATATCACTATGGTTCTTATTTGCACTTTTCCAGTGTGTAGTAATGTTGAACATGTTTCCATGCATCTTTTGTTAGCCAAATACCATTGAAATATTTAATACATTTTATTTGAGTAGTAAACTCATGCTATTGAATTGTAAAAACTCCTCTTATATTTGGGGAATTGGCTTCCTAATGGAAAGATGGTTTGTAGATATTTAATCTCATTACATATGTTGGCTCTTTAGTTTGCTATTTCCTGTGTTTTGTAGAGAATTTCTAGTTTTCGGCAGTTCTCCTTTTTGCATCTGTTGCTTGTGTGTTTTTTAGTGTCATATAAAGAAATCTTTGCCAAGACAAAGTCATAAACTTTTTCTTTATTCTTTCTTCTAGATTTTTACAATTTCTGATCTTATAAGCAATAGTTAATCTATTTGAACTGATTTTTATGCACTGTGTAAGATAAATGTTTTTTAAACTTGAATACAAGAAATTTCTATGAACTTGCTGTTTCAAAAATAATATTTTTTGTATAGTTGCAGTTGTCAGATAACAAAAATTATGGGTGTAACAGAAAATTATCTCAGCAGAACGCACATTTTTTATGGATTGTTGCTCAAAATATATGTTATGGTCATTCTGGTTGACTATACTGAAATTTTATTTTGTTTGTTAAAACTAATAAACATCCAAATTTGTGTTCTATATGTATTTTTTTCAATAGACTTACTAGGAAAAGAGAGTAGATTAGAACTCAATTCTAAGTACACATTCATGTTACTGGTTGATTACATATCCAAGGTTTAACACAAGTATCCATAACATTTTATTTTCATAGTTGGCTGTGTGTGTGTGTGCGTGTGTGTGTGTGTGTGTGTGTGTGTGTGTGTGTGTGTGTGTGTAGGCTAGTGGACAGTTTCAGGAGAGCTTCAATGTGTTTACCTTTGTATTTTGTATATTTGCTTGTTCACTTTTCTAGGGATTAACTCAGGTCCTCCGGCATACAGTATAAGCATTACCAATTAGTCTGTACTTCCAGAATACTATGCTTTAAAACTTACGCTAGCAAGGTTGTGGAATGAGAGGAATACCCTCATTGTTGATGGGTGTGCAAACTTGTACAGCCACTTTGGAAATCTGTGTGGTAGTGCCTCAGAAATTTGGGAATAGATATACTTCAAGATACAGATATTCCACTCAAGCATATATCCAAAGAATGCTTCATCCTAACCCAGAGACACTTGATCTACCATGTTCATTGCTGCTATAATCATAATATCCAGAAACAGGAACCAGCCTAGAGGCTCATAAACAGAAAAATGAATGAAGAAAATGTGGGAAATTTATACAATGGAATATTATTCAGCCATTAAAAACATTAATGAAATTTGAAAATAAATGGATGAAGCTAGGAAAAATTTATATCCTGTGAGTTAAGCCAGACCAACAAAAGACAAATATGATATTATTTACTTATATGCCAGTGTTAGCTGTTTAGTCTGCAATAAGCAAGCTACAGTTCATAGAACTACAGGGGTTAAGTATAAAGTAAGGGACCACAGGTAAGTGGTGGATCTCCCTCAGAAGGGAAACCAGAACAGATACTACGGATGGACAAAGTGGAGAGACTGCAGTGGAACAATCAAATGGTGAGGGGGTGGGAAATGGAAGGGTCAGGGTGGGAATACAGGAAAAAACACTAAACTAAGGACCATTTGAGGAGTCATATGAAAACCTAATATGTAGAAGCTTCCTAAAATATGTACATGTTAAATCAATCTAAATGAAATCTCTAAATATCAGGGTAGATGTAGCCCCAAATAGATGTCTCTCCTCTTCAAATAAAGCCTCCCGAACCATGAATGGGTTACAGGTAACCAAGATGTTAGACAAAGAGGTTCCATAATGACCCCTAAACTGTGCAGGCTCTTGCCAAAGCACTTGGTTGCTTACCACCAACTGATGGTACTGCTCCACTGCTGACAATGACATCTGTACAACTCATTGAACATGGGGAAGTTGAGCTAGTGTCTAACTAGAGTCTTTACCCTTACCAAGGAGTATTCATGAAACTATAAGGCTCTCTGCAAACTACCATAGGAGAAAGATAAACAGTAATCCAGCTACAAACCCTTAGGTATACAATGATGATCCACATGCGTAAAGCTTGTGAGAGTAACCACCTAATATCTGATACGATTTAAGGCTCACTCCATGAGATGGAACCCATCTCCAACTGAGACTAGATAGGCCGGGTGCATAGGAGAAAATAAAATACTATTGTTGTGCTTAAAGTGCTTAGCAATAAAATGACTCCCAAGGGCATTCTGCTATTCTCATAGGACAATGGCTTGCTCAGCTATCATCAGAGAAGCTTCCTCAGGCAGTAAATGGGAACAAAATAGAGAGACAGCCAGAAAATGTGCAGAGTGAGAAGCCTTGGAAGGCTGTCCTAAGTTGTATGTCTCCATCAAATCCTTCCCCACAGTGCCCAGGGATTCCTGTGGAAGAGGAGGCAGAAAGGGTATAAAATCCAGAGTGTGTGGAGGGCACCAAGGAAAAAATCCTTTACCCACCAGGACCACCACCCATAAGAACATACAGAGACTAGGGCAACATAAATAGGGCTTGCTTGAGTCTGTGCCAGATGGGGGTCCCAATGTTAAAAGGAGAAATAGACACAAGCCCTTACCTCTAACCCAGAGGTTATTCAATTGATAACCACTCACAAATGAAAATTTAGTTTTTACCAATGTAGTTTAACTGGTAATACAAACCATTCTTAAGGGCAGGCCCCATGCCCAGGGGCAGATGGCCAATAAAAAAAAAGAACTCGATGGCATCTTTGGAGGTTCCCTGTCTGATAATGTTTACTAAGAGGATCATTATTTATTTTATTTGATTTGCTCATTTGTTTATTTGTTTGTTATTTTCCTTACAGGTCCTCTGTGAAGATATTATGGATTCTGATTTTGTGGTTTTATGATAATCCTGTCTGTGCATATTTGTGTATCTGTGTCTATATAGATGGTTCTTGTACCTTTTTTTTGTTCTTTTTCTTCTTTCTCTTTTAAAAAATTTTGTTGTTGCTGTTTTTCCTATTATTATTTGTTTCTTTTTTATTTTATCATTTTTCTTTAGATGCATATTTTTTTTAACAACAGAGACACAGAAAGGGTTGGATTCAGATGGGCAGGGAAGTGGAGAGGATCTCAGATGAAGTAGGGGGGAGAAACTGTAAACATACTGTATGAAAAACATAATCTATTGTTAATAAAAGAAAAATGACTCATTTTCTAGGAAGTAAAAGTTCATTTTTTTTATTTTGGTCTATTTGATTAGGCATGCAAGTTACATAGAGTTAATGAAATTTTTGATATGGGAACCTGGCAGAAATTATAATAAACAGGTTTTGCTATTTTTGAAATTAGAAGAGCGGAAGTATTTAGTTTCATACTTAGATTCAGAAGTGAAAATCACTTGAAGATTTTTACTTAGCCTTCTTATTCTATGCATATTTTCTCCCTAACTACAGTAAAACAAACAAAACAGCAATTTAAAAATAACAATATATGTTTTCAACCAAATTGACTGGTATATGCACTACCCAACACCTTAGAAAGTAGATGAGAACTCTAAGTTATTTCCTCATTCAGAATTTTGCACCAGGAATTTTTTGTTACCTTATTATTGTTGTTGTTATCAACATTATATTTTTATTTAAAACAATTTAAATTTAAATACATTTTTATCATATTCTTCCCCTCTCTCAAGTCCTTCTAGACACTCTCCTTTTCCTTAACTACCCAACTTGACATTCTTTCTTGTTTTTGTTTTTGTTTTGTTTTTCAAGATGGTTTATATGTGTAACAGCTCTGGCTATCCTGGAACTCGCTTTGTAGACCAGGCTGGCCTAAACTCATAGAGTTCTGACTGCCCTACCTCCCAAGTGCTGAAATTAAAGTCATGTGCCACCATCTAGGAATAGGAAGAGGCAGGGTGCTGGAGAGGCTCTCAGGAATCCACAGGGTAGACCCCACCCTGGTCTGCTGGCAATGCCCAGAGGGTGCCTGGACCAGTCTACTCTGGTGACCAGCCTAGTAAATAACCTAGCTGTCATCATAGAGCCTTTGACCAGTAACAGATGGAGGCAGATACAGTGATACATGGGCAGGCACCAGGCTGAGTTCTAGGACTGTTGAGAGAGAGGAGAGATACTGCAGGCGAGGGACGTTGAGATCATGATGGGAGGATGTGCAGAGATGACTGGCCACACTAGTGGAAACCCATGAACTGTGGACTGGTGGCTGTGGAGCCCCCATGGGACTGGACTAGGCCCTCTGTACACAGAAGACGGTTGTTTGGCTCGAACTGTTTGAGGGGCACCCAGGCAGGGGTATCAGGATCTGTCCCTGGTGCATGGAAATCTGGTGCCTGTGGTGTGACACCTTGCACAGCCTTGGTGCAGTGGGAAAGGGCTTGGACCTGCCTAGGCTCAGTGTCCTGGGCTCTGTTGATTCCCCATTGGAGACCTCAATTTGGCAGATGTGGGCATACAGGGTGGCTTGGGAAAGAGGGCTGGGGGGTGGGAGGAGGGAGGGGGTCTGTGGATAGCATGAGGAGTGAGTAGAAAATTTCTTAATAAAGAAAAAATAAAAAAAGTCATGTGCCACCATGCCCAGCTAGAGTTCTTTCTCAAGAAACAAATAGACACGCAACATAACAGCAAAATCCCCAAATCAAAAAATAAATAAATAAAATAAAATAAAAAAAGAAAAATATATAAACAAACAAAAAAATGAACAAAAACCACATCAAAAAATTATGGAGTTCAGTTATATATTGGTCAACTACTTCTGAACATGAGGTCTGTCCTGGAGTGGTTGACAAACCCATTTTCACTTTATTGGTTAAAAGTGATTTTCAGTCTCACAGCATGTGTAAGTGACACAGTTCAGTTGTTAACCTTTAACATAGTAGCTAGGTCTTTATTCACTCATTCATTCAGTTTTTTAAATATAACAAAATAAAATATAAGATAAAACAAAACTATCAGATTGAAATTGAATAAGACAAGTCAACAGAAAGAAAGCAGCATAGGAGAAAGCATAAGGATCAGGGACCCACTCTTTCTCACATACAGGAGTCCCATAAAAACACTAATCTGGCCGGGTGGTGGTGGCACACGCCCTTAATCCCAGCACTTGGGAGGCAAAGGCAAGCAGATATTTGTGAGTTCGAGGCCAACCTGGGCTACAGAGTGAGTCCCAGAAAAGGAGCAAAGCTACACAGAGAATCCACAGAGAAACTCTGTCTCAAAGAAAAACACTAATTTGGAAGCTATATATAAATGCAGAGTACCTGGTGTAGACTCAGGCAGGCTTTCTGCTTGCTCTTCAGACTCTGTAAGTTCATATGACCCTTGCTAAGTGGATTTAGAGGATCTTGTTCTCCTGGTGTCCTTTTTCCCCTGTCTCTTAAACTATTACCATATAATCTTTTGGGGAGTTCCTTGAGGTCTGAAGGAAGAGATTTGATGAAGATATACCATTTAGTGCTGAGAGTTCAAAAGCTCGCACTCTGTGAATAATGTCTCGCTATGGGTCTCTATATTTGTTCACATCTGCTGCAGGAAGATGCTTCTCTGATGATAGCTGAGCAAGGCACTGAATTACAAGTTTAACAGGATATCTTTAGGCATCATTTTATTACATAATTACTTTATTTTAGACTTGTATTACTTGATTTTATCCTAGGTCCCTGGACAACCTAGTCTCAGGTTCCTGGCCACCTAAGAAGTGCTGGGTATGCATTCCATTTCATGGAGTGGGTCTTAGGTTAAATCAGTTACTGGTGACTCTCATAAGTTTTTGCCATCATTGCCCTAGCATATCTTGGCAGTACACCATTATAGATAAATGGTTTGTGGATGGCTTCGAGTTTATGTTTTTCTTCTGAGCATGTGTAGACTGTGTTCCTGTACTACAGATGTTGAAACATATGGGTGAAGCTCTTTGTAGGCATTGACTCAAAATCTCCATTTTTAATGAACTGTGTATATCTTGTCTTCAGCAACACCTTGGTGTGGGTTTGTGGAGGGCAAACTATAGTCTTGGCAGTAGCCTGAGTTGTTTGTAGATTCCTATTGGGCTCCCTTGGCCAAAATCTCAATTGGCACTGGGAGCTTTGTTTGGTGACAAGAGACATCTACTTCAGACTCAGTCTCTACCATGATTTGAGTATTTCATTTAGATCACCTTCATAAATGTATATATTTAAGGAAGTTTATACTGTTTTAGGTTTCCATTCTATCCCTTAAGTGCCCTTAATTTTACCTGTCTCCCCTGTATTCCCTCTCATAAGCCAATACCCTCCCTCTCTAATATATACTCCTATTCCGGCTGCCCCCATCTATCTATACCTATCTATTCTATTTGCCTTTCATAATAAGATCTATCTGTTTCCTCTAGTCCTTTACTCTATACTTGTCTTCTGTGTTTCTATGGATTTTAACTTGGTTATCACTACCTTCACAGATAATATCTACTTTTAGACTTAATATCTTCTTTAGTCTGATATAAATTGGCTTTCTGTTACTAATTTAATTCATGGTTTCAATTTGCTATATTCATAGAAAAGTTTCATTCAAGTAGAGGGTATCTCTAGTCATCACTGAATTGTTTGCTGATTGTCTAGTTATTTTTAATGTGTCAACAATTTGTTCTGTTCCCAGAGCTCAGTGAATCACAGCCTAATTTCACATATTGTGGAAGCCTGTACTCTCTGAACAAACATTTGTAAACATGTTTGGAGTACCAAAAACCAAAAAGTTCCCCTCTCTCGTTCAGATGTTTAATAGATAATATATTGATGGGATTTACCTTGACCGTTATAGAAAATACAGAAATACCCACCACAGTATGTGGGGCGGGTTTTTTTTTGGTTCTTTTTAATGGGTTTTGGGCTCAGGCCGGACTGTGAGCTGCTTGCTTAAAGCCAGTGCTACAAACAGCCCAGAGCATCTTTAATTTATCCTGTAACCGTACAGCAGATGCCTGATCAAATGGCTACACAAAATATCTGGGCTCTCTACAATCTGGAATTCCTTTGCCTACTCTGTTACCAAAAGGATGGCCTCTCATAGTTATTGATTTAAAAGACTGTTTCTTTTCAATACCCTTACAAGAAAAAGACAATTACTAGTTTTAAATACTTTACATTATTACCAACTATTAGGATATAAAGAAATGAAAGTTAGTAGTTAGACATTACAATAGAAATTGTAGTCATATTAGATATGTTTTAAAAATTGAGCAGATGTATTTTACTTACAGGTAGTGATGAGGCAGTCATGTGGTTGGGTTTACAACCAATGAGAAGGCAGAACAGAAAGATTATTTAAACAGACACAGGAAGTACCTCCCTCTCTCGGGGAAGCTAGGAGCACTGCAGGAGGTAAGATTTTATCTCTGAGCTCTGACCTCTCGGCTTTTCTCTTTTACCTTGGCTCTGTGTTTCTTATTTTAATAATACGATTGGTTACATCTACAACAGTAGATGATCCTAAATCCATTCTAATTATTTTAACTCCCCAATCACCAATTTTGACCCCCCAATAATGTCAAAAATCTGTACTACACAATGATCACACCACAGAGATAACACTAATATTTTCATTATTTGAAGTTGAGCACAGTAGGCATCCATTATTAACGCATGTTGTGTATTTTTCAAATAGAAGAATAAGGAGATTCTGTTGCTAAGGTCACAATGTTATCACATATATCTTAACTGAGTAGGTTAGCAAAGCCAGATAAAGAAATACTACTTATTGTGGCTCACTCATAAGATATTTGTTCAGTATACTGCTATCCCAATTGAGATAATTTGGCCATGTCTTGCTCAGAAGATTATTGATATCCAGAAAATTTCCATTAGTAAATAGCTATGGACCTGTCTACAGGGCCTTGTTGAAAAATTCAAAAAAATGAAGTGGACAAAAATATGTAGTAGCCCACCAGTAGTAAATAGGCAGAGAAGGTACAGTCCAAGTTGTTATTTCTCCTAAAGATATAATATGCATTATTTTATGTTTACCTCTTTATAGCAGACCAAATATTGTACTAAATAGCTCAAACATAATATCTCATTAAATGCCACCTAAACTATATGAAGTGGTTATGCATATTCACATTCTGGAAGCATAGAAATGGAGGCACAGAGCAATTTGTATGATTGGAATTTGTACTCTCTCAAGCTAGAAAATATTTTATTAACTCTTGCATTTGTACAGTTCAGAGAAACTTGTCTTCAGAGTCTAAAATTAATTTTAAAAAAAAACCTTTTCCTTGTATTTAATGTTATTGGTGTTCTCTTTAATGGGTCTTTATTTTGTTAGCAATAATTCGATTCCAAGGATGGGGCAAGTCTTGAATTGTCAAATACAAATAATTTTATGGGGCTTTTTAAAGAATAAAACTGGCTTGATTCAGATGAGTATCTGAGATGGACACCAATTCATATTCTCTCTAATTACTTTTCTGCTCATCAGACAGTAGAGAGTGGCCAGTGGACATTTTCTTCTTTATTTCCTGGTAGAGGTGTGCTGTGGATATCGCTCTATATGCTGTGAATGTGCTGCTCTCACTGGTTAATAAATAAAGTGCTGATGAGCCAGTAGCCAGGCAGGAAGTATAGGCAGGACAAAGAGAGAGGAGAATTCTGGGAAGTGGAAGGCTGAGTCAGGAGACCCTGCCAGCTGCCACCACCATGAGAAGTAAGAGGTAAAGTACTGGCAAGCCACAGGCCACATGGCAACTTGTAGATGAATAGAAATGGGTTAATTTAAGATATAAGAACTAGATAGCAAGAAGCCTGCCATGGCCATACAGTTTATAAGTAATATAAGTCTCTGTGTCTTTACTTGGTTCTGAGCGACTGCAGGAGCTGGATTGACACAGGAAAACTTCAACTAAAGAGGTCCTTCCATAGAATTGGGAATCTTTATCTTTATCATCTTGATCAGTTTAATTAATTTTTTTTATATTTCAGAACAATACAGATAGCTGTAGAATATCAAGTGGACTATGGACTGGGAAATGAGTTGTGGATGTAGGTAGTAAACAAGTGTACTGTTTATATTTCAGTGTAATAAGAGAAGAGTGAAAAAAAGAGAAGAGAAATCACCATGGAGTGTACTTAGAGATATATAATATGCAGCATTTTACTCTTCTAGCCATCCACTAGAGATCCAGTCAGATGATTAAACATGCAAGCATGTTTTTACTTCCTCATACACAATACTCATTTATTTGTTTTCTTATGTAGTGACCCACTAATGAAGTTCTTATTTATTTATTTAGTTACTTAATAATTTTAATTTATTTCACTGGATAACCATTTGGTGATTTTAATGAAAAACTAAGCCTGATAGTGGGTAACAGTACTGACATAGGAAATTGAGCAAGAAGTCAAAATTAAGCATTGCAGTGGCATAGAGCATTTTACCTTACTAAAGACTCCAACTTGGCTATGGTTTTAATTGTGCTTTGTTAAATTAATCTGAGTAACTTACAATGTTATATCAATTCCATGAAGAATTTTTGATAAGATCTATGCTTACTGTTGATTTTGAGTTCAGAGACTTTTAAAAATCAAATTTAAAGTTAGTAGATTGGGGAGAATTTGAGTTCATTTTCAATTCTATTATTTCTATTTCCAGAAGTAATGAAGACATATTTTCTATTCTTATAAACTCATCAGTAATATTTATTTAAAAATAAAACATATATTTGATAAAAGGTGCTTCTGTGAACATAGATTTTGGGTTATTAAACATATGTAAACAAGGTAAAGTGAAGGTGGAATTGAAAAACTCAATAATCAAACTGGAAACCTCAGAAAAGACTTGGGCACAATTTTCCGCCACTACCCATGAAGGTATGGCCAATTGATAGCTGCTGGAAGAAAGAAACAGTTTTCTCTAACAGTGTAGCCACTTTAAATTGACCATACTTCTCTGGAAGGCCACACACCAAGGATTACTTGCCAAATTTGGACTTAAATGGAGAACATATTTTATATAAAGACAGATGGGTAGGGAAGGGGGATAAGTTGAGAAAGAAGGCATAAATATGAAAATACATTGTATTGAACACTCAAGAAACTAGTAAAAACTTGTAAAATATGTATGAAACTATAACTCTGCTATCCTTTGATCTATTTATATCTCTCTTAGTGATTTGTCATCAAAGCAATTCTTTGACCACTCAGGGGGAAAATGAATTACTAGAACCCAATAAACAACTTTCAAGAAGTATGGTTTGAGAGTGACCTCTAGATATCAATACTTTACTGTTAGAGTTCTGAAGACCAGCCTTTGGGAGTCTTGTGACTTTCTGAGCTCTGGAGCCTGGTAATTTTCATCAGCATCCTGAATCTTTTAAATTTTAGGAGATATCCGAGCTTTGTGATTTTTATTAATTTCCTGAGACTTATAAGCTCCTTCCTCTCTCAAGAAGCCAATGTCTCAATGCAGAAGAAATAATTAAACAGCAGTAGTTCAGATGTGGTGTAGTATTAAGTATTGAATATCAAAATTGAAATGCCTAATTTCTATAATAAAATATGCAAAATTTGCTGTCCATAGTTAGAATGCAAAAAGAATGAATAGAAGAGGCCTCATCTATAAAATATATATTCAGAAAAATTAAAGTCACTAAATAATTATATTTAAGTATTTATAAACAAAGTAACTTAAAGTTACATATCATTTTCAAACATTTTACAGTAAATTGACTAATCGCAGTGAAGATAATGTTTTTCCAGCAACTTTCTTGAATGCATTCTTGACTTCTTTGTTCCTGAGGCTGTAAACAAGAGGGTTCAGCATGGGGATGACCATGGTGTAGAACACAGATGCCATTTTGTCAGTGTCCATGGAATGACTGGAGCTGGGTTGTAAGTACATGAAGATAATTGTGCCATAGAAGATGGAAACAGTGGTGATGTGGGATGCACAGGTGGAGATGGCCTTCTTTCGGCCTTCAGCAGAACGCATCCTCAGGATTGCAACAAAAATAAGTAGGTAAGAAGTAACAATAACCAATAGGGTAAAAGCAATATTAAATGTTGCCAACATGAAAAGCACAATTTCATTTTTATAGATACCAGAACAAGAAAGAGTGAGTAGTGGAAGAATATCACAGAAAAAGTGATTTACTACATTGGAATGACAGAAGGAGAGATGGAAAGTAAAGGACACATGGATTGTAGATTGCAAGATTCCATTCATGTAAGAACCGGCAGCAAACAGGGCACACGTTGAAGTTGTCATAGTGGTAGAGTAATGCAAGGGTTTGCACACTGCTGCATGACGGTCAAAGGCCATTGAGGCCAGGATGTAACATTCAATGGTAGCAAAGGCTGCAAAGAAGAACATCTGAGTAGCACATGCATTGTAGGATATGATCTTATGTCCTGTGAGAAACCCTTCTATTACCTTGGGAGTGACAGCTGAAGCATAAACACAGTCTGCAAAGGAGAGGTTACTGAGGAAAAAGTACATGGGAGTGTGGAGTCGAGAGTCCAGCAGAATCAATACCAACATTCCAAGGTTCCCAACCAGGGTGATCAAATAAATGGAAGTGAAGACGACAAATAAAGGGACCTGCAGCTCTGGGGCATCTGTTAATCCCACTAGAATGAATTCAGCCACATCTGAAATATTCTGCATCAGTGTTATTTGGGAATTATGACAGGTTCCTATATAAAAAAAGAAAATGAAAAATTATTTTTTAATTTTTTTCATTTTTTTAAATTTATTTATTAAATTTAATTTTACATATCAGCCACAGATTCCCTTGTTCTCCCCAATCCCAGCCCCCCACCCCCCACCCTCCTTCGCCCAGCCCATCCCCCATTCCCATCTCCTCCAGGGCAAAGACTTCCCTGAAAATTGAGTTCAACCTGGTAGATTCAGTCCAGGCCAGTCCAGTCCCCTCCTCCCAGGCTGAGCCAAGTGTCCCTGTATAAGCTCCAGGTTCCAAACTGCCAGTTCATGCACTGAGAAGAGAACCTGGTCCCACTGTCTGGAGCTATGTTCATATCAACATTGTTTGTAATAGCCAAAACCTGGAAACAACCTAGATGCCCTTCAACTGAAGAATGGATAAATAAAGTGTGGCACATATACACAATGGGATGCTACTCAGCAGAGAAAAACAATGACATCATGAGGTTTGCAGGCAAATGGATGGATCTAGAAAAAAATCATCCTGAGTGAGGATATCCCAGACTCAGAAAGACAAATATGGTATGTACTCACTCATAGGAGGATACTAGAGGTGGAACAAGGATGACTGGACTGCTACTCACATCACCAGGGAGGCTACCTGGAAAATAGGACCCCAAGAAAGACACGAGGATTGCCCAATGACAGAGAAATGCCTGAGATCTACATGAACAACCTGGACATGAGTGGGAGTAATGAAGGGCAAGGGTCGAGGGAAAGAGAGCCTGTGGGTGCGGGAGATCCCAGCTGGATCAAGAACAGAGAGGGAGAACAAGGAATAGGAGACCATGGTTAATGAAAACCACATGAGAAAAGGAAGAAACAAAGTGCTAGAGAGGCCCACAGAAATCCACAAAGATACTCCCACAAGAGAAGGCTGGCAATGGTTGAGAGACAGCTGGAACTGACCTACTCTGGTGATGGGATGGCCAAACAACCTAATAGTTGTGCCAGAAACTCCATCCAAGGACTGAGAAATCTGAATGCAGAGATCCAAGGTCAGGCCCCAGATAGAGCTCCAGGAGTCCAATTGGTGAGAAAGAGGAGGGTTTGTATGAGCGAGAATTGTTGAGACCAGGGTTGGAAAAAGCACAGGGACAAGTATACAAACGAAAGGAAACACATGAACTATGAACCAGTAACTGAGGAAATGAAAAATTGAAAAATTATTATATTTGGACCTCAACATCAGGTTTTAAGTATAATCAAGTTCTCTTACTCACATATCAGCATCCTGTCCAGTGTGAATAAGCCTACACTGAATTATGGGTGGAAAGGTACTTTCTGGAATCATCTGGGAGTGGACCAAATGGCAATTGCCATTACTTTGCTCTTAATAGGACTTTTTATTATAAGTCTATATCTTACTTCAGTTTTCAGGTAAATGATAATTTTTATTTCAGTAAGCAACAAAGACTTGTTATTTGCATAATTTATTAACATATCTGTCTAAAAAAAATCAAAGTCTTGCTTTGAAGCATTAACCATGTAGTAAACTGGAATTAGTTTATGTTAGCAACAAAGAATATCTAATTCATTTCTCATGTTTGATACTTGTACCAAATTCAGTGCCCAAGCTCTGTCTATGCACTGATTTTGGGTACTGCACCATGGACATTAAGTTTTATATCTAATTTGATAAAGTCTTTCTTTAGATTTTTTCCCCATTGAACTCTGGATCAGTTGATCACTGCTTGATGTATGGGGCATTTTTCTTTGTGAAGTTCAGAAATACTGCAGTGCATGGAAATCTAAGGACACAATTCTTCAAGGACATAATTCAAAAAGAAACTTTAACTTATTTCTTTACATGTAATAGGCCTTAGTTTTCAAAGAGGATGGTATTTTCTATTACCATCACAGAATTCTGTTATATTTGTGTTTGTGGAAGTATAGGGTAAATGCCAATGAAGAGCTACTTTTGCTCTCACTGCATAATCTGTAACCTCGAACATGATATATTTCATGGTGTATCTTGTACCATTTGCATGGTGGATCAGATGACACTTGATTATTCAACTATGGTTACACAAAAGCCTGACTCTTAACTTGAGAGTAACTTCCAACTTTGGAATCTTGGGCATATCCATCCTTTTGCGTGATATCATTTTATATTCAAGGAACCAGATGGTATAATCTTATACTATAAAGGACCAAGGTGAAAATTATCCATCTTCACAGGATATAGCTGCACTTACATTACAAGGAATGTGTAAGTTCTTCCAAGTTATAAAAGATATTAACATTTTTAAATCATGTAAATCATAGCCATTACCTTCCATGCCCTTGCTCATCTTTTCTTGGTTTCTTCAGAATGTTCAGTTCATGATATTAATGTCTAGAGGTTGATACTTCCAGGAAAAAGGACCCAGTAAGTGATATTTATTAAATTGAGGTTGAAAGTCATACAACCTTCAGAAATTAAAAAAGAGCTATAATTGGTGGACTTCTAATCCTGTAGAACATTATAAATATTAGAAAATTACAACATGTTCTCCCTCTGGAATGAAACCATCACTCCAAAATCAAAAGGTCCTTCGAGTGGAAGATTGGTTGTTCTTGAGCAGTATAGTAATGAAAAGAACAGTGGGTCAAGAGTGAGAACATTATTGATAATAAGTCTGTGTCCCAGGTGCTTCCATTTTCTAGACATTAATTTCACTTTTTTGTTTGAATTTATGCAACAAAAAAAGACTGGTTATTTTATCACCATTTACAATTCAGTATACCTGTACTCAAATATTTTTAATACTTACTTTAGGCTAGGAACAGAACAATAAAAGTAAAAAGGATGGATGTGAAATATGTCATATCCAGAGGGTTGACCTAACATCCATATCCAGAAAAGCATCCTGCTGTTTTGTGTTTTCACAGGTGGATCTGTGCTGTGGAATGGATTCTGATCTTATAGTATTGCCAATATCACGGCAGAAACAGCAAGCTGTACATGTATCTCAGGGGCAGCAATACATGAGAACGGATGTCTCTTGAGACTTATGAATCCACATTGGTTTTTTATCATGATCTTGCTAGTGACAACAGAGGATAGTATTAGCATTTTGACTAATATCACTTATGAAGACACTGGGGAATAGAAGTGTAGAAGGAATAGAAAGGCCTCCAGATATCAATTACAGCTTTTCTATAACCAGGTTGCCCAAAAGCAAGCAAGCAAACAAGCAATAGCCTTGAAAGTCTCATTAAATTTTCTACTTAGGCAACTTGACCAACTTATAAAAGTGTTCTGATATCATATTTTCTCAAAATTTAAGAGATAACCCAAGGACAATCTTTCATTTTAAGCTTTGTAAGGAAGAGATTTATTTTTCTTAATGAATTTATACATCATTTTGGTATATGTTTTTCTTCTTCATTTAAAAATTTGAGGCATCCAATAGTATCCTCTAGGTCCTATCCTTGAGATTCTCTCTGACATCTCTGTTGAGATTATACTGTAACTCTACAGATCTAGCCTGGGTTCCACATCCAGTGACTGTGTTTATTCTGGAAAATGAGACCTGCACTGCAGCTAACCTCTAGACTTCTACGAGGACCAGAACCCACCCTATATGCAACCTCACATAGGTAAATTCTGCATACCGAACTTCTCACTTCCTTACACAGAGACTAGCAAGGTGACTTTCCCTGACCTAGCTAGTCACACATTCTCCAAAAGAACATCAGAACAAGTAGGAGTTCTACCACATATTGTCTAGGATAGTGTGGCTTGCTTGCCTGCATCATAAAAGATCTCAAATGATATATATATATATATATATATATATATATATATATATATATATATATATCATATATATATATATATGATATATATATGATATATATATATAATATATATATATCATATATATATATATGATATAGAGATGATAAGAAAAGAAAAAGGGTAGATTAATGAACCTACTTTTAAAGAACTTGTTTAAAATGTTTTACATTGGTATAGATTTTAGTTTATGTTTAAAATGTTTTACATTGGTATAAATTTTAGATTATTGATACAAACTTAAAAGTTAATTTTGTTATCATATATATATATATATATATATATATATATATATATATATATATATTTCTATTCTTGTTTGAGGTATTATGTTTATGTAACTCATTTAAAATTGTAATGGATAATTAACAAATAGATTAATAATTAGTCATCTATGATAATCATATTTATAGCCATGTTAGATAAGTCTTCTAGGTATACATAGATATATTTCAGATAGATAGGTAGTCTTCAAACACTTCAAAGACCTACAGAATATGGCATTTAAAATGTTTTAAAAATTTAGACATTCTGGACAGTGAGACATGTCTGCTCCTGGCAACACTGGATTTACTTTGGAGAGGAGGATGGGCATCAAAGACACTCCATATGGAGTTTATCTTCACATTGGCAAAGATAGCCATTTGGGCAAGAAACTGTTCTTGCCTGGACTGCTTGATCGACTGGACATGCAAGACCCCTGGAAGGATGACCACTAAACTTTGCTTGACAAGATGGTCATTCAGGTTACTGCTTTGAAGAGAAAACTGCCAGACATTCTACAGGACACTGAAAAAAATGACAGAGAGACTCTAGGCCTGTGAGCTAAAGACAGATGTCCCAACTTTACAAAGCAGAAAAACAGGTAAATGAAGTTAAGAAGAAAGAACTTAAGGAGAACAATCACCTGAGTAATAAAAGCAAAAACAGAAGGCTGATCCAAATAAAGAAGACAATCCATGACTATAGAATAGAATTCAATCTGAAAATAGACGTGATGATATTTTATTTGTCTTCTAATTAATAAATCTGGCATGGAGATCAGAGGAAAGAGCCAGCCACTGTATTAATCATAGAGGCCAGGCAGTGGTAGCACATACCTTTAATCCTAGCATTCAGAAGGCAGAGATTCATCTGACTCTCTGTGAGATCAAGGCCACACTGAGAACAGTGCCAGGTTTGGTGGATCATGTCTTTAATTCCAATGCTAGTTAAGTATAGAGGTCTGGGAGGTCTGTACACACAGACAGGAAGTGAGAGCTGCACAGGAAGAACAAGTAATGTAGCTGGGCAGAGAGAGAAAATCAGATAGCAGGACACAGAAAGGTATATAGGCATGAGTATTCAGGAAGTAGCTCTTTCTTGAGTGGAGGATATTCTAGCAGTAAGAATGTGGCTGGCTTCTTTCTGCTTCTCTGATCTTTCAGCTTTCATCCCAACCTCTGGCTGTGGATATTTTATATATCAGACCATTTAGTATTTTGTCTTACATCTGGTGCCCCAACATTTGTGGCATGGGCTCACGAAAAAGCCACTTGCCTGTGGCTTTACAGGCCCTGTCTCAAGCCTGAGCTGCATGTGGCCAAAGTCTCCACTCAGCTTGGGCCAGAGCCCCTAATCAGCTGGATCCAGATGGCTGGATCTTTTACTTCTCTCCTGATGGTTTATGGGATCTCTCTAGATATCTATATTGGACTGCAACCATACTAGGTAGCTACCTTGAAACTCCCTTGGACCTCTACTGTTCTACAAAGCCAGAAGACTTGGTGAGTCAATTAAGATATCTTAAAGTGAGAAATTAGTTAAAAGAGAAACTTTTTCCAACATTAAAACATGGGAAACATTTTTACAATGGAGGGAGTTTTGTTTCTGCTTGATAATACATTAGGCAGTCTGAAAATGGAACACTTAAATGAGAGGATAATTAATGTTTATCGGATTTACATAACATCAATTATGAATAATATTTGTTTGGTCATTTTTGTCTTATCCTTAAAAGGTTGGTTAATTTGAGTGTCAAGATAAAAGTTTAAGAAAAACTTATTAAAACAAATCATAGAGATATTCATACCCAGAAAGAAGAATTTAAAGGTGAACCTTTCTCAGCCCTGAATTTTATGGTTACAGAGAAACAGCCAACTTTATTCTATCTGGTAACCTTACAAGAACTGCCAAATTCTCAAGGCTGTATATAAGCTGATTGGACTCCTATGCAAATGTTAGATTTGAGGAGATTCAAGGAGGCTATAGTCTCATATGGCATGCATTCTTCATTAGTAAAGCAGATGTTAAACTTGTGGTCAACTTGTAATAGAATTATCCTTCAAAACTTGAAAGATTTAGTTAAAGCTGTCTTAGAGGCTGTCCACAGTTACAGTGGAGAACCGGGTGGAATGCGGAAGCTAAAGCTTTTAGAACAATAATGTAGGGCTAGAGGTATGGAAATTTTCCAAGATCAACTTCTGGAGAAAGTGATTATGTTGATATACAAAGACAGTCTTTATATGATGACAACAACCAAGATCTATGCATCATGGCAGCCTTGAATGGTACAGAATTGAAGAAGTAGGAAAGATAATTGAGTCATTTACAAAAGTTATACAGGGCTCAAAGGAAACATTCATGGATTTCTTACAAAAGCTGTCTTCAGCAGTAAATAGAAGGATACCAAATTCAGAAGCTAGACAGACAATTATGGAATCTCTGGCTTTTGAAAATGCACAATGTAGAAGGATAATTAGGATGGTAAAGGCAAGATAAGCATCCTTGGAGGAATGAATCTGAGATATAATTAATATTGAATCTCAGGACCATGATGATACTTGGATAGGAGAGGTGGTGCCCATAGGTTTGAAGAAAAATAATAATGTCAGATGCTTTAATTGTAGTAAACACAGTCACCTAAAAAGAGACTGTAAGCAGGGCATTTCTAGAAACAATGTTTCTTCAAGGAACAATGGCAACAGAATATTCCTTCCTTCTGGATTATGCACAAGGTGTGGTAAACCCAAACACTGGACTAACCAACAGAGATCAACAAGGGACAGACAAGGTAATCCTATGCCTTTGCCTTCAAGAAATTCCCCGAGAAGCCTCTCGCAGGCCCTCATAGCAAATTCAGTTTAGTCCTTACCTGGTCTATTGTTTTAGGCTCCTCTTTCCACCATGTTCTCTACTATAACTGTGGTCCAACCTCTAGCACCACTGTAACTACTTCTTTCCAGTTCCGAGTGATAATCCTATTACAAGTTGACCACAAGTTTAACATCTACTTTACAGATGGAGAATGCATGCCAAATGATACTATAGCTTCTTTACATCTCCTTAAATCTAACATTTCCACTGGAGTCCAGTGAGTTCACACACACCCTTGACAATTTGCCAGTTCTCCTAAGGTTACCAGGTAGATTAAAGTTTGCTTTCTGATAACCTGAGGCTATTTCTCTATAACTGTATAACTCAATCCTGAGATAGGTCTACCTTTAAATTCTTTTGTCTGCGTCTGAATTTCTTTATAATTTATTTTAACAGGTTTTTCTAAAATTTTTATCTTGCCATTCAAAGTGACCAATCTTTTTAATGTTAAAATGAAAATGATCAAACAAATACTATTTGTAAATGATATTATGTACATGTCACCAACATTAATTAGCCTTTCATTTAATTGTTACACTTTCAGACCACCTAATATGTTATCAAACAGAAACCAAATTTCTTCCACTGAAAAAAGGTTTCTCATTTTTTTTAATGTAGGAAAAAAATTCTCTTTTAACTAATTCTGCCCTTTAAGATATCTTAAATGACTTACCAAGTCTGTCAACTGCATAGAACAATAGAAGTCTGAGGGAATTTCAAAGCAGCTACCCAGTGTGGTAACAGTCTGAGATGGGGATCCAGAGAGAGCCCACCCCCCACCAGGAGAAAAAAGCCAAAGAGATCAGGCCTCATGCAGCTCCAGCCTGAACTGGAGGTGGGGCTGTGAGACTACAAGTGGCTTTTTAATGAATACTTGACACAATTTTTGGAGAACCCATTGTAGATGAATTGCTAAACAGTCTTATTAAATAAAAAACACTGAGCTAGATATAGAGGTGAAAACCTAAGAGAGCCAGGAAATAGGAAAAGCCACAAGATAATCTCATGTCACCAACTAGACAGCTTCCAAAAAGAGATACACTTATATACCTTTCTGTTCTGCTCACTCATTTGCTCTCTCAGCCCAGCTACATCATTTCTTCTTCCTGTCCAGCTCTGTCAATAACCTGTCTCTGTGTATAGATCTCCAGACCTCTATGGCTAGGGCAGGGATTAAAAGTGTGTATCACCCTGCCTGGCTCTGTTCCCAATGTGGCATTGAACTCACAGAGATCCAGACAGATACCTACCTCCCAAATGATAGGATTAAAGGCATTTGTAGATGTAACCAACCATCTTATTAAACAAGAAACACAGAACCAATGTAAATAAGAAATCCAAGAGGTCAGAGCTCAGAGCTAAAACCTTACCCTTCCTCCTGCAGTGGTCCTTCCTCTCCGAAAGAGATCTACTTCCTGTGTGTTTGTCTTTAAATAGTCTTTCTGTTCTGCCTTCTCATTGGTTGTAAACCCAAACACATGACTTCCTCATCACTGCCTGTTTGTACAGCCCTCCAGGTCTTCTATGGTATTGAGATTAAAGGCATGTGTCTCCAATGCTGGCTGTATCATTGACCACACAGAGACATATCTAGCTCTTCTACCAAGAGCTGGGATCAAAGGCATGTGCCACAAATGCCCAGCTCTGCTATGGCTTGCTATTAGCTCTGACCTCCAAGCAACTTTACTTATTAACATACAATTAAAATCACATTTCAGTACAAATAAAATACCACCATCTTTCCCCTTTTCTATTTTCATAAAAAGAACAAAGCAAAAGGTTATAACTAACAAAAGAATCATGACAGGACACTAGTGGAATTCATACTAGGAAACTAATGTTTCTGGTACATGGACTGCTCTCACCCAATGTGAGTTTGAACTATTGACCTTGTGTATATCCTACTTCACAAATGAGTCTGTCATTTGGCTTGATCTGTTTGGGAGGCAGCTGTGCATTGGTGCCGGGTCCTGGGCTCGTTGCATGAGTTGGCTGTTTGAATCCTGGGACTTATGCAGGGACACTTGGCTCGGTCTGGGAGGCGGGGACTGGACCTGCCTGGACTGAGTCTACCAGGTCGACCCCGGTCCTCGGGGGAGACCTTGATCTGGAGGAGGTGGGAATGGGGGGTGGGCTGGGGAGAGGGGGGGCAAGAGGGGGAGAATAGGGGAATCTGTGGCTATTATGTTGAACTGAATGGTGTTGTAAAATAAAAAAAAAAAAAAAAGAAAAGAGCCGGGCGGTGGTGGCGCACGCCTTTAATCCCAGCACTCGGGAGGCAGAGCCAGGTGTATCTCTGTGAGTTCGAGGCCGGCCTGGGCTACCAAGTGAGCTCCAGGAAAGGCGCAAAGCTATGCAGAGAAACCCTGTCTCGAAAAACCAAAAAAAAAAAAAAAAAAGAAAAGAAATGGGCTATAGAACTAAATAGAGAATTCTCAACAGAGGAAAATCAAATGGCTGAAAGACATTTAAGGAATTGCTCAACATCCCTAATTATCAGGGAAATGCAAATCAAAACAACTCTAAGATACCACCTTACGCCTGTCAGAATGGCAAAGATCAAAAACACTGAAGCCACCTTATGCTGGAGAGGATGTGGAGCTAGGGGAACTCTCCTCCACTGCTGGTGGGAATGCAAGCTTGTACAACCACTTTGGACATCAATATGGCACTTTTTTAGAAAATTAAGAATCAATCTCCTCCAAGATCCAGCTATACCATTCTTGGACATATACTCAAGGAATGCTCAATCATACCACAAGGGCACTTGCTCAGCTATGTTACTATCAGCATTGTTTATAATAGCCAGAACCTGGAAACAACCTAGATGCCCTTCAACTGAAGAATGGATAAATAAAATGTGGTACATATACACAATGGAATACTATTCAGCAGAAAAAAAAACAATGACATCATGAGGTTTCCAGGCAAATGGATGGATCTAGAAAAAAAATCATCCTGAGTGAGGTAACCCAGACTCAGAAAGACAAACATGGTATGTGCTCACTCATAGGAGGATAGTAGATGTAAAACAAAAATGACTAGACTGCTACTCAGAACTCCAGAGAGGCTACCTGGAAAACAGGACCCCAAGAAAGACACAGGGACTGCCCAATGACAGAGAAATGGATGAGATCTACATGAACAACATAGACGTGAGTGGGGTTAATGAAGGGCAAGGGTCGAGGGAAAGAGAGCTTAGGGGAGCAGGATATCCCAGCTTGATCAAGAACAGAGAGGGAGAACAAGGAATAAAAGACCATGATAAATGAAGACCACATGAGAATAGGAAGAAGCAAAATGCTAGAGAGACCCACAGAAATCCACAAAGATACCCCCACAATAGACTACTGGCAATGGTCGAGAGACAATCCGAACTGACCTACTCTGCTGATAGGATGGCCAAACACCCTAATTGTAGTGCTAGAAACCCCATCCAATGACTGAGGGAACTGGATGCAGAGATCCATAGCCAGGCCCCAGGTGGAGCTCCAGGAGTCCAATTGGTGAGAAAAAGGACGGTTTGTACGAACAAGAATTGTTGAGACCAAGGTTGGAAAAAGCACAGGGACAAATAGCCAAATTAATGAAAACACATGAAATATTAACCAATAACTGAGGAGCCCACAACTGGATCAGGCCCTCTGGATAAGTGAGATAGATGATTTGCTTGATGTTTGGGAGACATCCAGGCAGTGGGACCGTGTCCTGTCCTCAGTGTATGAGCTGGCTCTTTGGAACCTGGGGCTTATGCAGGGACTCTTGGCTCAGCCTGGGAGGAGGGGACTGGACCGGCCTGGACTGAATCTACCAGGTTGAACTCAATCCTCAGGGGAGTCTTTGCCCTGGAGGAGATTGGAATGGGGGGTGGGCTGGGGAAAAGGTGGGAGGGGAGCGGGAAGGGGGAGAACAAGAGAATCCATGACTGGTATGTAAAATTAAATTAGAAAATAAAAAAAGAAAGAAAAAGATTTTTGTTTTTAATAATATAGATTACATTGTTTTGTATGATAATTTTTTTCTGAAAAAATTGACTTTGTATGTCCTTGCCTACAGTAATGAGGGAACAAGTGAAATGTTTTATAGTTCATGTTATGAAACAAGATAAAAGTAAGAGTTAAATATCTAGGACCAAAGATTTCTATCTGTGAAAAGATTAAGAAAGCTATAGAGAGATAAGTGGTAGATAGATATAGATGATTTATAGAATATTGTTAAATGCATTGATAATAGATAGTAGATATAAGATAGATAGGCAGAGGGATAAATAGATAGATGGTAGATAGACAATAGAGGGATAGAGACAGACAACCATAAGTGATACATTTTTATACAGAATGCAACAATACCTGTTTCTCTTGAAGAAAAGTTCAGTTATCATTATAAAGTGGCGCCTTACCATATGTAACTCTAGGGTATCTGCTGACACCGCCTGCCCTCTGAGGGAACCATACACACACATAGTACAGCCATATATGGCAGACAAACACTCATTTGCACAAAAATAAAATCTAAAATAATTTTTTAAAGTATACCTTTATTTCATTAAATATTTTCTTACTACAATTTGATATCTATTAGTAAATCACAGATTATACAGCAATAATGAGGGCTAGTGTTAGTGTACTACTTCCTGACTAAGAAACAAGTTTAGGTAATTTAATGTAGACTATGAAATGGTATAAAATAATTTTAAATGTCACTCATGAGAAGGGATAAAGAAAATTCTGTAACTTCATGTATGCATGAAAA
Source organism: Peromyscus maniculatus bairdii (assembly GCF_049852395.1). Classification (NCBI taxonomy): domain Eukaryota; kingdom Metazoa; phylum Chordata; class Mammalia; order Rodentia; family Cricetidae; genus Peromyscus; species Peromyscus maniculatus. Next base: position 165,349,822 of record NC_134852.1, on the reverse strand, counting down.
ATTTCTTTCATAACTTTATATACTGTATTATGAAAATATTTATTTCTATGATAGTGAGAATATGATGGTACAAGATTTTGTTCGGTGGATAGGGTGAGCAATTTGTTAGGACCACTTAAATGTATCCTAGTCTGGATGGACTTAGTGTATCATGGCTCTGAAGGGAAGAAATTTGAGATCAACATGTTGAAAATATTGCTATTTTCAGGCCTGTCTCTTTGGCACACAATTCTATCTCCATAGTCATCACTCTGTGACTGTCTCTGTTTTAATCAACCTTTTTCTTAAGAGAACAATTAACCACATTTGGTTAAAGTCCCAAAAATTGACCTCATTTTATCTTTTTTTCTTAAGCATTATCTCTTTCTTTCTGTTTTTTTTCCAAATTTTTATTAATTTCACAGTGATGGGTTTAATTTTGATACTTTCATGTGTTTATTCAATGTATTTTGACCATAGTCCATTCCTATTGCTCTACCTTCTCCTCCTCTCCACCAATTCCTTCCCCATCCCAACTAGTCCCGCTTCGACTTCCATATCTTTATTACTTTTTGCAATGACCCAATGCTTTTCATTTGTGTTGCTTACTGGAACATGGTTGAGGGTTTGTCCTGATTTTATCTTAAATATCTCTTTAAATGATCTATCTCAAAACATTCACACTTTGTGACACTGTGGACTTGATCACTGTTATATGATTTGTTATTGATCATAATCTAGACCTTAAAATATGCATTTATTCAAATGTATTACACGAATGAGATGCTACAGCTTTTCAATATATATATTGGCTTAGAGAATATAGAACATATATATATATATATATATATATATATATATATATATATATATATATATATATATATATTTCTTCCGTTAATGATACACACTTGGACCAAGATAGAAAAATGATCATATGTACTCATATATACATGTGAAGGCCAAATACCAGACTGCTGTGAAATGGAATATGTGAAGGCCTTGGGTTGTTTTCCATTTTGGTTAGCAGAATACATTATTCTAGTCCTTGCTCCAGGGCTCAAAAATGCCAACATTTCCAGTTATCACATTTAAGGGAGTGAATAATTTGGAGAAGTCAATGAAGGAAACTTTAATATATAATTTACCAAGAATGTCTTTCCTCTGAATCAGAATTCTTAAATCAATTATTCAGAAATACTGTGCAGATGGACCAAATAGTTCATAGAAAAAAATTGTTTGCTGCAATATTGATATTTTTCTATCTGACTTACCAGGGCTGAATTTAATTATTCAAAAAGGAATTTGGTTGAAAAAACTGAGCCCACATTTTTCATTAAGAAAACTGACTTTGGAAGCCCAGACTCATCAATAGCAAGATCAATGACAATTTGCCTATAATATTTGCAGCCACAACAGAGTGACCAAAGGTGAAATCACATCTGCTACCATCCAGAAGATGTTAGATAAAAATAACCATCTAAAAAAATAACCATCTTAACCTATGAAAATAAATGACAATAAAGGGTGCTCTCAATATCAGCATGTTGTAGACAAACTTGGAAAACCTTTGTACAATAACATATCCTAATCAAAATATGCAGTATCACTTAGTCCCACCTACACAGAAGATGCCTATGGGTCCTAGAGAGGTCCATCAATGTGGCCTTCTACCCTTTTCCTGCTCCCACAACATGCCTTCAGATGGAATAGAGGGTGATGACCCTCCTGAATTACACATGCAGAACCAGATGCCTCGGCCTAGCCAAATGGTAATGCAGAGACCTAGACCAAATCAGTTCAACATAACAAACATTTCCATGAATGCCTTCAGGTATCCTCGGCTTCACTGAAGGTAACAACAATTCTGTGCCATTTCCTAGAGCATGCCTATGCAGAGCCAGATAATGATGAGTCAATGACAACCAATGAGAAAATATGGTTCCAGCCCATATATGAACATGCAAACAAATTATGGCCTTACTATACACCAGCTGCCTTCTCAGCCATAAAATATGCTACATGGAAATGGGCAGTGTTATCAAGGACAGCAGAACTCCATGAAGATAATGGGTCATGTTAACTCAATGGAGCAGAGATTGATACTTCCTTACAGACAGATTACCACAACAGGGCCCAGCACAGCAGGGAAACTATTATGGGAATTAGTAAATATCAAGGTAGGAAAAGACTTCTGAAGACATGAACCAGCAAAACTACCCTGATAGAAATGCACATGATGGCCAATAGCAAGATGCTTATCAAGGCACCACTTGCACAGTAAGGGTACCAGATCCAGTAGCAACATTCTACTGCAGAGCTCCCCATGTAACCAGCATGACCACTGTCCTTCCATAGTTATCCTAATTTTCTCCAGGATCAAGATCAGCAGTACAGGGTCTATAGACAAGTACAAGGACCATCACAGCCACCTCAGCAGACACAATATAAGTAGGGATAATATGGAAATTACCAGCAGTGAAAATGTCCTTACATCCCAGTAGGCAGTATCTGTTGGCAGCCATATTGTTACAACCTCTGAACTGTGGACCCCTCCCCATGAAGATATCATTCTCTTCTGTCTTGTACTGGGGAAAATCTTTGGATGAATGGCTGCTTTATCAACAAATAGCATTTGTTCTTTAGTTTGAAAAGGCATTAGTACTTACCAAACACACATAATTTCACATTTCTACTCTAGATAGCAACATTGGACAGAAAATGAATTGACATAAGTAATTTTCAGCAATTTCAGAACTGTATCCCAAATGGACTGTCACAGGCTGAAAGATTGGAACAGCTTTGTGTGTTCATGAAGTTTGAGGTGATTCCATAATTTTTTACAGATTATTTTGTAAGAGGAAAAGAGAAATGTATACTTTTTTCAGCAGCCATATTTTGTATATTATGTTTATTTCATGTGATGAATATGCAAGACAGTACACTACACACTGGGCAGAATCAGAAACCTTGTTAGTGAGAAGTGTGGCAGATGCTTGGTTACTGTGGAGATCAGTGAAAGTACAGGTGGGGGAGGAGACAAAAGCACAATACATATCCCCTGTGAGGTTCTTAGGAAATTCACATCCATTTCCTCTACCAGATTATCAAGGGCAGTGTGACACAGTTTTTGAGAACGAAGTTCCATTTTTGTGTATTAAGACCTTTTAATAAATATGATTCATGATACTGTTTTCAAATGCAAGGTAATAATGTTGTTGCATCTATGAAGTTTGGTGACAGGTTCCTGTAATTGAAGTGGAAATTCTTTATTTATTTCTTTTTTTTTTCTTTTTTTTTTTCTGAGACAGGGTTTCTCTGTGTAGCTTTGCGCTTTTCCTGGAACTCACTTGGTAGCCCAGGCAAGCTTTGAACTCACAGAGATCTGCCTGGCTCTGCCTCCCCAGTGCTGGGATTAAAGGCGTGCACCACCAACGCCCGGCTTGGATATTCTTTTTTAAGACAGCAATAAATAAAAAGGGAAAGCCGGGCGGTGGTGGCGCATGCCTTTAATCCTAGCACTTGGGAGGCAGAGGCAGGCGGATCTCTGTGAGTTCGAGGCCAGCCTGGGCTACCAGGTGAGTTCCAGGAAAGGCGCAAAGCTACACAGAGAAACCCTGTCTCGAAAAATCAAAAAATAATAATAATAATATTAATAATAATAATAAATTTAAAAAAAGGGAAAATGTTAGCTTTTACTTATTTGAGCTACCAGGGAACTAAGTACTATCAATACATTTTATAACCACATAATGAAGAGTCCATATTGATGCAGTCATTTTGTATTTTAGCAATAGTAGCATAACTGGATCATGGGATAACAGTTCAGGAAAATTAACACATTTCTACTTTAACTTTCATAGTTGAGTGTAAGTAAAGGACACCTTCATGTCCTTGATCTTCATCTTCATTAATATAACATGAATATACTTATTTAAGGATACTTTTGATCTATATTGAAAGCCAAGAAGTTTCATTTTATGGATCTTGTTGTCAAGCAAGGGAAGAGGCTTCAGCTAAATTCCAGGTCAGCAGACTCTGGGCCTGTGTCTGAAATGCATGGTGTCTTCAGCAATAGGGGCTTACATTCCAACAGCAGTAGGCTGTAAGTTTGGGGAGTCTCTTGAACAAACATGGCCAAAAAAATCAAAAGAAGGTTTTTTCATGTCTGCTAATGGGGTTTTCTTTAGGATATAGTTGTCTCCCAGATGGAGCACTATCAGCCCAGGTGAGAAAAGTTCATTAAAATTATTTATATATATATATATATATATAATTATAAGCATTACAGATTTTTCTTTAAATGAATAGTTAATAGTATGATTAATTATGATTTTGCCAGACTATCATTATTTTACCTTTTTTCTTCCTGCTGTGTTTACTTCTCTACAGGCTCATTAAATACATTAAAGACATTTTTCATGTCCCTTACTTATCAGTTCACTTGTTTCTGCAGTTCTCTTGTACCCTCTTTCCCCCTTCTTATGTATTTACCTACCTTTCCTACTCTAAACAGCCCCTCATTCCCCATTTTCCTGATTAGATCATTAACACCTCTTATTCCCCTCTATTGTACCCCAAACTTCCTATACTGGCAATGGTCCCATTTTATTTTCCTGGTCTCTGTACTTACTACAGACTAAGTACTCACATCTGAAGATTGGGAGGAAGGAACAAATTATTAGTGAAAGAAATATGAGATGTTTGTCTTTCTGGGTCTTTGCTATTCAATATCATTTTTCTTAGTTCCACAAATTTACTCATTTTTATCTATTGCTGAATAGTATTCAATAGTTTGCATGTACCACATTTCCTCTATCCATTCTCTATTGAAAGACATTTAGGTTGTTTCCATATCTGAGCTATTATGATTATAATGATAGGGAACATAGTTGGGCAAGTATTTTTGGAGTAGGATATGGAATACTTTGAGAATATGCCAGGATGTGACATAGCTGAGTCATAGATTAGATTTAATTTTAGCTTTTTGAGGATTCTTCACACTGATTTCTATAGTAGCTGCATGAGTTTGAAATCCCACCAACAATAAATACAGGCTCTTTTCTCCTTCATCTCTTTCAGTATTCATGGTGAGCTGTTTTACTTATCTTTGACATTCTGACTGGAGTAAGATGATATCTCAAAGTTGCTTTGATGTGCATTTGTGTGATTTCTAGGAATGATGAACAATTCATTGAAAGAATTATTAGCCAAATTTTTAGCCAGTTTTCTTCTTTGAAAACTCTATTTGCATCTGTGAGGGTTTGATTAAGAACGGCCCCGATAGACCCATATATTTGAATGCTTAGGGAATTACATAAGGAGGTGAGGCCTTACTGAAGTAGGTATGGCTTTGTTGGAGGAAGTGGATCACTGGGTATGGGCTTTGAGGTTTCAGATGCCCAGCTCAGGCCCACTATCTCTCTCCTCCTGCTGCCTGAAAATCCTGATGTAGAATTCTGTTACCTCTCCAACACCATGTATGCCTGTGTGCTGCCATGCTTCTAGCCAAGATGACAATTGACTAAACCACTAACTGACACCAACCTTTATTTCCTTTAATATTTTTTTCCTTATAAGAGTAACCATGCTGTGGTATCTCTTCACAGCCATAGTCTTAGGCCTATTTTTCAAATGGATTGATTTTTTTCAAAACTCATTCATTATGAGTTCTTTGTATATTCTTGATATTATTCCTTTGTTATGTGTACAGTTAGCAAAGATTCTCTCCCATTCTGGGTTTTGTCAAACTTCAGCTTCAGCAGGTCAGAGATACTGGAGAGGAGATGAGGAGTCTACAGTACTAAACACACAAAAAGGAGACTTATCTGAGCTGGAAAAACATAATTCTCTTCTTATTTTTTCCTTTCCTCTGCCTCTTTATTTTTCTTTTATATCTTTTATACCACCTAAGAGAAAAATTTCTATGCAAGAAAGAAATCATCTTACAACCACAAATTACATGTTTTTCAGAAACAAAATCTTTACACAGGAAGAAATCACATTATGATCAGAAGTCATATGTTTTTCTTAGAAACCCACATGTAGTTAAATATTTTTCTTCTTATTAATTTTTCTACCATAACGTCTTTACCCAAAGCCATTTTTTTTAATTGCTTGACCATGTTTTAAGCAAGGCAAGTACATTTCAGCCAGTTCCTTTGTACTGGCGGGCAGCTGTTTGTGATTTTGGTGTAGCAGATTCCTATCCTATTTCTATTCTACAAATTCTTAAACAAGTGGTCTAGCTAACCATCTATTTTGTTTTCTTTACACATAATAGGTCATTTAATTTCTTTTCACAACTTTGTTGTTTCAAGGTGCATACCAAAACCTGTGATTAATTCTGTAAGCTACATGACCAAGGAACTCAGCCCTAACCTTGGGTGTAGGGACATAATAGCTTTCTTTGATCATCATCCTGCTTTTCCACAGGCAGAATGCATGGGTCTATAATACATGTAACTACTTTTTTTTTCATTTTCCATTCTGGGCAAGTCTCAAATCTAGCAAAAGAGAAGGTGACTTCCAGCCTAATTTTTATCTTTCTTGTATCTCTTATTGGAGCTGTTGACAGAATAACCTAAACCATTTTCCTAATCATCTTTACTAATTGTCCTATCCATCTGCATCTTTAAATCATTGATCCAACTAAGTGCCATTACTCTGTATATATCATCTTCATTATAATATAATAATCTCAAAAGGTCACCCCAAGTCAAAACAGAAAAATATGCAGATAGTAACAGCAAAGAACTTCATGTCCAATTAAATGTACTATGTGTTCATCATGCCCTAAATAGCAGTCAGCCTTCTGCTCTTACAGGACATTCTTCTTGAGCTGTCATCTTTCTACAAAGTAGATATCGTTCTTGGAGATGTTGACCGGTGGTGGCACTATGGTGTGCCAGCATAGTGATGGCTGTAACAAAATATAAACATTTCAATAAGGATCATGAAAAGAATCATTGGATTTCCTGTCACCCAGAGTCTATCAATACTCAATAGTTCAGAAGCAAAGGGTAACCCCCGCCCCCCCCCGCCATGGACCTCAACACATTCCTTTTACTTATTGATTGGACTGTTACTGTGTAAGCCCAGGGGAAGTAACTACAGCTGTCTTGAGGTAAATATTACAATAGTTATATATATATAGTTTATATATCAGTACTAGAGAATGATGGATGAAATTTTAAAGCTTAAAGGAAAAGACGTTAAATAAGCAATACCAGATAAACACCATGAACAGAGGGAAATGAGGAAATAAAACAACAACAACAAAAAAAAGTTATATAGGAACCTATTAATATAAAAGCCCCCATATATACTACCATATAAAATGTGTTGTGCTTTTATTGGTAGCCATTCTGAAATGGAAGATATTGAGTCCCAATGTAGTTTTGACTTGCATTTCCCAGATGATTGAGAAGAGTGTAAGTAACTTTAAAAAAAACTACCCTTTTAACAGATTTTTAAGGAATCATATTCAGTATCCCAGCAACAAGGCACAATATTAGATAATACATGTTTGGAAATTATTTATTCTTCATAACTGAAGTTCTACCATGGATTAGCAAATTCACAATTTTCCTTCTCCCTGGCTTCTGATAACTGACATTTCCTTCATCAATGAACTTGATTATTTTTTGAAAAGTTCAGGTAAAACATCATACAGTATTTATCTTTTTGAAAACAGCCATTTTAATTTAGCTTATTGTTCTCAAAGTTTACCCATATGATCTTATAAGAAAGTAATTTCCTCATTTCTTATGGATAAGTACTATTTCTACCAGCTTTTATTAATCCATCCAAGTAGTTATGATTACTTAGGTTGAATCTACAGATGAGCCATTGTAAATATAGCAGAAATGTATCTAAGAATGTTTATATCTTTTGACATCTTGATTTCAGTATTTTTAGATATCTAGAAGATTGGCCAATCATGTGATAATTCTATTTCTAATTTTGAGGGACCTCAAAACTGTGTTCTGTTATGGTCAGGTTTTATTTTCCTTCATACTGTATAAAGGCTTTATATTTCTGTTCCTATACTTTATAAAATGATTTGCAATAGCAATCCTTACAGTGTCAGGTAACATATCACTATGGTTCTTTTTGCACTTTTCCAGTGAGTAGTAATGTTGAACATGTTTCCATGCATCTTTTGTTAGCCAAATACCATTGAAATATTTAATACATTTTATTTGAGTAGTAAACTCATGCTATTGAATTATAAAAACTCCTCTTATATTTGGGGAATTGGCTTCCTAATGGAAAGATGGTTTGTAAATATTTAATCTCATTACATATGTTGGCTCTTTAGTTTGCTATTTCCTGTGTTTTGTAGAGAATTTCTAGTTTTTGGCAGTTCTCCTTTTTGCATCTGTTGCTTGTGTATTTTTTAGTGTCATATAAAAAAATCTTTGCCAAGACAAAGTCATAAACTTTTCCTTTATTCTTTCTTCTAGATTTTTACAATTTCAGATCTAATAAACAATAATCTATTTGAACTGATTTTTATACACTGTGTAAGATAAATGTTTTTTAAACTTGAATGCAAGAAATTTCTATGAACTTGCTGTTTCAAAAATAACATTTTTGTATAGTTTCAGTTGTCAGATAACAAAAATTATGGATGTAACAGAAAATTATCTCAGCAGAATGCACATTATTTATGGATTGTTGCTCAGAATATAAGTTATGGTCATTCTGGTTGACTATACTGAAATGTTATTTTGTTTGTTAAAACTAATAAACATCCAAATTTGTGTTCTATATGTATTTTTTTTCAATAGACTTACTAGGAAAAGAGAGTAGATTAGAACTCAATTCTAAGTACACATTCATGTTACTGGTTGATTACATATCCAAGGTTTAACACAAGTATCCATAACATTCTATTCATAGTTGGCTGTGTGTGTGTGTGTGTGCGCGTGCATGCGTGCGTGCGTGCGTGCGTGCGTGCGTGCGTGCGTGTGTGTGTGTGTGTGTGTGTGTGTGTGTGTGTGTGTATGTAGGCTAGTGGACAGTTTCAGGAGAACTTCAATGTAGTGGAAACCCATGAACTGTGGACTGGTGGTTGTGGAACCCCCATGGGACTGGACTAGGCCCTCTGTACACAGAAGACGGTTGTTTGGCTCGAACTGTTTGGGGGGCACCCAGGCAGAGGGATCGGGATCTGTCCCTGGTGCATGGGAATCTGGTGCCTATGGTGTGACACCTTGCACAGCCTTGGTGCAGTGGGAAAGGGCTTGGACCTGCCTAGGCTCAGTGTCCTGGCTCTGTTGACTCCCCATGGGACACCTCAATTTGGGGGATGTAGGGATGCAAGGTGGCTTTGGAAAGAGGCCTAAGGTGTGGGAAGAGGGAGGGAGGTCTGTGGATAGAATGAGGAGTGAGTAGAAAATTTCTTAATAAAGAAAAAATAAAAAAGTCATGTGCCACCATGCCCAGCTAGAGTTCTTTCTCAAGAAACAAATAAACACCCAACATAACAGCAAAATCCCCAAATCAAAATAAATAAATAAATAAAATAAAAAAGAAAAATATATAAACAAACAAAAAATGAACAAAAACCACATCAAAAATTATGGAGTTCAGTTATATATTGGTCAACTACTTCTGAACATGAGGCCTGTCCAGGAGTGGTTGATAAACCCATTTTCACTTTATTGGTTAAAAGTGATTTTCAGTCTCACAACATGTATAAGTGACAGTTCAGTTGTTAACCTTTAACATAGTAGCTAGGTCTTTATTCACTCATTCATTCATTTTTTTAAATATAACAAAATAAAATATCATAAGATAAAACAAAACTATCAGATTGAAGTTGAATAAGACAAGTAAACAGAAAGAAAGCGGCATAGCAGAAAGCATAAGGATCAGGGACCCACTCTTTCTCACATACAGGAGTCCCATAAAAACACTAATCTGGCCAGGTGGTGGTGGCACACACCTTTAATCCCAGCACTTGGGAGGCAGAGGCAGGCAGATATCTGTGAGTTCGAGGCCAACCTGGGCTACAGAGTGAGTCCCAGTAAAGGAGCAAAGCTACACAGAGAAACCACAGAGAAACTCTGTCTCAAAAAAAAATGACTAATCTGGAAGCTATATATAAATGCAGAGTACCTGGTGTAGACATAGGCAGGCTTTCTGCTTGCTCTTCAGACTCTGTAAGTTCATATGACCCTTGCTAAGTGGATTTAGAGGATCTTGTTCTCCTGGTGTCCTTTTTCCCCTGTCTCTTAAACTATTACCACGTAATCTTTTGGGGGAGTTCCTTGAGGTCTGAAGGAAGAGATTTGATGAAGATATACCATTTAGTGCTGAGAGTTCAAAAGCTCACACTCTGTGAATAATGTCTGGCTATGGGTCTCTATATTTGTTCACATCTGCTGCAGGAAGGTGCTTCTCTGATGATAGCTGAGCAAGACACTGAATTAGGAGTTTAACAGGATATCTTTAGGCATCATTTTATTGCATAATTACTTTATTTTAGACTTGTATTACTTGATTTTATCCTAGGTCCCTGGACAATCTAGTCTCAGGTTCCTGGCCACCCAAGAAGTGTTGGGTATTCATTCCATTTCATGGAGTGGGTCTTAGGTTAAATCAGTTACTGGTGACTCTCATAAGTTTTTGCCATCATTGCCCTAGCATATCTTGGCAGTACACCATTATAGACAAATGGTTTGTGGATGGCTTCGAGTTTATGTTTTTCTTCTGAACATATGTAGACTGTGTTCCTGTACTAAAAATGCTGAAACATATGGGTGAAGCTCTTTGTAGGCACTGACTCAAAAATCTCCATTTTTAATGAACTGTGTATATCTTGTCTTCAGCAACACTTTGGTGTGGGTTTGTGGAGGGCAAACTATAGTCTTGGCAGTAGCCTGAGTTGTTTGTAGGTTCCTGTTGGGCTCCCTTGGCCAACATCTCAATTGGCACTGGGAGCTTTGTTTGGTGACAAGAGACATCTACTTCAGACTCAGTCTCTACCATGATTTGAGTATTTCATTTAGATCACCTTCATAAATGTATATATTTAAGGAAGTTTATACTGTTTTAGGTTTCCATTCTATCCCTTAAGTGCCCTTAATTTTACCTGTCTCCCCTGTATTCCCTCTCATAAGCCAATACCCTCCCTCTCTAATATACACTCCTATTCCGGCTGCCCCCGTCTATCTATACCTATCTATTCTATTTGCCTTTCATAATAAGATCTGTTTCCTCTAGTCCTTTACTCTATACTTGTCTTCTGTGTTTCTATGGATTTTAACTTGGTTATCACTACCTTCACAGATAATATCTACTTTTAGACTTAATATCTTCTTTAGTCTGATATAAATTGGCTTTCTGTTACTAATTTAATTCATGGTTTCAATTTGCTATATTCATAGAAAAGTTTCATTCAAGTGGAGGGTATCTCTAGTCATCACTGAATTGTTTGCTGATTGTCTAGTTATTTTTAATGTGTCAACAATTTGTTCTGTTCCCAGAGCTCAGTGAATCACAGCCTAATTTCACATATTGTGGAAGCCTGTACTCTCTGAACAAACATTTGTAAACATGTTTGGAGTACCAAAAACCAAAAAGTTCCCCTCTCTCGTTCAGATGTTTAATAGATAATATATTGATGGGATTTACCTTGACCGTTATAGAAAATACAGAAATACCCACCACAGTAGATGATCTTAAATCCATTCTAATTATTTTAACTCCCCAATCACCAATTTTGACCCCCCCCAAATAATGTCAAAAATCTGTACTACACAATGATCACACCACAGAGATAACACTAATATTTTCATTATTTGAAGTTGAGCACAGTAGGCATCCATTATTAACGCATTTTGTGTATTTTTCAAATAGAAGAATAAGGAGATTTTGTTGCTAAGGTCACAATGTTATCACATATATCTTAACTGAGTAGGTTAGCAAAGCCAGATAAAGAAATACTACTTATTGTGGCTCACTCATAAGATATTTGTTCAGTATACTGCTATCCCAATTGAGATAATTTGGCCATGTCTTGCTCAGAAGATTATTGATATCCAGAAAATTTCCATTAGAAAATAGCTATGGACCTGTCTACAGGGCCTTGTTGAAAAATTCAAAAAAATGAAGTGGACAAAAATATGTAGTAGCCCACCAGTAGTAAATAGGCAGAGAAGGTACAGTCCAAGTTGTTATTTCTCCTAAAGATATAATATGCATTATCTTATGTTTACCTCTTTATAGCAGACCAAATATTGTACTAAATAGCTCAAACATAATATCTCATTAAACGCCACCTAAACTATATGAAGTGGTTATGCATATTCACATTCTGGAAGCATAGAAATGGAGGCACAGAGCAATTTGTATGATTGGAATTTGTACTCTCTCAAGCAAGAAAATATTTTATTGACTCTTGCATTTGTACAGTTCAGAGAAACTTGTCTTCAGAGTCTAAAATTAATTTAAAAAAAAACTATTCCTTGTATTTAATGTTATTGGTGTTCTCTTTTCTGGGTCTTTATTTTGTTAACAATAATTTGATTACAAGGATGGGGCAAGTCTTGAATTGGCAAGTACAAATAATTTTATATATGGGTTTTTTTTAAAGAATAAAACTGTGCAGACTAAATAAACAATTCAATGCCAGTCTATCTTTCTAAACCAATGGGTTTAGTCCTAGTTATGACTTACATGAGCATGGGTGAGGAGCTCCCTAAAGAACATGTGTGTGTCTAACCTAGAGGCATGATTAGAAACTCTACCCAGCAAGGGCTGATCACTCAGGGAAGAAAATGAATTACTAGAACCCAATAAACAACTTTCAAGAAGTATGGTTTGAGAGTGACCTCTAGATATCAATACTTTACTGTTAGAGTTCTGAAGACCAGCCTTTGAGAGTCTTGTAGCTTTCTGAGCTCTGGAGCCTGGTAAGTTTCATCAGCATCCTGAATCTTTTAAATTTTAGGAGACATCCGAGCTTTGTGATTTTTATTAATTTCCTGAGACTTATAAGTGCCTTCCTCTCTCAAGAAGCCAATGTCTCAATTCAGAAGAAATAATTATACAGCAGTAGTTCAGATGTGGTGTAGTATTAAGTATTGAATATCAAAATTGAAATGCCTAATTTCTATAATAAAATATGCAAAATTTGCTGTCCATAGTTAGAATGCAAAAAGAATGAATAGAAGAGGCCTCATCTATAAAATATATATTCAGAAAAATTAAAGTCACTAAATAATTACATTTAAAGTATTTATAGAAAAAGTAACTTAAAGTTACATATCATTTTCAAACATTTTACAGTAAATTGACTAATCCCAGTGAAGATAATGCTTTTCCAGCAACTTTCTTGAATGCATTCTTGACTTCTTTGTTCCTGAGGCTGTAAACAAGAGGGTTCAGCATGGGGATGACCATGGTGTAGAACACAGATGCCATTTTGTCAGTGTCCATGGAATGACTGGAGCTGGGTTGTAAGTACATGAAGATAATTGTGCCATAGAAGATGGAAACAGTACTGAGGTGGGATGCACAGGTGGAGATGGCCTTCTTTCGGCCTTCAGCAGAACGCATCCTCAGGATTGCAACAAAAATAAGTAGGTAAGAAGTAACAATAACCAATAGGGTAAAAGCAATATTAAATGTTGCCAACATGAAAAGCACAATTTCATTTTTATAGATACCAGAGCAAGAAAGAGTGAGTAGTGGGAGAATATCACAGAAAAAGTGATTTACTACATTGGAATGACAGAAGGAGAGATGGAAAGTAAAGGACACATGGATTGTAGATTGCAAGATTCCATTTATGTAAGAACCAGCAGCCAACAGGGCACATGTTGAAGTTGTCATAGTGGTAGAGTAATGCAAGGGTTTGCACACTGCTGCATGACGGTCAAAGGCCATTGAGGCCAGGATGTAACATTCAATGGTAACAAAAGCTGCAAAGAAGAACATCTGAGTAGCACATGCATTGTAGGATATGATCTTATGTCCTGTGAGAAACCCTTCTATTACCTTGGGAGTGACAGCTGAAGCATAAACACAGTCTGCAAAGGAGAGGTTACTGAGGAAAAAGTACATGGGAGTGTGGAGTCGGGAGTCCAGCAGAATCAATACCAACATTCCAAGATTCCCAACCAGGGTGATCAAATAAATGGAAGTGAAGACAACAAATAAAGGGACCTGCAGCTCTGGGGCATCTGTTAATCCCACAAGAATGAATTCAGCCACATCTGAAATATTCTGCATCAGTGTTATTTGGGAATTATGACAGGCTCCTATATAAAAAAAGGAAATGAAAAATTATTTTTTTTATTTTTTTTTCATTTTTTAAATTTATTTATTAAATTTAATTTTACATATCAGCCAGATATTCCCTTGTTCTTCCCCCTCCCAACCCCCCACCCCCCACCCTCCTTTGCCCAGCCCACCCCCCATTCCCATCTACTGCAGGGCCAAGACTCCCTCGAGGATTGAGTTCAGGCTGGTAGCTTCAGTCCAGGCCAGTCCAGTTCCCTCCTCCCAGGCTGAGCCAAGTGTCCCTGTATAAGCCCCAGGTTCCAAACTGCCAGTTCATGTACTGAGGACAGGACCTGGTCCCACTGTCTGGTGCTATGTTCATATCAACATTATTTGTAATAGCCAAAACCTGGAAACAACCTAGATGTTCTTCAACTGAAGAATGGATAAATAAATTATGGCACATATACACAATGGGATGCTACTCAGCAGAGAAAAACAATGACATCATGAGGTTTGCAGGCAAATGGATGGATCTAGAAAAAATAATCCTGAGTGAGGTAACCCAGACTCAGAAAGACAAATATGGTATGTACTCACTCATAGGAGGATACTAGATGTGGAACAAGGACTGGACTGCTACTCACATCACCAGGGAGGCTACCTGGAAAACAGGACCCCAAGAAACACACAAGGATTGCCCAATGACAGAGAAATGGCTGAGATCTACATGAACAACCCGGACATGAGTGGGAGTAATGAAGGGCAAGGGTCGACGGAAAGAGGGCCTGTGGGAACGGGAGATCCCAGCAGGATCAAGAAAAGAGAGGGAGAAGAAGGAATAGGAGACCATGGTAAATGAAAACCACATGAGAAAAGGAAGAAACAAAGTGCTAGAGAGGCCCACAGAAATCCACAAAGATACTCCCACAAGAGAAGGCTGGCAATGGTTGAGAGACAGCTGGAACTGACCTACTCTGGTGATGGGATGGCCAAACACCCTAATAGTTGTGCCAGAAACTCCATCCAAGGACTGAGAAATCTGAATGCAGAGATCCAAGGTCAGGCCCCAGATAGAGCTCCAGGAGTCCAATTGGTGAGAAAGAGGAGGGTTTGTATGAGCGAGAATTGTTGAGACCAGGGTTGGAAAAAGCACAGGGACAAGTATACAAACGAAAGGAAAGACATGAACAATGAACCAATAACTGAAGAAATGAAAAATTGAAAAATTATTATATTTGGACCTCAACATAAGGTTTTAAGTATAATCAAGTTCTCTTACTCACATGTCAGCATCCTGTGCAGTGTGAATAAGCCTACACTGAATTATGGGTGGAAAGGTGCTTTCTGGAATCATCTGGGAGTGGACCAAATGGCAATTGCCGTTACTTTGATCTTAATAGGACTTTTTATTATAAGTCTATGTCTTACTTCAGTTTTCAGGTAAATGATAATTTTTATTTCAGTAAGCAACAAAGACTTGTTATTTGCATAATTTATTAACATATCTGTCTAAAAAAAATCAAAGTCTTGCTTTGAAGCATTAACCATGTAGTAAAATGGAATTAGTTTATGCTAGCAACAAAGAATATCTAATTCATTTCTCATGTTTGATACTTGTACCAAATTCAGTGTCCAAGCTGTGTCTATGCACTGACTTTGGGTACTGCACCATGGACATTAAGTTTTATATCTAATTTGATAAAGTCTTTCTTTAGATTTTTTTCCCCATTGAACTCTGGATCAGTTGATCACTGCTTGATGTATGGGGCATTTTTCTTTGTGAAGTTCAGAAATACTGCAGTGCATGGAAATCTAAGGACATAATTCTTCAAGGACATAATTCAAAAAGAAACAACTTTAACTTATTTCTTTACATGTAATAAATAGGCCTTAGTTTTCAAAGAGGATGGTATTTTCTATTACCATCACAGAACTCTGTTATGTTTGTGTCTGTGGCAGTATAAGGTATATACCAATGAAGAGCTACTTTTGCTCTCACTGCATAATCTGTAACCTCGAACATGATATATTTCATGGCGTATCTTGTACCATTTGCATGGTGGATCAGATAACACTTGATTATTCAACTATGGTTACACATAAGCCTGACTCTTAACTTGAGAGTAACTTCCAACTTTGGAATCTTGGGCATATCCATCCTTTTGCGTGATATCATTTTATATTCAAGGAACCAGATGGTATAATATTATACTATAAAGGACCAAGGTGAAAATTATCCATCTTCACAAGATATAGCTGCACTTACATTACAAGGAATGTGTAAGTTCTTCCAAGTTATAAAAGATATTAACATTTTTAAATCATGTAAATCATAGCCATTACCTTCCATGCCCTTGCTCATCTTTTCTTGGTTTCTTCAGAATGTTCAGTTCATGATATTAATGTCTAGAGGTTGATACTTCCAGGAAAAAAGACCCAGTAAGTGATATTTATTAAATTGAGGTTGAAAGTCATACAACCTTCAGAAATTAAAAAAGAGCCATAATTGGTGGACTTCTAATCCTGTAGAACATTATAAATATTAGAAAATTACAACATGTTCTCCCTCTGGAATGAAACCATCACTCCAAAATCAAAAGGTCCTTCGAGTGGAAGACTGGTTGTTCTTGAGCAGTATAGTAATGAAAAGAACAGTGGGTCAAGAGTGAGAACATTATTGATAATAAGTCTGTGTCCCAACTGCTTCCATTTTCTAGACATTAATTTCACTTTTTTGTTTGAATTTATGCAACAAAAAATGACTGGTTATTTTATCACCATTTACAATTCAGTATACCTGTACTCAAATATTTTTAATACTTACTTTAGGCTAGGAACAGAACAATAAGAGTAAAAAAGATGGATGTGAAATATGTCATATCCAGATGGGTTGACCTAACATCCATATCCAGAAAAGCATCCTGCTGTTTTGCGTTTTCACAAGTGGATCTGTGCTGTGTAATGGATTCTGTTCTTATAGTATTGCCAATATCACGGCAGAAACAGCAAGCTGTACATGTATCTCAGGGGCAGCAATACATGAGAACGGATGTCTCTTGAGACTTATGAATCCACATTGGTTTTTTGTCATGATCTTGCTAGTGACAACAGAGGATAGTATTAGCATTTTGACTAATATCACTTATGAAGACACTGGGGAATAGAAGTGTAGAAGGAATAGAAAGGCCTCCAGATATCAATTGCAGCTTTTCTATAACCAGGTTGCCCAAAAGCAAGCAAGCAAACAAGCAATAGCCTTGAAAGTCTCATTAAATTTTCTACTCAGGCAAATTCACCAACTTATAAACGTGTTCTGATATCATATTTTCTCAAAATTTGAGAGATAGCCCAAGGACAATCTTTCATTTTAAGCTTTGTAAGGAAGAGATTTATTTTTCTTAATGAATTTATACATCATTTAGGTATATGTTTTTCTTCTTCATTTAAAAATTTGAGGCATCCAATAACTCTGTCAATTCCCTGTCTCTGTGTACAGATCTCCAGACCTCTATGGTTAGGGCAGGGATTAAAAGTGTGTATCACCCTGCCTGACTCTGTTCCCAATGTGGCATTGAACTCACAGAGATCCAGACAGATACCTGCCTCCCAAATGATAGGATTAAAGGCATTTGTAGATGTAACCAACCATCTTATTAAATAAGAAACACAGAACCAATGTAAAGAAGAAATCCAAGAGGTCAGAGCTCAGAGCTAAAACCTTACCCTTCATCCTGTGGTGGTCCTACCTCTCTGAAAGAGACCTACTCCTGTGTGTTTGTCTTTAAATAGTCTTTCTGTTCTGCCTTCTCATTGGTTGTAAACCCAAACACATGACTGTCTCGTCACTGCCTGTTTGTACAGCCCTCCAGGTCTTCTATGGTATTGAGATTAAAGGCATGTGTCTCCAATGCTGGCTGTATCGTTGACCACACAGAGATATATCTAGCTCGTTTACCAAGTGCTGGGATCAAAGGCATGTGCCACAAACGCCCAGCTCTGCTATGGCTTGCTATTAGCTCTGACCTCCAAGCAACTTTATTTATTAACATACAATTAAAATCACATTTCAGTACAAATAAAATACCACCATCTTTCCCCTTTTCTATTTTAATAAAAAGAAAAAAGCAAAGGGTTATAACTAACAAAAGAAAAACTATATACAAAAGGACAATAACTATATACAATATATACAAGTAATAAATACCTAAACAATGTCTAGTCCATTTGTATTTGACAAATTCAGAGCAAATAATTTCATTATCTATCCTATTTTGGTAAGTCCCAAATGTATCTAATTCACTTTCTATCCTAATTAATAATCAAATATTACTAACTAACCTTCAACTATAATTAACTAATCTTCAACTCCCTCAGAGATCCAAGAAGGAAATAATATTAGCTAACAAAAATAAAAACAGGACGTGCATGCAAGCAACTTCCAAAAAATTTGTGAGTTGACAGACACAGCCAGCTGTCTGGACAGTCACCTGAGGTTTCTCCACAGTGTTAGGGCATCATCTTTAGCTTATAGGCTTAGCGTCTCTGACAGACTCATTTGTGAAGTAGGATATACACAAGGTCAATAGTTCAACCTCACATTGGGTGAGAGCAGTCCATGTACCAGAAACACTAGTTTCCTAGTATGAATTCCACTAGTGTCCTGTCATGATTCAGGATTTTAAATTCTGGAAATTGTTGATGGTTTTTTAATTCAGCTGTCCGTTCTTATTGGCTATGTATATATGGCTCCATCTCAGGGAGTGTATCTGGGGGAAAAGTAAGGTCAGTGGGAGCTGAAAGGAGTGTAGTGAGAGGCAACTGGTTTGAATATATTGTATGATAGAATAATATATTTTATTTAAGAAAGAAAAGAGGATGAAAATAATAAGAATAGGTATAGAGAGAGTTAAAGTTTCTTTAGGTGGATCTCTGTTATTTTATGTGTATTTTTAAAGTTTTAAAACATGTATTATTTTATTATTCTTTCCAGATAGTTAAATTATCAGGAATGTGCAAGAAAATAAAAACAACTTTGATATTTCTTTACCATAATGATGGTAGAGAGCATAAATTCTTAGCATTACAGCACAATAATTTAATTTAAATATTTATTGCTATAAGAAGTCAAATATACTAATAATATCCCAAATAAGTCTCTTCAGTCTACTGTTAAAATAGATACCTGCAAATTTCTAATAATTACTCTGCTCTTTTTATCAGATACAGATGATTGTGTGAATATCCAGAGGATCAGGAGACCAAGTTGGAGACAAATCACTGCCTGAAAAAGTCATAACATGTCTTTCTTATAACTATACCACGAGGATGGTTCTAGCCTACATGATCCTTATCTGTACAATTTAAAACTCATTCTCGGTATTTTTGTGAAGTACAAAGAGACTCAAATTGTGAAGGCCGATAAAATGATTTGTAACCATGTTCTGCTCAACAATACCACGTTTTATTTTCTCTCCTCCTTCTTTATGCTGGACATCCCAACATATTCACCTGTATCCTACAGGATATTTCATTTGGAATTATGTATATTCTGATTCTTTCCACTGTATTGGCCAAAGCATCCCTGTGCTTCCAACTTTCGAGCTCACTGCTCACAAAAGATGAGAAGTGTACAAATGTCAGGAGAACCTAGATTCATCATTCTAATCTGTGTGGTGGTCCAACTTACTATGTCTGGAATCTGTTAGGAACATCTTTTGTTGACACAGATGTACCTTCTCAATGTGTCCACAGCATCATTCTGTGAAACAAGGTCTCAATCACTTCCTCTTACCGTGTCCTGGATACCTGGGCTCTCTGGCCTTAGGACACTTCACAGTGGCTTTCTTGGTGGAAAACTACTAGACACCTTCAACGAAAATAAATTCCTGACCTTCAGCCTGCTGGTGTTCTTCAGTGTCTAGATATGCTGTCATTAGCCACAGCAAACTCAGGTCTGCACTTATAGGTTGCATCCATTGATTCACTATGAGTCCAGGCATATAATGCCCTTAAAATAATGGACACTTAATCCATCAGGCCCCCACTGTAGTCCTGATTGCCTGGAGCCTGAAAATAATCCACAAAGTTTTCTTTTGGTTTAAATGTCTATGAAACATCTGTCTTTCTAAGGCCCCAGTTGCACTAAAAGCTCAACAAGAGGAATACTGGTCCTTGTGGTGATATATTGTGTCCCCCAATATATTGTGTACCCTAATAAAATTAATCTGGGGTCAGAGAACAGAACAGACACTATATTAGACACAGAGGCCAGACAGTGATGGCATACACCTTTAATCCCAGGATTTGAGATCTCAAGTCTTGCTTGGGAAAGAGACATGCCTTTAACCCCAGAAAGTGATGGCAGGAAGCAGAAAGGTAATTAAGGCATGAGGACCAGGAACTAGACTTTTTTAAGCTTTTAGGCTTTTGAGCCGTTCAGCTGAGATCCATGCACATGAGAACTGAGATGCTTTCAGCTGAAGATTCGTAGAAACAGGATGGGCTGAGGAGTTGGTAAGGTGAGGTTGGCTGTGGCTTGTTCTGTTTTTCTGATCATTCAGTGTACACCCCAATATTTGGCGGTGTTTTTTTTATTAATAAGACCATTTAAAAACTCATGTTACAGGTCCTGATTCTTCACAAGATGAAGATGTCCTTTGGGTTCCCAGCTTACTGAACTTAGTAAAATATCTTTATCTGTTCATGCTTTTGGTTCTAATAAACATCAACACTTCTCCTATTAAGATTTCTGTTTTTACTGAGAAGCTTTTGTAGAGGAAAGGATATGGTCAACAAGGCAAAACAACAGCCTTTAGAATGGGAAAGTCTTCACCAAGCCCACATCTGACAGAGGACTGATATCCAGAATATATAAAGAACTCAAGAAATTAGACATCAAAATACCCAACAGTCCAATTAAGAAATGGGCTATAGAACTAAACAGAGAATTCTCAACAGAGGAAAATCAAATGGCTGAAAGACATTTAAGGAATTGCTCAACATCCCTAATTATCAGGGAAATGCAAATCAAAACTACTCTGAGATACCACCTTACGCCTGTCAGAATGGCAAAGATCAAAAACACTGAAGACACCTTATGCTGGAGAAGATGTGGAGCTAGGGGAACTCTCCTCCACTGCTGGTGGGAATGCAAGCTTGTACAACCACTTTGGACATCAATATGGCGCTTTTTTAGAAAATTAAGAATCAATCTCCTCCAAGATCCAGCTATACCATTCTTGGACTTTGTATGTCCTTGCCTACAGTAATGAGGGAACAAGTGAAATGTTTTATAGTTCATGCTATGAAACAAGATAAAAGTAATAGTTAAATATCTAGGACCAAAGATTTCTATCTGTGAAAAGATTAAGAAAGCTATAGAGAGATAAGTGATAGATAGATATAGATGATTTATAGAATATTGTTAAATGCATTGATAATAGATAGTAGATATAAGATAGATAGGCAGAGGGATAAATAGATAGATGGTAGATAGACAATAGAGGGATAGAGACAGACAACCATAAGTGATACATTTTTATACAGAATGCAACAATACCTGTTTCTCTTGAAGAAAAGTTCAGTTATCAGTATAAAGTGGTTCCTTACCATCTGTAACTCTAGGGTATCTGCTGATATCGCCTGCCCTCTGTGGGAACCATACACAGACATAGTACAGCCATATATGACAGACAAACACTCATTTGCACAAAAATAAAATCTAAAATAATGTTTTAAAGTATACCTTTATTTCATTAAATATTTTCTTACTACAATTTGATATCTATTAGTAAGTCACAGATTATACAGCAATAATGAGGGCTAGTGTTTGTGTACTACTTCTTGACTAAGAAACGAGTTTAGGTAATTTAATGTAGACTATGAAATGGTATAAAATAATTTTAAATGTCACTCATGAGAAGGGATAAAGAAAATTCTGTAACTTCATGTATGCATGAAAAATTTCTTTCATAACTTTATATACTGTATTATGAAAATATTTATTACTATGATAGTGAGAAGGTGATGGTACAAGATTTTGTTCGGTGGATAGGGTGAGGAATTTGTTAGGACCACTTAAATGTTTCCTAGTCTGGATGGACTTAGTGTATCATGGCTCTGAAGGGAAGAAATTTGAGATCAACGTGTTGAAAATATTGCTATTTTCAGGCCTGTCTCTTTGGCACACAATTCTATCTTCATAGTCATCACTCTGTGACTGTCTTTGTTTTAATCAACCCTTTTTTTTTTCTTTATTTTTTTAACTTGGAAACATTTCCATATAATGTTTGACAGAGAAATCATCAAATGGAAGTATACAATGTTGACAGGAGACAGTACATTTATAATTTATAACCCCAAATGTATTTATAAATTAGAAATGGAAAGATCTACAAATGAAATTATGAAGGTTCACCAAAGTCATTTAATCTGTCAGTTTCTCATTCATTTTCTTGCCTTAATAATATTCTATTGTATGAATAAGCCACATTTTATTTCTCTCCAGTATTTGATAGCTATTTGAGTTGTTTTAACTTTTTTACTATTAGCAACACACTGCTGTAAACCTTCATGTACATGTTTCATAGGTGCACATTTTCAGTAGTTTGAGGATATATTCCTACGTGTAGAATTGTTGAGTAACAGAGTAACAATGTTTTGCATTTTGACCAACCACCAAACTGTTTTGCCAAAGTGGCACACCATTTTTCAATCTCACCAAATCCTTGTTTTTAATATAAGTATAGTGTACAATAAAATGACATGATATAGGCATACATGATTAAATGATCATTATATAAGTTTAATTTGCATAGTCTTCATCTTATACAGTCATATTTTTTAGCTTTGAGAAGTTTAATGTTCTTCCAATCTTGACCCACCTTTGATTTATTTAAATAACACAATATTTCATAACTAAAATGCATGAATGAGTTATTTCATTGAAAAATTAAAAGAACTGGTTGTTTTTCTGATCTCAGCTCCTGTGGTAGAGCTTTCACTAGCCTTAAGACACAGCTCCTTAACACACTGGCATCTGCCTGAATAGTTAGTTCTTTTCCAGAGATCTGTACCCAAAATAAATTGGATTTGTGTTTAATAGAGAAATATGTTTCAAGGAGAGAAAATATGATGCACAGTTAGAGCTTTTAAAAAAAGAATGGAAGGTGCTCTATGAACCCTGGGTTAAGAATATTGATAAGACACGTGAGAGTTTCTTTTTTTTAATAAGTTTTTTTGTTTGTTTTTTGTTTTATTTTATTTTATTTTATTTTACAATACAATTCAGTTCTAAGTATCCGTCATGGATTCCCTTGTTCTCCCCCCTCCTGTCCCCCTCCCCTTCCCTCCAGCCTACCCGCCATTCCCACCTCCTCCAGTGAAAAGCCTCCCCCGAGGTCTGAGATCAACCTGGTAGACTCAGTCCAGGCAGGTCCAATCCCAGAGTCATATTAAAGTATTTGTGTGTGTGTGTGTGTGTGTGTGTGTGTGTGTGTGTGTGTGTGTGTGTGTGCATGTATTATTACAAATCTTATCTCTAAAGATTAATTTCATGCTAACACACACACACACACTTCCTCTTTTTTCCAATGCTACCCTAAAATGTGATTTGTTACAAGAGCAAACATTAAAGAATTATATCCTAGTAAACAAAGTTGCAAGGTAGATTTATGAGGAGTATCAATCAGAGGAGTGAGGGTCTATGGATATTAGATTATACATCATATTAACTCTAGGTAAGCACATTATAGTTACTATCTTTGAAAGCCTTGATTGAAGTGTCTCTGGGAATGTATTATTTAGATCTAAGTGAGCACAATTTGTTTACTGTCTCAGACAAGATGTCTTTGAAAACATATTCTGTATCTGACAGCCATTAGTCTTTATCAGTGGCATATAAAGTCCCCTGCCTTTTGTCAGTCACAGAAGCAGATATCATGGGAGCATAGCCTCTTACATCATTCAAGCTTTTTCCCCCATTATGTAATTCTTTATCTTTCTGTCCTTCCTGAGCATACTTTCTTTTATCAATGGAGTTGTATTAGTTACATTTCTGATGCTGGGATAAAGCACCGTGACCAAAATCAACTCACAGAATAAAGAGTTTTTTTACATTTAATGTTCCAAATGGTTAAATTCCATGATGGTGGGGAAAACACAGCAACAGGGAGCAGGATCAGGAAGCTGGCTGATGACAGTTCCTCCCCATACAGGAAGCAGAAAAAGGGAACTGGATGAAGGGTGAGGCTATAAACTTTCAAAACCTACCCCCAGTTCTCCAACATCAATGTATCTCCTACAGGTTCTGTAACTTCCCAAATGTCATTATCATCTGGGGACCAGGTGTTCAAATACATGAGCCTCTGGGATAATTTTCTCATCCAAATCCAAATCAAAGTTAGAATGAGACTCTTGATTTATGTGATCCAGTGGCCTAAGTTTGAATCCTAAGTTGCCACCTGTGGTGGTATGACCTTCCTCAAGGTATTTATATCTAAAAATTTCAGTAAAACATGTAAACATGATAATGATGCATTTCACTCTTCGGTGAAACATAATGATAAAATGACTTATGCTCTGAGCTGAGCATGGCATGAGGAACATGTTAAGAGTTCAACAAACTTAAGTGTTACTATTTTTTCATCTCCATGAAACTGATATCACCTATGGACAAAAAACAGGACATTTAAATATTATATTGACTGCCAATGATTTAAAAACCTTGAAATCAATAGAATTATAAGCTAGTTATATAAAATGGATTGAAGAGGCAGGAATGCCAGCTTCAAAAATTCTAGCCAGTTGTACCTGCTGCTGGAGCTGGTGGGAAGGTCCTGATAGGCTCTGTGACAGCACTGTGCTTCTTGCCTTCTCACAGGCCTCTCCATGTTGTTGAAGTCACCAACAACTGGATGATCATTCTCAATCCCTAATATACTTTCTTGCAGGAATAGAATTTCATTTTGGGGGAATAATTTTCCACCCCATAAAATAAGCTTTTTTTTTTCACCTGAATTATATTTTTCCACTTATATGTGTTTTGAATTGTTTCTAATATTTGCAGGCACAACAAACCTTTTGACTTTATGATACAATGTTTCTATTTACAGAGTTCATTGTGAAGACTACACATTTGAATTTAAAAAAAGCACAAAATAATTTCATATAGTTTTTAGTCAGATTATGACTTTGTTTATGGCCACATTTAGATCTCTCCCAGGATATATGAAGGTCCCATTCTGTAGGCTGATCATGCATACATGCTAACCAGAAGCACACTAGCGTAACATTGGATTTCTAACAAAACTTTCTCCTTGGTAAAAAAGTGAAGAAACATCTTGTCAAATTCATTGACCAGAAAAGTCTCATTTGGCATCATTTTTGTTTTTAAATCCTATTGCATATGTTAGTACTTTAGTAGCTGATTTTACAAGCTCCTAAAAGATCTTCAAGAACCCTTTTTGACTGCATAATGACTGCATATAACATGAGACTCAGGAAAAGCACTGTTACAAGATCACTGCTCTAATACTCATGAAGGCATACACACATACACATTAATAAAAATAAATGAACAAATTATTATATTTGAAGTAACATTTTATTTCTGGTAAGAGAAATAAAAACTTTGCTCAAACCTCATCATAAGAGGAAACCAAATAGGCAGCCCTGAAAACACATATACAAGTATTATTATAGAGACTGAGCACATTGTATGCAGGAGTATGTTAAGTATATACATATACATATATGTACAAAATAAGAAGTAAAAAAATGTCATTAATTTGAAAGAGAGTAAGGAGGGATATATAAAGCTTTTGAAGGGGAAACTATATATTAATCTCAAAATAAAAGAAATAATTTAATAATTAAATAATTAAAATAACAATTAAATAATTAAAATAAGTTTTGAATGTAAAATAAGGGGACATAGAGAAAATAGAAGTATTAAACAGAATTTATACTCAGAGAAATTTTAGTATTAAATAATTATAATGAAATCTTTCTTAGATAATAGAACATTTATAGAACTTCTTTTGGCTTATAATTTACAATTAATTTGCTAAGGATATTGAAGACTTTACTTTTCCACCAGCCTTCTTGGATATAATCTTAGTATCTTGTTCTTCACATTGCAGCTCAGAGAGTTCAACATGAACCTGACCACAGTTGAGAATATGGTTACCATTTTATGAATGCCCATGAAGTGACTAAAGTTGGTTGGTAAGTAAATGAACATATTCTTCTATATAACATGGAAACAGTGATGAGTTGGGATGCCCAGGTGAAGAAGGTCTTCCAGCTCTCAGCTGGTGGAGAAGGACTTCCATCTTTCAGATAACCAATAGAGAGGAAGCAATATTTATTGCTGCCAACATGAACATTACCCATCTCATTAGTAAGGGCAGTAAAGATTCAGCAGTTATATCATATCACAGAGAAAGTGGTTAACACTAGAATGGCATAAAGAAAAATGGAAAGTAATGACAACATGAATGGAATATTAAAAGAATCCGCTGATATAGGAACCATCAACAAGAAAGACACATATGGTACTTGTCATGTTGGTGGAGTACTGTAGAGACTTACACATTGCTGTATGATGGTTTTAAGCCATAGAAGCAAAGATACACCTTCCAATAGTTGCAAAATCCGCAAAGAAGAGCATCTGTGAAGCATATGTAAAGTAGAATAAGATCATTTATTCTCTAAAATCTCCTCTATTACCTTGAGAGTGACAGGTGAAGTATAAAAACAGTTCATCAGGAAGAGATTACTGAGAAAAAAGTAGGTAACACTGTGAGGTCAGTAGTCCAATAGAACCAGCATAACCATCCCAATATTCCCCATCAGAAAGATCAAATAAACAAAGCAAAGATTACAAATGATTGGTCTTTCAGTTCTGGGGTATCTCTTTTTTATTAAGAAAAATTTTCATTCATTTTACACACCAATCAAAGATGCCCCTCTTTGTTCCTCCCGCCTCCCAGCCTCACCCTCCCAATCCATTCCCTACTCCCCAACAAAAAGGCAAGGCCTTCCATTATCCTGAAATTTATCATGAAATTGCAGGCAAACGAATGGAACTAGAAAATATCATCCTGAGTGAGGTAACCCAGACTCAGAAGGACAAATATGGTATGTACTCACTCATAAGTGGATACTAGATGTAAAGCAAAGGATAGCAAGACAACAACCCACAACTCCAGAGAAGCTACCAAACAAGAAAGAACCAAAGAGGAACACATGGATCACCCTGGGAAGGGGAAATAGATGAGATCTCCATGAGTAAACTGGGGATGAAGGGTGGGCAATGGAGGGTAGGAGATGGGGAATGAGAACATAAGGCACTGGGGTATCTCTTAATCTCACATGAATAAATTCATTCTCCATTGAAATATTCTCCAGCAAACTCAGTTAGGAATGATCATGACTTGCTCCTAGGATTAGATGATATAAAAAATTTTGAAACATGATCAAGATCACGATATAGCATCATTTTTTTTGTGAAAAACCTGCATAAAATTCTTATTAGGGCAGGTTGTATGAGATTATTAATGTGGGAGTAGTATAAATGGACCTTGGAACTTAATATTTAGGGTTCATTTCAAATTGTCTGGTACATGATATTATTTATTATAGTAATTCAACTCAATATGTTTTTATTTACAATTCCAAACTCATACAAACACAATGCACACTTTAATTCTTTAAGTATGCACCAAAAGTTTATTCAGGAAAAAGTAAAGTGTATGCTTTGAAAAATCATGGTGACAAGAACCCTAAAATGAATTTCCTGTCTCTGACAGCTGTACCAAGTTATACAGAGTTTAGTGTCTTGTGGTGCTGCTCTAGGACTGTACACCCTTTCTTCCTCATTACAAAGCCTTTAAGAAAATGCTTCAGTTTAAAATTTGGGCCAATTCATTTTCTACTTGATGTATGAAGCCTGTATGTAATGATATTTGGATGTATTTAAGCATGTCAAAAATTAAAGAGAGTTTTACTTGATTTCCTCCCATATCTTCATTTTTTCAAGTAGGCTGGAATTTTCCATCTTTTGTCATCAAAGAAGTCTGCATTATTGTTTTGGGAGGAGAATAAAGAAGAATGAAGAGTTGATTTTCTTTTCCCTGTGGATTCTATGCCCTCAATGAAGCTGTGTTTCCGAATGTGATTAGTTGTTCTCATTTCCTTGATGCCTCAGGTAACACCTGCCTATGCTTTACAGGTTATAGTATGAAGTGGCCATTTAAGCAAAAAAATATTTCAGTCTAGAGTCTTAGGTTTTACTCCTTTACTTTTACATATTAAGGTAAGAAAAGATGTAGCTTTACCTTAAGGGCATTCTAAATAGGAATTATTATTCCTTTTATTTACTTATTGGATCTGCACCTATATATCAAATAATATGTAAGTTCTTTGCAGATAATAATAGACACTATAGTTTTAAAAGTAGGCAAGTAATGGGAGATATTACTTCACATAGTATATCTCATATCTTCTTAGATACTACATTGTGTTCAGTTCACAATACTAATGCCTAACTATTGATGGTCCTAAAGAAAGTTACATAATCCTTTGTACAGTCAAACGGGTGTTGGAAGATCTAATGTCTCTGAAAATACAAAGAGTGTTATCATCGTTACCCTTCTACTCTTGAACAGCATTCTAGATAGAATAAATTTATGAATGTAGTGTCACCTTTTGAACATCGAAATCTCTCCAGAGTCAAATAGTCCTGAGTATGGAAATCTATAGGCTTGTAGTAAAACAGGACAACAGAAACAACAATGGTTCAAGGCTAAGAAAATTTCAGAAATACTAATGCTGTCATGTGGCTCAGCTGTTTATATTTTCTGAGCATTAGTTTTCTTTTCTGTGCTTTCATTTGAATAGTAAAGAACATTGGATATTTTACAATCTTTTACAGTTCTAATTGGCTATGCTATCATATTGAGATGCTTTTTTTTTTTTTTTTTTTTTTTTTTTTTTTTAAAGACATAGCACAATAATTCCTGATGCTACTTTCCATTGCAGATCCAGAACTTTTCTGAACCAGCAGAGATTTGCATTTCAATAGCATGTGTCCCTGGTTCTAATAACAGACCATGTGATCTTCCTGATCTCCATAGGCACTTCCCCTTCATCCTCCTGGACACAATGTGGCTAGCATGTACAGCCCACTATACTATGTGGGACTGAGTGATCCCTGTCACACAGGTAGAATGGTGCCCAGTATATTAACAACTAAAGACAGATTTAAAGACACTCAAGGAGAGTGTTTGTTAAGTGACTTAACACTGACACCAGGTGAACTGAAGGTACTTTGCTTCCTAGTGTCAGACAAATAGGGAAACAAAGGAAATATCAAAATTTCTTCATATCCAGAATACTGGTTCAATTTTCACATCTAAGAAAACAACTTGCTGTTATCCTCCCCCATCTGTGAAGTGCTGATACAGAATGGAACCTGGGCTTGTACCCTTACAAACATTAAGGCAGAGGTGGAAGCTTTGTCTATGTCTCAAGGGAAACACTGTCATGTAGGCAGTGATCTCTAAAGGTTTGTGATCCCACATTGGCCCTTAAACCTGAGCTTGGTGAACAAAACAGAGGAAAGTGTATAAATTTTTTTAATAATGCTTGTAATGGCAAATGAGACTAGAAGGTCAGAATAAAGAACCCCATTTCTCAAATCCCTGAGAACAACATATTTTAAAATAAACAATATTAGTGTATAGTTGAGATTCAGATAGTTCTTAGACAGAATAAGACTAAAGGGATTTGCACATATACCAAGTAATGAGCAAGGTCATAGAATATATCTCACTGAAAATCTTATAGCAGTTAAAGACCAATGATATAGTAATAAAAGTATGATTCATAAATGACTAAAGATCTAAGTAGAATTTTCTTCAAAAGATACACATAGTTATGCACATAAAGCACATCAAACAGTGCCAATATCTTTAACCACTAGGTACATGCAAACTAAAAGCATAATCACATGTCATTTCTCCTACACAGGGTAGCCAAAATAAAAATGAAAGATAATATCAAATGTTAGGTAATACCACTATAAAGAAATGAGTATCCAAACATCTTGATTAGCCCATAAAACAAATAATTTGAGAATGTTCAAGAAATTCAAAGGTCAATTAATTAGACAGTCATCATACAACTCATTTATGTTGCTAGAAAGAAACAACATGGACCATGTGGTTTAGAATCAACATTACATCCAGCAGTTCTGAGGCTTAATGCTTGAGCACTCCATACAGCACAGCTGAGCAAGAAGAGGAATGTAGCATGAGAGAGAAGCAGAGACTTGGGTTTTGCCTTATGCTCCTCTCTGTTCACTGTACTAATCTCAAGATCTGAGTTCCCTGAATCTTTGATAGGAAGAACATCCTTGACATCTTTGCAGTATCTTTAGGGTCATTGCCCTGATTAATAACACCTGACATGTTTTTTCTTGCTACTCTCACCCAAAGTTTGCTGTACCTATGCCTCAGCTGTTTAATTATTTTAGTCAGTCAGGGAGACTTCCAAATCATTATCTTCTGTTATAATTCATGACATCACACAATTTCTATCTCTTTACATTTTATTCTAGGCATTCAAGCAAAACCACATAATATCTTTAATGGTTTTTCATTGAGAGTTATTTTCTACCCAAAATTAATTCATCAGATGACTTTAACTTCATTATAGCCACACTTGATTCCACACTTGTTTACTAAATGACATACTCCTCAGTACCATGCAGAACTGCAATTTTCATGATCAAGAGTGAAAACAAATGTAGAAGAAGCTAATTATCCTTTTCATAAAATTATAAAAAAAATCTTGCCAATTCAAAAAATATCTAGAAAACCAGCATCCATATATTAGAGAACATGTGACACTTTTCTTCTGGACACAACTTAATTCCCTCAGCTTAATAATACCCATTGCAGCATTTTGGCACAAATTTCATCATTACTTTAAAAATACTATTTTATAATATTCTTTGGAACAATCATACACAAGTCCAATGAATTTGATCATACTCAATTGCCTAAAACCTCCCAAATCTTTTTGCCACACTAGTTCATATTTTTCCTCCACTTATCACTTAAAAATTTCTGAATCCAGTTAATGCTACTCATATGACCCTAGGTCTGGAACCACCTACTGATAGATTGTCAACATAAAGCATCCATCAGTTGCCAGTAGCTGATGAACTGGAGATGGAGCCTCAGAAGCACCTGTCACAAGTATAAGCTTGACTAGCTTGATTTTATGCAGACAACCACAAATACTGTATGTCCATATGTATGATGTCCAAGTTATGCCCATAAGACAGCATTTCCCAGAACTTCCCATCCTCTGATTATTATTGTCTTCATGTTCCAACTTCCACAATGTTCTCTGGCATTTGGCATTGTGGGGACATTTACATAGATGCCCCATCTATGAATAAACACTCACAGTCACTTATTCTCAGCACTTCAACCACTTATGAGTTTCTCCATTAACCACTAACCTGCTGCAAAAGAAGAGAAGCTTCTCCAATCAAGGCTGAGAGTAGTCTATATAAACAGATATAAGCAGATGTATTTAGGAGGAAATCTGACAATGTGACCATTTAGCAAAGCATCAAAGTAGTTCTTTCCTTTGAGCCTATGTTGTCCATACCCATAGGAGCAGATGTACAGTACTGGGCATGAACGATGCAGTCTTGTTGATAAACTCTGTTTTTCTTCCTCTCACTCATACACTCATTTATGCCCATGTAAAATTTTCTGCTCACACTTTATCTGATTAGTTTATTTAGTTTTGCTTAATAATTTAAATTTATTTCATTGACTAAGCACTTAATTCTTGTAAGAAAAAAATGTCTGATATCCAACATGAGGATTGATATAGGAGAAGAAGTTCATTATTCCGGGCTACAATTCCCTTTGGTTTTCAGTTAAAGTGATTATATTTAATGTAAATATAGCAAAAAAAACATTTCTTGGCTGTGGTTTTGATTTCCCTTACAGAACATCGTGAAGTGATCAATAATACCATGCAATCCAACAGAAGCCCTAAGGAATTTCCTCTCAATTTTGAAATTGAATTCAGTGTATTTCCCTCAAAATAATGAGAAATTAGGATGATCACTAGATATTTTCATACTTTTAATGATTTACTTTCTACTTTAAAACTTGATTTGAATTTTAAATAAAGGTTAAAGAATTTTATTTTATGGAAGATATTGCTGTCCAACACACATGTTAGACAAGGTTAAGAACTTTGTAGAACTCTAGCAAGGGGAATCTATAAATGTAGTTTTGGGTGAATTTATTTCTGAAGTGAAGGGGTTGAATAGATAGTAGATTGTATGTGGTTATTATTGAAGCTCATCATTAGACCTATTTGAACCCCAAGATGCAAAATGCCATATGTCATGATTTTTATGTCAAAACAAAATTTAAGAAATAAAGCTTTATTGGATGATCTTGGGCTGATGCATTTTCTCAGGATGTCTCAAAATATTTGTTTAAAGTACTGTTAAGAATTATAGCTTTGGTCCAAAATGGAAGACTGAGGGATCTGGATGCAGAGATCCATGGCTAGGCCCCGGGTGAAGCTCCAGGAGTATTTAGCAAGAAACAGGAGGGTTTATATGAGCGAGAAATGTTGAAATCAAGGTTGGATAAAGCATAGGGACAAATAGCCAAACGAATGGAAACACATGAACTATGAACCAAAGGTTGAGGGGCCCCCAACTGGATCAGACCCTCTGAAGAGGTGAGAGAGTTGATTGGCTTGATATGTTTGAGAGGCATCTAGGCAGTGGTACCAGGTCCTGTGCTCAATGCATAAGTTGGCTGTTTGAAGTCTGGGTCTTATGTAGGGAAGCTTGGCTCAGTCTGGGAGGAGGGTACTGGACCTGCTTGGACTGAATCTACCAGATTGATCTCAGTCCTCAGGGGAGGTTTTGCCCTGAAGGAGGTGGGAATAGGGAGTGGGCTGGGTGGAAGGGGAGGGGGAGAGGAGGGGGGAGAACAAGGGAATCCGTGGCTGATATGTAGAACTGAATGGTATTGTAAAATAAAATAAAAGAAAAGAAAAAACTAAAGCTTTTAGGAAAGGTCCCGGTCCCACTGCCTAGGTGCCTCCTGAACAGCTCAAGATAATCAACTGTCTCACTTATCCAGGGGGCCTGACCCAGTTGGGGGCTCCTCAGCTATTGTTTCATAGTTCATGTGTTTCCTTTAATTTGGCTATTTGTCCCTGTGCTTTTTCCAATCTTGGTCTCAACAATTCTTGCTCATACAATACTGACTCTCTCTTGCCAATTGGACTCCTTGAGCTCCACCTGGGGCCTGGCCATAGATCTGTGCATCTGCTTCCTCAGTCATTACTGCATGAGCTGGTAGTTTGGAACTTGGGACTTATGCAGGGACACTTTCCTCATCCTGGGATGAGGAGACTGGACCTGCCTGGACTGAATCTACAAGGTTGAACTGAATCCTTAAAGGAGTCATTGCCCTGGAGGAGATGGGAAAGGAGGGGGATGGGGGGAAGGGGGTACTGCAGGAGGGGGAGGACAGGGGAATCCGTGGCTGATATGCAAAATTAAATAAAATTATAAAATAATAAAATAATAAAAATAAATAAAATCAATTTACCGAAACTAAAAAAAAAAAAAAAAGAACTATAGCTTTACACTGCTTATAAGAAATTGAGTTGGAGATATACTCATTGGATAAAGGCTCATGGTGCCAATTCTGATAAATTCGGTTACATCGCTGAACCATATGGTAAAAAGAGAACCAACTTCTGAAAATTATCCTCTGATCTCTATAGTGGATTTGTGGCCTTCACACACACACACACACACACACACACACACACACACACACACACACTCATGAACACCAATTAAATGAAGTGTAATTACAAAAATATCAGGTATTTTAATCTTTAATAATGGAAAACATAACTGGCATGTGAGATTAGAGTCAAAGGAGGTGATACAAATTGTGTTGACCACACTAATTCTGGCAGTAAATAATATTATAATCTTGATTTTAAAATTTAATTGCTTATTATTTATGCAACACATCAACAATTTACTCTAAACTACTCATGCCTGAAAATTAAAAATAGAGATACCATGTGTAAAGGGGTATCAAAAGAAATATAGATGAAACAATATGAGAAAAATTACTACCAGACAACAGATACCTAATAGAAGTTTCCATAATTTAAAATCAATTTGTAATTAATTTACTTAGCCACATTATGACTTTGAATTTCCCACAACCTTCTTGAATGCACTCTTGACCTCTTTGTTCCTCAGGCTGTAGACTAGAGGGTTCAGCATGGGGATA
This sequence comes from Peromyscus maniculatus bairdii, assembly GCF_049852395.1. Classification (NCBI taxonomy): domain Eukaryota; kingdom Metazoa; phylum Chordata; class Mammalia; order Rodentia; family Cricetidae; genus Peromyscus; species Peromyscus maniculatus. The sequence goes on along the minus strand of NC_134852.1, from coordinate 165,315,227 downwards.
ACCATGGTGTAAAACACAGAGGCAATTTTGTCAGTGTCCATGGAGTGACTGGAGCTGGGCTGTAAGTACATGAAGATGATTGTTCCAAAAAAGATGGACACAGTGGTGAGGTGTGATGCACAGGTGGAGAAAGCCTTCTTCCTGCCTTCAGCTGAGTGCATCCTCAGAATAGCGATGAAAATAAGCAGGTAAGAGTTCAAGATAACGAACAGAGTGAAAACAACATCAAATGAAGCCAATATAAAAATTATAATGTCATTTATATGGATATCAGAACAAGAAAGAGCCAGCAGTGGAGGTATGTCACAGAAAAAGTGATTAATCACGTTAGAATGACAGAAGGAGAGGTGGAAAGTGAAGGCAACATGGATGGAGGATTGAAGAAGTCCACACATATAGGAGACAGTTACCATTAGAACACACATGGGACTTGTCATGGTGGTAGAGTAATGCAGTGGTTTGCACACTGCTGCATGACGATCAAAGGCCATTGAGGCCAGGATGAAACTTTCAGTAATAGCAAAGGCTGCAAAGAAGAACATCTGGGCAGCACATGCATTGTAGGATATGATCTTATGTCCTGTGAGAAACCCTTCCATTACCTTGGGAGTGACTGCTGAGGCATAAACACAGTCCACCAGGGACAGGTTACTGAGGAAAAAATACATGGGAGTATGGAGTCTGGTATCCAGCAGAATCAACACAATCATCCCAAGGTTCCCAACTAATGTGATCAAATAAATGACAGTGAAAATGATAAATAGAGGGATCTGCAGCTCTGGGGCATCTGTTAACCCCACAAGAATAAATTCAGTTGCTTCTGAAACGTTCTCCATGAAAGTCATTTGGATCTTGCCATGACATGTACCTACAACAAGATGAGTAAAAATTATAGTAGTTGAACTTGACCCTGATATCTGAAGTGTGAGCCATTTCTTGTGCCCTGCTTCATCTTTCTGTCTAGTGTGGAGCTTTATGAAAGATGACCTGAGTGCTGGGTAGAGACAGGCAGTGTGTTCAGATCTAATGCTGCAGATGGAAACTAAAATTTCTTTGTTCACAGAAACTGCCACAGGTGGTTCATAATGTTTTTGTGAGGTTTACTTTCATTTACTGGTATTTATTCTATACTATTCTTAACTATAGTGTTCATTATTATTACAGTAATCTCTGGTAGCATTCTTGTCTAGGATGTACAATGAAATTTAAATCAGCAGAAAGCACAATGTGGAGACATGATGTCATGCCCGATTTTTCTATGACAAACTGGCAGTGCATTTTACATCTCCAATAAATGTCTCACCACTCGGAATGTATCCAAGACCAAAGACTCTGTTCTAGGGATATGAAGCTATTTCTATAAATCATGAAAGCATTCTTAGTTGGATATTTGTTTTTAAATATTGGAACATTCAAGAAATTGAGTTTTCAATGGACCATATTCTTTCTTACTATATTTCATTAAGTGAAGAAGCAAAGGAACATTTTTTTTAAATAGTAGAACTAAAAATTTTACTGCTTTATCTTATCATCCTGATATTGATTTTTCATATAAACTGGATGCTTTTTATTTCCTACAATCAACATATCTTTGCTTTATTTGTATTTGGGGAGAAAATAAGGAAAGATGAAAGAGGAAGAGAAAATAGAGAAAATAGAACAGTTGTTCTCATCTTTGCCTGTATACCTGTTGTCCTGACCAAATCATATTATATTATAAATGTAGTTGTACTCAACTACACCGTGGCTCAGGTGACAAACAGTCTTGCTGCTGTCCTTAGAGTACAAAAGGATGTCTCCACCTAAAGAAACCTCTGATGCTGGAATGCTGATTTTACCCATTCCTCCAAAACACTTCATATTGAATGTGGGAACTGATTCAGACTTGTCATTAAGATAGCCAAAGTAAAATTCATTTGTTTCTATATTTATGTTCTCCCTATGTTTTATTGAGTATAACCTCCACCCTAATCATTTCTAAAACATACCTGATGGTGCAGAGAGAAGGAACTTTATTTTTGTAGATCATCATGGTAGAGTTGGAATAACAGGGAACCAAAAAGGAGAAAACACGTAGAAAAGTACAGCCTTAGAAAGACTGCTTAACCATTCTAGGCATTAGTCACCCACACCCTCTCTTTTGTTTGCTTCTAGTTTTTATTTGTAGGATAAAAATTGTTAGAAATTCTATGCCTTCTTCTAACTGGCTATATGTATTTTTAAATTAGCTGATCAATTAAATTGTGTCCTAGGAAGTAAGGCTACCAAATACTAGCTATGGTAAAACCCTCATGTCCATATCATTGGTTCAGACAATTCTCTTTTCCCACCTGTAGTGACTCTTCTTTCTTATTTGTGGAGCTCTGCTGTGGACCAGAGTCTGGGCTTGTGTTCTTGCTAATATCAAGTTAGTGATGGAAACTTTGCACACATCTCAAGGGAGGCAGTACACATCACGAATACCTCTAGAGACTTGTGATTTCATATTGGGCTTTTAACCTGAACCTGACGGAGACAGAGAAAGGTACACTGTCTGCATTTGGATAAAAAGTGCTTTTGAGTGCATCATTGGATAGAAGTTTGAAAAATAGACCCCATCTTTGAGTACAGACAAGTTAGGTAACAAAAATTAATTTTTGTTTTTAACTAAAATCTCTGTGTACACACCTCAGCTATCAGTTACTAGGAATTCATATATAGGTTTTGTTGTGAGCCATAACATACCTTGAACTTAAAACTCTAATAAATTGGCCTGAGATTGGCTCAATATAAAATAATTTGGATAGTATATCAGTTACTGAGATCTATTACTAATAATGACAAAGAAGACCCAAATCAAACTTTGACAATTAAGTGTTGTCTTTGTCATTAAAGAATAAATTCTTTCTCTTCAAACATGTTTTAAAGACAGGAGTGATATTTAAGAAAATCCTATATTATTTTGTGAATTACATGAAGAATAGGAATAATATGAGGGCTTCAATATTCAAAGACATATTATATAATAATAATCCCCAAAAAACAGAATATAAGGTATAGCTAGAGTTTTCCTGCCTTGGCCACAGTCAGGATAAATCTTTGTCACCAGCCAGTCCCACACCTGCTCAGACCCAACCAAGTAAACACAGAGACTTATATTGCTTACAAACTGTATGGCTGTGGCAGGCTTCTTGTTAACTGTTCTTACAGCTTAAATTAATCCATTTCTATAAATCTATACCTTGCCACATGGCTTGTGGCTTATGGCTTACCAGCATCTTCACATGCTGCTTGTCATGGTGGTGGCTGGCATTGACTCCTTCCACCTTCCTGTTCTTTCTTTTCTCCTCTCTGTTAGTCCCGCCTATCCTTCCTGCCTAGCCACTGGCCAATCAGTGTTTTATTTATTGACCAATCAGAGCAATTTGACATACAGACCATCCCACAGCAATAAGGTATATATAGAAGTTATTTATATCAAACCTGTGGTCAATGCTTTACTAAATGTTTAAAAAAAATGAAACTATTTCCAATAAGACAAGGCATGAAACAATATTGTCTGCACTCTCAACTCTTGTGCTGTCTAAATTGAAAGCCCTTCATATAATCATATATATAAAAGATTCCCAACAACTGTTTGGAAGCTCTTAGAACTTCTATATACATTAATCTTGTAATGGTATAATTAACCTACACAAAGTTAGTAACTTTTATATGTAATGAACAAGCTGCAAAAGACACCAAGAAAAACATTCATTTAAAATTTTAAAAAATCAGGGAATTAATGGAGACAAGGAAGTGAGGGAAATCTATAATGAAAATTTACATCACTTTAGATATAAATTATTTGAGAATTTCCCAAACAAGGAAATTCACAAAACCTGGGTTTGAAGGTCTACACAAATTTCAAAGAGAAGACATTTTAAAACTTCCTTGTTGGATAATGTCATCTTGATCTTGAAAGCAGGCAAATAAGAAAATGTGAAGGCTTATTAAGTACTAGAGAGACAGAAATACACAAGGTAAAAACAACGTTACCCAGATTATCACAGTCTACATACAACACAGCAGTACCTTCAGAAGGCTGTTGTGATATAAGTACTAATCCTGATACTAGAACCATATTAACAGCCATTTTAATCACATTGAAACAAAGGTGTAAGCCTTAATAATCATTCCTTCACATCTCGGCACTCACTGTCCTTGTGCATACTATTCCTTATATTAAGAGTCTGAAATCTTTGCAAACAAGCTCACTTTGGGTGCAAAAGGATGGTCACCCCATGAGTTGGCCAGAACTGAATTTCCCAGCAATAAATAAATGTCAGACAAGTCATGATATAGTTTGCAGAGGTTTCTCAAGCTGAGATGTAGCATTCAGGAGTCACACATTATTCAGATGACATTACTCAGCCAACTGTTTGACTATTCCATCTAGTTTCCTGTAGACCTTGCCAGATTAAGCAACAGTTTTAATACAGATACAAATTACTGTATAATGTAGTACTGTATTGGATTTCTTCCTGTTGGTCTGATCCATTCCTATTGCTACTAATATTTCATTACTTTAAAAATAAACTATCTCAGCTCAGGGACTAAGTACTTATCATAAAAATATTTCCCCCATAAAATGAAGTATTTGCTAAAGAGGTTTTATAAGGTTATTTTTAAATTTGACCTTGATTTTTATTCAGTTGCTTTGTTTTAAATTTTTTCATAGATTTAATATCTATTCTAATCCATGTCAAATTTTCTTTCATTGCTTCTGTCATTTTTTGTTAAGTAATATTTTGAATTTTTAAAATTTTCAAATATCATGCCATTATTTCTTGATTTTTATCAATTTTAATATTTAACTTCTTTACATACAATTTTTATACTAAAGTTTTAAAATTTTTATCTTTTCTCATTTTCAAAGTGTGTTTATTTTTCATTGTTTGGGATTCATACTCTTTATTGTGTTTCATTGTGTTCATAAAGAACATTCACTATTTCAGGAGAATTCAGCACATATCGATGTGTTGTGTTTGATATTTTTTAGACAAACAATATCTAGCAACTCATTTTGTATATATTAATGAATAAAGCTCCATATATTTATAGGATATTATATTGATGTCACAGAATTTTTTTCCAAGATATTTCTGTCTTGATATTTTTCCTAGTGAATGACTCAGTTGCTCTATATTGCTACTGGCCCAGGGACTCATGGAAAGAAACTAAGCAAGCACTCAGATACTTCAGTTAGCCTTTATTTCTGAACTAGAATCACATAAACCTATACCTGTTCTTCCTACACATGTTTTTCCCATTGTTTTCCCAGGGATGTCAGAGCTCAAATGTCTGTTCTACTCACAAAATTTAGTGCATCACAAGATTAGCTCTCATCATTGTGGATTTTTGTATTCTCTGCACTACAGATACTTGTGAATGTATTTTTAGCCCAAATATGAGGTTTTTTTTAAAAAAAAAATGCGTGGATGGAATCTTATATGCTTAGACTAGTGGATGAAGACTTTTCTGAAAACTTCATGCTTCTATTTACTAATTTTCATGAGAAGAACAACAAGCTTTCATCTTCACACATCTTGAATACTCCACACAGACAAAAATGAGATGATTCTATATACAATAAGGCTTCAATGTTAAAAATACATTAAGTGTTTTGGTTAACAAAGGTAGAGAGAGAAATATCCTTGAGCCACAGAAAGATATCCTTTGGTGGACAACACGGACCCATCTCAAAATCCCTACTGGAAAGTTCAGCAGTGTAAGATGCAGATCAAAATACTATGGTATCTTGCAGTTGACAGGCAAAGACAAGTCATGAACCAATTCTCTTGTTTGTTTGTTTGTTTGTTTGTTTTTACTAAACATAAAACAAACATTGCCTGGAGCCATACTTGGTTGTGAACAGGTCCCAGCAGAGGATGTAAAGAATTGGCAGGGGATGGAGGTAAGCCAGGTCATTGTGGTGGTGAGAATCTTACAGCCTGACTGAATAGCAGCCAGAGTGTTTCTTTATTTATACAGAATTTAATAAGCAGGGATACATTCATGATGTTCCAAAACTTAGATCATATCATTTTTGGTTTTGGACATGTGTTTCACTTCCTCTTGCTCATATTATAGTCATTCATAAACTATGACAGAACAGAGTTATCATTTCCAATTATTTTCCCTCAGGTGTTCAAGGAAATCACAATCAAGAAATAATTACAAATAAACTATTCCTTAAAGATACAGGTCCAAAGTTTCAGATGATTGAAAAATATATCAGAATTCATTGGCTAAGTTTAGTGAAGACTTTAGTTTTCAAACAACTTCCTTGAATACACTTTTGACATCTTTGTTCCTCAGGCTGTAGACCACAGGGTTCAGCATGGGGATGAACATGTCATGAAACACAGATCTCCCAATGGAATGATGTGTTCTACAGATAGGAAATAATAGCATTTATTACAAATAATCTTATGTGTTACTCAACATAAAATTATGACATTCTTTGAATTTTAATTATTTTAATGCTGGGTAAGTGGAGTAAGGAGAAATTATTTCCCTTAAACAATTCCTTGTTTGTACAGTTTTCAAATAGCTCCTCAAACTGGCCTCTAAAATGTCATCATGGTATCACATGGTATTACTTTAAGGAGATAAGACTCAGACCAGAGCTCCTTTGTTTTCCATTCATCCAAGTAAACTCAAATATATTTAGGATACACAATGGCCTTTCTGAAGAGATTTTTGTGGTGAGTCTGAAACCCCCAAGAGGAAAAACATATCCGCTTTGGTGAAGTTGTGGTAGAGATAATTTTAACATTTCTATCAACAGATGAAGAAACAGACCTCATTGGTAAATAATTTCCAAATGCACAGGTATCATGGTATCTATAAGATCTGAACCAAGGTTTCCTACTTCACTGATAATGATTGTGCTTCCAAGTCCTGATGCCTCACTAGACTTGGAATCTTTACAAGTACAGGAGAGAGTTTCTCTCTACTTTTATTTATCTAACCTTCTAATAATGAATTGGTGAGTGATTAAAGATTGTCATTTATTGCTTTCTGAGAGCAAGATAAGATTCTATATCTGATATGCATATTTAATTGAAAAATATGATTGATGTAGAAGCAATAGAGCAGTGACCTTGTCTCATTTTTGCCCATCTGAGTGCTTTTTCTAAAACATTGACATTGGAGACTAGGGATATATTGATAAAAACACTTGCACCATATATATGAGACCATGAGTTTGATTCAGAACAACCTCAAAATATGCATAGGTCTACAACTGAGGGTCAAAGACGATTTTAAAAGACCATAGTTTGTGATGAGTTCTTGAAGGAATGAGTCACCAATAAAAAAAAAGACGCCAGTACCAAGCTGTTTTTATTACTGTAGCTCTATAGTAGAGCTTGAGTTCAGGTATAATGATGCCTCCAGAGATTGTTTTATTATACAGGATACTTTTGGCTACCCTGTTTTGTGTGGGTTTTTTTTCTTTTTCCATATGAAGTTGAATATTGTTCTTTCCAGGTCTGTGAAGAATTGTGTTGATTTTGATGGGGATTGCACTTAATCTGTAGATTGCTTTTGGTAAGATTGCCATTTTCACTATGTTAATACTAACTATCCATGAGCATGGGAGATCTTTCTATTTTCTGACATCTCCAATTTCTTTTTTCAGGGACTTAATATTCTTTTCACACAGGTCCTTCGCTTGCTTAGTTAGAGTTATCCCAAGATATTTTATATCATTTGTGGCTATTGTTAAAGGTGATGTATCTCTGATTTCTTTCTCAGCGCATTTGTCATTTGTACATAGGAGGACTATTGTTGTTTTTTTTTTTTTAGTTAATCATGTATCCTGCTACATTGCTGAAGGTGTTCATAAGCTGTATAAGGTCCATCGTGGAATTTTTGGGGTCACTTATGTATACTATCATGTCATCTGCAAATAGGGAAAGCTTGACTTCTTCCTTTCCAATTTGTATCCTCTTGATCTCCTTATGTTGTCTTATTGCTATAGCTAGATCTTCCAACAAAAAACCCAGGATAGTCAAAAGAATCCTGTACAATAAAACAAACTCAGAAGGCATCACAATCACTTCAAGCTCTACTATAGAGCTACAATAATAATAAACAGCTTGGTACTGGCATAAAAACCAACATGTCGACCAATGGAAGTTAATTCAAGACCCTGACATTAATCTGCACACCTATGAACATATAATTTTTAACAAAGAAGCAAATATTGTACAATGGAAAAAAGAAAGCATCTTCAACAAATGGTGCTGTCATAAGTGGATGTCAACATGTAGAAGGCTGCAAATAGATCCATATCTGTCACCATGCATAAAACTTAAGCCCAAGTGGATCAAAGACCTCAACATAAATCCAGTTACACTGAACATGATAGAAGAGAAAGTAGGAAGTAGTCTTGAATGAATTGGCACAGGAGATCACTTCCTAAATAAAACACCAGAAACACAGACACTGAGAGAAACAATAAATGTGACTTCTTGAAACTGAGAAGCTTTTGTAGAGCAAAGGATACAGTCAACAAGACAAATTGACAGCCTACAGAATGGGAAAAATCTTCACCAACCCCACATCTGACAGAGGGCTGATATCCAGAATATATAAAAAACTCAAGAAATTAGACATAAATTACCCAACAGTCTAATTTAAAACTGGGCTATAGAGCTAAACAGAGAATTCTCAACAGAAGAATTTCAAATGGCTGAAAGACATTTATGGAATTGTTCAACATCCTTAATCATCAAGAAAATGTAAATCAAAAGAACTCTGAGATACCATCGTACATCCATCAGAATGGTTAAGATCAAAACCACTGAAGACAGCTTATGTTGGAGAGGATGTGGAACAAGGAGAACACTCTTGCACTGTTGATGGGAATGCAATCTTGTACAGCCACTTTGGAAATCAATATGGTGCTTTCTTAGAAAATTGGGAATCAACCTCCCTCAAAACCCAGCTCGACCACTCTTGGGCATATACCCAAGGAATGCTCAATCATACCAAGGACACATAATCAACTATATTCAGAGCAACATTATTCCTAATAGCCAGAACCTGGTAACAACCTAGATGACCCTCAACTGAAGAATGGATTAAGAAAAAAATGTGGTACATATACACAATGAAATATTACTCAGCAAAGAAAAACAATGACATCATGAATTTTTTCTTTATAATTTCTGTAATAAATTTAATGCATTCATTTTTTAAATCTGGTAAAAGGAATGACATTATGACATATAATTTGGAACAGTTGTGAGAAAATGTTCAGATATTAACATTTGTACAACAACAAGAAAAATGATAAAACTTAAGTCTCTTGGTGAGGAAGTGAAGTGAGTGCATGTTTCAAGTACTTGTATGTAAAATGCTAGCATGTATCCTTTCTTGGGAAGACAAAGTTGCTGCCAGAAAGCTGAGAGGCAAACAGACAAGAGAAGGAAATTTTCTATTAGAATATGGCCACTGTAACTTAAATTCTTAAACGTGTATATTTATTGTGTTTAATTTGTGTTGAATCTATATTTTAATTTAAAAAATTAAGAATTTGTCTTGTAGTTGGGTTAGTGGTTTCCTTTCTTTTCCTGACAGAATACAGAATACTAACTAGGATGAAAAAAAATTGTATTTCAAATCTAGGTTTAACTACTTACATGAGGATTAGACTTATTTTTTTTTTTGTTTTTGTTTTTGTTTTTCGAGACAGAGTTTCTCTGTGTAGCTTTGTGCCTTTCCTGGAACTCGCTTTGGAGACCAGGCTGGCCTCGAACTCACAGAGATCCACCTGTCTCTGCCTCCCAAGTGCTGGGATTAAAGGCGTGTGTCACCACAGCCCGGTGAGACTTATCTTTTTAAAAAGTGTGTAGTGTAATTAAAAGCAAGTAATCGTTTTTCATGGGGATTTTATTTGGGAAGCAATTTTCCCTTGGAGCTCTTTTCCATACCAACTCATGGCATTTCTAAGAACAAAGGAGAGCCGAATATCATTCTGTGAACTTCCTACAAATGCAAATCCACCAAGACCTGAGCCTGTGGAATGGCCACTGCCATTTTCGCAAGGAAACTAATTAGTAGTTACCATGTTGGGGCCCAGTGGTGAGAAATGAACTTTCTTTCCATGAAGAATAACTCTAAACTCAGTTCAGAAGCTGCTACGAGTGTGTATGTAGTCTCAGGACAGAACAGCTAAGTGTTTTCTCATTGACCCAGCACACAGCTTAGCTCTTCTGTCACTGCTTATGCGAGAGACAAGGCTAACACTTCTCTTAAAGTAAATAGTGTTTTACCAGATAGCTTTCATGGGGAGGCACATCCAGTAGAGACAAGTCCAAGCCCTTCCCCCTGCCCAAGGCTGCATGAGGTGCCCCATCATAGGTACTGGGCTCCAAAAAGCCTGCTCATGCATCAGAGATGGATTCTGATCCTACTGCCAGGTGCCCTCCCAGGCAGATCAAGCTATACAACTGTCTTGACATACAGGGAGCCTAGTCCAGTCCCATGTAGGCTCCACAACCACTGATCCAACTTTCATGAGTCCCCAGTAGTTTGGTTTGGTCATCACTGCAGGGTTCCCTATCATGATGCACTGATGCACTTGCTCATAGAATCCCTCTTCTCTCTCTTTGACTGGACTTCCACAGCTCTTCCTGGTGTTTGGCTGTGGATCTCTGCATCTACTTCTACCAGTCACTGGAAAAAAATCTCTGTGATGACAGACAATTAGGGTATTCACCGATCTGATCACTGGGGCAATCCAGTTCAGTTCGGGCTCCCTTTCCACTATTTCAAGTAGTCCAAGCTGGGGTCATCCTTGGGGAGTCCTGGCAATTTCACTGGCTCCGAGTTTCTCTCTATCCCTATGATATCTCCCTCAATCATGGTATCTCTTTCATTGCTTTCCCCTTCCATCACTGTTCCAGCTCAACCATTCCATTCCCTTATGTTCTCATCCCCTATTACCAACCCTCCATTTTCCACCCCTCATCCACAGTTTACTCATGGAGATCTCATCTACTTCCCCTTCCCAGGATGATCCATCCATCCCTCTTGGGGTCTTTCTTGTTAACTTCTCTGAAGTTATGGGTTGTTGTCTGATTATCCTGAAATTTGTCATGAAATTTGCAGGCAAATGGATAGAACTAGAAAATATCATCCTGAGTGAGGTTACCCAGACTCAGAAGGACAAATATGGTATGTACTCACTCATAAGTGGATACTAGATGTAAAGCAAAGGATAGCAAGACAACAACCCACAATTCCAGAGGAGCTAGCTAACAAGAAAAACCCAAAGAGGGACACATGGATCACCCTGGAAAGGGGAAATAGATGAGATCTCCATGAGTAAACTGGGGATGAGGGGTGGGCAATGAAAAGCAGGGGATGGCTGATGAGAACATAAGGCATGGGGTATCTCTTAATCTCACATGAATAAATTCATTCTCCATTGAAATATTCTCCAGCAAACTCAGTTAGGAATGATCATGACTTGCTTCTAGGATTAGATGATATAATAAAATTTGAAACGTGATCAAGGTCATGCTATAGCATCATTTCTTTGTGAAAAACCCACATAAAATTGTTATTATGGCAGGTTATATGAGATTATTGATGTGGGAGTAGTATAAATGGACCTTGGAACTTAATATTTAGGGTTCATTTCAAATTGTCTGGTACATGATATTATTTATTATAGTAATTCAACTCAATATGTTTTTATTTACAATTCCAAACTCATACAAACACAATGCACACTTTGATTCTTTAACTATGCACCCAAAATTTATTCAGGAGAAAGTAAAGTATATGCTTTGAAAAATCATGGTGACAAGAACCCTGAAATGAATTTCCTGTCTCTGACAGCTATACCAAGTTATACAGAGTTTAGTGTCCTGTGGTGCTGCTCTAGGACTATATACCCTTTCTTACTCAATATGAAGCCTTTAAGGGAATGCTTCAGTTTAAAATTTGGGCCATTTTGTGTGGTGATATTTTATTTGTACTGAAATGTTATTTTAATTTTATGTTAATAAATAAAGTTGCCCTGGGGTCAGAGCTATTAGAGCCATAGTAAGAGCATGGTGGTTAGAAGAGCTAGGTAGATTTCTGTGTGTTCAGGGATACAGCCAGTATTGGAGACATACGCCTTTAAGACCTGGAGGGCGGTACTTACAGGCAGTGATGAGGCAGTCATGTGGTTGGGTTTACAACCAATGAGAAGGCAGAACAGAAAGATTATTTAAACAGGGACACAGGAAGTACCTCCCTCTCTCGGGGAAGCTAGGAGCACTGCAGGAGGTAAGATTTTATCTCTGAGCTCTGACCTCTCGGCTTTTCTCTTTTACCTTGGCTCTGTGTTTCTTATTTTAATAATACGATTGGTTACATCTACATCTGGCGCCCAACGTGACAAGAATCCATTAAAAACTGCTTGGGGCCGGCTCCCTAGCCGGAGCAGCCGGCTCCCTAGCCCCAGCCCAGGTCTGCTTGGGCTCAGGCCAGACTGTGAGCTGCTTGCTTAAAGCCAGTGCTACAAACAGCTCAGGCCTGCCCTGCTAAACAGGGCCCCTGGCTGTAAAGCCAAGCCTTGACTCGGCTCAGAGGGAACAAGTGGCTGGCTTTAAGCTTTAGCCGGCTACCCCTTCGCTTTCACTTTCACTTTCACTTTCACTTTCGCTTTTGCTTTCTCTCTTGCTTTCTCTCTGTCTCTCTGTTTCTCTCTCTCTCTCTCTCTCTCTCTCTCTCTCTCTCTCTCTCTCTCTGGATTTACACCTAGGACTCTAGGTGGCTGTTTTGAAATTCGCTCGGATTTCTACTGTTCTACGCAGATTTGGTAAGTCATAAAGGAAACTATTTAAAAGACAAATTTTTTTCACATTTAAGAAAATGGGTTTCCTGTGTACATTGGAAGAAAATTGGGTTTTGTTTGAAATTTTAGGCAGTCTGACAATGGAACAACTATATGAAAAGATTAGTATTATGGGAATTATGCAGTTAATCACCATGCTTATTCTCATTTTACTATTTAAAAAGATAGTCGATTTAAGTGCCAGGATAACAGCTTTAGAAAAACCTGTTAATTTTAACAGTGAAGTTGGTTCAAGTTTGGATCATAAGGTTACAGAAAGAAAGCCTGTTTTCACACAATCATCCTTAATTTATCCTGTAACCGTACAGCAGATGCCTGATCAAATGGCTACACAAAATATCTGGGCTCCAATTGAACTGATGGATTTTAAAAGGTTTAAGGAGGCAATAGTATCTTATGGCATGCATTCCCCATATGTAAAGCAAATGTTAAACTCTTGGTCAACATATAATAGGATTATACCACAGGACTGGCGGGACCTTGCACAAGCTGTTCTGGAACCCAGCCAGAGAATTCAATTTCTGACTTGGTTTAAGGAGGAAGCTAGAAACGTAGAAACACAATGGAGGGATAAAGGAATACAAGTTTGTCAGGATCAGCTTATTGGAGAAGGCCAATATGCTTCAATACAAACACAATGTTTATATGATGTTCAAACCGTAATTTTATGTCGAATGGCAGCCTTGAATGCATGGGACAGAGTTGATGAACCAGGAAAAAAACATGAGTCATTCACAAAGGTTATGCAAGGCCCTAAAGAATCTTTCACAGATTTTTTAGAAAGACTGGCTTCAGCAGTAAACAGAATGGTCTCAGGATCAGAAGCTAGTAAGGCAATAATTGAAGCTTTGGCATTTGAGAATGCGAATGCAGCATGCAAAAGAATAATCAGGCCGTTAAGGGCAAGATCTGCACCTTTGGAAGATTGGATTAGAGAAACAATTAATGTTGAGGTTGATGAGCATGATACGTGGGTAGGAGAAGTAATTTCAAAAGGTTTGAGGAGTGTTAGATGTTTTGGGTGTGGAAAGCAAGGACATTTTAAAAGGGACTGTAAACAGGTCAATCCTAGAAGCAATGTTTCTTCAAGGAACAATGGCAACAGAATGCCCCTTCCTTCTGGAGTATGCAGAAGGTGTGGTAAGGGAAAACACTGGACCAACGAATGTAGATCAACAAAGGACAGACAGGGTAATCCTTTGCCTCAGTTTTCGGGAAACTCCCGGAGGGGCCTCATGCAGGCCCCCATAGCAAAACCAGTTCAAACCTTTCCTGCAGCTGTAGAGGAAATCCCTGCTCTGAGCGATTAAATAACCAAATGACTATTGGAATAAATCAGGCTGGTCAGGATGATGAAAAAGAGAGAATAGAAAATTCAGGAGAAAACATAAAGAAAATTTTTTGGCAAACTTCTATTAATGAACAGAGACCAAAATTAACGATAAAAATAAATGGTGTTTTGTTGTCTGGTCTGGTAGACACAGGTGCGGACATTACCATAATAGCACCAGAATTTTGGCATCCAGCTTGGCCTCTTCAGGAGGTAAACGTTCAACTGTTAGGAATTGGGACATTATCTGGAGTGAAACAGAGTGCAAGATGGCTGGAATGTATAGGTCCAGAAGGACAGAGAGGAAAATTAAAACCATATGTCGCTAACATAGCTATGAACCTGTGGGGTCGAGACTTGTTGCAACAATGGAATACTCAGATTAAAATCCCTCCAATCTCAGAAACAAATCATAAACTAGCACATGTTTCTGAGAGAAATATTAGAAGGCATTATTTTGAGTGGTCACCAGCCATCCATATTATACAGGAACAGGGCACAACAACTGATAATCTTCCAAAAATACCAACAGCTCTACCTTTAAAATGGTTAACAGACAAGCCTGTATGGGTTCAGCAATGGCCTTTAACAACAGAGAAACTCCAGGCTTTAGAAGAGCTGGTAGAAGAACAGTTAAATGCTCAGCATATTGAACAGTCAACCAGCCCTTGGAATTCTCCTGTATTTGTTATTAAAAAGAAATCTGGTAAATGGAGAATGGTAACAGACCTTAGAGCAATTAACAAAGTAATTCAGCCGATGGGCTCTCTACAATCTGGAATTCCTTTGCCTACTCTGTTACCAAAAGGATGGCCTCTCATAGTTATTGATTTAAAAGACTGTTTCTTTTCAATACCCTTACAAGAAAAGGACAAAGAAAGATTTGCTTTCACAGTGCCTACTTATAATAATTCTCAACCGGTTAAAAGATTTCAATGGAGGGTCCTCCCACAGGGAATGTTAAATAGCCCAACTCTGTGCCAATATTTTGTACAACAGCCATTGGAAGTGATACGTAAAAAATTTCCTAAATCTATAATTTATCATTATATGGATGATATTTTACTAGCTGACTCAAATGCAGATACTTTAGAAAGAATGTTTGAAGAAGTAAAGAAAATTTTGCCTTGCTGGGGATTACAAATTGCTCCTGAAAAAATACAAAGAGGAGATTCTATTAATTATTTAGGATATAAAATAGAGCTACAAAAAATTAGACCCCAAAAGGTGCAAATTAGGAGAGATAGACTACAGACTCTTAATGACTTTCAAAGATTATTTGGAGATATTTCTCATCTAAGAACTATTGTTGGGGTAAAAAATGATGAACTGACTAATTTGTTCAAAACCTTAGAAGGTGACAAGGACTTAAATAGTCCAAGAGAATTATCACCTGAAGCTGAGAAAGAATTGGCCTTGGTAGAAAAGAAAGTACATGAAGGGCACGTGGATCGTATTGATCCAAAGCTGGATTGCATTTTGGTTATTTTACCCTCTAGGCATTCCCCTACTGGAATATTAATGCAGAGGGAAGATATTATATTGGAATGGATATTTTTACCAAATAAACCAAATAAAAAATTAAAAACTTATGGGGAAAAAATCTCTGACTTGATTTGGAAAGGAAAATTGAGACTTCGTCAATTAGCAGGAATAGACCCAGCAGAAATTGTCGTACCTTTAACTAAGGAGGACATTGAAAAATTATGGACAGAAAGTGAACCTTGGCAAAGAGCTTGCAGTAATTTTTTGGGAGAAATTAACAGCAAATATCCCAAAAGCAACAGAATTGATTTTATAAAGAGAGCTGATTGGATCTTGCCTCGAATTGTACGGCAAAAACCCATATCTGGAGTTCGTACATTTTATACAGATGCCAACAAACAAGGAAAGGCAGGTTACAAATCAGAAAATTTAAGTAAAGTGGTACAAAGTCCTTATAATTCAGTGCAAAAATCAGAATTGTATGCTATTCTGTTGGTATTAATGGATTTTTCAGAACCTCTCAACATAGTAACTGACTCTCAGTATGCTGAAAGAGTGGTATTACATATTGAGACTGCAGAATTTATCCCTGATGCTTCAGAATTAACTTCACTATTTATTCAATTACAAGATACAATCAGGAAAAGGAGTCATCCTTTATATATAACTCACATCCGATCTCATACTGGTTTGCCAGGCCCTCTAGCACAAGGCAATGATGAGATTGATAAATTATTGATAGGAAATGTGCTGGAGGCCTCAGAATTTCATAAAAAACATCATGTCAATAGTAAAGGTTTAAAAAAGGATTTTCCCATAACCTGGCAACAAGCCAAAGAAATAGTAAAGAAATGTCCTACTTGTTCCTTCTATAATCAAACACCATTACCAGCAGGATGTAACCCAAAGGGTACTCAGAGGAATGAAATCTGGCAGATGGACGTGTTTCACTTTGCAGAATTTGGAAAATTGAAATATGTACACCACACTATCGATACTTATTCAGGATTTCAATGGGCAACTGCTTTGAGTTCTGAAAAAGCTGATTCTGTAATCACTCATTTGCTAGAAGTTATGGCCATCATGGGTATACCTTCACAAATCAAAACTGACAATGCTCCATCATATGTCTCTGTTAAAATGAAACAGTTTTTTGATTATTACAAAATAAAGCATATTACAGGTATACCACATAATCCTACAGGTCAAGCAGTTATAGAAAGGTCAAACAGAACTCTAAAGGATATGCTAAATAAACAGAAAGGAGTAACAAAAACCCCCAGAAATAGACTGCATAATGCTCTATTAACTTTGAATTTTCTGAATGCCAATGAAAAAGGAACAACAGCTGCAGAGAGACATTGGGTAATAGAAAAAACTACAGAATTAAATCAGCCTATATACTTTAAGGATGTGCTGACCTCAGAATGGAAGCCAGGGTATGTATTACGTTGGGGACGAGGTTTTGCTTTTGTTTCTATAGGAGAAGATAAGCTGTGGGTACCATCAAAATTGATAAAGGTTCGATTTGAACAAGAGAAACCTCTTAATTAGAGGAGGTGATAGTTCATCAACCAGCATGAACATCCAATTTAAACTAACTTGTACCTGTAACACATGTCTTTTCATTTAATCAGATAATAACTTGCCAAAAAGGAACATCCCCAAAATTAGTCTTGGGGGAAGGTTTTTGTTTTTGTCTTTTAGGAGAATGAAGGTTAAGGAATCTGAAGGACACAAGACAAATGAGACAACTGAAGAAAAGGGACAAATCATCTATCCCAGGAAACAGAGTATATTGGAGTATATGGCATATGGGTATATATTATCTAAAAAATTTTATGTCTTCTTAAATGTTTGTTTCTGCTTTTCTCTAAAGATTTAACACTATTGGTTTTCTAATAGTCCCAGTTCAATTAAAATTTAAAGCTGACTTTGGAGTTGGAGAATGGCTCTCTCCTTCTTTAAACTCAAGCATGTTGTTAAAATGAAAATACAAACTCCCTGTATCATGACAGAATAAAAGAGCCATTTTCTGCTATGGGACAGGACAAAAGCCAAATTAATTAAGGGACTATTCTATTACTAATCTCAACTCTTTGATTCTATTCTGATTCTTTAAACTTTTCTTAAAGTATAAATTTTATATCAAAATTTACAAGATTAATATATATATACATTTTAAACTTTGTTAAGATATGAATGGTCATATAGAGTACTAACTAATTCTAGAAAAAAGGCTTCAGTTAGCTGCATATATATGTCTTTGTGTTCGAGTCTCTTATCAGTTTTCTGCAGGAAATCACGGCCAGGCCTAACATCAACTGAAGTCTCCGGAAAGAAGATGGGGCCCCACAACAACAACAACAACAACAATTCCACGTGGACAATAATAATATCACTAAGCTGACAAACATCATCTACAGATCAGCTTTGAACTACAAGGTGCTCAGAACAATTTTGAGATGACTAGCTGAGATGATCCAGTCTCAAAGACTACTTGAATAAGGACTTGAGATAAACCCTGAACTTTGGCTTTATACACAGACTGGATAATAATGAAGGATATAGTTACCTTTCCTAGAATTTGACAATTAACCTAAATTTTTCTTTCAGGATAAAGATAACTTCACCCATACCCAGCAGGAAGCAATTTTAAGAATATGACACCCACATTGCCAAAGAAGTGGTGTGGGGCGGGTGGTTTTTTGGTTCTTTTAATGGGTTTTGTGTCTGGGATAATTTTCAATTGTTTAGGGGGGTTGGTTACAAGTTGTTGTCAAGGGTTAGGAAAAAGGCTAAGCAAAGGAGATTAGATTTAAGGTTCTTGTTTAAAAAAAAAAAAAAAAAAGAAAGAAAAGAAAAAGACAATTACTAGTTTTAAATACTTTACATTATTACCAACTATTAGGATATAAAGAAATGAAAGTTAGTAGTTAGACATTACAATAGAAATTGTAGTCATATTAGATATGTTTTAAAAATTGAGCAGATATATTTTAGACAGGTCATCTTCAAACCCTTCAGAGATCTAACGAATATGGCATTTAAAATATTTTAATAACTTAGAAATTTTTCTTTTTTGAGACATGTCAGCTCCTGGCAGTACCAATCTACTTCAGAGAAAATATGGGCATTGAAGAAACTGCATATGGAGTTAATTTTCATTGTGGCAAAAGTTAGCCACTGGACAACAAAGTATCCTCAAATCAACAGGACAAAATGGACAGACAGAACACGAAACAAAGGACTACCGATTCCTGCCAAAACAAGTATGGTTATGGCTTTATCAGAAGGCATCTTCTGAGGCCAGGACAATATGGCACCATCCCTGAAGTGGCCTTCACAATCTGGAAAAGGTACAGTGCCCTTTTCTTTGAAGGCAGCTGAACAGGCAGTGGGCCGATGGCTTCTGTTGTGCAATGGAACAGCAACTGAAAGCTCACGCCTCTCAATAGTAGACTGGCATTTAATAGAGGGATGTGGAGAAGGGCATGCTTAGATGAAGCCATATATACACAGCCAAGAAGAATGGACAGCTGAATTCAAAAACCATCAACAATTTCCAGAATTTAAAATCCTGAATCATGACATGACACTAGTGGAATTCAGGTGTTTCTGGTACATGGACTGCTCTCACCCAGTGTGAGGTTGAACTGTTGACCTTGTGTACAACCTACTTCACAAATGAGTCTGTCAGATACGCTAAGCCTATAGGCTGAAGATGATGCCCCAACACTGTGGAGAAACCTCAGGTGACTGTCCAGGCAGCTGGCTGTTTCTGTCAACTCACAAAATTTTTGGAAGTTGCTTTTGTGCACTTCCTGTTTTTATTTTTGTTAGCTAATATTATTTCCTTCTTGGGTCTCTGAGGGAGTTGAAGATTAGTTAGTTATAGTTGAAGATTAATTAGGATAGAAAGTGAATTAGATACATTTTGGACTTACTAAAATAGGATAGATAAGGGAATTATTTTCTCTGATTTGTCAAATACAAATGGACTAGACATCGTTTAGGTATTTGTTACTTGTATATATTGTATATAGTTATTGTACTTTTGTATATAGTTTTTCTTTTGTTAGTTATAACCTTTTGCCTTTTTTCTTTTTATTAAAATAGAAAAGGGGAAATGTGGTGATATTTTATTTGTACTGAAATGTTATTTTAATTTTATGTTAATAAATAAAGTTGCCCTGGGGTCAGAGCTATTAGAGCCATAGTAAGAGCATGGTGGTTAGAAGAGCTAGGTAGATTTCTGTGTGTTCAGGGATACAGCCAGTATTGGAGACATACGCCTTTAAGACCTGGAGGGCGGTACTTACAGGCAGTGATGAGGCAGTCATGTGGTTGGGTTTACAACCAATGAGAAGGCAGAACAGAAAGATTATTTAAACAGGGACACAGGAAGTACCTCCCTCTCTCGGGGAAGCTAGGAGCACTGCAGGAGGTAAGATTTTATCTCTGAGCTCTGACCTCTCGGCTTTTCTCTTTTACCTTGGCTCTGTGTTTCTTATTTTAATAATACGATTGGTTACATCTACAATTTTGTTTTCTACTTGATGCATGAAGCCTGTATGTAATGATATTTGGATGTATTTAAGCATGTCAAAAATTAAAGAGAGTTTTACTTGATTTCCTCCCATGTTCATTTTTTCAAGTAGGCTGGAATTTTCCATCTTTTGTCATCAAAGAAGTCTGCATTATTGTTTTGGGAGGAGAATAAAGAAGAATGAAGAGTTGATTTTATAGTCCCTATGTGTTCTGTGCCCTCAACCAACCTGTATTTCCTAATGTGTTGGTTATTCTCACTTCCTTGATGCCTCGGGTAACACCTGCCTATGCTTTACAGGTTATAGTATAATGTGGCCTTTTAAGCCACAAAAATACCTTTAGTTTAGAATCTTAGGTTTTACTCCTTTACTTTTACATATTAAGGTAAGAAAAGATGTAGCTTTACCTTAAGGGCATTCTAAATGAGAATTATTAATCCTGTTATTTGCTTATTGTATCTGTACCTATATAGCAAATAATATGTAAGTTCTTGCAGGTAATAATAGACACTATAGTTTTAAAAGTAGGCAAGTAATGGGAGATATTACTTCACATAGTATATCTCATATCTTCTTAGATACTACATTGTGTTCAGTTCACAGTACTAATGCCTAACTATTGATGGTCCTAGAGAAAGTTACATAATCCTTTGTACAGTCAAATGGGTATTGGAAAAACTACGGTCTCAGAGAATTACAAAGAATGTTATCATCGATACCATTCTACTCTTGAACAGCATTCTAGATAGAATAAATTTATGAATGTAGTGTCACCTTTTGAACATCACAATCTCTCCAGAGTCAAATAGTCCTGAGTATGAAAATAGGCCTGGAGTAACACAGGACAACAGAAACAACAATGATTCAAGGCTAAGAAAATTTTCAGAAATATTAATGCTGTCATTTGGCTCAGCTGTTTATACTTTCTGAGCATTAGTTTTCCTTCCTGTGCTTTCATTGGAATAGTAAAGAACATTGGATATTTTACAATCTTTTACAGTTCTAATTGACTATGTTGTCATATTGATATGCTTTTTAATGCTTACTGGTGTCAGACAAATATCAAGACAAAGGAAATATCAAAACTTCTTCATATCCAGAACACTGGTTCAATGTTCACATCTAGGAAAGCATCTTGCTGTTATCCTCCCCCATCTGTGAAGTGCTGAAACAGAATGGAACCTGGGCTGGTAACCTTAAAAACAACAAGGCAGAGGTGGAAGCTTTGTCTATGTCTCAAGGGAAATAGTGCCATGTAGGTGGTGATCTCTAAAGGTTTGTGATCCCACATTGGCCTTTCAACATGACCTTGGTGAACAAAACAGGGGAAAGGGTCTAAATTTCTTTGCAGAATGCTTATAATGGCAAATGAGAGTAGAAGATCAGAATAAAGAATCCCATTTCTCAAATCAGTGGCAACAACATGTTTTAAAACAAACAATATTAGTGTATAGTTGAGAATCAGATAAATCTTAGACAGAATAAGACTAAAGGGTTTTTTTGCACATATACCAAATAATGAGCAAGGTCATAGAATGTATGTCACTGAAAATATTATAGTAGATAAAGACCAATGATATAGTAATAATAGTATGATTCATAAATGACTAAAGATCTAAGTAGAATTCTTCAAAAGATACACATAGTTATGCACATAAAGCACATCAAACAATGCAAATATATTTAACCACTAGGTACATGCAAACTAACATCATAATCACATGTCATTCACCTAAACAGGGTGGCCAAAATAAAAATGAAAGATAATATCAAATGTTAGGTAATACCACTATAAAGAAATGAGTATCCAAACACCTTGATGAGTCCATAAAACAAATAATTTGAGAATGTTCAAAAAATTCAAAGGTCAATTAATTAGACAGTCATCATACAACTCATTTATGTTGCTAGAAAGAAACAACATGGACCATGTGGTTTAGAATCAACATTACATCCAGCAGTTCTGAGGCTTAATGCTTGAGCACTCCATACAGCACAGCTGAGCAGGAAGAGGAATGTAGCATGAGGGAGAAGTGGAGACTTGGATTTTGCCTTATGCTCCTCTCTGTCCACTGTACTAATGTCAAGATCTGAGTACCCTGAATCTTTGATAGGAAGAACATCCTTGACATCTTTGCAGTATCTTTAGGGTCATTGCCCTGATTAATAACACCTAACATATTTGTTCTTGCTACTCTCACCCAAAGTTTGCTGGACCTAGGCCTCAGCTGTTTAATATTTTTAGAGTCAGTCAGGGAGTCTTCCAAATCATTATCTTCTGTTGTAATTCATGACATCACACAATTTCTATCTCTTTACATTTTATTCTAGGCATTTAAGCAAAACCACATAACACCTTTAATGGTTTTTCATTGAGAGTTATTTTCTACCCAAAATTAATTCATCAGATGACTTTAACTTCATTATAGCCACACTTGATTCCACACTTGTTTACTAAATGACATACTCCTCAGTACCATGCAGAACTGCAATTTTCATGATCAAGAGTGAAAACAAATGTAGAAGAAGCTAATTATCCTTTTCATAAAATTATAAAAAATATCTTGCCAATTCAAAAAATATCTAGAAAACCAGCATCCATATATAAGAGAACATGTGACACTTTTCTTCTGGACACAACTTACTTCCCTCAGCTTAATAACACCCATTTCAGCATTTTGCCACAAATTTCATCATTACTTTAAAAATACTATTTTATAATATTCTTTGGTACAATCATACACAAGTCCAATGAATTTGATCATACAAAATTGCCTAAAGCCTCCCAAATCTTTTTGCCACACTACTTCATATTTTTCTGCTGTGGGACTGTCTGTATGTCAAATTGCTCTGATTGGTCAATAAATAAAACACTGGTTGGCCAGTGGCCAGGCAGGAAGTAGGTGGGACAAGGAGAGAGGAGAATTCTGGGAAGTGGAAGGCTGACGCAGAGAGACACTGCAGCCGCCGCCATGACCAGCAGCATGTGAAGATGCTGGTAAGCCACCAGCCATGTGGCAAGGTATAGATTTATGGAAATGGATTAATTTAAGCTATAAGAACAGTTAGCAAGAAGCCTGCCACGGCCATACAGTTTGTATGCAATATAAGTCTCTGTGTTTACTTGGTTGGGTCTGAGCGGCTGTGGGACTGGCGGGTGACAAAGATTTGTCCTGACTGTGGGCAAGACAGGAAAACTCTAGCTACATTTTTCCTCCACTTTATCACTTAAAAATTTCTGAATCCAGTTAATGCTACTCATATGACCCTAGGTCTGGAACCACCTACTGATAGATTGTCAACATAAAGCATCCATTAGTTGCCAGTAGCTGATGAACTGGAGATGGAGCCTCAGAAGCACCTGTCACAAGTATAAGCTTGACTAGCTTGATTTTATGCAGACAACCACAAATACTGTATGTCCATATGTATGATGTCCAAGTTATGCCCATAAGACAGCATTTCCCAGAACTTCTCATCCTCTGATTATTATTGTCTTCATGTTCCAACTTCCACAATGTTCTCTGGCATTTGGCATTGTGGGGACATTTACATAGATGCCCCATTGTGAATAAACACTCACAGTCACTTATTCTCAGCACTTCAACCACTTATGAGTTTCTCCATTAACCACTAACCTGCTGCAAAAGAAGAGAAGCTTCTCCAATCAAGGCTGAGAGTAGTCTATATAAACAGATATAAGCAGATGTATTTAGGAGGAAATCTGTCAATGTGACCATTTAGCAAAGCATCAAAGTAGTACTTTCCTTAGAGCCTATGTTGTCCATACCCATAGGAGCAGATGTACAGTACTGGGCATGAAAGATACAATCTTGTTGATAAACTCTCTGTTTTTCTTCCTCTCACTCATCCACTCATTTATGCACATGTAAAATTTTCTGATCACACTTTATCTGATTAGTTTATTTAGTTTTGCTTAATAATTTAAATTTATTTCATTGAATAAGCACTTAATTCATGTAAGAAAAAAAATACCTGATATCTAACATGAGAATTGATATAGGAGAAGAAGTTCATTATTCTGGGCTACAATTCCCTTTGGTTTTCAGTTAAAGTGATTATATTTAATGTAAATATAGCAAAAAAAAACCATTTCTTGGCTGTGGTTTTGATTTCCCTTACAGAACATCCTGAAGTGATCAAGAATACCATGCAATCCATCAGAATCCCTAAGGAATTTCCTCTCAATTTTGATATTGAATTCAGTGTATTTCCCTCAAAATAATGAGAAATTAGGATGATCACTAGATATTTTCATACTTTTAATGCTTTACTTTCTACTTTACAACTTGATTCGACTTTTAAATAAAGGTTAAAGAATTTTATTTTATGGAAGATATTGCTATCCAACACACATGTCAGACAAGTTTAAGAACTTTGTAGAACTCTAGCAAGGGGAATCTATAGTTTTGGGTGAATTTTTTATGAGATGAAGGGATTGAATAGATAGTACATAGTATGTGATTCTTTATTATTGAAACTCATCATTAAACCTATTTGAACCCCAAGATGCAAAATGCCATATATCATGATTTTTATGTCAAAACAAAATTTAAGAAATAAAGCTTTTTT
The DNA here is from genome assembly GCF_049852395.1 of Peromyscus maniculatus bairdii. Lineage (NCBI taxonomy): Eukaryota > Metazoa > Chordata > Mammalia > Rodentia > Cricetidae > Peromyscus > Peromyscus maniculatus. The sequence continues at coordinate 165,290,383 of NC_134852.1, read as the reverse complement.
TGGATGATCTTGGGCTGATGCATTTTCTCAGGATGTCTCAAAATTTTTGTTTAAAGTACTGTCAAGAACTATAGCTTTGGTCCAGAATGGAAGACTGAGCGATCTGGATGCAGAGATCCACGGCTAGGCCCCGGGTGAAGCTCCGGGAGTCTAATTAGCGAGAAACAGGAGGGGTTCTATGAGCAAGAAATGTTGAAATCAAGGTTGGATAAAGTACAGGGACAAATATCCAAACGAATGGAAATACATGAACTATGAACCAAAGGCTGAGGGGCCCCCAACTGGATCAGACCCTCTGAAGAGGTGAGACAGTTGATTGGCTAGATCTGTTTGGAGGGCATCTAGGCAGTGGTACCAGGTCCTGTGCTCATTGCATGAGTTGGCTGTCTGAAGTCTGGGGCTTATGTAGGGAAGCTTGGCTCAGTCTCGGAGTAGGGGACTGGAACTGCTTGGACTGAGTCTACCAGGTTCATCTCAGTCCTCAGGGGAGGCTTTGCCCTGAAGGAGGTGGGAATGGGGAGTGGGCTGGGTGGAAGGGGAGGGGGCAGGAAGGGGGAGAACAAGGGAATCAGTACCTGATATGTAGAACTGAATGGTATTGTAAAATAAAAAAAATTAAAAAAAAAGGGCGGGAAAAAAACAACCATAGCTTTAAGGAAAGGTCCCGGTCCCACTGCCTTGGTGCCTCCAAAATAGTTCAAGGTAATCAACTGTCTCACTTATCCAGTGGGCCTGACCCAGTTGGGGGCTCCTCAGCTATTGTTTCATAGTTCATGTGTTTCCATTAATTTGGCTATTTGTCCCTGTGCTTTTTCCAGTCTTGGTCTCAACAATTCTCGCTCATACAATACCGACTCTCTCTCGCCAATTGGACTCCTGGAGCTCTACCTGGGGCCTGGCCATAGATCTGTGCATCTGCTTCCTCAGTCATTACTGCATGAGCTCGTAGTTTGGAACCTGGGGCTTATGTAGGGACACTTTGCTCATCCTGGGATGAGGAGACTGGACCTGCCTGGACTGAATCTACAAGGTTGAACTGAATCCCTAAGGGAGTCTTTGCCCTGGAGGAAATGGGAATGGGGCGTGGGATGGGAGGAAGGTGGGGGGGTTACTGCAGGAGGGGGAGGAAAGGGGAATCCGTGGCTGATGTGTAAAATTAAATTAAATTATAAAATAATAATAAAAAGAAATAGAATCAATTTAATGAACCTAAAAAAAAAAACTATAGTTTTACACTGTGTATAAGAAATTGAGTTGGAGATATACTCATTGGATAAAGGCTCATGGTGCCAATTCTGATAAATGGGTTATATCCCTGAACCATATGGTAAAAAGAGAAACAACTTCAGAAAATTATCCTCTGATCTGTATAGTGGATTTGTGGCCTTCACACACACACACACACACACACACACACACACACACACACACACACACAAACACACACACACTCATGAACACAAATTAAATGAAGGGTAATTTCAAAAATATCAGGTATTTTAAACTTTAATAATGGAAAACATAACTGGCATGTGAGATTAGAGTCAAAGGAGGTGATACAAATTGTGTTGACCACACTAATTCTGGCAGTAAATAACATTATAATCTTGATTTTAAAATTTAATTGCTTATTATTTATGCAACACATCAACAATTTATTCTAAACTACTCATACCTGAAAATTATAAATAGAGATATTATGTGTAAAGGAGTATCAAAAGAAATATAAACGAGACAATTTAAGAAAAATTACTACCAGACAACAGATATCTAATAGAAGTTTCCATAATTTAAAATCAATTTGTAATTAATTGACTTAGCCACATTATGACTTTGAATTTCCCACAACCTTCTTGAATGCACTCTTGACCTCTTTGTTCCTCAGGCTGTAGACTAGAGGGTTCAGCATGGGGATAACCATGGTGTAAAACACAGAGGCAATTTTGTCAGTGTCCATGGAGTGACTGGAGCTGGGCTGTAAGTACATGAAGATGATTGTTCCAAAAAAGATGGACACAGTGGTGAGGTGTGATGTACAGGTGGAGAAAGCCTTCTTCCTGCCCTCAGCTGAGTGCATCCTCAGAATAGCGATGAAAATAAGCAGGTAAGAGTTCAAGATAATGAACAGAGTGAAAACAACATCAAATGAAGCCAATATAAAAATTATAATGTCATTTATATGGATATCAGAACAAGAAAGAGCCAGCAGTGGAGGTATGTCACAGAAAAAGTGATTAATCACGTTAGAATGACAGAAGGAGAGGTGGAAAGTGAAGGCAACATGGATGGAGGATTGAAGAAGTCCACACATATAGGAGACAGTTACCATTAGGACACACATGGGACTTGTCATGGTGGTAGAGTAATGCAGTGGTTTGCACACTGCTGCATGACGATCAAAGGCCATTGAGGCCAGGATGAAACTTTCAATGGTAGCAAAAGCAGCAAAGAAAAACATCTGGGCAGCACATGCATTGTAGGATATGATCTTATGTCCTGTGAGAAACCCTTCCATTACCTTGGGAGTGACTGCTGAGGCATAAACACAGTCCACCAGGGACAGGTTACTGAGGAAAAAATACATGGGAGTATGGAGCCTGGAATCCAGCAGAATTAACACAATCATCCCAAGGTTCCCAACTAATGTGATCAAATAAATGAGAGTGAAAATGATAAATAGAGGGATCTGCAGCTCAGGGGCATCTGTTAACCCCACAAGAATAAATTCAGTTGCTTCTGAAACGTTCTCCATGAAAGTCATTTGGATCTTGCCATGACATGTACCTACAACAAGATGAGTAAAAATTATAGTAGTTGAACTTGACCCTGATATCTGAAGTGTGAGCCATTTCTTGTGCCCTGCTTCATCTTTCTGTCTAGTGTGGAGCTTTATGAAAGATGACCTGAGTGCTGGGTAGAGACAGGCAGAGTGTTCAGATCTAATGCTGCAGATGGGAACTGAAATTTCTTTGTTCACAGAAACTGCCACAGGTGGTTCATAATGTTTTTGTGAGGTTTACTTTCATTTACTGGTATTTATTCTATACTACTATTAACTATAGTGTTCATTATTACTACAGTAATGTCTTCTAGCATTCTTGTCTAGGATGTACAATGAAATATAAATCAGCAGAAAGCACAATGTGGAGACATGTTGTCATGCCCTATTTTTCTATGACAAACTGGCAGTGCATTTTACATCTCTAATAAATGTCTCACCACTCGGAAGGTATCCAAGACCAAAGTCTCTGTTCTAGGGATAAGATACTATTTCTATAAATCATGAAAGCATTCTTAGTTGGATATATGTTTTTAAATTTTGGAACATTCAAGAAATTGAGTTTTCAGTGGACCATATTCTCAATTAAATCTTACTATATCTCATCAAGTGAAGAAGCAAAGGAACAGTTTTTTTTAAATAGTAGAACTAAAAATTTTACTGCTTTATCTTATCATCCTGATATTCATTTTTCATATAAAGTGGATGCCTTTTATTTCCAACAATCAACATATCTTTGCTTTATTTGTATTTGGGGTGAAAATAAGGAAAGATGAAAGAGGGAGAGAAAAATAGAGAAGATAGAAGAGTTGTTCTCATCTTTGCCTGTATACCTGTTGTCCTGACCAAATCATATTATATTATAAATGTAGTTGTACTCAACTACACGGTGGCTCAGGTAACAAACAGTCTTGCTACTGTCCTTAGAGTACAAAAGGATGTCTCCACCTAAAGAAACCTCTGATGCTGGAATGTTCATTTTACCCATTCCTCCAAAACACTTCATATTGAATGTGGGAACTGATTCAGACTTGTCATTAAGATAGCCAAAGTAAAATTCATTTGTTTCTATATTTATGTTCTCCCTATGTTTTATTGAGTATAACCTCCACCCTAATCATTTCTAAAACATACCTGATGGTGCAGAGAGAAGAAACTTTAGTTCTGTAGATCATCGTGGTAGAGTTGGAATAACAGGGAACTTAAAGGGAGAAAAAATATAGAAAAATACAGCCTTAGTAAGGATATTTAACCATTCTAGGCATTAGTCACCCACACCCTCTCTTTTGTTTGCTTCTAGTTTTTATTTGTAAGATAAAAATGGTTAGAAATTCAATGCTTTCTTCTAACTGGCTATATGTATTTTAAAGTAGCTGATCAAGCCGGGCGGTGGTGGCGCACGCCTTTAATCCCAGCACTCGGGAGGCAGAGCCAGGTGGATCTCTGTGAGTTCGAGGCCAGCCTGGTCTACCAAGTGAGTTCCAGGAAAGGCGCAAAGCTACACAGAGAAACCCTGTCTCGAAAAACCAAAAAAAAAAAAAAAAAAAAGTAGCTGATCAATTAAATTGTGTCCTAGGAAGTAGGGCTACCAAATACTAGTTATGGAAAAACATTCATGTCCATATCATTGGTTCAAACAATTCTCTTTTCCCACCTGTAGTGACTCTTCTTTCTTATTTGTGGAGCTCTGCTGTGGACCAGAGTCTGGGCTTGTGTTCTTGCTAATATCAAGTTAGTGATGGAAAATTTGCACACATCTCAAGGGAGGCACTACACATCACAAATACCTCTAGAGACTTGTAATTTTATATTGGCCTTTTAACCTGAACCTGATGGAGACAGAGGAAGGTACATTGTCTTCATTTGGATAAAAAGTGCTTTTGAGTGCATCTTTGGATAGAAGTTTGAAAAATAGACCCCATCTTTGAGTACAGACAAGTTAGGCAACAAAAATTAATTTTTGTTTTTAACTAAAATCTTTGGGTACACACCTCAGCTATCAGTTACTAGGATTTCCATATAAAGGTTTTGTTGTGAGCCATAACATAGCTTGAACTTAAAATCTCTAAGAAATTGGCCTGAGATTAGCTCAATATAAAATAATTTGGATAATATATCAGGCACTGAGATCTATTACTAGTACTGAAAAAGAAGAACCAAATCAAACTTTGACAATTAAATGTTGTCTTTGTCATTAAAGAATAAATTCTTTCTCTTCAAATGTGTTTTAAAGACAGGAGTGATGTTCAAGAAAATCCTATATTATTTTATGAAATACATGAAGAATAGGAATAAATGAGGGCTTAAATATTCAAAGACATATTATATAATAATAATCCCCCAAAAAAGAATATAAGGTTTAGCTAGAGTTTTCCTGCCTTGGCCACAGTCAGGACAAATCTTTTTCACCAGCCAGTCCCACAGCCGCTCAGACCCAACCAAGTAAACACAGAGACTTATATTGCTTACAAACTGTATGGCTGTGGCAGGCTTCTTGCTAACTGTTCTTACAGCTTAAATTAATCCATTTCTATAAATCTATACCTTGCCACATGGCTTGTGGCTTATGGCTTACCAGCATCTTCACATGCTGCTTGTCATGGTGGTGGCTGGCATTGACTCCTTCCACCTTCCTGTTCTTTCTTTTCTCCTCTCTGTTAGTCCCGCCTATCCTTCCTGCCTAGCCACTGGCCAATCAGTGTTTTATTTATTTACCAATCAGAGCAATTTGACTACAGACCATCCCACAGCAATAAGATATATATATAGAGAGGTTATTTATATGAAACCTATAGTCAATGCTTTACTAAATGTTTCAAAAAATGAAACAATTTCCAATAAGACAAGGCATGAAACAATATTGTCTGCACTCTCAATTCTTGTGCTGTCTAAATTCAAAGCACTTAATGTAATCATATATATAAAAGATTCCCAACAACTGTTTGGAAGCTCTTAGAACTTCTATATACCTTAATCTTGTAATGGTATAGTTAACCTACAAAAAGTTAGTAACTTTTATATCCAATGAACAAGCTGCGAAAGACACCAAGAAAAACATTCATTTAAAATTTTAAAAAATTCAGGGAATTAATGTAGCCAAGGAAGTGAAGGAAATCTATGATGAAAATTTATATCACTTAAGATATAAATTATTTGAGAATTTCCCAAACAAGGAAATTCACAAAACCTGGGTTTGATGATCTACACAAAACTCAAAGAGAAGATATTTTAAAACTTCCTTGTTGGATATTGTCATTATGAAAGCAGGCAAATAAGACAATGTGAAGACTTATTAAGTACTAGAGAGACAGAAACACACAAGGTAAAAATAATGTTACCCAGATTATGACATTCTATATACAACACAGCAGTACCTTCAGGAGGCTGTTGTGATATGAGTACTAATCCTGATACTAGACCCATATTAACAGCCATTTTAATCACATTGAAACAAAGGTGTAAGCCTTAGTAATCATTCCCTCACATCTCAGCACTCACTGTCCTTGTGCATACTATTCCTTATAATTAAGAGTCTGAAATCTTTGCAAAAAAGCTCACTTTGAGTAGAAAAGGATGGTCACCCCATGAGTTGGCAGAACTGAATTTCTCAGCAATAAATAAATGTCAGTCAAGTCACGATATAGTTTGCAGAGGTTTCTCAAGCTGAGATGTAGCATTCAGGAGTCACACATTATTCAGATGACATTACTCAGCCAACTGCTTGACTATTCCATCTAGTTTCCTGTAGACCTATCCAGATTAAGCAACAGTTTTAGTACAGATACAAATTACTGTATAATGTAGTACTGTATTGGATTTCTTCCTGTTTGACAGTTCCATTCCTATAGCTACTAATATTTTCATTACTTTAAAAATAAACTATCTCAGCTCAAACAGAGACTAAGTACTTATCATAAAAATATTTCCTCCATAAACAGAAGTCTTGGCTAAAGAGGTTTTATTAGGTTATTTTTAAATTTGACCTTGATTTTTATTTAGTTGCTTTGAATTAAATTTTTTCATAGATTTAATATCTATTTTAATACTATGTCAAGTTTTCTTTCATTGCTTCTGTCATTTTTAAGTAATATTTTGAATTTTTAAAATTTTCAAACATTATGCCATTATTTCTTGATTTTTAACAATTAATATTTAACTTCTTTACATATAATTTTTATAATAAATTTTTAAAATTTTTATCTTTTCTCATTTTCAAAGTGTGTTTATTTTTCATTGTTTGGGATTCATACTCTTTTTTTTTTTTTACTTTTAAAATGTATGTCCATGGCAGGCTTCTTGCTAACTATTCTTATATCTTAGATTAACCCCTTTCTATAAATCTATACCTTGCCACATGGCTGGTGGCTTACCGGCATCTTTACATATTGCTTGTCCTGGCGGTGCCTACAGTGTCTCTCCCTCCTCCTTCCTGTTTCCGCAATTCTCCTCTCTCCTTGTCCTGCCTATACTTCCTGTCTGGTCACTGGCCATCAGTGTTTTATTTATATAGAACGATATCTATAGCACTTCCCCTTTTCTTCTTTTTTTTTTAAAAAGGAAGGTTTTAACTTTAACATGCTAAAATTACATATAACAAAACAATTATCAAGCAAGAATTACAGTTACAATATTAAAGAAGATGTCCTATCTATCTTATATTTGAGAGTTTAAGGTTTTATATCTAACTTATCTTTTATCATAACTGAGAAAATTACAACTATCTAGTCTTTAACCACATCAAACACCTGAGAAGGAACATAATGGTACCTGAGAAATGGTAGATGGATGCAAGCAACTTTCGGGAACCTTGTAAGAGTAGACCAAGACAGCTGGCAGCCTGGACAGTCACCTAATGTTTCTCAGCATTGTTGGTGTATTCAAATTGGCTACAGGCCTAAAGCATCTGACAGACCATTTTTAGAAGCAGGAATTCAGAACGACCATCTTACCCTGTCTTGGCAGAATACAGTGGTCACTTTCCTTGTGTCCCGCTTGTCCAGGAAGGACAGCATTGCATTCGTACTGTCAGCCATCAAGGCAAGGGCAGTTCTTTGCCCAGTAGGCCATTTTGTGCCAAAAAGACAAACTTCCAAATGGAAATGTCTTAGAAGCCCAACATAATCTAGGGATCAATTGGTGCAGCCAGAAGCAATTGTGTCTCATGTCAACAGAATTTTAAATTATTTAAATGCCATATTCTCTAGGTCTATGAAGTGTTTGAAGATGACCTAGCTATCTGAAATATATATATGTATAAATATATATATATATATATTTATATATATATATATAAAATAATATAAAATATAAATATATAATATAATATAAAATATAAATATATAAAATAATATAATATAAAATATATATATATATATATACCTAGAAGACTTAACTAACATGGCTAAAAATATGATTATCATAGATGACTAATTATTAATCTTTTTAATTATCATTACAATTTTAAATGAGTTAAACATAATACCTCAAACAAGAATAGAAATATATGTATATATATATATGTATATATGTATATATATATAGTATACAAAATTAACTTCAATTTTGTATCAATAAACTAAAATTTATACCAATGAAAAACATTTTAAACATAAACTAAAATCTATACCAATGTAAAACATTTTAAACAAGTTGTTCTTTAAAAGTATGTTTATTAATCTACCCTTTTATCTTATCATCTCTATATCCTCCTATTTATCTATATCATATTCCCTTTTCTTTTTTAGAAAGAGATCACATTTATAATTAACCTGTTTTAAATAAAAATATTGTTTTTTCTCTGTCCCACACCAGAGGGCTCTTCTGATTTGGGACACAAGAATCTCTTAACCATTTTTTAAAGCAATATGTCTGGGTTTAGAGGGGGAGTGAGCCAATTCTACCTCTAAAGCCAGCTTGGTATATTTGGGAATTTGGGCTTAGCATCTCTTACTACTTCCTGCTGGAGGGGGGCGCTGTATCTTATGGGGATGCAAACAAAATTTTAGGCTTATGGGGTAGTCCGTGAACCAGTTGCCTTGAAACTGCTCTGGATGTTAGATTATCTGGGCCATGGTGTCATCGGAGACCTTTCAGGGGGGTCTTGGCTGGTGAAACCTGATGTATCTTAATCTGGAACAAATCCATAGCCTCTGGCTTTCTGTGGAAACAAAAGCAGAACCTCTTTTCTAAAGCAACATATCTTTAAATCCAAATTTTGAAGTCAAGGCACTTTAAAATATACATATTGGTTTAATTCAACATCTTTTTTGATCAAATGTTTTTCTGTAGTTAAAAATCCCAAAGACAACACAATCCAGATTCTTTGTGTAATATTCATCTTTATGTGGCTTTTTATATTAATTTTTTTGTCTCTTTCAAGCCTACATATATTTTACACACATTGTAAACAATTTTATCTGAATCAGTCTTTTTGTGAGCCTATTGCTTTAAACTGTATCCTTCTAAGCCTGAAAGGGCACTGTGGCTGCTGGCTCCGCCCCCTTCAGCTTTTCAACATGGCGGTGGTACATTTTTTATAGCTCTGGGAGTCATCAAGTCTCAGAAATAGTAGGTTTACGCTTTTATCAAAGCAGCATGTAGCCCAGAAACCTTTTTTTTTTAATACTAGTAAAGACTAAATCTACCACACAGCGTAATGTGCCACTGGCAGATGCCTCATTTCCGCTATACTGCTGGTCAAACACACACTCCAGGAACCCGCCAGTTTTCCAACCTGCGTTTTGCACCATCTAGCTGCCCGTATGAGACAAAAAGCAGGAACCTGGTTTTGGCTCTGTTTAGAATTGGTTATTAAATATTCTCAGGTATAAACTGGAAACTCAAGCCGTTGGGCACAATTTTTTGCTGGAGAGCTTCTCTCCAGGTTTCACCAAGCCCCGCAGTCCCACAATCCATGTATAAAATAATCATTCAGACACTTTTATTACTTATAAACTGTATGGCCGTGGCAGGCTTCTTGCTAACTGTTCTTATATCTTAAATTAACCCATTTCTATAAATCTATACCTTGCCACATGGCTGGTGGCTTATCGGAGTCTTTACATGCTGTTTGTCCTGGCGGTGGCTACCGGGATTCATACTCTTTATTGTGTTTATTACATAAAGAACATTCACTTCTATTTCAGGAGAATTCAGCACATATCGATGTATTGTGTTTGATATTTTTTAGACAAACGATATCTAGCAACTCATTTTGTATATTTTAATGAATAAAGCTACATATATTTATAGGATATTATATTGATGTGACAGAATTTTTTCCGAGATATTTCTGTCTTGATATTTTTCCTAGTGAATGACTCAGTTGCTCTATATTGCTACTGGCCCAGGGACTCATGGAAAGAAACTAAGCAAGCACTCAGATACTTCAGTTAGCCTTTATTTCTGAACTAGAATCACATAAACCTATACCTGTTCTTCCTACACATGTTTTTCCCATTGATTTCCCAGGGATGTCAGAGCTCAAATGTCTGTTCGACTCACAAAATTTAGTGCATCACGAGATTAGCTCTCATCATTGTGGATTTTTGTATTCTCTGCACTACAGATACTTGTGAATGTATTTTTAGCCCAAATATGAGGTGTTTTTTTTAAATGCATGGATGGAATCTTATATGCTTAGACTAGTGGATCAAGACTTTTCTGAAAACTTCATGCTTCTATTTACTAATTTTCATGAGAAGAACAACAAGCTTTCATCTTCACACATCTTGAATACCCCACACAGACAAAAATGAGATGATTCTATATAAAATAAGGCTTCAGTGTTAAAAATGCATTAAGTGTAGTGGTTAACAAAGGTAGAGAGAGAAATATCCTTGAGGCACAGAAAGATATCCTTAGGTGGACAACATGGATCCATATGAAAATCCCTACTGGAAAGTTCAGCAGTGTAAGATGCAGATCAAAATACTATGGTATTTGCAGTTGACAGGCAAAGACAGTCATGGACCAATTCTCTGGTTTATTTGTTCATTTGTTTGTTTGTACAGTTTTCAAATACCTCCCCAAACTGGCCTCTAAAATGTCATCATGGTCTCACATGGTATTACTTTAAGGAGATAAGACTCAGACCAGAGCTCCTTTGTTTTCCATTCATCCAAGTAAACTCCAATATATTTAGGACACACAATGGCCTTTCTGCAGAGTTTTTGTGGTAAGTCTGAAACCCCCAACAGGAAAAACATATCTGCTTCTGTGAAGTTATTATAGAGATAATTTTAACATTTCTATCCTCAGATGAATAAACAGACCTCACTGGTAAAAAATTTCCAAATGCACAGGTATCATGGTATCTATAAGATCTGAACCAAGGTTTCCTATTTCACTGATAATGATTGTGTTTCCAAGTCCTGATGCCTCACTAGACTTGGAATCTTTACAAGTACAGGAAAGAGTTTCTCTCCACTTTTATTTATCTAACCTTCTAATAATGAATTGGTGAGTGATTAAAGATTGTCATTTATTGCTTTCTGAGAGCAAGATAAGATTCTATATCTGATATGCATATTTAATTGAAAAATATGATTGATGTAGAAGCAATAGAGCAGTGACCTTGTCTCATTTCTGCCCATCTGAGTGCTTTTTCTAAAACATCGACATTGGAGGCTAGGGATGTAGTGACAAAACACTTGCACCATATATATGAGACCATGAGTTTGATTCAGAACAACCTCAAAATGTGCATAGGTCTACAAATGAGGGCCAAAGATGGTTTTAAAAGACCATAGTTTGTGATGAGTTCTTGAAGGAATGAGTCACCAATAAAAAAAAAAAAAGACGCCAGTAACAAGCTGTTTTTATTACTGTAGCTCTATACTAGAGCTTGAGTTCAGGTATCATGATGCCTCCAGAGATTGTTTTATTATACAGGATTCTTTTGGCTACCCTGTTTTTTGAGGGTTTTTTCTTTTTCCATATGAAGTTGAGCATTAGTCTTTCCAGATCTGTGAAGAATTGTGTTGTGATTTTGATGGGGATTGCACTGAATCTGTAGATTGCTTTTGGTAAGATCGCCATTTTAACTATGTTAATACTACCTATCCATGAGCATGGGAGATTTTTCCATTTTCTGGCATCTCCAATTTCTTTTTTCAGGGACTTAATATTCTTGTCACACAGGTCCTTCGCTTGCTTAGTTAGAGTTACCCCAAGATATTTTATATCGTTGTGGTTATTGTTAAAGCTGATGTGTCTCTGATTTCTTTCTCAGCCAATTTGTCATTTGTACATAGGAGGAGTACTGTTTTTTTTTTTTAAGTTAAACTTGTATCCTGCTACATTGCTGAAGGTGTTTATAAGCTGTATAAGTTCCGTCATGGAATTTTTGGGGTCACTTATGTATACTATCATGCCATCTGCAAATAGTGAAATCGTGACTTCTTCCTTTCCAATTTGTATCCTTGATCTCCTTATGATGTTTTATTGCTATGGCTAGAACTTCCAACAAAAAACCCAGGATAGACAAAAGAATCCTGTACAATAAAACAAACTCAGGAGGCATCACAATTCCTTCAAGCTCTACTATAGAGCTACAATAATAAAGAACAGATTGGTACTGGCATAAAAACTGACATGTGGACAAATGGAAATGAATTCAAGAACCTGACATTAATCTGCACACCTATGAACATATAATTTTTGACAAAAAGGCAAACATTGTACAATGGAAAAAAGAAAGCATCTTCAACAAATGGTGCCGACATAAGTGGATGTCAACATGTAGAAGGCTGCAAATAGATCCATATCTGTTACCATGCATAAAACTTAAGCCCAAGTGGATCGAAGACATCAACATAAATCCAGTTACACTGAATAAGATAGAAGAGATAGTAGGAAGTAGTCTTGAATGAATTGGCACAGGAGATCACTTCCTAAATAAAACACCAGGAGCACAGACCCTGAGAAAAACAATTAATAAATGTGACTTCTTAAAACTGAGAAGCTTTTGTAGAGCAAAGGATACAGTCAACAAGACAAATTGACAGCCTACAGAATGGGAAAAATCTTCACCAACCCCACATCTGACAGAGGGCTGATATCCAGAATATATAAAGAACTCAAGAAATTAGACATCAAAATAACCAACAGTCTAATTTAAAACTGGACTATAGAGCTAAACAGAGCATTCTCAACAGAAGAATCTCAAATGGCTGAAAGACATTTAAGGAATTGTTCAATATCCTTAATCATCAAGAAAATGTAAAACAAAAGAACTCTGAGATACCATCTTACACCCATCAGAATGGTTAAGATCAAAACCACTGAAGACAGCTTATGTTGGAGAGGATGTGGAACAAGGGGAACACTCTTGCACTGTTGATTGGAATGCAAGCTTGTACAGCCACTTTGGAAATCAATATGATACTTTCTTAGAAAATTGGGAATCAACCTCCCTCAAGACCCAGCTCGACCACTCTTGGCCATATACCCAAGGAATTCTCAATCATACCAAGGACACATAATAGACTATGTTCAGAGCAGCATTATTCCTCATAGCCAGAACCTGGAAACAACCTACATGACCCTCAACTGAAGAATGGATTAAGAAAATAATGTGGTACATATACACAATGGAATATTACTCAGCAAAGAAAAACAATGACATCATGAATTTTTTCTTTATAATTTCTGTAATAACTTTAATGCATTCATTTTTCAAATCTGGTAAAAGGGATGACATTATGACATATAATTTGGAATAGTTGTGAGAAAATGTTCAGATATTAACATTTATACAACAACAAGAAAAATGATAAAACTTAAGTCTCTTGGTGAGGAAGTGAAGTGAGTGCATGTTTCAAGTACTTGTATGTAAATGCTAGCATGTATCCTTCCTATTGGGCAGACAAAGTTGCTGCCAGAAAGCTGAGAGGCAAACAGACAAGAGAAGAAAATTTTCTATTAGAATATGGGTACTATAACTTAAATTCTTAAACGTGTATATTTATTGTTTAATTTGTGTTGAATCTATATTTTAATTTAAAAAATTAAGAATTTGTCTTGTAGTTGGGTTAGTGGTTTCCTTTCTTTTTCTGATAGAATACAGAATACCTACTAGGATGAAAAAATATTGTATTTCAAAACTAGGTTTAACTGCTTACATGAGGATTAGACTTATCTTTTTAAAAAGTGTGTAGTGTAATTAAAAGCAAGTAATCGTTTTTCATGGGGATTTTATTTGGGAAGCAACTTTTCCTTGGAGCTCTTTTCCATACCAACTCATGGCATTTCTAAGAACAAAGGAGAGCCACATATCATTCTGTGAACTTCCTACAAATGCAAATCCACCAAGACCTGAGCCTGCTGAATGGCCACTGCCATTTTCACAAGGAAACTGATTAGTAGTTACCATGTTGGGGCCCAGCGGTGAGAAATGAACTTTCTTTCCATGAAGAATAACTCTAAACTCAGTGAGGCAGCTGCTAGGAGTGTGTATGTGGTCTCAGGACAGAACAACTAAGTGATTTCTCATTGACCCAGCACACAGCTTAGCTCTTCTGTCACTGCTTATGCGAAAGAAAAGGCTAACACTTCTCTTAAAGTAAATAGAGTTTTACCAGATGGCTTTCATGGGGAGGCACATCCAGTAGCGACAATTCCAAGCCCTCCCCCCTGCCCAAGGCTGCATGAGGTGCCCCATCATAGGTACTGGGCTCCAAAAAGCCTGCTCATGCATCAGAGATGGATTCTGATCCTACTGCCAGGTGCCCTCCCAAGCAGATCAAGCTACACAACTGTCTTGCCATACAGGGAGCCTAGTCCAGTCCCATGTAGGCTCCACAACCACTGATCCAACTTTCATGAGTCCCCACTAGTTTGGTTTGGTCATCACTGCAGGGTTCCCTATCATGATGCACTGATGCACTTGCTCATAGAATCCCTCTTCTCTCTCTTTGACTGGATTTCTACAGCTCTTCCTGGTGTTTGGCTGTGGATCTCTGCATCTGCCTCCATCAGTCATTGAAGAAAAACTCTGTAATGACAGACAATTAGGGTATTCACCAATCTGATCATTGGGGCAATCCAGTTCAGTTCAGGTACCCTCTTCACTATTTCAAGTAGTCCAAGCTGGGGTCATCCTTGGGGAGTCCTGGCAACTTCCCTAGCACTGAGTTTCTCTCTGTCCCCATGATATCTCCCTCTATCATGGTATCTCCTTCATTGCTTTCCCCCTCCATCCCTGTTCCAGCTCAACCATTCCATTCCCTTATGTTCTCATCCCCGATCACCTACCCTCCATTTTCCACCCCTCATCCAGTTTACTCATGGAAATCTCATCTACTTCCCCTTCCCAGGATGATCCATCCATCCCTCTTGGGGTCTTTCTTGTTAACTTCTCTGAAGTTACGGGTTGTTGTCTGATTATCCTAAAATTTTTCATGAAATTTGCAGGCAAATGGATGGAACTAGAAAATATCATCCTGAGTGAGTTTACCCAGACTCAGAAGGACAAATATGGTATGTACTAACTCATAAGTGGATACTAGATGTAAAGCAAAGGATAGCAAGACAACAACCCACAATTTCAGAGAAGCTAGCTAACAAGAAAAACCCAAAGAGGGACACATGGATCACCCTTGCAAGGGGAAATAGATGAGATCTCCATGAGTAAAGTAGGGATGAGGGGTGGGCAATGAAAAGCAGGGGATGGCTGATGAGAACATAAGGCATGGGGTATCTCTTAATCTCACATGAATAAATTCATTCTCCATTGAAATATTCTCCAGCAAACTCAGTTAGGAATGATCATGACTTGCTCCTAGGATTAGATGATATAATAAAATTTGAAACAAGATCAAGGTCACGATATAGCATCCTTTCTTTGTGAAAAACCTACATAAAGTTCTAATTAGGGCAGGTTATATGAGATTATTAATGTGGGAGTGGTATAAATGGACCTTAGAACTTTATATTTAGGGCTCTTTTCAAATTGTCTGGTATATGATATTATTTATTATAGTATAGCAACTCAATATGTTTTTATTTACATTTCCAAACTTATACAAACACAATGCACACTTTGATTCTTTAAGTATGCACCAAAAAGTTATTCTGGAGAAAGTAAAGTGTATGCTTTGAAAAATCATGGTGACAAGAACCCTAAAATGCATTTCCTGTCTCTGAGAGCTATACCAAGTTATACAGAGTTTAGTGTCTTGTGGTGCTGCTCTAGGACCATACACCCTTTCTCTCTCATTATGAAGCCTTTAAGGGAATGCTTCAGTTTAAAATTTAGGCCTTTTTTTCTACTTGATGTATGAAGCCTGTATGTAATGATATTTGGATGTATTTAAGCATGTCAAAAATTAAAGAGAGTTTTACTTGGTTTCCTGCTATGTCTTCATTTTTTTTAAAGTAGGCTGGGATTTTCCATCTTTGTCATCAAAGAAGTCTGCATTATTTGTTTTGGGAAGAGAATAAATAGGATGAAGAGTTGATTTTCTTCTCCCTGTGGATTCTGTGCCCTCAACCAACCTGTATTTCCTAATGTGTTTGGTTATTCTCACTTCTTGATGCCTCAGGTAACACCTACCTGTGCTTTACAGGTTATAGTATAATGTGGGCTTTTAAGCTACAAAAATACTTTTAGTCTAGAGTCTTAGATTTTTCTCCTTTACTTTTACATATTAAGGTAAGAAAAGATGTAGCTTTACCTTAAGGGCATTCTAAATGAGAATTATTATTCCTGTAATTTGCTTATTGTATCTGCACCTATATAGCAAATAATATGTAAGTTTTTTGCAGGTAATAATAGACACTATAGTTTTAAATGTGGGCAAGTAATTGGAGATATTACTTCACATAATATATCTCATAATCTTTTTTGATACTACATTGTGTTCAGTTCACAATACTAATGCCTAACTATTGATGGTCCTAAAGAAAGTTAGATAATCCTTTGTACAGTCAAATGGGTGTTGGAAGATCTACAATTTTCTGAAATTACAAAGAATGTTATCATCGTTACCCTTCTACTCTAGAACAGCATTCTAGATAGAATAAATTTATGAAAGTAGTGTCACCTTTTGAACATTGCAATCTCTCCAGAGTCAAATAGTCCTGAGTATGAAAATAGGCCTGTAGTAACACAGGACAACAGAAACAACAATGGTTCAAGGCTAAGAAAATTTTCAGAAATATTAATGCTGTCATGTGGCTCAGCTGTTTATATTTTCTTAGAATTAGTTTTCTTTCCTGTGCTTTCATTTGAATAGTAAAGAACGTTGGATATTTTACAATCTTTTACAGTTCTAATTGGCTATGCTGTCATGTTGATATGCTTTTTAATGCTTCCTAATGTCATACAAATATGGAGACAAAGGAAATATCAAAACTTCTTCATATCCAGAACACTGGTTCAATATTCACATCTAGCAAAGCATCTTGTTGTTATCCTCCCCATCTGTGAAGTGCTGAAACAGAATGAAACCTGGGCTTGTACCCTTACAAACATCAAGGCAGAGGTGGAAGCTTTGCCTATGTCTCAAGGGAAACACTGTCATCTAGGCAGTGATCTCTAAAGGTTTGTGATCCCACATTGGCCCTTCAACCTGACCTTGGTGAACAAAAGAGAGGAAAGTGTCTAAATTTCTTTGCAGAATGCTTATAATGGCAAATGAGAGTAGAAGGTCAGAATAAAGAACCCCAATTCTCAAATCATTGGAAACAACATATTTTAAAATAAACAATATTAGTGTATAGTTGAGATTCAGAGAGTTCTTAGACGGAATAAGACTAAAGGGTTTTTTTGCACATATAACAAGTAATGATCAAGGTCATAGAATGTATCTCACTGAAAATCTTATAGTAGATAAAGACCAATGATATAGTAATAAAAGTACGATTCATAAATGACCAAAGATCTAAGCAGACTTTTCTTCAAAGGACACAGATAGTTATGCACATAAAGCACATCAAACAATGCCAATATCTTTAACCACTAGGTACATGCAAACTAAAAGCATAATCACATGTAATTTCACCTACACAGGGTAGCCAAAATAAAAATGAAAGATAATATCAAATGTTAGGTAATAGAACTATAAAGAAATGAGTATCCAAACATCTTGATGGTCCCATAAAACAAATAATTTGAGGATGTTCAGGAAATTCAAAGGTCAATTAATTAGACAGTCATCATACAACTCATTTATGTTGCTAGAAAGAAACAACATGGACCATGTGGTTTAGAATCAACATTACATCCAGCAGTTCTGAGGCTTAATGCTTGAGCACTCCATACAGCACAGCTGAGCAGGAAGAGGAATGTAGCATGAGAGAGAAGCAGAGACTTGGGTTTTGCCTTATGCTCCTCTCTGTCCACTGTACTAATCTCAAGATCTAAGTACCTTGAGTCTTTGATGGGAAGAACATCTTTGACATCTTTGCAATATCTTTGGGGTCATTGTCCTGATTAAATACACCTGACATGTTTGTTCTTGCTACTCTCTCCCAAATTTTGCTGGACCTAGTCCTCAGCTTTTTAATTATTTTAGAATCAGTCAGGGAGTCTTCTAAATCGTTATCTTCTGTTATGATTCATGACTTCACACAATTTCTATTTCTTTATATTTTATTCTATGCACTTAAGCAAAACCACATAATGCTCTGGGATTATCTGTATGTTGCTCTGATTGGTCAATAAATAAAACACTGATTGGCTTGTGGCCAGGCAGGAAGTATAGGCGGGACTAACAGAGAAAAGAATTGAGAGAACAGGAAGCCTGGGAGTCGGGGGAGGACACTGCCAACCGCTGCCCTGACAAGCAGCATGTGAAGATGCCAGTAAGCCATGAGCCATGTGGCAAGGTATAGATTTATAGAAATGGGTTGATTTAAGATATAAGAACAGTTATCAAGAAGCCTGCAAAGGCCATAAAGCTTGTAAATAATATAAGCATCTGTGTGTTTATTTCATAGTGGGCTGTCAGAATGCCGGGGCTCATTGGGACCCAGAGAGAAGCGCTCCAGCAACAACATAACATATTTTATGGTTTGCCATTGAGAGTTATTTTCTACCTAAAATTAATTCATCAGATGACTTTAAGTTCATTACAGCCACATTTGTTTGCTAAATGACATACTCCTCAGTACCATGGAGAACTGCAATTGTCATGATCAAGAATGAAAACAAATATATAAGGAGCTAAATATCCTTTTCATTAAATTATAAAAAAAAATCTTGCCAATTCACAAATATATAAATATCTAGAAAACCAGCATCCACATATAAGAGAACATGTGACACTTTTCTCTGGGTCCAACTTACTTCCCTCAGCTTAATAATACCCATTTCAGCATTTTGCCACAATTTTCATAATTACTTTAAAAATACTATTTTATAATACTCATTGGAACAATCATACACAAGTCCAATGAATTCAATCATACTCAATTGCCTAAAACCTCTCAAATCTTTTTGCCACCATATTTTTCCTCCACTTTATCACTTAATAATTTCTGAATCCAGTTAATGCTACCCATATGACCCTAGGTCTGGGACCATCTACTGATAGATTGTCAATAGAGCATCCATCAGTTGCCAGTAGCTGATGAACTGGAGATGGAGCCTCAGAAGCACCTGTCACAAGTATAATCTTGACTAGCTTAATTTTATGCAGACAACCACAAATTCTGTATGTCCATATATATGATGTCCATGTTATGCCCATAAGACAGCATTTCCCAGAACTTCTCATCCTCTGCTTATTATTGTCTTCATGTTCCAACTTCCACAATGTTCTCTGGCATTTGGCATTGTGGGGACGTTTACATAGATGCCTCATCTATGAATAAACACTCACAGTCCCTTATTCTCAGCACTTCAACCACTTATGAGTTTCTCCATTAACCACTAACCTGCTGCAAAAGAAGAGAAGCTTCTCCAATCAAGGCTGAGAGTAGTCTATATAAACAGATATAAGCAGATGTATTTAGGAGGAAATCTGACAATGTGACCATTTAGCAAAGCATCAAAGTAGTTCTTTCCTTGGAGCCTATTTTGTCCATACCCATAGGAGCAGATGTACAGTACTGGGCATGAAAGATGCAATCTTGTTGATAAACTCTGTTTTTCATCCTCTCACTCATCCACTCATTTATACACATGTAAAATTTTCTGCTCACCCTTTATCTGATTAGTTTATTTAGTTTTGCTTAATAATTTAAATTTATTTCATTGAATAAGCACTTAATTCCTGTAAGAAAAAAATGCCTGATATCCAACATGAGAATTGATATAGGAGAAGAAGCTCCTCAATTTCCTTTGGTTTTCAGTTAAAGTGATTATATTTAATGTAAATATACCAGAAAAAAATCCGTTTCTTGGCTGTGGTTTTAATTTCCCTTACAGAACATCCTGAAGTGATCAAGAATACCATGCAATCCATCAGAAGTCCTAAGGAATTTCCTCTCATTTTTGAAATTGAATTCAGTGTATTTACCGCAAAATAATGAGAAATTAGGATGATCACTAGATATTTTCATACTTTTAATGCTTTACTTTCTACTTTACAACTTGATTCGACTTTTTTTTTTTTTTTTGGTTTTTTGAGACAGGGTTTCTCTGTGTAGCTTTGCGCCTTTTCCTGGAACTCACTTGGTAGCCCAGGCTGGCTTCGAACTCACAGAGATCCGCCTGGCTCTGCCTCCCGAGTGCTGGGATTAAAGGCATGCGCCACCACTGCCTAGCTTTGATTAGACTTTTAAATAATGGTTAAAGAATTTTATTTATGGAAGATATTGCTATCCAACACACATGTTAGACAAGGTTAAGAAATTTGTAGAACTCTGTCAAGAGGAACTATAATGTAGTTTGGGTGAATTTATTTTGAATTCTGCTAAAATCAAGGGATTGAATAGATGTAGTTAGTATGTGGTTCTTTATTATTGAAATCATTATTAGACCTATTTGAACCCCAAGATGGAAAAAGCCATATGTCATGATGTTTAAGTCAAAACAAACTTTAAGAAATAAAGCTTTTTTTGGATGATCTTTGACTGATGCATTCTCTCAGGATGTCTCAAAATTTTTGTTTAAAATACTGTTAAGAACTATAGCTTTAGACTGTGTATAAGAAATTGAGATGGAGATATACTCATTGGGTTAAAGCTCATGGTACCAATTCTGATAAATGGGTTACATCCCTGAACCATATGGTAAAAAGAGAACCAACTTCTGAAAATTATCCTCTGATCTCTATAGTGGATTTATGGCCTTCACACACACACACACACACACACACACACACACACACACACACACACACACACTCATGAACACAAATTAAATGAAGTGTAATTTCAAAAATATCAGGTATTTTAAACTTTAATAATGGAAAGCATAACTGGCATGTGAGATTAGAATCAAAGAAGGTGATACCAATATTGTTGACCACACTAATTCTGGCAGTAAATAACATTATAATCTTGATTTTAAAATGTAATTGCTTATTATTTATGCAACACATCAACAATTTACTCTAAATTACTCATGCCTGAAAATTAAAAATAGAGATATTATGTGTAAAGGAGTATCAAAAGAAATATAAACGAGACAATTTAAGAAAAATTACTACCAGACAACAGATATCTAATAGAAGTTTCCATAATTTAAAATCAATTTGTAATTAATTGACTTAGCCACATTATGACTTTGAATTTCCCACAACCTTCTTGAATGCACTCTTGACCTCTTTGTTCCTCAGGCTGTAGACTAGAGGGTTCAGCATGGGGATAACCATGGTGTAAAACACAGAGGCAATTTTGTCAGTGTCCATGGAGTGACTGGAGCTAGGCTGCAAGTACATGAAGATGATTGTTCCAAAAAAGATGGACACAGTGGTGAGGTGTGATGCACAGGTGGAGAAAGCCTTCTTCCTGCCCTCAGCTGAGTGCATCCTCAGAATAGCGATGAAAATAAGCAGGTAAGAGTTCAAGATAATGAACAGAGTGAAAACAACATTAAATGAAGCCAAGATAAAAATTATGATGTCATTTATACGGATATCAGAACAAGAAAGAGCCAGCAGTGGAGGTATGTCACAGAAAAAGTGATTAATCACGTTAGAATGACAGAAGGAGAGGTGGAAAGTGAAGGCAACATGGATGGAGGATTGAAGAAGTCCACACATATAGGAGACAGTTACCATTAGAACACACATGGGACTTGTCATGGTGGTAGAGTAATGCAGTGGTTTGCACACTGCTGCATGACGATCAAAGGCCATTGAGGCCAGGATGAAACTTTCAATGGTAGCAAAAGCAGCAAAGAAAAACATCTGGGCAGCACATGCATTGTAGGATATGATCTTATGTCCTGTGAGAAACCCTTCCATTACCTTGGGAGTGACTGCTGAGGCATAAACACAGTCCACCAGGGACAGGTTACTGAGGAAAAAATACATGGGAGTATGGAGCCTGGAATCCAGCAGAATTAACACAATCATCCCAAGGTTCCCAACTAATGTGATCAAATAAATGAGAGTGAAAATGATAAATAGAGGGATCTGCAGCTCTGGGGCATCTGTTAACCCCACAAGAATAAATTCAGTTGCTTCTGAAACGTTCTCCATGAAAGTCATTTGGATCTTGCCATGACATGTACCTACAACAAGATGAGTAAAAAGTATAGTAGTTGAACTTGACCCTGATATCTGAAGTGTAAGCCATTTCTTGTGCCCTGCTTCATCTTTCTGTCTGGTGTGGAGCTTTATGAAAGATGACCTGAGTGCTGGGTAGAGACAGGCAGAGTGTTCAGATCTAATGCTGCAGATGGGAACTGAAATTTCTTTGTTCACAGAAACTGCCACAGGTGGTTCATAATGTTTTTGTGAGGTTTACTTTCATTTACTGGTATTTATTCTATACTACTATTAACTATAGTGTTCATTATTACTACAGTAATGTCTTCTAGCATTCTTGTCTAGGATGTACAATGAAATATAAATCAGCAGAAAGCACAATGTGGAGACATGTTGTCATGCCCTATTTTTCTATGACAAACTGGCAGTGCATTTTACATCTCTAATAAATGTCTCACCACTCGGAAGGTATCCAAGACCAAGGACTCTGTTCTAGGAATAAGATACCATTTCTATTAATCATGAAATCCATTCTTAGTTGGATATTTGTTTTTAAATATTGGAACATTCAAGAAATTGAGTTTTCAGTGGACCATATTCTCAATTAATTCTTACTATATTTCATCAAGTGAAGAAGCAAAGGAACAGTTTTTTTAAATAGTAGAACTAAAATTTTACTGCTTTATCTTATCATCCTGATATTCATTTTTCATATAAACTGGATGCTTTTTACTTCCTATAATCAACATATCTTTGCTTTATTTGTATTTGGGGAGAAAATAGGAAAGATGAAAGAGGGAGAGAAAATAGAGAAGATAGAAGAGTTGTTCTCATCTTTGCCTGTATACCTGTTGTCCTGACCAAATCATATTATATTATAAATGTAGTTGTACTCAACTACATGGTGGCTCAGGTGACAAAGTCTTGCTACTGTCCTTAGAGTACAAAAGGATGTCTCCACCTAAAGAAACCTCTAATGCTGGAATGTTCATTTTACCCATTCCTCCAAAACACTTCATATTGAATGTGGGAACTGATTCAGACTTGTCATTAAGATAGCCAAAGTAAAATTCATTTGTTTCTATATTTATGTTCTCCCTATGTTTTATTGAGTATAACCTCCACCCTAATCATTTCTAAAACATACCTGATGGTGCAGAGAGAAGAAACTTTAGTTCTGTGGATCATCATTGTAGAGTTGGAATAACAGGGAACCAAAAAGGAGAAAACACATAGAAAAGTACAACCTTAGTAAGGATGCTTAACTATTCTGGGCATTAGTCACCCACACCCTCTCTTTTGTTTGCTTCTAGTTTTTATTTGTAAGATAAAAATGGTTAGAAATTCTATGCTTTCTTCTAACTGGCTATATGTATTTTTAAAGTAGCTGATCAATTAAATTGTGTCCTAGGAAGTAGGGCTACCAAATACTAGTTATGGAAAAACGCTCATGTCCATATCATCGGTTCAAACAATTCTCTTTTCCCACCTGTAGTGACTCTTCTTTCTTATTTGTGGAGCTCTGCTGTGGACCAGAGTCTGGGCTTGTGTTCTTGCTAATATCAAGTTAGTGATGGAAAATTTGCACACATCTCAAGGGAGGCAGTACACGTCACTGAATACCTCTAGAGACTTATGATTTCATATTGGTCTTTTAACCTGAACTTGATGGATATAGAGGCAGGTACATTGTCTGCATTTGGATAAAAAGTGATTATGGGATCATGGGTGGACAGAAGTTTGACAAATACACCCCATCTTTGAGAGTCAGACAAGTTAGGCAACAAAAATTAATTTTTGCTTTTAACTAAAATCTCTGGGTACACACCTCAGCTGTCTGTTACTAGTATTTCTGTATAAAGGCTTTTTTTGTAAGTCATGACATACTGTGAACTTAATTTTTTTTTCTGGAAAGTAGTGTAGCCAAGGAGGTGAAGGAAATCTATGATGAAAGTTTACAATATTTATGAAGTAAATCTTTGAGAATTTCCCAAAGAAATTCACAAATCCTGGGTTTGACGATCTACACAAAATTCCAAGAGAATACATTTTAAAACTTTCTTGTTAGATATTGTCATCATGAAAGCAGGTAAATAAGAAAAAGGGAGGACTTATTAGGTGCTAGAGAGACAGAAACATACAGGTGAAAATAACATTACCCAGATTATGGCAGAGTCTGCAGACAGTGCCACAGTTAATTCAGAAGGCTGTTGTGATATAAATACTACTCCTGATCCTAGACTCATATTAACCACCATTTTAATCACATTGAAACAAAGGTGCCAACCTTAGTAGCGCTCTTTCACATCTCAGCTCTCACTGCCCTGTGCATACTGTTCCTTATTATTAAGAGTCAAAAGTCTTTGCAAAAAAGCTCACTTTGAGTGCAAAGGGATGGTCACCTGATGAGTTGACCAGAACTGAATTTCTCAGCAATAAATTGATGAGGAGTTTCCATAAATTAATGTCAGTCAAGTCACAGTATATTTTGCAGAGGTTTCTCAAGCTGAGGTGTAGCATTCAGGAGTCACACATTATTCAGATGTCATTACTCAGCCAACTGTTTGACTATTCCATCTAATTTCCTGTAGACCTTGCCAGATTAAGCAACAGTTTTAGTACAGATACAAATTACTGTATAATGTAGTACTGTATTGGATTTCTTCCTGTTTGTCTGTTCCATCCCTATAGCTACTAATATTTTCATTACTTTAAAATTAAACTATCTCAGCTCAAACATAGACTAAGTACTTATCATAAAAATATTTCCCCCATAAACTGAAGTCTTTCTTAAAGAGGTCTCATATGGTTATTTAAAATTTGACCTTGATTTTTATTCAGTTGTTTTGAATTAAGTTTTTTCATAGATTTAATATCTATAATATTACTATGGCAAATTTTCTCTCATTGTTTCTGTCTTTTTTGTTAAGTAATATTTTGAATTTTTAAATTTTTCAAACATGACATTATTTCTTGATTTTTATCAATTTTAATATTTAACTTCTTCACATATAATTTTTATAATAAAGTTTTAAATGTTTTATCTTTTCACATTTTCAAAGTGTGTTTATTTTTCATTGTTTGAGATTCATACTCTATATTGTGTTTTATGGTGATCATTTCATAAAGAACATTCACCTCTATTTCAGGAGAATTCAGCACATATCGATGTATTGTGTTTGATATTTTTTAGACAAACAATATCTAGCAACTCATTTTGTATTTTTTTAATGAATAAAGCTCCATATATTTATAGGATATTATATTGATGTGACAGAACTTTTTTCAGGGATATTTCTGTCTTGATATTTTTCCTAGTGAATGACTCAGTTGCTCTATATTACTGCAGGTTCAGGGACTCGTGGAAAGAAACTAAGCAAGCACTCAGATTCTTCAGTTAGCCATTATTTGTGAAATAGAATCACATAAACCTATACCTGTTCTTCCTATAAAGGTTTTTCCCATTGTTTTCCCAGGGATGTCAGAGCTCAAATGTCTGTTCTACTCACAAAATTTAATGCATCATGAGATTAGCTCTCATCATTGTGGATTTTTGTATTCTCTGCACTACAGATACTTGTGAATGTATTTTTAGCCCAAATATGAGGTGTTTTTTTTAAATGCATGGATGGAATCTTATATGCTTAGACTAGTAGATCAAGACTTTTCTGAAAAC
This sequence comes from Peromyscus maniculatus bairdii, assembly GCF_049852395.1. Lineage (NCBI taxonomy): Eukaryota > Metazoa > Chordata > Mammalia > Rodentia > Cricetidae > Peromyscus > Peromyscus maniculatus. The sequence continues at coordinate 165,264,324 of NC_134852.1, read as the reverse complement.
TTCATGCTTCTATTTCCTAATTTTCATGAGAAGAACAACAAGCTTTCATCTTCACACATCTTGAATACCCCACACAGACAAAAATGAGATGATTCTATATACAATAAGGCTTCAGTGTTAAAAATACATTAAGTACTTTGATTAACAAAGCTAGACAGAGAAATATCCTTGGGCCACAGAAAGATATACTTAGGTGGACAACATGGACCCATCTGAAAATCCCTACTGGAAAGTTCAGCAGTGTAAGATGCAGATGATACTATGATATCTTGCTGTTGACAGGCAAAGACAAGTCATGGACCAGTTCTCATGTTTGTTTGTTCATTTGTTTGTTTGTTTGTTTGTTTTACTAAACATAAAACAAACATTACCTGGAGCCATACCTGGTGGTGAACAGGTCCCAGCAGAGGATGTAAAGAATTGACAGGGGATGGAGGTAAGCCAGGTCATGGTGGTGGTGATAATCTTACAGCCTGACTGAATAGCAGCCAGAGTGTTTCTTTATTTATACAGAATTTAATAAGCAGGGATACATTCATGATGTTCCAAAACTTAGGTCATATCATTTTTGGTTTTGGACATATGTTTCACTTCCTCTTGCTTATATTATAGTCATCATTCATAAACTATGACAGAACAGAGTTATCATTTCCAATTATTTTCCCTCAGGTATGACATCATTGACAGAGTTGTCATTTTTATTCATTAACTCCATAATACAATTTTTTAAAGAATAGAGGCATATGACAGGCTGATAGCTCTGGTTGCCTCAAGGATACTAGATCAACACAAATTCTTCAAGACAGCACGGGAATATTGCGATGTCCAAAATAATGTATTGTTAACTCTTAATGGTCAGAGTTCCCCCCCAAAGAAATCCTCTGGCCAAGCTACTGTAGTTATCATTCAAAATTTGTCATAATAAAATGTTTATATTTTATATCTTTATAGAACTTGTCTATATGTCTAATCCTGGCATTCTGTTATTTTTTGGTCATATGACATCACAATGGGTCTGTATTGCTAACTTTTCTAAGAAAGGGGGGGTCCTGATATCTCATTCTTTTATCATCCTTCCACTCCATTCATTGCTCATCAATGTAAGTCTCTGTGGAGAGCAGAGGTATCTTCAGCTAATATGACTTTGTTGCCATATATGCCACATAACCGCCTGAATGAACAATGAAATGAGGCTTGCAGTCTTATCTGTGCCCAACTCCTCTACCCCACCAAATCTTGTTGACATTTTTAAGCTTACTTTGTTTTGAATATTTTGTTCCTGAGTAAGTACAGGGACAGATGTTTCAAAAAATGTTTCATAGCCTCATAAAGGGACCTCTAGTTTCTTCATATGTGTCATAACCTCCAAGGCACAAGAAGACCTTCAGGTAGATAAAGATGTCTCTCTAAAAGTGAGAGGCATAGTATATTCAGGACTTTCCTTTGAAAGCTTAGAAGCAGTACTCCTGGAAGAAGGCATAAATGATCCATACGAAATTTCCCATCCAACCAATATTCCCAAATTGTACAAATATTAAAATCTCCTCAATTATGCAGCAGATGGAGATGAAAACGAAATGTGGCATGGCAGTTATCATGTGGCTCAGCTTTGCTGGATCTTTGTAAAGCAGCTGTTCTGGCCTTATGACTTTTGCCATTCCCATCAGATATGGCTGTGCCAAAACACTTCTATGTTTATTTTCATGCAGTAGAGCAAACATTGTGCTTAATGCTTCAGATATCCCAGCCCATTAAATGTTAGGACAGCTCAACCAAATAAATACTTCTATTGCTCCCTTTTTGTCAGAGTTCTTTGTTTTTAACTACCATGTTAATATATTAAAAAATATTTTATATTGAAGACTTAACAACATAATTTTGTTATGACTATAAGGCAGCCATTGATATTTTCTAGATATTTGCCTCTCATGTGAATTCCACAGAGAATGCATTGAGTATTAAAAATCTGTTTTTTTTTCTGAGGCTGATTATCCCTTTTCTGAGGTATCTTTGAAAAATAAAAATACTCTTTGTCAGTATGTAGCACTATACCTGAATCCCCTAGATGGATGCAGGTTCACATCACCTCTAGTTACATTCTGTCTGTTAGGTAGTAGAGGTTCAAAGATGGGCTGTATTCCTCTACTACATTTTTTTTCCAGTACAGATTCTCCTATCAAGAATCTTGATGTTTAGTGCTATTGTTGGCTAGTCTCAAACTCATCATTTTTCTAATATTCTTAAGAAACAGATTCAGCATTCAAGGTAAAGGATATGTTTGGAGATAAGTTCTGGCCTTAATTAATAAAACATGAAAAAGTACACCACTTACAATTCAGTGGTATAGAAGAGGAAAGGAAATTATCATGTAATATCAGAGTTTTCCCCTCTTTATGACCATAGAATAATCAGCCCCAGAGTCTGGCAATCACTAACAGGGAATCCAACTTGTTGTTTACTCATTCGTTAGGTCTGTGTGCTTCCTCTCATTCAGACACTCATTTATTCCCTTTTATAATCATTAAACAATTAAGAAATTAATTTATTTGTTACTTAATTTTAATTTTTTTGTTGACTAATCATTTAATAATTCCTATAAATACCAAGCTTGGTACATGACAAGGAGGCCGATAGAGAGCTATTACTATTAGGTATGTATAATTCCCTCTGGGTATCAGTTCCATTGATCATAATTAATGTTGTTCCATATTAACTATGGTATTGAATTCCTTTATCAAATATTCCTTTGGCAGCCCTCCAAAAAGAATGTCCCATTGCTGGTATTCTTGAGTTCGATATCTTCATCTAATTCAAAGTATTATTTAGTAATGAAAGTAATAAAATATTGTCATTTTCATCCTTCTGATGGCTTCTGCTCCCATAAATCAACTTGTATACTTCCCATTGTCTAGATTCAGTAGGATATTTACAAAAAAAAAAACTACAGAAACACAGTAATGGAAAATATTGCTTTGTAAAATAGGCAAGAGATGTGGTTAAATACTATCTAGAATGTAGGAAAGGAATAGATATTTTAGAAGAAATGTTTTTTTGTTCCTTTTCACTTAATTATTTATCACCAATTCAGAAATATTTTCTTTAAGAAAAATACTGCTTAAGTAGTCAGAAAATTCATATGCTGTTACTTAGAACTATATAAGTTATGAAGTACAATAATTTAGTTTTGTTGGCTTGTATTCTGTATTTGGTTTATGCAATTCAGTATTAATTAGATCAAATAATATTCTTTGCCTCATAGTGGAAACTCCATCATTTAAATTATTTTAACCTCAGGTTCAAGATTTCTGTATCATCAAAACCATGTGAAATTAAGTCATTGGGAGTGAAGTCTTAGGATTCTGCATGACAAAAATCTCAAGATAATTCCTCATAAGCCTATTCCTGAGAACAATTGATTTATGTCAGATATAAATATTATGGACTTATTTTGAACTTTAATAATTATTGAAAAATGAGACCATGAATGATAAAGAGAGCAAGCAGAAGTATATGCCGTGATTTGGAAGGAAGAACAAGAAGGGGAAGTTATGTAATTATACACTAATTAATAAATAAATGGTAATTAATAATCATAATAATAAAACAATTGAAAATATAACTGTTGTCAGTGTACACACGAAGTTGGCCTACAAAGGACTTTATGTCAGTTTATGGAACAGTACTATATGTGGATTTTCAAGCATTATAATATTGATCTAAAAATAAATTGACATCTTATTTCTTACAAAGTACACTCCAAATCACTATAAATTAGTCATATTACCAATTCATGAAGACAGAGTTCTCATTTTTAAAACAAGTGTTCAAAGAAATCACAAACAATAAATAATTACAAATAACTATTCCTTAAAGATACCGATCCAAAGTTTCAGATGCTTGAAAAATACATCAGAATTCATTGACTAAGTTTAGTGAAGACTTTAGTTTTCCAACAACTTTCTTGAATGAATTTTGGACATCTTTGTTCCTCAGGCTGTAGACCACAGGGTTCAGCATGGGGATGACCATGGTGTGAAACACAGATGAAGTTTTGTCTGTCTCCATGGAATGATGTGTTCTACAGAAAGGAAATAATAGCATTTACTACAAATGATCTTATGTGTTACTCAACATAAAAGTATGATCTTCCTTTAAATTTAATTATTAATTTTTGCTGGTTAAGTGGAGTAAGGAGAAATTATTTCCCTTAAACAATTCCTTGTTTGTACAGTTTTCAAATAGCTCCCCAAACTGGCCTCTGAAATGCCAACATGGTCTCACATGGTATTACTTTAAGGAGATAAGACTCTGACCAGAGCTCCTTTGTTTTCCATTCATCGAAGTAAACTCCAATATATTTAGGACACACAATGGCCTTTCTGCAGAGATTTTGCGGTGAGTCTGAAACCCCCAAGAGGAAAAACATATCCGCTTTGGTGAAGTTGTGGTAGAGATCATTTTAACATTTCTATCCACAGATGAAGAAACAGACTTCACTGCTATATAGTTACCAAATAGACAAAAAAAAAACAATATTGTGGTATCTATAAGACCTGAACTAAGGCTTCGTAGTTCCCTGATAATGATTGTGCCTCCAAGTCCTGATGCCTCAGTAAACTTGGAACTTTTACAAGTACTGGAGAGAGTGTCTCTCCACCTTATTTATATAACCTTCTAAGAATGAATTGCTGAGTGATTAAAGATTGTCATTAATTGTTTTCTGAGAGCAAGATAAGATTATATATCTGATATGCATATTTAATTGAAAAAATATGATTGATGTAGAAGCAATAGAGCAGTGACCTTGTCTCATTTTAGCCCATCTGAGTGCCTTTTCTAAAACATTGACATTGGAGGCTAGGGATGTAGTGATAAAACACTTGCACCATATATATGAGACCATGAGTTTGATTCCCAACAATCTCAAAATGTGCATAGGTCTAGTATTCAAATTAGCTCATAAGTATTAATTTCAACTATTAATAATTACTGGAGATCGAGCTTAAGAGATAAAATTGTGTGTGATTTTTGTCATATCAATAGTTCATTATTTTCTTTTTATTCATATACACAAATTTAAAGAAGGCTATCTTCCCTGTAGACATGTCAGCTTCAACAACTATAAAGTTAATTATCTGTATTGTATTCATATATGCATGTCAGCATTAGTAAGATGAACAGAGGTCACATTAAAATCCCAGAAACTAGTGTTATATTTAGGAAGTGATCTCCTATGCCAACGCATTCAAGACTACTTTCTACTTTCTCTTCTTTCCAGTTCAGAGTAACTAGATTTATGTTGTGGTTTTTAATCCACTTGAACTTAAATTTTGTGCATGGTGACAGGTATGGATCTATTTGGAGCCTTCTACATGTTGACATCCAGTTATGCCAGCACCATTTGTTGAAGATGCTTTCTTTTTTCCATTGTACAGTTTTGGCTACTTTGTCAAAAATTATGTGTTCATAGATTTGTGGATTAATGTCAGGGTCTTCAATTCAATTCCATTGGTCCACATGTCGGTTTTTATGCCAGTACAAAGCTGTTTTTATTACTGCAGCTCTATAGTAGAGCTTGAGGTCAGGGATTGTGATGCCTCCAAAGGTTGTTTTATTGTACAGGATTCTTTTGGCTATCCTGGGTTTTTGTTTTTCCATATTAAGTTGAGTATTGTTCTTTTCAGGTCTGTGAAGAATTCTGTTGGTATTTTGAAGGGGATTGCATTGAATCTGTAGATTGCTTTTGGTAGGATTGCCATTTTTACTATGTTAATCCTGGCTACCCATTAGTATGGGGGATCTTTCCACTTTCTGACATCTTCTTCAATTTCTTTTTTCAGGGACTTAAAGTTCTTGTCATGTAGGTCCTTCACTTGCTTAGTTAGAGTTACCCCAAGGCATTTTATATCATTTGTGGCTATTGTAATGGGTGATGTATCTCTGATTTCTTTCTCAGCCTGTTTGTCAATTGTACATAGGAGGGCTACTGACTTTTTTGAGTTGATCTTATATCCTGCTATGTTGCTCAAGGTGTTTATAAGCTGTGTAAGTTCCTTGGTCGAATTTTTTGGATCACTCATGTATACTATCATGTCATCTGCAAATAGGGAAAGCTTGACTTCTTCCTTTCCAATTTGTATCCCCTTCATCAACTTATGTTGTCTTATTGCTCTGGCTAGAACTTCAAGTACTACATTGAATAAGTATGGGGAGAGCAGACAGTCTTGCCTCATCCCTGATTTTTGTGGAATCGCTTTGAGTTTCTCTCCATTTAATTTGATGTTGGTTGTTGGCTTGCTGTAAATTGTCTTTATTACATTTAGGTATATTCCCTGTATTCCTGATTGCTCCAAGACCTTTATTATGAAGGGGTGTTGGATTTTGTCAAATGCCTTTTCTGCATCTAGTGAGATGATCATGTTTTTTTTTTTCTTTGAGATTGTTTATATGGTGTATTACATTGACGGACTTTCGTATGTTGAACCACTCTTACATCCCTGGGATGAAGCCTACTTGATCATGGTGGATAATTGTTTTGATGTGTTCTTGGAGTCTGTTTGCCAGTATTTTATTGAGTATTTTTGCATCAATATTCATGAGGAAGATCGGTCTGTAGTTCTCTTTCTTTGTTGTATCCTTGTTTGGTTTAGGAATCAGGGTAATTGTAGCCTCATAGAAGGAGTTTGGTAATGTTCCTTCTTTTTTTATTGTGTAGAACAATTTAAAGAGTATTGGTATTAATTCTTCTTTGAAGATCTGGTAGAATTCTGACCTGAAACCATCTGGTCCTGGGCTTTTTTTGGTTGGGAGACTTTTAATGACTGTTTCTAATTCCTTAGAGGTTATTGGATTATTTAAATAGTTTATCTGGTTTTGATTTAACTTAGGTATGTGGTACCTATCCAGAAAAGCATCCATTTCTTTTAGATTTTCCAGTTTTTTTGAGTGGAGGTTTTTGAAGAATGACCTGATGATTCCCTGGATTTCCTCATTGTCTGTTGTTATGTCCCCCTTTTCATTTCTGATTTTGTTAATTTCGATGCTCTCTCTCTGTCTTTTCATTAGTTTGGATAAGGGTTTGTCTATCTTATTGATTTTCTCAAGGAACCAAATCTTTGTTTCATTAATTTTTGTATTGTTCTCTTTTTTTTCCTATTTTATTGATTTCAGCTCTCAATTTGATAATTTCCTGGCATCTATTCTTCCTGGGAGACTTTGCTTCTTCTTGTTCTAGAGCTTTCAGGTCGGCTGTTAAGTCACTACAGTGAGATTTCTCCAACTTCTTTATGTGGGCATTTAGTGCTATGAATTTCCCTCTTAGCACTGCTTTCATAGTGCTCCATAAGTTTGGGTATGTGGTGTCTTCATTTTCATTGATCTCTAGGAAGTCTTTAATTTCTTTCTTTATTTCTTCCTTAACCCATTGGTGATTCAGTTGAGCATTATTCAGTTTCCATGAGACTGTAGGTTTTCTGTAGTTTTTGTTGTTGTTGAAATCTAACTTTAAACCATGGTGGTCTGATAGAACACAGGAGGTTATTCTAATTGTTTTGTATCTGTTGAGATTTGCTTTGTGGCCAAGTATGTGGTCGATTTTAGAGAAGGTTCCATGGGGTGCAAAGAAGAAGGTATATTATTTTTTGTTAGGATGGAATGTTCTGTAGATATCAATTAAGTCCATTTGAGTCATGACATCAGTTAAGTCCTTTATTTCTCTGTTAAGTTTCAATTTGGCTGATCTGTCCACTGGTGAAAGTGGGGTGTTGAAGTCTCCCACTATTAATGTGTGGGGTTTTATATGTGGTTTAAGCTTTAGTAATGTTTCTTTTACATATGTGGGTGCCCTTGTATTTGGGACATAAATGTTAAGAATTGAAACTTCATCTTGGTGGATCTTTCCTGTGGTGGGTATGTAATGCCCTTTTTGATCTCTTTTGATTGATTTTAGTTTGAAGTCTATTTTGTTGGATATTAGGATGGCTGCCCCTGCTTGTTTCTTAAGACCATTTGATTGGAAAGTCTTTTCCCAGCCTTTTATTCTTAGGTAGTGTCTGTCTTTGAATTGAAGGTGTGTTTCTTGTATGCAGCAGAAAAATGGGTCCTACTTTCGTATCCATTCTGAAAGCCTATGTCTTTTTTATAGGTGAGTTAAGTTCATTGATATTAAGGGATATTAATGACCAGTGATTGTTCATTCCTGTTATTTTTTGGTGGCAGTATATGTGTACTTCTCTTCTTTGGGGTTTATTGCTGTGGCATTATCTATTGCCTGTGTTTTCAAGGGTGTATCTGACTTCCTTAGGTTGGAATTTTCCTTCTAGTGTTTTCTGTAGGGCTGGTTTATGGATAAGTATTGTTTAAATCTGCTTGTCTTGGAATGTCTTGTTCACTCCGTCTATGATGATTGAAAGTTTTGCTGGGTATATTAGTCTAGGTTGGCATCCATGGTCTCTTAGTGTCTGTAGTACATCTGACCAGGGCCTTCTGGCTTTCAGAGTCTCCATTGAGAAATCAGGTGTTTTCTGGTGGGTTTGCCTTTATATGTCACTTGGCCTTTTTCCTTTGCTGCTCTTAATATTCTTTCTTTATTCTGTAAGTTTAGTTGTTTAATTATTATGTGGCAAGGGGACTTTTGGGGAGGTCTATTCTGTTTGGTGTTCTATGGGCTTCTTGTATCTTCATAGGCATTTCCTTCTTTAAGTTGGGAAAGTTTTCTTCTATGATCTTGTTAAATATATTTTCTGTGCCTTTGAGTTGGTATTCTTCTCCTTCCTCTATTTCTGTTATTCATAGGTTTGATCTTTTCATGGTGTCCAAATTTCTTGGACATTTTGGTTCATGACTTTGTTGGCTTTAGTGTTTTCTTTGACTGATGAATCTATTTCTTCTATCGTTTCTTCAATGCCAGAGATCCTCTCTTCCATCTCTTGCATTCTGTTGGTTATACTTGCATCTGAAGTTCCTGTTTGTTTACTCAGATTTTCTATTTCCGGCATTCCCTCTGTTTGTGTCTTCTTTATTTTTTCTATTTCCCTTTTCAGGTCTTGGACTGTTTTCTTCATCTGTTTCACTGCTTTTTCATGTTTTTTTTCTTGGATTTATTGTTTTCTTCTGCCTTGTCCTTTCCTCTAGTTTTTATGGTGTTCTTCCCATTTTTTGTTTGTCTTTTCCTCAGTTTCATTTTTTATTTCTTCTATATAAGGCTCTATCCTCTTCATGATGTTATTCATAAGTTTGCTTTCTTCTGCTTCTTCCATTTTGTGATGTTCAGGTCTAGCTGTTGGAGGAGGGCTAGGTTCTGGTGATGCTGTATTGCTCTTCATTTTGTTGTATGTACTTCTGCCTTGACATCTGCTTATCTCCTTGTGGATTCGTTCTTGGTCTTATCAGCACTCTTGGTCCAGACAGAGCTAACAGATTCAGGAAGCCTCTCTCTGATCCAAATGGAAGCTCTCTTGTCCAGATGGGAGCTCAGGGGTGGGATGGGAGCTAGGGGCTGGTCTCTGAGTCTCAAGGAGTGGCTGGGGTCGTGGGCGGATGGGCATGGGGGCAGGGCATGGAGATTGCAGGGTCTGCTGGGGGTCTTGGAGAAGGAGAGCCTTCCCAGTGGAGGTAGAAGGGATCCTGCCCAATGGCCAGAATCTGGGGCCAAGTTGGGCAGGTCTTCCCCAGAGTGGCTGGTGCCCAGGGATGGGATCTAGGCTGAGCCCAGGCATTCACCTCTTGTCCAGAATGGAAGTCCGGGGCAGGATAGGAGCTGGGGGGTGGGCCCATATCACATTTTTGTAAATTCAATTCTTCAGTTGAGGGACATCTAAGTTGTTTCCAGGTTCTGGCTATTATGAATAAAGCTTCTATGAACATAGTTGAGCATGTGGTATGATTGGGTATTCATATGACCAAGAGCGGTATAGCTGGGTCTTGAGGAAGATTGATTCCCAATTTTCTGAGAAACTGCCACACTGATTTCCAAAGTGGTTGTACAAGATTGCATTCCCACCAGCAGTGGAGTAGAGTTCCCCTTGCTCCACATCCTCTCCAACATAAGCTGTCTTCAGTGTTTTTTATCTTAGCCATTCTGACAGGTGTAAGATGGTATCTCAGAGTCATTTTGATTTGCATTTCCCTGATGACTAAGGATGTTGAGCAATTCCTTAAATGTCTTTCAGCCATTTGAGTTTCCTCTGTTGACAATTCTCTGTTTAGCTCTATAGCCCATTTTTTTTTAAATTGGATTGTTAGATATTTTGATGTCTAGTTTCTTGAATTATTTATATATTTTTGAGACCAGCCCTCTGTCAGATGTGGGATTGGTGAAGATCTTTTCTCATTCTGTAGGCTGTCATTTTGTCTTATTTACCATGTCCTTTGCCTTAAAGAAGCTTCTCAGTTTCAGGAGGTCCCATACATTAACTGTTCCTCTCAGTGTCTGTGCTACTGGTGTTATGTTTAGGAATTAGTCTCCTGTGCCAATGCATTCAAGACTACTTCCTATTTTCTATTCTATGAGGTTCAGTGTAACTGGTTTTATGTTGAGGTTTTGATTCACTTGGACTTGAGTTTTGTGCATGGCAATAGCTATGGATCTATATGCAATTTAGACCAATACCTATGGAGCCTCCATGGGGCTGGACTAGGGCCTTTGCTTAAGCAAGACAGTTTTATAGCTTGATCTGCTTAAGGGGTCCCCTGGCAGTAGGATCAGGATACATCCCTGGTGCATCAGCTGGCTTTTTGGATCCAACTACCTATGGTGGGACACCTCATACAGCCTTGAGGCAGGGGGAGGGACTTGGTCTTGCCTCTATTGAATGTAGCAGGCTCTGCTGCCTCCCCATGGGAGGCCTTACCTTCTTGTAGGAGGGAATGGGGGTAGGTTGGGGGGAAGGCTGGAGGGATGAGAGGAGGAAAGAGGGGAATCTGTGATTGGTATGTAAAATGAGTAAATTTTACATACCAATCTTTCTTAATAAAAAGAAAAGAAAAAACAACCAATAAAGAAAAAAAAAGAAAATTGATAATGCAGTGAAGTACGAAGCATAGATGGATATAGTCTTTCAATATCCTACACTGGACTGCATTTTTAAGTTTGTGGTAAAAATGAATGTAGGATATCAGATAATTAAGACAGCAAAAATGACATTGAAGCTCACTGTATAAACAAGAACCAGCTCAGTGACATATCTGTCAGAGCAAGCAAGAACAATAACTTCTGGAATATCACAGATGATATTGGATGGTGGATCACATGGGGCCCACAGAAGGAAAGACTGAAAGTGTTCTGATTGTGGATGGAGGCATTCAGGAAACCACAGAAATAGGAACCTATAGAAAGACACACACTTGTAGTCATTGTGGTGGCATAGTATAGGAGCTTAACACTGCTGCGTATAGCTATCACAGGCCTTTGAGGCCAGCAGGTAACTTTCCAAAGTACGAAAGGTTACAAAAATGAACATCTGAGCAGCACAGTCATTGTAGGAAATGTCTTTTCCTGTGTCAATGAGTTAAAAATAACAAATACTAAAATAGGTGCAAGGAAAAGGAAAATTCATTTACTCTTGATGAGTTTTTAAACATGTGTAGCCACTGTGAAAATCAGTACAGAGAATTCTCAGAATGCTAAAAATGGTATGATCAAGCCATACTATACATATGATCAAGATATATTATTCCTTGGCATATGCCCAAAGACTCAACATCCTATTCCACAGACATTTTCAGAGCTGTGTTCATTGATGCTCTATTCACAATACTTAAGAAATGGAAACTATCTAAAATCCTTTTAAATAATGAATACATAATGTAAATATTGTAGATATACTCTGTGGAATACTATTCAACTGTAAATAAAAAGGAAAACTTGAACCATACAGGTAAATGGAGGTAACAAGAAAAAATAATGTTGAATTAGTTAACCCAAATGCAGAAAGACAAATATCAAATATTCTCTATCAATAGAGAATCTTAAAATCTTCAAATGTTAGCACATATCCTTAGTAAATAAAAAATTATGATGATAAAAAGATACCATTTTGGTGTAAGTGAGTTGAGAAGTAACAGAGGATAGCATTTTATATGAGATCTGATCTGGTAAATATGAAAGACAGTGTCTTAGAGAGTCAGCATAGAAAAGATAAAGAAGAGAGCATAATAAATATATTCATACTTTTAAGACACTTTATGCCAACTATGTGGAGTAGTTTGTGATGTTGAGTATACCTGGTGTTATAATTTTGGTTTTGAACTGAATTAAATCTTGTTTCGGGCAAGATGATCACAGTTTACTCTAAATTATATTCCAAAAAAAAATGAACAATGAAGTTTCATATGAAAATCACAGATAAGAAATAATTACAATTGAAGATATTATTAGACAATATAGGCCCAATGAAGTTTTTCATGCCTTGAAAAAGCTTTAGTTAGTTGACTAAGCCCCATGAAGACAGCATTTTTCCAGCAACCTTCTTGAATGCATTCTTGACTTCTTTGTTTCTCAAGCTATAGACCAGAGGGTTCAACACAGGAGTGATCATGGTGTAGAACATAGATGCCATTTTGTCTTTGTCCATAGAGTGACTGGAGTTGGGCCGTAAGTACATGAAGATGATTGGCCCATAGAAGAGAGAAACAGTGGTGAGGTGTGATATACAGGTTGAGAAAGCTTTTTTTTTGCCTTCTACTGAACGAATCCTCAAGATTGCAATGAAAATAAGTAAGTAAGAACTCAAGATAACCACAAGAGCAAAAACCATATCAAATGTGCAGAACATAAAGACTATAATCTCATTTATGTGAATATCAGAACAGGACAGAGCAAGTATTGGGGGAATGTCACAGAAAAAGTGATTAATCACATTGGAATGACAGAAGGAGAGGTGGAAAGCAAAAGCAACATGGATGGAGGATTGCAGAAGTCCATTGATGTAGCAAAAGGTAACAATTAGGACACATGTGGTCCTTGTCATGGAGCTTGAATAATGTAGGGGCTTACATACTGCTGCATGACGATCAAAAGCCATTGAGGCCAGAAGGAAACTTTCAGCAGTGGCAAAGGCTATCAAGAAGAACATCTGGGCAGCACATGCATTATAGGATATGATCTTCTGTTCTGTGAGAAACCCTTCCATTACTTTGGGAGTGACTGCTGAAGCATAAACAAAGTCCACAAGGGAGAGGTTACAGAGGAAATAGTACATGGGAGTGTGCAGTCGGGAGTCTAGGAGAATCAACATGATCATCCCGAGGTTCCCAATCAGTGTGATCAAATAAAGGAGAGTAAAAGTGATAAATAAAGGGACCTGAAGCTCTGGGGCATCTGTTAACCCCACAAGAATAAATTCAGTCACTTCTGAAATATTTTCCATGAAAGTCATTTGGGAATTGCTGTGTGATATGCCTAAGAGGAGATAAAAAAAAAAGTTAGCTGATAATCACTATCAAATAAAAAATGTGAGCAAGTTCTTGTGCCTATATTTTGTCTTTCTATCCAGAGCAGAAGTTACATGCATAATGACATACTGAAACTGGGTAGGAGCAGGTAAAGTTTGTTCATGTGGAATTGGTACATCTGGTAATTCAAACTTCTTTGTAGGCAGTTGCTGCCACAGGTGTTCCATATCATAAGTGTGGGGCTCAATTTCATTTGACTGGATTTACAACTGTATAGCTTGTTCTAAACTAAACTGTATAATATTAATTATAACCATTTCTAATAGCTACAAACATTCTTGTTTAAGATAAACATTGAAAACTTACCCAGCAGAGAAAACTGCAAAGAACAGGTCATCAAAATTTGTTATTATACAACAAATTTGAAAATGTGTTTCCCTTCTCCAATATATCCTTCACTACTTTAAATATATCCAATGATCTGTGACACTCCTCTACGGACACACAGATCTAATTAATTTCTACACAATTAATGAGAACCTTTGTTGGATAATTTCCTTTAAATATTGGCATCTTTATGAAGGTGTATATTCTATGGAATACATTCTTACTTAAGTACTGATATATTCTAACATGTCAAAGTAAAGGTGTAGGTCAGTGGGGTGGCATAGTGAGTATATGGAATTGGTGCCACCTGGTGAAAGAAAAGACTGACTTCCCATGTATATTATGGCATGTTTGTGCACCACAAATACGTACTCTAATAAATATATTAAAAAGAAAAACAAACAAAAAAGGACTAAGGGTTAAGATTCAGAGGTAGGGGAGCTTGCCAGCTTGCACAATACCCTGGGTTCATTCCCCGGACACAAATTAAAAACAATAAGTAAAAAGGGAATTTTCAAAAAGGCAGAAGCAAAGATTTGTTGCTCACTCTTCATATAATTTTTCTTTTTCCTACAGAACATTTCTTTTTTCCCAACAGCATTAATTTATTTACTTCATTTGTATTTAAAGAATGAAAACAATAAAATGGAAGAATTTCTCTTAGTCTTCCCTATATTCTTACTCTCACAACCAAGCCATATTTCATAGTGCATCTGGCTGTATTTCCCTCCATGGTAGAGGAAGTAACAAGTGACTGTACTACGGTGACTTCAGTAAGAAACAGCCTTTGAATCCTGCAGACAGGTTTGACTATGGAATGTTAATCTTACTTATTTTTCTGCACCAAGCATCCTTCTTATTCAGAGCAGGAGATGCTTGCTACTGCCTCATCTTCCTTTAAGGGTAGCTATCCCCTTAACCTTTTCTAATGGAATCTGGTTGTCTGACCTTAGAGAGTTTTATACTTTAATGACATTTAATGGAATGAAAAGTGAGCCCAGAGTGAGAGGCCTGCTAGAAACGGTGGTCTGTTCTTTAAGGGCTTAAAATGTCTGGATGCTATTTTTCATTTTTTTCCTCATTAGTAAATTTAAAATGGTTGGGCATTCTATCCCCTATTACAGATCTAACTTGCTATGGATAATTACTTGTTTGTAGTTTTTATTCTTCAAACTTGATTTTAGATGATTTTCCAAATACATTTTTAGGAATATTGTCTGTTTTCAGCCTCCCTTTTTATAACCCCTGTTAACATTCCCCCTCCCCACAAATCTTTCACATGTTCATGTTTGTTCATTTTGTTTCATGACTCACTGTGATAAACTGCACATTTTGTACACATGTGGGTCAGCAGTAATCTGTAGCTTGGTGAAGCTTGGTGAGCTAGTAGTGGGTATACAAATGCAGAGAGTCATTCCTGCTCTTCTAGGGTCTAGCAATATAGCCAGTATTTCAGAGATAAGGTTTTGTGTCCTGTGAAAATCTTCCCCTTCAATGATGTAGTTTTGGCAGTCTTTTCTGGTCCCAGTGCAGGCAACTACAGTAATTTCAATAGTTTTATGTACAGTCTAGAGCATGATATTTTGTATTACTCTAAACCATCATTTTGCTCCAGCGTACTTTCTGCAACTTCCTCTAAAATATTTCCCCAACTTCAGAGAGGGGGATATGAGTGTCTTGTTTAAGATGTATGCCTTTAAAATACTTACTGTTGTCCTAGGAACCGGAAAGTAGAGGAAGAAGGGCTGCAAAGATGGGATATGGATATGTAAAACTTTCACATCTACAGCATTGACCCAATGTCCACATCCAGGAAATCATCTCCTTGTGTATTCTTCTTCCACATCTGAAACTTTGCTTTGGAAGTAATTCTGGGCTTGTGCTTAAAAACTTCAAGTTACAGGTTACAGGCTTTGCAAATATCAAGGGGAATAGTGTCATGAGATTTCATATCTCTAGAGGCCTATAATCCAAGCAAACACTTCAGAGAGTTGTTAGCATTTTTTCTAAGAGTGTTTATGAAGGTGTTGGGGAATAGCAGTTCAGGGACTAAACTTACAATCATCAGTTCTACTGGACTACATCCATGTTAGACAGAAAAATAACAACAACAAGCTTCATTGAAGTCTCTGCACACATCATAGAACTCTTGTTTGCATTCATTATTATATTTTTCATTATTTAAAACAAGTTTCAATTCAAATATGTTTGATCACATTCTTCCCCTCTCCAAATATACAGCTTTACCACAAAAGAATTGGTATGACCTCAACACAAAATTTTCTTTCAGCTTATGTTTTGTAAGGAAAATATCCATTTTTTTTACCACCACAGATCTAGTTTGGTTTAATTTATTCATATTTGTTTTATTTTTAAATTGCAATACATAATGAATATAAGTGCATTGTAAAATATAATGACATAATATAGATATATATAATGAAATGATCATTCTGTAGGTCTATTTTGCATAGTCCTCATCTTATGCATCCTTATTTTTTTTAATTCTCAGAACTTTAATGTTCTTCCTACCTTAAACTCCATTCAATTTATTTAAATAATACAATAAGATACCTTATAACTAAACTACAGGAAAGAGTTACTTCCTCGAAAAATTAAGAGAATTTATTGTTTTTCTGATCTCAAGTCCTATGGTGGAACTTTCACTAGCCTTAGGGACACGGCTCCTTAATACATTGGAATATACCTGAATCGTTCTTTTCCAGAGATCTGTACCCATGATAAACTGGATTTGTGTCTTGAATGGAATAATATGTTTCAAAAATATGATGCCCAGTTAGAGCTTTTAAAAGCAGAATGGAAGGTGCTCTATGGACCCTGGGTTAAGAATCCTGACAAGAAGCCGGGCGGTGGTGGCGCACGCCTTTAATCCCAGCACTCGGGAGGCAGAGCCAGGTGGATCTCTGTGAGTTCGAGGCCAGCCTGGGCTACCAAGTGAGCTCCAGAAAAGGCACAAAGCTACACAGAGAAACCCTGTCTCGAAAAACCAAAAAAAAAAAAGAAAAAAAAAGAAAAAAAAAAAAAGAATCACATTTAAAAAAAAAAAAAAAAAAAAGAATCCTGACAAGACAAGTGACGATTTCTTAAAGAAGTGTCATATTAAAGTATATTTTTATGTGTATGTGTGTGTGTGTTTCCAAGGTTTATCTCTAAAGGTTACTTCTCTCTCTCTCTCTCTCTCTCTCTCTCTCTCTCTCTCTCTCTCTCTCTCTCTTCCAATATTACCCTAAAATATGATTTGTTATAAGGGCAAATGTTAAAGAATTCTGTCCCAGTAAACAAAGTTGCAAGGTGGACTCATCAGGAGTATCATTCAGAAAAGTAGGGTTCTAGGGACATTGGATTACGCATCATATTAAATCTAAGTAATCACATTATAGTTACTGTCTTTGACATCCTTCATTGAAGTGTCTCTCCGAATGGATTATTTAGATCTAAGTGAGCACAATTTACTTACTGTTCCTCTGACAAGATGCCTTTGAAAAACACATTCTGTATCTGAGAGCCATTGGTCATTATCAGTGGCATATAAAGTTCCCTGCCTTTTGTCAGCAGTAAAATAAGATTAGATCATAGGAGCAGAGCCTCCTACCTCATCCAAACTATTTTCGCAATTATTGGAATTCCCTGTCTTTCTGGCCTGCCTGAGTACTATCTTTTATCAATTGGGTTATATTAGTTATTTTTCTGTTTCTGTGATAAAAGACCATGACCAAAAGCAACTCACACATGACAGAGTTTGTTTACATTTATTGTTCCAAACACTTAGAGTCCATGATGGTGGGGAAAACATGCCAACTGGTAGCACGATCTGGAAGCTGGCTGATGACAGTTCTTCCCCATACAGGAAGCAGAAAAAGAGAACTGGATGAAGAGTGAGGCTGTAAACTTTCAAAACCTACCCCCGGTCCTCCAACAGCAATGTACCTCCTACAGATTCTGTAACTTCCCAAATGTCATTATTATCTGGGAACCAGGTGTTCAAATACATGAGCCTCTGGGATAATTTTCTCATTCAAATCCATACCAAAGTTAATTAGAGTAAGACTATTGATTTGTGTGATCCAGTGGCCTAATTTTGAATCCTAAGTTGCCACCTGTGGTGGCATGACCTTCCTCAAGGTATTTATATCTAAAAATTTCAGAAAAAAAACATACAAAAATAATAGTGATGTGTTTTCTTGGGTGAATAATAATGATAAAGTGAGCAGACACGTGCTCAGAGCTTAGGATAGCATGAGGAACATGTTAAGAGTTCAACAAATTTGTGTCACTATTTATTTGTCCATGAAACTGATATCACCTATGGACCTAGGCAGGGCATCTAAATTTTATACTGACTGCCTATCATTCTAAAAACCTCAAAATTAATAGGATTATAAACTTGTTGTATAAAATGCATTGTAGCAAAGGTAGGCATGTCAGGTTTAGGCACTCTAGCCTGTTTTACCAGCTGCTGGAGCTGGTGGGAAGGTCCTGATAGGCTCCCTGACAGCACTGTGGTTCTTGTCTTCTCTCAAGCCTCTCCATGTTGTTGAAGTCACCAAATATCAGAAGATCAATCTCAATCC
The DNA here is from genome assembly GCF_049852395.1 of Peromyscus maniculatus bairdii. Classification (NCBI taxonomy): domain Eukaryota; kingdom Metazoa; phylum Chordata; class Mammalia; order Rodentia; family Cricetidae; genus Peromyscus; species Peromyscus maniculatus. The sequence goes on along the minus strand of NC_134852.1, from coordinate 165,245,953 downwards.
CTAACATACTTTCTTTCAGGATAATAAATTCATTTGTCGGGAATAACTGCCAACCCCATAGGACAAACATAATTTTTTTCACCTGAATTCTACTTTTCATTAATGACTGTATTGAATTGTTCCTAATATTTTCAGGCATATCCAACTTTTTGACATTGTGAGACTATGTTTCTAGATACAGAGTTCAATGTCAAGAACTACAAATTGAGTTTAAAAAACAAAAAAAAACCCATAAAATAATTTCATATCATTTTTTTAATCAGAATATTATTTTGTATGGCCACATGTAGATCTATCCCAGGGTATATGAAGCTCCCAAGTTGTAGCCTCACCATGACTACAAGCTTACCAGAAGCTCACTAGCCCAATATTGGCTTTCCAATAAAACTTTTCACCTAGGTAATCCAAGTGGACAACAATCTTGTCAAATTCATTGATCAGGAAAGACACTTTTGGCATTATTTTTTTTCAAATCCTATTGTATTATTTTGGTACTTTACTAACTGAATTTACAAGCTCCTCAAAGTTCTTCAAAACTCATTGAAGCCTTTTTCACTGCATAAAGATTAAATATACCATGAGACTCAGGTAAAGCACTGTCACAAGATCACTGTTCATAAACTCATGAAGGCACACACACACACACACACATAAATAAAAATAAATAAATACACCTATTATATTTGAAGTAGCATTTTATTTCTGGCAAAAGAAATATAAACTTTACTTGAACATTATCATAAGAGGAAAACAAATGGGCAGCCCTGAAAACATATGTACAAGTATTATTATACAGACTGAGCAGTTTATACTCAGAAATATGTTAAGTATAAACATGTACATATATGTACAAAATAAGAAGTAATATAAAATGCCATTAATTTGAAAGGAAGTACATATTAAAGTATTTGAAGTGGAAATATATAATTTTAATCTCAAAATACAAGAAATAATTTAATGATAAAAATAAGTTTTAAATGTAAAATAAGGGAACATACAGAAAAGAGGAGTATGTAACAAAATTTATATTCAGAGACATTGTAGTATTAAAATTATAATAAAATTTTCTTACATGATAGAATGTTTATAGAAATTTCTTGTGGCTTATAATCTACAATTAATTTGCTAAGGATTTTGAAGACTGCCTTCCACCAGCCTTCTTAGATACACTCTTAGTCTCTTTGTTCTTCACACTGTAGGCCAGAGGGTACATCATGGGCCTGATCATGGTGGAGAATAAGGTTACCATTTTGTGAATGCCCCCAAAGTAACTAAAGTTGGGTTGTAAGTACATGAACATATTGTTCCATAGAAAACTGAAACACTGATGAGGTGGGATGCACAAGTGGAGAAAATCTTCCAGCCTTCAGCTGGTGAAGAAAGTCTTTCAGCACTTCGAAGACCAATAGAGAGGAATCAACATTTATTGCTGCCAACATGAGCATTACCCATCTCATTTGCATGATTAATAAAGAGTCAGTAATGATATAATGTCACAGAGAAAGAGGTTAACAACATTGGAATAGTATAAAAATGGAAAGTGAAGACAACATGAATGGAATATTACAAGAGTCCACTGATATAGGAATCATCAACAAGCAGAACAAGCAGGACACATATGGTACTTGTCATGTTGGTGGAGTACTGTAGAGATGTACATATGGCTGCATGATGGTTTTAGGCCATTGAGGCTAAGATGCAACTTCCAATAGTTTCAAAATCTGCAAAGAAAAGCATCTGAGAAGCACATTCATTGTAGGATAAGATCATTTCTCCCCTGAGAAATCCCTCCACACCTTGAGAGTGACAGCTGAAACATAAACACAGTTTACCAGCCAGAGATTACTGAGAAAAAAAGTAGACTATACTGTGAGTAGACTCAGGAGCCAATAGAACAAGCACAACCATCCCAATATACCCAATCAGAATGATCCAAAACAGAAAAAATATTATAAATGATGGGTCTTACAGTTCTGGGGTATCTCTTAACCTCATATGAATAAATTCATTCTCCACTAAAATATTCTCCAGCAAACGCAATTGGGAATGATCATCACTTGCTCCTAAGAGGTGATGATGTAATAACATCTGAAGCATGATCAAGGTCATGATATAGCATCATTTCTTTTGTGAAAAATTTTACAAAAATTAGGCCACCCGTTCCTCCCCGCGCTGGGAGGAGGAGGAGGCGGCGCAACGCGGAGGAAGAGGCCGAAGTTGGTGCATGCACCCGAGCCTGACGGCTTTTAAAATGGCTACGGTGTTCAACCGGCCCCGACTCAGATATCTGTTGTAGAGGAGAAACACGTGAAGGTTTAACCTCCTTGCATCATGGCTCAGTTTGAAGGACAGAAGAATCCACCATGGACTACTCAGTTTACAGCCACTGCGGTATCACAACCAGCTGCACTAGGTGTTCAACAGCCATCACTTCTGGGAGCATCTCCTACCATTTATACCCAGCAGACTGCATTGGCGGCAGCAGGCCTTACCACACAAACGCCAGCAAACTACCAGTTAACACAAACTGCAGCGTTGCATTACAGCAGCAATATTCACAACCTCAGCAGGCCTTGTATAGTGTGCAACAACAGTTACAGCAACCCCAGCAGACAATTTTAACACAGTGCTGTTAAAGGGAAAACCCCTCAAGTTGGTGATAGAGTATTGGTCGAAGCAATTTATAATCCTAATATGCCTTTTAAATGGAATGCGCAAAGAATTCAGACACTACCAAATCAGAATCAGTCCCAAACCCAACCTTTACTGAAGACTCCTACTGCTGTTATTCAGCCGATTGTGCCACAGACGACATTTGGTGTTCAGGCACAGCCCCAACCCGTCATTACTGCAGGCCCAGATTTCAGCTGCTTCTATCTCACCGCTCCTGCAGACACAGCCGCAGCCCTTATTACAGCAGCCGCAGCAGAAAGCTGGCTTATTGCAGCCTTCTGTCCGAATAGTGTCACAGCCTCAGCCGGCCCGGAGACTAGATCCGCCATCTAGATTTTCAGGACAGAGTGACCGCGGGGATCAAGTACCTAATAGGAAAGATGACCGAAGTCATGAAAGGGACAGAGAAAGACGCAGATTCAGAGAAAGATCACCTCAGAGGAAACGTTCCCGGGAGAGGTCACCCCGCAGAGAAAGAGAGCGATCCCCTCGGAGAGTCCGACGTGTTGTTCCCCGCTACACAGTGCAGTTTTCAAAGTTTTCTTTAGATTGTTCCAGTTGTGACATGATGGAACTAAGGCGCCGTTATCAGAATTTATATATTCCTAGTGACTTTTTTGACGCTCAGTTTACATGGGTGGATGCTTTCCCTCTGTCAAGACCATTTCAACTGGGGAATTACTGCAATTTTTATGTGATGCACAGAGAAGTAGAGTCCTTAGAAAAAAATATGGCTGTTCTTGATCCACCTGATGCTGACCACCTGTACAGTGCAAAGGTGATGCTGATGGCTAGCCCTAGTATGGAGGATCTATATCATAAGTCATGTGCTCTTGCTGAAGACCCACAAGAACTCCGTGATGGATTTCAGCATCCTGCTAGACTTGTTAAGTTTCTAGTGGGCATGAAAGGCAAGGATGAAGCCATGGCCATTGGAGGCCACTGGTCTCCTTCGTTGGATGGACCAAACCCAGAAAAAGACCCCTCTGTGTTGATTAAGACTGCCATTAGTTGTTGTAAGGCTCTGACAGGCATTGATCTAAGTGTCTGCACACAATGGTACCGTTTTGCAGAGATTCGCTACCATTGCCCTGAGGAGACCCACAAGGAGCGTACAGTTCCAGCTCATGTGGAGACAGTGGTTTTATTTTTTCCGGATGTTTGGTATTGCCTTCCCACCCGCTCAGAGTGGGAAACCCTCTCCCGAGGATACAAGCAGCAGCTGGTCGAGAAGCTTCAGGGTGAACGCAAGAAGGCTGATGGAGAACAGGATGAAGAAGAGAAGGATAATGGCGAAGTGAAAGAAATCTCCACTCCTACCCATTGGTCCAAGCTTGATCCAAAAGCAATGAAGGTAAATGATCTCCGAAAAGAATTAGAAAGTCGAGCTCTTAGTTCCAAAGGACTAAAATCCCAGTTAATAGCTCGCTTGACAAAACAGCTTAAAGTAGAAGAACAGAAAGAAGAGCAGAAGGAATTAGAGAAGTCTGAGAAGGAAGAGGAAGAGGAGGATGATAGGAAGTCTGAGGATGATAAAGAGGAGGAAGAGAGAAAGCGACAAGAGGAAATGGAGCGGCGGCGTCAAGAAAGAAGGTACATTTTGCCCGATGAACCAGCCATCATTGTCCATCCGAACTGGGCAGCAAAAAGTGGCAAGTTTGATTGCAGCATCATGTCCTTGAGTGTCCTTTTGGATTACAGATTGGAAGATAACAAAGAGCATTCGTTCGAGGTTTCATTGTTTGCAGAACTTTTCAATGAAATGCTTCAAAGAGATTTTGGAGTCAGAATATACAAATCATTACTCTCTCTTCCTGAGAAAGAGGACAAGAAAGAAAAGGAGAAGAAAAACAAAAAAGACGAGAGAAAAGATAAAAAAGAAGAAAGGGATGATGATACTGATGATCCAAAACCAAAACGGAGAAAATCAGGCGATGATAAAGACAAAAAAGAAGACAGAGATGAGAGGAAGAAAGAAGAAAAAAGGAAAGAGGATTCTAAAGATGATGATGAAACAGAAGAAGATAATAATCAGGATGAGTATGACCCGATGGAGACGCCGAGGAAGAGGAAGAAATGAGCAAGGGAGACGTCAGCCGCTATTGCAAGGAGAGGCCCTCTAGAGACAAGGAAAAAGAGAAGACTCAGATGGTCACAGTTAACAGGGATCTACTGATGGCCTTTGTTTATTTTGATCAAAGCTATTGTGGTTACCTTCTTGAAAAGGATTTGGAAGAAATACTATACACTCTTGGATTGCATCTTTCTCGGGCTCAGGTAAAGAAACTTCTCAATAAAGTAGTACTCCGAGAATCATGCTTTTATCGAAAACTAACAGACACCTTGAAAGATGAAGAAAACCAGGAAGAGTCAGAATCATTGCAGGAAGACATGATAGGAAACAGATTATTACTTCCAACACCGACAGTAAAACAGGAATCAAAAGATGGAGAAGAAAATGTAGGACTTATCGTGTACAATGGTTCGATGGTGGATGTTGGAAGTCTCTTACAAAAATTGGAAAAGAGTGAAAAAGTAAGAGCTGAGGTAGAACAGAAGCTCCAGCTATTAGAAGAAAAAACAGATGAAGATGGAAAAACTATATTAAACTTGGAGAATTCTAACAAAAGCCTCTCTGGTGAACTCAGAGAGGTCAAAAAAGACCTTGGTCAGTTACAAGAAAACTTGAAGGTTTCAGAAAACATGAATTTGCAGTTTGAAAACCAATTGAATAAAACACTCAGAAATCTATGCACAGTTATGGATGATATCCACACTGTCCTCAAAAAGGATAACATAAAGAATGAAGACAGAGATCAGAAATCCAAGGAGAATGGATCAAGTGTATGATAAAATGCATTTGGTGATGAGGAGTCATGTTATATAATGTACTATATAAAAATCATGATACAGGAATGTGTGAAGGCAATGCATGTTTGCTTTTAGTATTATAAACATATATGTTAGTTCAAATGATGTATAAAGTTTTATGAATGTGAGTCTGCTTTTCAAAATTGCCTGGAATTTCTAGCATTCAAATTAAATACTCACTGAGTGGAAGAATTTTGCATTGCAAAATCTTTTAGGATGAACTTTGTTATAGTTTTAACCCCAATAAAGTTCATCAGTTTAATTGACAGTAACATTTAATTACTAAATGTCTTTTATTGAAATATGTAGAAAACTAGCTTTTATTTATAGAGTTATTGTTAGTTTTATAGTTCCTTTTTGGTTTTGGTACAGATCATAAAACAGCATGCTGCTTAATATTTGCAACTTTTTTTAACTAAATATTTTCAGTCTTTAAATGCATTTGTTAAGAAGTTAATTCCTATTCTGGGCCTGATGACTCATTCCAGAAATCCCAAGATTTTGAGTTGGTAGACCAGGCTGGGCTGCATAATGAAATATAGTCTCAGAAACCATTCAATTCATCCAAAAGACACTGTATCTAAAACCCACAACTAGGAAATCGATATGAACTAGCGTTGTGCTTTTTAGAGTTTACATAGATTACTAATCTTGACGGTACTGTTACTGCACTCCGTTGTTTTACTTGCCCTGAATACTTCTATTTTAATTTTGAGAATTAAAAAAAAAAAAAGCAGTGGACTTCAAATGTACAGTTTAGTAACGAGCCAGTAGATTGTCAGTATGATTGATGCCTTAAGTTAAGTCATTAATTAAAAATATTTTTTAATTAATCTGTGTACTTCCTTCAGAATTTTGGTGGATGCTTAGGACTTCAAAAGACAGGAGATAGAATTTACCACACATCAGGAGTTTTTTGTTTGTTTGTTTTTTGAGACGGGGTTTCTCTGTGTAGTTTTGGTGCCTCTCCTGGATCTTGCTCTGTACACCAGGCTGGCCTTGAACTCACGGAGATCCACCTGGCTCTGCCTCCTGAGCTCTGGGATTAAAGGTGTGAGCCATGACCACCCAGCAATATTGACAGTTTTAAAGTTTTCTTTGTGTTGGATGGATGCTGCTGACATCTGATTGGTAGAGCTAAGGGTGTCGCTCAACATCCTGTTTTGTAGGACAGCCCCAACAAGGAGTTAGTAAGACCCATATGCCAGTAGTGCTCAGTTTGAGAAACACTAATAAGGAAGAGAGGGCTAGGTGACATTCTGTGAGTCACATTACACTAGAGAAAGCAAATTTATGGTCAGATTTGGCTACATTCCTTTGATTCAGCACTTGGGAGCCAGAAACAGGCAGATCTCTTGTGAGTTCGCAGCCAATCCGGTCTACATAGTGACTACCAGAACAGCCTGGGCTATTTAGAGACCCTGTCTTGGGCAAGGGTGGGGTGGGGTGTGTGTGTCAGAATTTGTCTGAGGTAATTAACTAGAAGGATGCCTTACTTTCATAAAAAGATAGGTTTGTATTTTATTTCATTTTCTTTTGCTTTGATTTTGATAGAATAATGGTCAAATATTCAGGAACAAGACATTCGAAGACAAAGCCAGATTTAAACAGTACCTATCCACAAACCCAGCCCTACAGAAAGCACTAGAAGGAAAATTCCAAGCGAAGGAAGTCAGATACACACTCGAAAACACAGGCAATAGATAAAGCCACAACAGTAAACCCCAAAGAAGGGAAGTACACACACACTACCACGAAAAACAACAGGGGTGAACAATCACTGGTCATTAATATCCCTTAATATCAACGGACTTAATTCACCTATAAAAAGACATAGAATTACAGAATGGATACAAAAGCAGGACCCATCTTTCTGCTGCATACAAGAAATACATCTCAAATTCAAAGACAGACACTACCTAAGAATAAAAGGCTGGGAAAAGACTTTCCAATCAAATGGCCTTAAGAAACAAGCAGGGGTAGCCATCCTGATATCCAACAAAATAGACTTCAAAGTAAAATCAATCAAAAGAGATCAAGAAGGATATTACATACTCACCACAGGAAAGATCCACCAAGATGAAGTTTCAATTCTGAACATTTATGCCCCAAACACAAGGGCACCGCCATATGTAAAAGAATCATTACTAAAGCTTAAACGACATATAAAACCCCACACATTAATAGTGGGAGATCTCAACGCCCCACTTTCACCACTGGACAGATCTCCCAAATCGAAACTTATCAGAGAAATAAAGGACTTAACTGATGTCATGACCCAATTGGACCTAATAGATATCTACAGAACACTCCATCCTAACAAGAAAGAATACACCTTCTTCTCAGCACCCCATGGAACTTTCTCTAAAATCGACCACATACTTGGCCACAAAGCAAATCTCAATAGATACAAAACAATTAGAATAACCTCCTGTGTTCTATCAGACCACCATGGTTTCAAGTTAGATTTCAACAACAACAAAAACTACAGAAAACCTACAGTCTCATGGAAACTGAATAATGCTCAACCGAATCACCAATGGGTTAAGGAAGAAATAAAGAAAGAAATTAAAGACTTACTAGAGATCAATGAAAGTGAAGATACCACATACCCAAACTTATGGAGCACTATGAAAGCAGTGTTAAGAGGGAAATTCATAGCACTAAATGCCCACATAAAGAAGTTGGAGAAATCTCACTGTAGTGACTTAACAGCCGACCTGAAATCTCTAGAACAAGAAGAAGCAAAGTCTCCCAGGAAGAATAGACACCAGGAAATTATCAAAGTGAGAGGTGAAATTAATAAATTAGAAACTAAGAGAATAATACAAAAAATTAATGAAACAAAGAGTTGGTTCTTTGAGAAAATCAACAAGATAGACAAGCCTTTATCCAAACTAACCAAAAGACAGAGAGAATCCAAATCAACAAAATCAGAAATGAAAAGGGGGACATAACAACAGACATTGAGGAAATCCAGAGAATTATCAGGTCATATTTCAAAAACCTCTACTCCACAAAACTGGAAAACCTAAAAGAAATGGACATTTTTCTGAATAGGTACCACATACCTAAGTTAAATCAAGACCAGATAAACTATTTAAATAACCCAATAACCCCTAAGGAAATAGAAACAGTCATTAAAAGTCTCCCAACCAAAAAAAGCCCAGGACCAGATGGTTTCAGCGCAGAATTCTACCAGATTTTCAAAGAAGAGTTAATACCAATACTCTCTAAATTGTTCCACATAATAGAAACAGATGGAACATTACCAAACTCCTTCTATGAGGCTACAATTACCCTGATTCCTAAACCAAACAAGGATACAACAAAGAAAGAGAACTACAGTCCGATCTCCCTCATGAACATTGATGCAAAAATATTCAATAAAATACTGGCAAACAGACTCCAAGAACACATCAGAAGAATTATCCACCATGATCAAGTAGGTTTCATCCCAGGGATGCAAGGGTGATTCAACATACGAAAGTCCATCAATGTAAAACACCATATAAACAAACTCAAAGAAAAAAACCACATGATCAGCCGGGCGGTGGTGGTGCATGCCTTTAATCCCAGTACTTGGGAGGCAGAGGCAGGCGGATCTCTGTGAGTTCGAGGCCAGCCTGGGCTACCAAGTGAGTCCCAGGAAAGGCGCAAAGCTACACAGAGAAACCCTGTCTTGAAAAACAAAACAAAACAAAACAAAAAAAAGAAAAGAAAAACACATGATCATCTCACTAGATGCAGAAAAGGCATTTGACAAAATCCAACACCCCTTCATGATAAAAGTCTTGGCGTGATCAGAAATACAGGGAACATACCTAAACATAATAAAGGCAATATATAGCAAACCAACAGCCAACATAAAATTAAATGGAGAGAAACTCAAAGCAATTCCACTAAAATCAGGAACAAGGCAAGGCTGTCCACTCTCCCCATACTTATTCAATATAGTACTCGAAGTTCTAGCCAGAGCAATAAGACAACATAAGGAGATTAAGGGGATACAAACTGGAAAGGAAGAAGTCAAGCTTTCCCTATTTGCAGATGACATGATAGTATACTTGAGTGACCCCAAAGATTCCACCCAGGAATTGATAAAGCTTATAAACACCTTCAGGAACATTGCAGGATACAAGATCAGCTCAAAAAAATCAGTAGCCCTCCTGTATACAATGGACAAAGAAGCTGAGAAGGCAATTAGAGATACATCACCCTTTACAATAGCAAAAAATGACATAAAATACCTTGGGGTAACACTAACCAAGCAAGTGAAGGACCTATATGACAAGAACTTTAAGTCTCTGAAAAAAGAAATTGTAGAAGATGTCAGAAAATGGAAAGATCTCCCATGCTCATGGATAGGCAGTGTTAACATAGTAAAAATGGCAATCTTACCAAAAGCAATCTACAGATTCAATGCAATCCCCATCAAAATACCAGCACAATTCTTCACAGACCTGGAAAGAATAATACTCAATTTCATATGGAAAAACAAAAAACCCAGGATAGCTAAAGGAAACCTGTACAATAAAACAACTTCTGGAGGCATCACAATCCCTGACTTCAAGCTCTACTATAGTGCTACAGTAATAAAAACAGCTTGTTATTGGCATAAAAACTGACATGTGGACCAATGGAATCGAATTGAAGACACTGACATTAACCCACACACCTATGGACATACAATTTTTGACAAAAAAGCCAAAAGTGTACAATGGAAAAAAGAAAGCATCTTCAACAAATGGTGCTGGCATAACTGGATATCAATGTGTAGAAGGCTGCAAATAGATCCATATCTGTCACCTTGCACAAAACTTAAGTCCAAGTGGATCAAAGACCTCAACATAAATCCAGTACTCTGAACCTGCTAGAAGAGAAAGTAGGAAGTAGTCTTGAACTCATTGGCATAGGAGATCACTTCCTAAATATAACACCAGTAGCGCAGACACTGAGACAAACAATCAGTCAATGGGACCTCTTGAAACTGAGAAGCTTTTGTAGAGCAAAGGATACGGTCAACAAGGCAAAGCGACAGCCTACAGAATGGGAAAAGATCTTCACCAACCCCACATCTGACAGAGGACTGATATCCAGAATATATAAGGAACTCAAGAAATTAGACATCAAAAAGACCAACAGTCCAATTGAGAAATGGGCTTTAGAACTAAACAGAGAATTCTCAAAAGATGAAACCCAAATGGCTGAAAGACATTTAAGGAATTGCTCAATATCCCTAATCATCAGGGAAATGCAAATCAAAACAACTCTGAGATACCACCTTACCCCTGTCAGAGTGGCTAAGATCAAAAACACGGAAGACATTTTATGCTGGAGAGGATGTGGAACTAGGGGAACTCTCCTCCACTGCTGGTGGGAATGCAAGCTTGTACAACCACTTTGGAAATCAATATGGCACTTTCTTAGAAAATTGGGAAAAAATCTCCCCCAAAATCCAGCTATACCACTCCTGGGCATATACCCAAGAAATGCTCAATCATACCCCAAGAGCACTTGCTCAGCTATGTTCACATCATCATTGTTTGTAATAGCCAAAACCTGGAAACAACCTAGATGCCCTTCAACTGAAGAATGGATAAATAAATTGTGGCACATATACACAATGGAATACTACTCAGCAGAGAAAAACAATGACATCATACGTTTTGCAGGCAAGTGGATGGATCTAGAAAAAATCATCCTGAGTGAGGTAACCCAGACTCAGAAAGACAAATATGGTATGTACTCATTCATAGGAAGATGCTAGATGTGGAACAAGGATGACTGGACTGCTACTCACATCACCAGTGAGGCTACCTGAAAAACGGGACCCCAAAAAAGACACGGAGAAATGGATGAGATCTACATGAACAGCCTGGTCATGAGTGGGAACAATGAAGAGCAACGGTCGAGGGAAAGAGAGTGGAAGATCCTAGCTGGATCAAGAAAAGAGAGGGAGAACAAGGAATAGGAGACCATGGTAAATGAAGACTACATGAGAAGGGGAGGAAGCAGAGAGCTAGGGAGGCCCACGGAGATCCACAAAGATACCCCCGCAAATGACTGCTGGCAATGGTCGAGAGACAGCAGGAACTGACCTACTCTGGTGATGGGATGGCCAGACACCCTGATAGTTGTGCCATAAACCCCATCCAAGGACTGAGGAATCTGGATGCAGACATCCACGGCTGGGCCCCCGGTGGAGCACTGGGAGTCTAATTAGTGAGAAAGAAGAGGGTTTATATGAGCGAGAATTGTTGAAGCCAAGGTTGTATAAAGCACAGGGACAAATAACCAAATGAATGGAAGCACAGGATCTATGAACCAAAGGCTGAGGGGCCCCCAACTGGATCAGGCCCCCTGAATGGGTGAGACAGTCATTTGGCTTGTGAGGCAGCGGTGCGTTGGTGCCGGGTCCTGGGCTCGTTGCATGAGTTGGCTGTTTGAATCCTGGGACTTATGCAGGAACGCTTGGCTCGGTCTGTGAGGCGGGGACTGGACCTGCCTGGACTGAGTCTACCAGGTCGACCTCGGTCCTCAGGGGAGACCTTGATCTGGAGGAGGTGGGAATGGGGGTGTGGGCTGGGGGGAGGGGGAGGGGGGCGAGAGTGGGAGAACAGGGGAATCTGTGGCTATTATGTTGAACTGAATGGTGTTGTCAAATAAATTTAAAAAAATTACAAAAATTCTTATTAGGGCAGGTTGCATGAGGTCACTAATGTGGGAGTAGTATAAATGAATATTGGAACTTTATACTTAGGGCTCATTTCAAATTGTCTGGTATATGATATTATTTATTGCAGTAATTCACCTCATTATCTTATTTTATTTACATTTTGCAATGTCCTAGAAGCATACTTAAGGCACACTTTGATTCTTTAACTATGCATCCAAAGTTTATTCAGAAGTTAAGAAAGGTGCATGCTTTAAATATCATGGTGAAAAGAACCCTAAAATGCATTTCCTGTCTCAGATAGCTGTACCAAGTTACAGAGGGTAGTGTCTGGAGCACTGCTCTAGGAATATACACACTTTCTTCTTCTATAAATTCTTTAAGTGAAAGCTTCAGTTTAAAATTTGGGCCATTTGGGTATCTACTTGATGGATGAAGCCTATGTATCGAGATATTTGGATATATTTACACATGTCAAAAATAAGAGAGTATTTCAAAACCCAAGCTATTTGGTATCCTTTCATATCTTGAGTTTTTTATGTAGGCTGGTATTTTCTCTTTTTCGATGACACAATTCTGCTTTACTTGTTTTGGGAGGAGACTAGAAGAAGCATAAAGAACTACTGTTCTTCTCCCCATGGACTCTGTGCCCTCAGCCAAGCTGTATTTTCTGATGTATTTGCTTATTCTCACTTCCATGATCAATCAAGTGACACTTGCCTATGAATTCTTGGTTAGAGTAGGAAGTTGCCTTTTAAGCCCCCAAATTATTCTAGTCTAGAGTCTTGGGTCTTCCTCATTTGCATTTATATATTAAAGTAAGAAATGAGGTAGCCTTACTTTAAGGGCATTCTAAATGAAAATCATCATTCCTTTTATTTACACCTACATAATAAATAATATGTAAGTTCTTTGCAAGTTATAAAAGACACTATAGTTTTAAAACCAGGCAAGCAATGGGAGATATTACTTCACATAATGTATCTCATACATTATTGGATACTACATTGTGTTCAGTTCACAATACTAATGCCTAACTATTGGTAGTCCTAAAGAAAGTTACATAATTCTTTGTGCACTCAAATAGGTGTTGGAAGATCTAATGTCTCTGAAATTACAAAGAGTGTTATCATCATTACACTTCTACTCTTGAACAGCATTCTAGATAGAATAAATTTATGAATGTAGTGTCACCTTTTTTTTTTTTTTTTTTTTTTTTTTTTTTTTTTTTTTTTTGGTTTTTCGAGACAGGGTCTCTCTGTGTAGCTTTGCACCTTTCCTGGAACTCACTTGGTAGCCCAGGCTGGCCTCGAACTCACAGAGATCCGCCTGGCTCTGCCTCCCGAGTGCTGGGATTAAAGGCGTGCGCCACCACCGCCCGGCTTTTGAACATCGCAATCTCTCCAGAGTCAAATAGACCTGAGTAAGAAAATCTATAGGCCTGAAGCAACACAGTACTACAGAAATAACAATGGTTCAAGGTTAAGAAAATTTTCAGAAATATTAAGGCTGTCGTGTTGCTCAGCTGTTTATACTTTCTGAACATTAGTTTTCTTTCATTCCTGTGCTTTCATTTAAAGAGTAAAGAAGATTGCATATTTTACAATCTTTTACAGTTCTAATTGGCTATGCTGTCATATTGATATGCTCTTTAATGCTTCCTGGTGTCAGACAAATATCGAGACAAAGGAAATATCAAAATTGCTTCATATCCAAAACAGTGGTTCAATGTTCACATTTAGGAAGGCATCTTGCTGTTATCCTCCCCCATCTGTAAAGTGATGATACAGAATGGAACCTGGGCTTGTACCCTTACAAATATCAAGGCAGAGGTGGAAGCTTTGCCTATGTCTCAAGGGAAGGAGTGCCATGTGAGTGGTGATCTCTAAATGTTTGTTACCCCATATTGGCCCTTCAACCTGACATTGGTAAGCACAACACAGTAAAGTGTCTCAATTGTTTGTGGAATGCTTATAATGGCAAAGGAAAAAAGAAGATTGGAATAAAGAACCCCAATTATCAGATCAGTGAGAACAGTATTTTTTTAAAGACAAAAAAATTTAATGTAGTTGAGACAGATTCAGAGTTCTTAGACAGAATAAGATTAGAGGGCTTGCACATATAGTTAGTAATGACGAAAGCCATAGAAAGTATCTCACTGAAAATCTTATAGTAGATAAAGACCAATGATGTAGTAATAAAAGTACAATTCATAAATGACTAAAGATCTAAGTAGACTTTTCTCCAAAGGACACATAGAAAGATGCACATAAAGCACATCAAACAATGCCAATATCTTTAACCACTAGGTACATGCAAACTAAAAGCATAATCACATGTCATTTCACCTACACAGGGTAGCCAAAATAAAAATGAAAGATAATATCAAATGTTAGATAATACCACTATAAAGAAATGAGTATCCAAACACCTTGATGGGCCCATTAAAAACAAATAATTTGAGAAATATTCAGTAAACTCAAAACCAATTAAGTACTTAGTCATCATATAACTCATTTATTTTGCTAGAAAGAAATGGCGTGGACTGTGTGATTTATAATGAACATTATTTCTGGCAATTCTGAGGCTTAATGCTTGAGCACTCCACACAGCACAGCTGAAGAGGAAGAGGAATGTAGTATGAGAGAGAAGCACAGACTCGGGTTTTGCCTTATGGTCCTCTCTGTCCATTGTTCTAATCTCAAGATCTGGGTACTGTGAGTCTTTGATGGGAAGAACATCCTTAACATGTTTGCAGTATCTTTAGGGTCATCGTCCTGTTTAATAGCACCTGAAATGTCTGTTCTTGCTACTCTCTCCCAAAGTTTGCTGGACCATAGCCTCAGCTTTTTAAATATTTTAGAGTCAGGGAGTCTTCCAAATCATTATTTTCTGTTATTATAATTCACAACTTCATGTAATTTCTGTCTTTTTAAATTTTATTCTAGACACTCAAGCAAAATTGCATAACAACTTTAATGTCTTGCCATTTGAAGTTATTTTTTACCCAAAATTTAGTTCATCAAATGACTTTAACTTCATTATAGACCCACTTTTTTGCTAAAAGACATACTTCTTATTACCACAGAGAATATCAGCTGTCATGATCATGAATGGAAACAAATATACAAAGAACAAGACTATTCTTTTCCAAAATTCCTAAAAAATCTTGTCAATTCAAAAATATACAAATATCTGGAATTTCAAAACCAGCATCCACATATAAGAAAACATGCAACACTTATCTTCTGGGCCTGAGATACCCACCTCAGTTTAATCATATCCATTTTGGCATTTTGCCACAAATTTCAAAATTGCTTTAAACATAATATTTTATGACATTATTCATAATATTCATACACAGCCACAATGTATTTTTGTCATGCCCAATTTCCCCAAACCTCCCATATCATTTTTCCACACTACTTCATGTTTTCCTTCACTCCCTCTCTCTGTTAATAATACCTGAATCTAATTAGTGTAACCCATATGACCCTGGGTCTGGGACTATCCACTAGTAGATTGCTAATAGAAAGAATCCAAGCATCCATCAGTTGCCAGTAGCTGATCAATTGCAGATGAAGCCTCAGAAGCTCCTGCCCCAGAGAAGAATTGCTGTGAGATAATACTTTTGTACATGGGTTTAATAAAATGCTGATTGGCCAGTAGCCAGGCAGGAAGTATAGCAAGAATAAGCAGACAAGGAAAATTCTGGGAAGAGGAAGGCTGAGTCAGGAGATGCAAGCCTGCCTTCCAGGGAACGGCATGTGATGGCACACAGGTAAAGCCCCAGAAAACATGGCAACATATAGATTAACAGAAATGGGCTGAGTTTAAGTGTAAGAGGTAGTCAGTAGTAAGCCTGAGCTGATGGCTAAGCAGTTTTAATTAATATAAACCTCTGTGTGTTTACTTGGGGGACACAAGTGAAAGAGATTTGTCTTGACCGCTGGCTGGCAGGGACACAGGAAAACTTCTGACTACAAATGGTGCCCTTTAGTTTATTGATACAAATTTAAAGCTAATTTTGTTAATATATATATATATACATATATATATATATATATATATATATATATATATATATATATATTTCTATTCTTGTTTAAGGTATTATGCTTATGTAACTCATTTAAATTGTAATGGATAATTAAGAAATACAGATTAGTTTCTGGACCAGCAGTGAGTATCCGGGCCCAACCCAGACCCCATCCCTGGACACCAGTCACTCTGGGAAGACCTGCCCAACTTGGCCCCAGGTTCTGGCCACCAGGCAGGTCCCCTTCTAGCCCCACCGGGAGAGATTCCCTTTTCCAAGCCCCCCCTGGCAGCCCTGCAATCTCCATGCCCTGCCCCCACGCCCATCTGCCCAAGACCCCAGCCCCTTCCTGAGACTTAGAGACAGGCCCCCAGCTCCCATCCTGCCCCCGACTTCCCTTCTGGACCAGAGGTGAGTATCCGGGCCCAACCCAGACCCCATCCCTGGGCACCAGCCACTCTGGGAAGACCTGCCCAACTTGGCCCCAGGTTCTGGCCAACAGGCAGGTCCCCTTCTAGCCCCACCAGGAGGGATCCCCTTTTCCAAACCCCCCGGCAGCCCCGGCAATCTCCACGCCCTACCTCCACGCTCATCTGCCCAAGACCCCAGCCAATACCAGAGACTTAGAGACAGGCCCCCAGCTCCCATCCTACCCCCGACTTCCCTTCTGGACCAGAGAGAGAGGGCTTCCATCTTGCCCTGGACTTCCCTCCTGGACAAGATCTCACATCCTGACCTGGACTTCCCTTCTGGACAAGAGCGCACATCCTACCCTGGACTTCCTTGTAGCTTTATATTAAAATTTACAAGATTAACATATATAGATATATATACATTTTAAAATTTGTTAAGATATGAATGGTCATATAGAGTACTAATTCTAAAAAAAAAAAAAAAGGCTTCAATTAGCTGCATATATATGTCTTTGTGTTTGAGTCTCTTATCAGTTTTCTGCAGGAAATCCCGGCCAGGCCTAACATCAACTGAAGTCTCCAGAAAGAAGATGGGGCCCCACAACAACAACAATTCCACGTGGACAATAATAATATCATTAAGCTGACAAACATCATCTACAGATCAGCTTTGAACTACAAGGTGCTCAGAGCAATTTTGAGATGACTAGCTGAGATGATCCAGTCTCAAAGACTACTTGAATAAGGACTTGAGATAAACCCTGAACTTTGGCATTATACACAGACTGGATAATGAAGGATATAGTTACCTTTCCTAGAATTTGACAACTAAACTAAAATTTTTCTTTCAGGATAAAGAAAACTTCGCCCATACCCAGCAGGAAGCAATTTTAAGAATACGACGCCCACATTCCCAAAGAGGTGGTGTGGGGCGGGTGGTTTTTTGGTCTTTTTAATGGGTTTTGTGTCTGGGATAATTTTCAATGTTTAGGGGGGTTGGTTACAAGTTGTTGTCAAGGGTTAGGAAAAAGGCTAAGCAAAGGAGATTAGATTTAAGGTTCTTATTTTTAAAAAAGAAAGGAAGAAAGAAAGAAAGAAAGAAAGAAAGAAAGAAAGAAAGAAAGAAAGAAAGAAAGAAAGAAAGAAAGAAAGAAAAGAAAAAGACAATTACTAGTTTTAAATACTTTACATTGGATTGGATTGTTTTATATTGTATACAAATTTGAAACTGATATTGTTAGAAAATGCTATATGTATATTTCTAATTGTATTCATACCATTCATTTAACAATGTAATGCAATTTCTGATCCTTGAATGTTATTATTACCAACTATTATGATATAAAGAAATGAAAGTTAGTAGTTAGACATTACAATAGAACTTGTAGTCAAATTAGATATGTTTTAAAAATTGAGCAGAGATGTTTTAGACAGGTCATCTTCAAACCCTTCAGAGATCTACAGAATATGGCATTTAAAATGTTTTAATAACTTAGAAAATTTTTCTTTTTTGAGACATGTCGGCTCCTGGCAGTACCAATCTACTTCAGAGAAAATATGGGCATTGAAGAAACTGCATATGGTGTCAACTTTCATTGTGGTAAAAGTTAGCCACTGGACAGCAAAGTATCCTCGAATCAACAGGACAAAATGGACAAACAGGACACGAAACAAAGGACTACTGAATCCTGAATCATGACAGGACACTAGTGGAATTCAGGTGTTTCTTGTACATGGACTGTTCTCACCCAATGTGAGGTTGAACTGTTGACCTTGTGTACATCCTACTTCACAAATGAGTCTGTCAGATACGCTAAGCCTATAGGCTGAAGATGATGCCCCAACACTGTGGAGAAACCTCAGGTGACTGCCCAGACAGCTAGCTGTTTCTGTCAACTCACAAAATTTTTGGAAGTTGCTTGCATGCACTTCCTGTTTTTAATTTTGTTAGCTAATATTATTTCCTTCTTGGGTCTCTGAGGGAGTTGAAGATTAGTTAGTTATAGTTGAAGGTTAGTTAGTTATAGTTGAAGATTAATTAGGATAGAAAATGAATTAGATACATTTTGGACTTACCAAAATAGAATAGATAATGGAATTATTTTCTGTGATTTGTATCCCTGAACACACAGAGATCTATGGGATTAAAGGTGTGTGCCACCACCGCCACGCTCTGTCTATGGCTCTAATAGCTCTGACCCCCGGGCATCTTTATTTATTAACATACAATCAAAATCACATTTCAGTAGAATTAGAATACCACCACATTTCCCCTTTTCTATTTTAATAAAAAGAAAAAAAGCAAAAGGTTATAACTAACAAAAGAAAAACTATATACAAAAGTACAATAACTATATACAATATATACAAGTAACAAATACCTAAATGATGTCTAGTCCATTTGTATTTGACAAATCAGAGAAAATAATTCCCTTATCTATCATATTTTGGTAAATCCAAAATGTATCTAATTCACTTTCTATCCTAATTAATCTTCAACTACAACTAACTCCAGACAGGAAGTGTGGTGGTATTATAATTGTACTGAAATGTGATTTTGATTGTATGTTAATAAATAAAGATGTCCTGTCTGGACAAAAGCTCCCATCCTTCCCCAGACTTCAGGTCCAGATAAGAGCTTCCATCCTGCCCCGGAGTTCCATTTGGACAAGAGAACTCCCATCTGGACAAGAGAGAGAGACTTCCTGAATCTGTCAGCTCTTTCTGAAGCAAGTACACTGATAAGACCAAGAAGGAACCACAAGGAGATGGGCAGACGTCAAGGCAGGAGTACATACAACAAAATGAAGAGCAATACAGCATCATCAGAACCTAGCCCGCCTCCAACATCTAGACCTGAACATCAAAAATTGGAAGAAGCAGAAGAAAGTAGCCTTATTAGTAACATCATGAAGAAGGTAGAGGCTTGTGTAGAGGAAAAGACAAAAAAATTGGAAGAACATTGTAAACAACTAGAGGAAAGGACAAACAAATTAGAAGAAAACAAAGTCCTGCAAGAAAACAATAAAGTACTGGAAGAAAACAATAAAGTACTGAAAGAAAATCATGAAAAAGCAATGAAACAAATAAAGGAAACAGTCCAAGAACTGAAAAGGGAAATTGAAAAAATAAAGAAGACACAAACAGAGGGAATGCTGGAAATAGAAAACCTGAGTAAAAGATTGGGAACTTAAGATGCAAGTATAACCAACAGAATGCAAGAGATGGAAGAGAGGATCTCTGGCATTGAAGAAACGGTAGAAGAAATAGATTCATCAGTCAAAGAAAACACTAAAGCCAACAAAGTCATGAACCAAAATGTCCAAGAAATTTGGGACACCATGAAAAGATCAAACCTATGAATAATAGAAATAGAGGAAGGAGAAGAATACCAACTCAAAGGCACAGAAAATATATTTAACAAGATCATAGAAGAAAACTTTCCCAAAAGGAAATGCCTATGAAGATACAAGAAGCCCATAGAACACCAAACAGAATAGACCTCCCCAAAAGTCCCCTCGACACATAATAATTAAACAACTAAATGTACAGAATAAAGACAGATAAACCATTTCAATCACACTGAAAAAAAGCTGTGAGCATAAGTAATCATCCCCTCACCATCCCCTCACCTCTCAGCACTCACTGTCCTTGTACTTATTATTCCCTATTATTTAAATAGTGTGAAGTTTTTCCAAAAAAAAAAAAAAAGCTTACTTTGACTGCAGAAGGATGGCCATTCCATGAGTTGGCCAGAGTTGAAATTTGGGGCAATAAATTGATGAAGAATTTCCATAAATAAATGAAAATCAAGTCATGGTTTTGATTCTAAAGTTTTCTCAAGCTGAAATGTAGGTTTCAGAAATCTCATACTACAATCAGATTGCATTACCCCGACAACTGTTTGGCTATTCCATCTAGTTTCCTCTCAATCTAACCAGCTTAATCACCAGTTTTAATGCAGATATAAATTACTATATAATGTAACAATGTATTGGATTCCTTCCAGTTTGACTGTCCCACACCTCTAGCGAGTTATGTTTTTATTACTTTAAAAATAAACTACCTGCATTCAAACCATTGCATTTGTCATTATTGAGAGAGGATAAACTAATACACATTTACAAATGGTAGGCCTTTCTCTCATAAAACCTCTCTCTGCCATTATCATCACCTTATGTAAAGAGGAAAAAAAGTTATGAAAGCAATATTAGTTGCAAAAATGTTCCATTCTCTTTTCTCCACACTAAAATTAGATACAGTGATGCTTTTCAATCTTGATGAAATTACATAAACTGTCTTCCAATATTCACATATTTGGAGATATCATATTTAATGTAAGATTAGAATTCTAGTTTAGCTAGGTATAAAAATCAGTTGGTTGACTAATTTTCCTCAGCCCTTGGAAAGCTATAGTTCTCTCGTAGCATCCTATATAGAACCTTCTAGAAAGATGGCTCCATAACATGTACATATTCTCAGCACTAATTATACCCAGTACATTAAAAGAAATAAAGACATGAAGTTATGAGGGAGAATGTTCTGGGGTAGGCTGGG
This sequence comes from Peromyscus maniculatus bairdii, assembly GCF_049852395.1. Classification (NCBI taxonomy): domain Eukaryota; kingdom Metazoa; phylum Chordata; class Mammalia; order Rodentia; family Cricetidae; genus Peromyscus; species Peromyscus maniculatus. The sequence continues at coordinate 165,224,724 of NC_134852.1, read as the reverse complement.
GAAGTTGGAGGGTGGAGATCAGGGATTGATATGACTAGATCCATTGTATTCACATACAACATATTCATATAAATACTAAAAAAGTCAATTTTAAGAGTAAGTTTCATTGTCTGTTCACTTTTAAAATTTTAACAATAAGTATGCTATCAGTCTAGTGTTACTTATGTGTTTCTTAGGCATATTATTGTAGGTTCATAATAATATAATTAATTACTTATAAAATTGTTTTCTTATCAGAAACTGAAGTCTTTCCTATAGAGGTCTTATGAGATTATTTTTAAATTTTGACATTATTTTTATTCAGTTTTGTAGAATTCTTTTTTAAAAATTTAATGAATAATGTTCCACATATTTATAGGTATTATATTGATGAGAGAGAAATTTTTCCAGAGATTTTTTCCCTGATAATTTGCCTAGTGAATGACAGTTTCTCTTTATTACTATAGGACCAGGGTCTAGTTATGGAGACAAACTACCCAGGCACTCATATAATTCTTATAGCCTTTATTTGTGAACTAGAATAATATAAGCCAATACCTGTTCTTCCTGAACATGTTTTGTTTTCCCTTTTTCCCAGGGATGTCAGAGCTCATATGTTTGTTCTATTCACAAAGTTTAGTGCACAATGTCATCAGCTCTCTCCAGTGTGGATTTTTGTACTCTCTGCACTACAGGTATTTGTGAATTTATTTTCATCCCAAATATGAGGTTTTTTTTAAAAAAGTATATATATAAAACATTGGATCTTGTATCTTGATACTTGTATAAGAAGAAATTTCGGAACACCTTGTGCTTATATTTACTACTAATGAGAAGAGCATCAAGCCTTCATCTTCATACAATTTGAATATCTCAAATAGACAAAAATGAGATGAGTCTGTATATGAGGCCTCAATGTCAAACACATGTTAAGTGTTTTGATTAACAACTAGACCAAGAAATATCCTTGGAGCAAAGAATGATATCCCTAGGTAGATAGGTATGGACCTATCTGCAAAGCCCTGTTGAAAAGCTCAGCAACATGAAGATGCAGAAAAAAATGCTGTGGTAGTCTTGCAGTTGACAGGCAAAGATAAGCCATGTGCCAATCCTCTATCTTTTTCTAAAGGTAAAATAATAGTTTTATATTTACTTCCATGCAGTAGAGGAAACATTGTGCTTATTGATTCAAACATATCATCCTATTAAATGTCAGGCCAATTCAACAAAGTAAATACTTATATTGCTCTCTTTTTTTAATGAGGTCTTTTTTTAACCTATTGTATTAATATAATTGGAAGAGATTTCATACTGGAGAGTCAATGATTTAATTATGGTTATAAGGCAGCCATTGATGTCTTCTTGATATTTTGTTTCTAGTGTGAATTCCTCAGATAAGGTATTGGATACTTATAATTTGGTTTGCCAAGACTGAGCCTCACTGACCACATGTGAGGTATCTTTGAAAAATAAAAATTCTCTTTGTCAGTATGTAGCACTTTACCTGAATCCCCTAGATGGATGCCAGTTCACATCACCTTAGTTACATTCTAACAGGAGGTGAGGGTGAAGGATGGGCCGCATTCTTCTACATTTTCACCAGTAGAGATTCTCACATGAGCAGCAAGCATCTTTATACTTACTGTCAGTGTTGGTTTGACTCAAGCTCATCATTTTCTCTAATTTTCCTAAGTACAGAAACAATTTCAGGGTTCAAGTTAAAGGATATGTTGAGAGACAAGTTCTATGGTATAGTTAATGGAAACTTATAGTCAGGAGTGTAAAGGAAGACAGGTTATTGTCCACTAAGCTCATAGTTGTCCCTTCCTGAAGGTCATATAATAATCAGCCTCAGAGACTTGTGATTTTTTTTTTTTTTTTTTTTTGGTTTTTCGAGACAGGGTTTCTCTGTGTAGCTTTGCGCCTTTCCTGGAGCTCACTTGGTAGCCCAGGCTGGCCTCGAACTCACAAAGATCCGCCTGCCTCTGCCTCCCGAGTGCTGGGATTAAAGGCGTGCGCCACCACGCCCGGCTGAGACTTGTGATTATTAACAAGGAATACCATTTATTTTGTGTTCATTCATTCAGTCTCAGTTATGCTTCCTCTCACTCACCCACTCATTTACTCCCTTTTATAGTCATTCACAACTAAATAATTAATTGATTTGTTACTTAACTTTAATTATTTGTTAAATATTCATTTAATGAGGATGATACATAGCAAGCTTAGCAGATGACAAGAGGACTGATAGAGAGCAGTTAGTATCAGGAAAGCAAAGTCTCCTCTGGGTATCAGTTCCAGTGCTCATAATTACTGTAGTTCCACACTAACTCTGGTACTGAGATCCCTTATCAAATATCCCCCCTCTGCATCCCACCAGAAAGAACTTCTCACTGCTATTGCTCTTGACTTTTGTGTTGTCATTTAACTCAAAGTATTATTTAGTAGTGAATGGAAGAACTCATTGCCATTTTTACCTTTCTGATGGCTTCCATTCCATATGTAATCAAGTTATAAACTTTCAGGTGTTTAGATTCAGTAGCATATTTACAAAAGAAATCTACAAAAACACAGTGATGGAAAATTTTGCCGTATAAAAGTAATAGCTGTGGTTAAATATTATCTAAAATACAGGAAATGAAGAGATATTTTAGTTCACTCAATATTTTATCATCATTTTATAAATATTTTCTATAAGAAAAATACTACATAAATGGTGAGAGGGTTCATATGCTGCAAATTAGGACTATATGAGTTATGAAGTACACTAATTAACCTATAAATTAATTTTTGTTGGCTGAAGTCTGTATTTGACCTCTAGAATTCAGTATTAGATTTAGATAATGTTTCCCCTAATTATGAAAACTCCATCACTGAAATTCATTTTTTTGTTTTTTGTTTTTTTTTCAATTTTTCATTTTTCTTTATTAAGAAATTTTCTCCACATAACGCCCACAGATTCCCCCTCTTCCCTCCTCCCACCTCAGTCCTCTCTCCCAAGCCACCCTGCATCCCCACATCCCCCAAATCAAAGTCTCCCATGGGGAGTCAGCAGAGCCCAACACACTGAGCCTAGGCAGGTCCAAGCCCCTTCCCACTGCACCAAGGCTGTGCAAGGCATCACACCACAGGCACCGGATTCCCAGAAGCCTGCCAATGCACCAGGGATAGATTCAGATCCCCCAGCCTGGGTCCCCCCAAACAGTTCGAGCCACACAACTGTCTTCCGTATCCAGAGAGCCTAGTCCAGTCCCATGGGGCATCCATAGCCATCAGTCCACAATTCATGGGCTTCCACTAGTGTGGCCAGTCATCTTTGCACGTTGTCCCATCATGATCTCAACATCCCTCACCTGCATAATCCCTCCTCTCTCTCTCATCAATTGGAGTCCTGGAGCTCAGTCTGGTGCCTCGCCATGAATCTATGCATCTGCCTCCATCAGTCACTGGACAGAGACACTATGACGACAGATAGGTAATTCGCTAGACCTGTCACCAGAGTAGACAGGTCCAGGCATCCTCTGGACCACTGTCCGCAGACCAAGGTGGGAGTCATCCTTGTGGATCCTGAGAGCCTCCCCAGCACCTTGCCCCTTCCTATTCCTATGATGTCCTCATCTATCATGGTATCTCCTTCCCTGCCCTCCCACTCTGTCCATGTTCCAGCTTGACCCTCCAATTTCCCTACGTTCTTAATCCCCACTCCTTGCCCTTTGCCACTCCCCCCACACACACCCAGTCCACTCATGAAGATCTCACCCACTTCTCCTTCACAGGATCATCCATGTGTCCCTCCTAGGGTCTTCCCTGTTAGCTAGCCTCTCTGGAGCTATGGGTTGCAGTCTGGCCATCCCTTCCCTCACATCTAGGACACATGCTCAACTATGTCCATATCAGCATTATTCATAATAGCATAAACCTGGAAACAACCTAGATGCCCCTCAACTGAAGAATGGATAAAGAAAATGTGGCACATATACACAATGGAGTACTACTCAGCAGTAAAAAACAATGATATCATGAAATTTGCAGGCAAATAGATGGAATTAGAAAATATCACCCAGACTCAGAAGGACAAGCATAGTATGTACTCACTCATAAGTGGATACTGAAATTATTTTAACTTCAAGTTTCAAGATATCTGTACCACCAAAGCCATGTGAAATTAAGTTATTTGGGGTTAGATCCTGGAATTCAGCAGGACAAAATCTCAAGATAATTACTTATAGCACAAATACATGAGAAAAATTAATTTATGTCAGATTTAAATATCATGGAGTTATTTTTAACATTAACATTTAGTGAAAAACGAGGACATGAATTATAAAGAGAAGAAGCAGAAGTATGTACTATGATTTGGAGGGAAGACCGAGAAGGGGAAACTATATAATCATACACTTAAAAAGAAATAATAGTAATTAATAATGATAATATAAAACATTTGAAAATATAACTGTTGTCATGCATACATGAAGTTGACCTAAAAATACTTTATAACAATGAAGTAGTATTCCATGTGAATTCTCTAGCATAATAATATTGATTTAAATATTAAATTGACATCTCATTTCTTGCAAGATACACTCCAGATTCACTCTAAATTAGTCAGATAACCAATGCATGAAGACAGACCTTTTCTCTGTAAAAGAAACTGTTCAAAGAAATCATAGACAAGAAATAATTAAAAATAAATTATTCCTCAAGGGTAAAGGTCCAAAATTTCACATGCTCAAAAAATACTTTGGAGTTAATTGACTAAGTTCAATGAAGACTTAATTTTTCCAACAACTTTCATGAATGCATTTTTGACCTCTTTGTTTCTCAGACTGTAGACCATAGGGTTCAGCATGGGAATGACCATGGTGTAAAACACAGATGCAATTTTGTCTGTCTCCATGGAATGACTAGAGCTGGGCTGTAAATACATGAATATGAGTGACCCAAAGAAGATGGCGACAGTGATGAAGTGGGATGCACAGGTAGAGAAGGCCTTTTTCCGTGCATCGGCTGAACGCATCCTCAAAATTGCGATGAAAATAAGCAGGTAAGTGTTCAAGATAACCAAGAGAGTGAAAACAACATCCAGTGTAGCCAAGATAAGGAGTGTAATCTCATTTGTGTAGGTGTCAGAACATGAAATGTTCAGCAGTGGAGGAATGTCACAGAAAAAGTGATTAATCATATTAGAAAGACAGAAAGAAAGATGAAATGCAAGGCCTACATGGATAGAGGATTGCAAGATTCCACACATGTAGCAGCAGGTGACAATTAGGATACAGGTGGTACTTGTCATAGTGGTAGTGTAATGCAGCGGTTTACACACTGCTGCATGACGGTCATAAGCCATTGAGGCCAGAATCAAACTTTCAATAGCAATAAAGGCTACAAAGAAGAACATCTGGGCAGCACATGCATTGTAGGATATAATCTTGTTTCCTGTGAGAAAGCCAACCATTACCTTTGGAGTGACTGCTGATGCATAAACACAGTCCACCAGGGAAAGATTACTGAGAAAAAAGTACATGGGAGTGTGGAGTCGGGAGTCAAGCAGAATCAGCATGATCATCCCAAGATTCCCAATCAATGTGATCAAATAAATGAGAGTGAAGACAATAGACAAAGGGATCTGCAGTTCTGGGACATCTGTTAACCCCACAAGAATAAATTCTGTAACCTCTGAAATATTCTCCATTGGTGTCCTTTGGGAATGATCATGACAAGTTCCTAGGACAAATAAAAGAATATACTCTTTGAATATCAACAGAATTACAAACTATGACCAAGGTCTTTTACTCATTTATTTTTCTAGTGAAGGACACTGTTTAGAAGATAGTGAACTGCATGCTGGGGAACTGTGGGCAGTTTGCTCCTATGGAAGTGATATAGATAGACACTGAACTTCTTTGCTGCCAAAGATGAGTAATATATTTGTGGACCTCAATTCCACTAAATAGGGTGATACATACTGCACTAAACCATATGACACTCACTATCATTATTTGTAATGCTTACATACATTTTTGTGAAGAATAGACATTGAAAGTCTAATGAGCAGCAAACACTGTGAAGATTACATGGGCTTTTGAATATGAACATAAGGTCTAGAAAATGGATTTCACATGTCTGATATATCTTCCAACATCTTAAAAATATACAGTGGTCTAACAGTCAGATCTAGGCACACCCAGCTTTACTGTCTAATTAAGGACAACCCTTAGTTAGCTCTTCTTCCCTTTAAATATTATCAATTAGAGAAAAGTGCACAGTGTCTTCATATATTTAAGCTGGGCAAAATATAAGGGAATAATTTTTCAAAATGGGTGAGCAAAACTGTACTCTCTTTTTCTCCATATCACAATGTTTTCCATATAGACTAATAATTTCCCTTACTCACCATCAACCATGTCTTTATGATTTGTGTTTGGGGAGAACAGAGAGGGTAATAAGAAAATTGTTCTCATTCTTCCATAGAGACTTGGTGCTCTTTAGCAAGTGATATTGTATAGCATATTTGATTTACTTACCTCCACAGTGGTTCAAATGATAGATGGCAGCTACCGGGAAAATTATGAGAGTCCCTCCACCCAACAGAAACCTCTGACTCAGGAATGTTGAGACATACTAATTCTCAGCAGTAAACATCATTCTTATTCAAGGCAGGAGAAGATATATAAGGAGAGCCAAGCTGAGTGTGATTTTTCTCCTAACTCACAGGTTCCTCCTATTTCTTTTGAGTATAGCAATCACTTTACCAGCTTCTAACGGAAATCTTCTGATTCTCAGCATCAAAACATGAATAATATAAAGCAGTGTATTATGGTGAAAAAAGGAATAAAACAAAAGGGAGAAGATAACTAGTTCACGGTGTGTCTGTAGTAGGCCTATTCAAAATTAATTGCCATTATTTTTTATTGTGTTTTCACTTGGGAAGTAAAAATGGCTGGATTTTGTTTCTCTTACTATTCTAAATTGCTATCCCTGCAGATTTTAATACTAACCATTGTTCTAGGAACAGGCAAATGTACAAAGGGAATGGGGTATGAAAACCTTCATGCCCAGTATTGGCCTGCATCCACACTCAGGAAAGTATTATGAGAAATGCTCTCCTTTCCCTCCTGCACAAGCTCTGCTGTAGAACAGAACTCTGGCCTGTGCTTTTACCAGTACCATGGTGGAGATTACAAACTCCACATATGTATCAGGGGAATCAGGGTATGTAGTAGATCACTCGGGAGGCCATTCATTCTGACCTTAGTGGAGACATCAAAAAGTTTAAGTTTGATGGAGAGTCCTTATGAGAACATGAGGGAATAGATGCTTAGAGAGAAGTGACTCTAATTATCAGACCAGTTGGGCCATAGTAAGTTCAGAAAGAAAAATAAAATCCCACTAGAATCTCAGGGCCAGGCACCCACCCTGAGCTTCTGGTTTTGTCACATAGTTCTAGGGGTCATTTTTTCCTTTCCTTCTAGTTATTTTTAATAAAACATCCACTGTCTTAGCACCACAGATCTCCTCTAAGATTTTCCTTTGTTATTTCCTTTTATAAATTCATCAGCATGTAACAACTATATATATTCATCAAATTGTAAGGAAAATGTGATATTTTGGCACATATATTCATTGTGTAGTGATCAATGTGTAAGTCAGTGAAATTAGTATGTCCCTATATGTTTATCATTTATTTGTTTTTCTGAGAACATACAATGTTTTGTTTTGTAGATGTTTAAATTATACAGTTTCTCTTAACTAAAGTCATCTTATTTTGTACTATGCTTATAGTTAATTAGTAGAAGTAAGTTCTTTCTTCTCATTAAAATCTGAAGCTACACTCATAAAGTCTCACCATGACTGCCTAAATATGAACTGAACAAGGAAAACAACAATAGCATACAAATGTGTATGAGGTAAAGACCATGAGGCATCAGCCAAACCAAAGAAACTATGGGAAACTAAGGAATCCTGAAAGTGGGGTAAATAGTCTTGTCCAGGGAAAAACACACAATTAGTCATCCAATACCAAGTCACCAGACCTAAAAACAAACATTCATGAGTAAAATTAAATAGGCCAGGTTATATTTAGGAATACATATATGTTATATTTAGGCATATATATATATATATGAATATATATATTTGCATGTAGCAATAATCAATAAAAATTGAATTTGAAATATAACAAGGAGGAGGATGTGGGAGAGCTTGAAGGAAAGAAAATTAAGAGATAAATTATGTAATGTTATAATCTCAAAAAAAGAAAAGATGTGTTTCTATTTTATTTTTATATAATTACCTCTGATTTGAAGTCCCATAGTAGTATTTTCTTTATTCTACATTTGTCAATGTAGTCAAGAAAAGTTATCCATCTGTATTTCCTCTGGGGTTTACCTTCAAAGCTTGTTCCTGTTTCGTGTAGCAGTGTTGTCTTGGCTGACCAATTTAATCTCCCCAAGATTCAGTGTAACACTTGTGCAAAAAAAGCACTAAATGGATGTCCCATACTTGGTGACTTAGTTTCAAAGAGAAGAGAATAAGTTTTTAGGAGGATGTGATGGAGAAGATAATGTTAGGGCTAGGGTTAGGAATTTCACACACATACATAATAAATTCCTATATCAATCCCCTACTTCCTCTCTCTAAGCTTCCCTAGATCTCATGCAGAAAGTTGGAGAGGAAACTGAAGGATAGATGGGTAGTTATGAAATTTTATTGTATACATGTATGAAATTCTTAAATTTGGCAATTAAAAATAAACATTTCCAATAACTGTAAATGGATTAAACTTACTGCACATATATATTTAAGTGATATTTTAACAAAGAAAAGAGATAGAATGGTAGCAATTATGAAGAAGTTTCTGTGTGCTTTGAAACACATATGACAAGATTCTTGTGCATTTGAAATGCATCTTCATGAATAAAATATGACAAGAGAAATGACTACCCTCAAAGGGAATCTTTTCCCTGGAGAGCTCCAAGACTGCAATTCTCAAGATTCCTATATAGTAAGGTATATAATCCCATCTTGATTTCACATTGCATTGCTTCAAAGGGGCCATAGACTGAGCAGAATCCTTTTGAACATTATGTATTTAAGTGGTTGCTAATATTTTGTCCACAAAATAATCTTCTTCCATACTGAATATTTATGGTGAGGCTTCAACAATGGCCAGAGGAAACTTTCAAGGTATCAATTATACTGACTCATTCTGATACAATAGCCATATACTAAAAATTTAAAATTTATTCCTATTTTAGGTAGTTTTCAACAGCATTATTTCATGAATCGTGTGGGAAAATAATTTTATTTCTTTCCACAAAGTGAAGAAGATGTGCCTAGTCAAAAAAAATAACATCTAATAATATGGAAAGTATATATGGTAGATGCTAAACCTAAAGCAAAGCATCCTAAGTTCTTGTTACTCATCCCATCATTGTGTTTTTATGCCTCAGAAACCTTATAAATTTTTGCTGGAATATTTTTTTTAGAAACAACTTCTCCAAAAATATGTGTATATTGATTCATAATCCTGTACTGTATTATCCTTAATTTGTGAGGAATGCGATTTTATATTTAATAAAAAAATGCTAAACCTTTAATTAACGTGAAAACAAAGAATCACCTAAATTGTCTATAAAGTTTTGATGACTGATATGGATGTTTGAACTATTATTTCCTGAAAATTGCATAGTAGCAGAATTTAAAAATGAAAATTATGGCATTCACAGGAATGCAGAAATATTTATGGAATTACAAGGCTTCTCTTTTTGAAACAATTAGATGAAACCTAGTTTGGATAATGCCTTGATTGGGTTATTGCTAGATTCTTGATTTTATTGAAGGGTGAGCTTGTCCAAATAGGGTGAAGGGCATGTCTTCAAATTCCAGGGGTAGGTAATCGTTAACATACAGATGTCCTTATTCAATTTTTGGTCTCAGTTTTTCATAGCCTCATTCTTTTGAGTTGTTTTTTTTAATTTAGAAATTCCTGTAGTGGAATGACTTTTAAACCAATTAGAGATAGATTTGAGTTTTTGAGTAAATTTATTCTGGGTATAGACTGTTAAGAAGGCCCCTTTCCTTAATTCTCTGAACTGTAATATATATATTTATATACTCATACATATATGTAGATTTGTAGATATATAAACATGTGTATAAATATATATGTGTTTATACTTTTTAATGTATATGTTCATATACAGTATCTCTTTCCTTATTCTGATAAACCAGTAAATATACAGTATTTATCAGGCCATGGATTTGAACAACAATGGAGAGGGTTATTAGAGACAGTTTGGAGGAAGGAAAGGGAAGAAGAAATGTTTTAACTATATTATAATCTCATTCTTAAAATATAGCAAAATGACCATGTAAGAATGAATATTTCTTTATACACTATTTATGATACAATTGTAAATTGGAGTGATGTGTTATTTCTCTTTTTTAATAATCTAAATATATACATAATTTTCAAGTATATTTTTCAGACTTGTCTTGATAACTTGACAAATGGCTCTTCAGAAGTCCATAATCTAAGACCAGGTACTAATGTCTTTGTGCCTTTACTTGACTTTATTGTTGTGAGTGTTCTGGGTAGTCTAGATGGGCCCAATGGAAACAGCAGATGTCATAAAACACAGTACATATTTCTTCTATAAACATTCACACTTGAAGCTATTCTGTGGGTGAGATAGTAACAAAGTAAATACTTTAAGGTCAGAGGTGGAATACAGTGCAGCAGGGACAAGAGAGGAGGGATGAAAGTATAGTGGTTGTTGAAAGGGAATCTTTGAACACAAGCTAAAATATAAACTCAAATAATAAATTAGTTAGGATAAATTGGTTTTTCATTGCTCATGAGAATGGCTACTATGGTCACCTATATGGGAGATGAAGGAATATTACAGACATACTAGAAGAAGAGGAGAGATGAGATGATATAGCATGTAGGTAGAGGAAAATCACAAGCAAAGCTGCCTGATTTGAAAATTTACCTCTACCTTGAAGCCTTGGGCTCTTACCTCTCCTACCCAGGAAAAATATTATCTTCTTTTCTAATAATGCAGCTATTTCTTATCAGGCCTTTACCATTCATTATCTCATTTAAATCTTATAAGAATCACTTAGGCCCAGTGCAATCTACGCATTATTTATGGATAGAGAACTTGGATACAAACCAATATCTCTAGAAGTAAATAAGGAAGGTGATCAATGAATATTTACAACCTTTCCTAGAATATACATTTTAGATCTGATACTATATATTCTTTTAAGAATCACCTTTGTTGGTTGAACTGGAAGGCAATGACACCTTTATTTTAATGTATATAAAATGCAAATATTTGTGAATTGTGCTACAGTTTAGTTTCAAGTATTAAGCTGTATACACCAAATGTAATGCTTGAGTATGAACTGAATGAACTTAAAATGAATTCAAATTCATAAATAGAACATTTTGGAAGTTACTGCTTAACTTATCTGACATTCTATACTGTTGTGAGTATGCCTGTATAAATCTCACAAACTCTTTGATGCTATAGGCTCATATAGATATGGACATTATAACCAATCAGCTTCACAGGATTGAAGAGACTAAATATATATCTCCATATAATGTTCCAGGCATATGAGCCTTTATTCTTTTATTTTTGTCCATTTCAAAGAACATCCTTTGGATTCAGAAAACAGCCATGAACACCACAGAAGTGAGTGAATTCATCCTCCTGGGACTAACCAAAGCACCAGGGCTTCATGTTTTTCTCTTTATGATGTTCACATTTATCTATGTCTTCACTTTGGTTGGGAATCTTGCAATGATCCTTCTGATTTTGCTAGATGCTCATCTCCATACCCCCATGTACTTCTTCCTCAGTAATCTTTCCTTGGTTGACTTTGGTTCTTCCTCAACAGTCACTCCAAAGGTCATGACTGCACTCCTTACAGGAAACAATGTAATTTCCTACGATGCCTGTGCTGTTCAGATGTTCTTCTTTGTGTTCTTTGCCACAGTGGATAGCTACCTGTTGGCCTCAATGGCGTATGATCGATATGCAGCAGTGTGTAAACCCTTACATTATACTACCACCATGACAAAAGGTGTGTGTGCTTATCTGGCCATTGGCTCCTATGCTTTTGGCATTTTGAATGCTTCTATACAAACAGGGGACACCTTCAGCCTCCATTTTTGTGTATTCAATGTGATTAATCACTTCTTCTGTGATATTCCAGCAGTGAGGGTTCTGGCTTGCTCTGATAAGCACATGAATGAAATGATTCTTATTCTTATGTCTAGTTTTCACATTATGTTTGCTTTTCTTGTTATCTTGATTTCCTACCTACTCATATTTATGAACATTTTGAAGATGCATACAAATGAGGGATACCAGAAGGCTTTCTCCACATGTGCTTCTCACCTTACTGCAGTTTTCACATTTTATGGGACTGTCACCATAATGTATTTAAAGCCAAGTTCCAGTCATTCCATGGACACAGATAAATTTGTCTCTGTGTTCTACACCATGGTCATCCCCATGCTGAATCCTGTGGTCTACAGCATGAGGAACAAAGAAGTTAAAAATGCAGTTAAGAGGGTTGTTCAAAGGTCAAAGCTATGTGTAGGTTTAGAACCTTAGTGATGCGCATTGGTTGACTTATCATTAATTGTCTTTGATTACTTAAATGTTAATGATCATTTGGAATACTTAAAAAAAACTACACCTAATAACCTCATTCTTTCCTTTAATCTGATGAATGTATGTGCACATAGACATTGGGTCTGGTTAAATTTGGTGTAGATGTTTACATGTATTTGCAAGGGTTTTACAATAAGTTTATAAAATAATAAAAACATAAAACTAAAAATATATCATGATTTATATATAAATTATATTTGATGAACTACATGCTTGTTCTTATGATATGTTAATAGTTATGAAATTATAATAAATAAATAACAAATATTTAATCTATTTGAGTTATTTGGTAATAAAGCATTCACATGATAAAATTTTAAAGCAAAGTATTTGAAAAGGGGAAAAACCAAGTCATTTTTATCCTTAAGTGTACAACTACTCTCCTTTCACATTTACTAAAACAAAAACAATAGCATAAAAAATAACTAAAATTAAAATAGAAAACAGCATGTCATTCAAAATAACATTAGTTTCTTTGTCTGGAATTTTGAAATGGCTAATACCATTACTTTACTAGGTTTATGTATATAATTTCTTAACTCTCCTACCCATTCTGCCCAGTTCACTCACACTAAATTCTTTCTATTCACGAACAACTCTAAGCATGCTTCTGGCTTAGAATCTTAGCATTTGCAGTTGTCTTTGCACAAACTAATTAAATGATGTCTGCTTGGAAACATATCTTGGAGGCATCCATGAACTTCTGCATGATATTCAAAACACAAGTGGTTCCTCTTTTCTTCATCTGATTTACATTTTATAACTCCAGTCAATATACAATCTTTGTAATTTTTTTTCATAAATTAACCACTCTTCCTAGGCTTGAACAAAAACTCTTTGACAGAAGCTAGATATAATTTGTTTGGAGTTTTATCTTCAGTAATCCATATATTGTCTTTCATATAGAGACACAAATACTTCCTACATTAATAAATGAATTGAGGAAGTTCTATAAAATTGGACACATCAGTTCAAGATTGATAAAACTGTGATTAAATATTATATAAGATTTATGTTAATATTAGTGGAAATATAAGAGTGCAGTAGAAATATTTCTTTGTGCCCAAGTTCATATTAAAAGTTACATATTTTCTATTGTCCCTCATTTTCTAATGTATTACAAAATGAGTACATTAATGTTCTCATATTGGACCAAGTTTAAATTTGCAAAAATAATGTAAAATGTTTGCAAACTTCCCTCACTCTGTTTTGAATAACACTGCCATATTATACTGATTTGGTAGATTTGTTAGTGATCCCAATACTGGTAAATAACTAATTCCAGACGTATTTGTATTTCATCAGCTTTTCTAATAATATTCAATTTCTGTTTTAGTATCCACAAAAAATATTCAATAAATTACTTATTTATCTATGCTATCATTTTGAATGGTAATATTGTCACTATTACATAAAAAATTCACTTCATGTAGAACAATAAGCAAATTATACACACACACTCACACACACACACACACACACACACACACACACACACACACACACATATATATATATATATAAAGCAAAAAAAGTGCTAGAGTGGTAGAATTTATGATTAATGTCTATTGTGAAATTCACCATACACATGTTGGAATCTTACAAGATTTTATATTTGTTTCACATATAAAGCTACAAATAATGTTTTTAAATATTTTTATTCATTTTATATACCAACTACAGATCCTCCTCTCATGTCTCCTCCCACTCCCACCACTCCCACCTTCCTCTTACCCACCCACCCTCAACCCCACCTCCAACAGGGTAAGTTCTCCCATGGAGGGACAGCTAAGCCTAGTACATTCAGTTGAGGCAGGACCAAACCCCTTCCCACTTCATCAGGAGTGAGTAAGATGTCTGACCATAGGTAATGGGATCCAGAAAGCCAGCTCATGCACCAGGAATAGATCCTGGTCACACTGCCAGGGACCCTCAAACAGATCCAGCTATACAACTGTCTCCCATATGCAGAGGGTCCAGTCCAGTCCCATGCAGGTTCCAAAGCTGTCAGTCTAAAGTTCATGAGTTTCTACTAGCATGGTTCAGTTGTCTCTGTAGATTTCCAAATCATGATCTTGACACCCCTTGCTCATATAATCTCTCCTCCCTCTTTGACTAGACTCTGGGAGCTTGGCCTGGTGCTTAGTTGTAGATCTCTGCATCTGCTTCCATCAGTTACTGGATGAAGGATCTATGATGACAATTGTGCTGGGGATGTCTTTCTATATGTTGATAATGTGTGTTGCTCTGATTTGGTTGATAAATAAAACATTGATTGTCCGGGAGCCAGGCAGGAAGTATAGTATAGGTGGGATAAGCAAAAAGGAGAATTCTGGGGTGAAAACTGAGTCAGGAGACGCCAACCTGCTGTCCAGGGAGCAGCATATAATGGCACACAAGTAAAGCCACAAAAAACGTGGCAACATATAGATTAACAGAAATGGGCTGAATTTAAATTTAAGAGCTAGTCAGTGGTAGGCCTGAGCTAATGGCCAAGCACTTTTAATTAATATAAGCTACTGAGTGATTATTTTTTTAAGCGGCTGGAAGGTCTGTAGGGCTGGGCAGGACTAGAAAAAAACCTCAGCTACACAGTTGGGGGTATTCACCAATCTGATTAACAGGATAGGCCAGTTCAGGCACACTCACCACTATTGCTAGTAGTCTAATGTGGGTTGTCTTTGTGGATTATTGGGAATTTCCCTAGCATCAGGTTTCTCCCTTACCCCATATCTCTCTCTATCAAGATGTCTCTTTCATTGTTCTCTCACTCCATCTCTGTTCCAGCTCAACCATCTGCTCCCTCATGTTCTTATCCCCCATATCCTACTCTCTATTGCCCCCCCTCATCATCAGTTTACTCATGGGAATCTCTTCTGTTTTCCAGTTGCAAAGTGAGCTGTACAAACCTCTTAGTGTCCTCCTTGTTTCCTAGCTTTTCTGGACTTGTGAGATGTAGTTTGATGATCCTTTGCTTTAAATCTAGGATCCATTTATGAGTGAGTAAACACCATCAGTCTTCTGAGTCTGGGTTATTTCACTCAGCAAGATATTTTCTCCATTCATGTGCCTGCAAATTTCATGATATCATGGTTTTTTACAACTGAGTAGCACTCCGTTGTGTATATGTACCACATTTTCTTTATCCATTCTTTAGTTGAGGGGAATCTAGGTTGTTTCCAGGTTCTGGCTATTGCAAATAATGCTGCTATGAACATAGTTGAACAAGTGTCCTTGTTGTAAGATTGAGCATTCCTTGGGTACATGCCCAAGAATGGTATAGCTGGGTCTGTTTCCCAATTTTCTGAGAAAAATGCCATACTGATTTCCAAAGTGGCTGTACAAGTTTGTGCTCCCACCAATAGTGGAGGATTGTTCCCCTTGCTCTGCATCCTTTCCAACATAAGCTGTCATCAGTGTTTTTGACCTTAGCCATTCTGACAGCTGTAAGATGGTATCTCAGAGTCATTTTGATTTGTATTTCCCTGATGACTAAGGATGTTGTGCGATTCCTTCAATGTCTATCAGTCACTTGGAATTCTTCTGTTGAAAATTCTGTTTAGAACTGTACCCATTTTTTAAATTGGATTATCTGGTAATTTGATGCCTAGTTTCTTGAGTTCTTTATATATTTTGGAAATCAGCCCTCTGTCAGATGTTGAGATGGTGAAGATCTTTTCTCATTCTGTAGGCTGTGGTTTTGTCTTATTGACCATGTCTTTTTCCTTTCAAAGCTTCTCAGTTTCAGGAGATCCCATTAATTGTTACTCTCCATGTCTATGCTACTGGTGTCATATTCAGGAAGTAGTCTCCTATGCCAATGGTTTCTAGGCTACTTTCTACTTTCTCCTCTATCTGGTTCAGTGTAGCTGGATTTTGTTGAGGACTTTTTTTTCTTTTTTTTCCTTTTATTTTATTTTATAATACCATTCAGTTCTACATATCAGCCACGGATTCCCTTGTTCTCCCCCCTCCTGTCACCTCCCCTCCCCCCCCAGCCCACGCCCCATTCCCATCTCCTCCAGACCAAGGTCTCCCCAGAGGACTGAGATGGACCTGGTAGACTCAGTCCAGGCAGGTCCAGTCCCCTCCTCCCAGACTGAGCCAAGCGTCTCTACATAAGCCCCAGGTTTCAAACAGCCAACTCATGCAATGAGCACAGACCCAGTACCACTGCGTAAATGCCTCCCAGACAGATCAAGCCAATCAACTGTCTCACTTATTCAGAGGGCCTGATCCAGTTGGGGGGCCCTCAGCCTTTGGTTCATAGTTCATGTGTTTCCATTCATTTGGCTATTTGTCCTTGTGCTTTATCCAACCTTGGTTTCAACAATTCTCACTCATATAAACCCTCCTCTTTCTCGCTAATTAGACTCCCAGCGCTCCACCGGGGGCCTAGCCGTGGATGTCTGCATCCAGATTCCTCAGTCCTTGGATGGGGTTTCTGGCATGACTATTAGGGTGTTTGGCCATCCCATCACCAGAATAGGTCAGTTCCGGCTGTCTCTCGGCCATTGCCAGCAGTCTATTGTGGGGGTATCTCTGTGGATTTCTGTGGGCCTCTCTAGCACTTTGTTTCTTCCTTTTCTCATGTGTTCTTCATTTACCATGGCCTCCTATTCCTTGTTCTCCCTCTCTGTTCTTGATCCAGCTGGGATCTCCCACTCCCACAGGCTCTCTTTCCCTTGACCCTTGCCCTTCATTACTCCCACTCATGTCCAGGTTGTTCATGTAGATCTCAGCCATTCCTCTGTCATTGGCCGATCCTTTCTTGTGGTCCTGTTTTCCAGGTAGCCTCCCTGGTGATGTGAGTACTGAAGACACTTTATGCTGGAGAGGATGTGGAACTAGGGGAACTCTCCTCCACTGCTGGTGGGAATGCAAGCTTATACTTGTTGAGGACTTTTATCCACTTGCATTTGAGTTTTCTGCATGGTGATATATGGATATATTTGCAATCTTCTACATGTTGACATCCAGTTATGCCAACACCATTTGTTGAAGAAGCTTTCCTTTTTCCACTGTACAGTTTTGACTTCTTTGTCAAAAATCAGATGTTCATAGGAGTGTTGATTAATGTCAGGATGTTCAATTGGATTTCATTGGTCCACAAGTTGGTTTTTATGCCAATACCAAGCTGTTTTTATTAATATAGATCTATAGTAGAACTTGAGGTCTGGGATCATGATGCCTCCAGAGGTGACTTTATTATACAGGATTGTTTTAGCTATCCTGGGATTTTTTTTCCATATAAAGTTGAGTATTGTTCTTTCCAAGTCTGTGAAGAATTATGTTGGGATTTTGATGGGGATTACATCGAATCTGTAGATTGTTTTTGGTAAGATTGCCATTTTTTATTATGTTAATCCTACCTCTCCACAAGCATAGGAAATCTTTCCATTTTCTGATATCTTCTTTGATTTGTTTCTTCAGAGATTTAAAGTTCTTGTCATATATGTCTTTCACTTGCTTAGTTAGAGTTACCCCAAGGTGGTTTATATTATCTGTGGCTATTGTGAAGAGTGGTGATTCTCGAATTTCTTTCACATCCCATTTATCATTTGTATGTGGGAGGGCTACTGTTTTTTTTAGTTAATCTTGTATCCTGCCACATTACTGAAGGAGTTTATGAGCTGTGGGAGTGCCCTGGTAAAATTTTTGGGGTCACTTACATATAGTATCATATTGTTAGCAAATAGTGAAAGTTTGACTTCTTATTTTCCAATTTGAATCCTCTTGATCTCCTTTTGTTGTCTTATTGCTCTAACTAGGACTTCAAGTGCTATATTAAATAAATATGGGGAGAATGGACAGACTCATCTTGTTCCTGATTTTAGTGGAATTCCTTTGACTTTCTCTCCATTTAATTTGATATTGGCTGTCGGCTTGCTGCAAATTGCCTTTATTATATTTAGATAGCTTAGGTAAATGGTATGTTACAAAGATCATTCCAAAAGGTGTCCTATCCTAAAGAATCTGACTCTAATACTTAATATGTTCTATCAAAGATACATATACTAAGTTGTAACTATAACTGCTAGTCTTCAATCCCATCAAAGACCTGAGAAGGAATATAATGGTACCTGAGAAATGGAAGATGGATGCAAACAACTTTCGGGAATCTTGCAAGAGTAGACAGACAGCTGGCAACCTGGACAGTCACCTAATGTTTCTCAGCATTTTTGGTGCATTCAAATTGGCTACAGGCCTAGAATATATACAGGAATGGAAGGGAGAGACTGCCTGCAGCTGCCACCAGGACAAGAAAGATGTAAGGTACCAATATGCCACGAGCCATGTGGTAAAGTATAGATTAATAGAAATGGGCTGAATATAAGAGTAAGAGCTAGACAATGACAGGCCAGAGCTAATGGCCAAGTAGTTCAAATAATATAAGCATCTGTATGTTTATTTTATAAGTGGGCTAAGGGACCACTGAGGTTTGGCAGAACCCAGTGAGAAAACTCCAGTTACACCCTGAGACACAGCAAGCACAGATTGGACACAAAAGAAGCTACTTCCGAACTTTGCCAAGACCAAGTAGGAGAGTTCTTCAAAATTCTTGCTTCACAGAAAAGTCTGTCAGATGATCTAAGCCTGTTAGATAAAGATGGATGATCCAACATTTCAGAGGAATCTAGAGTGACTGTCCAGGTAGCCAGTTGTCTCTGTCATTTCTACAGGTTTGGAAGTTGTTTGCTCTGCACTTACTGTTTACTCAGGTAATATTTTATTCTTCTTGTGTCTCTGATGGGAGTTGAAGACTAGATAGTTATATCATTTTCTTTGTTATCAAATTCAAAAAAGAAGTTTATTAAGAGATGTAAAGTTCCTAAGGTTCAGAGACATAAAAGCTTAAGTTGTTTATCTAAGAAAATGTTTTAAAGTCTAAAATGATATTTTTAGGATGGTATTACAAGTTATTATGGATGATGGTTTAAATATAAAACTTTAGATTCATAAAGATAGGGTAGATAATAAAGTATTTTCTCTGAATACACCAAATGCAAATGGAGTGGACATTATGAATGTAATTCTTACCTGATAATTCTTCTTATTGTATATAGTTGTGTTATGTTAGAGTTAAAACCTTTCCTTTTTATTTAGAAAAAAAGTGGGAAATGTTGTAGAATATTCAAGGCATACATGAAAGCCATCAAGATGTGAAACAAGTAGGACATATAAAATGGTGCGAGGTAAAAGCAATATGGTAGAATTTAAATTAATAAAAATATGCATTGATTTAAGCTATAAGAGCTAGGGAGAGAAGCCTTTGCTAAGGCCAAGCTTTCATAATTAATAAGTCTGTGTCATTATTGGGGAGCTGGTGGTTCTGATGAGAATGTAAAACTCTAATGACCCAAAATTAACAGAATCTGAATTGAGCAGGCAGACATTACAACAAACACAAAATATTTCTAGAGAGTTACAAAGGAAAATTTTTAGAAGTTGTCTTCCATTAAATTGAAAAATCTCAAGAAATGGATGAATTTCTCAAATCACCCAAACAATGAAAGTAAAACTATGAAGAGACAGGAATATAAACATACCCATGCAAAAGGAAGTAATTGAACCAGTAATAAAAACACTTTTGATTTTAAATGTTCCAGACCCAGAAGATTCACAGTTGATTCTACTAGACTTTCAAAAAACAATTACAACCAATCATTTTAAACTCTACAAAATAAAAGAAGCATAATGATCACTCCCAAGCTCCCAGTATTACATTAATAGACAAAGCAGGTAAAGACATAACAGCAACAGAAAAAGACAGACCAATATCGCTAATAAATATACAACAAAAATTCTTAATAAAATACTACCAGATCAAATACAAGTACATGTTAAAGTACAGCCTTGGTGCAGTGGGAAGGGGCTTGGACCTGCCTAGGCTCAGTGTGCTGGGCTCTGCTGACTCCCCATGGGAGACCTCGATTTGGGGGATGTGGGGATGTGGGGTGGCTTGGGAAAGAGGGCTGGGGTTGGGAGGAGGGAGGAGAGGGGGATCTGTGGATAGTATGTGGAGTGAGTAGAAAATTTCTTAATAAAGAAAATGAAAATAAATAAATAAATAAAAATCCATCCCAGTGGAGTTTACTTTATCTCTGATATTCAGGGATGTTTCTACATAAGTTAGTCAATAAATATAATTAATATGAATAATAACATGGACTTAAAGACAAAAATCATATGATCATTTCAATAGATGCAGAAAAAACATTTGATAAAATTCAACATGCTTTCATGATAAATGTACTGGAGAGAGTAGGGCTGCATAGAGCATATCTCAACATAAAAAAAGGTTCTATGTGAGAAACTCATAGCCAATAATACCCTAAATGAAAATACCCTTGAAGTAATCCCATTAAAATCAGGAATGCAACAATACTTTCCACTATCCCAGTTCATTTTCAATATAGTGCTAAAAGCACTGTCTGTAATAATTGTGCAAGAAAGGGAAATTAAAGTGATATAAATTGGAAAAGAAGATGTCAAGTTATCACCATTTGCAGATGATAATATATTATACATAAGAGATCCTAAAAATTTCACCAAAAAATTTTAGAAACAGTCAAAACTTTCAACAAAGTGGCAGTATACAAAGCAATTTACAGAACCCAGTAGCATGTCTATGCACCGAAAACAGATTAAAAATCTGATCGTGGTCACCATCCCATCTATTTTTATTTTTATTTTATTTCAATTACAATAATTCTCCATCCTCTTTCCTCCCTATAAACCCTCATTTGAACTCTGCCCCATTCTTCAAATTCATGGCTTCATTTTTTCATCACTTGTTATTTCATATGTATATGTGTTGTGTACACACACACACACACACACACACACACACACATATCATGATCAGTATGTATAATGATAGTTGTATATCAGTTTTTACAGCTGATTTTTTTGGTACTTGACTACAAATTTATGTGGCCTTCTCTAAGGAGGGCCATCTCTCAATTTCCCAGCTTTATTTACTTGCATGTAGTTCTTTGTGGTCGAGGCCTCATGGAACTTACCCCATGCAGGTTGGAAAGATTGTTGGTGTCCTCCTTGTTCAATGCACATATGGGCCATCATGTTTGTAAGATTATGTGGGTAGATCTTTTGATATTACTAGAAGACTAAAAACTCAAAGGAAAGTTCATGATCCTCTTGTTCATTCAGTCTTTCTTTTCCTTCTTCTGCAATGTTCCCTGAGCCTTAGTTCTAGCAATGCTGTTTAGTTGTTTCCATTGGGACTGGACTCTACAGTTTAGCATATTGGTTGGTTATGGTTTTTTGTAGTGGTCTTTCTCTATAGCACAGAGAAGATTCCTTGATGAGGAATGTATATCACAGTAATCTATGGATATAAAGACAAATGTTTATAGATTGTTGTTAGGGATTATGCTGGGCTAGTAAGTGGTGGTTGTATATTCTCCTCAAATAAACGTGATTTTACTGGCAATGATGAGTTAGGTAGATTCCAGAACCAATGATAGTATTCCTTTTATTGAATGGGCCTTAAGTCCAATTAGAGAGCTGTTGTTTACCACCCAGATATGTGTACCTCTATTACCCATAGGGTTATTGAGGCATACTGATCATTGATGTGGTTCATAGGCATCATGTTTGGGTGGTATTATTGGTTGCTTCTCTCCTTTGGAAGTTTGTATGGAACCTTCTGTTCCCATGAGCTACTCCCATTTATTATACCATCAAAGACAATAAAATATCTTTGGATGAACCTAACCAAGGAAGTTAAAGACCTCTACAATGAAAACTTCAAATTTCTGAATGGTTGGTCAGAGTAGTCCCAGTCACTCCTAAAACAGTATTGAATATCAGTGCAGCAGCCCTTAGATGCCTCTCAGGAGTTAAGAGTAGGTGCTTGTTATTGACAACCCTGTACACTTAATTCATAGGACTCAGTTGATTTGGACCTAAAAGAATCTTACCTTTCCTTGAAGTCTAGCTTTCATGATTCCAGAGAGTACTATGCAAGCTGATAAGGAAAGGAAACAATTAAAAAGTCCTACCCAGTTTCAACAGCTATGAACCATGGCAATTACCAGCGTGGCAAGATATCCATAAAAGTCTAAGAATTGGCAATCTCATGTTGGTGGTAACCAACAGCTAACTAATTGGAATTAATGCCTACTCAACAGGAGAGAATTCATGTTTAGTACTTAAAACCTAACCAACTTCTCAGAGCTATTGATAGCATTAATCTTGAAAAGAATCTACTAAAGCCATTTTTGATAGCATAATTCCTCACTGCATTGTAAATCATAGTCTTACATCACAGAATAGTGTGGCTAACACAATTAACCTATCTTTGCTGCTTACAGAGACCATCACAAACACAAAATACTAGCTACAGTCCAGAGTCCAACAGATTGTTGTGATATCAGCACTCCCTCTCCCAAAAACTAGATGCCTCTACACCACAGTTCCTGTACCTATGAATCAATGAACATCAGGAAAGAGGAGGCAGAAAATTGTAAAACCAGAATGCCAGGATATCTGCAGTAAAGCAGTCCTAGAAATGGATAAAAAAACAAGACAGGGAAATAGTAACACCAGTAGACATGTTAAAGTAGAAAGAAGAGAGAAAATTTTGTGGGGTCACACTCTTAGACTAAGAACTACAGGCAACCAGCAACTGCTTGGAAAATGAGAATTTGCCTTTCTTAAATATATTGTTACATATTAATAACACTAACAATCAAATAAAAGAGGTAAGAAGCTTGAGAGCTGTGGGTAGTGTGTGAAGAATTTGAAGAAGAGGATCTTAGAGCTCTTGGATGGAGAGAAGCAGAGAAAGTAGTATAATTTTATTTCAATAAAAACATATTTAAACATGAAAAAGTAAAAATGGAACTACAAATTTTCATTAGTGAGTGGGATATTGCTATGGAACACTGGGGCTCAATTTTCCAGAAACCACTGAAACATCATAAGATTTGTGGAAGGGTCAATAATTGGGTGAGGCAGATACCAAAGAAATGAAGTGACCATCATTTCAGATGAAGATGTTCCTGCAGCAAAATCTGACTCCTGTGTCTAAGCATGTGGATATCTTTGAATTTTGTTCCATAGTGAATATTGGCTAGCTCATGAACAATTCATCTTGGTAGAATATACATATTGTGGTAACAGTGTGTGTTAAGGAAAGTTAAGTCATGATAGAAAAAAATCGTATTTTAACTACAGCTCTAAACCAAAAGTTTGAATTGACTTACAAAAACATTCAATTTCCCATCTCTGATACCTTTGTCATACTTCAATATCAATCATAAGCATGAAAGTGACAACTATGAATTCTTTAAATCCAAATAATCAGTACCCAGTGGGTTAATAATGCTATCTGTCATAGAAAGAATAAAAATAAATTAATAAAAACATAGAAAAATAAATATTAAAAATTACTAAAATAGCTACAATATGCTCATGTAAATTCATTAACTACACCATTCATATGTAAAATGGCAAATTAGAAAGTTCAAGACACAAGACAGAAATAACAGCAGTTGCTACTAATGAACTTATGTGCCACTCAACATAACAATATGATCTTCCTTGAATTTTAATTGCTGGATAAGTGGAGTGAGGAAAAATTGCTTCCCTCAGAGGGAGTCTGTTCCCTGAGAGAATTCTATGTTTGTATAATTTTCACCTAGCTCCCCAAACTGGCCTTTGAAATATTATCGTAGCCTCACATGGTAATACTTTAAAGAGATAAGACTCTGACCAGAGATCCTTCGTTTTACATTCATCCAAGTGAACTCCAAAACATTTAGGAAACTCAATGGACTTTACTCAGATATTTTGTGGTGAGTCTGAAACTCCAAGCAGACAAAACATATCCAATTCTGTGATATTGTATTAGAGATAAGTTTATCATGTCTATCCAAAGATGAAGAAACAGAACTCACTGATAAACAATTTCAAAATGCACAGAAAAAAAGAGATCACAATATCTATAAGACCTGAATACAGGTTTCTTAAATTTTAATAAGTCTGTAGTTTCTGACATGTTATTAAAGGGATATATCACCCCCAAAATGGTGTATCACTATGTCCACTGACTCTGAAAGAATTGTATTGAACCTACTTAGCTCATTACTACAGTCTCCTTTTTATTTATTTACTCACTGTCTCACCTGAATTAGTATTCACCTATAAAAGCTACCATCATAGTGATTACAGGTACAGACTTGAAAATCAGTTAGACATGGATTTAAGTTTTATTCTTTTTTCTTTAATTTTGAGATGATTCTCTAATTACATTATTTCTCACTTCTCTCTTCTCCCTCTAAACTCTCCTATATATACTTCCTTATCTCATCACCTTCAAATTCAGTGTCTTACTTTTTATCTATTCTTAATTGCATGTATTATATACATGACTTGACTTTTTAACTCATACTGCATATGAATAATGTAATCATAGTCTGAATTCTTTTATTTACATAAGATAAGATTATATGTCTTATCTGTCTGTCTATCTGCCTGTCTGCCTGTCTCTCTCTCTCTCCCTTTCTCTCTCTCTCTTTCTCTTTCTCTGAACATAAATATTCTCTTTTTAAAATAGCTATCAATCATTTATGAGGAAAACTGGCTCATAAGTATTAATTTAAACTATTAATAATTTCTGGAGATCTGACTTAAGACATAAATTCATACAGTTATTTTGATATATTAATATTTCAATTTTCTCTTTTGATTAATATACACAATTATAAAGAAGGCTATATAATCTCTGAAGACAGCTCAGCTTCAACAACTCTAACTATAAAGGTAATTATCTATATTTTATTCATATATGCATGTCAGCCATTAGTAAAATGGTCCATAAAGGGTCCCCATTAAAACCCCAGACACCTGCAATTAGGTTGTTTTATGTGATAGAAAGAACTGTTTAGTGATTAAACTGAAGATGAACCTGGGACTAGTGTAAATACATTAACCATTCTAAAACAGAAAATGCTAAAGTATAAATAAAAACTGAGGCTCATCTTAATAGTTAGGCTATGCATTAACAAAACAGTTAATTTAAGATCCATATTTTGCAATCACATGTGGAGAGACAAGAAGGTGATAGACAATAACAACAGTAAAATAAGTCCCATGTAAAATGAGATTCTTGAAGCACAAGGAAAAATTGTTCTGCAATGAAGAAATAAAGCAAATTGTTTGCTATAGGTATCTACCTGAGAGAGAAAGGATAGGGAAATACTGGAGTAAACAACTTTGAGTAGACTTAGGACATAGGAAAATACAAGTTAAAATGTAAATTTATCAGAGTACAACCATTTGTTAACAACTCCTTTTCCTACACCAACACAGATACCACTCAATAATTTAATAATCATGTTGCAGCTGATCACTCATCAGGACTTAAAAATTTGCATCATACTTGTATATGCACTAATTCATTTAATACTCAGTAATTTGAGCTTGATAAAAAAAGACCAAGTAAATTATGTTTTACTGACAGATAAAATAAAATTCAGAGAATCAGGTTATACTGAATGTCTCACAACTAATAACTAGTATAGATTTTATTCTAATGCACAGTCAATTCCCTGAACACTGAGCTTTATACCAGTGCTGTATTTTCTTTTCAGAACTGACTTTGTTGGTTGGACATGACTCTGATGCGGTATTTATCCCTCTCCATCCACAGTACATTCATTTGTAAATTATTCTATGAGACAATTTTATTCATGAGTGTGACACAATAGGGATAATTTTTAAATATAAATTAAATAAAATGAAAATCAATTCAATTCATTACTGGTATTATGTTTTGTAGCACCTTCTCATGTTTGTTTCTACCAGCTGATACCTGTGCCCACTTGAATAAAATTTTTCTATTAGAAAGTTTTTTCATACATAAATGTGCATAAAAATTAGTAAATCTTGTGTGACTGAAGGGAGGTTGATAGGAATATAGACAAATTCTGGTGTGCGATAACTACACATGTGTAAACTGGTAGACTGAACAGATCTTATTTGAAAATGTTACATTATGAATTTGTAACCCAGGAGAGCTAAGGTTACATGTTCTTTTTGTAGCTCAGTTTATTCATAAATGAAATCAGTGACCCTGGAAGCTGAGTCATGAAAACCATTCATAATTAAAATCATGTTATTAGTTTAGTGTAGTGTTGTAAGTCTATAATCACTGTACTCTGGAGGCAGAAAGAGGAGATTCTTGAGTTCAAGTTTACCCTGGATTATAGAGACTAAGTTACAAAAGATAAAAAAACTTGAAGCAAAAATTGTGTAACCCACATAGATTATTTATCCTCTAAATTGTATGCTTGTTTATATTTTATAACTGTTAAAAAGAAATTGTCATAAAAATAAGTTTAAGTGTTTTAATTTACATCCTGATTTTTTCTTTTTTACTCATATTTTCCTTTATTTTACTTTGCTGTAGATCATCTTGTAATTAACAAAATACCATCAATGAAGAATATTACAGAGGTGAATGAATTTCTCCTGATGGGACTAACCAAAGCCCCAGAACTACAGATTCCACTGTTTATTGTGTTCATACTTATTTACATTATCACTTTGATTGGGAACCTGGGAATGATCACAGTTATTCTGCTTGATTCTCGTCTCCATACTCCTATGTACTTTTTCCTCAGCAACCTTTCTCTGGTGGACTTTTGTTCCTCCACAACAGTCACTCCAAAGTTCTTATCTGGCTTGCTTCTTGACGATAAGGTCATCTCCTACAATGCATGTGCTGCCCAGATGTTCTTTTTTGCAGCCTTCGCCACTATGGAATGTTATTTCTTGACATCCATGGCCTATGACCGGTATGCAGCAGTGTGTAAGCCCCTCCATTATTCCACCATCATGACAAAAAGTGTTTGTGCTCGTCTGGCCACAGGTTGCTATATCATTGGTTTTGTGAATGCTTCTGTGCAAATTGGAGACACATTTTACCTCTCATTTTGCATGGCCAATGTGGTCCATCACTTTTTCTGTGACATTCCAGCAGTCATGACTTTGAGTTGCTCTGATACAGGCAAAAGTGAGATGATTCTGATTCTTATTTCTAGTTTCAATGTTATATTTGCACTTTTTGTTATTTTGATTTCCTATCTATTCATATTTGTCACCGTTTTGAAAATGCGCTCAGGTGAGGGGTACCAAAAGGCATTTTCCACCTGTGCTTCTCACCTTACTGCGGTCTTCCTCTTCTATGGGACTGTCATCATTATGTATTTGCAGCCTAGCTCCAGTCACTCTATGGACACAGATAAAATTGCATCTTTGGTCTACACTGTGGTCATCCCCATGCTGAACCCATTAGTCTATAGCCTGAGGAACAGGGAGGTCAAGAGTGCATTCATGAAGGTTGTTGAGAAGGTAAATTTTCTCTAGGGTTAGTCATTTGATGATATCAAATTCCAACAAAAGGATTTTAATCCCTCTTAAAATTATTCTATGAAATAACACAAATGTCAAATATCACTTGTTCATAAAATAAATTTGTCTTAATATTATAAATTTCCTTAGCTGCAAAATTTTTCTCCATAGCCACAATTTAAAAAATATTACAATGTTTAATGAACTGTACTTTGTAACATTTTATCCAGGAATAAATAGTCACTACCTCTTCAATAATAAGTACTTCAGTCTTTGTTGAATTGTTTTAGCAAAGCTTTTATATGTGACATTTTTAAATAATAAACAGTTATGTTAGAGTGAAAAGACAGACATTACTTAATCACTTTTGCTGTATCATTATGATAGATAAAGCTATCCAAATTGTATTTCTCAATGTATTTAACATATAACAGTTTCTTCCAAACAATAATAGCAATAGCATATCCCATGAAACAAAATATTTTAACATTGAAATGATGTAAAATATTTTATGAATCAGAATAAAATTCACATGTCAGTCATAGAATCACAAAATTTTATTAATATTATTTTAATTGTACATACAGATAGAATATTGTATGGTAATTTGATGCATATATATGACATGGACATACAGATATATATGGGTTGTAATGTCATATATATGTATACATATATATATATGTGCGTGCGTGCGTGCGTGCGTGTGTGTGTGTGTGTGTGTGTGTGTGTCGAATAGTGCAGTGGTTTAACTAGCAGTGGTGCCCATAGGCCCATATAATTGAATGCTTGGTCATTAGAGAGTGATATTACTTGACAGTGATTAGGTGCGGTCTTGTTAGAGGAAGTATATCACTACATGTGAGCTTTAGGGTTTCAAAAAGCTCAAGCCAGGCCCAATGTCTCTCTCTTTTTCATGCCTTCAAATATTGATATAAAACTATCAGCTACTATGTCTGCCTACCTGACACCATGCTCCCTGGCATAAGGATAATGGACTAAACCTCTGAAACTGTAAACAAGCTCCAATCAAATGCTTTCCTTTGTAAGAGTCTCCATGGCCATGGTATCTCTTCACAGCAATAGAATACTGACTCTGTTAGAAGTTGGTACTGGGATGTGGGGTATAGCTGTGATTGACCTGACAATGCTGTTTATGGGATGAATACTGAAGACTTGGTGACTTTCAACTAGAAAAAGCCATTGGCTACTTTAAGCAAACATTAATGAGCCATCCTAGTATAAGCATAGAAGACAATGCTGAGGGTGGTTTGAACTGAAGAAGCTCAAGAAGTTTCAAAGGGGAAGAATATTGGTAAGTGGCCTAGAGATGGCTCTTGTGGAATTTGGCAAGGAATGGGCTGCTTTCTGCCCTTGTCCAAAAATTCTGCCTGAGGCTAAATTGAAATGTTTTATATTAATGGTATTGACAAAGAAGATTTCAAAATAGCCAGACATTGACTGCTTTGCTTGATTATTAGTGACCACTCATATGCAGATCTATAATGACAAGAAGCAAGCTGAACAAGGAAAAATACAAAATGTAAAATTTAGGGAGAGAATGAGCACCAGGACTTGTAATAGAGCTTTGTCCAGTGCACAAAGAGATGAAAAGTTCAAAGAAAAACATAATGCTAAATAGAATAAAGGGAGTGGTGACATAGAGGCAAGACCCCACCCACCTATGCTTTCCACTTATGAAAAGTATTAAAGAAAAGTTTAAGCAGTGAAGGAAATGATCTAAAACAGAAAATTGGTAAAAGTGTGTTTGAATGAGGATGTCAACTTCCAGTCCCAGGGAGCAGAACATGGCAGCCTCAGCCATGGTGATTCTGAATTTCAAGTACAGGATATAAAGAAAAGGGGTTTGGAATCTCTGTCTTGTCTAAGAAAAGCTTCTGAGGCCAAGCATGTTTCAGAAGTGTTCCTTTATAGAGTCCCAGAGTGACCATTGCATACAGCTATGAAAGTGAAGCCTGTATTTCATTGGAGACTCCAAAATGAAGGAGATGTCACAGTCATGAGATATCTGGCAAGGAGAGCTGCTAACAGGATGTGGAACCAGCCCCCCTCCAAAAAAATGGGCTGCAGTCAACAAAGATGAAACGAGTTGGAGATCTGAAGAGTGCTTTTGAAATCAGACATGGAATGCAGAATTTGCAGTTTGCCCAGCTGGTTTTTGGTCTTGCTTTTGTCCAGTGTCTGTAAGCAAGCCCCATTTAAATGTTTTCCTTTATAGAAGTTGCTCTGGTCATGGTATCTTGACAGCAATAGAACAATGACTAAAATGGATAATTGACATTTTCATTTTCTTAAACATTTTTTATTTAATTTTCCATTTTCAAATTTTGTATTACATTTTTCTATTATTTATTTTTTATTGTATTTTGTTCATATTCTCTCACCCCTCCCAAATCCTCCCAGATTCTTCCCACCTCCTGAATGACCCAACTTCATGTTGAAAAAGAAACCAAAACCAAGGAAACAAGTCAGCAAGAGACCCTTCAACTGCCCCTAGAGAAAATACCCCAAACCTTGTCTATTTGAGTTATAAATGGGCCTCTATGCTTCACTCCCCAAGGGAGTGCCTCTGGTAATCAGGAATTGAAAGACACAGAAAGTATTGCAGGAACCAAAGTCTCAAACCTTAAAGACACCATGACTCATACCTCTCAAGTCAGCTATATCAGGTCAAGTTTATGATTCCTTGCATTACCAAGCTTAAATTAATAACAAAAATTTATAATATCTTTTTGATAAAAATGCCCCAATCCTCTCTTACAACAATCTTAATTATGGTATACAATATTAGGACAATCATCCTTTAGGTAATAAATTGCCTGTTTTTCAACAATGTATTTGGACTTTTCTCACAAATAATTTTTAAATGCAATCATAATTTATAATTTGCTTAGAGCTGAGAAAAAGTTTTCATATAATAAATTGCCCTCAGTTTTTGTATATATTCTACTCTGAGTCCTCAGTCTTCAACAGTTTTATTACATCTTTCTCATTGCAGGAATGCAAAGTGATTATAGGTTTGGCTTCTTTATTATTTTTTTTGTTTAGATTATAATATAATTACATCATTTCCACCTTTTCTTCCCTCCCAGATATCACTCCTTACTCTTTTTATTTCAAATTCGTGGTCTTTTTTTTAAATTAATTAATTGTTGTTATACAATATATGTTTATGTACATACATATATGTTCTTTATATATAATCATATATATGTGTGTGTGTGTGTGTGTGTGTGTAATTAACTTAATTTCACATATCAGCCACGGATTCCCCCGTGCTCCCTCCTCTCACCCCTCAGCCCT
This sequence comes from Peromyscus maniculatus bairdii, assembly GCF_049852395.1. Lineage (NCBI taxonomy): Eukaryota > Metazoa > Chordata > Mammalia > Rodentia > Cricetidae > Peromyscus > Peromyscus maniculatus. The sequence goes on along the minus strand of NC_134852.1, from coordinate 165,193,342 downwards.
CCCCGCAATCCACCCCCAATTCCCATCTCCTCCAAGGCAAGGTCTCCCAGGGGAGTCAGCCCAGCCTGGCAGACTCAGCCTAGACAGGTCCAGTCCCCTCCTCCCTACACCAAGCCTGAGCAAAGTGTCCCAGCATAGACCCCAGGCTCCAAAAAGCCAGCCCATGCACCAAGGACAGGTCCTGGCTCCACTGCCTGGGGGCCTCCCAAACAGTTCAAGCTAATCAACTGTCCCACTTATCCAGAGGGCCCCGGTCCAGTTCCATGGGGGTTCCTCTACCATTGGTTCACAGTTCATGCGTTTCCACTAGTTTGACTATTTGTCCCTGTACTTTTTCCAATCATGGTCTCAATATCTCTCACTCATACAATCCCTCCTCTCTCTTGCCAATTGAGCCATGGATCTCTGCATCTGCTTTCATCAGTCACTGGATGAGAGTTCTATCATGACAGCCAGGGTGTTCCGCCACCTGATCACCAGAGCAGGTCAGCTCAGGCACTCTCTCGACCATTGCCAGTAGTCTACAGTGGAGGTATCTTTGTGGATTTCTGGGGTCCTCTCTAGCACTCTGCTTCTTCCTATTCCCCTGGGATCTTCATTCATCATGGTATCTCCCTCCCCATTCTCCCACTCTGCTCATGATCCAGCTGGTACCTCCTGCCCCGCTAAGCTCTCTTTCCCTGACCCTTGACCACACTGGACTACATGAGAGAAATAAAACCAGGCAGTGGTGACACATGCTCTTAATGCCAGGATGCAATATGGCAGGATACAGAAAGGTATCTAAGTCAATGGGAAACAGGATCTCTCTCTCTTGAGGCTAAGGATTTCATAGAGGTAAGCTAGTGTCTGGTTGTTCTGCCTCTCTGATCCTTCAGCTTTCACCCCAATATTTGGCTCTAGGATTTTTATTAAAGGACTATTTAAGATTTGTATTACATCTGTCACCCAATATTTGTGGCACAAATTCATGAAAAAGGTGCTTGTCTATTGGCCTTGCAGACCCCAGCTCAGTCCTGACCTGCATGTGGCTGGAGTCTCCACCCCACATGGGCCAGAGCCCCTAATCAGCTGAATCCATATGGATATTTCACTTCTTCTCTCCTGGTGGACTGTGGAAACACTCTGGATACCCATCTCAGGCTGCTACCACACTAGGTAGCTCCGTTGAAACCTGCTTGGGCTTCCACTGTTCTATGCATTCAGCAGAGTTGATGAGTCAATTAAGATTTCTTAAAGGGAAAATGTGGTTAAAAGATAATTTTTCCCACATTAAAAGATGGGAAATATTTTACAATGGAGGGTGTTTGGTCTCTGTTTAATAACTCATTTGGCAGTCTGGAAAGGGAACAACTAAATGAGAGGATAGCTAATGTTGTTGGGATAGATGTAATGTGGATTATAAATATTGTTTGTTCAATCATTTCTGTTTTATTATTTAAAAAAGTTGGTTAATGTGAGTGCCAACATAAAATTTTTTTTAAAACTTGTTAAAACAGATCATAGAGAATTTCAGACCCAGACAGAGGAATTTAAAGGTGAACCTATCTCAGCATTACATTATATGGTTACAGAAAAACAGCCTAAGGCTTTCAAATAATCAACCTTAATCTATCTAGTAACCTTACAGGAACTGCCAAATGCTCAAGGCCGTGTAGAGCTGGTTGAACTCCTGTGCAAATGTTAGATTTGAGGAGATTCAAAGAAGCTATAGTGTCATATGGTATGCATTCTCCATTCATAAAGCAAATGTTAAACTGGTGGTCAACTTCTAATAGAATTATCCCTCAAAACTGGAAATAAATGGTTACAGCAGTCTTAGAGGCTGGTCGCCAGTTATAATGGAGGATCTGGTGGAAAGATGAGGCTAAGACCATTGAACAACTATGTAGGGCTAGAGGTATGGAAATTTCTCAAGATCAACTTCATAGAGAAGGCGATTATGCTGATATACAAAAACAATCTTTATATGATGACCACACCCTAGCTTTATGCTGAATGGCAGCCTTGGATGCTTGGACAGAATTGAAGAAGTAGGAAAGAAAATTGAGTCATTTACAAAAGTTATACAGGGCCCCAAAGAAATCTTCAGTTTTCTTACAAAGGCTGTCTTCAGCAGTAAATGGAATGATACCAAATTCAGAAGCTAGACAGATAATAATTGAATCTCTGGCTTTTGAAAATGCTAATGCACAATACAGAAGGATAATTAGGATGCTAAAGGAAAGATCAATCCTTTGGAAGAATGGATCTAAGATACAATGAATATTGAATCTGATGACCATGATGATACTTGCATAGGAGAGGTGATTTCCAGAGGTTTGAAAAAAAAAAACAGTAATGTCAGGTGTTTCAATTATGGTAAATGAGGTCACATAAAAAGGGACTATAAACAGGACATTACTAGAAACAATGTTTTTTTTTTTTAAGGACAATAGCAACAGAACTCTCCTCCCTTCTGGATTATGCAGAAGGTGTGGCAAAGACAAACATTGGATCTAATTGATCTAATACATGTAGATCAACAAGGGACAGACAAGATAATCCTTTACCTCTGACATTGGGAAACTCCCTGAGGGGCCTTTCTCAGGCCCCCATGACAAATTTCATTCAGTCCTTTCCTGTCATTGTGGAAGAAACTCCTTACCTGAGCAATTAAAGAGCCTAAAGCCTATTGTAAAAAAAAAATCACACTTCTCTGGATGATAGAAAAGCTATAGAAGGGAGAACAAAAATTTCAGGAGAAACCATAAATCAAAATTGATAAAGACTAGATATAGAACTTCCCCAAAGTTAGGTTGGAGAAAGATTTGGTTTTTGTCTTTCAGAAAAATTAAAACAGCAATCTTGAAGAATTTAAAAACAAGACATTTGAACAGATAAATATCCAAAGAAGAAGAGAGAATTATCCAGGAAAAAAAAAGGATCAAGAAAAGGAATAATCTGACCTAATGCAGTCTTTGAAGTCTTCAAAAAGATGATGGGACCCCACAATGAAGCCATCAGGACAATGATAATGCCACAAAGCTGACAAACACCACCCAAAGATTGGCTTTGAACTAAAAACTGATCAGGACAATTCTGAAATGGCTAGTTGAGATGATCCAGCCTCACAGACTACATGAGCAAGGACTTGAGATAAGCCCTGCACTTTCCCATTTTGCAGAGACTGGCCAAATGATACAGCTATCTCTCTCAGGACTTGACAATTAATCCAAAATTTTTCTTTCCAGGATCCCCGAAAGATGCCATCACCCCCAGAGAGCAAGAAATAATTTTAAGAACATGACTCCCACATTCTCAAGAGGTGGGATGGATGGTTTTTTGTCTTTCATTGGGTTATGGATAATTGTCATTGTTTAGGATGTTTGGCTACAAATTGTCATTGTTAATGGTCAGGAAAAAGGCTAAACAAAGGAAATTAGATTTAGGGTTCTTGTTTGAAAAGAAAGAAAAAGGGGATATAGATATAAGATAAAAGGTAAATTATTGAATCTACTCTGAAAAGAAAAAATAGGATATAGATATATGATTAGATAAAAGGTAAATTATTGAATCTACTCTAAAAAAGAGATATAGAAATAATAGGATAAAAGGGTCAATTATTAAATCTACTACTACTACTTCTACTGAAGAAAAAGAGGAGGATATAGATAAAAGATAAAAAGGTAGATTATTGAATCTACTTTTAAAAAGTGACTACTACTTTTAAATACTTTACATTGGATTGGAATTTTTGTATATTTTATACAAATTTTGTATATTCATACAAATTTGAGATTGATTTTGTTAGAAAATACTATATATATATACATATATATGTATGTATATATTTCTAATCTTGTTCAAGTTATTGCACCTATACAGCTTACTTAACAATGTAATGAAAATTGCTAGTTATTATTACCAACAATTAGATTATATAGAAATGAAAGTTAGTAGTTACCTATTGCAATCAAGCATGTAGTCATATTAGGTATGTTTTCAAGGTAAAAGAGATATATTTTAGATATATAGGTCATCTTCAAACACTTCAGATATCTATAGAATATGGCATTTAAGATGTTTTAATAATATACATTCTTTTTTATGACTATGAGACTTGTCTGATCCTGGAAGCACCAATATACTTCAGAGATGATGATGGACATTGAAGAAACTCCTTATAGAGTTTCCTTTTTTGTGGTAAGTTAACCACTGGTTAAGAAAATACCCTGCTGGTCGGTGGTGGCACACACCTTTAATCCCAGCACTTGGGAGGCAGAGGCAGGCGGATCTCTGTGAGTTCGAGGCCAGCCTGGGCTACAAAGTGAGTTCCAGGAAAGGCGCAAAGCTACACAGAGAAACCCTGTCTCGAAAAACCAAAAAAAAAAAAAAAAGAAAGAAAGAAAATGCCCTTGCCTCGACTGGTGACAGTATGCTGTTCAAATGGGACAAGCAGGACCTTGCCAAGACAAGGTAGGAAGGCCCTGTAGAAAATCCTGTTTCAGAAATGAGGTCTGTCAGATATGCTAGGTCTGTAGGTTGAAAATGGATACCCAACATTGCAGAGAAATCTTGGGTGACTTTCCAGGCAGTCAGCTGTTTCTGTTATTTCTCACATTTTTTGGAAGTCACTTGTTTGCACTTCCTGCTTACTCAATTAATATTATTTTCTTCTCAAGTCTCTGAGAAAGTCAAAGATTAGACAGTTATAGCTTTAGTTTTCCTCATTAACAAATTCAGAAAAAAACTCACTAAAGAGTTGTAAAGTGTATAAGTGTGAAAGACATCATAAGATATTTTTGGTTGGTAATACAAGTTAGGATAGAATGTGAATTAGGTACAACATTTTGGACTCACTAAATTAGGATAAATAATGGAGTATTTTCTCTGAATTTATCAAATGTTAATTGATTGGACATTGTTAATGTAATTCTTGACTGTATATACTATATATACTTATTGTATTTAGTTTTTCTTATATTAGTTATAACCTTTTATTATTTTAGACGAGTAAGGGGAAATGTAGTGATATATTGTGTACATCAATAAAACTTACCTGGGGATCAGAGGACAGAGAAAGCCACTAAATTAGACATAGAGCAGAAAATAACAAGTTTCACCAAAGATGTAAGGTACTTGTAATCCTTATACTTTGTTAATAAGAGGGGAATCCATGGCTGATATGTAAAATTAAATTAAATTATAAAATAAAAAAAGAAAAACTGGATGGAATTAGTAAAAGGTTGATAATCTTCAAAGTTATTCACAATTATGATAGGAAAATGTCATTTTCCTAGTACTGAGGTAGTACAAGAATGGGAACAATTCCTTCACACAGTGCTCATAGCAGCACTATTAATAGTTGCCAACACATGAAGCCAATTCATGTGTTCAACTAAGAATGAATTAAAAGGCACTGGAAAGATGGATCAGCATTTAAAGGCACTTTCTACTCTTGCAGAGTACCTGAGTTCAGTTCCAAGAATTCACATGGCACTTTACAATCGGCACACTCCTATTTCATGGCATCTGATGCCCTTTTCTGGCTTCTGTGGTATGTCCTTCATGGAGTTTGTTCTGCTAAGGCATAGGGGCTTGTTTCCATGAGTGTATTAAATAATTAAACATTTAAAACAATAACTCTCAGTATATTTCTTAGCAAGCAAAAAAGATAGTCACAGCGACATTACATAGAAAAAAGTTAAGAAAATAAATTTTTGCCATAAAGGCATATTACCACAAGAAAGCCAAGGAACGCAAGCAACAGATGATGGACAGACACAAGGCTGACTCCCAAGAGAGTTTCTAGAGATTGATATCTTACCAGTGAACCTATTTCACACACACACACACACACACACACACACACACACACACACACACACGTAACTAGACAATTATATATTTTGAAAAATATTACCAAGAAATAAATGATAAAAATAAAAATTGTGAAGACCTATGTAATATTTGTTATAAAAATCTCTATAAATTTGCTATCTAACTCAATCATTATTTCATTAAGTACCAGAAAGCTTTGTTTATTATATATACTACACTCTGGGAATAAAGTCCTAGAGGAGGAAAGATCTTTGGTCTGAAATGTTTGATAATTCACTAGCAAGTTAAATATGTAAAACCAAAACAATATCATTTAATAACTGTTCTAGCAATTACAAGGAAAGGTTGACAAAATAGATCATTTAGTTATAGATATACAGGTAAAATAATGGAAGGGAAGATTATCAATATTGAAAAGCTACTACATCTAAGAGAATGTGGTATATTCTTGGCTGAAATGGTGTGTGCAATATAATTCTGGGAGCTTAGGTGGTATGTTTCCACATATATACTTAGAACACTTAGCCATCAATAAAAAATTTTGTTAGTTACCTTTCTGCTGCTATGATAAAATTTGCCAACATGCAGCATAAGTCAAAACAGGTTTGTTTTAAACAGTAAAATATTTTCTCTGTAGAAAATAGTAAAAATGATAACATTCCCCAATAAGCCCCTATAAGCCAAATGATAGCTGAATTATACATATAAATATTGACTAGATTCTGGGATATAGAAGAAACCTATCTTCATCTGTTCAGAGAGCTACGTTTTACTTAAGTTGTATAAGTGAGACTCCTATTCATCTTCCCCTTCACTGTTTGATTTATGGTAGACATTTTTCTATAGGCTAATCCATAATCTAAAAAGATTTTAGCCTCCCCTCTTGAAAACATGGCCAGCATTTTCTTTCATCAGCTTGATACAGTAAAAATTCTTATCCTAATAGTGAAATGTTTCACTGAAGCTTGCCCAGTGATTGGGCAAAACCAAAATTTATTATAAGCCACAGTCATCCTAGGGTCCCCCCTGCTAGGTAGCCTCCCTGGATCTGTGTGTTGCAGTCTGTCCTTTGTTTTATATCTAGGATCCACTTATGAGTGAGTACATATCATGCTTGGCTCATCATTCTAAAGTACTCAATCATGGAGAAAATTCATAACAGAAGATTGAGGCAGCCAATAACATTGCATTTACAGTCACTTGGTGAAGGTACCTGATGTCAAGCCTCATAGTCTGAGTTAAATGCTCAGGGTTCACATGGTAGAAAGGAAGAGCCAACTCACACAGGCAGGAAGCAGAGAATGATGAAGGCTTATGCCGGGCTAGCTTTCTTCATTTTTTTCTGTCTAGTACTCTAGTCAAGAAAATGAATAGTGCAGTCAACTTTTATAGGGATTCTTCCAACCTCAATTAACACAACAAAGATAATATCTCATAGGCATAGCCAGAGGCTAACCTGAAGAAGACAAACCATCATAGTCATGCTCAGAAGCTAGGCTCTTAGGTGACTCTAGATCCTGTTCAATTGATACCAGTATTCACTATCACAGGAATGAATTTCAAATTAAGCTTTATTTAATACTTAAAAATCATTCTATTTTTATTTGTGAAATTATTTGAATTCTGACTTGGAGATTATGTGAGGAATCACAAATAAATATGGTGATAAATGATTTTTGGAAACCTAAGCCATTGTTTCACTTACAGATCACCAAATCTCTTCTTTCTATAGTATCCAGTTGTCTCATAGTAGCTTTGCATAATAATGAGAATAAGCAATGCTATATACTTTGTGATCAAGTTACAAAGCAGTTTTTTTTTCCTTTCCTGTATGTTGTTCAATTATTTGTTTTATGAGAACTCATGCAGAATTTAATAACATGTGTGCTTTCCACTTAATCATTTCAATACATTTCTGTAGTGGTTTCTTTCTTACATCTTTTCTGTGTCTCCACTTAGTCATTTTAACATCTGCTAGTGGTCTCTACAACTCATCCTCCTTGTGTCACCAGTGATGAGGACAGAGAATCACATGGGAGACTTCATGGTATAGATTTGTGAGTGGCATATTATGACTTTCAAACATAACTCATTAAATAGAGTAAAATTAAATGATTGCAGGAGACATGAAGTCAGAGAAGTTGAGTCTGTGTGCCAGAAATGAAAGCAAATAATTTGGAAAACAACCAATGACTTTTTCCAGTTTATTACTGTTTTACATCTGATCCCTCAAAGGAGACACACTAACTACTGTCTCCAGGGATATAATTCATTTTCCAACCACTCACTATAGAACATCAATGTCCTAGATATTGAACAATTTTGACTTTTTTTTACATAAAGCTCCAGTAATCAAGTACCTTACACCCCCTACAACATACACATACACATAAAACTTAGTCCATTCTACATTTACACCTAAATCTACAATACAGGATCAGAGTAAATAAATTTATAAGTAAACTTTCTTGTTCATAAAAGACACCAACATGAGACACCCAGATGAATTTGATGGATTTCCATATGGACAGTGGTTTATTATAGGTAGATATGCAGACTGATACAATGTTACAAACATGAACCTGAAAACAAAGATATTAATAAGTATTATTAGCAAACACAAAACTATCAATAACTCACTTCAGTGAAAGATATCAGTTGGGAGAATGAATGAAGAAGAAAGAGAAAAGGATGGTGAGAGGGAGAGGGAGCATGAGTGAAACCTCTAATAGCTAATGGATTTGAAATAATGATGAGGGATTTATAAAAGCAATTGGATGGAAGAAAAGAAAGAAAATGATGTAATTATAATCTCAAAAAAGAAAAATCATATTAAAATCTAATAGAAGCAATTGATGGTTAATGTGTCAGATTAAATAACCATTTAGAAATCTGCTCCCAGCAGATCACTTACCCCAAGTGTATTGGGGGTCTTGTATACTTGATAATTTACATGGGTTATAAAAGAAATCTCAACTTAAATGGCCATAGCCTTTGGGAGTATAATACAATCTAGTCATTGCAAACTTGTGTGCACACATGAGTGAATGAAATCAGAATGTTTGACAGTTATTTATTGTATCAGTTTCTAGTTCACAAATGATAATAAGACCACAAAGAATGTCCTCCAAAAAGGAATGATAACCTTCCCTCTGGAAATTGTAAGCCATTATTTGAATCCCGGTGTGGAGCTCTGAAACTCTAGTTCAGATATTGCCTAGAGAATGTACTTCACAGAACTTTAAAAATTAAATTAATGGAACAAGCAATCTAATAACAATATGCTTGAAGCAAGAAATATTTTAGCACCTATTTCTCTCAAGCTTTAGAACCAGCTGTCACTTTCTAAAACATTCATTCTGTACACACAATAAGAATTTATTTACAAATACCTACTTTCAATGCACAAAAATCAGATTGAATCAATGTAATCTAATTACTCATTTAAATAAAGCATGTAAAATCATAGCACTCTTCTATGAGATGTGCTAGGAGTTCTTACTGCACAGGTAATATGTGACTCTTACTGATACTGTGTTAGAAAAAAAGAAGCTGCACAACTCATCACAGAACAATCAAAGTAACAGTAAAAAATGTCACTGAAACACCATGAAATTTTCAAAATATGTCATCATAGCAAAGTGTATATGGATCTTCTTTTGGAGCTGGTCATTTACATCAAATACATAGACTCATGGTTACAGTTGATTTCTAAAATATTACCAATATTTTGCTGATAGTAAAATCACACTTATATAATAATCTATTGAAACAGTACATAAATATCCTTCACAGGAATATTGTCAAGCAGACCAAAAAATCTCATAGCTATGATCATGAATACAATATTTTTTCCTTTCTTATACGATAGACTTGCAGAAATACAAGCATCTGTTCTGGAATTTAACTGCACGTGGAAGAAAAATGAGAAGCATTATTCATCTTAGAACTTTCAAAATAAATCACTATAAACTATTTTGTCATCAGCAAAACTTTTGTGAATGCACTCTTGACCTCCTTGTTCCTCAGGCTATAGACAAGAGGATTCAACATAGGGATGATCATGGTGTAAAACACAGATGCAACTTTGTCAGTGTCCATGGAGTGACTGGAGCTGGGCTGCAAGTACATGAATATGATTGTCCCATAGAAAATAGATACTGCAGTGAAGTGTGAGGCACAGGTGGATATAGCCTTTCGATATCCAGCACTTGACTGCATCTTTAGGATAGTGATAAAAATGAATATGTAGGATATCCAGATAACTAAGAGAGCAAAAAAGATATTGAAGCTCACTACATAAACAAGAACCAGCTCACTGACATGTCTGTCAGAGCAAGAGAGAACCATAACTGCTGGAATATCACAGAAAAAGTGATGGACCACATGGGCTCCACAGAAAGAAAGACTGAAAGTGTCCCCAATGTGGATGGAGGCATTCAGGAAACCACAGAAATAGGAACCTATAGAAAGACAGACACACACACTTGTAGTCATAGTGGTGGCATAGTATAGGGGCTTACACACTGCTGCATAGCGATCATAGGCCATTGAGGCCAGCAGGTAATTCTCCACAGTAGCAAATGCTACAAAAAAGAACATCTGAGCAGCACAGTCATTGTAGGAAATGATCTTGTCTCCTACAAGAAGCCCAGTCAAGACCGTGGGGGTAACAGCTGAGGAGTAACAAAAATCAACTAAGGACAGGTTGCCTAGAAAAAAGTACATAGGAGTATGGAGCCGAGAGTCCAGGACAATCAGTAGGATCATCCCCAGATTGCCCACCAAGGTGATGGTGTAGATGAGGAAGAAGGTGATGAAAAGGGGAATCTGTAGTCCTGGTTCATCAGTGAGTCCAAGCAGGAGAAAGTGTGTCACATCTGTCCTGTTCTGCATCAGTGCCTTCTTTCAATCACAAGATGGTCCATAGCCATGGGAAAAGAGGAACATGATGACAAAGAAGTTGAATTAAAATGGAAAAGTATAAGTGAGAACATGTGCCTTTGTTGAGCAACAATCTATACTTTGAGAATATCTGGAAAATCATTCTTCCCCAGATCAAATCTGGTATAGTAATTATACAGAAGTTATATGTGCTAGATTTTAAAGATTATTAATGGAGCTCCACCCAACTTCAAAATTTTGTAGTCCATTTAGTCAAATAGATGGATACTATTTACTAACAATAAAAACAATGTGTTGTTGGTTTCCCAATTTACCTCTGAGCTTAAATCTGACTTTCTCTGTTGGTCACTTTTCAAAGACTGCTCTAGACAAGCACTTTAGATGACCACTCTGTGAATCCTCTCAATGATATTAGAATTTGGAGATTATTGCTTTCATGTAAATTGTGGAGCACAAGAAATTGAATAATTCATACATATTACTAAAGTATGAAAACTAGTCTTTGCTTTGAGTTCATAAGTTTGTTTAACCCTTGTTGATTCCCAAGTATCAGAGTCCAATCAGAATTTTAATTAAATTGAAAATGACATTAAATATAATTACATGGATAATTTGGCAAAAACTCAACATTGTTTGAGTTACAGAGCTCTGTTTCTACTTCTAAGCGCACATTCCTGACACAATCTTTTGTTCTCAGACACAAGGACAAGGAATAGGATGTCCTCTAAAATAAGGACTTTGGCTTGCCAATAAGTCCATTTTCCCTTTTTCTTTATCTGTATTTTGGATACTGGCTTAAGTATACATTATCAAATAATCTGAGATTTCTCTTTCTTTCTCTGAATCCCTCCTCCTCTTCCTCCATGCAACTGATTAATAACCACATTAGCACATTTCAAGGACATAACTTAAAAAATATGACTTTATCTCTCCCTTTTCTCCATCTACCTCCTACAGGCAGCTGCTAGATTTGAAGCTTACCTGTGTTTCTCTCAAACTCTAATGAAATTATTCTCAAACATCCTTCTCAGTTTATTTCTAAAATATTTTACTAATCAGAATAAGAGCTGAGCAGGGGATGCTGGACATCTAGGTAGCAGATGTAGCATATCTCTATGTGCAGTAGATATGGTGGGATAACTCAGGTAATGGTAGCAACTTCAGCTTGATGCAGTTCAGTTCTGAAAGCTGTAGGCAGATAATCATCAGCTACAGCACACACAGAACTTCAGTCCATTCACTATATAGGATTCATTGGTCCTTACTGCCTTTCCTGACCACTGAAAAGTAAACAGTGTAATCAGACTAGCTTTAGGTACTATTGTGAGAAGCTAACAAGATAGTAAAATGTTGGTGTTTATTTCATCCAGGGAGTGTTAGCTTTCGTGTTATATTTGGATAAGAAAGTGATCTTCTGGTTTTGTGCTGATTTGATTTACATGGATGCTAGGAAGGAAGGATTCACTGCAGGTGATGTTGACCTGCCCCTCCTCATGTTGCCTTTTCTCCTGCAATAGCACCACTGAGTGTCGGTGCTCTCCAGCGTGTTTGTTTCTGCTTCCTCTGAAAACACTGATTGCTGCTCCTATGATTCCCCAGGACCCAGTCTTCCTTGAGTTCTTACTTGAAAGGCATATTTGAATTTGGTGAAAGTCTACTTTACATCAACTTATTCTTTCCTTCATCTTGTCACACCATACCAAAGTCACCAAGACCAAAATAAAATTGACCATTTATGGGGCATCTTTGTCTCATAGATCTCTCTCAGGTGCCTTCTATTTTGTGAAAACATTTGATGTGATGTGACTGTCATATACCAATGTTTCAACTTCTATATTTGTTTTTTTCCTTGGATACTGAGGTTTATTTTACCATTTAACTGGTCCTTAATTCCTAGAATGAAGCTATCATCCTGCCTCAGCTTTCAGAATGGCTGAAAGGGGGGGCATTTTTTTTTTGCTTGAATTGAAGTCTTTGAAAGAATATCTACCTAAAACAAACACTTATTCCCTACCACAAGTCTCCCAAAATTCTGGAAATTTTAGGTTATAAAACTATTATTTGAGACTACTTTCAGAAAATACTATACAATTACTATGGGATTTGTACAAGAATGTATAAATAGGTATTGTTACTATTTTTGATGTATTATCATTGAAGAAACTGAACATTTAAGAAGGTACCAATTTTTCTAAACTTATTGCTTCACTTTGAAAAAATTCAAGGTATTTTAAGCCTCATATCTGCATTAAACTCATCATTTCCACAATATGCTAATGCCATGGCTATCTGGCTATCTGTGATTGTAGAGAAACTGTTAAAATGTATATTGCAAATCATACAGTGTTTTTGAAATTTAAAAAAGATCAGCTTACTCTTGGTTTTTGCATGCTTCTTTATCTGCAATAATAGTAACATAAATAGAAAATAGACAAAAATCACAATTATTCAGTTTGTCCTGGTTCTTGCAAGGGTCATATACATGATATGTTAAGAGAATACCTAAATTCTCTAAAATGGAACTTTTTTACATTTATACCATAAACTCACTTCAGTTTTTGTTTTAAGAAACTGTTCCCATCATCTCTTTCTCCTTTCACATAATTCACAGTAAGTGTTAATGCCCAACTCCATTTCTGTAACCTACAACTGTCATTAACAATGTTTATGTAATATATAATGCCATCAGTTCTTTGGGAGAAAGAACAATGAATCCAACAGTGAATGTGAGATAGTCAAGTCAGCCACAGAATGCTGACAGTGCTTTCTCAGGTAATGATCAAATACTTTCATGCTTCCCCAGACATTGAAACACAGAGGAAAGAGCAATAATATGCATCAACTTCTTAAACTCTATAAATTCTTTCTCTTTCAAAGAAGGGCCACATACTTGCCTTGCTTATCAAACAAAAAATGAGAAGATTGCATATCTCACATAATTTACCACTATGACTTAAGAAAAAGATGACAGGTCTACATGACATCATGCCAATTTAAAAGTCTGTTAATATAGCTTTTACCTTTGAGTGATTTTCCTTAACTGTGCACAAAAACTGACAAAAAATCTTTAGTCAAGAGGTGGCCATAAAAGAGATAACAGTGAATACCATTCAAATGCACAGATGAACTTTTCTGAAACATGGCATTAACCATGTTGTTATTTAAGAAGCTAATGCATGAAGAACAAAAAAAACTATCTAGACTTGGACAGCTCTAGAGATTTCTTTTATGGGAATACCAGCAGCTCCCAATCTCCTTTCTAGGCAAAAGGCAATTAAAACTGTGGGTACCCATGTGCCTATGGGAAGTGCTTCTGATTGTTCTCAGAGGGTTATTAATGACAATGAAGTTTGGAGAAAAGGTGAGAGGTACTAGGAGAGGTAGGAAGATGGTAGTGGTAGATGGATATGCTCAAGATACATTATATCAGTATATGAAATTATCACACAATGAATCAAACATCATTTAAAAACTTAAGGGATGCTGGTTATTTTCATTGTGCCCTTGTGTTCATATTACTTGCAATGTGTCCTTTTAAGGTGTTTCAACTGATGCATAATATCTACATTCTAGAGTTCACACAATGTGGTGTAGGCTTTTGTATAGTGTGTCTTGCATATGTTCTACACAATACCTACACCAATATATCTGAGATTTTCTTATAGAAGTTGCAAAAAACTTAAATAAATCTAAAGGCCCAAAATGAGGTCCTTTTAATACAATGAACAAGTGGAGTTGTTTGAAGTAGAGATGTAATGAAACTTTGGAGGTCGTCCTTGTTTCAGCATGAAACGTTCTAGTGTTCAAATTGTCTCAATGAAGAGTCTGAAAAGCAACTCTAATACATGTGTTATGGGTTGTGAATATGCTTAAGTATTATTTATCAGTTAAAAATCAAAATTCAGAAGGCTTGAGAGATTGCTCAGTGGTTAAGAGTACTAATTGCTTTAGCATAGGATCGGAGTTTCTTTCCCAGCACCCATGTCAAGGGGCAGACGACTCCCTGTAACTCCAGAGCAAGGGGATCTGATGCCATTGGTCTCTACAGGCACCTGCACTGATATATAACAACACACACACACACACACACACACACACACACACACACACACACACACACACACACCAGGCTAGCATTGAACTCACAGAGATCAGCCTGGCTCTGCCTCCCGAGTGCTTGGATAAAAGGCATGCACCACTGTCCAGCCGAGACTTCTTTAACAGTACATTTTGTCATTGATTGCACTACCAGCTCCCCTTGAACTCTGCCTGTGGCTTTTAGACTGAAATGAACCATGAGTTCTCATAGGTACTAATGAAGGACCAACCCTACAAATTAGGACTATCAGTCTCCAAAACTGAGTACCATTTATTATTTAAAACAAAAACTAAAAATATGGTGACTATGCTTTATTGAAAGTAAATGTTTTTTATTAATTAAATATATTCATTTATTTTATATTCTGACCCCAGTTCCACCTCCCTCCTTCCCCCCATTCCCTCCCCCAAACTCTTCTCTGCCCCACCCAAATCCACTCCTCCTCCATTGTTTCTGTTCAAAAACGGGCAAGCCTCCCATGGGTGTCATCAGAGCATGGCATATCAAGTTGAGGTAGGACTAAGCTCCTCCCCTCATATTAAGACATGATAAGGAAACCTAGTATGAGGAATAGGTTCCCAAAAGCCTGCCAAAGCATCAGCAACAGGCCCCATTCCCACTGCTAGGATTCCCACAAAACCCTCACAAATCTACATGTTTCTTAAACAAATGTCATTCATTTTGTATATTGAAATTTACTTTGAAACTTTCAGTTCTACATATCAGCCACAGATTCCAATGTTCTCCCCCCTCTTGCTTCCCTCCCATTCCGCCCAGCCAACCCCCCCCATTCCCACCTCCTTCAGGGCAAAGCCTTCCCCAAGGAGTAAGATTGACCTGGTAGACTCAGCCCAGGCAGGTCCAGTCCCCTCCTCCCAGACTGAGCCAAGCGTCTCTGCATAAGGCCCAGATTTCAAACAGCCAACTCATGCAATGAGCACAGGACCTGGTACCACTGCCTACATGCCTCCCAAACAGATCAAGCCAATCAACTGTCTCACCTATTCAGAGGGCCTGATCCAGTTGGGGGCCCCTCAGCCTTTGGTTCATAGTTCATGTATTTCCATTCGTTTGGATATTTGTCCCTGTGCTTTATCCAACCTTGGTTTCAACAATTCTCACTCATATAAACCCTCCTCTTTCTCGCTAATTAGACTCCCGGAGCTCCACTTGGTGCCTAGCCGTGGATCTCTGCATCCTGTTCCCTCAGTCATTGGACAGAATTTCTAGCACGACTATTAGGGTGTTTGGCCATCCCATCACCTGAGTAGGTCAGTTCCAGCTCTCTCTCAACCATTGCCAGCAGTCTATTGTGGGGGTATCTTTGTGGATTTCTGTGGGCCTCTCTAGAAACTTCATATATTTAGCTAATGCAATTTGATCATATCCACTTTCATGCCTCCCTCTAACATGCTCCAAGCCCTGCCTAACATATATATTTTATTAATTAATACCCTTTTTAGTTAACAAAACAATTAAAGTTGAATTACATTGCTTCCTCCTCTCTACCTTCCAACTCCTCTCTCATTCTCCCTTACCCAGTCAAATTGATGGTGTCTTTTATCATTATTGTTACATATATGTGTATAAATAAATTCATACAACCTTCTGAGTCCATTAAGTGTGGCTTTTGTTTATCTGACTTCAGGTCTGACCACTTTATATTGAATAACCAATTAGGGACCTCATCCCTGGGAGAAGCTAATTCTTCTCTCAATCCTAGTTTGCCTGTACTTCTTTGCCTGGAGATGATATTTTTCCCATTTTGCATAGCATATCTATTGATACTGTCATTTATTTGAGTCTCTTTTGGCAGCCTTATTGTTGATGTATCATGGGTATAGCTTCCATGTTATTTCCGTTTTTTTAAATTTTATTATCTGAGTTCAATTAGTATTGCCCATATGTTATATTTGTGGGGTTATCCACTTGGAATAGAAAACCTCTCAATAGACATCCTCCAAAGAAAGTAGGGATTGTTACAGGTGTCCATTTGAGAATGAGCACTCCACGGTCCTTTCTCTGCATATAGACAAGTTATAATTCTTTCTAATAGCCCCTGCTTCAAAAAGTTTTTTTGATGAGGAGTTAGAGCCATAATAATCAGTAGGTGTTAAGAAAAGAATTTGGATGACAGTTGGAACATTTTACTTAGTTGTGTGATTTCTCAAATATGTATATCAATTTATATCAATTACATAATATATTTAACATATTAATGAGTTTTAAGATTGTATTTGATTGATGTGCTACATGCCACTTAATTTGACATCGATTCTTAGTAAAGCTTATTGGAAGGCTTGATGGTCTAGTTGATAAAGGGAATCCAAGAACATAATTAGGAATAAAAATGAGGAGGAAACTTAGAATGTACAAAATAATATTTCAGTAAAACAGAAAATTACCAGTGTCTCTTGAAAGATACTGAATGTAGTAGCTCCAGTTGGCCATTATTATGTGTGACTCACTTTCACAATGGATAACTCAAAGGTTCAAAATATGTATAAAACTAAATTCAACGGATATATTAGTCATTCAACAATTACTTACTGAAAAGCTACACTGACAAAGATATCTAACATAATATAATGCTAAACATCATTATTTTTAATCAGCAGATGTTAATCATACACAAGAAGTTTCCTTATAGCATTTTATACACACATAGGGGTATTTTTATGTTTTTGTCTAACTTACTTTCATCACTTTCTGTCATATATACATTTGTATTTGTATTTCTACATGTGTGTGTGTGAAAGAGGAAATGTATTTGAACAAACCATTTTCTGCTCCCAGGAAATGGGAATTTATATCCCACATGAGAAAGATGAATAGGTATCAATAATGCAAATACATGGTCGATGAAGAGGGACAAAGCTAATGACAAAGGAAGGCAGGGCAGTGTCAGCAGTGAGTTGAGCACAACTCCTTCATGAAGGTGGTGAGGAAAGGATTCTATGACACAGCAACATTTAAGCAAAGGTCTGAAAGGAATTAGATCCATTGTCAAAGGGAAGTGCAAAGGTTCTGAGGCAAGATCACAATTGCAATAATAAAGAGCAAGAAATGGTAAGACTGGAGATATGGCAAGAGAGAGGGCAAATCACTCAATGTAGAAAAGTAATAGCCAGCTCTTACAGGAAGGAATTTACACATTACCACTCTGTCTGTTATAAAGAGTCTAGAATATTTAGTATAGATGAAAACATTAATTTTTAAAACTTTATTATGTTTGTATGTACTTTGAAAAGTTATCCTTCTGAAAATTAAAATGTGGGAATACTGACTATATATAAAACGATATGATCAAGCATAAGTACTAATCCACAGGAGATGTCAAAGTAGTTCATCTTTCAGTAAAATGTACAAATAGGAAATTCACTGTCACTTAATAATGAATCTTCTGAAACTAGACTCCTAAAATGGCAATGAAATAAAAATAATAATAATATGTGATTTTTACTTCATAATATCTGAATTAAAAATTAAACTATCCAATAAATGCTGCTGGATTTTTTTCTGTGTTCCCCAGTGAAAGAGAAATAAATATAATTGCATGTATGTAAACATACATATTTATAAAGCAGGACATTTATTATCAGCATGGTTTCATGTAATAGTAGAGTGTGTAAAACCCCTAATATGTTGGCATAAGTCTAGTGGATAAACAAAGTATGTAGTCAGTTCAGTCTGAATTCAACATCCTAAAAAGGGAAGAGTGAGCTGGGTAGTGTAAACCTTGAAGCTCAGACAGAAATTCTGATGTCAAAGAATGAAGAAATATATATGTTATAGATAAAAGAGGGGAGAACAGGGAAGAGCCAAAGAGAGAGGGAAGGTAGAAAAGAGAAGGGGAAGAATAGAGGAGGGGAGAATATAATTGGAGAGAAGACAAGGAAAGAGGAGATAACCAGCTGCAGAGACAGTGAGATGAAGAACTGGTACTTTCTCTGGTTTCTGTTCTACTTAGAAGAGCTCACAATTGATGAGATGCTGGCCACAAACATTGGTGATGGTAAATCTTTATAAATCTACTGCTGCAAATATGACATATTTTAGAGAACACCTTTCAGGTACAAATAGGCAAATGTCTCCTAAATACCTGGGTTAATCTGAATGCACTCAAATGAATATATGTCAACCTCCAGAGAAGCCATGTTCCATTTAAATCTGAAAAATTACTCATATCCATGAGTGTCTTTCATTGCAAATTTCCCTGTGCATGTCTTCTGTTCTCAAGCTTCTTTCTACACTTACAGACTTTCATATTAATGTATTAGTGCAAAATGCAGAAAAAATAGTGAATTCAACAACATTCTGACTGAAGATTTATGTAAGCCACCCTTGATGTTTTAGACACCTTAATTTAGGCATGCATTTCTGAGCATAATTATCCTATTTGTTTCTGTAAAACAAATGTTTCCTGGAACTTGCATGAAAGGTGGATTTTAAATGTAACTCAATAACTAGAAAATATCAGAAAAGAATGAATCTAAGTATCATGCATTTCTGAAATGAGAAATCTAAGTCAAAGATTTTGCTTCCAAAACTATCTTTTTGAAGGCACTTTTCACCTCTTTGTTCCTCAGGCTGTAGACCAGAGGGTTCAGCATGGGGATGACCATGGTGTAGAACACAGAGGCAATTTTGTCTGTGTCCATGGAGTGGCTGGAGGTAGGCTGTACATACATAAAAATACTAGTTCCATAGAAAATGGAGACTGCAGTGAAGTGGGAGGCACAGGTGGACACAGCCTTGTGATGTCCTGCAGCTGAATGCATCTTCAGGATGGTGACAAAAATGAATGTGTAGGATACCCAAATAACTATGAATGCAAAAAATATGTGGAAGCTCACTATATAGACAAGAATAAGCTCACTGACATGTCTGTCAGAACAAGAGAGAACCATTACTGCTGGAATATCACAGAAAAAGTGATGGACCACATTAGACTCACAGAAAGAGAGCCAGAATGTGTCTCCAATGTGGATGGAGGCATTCAGGAAACCAATGACATAGGAGCCAATGATCAGCCGTGTGCACACACTTGTAGTCATGGTGGTAGCATAATGTAGGGGCTTACACACTGCTGCATAGCGATCATAGGCCATTGATGCCAAAAGGTAGTTTTCCACAGTAATAAATGCTGCAAAAAAGAACATCTGAGCAGCACATTCATTGTAAGAAATGACCTTGTCCGCTATAAGAAACCCAGCCATGACTTTTGGAGTGACTGCTGAAGAGTAACAAAAGTCCACCAGAGACAGGTTACCTAGGAAAAAGTACATGGGACTGTGGAGACGAGGATCCATGAGAATCAACAGGATCATCCCAAGGTTCCCCACCAGGGTGATGGTGTAGATGAGGAGGAAGGTGATGAAGAGAGGAAGCTGGAGACTTGGGTCATCAGTGAGCCCCAGCAGGAGGAAGTGTGTCACCTCAGTCCAGTTCTCCATCATGTTGTACATTCTCTGTAGCAATGAAAAAAAGGGCAATGTGATAAAGAAACAAAACAGAAATTAGAAGGTATGAAGACAGTATGTTCTCTGTCATTGTAGCTAGAAATTTTACCTCAAGATTTTTCAAAAGAATGTATGAACTTGAAACCCAAATTGAATGTATCAATTTCATACAGGAATTCACAGTATCAAGTCTGAATCATATATATCATTTTAACAATGTATCCATTTGTAAACAGATATATTGACAATTTAATATTTGATGAATATGATTAGTGTGGATGAATGTATTTGACAGCCCATTTCTTCTAATTACAGTAAAAGCTGACACTTCCAGATACTTACCGGTCAAAATTGCTGTAGCTGCTTTGATTGTGCTCTAACAATACCTTCTCAACAATGTTCCTTTGCTACAATTTCTATAAATTTCTTTGCTAAATTTCTATTAATAAGCACAAGAATGTAAGTAATTCATTCGTCCTGATATGGTCCTTGGTTGTAATCTTGTCTCAGTAACCATGTGAAACTTTAATTTAAGATGAATAATACCAAAGCAGGTCTAAAGTAGATTTAAGTTAAATTAAATTTAAGCATTAACTCAAATTAACTGAATTGTTAAACAGTTTTACATGTTATTCAAAATACTTTTAATTTTTAGTAAAGGCAAAACCAAGCCAATAGAAGCTGAAATATGAAATGAGCCCTTTTGTAATGCCAGAATTGCCAATAATTTATGACCCTTGTTTGACGTGTATCTTTTTCTGCACTAGCTCATGATTATTATTATCTGCACATCCATGCATATCTACAACTACAAACTGAGGTTAATGATGAGTTTAACTCTAAATCATATCACATCTCAAGGAATGATCAAATGATGGGAAAACTGAGAAATTATGAGGGTAGATTCAACCAGCAGAGGTAACTCTAAGTGATGTATGTCCCCAGTTACATGCAACAGAGAACTCTGGTTCTTTCACAGGATATCTGCTATTTATCTCCTAATATCATGCTTTCATCTGAAAATGGAGATTACAAATAAGACCTACTTTCTATTAATATTGTTAGAAAAATTTATGGTAGTATATAAAAGAAAGTCAACTTTTGAATGTTCACTATAGGTCACATACTCTGTCATGTTGTTATTGGGATGGGACAATGGACACCATGTTTTGATCAAGGTCAGTACTGGTAATGCAGAGCTTCATTTGCCATGAGTGAAATGTTGACATTTCTTTGCCCAACTTTCCTTAGACACTGGTGTCAATGAGTGTCTGCACCCTCCAATATTTAACGTTCCCTACTCCACACATACAACTGCTACTTCTGTAATTCCATCTGAGTAATTTATTTTTAAAAATTTCTTTCATGAAATTTTCATCTTCATCTGGGCAAAAGAGTCAATCGCTTTTAGTACTCAATTTTCCCTTTCTTACTTTAATATCACAACCTAATATCATAGAGACTGAGGGTTGAAAAAGTCCCACATCACTGGCTGCATTTAGTTCTCATACCAGTTGTGTTGACATATTCCATCTTCTAAAATATTAACTTGAACATTTCTAGTGTAGTAACCATATTTAATGTTTTCCTGCGTGAATCACAGCCTTTGTGGAAGATACTCCATAGCTACTGTGGCCTCCTTATTGTAAGCCTGTGGAAATTTCAGTTCATCAACCTGGCCCTTAAAGATACTATGTTGTGACTCTTGTACATTGGATTTTGTGGGAGTGAGGTATTTAGCATAATTATTCTTCTTTCATCAGGTTTTAACTACATGAGGTTTTAAAATTATAGAGGCAGTATAAAAAATTAAATGATTAATCAATCCAGGTTTGGATTGTATGTGTGTGCTTCTGTGTGTGTGTGTGTGTGTGTGTGTGTGTGTGTGTGTGTGTGTGTGTTTAAACCCTCCAAAGAAATGTAAATATACAGTGAGCAAGATAGTTATTACCTCATCAACCAGAATATTATTTCGGTCCTTCCTATTAATATTTCCTAAGACCCATGACTTGTATAATGAGTCTTGAAGAACTTCTGTAGACATTTTGATGTATATGCTCCAGTCTCACCTCAGTTTACTAAGTCTTTTGAAGTCATCTCTTTCTATCTTCAAACAACCCACAGTAGAGGTTCCCCATAACTACTGCATAAACATTACTTCTCACTTCAATATTTGTAGAATATGTAAGTGGTATGTCACTTTGCTAAAAAAAACAGAAATAATATTCAATTCAGAAAGTGATTTTGAAGTAAAAAATTCAGCTGTATTTTATTTAGTAAATACTATCAGACAACCTCTCTGAGGAAGGTGCCACAAAATTCTAACTTCTGTAATGCAGGAAAGAATCGTGAAAATGATAGCAACAGAGGTCACATTTTGAGTGTATCTTGTGTTCTTTCTGTATCCTTGGATGAGTCACTCACCTCCTTTTTATCTGCAAAAGACATTACTTTTTTCTTACAAATCATAAATTATATCTGCAAATAACAAATAAAAGAGAGCTACAAAACATCATATGAAGAGGTTATTGAAAAATACCTATTTTTTTCTCCTTGATCTTATCTCTCACCATGGTTGAAACCTAACAGCAAATCATCAGGTCAGGTAAAGGCTTTATGTACCATTCAGACAAATAAATGATGTCCAATGGAGCATGGTATACAGTGCACTTCTTATAAAACATGATACTGAATCACGTTGAGTAGTACATGGAAAATTGGAATAATTACAACAAGTTAGAAATCTCTAGAGATTGCCTCCAGAGAATATGTAACCATGCATCCACCCATCCTACAGAAGAGGCAATTAACTTGCCTGTAGGGATCAAGATAACTATTATCTCTTTAAAAAAAATAAAATGTACTTACTGCTTAATAAGGAAAGACATTAGAATATATATCCTAGTGCATTACACCATGAGGTATTATTGCATTTACATAGATCATCTGATATTTAAATAAGGCTAAATACATCTCTCTCAAAAGATTCATTGGATCTTTATGATGAAAATTACAGTGTTTTTCTTCTCTGAACTACATGGTCCCTCAGTGTTATCTACAGTCATCCTGCTGCATAATAGCCCATCAAAACTTCTGATCACAATTAATAACCACTGTCCAGTCTTTGATGATGCCTCTTCACCTCATTGTCTAACCTCTTATACCCACTATTCAATTCTCAACTTCTGTAAGATCCTCTTTTAAAGGTGCCACAAATGAGTGAGACCAATCAGCAACTGTTCAGTCTGACTCATTGCACATAAGCTAATGACCTCTAATTCCATCCATGTTGCTGAAAAATGGCAGTTTATATTCCTAAGCATGAACAGTGTTCCATGATGTTCACACTCCACATTTTCTTTATGATTTCAGCAGAGGATGGAAGACCTGGATATTTTCTTATCTTAGAAATGGTTCACGAAGCTACAGTGAACTTTTAGTGAGATGTATATTTTACATAGTGATTTAATTTTCTTCAAATTATTACTAGTACTGGAGAGGCTGGATCAAATAAAATCAGCAATTGATTTTTATCAAGTAATAAAATATCCCAAGATGTGAAAGTTTAAATTTTTTTATTCTTCTCCAAAGAGCATCATTGCCACTTTGAAATTGCAGTTTTCAGACTATAGCTTGGTTGGAACACAACTACCCTTAATGGTAAGGTGTCTTTCTTGCATGCAAAAGAAAGATGGATAGTGTTTTTTAATCCAGTCTGTTAGTCTGTATCATTTTATTGGTAAATTGAAACCACTAATATTGAGAGTTATCAATTACCATTGTTCATTAACTCTGGTCATTTTGTTGTTATGGTATGAGTCCTCCTCCCTCTTTTATGTATTGTTCTGGGATTATTTATTACTTGTGACTTCTAATAATATGTTGTTAAACTTTTCAGACTGAAGTTTTTCTTCTAGTGCCTTCTGTAAAGCTGATCAGTATAATTTGTTTAAATTTGCTTTTATTATGGAATGTTTTTCTTTCTCTATTGATTATAATTGAGAGTTTTGCTAGATATAGAAGTCTAGGCTGGCATATGTTCCAGTCTCTCAGAGTTTATAGAACATCCATGCAGGCCCTTCTATCTTTCAGGATCTTCTTTGAGAAGTCAGAAGTCATTCTTATTCTCCTGAATTTATAATACGCTTGATCTTTTTCTTTTACAGTGTTTAATATTCCTTCTTTGTTATGTATGTTTTATTATTATTACTATATCAACATCATCGTCATCATCATCATTATTATTATTAATTATGTGCTATGGGGAATTTCTTTTCTGGTTCTGTCTACTTAGTTTTCTCTATGCTTCTTGTACCTTGATAAGTACCTTGTTCTTTAGGTTGGGAAATTCTCTGTTATAATTTTGTTAAAAATATTTTTCTGTGCCTTTTAACTGGATTTATTCTCCTTCCTGTATCCCTATAATTCATAAATTTGGTCTTTTCAAGGTGTGGCAGATTTACTGGATGTTTTGGGCCTAGATTCCCTTTGATTTAACTTTTTTTTTGATTGAGTTATGCCTTTATTCTCTCTTGTCTTCAACACCTGAGATTTGCTCTTCCAT
This sequence comes from Peromyscus maniculatus bairdii, assembly GCF_049852395.1. Classification (NCBI taxonomy): domain Eukaryota; kingdom Metazoa; phylum Chordata; class Mammalia; order Rodentia; family Cricetidae; genus Peromyscus; species Peromyscus maniculatus. Next base: position 165,168,489 of record NC_134852.1, on the reverse strand, counting down.
CTCTTGTGATCTGTTGGTGAGGCATACCTCTGAGTTTTTTATTTGATATGCTAAATATTTCATTTCCTGCTTTTCTTAGGTTGGGTTTTCTTTAGTGATTCTATTTCTACTTTTATGTTATGAACCGTTTTTTGTTATTTCATTCAACTGTTTCTTTGTGTTATCATGGTCTTCATTAAGAGATTTGTTTCTATCCTTTATAAGCTTATTGATCATATTCATTATTGATATTTCAAAGTCCTTGTCTTGTGTTTCAGCTATAATTGCATTTCTCAGGGTCTACAACAGTATTGTTACTGAGTTCTTTGGCAGAGATATTTTCTTGTGTATTCATGTTTTAGTTTTTGTTTTATTTCCTTTAGTTTTTGTTATTATTCTCTATTGTCTTTAGTTTTTACTTGCTATGGTCTAGCAATATGGAGTTATGATGTCTGAAGTGTTTCTTGATATTGATATCTGGTCTTGTTTGTATTGGAAACACTGTTGTTTTGATGAGTGATATCGTTCAGTATGCTGTGAATATGTGTTGCTCTGATTGGTTGATTTAAAAAAAAAACTGATTGGCCAGTAGCCAGGCAGGAAGTATAGGTAGGCTAAGTGGACAAGAGGAATTCTGGGAAAAGGAAGGTTGAGTGAAGAGTCACCAGCCAGACACAGAGGAAGCAAGATGACAAGGCAGAACTGAGGAAGGCACCAAGCCACATGGCTAAACATAGATAAGAATTATGAGTTAATTTAAGCGTAAGAGCTAGTCAGTAATAAGCCTGAACTAATGGCTGAGCAGTTATAAATAATATTAAGCCTCTGTGTGATTTTTTTATAAAAGACTGCAGGACTGTGGTTGAGAGATTTGTCCTGACCATGGGCCAGGCAGGACATGGGAAACTTTCAGCTACAGTTCTTTGGTTGCTGTTGTCCACTTTGGATCCTAGACAAGTGAGGTGGCTATGGCGTCCCTGGTAGAGCAGGTTTCTGCTGGTTGGTTGGTAGCAGAAAGGAATAGCCTTGGACTAGGAGAAAAGATTGAGAGAGACTGTGAGAAAGAGGTAGGAGTATCTGGTCTCTACCAAGAGACAGGGTTCTCAGGGAGTAGACTTGTGGTGCGAGAAGGGGCTTCTGCATGTAGGCTGCAGTACGACAAAGAGTAAGTCTGGACAGACAAGGATAAAATGACTAGGAGGACCCTGGATCCACACCAAAGGTTGAGGCTCCGGTGAATTATGTTGTTATTGGAGCCTGTAAGACCAGCTTCCAAAGCTGCTACAGGGTTGTAAAGAGAATTCCTCAGAGAACTGAGGCTTTAGGGACTTTTTCTATCTGAGGGTTTTAGGAAAGGAACTCATGCATTCTGGTGGTAACTTTATTTTCTCAAGCTGAATTGTGTCTGTTTTCTCATGTTGGCGTCTCTGTCTGTTTTCTCATGTTGGCTCTTCTCACGCTGTAACACTCATGTTGTCCTTTGTCATTGCTCTCTCCTCTCATGTCTTTTTTCAGTTTATACATCCCAACCAATTATGTCAGGCAATATAAGAGTTTTAATTATCAAGAACATCTGCAGCCCTCATTTGGAGCTACAAAGTCAAGTTATCTTCTGTAGCCTTGACTAGTCAGAATTTATTTTCACAAGTTGAAGTCAGTAATAAGTGTAAGAAATATTTCATTTGCCAGCTAGTAATAATTGAGCTGTATTTGTATTTACAACCTAGCCAGGCAGCTCAGTTATGTGTCTTTGTGATAGCAAGGCACCTGGTCTAACCTAAACCTCTTTTGAGGCTTTGTTTCACCTAATCATGTACAAAAACTCTGTAACTGGATTTCTCAGCATAAGGATTAAAGGAATTTGAGCCAGTCTGGATTCAAGTGTTTTCCTAAATCATAAATCTAAGCTTCAATTAAAGCAGCTTCTTAGTGGAACTCAATAGGCCCTGACTGTGTCAAAAATTATACATCTTCCTCACTATCCACAGATAAATACGTAGATGAGATGTATTCATGAAATAAACACATACAATACGGCAATGGGAGACTTCCCACAAAATACACATAATATCTTTTTTATTAAGAAAAAATTTTATTCGTTTTACATACCAGCCATAGGTCCCCCTTTCTTCCCTCCCCTTGCCTCCAGGTTCCCACCCAAGCCATCCCCCATTCCCTCCTCCAACAAGGTAAGGAATCCCATGGGAAGTCAGCGGAGCCTGGTACATTCACTTGAGGCAGGTCCAAGCCCCTTCCCCTGCATCAAGGCTGTGCAAGGTGTCCAACTATAGGTAGTGGGCTCCAGAAAGCCAGCTTATGCACCAGGGATGGATCCTGATCCTACTGCCAAGGGATCTTGCTTATACAGAGGGCCTAGTCCAGTCCCATGGAGGCTCCACAGCTGTTGGTCTAAAGTTCATGAGTTCCCACTAGCTTAGTTTTGTTGTCTGTAAATTTCCCCATTATGATCTTGGTGCCCCTTGCTCATAGAATTCCTCTTTTCTTTCTTTGACTAGACTCCTGGAGTTTGGCCTAGTGCTTGGCTGTGGATCTCTGCATCTGCTTCTGTCAGTTAGCAGATGAAGACTATGATGACAGTCAGGGTATTCACCAATCTGATTACTGGGGTAAGCTAGTTCAGGCACCTCTCCACTATTGCTAGTAGTCTAAGCTGCAGTCATCCTTGTGGATTATGAAGAACTTCCATTAGGGGTCCCTGATGAAAAGTGGTTTGATGATCTTCAGTCAACACAAAGAAATGTAGATGGGAAGACTGAGAGGGCCTGAAAGAAAAAGCTTATCTGGGTCTGGACCAAAAGGCTAATTCCCCAGTAAATGGAGGTAGTGGGGGATGTTCTGTATACATGTTTCTATTGGGGAAGATTAACAGATTGGAGATACTGTAATGTAAGACAGGAATGATAGTGAAAATCATCCACCTGAGTTCCAGCCTGGTATGGTCTTCTCTCAAGCTCTTATCCTCCAAGCTATGATAGACCAGTCTTCAAGCTACAAGCACTCAACAGCTTTTCCTGCCAGGAGTTCCAAAGTCCTCTGCAATCCACTCCAAAATGAAATGGTCATGCCACATTGCTGCCACAACAATACCCCATAAACCTGGGACCAATGGCTATTCTACCTAATTTTATTTCTATCAAACTCTAATAAGGAACATGACCAAAGGCATCCAAATGGGGAAGTAATTTATTTCTTCTTAAAGATTAAAGTCCATCAAGAAGTAAGTGCTTTTTGTATGTGATTCTCAAACACTTTTATATAATAAAATTTGCAGGTTATCTCCTACTGTTGCTGACAAAGGGGAAAGAGAAAGGATGATCTTAGAGGTTTGAGTTACAAGCATGAGCCATGGATCAATGTCCTTAAAGCTTCTAAGTTTCTTCTGAGAGAGATCCTATGTTCTGTAGCAATGTTGTCAATGTTGCTGAATTGGCCAGTGACACGAGTGGCTGCCTAAAACTGCAATTGGAATGCCCAGTGTGTTCCTACTACAGAAGTTACAGCATTGATTGTGGAGAAGTAGGACCCTGAAAATTAGAATGGATATATATTGAAGCTTCTTTATGAAGATGGAGAAATCAATCACCTCTATTCTAGTCAGATATTTTTCTCTTTTGTAGAATTATACTTTCTATAAGCAGTAGAATCAATCCCTATATACTACCTAAATTGCCCACTTCAGAACTTTACCCAAATGACAGCTATTGTCTGAGTGTGATTTCATGATTTGAGCAATGAAACAACCTCCGTGATTTGAAACATTTTAGTCTGATACCAAACAGTGGGAATGGGGGTGTCTCTGACTCTTTTGCCTGGTCTTGAGACTCTTTTCCTCCTACTGGGCTGCCTCATCCAGCCTTGAGGATTTGTGCCTAGTCTGATGGCATCTTGTTATGCTTTGTTTGGTTGATGTCCATGGGAGGCCTGTTCTTTTCTAAATGTCAATGGAGGTAGGTGCAATAGATCTGGGAGAAAGTGAACGTCAGAGGAGGGGTACTGGGAGAAGTGGAGGTAAGAAAGGCTGTGATTGGGATGTATTATATGAGAGAAAACAAACAAACATAAATAAATAAATAAATAAATAAATAAATAAATAAATAAATAAATAAATAAATAAATAAAATAGATAAATAGATAAGTAAATAAATGAAAATACTTCTAAAGTGGACAGGAACCTAAGACCATAAAGGCCATGAGCTTAGGTAAAACCCTAATACTATTATTTTGCTAAAGGGATATAGCAATGAAATAACTCCCAATGACATTCTGCACAGAGTCAAGCCAGACAGGGTCCCTACACTGAGAAGTAGACAGAGGTTTCGTGCCCTAACCACGAAGCCATCTGCAATTGAAATCTACTTGCAAAAGGCAAATCAGCTTTCCACAGTGCAGTCTTACTAGATGCATCAACCAACTCCAACGCAGGCTCCATGCCCAGGAGTAGTTGAACAACACAAAATGAACTCAGTGGAGGTGTTTTTTTTTTTTTTATGGTTTTTTGTTTTGTTTTTCTTTCTTACTTTTTATTTTGTTTTGTTTTGTTTGAATATTTTGTTTTATTTTTCTTTTGCTTATTTATTTTGATTTTAGTTTTTGTGGGTTGCAGTATTTTTTATTTGCTTTGTTTTGGGGGGGAAGAGGAAAAAAGAATGCAAAGTTGCAGGGGGAGGTGAGGAGGATCTGGGAGGAACTGGGAGATAAAAAACATGAACAAATACACTGAATTAAATTTTTTAATTAACAAAATTAATTAATTAAAAATATTTTTCATTATGTTAATGAAGACCACAAAACAAAATGCTTTTAGACAGCAAAGTCAGCAATACTCACTCAGTGTCTACTTTAAGGCTCCTCATCTCAGGGCTTTCTAGTAGCATCCTCAGAAACTTGATATTTTTTACTTGATATCTATGTGCCCTGATGACATTGTGTTGGCTAGACCTAGTGAGCAAAACTCAAAAATAATCTAAACTTTAAAATTTTTGCTTTTGTGTGTTTATTAGAGGTATGTAAATAGAAAAAAAGAAGGTTCAGTAGTGTGTCTGTGTATGTGTTTGTCTGTGTGTGTAACAACAATAATTAAAATTTAAAACATTATGAATTTGAGAGGGATTGGATGATACTAGAGGACTTTGGAGGGGAATGGACTAGTGCTTAAATTATGTGAATACAATATTTACATATAAAATTCTTTAAAATTTAATTTAAATATGAAATAGATATTTTTAAAGAATAGTACAAAAAATCATTCAGTTTCTACATACAATGGTAAGGGAAAAATGGTATGCTTTTGGCTGTTATCAGAACAATTATGTCAGGTTAACAGATATCTTTATTTGAAAATTAAGTTTTAAACAGTTATTTAATAAGATTAGTTAATAGAGGAAAGATTTGTGGTGAAGAATGCCTATGTGCAGACTTGGTAGGTATTTGAGGATGATATAATCATTGAGTCAGTTGGTTTGTTATGGATCACTCTTTACATTATGAATGAGGATCACTCAAACAATAGAAGTCTTAGAAAATAAATCTTTGGATCCCTGAGTAAGAGGAAGTTTGCCAGGAGACTGCTTTTGAAATGATTGCATCTTCAATTCTTTTGGAGCACTTCCTGTATCCTTATGTCCTTCAGGCTGGAACAAGATGACCAGTTCTCAAGAGCCTTTGTCTGTTGCCCAACATTGCCTAGTACATGAGTCATTTCCTAATAATAAATCTCTTCTTCCCTCGTGTTTTCATATTGGCTCTCTATCTATCTCTGTCCTCCTTCATCTCTGTCAGTCTATCTGTGTATCTTGCTGTGTTGAAATATATGTATATCACACATACATATGAACATACATACACACATGCACACACATATATATAAATGCATGCATATATGCACACATTATTGTTTATTACATCATTAATTTTTGGTAAAAGATGACTTATACAAATTGTAAGAAAATGCATAGATAAGATGGAAACCATAAGATATCAAAAAAAGTAACAAACACAAAAGTAATGAACAAAATATTTAGAAAAAAATCAGTGAAACAGAAGGTATGAAAAATTGTCATAATTCTACAACCTTAATCAGACAGAGACTATGCTTCTCAAAACAGTAGATGTTCCATTGCATGCAAACATTCCCGTAAGATGAAAAATATACAAGAAGCTGGACATAGTGGCACAGGACTTTAATCCCAGCACTTAGGAGGCAGGGGTCAGTAGATTTATGTGAATTTTACTTCAAAGCCAGCTTGGTATACATAGCAAGCTTCAGTCCAGCCAATGCTACATAGTAAAACACAGTCACAAAAATAAGTATATTCAGATACAACTACTCTTAGCAAATTATAAATGTTAGTGATTATAGGAGACAACTTTGTCAACCACAATACAAATTAAATAGGAAGTAATTAGGAAAATTAAATATTCACTTATGTAAAGAGCATACTACAATCTAGGGTAAAGGAGAAAATATAAAGTACTTTGAGACAGAAAAATCAAAAGGCATATCTAAAAATTTTTGGTAGGAAGAATGATATCATGAGAATAGCTCAATGTAAACCTTAAAGAAAAACATTGTTTGGAAAATATATTAAAACTGAGTTAAAATTTATGAAATATGGAAAACTGACAACTAGACAGTTGATTCTAATGGAAGATCACTCTAAATGGTGTAATTTTGTAGACTGAATACAGAAAAAAGAAAAAAGCACAAAACTAAAATCACGAAATAAGGTGAGGGTATAAGTGCAGACCTTACCTATGAGAGAATAACAATAGCACTTTTATGAATGACTAAATTTTGGAGAACACCAAGAAAATGCAAATTCCTGAAAACTGGCAGTACTAAAAGTGATTGTGGAGTAAGATATAATCGGAATGTGTCTATGACGAGCAGAGGGATTGACTAAAGAGTGATCTCTCCAAAAGAAAGTCACAGGAACAAGTAGTTTCATTTGTGAATTCTTTCAAAGTTTAGTAAAAACATAAGACTATGATGGAGAAGGAGCTGGTGAGAGGTTGCTACTGTACCTATTGTGGATCTAGCTAACAGGTTACTGCAAACAAGAGGCTTACTGCAACCATCATTTGATAAGTCTAAAATCAGTCTCACTGAAAAGTTAGGGGTCTGTAAGAGGCATGGTCACCACATAGGCTTTAGGGAAGCCCCTTTCCTTGTGTACACCAGCCTCTGCTAACTGAGGTCATTCTGTGTTCACATTACACTAATGTTGCTCCAGTGTCACATCAGCAGCTACCTGTCACCTGTAGCTATCCTAAATCCCATTCATAAGGACAAATGGGTTTGCCTTTGGTGCATACATGGAAAATCACAGTGGTTTCTCATTTTTTAGTTTATTTATTAATTTATTTATTCTATGTGTTTTTCACATCATGTATCTTGATCCCATTCATTCCCTGTCCCTTCACATCCACCCTCTGCCCCTGGAAACCACCCCTCCCATAAAACCAAATTCAGGAGATTAAAAACCCTGTCTCGAAAAACCAAAAAAAAAGGAAGAAAATAAAATGACAAACATTTGAAAAAAAGGGAAGCCACAGTGCGACCCAACAAATCACACCATATACCCCTTTGTCCATACATCTCTGTTTGCAAGAGTTCCTTGCAAAGAGTCTTTAGTCTGGTTCAAGGACACTGGTCTCCACTACGTGTTTGATGCCATTCTTAATATCCTTATCCTGATGTGTCAGTATTATCTGTACTAAGAGAGAGAAAGAGAAAGAACATGAAGATTGGCTGGTAGGGAGGTGTGAAGGATCTGAGAGGAGTTGAAGGTGAAAGAATATGATCAAATATATCATATGAAAAAATTAGGTAAAAATTATTAATTAAAAATAATATTGAAAGGGTTTTTTATATTTTATTTTATTTTTCTTTATTAAGAAATTTTCTACTCACTCCTCATGCTATCCACAGAACCCCCCTCCTCTCTCTTCCCACCCCCAGCCCTCTTTCCCAAGCCACCCCACATGCCCACATCCCCCAAATCAAGGTCTCCCATGGGGAGTCAACAGAGCCCAGCTCACTGAGCCTAAGCAGGTCCAAACCCCTTCCCACTGCACCAAGGCTGTGCAAGGTGTCATACCACAGGCACCAGATTCCCAGAAGCCTGCCCATGCACCAGGAACAGATCCCAATCCCCCTGCCTGGGTGCCCCCCAAACAGTTCGAGCCAAACAACCATCTTCCATGTCCAGAGGGCCTAGTCCAGTCCCATGGGAGCTCCATAGTCACCAGTCCACAGTTCATGGGTTTCCACTAGTGTGGAAAATCCGTCATCTCTGCACATCCTCCCATCATGATCTCAACGTCCCTCACCTGCAGTATCTCTCCTCTCTCTCATCAATTGGATTCTCAGAGCTCAGCCTGGTGCCTGGCCATGGATCTCTGTATCTACCTCCATCTGTCACTGGACAAAGGCTCTATGATGACAGCTAGGTTATTTGCTAGGCTGGTCACCAGAGTAGACCGGTCCAGGTACCCTCTGGACCACTGCCAGCAGACCAAGGTGGGGTCAACCTTGTGGATTCCTGAGAGCCTCCCTTCTTATTCCCATGATGTCCTCATCTATCATGGTATCTTCCTCCCTGCCCTCCCACTCTGTCCCTGTTCCAGCTTGACCCTCCCATTTCCCTATATTCTCGTCCCCCACTCCTCACCTTCTGCCACCCCCACCCCCCAGTCCACTCATATAGATCTCATCCACTTCTCCTTCACGGGATCATCCATGTGTCCCTCCTAGGGTCTTTTCCTGTTAGCTAGCCTCTCTGGAGTTGTGGGTTGCAGTCTGGCCATCCCTTCCCTCCCATTTAGTATCCACTTATGAGTGAGTACATACTAAGATTTTTAACATTAATGAATAAAACTTTTCTGGGTCATTATTGAACTCATCAGTGTGATATATAAATCCCTCTGTCCATAATTTTACTTAGAATATAAAAAGGAGCTCAGGGGAATTAATCCATGTATTCTGTATCTTCATAAGATAAAAATAATCAAAAGATTATTTGGCTTCTAAGTCATCCTTCAGAATGCATTCATGACCTCCTTGTTCCTTAGGCTGTAGGCCAGTGGGTTCAACATAGGGATGACCACAGTGTAGAAGACAGATGCGATTTTGTCAGTATCCATAGAATGACTGGAGCTGGGCTGTAAGTACATGAAGATAAGAGTACCATAGAAAATAGAGACTGAAGTAAAGTGGGACGCACAGTTGGATATAGTCTTGCAATATCCTCTACCTGTGTGCATCTTTAGGATGGTGATAAAAATGAACATGTAGGTTATTAAGATAACCACAAGAGCAAGGAAGATATTGAAGCTGGCTAAGTCAATAAGAATAAGCTCATTAACATGTCTATCAGAGCAAGAGAGAACCATGACTGCTGGAACATCACAGAAAACGTGGTAGACCACACTGGACCCACAAAAGGAAAACCTGAATGTGTCTTCAGTGTATATGGAGCCATTCAGGAAACCATAGACATAACAACATATGACCAGCCATGCACACACACTTGTAGTCATGGTGGTGGCATAGTGTAGGGGCTTACACACTGCTGCATAGCGATCATAGGCCATTGAGGCCAACAGGAAATTCTCAATAGTGCCAAAGGATCCAAAGGAGAAAATATGAGCAGCACAAGCTCTGTAGGAGATGACCTTTTCTCTTAAGAAAAACCCAGCCATGACTGTGGGAGTGATAGCTGAAGAGTAACAAAAGTCCACCAAAGACAGGTTACCTAAGAAAAAGTACATGGGGATGTGGAGCTGAGAGTCAAAAAAATCAACATGAACATCCCCAGGTTCCCCACCAGGGTGATGGTGTAGATGAGGAGGAAGGTGATAAAGAGGGGAAGCTGCAGGCCTGGGGCATCAGTGACTCCCATGAGAATAAACTGTGTCACTTCTTCCTGTTCTCCATCACTGTCAACTGACAGCACTAGATGATCTGCAGCAATGAGGAAAAAAGGACATACTGATAAAGAAACTGAACTAAAATTGGAATATATAAGGCAAGATACATTCTTATTAGAGAAACAATTATCAATTCAAGGTAATGAAATAGAAAATCAAATTTGGTGCATTAATTATATACAGGAGAATAAACTACAAAGTTTGAAGAATACTAATGATTCATCCATGTGCTTAAAAAATGTTATAACCTGTTGCTTGAAATGTAAACAACTTTATAACTTTATCAAAATTATTTTTATAGATGCTATCTATGTACAAAATCACTCATCCTGACTTCAATAGTTGATATTTCTGCTTCACTCACCTTTTTAGAACAAATATAGACATTAGATATATGCTTTTCTTATCTCATTTCAACAATATTATTGATTTTCTTATTATACCATTGTGGCTTACGAAGGATAAGGATTGAGAAATTGACTCATTCATTGTACAAGTATTAATTAGATTTCTGCCTTATACTAAAATGAACCCTTAATGCATAGTAATACATTCCTAAGTTCAATGGTCTAAACTTAGTTAAGGTTACATTTTATTAATCCAACCAGAAGATGCCTTAGCAGAGACACATCTTCACAGTATATTAAAAGATTATCCCACAATATTGCCCGCTTTTTGTCTAAATAAAAAGAAAAGGTTTTAACTCTAAAACAATGAAACTATATACAATAAGAAACATTATCAAGTAAGAATTATATTCACAATGTCCACTCCATTTGTATTTGGCATCTTTGGAGAAAGTACTCTATTATCTACCCTATCTTGGTGAGTCCAAAGTTTTATGCATAAACCACTGTATATCATAACTTGTATTATCAACATAAAGAATATCTTTTTAGACCTTAAAATATTTTCTTGAACAACTTAAGCTTTTATGTCTCACAACATTTATAAACTTTATTTCCATCTCTTCTGTGAGTTTCTTTTCTGAATTTTGTAACAAAGAAAACTACAAGACTATAACTAACTTAATCTTTAGCCCCATCAGAGACCAAAGACAGATAGAACATTATCTGAGTAAAGAGGAAGTGCAGAACATCTTCTAAAACTATAGTGACAGAGACAGCTGACTGCCTGGACAGTCATCCAATGTTCTTCTGCAATGATGGGCATCCATCTTTGGCCTATAAGACTGAAAATCTGACAGATTGTCTGTGAAGCAGGAATTTTTAAGGGTTGGCCTACCTTGTCTTAGCAAACTTCAGCAGCTGTATTGTTTTGTGTCCTGTGTATACTGTCAGCAGTCGAGGCAAGGACAGTTTTTTTTGCCCAGTGGCTAGCTTTGCCACATTGACAGCAAACTCCATATGGAGGTTCTTTGATGACCATTATCCTTTTATAAAATGGATTGGTGCTACCAGGAGCAGACATATCTCACTGTCATAAAAAAGCCTATGTTATTAAAACATCTCAAATGACGTAATCTATAGATTTCTAAGGTGTTTGAAGACCACCTATCTATCTAGTATTTATCTGTTTAACATTGAAAGAATACCTAACATGACTACAAGTTTGATTGTTACCTTAATTACCTTAAACAGTTTGTAATAGTAGCTTTCAAGGAAAAGAACTTTACATTACCATTTTAAATGAGTTGTATAGGTACAATATTTTTCAGTATGTTGTAACAAAAATAACATTAAATTTGTATCAATATACAAAAAATCCATATCCACATAGAATATTTGAGACTAGTAATTGCTTTTTAGTTTAAAAGCAGATTCAATAATCTACCCTTTTTCCTAACATTCTTATACCACCCCTTTTTCTAACTAGATAGGAAAGAAAGGATAAAAGAAAGAAAAAGAAATCCCTTAAATCAATCCCTTTATTTAGTTTCCTCCCTGAACATGACCAATAACAATTCACAACCAACCACCTTAAACAATGACAAATATCCATAACCCACTGAATGACCAAAACGCACCCACCCCACATCTCAAGAATGTGGATGTCATGTTCTTTAAATTACATCCTCTTGTCTGAAGGTGACAGTATCTTTAGGAGACACTGAGAAAATTAGAATAATTGTCAAGTTCTGGTAGAGATAGCTGTTGTCCAGTCTATGTGTGATGGAAAGTGCAGGGCTTAACTGAAATTCAGGCTAAAGTAGTAGTGGAACTCCTAAACAACTTAGGCAACTGCCAAGGGTGTTGGTTGCTCTTCAAAAACTGATAGTGAGGCCCTATTGCCAAAGACAACACTTACACAATTCACTGAAATTGGAGAAGTAGAGCTGGTGTCTAACTACAGTCTTTGTTGCTGCAGACTACTATTCACAGTACTGGAAGGTAAACACAAACCCAGATACAGACCAGTAGATCTACAAGAATGATCTGCTTGCAAGATATGCTGATACAATACTGGCACAAAAGTTGTGGCATAAACAAATGTACTGGGTGGTTTTGCATGTTAACTTGACACAAGCTAGAGTCATCAGAAAGGAAAGAGCCTCAGCTGAGGAAATGCCCACTTGAGATCCATCTGTAAGGCATTTCCTCATTTAGTGATCAATATGGGAGGGCCCAGACCATGTTGGGTGGTGCAATCCCCGGGAACCACATGGGATGAGCATGCCATGGGAAGAAAGCCAGTAAGTAGCTTCCTTCCATGGCCTCTGCATCAGTTTCTGCCTTTGGGATCCTGCCCTGTTTAGTTCCTGTCCTGACTTTCTTCAGTGATGAACAGACATGTGGAAGTGTAAGCCAAATAAACTCTTTCCTTCCCAACTTGCTATTTGGTCATAGTGTTTCATTACAGCAATAGAAACCCTAACTCTACAACTAATATCTGCTTTGATTTAAGGTCCACTTAAATGAAACCCATACCCAACACTGCTTGCAGTGAAGAACCTGAGACTAGATAGGCTGGAGAGCTAGAGAAAACTAAATTCTACTGTTCTGCTAAGAAACATGTCAATAAAAGGGCTCCTAAAGACATTCTGCTATAGTGAGATCAATGTTCTGCCCAGCCATCATCAGAGAATTTCCTCCTGCAGCAGACAGGAACAACCACAGAAACCCACAACCAGACAATATGCAGACAGTGAGAGACCGTGGAGCACTCTTTAAGCAACCTTGGAACACCCTTTCATAACCAGGATGTCTCCATCAAATCCCTCTCCTCAGGCCCAGGGAACTCTGTAGAAGGGAAAGCACAGATAGTATAAGAGACAGAGATGGTAGAGGACATCAAGAAAACAAGGCCTTCTAAACACAGGAGAACTGAACATATATGAACTCAAAGAATTGTGGCAGCATGCACAGGGCCTGGAATGGTCTTAGAAGGAGTCTTAGAACTGAGAAGAGACACAAGCCTCCTTCCCTAACCCAGAAGCTATGTCCAATCGATAAAACTTGCAAATGAAAAATTAACCAAGGGAATCTCACCAAGGAAACAAGCCACTTTTTTCTTTCTTTCTTTCTTTCTTTCTTTCTTTCTTTCTTTCTTTCTTTCTTTCTTTCTTTTTTTTTGGTTTTTTGAGACAAGGTTTCTCTGTCTAGTTTTGGTGCCTGTTATGGCTCTCGCTCTGTAGACCTTGCTAGCCTCAAACTCATAGAGATCTGCCTGGCTCTGCCTCCTGAGTGCTGGGATTAAAGGCATGCTCCGCCACCGCCTGGCAAGAAACAAGCCACTCTTAAGAGTAGGCTACATTCGATATGTAGAACTGAATTGTATTGTAAAATAAAATAAAATAAAATAAAATAAAATAAAATAAAATAAAATAAAATAAAATAAAATAAAATAAAATAAAATAAAATAAAATAAAATAAAATAAAATAAAATAAAGAAGGGCAAATCTTCCAAAGTGGAAGAAAATATTCAATGTAAAAAAGAAAAAAAGAGAGAGAGAGAGAGAGTAGGATACATTCACAGCAGTAGATGGCCAATACAAATAGAACTCTGTTGCTTGCTCTGCAGCTGGGGTCCCACTGTCTCTGATCCCAGGGGCAGGGGGTGAGTAGATGCAAAACCCAACAACACAGGCTCTGGGAGGTTGCAAGCAATCACGTTTATTAAAGGAAGGAGATATTTCTGTGTTTACTTTTTGGTGGGCTCTGCTTCCAGCTGCCATAGTGTTTCCTGGTTGACTCTGGGTCATATATCAACAGTGGTCATCTTGAGGGTCCAGTTTCAGGGTCCTCTGGGTCAGAATACTACTGTGCATGTCAGAGCTCTTTGTTAGCTAAGACATGGCCCAGTGCTTTAGGCCTTATCTGTCTCAGAACTTAATGATATCTTTGTTTCAAAATGTTGTGTCAGAACATTTTTTTAACATTACAGGTCCTTGGCACATGTATTATGGCTTGCAGTTTTTTTGTGTTTTTATGGGATTTGCACAACCTGTATGTGCAAATGTGTGTGTTTGCATCTATATGTGTTACTTCTGTTTTATTTGACTCTTTTTCTTCCATTTGTTTTTTTCCAATTTTGATTTGTTTGTTTTCTTTTCTTTTTTTTAATTATTATTCCTTAGAGACAGAAAGAATGTGGATCTGGATAGCAGGGTAGGTCGGGAGGAAGTGAGAGGAGTTAAGGGAGGGTAAATCAGAATATATTGCATAACAAAGTCTATTTTCAATAAAATAAAATAAATAAAAATAAAAAGCACTGTCATCACACTTCTTTGATGTCCAGATTGGAAAATTAAAGTCACTCAATAGAGAAAAGTAAAACTATTGAAATTGATTCCTTTTTTAACATGGTAGAGATCAGGTACAGTCCTCCATTGTGAAAGAGATAATGAATGAATGAAATTTCCATAAAGGACATAATATTCAAAGCAGTAGTCACTATAATATGTTTGGTATATGAATTACTGTGACATCAATTGGTTGACCATATTATCACTGGAACCAAAATGGAAAGGAAGTCTTACTATGCTTTTATATGACTTTTACATGAAGGTCTAGGTCAATTGAGCAGTATGTACTAGAATCATAAGAGCTAGTAGTAAATAGTTCTCATTGAATTTTGGGAGCATATTTATAGACCTAAGACTCATATACACTGTCCAACTTATTTTCTAAATTATTATTATAAGTCTTGCAAGGGTTTTATGATCTTTTATCGGGATAATTATGAAGTAATAATAGAGATAACTGAAATTTGGAGAAACTATTGGTCATTTCTCTCAATTGAGGCTAATTTTAGAATAAGATTTCCATTGTGCTTCACCAGTTAAGTGTGGTCCTTTATGGAGGTCAGGTGAAATTGCAAACTTGTCCTACACTTGCCTCCCGATGAACCCGCCCAATCATTAACCTATAATTATTTTCTAAATTCCAGAGTACATATTTGGAACAGTTAACCTTAGCAGATGTCATGCTTAACTTGTTCACATGACCCTTCCAAAGCTATTTAAAAATGTGGTAAAGAACAAAGAGAAGTCACTAGAACTGCCTCTATCTGATAAACAGTAAACCAAAAACAATATAATATTACTAGAAAATTGTAGAAGTTAGTGGCACAATTGGGATCTTAAAAGATGAATAGGTATGTAACTACAGTGTATATTATTTAGCATGTCCTCTTAGCCTCTGCAAAAAAATGATGGCTTTTGGAATTTAACAGGGAAATATTAATCTTAATGACAAATTAAAAGCTCCTATGTGAGCGATGGCTTCATCACTCTAGCAATTAACACACATTCTGGTATTTGGTTCACAGCTGTATTGATAGCAAATGATTTTATTCATCCCTGCCAGTGAACACTAAAAAAAAGTTACTTTTATTTCTCCTGGCAATGCTCCCACAACATCGTGTTTAGCTGCAGTATCAACTTTTACACATGAGTGATTATGTCTCAGGGAACTTAATCATTCTCCCCATGCACAAAATTTTTTACAGACCCATTATATCATGACATTTTGCTAAGTGAACTTAGTGATCTAGATGTAAAAACTTCAGTAGACTTAATAGTAAGGCATAGAGTGGCAGGTTGTATAAAATCAGTTCAAGAAATATTAAAGGGTCTTCTATCTCAATGAATTTTCTAGAAATGCAATAGTATGAGATATGTTAACAGAGCTCTTTAAAAGTATATGATAGATTGTTATACCAAGAATTTCTTACAAAAACAAAAAGTTTAATAACTATGTGTCCTCTGAAGGCAATATATTCGTCATTTAGGTTTGTTCTCTGAAACCATTTATCAAATGATCTGAAATTTATAATTCTGAGTATAGGCCATAATAAGAAATGGCTCTGTAACAGAATATTCTAAACATCCCACAGAGTATCAGCTTCAATAACAGAAAAATACAAATTCCTGAATATATATATATATATATATATGTGTGTGTGTGTGTGTGTGTGTGTGTATGTATATATGTATATATATACATATGTGTGTGTATATATGTATATATATATGTGTGTGTGTGTGTGTGTGTGTGTGTGTGTGTGTGTGTGTGTGTGTAAAACTAACCAGAAGAGAGAAACCAAGTATAGAAATTAAATTAACAATGAAAATTTTTCAAAGAAACAATTTCAGGGATAGGAAATTTTAATGATAAATTTTCCCAACACATACCCCATAGTAAATTTGCATCATTCTTATGGCTGCTGCAATAAAATAACAACAAACACAAAAACACACTAGTGGACATCCTGAAGTATATTTCAATGGGGATTAAGACTCCAGTCAAGTTGAAAATGAAGATTAACTATCATGATATACCAGAAGAAAAAAGTGAAAAGAAATATTTGAATGTATTAATAATGGTAAAAAAATGTTTTTGACAAATCAAACTCAAAAAAATCAAAAATATTCTTTGTGACACATTGTGCTTCTAAGTATAAAGTTCTTTGATTCTTGGGAGAAAATGATATACAGAGACATGAATAAGAAGTCTGATCTTGAACTAGTATGGTTAAAATACAAACAAGTATATGCAGAAGATCTCATAAGAATGAATTTTAATCATCTATATTTAATGTTATAATAATTATTTTTCATTCAGAACCATTTTCATGAATGCCCTCTTGACCTCTTTGTTCCTCAGGCTGTAAACTAGAGGATTCAACATGGGGATGACCATGGTGTAGAACACAGACACAATTTTGTCATTGTCCATTGTATGTCTAGAGGTGGGCTGCAAATACATGAAGATTATTGTTCCATAGAAAATAAAAACTGCAGTGAAGTGGGAAGCACAAGTAGATATGGCCTTTTGATGCCCTGCTCTTGAGTGCATCTTAAAGATCGTTATGAAAATTACAATATAGGATACTAATATTATTATGAGAGCAAAAAAGATATTGAAGCTGGCTAGACAAATAAGAACTAGTTCATTAATATGTCTATCAGAACAAGAGAGAGCCATGACTGCTGGCATATCACAGAAAAAGTGATGAACCACATTAGACTCACAGAAGGAGAGACTGAATGTATCCCCAGTGTAGACTGAGACATTCAAGAAAGCAAGAACATAGCAGCCCACGATCAGACACACACACACACTTGTATTCATGGAGGAGGCATAGTGTAGGGGCTTACACACTGCTGCATAGCGATCGTAGGCCATTGAGGCCAACAAGAAGTTCTCCACAGTAGCAAAGGCTGCAAAAAAGAACATCTGAGCAGCACAATCATTGTAAGACATGATCTTGTCTCCTATAAGGAGCCCAGCCATGACTTTGGGAGTGACAGCTGAAGAGTAACCAAAATCAACCAGGGACAAGTTACCAAGGAAGAAGTACATGGGGGTATGGAGCCGAGAATCCAAGAGAATCAGCAGGATCATCCCCAGGTTCCCAATCAAGGTGATGACGTAGATGAGGAGGAAAGTGATGAAGAGGGGAAGCTGCAGGCCTGGGTCATTGGTCAGTCCCATGAGGATAAACTGTGTTACTTCTGTCCTGTTCATCATTGTCATCTGACAGTCACTTAATGCTCTGTGGCAATGAGAAAGAAAAGGAATATGAAAATAACGAACTTGAAATTAAGAAGCATAAACACAAGATATAGACATTCATTATATTAACAACTTGTTTGTAAAGATTCTCTGCCAAAGCCTGGACTTTGAATGTCAATTTAATGTGTTTGCTACATATATGGTCACATGCTATTAAATATAAAAGGTAATGTGTATAATTTAAAAGTGGCATTCATCAGTGTGCAGAGAGTTAGACACTTTGGAGAACCTTGTCCCAAATGGGATGTCTCCATCAAACATCTCATAGAACTGAAGGAACTATGTGGAAGAAGATGTGGAAAGATTGTAAGAGACAGAGGGAATGGATGACTCCAAGGTAACAGTGTCTTTCAGATTCAACAGGACTGATAGACATATGGATTCACACAGACTATGGCAACATGCAGAAGTTCCAGCCAGAGTGGCCCCAACCTGAAGAGGGGAAAGTAGACACAGGCTCCAACTTGAAATCAAGAAACTATCTGTAAATGACACACACTGGAAAAGATAAAATCATCTTTCTCCAATGCAGTTGCACTGGGTATATCAACCATATCACAGAGCAGGTACCATGCAGAGGAGTAGTTGGCCTCTACAAAATGAACTCCATGGTTTTTGTAAGATTTTTATTTGTTTTGGGATTTTTCTCAAATTTTTGTTCTATTGATTTTTTGTTTGGTTTGGTTTTCACTTTGTGAGGTTTTTTGAGAGGAAGTGGGGAGAGACACACAGAGAGAGAGACAGAGACAGAGACAGAGGAGAGAAAGAGAGAGAGAGAGAGAGAGAGAGAGAGAGAGAGAGAGAGAGAGAGAGAGAGAGAGAGAGAAGACACAAAGTTGGTTGGGTAGACAGGATCTAGGAGTAATTAGAGGAGGACGAAAGCATAATCAAAACATATTGCATGAAAAACTTAAATAGAAAAAGAAAAGTGTTTTCCATATGCTAATTAGTTCTTAAATTAATAAATGAACAACAAATATATCTTCCAGTTCATTTCTGAACTCAATAAAGTTCAACACTTCCACATTTGTCACTTACCAACAACTGATTTAAACAGTTAGATCGCATTTATTGTTTCCTCTCTATGATATGAATTCAGAGAAAGCACTAAAACACAGTCCCTGGTAATTCATTCAGGGCAATTTATCACTTGAACAAGGATCATTTCCCTTTTTTGTTTTTTGTATGTTTTTTGTTGCCTGTTTATTACCTCCTATGATAGACGAACATATTCTAAATATAAAACTCTAATTGGTCAGTGTCATTCACTGAGATATTTAAGTTTTTTAATCTTAGCTTTGTGTATCACATGAGCGCAATCAGTAAATTACCTAGGATGAAAATGTCTATATCTATACCTCACTTAGAACTTAGTTTTTGGAAACTACTGAAAATAATATTTTCACTTTTTCAGTAAGTCACAGTGGGTACATCTGCCACTGGGTTGACATGAATTACACTATTTACTGTATATTCATTCACCCTCACCAGTTTTTTTTAGGAGAAAAATTTATTCACCGAAATAAGTCAGTCTGATACAAAGTCAGCAATGGAATGAGGCCTAAATGTGGTTACAAGCACATGCTCTCCTAGTTGTATTAAAAAGATTTTAAGTTCTCTGTGCAGAAAAAAAATAGAAGAATGAGTGTTAACATAGATCAGTGTCCAAGTTAACTGTAATTTCTTTCTGCTTTATAGGTAATGCCATGGTAATGTCACATCTGCCACATATTTTGCAAATTCTAGCTGTAAGGATGAATAAAGAGATGTCAGTGAAAATCTCCAGGCTAAGTTAACAATTTAAAAGAATACCAGCCTAATGTTTTTCTTTTAATATTTTCTCTCACCGTGGTTGAGGCTCCTAGTTAATCCTCTGGTCAGAAGGCTTTACGGTTAACTATTATGACTGAAATAAAAAACCATTAACCAATTAAGCAGGACATGAAGTTTATTCCTTAAAAACTGTAGTATGGAGTTGTGTTTGTGTTTCATAGCCTCTCATATGCAGATCTGGAGCAAATTATGCAGACTTCTCCCAGGAGTCTACCTACAGCTTCTGTCCCTACATTATGTGGAGGAAGCAATTAATTGACCCATGAGAATCACTTGGTTACTTTAATATGCACAGATAATTTTGTATTACTTTTATGAATTGGCTTTGAAAATTTAAATTAGTAATGATTCTTTTTATTTTATTTTCATTTGGGAACATTCTATAACATATTTCAAGAAATCTTCTTAGGATATAGTTTTAATGTGTTTTTATTTTGCTTATTATTTTTACTGAAAATAGTTTCTTCTCTCATACAGTATATCCTGACCAAAGTTTTTCCTGTATTTTAAATAAGCATGCAAAGTAATGGGTTTTTCATTGTAACATTTTACACCTTGGTTCCTGTTGGTCCACCTCTGTCAGTCCATTACTCCATCTCTTCACACCACTTCATGCTGGCACCATTCCTTCCCCCAACAGTGCTCCTTCCTCAGAAAATGGCTTTCTTCTTTAACACTTATATGCATTACTATCACACATCAATCCTGGGATTGAATTTTTGCCAGCCAGAGATAGAGTCACACTTTCAATTACACATCATCATAAGCAATTTTCACACATGTCCCAAAATGCAAATTTGTAAAAGAAATAATCTTCTCCCATCCAAAAACATATATAAGCCAAGAAATATAATATAGAGAGAAATACACACACCCACACACCCACACACACATCAACGAAACCACTTAAGGTCAAATATATTGTCACAGAACCTCAAGAAACACACAGCTTTTTACAGCCATAGGGAAAGGATTCATAGACAGGATAATAGAAAATTTCTTATTACACATGATCATAAGCAATTTTCACACATGTCTCAAAATGAAAATTTGTAAAAGAAATAATCTTCTCCCATCCAAAAACATATATAAGCCAAGAAAGATAATATAGAAACACACACACACATACAAACACACACACACACAACAATGAAACCACTTAAGGTCAAATATATTGTCACAGAACCTCAAGAAACACACAGCTTTTACAGCCATAGGGAAAGGATTCATAGATGGGATAATAGAGAATTTCTCATCAGGAACCATGGAAGCCATAAATAGTAAGAGAACTTGAACCTTTAAAAAGACAACAACCATCTTTGAAGACAAATGAGTGAAAAGAGACATGACAAGAATGATTCTTGAGAGCTGACACTGATACTGGTCTTTTTTCCTATTAAATGTCAATAGAACAATCAGTTCCAAGTGGATTTTTCTACCTCCATAAATCCCTGAAGTCAATTCCAAACAACAAATACTCCTTCTTTCTGACTTTCTCATATCTGTCTACAGAAAGTCAGAAAGTCTACACACACACACACACACACACACACACACACACACATACACACACACACACACATACCATACACAACTACACAATTTTTATGTCAATAATACTGGAATGACAGCAATTGAAATAACCAAGAAGATTAGTATGCAATTGAGGTATGACTCAATAGGTGAATAGCACAAATTTTCCAATAAACTCAAAACAAACTATGTTGTAAAATTTATGGAAAAATGCATGTGATGAATGAGACAACCAAAATAGAATGGGCAGGATATAACTTGTAAGTGCTTGAGCATAAAAATATCAGTGAAAATATTAATTATAGTCTCCTGTACTCACAGGTCAATGTCTAACTTGACAGACTTCCTCCAGCAGCTGATGGGAGCACAAGCAGAGACCTGTAGAAGTAACCAACCGTCTTATTAAATAAGAAACACAGAACCAATGCAAAGAAGAAAGCCAAGAGATCAGAGCTAAGAGCCTTACCCGTCTGTTGCAGCTAGCCTCTTTAGCCAAGAGAGAGACCTACTTCTTGTGTGTTTGTCTTCATATAGACTTTCTGTTTTGCCTTCTCATTGGTTGTAAAACCAACCACATGACTGCCTCATCACTGCCTGTCTGTGCAGACCTCCAGGTCTTCTATGGTTGGTATTGAGATTAAAGGCATGTGTCTCCAATGCTGGCTGTATCCTTGACCACACAGAGATCTACCTAGCTCTGTCTACCAAGTGCTGGGACTAAAGGCATGTGCCACGAATGCCCAGCTCTGCTATGGCTTGCTATTAGCTCTGACCCCCAGGCAACTTTATTTATTAACATACAAATAAAATCACATTTTAGTAAAAATAAAATATCACCATATTGACCCACAGCAAACATTAAGTGGAGCTGAGGGAACCCAATGGAAGAGAGGCAAGAAGGATTGTAGGAGCCAGAGCGGGTCAAGTACACCAAGAGAATATGGCCCACAGAATCAACTAAGCAGGGCTTGTAGGGGCTCACAGAGAGTGAAATGACAATCACAGATGGTCATTACTAGGTCCTCTAGATATATGTTGGGGTTGTTTCACTTAGGGTTTTTGTGGAACTCCTAATAAAGGGAATGGAGGTGTCTCTGACTCTTTTGCCTGCCCTTGCAACCCTTTTCCTTCTATTAGCTTGCCTAGTCCAGCCTTGATAAGAGTGTTTGTACCTAGTCTTGCTGCATCTTGCTATGCCTCAATCAGTTGATATCCCTAGGAGGCCTGTATTTTCTGAAGGTAAACAGAGGAGGTGTGGATCTTAGGGGAAGAAGGGAGATGGGAGAAAGCTGAGAAGAGTAGAAAGAGGGTAACTGTGGTTGGGATGTGTTATATGAGAGAAGAATCTGTTTTCAATACATGAATAAGTAAATAAACTTAAAAGTTGAAATTTCATAAAAGAAAACCTTTAAACTAGGAATCTTTAATAAGGGAACTTGAATATTCACAAATGTGTAAAAGGCATGTATACAATTTGTTGTTATGTAATCACTAGTTATGAAGAGCCTTCCTTCTGATAGAAAAGAAGCATAGTATACCATTACCTCTGAGGGCTGTAATGGTGAGATATCCTTCATCAGAGCATGTTATATTACCTCATATGTCAAATAATCTCATAAGCTTCAATCTTCAGTGGGGACCAGAAAAGAGAAGCAAATAAGATAGAACCTAGGTGTCAGGTATAGGCCTCTGCCACATGAGCCATATGTCATATCAGATTAAATGGTTCTTGAATTTTTAGCAGCTATGTATTTGCTAAGCTCTTAAAGACCCTGCAAGTCACAGACAAAAAGCCATCTTATGCTGAAAAGGTTTATGGGGAGTGTAATCAGGAACAGCCTATTCCCTTTGATGATTGCCTTTCCACAGAAAACTGGAACATTGTGAGAAGATTGGGGAAGGAGTGTTTGGGAAAGTGTTTCAAACAATTACTGATCAAACACCTGTAGCCCTAAAAATCATTGCTATTGAAGGACAAGATTTAGTAAATGGATCCCATCAAAAAACCTTTGAGGAGATCCTACCAGAGATCATCATCTCTGAAGAGCTGAGTCTCTTGTCTGATGAGGTGTACAATCACACAGAAGGCTTTATTGGACTGAACTCAGTACACTGTGTTCAAGGGCCTTACCCTCCCTTGCTGCTCAAAACCTGAGATCATAATAACTCAAACAATAAGCTGCAAATGACCAGCCTCACTTTTTCCAGGAAGACCAGCTCTTTATTATACTGGAATTTGAGTTTGGTAGGGTTGACTTAGAGCACATGAAAACAAAGCTGTCCTCTGTGGCTACTGCAAAGAGCATTCTGCACCAAATCACCACATTCCTTGCCATGGTGGAAGCACCATGACTTACACTGGGGGAATATGCTCTTAAAACCAACCTCAAAGAGCTTCATGACACCCTCAATGGGAAGAAAAGCACCATTCCCAACCATGAACTACAAGTCAACATCACTAACTATACTCTGTCCTGCTTAGAGTGGGATGGGATTGAGGTTTTCAGTGATATCTCCGCTGAAGAGGAACTATTTACAGGTGAAAGTGACCACCAGTTTGAGATCTATAGGCTCATGAGGAAGGAGAACAAAAATTTCTAGGGTGAGTATCACCCTTAAAATAATATGCTGTGACTACATTACCTCACAGACAAGATTCTGAATCATATAAGCTTTAAGACTAAATGTCAGACCACAGCCATGAAGCAGGTAAAGAAAAAACTACAGCATTTCCACAGAACTGTACTGAGGTTCAGCTCTGCCAACACAGTATAAGTAAGCCAGTGATTAGTGTTGAGAGCACTTCCAAAGCCTCATTGAGTACACCTTCAATGCCTCTGGTACTGTTTTTAATCTCTGTCACTAGAGCAGGATGGAGGTAAATGCCCATCTTCAAAAAGTCCTCTGTCAGCTTTTTAAGAGACTCTTGTTTTTAAAAGGTAACCAAAATGTTTGTCAACATGATTAAACTTGCTTTTAACAAGTGTGCTTGAAAAGAAACTACACAGAGGACAAGGGTATATATCTTATAAATCCTCTTTCTGTCAGCAGAGTCTACCAATCTGATATTGCTGTTTTTGAGCCTTGATACCTTATGCAGGATGAGCAAAAACAAGTCAGGAAAGCCCTGCCCTCAGCTGTGGTCCTTACTGCTCCTGAAGCTGTTGCCAAGGCTAGTGCAGACTTCAGATGAATTATTTACTAGATGCAAAAAGGATGTAGCAGAACAGAAAAAAAAAGAGACTAGAGGTTCAAAACAAAGAAGGAGGGGTGTACACCAGTACAGGGAAAGTATTGGAAGTGTTTGTTTATCAAATTGATAAACAATCACACAGGAGAAGAATTTACAGATTTTCAAAAGGAAAATAAATAGCTCTATGGCAAAAAAAAGAAAGAAAGAAATGGAATAGAGGGAGTGATGATCTCAGGGCAAGATCCTACCCAACTAAGTTCCAACTTGTGGAAAGAAACTAAAGAAAAGCTTAAAGCTCAGAGCTGAAGCCAGCTTGGTCAACAGAGTAAGTTTCAGAACATCCAAGCTTAGACAGTGAAGGAAATCAAAAACAGAAAGCTGTGAAGATGTAATTGAAGGAGGGGGACCATGTTCCAACCCCAGCAAGAAGACGAACTTGGCAGTTTCTGCCACATGGTTCTGAATTTAGAGTTAAGAACAGAAGAAAGGAGTTACAGAATAAAGCTGCTGAGGCCAGGCATGTGTCAGGGGTATCCCTGAATGGAAGCCTAGTACAGAGGCCATTGTGTGAAGCTGTAAATTTGAAGCCTGGATTGTCTTGGAAAATCCACGATGTTAGAGATGCCAGAGTTGTGGGATACCTGCTGAGGACAGCAACTAACTGGGAGTAGAACCAACCCAAAAGAAAGCAGTGTGTTGCAGTCAACAAAGCTTAACAGAGTTGGAGATCTGAAGAACATTCTGAAGAGCATTTTGATATCAGACATGGAGCTACAGTTTAGCGTTTGTCCAGCTGGTTTTCAGTATTGCTTTTGTCCAGTGTTTCTTTGCTATGCTCCCTTCCCTGTGTTTTGGAATGGTAATATATATCCTGTCCCATAATATGCTGGGAGTTTGTGACCTCCTTTTTGATTTTTATAAGGGAATTTTGATTTACAGTTAAGAGTTTGCCATGCATCTCAGAAGAGACTTTGGACTTTGAAACAAATTTGAGACTGTTACAGACTATGGGGACTTTTGAAGTTGGACTGAATGCATTTTTTTGCATTATGATAGTGGCTATAAGCATTTGGAGGCCAGAGAGTGGAATTAGGTGGTTTGAAAGAAAATGGCTCCCAAAGGGAGTGGCACTATTAGGAGGTGAGGCCCTGTTGGAGGAAATGTAACACTGTGGGGTGGGATGTGAGGTCTCTTTTGCTCAAGCTTTTCTCAGTGTGACACTCAGCTGGCTTTCTGTTGCCTGCAAGATGTAGCACTCCCAAACCTACAAGCCTCATTCTACGCACCCCCTCAAACCCTCCCATCCTCTGAGACTGCAACTGCCCCTGAGACAGACTCCAACAGCTCCAATTGGACCAAGAGCCCCAGTTGCAGACCATTAGGCAGGACTCCTGCAGGCAGACCTGACTACCACCCCTCTACCAGACCCTGTAAGCTACAAGACCCACTCCACCCCCCAAACCCACCCATCCATCCGCCAAGACTACAGCTGCTCCCTGAGACACAGACTCTGCCAGCTTCAATTGGACCAAGAGTTCCAAATGGACCGAGTGGCTCCCTGAGACACGGACACCATTTACACCCAATGGAGGAAGAGATGGGTAGACGACAGGGCAAGAATACATTCAACAACATAAAGAGCAATATGGCACCACCAGAGCCTAGTGGTTCTACATCAGCAACATCACAACAAAATTAGAACAGAATACCATAAAAGAGTAAAGTGTCAGCAATCTTTCCTTAAGAAAACTATTTTATTTTGTATTGTAATTATTGATGTAAATTTTTTTATACAATTTTAACACTTTTTTCTATATTTAACTGAAAAGATAGATTTTTTTTTTCATATAATATATACTGATTAGAGTTCAATTCCTCCATCTCTCCCAACATCCTCCCCACCTTGGAGCATTCATCACCTCTGGCTTTTACAATTTTTCTGTTTTTCTTCCACAGAGATCCCTGACCTTGAAGGGAAGTGTGTGACAAAGACACCCCACTTAGGGGTGAGGGTTCCAAAGTCTCTCACATTCTGCACATTGCCCAGTTATGGGTCTCAGTTGATTATATCGGTGATTTTACTGAATGGAGAAATTTCTCTAATGAGGGTTGACCAATGTAATATTCTATACAGTTATAGCATAATTCACCATGGCCATTTCATTGCTCTGTTCTTCAAGCAAAATAAAAATAGTAGGTTTTCCCCTAGGGCCTATGCCCTACCAATCATACCACTTTATAGATTTTTCAGGCATAGGTTCCATGCCATTCAAAGGACCTTAAATCCAATCAGACTGTTGTTGGCTTCCCCCATAATAGTGTTGGCCACTATTGCACCAGTATATCTTGCAAGCAAGTCACTATTCTCTCTCTCTCTCTCTCTCTCTCTCTCTCTCTCTCTCTCTCTCTCTCTCTCTCTCTCTCTCTCCTCGTTTGTAGCTATGTGAGACAGATGATTACTCTTCTCCTCTGGTAGCATGTATGGCAACACCATGAACACTAGTCATTAGAGGTGAAGCTTGATTTCTCCATTTGTTCCATTAGAGGTTAGATGTTAGATGGCATAAATAAGTGGTATCTTCAGCAACAGGGCCTTACTGTCAAGTTAAGAAGATGACCAATAGCACTGGCAATAAACTGTGAGGTTTAGAGAGGTTTATGAGACCCTTTGGCCAATGACTCCATAATCTCTGACCAATATTGGGCTCTAGGGGTCTTACTAAGTAGCATATAAGTTTAGTTGGGACATTTTTCTTGCCCCCCCCATATATTGTAATTCAATTTAAATTCCTTTCATATATGTGCATATATGAAAAGGAAGCATCTACAGTAGTTGGTCTGTATGGCTTTAGAAATATTTTCAGTGTCAATTGTTCCTCCCATGTTTCCTCCCTGCCCTCCCATTCTCATCTCCCATTTAATCCTTCTATTTGGGTTTTCCCTTTATTCTTTTATAACACTATATTCTATTTCTCTTCCCTGGATGATCCACTCACCCCACCCTGCTTGTTTACAAGCTTCCTAGCCTCTATGGTTGTAACAAATGAAAAACACATATCAAAAGCTTAAAGGAGGCTATATACTATATTACAGACAATTCATTTCTGAATCTGGGTTATCTCACCCAGGATCTGGGTTACCTCACCCAGAATGACTGTTTCTAACTTCATTTACTTACCTGCAAAATTTCATTTTTCTTAACAGTTGAATAATATTCTATTATATAAATGAACCACATTTTCATTAGCCATTCATTGGCTGATGGATATCTAGGATGTTTCCACTTTCTAGCAATTATGAATATGACATCAGTAAACATTGATAAGCAAGTATCCCTGTATTAAGTGTGGAGACTTTTAGGCATATGCCCAAGAATAGTATGGCAGATCTATTCTCAGCTTGTTGAGAAAATTCCACACTGATTTTTATAATGGCTGTACCAGTTTGCACCATCAATAAATAAGTATTCCTTTTTCCCTGCATCATTGCCAGCATCCATCGTTATTTGTTTCATTTATCTTGAACATTCTGACAGGTATAAAATAAAATCTTAAAGTAGTTAAAGTTTTTATTTTCCTGATGGCTAAGGATGTTGAACACTTCTTTAAGTATTTCACAATCATTAATGTTTCATCTTTTGAGAACTCCGTTTAGTTCTATACCCATTTTTAATAAGGGTGGGAGTGTTTTGATGCTAAGGATTTGTTGTTGCTATTGTTGTATTAATATTCTAGTTACTAACCCTTTTTCAGATATATAATTTGTGAAGATTCTTTTCTCATTCTGACACTTTGCTAGTCTTTATTGCCCTTTACTGTACAGAACATTTTCACCTTCATAAGGTATCACTTATTGATTTTAAGTCTTAATGCCTACACTATTGGGGCCCTCTTCATAAAGTCCTTTCCTCATTTCAATGAGTTCAGAACTATTACCTACTTTCAATTCTGTCAGATTCATGATATCTGGTCTTATGTTGAGGACCTTGATCCATTTGGAGTTCAGATTCGTGCAGGGTTGTAGATAAGGATATATTATCATTCTTCAACATTCAGCTATCCAGATTGACCAGATTTTTGTTTTAAAGTGTAAGAGTGTTATCAATAATATGTATTCAATCTTCAAAAACAATATTTTCCCTCTGATTTATTGTCTTAAAAGTGTAGATATGAATAAACTGCTGTGCAAATGACTGAAAATAGAGTACAAATTCCTATTAGATGTACATATGTGCATATATGTGGTTAAAATATTCAGAGAAGTAGAACATATTTCATTTACCAGTATTTTTCTCGAATTAAGACAGAATAAAATGGAAATAAATTTTTTTAAACTTTTAGAATTTATATTTTAATACATCTACTAAAAATAGATCATGATTCTTAAACACCAGTTTATTAAAATTCTCCAGTAAACAAATCCACAGGACATGATAGAGCAATGTGAGATTTGTTATAGGATATGCAAGAATGAATATGGATCCTAAGTAGTATCATGACATGCTATCTGAAAACTATGTAACAACAAGACTTGTGATTTATTCTGATTTTAAAGACATGGTGTTAACATGGGTGTGGAGTAGACAACTAATCATTCATATGAAACTGGGGGAGAGAAAAACAGGAGATTCAATAACTGATGTCTAAAAGTGAGAACAAATGGATTTTTTAAATTTAAATAGAATTTATTGTTTATATAATGTACTGTTCAGTTTCTGCAACCCTCAGTGGCTTGAGGATATCTGCCTACTGACCAGGAAATAAGTTGGTAGTAATTCCACTGAGTCAAATATTAGTCCACCTGCATAGGATACTCATAGTCACACACACTCAATACACACACTACAACCCAAACAATAGCAACAATAAAACCATTTTTCTGACCAATGGAGGTTTTCTATTTATACAGTTATCATGTGATAACACACAAAAAAAAATCTTTTCATTTGTTTGATTTTCCAAATGTATTTTCATGAATCCTCACTCAGCATCCTTGTATGTTTCTCTTTCTCATGGGCTTTTTCATTTTTGACATGTATTTATTTGTACTGATGGGTGTATCACTTACCTTTCCCTTTCCTGTCTCTGGGACAAAGTACACAACAAAAGCAACTTTAGAAAAAAATAAGGTTTATTTTGGCTCAAGGCTTAAGAGGATGTATACATGTATTCCATGAAGTTGAAGAAAGCATGGTGGCTGGAGCTTAAAAGAGCTGGTCACAATTTTCTCTGCAGTCAGGAGAGTCAGAAAGAGTTTCTGGTACTAAGCTCTCTTTCCCTTTTTAATCATCAGAGGTCCCCAGTCCATGGAATGGTCCTACTATTCTCTATAGTCAAACTTTCAGGAAAAAAAAATATTTATTACATTACCCAGAGAAGCATTCATAAAGATACTAAATCCAGTCCTGTTGACAATGAGGGTTAACCATCATGATATGTCATAGTAAAAATTCAAGGAAGGTGATTAAACATATCAATATTGGTAATGACATTTTGACAAAACAGAATCAAATATATCAAAAGCATCTGACTCAGGCTATGCTTTTAAATGTAACGTTCCTTTTCTCTGAGTAAAGAGTAGAGGGAAGGGACACATCTCAGGCACTTAAAATAGCATTGATTTTAAATGTAACCCAGTACATGGAGACAACCCTACAACAATAAATCTAGATAGTGTGTATACCAAAATGTTAAGGTTATCAACATAAAACTTACTTTTCCAGCAGAACAATTTTTCTGAAAGCACCTTTGACCTCCTTGTTCCTCAAACTGTAGACCAGAGGATTCAGCATGGGGATGAACATGGTATAAAACACAGACACAATTTTGTCAGTGTCCATTGCATGACTAGAGCTTGGCTGTAAGTACATGAAGATCAGAGTCCCATAGAAAATAGTGACAGCGGTGAAGTGGGAGGCACAGGTGGATACAGCCTTCTGGTATCCTGTACCTGAGTGCATCTTTAGGATGGTGGTGAAAATTACTGTGTAGGACACTATGATAATTATGAGAGCACACAAAATATTGAAGCTGGCTAGACAAACAGAAACCAGCTCATTCACATGTCTTTCAGAGCAAGAGAGAGACATGATGGCTGGCATATCACAGAAAAAATGATGGATCACATTGTATTTACAGTAGGAGAGACTGAATGTATCCCCAATGAAGACAAATGCATTTAAGAAACCAAAGACATAACAGCTTATGATCAGACAGACACAGACACTTTTAGTCATAGTGGTGGCATAGTGTAGGGGCTTACACACTGCTGCATAGCGATCATAGGCCATTGAGGCCAACAAGTAATTTTCCACAGTAGCAAAACCTGCAAAGAAGAACATCTGAACAGCACAGTTGTTGTAGGAAATGACTTTGTCTCCTACTAGAAGCCCAGCCATGACTTTGGGAGTGATAGCTGAAGAGTAACCAAGATCAACAAGGGAAAGATTCCCCAGGAAAAAGTACATGGGAGTGTGGAGTCGAGAGTCCAAGAGAATCAGCAGCATCATCCCCAGGTTCCCCACCAGGGTGACGGTGTAAATGAGGAGGAAGATGATGAAGAGGGGAAGCTGCAGGCCTGGGACATCGGTGAGTCCCGTGAGGATGAACTGTGTCACTTCTGTCCTGTTCTCCATCACTGTCACCTGACAGCACTAGATGTTCTGTGGCAATAAGAATAGGAGTAGGATCATAATAATTATGAAATTGAAAATTATTGACACAAGATATAGACATTCATTGTAAGAGCAATATGGTCTAAAAGATACTCTACAAAAGCCTGGGTAATTTGTCCCAATTCACTGTGCTAATTACATATACAGTCATGTGCTGCTGAGTGTGGAAAATGCTAATGAATCATACATACATAGAATTTAAAGTTTTGTCTATATGTCAACTAAGTTTTAAACAGTTTAATGATTTAACTGAAACCACTATGTAAATTTATCTATCTTGCTGTTCACTTGTAAGCTCAGTAAAGTCTGTCACTTCCACAATCTTCATCTGCCATGATCTGAATAGACACTTTAGATTGCTTTCACTGTTACATACCAATGATAGTGCTAGCTTGGACATTAGGGTAAAGCACAGGCTCACCCATTAATTCTTTTAGGACAATTTTATCATATAAACAATAACCATTTCCTATTCTCCATTTTTTGTATGGTTTATACTTGTTTCTTTCCAAACATCCCTCTCTAATAGGTAAAAATATAGTGATAATAGAACATTTATCATTTTTCCTTTGTGCCTCTGCAGAAATAATTGTATTATATACGACAATCAAGAAATTACCTATATTGGAGAATTTTAGATACCAGATGTTAGAAAAAGGTTGAAATCAATTTTAACCTTTAAATACGCATAGTCAGTGATATTGTGTCCCACAAAATATTGTGCACCCTAATAAACTTATCTGGGATCAGAGAACAGAACAGCCACTAGATAGACATAGAGGCCAGAAATGGTGGCACGCACACCTTTAACCCTATCACTTGAGAGGTAGAAATCCATCCGGATCTCTGTGAGTTCAAGGCCACAGTGGAAACTGCCAGGCATGGTGACTCACACCTTTAATCTCAGGAAACGATGGCAGGAAGCAGAAAGGTATATAAGGTATGAGGACCAGGAACTAGGCTGTTAAGATTTTAGGCTTTTGAGCAGCAGTTCAGCTGAGATCCATTGCGATGAGGACACGGAGGACTCCAGTTTGAGGAAACAAGATCAGCTGAGGAACAGTCGAGGTGAGATTAGCTGTGGCTTGTTCTGCTTCTCTGATCTTTCAGTGTTCACCCCAATACCTAGGTTTGTTTTTATTAATAATACCCTTTAAGATTCGTGTCACATATGATTATAGGTACAATCTCTCAGATTGTACTCAAAAATTCTCAACTTCACTAAGCTGAGAAAAATGGAAGACTCGGTATTAGAATGAACCAATTTTCAAGTTGGTTATACATGCTATTTTCTTCATAGAAAGATTTCTCACCTCATGCTTATTGGCATAACCAACACAATAATATCATTTCTGTACCAATTTTACAAATTCCATCTGTGAAGCCTGGATACGAGGTGCTGGAGGACTGGCTGAGACATTAAGAGAGCACACTGCTCTTGCAGAGGATCTAAATTCTGGTCCCAGCACTCACACTACTCCAGCTTCAGGGAGATCCCTTTCCTCTAGTCCTGGGGCACCTTTACTCATGCAAAAGCACACAGAGACACAAATACACAGGCATGTAATTAAAATCAATGAATAGAGACATTTGTGCAAGTCATGATTTAAGATTAACAGTTTTAAAAATTGGTTAAGTCTAATATTTATCTTTGAATATTTTCCCTCACCATGGTTGAGCATCACAACAATCTCTCAGGTCAGAAGGTCTTCTATCCTAAGAATCATTGTCACTGAAATGAAAAGTAGAGACCAACAAAGTGTGACCTGAAGACACATCCTCTAAAATGATGAGATGTGGAGTCATATTAGAACTCAGAGACTAATGCTTGGAGACCTGGAATGAATCATACAGACTTGGGGAGCTCTGGAGATTTCATCCCAGGAGGCTCTGTAATACATAGTGAAAAGGAAGCAATTAAACAACCCGTGGGATCAAGTTGGCTACTTCAGTGTACACCAATGTGTTTGTGTCACTTGTTACTTCTTGTTTTTTAAAATGGTCTAATTAATGCAAGATGCAGAACTTTAAGCATATAGTCCTAAGAATGCTGTCAAATATCTCACCCTATATCCACTACCATTATCAACTAAGGCAAACCATCTGAAACTTTCTTTGATGACTGTTCCTTCCATCTGCAATCCCTTTTCAATTAAACTATCCAACTGATTTAACTTTTATTATATGTCCCTAACCAATACCCTGAAGTATATGTCTTTTGAGTTTTGCTTCATTTAACAATAGAGGGCCATGTGCAATGCCACTTGTGACAGGAATATCTTTGGGGTTTTTTTCTATCATGTGTATATATGTGTTGCAATGTCTGTGTACGTGTGTGCAAAGTACATGTGAGTATATACACATTCCTGCTCTCTTCTCTGTTGCTACATTAAAACATTGGACAAAAACAACTTGGGGAAGAAAGGTTTTGTTTGGTTTATGTTTCCATGTCACAATACATCACTAAGAGAAGCCAAAGCAAAAACCTGGATGCAGGATGATAGTCCCACAGGAAATGGAAACAACAGTGTAGTGGGAGGCACAGGTAGACACAGCCTCCAATATCCAGAACCTAAAGGGATCCTTAGGATTGTGATGAAAATGATAATGTAGGATATTAAGATAATTATAAGGTGGGGAAAGGGATTTAAGCTGGCTACACATACAGTTTGTTCACATATCTGCTGTGGGATGTTCTATATGCTGTGAATGTGTTGCTCTGATTGATTGATAAATAAAATGCTGATTGGCCTATAGCCAGGCAGAAAGTACAGTATAGGCAGGATAAGAAGAGAAATGAATTCTGGGAAGTGGAAGGCTGAGTCAGGAGATGCTGCCAGATGCACCATGAGAAGTAAGATGTAAAGTACCAGTAAGCCACAAGACACATGGTACCTTATAGATTAGTAAAAATTGGTTAATTTAAGATATAAGAACTAGATAGCAAGAAGCCTGCCAGGGCCATACAGTTTATAAGTAATATAAGCGTCTGTGTGTTTATTTGGGTCTGAGTGGCTGTGGGCCTGGGCGGCACTGGAGATATCTCCAGCTACACATATATCAAGGAAATAAAGAGTCATGATTGCTGGATTGCTGGCATATCACAGAAAAAAATATGAACAACATTGCACTTATAGAAGGAGAGACTGAATGTGCATAACCTCTAACATAATATCAAATGTAGTCATATATGTTCAGAGCCTTTGTATGGCGACAGGTAACTGATTATACACCTGAAGAGCACTCTGGAGATTTCCCTCCTGAGACAACTTATAACTTCTAAGACTATATTGGGGGTAAGAAACATGTAAGTGATCTATAGGGATCAAGTTGGCTATTTTAATATCCACATATCTACTTGTATTATTAATACTGTTATTTGTTATTTAAGTAGTTTAATTAATGTGCAGTTTCCATGAAGTTACACCCATATAAATTGGTGTATATTTGTTAGAATTTTATCAAATATCTTGCCTTGTATATATTAAGGCAGCCAACCAGGCCAGTTCCTCTGAACTCTGTGATAACTGTTCCTACCATCTAGAGCTCACATCACCAGTTAAATTGTTTGTGTTCAAGTAATTTGTCCTTTGCTACAATGTCCCTGATTATACTTCTGGATCATGTGACCTGTGAGCCTGAAAAATCTCACTTAATCATTGAAATCAATCCCCATGGTCACTTTTGTCAAAATGGAGTCTTTTTATTGGGGACTGGGATGCTATGACAAGCACACTACACGATACTTTTCTCTTCTACAGGTTACCAAATATTCATGTTGATTTTAGTGTTTGGTTAACAGTGGTAGACAGGTCTGATTAAAATTTTTAATGAAAGAGAAGAGCCAGGGCTCAGTGGTTAAGAGCACTGACTGACGTTCTGGAGGACTCGGGTTCAATTCCCAGGCCATCAGGTGTCTCATCACACAGAACAAATTTTTAATGAAATCATTTAGGACACATCATAATGTTTTATGTGATCCATGTACATTAGCATCAGTCTGACTTGTTAAATTGTGTTTATTTGAATAGGAAATTTTCCAGCTGGGCATTGGTGGTGCACGCCTTAAATCCCAGCACTTGGGAGGCAGAGACAGGCAGATCTCTGTGAGTTCAAGGCCAGCCTGATCTACAAAGTGAGATCCAGGACAGGCACCAAAACTACACAGAGAAACCCTCTCACAAAACCAAAGAAAAAAGAAAAAGAAGGAAAGAAATTTTCCAAACACATTTTAATTTTTTAAATTTGAATACAATATATTTGGATCATATTATTATCCCTTCTTCAACTCCACCCAGATCTTCCCCTACATATCTACCTAACATATCATTTCTATCTCCTTATAAATAACAACAAAAGAACACACACACACACATGCACATGCACAAGCACGTGAGCATACATGTACACGCACACCGAATCTGTTTTTTGTTAATCAAATATTCTTGATCATGAAACCTGCCCTGGAGTCTTATTGATATACCTAATGTCATTCCACTGTTGAAAATGAATTTTCTCTCTCCCAAAAGTTATAAATTGCAAACATGTTCTTGGCTAGGGGTGGATCTTTGTGTCCACTTCCCTTTCTATGTGCTAGGACTTTGTCTGGCTTGAACTTGTATGGGTTTATGCACACTGTCACAGTGAATTTACGTATTATTAGCCTAATGCATCTCATAAATGCTGTTTTGTTGTATTCTTTCACCTCTGGCTCATACACTCTTTCTGCCTGCTCTTCTGCACAGATCTCTGAGGCCTGAGGGGAGGGCTTTAGTAAAGACATTCTATTTAGAACTGAGCATGCCAAAGTCTCTCACTTTCTGCACACTGTCCAGTTGTGGGTCTTTGTTAGTTGCCAGTAATTCTACTGCAAAAGGATCTTTTCTGATGAGGGCTAGGCAACAAACTAATCTGTGGTTAGAGCAGAATTTCATTAGGATGTATTTTATTACATTTAGCAGAATAATAGTAGTAAGTTTTTCCCTAGAGTCAATGACCTATCTACTGTCATGTTCTTGATCTCCTTAACAATGCCATATATGGTCTCCATCCACCTCTTTCAGTGAGCTTAAGTCTACCCACTTAAAGTGGTTGGTTATTTCCATAATTTTGTGCCATTATTATATAGTAGGTATATCTTTCCGACAGATTATTCTTGTAGCTCTCAGCATTCATAGGTTGATGAGACTGATGATTACTTTTGTACTCTGATAACATGTTCAGTATTTTCCAACATTATGGATGCTACTTAGTAGGGGTAAACTTCTCATTAAACAACAGTTTGAATTCTTTATGTTTGATGGCATGTGTGTGATGTCTTCAGCAATAGGATCTTACTTTCAGGTTATGTGGGGGACCAAAAACACTGGAAATAGCCTGCAATGTTTGTGGGGTCTATAGGACCCCTGATAGTGGGGGTTGTATTTGGTGGCACATGATAGCTAGTAGGAGCTTTTTCTTCCCCAACATATGGTGACTCCTTATAAACCTATTTATATCTGTTTATATTGTAGGAAGCTTCAACAATAGTAGGTTTTATATGGCTTTTACAAAAGTTTGGTAGCGTTATTACTATTTACAATCCCTCCTTTATGCTGCCTTCCCATCCCCTTCCTCATCAATTCTAATTACCTCTTTATCCCTTTATGATACTATAATCTATTTTCCTTTCCTTGGAAATCCCTTCCTTTTCCCTGGGCCCTTATAAACTCCCTAGCCTCTGTGGCTATTCTGAATGAAATACATGTATCTAAAGTTTAATGGTTAATATCTACATATGAGAAAACATGCAATGTTTGTCTTTCTAGGTCTGGGTACCATAGCCAAAAACTTTTAAACTTATCTTCCATTTTAAACTATTACCAGTAATCAATTAAAGTATTTTGAAGTGTGATCCTAATTAGTTTTGTCAATTAAAACCAGGAGTCAGATATCAAGGTAATAACCTGAAAGATCAGAAAAGCAGAGCAGCTACTAGAAACTTCGTACCTTTACAAATCCTCAGACCAAATGGGGGCCAGAAATACTGTCTCCACCTGCCTTGTATTCCTATCTCCACTTCCTGATAATGCTGGGATTAAAGGTGTGAGCATCCCAATTGCTGGGATCAAAAGCATGAGCCTCCCAAGTGCTGAGATTAAAGACATGTGCCACCAGTGTTGGCCTCTGTGGATAACTAGTGGCTAGCTCTGCCCTCTGATCTCCAGGCAAGCTTTATTTGTCAGAACACAAGCAAAGTATCATACAACAGTATTTAACATTTTATCCCTACTCAGTATTTAACATTTTTGTTCCTTATTCATATTTTAGTTTATTTTTTCCCTTTAGTCATTCTTTCACTAAAGAATGTCTAAAAGTATCCTTAGCAAGCTATTTTTTCTTCAGAGCACACCCATGTTCCCAATACTCCCCAGCCTTATGAATCATTTCTGTTGCAAACAAGATAAATTCATACTTGAAATACCACACTGAAATCTTAAAATGTCTTTCCAGTGAGACTCCTCAGTTTTGTCAGTATAGCAATGTTTCACAGTTAAACATTGTTCTGAAATGATAGCTTCCGTCTCTTCACATTTAAGTAGTGAATTTGTTCTTCTCAAGGACCTTCACAGTAGTGAGGGAGAAGATAATGTGTTGCCATCCTCTCAAGGGTGTCAGAAGTAGGTAAAATGACATTTATGTCAAATACATCATTACACTACCATATATGATCAACACTCCAACGACTCAATAATGCCTTTATTTGTAAATTTAATACAATGTAGACCATAAAACTACTGGTACTTAAATGATATATCTGCCTTCCAACATGGTCCAACTCACATTTGCCCAGGAATGATGTATAATTGATCTATGTAATGGGCCACTGGCACATTTTTACTATTGCTATGTTGTTCTATTTGTTAGAACATATATTCCATGCTTCAGTTGTCTTCTCTCCTGCCATAGAAATAACTGAATTTAATGGCCTAGAAAATGCAGTTAAAGATAGTGATGACTTATGTCTGATTATGACAAGATAGAGAAAATCTTAATCAAATTATTTGCACAACTATATGATAGATACGTAGCAGCATAAGTAAGGAAGAAATGACATAAATGATGACTTGAAGAAAAGGTAATGTGGCATGCCATTTAATTTTTTCAGCCTCCAAATGCCTGAAAGTAATAAGCCAAAGATTTTGAAATCCCAATACAGAGATACTTGCTTAGGCTATGTTCTTTGCAGCTTTATCCACAATAAACTAGAAAATGAAAGCAGCTTAGATGTTCACCAACTGATGAGTTAGTAATGAAAATGGGGTACATATACACAGTGGGATTCTATTCAATGCCAAATAAAACTTAGATCATGAAATTTAAAGGTAAATGGATTAAACTGGAAAATATACTGAGTGAGGTAACTCAGGTCCAGAAAGACAAACAGTATATGTTTTCTCTTATTTGTTGACCCCAACTCTCATTTGATCATATGATCTAGAGTAACGTCAGAATCCAAGAAAGTAGGAAAAGGCATATTGGGAGGTGTTCTCAATAGGTGGATAATAGGACATAGGTGCTATGAATGGGTAAATGGGGAAATCACAGTAGGGACTTAACTTGAGAAGGGGAGGAGATTAACAGAGAAGAAGATGAAAAGAAGAGGGAAATGGAACTAAAGATGTTTGAAAAAGATACAGAGAATGTTATTTTGTAAGCTAACTTACAAACAAGTGTGTGTGTGTGTGTGTGTGTGTGTGTGTGTGTGTGTGTGTGTGTGTGTGTGTGTTGGAGGCCTTGGTCCAGATAGGTTCAAGAATCTGGGATGAATGTGTTGAGTTGGCACCAAGAAGAGATTGTGACCACCTGTTATCATTCAAATAAGTAGCCCCCAAAAGCTTGAGCTTTCTTTATTTATACAGTTTCAATGGTGTGCATGAACAATTTTACAGTTTTTACTTCTTAAGTTTCTAAAAATGGTTACAGTAATCAACCTCTTTTCTCTTCTGTCTCCCAACTCTCTCATAAGTAGCTATTGCCTTTTTTAGCTATACCTCTATTGTCAGAAGCATAAGCTACAAAGGAACTTTTCTAACGAGGCACAACTATAAGTAGAACAGTGTGCCCATTTGGCAGCATATGTGGTTACAGTATCATGCAAAGTGGGAGACAATTTTGTGTCTTGTGGTTAATATTTACATCTGGTAGGGTCTGGATTCTCACAATCAACTCACCAGCCAGTGTTGGACTGATGAATTCTATGTTTTGTACTGCTCTATCCCTTCTGAGGGCATCCCAAGTTTTTCCATTTGTCCTATAGGCAACATAACTTGGAAACATACTTAATAGTTGGCATCGCTTGTCCTTTGCCCTTATGTCTATCTCCCTTAAGTTCTTGAGGTATTGGCACAGCTATTAAAAATGAGGACAGTGGATTTCTATGATTCTACTTCATTCCCTGATCCTTGAATGTTCCCATTAACTCTTGATACCTTCTATCTAAAAGAATTTCTCTAAAGCTCCTATGGTTAAAATCATTCTTTCCAGAAAAGTTATGCAAATAGATATTAAACTTCATAACCTCCTGTGAATAGTTCAGGCGAGCAGTATGAGTAGAATAGTGAAAGCAAGGGGAACACATAGCACACATGCTCCCAGGGTAATGCCCATAATTACGTAGTGAACTGTCTACAGGTCCTTGCCAAGTGAATCATAGTCTCCAGGGATCTTGCCACAAGGATAGCCACTAGTGCTATTCTTAAACATTATTCCTAAAGAACTTGCATGGCCTTTTGTCGTGTGTGTGTGTGTGTGTGTGTGTGTGTGTGTGTGTGTGTGTGTGTGTGTGTGTAGTTTAAATGGAGTTACCCCACACACAGGGTGAAAATGCTCTGTTCAGATTGGACTAACTAACAAAACACCAGGGCTGGGCATGGGAATACATTAGGGATTCCATGAGATTCCCCCCAAACACTATAACCTATTATTGTTTCCTAGAATGTGAAAGTAAGACCTTATTGATGAAGACACCATATACTTCAGACACAGAACTTGGAGGAATCAAGCTGGTAGTGACCTGGAAGTCTCTTTGATAAGGACAAGCTTTCATAGTATCAGAAGATACTATGTAAGCTGCCAAGGGAGCCCAATCTGGAAGATATCTATAATGTTGTAATAGTGGCACTGATATCTTGGGAGCAATCAACAATGTCTAAATAGACTTAAGACTTACTCAATAGGAGTGAATTTATAAACAATAATATAAGGTCAGTCAAGAACTTGTGGTTGGAGAGATTATAGACCACCGAAGAAGTTACTACTTCTATTTTTCTAAGTCAATGTAGCTTCCAACTCTATTCTAAATACGTATCCCTATAACCAAAGATAACTGTATCCCTCATCAAAGAAGCTTCTTTTTGTAGAAAATGAAAGCTACTACAGAGATTCACACTTTACAATTAGTTAAAATGGCCACAGGGTACCCAGCACTAACTGGTACCTCTATAACATCCTGGAATGTTGAGAACTATTACTTCATGGATAGAATAACAAATCACACATGGAGACAAAATCTTTTGGTTAGATTTTATATGCTATTGAGCTCCTTGAACACTGAAAGTAAAATTATGAGCATTGCATTTTTAATTATGTATGTATGTGTATTATCTGTGTGAGAGCCTATGCACATGTGTGCACGCACATACCTATGAAGGCCAGAAGAGAGTAACAGATCCTTAGGGTGAAGTTACAGGAGACTATGAACTACCCAGTAGTGGTTTCAGGAGCCAAACTCAAGTCCTCTGCAAGAATAGTGCACACTCTTTAACTAATGAGCCACCTTTACAGCCCTGACCACTATCTTAATACTAGTATATTGAAAGTACCCTATTTCCTTTGACAAATATGGTAGTACATGTATTCTGTATACAAACAGTGAATAATCATCATTAATTGTATAGTTTATATGTAAAAATACTTAGTAAGATATAACCAAATATAAATCTTTTATAAGTTCATATTTAATGTTTTTATGCTTTGATAGTAGCTCTTGGTCAAGGTATGTCTTGTCACTTATGACACATTACTAGAAAAATCATAGGGTTTGAAATGATCTAGTATATTAGTTGAATTCCAGGAAATCACTTTGTCTAAAAGCAAAGAATGGGAACTATGTAAGTATATTGAATAAAAATGCTCAGCAAAGTAGAAGGCACACACACATCTCTCTCTCTCTCTCTCTCTCTCTCTCTCTCTCTCTCTCTCTCTCTCTCTCTCTCTCTCTCTCTCTCTGTGTGTGTGTGTGTGTGTGTGTGTGGTCTCTTAATGCATGTCATACTGACCTATAAGGTCATATTATGCACAATTAATTCTCATAGATAGTGATGCAAACCTTCAGCATTGTACAATTTATTTCATTGTTTGCTTTTATTTCTCAACCATTTAATACTTATTTACTAAGAGGCTATTATGAAAATCATAAGGCTGGCAATGTCAAGAATTTCAGGTGTTCATTGTTGATCTAAGCTTGAATATTTATAGTAATATTCTGATATGTTTAAAATATTTTATATTCTTCAACATGTTTTATAAATTATCCTTCTGGTGGTGGCACACACCTTTAATCCCAGCACTTGGGAGGCAGAGGCAGGCAGATCTCTGTGAGTTCAAGGCCAGCCTGGTCTCCAAAGTGAGTTCCAGGAAAGGTGCAAAGCTACACAGAGAAACCCTGTCTCGAAAAACCATATAGATAGATAGATAGATAGATAGATAGATAGATAGATAGATAGATAGATAATCCTTCCAAAAATAAAATATAAATGCATTTGTTGAATGAAATGACTCAGCCAAACAGAAATTAGCAATTTATATGATATACTAGACTTATGTATTTTATCAAAATAATCTTTAAAAGAGCACTTTCATTTAATAATATATCACATTTACTTAATTAGGAATATTCAAGTAATAATAGATTTTTTTTTAAGCAGACAATGTTTTTTTCCTCAAAACCCTAATTCAAGTATTGTTAGCATTACCACCTATTATTTGATTAGTTGAGGTTTTCTAATTGACAAGATTTCCTACATATAGATACATAAGAAGAGTTTTGTTATGGGTCTGGTCTCATGTAATTATGGAGGATGAAAGTCCCTTATTATCTCATTTGCAAGCAGGAAAGCAGCAGACTCAGGTGATTGATTCAGTATGAGCAAAAAGGCCTAAGAAAAGGGAGAGGTAATGTTGCCAGTTTTGAACAATGCAGGCCCAAGACTCAGACCTGTATTAATGAGTATGATAGTCAAGAACAGGAGAAGATGCTGTCCCAGATAGATGCGGGAATGCATGGAGAAAGGAGAGAGGAGGCAGAAGAAAGTGAGGAAGGAATACAGGAAGGAATGAATGAATGAACGAATGAAAGAACAAAGGAAGGAATGAATGAAAGAAAGAAACAAATAAAGAAACTAGGTAAGTGATGAAGGGAGATTTTTTTCCCTTTCTATAATTTATTTATATTCAATTGAGACCTCGATGGATTGAGTTATGGTCACTCATCTAAATGATAATTTTTTTTACAATTTACTTTATCAGTATTAGACTTTTGAGGGGCTACTGTCACAGAAAAGCATCATGCTGTCTATCTGGGCATCCAGATCCAGTAATACAGTCAAATCAACACATGAAATAACCTCTACAGTAGCCATATTATATTTAACTCCAACAAATTTAGCACATCCCTGTGTGTCTGTCATCATGGAAGAACTGTGTAAATTTATTCATTTCATGGACTTCTTCAAGTATTTGTTTTACTCTCATTTTCCTTGACATGTGACAAATATACCAGCAAAATGAATGAACATATCAATGTTGAATAAATCATTTGGGGATCTTGACCTCCAGAATTTGTATTTATTCAAATTTTTATTTGTAGCCAGAAACTTTCTCTCCAGTCCTGCCCAGCCCATGGTCCCATAGCCACTTATAAAATAATCACTCAGAAGCTTATATTAATTAAAACTCCTCGGCCCTTAGCTCAGGCCTACCACTGACTAGCTCTTACACTTAAACTCAGCCCATTTCTGTTAATCTGGATGTTGCCACATGTTCCATAACTTTACCTGTGTGCCATTACATGCTGCTCCCTGGAAGGCAGGCTGGCATCTCCTAATTCAGCCTTTTCCTCTTCCCAGCATTCCTTTAGTCAGCTCACCCCACCTATACTTCCTGCCTGGCTACTGGCCAATCAGTGTTGTATTAAACCAGTGTACAACAGCATCATCCCACATCAGCTATTCTAATTTAGCTATGTATTTCTAGGTATATCATGTCCTGTTTTAGCAGACATCAGTCATTGCATATACAAATAAATCACATTGAGAACTTTGGTGTGAACTACAAATGAAATTCAATACACAGAGAAGACCTGAAAGGAATAAATCCATGATTGGGCATCCCAAGTAGTGCAGATATGAAAAATTCCTAAAGATTGCTTTCTCTCCAGAAAGTGAATGTACTCTTTATCTTTAGTAATGCACCCTTGACCTCCTTGTTCCTCAGACTGTAGACCACAGGGTTCAGCATGGGAATAGCCATGGTGTAGAACACAGATGCAATTTTGTCTGTGTCCATGGAGTGACTGGAGCTGGGCTGTAAATACATGAAGATGACAGTCCCATAGAAAATAGAGACTGCAGTGAAATGGGAGGCGCAGGTGGATACAGCCTTGCGATGTCCTGCAGCCGTGCGCATTCGTAGGAT
The DNA here is from genome assembly GCF_049852395.1 of Peromyscus maniculatus bairdii. Classification (NCBI taxonomy): domain Eukaryota; kingdom Metazoa; phylum Chordata; class Mammalia; order Rodentia; family Cricetidae; genus Peromyscus; species Peromyscus maniculatus. The sequence goes on along the minus strand of NC_134852.1, from coordinate 165,124,613 downwards.
GGTAATAAAAATGAATATGTAAGATATCCATATGACTATTATAGAAAAAAAGATATTAAAGCTCACTACATAAACAAGAAGCAGCTCATTAATATGCCTATCAGAGCAAGAAAGAACCATGAGTGCAGGAATATCACAAAAAAAATGATGGACCACATTGGACTCACAGAAGGAGAGACTGAATGCATCTCCAGTGTAGATGGAAGCATTTAGGAATCCTAGGACATAGCAACCTATGACCAGCCATACACACACACTTGTAGTCATGGTGGTGGCATAGTGTAGAGGCTTACACACTGCTGCATAGCGATCATATGCCATTGAGGCTAACAGGTAGTTTTCCACACTGGCAAAGGCAGTGAAACAGAACATCTGTATGGCACAGTCATTGTAGGACATGACCTTGTTTCCTATAAGAAGTCCAGCCATCACTGTTGGAGTAACAGCAGAAGAATAACAAAAATCCACCAGAGATAGGTTACCTAGGAAAAAGTACATGGGAGTGTGAAGCCGAGAGTCCAGGAAAATCAGCAGGATCATCCCCAGGTTCCCCATCAGGGTGATGGTGTAGATGAGGAGGAAGGTGATGAAAAGAGGAAGCTGCAGATCTGGGTCATTGGTGAGTCCCAGCAAGAGGAAGTGTGACACTTCTGTCCTGTTCTCCATTCAGGTAATTTGAGATCAGTGGATGCTCTGTGGCCATAAGAACAAGAGGGAAAAGACAACAAAAGAAAATATTATAAAACATGTAAATTATGTGTAGGAACCACTGAGGTATGACTTGTGCCTTGAGCTTCTTCAAAGAAAGCCTGGGCTTCAGAATCAAGCTAAGTTCATTAATTATATAGTGTTATCTACTCTACGAAGTGAGGAATCCTAATAGATAACATACAGAATTTTAACACTTTCTTTATAAACACAGATGTTAACAATTTGATAACTTAATAGAAATTACTTGTTTGGCTGAATCTTTTCCAATATAATCTCTCCTGAACTCAGAACGGTTGATACGTCCATATTGCTCACCTGCATAAGCACTGTTATGGGCATTTTTGAAGTGTGTTTACTGCCTCTTCTGAGGAACATATTTGATTGGTTGCCACTTTTATGTAAATTACAAGGTACAAGAGGTTAAGTAATTTATTCTTGTTTCTAAACTATTAATTGGCACTATCTGCTTTGGACTCATGCCAACCTTTAAATGTTTCTAAGTGTCTGTTAATTCTCAGTTTTAAGTGAATTTATATCAAACTAATCACCTGAATTTATAATTGTAATTTTGTCACCATTCATGAAACTCAGTATTTATGTTTTCACAGTGAACAAATAATGTGACTGATCAAGCACTAATTTCATATTTTTCACAACACTGTTTCTTCTCATTGCAAATACAAAAAGCAAAAATCCAGATGAAAATGATTCTTCTCTTAAAAGCAAAATTGTCCTTAATGAATTTAAAATTTCTTAATTACACAAACCTGGAATACATAAAATAGTTTCATAACAAAATTCAAACAAACAAAAGAAGTTCTTAATTTCATGATGATGTCTCATCTTCACCATCTCAGACAGATTTTCACCATCACCAACATCCATACATGTTGAAAATTCGTAGTTAAATCATCAGCCTCTGAATTGATTGAGGTGTTCAACTCTTGAGCACAGTAGTTTTTGAGGGATAGTGGAGTTATGGGAATGAGTTCAACCTGAAAATACAATTTTCTGAGTGAGTGAGTGAGTGAGTGAGTGAGTGAGTGAGTGAGTGAGTGAGTGAGTACAGAGACAGGATTTACACTACTAGAAAGGGACAATATTGGAGCAATTGCTGACCAGGTAGGAGTCACTGCAGCCTCATCTCCCAAACATCGTTTTTCCATCCACAGAATAAAGACAGTCACAAAACCCCAGTGGAATTCAGTCAACAAAGTGCATATGAGAGGGCTATGCTGACTGCTGAGCACAGCCTGACAACTGCCATCACACTGGTGTTAGGCTGGGTCCAGGGACTTCACATTGGTTAGACCAAGGTGAATACTAAAGTGCAGGGCTTCACTTGCATGTCAGTCTTGAAGCTTTTCTCTCCATTTTGTCTTTTCCCCCAGTTCCAGCCAGTGATCATATCTATGCTCAATATCTATGCTCAATCTCTGTTTTTACTCAACAAATAACATTGTCTTTCTACATTTTCATATAGACTATTGTTAATTTTTTCTTGAAGCCTGTATTTCAGTTTAGTAAAAGCCATGACTTCTAAAAATCCATTCTTTGTCTTGTTAGTGTTGTGAAACAGGCTAATCACAGGTCAGTGGTTAACTGTCTTTACCACAGATCTGTTTATTCCAAAGCTTCATATTTTTTTAAAGTTATTTGAATCTGTTCTTGTACAGTAACAATATTATTTCAAATATTTTTTTCTACTCTTAAAACTCTGGTAGGATATCCACCTAAAATTAACTACTACTGTCTATCATCTTACTCATCAATCTTTGGCAAGTTCAACTACAAGCCTGCCCTCAAAGATGTTATGGTTCCCAACTTTAACACAAATGATCACTTTCAGCATTTGCTACAAACAATAATGAAAGAGTTTATAATTGTGTGTGTGTGTGTGTGTGTGTGTGTGTGTGTGTGTGTGTGTGTGTTAGATAGTGCTATTATACATTGGTAAGGAAACTGAGAATTTGAGAAGTTACACAGGAACTATAAGATAGGATTCAGATGCAAAAACTTAAGCAATTTCCCATGAGTAAGCATAAGATTAAAATAGTTTTAATGTGAAATTAGGAATTTATTAATTTATAATTCATTATGACCTTTTTCAGCTTAGCAAAATCCCATTCCACCTTTCTCATTTTTATCTGTTATAACTCCCAATGAGATGAAAGGCTACATGTAACATAAAAGCATGAATCAGACCGCCTGTATTTGTCTTTGTTTAGTGAACAAAATAAGCATGATTTATAAAACAAACTAATAAAGTCTCCATTATATACATTATGGCACTTATGGCCTACTCTCACCTCAATGTTTTTTAAAAAAGTAATTTTGAACATCTCATTTTGTTTTCATATAACTCATATCAGATACAGACAACCTATGGTTGTTTTATGAATTTTACTTCTCATTTAAGTGTAAACATGATGTAGAAGCAAAATATTCTGAGAGACTCAAAAGAACACTCAATACAGAATAATATTGGAGTCATAAAATCTCCTATAGAATATTACCAAAATCCTACTATAGGGGCCCCAACTTCTTTAATATGATGGAAACTGGCAGGAAAAAAACATAAGCATGGATCAAGTTTCTAATCAACAGGAATTGCTTAGATTTTGTTGCCCTGAGAAGAATCACTTACCTCCTCCTTACTGGTAAAATAGATATGATACAATTCCTTTTCTTACACAACTCAACATTTCTGTAAATAATGAAGAGCAGATAGCTATCTTTAAAAGAAGGTATAATTCAAAAATCAATCACTTAGCAGTGAATATGAGCAGCATACATTATATACATATAGAAAATGTTTTAATGCTCATTATTTTGCACAATCAATATACACTGATAGTAGAGAAATCCATCAATGTATTCTTTATATTTGGAAATCTCTTTGATACTGGCTAAAAGTTCACAGCAAGTCTTCGGGTAAGTAGAAGGCATTTTGGTATTCACAATGAATATCACTCAGATGATTAATGATGTCCAATGAATCATGCCCTGCAGGATGTCCTTTCTAAACAATGTGATTTGGAGTCAGGTTGGGATTTAGAGGCCAATGTAAGGGGAACTTGAGAGAATTATACAGGTTGGATGAGCTCTGGAGATTTCCCCTGTGAGAATACTTGAAGAATTCTCATCCAGTTTTCCTAGAGAAGAGACAATTAACCTGCCTGCAGGGACAAAAAGGGGTGTTATATTTTTTAAATTAAAGTTTATAACTGATAAATAAAATTATGTAAACTAGTGAGGAGTCACTAATTTTCTTTTCTGTTTTTTATATTTTATTAAATTTATTCTAAAAATGTATATTATGCATTCTTATTACGCTCATCCCATCCTAGCTTGTCTTTCTTCACCTTCTGCTCCCCCCCAAAAGGCCCCTTCTCATACTCATGACTTTGGAGATTCATTGAGTTTAACAAGAACTATGTAAGAGGCCTTAGAATTGGAACTATCCATTGGTGCTTGGTGGACACCAGTGGGTTCTCAACTGAAGAACAAGATTGTCTCTCCTCTAGAATACAGCCAATAGTTAGGGAAGTGTACATACAGTTCTATGAGCCCCTTCTCTGTCCATATTGACTTTGATAGGCCCAGTTCAGTGCAAGAAAGTTCAGGAAGTGGCAGCTGCTATAAGATCATAATTTCAATTGTTGTGTCATACTCTGAAGATGTTTTGCAGCTCTTCTCTATATTTTCTGGTACTCACATACTTCCTGCCTCCTCCTCTGTGATGTTCTCTGAGCCTCTGAATGAGTGACATAAATGCCTTCCTGAGAGCTGAAAACCCAACGTCATTTGTTCTTAGCAACTTGAGCAGCCAAGAGTCTCCTTATTCACCACCATTCATAGCAAAAAAGAAGCATCTTTAATTAATGCTGAGGTAGCATTTTTCTATGATTAAGGCTGAAGTGTAGTATTTTTCTGATGTAAACAAAAATATTTATAAATTGATTTGCACCATATCAGTTTAGCAAAAGAACATTAGTAGACCACTGACCCCGTCCCCACCTGTGGTTGATATACTGTGTACCCTAATAAACTTATCAGGGAGTCAGAGAACAGAACAGCCACTAAATTAGACATAGAGGCCAGACAGTGGTGGCACACACACCTTTAATCCTATCACTTGGGAGGCAGAGATCACCTGTAGCTCTGTGAGTTCAAGGCCACACTAGGAACAGAGCCAGGCATGGTGGCACACACCTTTAATTCCAGCACTTGAGATTTCATGTCTTTGCTTGGAAAGGACACATGCCTTTAATCCCAGGAAGTGATGGCAGGAAGCAGAAAGGTATATAAGGTGTGAGGACCAGGAAGCTGTTGAGCAGATCAGCTGAGATCCATTCCAGTGAGGACCCAGAGGCTTTGAGTCTGTGGATTCATGGAAACAGAATTGGCTGAGGAGTTGTCAAGGTGAGGTTGGCTGTGGTTTGTTCTGCCTCTATGATCTTTCAGCATTCACTCCAATACCTGATCCCAAGTTTGTAGCTGAAGTTTTCTCCAGTCCTGCCTGGCCTACAGTCAGGACAAATCTCTCTCACCCTCCAGTCCCACAGCCGCTCAGACACAACTGAATAAACACACAGAGACTTATATTGCTTACAAACTGTATGGCCATGGCAGGCTTCTTGCTAGCTGTTCTTATATCTTAAATCAACTCATTTCTATTAATCTATAAGTTGCCATGTGGCTTAACGGTATCTTAACATCTGCTTCTCACCCTGGCGGTTGGCAGCATCTCCTGACTCAGCCTTCCTGTTCCCAGAATTCTCTTCTCTGCTTGTCCTGCCTATACCTCCTGCCTAGCTACTGGCCAATCATCATTTTATTTATTAACCAATCAGAGCAATACATTTAACATACAGAACATCCCACAGCATGGGTTATTTTAATTATTATTATTATTATTAATAAAACCATTTAAAATTCGTGTTACACCCACCACAGGGCATAAGACCCCCCTCAGTCATTTTTTTCTTTTCCTTCTTACTGTTAGTATCATCCATAAATTCCCTTTATAGACTAGGCTTCAAATTGAGAGGACTGTTAGTTACACCCATAACAGCCAATCTATGTTTACACCAATGCATCTTGCCTGGGAGGTTGGCACTGTTGTTCATAGAGTTCACAGCTGTGGAAGACAATTGAAGGCTTCTTTCACTCAACCACCTGTGTAGAACCTTCTGGCACTTTCTAGAAGCTCAGTTCCAGGCTAATTTCTTTATATATTGCAACAAATGTAAATGCTGCCTTCAGCTATAAGGTATAAGGTATCTTATCAAATATTTACACTGAGTTATGAGGAGGAATGCCAAGAGTGTACTGTTTTAAGGGCCTCCACAGACGCCCTGATCAACAATTCATAAGGCAATATTCTACAACCAGCACTGGGGTTTTTATAACTCAACAGTTTTTAGGAGCCACACTATTTAGCAACACAGGATATCTACCCTCTTAAACATCTTACTTTTAGCCTGTGTGTTTTCATTGGGTTAGAAAAAAAAGTGTGTTTCTACACTTACCTGTGGGCCTGACAAATATTTACATATCATTGTTAGGGATTGTGTTGGTTTACTGAATTAGAAGTTGTAGATTTTCTTAAAATAACCATAATTAAACTAGCACTAAGTGGTTATCTAGGTTTCCAGAATGAGGAATGGTATCCCTCTTGTTGACTGGGTCTCAGAATTAGAGAACTGTTGGTTACTGCCAAGGTATTCTTACCAATATGGCACCCTTATGGTTACTATGCAATATTGGTGTTTTATGTGGGTCATAGACATCATATCCGGGTAGGATTATTGGTTGTCTACATCCTTTGGAAGCTTGCATTGTGCCTTCTGGTGTGATGAAACTAGTCTGGGAGGACATCCATGTCAGTTTCAGCTCGGGAGTTTATGGGCTCTGTTTCTGAAGTGCATGGAGTCTTCAGCACTGTTACTCTCCTTTCACCTCTAGGGTCAATAAGATGCAACAGCAACAAGCTGTATGGTTTGGGAGTCTCTTGGATATCTCTATCCAGCAACTCAGATAAAAGCATTTCATGTCTGATATTGTTTTTGCTGGATGAATCATTGTCAGTCCATATGATAAGTTTTTTTAAAATATAAATGTATATTTATACACATCATTATGTGTATTATAAGGTTTGTTTAGATAAATATTATGATTCCTTGTCACTTTTTTAGACTTCCTAATGTTATTTTATACACTTCCCTCTTTCTTCTGTATTTATCTCCATCTTCTCCCTAAACAGCCTTCCCTTTTACCATTTTCCATATGAACTCACTTGCATCCTGCTATTCTATTCCCCTTCACTATCCTCCCATGAAAACCAAAAATATATAATAATAATAATAACAAAATGCAGAGTTGTGAAGCCCTTTCCCAATAGATACATCTGCAAAACATTCATGCACATAAGTCTTGTAAAACATTGCTGAAGAGAATATAGAATGATTGTTAAGAGTCAGAGAATGAGGGAGTTTGCTATGAGATTCTGTCTCCTAGCAACATCAAAAACTACATCCATGATGTATCACCTACATGACTGGCCAAACATAAGCTAAAAAAGGATGACACCAAATAGATGTGCCAAAGTGGAAAGGAAAAGCCCATAATGCCTCAAGCCTTCACAAAGAACTATAGGTAACTGAGAAAAGCTGGGAGCATAAGCAGTTTTCCCAAAGGAAAAGAAGAGCATATCAATTAGACATCCAGTATCAAGACATCAGCCCTGAAAACATACACAAAAGTAACATTATATGGACTGAACCAGTATATTTAGGAATATATGCATATATGTGTACATGTGTGCATGCAATATACATTAGTGAAAAGATGGGCTATGAATTTATAGGAGAGCAGAGAAGAGCATACTGAAGAATTTGGAAGGAGGAAATAGGAGGGATAAATGACATAATTCTATTATAATCTCAAAAAGAAAAAAGAAGAAAAGAATTGAAACAAAAAAGAAGCATGTTTTCACCTGATGTTTCATACACCCTTCATTTAGCTAACACTCCTCTATTCCATCATGTCTCCATCCCTGATGAAAGCTTAGTGATCTCCAGTCACATTCTTGTTGTTATAAATAATAAAATATTTGTATGGATCATTAGTACATATTATATACAAACCATTTGAATACTATATTATCTTTATCCCACAATCACCTGGGAACATTTATGATTTCTTTCTATTTCTTGTATATTGTGATTACCACTGCAAGGATCGCTTGTTGTTGTCCAAATTGATTTTATTTCTTTTTAATTTTTACTCAGTACCAGGGTATGGCATGCTCCCTATAATTATCTATCGTGCTTATGTTAATCTATATTCCTTACAGAAGCATATAGCAGTCACCCTTCTCCATGCCTTGGCTATAGTAGATTCTGTGTTAAGGTGACAGTCACTATGGTTTGGACTGTCCCAGTGTCAGGATTACAGACACCAGGCACATTGGTCACATTTCACATAGATGCTTAGGCTTTAAATTAATGACCTTATGTTTCTACAACAAGTACTTTACCCACTGAGTCCTCTCACAATCTTCATAGATTCATTTTTTGTTAAAAGTTCATGGGATTAGGAAAGATAGTAAGACCTATATTGAACCATCTCTGTAATAAACAGGCAGGAAATAGAGCTGAATGATTCAACTTGAGCTCTTATACCTGATAATGAGGAGGGAAAACTGTAATTAGTATATTCCTGAAGACTGAGAAAATGAGAGGGTATGGGAGAAAAAAAAGGTGATAAACATCACTCAACAACTAAATTAAAGAAGAAGGTAGCTCCTTTTCCATGACTTTTTAAACTTTTTTCATTTTACGTACCAACCACAGATCCCCCTCTCATCCTTCCTCCTGCTCTCCACCACATTCCTCCCCACCCCTCTTCCCCTCCTCCAACAAGGTAAGTTCTCCCATGGGGGGACAGCTAAGCCTGGTATACTCAGGTGAGGCAAAACCAAGCTCGTCACCACTTTGTCGGAGTGAATTAGTTGTCTGACCATAGGAAATGGGATCCAGAAAGCCAGCTCATGCACCAGGGATATATCCTGATCACACTGCCAGAGGCCCCTCAAACAGACCCAGCTATAAAATTGTCAACCCTAATGCAGAGGGTCTAGTACGGTCCCATGCACATTCCACAGCTGTCAGTCTAAAATTTGTGAGTTCCTTTGAGCTTGGTTCAGTTGTCTGTAGATTTTCCCATCATGATCTTGACACCCCACCTTTTCCATGGAATCCCTCTTCCCACTCTTCCACTGGATTCCCGGAGGTGCACCTGGTGCATGGTTGTGGATCTCTGCATCTGTGTCCATCAGTTACTGGATGAAGGCTCTATGATGACAGGGTATTCACCAATCTGATAACCAGGTTAGGCCAGTTCAGACACCCTGACCACTGTTGCTAGTAGTGTGATCTGGTGTCATCCTTGTGAATTCCTGGGAATTTCCCGAGCACCAGGTTTCTCCCTAACCCCATAATGTCTCCCTCTATCAAGATATCTCTTTCATTGCTCTCCCATTCGTTCCCTCCCCAAGATCAACGATCCAGTTCCCTCGTGTTCTCATGCCCCATTCTCTACCCTCTATTGCCCCCTCTCATCACCAGTTTACTCATCAGGATCTCATCTATTTCTCTTTCCAAAAGTGATCCTTACAGCCCTCTTAGGGTCCTCCTTGTTTCCTAGCTTCTCTGGAGCTGTAGGTAGTGGTCTCATTATCCTTTGCTTTACATCTAGTATCACTTATGAGTGAGTACATATCATGTTTGTCTTTCTGACTCTGGGTTACCTCACTCAGGATGATATTCACTTTCTACTTTATCCAGAGGAGCCATCCATGGGTTATATGGGGAGGATGACTGACATTTTTTAAACAAGCCTGCTGATTTCCAGTATCACTTTATAAATACAACCTCATATTCTAGTCATTAAACAAATATTTGGATACCCCTATGAAATTAGCACAATTGAATGAACACAAAAGTAGACATGTAACACAAATCCATGTTACATTTTATTCTGGAAATTTTCTGATATCCATTTGTAGAAATATTCACAACAAACCTATGTGTCTTCTCTTTAACTGGCTTCTAGATGAGATGCACCTGTATTTGTATTGATGTGGTGGAAAAGTATTGCATGAAAAATTATTGAATATGATAATATAGTCATTTGGGTTTTTCACCAGATATCTTGAATGTATCATACACCTTTTATTTGGGTTTCACTCTTCCAAACAAGACACTGACATTTGGATCCCAACACACTACAATGCACAGGTGAAGACAGCAATTCAAGCTCTTGAATTCAGTGTAGAATGAGAAAATATGACTCAGAATAGGGTTAAGACGAGAGAAGTGATTCCAGATAGTGTGCACTCCAAAAAGTTAAACTGAAAACTGTAATATTATTTTGATCTCAATACAATCTTTGTGAATGCATTCTTCACCTCCTTATTCCTTAGGCTATAGACCAGAGGGTTCAACATGGGGATTGCCATGGTGTAGAAGACAGATGCGATTTTGTCAGTGTCCATGGAGTGACTGGAACTGGGCTGCAAGTACATGAATATGACTGTCCCATAGAAAATGGAGACAGCTGTGAAGTGGGAGGCACAGGTGGACAGAGCTTTGCGATATCCTGCCACTGAATGCATCTTTAGTATATTGATGAAAATGAACATGTAGGATATTAAGATAAGTATAAGAGCAAAAAAGATATTGAAGCTGGCTACATAAATAAGAATGAGTTCATTGACATGTCTATCAGAGCAAGATACAATCATGACTGCTGGAATGTCACAGAAAAAATGATGGACCACATTAACCTCACAGAAGGAGAGACTTAATGCATTTACAGTATAGATGGAAGCATTCAGGAATCCACATATATAACAGCCAATGACTAGAAATGCACACACACTTGTTGTCATGGTGGTGGCATAGTGTAGGGGCTTACACACTGCTACATAGCGATCATAAGCCATTGAGACCAAAAGGTAGTTCTCCACATTGGCAAAGGTTGCAAAAAAGAACATCTGAGTGGCACAAGCATTGTAGGACATAATCTTGTCTCCTGTAAGGAATCCAGCTATGACTTTTGGAGTGACTGTTGACGAGTAACAAAAGTCCACTAAGGACAAGTGACAGAGGAAAATGTACATGGGGGTGTGAAGCCGAGAGTCCAAGAGAATCAACAGAAACATCCCCAGATTCCCCACCAAGGTGATGGTGTAGATGAAGAGGAAGGTAAAGAAGAGGGGAAGCTGCAGGTGTGGGTTATTGGTCAGTCCCAACAGGATAAACCACGTCATTTCTGTCCTGTTCTCCATCAATGATATCAGTTGATCAATAGAAGGCCTTAAACAATTACAAAAAAAAGAGATGAATAAGGGACTGGAGAGATAATTCGGGAGTTACAAGCAATGGCTTTCTATTCCAAAGGACTCAGCGCCTACCTGGCAGCTCACAATTGTCTGTAACTCCAGTAACAAGGAATCTAACACCATCTCCTGGCCACCTCAGGCATGAGGCACACATTGTGCACAGATACACATGTTGACAATGCACCCAAACACACAAAATTATTTTAAAAAAAAAAAACTTTAAGAATAGTGCAATAAAGGAATTGAAATCTGTGAAATCTTAATTTATTTTCCACCAAAAATAAAAATTACATGTATTTGTTAACCAGATGCAGAAAGTTTAGTAACTGTGTGAAAATGGTTTATATTAATGTATCTACATGCCTGTTCACATTTCTTGGGCTCTGTAGAACTACTACTGTGCTTCCCTGCCAAGAGATACTATAGAAACAGCCTGTTCTCTGTCAATAACATAATGACTTTGATAAATTGTTATATCGTTCTAAATTGTGAAGCACAAGAGATATAAATTGTATGCATATTTAAATAATATAATTACCAACTTCTGCTTTCAATTCAGGTAAACTTTTCACCCATTGCAAGCTAATTATATAAAATAATTTAACTTAACTATAATGAATAATTGTTTTCTTTTATTTAATGACAGTGAATTTAGTGGCACACTGTATGTTAATTTTATCTTGGTCACCATATAGTTGCTCTCATTAAAGATCAAGCAAGTGAGCTTCCCAACTATAAAATGTTTCTTCTGAATGCTAAAAGTTCTGAATGAAGTAATGAGCTTGAATTGCATTTTAACTCTTCTTTGCACACATATCCTCATGCTTTTATACAGCACATATAGATCCATTGATATAGATATATCCAGAAGCATAAAATTATGATTAGCCCAAAGAAGACCTTATCTTAAATCAATATTGCTAAATGCTGTACATACTGGATTTGTTGAGTTCACAGGTATGTTGAGAGAGTGTTCAATCTCAGAAGCAGTTTGGAATGAAGAAATATCATTAACTAAAACAGAGTTCAAGTTCTTGGAAGAAATACATACCAGAACACCTGCTGACTACCTAGAAAACACCTAACTCCTCTACACACCACATAGCTACCTACAAAATGAAGACTGTAATGAGCCCTACTTGGGGTATTATTGGGAAAATAAAGTAGCATATCAAAGGCAAGAAAATGCTGGTTGTTTAGCATGGTTTAGTGAGTACTACAATCATGTTATCATTACTATGTGATAATAGCACCCAGGTCTTTAGTTCTGGGTAAGTTTAAGTATTAAAAATTCTCTTTCCAAATTTTCCATCCTGCCTTTGGGCCTGTGCCTTCTCATGAATCGGTTTGTTTTTACACTAAGAAACATTGCGGGACATGCAATCTCACATGAAACATCCTTTTCAAAAGTTTCATTCTTGTAATCCATAAATTTAGATAATGTGTTCCTCTTTTGGAATTTTTAGTTTTACTTTTCTCAGAATATCATCCCACAATAAGAACAGAAGTCCAGATTCCCTAGTTCCTAGTTTATGGGCGTTGTTTATTTCATAGACATAGTATTCTTATAGTCCAACAATACTTAAACTTTCTTGATTGGCTGGGAATATTTGGAAGTATATCCACTCTGTTATTTCCTATCATTAATTTCTTGAGCCTTTGGCCACTTTAATTATGTACGTCTACCTTGAAAACATTTATTTGCCAATCATATGCCATACGATAAGTTTTAACATTTGCTATATTATCTACAAATGGAGTGTGTGTGTGTGTGTGTGTGTGTGTGTGTGTGTGTGTGTGTGTGTAAAATAGAATTGAAAGTATTGTTTCTTACTGTGTTTATAGGAAAATTTAATATCTAAGAAGTTACATGGTAATTGCAATTTTTAAGCAGTGTGAAAAACACTCAAAGCGTAACAGTTAAGATTATATCCAACAATGAGCTGGACCTCATGGTATAGGGTGGAAATATGATTGAAAGAATATGCATTTCTTTCTAGCCTTTCATCAGTGTGCAGAAAAATTATTTTATCTTCTGGGTTTGTGTCTTTTATGATTATTTCTAATCTCCAAGTAAATCAAACATATAGTGAACAAAATAAAGTTACATCAACCAAATTACATTTTATATTTATAACTTATATGAATCATTAAATCTCCTGTGCTATTTTGACAACTATTCCTAGACTCAGCATTTCAAAACTAGTTTTAGAAGAATAACCTTAGCTTTTAAACTATTTTAGCACTCAAGACTATATTTAAACAACTGTTTTCAAGTAACTCATAGGTGGTATTCATAGGCCATTTCTTTTTCAGGAATTATTCATCACACTAAGATGTTAATGAAAAGTAGGTAGCCAGTTTTTAGTAGTGGAATGTTTTACATAAAATGGTCACTCTAAAATCTTAAAAGTCCATTATTCAGTACTTCACAAATCCTCTTCCAGGAGCTTGGTCATAGAAGGTGATCAATATTTAATCTTTTCTAAAGGAAGAGAGGAAGAGAGAACTTCTGCTTAGACCAAGGTCTGAATTCACCATGCATTACTTCTCTTCAAGGGTCACTTACCTCTTTATTAGGAATACATACTCTAGGCAAACCAGACAAGATTACTCCTCTCCCCCAGTTTACAGATTGTGTCTGTATATAAAAACAGAAGGAAACACATGAAGAATTTGCCAGATAAGAGTCAATCAATGTAACTTTTATCTTTGAGTGTTTTTCTTCAACTTGTTGAAGTCCCATAGCTGATCTTCAGGTCAGGCAGAAGACCTGCATGTGTTAACAATGACTGCCATTCAGGAAATAAACAGCATCTAATGGATAATGGCAAGCAATGTGCCACCCGGTGTGCCACATTGGGATTTGAGATACTAGTGCACAGAGATGTAGAGAGGATTATAGACACTCAGAGAGCTCTGGAGAGTTCCCTGAGAGTGTATCTGAAGATCCTCATCCTGTCTTCTTAGGAGAAAAACAATTAATGAACCTTGGGGAACAAACTAGTTTCTGTATCTTAGAAGTCAAATTTCCATTATAGTGGATAAATGAAAACACAAAACTCATTACTGAGTATTACTGAGGTACCATGCAATGTTTCTATATATAATGTCTACAGTAAAAGATAAAGCTAGGCAAAGAATGCCTGTCCTCTCAAGCACTATTTCTCTGTTTTAAAAACTTTTAAAATCCTTCCTTATAGAATTTTCATTTCTTCTACTATTTCCAAAAACATAATATATTATTGCCATCAATATTAACCCTTGTGTCCAATAGCACATCTCAACTTCTTGTCTGTGGCCAAGTGTAACTTATAATAGGTGATGATCCTTGATCATTCTTTTATGTGACAACACTTATAGTACTCTACAGAATGTTGTGTGCCTCTTTTTACAAAAATGTCTGCTAATTTCTATTGACCAGAAATTAATTTTTAAATTTTAACACATTTTTGTTTTTATTTATGTCTTTATTTACTCATCTATGATGTTTGTGTGTAGACCTCTAAGAATAACTTATAGAAGTCAGTTCTCTCCTTCTTGCATGTGGGTCCCAGAATTTGAACAAAGACCCTCAGGTGTGGAAATGAGCTCCTTTACCAACTGAGGCATCTCACCAGTCTACATTCAGGAATTATTCACTATTGAGTTTTGCAATTATTTGTCTACTCTATAAATCAGAAATAGCTTTACAGATGCACAATTTTAGCTGGGTTTTTTCCTATTTTGTACATTTTTCTTTTTATTTTGTAGACTTTTTTGCCAAACAGAATCTTTCTTCCTTGAGGCAATCATATTTTTTGTTGGTTTCTATTTGTTTGTGTTTTCCATGTGGTCATCTGTGAGACAAAACAAGAAAAAATGCAAACACTCAATACATTGAAATGAAATGTCTTCAAGTGTCTACCCTATATTTTCCTCTAGTATTGTCATAGTTTGTGGTTTCATTTAAGTCACTTATTTTAAAGATATTCTTGTAGCTGACAAGTTCAGGTATATGTATTTTTCTTTTTCATATGGATAAATTGGTCTCCCAATCTCATTTATTGAAAACAGACCCTTGTCTCAGTGTGTTCTCTTGGGAAAAATTCAAGCATCATGTGGCTATGGATATAAGGCTTTAATTCTACAATCTATTTTTTATTAATCTTTGGGACAGATCCCATTTGATAACAGTAAAACTTTTTCTAATGCACTTCTTGTCTTAATTTCTAAGTACCATGTTGAGGAATTTTCAGCTATACTCATGAGAGATAGTGAGCTTCCACTTCCTCATTTATTGTGCCCTGTTTCCCACTCATTCTGCCACCCTCCATTCATTCTGCCCTGTCTTCCATTCATTGTGCCCTGTCTTCCACTCATTGTGTCCTGTCTTCCATTCATTGTGCCCTGTCTTCCATTCATTGTGCCCTGTCTTCCATTCTTTGTGCCCTGTCTTCCACTCATTGTGTCCTGTCTTCCATTCATTGTGCCCTGTCTTCCACTCATTCTGCCACCCTCCATTCATTCTGCCCTGTCTTCCATTCATTGTGCCCTGTCTTCCACTCATTCTGCCACCCTCCATTCATTCTGCCCTGTCTTCCATTCATTGTGCCCTGTCTTCCACTCATTGTGTCCTGTCTTCCATTCATTGTGCCCTGTCTTCCATTCTGCCCTGTTTTCCATTCACTGTGCACTGTCTTCCATTCATTCTGCCACCCTCCATTCATTCTTCCTTGTCTTCCATTCATTGTGTCCTGTCTTCCACTCATTTTGCCCAGTCTTCCATTCATTGTGCCCTGTCTTCCATTCATTCTGCTCTGTCTTCAATTCATTGTGCCCTGTCTTCCATTCATTGTGCCACCTTCAACTCATTGTGACCTGTCTTCCATTCATTGTGCCCTGTCTTAGCTTCATTGCCTGTTGCTATAATAAAATATCTGATAAAAGCAACTTAAAGTTTAGGTAATTAATTTGGGTCACATTTCCAGGTTACAGTCCATCATTACAGGGAATTCAAAGCTGCAGAAACCTGAAGGAGTTTCTCACATTAATCACAATCAAGAGCAGATAACAATGAATTAATGTTGCATGCTAATGATCAACTCACTTTCACTCTTACAAAATTCAGGATCCTCTGCCCACAGTGTCCAGAACTTCCAGTAAATCAAGAAAATCCCCAACAGACATTCACAGGTCAGTCTATTCTAGATAATCATTCACTGAGACTCTCTTCCCAAGTGGCTCTAGATTTTGTCAAGTTGACAAAACTATTATATTTCCTTATCTGACCCTGGTATCAAGATAAAGCTAGCTGCACAGAATGTTTTTGACAGAATTTCTTCCCCATCTATTGCTTTTTAGTAGAAAATTTAAGCATGTTGAAGGTGAAAAATGAAATTAATTAAAATATAATAGGAATAAACTCTCATTTTTCTGTCCTATCTATGAACCTTCTAATATAACCCAACTCCAAATGGATCAAACACCTTAACATAAAATCAGACACAGTGAAGTCAATAGATAAGAAACTGGGATCATCAGCACAGAAAATGACTTCCTGAACAGGAATACCAATATTGCAAGCACTAAGACTGGCAACTAATAAATGGGACCTCATGTAATTGAAAAGGTTCTGCATGGCAAATGACACCATCTTACTGACAAAGCAGGAGTCTGCAGAATAGGAAAATATTTTTACCCATCCCATATCTGCTAGAGGACTAATATCTAAAATATATAAAGAACTCAAGAACTATATATCAAAAAACCAAATAACCCAACTAAAAAAATTGAGTACAGATCTAAACAAAGAATTCTCAATAGAAGACATGCAAATGGCTGAGAAACAAAGAAACATTTAGCATCCTTTGTCATCAGGGAAATGCAAATCAAAACTAATCTAAGATTTCATCTTACACCTGTCAGAATGGCTAAGATCAATATCACAAATGACAGCTCATGCCATTGAGAGCAAGGAATAAGAGGGAAACTCACCCCTTGCTGATGGGAGTGCAAAGTATAGCCACTATGGAAATCAGTTTAGCAGTTCTTCAGAAACATAGGAATTGATCTATCTCAAAACCCAGCTGTATCAAAATTGGCAATACACCCAAAACATGCTTCATCCTACCACAAGAACACTTGTTCAACCATGTTCATTGCTGCTCTATTAATAATAGCCAGAAACTAGATGTCTCCCAACAGAAGAATAGGTAAAGAAAATGTGATACATTTACAAAATAGAGTATTATTCAGCTGTTGAAAAAACAACATCATAAAATTTTCTGGCAAATGGATTTAACCAGAAAAAAAAACATCCAGAGTGAGGTAACTTAGCACCAGAAAAATGTATATGGTATGTATTCATTTATAGGTGGATATTAGCCACTAAAAAAATCATAACCAAGTTGTGATTGATGACTCAATGAATTTAGGAATGCAAAATACATGGGTTTCCCTTACAGAGAGGAAATTGAATAGATTTTGTGGATGGACAGATAGCAGAGGAATCATGAAACAAATGCAAAGATCAGGTGGGACAGGTGAGGGGAGATGGAGTTGAGGGAAAGATTGCAGGGAGGGACAGCTAGAATTGTGAGACATTTGAGGGGTGGTATGGAAAACTAGTGCAGTGGAAGCCTCCTAAAATATATGAAGGTAACTTTAATGAATTCCCCAAATAATGAGGGGAGACAGAGTCACAGCTTGCCATCTCTTGTCACCAAATGAAGCTTACAGTACCAGGACAAGTTTACACCCAATTGGGCTGTTGACCAAAGGGGTGCCATGAAAATTCCCAAACGACCCAGGCCATTGCAAAGACACTAGGTTGCTCTCCATAAACTGACAGCAAGGCCCCATTGCTGACGACAACACTCACACAATACACAGAAAATGGAGAGGTCAAACTGGTGCCTACATATAAACCTTCACCCCCATGTTTTAGTGTCTTTGCTACAGGAAGGTACTCAGAAGGCTACCAAAAGAGAAATGTAATCATGAGCCCAGCCATGAAACCTTTATTCTACTCTGCAGTCCTGCCTGTAAAATATTCTAGGACCATGGTGGAACAAAGCTTATGGGAGTAAGCAACCAATCTCTTATTTGACTTAAGGCTCACTTCACAAGATGGAACCCATATACGACCTGCTTGGCTTGTCAAGAACCAGAGACTATATAGTCCAGAAATCTAGAGTAAAGCCAAATACTACTGGTCTTTAAAACAAACAAAAAGTAGTGATAAAAATGACTCCTAATGATATTCTGCCTTCTTGAGCCACATCAGAGAAGTTTCCTCCTTCAGCAGTGGGAACAATTACAGACCCCACAGCCAGACATTAGGCAGAGAGACAGACCTTAGAACACACATCTCTAAATAAGATCCATCAAATCCCTTCCCTCAGATGTAGGTGAATTTCTAAAGGGTCTTATTAAATAAAAAAAGAAAAAACATGGAGCCTAATATATGGGTGAAAGCCTTAGAGAAAGATTAGGCAAATAGGGAAAGTCACAGTTAAGCTTACCTCACCAACCTGGGAGCTTCCTAATGCAAGTTGGCTCCTGTCTACGCTACCTTTATTGCCTTGCTGTTCTACCCTCTCATTGGCTCGCTTAGCCCAGCTACCTCACTTCCTCTTCCTACACAGCTCTGTCACTTTCTGTCTAACTGTACAGACCTCTAGGTCTCTATGGTTGGTATTGGGATTAAAGTTGTAGGTCACCATGCTTGGCTCTGTTCCCTAGTGTGGCCTTGAACACATAGAGACCATGCCTGCTAAGTGATAGGATTAAGGGCATATACTACCACTGCCTGACTTCTTTGTTTATGTAAAATGGCTTGCAATTTCCTCTGATCTCCAGGCAAACCTTATTTATTAAAGCACAAATAAAATATCACCACATTTCAGCACAAATTAAAATATCATCACATTTCCCCTTTTCTGTCTAATAAAAAAATAAAATAATAATTTAAAAAGTTATAACATAAGAAAAACTATATACAATAAGTATAATAGCTATATACAATATATACAAGCAATCAATACATCAACATTGTCTACTCCATTTGCATTTGACAAATTCAGAGAAAATATTTCATTATCTATTTTGGTGAGTCCAAAAATACCTAATTCACTTTCTATCCTATCTTTTATTACCAAGAGAAAACTATCTTATGATATCTTTCAAATTTATATACTTTACACCTCTTAATGAATTTCTTTTTTTAATTTTATTTTATAATTAATTTAATTTTACATATCAGCCACGGATTCCCCTGTCCTCCCTCCTCCCAGCCTTCCCCTCCAATCCACAGCCCATTCCCATCTCCTCCAAGGCAAGGTCTTCCCTGGGGATTCAGCTCAGCCTGGTAGATTCAGTTGAGGCAGGTCCAGTCCCCTCCTCCCTACACCAAGGCTGAGCAAAATGTCTCAGCCTGGGCCCTAGGTTCCAAAAAGCCAGCTCATGCACTAAGGACAGGTCCCTATCCCACTGCCTGGGGGCCTCCTAAATAGTTCAAACTAATCAACTGTCTCACTTATCCAAAGGGCCTATTCCAGTTCCATGGGGGCTCCTCAGCTATTGGTTAATGTGTTTTCACTAGTTTGGCTATTTGTCCCTGTGCTTTTTCCAATCATGGTGGTCTCAATATCTCTTGCTCATATAATCGATCCTCTCTCTTGCCAATTGGACTCCTGGAGCTCCACCTGGGGCTTGGCCGTAGATATCTGCATCTGCTTACATCAGTCACTGGATGAGAGTTCTATCGTGACAGCTAGGGTATTTGGCCATGCAATCACCAGAGTAGGTCAGCTCAGGCTTTCTCTTGACCATTGCCAGTAGTCTATTGTGGAGGTGTCTTTGTGGATTTCTGGGGACCTCTCTAGCACTCTGCTTCTTCCTATTCCCATGCCTTCATTTATCTTGGTATCTCTTTCCTTGTTCTCCCACTCTGTTCCTGATCCAGGTGGGACCTCCCACTCCCCTAAGCTCTCTTTCTCCCAACCCTTGCCCTCCATTAACCCCTTCATGTCTAGTTTCCTCATGTAGATCTCATCCATTTCTCTGTCATTGGGCGATCCCTGTGTCATTTATAGGGTCCTCTTTACTAAGTTGCCTCCCTGGAGTTGTAAGTCGCAGTCTGGTTATCCTTTACTTTACATCTAGTATCCACTTATGAGTGAGTACGTACCATGTTTGTTTTTCTGAGTCTGGGTTACCTCACTCAGGATGATATTTTTCTACAAGACAAAATGACAGCCTACAGAATAGGGAAAGATCTTCACCGACCCCACATCTGACAGAAGACTGATATCCAGAATATATAAGGAACTCAAGAAATTAGACATCAAAATAACCAACAGTACAATTGAAAATGGGCTATAGAGCTAAACAGAGAATTCTCAACAGAAGCAGCTCAAATGGCTGAAAGACATTTAAGGAATTGCTCAACATCCCTAATCATCAGGGAAATGTAAATCAGAACAACCCTGAGATACCACCTTACACCTGTCAGAATGGCTAAGATCAAAAACACTGAAGACAGCTTATGCTGAAGAAGATGTGGAGCAAGTGGAACACTCCTACACTGTTGGTGGGAATGCAAACTTGTACAACTACTTTGGAAATCAATATGGCAGTTTCTCAGAAAATTGAGAATCAATCTTCCTTTATACCCAGCTATAACACTCTGGCATATACCCAAGAACTGCTCAATCATACCACAAGGACACATGCTCAACTATGTTCATAGCAGCATTATTTGTAATAGCCAGAACCTGAAAACAACCTAGATGCCCTTCAACTGAAGAATGGATAAGTAAAATATGGTACATATACACAATGGAGTACTACTCAGCAGAGAAAAACAATGACATCATGAGGTTTGCAGGCAAATGGATGGAATTTCTTAACAAGGAAAATTGTTACTACAACTGTCTAATCTTCAACTCCCTCAGAGACCCAATAAGGAAATAATATTACCTAGTAAAACAGGAAGTACAAACAAGTAACTTCCAAAAAATTTATTATGACAGAAACCTGGACAGTCACCTTAGGTTTCTCTGCACATTGGGGCATCATCTTTGGCTTACAGGCTTAGCGTATCTGACAGACTAATTTGTGAAATAGGATGTACACAAGGCCTACAGCTCAACCTCACATTTGGTGTTGAGTATATCATGTACCAGATAAACTTGAATTCCGCCAGTGTCTTGTCATGATTCAGGATTTTAAATTCTGGAAATTACTGGTGTTTTGGGAATTCAGCTTCCCATTCTTCTTGACTTGTAAAGGTGGCTTTATCTCCTTTATTAAATGCAAGTCTACCATTGAAAGGTTAGACTCTATCAGTCTAGTTATTCCTTCAAGATTAACTGTTTCAGCTACTGTTCCACTGCACACCAGAAGCCATTGGGCCACTGCCTATTCAGTTGCCTTGAAAGGGGCACTGTACCTTTTCCACATTGCAAAGCAACTTTAGTGATGGTGCCATATTGTCCTGACCTCAGAGGACACCTGTTGCCAAAGCTGCAATGACACTTGCCTTGGCAAGGATTGGTAGTCCTTTGTTTTGTGTCCTTTTGTCCATTTTAGATAGCATACTGTTAGCAATTGATGTGAGGGCACTTTGCTGCCCAGTGGCTAACTTTTGCCACAATGAAAGTGAATACCATGTGTAGTTTCTTCAGTGCCCATATCTTCTCTGTAGTAGATTGTACTGCCAGGAGTCAACATGTCTCATTGTCTTAAAAAAAGAAAAAATTCTAAGTTATTATAACATTTTAAATGCCATATTCTGTACATCTCTGAAGGGTTTGAAGATGACCTGTCGAAAATGTATCTCTGCTTGATCTTGAAAATATACCAAATATAACTACAAGTTTGATTGTAATGTCTAACTACTAACTTTCATTTCTTTATATCCTAATAGTTGGTAATAATAACATTCAAAGATTAGCAAATTACATTACATTGTTAAATGAACTGTATAGGTACAATATCCTGAACAAGATTAGAAATATATGTACAGCATTTTCTAACAATATCAGTCTCAATATATATAATTTGTATGCAATACATAAAAATCCAATCCAATGTAAAGTATTTGAAACTAGTAGCTCTTTTAAAAGTAAATTCAATAATCTACCTTTTTATCTATATCATATCTACATTCTCTCTTTTTTCTTTTCAGAGTAGATTCAATAATATACCCTTTATTCTATTATTTCTATATATCTTTTTTTTCAGAGTAGATTCAATAATCTGCCGCTTATCCATATCCTCTTTTTGTTTTTTCCAAACAAGAACCTTAAATCTAATCTCCTTTGTTTAGCCCTTTTCCTAACTATTAAAAACAACAACTTGTAACAAATCCTCCTAAACAATGAGGATTGTTATCCTCATTGTTATCCAAAACCCAAAACCCATTGAAAGACCAAAAACCACCCACCCCACCTTTTGGGAATATGGGCATTAGGTTCTTGAAATTACTTCCTGCTGTTTGTGGGGGAAGGAATCTTTAGGGGATCCTGAAAAGAAAATTTTTGAGTTAATTGTAGTTCTGGAAGAGGTACCTGTATCATTTGTTGTCTAGTCTCTGAATAATGCAAAAGTGCAGGGCTTGTCTCAAGTTTTTGCTCAAATAGTCTGTGAGGCTGGATCATCTCAGCTAGCCATCTCGAAATTGTCCTGAGCAGTTCGTAGTCCAATGCTGATCTTTTGGAGATGTTTGTCAGCTTATTGGTATTATTATTGTCCACGTGGAATCATCTTTGTGGGGCCCCATCATCTTTCTGGAAACTCCAAATTCACTGTTAGGCCTGGTCATGATTCCCTGCACTAAACTGATAAAGACTCCAACACAAAAACATGTATAGGCAGCTAAATGAAGCCTTTTTTCTAGAATTAGTTAGAACTCTATATGACCATTAATATCATAACAAAAGTTTAAAATATATATTTATATTAATCTTATAAATTTTGATATAAAATTCATACCTTATGAAAAGTATAAAGACTCAAAATAAAACCAAAGAATTGAGATTAGTGGCAATAGAATAGTCCCTTAATTTTTTGGTTTTCTTCTGTCCCACATCAGAAGATGGCTCTTTCTTCTGACATGATACAGAGATTTTGCATTTTCCTTTTAACAAGGTGCTTGTGTTTAGAGAAGGAGAGAGCCATTCTCCAACTCCAAAGCTAGCTTTAATTTTTTTAATTTAATTTTATTTTATTTTATAGTACAATTCAGTTCTATATATCAGCCACGGATTACCTTGTTCTCCCCGCTCCCGCCCCCCTCGCTTTCCCCCCAGCCTTCCCCCCCCATTCCCACCTCCTCCAGGGCAAAGCCTCCCCCAAGGACTGAGATCAACCTGGTAGACTCAGTCCAGGCAGGTCCAGTCCCCTTCTTCCAGGCTGAGCCAAGCGTCCCTGCATAAGTCCCAGGTTTCAAACAGCCAACTCATGCAATGATCAGAGGACCTGGTCCCACTGCCTGGATGCCTCCCAAACAGATCAAGCCAACCAACTGTCTCACCTATTCAGAGGGCCTGATCCAGTTGGGGACCCCTCAGCCATTGGTTCATAGTTCATGTGTTTCCATTTGTTTGGCTATTTGTCCCTGTGCTTTATCCAACCTTGGTCTCAACATTTCTCACTCATATAAACCCTCCTCTTTCTTGCCAATTGGACTCCCGGAGCTCCACCCAGAGCCTAGCTGTGGATCTCTGCATCCAGATTCCTCAGTCCTTGGATGGGGTTTCTAGCACGACAATTAGGGTGTTTGGCAATCCCATCACCAGAGTAGGTCAGTTCCGGCTGTCTCTCGACCATTGCCAGCAGTCTATTGTGGGGGTATCTTTGTGGATTTCTGTGGGCCTCTCTAGCACTTTGCTTCTTCCTATTCTCATGTGGTCTTCATTTACCATGGTCTCCTATTCCTTGTTATCCCTCTCTGTTCTTTATCCATCTGGGATCTCCTGCTCCCCCAAGCTCTCTTTCCCTTGACCCTCGCCCTTCATTACCCCAACTCGTGTCCAGGCTGTTCATGTAGATCTCATCCATTTCTCCGTCATTGGGTGATCCCCATGTCTTTCTTGGGGTCCTGTTTTCCAGACCTAATTTTTAATTGAACTGTAACTACAAAAAGATCATTTGTGTTAAATGTCTGTAGAACATAGCAGAAACAAACATTTAGGAAGACTTAGGAAATTTTGTATGTGATATACCAATATGCCAATTTACTCTTTTTCTTGGGACATTTTTTTATAGATGATTTGTCCTTTTTCTTCAGATATCTTATTTGTCCAGTGTTCTTCAGATTCCTTAGCCTTCCTTCTTCTGAAAGACAAAAACAAAAACCCTTCCCCAAGCCTAACTTTGGGGAGGTTCCCTTTTGGTAAGTTATATCTGATTAAATGAAAAATATTTGTTAGTGGTATAAGTTAGTTTAAATTGGATGGTCATGCTAGTTGATGAACTATCACCTCTTTTAAATGAGAGGCCTCTCTTGTTCAGATCAAACCTTTATCAATTTTGATGGTATCCACAGCTTATCTTCTCCTGTAGAAACAAAAGCAAAACCTCGTCCCCAACATAACACATATCCTGGTTTCCATTCTAAGGTCAGCACATCCTTAAAGTATATAGGCTGATTTAATTCTGTAGTTTTTCTATTATCCAATGTCTCTCCACAGCTGTTTTTCATTTCTCATTAGCATTGAGAAAATTCAAAGTTAATAGAGCATTAAGTAATCTATTTCTGGGGGATTTGTTACCCCTTTCTGATTATTTAGCATATCCATTAAAGTTCGATTTGATCTTTCTATAACTGCTTGGCCTGTATTATCAAACAGAGACCAAATTCATTCCCTTATAAAAAATATGTCTCTTTTAACTAATTCTCTTTTAACTAATTTCACCCTGTAAAATATCTTAATTGACTTACCAAATCTGTTGACTATGTAGAACAATAGAAGTCCAAGAGAATTTTAACTATATATGTATATTTATACACTTAATTGCATGTATTATAAGGTCTGTTTAGGTAAATAGCTAGTAGTATGATTCCTTGTAACTTTTTCAGACTTCCTAATTGTTATTTTATACACTTTCCCCCTTCTTCTGTATTTATCTCCATCTTCTCCCTAAGAGCCTCCCTTTTACCATTGTCTATATGAGTTCACTTGCATTCTGCAATTCCCCTTCACTCTCCTCCCATGAAAACCAAAAAAATATAACCAACCAAGATGCACACTTGTAAAGCCCTGTTCCAATAGATACATCTACAAAACATTCATGCACTTAAGTCATGTAAAACATTGCGGAAGAGGATGTAGAATGACTGTAAGAGTCAGAGAATGAGGGAGTTTGCTATGAGATTCTGTCTCCTAGTAACATAAAAACCTACGTCCATGAAGCATCACCTACATGACTGGCCAAATATGAGCTTAAAAAGATGACACCAATGAACATGCCAAAGTAGACAGGGAAAAGTCCATAATACCTCAAGCCTTCACAAAGAACTATAGGTAACTCACAAAAGTTGGGAGCATACGCCAATTTCCCAAAGGAAGAGCATATCAACTAGACATCCAGTACCAAGCCATAAACGCTGAAGACATACATAAAAGTAACATTATATTGACTGAACCAGTATATATAGTAATATATGCATATATGTGTACATGTGTGCATGCAATAACAATTAGTGAAATGGTGGGCTATCAATTTGCAAGAGAATAGAGGGAGGCATACTGAAGAGTTTGGAAGGAGGAAATAGGAAAGATAAATGACATAATTATATTATAATCTCAAAAAGAAAATAGAAGAAAAGAACAAAAAAAGAAGCAGGTTTCCACCTGATGTAACACATACCCTTCATTTAATTAACCCTCCTATATTCCATCATGTCTCCATCCCTGATGAAAGCTTAGTGATCTCCAGTCACATTCCTGTTGTTACAAATAATAAAATATTTGAATGGATCATTAGTACATATTATATACAAACCACTTGAGTACTATCTTATCTTTATTCCACAATTACCTGGGAACATTTATGATTTCTTTCAATTTCTTGTGTATTGTGATCACCACTACAAAGATAGTTAGTTGTTGTCCAAACTGATTTTATTTCTTTTGAAGTTTTACTCAGTAACAAGGAATTGGATGCTCCCTATAATTATCCATACTGCTTATGTTGATCTATAATCCTACCAGAATCATGCAGCAGTTACCCTCTTCCATGCCTCTGTTACAGCAGATTCTGTGTTAAGGTAACAGTCACTATGGTTTGGACTCTCTCATGCCAGGATTAGACACCAGACACATTGCTCACATTTCACATAGTTGCTTAGGCTTTTAACTCATGACCTTATGTTTGTACAGCAAGTACTTTACCCACTGAAAACTCTCACAATCTTTGCAGATTTATTTTTTGCTAGAAATTCATGAGATTAGGAAAGGTTGTAAGACTTGCATTGAACCATTTCTATGATAAACAGCCAGTAAATAGAGCTGAATGATTCAACTTGAGCTCATACCTGATGATGGGGAGGGGAAACTGTAATTAGTGTATTCTTGGAGACTGAGAACATGAGAGGGTATGGGAGACAAAAAGGGGGGGATAAATATCACTCAATGACTTATTTAAAGAAGAAGGTAGCTTCTTTTTTCATGACTTTATAAATTTTTTTTATTTTACATACCAACCACAGATCCCCCTCTCATTCCTTCTCCTACTCCCCTCCACCTTCCTCCCTTACCCCTCATCCCCTCCTCCAACAGGGTAAATTCTCCCATGGGGGGGGGCAGCTAAGCCTGGTTCATTCAGTTGAGGCAGGACAAAGCCCCTCACCGTTTTATCAGGGGTGAGTTAGGGGTCTGAACATAGGTAATGGGATCCAGAAAGCTGGCTCATGTACCAGGAATATATCTTGATCACACTGCCAGGAACCCCTCAAACAAACCCAACTCTCTCGGGTATGCAGAGGATCTAGTGCTGTCCCATGCAGGGTCCATAGCTGTCAGTCTAAAGCTAGTGAGTTCTTTAAGCTTGGTTCAGTTGTCTCTATAGATTTCCCCATCATGATCTTGACTACCTTTCTTATATAATCCCTATTCCCTCTCTTCAACTGGACTCCCAGATCTCAGCCTGGTGTTTGATTGTGGATCTCTGTATCTGCTTACATCAGTTACTGGATGAAGGATCTATGATGACAGTTAGGGTATTCACCAGTTTGCTTACCAGGGTAGGCCAGTTCAGGCACCCTGACAACTGTTACTAGTAGTCTAATCTAGGGTTGTCCTTGTGGATTCCTGGAAATTTCCCTAACACCAGGTTTCTCCTTTACCCCATAATGTCTCCCTCTATCAAGATATCTCATTCATTGCTCGCCAGCTCCATCCCTCCCCCAGCTCCACCATCCTGTTCCCTCATGTTCTTATCCCCCAACCCCTCCTTTCTACTGCCCCCATTATCACCAGTTTACACATGGAAATCTCCTCTGTTTCCCCCTCCCAAGGTTATCTGTACATCCCTCTTAGAGTCTTCCTTGTTTCATAGCTTCTCTGGAGCTGTGGGTTGTAGTCTGATTATCCTTTGTTTTATATCTAGTATCACTTATGAGTGAGTACATCCCATGTTTGTCTTTCTGAGTCTGGGTTACCTCACTCAGGATAATATTCACTTTCAACTTTATCCAGATGAGCAATGCATGGGTTAGATGAGGAGGAGGACTGACATTTATTAAATAAGTCTGCTGATTTCCAGTATCATTTTTTTAAATACAACCTCATATTCTAGTCATTAAACAAACATTAAATGTTTGGCGTGTTCATTTAGATATCCCTATGAAATGAGCACAACTAAATGAACACAAAAGTAGACATTTATAGACAAAAGTAGGATATAACACAAATCCATGTTGCTTTTTTTTTTTTTTTTGGTTTTTGGTTTTTTCGAGACAGGATTTCTCTGTGTAGCTTTGTGCCTTTCCTGGGACTCACTTGGTAGTCCAGGATGGCCTCGAACTCACAGAGATCTGCCTGTCTCTGCCTCCCGAGTGCTGGGATTAAAGGATTGTGCCACCACTGCCCGGCCCATGTTGCATTTTATTCTGGAAATTTTTTGGCATCCACTTGTAGAAGTCTTCACAAGAAATCTATGGGGGTGTCTTTTCTTTAACTGGCTTCTAGATACAGCTGTATACATAGATTTGTATTGATGTGATGGAAAAATATTATATGAAAAATTATTGAATATGATAAATTTAGGATAGTTTATGAAAAAACTAAATTTATCATATTCCTTTTATTCAGGTTTCACTCTTCCAAATAAGACACTGACGTTTGGACAGCCACCACACTATTGCACAGGTGAAGACGTCAACTCAAGCTCTTGAATTCAGTGTCACATGAGAAAATATGATGCACTACAGGGTTAGGACGAGAGAAGTGATTCCAGATAGTGTGCATTCCAAAAAGTTAAATTGAAACCTGTAATACTATTTTGACCTCAATACAATCTTTGTAAAAGCATTCTTCACCTCCTTATTCCTTATGCTGTAGACCAGAGGGTTCAACATGGGGGTAGCCATGGTGTAGAAGACAGATGCGATTTTGTCAGTGTCCATGGAGTGACTGGAACTGGGCTGCAAGTACATGAATATGACTGTCCCATAGAAAATGGAGACAGCTGTGAAGTGGGAGGCACAGGTGGACAGAGCTTTGCGATATCCTGCCACTGAATGCATCTTTAGTATATTGATGAAAATGAACATGTAGGATTTTAAGATAAGTATAAGAGCAAAAAAGATATTGAAGCTGGCTACATATATAAGAATGAGTTCATTGACATGTCTATCAGAGCAAGATACAATCATGACTGCTGGAATGTCACAGAAAAAATGATGGATCACATTAAACTCACAGAAGGAGAGACTTAATGCATTTACAGTATAGATGGAAGCATTCAGGAAACCAATAATATAAGAGCCAATGATTAGACATGTACACAAACTTGTTGTCATGGTGGTGGCATAGTGTAGGGGCTTACACACTGCTACATAACGATCATAGGCCATTGAGACCAAAAGGTAGATCTCCACATTGGCAAAGGTTGCAAAAAAGAACATCTGAGTGGCACAAGCATTGTAGGACATAATCTTGTCTCCTGTAAGTAATCCAGCTATGACTTTTGGAGTGATTGTTGACGAGTAACAAAAGTCCACTAAGGACAAGTGACAAAGGAAAATGTACATGGGGGTGTGAAGCCGAGAGTCCAAGAGAATCAACAGAAACATCCCCAGATTCCCCACCAAGGTGATGGTGTAGATGAGGAGGAAGGTGAAAAAGAGGGGAAGCTGCAGATGTGGGTTATTGGTCAGTCCCAACAAGATGAACCACGTCACTTCTGTCCTGTTCTCCATCAATGATATCAGTTAGTCAACAGAAGGCCTTAAACGATGAAATAAAAAAAAGTACATGTATTTGTTAACCAGATGCAGAAAGTTTGCTAACTGTTTGAAAATGGTTTATTTTAGCGTATCTCTATGCCAGTTCACCTTTCCTGGACTCTGTAAAACTAACACTACTGTGCTTCCCTGCCAAGAGATACTATAGAAACAGACTGTTCTCTGTCAATAACATAATGACTTTGATAAATGATTATATCCTTCTAAATTGTGAAGCACAAGAGATATTAATAGTCTGCATATTTAAATAATATAATTACCAACTTCTGTTTTGAATCCAGGTAAATTGTTCACCCATTGCAAACTAATTATATAAAATAATTTAACTTAACTATAATGAATAATTGTTTTCTTTTATTTAATGACAGTGAATTTAGTGGCACACTGTATGTTAGTTGTATCTTGGTCACCATATAGTTGCTCTCATTAATGATCAAGCAAGTGAATACTCCCAACTTTAAAATGTTTCTTCAAATACTAAAAGTTCAGAATGAAGTAATGAGCTTGAATTGCATTTTAACTCTTCTTAGCACACATATTCTCATGCTTTTAATACATAACATCTAGATCCATTGATACATATATATGCAGAAGCATAAAATTATGATTAGCTCAAAGAAGGCTTTGTTTTGAATCAATATTGCTAAATGCTGTACATACTGGATTTGTTGAGCTCATGGGTATGTTGGGAGAGTGTTCAATCTCAGAAGCAGCTTGGAATGAAGAAATATTATTAACTAAAACACAGAGAGTTCAAGTTCATGGAAGAAATACATACCAGATCACCTGCTGACTGCCTAGAAAACACCTAACTCCTCTACACACCACATAGCTACCTACAAAATGAAGACTGTAATGAGCCCTACTTGAGGTATTATTGGGAAAATAAAGTAGAATATCAAAGGCAAAAATGCTGATTGTTTAGCATGCTTTAGTGAGTACTACAATCATATTATCATTACTATGTGATAATAGCACCCAGGTCTTTAGTTCTGGGTAAGTTTAAGTATTGAAAATTCTCTTTCCAAATTTTCCATCCTGCCTTTGGGCCTGTGCATTCTCATGAATCTGTTTGTTTTTACACTAAGAGTACCAACGCTGGTCATGCAATCTCACATGAACCATCCTTTTCAAAAGTTTGATTACTGTAATATATAATTTTAGATAATGTGTTCCTCTTTTGGAATTTTTAGTTTTACTTTTCTCGGGATATCATCCCACAGTAAGAACACAGGCCCAGGAGCCCTAGTTTCTAGTTGATGGGCTTTGTTTATCTGATAGACATAGTGTTCTTATAGTCTAATGATACTTAAACTTTCGTGTTTGGCTGGGAATATTTGGAAGTATATCCACTCTGTTATTTCCTATCATTAATCTCTTGAGGCTTTGGCCACTTTAATTATGTACGTCTATCTTGAAAACATTTATTTTCAAATCATATGCCATATGATAACTGTTAGCATTTGGTATATTATCTACAAATGGAGAGAGAGAGAGAGAGAGAGAGAGAGAGAGAGAGAGAGAAAGTGTAAAATGGAATTGAAAGTATTATTTCTTACTGTGTTTGTAGGAAAAAATAATATCTAAGAAGTTTCAAGGTAATTGCAATTTTTGTAAACAGTTTGAAAAACATTAAAGTGTAACAGTTAAGATTCTATCCAGCACTAGAAAAAAATCATCCTGAGTGAGGTAACCCAAACCCAGAAAGACAGTCATGGTATGTACTCACTCATAGGTGGATTCTAGATATAAAATAAAGAACAATCAGACCACAACCCATAGAACCATAGAGGAGATATATATATATATATATATATATATATATATATATATATATATATATATCATGAAGGTCCCAAGGACAACTGTGGCTTATAATAAATTTCAGTTTTACTCAATTATTGAAAAAAATAGCCAAATAAATGGAAACACATGAACTATGAACCAAAGGCTGAGGGGCCCCCAGCTGGATCAGGCCCTCTGAATAGGTGAGACAGTTGATCGGCTTGATCAGTTTGGGAGGCAACTAGGCAGTGGGACCAAGTCCTGTGATCATTGCATGAGTTAGCTGTTTGAAACCTGGAGCTTATGCAGGGACACTTGGCTCAGTCTGGGAGGAAGGGACTGGACCTGCCTGGACGGAGTCTACCAGGTTAATCGCAGTCCTCGGGGGAGGACTTGTCCTGGAGGAGGTGGGAATGGGGGGTAGGCTGGGGGTAAGGGGAGGTGGTGGAGGGGGGAGAATAGGGGACCCCATGGCTGATATGTAGAACTGAATGGTATTGTAAAATTATATATATATGAAAACAAACAAACAAAAAAAAAAGAGGTTGAGACACTTTGCTCAGCCTTGGTGCAGGGAGGAAGGGACTGGACCTGCCCCAACTGAATCTACCAGGCTGTG
This sequence comes from Peromyscus maniculatus bairdii, assembly GCF_049852395.1. Classification (NCBI taxonomy): domain Eukaryota; kingdom Metazoa; phylum Chordata; class Mammalia; order Rodentia; family Cricetidae; genus Peromyscus; species Peromyscus maniculatus. The sequence goes on along the minus strand of NC_134852.1, from coordinate 165,092,630 downwards.
CTGAATCCCCAGGGGAGACCTTGCCTTGGAGGAGGTGGGAATGGTGGGTGGATTAGGGGGGAAGGCTGGGGATGGGAGGAGGGAGAACACGGGAATCTGTGGTTGATATGTAAAATTAAATTAATTATAAAATAAAAATATTCATTAAAAAATCTAAACTAACTTATAAGACTAAAAAAAAAAGATTCTATCCAGCAATGAGCTTGACCTCATGGTATAGGGTGGAAATGTAAATGAGAGAATATGCATTGATATCTAGCCTGTCATCAGTGTGCAGAAAGATTATTTTATCTTCTGGGTTTGTGTCTTTTATGATTATTTTTAATCTCCAAGTAAATCAAACATACAGTGAACAAAATAAAGTTACATTATTAAATTACATTTTATATTTTTTCTGAGAAAAACTTATATGAATCATTAAATCTCCTGTACTATTTTGACAACTATTCCTAGACTCAGCATTTCAAAACTAGTTTTAGAAGAATAACCTTAGCCTTTAAACTATTTTAGCCCTCAAAACTATTTTTTAAACAACTGTTTTCAAGTAACTCATAGCTGGTATTCATAGGCCATTTCTTTTTCAGGAATTATACATCTCACTATGATGCTAATGAGATGTAGGTAGCCAGTTTTTGGTAGTGGATGTTTTACATCGAATGGTTACTCTAAAATCTTAAAAGTCCATTATTCAATACTTCACAAATCCTCTTCCAGGAGCTTGGTCATAGAAGGTGATCAATGTTTAATCTTTTCTAAAGGAAGAGAGGAAGAGAGAACCACTGCTTAGACCAAGGTCTGAATTCACCATGCATTACTTCTCTTCAAGGGTCACTTACCTCTTTATTAGAAAAACATACTACAGGCAAACCAGACAAGATTACTCCTCTCCCCCAGTTTACAGATTGTGTCTGTATATAAAAACAGAAGAAGGAAACACATGAAGAATTTGCCAGATAAGAGTCAATCAATGTAACTTTTATCTTTGAGTGTTTTTCTTCAACTTGTTGAAGTCCCATAGCTGATCTTCAGGTCAGGCAGAAGACCTGCATGTGTTAACAATGACTGCCATTCAGGAAATAAACAGCATCTAATGGATAATGGCAAGCAGTGTGCCACCCGGTGTGCCACATTGGGATTTGAGATACTAGTGCATAGAGATGTACAGAGGATTATAGACACTCAGAAAGCTCTGGAGAGTTCCCTGAGAGTGTATCTGAAGATCCTCATCCTGTCTTCTTAGGAGAAAAGCAATTAATGAACCTTGGGGAACAAACTAGTTTCTGTATCTTAGAAGTCAAATTTCCATTTTAGTGGATAAATGAAAACACAAAACTCGTTACTGAGTATTACTGAGGTACCATGCAATGTTTCTATATATAATGTCTACTGTAAAAGGTAAAGCTAGGCAAAGAATGCCTGTCCTCTCAAGCACCATTTCTCTGTGGTTAAAAACTTTCAAAATCCTTCCTTATAGAATTTTCATTTCTTCTACTATTTCCAAAAACATAATATTTTTTGTTATCAATAGTAACCCTTGTGTCCAGTAGCACATCTCAACTTCTTGTCTGTAGCCAAGTGTAACTTGTCATAATAGGTGATAATCCTTGATCATTCTTTTATATAACAACACTTATAGTACTCTACAGAATGTTGTGTGCCTCTTTTTACAAAAATGTCTGCTAATTTCTATTGACCAGACATTAATTTTTAAATTTTAACACATTTTGGTTTTTATTTATGTCTTTATTTACTCATCTATGATGTTTGTGTGTGGAACTCTAAGAATAACTTATAGAAGTCAGTTCTTTCCATCCTGCATGTGGGTCCCAGAATTTGAACAAAGACCCTCAGGTGTGGAAATGAGCTCCTTTACCAACTGAGGCATCTCACCAGTCTACATTCATTAATTATTTACTATTGAGTTTTGCAATTATTTTTCTCTAAAAATCAGAAATAGCTTTACAGATGCACAATTTCAGCTATTTTTCCTATTTTGTAGATTTTTCTTTTTATTCTGTTGACAATTTCTTTTTGCCAAGCAGAATCTTTCTACTTTAAGACAATCATATTTTTGTTTGTTTGTATTTGTTTGTGTTTTCTGTGAGGTTAAAAAAAAACACTTAATCCATTGCAGTGCAATGTCCTCAAGTGTCTCCCCTATAGTGTCCTCTAGTATTGTCATAGTTTTTGTCTTTCATTTAAGTCATTTATTTTGAAGATAGTCTTGTAGCTGGCAAGTTAAGGTGTGTGTAGTTTTCTATTTCATATGGATATCTTGCTCTCCCAATCTCATTTATTGAAAACAGACCCTTGTCGCAGTGTGTTCTCTTGGGAAATTTTCAAGCATCACGTGGCTATGGATATAAGGGTTTAATTCTAGAATCTACATTTTATTAATCTTTGGGACAGATCCCATTGGATCACTGTAAATACTTTTTCTAATGCACTTCTTATCTTAGTTTCTAAGTACCATGTTCAGGAATTTTCAGCTATACTCATGAAATATACTGAGCTTATGCTTCCCCATTCGTTGTACCCTGTCTTAGCTCACTTCTTGTTGCTGTAATAAAATGTTCTAACAAAAGCAACTTAAAGGTTAGGTCATTAATTAGGGCCACACTTCCAGGTTACAGTCCATCATTATAGGGAACTCAAGGCTGCAAAACCCTGAAGGAGCTTCTCACATTAATCGCAATCAAGAGAAGAAAACAATGAATTAATGCTGCATGCTAATGATCAGCTCACTTTTACTCTTACAAAATCCAGGACCCTCTGCCCAGAGAATGAAGTCACTACAGTGTCCAGGACTTCCAATAAATCAAGAAAATCCCCAACAGACATCACAGGTCAGTCAACTCTAGACAATCATTCACTGAGACTCTCTTCCCAAGTGGCTCTAGATTTTGTCATGTTGACAAAACTATTAAATTTTCTTATCTGACTTTGGTATCAAGATAAAGCTAGTTACATAGAATGTTTTTGACAGAATTTCTTCCCCATCTATAGTTCTTTAATAAAAAATTTCAGCATGTTAAAAATAGAAAAAAAGAAATTAATTAAAATATAATTGTAATAAACTCTCATTTTTCTTTCCTCTCTATGATCCCTCTGATATAACCCAACTCCAAATGGATCAAGCACCTTAACATAAAACCAGACACAGTGAAGTCAATAGATAAGAGACTAGGGTCATCAGCACAGAAAACATCTTCCTTAATAGTAATAACAATATTGCAGGCACTAAGATTGGCAATTAATAAACGGGACCTCATGTAATTGAAAAGGTTCTGCATGGCAAATGACACCATCTTACTGAAAAAGCAGGAGTCTGCAGAACAGGAAAATATTTTTACCCATCCCACATCTGCTAGAGGACTAATACCTAAAATTTATAAACAACTCAAGAACTAGATATCAAAAAACCAAATAACCCAACTAAAAAATGGAGTACAAATCTAAACAAAGAATTCTCAATAGAGGACATGCAAATGGCTGAGAAACAAAGAAACATTTAGCATCCTTTGTCATCAGGGAAATGCAAATCAATACTAATCTAAGATTTCATCTTACACCTGTCAGAATGGCTAAGATCAATATCACAAATGACAGATCATGCTGTTGAGAATGTGGAATTAGGGGGGAATTCACCCCTTGCTGATGGGAGTACAAAGTATAGCCACTATGGAAATCAGTTTGGCAGTTCTTCAGAAACATAGGAATTGATCTATCTAAGACCCAGCTGTATCATTCTTGGCAATACACCCAAAACATGCTTCATCCTACCACAAGGACACTTGTTCAACCATATTCATTGCTGCTCTATTAATAATAGCCAGAAAATATATGTCCCCCAACAGAAGAATGGGTAAAGAAAATGTGATACATTTACAAAATAGAGTATTACTCAGCTGTTAAAAAAAAAAGACATCATAAAATTTTCTGGCAAAAGGATTTAACCAGAAAAAAAAACATCTGGAGTGAGGTAACTAAGCACCAGAAAAATGTATATGGTATGTATTCATTCATAGGTGGATATTGGCCACTAAAAAATAATAACCAACCAATGAGTTTAGGAATGCAGAATAATACATGGGTTTCCCTGACAGACAGAAATTGAATAGATTTTTTGGATGGACAGATGACAGAGGAATAAGGAATAAAATGCAAAAACCAGGTAGGACAGGTGAGGGGAGATGGAGTTGAGGGAAAGATTGCAGGGAGGGACAGCTAGAATTGAGAGACATTTGAGGGGTGGTATGGAAAACTAGTGCAGTGGAAGCCTCCTAAAATATATGAAGGTAACTTTAATGAATTCCCCAAATAATGAGGGGAGACAGAGTCACAGCTTGCCATCTCTTGTCACCAAATGAAGCTTGGCTTGGCGGCAGGTCCGCTTTCCCGCAAGGGCGGCAGGCGGCGGCGGCGGCAGCGGCGGCACACGGCGGCCGGCGGCGATCGGCTTCTTAGTCCGAGCTGCTGGCGTCCTAGTCCGGGTAGCAACTTCTAGCCCGGGCCTAGGTCTGTGAGCAGCTTGCCTAAAGCCGGTGCTACAAACAACTCAGACCTGCGCGTAAAGCCAACGCACGTGGTCGGAGCTTAAGGAAGCCAGACCCAAGCCTTGACTCGGCACAAGAGGGAACACGTGGCTGCATTTAAGCTTTAGCCGGCTACGCTTTCTTGTGCGTTCTCTCTTTCCTCTCTCTCTCTCTCTCTCTCTCTCTCTCTCTCTCTCTCTCTCTCTCTCTTCTCTCTCTCTCTCTCTCTCTCTCTCTGGATTTACACCTGGGACACTAGGTGGCTGCTTTGAAAATCCCCTCGGATTTCTACTGTTCTACGCAGATTTGGTAAGTCATAATATATCAGATATTTTAAAGGAAACTATCTAAAAGAGAATTTTTTTCCACATTAAAAAACAAATGGGTTTTATGTGTACATTGGAAGAAAATTGGTTTTTGTTCGAAATTTTAGGCAGTCTGGCAATGGAACAACTATATAATATTAGTATTGGTGGAATTATGCACCTCATCACTATAATAATCCACATTTTAATATTTAAAAAGATAGTCAATTTAAGTGCCAGGATAACAGCGTTAGAAGAACTTGTTAAACCTGTAAAAATTCAGACAGAAGAAATTAACAGTGAAGTTGTTTCAAGTCGGGATCATAAGGTTGCAGAAAGAAAGCCTGTTTTCACACAGTCACCCTTAATTTATCCTGTAACAGTACAGCAGATGCCTGATCAAATGGCTACACAAAATACTTGGGCTCCAATTGAAATGTTGGATTTAAAAAGGTTTAAGGAGGCAATAGTATCTTATGGCATGCATTCCCCATATGTAAAGCAAATGTTAAACACTTGGTCAACATATAATAGGATAGTACCACAGGACTGGCGGGACCTCGCACAAGGTGTTCTGGAACCCAGCCAGAGACTTCAATTTCTGACTTGGTTTAAGGAGGAGGCTAAAAACATAGAAAAACAATGGAGGGATAAAGGAGTACAAGTTTGCCAGGATCAGCTTATGGGCGAAGGCCAATATGCTTCAGCACAAGCACAATGTTTATATGATGTCCAAACCCTAATTTTATGTCGAACGGCAGCCTTGAATGCATGGGACAAAGTTGAGGAACCAGGAAAAAAATCTGAGTCATTTACAAAGGTGAAGCAAGGCCCAAAAGAGTCTTTTACAGATTTTTTACAAAGACTGGCTTCAGCAGTAAAGAGAACGGTCTCGGATTCAGAAGCTGGTAAGGCAATAATTGAATCTTTGGCCTTTGAGAATGCGAATGCAGCATGCAAAAGAATAATCAGGCCATTAAGGGCAAGATCTGCACCTATGGAAGATTGGATTAGAGAAACAATTAATGTTGAAGCTGATGAGCATGATGATACATGGGTAGGAGAAGTAATTTCAAAAGGTTTGAGGAGTGTTAGATGTTTTGGATGTGGAAAGCAAGGACATTTGAAAAGGGACTGTAGACAGGTCATTTCCAGAAACAATGTTTCTTCAAGGAACAATGGCAACAGAATGCCCCTTCCTTCTGGAGTATGCAGAAGGTGTGGTAAGGGAAAACACTGGACCAACGAATGTAGATCAACAAAGGACAGACAGGGTAATCCTTTGCCTCAGTCTTCGGGAAACTCCCAGAGGGGCCTCAGGCAGGCCCCCAGTGCAAATCCAGTTCAAACCTTTCCGGCAGCCATAGAGGAAATGCCTGCTCTGGAGAGCGATTAAATAACCAAATGCCTATTGGAATAAATCATGCTGGTCAGAATGATGAAACAGAGAGAATAGAAAATTCAGGAGAAAACATAAAGAAAATTTTTTGGCAAACTTCTATTAATGAACAAAGACCAAAATTAACGATAAAAATAAATGGTGTTTTGTTGTCTGGTCTGGTAGACACAGGTGCGGACGTTACCATAATTGCACCAGAATTTTGGCATCCAACTTGGCCTCTTCAGGAGGTAAACGTTCAACTGTTAGGAATTGGGACATTATCTCAGGTGAAACAGAGTGCAAGATGGCTCGAATGTATAGGTCCAGAAGGACAGAGAGGAAAATTAAAACCATATGTGGCTAACATAACTATGAACCTGTGGGGTCGAGACTTGTTGCAACAATGGAATACTCAGATTAACATCCCTCCAATCTCAGAAACAAATCATAAACTAGCACATGTTACTGAGAGAAATATTAGAAGATATTGTTCTAATGAGTGGTCACCAGCCATCCATATTATACAAGAACAGGGCACAATAACTGATGATCTTCCAAAGACACCAACAGCTCTACCTTTAAAATGGTTAACAGACAAGCCTGTATGGGTCCAGCAATGGCCTTTAACAACAGAGAAACTCCAGGCTTTAGAAGAGCTGGTAGAAGAACAGTTAAATGCTCAGCATATTGAAGAATCAACCAGCCCTTGGAATTCTCCTGTATTTGTTATTAAAAAGAAATCTGGTAAATGGAGAATGGTAACAGACCTTAGGGCAATTAACAAAGTAATTCAGCCAATGGGTTCTCTACAATCTGGGATGCCTTTGCCTACTCTGTTACCAAAAGGATGGCCTCTCATAGTTATTGATTTAAAAGACTGTTTCTTTTCAATACCCTTACAAGAAAAAGACAGAGAAAGATTTGCTTTTACAGTGCCTACTTATAATAATTCTCAACCGGTTAAAAGATTTCAATGGAGGGTCCTCCCACAGGGAATGTTGAATAGCCCAACTCTGTGCCAATATTTTGTACAACAGCCATTGGAAGTGATACGTAAAAAATTTCCTAAATCTATAATTTATCATTATATGGACGATATTTTACTAGCTGACTCAAATGCAGATACTTTAGAAATAATGTTTGAAGAAGTAAAGAAAATTTTGCCTCGCTGGGGATTACAAATTGCTCCTGAAAAGATACAAAGAGGAGATTCTATTAATTATTTAGGATATAAAATAGAGCTACAAAAAATTAGACCCCAAAAGGTGCAAATTCGGAGAGATAGACTACAGACTCTTAATGACTTTCAAAGATTATTTGGAGATATTTCTCATCTACGAACTATTGTTGGGGTAAAAAATGATGAACTGACTAATTTGTTCAAAACCTTAGAAGGTGACAAGGACTTAAATAGTCCAAGAGAATTATCACCTGAAGCTGAGAAAGAATTAGCCTTGGTAGAAAAGAAAGTGCATGAAGGACACGTGAATCGTATTGATCCAAAGCTGGATTGCATTTTGATTATCTTACCTTCTAGGCGTTCTCCTACTGGAATATTAATGCAGAGGGAAGATATTATATTGGAATGGATATTTTTACCAAATAAACCAAATAAAAAATTAAAAACTTATGTGGAAAAAATCTCTGACTTGATTTACAAAGGAAAACTGAGACTTCGTCAATTAGCAGGCATAGACCCAGCAGAAATTGTCGTACCATTAACTAAGGAGGACATTGAAAAATTATGGACAGAAAGTGAACCTTGGCAAAGAGCTTGCAGTAATTTTTTGGGAGAAATTAACAGCAAATATCCCAAAAGCAATAGAATTGATCTTATAAAGAGAGCTGAATGGATCTTGCCTCGAATTGTACGGCAAAAACCCATATCTGGAGTTCGTACATTTTATACAGATGCCAACAAAGAAGGAAAGGCAGGTTACAAATCAGAAAATTTAAGTAAAGTGGTTCAAAGTCCGTATAATTCAGTTCAAAAATCAGAATTGTATGCTATTCTGTTGGTATTAATGGATTTTTCAGAACCTCTCAACATAGTAACTGACTCTCAGTATGCTGAAAGAGTGGTGTTACATATTGAGACTGCAGAATTTATCCCTGATGCTTCAGAATTAACTTCACTATTTATTCAATTACAAGATACAATCAGGAAAAGGAATCATCCTTTATATATAACTCACATTCGATCCCATACTGGTCTGCCCGGCCCTCTAGCACAAGGCAATGATGAAATTGATAAATTATTGATAGGAAATGTGCTGGAGGCCTCAGAATTTCATAAAAAACATCACGTTAATAGTAAAGGTTTAAAAAAGGATTTTTCCATAACCTGGCAACAAGCCAAAGAAATAGTAAAGAAATGTCCTACTTGTTCCTTCTACAATCAGACGCCATTACCAGCAGGATGTAACCCAAAGGGTACTCAGAGAAATGAAATCTGGCAGATGGACGTGTTTCACTTTGCAGAATTTGGAAAATTGAAATATGTACACCACACTATCGATACTTATTCAGGATTTCAATGGGCAACTGCTTTGAGTTCTGAAAAAGCTGATTCTGTAATCACTCATTTGCTAGAAGTTATGGCCATCATGGGTATACCTGCACAAATCAAAACTGACAATGCTCCATCATATGTCTCTGTTAAAATGAAACAGTTTTTTGCTTATTAAAATATAAAGCATATTACAGGCATACCACATAATCCTACAGGTCAAGCAGTTATAGAAAGATCAAACAGAACTCTAAAGGATATGCTAAATAAACAGAAATGGGTAACAAAAACCCCCAGAAATAGACTGCATAATGCTCTTCTAACTTTGAATTTTCTGAATGCCAATGAGAAAGGAACAACAGCTGCAGAGAGACATTGGATAATAGAAAAAACTACAGAATTAAATCAGCCTATATACTTTAAGGATGTGCTGACCTCAGAATGGAAACCAGGGTATGTATTACATTGGGGACGTGGTTTTGCTTTTGTTTCTACAGGAGAAGATAAGCTGTGGGTACCATCAAAATTGATAAAGGTTCGATTTGAACAAGAGAGACCTCTTAATTAGAGGAGGTGATAGTTCATCAACCAGCATGAACATCCAATTTAAACTAACTTGTATCAATAACACATGCCTTTTCATTTAATCAGATAATAACTTGTCAAAAGGAAACATCCCCAAAATTAGTCTTGGGGAAAGGTTTTTGTTTTTTTCTTTTAGGAGAATGAAGGTTAAGGAATCTGAAGAACACTGGACAAATGAGACAACTGAAGAAAAGGGACAAATCATCTATCCCAAGAAACAGAGTGAAACGGTGTATGGGTATATATTATCTAAAAAAATTTTATGTCTTCCTAAATGTTTGTTTCTGCTTTTCTCTAAAGATTTAACACTATTGGTCTTCTAACAGTCCCAGTTCAATTAAAATTTAAAGCTGACTTTGGAGTTGGAGAATGGCTCTCTCCTTCTTTAAAATCAAGCATGTTGTTAAAAGGAAAATGCAAACTCCCTGTATCATGCCAGAATAAGAGCCATTTCTGCTATGGTACAGGACAAAAGCAAAATTAATTAAGGGACTATTCTATTACTAATCTCAACTCTTTGATTCTATTCTGATTCTTTAAATTGTTCTCAAAGTATAAATTTTATATCAAAATTTACAAGATTAATATATATATATACATTTTAAACTTTGTTAAGATATGAATGGTCACATAGAGTACTAACTAATTCTAGAAAAAAGGCTAGCTGCATATATATGTTTTTGTGTTCGAGTCTCTTATCAGTTTTCTGCAGGAAATCATGGCCAGGCCTAACATCAACTGAAGTCTCCAGAAAGAAGATGGGGCCCCACAACAACAACAATTCCACGTGGACAATAATAATATCATTAAGCTGACAAACATCATCCACAGATCAGCTTTGAACTACAAGGTGCTCAGAGCAATTTTGAGATGACTAGCTGAGATGATCCAGTCTCAAAGACTACTTGAATAAGGACTTGAGATAAACCCTGAACTTTGGCATTATACACAGACTGGATAATGAAGGATATAGTTACCTCTCTTAGAATTTGACAATTAACCTAAAATTTTTCTTTCAGGATAAAGAAAACTTCGCCCATACCCAGCAGGAAGCAATTTTAAGAATACGACGCCCACATTCCCAAAGAGGTGGTGTGGGACGGGTGGTTTTTTGGTCTTTTTAATGGGTTTTGGGTCTGGGATAATTTTTAGTATTTAGGGGGGTTGGTTACAAGTTATTGTCAAGGGTTAGGAAAAAGGCTAAGCAAAGGAGATTAGATTTAAAGTTCTTGTTTAAAAAAAAAAAAGAGAAAGAAAGAAAAGAAAAAGACAATTACTAGTTTTAAATACTTTACATTGGATTGAATTGTTTTATATTGTACACAAATTTGAAACTGATATTGTTAGAAAATGCTATATGTATATTTCTAATTGTATTAATTCCATCCATTTAACAATGTAATGCAAATTTCTGATCCTTGAATGTTATTATTATCAACTATTAGGATATAAAGAAATGAAAGCTAGTAGTTAGACATTATCATAGAACTTGTAGTCATATTAGATATGTTTTAAAAATTGAGCAGAGATGTTTTAGACAGGTCATCTTCAAACCCTTCAGAGATCTACAGAATATGGCATTTAAAATGTTTTAATAACTTAGAAAATTTTTCTTTTTTGAGACATGTCGGCTCCTGGCAGTACCAATCTACTTTAGAGAAAATATGGGCATTGAAGAAACTGCATATGGAGTCAACTTTCATTCTGGCAAAAGTTAGCCACTGGACAACAAAGTATCCTCGAATCAACAGGACAAAATGGACAGACAGATCACGAAACAAGGGACTACTGATTCTTGCCAAAACAAGTGTGGTTATGGCTTTATCAAAAGGCATCTTCTGAGGCCAGGACAATATGGCCCCATCCCTGAAGTGGCCTTCGCATCCGGAAAAGGTACGGTGCCCTTTTCTTCGAAGGCAGCTTAACAGGCAGAGGGCTGATGGATTCTGTTGTACAATGGAACAGCAGCTGAAAGCTCATGCCTCTCAAAAGTAGACTGGCATTTAATAGAGGGATGTGGAGAAGAAGGGGATGCTGAGATGAAGCCATATATACACAGCCAAGAAGAATGGACAGCTGAATTAAAAAACTGTCAACAATTTCCAGAATTTAAAATCCTGAATCATGACAGGACACTAGTGGAATTCAGGTGTTTCTGGTACGTGGACTGCTCTCACCCAATGTGAGGTTGAACTGTTGACCTTGTGTACATCCTACTTCACAAATGAGTCTGTCAGATACACTAAGCCTATAGGCTGAAGATGATGCCCCAACACTGCGGAGAAACCTCAGGTGACTGCCCAGGCAGCTGGCTGTTTCTGTCAACTCACAAAATTTTTTTTGGAAGTTGCTTGCATGCACTTCCTGTTTTTATTTTTGTTAGCTAATATTATTCCCTTCTTGGGTCTCTGAGGGAGTTGAAGATTAGTTAGTTATGGTTGAAGATTAGTTAGTTATAGTTGAAAATTAATTAGGATAGAAAGTACATTAGATACATCTTGGATTTACCAAAATAGGATAGAAAATGGAATTATTTTCTCTGATTCGTCAAATACCTGTTTAGGTATTTATTACTTGTATATATTGTATATAGTTATTGTACTTTTGTATATAGTTATTCTTTTGTTAGTCATAACCTTTTGCTTTTTTTCTTTTTATTAAAATAGAAAAGGGGAAATGTGGTGGTAATCTAATTGTATTGAAATATTATTTTGATTTGTATTGAAATATTAATTTGATTGTATGTTAATAAATAAAGTTGTCTGGGGGTCAGAGCTATTAGAGCCATAGCAAGAGTGTGGCGGTGGTGGCACACGCCTTTAATCCCATAGATATCTGTGTGTTCAGGGTCAGAGCTATTAGAGCCATAGCAAGAGTGTGGCGGTGGTGGCACACGCCTTTAATCCCATAAGATCTCTGTGTGTTCAGGGATACAGCCAGCATTGGAGACATATGCCTTTAAGACCTAGGGGGCTGTACATTCAGACAGTGACGAGGCAGTCATGTGTTTGGGTTTACAACCAATGAGAAGGCAGAACAACATACTTTAAAAATACGAACGGACAGGAAGTAGGTCTCTTTTCGCGAAGCTGGGACAGCAGGAGGAAGGGTGAGATTTTAGCTCTGAGCTCTGACCTCTCGGCTTTCTCTTTTACATTGTTTCTGTGTTTCTTATTTAATAAGACGGTTGGTTACATCTACAAGTACCAGGACAAGTTTACACCCAATTGGGCTGTTGACCAAAGGGGTGCCATGAAAATTCCCAAACGACCCAGGCCATTGCAAAGACACTAGGTTGCTCTCCATAAACTGACAGCAAGGCCCCATTGCTGACGACAACACTCACACAATACACAGAAAATGGAGAGGTCAAACTGGTGCCTACATATAAACCTTCACCCCCATGTTTTAGTGTCTTTGCTACAGGAAGGTACTCAGAAGGCTACCAAAAGAGAAATGTAATCATGAGCCCAGCCATGAAACCTTTATTCTACTCTGCAGTCCTGCCTGTAAAATATTCTAGGACCATGGTGGAACAAAGCTTATGGGAGTAAGCAACCAATCTCTTATTTGACTTAAGGCTCACTTCACAAGATGGAACCCATATACGACCTGCTTGGCTTGTCAAGAACCAGAGACTATATAGTCCAGAAATCTAGAGTAAAGCCAAATACTACTGGTCTTTAAAACAAACAAAAAGTAGTGATAAAATGACTCCTAATGATATTCTGCCTTATTGAGCCACATCAGAGAAGCTTCCTCCTTCAGCAGTGGGAATAATTACAGAGACCCCACAGCCAGACATTAGGCAGAGAGACAGACCTTGGAACACACATCTCTCAATAAGATCCATCAAATCTCTTCCGTCAGAGCTCATGGAACCCTGTGAAAGAGGGGGCAAAAGTAGTGTAAGAGCCAGAGGGGATGGAGGACACTATGAGAACAAGGTCTTCTAAATCAACTGAGCAAAGCTCATATGAACTCACAGAGACTGGGGCAGCATGCACAGTGTCTACAGTTCTGCCCCAGGTCTCCGCTCGTATACTATAGCTTTTAGTCTAGTGTTTCTGTGGGACGTCTGTGTGAAAAAGTGGGTCTCTGAACTTTGCGCCTTTGCTTAGGCTTTATTCCTTCTGTTTGTTTGTCTTGTCCCACTTTGAAGTGTTGGTCTCTTTTTTAATCTTATATTTTATTTTGTTGCTTATTTTATAAGGCAATTCTTTATAGATTCTTTGGGAATTTCGTATCATGCACCTGAATCCCGCTCACCTCCCAGTTTCTCCATACCTGCACCTCACTGCTGTGGGATGGTCTGTATGTCAAATTGCTCTGATTGGTCAATAAATAAAACACTGATTGGCCAGTGGCCAGGCAGGAAGTAGGTGGGACAAGGAGAGAGGAGAATTCTGGGAAGCGGAAGGCTGAGGCAGAGAGACACTGCCAGCTGCCGCCATAACCAGCAGCATGTGAAGACACCGGTAAGCCACCAGCCACGTGGCAAGGTATAGATTTATGGAAATGGATTAATTTAAGCTATAAGAACAGTTAGCAAGAAGCCTGCCACGGCCATACAGTTTGTAAGCAATATAAGTCTCTGTGTTTACTTGGTTGGGTCTGAGCGGCTGTGGGACTGGCGGGTGACAAAGATTTGTCCTGACTGTGGGGAAGGCAGGAAAACTCTAGCTACACCTCACTCCTTCGGCATTCCCTCCCCAAAGAACACTGCCCCCATATTAATTCTTTTCGTTGTTTTATTATTAAGAGATTTTTCTATTCATTTTACATACCAACCACAGATTCCCCTCTCCTCCCTCCTCCTGTCCCCCAGCCTTCTCCCCCAACCCACCCCTCACCCCCACCTCCTCCAAGGCAAGGTCTCCCATGGAGAGTCAGCACACCTGCTACATTCTGTTGAGGCAGGTCCAGGTCTCTCCTCCCTGCACCAAGGCTGCACAAAGTGTCCCACCATAAACACTAGGCTCCAAAAAGCTGGCTCATGCACCAGGGACTGGTCACAACCCCACTTCCTGGGGGCCCCCTAAACAATTCAAACTAAACAACTGCCTTGCCTATGCAGGGGGCCTAGTCTAGTACCATGGGAGCTACTCATCTGTTGGTCCATAGTTCATGCATTTCCACTAGTCTGCCTGGTTGTCTCTGTACATTTTCCCATCATGATCTCAATGTCCCTTGCTCAAAAAACACACTTTGCTCTTCCATCTTTCTAACACCTCATCATTTATCCTAGTGGCATTGGGAATGGCGGTGTGACACATAGTATACCCTTTTGTCCAATCAGCTCCACCCCCAAAATGTTCATTGCAATGAATCATTGGTCTGGTTCAAGGGTCTAACACACCATCACCACTGGACCCTCACCAAAACTCCTCTTGCATATCCTGCTGTTTCCCATGGAATCCTGAAGATACTGTGGCTATTGTTCCCTGGACCAGTTCCTTCGAACACTTCAGTAGATTGTAGATGGGGAAGGTGCTGAAATGGACCAACCCAAGCCCCAAGATGTGTGTCTGGGTGGTAGCTGTTAAAATAAGGTTGTTTATATGCTTATATGAGTATTGGTAGGAGGTTATTTACTGAAGCATGAGCAACTTATGATTGAAAACATGATACCCCCTCCAACATCAGCTATCAACAGTCCTCAGGGATGGGTGGGGCCCCATGTGCCTTTCCTCTTTCCAGGATGAAATATTGAGGGGCTCAATCTTATGTAGACCTTGTGGGTATAACCACAACTGCAAAGAGTCCATGTGCCATGTCATGTCCAGAAGACACCGTTTCACAGAAGTCCTCTCAACCTCTGGCCCTTAACAGTCTTTCTGACCACTCTTCCACAATATTGCAGGATCCTTGGGATGGGGGCAGGTGGTATATAGATTGCCTGTTTAAGGATGAGCAGTCTATAGACAATAGGTTTTTTTAAAAGTCCGTGTATAGACTTACAAGAAATTTTGCAATCAATTCACTTAATTATAGAAGCCAAAAATACCCAGTATGTTTTCTGTGAAGGCTCAAAACCAGGAAGGCTGATGGGCTAATTAAAGTATAGTTTGTAGATGCAACTGTCTTATTAAAATAGAAACACAGAGCCAAATGCAGAGTTGAGAGCCCAAGAGGTCAGAGCAATAGCTAAGAGCTAAAATCCCTTTCTTACCCTTCACTGCTGCTGCTGTCTTTCCCCTCAGAAAGAGACCTACTTCCTGTGTCTTTTTATTGACTTTCTGTTCTGCCTTCTCATTGGTTGTAAACCCAATCACATGACCTCTTTGTCACTGCCTGTCTATACAGACCTCCAGGTCTTCTATGGTTGGTATTGAGATTAAAGGAGTGTGTCTCCATGCTGGCTGTATCCTTGAACACACCGAGATCCGCCTAGCTCTGCCTCCCAAGTGCTGGTATTAAAGGTGTGCACCACCACCGCCCGGCTTCTGCTATGGCTTGCTATTAGCTCTGACCCCCAGGCAACTTTATTTATTAACATACAAATAAAATCACATTTCAGTACAAATAAAATATCACCATAATAGTTCAAAGACCTGAGAAAGGGGAAGGGGAGTAAAGACCAAGGGCTTGAGATCCAGTAGCTCCAGTATCTAGATGTGACAGAAGATACATGTCTGTCTCAGACAAAGAAAGGAAAACAGGAAGAGGGAGAAAACTGCAATGAGGGAAGGAGAGAGAGAGAAAGATAGATGCAGGGAGGTAGAGAGAGGGGGAGTTCCTACTTCATTCTATCTAGGTGAGCCCTCTCAGTTTGGAGGATGGGCACCCACATTGATCAGAACAAATCTTCTTTGATGAGACAACAGCTTCCAGTAATTACTTTCAGAAATGTTATTATAAGCTCTCAGAAAGACATAGTTTGGGACATTTTTATTATTGATTTTTTTCCATTGATTTTTTTCATTCTGCTTTTTGTTTTTCCACTGACTATGTAACTTAAATTAGTCTCAAACTAAAAAAATCCATGCATATCACCCCCTTCATTGCTGAGAATCCATGGGTTTGCCACCAAATTTGACAAGAAGAGTTTTATTACTAAAGTATTACTTAATACAGTCAAACTAAACCATAAAACTACCACGTAAAAGCAAATTTCTTCCAAAAACTTAGCCACATTTGTGTTCATGTGTTCTCCCACATAAGGGACTTTCATGGACTCCGATGCATAGTCTGTATTGTGTTCTTATTGTACAAACATTTGCACTTTCACAAGTAGACATGAATTGATGAAAGATGAGCTAATCGATCCATATCTTATTTTACTTGATAAGAAAACCCCAGCACCATTAGCATTTTCATTAGGATATTATGACTCTGAATATCTCTGTTTTTCTGTAAGGTATCACTTCAGGAAACTGAATTCAGAGTTGGTTTTTGTAATGGAGGGCATAGCAAAGAAACCACCAAAATCACTGCTCCATGATTGGAGGGATGGTTTTATTGTAAATAAGAGGGAAAAAGCCAGAGGCATCTGGGAGGGTCCAGAGCACAGAGAATAAGAAGCAGACCAGACATGGCCAGGGCTATCTTCAAGAGAAGTGAGAATTGCAAAGGAGAGAATGGCAGCAATAGTAGGGATAAGGGACTACCTTTGTCTTATACAGAGAACCAACTTATATGTGGGAGGAGGGAAACTTGCTACTCATAGCAACCTGGGCTATCACAGTAGAGAAAGAGAAGTGAGAAGGGCCAGGATTCTAGACTGGACTTTGAAATGTACAACAGATCTGTGTGAATAGGACTGAAGGAGTCTGGAGGCCAGCATGGACTTTTGTATACAATCTGTATAGCCACAGAAAGTGGCCCTCTCGGCTAAGCAGTACCCCATTTTTTTGCAGGTTCCTGGCAAATGCTGACTTTGGGCTTTTATCTGTCTGAAAGAAATCCTTCTATAGTCCAGCTTGAGATGAGCCTACACTGTAATTTCTGGACATATGAACTGGCCCTTGGAGTTTGGGAAAATGGAATTTCCTTTCAACCTGAGGGTTTTCAAATGTGATTCAAGAGTAAAGTGATTTAGTGAGTAAAGTGCTGATTGCCAAAGCTACGAGCCTGAGTTTGAGCCTCAGAATCTATGTGGTAGAAAGAGAGAGAACTGCCTTACACAGGCTGTTCTCTCTCTCTCTCTCTCTCTCTCTCTCTCTCTCTCTCTCTCTCTCTCTCTCTCTCTCTCTTTCACACACACACACACACACACACAAAGACGAAGGGTTAATAGACAGACAGACAGAAAGATAGATAGATAGATAACAAATTAAATCTGATTCCATGAAAAAGATGTGAGAGAAATGAATCCAGGCATTGCACATCTCAAATGTATAAAATAAATATTGTAAATGTCATTTTGCCCTGAAAACAATCTTTTTGAATGCACTCTTGACTTCCTTGTTCCTCAGGCTGTAGACCAGAGGGTTCAACATGGGAATGACCATGGTATAGAACACAGACACAGTTTTGTCAGTGTCCATGGCATGACTGGAGCTAGGCTGCAAGTACATAAAAATTACAGTCGCATAGAAAATAAAAACAGCAGTGAAATGGGAGGCACAGGTGGAAATGGCCTTCTGATGTCCTGCAGCTGAGTGCATCTTTAGAATTGTGATAAAAATCATTAGGTAGGATATTAAGATGACTGTGAGTGCAAAAAAGATATTGAAACTAGCTACACAAACAAGAATCAGCTCGTTCACATGTCTATCAAAGCAAGAGAGTACCATGACTGCTGGAATATCACAGAAAAAATGATGGACCACATAGGGCTCACAGAAGGAGAGACTGAATGCATCTGCAGTGTAGATACAGGCATTCAGGAAGCCACAGGCATAGCAGCCTGCAATCATCCATGCACACATACCTGCAGTCATGGTTGTGGCATAGTGTAGGGGCCTACACACTGCTGCATATCGATCATATGCCATTGAGGCCAACAGGTAATTTTCCACAGTAGCAAAGCCTGTAACAAAGAACATCTGAGTAGCACAGTCATTGTGGGACATGGCTTTGTCTCCTACTAGAAACCCAGCCATAACTTTCGGAGTAACACCTGAAGAGTAACAGAAGTCCACCAGTGATAGATTACCAAGGAAAATATACATGGGAGTATGGAGCCGAGAGTCTAGGACAATCAGCAGGATCATCCCCAGGTTTCCCATCAGGGTGATGGTATAGATGAAGAGGAAGATGATAAAGAGGGGAAGCTCCAGTGCTGAGTCATCGGTGAGTCCCAGCAGGATGAACCATGTTGTTTCTGTCCTGTTCTCCATTAGGGTTAGCAGAGAATCAAAGAGTGCTCTGTGTCAAAGTGTCAAAAGTTACAAAAAGATTAAGAAGTTAAATTGAACTTCACATTATCAAGCAATATTTACTTTGATATTTTCTAGGAAAGCATGATCTTCAAAGAAATGATTGTGAATTATATTCAGGATTACAAGCTATCTGTGACATCTTTACCAATGTTCTGCCTAATTTCAATTTTATAGATTGTTAGGTGAAATGTAAACAGTTTGATAATCTAATCAAAATGATTTTTCTGGATGAATCTATCTTCTAATCCGTTTCTCTTTAGTTCAGTCAAACATATGTTTCTCATCTGCCAAGAACTGCCATAAAAAAAAAACTTTAGGATGTATTCATTGTTTCCTCTCAACAGAATTCTGTGTTCAATTGTCTGTTCTCATCTTATACAGTATGAGTGTGAAGCACAAAAGATAAGGTCACTTGTTCATGTTTACATAAGCCTAATTTGGTGATTTCTGTCCAGAATTCGAGGCAATCTTAAACCCATTCTGCGTCACTTCTAGTTCTAATAGTCTAATACACATTTAACTGAATTTGTGCCAATGTACAATTTCCACTTTGGTTCAGCCTCTGTTTAGAGTTTCATTATGAACTTGGGAAATTGCACAGGTAGCAGTTTTATCTTGTACACTAAGTATTTGTGGTTCATTAACAGAGCAGAAAACATACCTGGAAATGAAGCTACAAAAGTGCCATTAATAAACTAAGAAGCCTGAATTGCATTTTTTCTCTCCAATATACACTCATTTTATGCATCTTATCTTTAGGACACATTGACAATGTTGTGAGCTAAAGCATAAACTTTTGACTAGGCTGAAGATAATACAGGATGAATTCTGAAATTATCCTTGTACGTCTCTATGCATGGTGGATGTGGTGGGATAACTGACATGACGGAAATGTTCAGCCTCAGAGACATTCTTACTGAAGATCTGTCATCAGATACATATATAGAGCCCATGTTCCTGGAAAAGGTGCATGTAAGACAGACATTTACAATGTAAGAGTCACTGATCCTGACAGAAATTCCCTGAATATCTTATTCTCATCTGCAAAGTGAAGACAGTAATGAGACCTGCTTAGAGATGTTACTCTGAGAATTTAAGCAGAAAATATGCTAAAGGCAGTAGATATGTGCTCAGCACAGGCAGGTAAGTTTTGTTTATCATGTTACTGTTATGCTTTCATAGCATTGTATATATTAGTTTGATCAAAGTGGATGTTGACACACAGGCTTTGATTGTCTGCAAAGATTTGCCATTTTAAAATTTCTCTTTTCAATCTGAAAATATTTGGGGGAAGAGAAGGGAATAATATGATCGAAATATATTTAAATATTAAAATTATTCTAAATAATAAAAAATAAAAAGAAATTTCTATCTCCAAATTGTTTCTGGGCTATATTACAGCCACTGGGATTTTCTAAGCTTTCCAGTGTCGTCAGTCTGTCCTTATTCCACAAATGTGATTGGTGATTTCATAATTCTAGATGAGTCTGTATTTTACCTTTGATATAAAGAATTAACTTTTGATAATCATCCAATATCTCATCAATGGCAAACCTTAGCCAAAGCAGAGTTCATAAATTAAAGTGTTCCTGAATTATGGGATGTCTTTAGCTCACAGATTTATTTTGATGGCAGTTACCATCCTGGATGCTATTGTATCTGAGTCCCTTCTCATGTAGTAATAGCATATTAAATTTCTTGATTGTGACTGAAGCTTTTGAAGAATATTCTTCCAATTCTAACTACTATTCCTGACCTTTCACCTTCAAAATATCAATTTAAAAGACTGATTTGAACATTGTATTCTACCTTTAACAAATACAAGATCAACTTAGAAGATACTTATCTCTATAACCAGTATTAAAGGTTTATATGTAAATATATGTTTGTATGTCTCTGTGTCTATGTTTGGGGAGATGAGTAACATTTTTCTTCTTCACTATTAGAAATCTGACAGTTGAAATGTATACAATATCCTAAAAATCATACATCCAGGTTTTTTTAAAGGTCAAGATTCAAAAGTTAAAGGTGTTTTCAACCTAATTAAACGTCTATGATTTTTATCCATACCACTGTCAAAATGTGTATGTGTATTTGTGGTAATTAGCATGAGATCATGGGATAAAGTGTTTGAAACTTGTTAATCCTTTAAGTACTCTTGTTATGAAGGAAGCATTCTTTCACTTTGAGGATTAAATGTTATCTTTGCTTGTTGCTTTCCTCCAATAAGAAGCAAGTACATAATTAACAATGTGAGAGTAGAGCCTAATCAGCTAGGACATCATGTTTTGTTTTTGTTGACCCTTACTGAGAAATAAGCATGATGTGTCATAAGAATTTCTACATTCCTTATGATGGAATTTTTCACATTTACCTCAGATTTTGAAAATATGTTGAAATCATCTACTTTTCTTTTAGGATAACTCACAATGAGTGTAGTTGCCTTGCTGGTTTAGCATACAAAAATCATGAAAATTTCATGGAGGAGAAGCTTACCAGTTTCCTTGGAGAGAACAGCCAATCTGAAATAACATTCTGAAATCCCCAGATCATCCATGGAATACTGTGTAAGTGCTGTGAGAGAAGTTCCCTCTCAGACAGTGGTCCAAAAGTCCCAAATACTCTACTGCAGTGAATGGAGAAGAAAAGAGCATTTGCATGAATTAATGTCCAAACCTCCTTTAATTCTTGGATCCTTGGAAGAGCCTCCAACTTCCTCTTAATTTGCTTCATATACACAATAAAATTGCATCTCTCATGTTGTTCACAAACTATGTCTGTACATAATTCAGTTCTACAAAGCTTCTCATGAAGAGATTATTACTTAAGTCTATCAATGTGAATTTATCTTTGTTTTCCTAGATCTTAGTTGAAGGATTGTAGCTAATCCTCAGGGGAAGAAGGCCTGTAGGTGCTGAGAGTGATTGTCATTCAGATCAATGACTAATGGCCAATGAAGCATGGAATACAGTGTGTTCCTCCTAAAATGGCATCACTTTGACTTACATTGCACTTAGAGGCCAATACAAGGAGATCTGGGGGTGATGGGAATCCTAGAGACCTTGAAACCTCTAGAGAGTGATTCTGTGAGATCATCTAAACTTCCTAATCCTACAGGGTAGAAGCAATTAAGCTGTCTGCAGAGATTCAGCTGGTTTTTTATTGTGCACATTTTTATTATTTTTATTCCTTTTCTTTTAATTGATATATAATTTGCATTCAGAAATATCTCACTTTCTAATGTGTAACTCTAGGGAATCTCATCCAAATAATAGACAACAAATTCAAAGTCATATAGGTCAATTATCTGAGCTTCTCCTTGATAACTTTCCATCCCAATTCCCTGAAAACTGGCTTTATCCAAATATGGTTGTCTTATCCACAAAATGGATAAGACTGATAAAACAATACAAACTTGGGAGAATGTTCATACTTCCAAAATTGACTCTAGTGAGAAAAGAAATTTAATATTACCTAAGACAATGTATATTGAATTAATAATAAACATTTTCATAGATAAAAGCCCAGGAGCAGATGACTTCACTTGTAAATTCTCTAAAGTTAATATGTAATATTTATATATGTTTATAACAGAGAAGAAACCAAGTGAGAGTTTGTTAGCTTTCTATAGGTGCTCTAACAAATTATTGTAAGCTTGGAGGCTTACAGTGATATATGTTTTTATCTGCCATATCTGGAATCCATAAATGGAAAATCTCAAGTTTCACAGGGCTTAAGTCTATGAAAGATCCAAACTACATTTCCCTGTATGCTCTAGTGGACACTTTCTTGCTCTTTCTCTCCTAGAGTGGCTGCTGACATTCCATAGCTTATGGTCACATTCATGTTGTTTCTTGGTCTCACTGTCTACTTTCTTTCATATGTGGCCCATTATTTCTAACTATGCTTTATAAGGATTCATGTAATATTCTTTAGAATATACGCATATAATCTTGCCAATTTCTCAGTCTCTTAAAAGTTAAAAATGACTATCTTACAAGTCTCTAGCACTTTGGGGGCACATACAGAATTATGAAAGGTTTAAAAATTAATGTGGACTTTTTTTATTTTATAATTTAATTTAATTTTACATATCAGCCACAGATTCCCCTGTCCTCCTTCCTCCCACCTACCCCATACCCTCCCCCTAGCACACACCCTATATCTGTCTCCTTCAGGGCAAGGACTCCCCTGGAAATTCAACTCAGCCTGGCAGATTCAGTCCAGGCAGGTCCAGTCCCCTCCTCCCAGGCTGAGCAAAGTGTCTCTGCATAGGCCCTACGTTCCAAACAGCCAGCTCAAGCACTAAGGACAGGTCCTGATCCCATTGCCTGGGGGCCTCCTAAATAGTTCAAGCTAATCAACTGTCTCACTTATCCAGAGGACCTGATCCAGTTGGGGGCTCCTCAGCTATTGGTTCATAGTTCATGTGTTTCCACTAGTTTGGCTATTTGTCCCTGTGCTTTTTCCAATCATGGACTCAAAAATTCTCATTCATATAATCCCTCCTCTTTCTCACCAACTGGACTCCTGGAGCTCTACCTGGGGCCTGGCTGTGGATCTCTGCTCAATAAATTAGACATCAAAATGCCCAACAGTCCAATTAAGAAATGGGCTATAGAGCTAAACAGAGAACTCTCAACAGAGGAAGCTCAAATGACTGAAAGACATTTAAGGAATTGCTCAACATCCCTAATCATCAAGGAAATGCAAATCAAAATGACTCTGAGATACCACCTTACACCTGTCAGAATGGTTAAGATCAAAAACACTGAAGACAACTTATGCTGGAGAGGATGTGGAGCAAGGGGAACATTCCTACACTGTTGGTGGGAATGCAAGCTTGTACAGCCACTTTGGAAATCAATATGGCACATCCTTAGAAAATTGGGAATCAATCTCCCCAAGACCCAGCTATACCACTCTTAGGCATATACCCAAAGAATGCTCATTCATATCACAAGTGTACATGCTCAGCTATGTTCATAGCAGCATTATTTGTAATAGCCATAACCTGGAAACAACCTAGATGCCCTTCAACTGAAGAATGGATAAATAAAATGTGATACATATACACAATGGAGTACTACTCGGCAGAGAAAAATAATAACATCATGAGGTTTGCAGGCAAATGGATGGATCTAGAAAAAATAATCCTGAGTGAGTTAACCCAGACTCAGAAAGACAAACATGGTATGTACTCACTCATATGTGGATACTAGATGTAAAACAAAGGAAGACGAGACTGCTACTCACAACTCCAGGGAGGCTACCTAGAAAAGAGGACCCTAAGAAAGACACAGGGATTGCCCAATGACAGAGAAATGGATGAGATCTACATGAGCAAACTGAACGTGAAAGGGGATAATGAAGGGCAAGGGTTGAGGGAAAGAGAGCTTAGGGGAGCAGGAGATCCCAGCTGGATCAAGAACAGAGAGGGAGAACAAGGAAAAAGAGACCATGATGAATGAAGATCCCATGGGAATAGGAAGAAGCAAAGTGCTAGAGAGGTCCCCAGAAATCTGCAAAGATACCTCCACAATAGACTAGTGGCAATGGTCAAGAGAAAGCCCAAACTTACCTGCTCTGGTGATCGGATGGCCAAACACCCTAACTGTCATGGTAGAACTCTCATCCAATGTGGACTTTTTGTCAAGCCCCTATTAAACCTGATAGGGTCTATTATGGAAACACTCTATACTATATAGAATTTTTTCTTATAAATCCAAACTAATTATAAAATTAGTGGACAGTACTATGCAGGCTGTGGGGTAGCAATGACATCAATATTAGTACCCAAGTGATTAACCCTGAATACTTCAAAACTGGCCTTCTAGACCAGATGAACCCATGGGTACAATAGTGACATGGAGGTTATGGAGGGTAACCAATCCTTTTTTTTTAATTAGATTTGAAATCTGGTGTATGGGTTGTTGGGGGAAGGTTATGCTTGATTCTTTTAACCTAATAAAAAAATATGACTAGGAAGGCCATTTACCCCTAGGGAAACCTACTATTGTTTTGCCAAATCGGTATGTTGTCAATCTCTTTATAAATATTTATTTTTATGTACCTATCTGTGTATATATAGATGCATCCTGCTCTCAGCCTTGGTCAGAGAACCTTTTTACAGTGGATAGTGCTTAATGGAGAGTCTCAAATCTGCCTGAACCCTGAGAAGAAGTGGTCATGAGTACCTAATTTAGGTGCAGCATCCATATCACCTCACCCACTCAAAGTTCAAGGACCATCTCGGAAGAGAAGCAGAAAGAATATGAAAGCCAGAGCAGGGGAAGAACACTGCGAAATGCTATCTTCCAGACATGGCATGGAAGACACACCTGTAGCAGCTGCACTTACTGCACAAGATAAAGCCAAGTTCAAACTTGAATTCCCCTCTGCTCCATGGCTCATAGCAACCATCAGGTGTGCATGCTTAGTGCCAGGGGTGCTGTAGCAGAGACATAGTTCTTACCACTTACCTATTCCAGTGGAGGTGAAAGCATGTGATGCCCAGTCATTTCTGCAAGTGTTTAACATTGTGAAGTAAAGAAATGGGTTATGGAAAAGTCACTACTGGTGGTGTAGGTATTTGTGATGCAATATTATACTTTGTTGAATAAAGCTCCAGAATATTCACGCAGGTTTTATGGCAGGAATTCCTCCAATGAAAATGCTGAAATGGATATGGTGGAAAACCCCAGGAGGCAGCCTTTGGTCAAAATGATTGATATATGCCACAAAGTGTTGTCTCTGAACTTCAATGAACCACCTGACCATTTTATAAGATGCTGAAAAAACCTTAGACAAAATCCAACATCAAATTAAATGGAGAGATACTTAAAGAAATTCCACTAAAATCAGTAACAGGACAAGGCTATTCAATCTCTCCATATCTATTTAATATAGTATTCAAAGTTCTAACTAGAGCAACAAGAAAAAAGGGATATAAATGTGATACAACTTGGAAAAGAAGTCAAAGTATCCCTATTTTCAGATGACATGATGGTATACATAAGTCACCAAAAAAATCTACCAGAGAATGCCTGCAGCTGATTAACACCTTTAACAATGCAACTCAAGCGATTAACTCAAAAAACTCAGTAGCCCTCTTATATACAAATGATGAAAGGACTGAAAAAAATTGAGGAAACAACACCCTTCACAACAAGCACAAACAATATAAAATATCTTAGAGTAACTCCAACCAAGCAAGTGAAAGACCTATATGACAAGAACTTCGAGTCTTTGAAGAAAGAGATTTAAGAAGATATTAGAAGTTGGAAAGATTGCCCATGTTCATGGATCCATAGGATTAACATAGTGAAAATGACCATCTGACCAAAAACAATCTATGAATTCAACATAATCCCCATCAAAATTTCCACACAATTCTTTACAGTGCTCAAAAGAACAATACTCAACTTCATATGGAAAAACAGAATAGTTAAAACAATCCTGTACAATATAAGAACTGCTGGAGAGATCACCATTTGTAATCTCAAGCTCTACTACAGAACTATACAAATAAAAAATGCCATGTTTTGGGGAAAAAAAGACAAGTGTATCAATAGAATCGAATCAAAGATCAAGAAATAAACCCATATACCTATGGACACTTGAATTTTACAAAGAAAACAAAATTTTACAACCGAAAAAAAGAAAGCCTCTTCAACAAATGGTACTGGCATAACTGGATGTCACCATGTAGAAGATTGCAAATAGATCCATATCTGTCACCATGCACAAACTCAAGTTCAAGTGGGTCAAAAACATGAGCATAAATTCAGTAACACTGAACCTGATAGAAGAGAAAGTGGAAAATAGCCTTAAATGCATTGTCATAGAAGACCACTTCCTGAATAGAACATCAGTAGCACAGACACTAAGATTGACAATTAATAAATGGGCCTCCTGAAACTGAAAAGCTTCCATAAGGCAAAGAATGTAATTACAAAACAGTAATGTACAGAGTGGGAAAAGACCTTCACCAACCCCACATTTGACAGAGGACTGATCTCCAAAATATATAAAGAACTCAAGAAATTAGACATCAAAAAAATAATAATCTGATTGAAAAATGAGCTACAGGTCTAAACAGAGAATTCTCAATAGTAGACTCTCCAATGGCAGAGAAACACTTAAATGTTCAGCATCCTTAGCCATCAGGAAAATGTAAATAAAAATGGCTCTGAGTTTCCATTTTACTCCTGTCAGAATGGCTATGATCAAAAACACAAATTACAGCTTATTCTGGAGAGGATATAGAGCAAGAAAAACATTCCTTCATTTCTGGTGTAAACTTGTACAGCCACTTTGGAAAGCAATATGGTGGTTTCTTAGAAAATTGGGAATCAATTTACCTCAAGACCCAGCTATACCACTTTTGGGCATATACTCAAAGGATCTTCAATCATACCAAAAGGACACTTGCTCAACTATGTTCATAGAACTTTATTAATAATAGTCATAATCTGGAAACAAATTAGATGCCCCTCAACCAAAGAATGGATAAAGAAAATATACATATACACAATGGAGTATTACTCAGCTGTTAAAAACAATGATATCAGGAAATTTGAAGACCAATTGATGGAACTAGAAAAAAATTATTCTGAGGGATGTAACCCAGACCTAGAAAGACAAACATGGTGTGTACTCAATCATAAGTGGATATGACCTGTAAAGTAAAGGATAAACATACAAAGTCCACAGACCCATAGAGGCTAGGTGACAAAGATGACCTAAGGGAGGATACATGAATCTCCCTGGGAAGGGGAAATAGAAGAGATCTTCTGAGTGGACTGGGGGCAAGTGGGAAGAGAAACTTGGAGGATTGGGTTGGGGAGTGGATAGAGGAGTAGAGTACTGAGAGATGACTGGAAAGGACAGGGTACTTTAGGGTCAGAGAGACACCTGATGCAAAGGAAACTCCCATAAATATACAAGGATGACCCCAACTAAGACTCCTAGCGATGGCGGATATATAGCCTGAACTGGCCTTCACTTGTGATCAGATTGGTGACTACCACAATTGTCATCAGATAGCCTTCATCCAGCAATTGGATAAAACAGACACAGAGACCCACAACCAAACATTAGGGCGAGCTCAGGGAGCCCTGCTGAAGATAGGGAGGAAGGATTATAGGAGGCAGAGGAGTTAAGGACATCACAAGAAAACCCCCAGAAATAGCTAACCTGGCTCATAGGAGCTCTCGGAGACTGAACCAACAACCAGGGAGCCTACATGGTACTGACCCAGGTCCTCTGCATATATGTGACAATTGTGTAGTTTGGTTTACTTGTAGGACTCCTAACAATGGGAGCAGGAGCTGTCCCTAACAATTTGACTGGTTCATGAGATCCTGTACCTCATACCTGATTGTCTTGCCCAGCCTTAATCTTACTTACTGCAACTTTATATGCCATGCTTTGTTGATACTATGGAAGGCCTGCCCCCTTTCTAAATAGAAACAGAGGAGTGGTTTGAGGGATTGTGAGGTGTGATAAAACTATGGTCAGATTGTAAAATAAATTAATTAATTAAATAAAAATATTGGAAACTCAAATAGTGGAATTTGTGCAATAGGAGGATCTGCCCCCGCCACTCCAGTACAAACCAACAGAAATGTGTTATTTACTCATTAAACTACACTATCAGGTATTCTGAAGTCATTATCATTTACATCTGGACCAGGAGGCAACAAGGAAAAAAGTCTTTCATTTTCTTTTCCAATAGAGAGTAGTTTGTGAAATGATAAGTGCATTTTATCTGCTTGCTATTACCAGCCTGTGCACACACAAACCTTAACAAGACTGCAAATATATACCAGAAGAAAAGCACTTAGTTATGAACAAAATAACAAAGATTAGAACCTCAAATGCTATGGTCTTTAATATTAGACCAGATTTAGTGGCTCCATATCAGAACATATTATATGAAAAATATTTGTTTTAAATTAAAAGGGAATAAGTTAAGGCAAAAGGATAAGTTGTTAAATAATAGATAAAGAATACTGATAAAATTAAAAATTACCATCCCTCAAGTAATATAGAATGGGTAGACTGATGACTCCATGGTTAAGAATGGGAATTGCCCTTGAAGAGTACCTGAGCTAGGTTCCCAACATTCATTTTTGATGGTTCACAGCAATCTGGAACTCCAACCCCAGGGAATATAAAGTCCTCTTCTGGATTCAACAAACACATTTCTAAACAGATACCCATAATTATATACATAACTAAAAATTTTGTTTAAAACTTTTTCGAGCATAAATGGGGGAGGGGCTACCAAGGCTTCTCCTCTAGCTGAGGAGCTATTGATAGTTGGCAACTGCCGAAGTGGGGAAGAATCACTTTTCTTTGGACATGTGACCACTGGGACCATGCCCCAGTAGGTGTACCCACATTTCTGCATATATGGGCAACTTTTATTGGTCTCAGTGGATTCTCTTTGAAAAGGAAGACATGAAGTGGGAAGGGAAATATGTTAGGTATAAGGCAAAGTTGAAACAAGGAGTGTGGATAGATATGACCAAAATGCATAATACACATGTACATGCATGACATTTTCAAATAATAAATTAAAATAACATTTAAAATAATAATTATTACTTATATGGTTCCAGCATGAAAAATATCACAAGTACAGATGTGAATATTTGTGTTACACTGTACTGCTATACAAGTTCCAGCACAAAAATCTCTGTATATCCAAGTCAACTTCTATGAATATCAAGGTTCTTGTACTTCTATTGTATGGTGATTGTAGAATGAACATGGAGGTGTTAATCCCACTGATCAAGAATAAGGCCACTACCACACCCACAAGACATATATGTTCCTACTAACCTTAATCCAGTGAATAGAGAGCTCAGAGATAAATTCTGAGCCTCGGCCATAAATGCAGCCATGGCAGCAGTGGTGACGAGCTGCTGTTGGCAGCTAAGACAGCAAAAATATCTGACCCATTTCTGTCTTAGCTCCATGCTTGCAACAAAATTGATGAACACACCAGAAAATATACATAGAACTTTACAACCTAACAAGCATACTTAACTGCCGAGAGAAATACACAAAACTTTCTACAAGAAACAAAACTTTCCAACCAGAAACAGATGGGTGGGTGGGCAACATCTCGCTGTATGCCCTGGGTGGGAGAATATTGGGGTCCCATCCAACCCCTCCACATCCCAGATAGGGATTCCACAAAACAGAACCAAACTATGACTCACTAGGAGGTCTCTGTAGATGCTTGCTGCAAATCTCAGCATGGTAGTTCACTCTGATAGGCTACAAACTAAAGGCAGCCTCAGAGCCTTGAAACTTCTCAAGGTATGTGCCTCCTAAAGTGGCCCTTCAACCCCAGAATTCTGGAATGGAGGTGTAGCTTTAGAATTTAGGTGGGTGATCTGAAGCTCACTGGGGCCTCCAGAAAATGTTAATCACACCGATTGAAATAAGCCCAGTATAACAGTTTAAAACCAAATTTGAAGCAAGCTTTAATTAAATACTGGCCAGGTAGGTGGACTCTGTCTAGGTCCATACCCATGTTCCTGGGAAATGGCCCACAATCAAGCATGGCAAGGGTTTAATAGGGGAAAACTCATGATTCATTGCATTTCCCATCAGGTCCAGTCAGGGACAAGCATATATCCTGACATAGTTCCTGCAGACATACCTCCTGCCCACATGTGATCAAGCATATTCAGTGCAGAAGGGTCAAACAAACTCATTTAGGGGAGTGAAAACGTGTGGCTTGTTATCTCCCATAAACAATAGCATCCAGTATTTCAGGAACTATCTGTCCTTGGGCATTTTTGTTTCATGACTCTCTAAGGCACAGTAATTAAAACTGTTTAATTAAAAAATTAAAATGTAACGTTGGTGCTCACAGAAGCACATGTGTATTTTGATCATATCCACTCCTTTACCCAGCCCTTTTTTCTCATTCCTCTTTACTTCTTCTCATCTCCTTCCTTCCCCTACAGTCTTTATGATGTGTGTGTGTGTGTGTCCAAATATACATGTATATGGAACATATTTACAGCCTTGTTAAGGTTTATGTATACACAGGCTGGTATATATGGAACATATATGGCATCAAATTCTCTCTATATGTCATAGGGGTCTTGGGGGGAATAGGAAGGTTAGAGTGAAAGGTGGATATGATCAAAACACACTGTGTATATGTATGAAACTTTCAAGGGATAAATTAAAATCTAAAAGTAACATAAAACTGAGAAAATTCACTATTTTAATTATTTTTAAGTGCACATTTTAGTATAACAGTAAGATTGTTCTTGTTATTGTATGCTTGATAAAGTACTAAGTGTATTGTAAATTCCATTAAAAAATATAAAGATTTTATTTTGTATTAACATGAAGGAAATATATCACTTGGATTTGCAATGATTTTCCTAGATATAAAAGTACAGACACAAGAAACAAAACTATATTAGTCAGATTTCTATTACTGTGAAAAAATATCAGAGCAAATGGACTACAAGAAGGAATTTTTTTTAACCTACAATTTCAGAAATTTAGATGCATGGCCACTTAACCCTGTGACCTTTGGACTTTGATGAGATAATATATTATGGCAGGGCAAACGTAGCAAAGGAAAATTTGCTTGATGGCAGCAAAGAAGCAAAGAAGAGGGTGGAAAGTGAATGTGATCCCATATCCCCTTCAATTGTACACCTCCTGTGACCTAACTCCTTTCCACCGGTCTCCAACCAATTAAAATTTGCACAACCTCCCCAAAGGGCCAATAGCAGAGGATCAAGACTTCAACACATGAGCCTTGGAAGGGCAGGGTGTAGAGAGTGTTGGTGGCAATTATGACACAAACTTAAACAATAATGAAAATATGGACCTTCAACAACTCTGTAGCATAAAAACATAAACAATTTAAAATAAGAATTTCACAAAAGACAAACAAATATACAGTAGATCCAGAAGAATATACTTACCATTAGAAATAACCAGGGCACTGAAAACAAAACCACAAAGACATTTTATTTCAAAATATCTATTGTTGAAACTAAAAGTTGACTGTTAATGGTGAGGGTTTAAATAAATTAGAGTGCCTACTTACTATTTTTGAAGGAAAACAAAACTGCTATGGAAACTATAAAGTAGTTGTCCAAATTTTGGAAATGGACTTACCACATGTGCTAGTAATTTTCATCCTGTCTCTATAAATGGAAATTAGGACATAAATTAGATAAATATATTCTTGACATTGTTTACAAGCATCAAGAGGTAGAATGAGCTAAATTTTATCATCCCTGTTTGGGTGCCAATAGATATAATAGGATAAAAGGGTAGATTATTGAATCTACTCTGAAGAGAAAAAGGGGAGGATGTAGATATAAGATAAAAAAGATTATTGAATCTACTTTTAAAAAGCAACTACTAGTTTTAAATATTTTATACTGGATTAGATTTTTGTATATTGTATACAAATTATGTATATTGATACAAACTTGAGATTGATTTTGCTAGAAAGTACTGTATATATATTTCTAATCTTGTTCAAGGTATTGTACTTATACAGTTCATTTAACAATGTAATGCAAATTGTTAGTCCTTGAAAGTTATTATTACCAACTAATTAGGACATAAGAAATGCAACTTAGTAGTTAGTCATTACAATCAAACTTGTAGTCATATTAGGTATGTTTTCAAGGTTAAACAGAAATATATTTTAGATATGTCATCTTCAAGTGCTTCAGATGTTTTAGTAACATAGATTTTTTTTCTTTATTTTTATGACTATGAGACATATGTATGCTCTGGGCAGCACCAATCTACTTTAGAGATGATGGGCATTGAAGAAACTCCATATGGAGTTTACTTTGTGGCAAAAGTAAGCCACTGGGCAAGAAAGTGCCCTTACATTGACTGCTGACAGTATGCTGTGCAAAATGGACAAGCAGTATTGAGAGCCGCTGGTAGTAAAAGTCCATGAGAGTATACTGTACATGTAACCAACTGTCTTATTAAATAAGAAACACAGAAACAATGTAAAAGAGAAAGCCGAGAGGTCAGAGCTCAGAGCTAAAATCTCACCCTTCCTCCTGCTATCCCAGCTTCCCGAAAGAGAGAGCTATTTCCTGTGTGTAAGTCGATTTTCCAGTCATTCTGCCTTCTCATTGGTTGTAAACCCAAACACGTGACTGCCTTGTCACTGTCTGAATGTACAGCCCCCTAGGTCTTAAAGGCATATGTCTCCAATGCTGGCTGTATCCCTGAATACACAGAGATCTATGGGATTAAAGGTGTGTGCCACCACCGCCACACTCTGTCTATGGCTCTAATAGCTCTGACCCCCGGGCAACTTTATTTATTAACATACAACCAAAATCACATTTCAGTACAATTAGAATACTACCACATTTCCCCTTTTCTATTTTAATAAAAAGAAAAAAAGCAAAAGGTTATAACTAACAAAAGAAAAACTATATACAAAAGTACAATAACTATATACAATATAAACAAATAAAAAATACCTAAACAGGTATTTGACAAATCAGACAAAATAATTCCATTATCTATCCTATTTTGGTAAATCCAAGATGTATCTAATGTACTTTCTATCCTAATTAATTTTCAACTATAACTAACTAATATTCCACCATAACTAACTAAACTTCAACTCCCTCAGAGACCCAAGAAGGGAATAATATTAGCTAACAAAAATAAAAACAGGAAGTGAATGCAAGCAACTTCTAAAAAATTTGTGAGTTGACAGAAACAGCCAGCTGCCTGGGCAGTCACCTGAGGTTTCTCCACAGTGTTGGGGCATCATCTTCAGCCTATAGGCTTAGTGTATCTGACAGACTCATTTGTGATGTAGGATGTACACAAGGTCAACAGTTCAACTTCACATTGGGTGAGAGCAGTCCATGTACCAGAAACACCTGAATTCCACTAGTGTCCTGTCATGATTCAGGATTTTAAATTCTGGAAATTGTTGACAGTTTTTTAATTCAGCTGTCCATTCTTCTTGGCTGTGTATATATGGCTTCATCTCAGCATCCCCTTCTTCTCCACATCCCTCTATTAAATGCCAGTCTACTTTCGAGAGGCATGAGCTTTAGGCTGCTGTTCCATTGTACAACAGAATCCATCGGCCCTCTGCCTGTTAAGCTGCCTTCGAAGAAAAGGGCACCGTACCTTTTCCGGATGCGAAGGCCACTTCAGGGATGGGGCCATATTGTCCTGGCCTCAGAAGATGCCTTTTGATAAAGCCATAACCACACTTGTTTTGGCAAGAATCAGTAGTCCTTTGTTTTGTGTTCTTTCTGTCCATTTTGTCCTGTTGATTCGAGGATACTTTGTTGTCCAGTGGCTAACTTTTGCCACAATGAAAGTTGACTCCATATACAGTTTCTTCAATGCCCATATTTTCTCTGAAGTAGATTGGTACTGCCAGGCGCCGACATGTCTCAAAAAAGAAAAATTTTCTAAGTTATTAAAACATTTTTAATGCCATATTCTGTAGATCTCTGAAGGGTTTGAAGATGACCTGTCTAAAACATTTGTGCTCAATTTTTAAAACATATCTAATATGACTACAAGTTCTATTGTAATGTCTAACTACTAACTTTCATTTCTTTATATCCTAATAGTTGGTAATAATAACATTCAAGGGTCAGAAATTTGCATTACATTGTTAAATGAATGGTATAAATACAATTAGAAATATACATATAGCATTTTCTAACAATATCAGTTTCAAATTTGTATACAATATAAAACAATCCAATCCAATGTAAAGTATTTAAAACTAGTAATTGTCTTTTTCTTTTTTTTTAAACAAGAACCTTAAATCTAATCTCCTTTGCTTAGCCTTTTTCCTAACCCTTGACAATAACTTGTAACCAATCCCCCTAAATAATGAAAATTATCCCAGATGCAAAACCCATTAAAAAGACCAAAAAACCACCCGCCCCACACCACCTCTTTGGGAATGTGGGTGTTGTATTCTTAAAATTGCTTCCAGCTGGGTATGGGCGAAGTTATCTTTATCCTGAAAGAAAAATTTTAGGTTAATTGTCAAATTCTAGGAAAGGTAACTATATCCTTCATTGTCCAGCCTGTGTATAATGCCAAAGTTCAGGGTTTATCTCAAGTCCTTATTCAAGTAGTCTTTGAGACTGGATCATCTCAGCTAGTCATCTCAAAATTGCTCTGGTAATGGCGTTTGATTGTAGAAGGAACAAGTAGGACATTTCTTTACTATTTCTTTGGCTTGCTCCCAGGTTATGGAAAAATCCTTTTTTAAACCTTTACTATTGACGTGATGTTTTTTATGAAATTCTGAGGCCTCCAGCACATTTCCTATCAATAATTTATCAATCTCATCATTGCCTTGTGCTAGAGGGCCTGGCAGACCAGTATGGGATCGAATGTGAGTTATATATAAAGGATGATTCCTTTTCCTGATTGTATCTTGTAATTGAATAAATAGTGAAGTTAATTCTGAAGCATCAGGGATAAATTCTGCAGTCTCAATATGTAACACCACTCTTTCAGCATACTGAGAGTCAGTTACTATGTTGAGAGGTTCTGAAAAATCCATTAATACCAACAGAATAGCATACAATTCTGATTTTTGAACTGAATTATATGGACTTTGAACCACTTTACTTAAATTTTCTGATTTGTAATCTGCCTTTACTTCTTTGTTGGCATCTGTATAAAATGTACGAACTCCAGATATGGGTTTTTGCCGTACAATTCGAGGCAAGATCCAATCAGCTCTCTTTATAAGATCAATTCTATTGCTTTGGGGATATTTGCTGTTAATTTCTCCCAAAAAATTACTGCAAGCTCTTTGCCAAGGTTCACTTTCTGTCCATAATTTTTCAATGTCCTCCTTAGTTAATGGTACGACAATTTCTGCTGGGTCTATGCCTGCTAATTGACGAAGTCTCAGTTTTCCTTTGTAAATCAAGTCAGAGATTTTTTCCACATAAGTTTTTAATTTTTTATTTGGTTTATTTGGTAAAAATATCCATTCCAATATAATATCTTCCCTCTGCATTAATATTCCAGTAGGAGAACGCCTAGAAGGTAAGATAACCAAAATGCAATCCAGCTTTCGATCAATACGATTCACGTGTTCTTCATGCACTTTCTTTTCTACCAAGGCTAATTCTTTCTCAGCTTCAGGTGATAATTCTCTTGGACTATTTAAGTCCTTGTCACCTTCTAAGGTTTTGAACAAATTAGTCAGTTCATCATTTTTTACCCCAACAATAGTTCGTAGATGAGAAATATCTCCAAATAATCTTTGAAAGTCATTAAGAGTCTGTAGTCTATCTCTCCGAATTTGCACCTTTTGGGGTCTAATTTTTTGTAGCTCTATTTTATATTCTAAATAATTAATAGAATCTCCTCTTTGTATCTTTTCAGGATCAATTTGTAATCCCCAGCAAGGCAAAATTTTCTTTACTTCTTCAAACATTATTTCTAAAGTATCTGCATTTGAGTCAGCTAGTAAAATATCGTCCATATAATGATAATTTATAGATTTAGGAAATTTTTTACGTATCACTTCCGATGGCTGTTGCACAAAATATTGGCACAGAGTTGGGCTATTCAACATTCCCTGTGGGAGAACCCTCCATTGAAATCTTTTAACCGGTTGAGAATTATTATAAGTAGGCACTGTAAAAGCAAATCTTTCTTTGTCTTTTTCTTGTAAGGGTATTGAAAAGAAACAGTCTTTTAAATCAATAACTATGAGAGGCCATCCTTTTGGTAACAGAGTAGGCAAAGGCATCCCAGATTGTAGAGAGCCCATTGGCTGAATTACTTTGTTAATTGCTCTAAGGTCTGTTACCATTCTCCATTTACCAGATTTCTTTTTAATAACAAATACAGGAGAATTCCAAGGGCTGGTTGATTCTTCAATATGCTGAGCATTTAACTGTTCTTCTACCAGCTCTTCTAAAGCCTGGAGTTTCTCTGTTGTTAAAGGCCATTGCTGGACCCATACAGGCTTGTCTGTAAACCATTTTAAAGGTAGAGCTGTTGGTGTCTTTGGAAGATCATCAGTTATTGTACCCTGTTCTTGTATAATATGGATGGCTGGTGACCACTCATTAGAACAATATCTTCTAATATTTCTCTCAGTAACATGTGCTAGTTTATGATTTGTTTCTGAGATTGGATGGATGTTAATCTGAGTATTCCATTGTTGCAGCAAGTCTCGACCCCACAGGTTCATAGTTATGTTAGCCACATATGGTTTTAATTTTCCTCTCTGTCCTTCTGGACCTATGCATTCGAGCCATCTTGCACTCTGTTTCACCTGAGATAATGTCCCAATTCCTAACAGTTGAACGTTTACCTCCTGAAGAGGCCAAGTTGGATGCCAAAATTCTGGTGCAATTATGGTAACGTCCGCACCTGTGTCTACCAGACCAGACAACAAAACACCATTTATTTTTATCGTTAATTTTGGTCTTTGTTCATTAATAGAAGTTTGCCAAAAAATTTTCTTTATGTTTTCTCCTGAATTTTCTATTCTCTCTGTTTCATCATCCTGACCAGCATGATTTATTCCAATAGGCATTTGGTTATTTAATCGCTCTCCAGAGCAGGCATTTCCTCTATGGCTGCAGGAAAGGTTTGAACTGGATTTGCACTGGGGGCCTGCCTGAGGCCCCTCTGGGAGTTTCCCGAAGACTGAGGCAAAGGATTACCCTGTCTGTCCTTTGTTGATCTACATTTGTTGGTCCAGTGTTTCCCCTTACCACACCTTCTGCATACTCCAGAAGGAAGGGGCATTCTGTTGCCATTGTTCCTTGAAGAAACATTGTTTCTGGGAATGACCTGTCTACAGTCCCTTTTCAAATGTCCTTGCTTTCCACATCCAAAACATCTAACACTCCTCAAACCTTTTGAAATTACTTCTCCTACCCACGATCCATCATGCTCATCAGCCTCAACATTAATTGTTTCTATAATCCAATCTTCCATAGGTGCAGATCTTGCCCTTAATGGCCTAATTATTCTTTTGCATGCTGCATTCGCATTCTCAAAGGCCAAAGATTCAATTATTGCCTTATGAGCTTCTGAATCAGAGATCATTCTCTTTACTGCTGAAGCCAGTCTTTGTAAAAAAAAATCTGTAAAAGACTCTTTGGGGCCTTGCATCACCTTTGTAAATGACTCAGATTTTTTTCCTGGTTCCTCAACTCTGTCCCATGCATTCAAGGCTGCCATTCAACGTAAAATTAGGGTTTGGACATCATATAAACATTGTGTTTGTACTGAAGCATATTGGCCTTCTCCAATAAGCTGATCCTGGCAAAGTTGTATTCCTTTATACCTCCATTGTTTTTCTATGTTTTTAGCCTCCTCCTTAAACCAGGTCAGAAATTGAAGTCTCTGGCTGGGTTCCAGAACACCTTGTGCAAGGTCCCGCCAATCCTGTGGTACTACCTTATTACATGTTGACCAAGAGTTTAACATTTGCTTTACATATGGGGAATGCATGCCATAAGATACTATTGCCTCTTTAAACCTTTTTAAATCCAACATTTCAATTGGAGCCCAAATATTTTGTGTAGCCATTTGATCAGGCATCTGCTGTACGATTACAGGATAAATTAAGGGTGACTGTGTGAAAACAGGCTTTCTTTCTGTAACCTTATGATCCAGACTTGAAACAACTTCACTGTTAGTTTCTTCTGTCTGAATTTTTGCAGGTTTAACAAGTTCTTCTAAAGCTGTTATCCTGGCACTTAAATTGACTATCTTTTTAAATATTAAAATGAGGATTAGCATAGTGATAAGCTGCATAATTCCCAATACTAATATTATATAGTTGTTCCATTGTCAGACTGCCTAAAATTTCGAACAAAAACCAATTTTCTTCCAATGTACACATAAAACCCATTTTTTTTAATGTGGAAAAAAATTCTCTTTTAGATAGTTTCCTTTAAAATATCTGATATATTATGACTTACCAAATCTCGTAGAACAGTAGAAATCCGAGGGGATTTTCAAAACAGCCACCTAGTGTCCCAGGTGTAAATCCAGAGAGAGAGAGAGAGAGAGAGAGAGAGAGAGAGAGAGAGAGAGAGAGAGAAAACGCACAAGAAAGCGTAGCTAAAGCTTAAATCCAGCCACGTGTTCCCTCTTGTGCTGAGTCAAGGCTTGGGTCTGGCTTCCTTAAGCTCCAACCACGTGTGTTGGTTTTACAGGCAGGGCCCTGTTCAGCAGGGCAAGTCTGAGTTGTTTGTAGCACTGGCTTTAAGCAAGCTGCTCACAGACCTAGACCCGGGTTAAGAAGCCGCCGCTCAGACTAGGAAGCCGACCGCCGCCTGCCGCCGCCTGCCACCGCCTGCCGCCCTTGCGGGAAAGTGGACCTGCCGCCAAGCCAAGCGGTTTTTAATGGATTCTTTTCACTTTGGGCGCTAGATGTAGATGTAACCAACCGTCTTATTAAATAAGAAACACAGAAACAATGTAAAAGAGAAAGCCGAGAGGTCAGAGCTCAGAGCTAAAATCTCACCCTTCCTCCTGCTATCCCAGCTTCCCGAAAGAGAGAGCTATTTCCTGTGTGTAAGTTGATTTTCCAGTCATTCTGCCTTCTCATTGGTTGTAAACCCAAACACGTGACTGCCTCGTCACTGACTGAATGTACAGCCCCCTAGGTCTTAAAGGCATATGTCTCCAATGCTTACTGTATCCCTGAACACACAGAGATCTATGGGATTAAAGGCGTGTATCAGCACTGCCACACTCTGTCTATGGCTCTAATAGCTC
The DNA here is from genome assembly GCF_049852395.1 of Peromyscus maniculatus bairdii. Classification (NCBI taxonomy): domain Eukaryota; kingdom Metazoa; phylum Chordata; class Mammalia; order Rodentia; family Cricetidae; genus Peromyscus; species Peromyscus maniculatus. The sequence continues at coordinate 165,053,196 of NC_134852.1, read as the reverse complement.
TGACCCCCGGGCAACTTTATTTATTAACATACAATCAAAATCACATTTCAGTACAATTAGAATACCACCACAGTATACAGTAGTGACAACTAGTGTTCAGAAGGTCAACCTATCAGAACTAAGGGTTCTGTTAGAGGAAACCATCACACAAGGTGTTATCGAATTACTGCCTTTTGAATGAACTGGCTGTCTGTTGTTGTAAACTTCTTGTGCAATAACAGCTATGAGTCTCCCCATTTACCATGCATCTCCATGTTATGTGTATATGTAATCTCATGATTGAATGTCAATCTTGGGCACAACTTTCCCTATACATTGGAGTAATTGGACAACTGTCCCCAGCTGCATTTATTTTTCATTAACATGTATCTGGCTAGTGTCATTCTCCAGACAAAAGTATTTCAGCAAAGATACCTTTTTCCAAAACAAAACTGCACATAGATAAACATTAGCTCATCTCACTCACAGATAGAGAAAAGAACCACTAACAATTAAATTCTCAACTTCTTACCTTCACCCGGAGTTATTTACACAGGACCCTAACTTAAGAGATTTACTGCTCACATTCCTGGGACAAAGTTTTAGCCATTTGCTAGATACTGAGTTAAGGCAGTTACTTCCCACTGACCCAAGGAGATTGCCTCCAGGCCAGGCAGGCAATAGGTGCAAAGCTTCTTTCTTGTGCAAATTAAGTTTTTATTCTTTCTCTGTCAGGTGCTATTCCTAGATTTTCTCCTCAGCAATTACTCTGAGTGAAAGTGCTTTTACTAACCAAATACTACATGCTCTGACATAGGTTGCTTAGCCACCTAATATATGTCCCCCTCCCTATCAGAAAGCAGTTGCAGCTGGGATGAGTGGAAAAAGTGGTGCCAAAGACAGTTTACTTTCTTGTGACTTACTGACCCCTAACATTCTACCTAGCCATTTCTAGATTATAGTTTGAGCACATAAATTCCCTAATGATCTTAGCCTTTAGTTAACCCTACCAGAGAACTCGCCTTTAGTCACTCCCCTTTTGAGTTGTAATTGGAAGCTGACAATTAATTGCTTTATGAGTGGGTCCTTATCACCTCTCTCTGAGACCCTAAAAACTTCAAGCCTCACATGTAGATGTAACCAACCGTCTTATTAAATAAGAAACACAGAAACAATGTAAAAGAGAAAGCTGAGAAGTCAGAGCTCAGAGCTAAAATCTCACCCTTCTTCCTGCTGTCCCCGCTTCGCGAAAAGAGACCTACTTCCTGTCGGTTCGTTTTTTTATAGTATGTTGTTCTGCCTTCTCATTGGTTGTAAACCCAAACACATGACTGCCTCATCACTGTCTGAATGTACAGCCCCCTAGGTCTTAAATGCATATGTCTCCAATGCTGACTGTATCCCTGAACACACAGAGATCTTATGGGATTAAAGGCGTGTGCCACCACCGCCACACTCTTGCTATGGCTCTAATAACTCTGACCCTGAACACACAGATATCTATGGGATTAAAGGCGTGTGCCACCACCGCCACACTCTTGCTATGGCTCTAATAGCTCTGACCCCCCGACAACTTTATTTATTAACATACAATCAAAATAATATTTCAGTACAATTAGATTACCACCACATTTCCCCTTTTCTATTTTAATAAAAAGAAAAAAAAGCAAAAGGTTATAACTAACAAAAGAAAAACTATATACAAAAGTACAATAACTATATACAATATATACAAGTAATAAATACCTAAACAGGTATTTGACAAATCAGAGAAAATAATTCCATTATCTATCCTATTTTGGTAATTCCAAGATGTATCTAATGTACTTTCTATCCTAATTAATGTTCAACTATAACTAACTAATCTTCAACCATAACTAACTAATCTTCAACTCCCTCAGAGACCCAAGAAGGGAATAATTAGCTAACAAAAATAAAAAACAGGAAGTGCATGCAAGCAACTTCCAAAAAATGTTGTGAGTTGACAGAAACAGCCAGCTGCCTGGGCAGTCACCTGAGGTTTCTCCACAGTGTTGGGGCATCATCTTCAGCCTATAGGCTTAGTGTATCTGACAGACTCATTTGTGATGTAGGATGTACACAAGGTCAACAGTTCAACCTCACATTGTGTGAGAGCAGTCCATGTACCAGAAACACCTGAATTCCACTAGTGTCCTGTCATGATTCAGGATTTTAAATTCTGGAAATTGTTGACAGTTTTTTAATTCAGCTGTCCATTCTTCTTGGCTGTGTATATATGGCTTCATCTCAGCATCCCCTTCTTCTCCACATCCCTCTATTAAATGCCAGTCTACTTTCGAGAGGCATGAGCTTTCAGCTGCTGTTCCATTGTACAACAGAATCCATCGGCCCTCTGCCTGTTAAGCTGCCTTCGAAGAAAAGGGCACCGTACCTTTTCCGGATGCGAAGGCCACTTCAGGGATGGGGCCATATTGTCCTGGCCTCAGAAGATGCCTTTTGATAAAGCCATAACCACACTTGTTTTGGCAAGAATCAGTAGTCCCTTGTTTCGTGATCTGTCTGTCCATTTTGTCCTGTTGATTCGAGGATACTTTGTTGTCCAGTGGCTAACTTTTGCCAGAATGAAAGTTGACTCCATATGCAGTTTCTTCAATGCCCATATTTTCTCTAAAGTAGATTGGTACTGCCAGGAGCCGACATGTCTCAAAAAAGAAAAATTTTCTAAGTTATTAAAACATTTTAAATGCCATATTCTGTAGATCTCTGAAGGGTTTGAAGATGACCTGTCTAAAACATCTCTGCTCAATTTTTAAAACATATCTAATATGACTACAAGTTCTATTGTAATGTCTAACTACTAACTTTCATTTCTTTATATCCTAATAGTTGATAATAATAACATTCAAGGGTCAGAAATTTGCATTACATTGTTAAATGAATGGTATAAATACAATTAGAAATATACATATAGCGTTTTCTTTTTTTTTTTTTTTTTGGTTTTTCGAGACAGGGTTTCTCTGCGTAGCTTTGCGCCTTTCCTGGAGCTCACTTGGTAGCCCAGGCTGGCCTCGAACTCACGGAGATCCGCCTGGCTCTGCCTCCCGAGTGCTGGGATTAAAGGCGTGCGCCACCACCGCCCAGCCACATATAGCGTTTTCTAACAATATCAATTTCAAATTTGTATACAATATAAAACAATCCAATCCAATGTAAAGTATTTAAAATTAGTAATTGTCTTTTTCTTTTCTTTCTTTCTTTTTCTTTTTCTTTTCTTTTTTTTTAACAAGAACCTTAAATCTAATCTCCTTTGCTTAGCCTTTTTCCTAACCCTTGACAATAACTTGTAACCAACCCCCCTAAACACTGAAAATTATCCCAGACGCAAAACCCATTAAAAAGACCAAAAAACCACCCGCCCCACACCACCTCTTTGGTAATGTGGGTGTTGTATTCTTAAAATTGCTTCCTGCTGGGTATGGGCAAAGTTTTCTTTATCCTGAAAGAAAAATTTTAGGTTAATTGTCAAATTCTAGGAGAGGTAACTATATCCTTCATTATCCAGTCTGTGTATAATGCCAAAGTTCAGGGTTTATCTCAAGTCCTTATTCAAGTAGTCTTTGAGACTGGATCATCTCAGCTAGTCATCTCAAAATTGCTCTGAGCACCTTGTTGTTCAAAGCTGATCTATGGATGATGTTTGTCAGCTTAATGATATTATTATTGTCCAAGTGGAATTGTTGTTGTTGTGGGGCCCCATCTTCTTTCTGGAGACTTCAGTTGATGTTAGGCTTGGCCATGATTTCCTGCAGAAAACTGATAAGAGACTCGAACACAAAAACATATATATGCAGCTAGCCTTTTTTCTAGAATTAGTTAGTACTCTATGTGACCATACATATCTTAACAAAGTTTAAAATGTATATATATATATATTTATATATATATATATATATTAATCTTGTAAATTTTGATATAAAATTTATACTTTGAGAAAAGTTTAAAGAATCAGAATAGAATCAAAGAGTTGAGATTAGTAATAGAATAGTCCCTTAATTAATTTTGCTTTTGTCCTGTACCATAGCAGAAGATGGCTCTTATTCTGGCATGATACAGGGAGTTTGCATTTTCCTTTTAACAACATGCTTGAGTTTAAAGAAGGAGAGAGCCATTCTCCAACTCCAAAGTCAGCTTTAAATTTTAATTGAACTGGGACTATTAGAAAACCAATAGTGTTAAATCTTTAGAGAAAAGCAGAAACAAACATTTAGGAAGACATAAAAATTTTTTAGATAATATATACCCATACACCGTTTCACTCTGTTTCTTGGGATAGATGATTTGTCACTTTTCTTCAGTTGTCTCATTTGTCAAGTGTTCTTCAGATTCCTTAACCTTCATTCTCCTAAAAGACAAAAACAAAAACCTTTCCCCAAGACTAATTTTGGGGATGTTTCCTTTTGACAAGTTATTATCTGATTAAATGAAAAGGCATGTGTTATTGATACAAGTTAGTTTAAATTGGATGTTCATGTTGGTTGATGAACTATCACCTCCTCAATTAAGAGGTCTGTCTTGTTCAAATCGAACCTTTATCAATTTTGATGGTACCCACAGCTTATCTTCTCCTGTAGAAACAAAAGCAAAACCTCGTCCCCAATGTAATACATACCCTGGTTTCCATTCTGAGGTCAGCACATCCTTAAAGTATATAGGCTGATTTAATTCTGTAGTTTTTTCTATTATCCAATGTCTCTCTGCAGCTGTTGTTCCTTTCTCATTGGCATTCAGAAAATTCAAAGTTAGAAGAGCATTATGCAGTCTATTTCTGGGGGTTTTTGTTACCCATTTCTGTTTATTTAGCATTCTGTTTGATCTTTCTATAACTGCTTGACCTGTAGGATTATGTGGTATGCCTGTAATATGCTTTATATTGTAATAAGCAAAAAAACTGTTTCATTTTAACAGAGACATATGATGGAGCATTGTCAGTTTTGATTTGTGCAGGTAGACCCATGATGGCCATAATTTCTAGCAAATGAGTGATTACAGAATCAGCTTTTTCAGAACTCAAAGCAGTTGCCCATTGAAATCCTGAATAAGTATCGATAGTGTGGTGTACATATTTCAATTTTCCAAATTCTGCAAAGTGAAACACGTCCATCTGCCAGATTTCATTTCTCTGAGTACCCTTTGGGTTACATCCTGCTGGTAATGGCGTTTGATTGTAGAAGGAACAAGTAGGACATTTCTTTACTATTTCTTTGGCTTGCTCCCAGGTTATGGAAAAATCCTTTTTTAAACCTTTACTATTGACGTGATGTTTTTTATGAAATTCTGAGGCCTCCAGCACATTTCCTATCAATAATTTATCAATCTCATCATTGCCTTGTGCTAGAGGGCCTGGCAGACCAGTATGGGATCGAATGTGAGTTATATATAAAGGATGATTCCTTTTCCTGATTGTATCTTGTAATTGAATAAATAGTGAAGTTAATTCTGAAGCATCAGGGATAAATTCTGCAGTCTCAATATGTAACACCACTCTTTCAGCATACTGAGAGTCAGTTACTATGTTGAGAGGTTCTGAAAAATCCATTAATACCAACAGAATAGCATACAATTCTGATTTTTGAACTGAATTATATGGACTTTGAACCACTTTACTTAAATTTTCTGATTTGTAATCTGCCTTTACTTCTTTGTTGGCATCTGTATAAAATGTACGAACTCCAGATATGGGTTTTTGCCGTACAATTCGAGGCAAGATCCAATCAGCTCTCTTTATAAGATCAATTCTATTGCTTTGGGGATATTTGCTGTTAATTTCTCCCAAAAAATTACTGCAAGCTCTTTGCCAAGGTTCACTTTCTGTCCATAATTTTTCAATGTCCTCCTTAGTTAATGGTACGACAATTTCTGCTGGGTCTATGCCTGCTAATTGACGAAGTCTCAGTTTTCCTTTGTAAATCAAGTCAGAGATTTTTTCCACATAAGTTTTTAATTTTTTATTTGGTTTATTTGGTAAAAATATCCATTCCAATATAATATCTTCCCTCTGCATTAATATTCCAGTAGGAGAACGCCTAGAAGGTAAGATAACCAAAATGCAATCCAGCTTTCGATCAATACGATTCACGTGTTCTTCATGCACTTTCTTTTCTACCAAGGCTAATTCTTTCTCAGCTTCAGGTGATAATTCTCTTGGACTATTTAAGTCCTTGTCACCTTCTAAGGTTTTGAACAAATTAGTCAGTTCATCATTTTTTACCCCAACAATAGTTCGTAGATGAGAAATATCTCCAAATAATCTTTGAAAGTCATTAAGAGTCTGTAGTCTATCTCTCCGAATTTGCACCTTTTGGGGTCTAATTTTTTGTAGCTCTATTTTATATTCTAAATAATTAATAGAATCTCCTCTTTGTATCTTTTCAGGATCAATTTGTAATCCCCAGCAAGGCAAAATTTTCTTTACTTCTTCAAACATTATTTCTAAAGTATCTGCATTTGAGTCAGCTAGTAAAATATCGTCCATATAATGATAATTTATAGATTTAGGAAATTTTTTACGTATCACTTCCGATGGCTGTTGCACAAAATATTGGCACAGAGTTGGGCTATTCAACATTCCCTGTGGGAGGACCCTCCATTGAAATCTTTTAACCGGTTGAGAATTATTATAAGTAGGCACTGTAAAAGCAAATCTTTCTCTGTCTTTTTCTTGTAAGGGTATTGAAAAGAAACAGTCTTTTAAATCAATAACTATGAGAGGCCATCCTTTTGGTAACAGAGTAGGCAAAGGCATCCCAGATTGTAGAGAGCCCATTGGCTGAATTACTTTGTTAATTGCTCTAAGGTCTGTTACCATTCTCCATTTACCAGATTTCTTTTTAATAACAAATACAGGAGAATTCCAAGGGCTGGTTGATTCTTCAATATGCTGAGCATTTAACTGTTCTTCTACCAGCTCTTCTAAAGCCTGGAGTTTCTCTGTTGTTAAAGGCCATTGCTGGACCCATACAGGCTTGTCTGTTAACCATTTTAAAGGTAGAGCTGTTGGTGTCTTTGGAAGATCATCAGTTATTGTGCCCTGTTCTTGTATAATATGGATGGCTGGTGACCACTCATTAGAACAATATCTTCTAATATTTCTCTCAGTAACATGTGCTAGTTTATGATTTGTTTCTGAGATTGGAGGGATGTTAATCCGAGTATTCCATTGTTGCAACAAGTCTCGACCCCACAGGTTCATAGTTATGTTAGCCACATATGGTTTTAATTTTCCTCTCTGTCCTTCTGGACCTATACATTCGAGCCATCTTGCACTCTGTTTCACCTGAGATAATGTCCCAATTCCTAACAGTTGAACGTTTACCTCCTGAAGAGGCCAAGTTGGATGCCAAAATTCTGGTGCAATTATGGTAACGTCCGCACCTGTGTCTACCAGACCAGACAACAAAACACCATTTATTTTTATTGTTAATTTTGGTCTTTGTTCATTAATAGAAGTTTGCCAAAAAATTTTCTTTATGTTTTCTCCTGAATTTTCTATTCTCTCTGTTTCATCATCCTGACCAGCATGATTTATTCCAATAGGCATTTGGTTATTTAATCGCTCTCCAGAGCAGGCATTTCCTCTATGGCTGCAGGAAAGGTTTGAACTGGATTTGCACTGGGGGCCTGCCTGAGGCCCCTCTGGGAGTTTCCCGAAGACTGAGGCAAAGGATTACGCTGTCTGTCCTTTGTTGATCTACATTCGTTGGTCCAGTGTTTTCCCTTACCACACCTTCTGCATACTCCAGAAGGAAGGGGCATTCTGTTGCCATTGTTCCTTGAAGAAACATTGTTTCTGGGAATGACCTGTCTACAGTCCCTTTTCAAATGTCCTTGCTTTCCACATCCAAAACATCTAACACTCCTCAAACCTTTTGAAATTACTTCTCCTACCCATGTATCATCATGCTCATCAGCTTCAACATTAATTGTTTCTCTAATCCAATCTTCCATAGGTGCAGATCTTGCCCTTAATGGCCTGATTATTCTTTTGCATGCTGCATTCGCATTCTCAAAGGCCAAAGATTCAATTATTGCCTTATGAGCTTCTGAATCCGAGACCATTCTCTTTACTGCTAAAGCCAGTCTTTGTAAAAAAAATCTGTAAAAGACTCTTTTGGGCCTTGCATCACCTTTGTAAATGACTCAGATTTTTTTCCTGGTTCCTCAGCTCTGTCCCATGCATTCAAGGCTGCCGTTCGACATAAAATTAGGGTTTGGACATCATATAAACATTGTGTTTGTGCTGAAGCATATTGGCCTTCTCCAATAAGCTGATCCTGGCAAACTTGTACTCCTTTATCCCTCCATTGTTTTTCTATGTTTTTAGCCTCCTCCTTAAACCAAGTCAGAAATTGAAGTCTCTGGCTGGGTTCCAGAACACCTTGTGCAAGGTCCCGCCAGTCCTGTGGTACTATCCTATTATATGTTGACTAAGAGTTTAACATTTGCTTTACATATGGGGAATGCATGCCATAAGATACTATTGCCTCCTTAAACCTTTTTAAATCCAACATTTCAATTGGAGCCCAAGTATTTTGTGTAGCCATTTGATCAGGCATCTGCTGTAGGGTTACAGGATAAATTAAGGGTGACTGTGTGAAAACAGGCTTTCTTTCTGCAACCTTATGATCCCGACTTGAAACAACTTCACTGTTAATTTCTTCTGTCTGAATTTTTACAGGTTTAACAAGTTCTTCTAAAGCTGTTATCCTGGCACTTAAATTGACTATCTTTTTAAATATTAAAATGTGGATTATTATAGTGATAAGGTGCATAATTCCACCAATACTAATATTATATAGTTGTTCCATTGCCAGACTGCCTAAAATTTCGAACAAAAACCAATTTTCTTCCAATGTACACATAAAACCCATTTGTTTTTTAATGTGGAAAAAAATTCTCTTTTAGATAGTTTCCTTTAAAATATCTGATATATTATGACTTACCAAATCTGCGTAGAACAGTAGAAATTCGAGCGGATTTTCAAAGCAGCCACCTAGTGTCCCAGGTGTAAATCCAAAGAGAAAGAGAGAGAGAGAGAGAGAGAGAGAGAGAGAGAGAGAGAGAGAGAACAAGAAAGCGTAGCTGGCTAAAGTTTAAATGCAACCACGTGTTCCCTCTTGTGCCGAGTCAAGTCTTGGGTCTGACTTCCTTAAGCTCCGACCACGTGCGTTGGCTTTACAGGCAGGGCCCTGTTCGGCAGGGCAGGTCTGAGTTGTTTGTAGCACCGGCTTTAAGCAAGCAGGATTTAAGCAAGCAGCTCACCGATAGTCCAGCCTGAGGTCAAGCAGAACTAGACCCAGGCTAAGAAGCCGCTGCTCGGACTAAGAAGCTGATCGCCGCCGGCCGCCGCGTGCCACCGCTGCCACCGCTGCCGCCGCGGGCCGCCTGCTGCCCTTGCGGGAAAGCGGACCTGCCGCCAAGCCAAGCAGTTTTTAATGGATTCTTGTCACGTTGGGCGCCACTCACATTGCTTTACCAAAGAATTACTGTATGGGTATATACACTGGTTCTTTGAGAGCACTGAGAGAAGAGGATTGATGGAGAAGAGAAGAGGATTGATAGAGAAGAACGAAAATGAGGACAGAGATGGAAAGAACTAGGTAGAATGATGAGAGAACAGCAGAAGGGACTGAAAGCAGAAGGGACTGAGAGGAGCTAAGTAAGAGAGCAGAAAAGAAACTGTGCAGATAGAATCACCATGGAAGAATAAAGTGAATGGACTAAAGAACTCAGTGTGATTAGATTCATTGAATATCCCTCAGATTAGAATCTTCAGCTGGTTGGTAGACTCTTCCACGGACCCTGGGAGCAAGCAATATAGGCTGGACCTAATATTGTTTGTGTTAAAGCAGGACAGAAAAGAAAGGACTGCTGATCCTTGCCAAGACAAAGTAGGACAGCCCTTCAGAAAATCCTGCTTCACAAAAAAAATCTGTCAGGTATGGTAGGCCTGTAGGCCAAAGATATATGCCCTAATGTTGCAGAGGAACCTTGGGTGACTGTCCAGGCAGCTAGTCATTTCTGTCATTTCTCATACTTTTTGGAAGTTGCTTGCCTGTGCTTCCTGTTTACTTAGTATTGTTTCCTTCTCAAGTCTCTGAGGAAGTTTAAAATTAGATAGTTATAGCTATAGTTTTCCTTGTTAACAAATTCAGAAAAGAAACTCACCAAGAGGTGTAAAGTGTATAAGTTTGAAAGGCATCAAAAGATAGTTTTCAGTTGGTAATGCAACTTAGGATAGAAGGTAAAATAAATACAATCCTTTGGATTCAGAGATAGGATAGATAATGAAGTATTTTCTCTGAATTTGTTAAATGCAAATGGACTAGACATTGTTGATGTACTTATTACCTGTATATATTGTATATACTTATTGTACTTATTGTATATAGTTTTTCTTCTATTAGTTATAACCTTCTTTTTTATTTAGACAAAAAGAGGAAATGTGGTGATATATTGTGTGCACCAATAAAGCTTACCTGGGTATCAGAGGACAGAGAGAACCACTAAAGTAGTCATAGAAGTCAGGCAGTGGTGACATACACCTTTAATCCTATCACTCGGGAGGCAGAGATACATCTGAATCTCTGTGAGTTCAAGGCCATACTGGGCTACCTGAGAGAAACAGAACCAGGCAGTGGTATGACTTTAATCCTAGGAAGTAATATGTCAGGACACATAAAAGTATATAAGGCATGAGAAAACAAGAACTCGCTCTCTGAGGCTGAGGATTTTGTAGAGGTAAGCTAGTGGCTGGCTGTTCTGCTTCTCTGAACTTTCAGCTTTCACACCAATATCTGGCTCTGTTTTTTTTATAAGACCTTTTAAAATTCATGTTACATCAAGGAAATCTGTTTAGCATTGTCAACTCTAAATGTACTTCTTGTGTTCAAGGATTAGTGTTACCAACTGTGTAAATCAAGGGGAAACTGTGGTACAAAATGATCAATATGTTGATAGTTCTGAAGTCATAGAGTCCTTGCAAATTATCATCCTGAGATTTATTCTAAATACAATCAGAACTTAGATTTGGAGACTAACCTAAGTGTTTGCTTCTATGTATGTTATTTTGAAGACATCAATGAAAAAATTCAATAGAAGTATAAAAGCAGACACCTCCCAGGATGGGACATAGAGTTTCTATATTCAGAATACGAGGACAGGATGAGTCAATGAAGTGGCCAAGGTGACACCATCTTGTCCTGACTCCATTTTGTGTCTAAGACACTATCAGCCCTCTACCCTGTCCCTACAAAAGCCATATCTGCCTTGGTAACACATGACCCTGACTGACCATGGCCCAGATGCATTAACAAAAATAAGTAATGTTTAAATCAAAAGTAATTGTCACGCTGTATCTAAAATAGCTACTATTTTCTGCCTTCCCTCACCAAAAAGTGTTGCCAGGTCTTTGACTCTGACCCTCATCTAACACTGATGTAACTGTGGGTTCTGTGGATTTCACCTTTTAAAATGTTGTATCCCTAAGCTTCGACACCAAGAGACTCTGAGGAATTAGCTGTTGGTCACTGGCTAAAATTAAATTACTCTTATACTACAATTGACTTAATTACTCTAGTGGTTTGTATCTTTAATTTTGGAGGTCCTAGTCCACACAGAATTTAGCCTCACTCCAAGCCTCCACAGCCAGTTTTCTGGCATCCCCTGAAAACATTTCAGGGCCTTGTTCCTCCCACTGAGCCTAGAGAAGCTTAGAATGACTGCTGTGTTCCTAGACATCAAAATGCATGTGTCCTTCTGACACTCTTAGGAGGTAAGTCTGTCTACTGAATTCAGTTCTGGTTAAGAAAGACAGGCTTATTGAGGATCTTCTTGGGGACTAAGAAGAATAGACGTCTTGAAGAACTTTCTTCTTTCTCATGTGGATTATTTCATCAAAATGAAAACCAACAGGACAAGCAGAGAGGTTGAAGAAATAACAAATCAGCCATAAATATGTTTATGAATGTTTTATTAATGAATTCCAAAATTTGGAAGCAATTCAAATATATTTCAATACATGAGCAGATACAATATTACCAGATAACATTATTCAGTACTAAAAATAATAGTATCAAGTCACAGAAAGACAAGTAAGAAACAAGTACAAAAAGAAAAAAAGGGGAAATTTTGTTATAAATCAATTCAATTATTTAAATGATTTCTATTGAAATCTAGCTGCTGTGGATGATTGATTGATAAATAAAACACTGATTGGCCAGTAGCCAGGCAGGAAGTATAGGCGGGAGGAGCATTCGGAGAACAGGAAGGCTGAGAGGAGGAGACGCCAGCTGTCCAGGGAGCAGCATGTAAAGGCAGCAGGTAAAGTCAAGGAACACATGGTGACATACAGATTAACAGAAATGGGTTAATTTAAGATAGAAGAACTAGACAACAAGAAGCCTGCCACGGCCATACAGTTTGTAAGCAATATAAGTCTGTGTGTGCTTACTCAGTTGGGTCTGAGCGGCTGCAGGACTGGCTGGTGAGAGAGATTTGTCCTGACTGTGGGTCAGGCAGGACTGGAGAAAACTTCAGCTACATCTAGCTATACTCCAAATTTTCTATTTAGGCCTTTATGTGCTCACAACACACACACACACACACACACACACACACACACACACACACACACATTCCTTAGAGTTTTCCTTGGTTTTTCTCACTCAGGTATTATATTTGCAAATGTATTGTTAATACAAAATAGACTTCTGAAGAGATGTTTATATTAGGCATGAATCCTCTGTGCATTGTGGAGCTTAAACCTAACTAATGCACAAGGAATATGGGAGACTAATAAAATTTATTTTCAATCTGAAATTTCACTCTTACATAAAAATTTTGCCTTCTTAACTACTTTCTCAAACGCATTGCTGACTTCCTTGTTCCTCAGGCTGTAGACCAAAGGGTTCAGTGTGGGGATGATCATAGTGTAGAACATAGATGCTATTTTATCTGCATCCATGGAATGACTGGAGCTGGGTTGTAAGTACATGAAAATGACAGTGCCATAAAATATGGAGACTGTGGTGAGATGGGAGGCACAGGTGGACAAAGCCTTTAGATGTCCCCTATCTGACTTCATCTTCAAGATGGTAATAAATATGAAAAGATAGGAAACTAAGATAATCAGAAGAGCAAAGAAGACATTGAAAGTGGACAAAAAAACAAGAATCACTTCACTAAGGTGTATATCAGAGCACGATAGAGCCATGATTGCTGGAACATCACAGAAAAAGTGATGGACCACATTGGATTTACCAAAAGATAGGCTGAATATGTCCCCAACATGAAAAATGGCATTCAAGAAACCACAGATATAACAGCCAACATTCAGGCGAATACAAACACTTGTTGTCATCCTGGTGGAATAATGCAGGGGGTTGCACACTGCTACATAGCGGTCATAGGCCATTGATGCTAAGAGATAATTTTCCCCAGTGGCAAAGCCTATGAAAAAGAACATCTGTGCAGCACAGGCATTATAGGAAACGACCTTGGAGACTATGAAAAACTCAGAAATGACTGTGGGAGTCACAGCTGTGGAATAACCCAAGTCTACAAGAGACAGGTTACAGAGGAAAAAGTACATGGGTGTGTGGAGACGACAGTCCATAAGAACCAGCATGATCATTCCCAGGTTTCCAACTACATCAATGAAGTAAATGAGGGTGAACATGATAAAGAGGGCGACCTGCAGGCCTGGATCATTGGTTAGTCCCAGGAGGATGAACTCTCTCACTTTGGTACAATTCTCCATCAATTATCTGGGAGCCAGTGGATGTCCTACAGAAATGAGAATTGTGGGGAAAAAGAGAATAATAAATGAAAATAGACTTTTGTTTCAAATAAAACATACAATGAGTTATCATGTCATTCAACTTAGAATGGATATTTAATAAATACTAATGATGAAGAATATGGAGAAAATAGAACTGTGGAGAACCTATACTGTGGAACCTTACAGAGACTACTGTATAGGTTCCTTAAAAAATGCATAAATGTGGGAAGGGAACTTGGAAGCAGGCAGAGGGGCAATACAGTGGGAGAGAGATTAAAGAGGATTATAAGAATCAGAATGTCCACTATACATGCATGATATTTTCAAAGAAAAAGCTTTTCAATAAAAGTTAAATCCCCTTCTGGGTGTGAATCCAAAGGAAAAGTGGGAGTTCTGTCAACAAGTTGTCTGCATGTCCATGTTCATTGTACAACACCTCAGAGATGAAATTAATCTAGGAGTTGATTTCCTCAGCAAAGGAATAGATTTTAAACTAAATGGTCAGCCTTGAAAACATACATACAAGTAACATTATACAGACTGATACTATACATGTGGTACTTATATATTTTGGAATGTATTAATATAAATAAATGTGCATAACAATAATTAATGAAAAAGAGACCATGAATATAAAAAAGTGCAAGAAGAGTAATATAGGAGGATTTTGTAGAGGAGAAAAGGAAGGGAGAAATGATGTAACTATTCTCAAAACCAAAAGAAATAACTTTTAAAAGCAGTATAGATACACATAAGAATATTATTCATCTGTAGAAAGAATGAAATTTTGCCATTTTTAGCAAAATGAATGGACTGGAGTCTGTGCTAAATAAAATAAACCAGACATAGAAAGACAAATGATTATTTACATGTGGAAGGTTTTTTTGAAAAGTTGATATGACTACTGTAAGCATTGAAGCTTGGATGGAAAGGTATCCTGGTAGCTGGAAGCTAAGAAATAACAAAGTCACATGACACAACAAACCCCACACAAGAGATTTATTAGGAGGGGAAAAAACAAGGGAGTGGTTACCTCTGATTGAGCAAAAAATAACAGCAAACTTACCAGGATAGAGGGCTTATATAGAGTTTCTTGAGAAAGGGGTGGAATTTTTCGGGGTGGAGCATTCCAGGGTGGATATTGGTAGAATTTCATGTCCAGAGATTGAGATTTTTTTTTTACTCTGTAGGATGGGGCCAGGGTCCAGCAGTTAAGGGCAGTTAGAATACACTATGGGTGGAACCTGGCAGTTAGAGGTCATTGGGGATGGGGTCTGACCACTCATGTGGGCTCAAGAGGCCTACAACTACAGGATACTAATTAACTAGATGCTGAGGCATAAGTGGAAAGAAGATCTAGAGAATGTCTCAATAATAAGCAATTAAAACAGTAAGAAGGAATAAAATCTAGTGCTTTTGTGGGGTAAAAGTAGTTCACAATAAACTGCTGTATCTTCTATAAAAAATGGGAAGAAGTGAGCTTAGGGCGCCATACTTAATAAGGAGATAAAAACATTCATTAGCCTTATCTGATCAATACAACTCAACACGTGTGTAGACCTCATAAATGTACACAATTATTACAATACACAAAAAGTTAAATAAAATGAAAATGTAAATAAAGTAAATAAAAGTATATATATTGCATGTTTGATTGATGTTTTATCAAACATTTATACTAGTTGGAACCAATTTATAATACATTAAAGCTAATTAGAATTTAAAAATATATAAATAAAACAAACTTAGAAATGCTGCAGTGTGTAAATACCATATACATAATTATGGTATAAATTAATACTTATAAATTCATATATCTAAGAACATGGTTAATTATCTGCATTATACTTATATGTTATTAATTAATCATATAATTGTTAATAATATATAATTAGTGATTGTAATTATCTATATTAAAATATTCCACAGAAGGATATTTATAAATAATCTCAATTTTTTAACTTTATGTGTGTATAAACTGATACTTAGAATATGTAATGAACTGTCCAAAATTATTACCTGGAATGAATACATTTGAGAAAATTCAGTTTCCTCTGGTCTCATAAAATCTTATAAATCTATGTTATTTATGTGGAAACTAGATAAATCACTTATTTTTTTATCCCTTTCAGTGATATTATGACACTGATTAATTATCACATTTATGCAAATTATAGAACAGATATGTGAATAATTTATTCATACTAACACAAGTATTTACTGGTAATTCACCTGTTGAGCCCAGGCAAGTGGTTTTCAAGTTCACTGATGTTAATTAGATCTAAATCAAGTTTTGTCTTCAGAGACCCAAATTCGGTCTTGAGTTTCCTAATGAATTAATAAGAGATAGACACAATATATGTTTAGGATAACAGGGACAGAAGAGAGATGCATAGCCAACTGAAGCTGTTCTGAAGCAAAGACACATCAGTGGTCAGAATAAAGGACTCTGGAAAGAGTTGTATATTGGTCCATAGTACCTGGACAACATTGCTTTCATTCCAACTTACCCTAGTCTCACCAATTCCACCTTTAAAATGAGCTGTCATAATTAAATAACACATTTAAAACTACAAATGAAAACACCATCAAGAGCTCACGACAATATTTGGGATAATGATCTCTGTTGGGTTGACAATGTGTGGGGTTCTATGTGTGCGTGCATTCTGGAAGTCCTGGCCTCTGTAATTTGACTATTACTGTTCTCATCACTGCTGTTTTCTCACTCAAATGATTGACTGCTCTGGGAAGTACTCCTATTGATTTTTTTTACTTGAAATCCATATAGCCTAGTTTGAAAGAATATTATTGAGCTCAGTTTTGGCTGTCAGAATTTCAACTGCATAGTTCATGGATTACCTTCAATCCGCAGATGTGTTTTGGTTAGTAGAATTCACCATTTCTAAAGTTATTGATTTACTTAGTTATTGTATAGTGTTTTAAATTAGAAAAGACATGCATCCACTGACAATTCCCTAATGTCTGTCCACAGAGCTGTTCTAACCTTAGCTTTAAGAAAGCATCGTATTTTACAAGTCCCTACACTTAGATGAAGAGCTACAGGAAGTTAATGGCTGTGGAGAAAGGGAGAATCAATATTCTCTAGGAGTGAGCCCCCAGTATGCGATCTAATCCAAAGTGCTCAGCCTATAGGCATATGAATAACATCAAATGGATTCCACATACCATATTTATATGCACATATAAATATGTATATGAATACATATACATATGGGTCACATGTAAATATGTAACAATAATTAAAGAAGAAATCATGAATTTGAGAGGGAGTAGGGGAATACTTGAGGAGTTGTAGTATTGGGAAGGAGAGGTGAAAATGCTAAAATAGAGTGCTAATGTATAAAATTCTGAAAATTTTAAATCTAAATTTAAAAAGAAATCATGGCGCTGAAGAGATAGTGTAACACGAATCTTAAAGGGTCTTATCAGTAAAAGCAAACCCGGAGCCAGGTATTGGGGTGAACACTGAAAGATAAGAGAAACAGAACCAGCCACAGCTAACCTCGCCAATTCCTCAGCTGATCTTGTTTCCTCAAACTGGAAGTCTCTGTGTCATCTAAACAGATCTCAGCTGAACTGTTGCTAAAAGTTTAAAAGCTTAACCAGGCTCTATCTAGTTCCCAGTCCTCATGCCTTATATACCTTTCTGCTTCCTGCCATCACTTCCTGGGATTAAAGGCATGTGTCACCATGCCTAGCTGTTTCCAGTGTGTCTTTGAACTCACAGAGATCCAGACGGATTTCTGCCTTCAGAATGCTAGGATTAAAAGTGAGTGTGCCACCATTTTCTGGTCTTTATATCTAGTGACTGTTCTGTTCTCTGACCCCAGATAAGCTTATTAGGGGGCACAATATATTGGGGAACACATATCACCGCAAGATAGTTCAGCAGTTTATAGAGTACATGTTGCTCTTTCAGAGGACCCATGTTCAGTTCCCAGTATCTACATGGTGGCTCACAATCATCTTGAACTGCAGTTCTAGGCATTCTAACCGCCTCTTCTGATTTCTGTGTGTACCAGGCATGCATAAAGTACTTATATAAATATATATATATGAACTTGTTTAAAGAAAAAAGAATTTATATTGCCAATATTAACTCATTCCTAGAATATTATGTTTTACAACTAATAATAAAAGCCTCTCACATGACTCAAGATGGAATCCAGTTTCAACTTAATGAATAGCCAGGTGTCCAGCCACATTATTATCAGCCTGTTGGGGTGTGAAGTTATTATAAGGCTAAATAATGAGAAAAGTACTGAAATTCATCTCAGTTCTGGCTAACTCATTTAGTCCCCTCTGTAGACTGAAAAACTGCCAATTTACATGTTTGTTATTTTTGTCTGTGTTGTCCCCTATGGAGGTTTGATAATGGCCAAGATAAAGTCAAAACTAAGACATAGTATTTCCCATCATATTTGTGTTCATCCTCTTAGTGAAGCTGTATGACATTTGGTAAGAATCATTACCCTTACCACTAATGAAAGTTCTAACACTCAAAACCCAACCTCAATGTGTTGTTTAGAAAAGGAAAAAACTCCCACAACTAGTTCTGTGTTCAGATAATGAGATAATTTTATATATATATACAGCTATTTCTTTGATTTTGCACAAATTAAACTTTTAACTAAACCATGTGCACAATCTTGTATATGGCAATCATACCTCCATAAAGTGATTGTTGTAAGTATGCTTAAGGTGTAGAAAGAAGTCTCAATCAGTAAAGTATTAGCCTTAAAAGCATGAGGACCTGAATTCAATCTCCACAATGCACACCAATGAATGTAAAGAATGGAGCACACCCTTATGATTACAATGTTAGGATTGGAGACAGATCACTGAAGCTTCCTGGGAAGCCATATCTGGCAGCTTGGGAAGTTCCAGGCCAGGGAAAAAAGAGACTATGTCTCAAGAATGGAAGGATGGATTGATGGACGCATGGATACATGGATGCATGCATGGGTGGATGGATGGATAGATGGATGGATGGATGGATGGATGGATGGATGGATGGATGGATGGATGGATGGATGGATGGATGGATGGGTGGACAAGGCAGACAGTGCCTGAGGAATGACACCCAAGGCTGTCCTCTGCCCTCTACACATGCTTACTGGCACTCTTACACACACATACAAATAAAAAGTACTTCTGCTAGTTGTGTATATAGCAGATAGAAGTTTACCTTGCCTCTAGATAAAAAAAATATTTAATCCTAAATAAAGAGTCTGAAATCAGAAATTCAACCATATAATACATAACTGCTCACAGAGTAGTTAAAAGATTCAGTATCTCCAAGATAAGGAAAAATTGAGGGAAAAAATATTAGCCTGTGACCACATACCTGGGTTCAAGTCTTGAATACAGCACTTATTCTTACTGTTCCCTTGAACTGGTCACTTACTATTTACTTGAAAACTAAACAAAATAACCTTTCTAACAGAAGTTACAGAATCATACCAGTAAATAGAAATTTTTACCTACTTCCTTGAATAAAGGTGCTGAAAAGTCTGAAACTTTGACATGGGAGAATGTATAAATTTGGGGCTGGAGAGATGCTTCAGTGGCCAAGAGCACTGGCTGCTCTAGCACATGCAGGTTCAAATCCCAAATCCCACATGGTGGATCACAACCATCTGTAACTCCAATTCTAAAGGTTTCAGTGCCCACTTCTCATCTCCTTGGGCACTACATGCATGTTATGCACAAATACATATGCAAGCTAAAGCATCCATATACATGCAATAAAAAAATAAAACAGGGGGGGAATTATTTTGGAGATGTTCTTTTTTGGAAACATCTTACGAATGTCACTTACCTTACTCCAACTTTAGTTCCTTTATTCATGAACCAAATATATTATAAGCAAAGATGTGTGTCTCTAAAGAGCAAATAAAAGCACTCTTATCAGAACTTTAAACTCATTTAGTATAATTATGATTTGGAGTGTTATCTGTCCATATTCATTGACTAACAAAATCCTCAGTTTGAGGGAGGTTATCCTGTACTAACTCTCCCATTCGGA
Organism: Peromyscus maniculatus bairdii; assembly: GCF_049852395.1. Classification (NCBI taxonomy): domain Eukaryota; kingdom Metazoa; phylum Chordata; class Mammalia; order Rodentia; family Cricetidae; genus Peromyscus; species Peromyscus maniculatus. The sequence continues at coordinate 165,033,349 of NC_134852.1, read as the reverse complement.
AGAGTAAATAAAATACTGATGTGTCTACACCTCATCTCTGCTAAAAAGTATGTCAGGCAGACATCATACTGGGATTTTACAGGCTAATAAAGTGGACCAAGAGGGAGATCTAGAAACATGAAGACCCAAGGGAAATAGGCTCCCTATGAGGCAAGCATGGGGCCTTTCTCTATTTACTTTAAGTAGAAGCAATTAAACTGCCTTTGGGACCTAACTTTATGGCTGCACAAACATATAGATGCATCTATATTTTTCTGTCATATATGTTTCACATTAAGGTACAGTTTATGCTTAGTAAAATGTACTAACTAATCTGGGGCTGGATTCTTACTTTAGATAAATGTATATGATTGCATAGCCAGAACCAAATTCAAATTAAACACATCAGTTCAAAAAGCACTTTTGTTTATCTTTAATAAAATAATTGTCTGCCCACAATCAGCTCCTAAAATATACTGGCTTTATCCTTATATGTTTTCTTTCACAAAAAAATAAAACATTTAAATGTCATCTTACAATATCTATCATCCCAAGTATGCCTTATTTTCTCTACCCTAATGCATACGTTTCACACATAAGTACTTTGTTCCTTTTGATTATTAAATAATATCTAATATGTGAATTTACCCAGGTTACTTACTGATGAATGAGTATGTATATAATTTTTGTTAATTGAGATTATTCGTTGGAACTAGCATACACATATATCATACGTTTTGATTACTCTAATCCCCTAGCCCTTTCTTCTTTCTCCCTATATCAAGCCCCATCCTCCCACCAAGTCACTACCCCATACTTATATATTTTGGGTTTGTTTTATGACACACTGACTTTAACCAGGACCATCGATGTAACAATGGGTTTGGAGCATCCACTGGAGCATGGGGAGTTAACCAGCAATTAACTGAAGACACTGATACCCCTCCTCCAGTATCTAAGCTAGTTTATAATACTAAGTATGCTATGGGACTTACCAATATTTTTACATAAGTATTGACTTGTATTTGTCTTGAATAAATACACAGAAGCAGGATCACCAGCATACTGGATAAGTTTTTCTTTAACACTATAAAACATTATCAAATGATGATTTTAAAGTGTTATATTGGTTTGTGTTTCCCTGGCAATACATGATAACTGAAATTTCCTCCTATCGTTACTAATTCATTCCATTATATTAAAGGCTAGAAAGGTATATTAATGACAGAATTAAGGCCTTCAGTAAAGGCTTTGAGGAGTATATGAATTTTTTGTCATTTGTATGAGTACTTTTTTTTCAAATTATTTTCTAGATAAGAACCAAACATAACCAAATAAAACATAATGAGATAGAAAAAAAACATCACATCAAAGTTGGGAAAGGCAAACCAACAGAAGTAAAAGAGCTCCAGGACAAGGTACGTGAATGAGAGACCCACTTGTTGACACACTCAGGAGTCCCATGAAAGAACTAAGCTGAAAGCCATAATACACATGCATAGGACCTGGGCCAGACCCATGTAGGCTGTGTCCTTGGTGCTTCAGTCTCTGTGAGTTCATATCAGTTGATTTAGAGGAGTTGTTCTGGTGTCCTCCATCCCCTCTTGCTCTTAGACTCTCCATCTCATCTTCCTCAAGGCTTCCTAAGCTCTGAAGGTAGGGATTTGGTGGAGACATCTCATCCATGATTTGTCTCTCTGCATATTGTCTGGCTGTGGGTCTCTGTGTCTGTTCCCATCTGCTGCAGGAGGAAGCTTCTGTCATAATGACTGAATAAGGCATTTAGCTATGAATATAGTGGAATATCATTAGGAGTCATTTTATTTCTTGGATTTTTTAAGTCCAGTAGTACTGGGTTTTACTTTAGGTCTCTGGGCTATCTAGTCTACGATTCTTGGTCATCCAAGCAGTGTCAAATATATGCTCCTTTGTGATGATATATTGTGTGCCCTAATAAAATATGCCTGAAGATCAGAGAACAGAACAAGCTACTAGATTAAACATAGAGGCCAGGCAGTGGTGGCACACACCTTTAATCCTAGAACTCAGGAGGCAGAGGTTGGTCTGGATCTCTGTGAGTTCAAAGCCACCCTAGACTACATAAGATTGATTCAGTCTAAAAGAGAAACAGTCAGGCAGTGGTGGCACACACCTTTAACCCAGTACTTGGGAGTCACACACCTTTAATTACAGCACTTGGGATTTCATGCCTTTGTTCCCAGTACTTGGCAGGCACACAGGCCTTTAATCCCAATACTAAGAAGGAAGTGATATGACAGGGTGGAGAAAGGTGTATAAGGCATGAGGAGACAGGAACTAAAGGCTTTTCAGCTGGAAAGCTTTTTGGCTGAAGACTCAGAGGCATTCAATCAGAGGATTCATGGAGTTGGCAAGGTGATATGTGGCAGTGGCTTGTTCTTTTGTCTCTCTGATCTTTCATCATTTATCCCAGTATCTGGCACCAGGTTTTTTTTTATTAAAATACCATTTATCAATTCATGTTACACTTCTTCATGTTGAGTGGGTATTAAGTCATAGCAGACATTGGTTAGTTACTCCAGTAAGTTTTGTGCCCCTGTTACCCTAGCATAATTTAAAGGCAGGACAGAGTGTAGATCCAAGGTTTCATGGCTGGGTTGGTGTTTATGTTTCTCTTTTGGTAGCCTTCAGAGTACCTTCCTTCCTGCACAAAACACACTAGAACATAGGAGTGGGGGTTCCATGTAGGTGGCAGATTGACCTCTCCATGTTCATTGAGTTCTGTGGGTGTTGTCCTCAGCAGTGAGTCCTTGCTGTCAGTTTGAGGAGAACAACTTATTGTCTTGAAACCACCTGAGTTGTTTGAAGATTTCCATGGGACCCCTTTGGACAGAACTCAATTGGGTGTAGCCAGTACTGAAAGCATTGTTTGGTGACAAGAGATGGCCAGTTGGGACTCCATCTATACCATTATAATGAGACTTCATTAGGATTGTGTTCATAGATTTTAGGAAGTTTCCACTACACTAGGTTTCCATACCACCCCTCAGATGTCTCTCAGTTCTAGCTGTCTCTCCCTACATTCCCTCTGTCAAACCATTTCCCATTCCCCTCCACACTTGATCCTCTCATTCCAATCCTTCCCCTAACTTCAGTCCCCAGTCACCTATAAATCTATTCTATTCTATTTCTCCCTGCCAGGGAGATTCATGTGTACTCCTGAGACCCTTTCTCTATACCTAACCTCTCTGGGTCTACAGATTGTAAGTTGGTTATTATTTATTTAATGGCTAATATCCACATATAGGGAAATAAATACCATGTTTGCCTTTCTGGGTTACCTCACTCAAGATGACGTTTTTCTGCTTCCATTCATCTACGTTCAAATTTCATGATGCCATATTTTTAACAACTGAGTAATACCCCATTGTGAAAATGTACCACATTGTATTGGTCCATTCCTCTGTTGAAGAACATCTAGGGTTGTCTCCATTTTCTGGCTCTTATGAGTAAAGCAAGAATAAACATGGCTAAGCAAGTATCCTTGTGATAGGATGAAGGATCCTTAAAGTATATGCCCACAAGTGGTGTAGCTGAATCTTCAGGTAGATCAACTCCCATCTTTCTGAAGAACTGCTGTACTGATTTACATAGTGGCTGTACAAGTTTTCACTCCCACCAGCAATAGATGAGGATGAATGTTCCCATTGGTCCACATCCTCACGAGCATACTGTCAGTTGTGTTATTCATCTTAGCCATTCTGACAGGTGCAACATGGAATCTCAAAGTAGTTTTGATTTGTATTTTCCTGATGGCTAAGGATGATGAATATTTTTTTCTCATCCATTTGAGTTTCCTCTATTGAGATGTCTCTATTTAGATCTGTACCCCATTTTTATTTAGGTTATTTGGGTTTTTGATGTTTAGTTTCTTGAGTTCTTTATATATTTTGGACATTAGACCTCTATCTGATGTGGAGCTGGTAAAAAATCTTTTCCCATTCTGTAGGCTGCTACTTTGTCTGAATGACAGTGTCCTTTGCCTTACAGAGCTTTTTTTCATTTCAAGGGGTTCCATTTATTAACTGTTTTTTATTTTTATTTTATAATTAATTTAATTTTACATATCAGCCATGGATTCCCCTGTCCTCCCTCCTCCCACCCCACATCCACCCTCTCCCCAATCCCCCCTCCCCAATTTCCTACCTCCTCCAAGGCAAGGACTCCCCTGATGATTCAGCTCAGCATGGTAGATTCAGTTGAGGCAGGTCCAGTCCCCTCCTCCCTTCACCTAGGCTGAACAGTGTCCCAGCATAGGCCCTAGGTTCCAAAAAGCGAGCTCATGCACTAAGGACAGGTCCCAGTCCCACTACCTGGAGGCCTGCTAAATAGTTCAAGCTAATCGACTATCTCACTTTTCCAGAGGGCCTGATCCAGTTGGGGGCTCCTCAGCTATTGGTTCATAGTTCATGTGTTTCCACTAGTTTGGCTATTTGTCCCTGTGCTTTTTCCAATCATGGTCTCAATATCTCTTGCTCATATAATCCCTCCTCTCTCTCTTTCGCTGATTGGACTCCTGGAGCTCCACCTGGGGCCTGGCCATGGATCTCTGCATCTGCTTTCATCAGCCATGGGATGAGAGTTCTATCACAACAGTTAGGGTGTTCGGCCATCCGATCACCAGAGTAGGTCAGTTTGGGCTTTCTCTCGAAGATTGCCAGTAGTTTATTGTGGAGGTATCTTTTTGGATTTCTAGGGACCTCTCTAGCACTTTGCTTCTTTCTCTTCCCATGGGGTCTTTATTTATCATGGTATGTCTTTCCTTATTCTCCCTCTCTGTTCTTGATCCAGTTGGGATCTCCAGCTCCCCTAAGCTCCCTTTCCCCCAACCCTTGCCCTTCATTACCTGCCCCAACTCACATCCAGTTTGCTCATGTAGATCTCATCTATTTCTCTGTTGTTGGGCGATCCCTGTGTCTTTCTTAGGGTTCTGGCATAACTCTTAGGGTTCTGGCATAACTGCATGTCAGCATGTAGAAGGCTGCAAATATATCCATATCTGTCACCGTGCACAAAACTTAAGTCCAAGTGGATCAAAGACCTCAACATAAATCCAGCTACTCTTAAGCTGATAGAAGAGAAAATAGAAAGTAGTCTTGAATGCATTGGCAGTGGAGATCACTTCATAAATATAACACCAGTAGCACAGACACTGAGAGAAACAATTAATAAATGGGACCTCCTGAAACTGAGAAGCTTTTGTAGAGCAAAAAACATGGTTAACAAGACAAAGCAACAGCCTACAGAATGGGAAAAGATCTTCACCAACCCCAAATCTGACAGAGGGCTGATATCCAAAATATATAAAGAACTCAAGAAATTAGGCATCAAAATACCCAACAGTCCAATTAAGAAATGGGCTATAGAGCTAAACAGAGAATTCTCAACAGAGACAGCTCAAATGGCTGAAAGATATTTAAGGAATTCCTCAACATTCCTAATCATCAGAGAAATGCAAGTCAAAACAATTCTGAGATACCACCTTACACCCGTCAGAATGGCTAAGATCAACAACACTGAAGGCAGTGTTTTTATGTTGGAGAGTATGTGGAGCAAGGGGAACTCTCCTCCACTGTTTGTGGGAATGCATGCTTGTATAACCACTTTGGAAATCAATATGGCACTTTCTTAGAAAATCGGGAATCAATCTCCCCCAAGACCCAGCTATACCACTCTTGGGCATATGCCCATTTATTAACTGTTGATCTTAATGCCTATATATCAGTGTTCTGTTCAGAAAGTTGTCTTCTGTGCCAATGAGTTCAAGGCTATTCTCCACTTTCTCTTCTATCCATGTTAGTATATCTACTTTTATGTTGAGGTCTTTGAGCCGCTTCAACTTGGGTTTAGTGCAGGGTGATAAGTATGGATTTATCTTCATTCTTCCACATGTATACATCTTGTATACTACATGCCTGTTTAAATTGCTTATTTGACCTTTATTTAACTTTGGTAACTGGTACCTATGAAGAAAACAATCCAGTTCTTTTAGATTTTTCAATTTGATAGAAGACGTTTTTAAATTACTTCCTTATGATTCTCTGTATTTCTTTGGAGTCTGTTATTATATTACCCTTTTCATTTTTAATTTTGTTAATTTAGATAATCTATATCTGAGTTTTAGTTCATTTTGATAAGTTTTGTTAATCTTGTTGATTTTCTCAAGAATCAACTCTTTGTTTCATTGATTCTTTGTATTGTTCTCTTTGTTTCTATTTTATTTATTTCAGCCTTGAGTTTGAATATTTCTTTCCATCCTTCCTCTTGGGTGTGCTTACTTCTTTTTGTTCTAGAGATTTCAGGTTTGCTGTTAAGTTTCTAGTATGAAATCTCTCCAACTTTTTATGTAGGTACTTAGTTATAAACTTGCCTCTTTAAACTGTTTTCATTGTGTTCTATAAGTTTGGGTACATTATGCATTCATTTTCATTCAACTCATTCATTCATTCAATTTTAGAAAGTTTTTAACTTCTTTTATTTCTGTCTTGACCCATTTTTCATTCAGTAGAGAGTTGTTCCATTTCCATGAGTTTGTAAGCTTTCTGTTGTTGATATCCAGCTTTCATTCATGGTGGTCTGATAGGATTCAGGGTGTTATTGTATCTGTTGAGACTTGCTTTGTATCTGAGTATGTAGTTAATTTTGGAGAAAGTTCAATGAGGTGCAAAGAAACTATATTTATTGGTATTTGAATGAAATGTTCTATAAATATCCATTGGGTTCATTTGGTTTATAATGGTTTTTAGTTCCAACAGGTCTCTGTTTAATTTTTGTCTGGATGAGCTGTTTCTTGGTAAGAATGGAGTACTGAAGCTACTATTATCAGGATGAGAGGGTCAATATGTAATTTAAGTTATGATACTGTTTCTTTTATAGCTTTGGGTGCCCTTTTGTTTGGGGCATAGATATTAAGAAGGGAAATGTCTTCTTGGTTGATTTTTCCTTTGATGAGTATAAAGTATCCTTCTCTGTTTCTTTTGATTAACTTTGGCTTGAATTCTCTTTTGTTAGGTATTAAAATGGCTACACAAGCTTTTTTTCTTACATACACTTGCTGAAAATATCATTTTTAACTCTTTACACTGAGGTAATGTCTACCTTGATTTTGAGGTGTGTTTCTTGTATGCTACCAAAGGATGGATCCTGGTTTCACATCCATTCTGTTAGTGTCTTTTTATTGGGGAATTATTACAATTGATATTGAGAGATATCAAAGTTCAATGATTGTTAATTCCTATTATTTTGTTGCCTGTGGTGGTGGTGGTATATCAGTGTGTGTGTGGGGTGTGTGTGTGTGTGTGTGTGTGTGTGTGTGTGTGTGTGTGTGTGTGTTTCCCTTCTTTTGATTTTTTTGACATGAGATTATTCTCTCTGTTTTCATGATTGTAGTCAACTCTTCTTTGTTCTGTATGTTCAGTGCTTTCATCATTATGTGCAGTGAAGAATTTCTTTTCAGGTCCAAACTATTTGGTGTTCTATACGTTTCTTGTAGCTTTATAAGCATCTCCTTTAAGGTAGAAAAAAATTTCTTCTATGATTTTGTTGAAAATACTTTCTGGTCCTTTGAGCTGTGTGTCTTCTCCTTCTATTTCTATTATTTTCAGGTTTTTATCTTTTCATTTTGTCCAAAATTTCCTGGGTGTTTTATGCCAGGAGTTTTTATAGATCTAACATTTTATTTACTGATGTATCCATTTCTTTTATCATATCTTTAAAGCCTGAGTGTCTCTCTTCCATCTCTTATATTCTATTGGTAAAGTTTGCCTCTGCAGTTCTTGTTTGAATATTTAATTTTTTTTAATTTCTAGAATTTCCTCAGTTTGGGTTTTCTTTATTGATTCTAATTCTACTATCAGATCTTGAACAGTTTTATTCATTTTCCTCACTGTTTATTTTCATTTTCCTTCATTTCTTTAAGGGATTTATTAATTTCCTCTTTAAGCACCTCCACCATCATCATTCATGTTTTTAAGGTCTTTTCTTGTGCTTCAGATCTGTTGGAATATTTAGGGACTGTCACAGTAGGGTAGTTGGTCTCTAGCAGAAAAATATTACCCTAGCTGTTAAAGGTTGTGTTTTTATGCTGACATCTAGGCATCTCAGATTAAGATGACTATAGGTCTAGATACTGGTTTTTGGATTTCTTTGTTGGGTGCATTTTTTTTCTTTTGTTGGTTTCTGTTTTCTCTCTGGATTTTAAGAGCATAGTGCCAGTATGTTGCCTGGTAGGAAATTTTCTGTGTACCTGATAAGTGTCACCAATGGGGGTTGCAGGTAAAAACGTGTTTCTGCCATTTAGGAATGGGGATTAATAGAGAAATGAAGGGCTTCACAGGAGGTTGGAAAGCAGAGTATTCAACAAGGATCTGCGTATTTTGTCTCCTTGGAATTCAGGGTAAGATGAAGAAATCACCCCAGAAGTTCTGCTATAGCACTGAAGATTAGATGGGAGAATTGGATCTAAACTCTAGATCCTCTAGATTCTAGAGGAACAGAAAGACAGGGAAACACCACAGATAGCTTACCTGCTTACCTGCTAGTAGTGGCCTGTTTGTTAGCAGAGAGTGACTGCTGGAGCTGTGGGCTGAGATAAAGCAGCCATGGGGAAAGGAAGGTTAAAAGGGGAAAATCTGAAGGATCCACTGAAGATGTAGGCAAGAGAGGAAAGGAAGTCTCAACAGGTGCTCTTTTTAGAGCTAGGGATGAGGCTGGGAGATTGGGTTTAGAGGAGAGAGGTGTGGTTAATGTCTTCAGTTAGCTCCCCTGCTTTCCTGACCTGCTTGGCTGGTGTGTTCACAGAGAATGCCTGCTAGTGTTGGAGGTTGGGATACTGGCTTCTAGGCAGAAGTGGCTTGTGGCTTAGCAGAAGGTGCCTGCTGGAGTTGGGCCATTTCCCTGGTATGCTTGGCTTGTGTGTTCACAAGGAATGCCTGCTGGTGTTGGAAGCTGGAATATTGGAATGAGTTGGTGAGGGAGATAGATGTTGCTTAAGTCACTTAAAGAATTCCATTGGCCTCAATGAAAAACTTACAGTAAAGTTATAGATGCCTTATGCTATAATACTCTTTTGGAAAACCAAGAAACCAGTAAAAAATGTAGTGTATTCATGCAATTATACAAATTTACTTGCTTTGAAAAACCCAAAGGAAACAATATCAGAACATCAAAAGGATAGTTATGTAATCTTACACACCAAGGAGGTTATTATTGTGCTACTTACAGCATCTAAGATACAGAATAAACCTAGATACTGATCATTGGATAAATGCACCTTTAACATGATATATAAACACACTGAATATTATTATTCTCCCCAAAATGATGTTTTTATACCATTTGCATCAAAGCTGATAAATTATGAAATTATTATGTTAAAGAGAAATAAAAGCAGAAACACAAATACTTCATGTACTATCTTCATATGTAAATGTTAAATGATAAACTGATTGCTAAGGGCTGAAAAGAAGTAGTATAAGTTCTAATACTCCTCCATAACACGGTACAAAGTCTATAGCTTACCATAATGCAGCAAGAGAAATCCTCAACGGTTTCAAAAACCAAAGCTATAAAAGAGGGAAGCATTAGTTACCCTGATTGGGTAATTCCACACTTGGTTATATGTATTTAATATCACAGTAAACTATAAATACATCATAATCATTATATAATAATAAAAATGAAAATGTTTTAGAAGGTCACAGAGTATTTCACAGGCATTGGAATTGTGTTGATGATGCGTCCCTGTGGCTCTACCAAGCTGCATTTGCCTTTTGTGGAACATGCTAAGGATCTTTTTTCTTGGCTCTGCTAAGCCACAGTAAATTTAGCACAGCCTTTTTGCAGCTAGTCTACCTCTGTAATGATTTCCATGCCTCAGCCCCAACGCTGTCTAAAGTATTTATAGTGACGTGAATGAAAAATGTTCCTCATAGTCCCATGTATCTAACCACTTGCTATCCAGGGGTGGAGCTGTTTCAGGGATGTTGTGAGACCTTTAAGAGATTTTGCCTTGATGAAGTAGGACACTGAGGCAGACTTTGGGGGTTGGTAGCCTTGACCTACTTCCCATTCACTCTGTTTGATTTCTGTATGTGGTTGAAATGTGATCAACCATCTTCTTCCTCCTACCAAACACTGCTATGCCTTCCTCACCATTATGGACCCTCAGTCTGGTACCATAAGCAAAATAGAGTCTTTCTTCAACGAGCTATTTTTGTCATGGTATTTTACCATGACAAGAGAAAAGAAACTAATAAAATATGTTTTGAAACTGAAGTGATAATAGCTATGTCTACCCAGCTCCTGCACTCTGCACTCTTGCAGAATTAGCTTCCTATGGATGCCATCACTGTTCTTTCTATAATTGTACTTGCAAAATCACTGGTGTGAACTTAAATTAGGATTGCTAAGTAGTAGGCATCTCATTGGGATGCAAAAAGCAGAGGCATTTGCATTCTTTATAGGTAGCATGATCCAATGTCTCATAGGCACCATGCATCATTGTCTCAAAATTGTACATGAGGTACTGCCACTATAGGTCTTTGATGGATAGAACAGCCTCTCCAGATGCTTTCAGGATAATTATATCTTTGTTTTTCTGAATGCCATTTGGCTTTCTTGTATCTGTATAAATATCTTTATTAAATTATCTCTGAGCCACACTATTGGTTTTACTTCTAAATAAAATTTTTACTCTTTAAATAGCTGGGCTCAGAAATTCACAATCTTTATATTCAGTATAGTAAACACTTAATGGCTCAGTGATCTCTTCTGCCATAAATTCCAGTATAGGTGCAAAGCCCTTACAGACTCATACCACATTCTGTAAGGTTACCTTTCTACCTGTTAAGTGAGGACAGGGTGTGCCTTCCAGAGGATGCACTTATAACTGGACAACTGAACCATCTGATACCTTAATTATGAAATTAGCTTGCAAAACTGAAAGGAAACCTATTTATTTCTTTTTATCACCCAGTTTTGGGTTCTCAGGCATAGCCTAGACAGAAGTTTTATGGTATAGAATTATAACACTACTATGACTTCATTTATGTGCACTGTTTCATGGCCTGTCTGCTAGTGAAAGTAGGGTATTGAAGTTTCCTGCTATTACTGTGTTGGGGTTAATCTTTGGACTAATGACTGGTATTGGATATTCCCTAGTTTGGAGCATATATGTTCAGAATCATAATTTCCTCTTGATAAATTATTCCTTTGGTCAAAATGAAGTGACCTTCTTTATCACTTCTGATTAGTTTTGACATGAAGCTTGAAATCCAGATTTTTTAGTATTATATATGATTCAAGAGATTCAAACATAAATTACATCATTATATTTATTTAACAAAACATATAATATTTCTGAGATTTATGTAAATTAAATGACAATGGTAAAAGACCTTAAGTGGTTACGAGCAACAGGGAATGATGGTAATGATGAAGAATGATTGTGTTAAAGGAGTTACTCAGAGTCTAGTAAAAGAAGTTCCAGGGATGGAAAATACAAGATAATTTATTTTACATTTATTCATTTTTAAGCAAGTTTGGTAGTTTAGATTCAGATACCACTTGTTGGACTGTTTACTTCCAAACTCTATCTTTATTCTCTTCCAGAATATTTGGATTTCAGGTAGGTACTGTGTCATTCAGCGAGATATTCAATACCAATAGCAATTGGTTATGGCTATGAGACTAAATTCTGGGTAGAATATGAGGCACAGTAGTAGTGTGTATAGCCAGTAACTTAATTGTTAAAGAAAACATTGCCCATCTCTTTTCATTTTCTTTCCCTGAATGAACAATAAAAATGAAGAAGAGAGATTTTTTTAATACTCCAAGACTTTTAATATTCTTTTAATGGCAGAAAGAGACAATGGAAAAAGACATTAATCCTATCATAACATCTAAAACACAGCAGTCCAGACAGTTTGTTTTTACACTTCCACCTGAGCTACTGCTTTTTGAGAAATAATATCTATGTGTGGCTTCATATTTTGTTTCCTTTTAAATAATATTTTTATCAATTCTTTGATATTTTCATATGATATGTTTGAACATAGCCACCCTCCCCCAATTCCACTCATAAGCACCCTCTCATCCTTTCCCATCAAATTTTGGGTTTTATTTTTCTGCCTCCCAACACATAAAGTCCAATGTGTGCCAATGTGTGGCCCCCAAATAGTCTTGGGAGTAGGGCCTGCCCTCATGTGTAGTTGATCTGCTCATGGTCACATCACTAAAGAAAACTGATTTTCCTTCTCCCAATAGTTCCTTGACTAGTAATGGAATTTCATGTTGACCTCCTCCCTCTATGCTGGGATTTTGTCTGGCTTGAACTTGTGCAGATCTTGTGTATGCTGTTAGAATCATTGGGAGTGCATATGTATAACTGCCATGCTGTGTCCGGAAAACACTGTTTCCCTGATGTTGTCTATCATCCCTGCCTCTTACAATCTCCCAGCCCTCTCTTTCACAAAGATCCTAGAGGCCTGGAAAGAGGAGTCTGATATGTATATCCCAGTTAAGACTGAGAACTCCACAGTCTCTTATTCTCTACACTTTGAACATATTTTGTATTTGTTAGCAGACTAGCATTATTTTTCCACACCAGCTCTGATCTAATGAAGCTCCAGCCATCACAAAAAGACAAATTGTTCTTATACTCTTTCTCAAAAACTGGTATCTCCCTCTTCATATTTGACTCTTGGTGAGGCTTAATTGCCATCTCCTGGTGTAGAGTGGTGGAGGAAATTCATACTTGTTTTACTTAACATTTGAATTAGCATGTGAGTTACATAGTAGTCTATGAGAATACTGCCTGAAAATGTTGAGTAAGCCAGGTGAATTATGCTCTAAATGATAAGAGATCCAGTATAGATGAGCAAAAATTGCCTAGAAAATGCCAAGTATCATTAACAATAAAGGAAAATGAGACTATCTTGGAACACCAAGCTCAGCCGAAGTTACAAAATATACAAAATCTCATGAGTGAGCCCAGATGCAAAACAAAGGGGCTTCTCAAGTATATATGATAGTAAACCATTTTCTTGAGTCACTAAATAAGGGAATTTTCTGCTACACAATAGATGAATGATTAATTATGCAAATTGTATAACTTTCTAATTAAAACTAGGTGTTGAACATAATTCATCTTTTCAATGGCTTTCTTTAAGGCATTATGAACCTCTTTATTCCTTAAGCTATAGACAACTGGATTCAACATGGGAATGACTATGGTGTAGAACACAGATGCCATTTGGTCATTGTCCATGGAATGATTAGAACTGGGCTGTAGGTACATAAAGATTATAGTTCCATAGAATATGGTCACAGCGGTGAGGTGGGCTGCACAAGTAGAGAAGGCTTTCTTCCGTCCTTCTGCTGAACGCATCCTCAGGATAGCAATAAATATGAATATATAGGAGGGCAAGATAACTATCAGAGCAAAAAAGACATTGAAGGATGTCATGATAAAGAGCACGATCTCATTCATGTATATATCAGAGCAAGAAAGAGACAGGATTGGAGGGATATCACAGAAAAAGTGATGAATTACATTAGAATGGCAGAAGGAGAGATCAAAGATAAACCCAGTATAGATAAAAGATTCAGCTAAGCTGAACACATAGCAGCCAATCACCATGTGAGCACACACACTACTAGTCATGGTTACGGTGTAATGTAAGGGCTTACAAACTGCAGCATGCCTGTCAAAAGCCATAACAGCAAGTAAGAAACAGTCAACACTGGCAAAAGACACAAAGAAGAACATTTGAGTAACACATCCCCCATAGGAGATGACTTTATCCCCTGTGAGAAGCCCAGCCAAAACTTTTGGAGTCACAGCTGAGGAGTAAACACAGTCTGCCAGAGAGAGATTACTGAGGAAAAGATACATGGGAGTGTGGAGACGGGAGTCCAGCCAGATCAACACAATCATGCCCAAGTTCCCAATCAGTGTGATGAGATAGATGAAGGTGAATGTTATGAACAGGGGGACTTCCAGCTCTGGATTGTCAGTTAGTCCCAAAAGTATAAATGTACTCATTCTACTGCTGTTGGTCACATATAACATTGTGATATTGTATTTTACCTGTCAAAATTAAGAAAAGACATGGACAGATTGCTGAATTATGCCTTTCCCAAAGTACATGAGGCCCTGGGTTCAATTCTCAGTAACCGCCACAAGTAAACACACTATAAAATAGGGAAGAAAACAGTGTAGTGAGTTGTAGGTTGAAATTGCTCAGAATACTGCTTAGTATAGTTAACACACTATGAACAACCATTATACCATTCTAAATATATATGATTTTATTAACAAAAGCAAAGATATATGCATGTTATTTGAAGAGAGAAAATGAGAAAGAGAAAAAAATTATTTGAACCATATTACTTAAGCAACTTATGGAGATAATAGTCTAACTTTAATTCAAAAATTCTTAGTCAAAATGAAACTTTCACAAATATTAAATATTAACAAGGATGGTGTTTCAGAAGGAATAATAAATGGGAATTTTAAAATACCATCTGGTGCTACAGCATAACTTGTTTTAGTTCAGGTTTGACCACTTACCTTATTCAACATAATCTCATTATAAAATAGCTTCCTTAGTTTACAAAATCCATGGTAAATATCTGATGAAAATGTGATAAATCGTTCAGCAAACAAGAATTTAATACCAGAATAATTCAGCATTGGGTCTCTGACTCTCTTGCTCCACATGTAATCCATGAGCATACAAGGTTAATGCTCTCTTCAACATATACCCTCAATGCATTCCTTAGTCACTACCTCTAGGAGACACTACCATTTGGATCGTAGCTAGAAAGAACAGAGACTTCAAATTAGTCCCTGGGAAAGTTGATACAAAGAAATCTCATGTGATATTCAAATATATGTTCTTAAAGATGATGGGGCTGACAAATAAGTATTGAAGTTTAGTGTTTTCAAATAGAGAGCACATTGGTACAGAGACTGCATTTTTTCAACTTTTATTATTTCTCTTACAATTTCACATGTGTATGTATATAGGTCATTCCTGTTACTCTCTCATCTCACCATTTCTTATATTCTTTCAACAGTTTTCAACCCTTCCTCCTCTCTATCTGTTCCTCTCTCAGATTCATTGGATTAGGACTATCCGTTGTAACATACTGGGGTTACCAGGGGATACACATTGAAGGTAATGTTTATCCCTTTTTCTGAAATTAGCCATAGTAGTTCCACAGTGACAGGTAAGGCCCCATAAACCTTTCTTCCATCCATGACTGGCTATAAATTGGTCCATTCTTTGTAATTCTAAACAAAGAACTAGCAACATTTTTCTTTGTGCCAGACACTGTTGTACTAAGTCTTATGGATTCACACTCTAAAGATTCTAAATTTGAGCCCAAGAACTAAACAATAAATTTTGCTGTTACAAAGTTACTTCTCTGTGACTCATTATATTTAGACTAGAGCTGAACGTATAATAATAGAACATCATTCTTTCTGGAAGCAGTAACGGGAAGATTGTGAGTTCCGTCCTACCAGGGTGACAGAGTGGGTTCAAGTCCAACCTGAGTAACTCAGACTCTGTCTAAAAATAAATAAATAAGAACAATGAGAGGGAGCAGAGCATACTAGTAAGGAGTTTGTCTGCCATGAACAGGACCCTGGGTTCATTGCCCAACACCACAAAACAATAAATAGAAACTGAAAAGGGTAAAGATGGAGAAAGGACAGAGAAACAAATAAAGGTGCAGAATGATCCAAGAATTTTGTAAATGTAAACCAATGTGAGACAACAGAAAGTGCCTGAGCTTCAGGCTATATACCTCATTTTGAAACTTAGTTTTTTGAACTTAATAATTTTACTTAATTACTTTTTTACTTAATAACTTCTAAATTCTCCAAAGATCCTATTTTTCTCTGAAAAAAGTGAAGATATGAGATGCTTCGTAGTTATTGAAGAAACATATTCCCATACACTTGAGTACCTGTTGTATACTGGATTAAAATCCAGAGAAGCTTCTTCTGATTTTTCCTCATGTTCAAGTGCCTATCACATCATATAACACACTTCACACAGGAAATCCACTTTTAGGTAAATAAACTACATAAGAAATACTTGTAATTCCTCCTCAAAGACAGTTTTGACATGGCTGGAGAGATGGCTCGGTGGTTAAGAGCACTGACTGCTCTTCCAGATGACCAGGTTTCAGGTCCCAGCACCTGCATGGCAGCTCACAGCTGTCTGTAACTCCAGTTCCAGGGACTCCAAAACCCTTATAGACATACATGCAGGCAAAACACCGATGCACATAAAATAAAGATAAATATTTAAAAGAAAATAGTTTTGAAGAGCAGCTCCCACAAAGAATTAAAAAATCCCTGATGATGCCTGCTCTGAGACTATACATGAAGAACCAGAGAATGCCTCACACTTTTTGTTGATATTGTCATGAGACTGTATTCTTGCATCTTATATCTTATATTATGTTCCATACAGGCAATGTCAGTGTCCTTCTTGAAGAATTCTCTCAAAATAGATTGTAATTTTTGTGAAATTATAACTTTTTGAAACACAACTGAGAATAATTGCCAACAGAATGCCATTTAAATATAATTTAAATATGCTTAGTGTGATACATGTGTTATCAAAATGCACTGTACTCTCCTTGAATTTGCCTAATGTGAATCTTTGAGAATTAAGCTATGACAGGTTATTCACAGTATTTTATAGATGAGGAGTCACATTCCATTAGTGGATGGTAAAATTAAATAATTGACTAAACCAGCAATTTAAAAAATTGTGTTAAATACCATTGCTATTATTAGTTACGGTTTCCTTTTTGTTTGTTTGGTTTGGATTTTGTTTTTCAAGACAGGGTTTCTCTGTGTAACAGCCCTTACTGTCCTGGAACTCACTTTGTAGACCAGGCTAGCCTCGATCTCATAGAAATCCACCTGCCCCTGTCTCCTGAGTGCTGGGATTAAAGGCTGCACCACCACTACCTAGCTAGTAACAGTTTCTAAAATAGGTATTTTATGCCACTGCTCTGCTTAATGATTGCAAATATTAACTTATTTAAGACAAAAAGGAGCATAAAGATAAACTCAAAAGTAAAGGAGAGTGGGACTGCATGGAAGCTTTATTTATTCTATGAATATATAAACACATTGGTGTGTATGTGGTTATAGATGTGTGTTTTTTGTATCCTAATATAAATTGTACTTCTATCTATAAATTTCATATTAACAGAACACTTGATCATGAGCCTGTGAAAAGTCCATGTAAAGTTCTGTGAGAACGTTGCTTTAGAAACACATGCTACAAAGCTCAGCAAACAAGAAAGTGGTTGTTCATAGATAGACTTCATTCAATCCTTCATTTGTTTGCTAAGAGTTATCCATGTTATAAGCACTATCTTAAAAATAGATTTCAAAGTGTGATAATGATACCATCTTCTATTTGGAAATATCCCCCATTGTCTACTTTAGAGAAAGCAGTTCTGATGTCTACACTCTTGGTAAAGAGGTATGAACTCAGGAGGACATTAGATGCCAGAACGCTAAACTGATTATTCTATAGGAAAATAGTTACCTTTACACAGCAGATCTTCTGTTTCTGCAGTCTGAACAAAACAGATTAAGCTCGAAACCTTCCTTACTCTTTAAGGAAGGTGGCACTGTGTCACTTGGGATCCAGTTGGAAGTCCTTCTCAAAGAAGGAAAACTCCTGATGAAGAAGTTATTTACTAATGACTAATTGAACACCAAAGTTCTCCAGAGACAGACAAATACAAGGAAAAAGTGATTATTATGTGGGGGTTACAAAATAGTCTCCAACCTGCCACATGGAGATCCTGTGAGAAAAAAATAGAAGGAAGTCTGTTTGCACTCTGTGAAGTGGCCAGCAACTCTAAGAGGAAGGAGCACAACTTTGTGAACTTGAATGTTAATTTTAACTGAGCATTTGTTTGAACTGGATGTTGTTGCTTACCTATAATAAATATGCAATCTTAAAATAAAACTTCACAAAATAGTAACTTTCTATGTTCAATAAATACCAAAATGCCTTTGACACATAGGCTGTTCCTTCTAAAATTGTGTCTTATAGATTCATGTTGGATATTAGACACCATTGTCTTGAATCCAAAGGACTTGGACATGCACAAAGTCCACAGAGAAATTGCTGCCCAGGAGGACATCCTCAGGACTTCATTCTATTCACCAAGAAAAGCAGTAATTAATTGTCTATAAAGATCTACCTATATCAGCTTGTTGAGAAAGAACAGTCATGCACAACATTTCCTGGAAGTAAGTGTGTGTGTGTGTGTGTGTGTGCGTGTGTGTGTATGCGCGCGCGCGCGTATTATTGTGTAGCTACATCATACAAATGAAATATTCCCTCTTAGAGGACAGAGGGAATTTCGTAAGATTTGGAGCTAACAAATGTGTGAGTTTACATGATCGAAAGCTTATAAAGTTACCAAATCATGAGTCCCTAACCCTGGGATATATAAGCAGGTAGCAATGGCATGGGGAAGAGAGACTCGTAACTCTCTGAAAGTTTATTCAGCTTTTGTGTCTTCATCTATGCTATGGTAGAAGTCCAGTCATGCAGCTGCCTTTGAGTCTTTCATGATTCTCTGCTATAAGTAACCTCTAAAAGAGATTGAAAGTAAAATTAACTTATGATCTTCATACACTATTCCTGGGTTTGAATTGCCCCCAAAGTCATTCTGTTAAAAGGTATTTTCATAACCATGTTTATTGATGATCTGTTCAAAATAACTGTCATATAATTAGATGAAGTACAGGTCAACAAATTAATAAACTATGATAGGTAGACAATGATGCTAGACAGTAAGTAGACAGATAATAGATGACAGACAGAAAGATAGGTAGATAGTATAGTAGATTATTCCACCTTTAAGCGAGAATAATTCATGTCATTTCTAACTTAAAATGATCAGTCATGTAAGTGAAATAAACCATTGCAACCAACACATTTCTCTTATAAGTGATATTTAGAGAAAAATACATAAAATTGAAAGGGGGAGAATTATATATAAACAAGTGGTAAAGTAGCTAATAACGAATAATACTGGGGGTAAATATGATCAAAATATATTCAAAGCATATACAGAAAAGTCATAATTATATTCAGCATTGTGTACACTTAGTAGATACTAATGAAATTGCTAAAGAAAAAAATTTTAACATATACATTATAATTTGTTTTTTCTATACCTCTTTAATTGATTTAAAAATTACTTAGTATACTGGATATAACTATGACATTTTCATGCATGAATGTATTTTGCTCTAATTGTGACCACTTTTATTACACTCACAAGTCCCCCTGTGCTAGTCCTTGCCTCACCACATACTCTTCAAAGGAAGTAAATCTACCACTTCAATTATTTTTATTATTGATTTTATACTAACTTTAACCATATGAAAGAAGGCATGTAATAATTTTTCTGAATCTGCCTTAATTCTCTCAACCTGATGATTTATAGTGCCATGCTTTTTCCTTATAATATCATAATATCTTTCTTATTTGGGGCCGAATAGAAGTCTGCTGTGCACATTGTCATGTTTTCTTTACCCATCCATCTGTCGTAGGACACCTAGACTGAATCTATAGATTGTCTTCTGAGAACAGTGCAGCAAAAGAATAAAATGGTGTTGCTTATATATGCTCAGCATCCTACTGGAAACAATCTACACATTCTGTAGACTTCTTCATAAAAATTCTGGTAAAGGAAAGACAAAGTAAACTTGACTTCCAAGAGAAAGGAGTAGTGGATTTCTGTGAAATGTTTTTTTTCTTTCTATAAATATATCTCTGGTTTTAACAGAGCCTTCATTACAAAATGGGAAAAATGTCATAGCATACAAAGTAGTGCATTTTCACAATGCTACACTAGTTTATGGTGTTTGAGAAGTAGATTGCTTGTGCCACTATTTTTTGCTTTCTTTATTTTAGCATTTTAGCTCAGTCAAATTATTCTAATGTCACCAGATTGGAGTCATCATCTTATGGCCACAAATTCTTCGCTTCTCCTTTTCCCAAGAGTTGGTAATTTTCTTCATACATCAATTCTAAGTTAGAGTAGGTCTTGCTTTACGCGATATACAGTGATATTGTTAAAAAGAAGAATGTGGGAGTTTAGAGTGGAGGAAGTATTTTACTTTTACTTTCAGATTTTGAAAACACTCTCTTAAGAGTATCCTGCAAACAAGCTGCCCCAGCCATTGGAGGATAGAAAACAGACCCAGACAATATCCACGTTTAATACCAATAAAAGAATGAACCTATCTCAGGCCTTCAAGCTCAGATGACCTTATTTAATATAAAGAATGTCACGGGTGAACATAGATGAAAATAAAAGAATTGTGCTGTTTATATGATTATGTAAAATATTAAAGCATTCTCTTAAGACATTAAATTTTAAGGAAGCTTCTTACACAACAATAGATAGCTGATTAACCATACAGATTTTTAAATCTCCTGAATTAAAATTAAGTGCCAACACGCCTTTAATTCCAGCACATGGGAGGTAGAGGTAAGTGGATCTCTGTGAGTTCAAGGCCAGCCTGCTCTACATCTTGGTTCCAGGTCAACCAAGACTACATAATGAGACTCTTGTCTCCAAAAACAAAACACATCACAACAAAAAAAGAAAGGGGGGAAAGTAACAAATCAGGCCACTGAAAAGCTGCCTTTGCATACAAACTAACTAGCTTTGCTACTTTCCCTTTCTGTTATCCTAGTCTGGGTATCTGGCTGATAGTCTGAATTACTTTGAGACTTTCCTATGTTTCTTTTATATATATATTGATAGACTTTTTTGTCTTTAAAAAGACAGTGATGAGGATGTGGCATAGCTGGCGAAGGGCATTTCTAACAGGCAGAAAGCTCTGGGTTCTATCCCCAGCACCACATAAATCCAGGCTTAGTGGTTCACATCTACAATCAGCACTGGAGATAGGCAGAGGGAGGAGGATCAGGAATTCAAGATTAATGTTGGCTATATGGTGAATTTAAGGCTAATCTGGACTACAGGAGACCATGTCTAAAAAAGATGATAAAAAACTGAGGAAGAGATATTTTGTGGTGAGCTTGGCTGAGTTTCAGTGGAAAAGCAAGTTTAAAGGTGTTCGCTGAGGTGTCAGTCATTCTTGACAGGGAGGGAAGAAAGTAGCAAGACACATGAGATCTCCATGAGTAAACTGGGGATGAGAGGGGGCCAATGGAGGGTAGGGGGTGGGGGTGAGAACATAAGGGAATAAGATGGTTGAGCTAGAACAGGAACAGAGTGGGAGAACAATGAAAGAGATCATAATAGAGGGAGACATCATGGGGATAGGCAAGGATGACCCCAACTTAGATTACTAGCAATAGTGGAGAGGGTGCCTGAACTGACTTACTCCAGTTATCAGATTAGTAAATACCCTAACTCTCATCACAAGCCTTTCTCCAGTAACTGATGGAAGCAGATGCAGAGATGCACAGCCAAACAACAGGCCAAGCTCCAGGAGTCCAGTCAAGGAGAAAGAGGAAGGATTCTATGAGCAAGGAGCATCAAGATCATAATGGAAAAACTTACAGAGACAACCATACCAAACTAGTGGGAACTGGTGAAATTTAGAACAGTAGTTGTGGAGCCTCCATGGGACTGAACTAGGCCCTCTGCATAGTGAGACAGTTGTGTAGCATGATCTGCTCAAGGGGCCTCCTGGCAGTAGGATCAGGATCCATTCCTGAGGATCAGAATCCTGGCTTTTTGGAGCCCACTAACAGGGGTGGGACACCTCACACAGCCTTGAGGCAGGGAGAGGGGCTCGGACCTGCCTCTGCTGAATGTACCAGGCTCTGCTGACTCCCATGCCAGGGCTTACCTTCTTGTAGGAGGGAATGGAGACTGGGTTTTGGCAGGGGGAGGCTGAAGGGAAGGGTGGATGAAAGAGAGGGATCTGTGATTGGTGTGTAAAATGAATAAAAAAATTCTTAATAAAAAAAGATACATCCAGTAATACAGCTTTGTAACTTTGTATTGTTATCAAGTACTAAATAATTACCACCAAGGATCAGTACAATGCTTGCTCTTAAATAACAATGGTAATCAACAAAAGGAGGAAATCCTTTAGTAAAATGGGAGAAAGCAAAACTAATACTTACATGAAAAATTTAAATTTTCATCAATATTTTTTCAAAAATATGACTTATTTTCAATAAAATTTATAATCTAAAATTAAAAAAATTAGGAACTGAAAAAAGTCTTCATTTTCTCAACAACTTTCTTGAAAGCATTATGAACTTCTTTATTCCTTAAGCTATAGACAACCGGGTTCAACATGGGAACTACTATGGTGTAGAACACAGATGCCATTTGGTCATTGTCCATGGAATGACTAGAACTGGGCTGTAGGTACATGAAGAGTACAGTTCCATAGAATATGGTCACAGCGGTGAGGTGGGCTGCACAAGTAGAGAAGGCTTTCTTCCGTCCTTCTGATGAACGCATCTTCAGGATAGCAATGAATATGAATACATAGGAGGTCAAGATAACTATCAGAGCAAAAAAGACATTGAATGAGGCTAAGATAAAGAGCACGATCTCATTCACGTATATATCAGAGCAAGAAAGAGACAGGATTGGAGGGATATCACAGAAAAAGTGATGAATCACATTAGAATGGCAGAAGGAGAGATCAAAGATAAACCCAGTATAGAGAGAAGATTCAGCTAAGCTGAACACATAGCAGCCAGTCACCATGTGAGCACACACACTAGCAGTCATTGTAGTGGTGTAATGTAAGGGCTTACAAACTGCAGCATGCCTGTCAAAAGCCATTACAGCAAGTAGGAAACCGTCAACACTGGCAAAAGCCACAAAGAAGAACATTTGTGTAACACATCCCCCATAGGAGATAACTTTATTCCCTGTGAGAAGCCCAGCCATCACCTTTGGAGTCACAGCTGAGGAGTAAACACAGTCTGCCAGAGAGAGATTACTGAGGAAAATATACATGGGAGTGTGGAGATGGGAGTCCAGCCAGATCAACACAATCATGCCCAAATTCCCAATCAGTGTGATGAGATAGATGAAAGTGAATGTTATGAACAGGGGGACTTCCAGCTTCGGGTTGTCAGTTAGTCCCAAAAGTATAAACGTACTCATTCTACTGCTGTTGGTCACATATAACATTTTGATATTGTATTTTACCTGTCAAAATTAAGAAAAGACATGGACACATTGCTGAAGTATGCCTTTCCCAGAGTACATGAGGCCCTGGGTTCAATTCTCAGTAACCCCCACAAGTAAACACATTATAAAATAGGGAAGAAAACAGTGTAGTGAGTTATAGGTTGAAATTGCTCAGAATACTGCTTAATGTATAGTTAACACACTATGAACAACCATTATATCATTCTAAATATATATGATGTTATTAATAAAAGCAAAGATATATGCATGTTATTTTAAGAGAGAAAATGAGAAAGAAAAAATATTTGAACCATATTACTTAAGCAGCTTATGTAGATAATTGTCTAACTTTAATTCAAACTTGCTTAGGCAAAAATGAAAATTTCACAAATATTAAATATTAACAAGGATGGTGTTTCAGAAGGAATAATAAACGGGAATTTTAAAATACCATCTTGTGCTACAGCATAACCTGTTGAAGCTCAGGTTTGACCACTTACCTTATTTGACTGCATAATCTCATTATAAAATAGCTTCCTTAGTTTACAAAATCCATGGTAAATATCTACTGAAAATGTGATAAATCATTCAGCAAGCAAGAATTTAATACCAGAATAATTCAGCTTTGGGTCTCTTACTCTCTTGTTCCACATGTAATCCATGAGCATACATGGTTAATGTCTCTTCAACATATACCCTCAATGCATTCCTTAGTCACTTACCTCCAGGAGACACTACCATTTGGGTCATAGCTAGAAAGAACAGAGGCTTCAAATTAGTCCCTGGGAAAGTTGGGACAAAGAAACCTCATGTGATATTCAAATATCTGTTCTTAAAGATGATGGGGCTAACAAGTAAGTATTGAAGTTTTGTGTTTTCAAATAGAGAGCACATTGGTGCAGACTACATTTTTTTCAACTTTTATTATTTCTCTTATAATTTCACATGTGTATGTATATAAGTCATTCCTGTTACTCTCTCCTCTCACCATTCTTACATTCTCTCAACAGTGTTCAACTCTTCCTCCTCTCTATCTGTTCATCTCTCAGATTCATTGGATTAGAACTATCCTTTGTAACATACAGGGGTTACCAGGGGATACACATTGAAAGTAATGTTTATCACTTTTTCTGAATCTAGCCATAGTAGTTCCACAGTGACAGGTAAAGCCACATAAATCTTTCTTCCATCCATGACCAGCTATAAATGGGTCCATTCTTTGTAGTTCTAAACATAGCACTAGCAATATTTTTCTTTGTGCCAGACACTGTTGTCCTAAGTCTTATGGGTTTACACTCTAAAGATACTAAATTTGAGCCCAAGAACTAAACAATATAAACTTTGCTGTTACAAAGTTAATTCTCTGGGACTCATTCATTATATTTAGACTAGAGCTGAACACATAATAGAACATAATTCTTTCTGGAAGCAGTAACAGGAAGATTGTGAGTTCAGTCCTACCAGGGTGTCAGAGTGAGTTCAAGGCCAACCTGAGTAACTCAGAAAGACTCTGTCTAAAAATACATAAATAAGAACAGTGAGAGGGAGCAGAGCAAGCTAGTAAGGAGTTTGTCTGCCTTGAACAGGACCCTGGGTTCATTGCCCAACACCACAAAACAATAAATAGAGACTGAAAAGGGTAAAGATGGAGAAAGGACAGAGAAACAAATAAAGCTACAGAATGATCCAAGAACTTTGTAAATGTAAATCAATGTGAGACAACAGAAAGTGCCTGAGCTTCAGGCTATATACCTCATTTGCCAGAAACTTAGGTTTTTTTAACTTAATGATTTTACTTAATTACTTTTCTACTTAATAACTTCCAAATTCTCCAAAGATCCTATTTTCCTCTGAAAAAAAAGTGAAGATATGAGATGCTTTGTAGTTACTGAAGAAACATATTCCCATACACTTGAGTACCTATTGTATACTGAATTAAAACCCAGAGTAGCTTCTTCTGATTTTTCCTCCTGTTCAAGTGACTATCACATCATATAACACACTTCACACAGGAAATCCACTTTTAGGTGGATAAACCACATAGGAAATACTTGTAATTCCTCCTCAAAAACAGTTTTGTCAGGGCTGGAGAAATGGCTCGGTGGTTAAGAGCACTGACTGCTCTTCCAGATGACCAGGTTTCAATTCCCAGCACCCGCATGGCAGCTCACAGCTGTCTGTAACTCCAGTTCCAGGGACTCCAAAAGCCTTATAGACATATATGCAGGCAAAACACCAATGCACATAAAATAAAGATAAATATTTAAAAGAAAATAGTTTTGAAGAGCAGCTCCCATAAAGAATTGAAAAAAACCCTGATGATGCCTGCTCTGAGACTATACATGAAGAACCAGGGAATGCCTCTCACACTTTTTTTTGATATTGTCATAAGACTGTATTTTTGTATCTTATATATTATATTATGTTCCATACAAGCAATGTCAGTGTCCTTCTTGAAGAATTCTCTCAAAATAGATTGTAATTTTTGTGAAATTATAACTTTTTGAAACACATCTGAGAATAATTGCCAACAGAATGCCATTTAAATATAATTTAAATATGCTTAGTGTGATACATGTGTTATTAAAATACACTGTACTCTCCTTGAATTTGCCTAATGTGAATCTTTGAGAATTAAGCTATGATAGTTTATTCACAGTATTTTATAGATGAAAAGTCACAATCCATTAGTGGATGGTAAAATTAAATAACTGACTAAACCAGCAATTTAAAAAATTGTGTTAAATACCATTGGTATTATTAGTAATGGTTTCCTTTTTGTTTGTTTGGTTTGGTTTGTTTTTTGTTTTTCAAGACAGGGTTTCTCTGTGTAACAGCCCTGGCTGTCCTGGAACTCACTTTGTAGACCAGGCTAGCCTCGAACTCATAGAAATCCGCCTGCTTCTGTCTCCTGAGTGCTGGGATTAAAGGCTGCACCACCACTACCTAGCTAGTAACAGTTTCTAAAATAGGTATTTTATGCCACTGCTCTGCTTAATGATTGCAAATATTAACTTATTTAAGACAAAAAGGAGCATAAAGATGAACTCAAAAGTAAAGGAGAGTGGGACTGCATGGAAGCTTTATTTATTCTATGAATATATCCACATTGGTGTGTATGTGGTTACAGATGTGTGTTTTTTGTATTCTAATATAAATTGTACTTCTATCTATAAATTCCATACTAACAGAACACTTGATCATGAGCCAATGAAAAGTCCATGTAAAGTTCTGTGAGAACGTTGCTTTAGAAACACATGCTACAAAGCTCATCAAACAAGAAAGTGGTTGTTCATAGATAGACTTCATTCAATCGTTCATTTGTTGGCTAAGAGTTATCCATGTTATAAGCACAATCTTAAAAATAGATTTCAAAGTGTGATAATGATACCATCTTCTATTTGGAAATATCCCCATTGTCTACTTTAGAGAAAGCAGTTCTGATGTCTACACTCTTGGTAAAGAGGTATGAACTCAGGAGGATATTAGATGCCAGAACGCTAAACTGATTATTCTATAGGAAAATAGTTACCTTTACACAGCAGATCTTCTGTTTCTGCAGTCTGAACAAAACAGATTAAGCTCGAAACCTTCCTTACTCTTTAAGGAAGGTGGCACTGTGTCACTTGGGATCCAGTTGGAAGTCCTTCTCAAAGAAGGAAAACTCCTGATGAAGAAGTTATTTACTAATGACTAATTGAACACCAAAGTTCTCCAGAGACAGACAAATACAAGGAAAAAGTGATTATTATGTGGGGGTTACAAAATAGTCTCCAACCTGCCACATGGAGATCCTGTGAGAAAAAATAGAAGGAAGTCTGTTTGCACTCTGTGAAGTGGCCAGCAACTCTAAGAGGAAGGAGCACAACTTTGTGAACTTGAATGTTAATTTTAACTGAGCATTTGTTTGAACTGGATGTTGTTGCTTACCTATAATAAATATGCAATCTTGAAATAAAACTTCACAAAATAGTAACTTTCTATGTTCAATAAATACCAAAATGCTTTTGACACATAGGCTGTTCCTTCTAAAATTGTGTCTTAAAGATTCATGTTGGATATTAGACACCATTGTCTTGAATTCAAAGGACTTGGACATGCACAAAGTCTACAGAGGAATTGCTGCCCAGGAGGACATCCTCAGGCCTTCATTCTATTCACCAAGATAAGCAGTAACTAATGGTCTATAAAGACCTACATATATCAGCTTGTTGAGAAAGAACAGTCATGCACAACATTTCCTGGAAGTAAGTGTGTGTGTGTGTGTGTGTGTGTGTGTGTGTGTGTGTGTGTGTGTGCGCGCGCGTGCGCGCGCACGTATTATTGTGTAGCTACATCATACAAATGAAATATTCCCTCTTAGAGGACAGAGGGAATTTCATAAGATTTGGAGCTAACCCCCCAGCAGCCCCTGCAGTCTCCGCGCCCTGCCCCCACGCCCATCTGCCCGAGACCCCAGCCACTTCCTGAGACTTAGAGACCAGCCCCCAGCTCCCAGCCTGCCCCCGACTTCCCTTCTGGACCAGAGGTGAGTGCCTGGGTCCAGCCCAGACCCCATCCCTGGGCACCAGCCACTCCGGGAGGACCTGCCCAACTTGGCACCAGGTCCTGGCCACCGGGCAGCTCCCCTTCTAGCCCCACCTGGAGGGATCCCCTTTTCCAAGCCCCCAGCAGCCCCTGCAGTCTCCGTGCCCTGCCCCACGCCCATCTGCCCGAGACCCCAGCCACTTCCTGAGACTTAGAGACCAGCCCCCAGCTCCCAGCCTGCCCCCTGACTTCCCTTCTGGACCAGAGGTGAGTACCCGGGTCCAACCCGGACCCCATCCCTGGGCACCAGCCACTCCGGGGAGGCCTGCCCAGCTTGGCGCCAGGTTCTGGCCACCGGGCTGCTCCCCTTCTAGCCCCACCGGGAGGGATCCCCTTTTCCAAGCCCCCCCCCCCCCCCGACAGCCCCTGCAGTCTCCGCGCCCTGCCCCCACGCCCATCTGCCCGAGACCCCAGCCACTTCCTGAGACTTAGAGACCGGCCCCCAGCTCCCAGCCTGCCCCCCCCACTTCCCTTCTGGAGCAGAGGTGAGTACCCGGGTCCAACCCGGACCCCATCCCTGGGCACCAGCCACTCCGGGGAGGCCTGCCCAGCTTGGCATCAGGTTCTGGCCACCGGGCAGCTCCCCTTCTAGCCCCACCAGGAGGGATCCCCTTTTCCAAGCCCCCCGACAGCCACTGCAGTCTCCGCGCCGTGCCCCCACGCCCATCTGCCCGAGACCCCAGCCACTTCCTGAGACTTAGAGACCGGCCCCCAGCTCCCAGCCTGCCCCCGACTTCCCTTCTG
Source organism: Peromyscus maniculatus bairdii (assembly GCF_049852395.1). Lineage (NCBI taxonomy): Eukaryota > Metazoa > Chordata > Mammalia > Rodentia > Cricetidae > Peromyscus > Peromyscus maniculatus. Next base: position 165,004,795 of record NC_134852.1, on the reverse strand, counting down.
GACCAGAGGTGAGTGCCTGGGCACCAGCCACTCCGGGAGGACCTGCCCAACTTGGCACCAGGTTCTGGCCACCGGGCAGCTCCCCTTCTAGCCCCACCGGGAGGGATCCCCTTTTCCAAGCCCCCAGCAGCCCCTGCAGTCTCCGCGCCCTGCCCCCACGCCCATCTGCCCGAGACCCCAGCCACTTCCTGAGACTTAGAGACCGGCCCCCAGCTCCCAGCCTGCCCCCGACTTCCCTTCTGGACCAGAGGTGAGTGCCTGGGCACCAGCCACTCCGGGAGGACCTGCCCAACTTGGCACCAGGTTCTGGCCACCGGGCAGCTCCCCTTCTAGCCCCACCAGAAGGGATCCACTTTTCCAAGCCCCCAGCAGCCCCTGCAGTCTCCGCGCCCTGCCCCCACGCCCATCTGCCCGAGACCCCAGCCACTTCCTGAGACTTAGAGACCGGCCCCCAGCTCCCAGCCTGTCCCCGACTTCCCTTCTGGACCAGAGGTGAGTGCCTGGGCACCAGCCACTCCGGGAGGACCTGCCCAACTTGGCACCAGGTTCTGGCCACCGGGCAGCTCCCCTTCTAGCCCCACCAGAAGGGATCCACTTTTCCAAGCCCCCAGCAGCCCCTGCAGTCTCCACGCCCTGCCCCCACGCCCATCTGCCCGAGACCCCAGCCACTTCCTGAGACTTAGAGACCGGCCCCCAGCTCCCAGCCTGCCCCCGACTTCCCTTCTGGAGCAGAGGTGAGTACCCGGGTCCAACCCGGACCCCATCCCTGGGCACCAGCCACTCCGGGGAGGCCTGCCCAGCTTGACACCGGGTTCTGGCCACCGGGCAGCTCCCCTTCTAGCCCCACCGGGAGGGATCCCCTTTTCCAAGCCCCCAGCAGCCCCTGCAGTCTCCGCGCCCTGCCCCCACGCCCATCTGCCTGAGACCCCAGCCACTTCCTGAGACTTAGAGACCGGCCCCCAGCTCCCAGCCTGTCCCCGACTGCCATTCTGGACCAGAGCTTGCCCCTGACTTCCCTTCTGGACCAAAGAGTTGGACAAGAGAACTCCCTTTTGGACAAGAGAGAGAGTCTTCCTGAATCTGTCAGCTCTTTGTGAAACAAGTACACTGATAAGACCAAGAAGGAACCACAAGGAGATGGGCAGACGTCAAGGCAGAAGTACATACAGCAAAATGAAGAGCAATACAGCATCACCAGAACCTAGCTCGCCTCCAACATCTAGACCTGAACACCAAAAATTGGAAGAAGCAGAAGAAAGTAGCCTTATGAGTAACTTCATGAAGAAGGTAGAGGCTTGTGTAGAGGAAAAGACAAGAAAATTGGAAGAACGCTGTAAACAACTAGAGGAAAGGGCAAACAAATTAGAAGAAAACAATAAAGCCCTCCAAGAAAACAATAAAGTCCTGGAAGAAAACAATAAAGCACTGAAAGAAAATCATGAAAAAGCAATGAAACAAACAAAGGAAACAGTCCAAGAACTGAAAAGGGAAATTGAAAAAATAAAAAAGACATAAACAGAGGGAATGCTGGAAATAGAAAACCTGAGTAAAAGATCAGGAACTTCGGATGCAAGTATAACCAACAGAATGCAAGAGATGGAAGAGAGGATTTCTGGCATTGAAGATACAGTAGAAGAAATAGTTCCATCAGTCGAAGGAAACACTAAAGCCAACAAAGTCATGAACCAAAATGTCCAAGAAATCTGGGACACCATAAAAAGACCAAACCTACGAATTATAGGGATAGAAGAAGGTGAAGAATACCAACTCAAAGGCACAGAAAATATATTCAACAAAATTATAGAAGAAAACTTTCCCAACTTAAAGAAGGAAATGCCTATGAAGATACAAGAAGCCTATAGAACACCAAACAGACTAGACCCCCAAAAAAAGTCCCCTTGACACATAATAATTAAACAACTAAATGTACAGAATAAAGAAAGAATATTAAGAGCAGCCAAGGAAAAAGGCCAAGTGACCTATAAAGGTAAACCCATCAGAATAACACCCGATTTCTCAATGGAGACTTTGAAAGCCAGAAGGACCTGGGCAGATGTAATGCAGACACTAAGAGACCATGGATGTCAGCCCAGACTAATATACCCAGCAAAACTTTCAATCATCATAGACGGAAGGAACAAGACATTCGAAGACAAAGCCAGATTTAAACAATACCTATCCACAAACCCAGCCCTACAGAAAGCACTAGAAGGAAAATTCCAACCGAGGGAAGTCAGATACACACTTGAAAACACAGGCAATAGATAAAGCCACAACAGTAAACCCCAAAGAAGAGAAGTACACACACACTACCTCCAAAAATAACAGGGATGAAGAATCACTGGTCATTAATATCCCTTAATATCAACGGACTTAATTCACCTATAAAAAGACATAGACTTACAGAATGGATACGAAAGCAGGACCCATCTTTCTGCTGCATACAAGAAACACACCTCAAATTCAAAGACAGACACTACCTAAGAATAAAAGGCTGGGAAAAGACTTTTCAATCAAATGGTCTTAAGAAACAAGCAGGGGTAGCCATCCTGATATCCAACAAAATAGACTTCAAACTAAAATCAATCAAAAGAGATCAAGAAGGACATTACATCCTCGTCACAGGAAAGATCGACGAAGATGAAGTTTCAATTCTGAACATATATGCCCCAAACACAGGGCACCCACATATGTAAAAGAAACATGACTAAAGCTTAAACCACATATAAAACCCCACACATTAATAGTGGGAGATCTCAACACCCCACTTTCACCACTGGACAGATCTCCCAAATCGAAACTTAACAGAGAAATAAAGGACTTAACCGATGTCATGACCCAATTGGACCTAATAGATATCTACAGAACATTCCATCCTAACAAGAAAGAATATACTTTCTTCTCAGCACCCCATGGAACTTTCTCTAAAATCGACCACATACTTGGCCACAAAGCAAATCTCAACAGATACAAAACAATCAGAATAACCTCCTGTGTTCTATCAGACCACCATGGTTTAAAGCTAGATTTCAACAACAACAAAAACTACAGAAAACCTACAACCTCATGGAAACTGAATAATGCTCAACTGAATCACCAATGGGTTAAGGAAGAAATAAAGAAAGAAATTAAAGACTTCCTAGAGATCAATGAAAATGAAGACACCACATACCCAAACTTATGGGACACTATGAAAGCAGTGTTAAGAGGGAAATTCATAGCACTAAATGCCCACATAAAGAAGTTGGAGAAATCGCACACTAGTGAATTAACAGCACATCTGAAAGCTCTAGAACAAGAAGAAGCAAAGTCTCCCAGGAAGAATAGACGCCAGGAAATTATCAAAGTGAGAGGTGAAATTAATAAATTAGAAACTAAGAGAATAATACAAAAAATTAATGAAACAAAGAGTTGGTTCTTTGAGAAAATCAACAAGATAGACAAGCCCTTATCCAAACTAACCAAAAGACAGAGAGAGATAATCCAAATCAACAAAATCAGAAATGAAAAGGGGGATATAACAACAGACATTGAGGAAATCCAGAGATTTATAGGGTCATATTTCAAAAAACTCTACTCCACAAAACTGGAAAACCTAAAAGAAATGGACATTTTTCTGGATAGATACCACATACCTAAGTTTAATCAAGACCAGATAAATTATTTAAATAGTCCAATAACCCCTAAGGAAATAGAAACAGTCATTAAAGGTCTCCCAACCAAAAAAAGCCCAGGACCAGATGGTTTCAGCGCAGAATTCTACCAGATCTTCAAAGAAGAGTTAATACCAATACTCTCTAAATTGTTCCACATAATAGAAACAGAAGGAACATTACCAAACTCCGTCTATGAGGCTACAATTACCCTGATTCCTAAACCAAACAAGGATGCAACAAAGAAAGAGAACTACAGACCGATCTCCCTCATGAACATTGATGCAAAAATACTCAATAAAATACTGGCAAACATCCTCCAAGAACACATCAAAACAATTATCCACGATGATCAAGTAGGCTTCATCCCAGGGATGCAAGGGTGGTTCAACATACGAAAGTCCATCAATGTAATACACCATATAAACAAACTCAAAGAAAAAAACCACATGATCATCTCACTAGATGCAGAAAAGGCATTTGACAAAATCCAACACCCCTTCATGATAAAAGTCTTGGAGCGATCAGGAATACAGGGAACATACCTAAACATAATAAAGGCAATATATAGCAAACCAACAGCCAACATCAAATTAAATGGAGAGAAACTCAAAGCAATTCCACTAAAATCAGGAACGAGACAAGGCTGTCCACTCTCCCCATACTTATTCAATATAGTACTTGAAGTTCTAGCCAGAGCAATAAGACAACATAAGGAGATTAAGGGGATTCAAATTGGAAAGGAAGAAGTCAAGCTTTCCCTATTTGCAGACGACATGATAGTATACTTGAGTGACCCCAAAGATTCCACCCAGGATTTGATAAAGCTTATAAACACCTTCAGCAACATAGCAGGATACAAGATCAACTCAAAAAAATCAGTAGCCCTCCTATATACAATGGACAAAGAAGCGGAGAAGGCAATTAGAGATACATCACCCTTCACAATAGCCAAAAATGACATAAAATACCTTGGGGTAACACTAACCAAGCAAGTGAAGGACCTATATAACAAGAACTTTAAGTCCCTGAAAAAAGAAATTGAAGAAAATCTCAGAAAATGGAAAGATCTCCCATGCTCATGGATAGGCAGGGTTAACATAGTAAAAATGGCAATCTTACCAAAAGCAATTTACAGATTCAATGCAATCCCCATCAAAATACCAACACAATTCTTCACAGATCTGGAAAGAACAATACTCAACTTCATATGGAAAAACAAAAAACCCAGGATAGCTAAAAGAAACCTGTACAATAAAACAACTTCTGGAGGCATCACAATCCCCGACTTCAAGCTCTACTATAGAGCTACAGTAATAAAAACAGCCTGGTATTGGCATAAAAACCGACATGTGGACCAATGGAATCGAATTGAAGACCCTGACATTAACCCACACACCTATGGACATATAATTTTTGACAAAGAAGCCAAAAGTGTACAATGGAAAAAAGAAAGCATCTTCAACAAATGGTGCTGGCATAACTGGATATCAGCGTGTAGAAGGCTGCAAATAGATCCATATCTGTCACCGTGCACAAAACTTAAGTCCAAGTGGATCAAAGACCTCAACATAAATCCCGCTACTCTGAACCTGATAGAAGAGAAAGTAGGAAATAGTCTTGAACGCATTGGCATAGGAGATCACTTCCTAAATATAACACCAGTAGCGCAGACACTGAGACAAACAATCAATCAATGGGACCTCTTGAAACTGAGTAGCTTTTGTAGAGCAAAGGATACGGTCAACAAGGCAAAGCGACAGCCTACAGAATGGGAAAAGATCTTCACCAACCCCACATCTGACAGAGGACTGATATGCAGAATATATAAGGAACTCAAGAAATTAGACATCAAAAGGACCAACAGTCCAATTGAGAAATGGGCTTTAGAACTAAACAGAGAATTCTCAACAGAGGAAACCCAAATGGCTGAAAGACATTTAAGGAATTGCTCAACTTCCCTAATCATCAGGGAAATGCAAATCAAGACAACTCTGAGATACCACCTTACGCCTGTCAGAGTGGCTAAGATCAAAAACACTGAAGACACTTTATGCTGGAGAGGATGTGGAACTAGGGGAACTCTCCTCCACTGCTGGTGGGAATGCAAGCTTGTACAACCACTTTGGAAATCAATATGGCGCTTTCTTAGAAAATTGGGAATCAATCTCCCCCAAGATCCAGCTATACCACTCCTGGGCATATACCCAAGAAATGCTCAATCATACCACAAGAGCACTTGCTCAGCTATGTTCATATCAGCATTGTATGTAATAGCCAAAACCTGGAAACAACCTAGATGCCCTTCAACTGAAGAATGGATAAATAAATTGTGGCACATATACACAATGGAATACTACTCAGCAGAGAAAAACAATGACATCATGAGGTTTGCAGGCAAATGGATGGATCTAGAAAAAATCATCCTGAGTGAGGTAACCCAGACTCAGAAAGACAAATATGGTATGTACTCACTCATAGGAAGATGCTAGATGTGGAACAAGGATGACTAGACTGCTACTCACATCACCAGCGAGGCTACCTGGAAAACAGGACCCCAAAAAAAGACACGGAGAAATGGACGAGATCTACATGAATAGCCTGGTCATGAGTGGGAACAATGAAGGGCGACAGTCGAGGGAAAGAGTGGGAGATCCTAGCTGGATCAAGAAAAGAGAGGGAGAACAAGGAATAGGAGACCATGGTAAATGAAGACCACATGAGAAGGTGAGAAGGGGAGGAAGCAGAGAGCTAGGGAGGCCCACGGAGATCCACATATACCCCCTCAAAAGACTGCTGGCAATGGTCGCGAGACGGCAGGAACTGACCTACTCTGGTGATGGGATGGCCAGACACCCAGATAGTGGTGCCATAAACCCCATCCAAGGACTGAGGAATCTGAAGGCAGACATCCACAGCTGGGCCCCTGGTGGAGCACTGGGAGTCTAATTAGTGAGTAAGAAGAGGATTTATATGAGCGAGAATTGTTGAAGCCAAGGTTGGATAAAGCACCGGGACAAATAACCAAATGAATGGAAGCACAGGATCTATGAACCAAAGGCTGAGGGGCCCCCAACTGGATCAGGCCCCCTGAACGGCTAAGACAGTCATTTGGCTTGATCTGTTTGGGAGGCAGCTGTGCATTGGTGCCAGGTCCTGGGCTCGTTGCATGAGTTGGCTGTTTGAATCCTGGGACTTATGCAGGGACACTTGGCTCAGTCTGGGAGGGGGGAATGGACCTGCCTGGACTGAGTCTACCAGGTCAACCCCGGTCCTCGGGGGAGACCTTGATCTGGAGGAGGTGGGAATGGGGGGGTGGGCTGGAGGGAGGGGTGGGCGAGAGGGGGAGAACGGGGAAATCTGTGGCTATTATGTTGAACTGAATGGTTTTGTAAAATAATAATAATAATAATAATAATAATAATAATAATAATAAATATTAAATTAAAAAAAAAGATTTGGAGCTAACAAATGTGTGAGTTTACGTGATCAAAAGCTTATAAAGTTACCAAATCATGAGTCCCTAACCCTGGGATATATAAACAGGTAGCAATGGCATGGGGAAGAGAGACTCGTAACTCTCTGAAAGTTGTATTCAGCTTTTGTGTCTTCATCTATGCTATGGTAGAAGTCCAGTCATGCAGCTGCCTTTGAGTCTTTCATGATTCTCTGCTATAAGTAACCTCTAAAAGAGACTGAAAGTAAAATTAACTTATGATCTTGATACACTACTCCTGGGTTTGAATTGCCCCCAAGCAAAGTCATTCTGTTAAAAGGTATTTTCATAACCATGTTTATTGATGATCTGTTCAAAATAACTGTCATATACTTAGATGAAGTACAAGTCAACAAATTAATGAACTATGATAGGTAGACAATGATGCTAGACAGTAAGTAGACAGGTAATAGATGACAGACAGACAGACAGAGAGGTAGATAGTATAGTGGATTATTCCACCTTTAAGCAAAAATAATTCATGTCATTTCTAACTTAAAATGATCAGTCATGTAAGTGAAATAAACTATTGCAACCAACACATTTCTCTTATAAGTGATATCTGGAGAAAAACACATAAAATTGAAAGGGGGAGAATTATATATAAACAAGTGGTAAAGTAGCTAATAATGAATAATAGTGGGGGTAAATATGATCAAATTATATTCAAAGTATATACAGAAAAGTCATAATTATATTCAGCATTGTGTACATTTAGTAGATACTAATGAAATTTCTAAAGAAAAAAATTTAACATATACATTATAATTTGTTTCTTCTATACCTCTTTAATTGATTTAAATATTACTTAGTATACTGGATATTACTATGACATTTTCATTCATGAATGTATTTTGCTCTAATTGTGACCACTTTTATTACACTCACAAGTCCCCCTGTGCTAGTCCTTGCCTCACCACATACTCTTCAAAGGAAGTAAATCTACCACTTCAATTATTTTTATTATTGATTTTATACTAACTTTAACCATATGAAAGAAGGCATGTGATAATTTTTCTGAATCTGCCTTAATTCTCTCAAACTGATGATTTATAGTGCCATGCTTTTTCCTTATAATATCATAATATCTTTCTTATTTGGGGCTGAATAGAAGTCTGCTGTGCACATTGTCATGTTTTCTTTACCCATCCATCTGTCATAGGACACCTAGACTGAGTCTATAGATTGTCGTCTGAGAACAGTGCCGCAAAAGAATAAAATGGTGTTGCTTATATATGCTCAGCATCCTACTGGAAACAATCTACACATTCTGTAGACTTCTTCATAAAAATTCTGGTAAAGGAAAGACAAAGTAAACTTGACTTCCAAGAGAAAGGAGTAGTGGATTTCTGTGAAATGTTTTTTTTTTCTTTCTATAAATATATCTCTGGTTTTAACAGAGCCTTCATTACAAAATGGGAAAAATGTCATAGCATACAAAGTAGTGCATTTTCACACTGCTACACTAGTTTATGATGTTTGAGAAGTAGATTGTTTTGTGCCACTGTTTTTTGCTTTCTTTATTTTAGCATTTTAGCTCAGTCAAATTATTCTAATGTCACCAGATTTGAGTCATCATCTTATGGCCACAAATTCTTTGCTTCTCTTTTTCCCAAGAATTGATAATTCTTCATACATAAATTCTAACTTAGAGTAGGCCTTGCTTTCCCTGTTGTACAGTGATGTTGTTAAAAAGAAGAATGTGGAGGTTTAGAGTGGAGGAAGTATTTTACTTTTACTTTCAGATTTTGAAAACACTCTCTTAAGAGTATCCTGCAAACAAGCTGCCCCAGCCATTGGAGGATAGAAAACAGACCCAGACAATATCCACGTTTAATACCAATAAAAGAATGAACCTATCTCAGGCCTTCAAGCTCAGATGACCTTATTTAATATAAAGAATGTCACGGGTGAACATAGATGAAAATAAAAGAATTGTGCTGTTTATATGATTATGTAAAATATTAAAGCATTCTCTTAAGACATTAAATTTTAAGGAAGCTTCTTACACAACAATAGATAGCTGATTAACCATACAGATTTTTAAATCTCCTGAATTAAAATTAAGTGCCAACACGCCTTTAATTCCAGCACATGGGAGGTAGAGGTAAGTGGATCTCTGTGAGTTCAAGGCCAGCCTGCTCTACATCTTGGTTCCAGGTCAACCAAGACTACATAATGAGACTCTTGTCTCCAAAAACAAAACACATCACAACAAAAAAAGAAAGGGGGGAAAGTAACAAATCAGGCCACTGAAAAGCTGCCTTTGCATACAAACTAACTAGCTTTGCTACTTTCCCTTTCTGTTATCCTAGTCTGGGTATCTGGCTGATAGTCTGAATTACTTTGAGACTTTCCTATGTTTCTTTTATATATATTGATAGACTTTTTTGTCTTTAAAAAGACAGTGATGAGGATGTAGCATAGCTGGCGAAGGGCATTTCTAACAGGCAGAAAGCTCTGGGTTCTATCCCCAGCACCACATAAATCCAGGCTTAGTGGTTCACATCTACAATCAGCACTGGAGATAGGCAGAGGGAGGAGGATCAGGAATTCAAGATTAATGTTGGCTATATGGTGAATTTAAGGCTAATCTGGACTATAGGAGACCATGTCTAAAAAAGATGATAAAAAACTGAGGAAGAGATATTTTGTGGTGAGCTTGGCTGAGTGTCAGTGGAAAAGCAAGTTTAAAGGTGTTCACTGAAGTGTCAGTCATTCTTGACAGGGAAGGAAGGAAGTAGCAAGACACATGAGATTTCCATGAGTAAACTGGGGATGAGAGAGAGGGCAATGGAAGGTAGGGGGTAGAGGAAGAGAACATAAGGGAATAAGATGGTTGAGCTAGAACAGGAACAGAGTGGGAGAACAATGAAAGAGACACCATAATAGAGGGAGACATCATGGGGATAGGGAGAAACTGGGTACTAGGGAAGTTCCCAGAAATCCACAAGGATGACCCCAGCTTAGACTACTAGCAATAATGGAGAGGGTGCCTGACCTGGCTTACTCCAGTAATCAGATCAGTGAATACCCTAACTATCATCATAGACCCTTTCTTCAGTAACTGATGGAAGCAGATGCAGAGATCCACAGCCAAACACCAGGCCGAGCTCCAGTAGTCTAGTCAAAGAGAAAGAAGAGTGATTCTATGAGCAAGGAGCATCAAGATCATGATGGAAAAGCCTACAGAGACAACCAAACCAAACTAGTGGGAACTCATGAAATTTAGAACAATAGCTGTGGAGCCTCCATGGGACTGGACTAGGCCCTCTGCATAGCGAGACAGTTGTGTAACTTGATCTGTTTAAGGGGGCCCTGGCAGTAGGATCAGGATCCATTCCTAAGGATCAGGATTCATCCCTGATGCATGAGCTGGCTCTTTGGAGCCCACTACCTGTGGTGGGATACCTCACACAGCCTTGAGGCAGAGGGAGGGGCTCAGACCTGCCTCTACTGAATGTACCAGGCTCTGCTTACTCCCCATGGGAGGGCTTACCTTCTTGTAGGAGGGAATGGGGACTGGATTTTGGCAGGGGGAGACTGGAGGGAAAGGTGGAGGGAAGAGGAGAATCTGTGATTGGTATGTAAAATGAATAAAAAAAAAGTTTAATAAAAAAAAGAAGATACATATACACTGTCAGATTTCCAGTAATTCAGCTTTGTAACTTTGTATTGTTATCAAGTACCAAATAACCACCACCAAGGATCAGTACAATGCTTGCTCTTAAATAAAAATAGTCATTAACAAAAGGAGGTAATCCTTTAACAAAATGGGAGAAAGCAAAACTAATACTTACATGAAAAATTTAAATTTCTATCAATATTTTTTTCAAAAATATGACTTATTTTCAATAAAATTTATAATCTAAAATTTTAAAAATTAAGAACTGAAAAAAGTCTTCATTTTCTCAACAACTTTCTTGAAAGCATTATGAACTTCTTTGTTCCGTAAGCTATAGACAACTGGGTTCAACATGGGAATGACTATGGTGTAGAACACAGATGCCATTTGGTCATTGTCCATGGAATGACCAAAACTGGGCTGTAGGTACATGAATATTACAGTTCCATAGAATATGGTCACAGTGGTGAGGTGGGCTGCACAAGTAGAGAAGGCTTTCTTCCGTCCTTCTGCTGAGCACATCCTCAGGATAGCAATGAATATGAATACATAGGAGGTCAAGATAACTATCAGAGCAAAAAAGACATTGAATGAGGCTAAGATAAAGAGCACGATCTCATTCACGTATATATCAGAGCAAGAAAGAGACAGGATTGGAGGGATATCACAGAAAAAGTGATGGACCACATTAGAATGGCAGAAGGAGAGGGAAAAGGTGAATCCAGTGTGTATAGCAGACTCAAACAAGCCCCAGGCATAGCAGCCAATCACCATGTGAGCACACACACTAGCAGTCATTGTAGTGGTGTAATGTAAGGGCTTACAAACTGCAGCATGCCTGTCAAAAGCCATAACAGCAAGTAGGAAACAGTCAACACTGGCAAAAGACACAAAGAAGAACATTTGAGTAGCACATCCCCCATAGGAGATGACTTTATCCCCTGTGAGAAGCCCAGCCATCACCTTTGGAGTCACAGCTGAGGAGTAAACACAGTCTGCCAGAGAGAGGTTACTGAGGAAAAGATACATGGGAGTGTGGAGACGGGAGTCCAGCCAGATCAACACAATCATGCCCAAGTTCCCAATCAGTGTGATGAGATAGATGAGGGTAAATGTTATGAACAGGGGGACTTCCAGCTCCGGGTTGTCAGTCAATCCCAAAAGTGTAAACTTAGTCACCTTAGTGCTATTCTCCAAGTATGACATTTTGAAATTGTGTATCACCTGTCCAAACAAATAAAGGAAAGTAAATACATCACTAATACACAGGAATAGATGCCAGAGAACTCCTTTCACTCAAATGACATTATCTGCATGATCTCACTACTAATGTAGGATTCCCAATAACCGTGAGACTGCTGTAATCTTACATTTCCTTACAATGTAATCTCTAGAGCCTTCTGTATGGTAGCTGTTAGTTTCCAACAGCACTCAGATATTCTAAATGACCACTTGGGTGTCTCTCAAGTTTCACTCACAAATTCTAATTTGAGTTGAAAGTTTGTTTTAATAATAAACTACTCTCTGACTTTCATAAATGTCATTTCAGAATCAGATACAAAATAACCAAGCACTATGTGCTGTGTGACTAAAAAATAATGGATATTAATGTGGTTAATCTTCCTGTCTTATTGTATAACTGCCTGAGAACAGTGGTCCATCACCTTTCTGGATATACCATAGTGAGATATGAGATATTCATACATACAGCTGAAATCCATTTGAGATCTAAAGAAATGTATTCATCCTTCGACTCTTCAATGAAAACAGTCTTCTTTGAAAGACATGCACCCAAAGTATATAAAACTCAACACTTATTTACCATTTAAATGAACACTACACTGAGCAACCTACACCTACTTCAACCCCTTGAGGGAAACAACAATGAATAAGAGAGATGCTCATTCTTATTATCCCTTTCACCAAAGATGAACAACCCAGGAATTCAATTAATTAATTTGAAAAATGACCATTATGCTTCCTACTTTTCCTAGGTTGCATAATTCTTTGAGTATTTTTAAAAGTTCTTTGAAATCATACAAGCACCCTGAGAGATAGCATTCTGTGATTGTACACAGCATAGTCTCTGGCACTGACCTGTGTGCATTTTTATTCCTGATTTAGCCACCTACAGATCAGGTAACATTGGGTGAGTAGCCATTTTTCTGTGTTTCAGTTTAAAATAATAATGAAAATTGTCTTTTACCAGGATGTTTGGAAAATGTATTAAGTTGATATGTTTAAATCACTACGAATTCTGCTTCATTGTTAGGACACAATAAATCACAAGTATACTCTTATTAAACAAATAATACTGTTAATGAAGTAATAACAATATATACAGTATCATAGAAGAAAAAACAAAATATCAAAAGAAACTCAACACAAATGTTTTAACCATATTTCTAAAAAAGCATCCAAGCTTGTTGAAGCATATATAACTTTGACAAATATAAGCAATATGAAATTTTATTTTGAAACATAAATTATGAGACACTAACCTTTTATTGCATGACAATCTTTTGAAGATTTAATTTTTTTCAACAGTATAATCACATTATGAAATAGCTTCACAATTTTCATGATTGTGTTCCCTCAGCCTCCTTATCATAGTCTACTTATGCCAAATGGTACCTCCTCAATTTTCAAAATATCCTTAGGATATCTAGCCAAACTAAATAAACTCTAAAAAATAATGGAATACAAAGATGACTCCATTTGGACTCTTTCCTCCTCAGTCCACATATAATCCATGAACACATGCTGTTAATCCTATTTCTAAAATACCCCAAAAATTCATTTCTTAGTCACCACCATTCCCTAATGGTGAGCCACACTAACCTACAGTGACATTTGGGGCACAACTGGAAAGAAGTGATCCCAATTTAGTCACTAGGAAAGTTACAACACAGAAACCTGAGGTGATCTACAAATATGGACACCTGGAGAGAGAAGGCCTAAGGACTAGGTCTTGAAAGTATTAGAATTTTGCCTTTTCAAATGCAGAGAGATGCATGTAGAGACTGCTTTTTTTCTCTAAAGATAAAGTGAGCACCATTCTCCTCTGTGCCGGATATTCTGTTGTCCTCAGCCTTCTTAATAAGCCTGTAGATAAATTATTCCCCTTTGAATTTTTTTCTCTATTATACAATACACCTAGTATATAAGTAAATATAGAAAGGGCCATAATTAGAACAATGGAATAATTTCATAAATATAAGTCAGTCTGACATTGTAAAAACTGCCTGAATTTTAGAACCAGTAACTTGTGTTGAGATTTGCATTTTCATGTAATAATTTGAACATGATTTATAAATTCTTTTCAAATAGGAACAATTGCTATTTTGTAGTTATTGGGAAATCTGTAGTATACTTATATGTTTGAATATCTGATGAAAACTTAAGCCTGTTGACTTTTATTTCTGTCTACATATCTACTGCAACACTCAGGACCTACCATACAATCCAGAAGTGTTTGTTGTGTGAATCAACTCATGAAGAAAGGATTATTGCCGAACAAAAACAACTTTTGAAAACTTTTATTCTTCTCTTATACATTACATCTCTACCAGTTTCCCTCCCCTCCACTCCTCCTACCTACACAGTCCCTTCTTTCTTCTCCCCAAGGTCTTAAAGAACAATCCTCATGGAGAAATCAAACAATATCACCAGTAATAGGCACTCTGAGATACTACAGAAGTGAAGACTCCTAGATGAACAAAATAATTCATATGCATTTAATTGACATTTTATGAAACTATATTCCTCATTAATATGATTTCATTCAATAGATCTCATATTGCATTCAATATAATAATAATATTCTTTAAATTATTAAAGAATAAGAGATACTGAGATCATATGTTGACTCATTTACTGGAATTTAATGAAGATTAATTTCATGAAACATAATTTAAACATTGATAAACTATACTATACATAAATTATCAATATAAATTTTTATATTCTTCAAATCTTCAGCATTAAAACCCTCTATAAGTATGCCACAGGTGAGATTTTGGAAATTAAATTTACCACAGGTCGTTACAGCAAAGCGTGTTACTCATGGAAGATTATGATCTAATAACATGGTGAAACTGAATAGTAGATCAAACTATAATTTTGTTGAATAAGTTCAATATCACTATTATTAGTAATAACTTTCAGAATGTCATGGGTATCATGTACAGCTGATTTTTCTATGTTTTTGCATAAATATATTGGAGAAAGAAAAGAAAGACAGTAGAAGTCAATTTCAAATGAAGAAGAAGCAAGGTTCCATGAGTTATGTTATTTTTTTTCTTTGTCATGAGTATGAAGTGATGTGTGTGTGTGAGTGTGTGTGTGTGTGTGTGTACATGGCCATGCTAAATCACCATACAAAAATGGTATGTCTTGGTATGGATTCTTTATTCCAAAATTCTAATGTCTTTTAAGCAAGAGCCTATAAAGCAATGATTCTCAACCTGTGGATCCTGAGCCCTTTGGGGGGTCGTATATTAGATATCCTGAATATCAGATATTTACATTATGATTCATATCCATAGCAAAATTACAGTTATTAAGTAGCATCAAAATTATTTTATGGTTCAGGGTCACCCTGACATGAGGAACTGTATTAAACGGTTATAGCATTAGGAAAGTTGAAAACCACTACTATTAAGAGTCTCATAATTTTAGACATGTAGGACCATTGTATTAGTTACTTTTCTGTTGCTGTGATAAAATACCATGACCAGAAATGACTTACTGGAGGCAAGATTTATCTGAGTGTAAGGTTCCAGGCAGGCATGTTGGCTGGAGCAGGAACTTGAAAGATGGAATCCTCAATTGCAAACATGAAGTGGAGAAAGAAAACGGGAAATAGGGAGAGACAATGTAATCCAAAACATGCCCTTGGCAGCACACGTCCTCCAGCATTGCTGCAGCTCCTCAACCTCCCCAACATAGCACAACCAGTTAGGAACCATGGATTCAAATGCCTGAGCCTATGTGAGGCGTTTCTCATTCAAATCACCACAACCACAAAATGCTCAGTAAATGGGATCATTGTCCATTTACTGCCTCCATTTATTCATTGATTTGTTTGTTGTCTCAACAAGCATTTACTGAGTGCCTACTAATTCCTTTTCTCTCTTTTGTCATAACTAATTATACAATAATGTGTCACTGTGACATTTCTCCTTTTATGAATTTTAATCACATTCACCCATGTGTTACTATTTCTTCTTCTTCCCATTCCTAAAACACCCCTTTCACCTTTATGTCTTCTTTTTTTCATCTCCTATATTCTTAGTATGAGAGAAATGTGATATATATTTTTCTTTACAGAACTACTATCCTAATCACAGAACTTTGTTGAGACCATGATTAGAAAAAGCACAGGGACAAATAGCCAATCTAGTGGAAACACATGAACTATGAACCAATAGCTGAGGAGCCCCCATGGAACTGGATCAGGCCCTCTGGATAAGTGAGACAGTCGATTAGCTTGAACTGTTTGGGAGACCCCCAGGCAGTGGGACCAGGACCTGTCCTTAGTGCATGAGCTGGCTTTTTGGAGCCTGGGGCCTATGCTGGGACACTTTGCTCAACCTGGGTGAAGGGAGGAGAGGACTGGACCTGCCTCGACTGAATCTACCAGGCTGAGCTGAATCCCCAGGGGAGTCCTTGCCCTGGAGGAGTTGGGAATGGGGGGTGGATTGGGAGGAGGGCAGGTAGGGGCGGGAGGAGGGAGGACAGGGAATCCGTAGCTGATAAGTAAAATTAAATTAATTATAATTTTTAAATAAATAAAAAGAAAGAAACTCAACAATAAAAAATTATCTCGCCGGGCGGTGGTGGCGCACGCCTTTAATCCCAGCATTCAGGAGGCAGAGCCAGGCGGATCTCTGTGAGTTCGAAGCCAGCCTGGGCTACCAAGTGAGTTCCAGGAAAGGCGCAAAGCTACACAGAGAAACCCTGTCTCGAAAAATATATATATATATATATATCTGTATTTTAACTAAGTGGCATGCACTCGCATACATATTAGAAACATAGGGGATGAACCCCAAATCCTTCATAAATGATTACTGTTGAACTATTACATAGCACACACTCTATTTTCACAGTCTAAATAAACCACAGACAGGATCGAGCTAGAAACTCACCTTGCTCTTCAAAGAAGGTGACACAGTGTCACTTGGGATTCAACTGTAAGTCATATCCAAAGAAGGAAAGGCTCCTGCTGAAGAAGTTATTCTTGGTGATCATTCCCAAAGACAGAAGTTTAATAGCAGCAGATGATTACAAAGAGATCAGAGAATGTTCAAACATGTCACACAGTACTGCTATTTAGGCAAATAGAAGAAAGTCTGAAAAGTAAGTGAATTTATGAGCAACTGCAAGAGAAGGTCATCATTCTGAACACAAACCTCATTCTTAGCTGGTGGATATAATTTTTAATGCTTTAATATAATGTAGGCTTATATTAATATGCAAATGTGTGTTAAAGACCACTTATCATAGGACTGAAAGATGACTTATTGGTTAAGAGCATGTACTACTCTTGCACAGGACCTGAGTTTGGGTCAAACACCTACCTTGGGAGTTTCCCAACCACCTATAGCTCCAGCTCCAGTTAATCTGATGCCTCTATATTTGTAGGCATCTATGTTCACATGTGCACATGTGCACACATTCATACAATTAAAAAGTAGCAATAATAAATCTCTAAAAAAAAAACCTACTGAGCAAAATAACAACCTTTACATTAAGTCCAGTAAACGACCACCAAAAGGACTTTGGCTGCTCCAATAAAAACAGTGTCAAATAGAACCAAGTTGAGATTCTAGAAAACAATACATGGGATCCAGGGAATTTATACAGGCATGAAGTACTTCAGAGACTACATGCCCAGGAGGACAGCCATATCTCTCACTCCAGTCACCTAAAGGAGCAGCAATTAAACTGTCTGTGGAGACCTAGCTCAGCTTCTTATGAATAAAAATGATGTGTTAATATTATTTGTGGTGAGTTCTGTATTTTCTACACAGTGTAATTTTCTTCTTTTTAGCTGAAAACCGTTTATTTTTTAAAGATTTCTTCTTTAACCTACTTGCTGTCAGTATCAAATATGAAAAAGTAACACTTATCGCCTCATGGAAATAATTTAAAATAATTTACACACTATGAAAATCAGTATGGAAGATTCTTCAAACAATTAAAATTAAAAATATTTTATAATCTAAATATAGGAGTTCTGAGCAGATGATACTCAAAAAAATCAAAGTCAACTTACTATAAAGACACACTTGCACACCCTTGACTACCACAGCACTATTCACAGCAGTCAGATTATAGAATCAGTCTGCTTGCCCACCAGCAGATGAAGGGTAAAGGAAATGTCTCTTTCCAATCTTGAAGAATGAGATCATGTTTTCTGCAGAAAACTACATAGAACTAGACATCATCATGTTAATTAAATAAAATAAGCCAGCTATTACAAAAGCAAATATTTCATGTTTTTTTTAATATG
Source organism: Peromyscus maniculatus bairdii (assembly GCF_049852395.1). Classification (NCBI taxonomy): domain Eukaryota; kingdom Metazoa; phylum Chordata; class Mammalia; order Rodentia; family Cricetidae; genus Peromyscus; species Peromyscus maniculatus. The sequence goes on along the minus strand of NC_134852.1, from coordinate 164,986,502 downwards.
TGGAAATAAGAGAAAATGAAAGCAAAAGGAAAGCTATAACATAAGAGGAAATGGAGTATAAAAAGAATGTAACAAAGGAATATGTGAACAAATTGTGTAATATGCTTAAATGAAATACCATAAGCTCATTAAGTTGCACAATTAGTATACAACAGTAAAAAAATCCTTAAGAAAATTATTTCTCTTTTGAATACATTTCACATGTATTCAATATTCATAATTTACATATTCATTATTGTAATATTAATGTATGTACAATATTTATATATTTGTGAGTTTTATAGTAATATTCTCTCATACACATAGCATGCTTCAATACAATTGATTACCATCTACCATCTTTTATTTTCTCCTTTCTCCCTTTCCCCAATCCCCTCAGTCTTTCCTAGTTGTCAATTTTCTTACTGTTTTCAAGTTGACCTTTTAAAATATCTTTTACTTATGCTTCTGGCATGAAAGAAAATGGGATGCTTTTCTTTCTGAGTCTGATTTATTTCACTTTCACATGGATTCCAGTTCTGAGTATGACATGATTTCTGTCTGTATAGCCAAATAATAATTCCTTTGTGCAAGTCTACTATATTTTCTTTATCCATTCACTTGTTGGTGGACACCTAGACTGATTGCACATTGTAGCTATTATGAATAATGAGTAAATAAATATGGGTATTCAAATATAATCTACAAGTACTGACTATACTACTAAAAGCAATATACACCTTTAATAATGGTCTCCATAGAACTAAAAAAAATGGAAAATTTCACATGGAACCACAAAAGACCATGAATATCCAAGCCTATCCTGGGCCAAAAGATCAAATGCTGGCCTCAAATCCAATCAGAGAAAGATTTATAATCCCCAATAACAGCACCCCCACTGTTGCAATGGTGGACATAATTTTCCTGACAGGTCTACATGGTAGCATTCAGGATTCTGAGTAAGAACATTGCTCTCTTTTCTCCACTAGAAGCCTGAATAGGACCTTCCAGCCCTAGGAAAGAAGCCCTCATTGAGAGAGTTTTCTGATAAGTTTGATATTGAGTTTGCTGTATCCTGCAACCAAAATGTATGGCATCTTCAGCAATACTGTCTTACCATCCAGTAATCATGTACAACCACAAGTAATGATAAAAGATTGTGTTGGATCTAGGAGGAGCTAGAAGAGGGAGTCAGAGGTGGACATGACCAAGAAATACTGTATACATTTATTGAAAATGCAAGAACGAATAAACAGATTAATACTGGAGATATAACAGTGACTGGTTTCCAAATACATTGCAGAACCAGAATAAGAAAAACAACATGGTATTGGCATAAAAGCAGATATGTAAAGCAGTAGAATAGAATGAGGACTCTGAAGTAAAGCAGAGAGTGACTGAAGAAAGTGACTTCTGGGCTTTTCACACAAGTGACCCACATGCACCAGCATACCTAAATACAAGCAAACATACACAAATAAATGAAACTATAAATTATGATGTCACATAACATACTAGAGACCGAGGGCCAGCTGGCTGTTTCTATATATTGTGTATAAGTCCCAAATGTGTTTTATTATGTTCAATGCTAAATTTCTTACCCATGAGAAATTCTTTGCACTTGATTTATTTTATTTATTGAAAATAGATTTCTTTTCCTCACATAATATATACTGATTGCAGTTTCCCCACCTCCCTCTACTCTTCTCTGTTCCTCCCCATCTTCCTTCTCCAATCCATACCCATTCCTTTTGGGTCTCTTATTAGAAAACAGGATTCTAAGGAGTAATAATAAAATATAATATAATAAGATAAAACAAAAACTAACACACAGAAATTGGAGAAAACAGACAAGCAGAAAGAAAAGAGCCCAAGAGAAGGGCCAGGAAACAGATACCACACACAGAAATTCCATAAAAATACTAAACCGGAGGCCGTAATGTGTACCCAAAGGACCTGTAGAATAAAAAGAGAAATGAAAATATATATAAATAGTATTAAAGTAAAATTAAAAATAGAAAACAAGATTAATTTTTTTTATTTTTATTTTACAATACTATTCAGTTCTACATAACAGCCACAGATTCCCTTGTTCTCCCCCTTCCTGCCACCCTCCCCTTCCCCCCAGCCGACCCCCCATTCCCACCACCTCCAGATCAAGGCCACCCCCGAGGACTGAGATCAACCTAATAGACTCAGTCCAGGCAGGTCCAGTCCCCTCCTCCCAGATTGAGCCAAGTGTCCCTGTATAAGTCCCAGGTTTCAAACAGCTATCTCATGCAGTGAGCCCAGGACCTGGTGCCACTGCCTAGATGCCTCCCAAACGGATCAAGCCAATCAACTGTCTCACCTATTCAGAGGGCCTGATCCAGTTGGGGGCCCCTCAGACTTGCTCAGCTATGTTTATATCAGCATTGTTTGTAATAGCCAAAACCTGGAAACAACCTAGATGCCCTTCAACTGAAGAATGGATAAATAAATTGTGGCACAAATACACAATGGAATACTACTCAGCCAGCAGAGAAAAACAATGACATCATGAGGTTTGCAGGCAAATGGATGGATCTAGAAAAAATCCTCCTGAGTGAGGTAACCCAGATTCAGAAAGACAAATATGGTATGTACTCACTCATAGTAGAATACTAGATGTGGAACAAGGATGACTGGACTGCTACTCACATCACCAGTGAGGCTACCTGTAAAACAGGACCCCAAGAAAGACACAAGAATCACCCAATGACAGAGAAATGGATGAGAACTACATGATCAGCCTGGACATGAGTGGGAGCAATGAACGGCGAGGGTCGAGGGAAAGAGAGCAGGAGATCCCACCTGGATCAAGAAAGAGAGGGAGAACAAGGAATAGGAGACCATGGTAAATGAAGACCACATGAGAAAAGGAAGAAACAAAGTGCTAAAGAGGCCCACAGAAATCCACAAAGATACCCCCACAAAAGACTGCTGGCAATGGCCGAGAGACAGCCGGGACTGACCTACTCTGGTGATGGGATGGCCAAACACCTTAATAGTTGGGCCAGAAACCCCATCCAAGGACTGAGGAATCTGGATGCAGACATCCACGGCTAGGCCCCGGGTGGAGTGCTGGAAGTCTAATTAGTGAGAAAGAGGAGGGTTTATATGAGCGAGAATTGTTGAAACCAAGGTTGAATAAAGCACAGGGACAAATAGCCAAATGAATGGAAACACATGAACTATGAAAACAAGATTAAATTTTAAAAAATAATAAAAATTTTAAAAAGGAAAACCCTGATGCATTATGAGACAATGGACCTCCAAGTATGCCATTAAGTACATTTTCTGTTGGCCATCTAATGTTGGGAAAGCATCCTGCCCTTTAGAGTAGTATGTTTCCCCAGTGCACTCCCTAGAGGAAACTAAATTTTCATTTACAAATGATGATCAATTAGAGATTACTTCTTAGTTAGGAACAGGTACATGTGTGCACTTCTTTCAGCTGTAAGGATTTACAAATAAGCTAAGATCAGTTTACATACTTCTCAACACTCAACCTTCTTGTCCTTTCCGTAATTATATCACAATCCTGCTTACTAGTAACTTATTTTTATCCTCCAATCTAGATTAGACACAAGAAGCTCCAAGAGGCAGTGATCTTTATAATTGATTATTTGAACTATTTACAGACAAAAGGAATAAGCTATGCTTTATTAACTTAGTGGCTAAAGGGACAGATATTTGGGGTGTTTAGGGTGACATCACTAGCAATGGATACTAAGGAATGCCGAGATCGAGAAATGACCAATTTCTGTGCCTTCCCTAAGAAAAATTATTTCTCCCTCTCCCTGTTATCTTTTGTTTCCTTTAGTTCTTTGTATAGGGTTGAGGCTGGGTTGCCCTGGTCCACTTTAGCATGTCTGTTGTTGTTCTTGTTCAGGTCATTTATAGTCAGTCACATTGATGAGAATTTTTAAGTGTAACTTCTGACATTACTAAGAGACACTCTTATATCAAAATCACTGCTCTTCTGGCCCTTACAGCCTTTCTGCCCCCTCTTCCACAATGTTCCCCAAGCCCTAGGTGTTGGAATGTTTCATAGATGTCTCTGGAACAAGAAGCATAGCATAGCACTCTAAGGGTGCAGTAGTAGCACACATACACCGGTGGTAACCAACAGTTCTCTAACTAGACGTAAGGACAACTTAACAAGATAGAAAGCATGCCTGGTACTGGAAAGTTAGCTAATTTCTCAATAATAGTGATCACGTATATTGGAGGAGAACCTACAGAAGCACTTTACTAAACCAGCATGATTCCTAACAATAATCTGAATGTGTATCATATACCAACGGGCGATGTAGTCTTCACCCCTCATCAAAGAAATTCTCTTTGAAACAGGCAGAAACCACTATAGAAAACCACAGCCAAACAAAATTCATAGCTGTTTGTGGTTTTGAGGAGGATACTGCCATGGAAATTACAACCAATGACCTTTGTTGATGCTGTAGCTATCTGGTTTGTTAAAGAGTTTGGATTGCCTTGAAACTCTGGACTTTTACCATGTAATCTCCATGTTTGACACAGGCATATTCATGCTGGTCCTCTATCATGTTTAGGACTTAAAGAAATGTTCACTTTCCTCAGAAAGTATTCTCACAACCTAATATCAAGTAAAATTCCTCTTTTCCTTTTCAGTGTCCTATGTACTATTTCTGTTCTTATTCAGTATGCTGTGTCTGTCTCTGTACAGACAATTGTGTGCTTCTTGTGTTGTTTTGTACTTATTATAACCACTGTACTTAATCACCACAAATGCAAAGAACGTTTCTTATTTTGCATGGGCTTGTTAGCAAGTCTCAGCACTGTAGTTCAAACTCAGCAGGGGTCAAAAACAATTGAACATATTGACATTCCTTCTCTGAAACTAAATAATGCATATTAAGGGAAGCATACATGTACTATGGACACAAAAAAATAAAAATTTCTATCCCTTAACCTGACTGTCAAATTGAAATCCTATAGTTCTTTCATTACCAAAAGATTTATTTTTAAAAATTAATTAAAATAATCCTATGATTTACATTGATAAGCAGAGCTGGATTCCTACAAAATCTTTAATCACTTGGTCCCCAGTTGTGTGAGTTAAGGGCTCATTGTAATCCTCTTGGGATATTTTCCCATGAGAGCTCCATAACTATAGAACTCTCTCCTGGTTACCACTTTTGAACATGTAAAGTCTCCATTGGCCTATCACTAAATGGAGTAGCCCAAAACAAGAGCCTTTTTATATTTGTTGTTGAGGAGCTGACTATTAATCGTTGTCTGGAACCAACAATTAATTTCTTGCCAAATGGCATGTTAGCAAGAGCATGTTCCCTGGGGAAAAATAATAGTGGTATTATTCATTTAGATAAAAGAGTAATCACACCTTACCAAGTACAAGAAATGATGAAGATCACTTTTTTGTCACACTGGGCATCCTTCGGGGCAAGTGTCCTTGCGGTTACCTGTCTACTATTCCTTTTTTATGGATAAGTATATTATGAAATTTAAAGTGGTCAGATAATTGATCTAAGAAGGAAGACCAGGAGACTCAGGAATGGTGCTTGTATTAGAGGGTTCCAAAGCCATTTGGGGATCTTCAACATCCATGCCAAATACTAAGTAGCAGTCTCCAAATAAAGACATTTTCTTGCCTTCAAGGGCTGAATTATGAATTGAGCCCTAATTATGTATGGAGGTGCTATATTTGCATGCTGTGTTGCTCAGGTAAGAAGGTAAGCCTCTGGGTCAGACCCATAACTCTCATGAACTTGAAGACAGAAGTAACCAGGAGAGTACAACATGTGAGTTCAGCCATCTTTCCTTTGGTTCACTGAGAGCTTGGGCTGCAATGTTTTATATATTGTTATACTTTGTATCAGAGATAATCTGAGGCAGCATGCCCAAATACAATGGTAATATTGTAGCGTGTGTGTGTGTGTGTGTGTGTGTGTGTGTGTGTGTGTGTGTGTGGTGTATTTATCATATGATATAATGCAGTTACTAGGGTATGGGTCCCTGCTTTGCTAAAAATTAACTTGGTTGATTTTAAAATAGTTATTTGAACTATTATAATCTTGGTTGGCCCTTTTGGGGAACGTGATAATATGTGTTATCTTAAACTAATACCAGAGTTGATGAAAAGACTAAATGAGGGTATCCTCTGTAAAATGTTACTGCAATCAGGAAAATCATAGTAATATTTTTTAAGGAGGAATGGAAATTAATAAATGAGAAAATATCAAACTTAAGAACAAGTTATGAAATACTCAAAAAATAGTTACAAAATTATATTATATAACTAGGAAATAAAAATGTAAACACATGCTCTATTTCTATCCATAGAGGCTTACTTAATTTGAAAAACAAGGCTTATTAACCACTACATGGATTGAGCAATGCTAAATCACTGTTTCACAACTGCAAGAAAACAATAAATCACTGTGCTTTTCTTGAGAAATGGAAAATAAGAATAAAGCTCAATATCTATTAGCCTGGATGTTTGCTTCAGTAAGAAGACTTCCAACATTAGGAAATGTGTTGTGTGTCCTGCTGGGGAACCAGAAATCAACAAAATTCTTGTACCTAAGACAGACATTGTACTTATTAAAAGAATGAGGGAATGGACAATAACCGGTACTTTATATGGCTTATCTGTTTTGTTTTTTAAAAATATATCTAAAGGCTACAGATCATGGGACTCTAAACATTTGAAGATACAGCTGTTTTTATACAGCTGAGACTCAGAAGGATAGATCATATGCTCTGAATAGAATTTCCATGACTTACGCATATTTCCTTGAATCACTTTACTTTATATCAGACTCTCTTTATAAAATTCACATAATGTTCAAATAGATGTTGTTGCTCACAGAAGATACAATAAAATTCACTAAATAAAATGAATAGTTGTCTCAAACCCCTAACTACTGCAGCTATGTGTCATTGTGAGCTATCATGTGAGTGCTGGGAAGTGAACCTACATTATCCACAAGAGCAGATAGAGTTCTTAGCCACCAAATCAATTCTCCAGGCCCCACTTCAAAATTCTAAGATATTTGTGTAAAAGAATTTACAATAAAAAGCAAACTCAAATTTTATTGTAAACATTCTTGACTTACAGATAGGTGGAGATTTCATAACAGGCATGATTTAAACATAACTAAATTTTCTTATGCAACTCATAACATCAATGATAAAAGTTTTTAAAATTTTACATTTATGAAGATTCAAAACTAACATCTACTATGACAGAAAATGTGATATTTATCTTTCAAGGCGTGGGTTACCTCACTTGGGATAATTGTTTCCAGCTCCACCCACCTACCTGCAAATATTATAATTTCATTTACTTTGTGTTTTATCTTATCCAAAGTTTCTTGTATTCTAAGAATAGAAAGATAATGATGCAATAGGAATGTTCTCCTATACTTTAAATCTTACAAAAATGGAGGCATTTATTGGAGGCATACATTATCCACATTTTATGAGACCACTAAGATGAAGATATGTAAATTTATATCCATGATGACTGAAACATAAAGGGACTCTTGTACTTTGCTCAGCTGAGACAGCTATCCACATATAAAGAGATAAAGCTTGCATAAAAAATTAAGAAGGGGCTATGTCAAGGATAGAAGAATAGAGTATAGGAAGAATCTAACTGAAATCAATTTTGTCACCAACCTTCATCTAGAAGCATCAAGTGGTGTATTGACCTCTTCTGAAATCAGGATAGACCAAGCCCCTTGACTGGATCACAATGTACAAAAAATCATGTAGTTCAAACTTGGATTATAATTTTATTCAATAAAAAGTTAACGGGAAAATGTGTGGACAAGCCATACATCCACTAAACAATTTCATGAACATAATGTAAGATGGAGCTATCATTTGCATGCCAATGTTTCTGATCTGGAGACAAAGTAAGGCCAGGAATAAAGGACATATGGATGTGAAAGAAAATTTGTTTACTGTGAAAAAGAAACTTTTATTGTGTAGATTCCATAATTCCTAGAATATGTTACTGTTTTCTCTCTGTGATAAATGAGATGCCCTGTGCATCTTACTCTATGATGAGAACAATTAAAGTTAAATTCATTCCCTTAAATATCTTCCATTGTATTAAAATAACCTTTTTATATAACTTAACATAGATGGACAAAAATGGAAATAGAGTTAAATTGACTAAATGTTGCAATACTTCTATTTAAAAAAGTCATGATATGAATGCTTATGTGCTACCAAAATTCTTATGTTGAAATCCTAACTTCTATGTTGTTGATATCCCCAATGCAGAGCCATTAGGAGGTGGATATGTGGTGAGGGAAGACCTCCTGGGGCTGGAGTTAGCCTGCATATGAAAGAAACCTCCAAGAAATAACTCCTTCCCCACATGAATGTACAGTAGACCTGAAGCTGAATATAAACCAGGAAGTGGGACCTCACGACATGCAACTGCTCCCCAGCTGCACAATACTTAGAAATAAGTTTGTGGTGTTTAGCCTCTAACTACAGTGAATAACATTAGCCTAGCATTTTCAAAGCCCGCAGTTTGATTAGCCACACCATAACAAAGCTGAAAGCTGAACAAAACACAACAAAAACTCAGAAAATGAATAAAAGGTGTGTACTCCATGGTATTGTAATATAATACACTGACTAAATTATACCTTAAATGATTCTAGTTCCATGAAAAACATAATTTGTGCTTGTTTTTGAAAGTTCAAATACATACTTTGAGATTTTTCCAGTGATGTATTTATAAAAAAAAAAAACTGCCCCACCCCCAGGCTCAATTTAGTCATCCAATACTCAATTGAGATACATCATTCCTTTTAGAACACAGTATGACCTTATTTTACTTAATTTAATTTAAACTTAAATGTTGCTGCCATGACTTGCTTATATCAAAATGCTGGAAAGGAACATTTATTTGCTCAGTGAAAGAAGGCATGTAGAGGCAAGCAGAGTGCATCACCAGTCTCCCCTCCATCTCTCATTCTGATCTCCTTTCTCTTTGCTGCAGGGAAGCCACATAATTCCCAATGGAGAACAGTACAGAGGTGACTGAGTTCGTTCTTGCAGGGTTAACAGATGACCCAAAGCTCCAGATCCCACTCTTCACGGTCTTCCTTCTCATCTATCTCAGCACTGTGCTTGGGAACCTGGGAATGATAGGGTTGATTCTGCTGGACACACGCCTCCACACTCCCATGTACCTTTTCCTCAGTCACCTATCTCTGGTGGACTTTGGTTATTCTTCAGCTGTCACACCCAAAGTAATGGCAGGTCTCCTTTCAACAGATAAACTCATATCCCACAATGCTTGTGGCACCCAATTCTTCTTCTTTGTGGGCTTTATAACTACAGAAAGTTTCCTCCTGGCTGCCATGGCCTATGACCGCTATGCAGCAGTGTGCAAGCCCCTGCATTACACCACCACCATGACTACAAACACATGTGCTTGTCTGACCATAAGCTCCTATGTCTGTGGCTTCCTGAATTCCTCCATCCACACTGGGAACATTTTCAGGCTCTCCTTCTGCAAGTCCAATGTGATAGACCACTTCTTCTGTGATGCCCCTCCTCTCCTGGCCCTCTCATGCTCAGACACCTCTGTCAGTGAGATGGTGATTTTCTTTGTGGTAGGTTTTAATGCTCTTTTCTCTATAGTAGTTATCTTGATTTCCTACCTGTTTATAGTAATCACTATTCTGAGGATGCACTCATCTGAAGGACGCCAGAAGGCTTTTTCCACCTGTGCTTCCCACCTCACTGCAGTCTCCATCTTCTATGGGACAGTCATTTTCATGTACTTACAGCCCAGCTCCAGTCACACCATGGGCACTGACAAGATGGCTTCTGTGTTCTACACCATGGTCATCCCTATGCTGAACCCTATGGTCTACAGCCTGAGGAACAAAGAGGTCAAAAGTGCATTTGAAAAAGTTGTGGGGAGTGCAAAATCTTCAGTAACATTCAGATTTTAATTCACATCAAATCTACAATGAAAAATCTTCACTTTCCAAATATACGTAAAACATTGACTATTCGGTCCATTTAATTATAATTATTAAAATAATTGTCAGCTAGTTGTGAAGTTTAAAATGAAACTACTTTAAAAATGAGTGGACTAGAACCAATGAATTAGAAGCGATCACCCATCAAGAAGGAATAGTAGATTTAGAGATTTCTTTAAATGAATATGGTCACATCCACTATCTCATGCTCATATACACATATACATTCATGTGTGCATGTATGCACTATAAACACATCTCTCCTTTTTGGAAACCTATGGGGATAATACTTACCAACTATACAAATGACTTTGCCTAGCATCTAGAACATACAAAGACCTAAAAAAAAAAAATAATGAACACCAAGAAAGTAAATAACCCAACTTTAAATCTGGGCATGGAACTAAACATAAAATTCTCAAAAGAAGAAACACAATTACCTATCAGATGTTCTTCAAATGTTCAAATTCTGAATCACGAGGAAAGTTCAAATTAACACTACTTTGAGATTTCATCTTTCTCCTGTAAGAAAAAAACAAAAGCAAAAGATAACAAATGCTGACATCAATGAGGGAAAGGGCAATACTTTTTTGCTGTTGATGGAAGTAAAAACTGGTGTAGCCACTATGGAAATCAATATAAAAGTTCCTCCAAAAGCTAAAAATAGATCAATAGTGTGATCCAGTTATAGCTGTCCTGACATAGTCCCAAAGGACTCTGTAATCTACCACAGAGATACCTGCTCATCCATGTTAGATGCTATTCTATTCAATATTAAGAAATGGAGAAAGCTTAGACACACATAAAAGATGAATGTATAATGAAAGTGTGAAACACACACTTATAAATATAATAGAATATTATTCACCTGCAAAGAAAGATAAAAGTATTAATTTCACAAGCAAATGATAGGGCTGTAAACGATCATTATAAGTTAGGTAACCCAGATACAGAAAGTCAAACAATGATTGTTCACTTTCATATATGGATTATGTATTTGAATACTTACATATGTATGCTTATATTAAAGTACCTAGAAACTAGTTCCGGGCCATGATGGTGATGAGAGATGATTTCAGGAGAAAGAAAATGTAATATACATAGTCTGAAGGAGGAAAGGAAAATAATGGATGAGGAAGAATTAAACTGGATGAGAGATGGGAGAGCAGGGTAAAAAAGTATGGGAAGGAATAACACTAAAGATTTTTGAAAATACTATAGGAAATCCACTACTATAAAAGTTGTATAAAAGTCTCCTAAAATATACAGATATACATAAAGAGTTTAAATGCAGTTACTATGTAACAAGAAAAAATCCCTCTCTCAGATATCATAAGTTAACAAATAAAAACCCCAACACTAGGTAGAGATTATTTTTTAATTAATTTGTTTATTTTTCTATTATGAGCTTGATACAGTATAAATTCTTATCCTAATAGTGAAATGTTTCATTGAGGCTTGCCCAGTAATTGAGTAAAACCAAAACATATTATAAGTCACAGTCATCCTAGGTTCCTCCCGGCTATATAGCCTCCCTGGTTCTTTGGGTTGCAGTCTGATTGTTCTTTGCCTTATATCTAGAATCCACTTATGAGGGAGTACATACCATGTTTGTCCTTCTGGGTTTGGGCTACCTCACTCAGGATGATATTTTCTAGTTCCATCCATTCGCCTGCAAACCTCATGATGTCATTATTTTTCTCTGCTGAGTTGTACTCCACTGTGTATATGTACCACATTTTCTTAATCCATTCTTCAGTTGAAGGGCATCTAGGTTGTTTCCAGGCTCTGGCTATTACAAATAGTGCTGCCATTAACATAGTTGAGCATGTATCTTTGTGGTGTGATTGAGCATTCCTTGGGTATATGCCCAAGAGTAGTATGGCTTGAGGTAGATCGATTCCCAGTTTTCTGAGAAACCACCATACTGATTTCCACAGTGGTTGTACAAGTTTGCATTCCCACCAACAGTGGAAGAGTGTTCCCTTTACTCTGCATCCTCTCCAACATTGACTGTCATTGGTGTTTTTGATCATAGCCATTCTGACAGGTGTAAGGTGATATCTCAGAGTCGTTTTGATTTGCATTTCTCTGATGATTAAAGATGTTGAGCATTACTTTAAATGTCTTTCAGCTATTTGTGATTCTTCTTTTGAGAATTCTCTGTTTAGCTCTTTAGCCCATCTTTTAATTGGATTTTTCAGTATTTTGATGTCTAGTTTCTTGAGTTCTTTATATACTTTTGAGATCAGTCCTCTGTCAGATGTGGGATTAGTAAAGGTCTTTTCACATTCTGTAGGCTGTCATTTTGTCTTATTGACTGTGTCTTTTGCCCTACAAAAGTTTCTCAGTTTAAAGAGGTCCCATTTATTAATTGTTGTGCTCAGTGTCTGTGCTGCTGGTGTTATATTTAGGAAGTGATCCCCTGTGCCAATGCATTCAAGTGTACTTCCTACTTTCTCTTCTATTAAGTTTAGTGTAACTGGATTTATGTTGAGGTCTTTGATTCACTTGGACTTGAGTTTTGTGCATGGTGACAGATATCGACCCAGGATAGCTAAAAGAATTCTGCATAATAAAGCTACCTCTGGAGGCATCACCATCCCTGACCTCAAGCTCTACTGTGCTGTGGGATGGTCTGTATGTCAAATTGCTCTGATTGGTCAATAAATAAAACACTGATTGACCAGTGTCCAGGCAGGAAGTATAGGCAGGACTAACAGAGAGGAGAATTGAGAGAACAGGAAAGCGGAGGGAGACACTGCCAGCCGCCGCCATGACAAGCAGCATGTGAAGATGCCAGTAAGCCACGAGCCACATAGATTTATAGAAATGGATTAATTTAAGATGTAAGAACTAGATAGCTAGAAGCCTGAGCCATTAGGCCAAAAAGGTTAAACAATATAAGTCTCTGTGTTTACTTGGTTGGGTCTGAGAGGCTGTGGGACTGGCAGGTGACAGAGATTTGTCCTGACTGTGGGCCAGGCAGGAAAACTCTAGCTACACTACTATAAAGCTATAGTAATAAAAAAAACAGCTTGGTACTGGTATAAAAACTGACATACAGACCAATGTAATCGAATTGAAGACCCTGACATTAATCCACACACATATGAACACCTAATTTTTGACAAAGAAGCCAAAACTATACAATGGAAAAAAGAAAGTATCGTCTACAAATGGTGCTGGCATAACTGGATGTCAATATGTAAAAGATTACAAATAGATCCATATCTGTCACCATGGTATAGATTATCTTAGTTCCCAGTGGTTAGTCACTCTTGTGTACCCTAAACATTATCAGGCTGTTTCAATTACTCTTGGTTACCTTTCATAAATTTGTGCTAAGATCCTATTACTGTAGATACTCCATACTTAAATCATACAACATAGAGAAATCAAGCTGGTGTCAAGCTAGAAGCTTCATCTCTACTCACTAGCTTTCATAGGTCTGGAAGATGCTTTTATGCTACTGGGGGGGCATTCAACAGTCTTGCCAAGTTGTGACCCCAAGCTACGATAGTAACTGAAAAGATAGGTCCACTGGGACAATAATGATATGATTGTTGTTAAAGTAACCAGTCACCTTCTTTGGGTGATTCTAAATCACACTTCACAAGACATAATTTGTGCCTTGTACCATTAACTGGGTCAAGGAAACATGACTGGATAGGTTATAAGCCCTAAGGGGAAACTCAATTCTATTATTGTGCTTAATGAGCATACTATTAATTTTCCCACTAAGGTCTTATTTTTATAACCACAAATTGGTGCATAGCTCAACCCTCATTAAAGCCTCTTATGACCGTAGATGATGATTAATTCAGGGAGAAAAAATGATCAGCATGCCAATAATAAGAGACTAGCCGGGCGGTGGTGGCGCACGCCTTTAATCCCAGCACTCGGGAGGCAGAGCCAGGTGGATCTCTGTGAGTTCGAGGCCAGCCTGGGCTACCAAGTGAGTTCCAGGAAAGGCGCAAAGCTACACAGAGAAACCCTGTCTCGAAAAACCATAAAAAAAAAAAAAAAGAGACTATGGAATGCTTGGCTATAGGTGGAACATCTATACCATAGGCACCACCCCAAAGCCCAATGGCCATAACATAAAAGGAGTAGAAAAACTATAAAAGCCAGAAGTAGGGGAAGTCTGTAGCAAAGTAGTATTTACTGAATATGACAGGGCTGATATACATATAAACCCATAGCAATGTGACTGCATACACAAGATCAAACCAACCAAAACCCCAGCATGAACGGAGGAGGTGATCATTTAAACCCACCCATAGGTAAACAGCAATTGGCAATATGACTGTTCGAGTTTCTTTCAGGAATGTAACCTTGAAAGACTACCCTTCCAGTTCAAGTAGACAGCCCTACACTCATGCATATACCAGTCAGTATTAGGGAGGGCTTATGAAATTTAGAGAAAAAGTGATAGGGGGGTAGGGGAAGAATTGGAAAGAAGGGAATCAGAGTGGGTTGGATCAAATAATATTCTGCATTTGTGGGATTCTCAATAAAAATCTTTAAGATTTTTTTATTCTTTTTCCTAATTTTTTTATTTTATAATTTAATTTAATTTTACATAACAGCCACGGATTCCCTTGTTATCCCTCCTCCCGCCCCCCCTCCCGCCTCCCCCCAGCCCACCTGCCATTCCCATATCCTCCAGTGAAAAGACTCCCCTGAGGATTGAGTTCAACCTGGTAGATTCAGTCCAGGCAGGTCCAGTCCCCTCCTCCCAGGCTGAGCCAAGTGTCCCTGTATAAGCCCCAGGTTCCAAAAAGCCAACTCATGCACTGAGGACAGGACCCAGTCCCACTGCCTGGATGCCTCCCAAACAGATAGTTTTATGTAATGTCTCAGCAATATGGGCGTCTACCTTACCAAGCAAGGGCTTCTATAAAGACATTTACTTAAAAATCTTAAAGATTCGATAAGTGAGACAATCTTTAAAATTTTTAAGTAAATGTCTTTATAGAAGCCCTTACTTGGTAAGGTAGATGCCCATATTGCTGAGGCATTACATAAAACTAATATGCTTATAAGATAATTTTAATAGAAAAAAATATATGGATGGCAGGGCAGCAGTGGCACACGCCTTTAATCCCAGCACTTGGGAGGAGGCAGAGCCAAGCGGATCTCTGTGAGTTCAAGGCCATCCTGGACTACAGAGTCCCAGGACAGGAACCAAAACTACACAGAAAAACCCTGTCTCAAAAAAAACAAAAAAAAATTATGGAGATAAGAAAAATTAGTTATATTTGAGTAATACACATCAAAATATAACATTTATTATAATTATCAATTCCCAAGAATTTTATTGTTATCAATAATGTATTAATGTTATAAGTTAATAAATATACAAATACTCAAAAACTTTGGGCCACATGTTTAAAATTTGTAATAAGTATTATTTTAATCTCAGTTTTGGAATGCTTTAAAGCAGCAATTTAATCTTTTTCTAAATTTTTTTCATACAATGTATTTCATTTATTTTTTTTATTTCTCCTACTCCTTCCAGATCCTACTCTTCTCCCTACTGATCCAACTTCATGTTCTCTCTCTCTCTCTCTCTCTCTCTCTCTCTCTCTCTCTCTCTCTCTCTTCCTCTCTCCCTCTCTACCTCTCTCCCTCTCTCCCCTCAGAAAAAAAATGAAAATAAAACAAAACATGTCAAAAAATTAAACAGAAAGGCCAAACACAGAAGTAACAATTGAGTTCATTTTGTGTTGGCAAACTACTCTTGAACATGGGGCCCGCCCTGGAGTATAGTTGATATACCCAATGAGAATCCATGGGGGAAACTAATTTTTCCTTTGCCTGTGGATATCAATTATGAATAGCTTCTTGTTTAGGAGTAGGACCCTCTGTCCACTTCTCCCCTTCAGTACTGGGAGCTGAGACTCCATCTGGCTTGAACCTGTGCAGACCCTGTGGGTGCTGCCTGTCTCTGTATGTGCATGAGTCCTGTTGTGTGAGGAAGACACTGTTTTCACTTCTGGCTCTCACAATCTTTCTGCCTCTTCTTCCACTTACATCCCTGAACCCCGATGAGAGAGGTTTGATGAAGCCATCTCATTTAGGACAGAGTGCTCTGAAGGTTCTCAGTCTCTGCATATTGTCCAGTTGTGGGTCACTGTGCATGCATCACTTTATATGGAGATTCTGAGGATACAAACTCAGGTCCTAATACTTGTGATGCAAGCACTTTCCTCCTGCCTGATCCATCTCCCCAGTCCCTACAAACATAATGCCAAACCTTAACTTAAACTGATGTCGTTTTCGCATGATATTAACCTGCTTGGTTATAGGTGCCGGCTTAAATGTGTGTCTAGTCAAGGTTTGTTCTTAAAATGTTTGATTTTTGCTTAAGCTTGATTTATATTTGGAAACCTAAAATGGCAATTGGTGCTAATTTACAACCAGAGAGAAGCAAGAGGACATTGAACAGTAAAGAGACTATAGATAAACAGTACTGTGTGTTTTAAAAGCTAGGGCTTTTAAAAGAAGGGTTTCCAAAGTCCTCACCATGAAGAAATGAAAAATATTTCAGGAAATAGACATGTTTAGCATGAGTTTTGACCTAACACAATGTATGTGTGTACAGAAACATCTCATAGTACCACACCACAATAATATGCACAATTCCTGTTTTTAACATTTGTCAGTGAAAATGAATTCACTTTATAAAAAGTGATAACCAGCTTGATCCCCACAGACTAATAATTGTTTCCTTCCTAAGAAGGCAGGATAAAGAACTTCAGATATTCTCAGAGGGAACCTCTCCAGAGATCTCCAAGTCAACAAAACTCCCTCCAAACCTCTGTTCCAGAACCACCAGCCAGACTCCACAGAATCTCATTGTAAAAAGGACACACGTTGAATGTCATTTAGTCCTTTGAATGGTAGTCACTTTTACCTGAGGATTTGCTAAAAGTCTTCAATCATAATTAAGGTAAATAGCCAAAGATAAAAGTCACTTTTAATGATATTCAAATGATAACCTCTCCAAGAGATATATCTCTGTGATTTGTCATTTATAGAAACAACCAGGAAATTAGAACTGAGATGTGATTTTATTATGTTGATTTTACAAATATGAAAGAAGTAGGTGACTCTTGCAAGGGCACAGAAAAAATTAAATGACAGATTTGGAACTTGATTCATGTAAATATGATTTTACTCAATTTTCCTCCCTTACTGAGGTTGGAACCTTTGACCACTACATGAGAGAAAGCACCTCAGACTACTTATGCAACATTCCACACATGGATTCATGATTTTGGACTGACTACTGTATGATGAATGTTCTTTCTTTTATAGAAATATCGTAAGTATCTATGTTGCAAAAACATTAAAGTGAGAAGTTTAACCCATGTAGAAGCAGAGGGCTGTATGTACCTGCCCTAAGTTCCTTGAAAATAAAAAGATATTTTCAAAACTGCTCTAAGTAGATGACCCAACAAATGTGAGTCTGAAGTATTTGTAAATGTCACAGTGTTCACTACAGAGACTTGGTGATTTGTTAGACAATATGATTCTATCCCAAAAATGATAAACAAATAATAAGATAGATAACACTTCAATTGGTTAAGTGGTGACTTTATCACATCTGTATATAATTGCATCTCAATGAAAGTTACAAAAACAAATACCCAAAGAGTGAAATTATCTGTCTTGAAATATGAAAAGTTTCCTTAAAATGAATTATGCTTTAACCTACAATTCAGTCCTTATTCTCTCTATCCCATGCTGATTCTCAAGAACTTTTTTCCTCAAGCAGTTTGTGTAATTTTAGAACATCACATTTCTCAAATATTCAGCTTTCTTGTTGATAAAGTGTAACACTTCTATTACATATTTGAACAATCACAGACATGCCATTCATATATAAATCCCTTGTGATATTTGCTAAGCCTTGTATATCACCTCAAGTAGCTAAGGTGATCATTTATTTTAAGATTATGTTGCCTCATCCAGCCTTGATATGAGGGTTTACACCTAGTCTTATTGTGTCTTGTTATACTGTGTTCAGTTGATATCCCTGGGAGGCCTGCTCTTTTCTGAGGGGAAGCAGAGGAGCAGTGGATCTGAGGGAGAGAGGAGCTAAGTAAGTGGATTGTGGGGCAAGGTGGGGGAGTGTTGTGAGGGATGCAGTTGGGACATATTGTATGGAAGAAGAATAAATAAAAAGAAAAAGAGGCCGGGCGGTGGTGGTGCACGCCTTTAATCCCAGCACTCAGGAGGCAGAGGCAGGCGGATCTCTGTGAGTTCCAGGCCAGCCTGGGCTACCAAGTGAGTTCCAGGAAAGGAGCAAAGCTACACAAGAGAAACCCTGTCTCGGAAAAACCAAAAAAAAAAAAAGAAAAAAGAAAAGAAAAGAAAAAGAGATAAACAAATAGTGTTATTTCACAAAGACAGTCAAATAAAATATTTTGCAATATGGAAATTGCCACCAAAAGAAATCGGTGAAGTCACAAGTGGCACATAAACTGAAAATAATCAAACTTGGTCTCGATGATTTGGTTTTGCCAGGAAAGTAATATGAGAAAACATGAGATTTAATTTAAAAATGGGCTCTTTTATCCCAACTAAACTATTGTTTCTAAGGAAATTTTTGTTTTTATAATGACCTGACTATTCAGTACTTTCTACAGCAAGAGACAGCAGGTCTCCGATGAAGCAGACTTCTGGGAAATGCTGACCACTAAAACGGAGCCCAGAAACATGGTCAGCATCCTCAGACAAGACACATCTAAAGCCAGGCTTACTTCTGGGACATTGAGACTAATCTTCAATAAAGGGTCTCCTTTCAACAAAGGGTCCAATACAAGTTATACATTGACATTTGTATTGTATAAAAAAATTCATAAGGAAAATAACATCCCAAGTCAGGCTACTTTTCTTTTTTATTACTTACGTTATTTTTTTGAGGTAATAATATAATTACTTGAGTTTCTCTTTCGCTTTCCTCCCTCCAAATACTCCCATATACCCCTCTGGCTCTCTTTCAAATTTGTGGTCTCTTTTTTCAAGCAGGATCATGATGTGGAGAAAATGTAATGGTCATTCTTGTACTTTGTAAAGTAAGAGAAGAGAGCTGTCACTGGAATTGAGAAGGACTATTTCTAGAGGTACAATTATGCTTATCTTTGTTTTTAATTTGAAAAGTACTTCGACATGCTGTTGTAGAAAAACTAAAATAAATGCAATAGTATCAATCATTTTTAATTAGAAATTAAAAATGACGTGGAATTACTAGGTATAAGACAACAGTTGTAGGTAAAGAACAAGGATGCTCTAAGGAGCACAGGAGAACCCAGATCATCTTGGTGGACCCAGTATTGAACAAAAGGAAAGTTAAGAGAGTGAAGCTTACAGAATTCTTGTGGTTAGATCCTGAATGTGGTATACACCTTCATTAATCAAACTTAAAGACCATCATCTCACACTGACAAGATAGTTATCACTTGATAGACTGTGGTTAACAGCCATAATTTATTGTCTTTGATGTATATTTATTTCTCCCAATAGTACCTGAAACTAGCCATCATTGTTGTCTTCAAGTTGAACTAAGTAAGATGTTCATGGAAGTTAGGCTAAGACCAGATTTGATACATCTTTTTCTCTCCCAGAAACCTCATCTCTAAGTGTGCTAAATTTGATGGCATAATATTGTTCAGAACTGCCCATGCAGGCTGAGCAGCCTCCCACTCTACTTATCCATTACATCAGCTACCCAGAGTATATACACTATGGTGTATCACATAAACCCGTCTTCAACCCTCTTGAATGTTTAGGGTTTTCATAGTATCCATGGGAATATATGTTTTCATTAGCATATATATGTGCTAATGTAAACAAGCATGAAGCTATGAGGAAAAATTAAAAGGCAGTTCAGAACTTGTTGATTCTTTTTGGACAGTGTTAATATTGAAAAGGGAATGATTTCATTTTCCAGATTTTATTTGTTTTCTTATTTTTACCTCCAAAGATGAGGAAATATGTGGCAAATGAGATGAAATTACTGTGTAGTCAATAACTTGTAGTTCATTGTGAAACTCAAAATTTTTGCTGTGTTTGAACTAAAGAAGTCATTGAGGTGAGTTTAATTCAATTTTACCTAAGAAAATTCAGAGCTAAAACCTCAGAAGGATAGGGTTAAAACTTGGAATGGTCTATAACTGAGAGTCCTGCTCAATGTTTGTGTAAATATAAATTAGTCAGCATATTTAATTTCATAATTATCATGACTTGAAGAACAAAATAAAACATATTATTGAGAGAAAATAGAGAAGTGACATATTCAAACAGTCAATAGTAGTTCTTGACAGGTGAGTGACAAGGAAATGTTATGTTTTGCTAAAATAAGGGAAAGTGGATTAGCTGACAGAATTATCCATAAAATTCATACTCATAAATTTATTAATTTGCATCTTAACAAATATATAAAAATTTAAAATTTTGTATTTCATTAAGAGTCCTTCAATATGATATGTGTGTAATTAATTCACTCAAGCTAGTTTTAAAGTCTATGCTAGTTTCATAGAATGTAGAAGTACAAATTGGGGTGGGTAGAGGGGTGGGAAGGATCTGGTGGGAGCTGAGACAAGGGGAAAGAATATGATCAAAATATATTGAGTGAAAAACTATATTAAACTTTTTAAAATATAGTTTATATTTTTCAAATTCAATGGAATTTTCAAATCATCATGACCCTCTTTTCCCACTGCTACAGAGAATCTAATGATTATAAGACAACAATGATGAAGAACAGGACAGAAGTGACAGAGTTCCTCCTATTGGGACTCACCGATGCCCCAGGCCTGCAGCTTCCCCTGTTTATCACCTTCCTCCTCATCTACACCATCACCCTGGTGGGGAACCTGGGGATGATCCTGCTGATTCTCTTGGACTCTCGGCTTCACGTGCCCATGTATATTTTCCTAGGTAACCTGTCTCTGGTGGACTTTTGTTACTCTTCAGCTGTCACCCCCACGGTCATGACTGAGCTTCTTGTAGGAGACAAAGTCATTTCCTACAATGACTGTGCTGCTCAGATGTTCTTCTTTGCAGTTTTTGCTACTGTGGAGAATTACCTGTTGGCCTCAATGGCCTATGATCGCTATGCAGCAGTATGTAAGCCCCTACACTATGCTAGCACCATGACTAAAGATGTGTATACATGGCTGATTATTGGCTCTTATGTCATCAGTTTCATGAATGCCTCCATCCATATTGTGGACATATTCACACTTTCCTTTTGTAAGTCCAATGTGATCCACCATTTTTTCTGTGATGTTCCAGCAGTCATGGCTCTCACTTGTTTTGATAATCAATTTAGGGAACTGGTTCTTCTTTACATTGAGAGTTTCAATATCTTTTTTGCTCTCATAGTTATCTGGACATCTTACATGTTAATTTTTGTCACCATCTTAAAGATGCACTCAGCTGTAGGACATCGAAAGGCTATATCCACCTGTGCCTCCCACTTTACTGCAGTCTCTATTTTCTATGGGACTGTCATCTTCATGTATTTACAGCCCAACTCCAGTCATACCATGGATACAGACAAAGTTACATCTGTGTTCTACACCATGGTCATTCCTATGCTGAACCCTCTGGTCTACAGCCTGAGGAACAAAGAGGTCAAGAATGCATTCTTAAAGTCAATACTATATTCATAAAGGTGAAGAATTCATTCATTTGCTGAAGGGAAAATTTTAGGATTTTAATTTAACTTTGTGAGTTACACAGTTCCTAGCTTCACTCTTCTCAGATATCCTTCATGTACTGAATTAGAGTTGATGTCTACACCAAATTCAAGTAGATGAGATAATATCCTTACTTCTTCTTCAAAACTCGTAAAAATAGTTTAAACAGAATTGTATACTTGAATGATATAAGATAGCTCAAGATTTTCAAAAAATCTCATTAATGATACTGTTATATCACTTAAATACTTGTATTTTTCCTACCACATCTCATTGCAAAAACATATAAAGCAATTTAAAGATAAATAATATAGACAAAAGAAGTACATGAAGGTGTTTGTGATATGCACATGAATGTGGTAAGTTTGATGGAATTATGTACATAATGTGGCTATTTGTGGTGCTTAATTTTATGTGTTCACCTGCCTGGATTCATGGTGTATCTGTGATCATATTTCCAAGAGTTCAAGACTCTAGCAATAGAAGCAGTTAATTTAGAAACTAAGACAGCCTCTCATCTATGTGGCTGGGCATGATCTCATGTCTTAGAGCTCAAAAAAGTACATAAACTCCCCCTCTCTCTCCCTTTATGCCTTTCTCTCGCTTTCTTCTTCTCTGCCATTGCCCTGATTCCCCTTTGCACTGAGAATTCATATCTTCTCATTCTTAGATATCAGAATTGATGATCTGGTCCTAACTGTTTAGACTTTGACCCTCAAGACTTACACCAGCCACATGTCATACCCCTTTTCTCAGGCTTCTGAACTAAGCTTGCATTAATCATCGGCTTCAATTCTTCTCAAACTTGAAGACTTGATATCAAGATACATCCTAACCTCCAAATCACATGAGTCAATAGTCACAATAAATATCCTCTTATTTGTCCATGTATATTATATCCAATTGACTCAGGAGAACTCTGGAAACTACAAGGACATTTAGTAAGTATGATGTTCTGAATGAGAAATGTCTCATAAGGGCTCACCTATTTGAACACTTGGTCCCCAGTTGGTGGCCATGCTTGGGGAAGTTTAGGTAGTAGAGTCTTGCTAGATGAAGTGCATACCTTGGGAACTTGAGTGTTCATAGCCTTGCCCCATTTCCAATTTTCTTTCTACTTAATGTTTGTGATTGAAGATATGATCTTTCACCCCCCAGCTCCTCACACCATGCCTGCCTCTTGTTGCCATGCCCATTGTCATGATGGACTCATCCCTCTGAAGCCACAATCCCAAATAAACTTTTTGTTCCATAAGCTGCTTTTGCTGATTTGTATTTTATCACATCACAGAAAAGTAACTAATACAGTGTTTATAATCAAATCTCTCAATTGATTTATAAAAATGTAACATTTGAGTAATATTTATTTCTCTCTATGTTGGCATAGAGTCTTGAGTTAAAAACATAATCAAAATTAAATGATATTACATGTATTTTCTTTAACATTCACATATGAAGAATTCTGAAATTTCCTATGAATTAATATTCCTGCTGGATTATGTCATTTTTTATAACCATAGCACATTTATACTTGAAATTTCAAAAGGTAAAACAAAAGCACAAGAAAATGAAGGGCCAATTGAAATAGTGTAATGTATTCATATATTGTTAGGCATTGGCGAATGGCATTTGAATCAAGCTGAGAAATTATGAGGTGCAATTTTCTGTAAGAAAGTGCCTTGAAAACTTTCATGATGGCCACTCATTTTTAAGTAAGTTCTTTTGTCATTCTCCCAGTCTTTTTCTTCTTTGATTTTCTTCTTTCTTACATCAATCAATCTTGTTCATTTCCTTTGCATTTGCTCATCCTATAAGGAGTGTTCTCAGTCCATTCAAATCTTTGCTTCAGTTGCTGCTCTCGCATAGATCCTCTTTGACACTTTTTATGAGCCAACTATTCTCCAAAGGCTACCTACACAATCCCATTCTCCTGTATCACTCTTGATGCTTCTTGTTTTATTCTTTTTTTTAATTTTATTTTATAATTTAATTTAATTTTACATATCAGCCACGGATTCCCTTGTTATCCCCCTTTCCGCCACCCCCACCTTCCCCCCAGCCTATCCCCCATTCCCATCTCCTCCAGGGTGAAGACTCCCCTGAGGATTGAGTTCAACTTGGTAGATTCAGTCCAGGCAGGTCCAGTCCCTTCCTCCCAGGCTGAGCCAAGTGTCCCTGTATATGCCCCAGGTTCCAAACAGCCAGCACATGCACTGAGGACAGGTCCCAGTCCCACTGCCTGGATGTCTCCCAAACAGATCAAGCTAATCAACTGTCTCACTTATCCAGAGGGCCTGATCCAGTTGGGAGCTTCTCAGCTATTGGTTCATAGTTCATGTGTTTCCATTCTTGTTTTTAATTTATCTTTCCAAATAGAATATAAAATTCACAAGAACAGAAATATAACTGGTTTTTACTTATCATACTTGAAATAGATTTCTTAGATTCTCAAAAAATAATTTTAAATTGAAAGAAAAAAATAATTCCTCTTTAGTTTAGTTAGTCCAACTTGATAAACATTTGGGTTATTGGTGGTGATGTTGATTTATGAATAATGTGATATTTAGTACATTTAAAGAGACACTGCTAAATTTCTGCTATACAAAAACACATTTTCTATGCTGTCACTCACTTCTTACTCTCCTTGCTTTTAAAGTAATTTTCTGCTAATTACATTATAAAGTAGTTCATTTCAAATCTCCCCATAACTCTACTAGGAAGCAACAGACCATTAAGTGGCAAGGAATGGATCCAATATAAGTGACAGCTAATAATTTATAAGAAAATGCTAAATATGAAATTATTTAAAGGATGCATATCCAGTTGTTCCTTAGAAATTATAACAAAACCACAAATGGCACAATTAACTGAAGTGATTCTAAAAGTTACATTCAATATATTGATATAAAGTACAGAGTGCATGCTTTTATTTTTTTGTTTTCAAGAAGCTCTATAATTTCCAAAGCCTAATGTTGCTTCTGGATGTCCATGGGGTGAGCAACTTTACTCCATCACTCCCTTCAGTGTGATAATCTGCCTCACCACACCCACAGAAGCAATGAATTACAAATACTGTGGACTATAGCACTGATCATAAGCCTAAGAAATATTTCCTCTGCTTTAGTAGTTTTTTCCTCCTGTTATTTTGAGACAAGCACAAGAAACATTATAAAAGGGGATCATTGCTATGACTATTTCTGACAATGTAGTTTAGAAATCTTAACAACTAATTTATAGGAATAGTTTAGAATGGTTTAGAGAGGAAAAGCTAGAGGTGCCTGAGAATGTTACAGAGCATAATGGACAATTATAGTGGGAGTTGAGATAAAAAAAAAAAACACCAATAGAACCACAAACAATAAAGGCAATGATCATGAAATTTCAGGTAAAAAGGACGACTCTATCTGGAACTGGATTTGTCATTATTTATGTTACATTCTGACAAAGAGTGAATCTACATTTTGTTCATCTGCTGAGACTTTGTGTAAGGCTGAGTTTAAAGGTGACAGACTAATAAACCTGGGTGAGGAAATTTCAGAGCAAGAAAGCATTTAGTCTGTAGATGGATATTACCAGCTACTTTTTTAAAAAAAACCATATTTGCAGTAATAACTAGGAGAAGAACAGAAAGATTTGAAAAACTTCTCATATGACCAGAAGAGTGTGGAAAGTTAGCCCCAAGTACAGTGCAGTAAAAGAAGAGAGTTAGTACCATTAAGTAGAATTTGGGGGCCAGGGAGCTGACTTGGTCAGTAAAATACTTACTGCAAAAGCATGGAGACATGAACTGGGGTTCCCAGAACCACTGCAAAGTATCTGTAATCCCATCACTCCTACAGCAAAACAGGACTAGGAGACAGGAGAATCCTTAGAAAGCCACAGGTCAGATACCCTGGTGCTTAGCATGGCAGACAACAAGAGACACCATCACAAATAAGGTGGAAAGTGAATACTAACACCCAAGGTTATCATCAGTCTTCTACACAGGCAAACACATCACACACACACACACACACACACACACACACACACACACACACACATCAAGTTAGATGTTTAGGTGTTCTGGCCTGGAACAATAGGAAAGATGTCTTTAGAGTGCCTCAGTAATTTACATGCCATCATCTACCACAGTGTCAAGGATATAAAAGTGTAAATGCAGTTAAAAGAGAACTTTAACAAAACATGAAGCACTCTGCTGTAGTGGGGGTTTGCTCCGCCCATGACCTTGGACTATCTGGCTTGATAGAGGCAATGCTTCTTATTTGCCTACATGACCTCTTAAAAGGGAGGAGAAAGGGGGTCAAGCTCTCTTTGGTGGTGAAGATCAAATCAGGCAGTGTGAAGCAGCACGTGATTGGTCCCCATCTTTCCAAGAACTCTGAAACTGGATTTATCTTATTCTGTATCAGTGAGTGTGTTTTCCCCATAGAACCCCTTAATAAATTGGTATATATAGACCATTGAGGCTCTCATTACACTCTGCTACACAAAGCTACCCAGGGAAATGTTTCATTCAGGCACTCACAGACACTAGCCACAGCTTCTTTCAATGATGTCAGACCCTGGTATCATCTATTTGGTTTATAACATCTGTTAGCTCCAGTATTTCTCTGTTTAGTTTTTGTCTGTATGACCTGTCCATTAATGAGAGTGGAGTATTGGAGTCTATCACTATCTGCATGTGAGGGTTAATATGTGATTTAAGCTGTAGAAGTCTTTCTTTTAAGACATGTGTGCCCTTGTGTTTGGGGCATAGATGTTAAGAACTGAAATGTCCTCTTGGTAGATTTTTCCTTTGATGAGTCATTCCATTGCAGTCTGAGAGTGGTAGATAGCAGTGGGGAGGTGGTATGTTGATACCCTTATCTGAAGTGTCCAGGATCCTGTCAGCCCACAGGTGTTATCAGCCAAGTTACTCTTCCTGTCAGAAGTTTCTCAGCCCACCTTAGGTGTTTAGGTCATTAACCCTGCATTAAGAGCCTGAGGATAGATATTTCAGCAAACACATTGTTAGCTGGACAGAAACAAAGCAAACATATGTGGAACAAAGTACTGAGGAGAGATAACATTTTATCCCCAGTTAGAGGAAAATGGGCCTGGAGATGCCAAGGAGAAATAGTAGGAATTAAGATCCGTCAGAGCCTGTGGTAACAGCTCCTCACTGGCAGCACTTTGTCTAGCACTTGGCAATTCATCTTTTGAATCTCTTTTGGGACATGTGGATCTCAAAATATTAGCTCCCTTTGTTAGTATACCACTGTTGGAGGTAAATGTATTATATAAAAACCTGTATCAAAATTAAAAATTAAAATTACAAAACAAGCACTTTGGAGGTCTGGTGTCTTCTCCTTGGTCCAATACAAAAATGATGCAGTGATCCCCAGAGGACTCAATGGAACCATAAAGTTTTATAGACACCAGCATTCTTGCTTGTGACATTAATCAAGATGGTGGTGAGGTCACATGACATTTGCCTTCTTTATGACAGCCTTAATAATTGTAGCAGTCAAGTTATGTTGTTGGTTCCATTTCAATGTGGCCACCAGAGAAGATAGCAGCAAACTACATAGTTTCAAGGTGACCTCAGTCACATGGTAAAGTGAACCCATCCCCAATTGGGGCACGGGTCCCTAGGGGATCCACCATTGCATGGATTAAATGTGGATTGCTACACTCTTTTTTTTTTTTTTTTTTTTTTTTTTTTTTTTTTTTTTTTTTTTTTTTTTTTTTGGTTTCTCTGTGACAGGGTTTCTCTGTGTAGCTTTGCGCCTTTCCTGGGACTCACTTGGTAGTCCAGGCTGGCCTCGAACTCACAGAGATCCACCTGGCTCTGCCTCCCGAGTGCTGGGATTAAAGGCGTGCGCCACCGCCGCCCGGCTCGCTACACTCTTTTTTAACAAAAAGAAATTTTTGTTAGATGAGTTGGTATGAATCTAGGAAGAAATGGTACTTTTGGCCTAGACAGGTAGGGACAAAATAGAAAAATAATAAAACAGAGAAAGATATTTCATGTTCTCAGTTCATAGAAGCTGAGTCTGTAGGTGACTGATAGAATAGCTAAAATCGTGGCACTCAGTTTCTCTCAGAGTTGGGAAAAAATGAGGAGCAAGAGATAAAGGTGCTCTGGAAAGTTTCCTGAGAAATGTTACCAGCCCTGTTCCAGGATGTGAGAAGGAATGGGCTGTTTTGTTCTCTTTTTCTCAGTCACACAGTCACAGGGGCCAGCCTGACCCAAGACAGTGGTTTGGAGGATATTTGAGATAAAGATGCTTGAATCTAGAATGAGAAAACCAAATCCCATCTTATAACATCTCATGGGCTGAAACAGTATAAGACAATTTGCTAACATAACTTAATATGCTCAATTTAGAGAGTGGGGCGCTTATTAGCCAGATTAACAGCTGAGAGAGAAAGTTTGTGGGTAATTAGGACCCTAATCAACAGGAAAATTAATGCTTATTAGCCAGATTAACAGTTGAGAGAGAAAGTTTGTTGGGAATTAGGACCCTAATTAACAGGAAAACTAATGCCTTGAGGTTTGTTTTAGGGCAACCCAAAAGTGTGTAGAAATGGTGTGTAAACCCCATTTTAGGCAGAGTAAGGATGGGGCTAGTTTCTGGTAATAAGTTATCACCTACAACTGTAAAATGGCTGAGAACCAGTGACTAAAGTCTAGAATAGGCATCCCCAATTCCAGTGACCTGCCAAGCAAAGCCAGTATCTGGATGCTGGAATAAGCCCCTAAGGTCCAAATTCTAGTGACTTGGCTTCAGGTAAAGCCCAATGCTGAAAGCCAAAGTCAGAAAGACGGATGACCCCTGGAGTCTGGACAATGGTGTCAATCTAGGACGTCTGTGGATTGAACCCAGTTCTTACCTTGGTTTGTGTGTTTCATGTACTGTGGTGGAACAGTGAAAGGCCTCTGTTCTGGAGGCTGGAAGATAGTGAGGGGGCAAGAGAGGAAGGAGATGGGGAAACAGACCGAAACTCAGTTTACATGACACACCAATGAAACCTAAGAAGGTGCCTTGCACTGCTACTGTAGACAAAAGTTGCAAAAAGCTAGGGGCTTTCAGGGCACAGTTGGCAGCCCTTCAGCCTTCGTTAAGCTCAGAAAGCAACCATACTCTTGAGGGAATTGTTATCTGAAAAACAAAGGAGATAGTTAAGGAGAGCTAGAAAAAAATTTACCAGAGAGGATGGGGTACATGACCTAAAAATCTTACAAGTTTTGGCACCAAATGTTAGTTTGGGATTGATAGAGGTGATTTAGAAATTAAAGAAAGCAGACACCAGACTCTACATGAGCAGAATTGTTCTTTAATCAGAACAACTGAAGTTGAGACTGTGTGCCCTAGCCAAACTCTTAAGGAATTTATGGCAAAATTGAAAAATCTCTATACCATGCCCAGGATCATGAAAATTCTACATATGTCCAAGGCTTGTGTGTCTACAGAAAGTCTAGGAAGAACTTAACCTTGTTTTAGACAATGTCTCATTGAGCTCTCAAAGTAGCTGAGGTTGACTTTTAGCCCTAGCTCCTCCACCACTCAATTGATAGAATTACAGGTATGCACCAATACCATACACATCTTCATCTGTCATTTGAGGCCCACATTGGGGCTAAATACAGCTATAAATAAAAATGAAGACCTTAAACCACTGGTACATTGAAGATATGCAAACACATATGTACAGAAAAAAATGAGAAAATTATTAGTTTAAATATTTTATATAATGTGAATATAAGAAATCCCATGAGATAATAGATTAGATAGGTAGATGGGTGGATAGACAGACAGACAGACAGATAGATAGATGATAGATGGGACAATAATAAACAAAAGAAAGAGAGTGAAAAAGAGCAAGAAAGTCTATGTGAGGGTATGGAGGAATAAAATGGAAGTATAAATGATATATTATATATTATAATCTCAAAAAATAAAAGAAATATTTTTAAAAGAGCCAAGAAGTACTGAGAGTGAAAGAAATAGTCTTCCCTAAGAGAGGGAACTGTAGCATGAGTCCTAATTGGTCTTAATAATAATAAAATAAAATAAAGATATTGGGGTAAATGCTGAAAGATAAGAGAAACAAAGGAGCAAGCCACAGCCACCTCTTATCTCCCCATCTCCTCAGCCTGAAAAGGGGGTGAACTCCTGTCTCCACCCTGCCTTATCACTTCCTGTCTCTGCCCAGTCACATCACTGTCTGTTTCCTCCTCCTAAGTGCTGGGATTAAAAGGGTATGCCACCACTGGCCTCTATGGTTAACTGGTAGCTGGCTCTGCCCTTTGATCTCCAGGCAAGCTTTATTTGTTAGAGCACAAACAAAATATCATCACATTTCCCATTTTTTGTCTAGAATAAAAATGCTTATAACTAACATAAGAAAAACTATATACAATAACTATATACAATATATACAGGCAATAAATACATCAACAATGTCTAGTCCATTAACAAATGACAATTCAGAAAAAAATACTCCATATCTATCCTATCCTGGTGAGTCCAATAGGTTGGACCTAATTCATTTTCTATTCTAACTTGCATTTACCAAAACTGTCTTTTAATGTCTCTCAGTCTTATACACTTTATACCTCTTTAGTGAATTTCTTTTCTGAATCTGGTAACAAGGAAAACTATAATGATAACTATAACTATAAAGTCTTCAACTCCATCATAGACCCGAGAAGGAAATAATATTACCTGAGTAAGCAGGAAGTGCAAGCAAGTGACTTCCAAAAAATGTGAGAAATGACAGAAACAGCTGTCTGCCTGGACAGTCACCCAAGGTTCCTCGGAAATTTGGGGGCATCCATCTTCAGCCTACAGGCATAGCATGTCTGACAGACTTTTCTGTGAAGTAGGATTTTCTGAAGAGCTGTCCTACCTTGTCTTGACAAAGTTCAGAAATCCTTTCTTCTCTGCCCTGCTTGTCCCATTTGGACAGCATATTGTCAGCAGTGGAGGCAAGGTCATTTTCTTGCCCATGGCTAATTTTTGCCACAAAGGAAGTAAACTCCATATGGAGTTTCTTAGATACCCATCTTTTGAAGTAGATTGGTGCTTCCAGGAGTAGATATGTCCCACTGTCATTTAAAAAAAAGAACCTATGATATTAAAACACTTTAAATGCCATATTCTGTAGATCTCTGAAGTGTTTGAAGATTACTTGTCTATCTAAATTATATCTCTGTTTGACCTTGAAAATATACCTAACATGACTACAAATTCGATTGTAATAGGTGACTACTAACCTGTATTTCTTTGTTATCCTAAATAGTTTGTAATAATAACTTCCAAGTACTAGAAATTTGCATTACATTGTTAAGTGAGTTATATAGGTACAATATCTTGAACAAGAGTAGAAATATATATACAGTATATTCTAACATAAATGATCTCAAATTTGTATCAATATACAAAAATCAAAGCCAATGTAAAATATTTAAAACTAGTAGTTGCTTTTTAAAAGTAGATTCAATAATATACCCCTTTATTCTATCATATCATATCTATATCCCCCTTTTTACTTTTCAGAGTAGATCCAATAATCTACCCTTTTGTCCTATCATTTTTATATTCCCCCCTTTTTTCTTTTCAAAAAAGAACATTAATCTAATCTCCTATGTTCAGGTTTTTTCCTGACTGTTACCAATAACAACTTGTAACCAACCACCCTAAACAATGACAAATATCCATAACCCATTAAAAGACAAAAACCACCCACTCCACCTCTTGAGAATGTGGGTGTCGTGTTCTTAAATTTACTTCCTGCTGTTTGGGGGTGATAGTATCTTTAAGGGATCCTGAAAAGAAAAATTTGAGTTAATTGTTAAGTCCTGGGAGAGGTAGCTGTATCATTTGTTGTCCAGTCTCTTCATAATGGGAAAGTGCAGGGCTTGTCTCAAGTCTGTGAGTAGTCTGTGAGGCTGGATCATCTCAGCTAGCCACCTCAAAATTGTTCTGAGCAGTTGGTAGTCCAAATCTGATCTTTAGATGGTTTTTCAGCTTAGTACTCTCATAGTCCTGGTGGAATCATCATTGTGGGTCCCCATTATCCTTTTGGAGAATTCAAAGATCACTGTTAGGCATGGTCATGGTTCATTACAGAATACTTAAACATTTTAAATGTCATATGCAGATGATCTCAAAGAAATTAAAGGATTAAAATTTTTATGTACCTCCAGAGTACAAAAACTTTATTTCTAGTTACCTGACTCAAACCTGAAATCATGTACAGGAAGCTAGATGAAACCTTTTTCTAAAATTAGTTAGTACTCTATATGACCATTAATATTATGACAAAAAGTTTAATATATATATATATATATATATATATATATTAATCCTATAAACTTTTAGATAAAATTTATACCTTAATAAAAGTTTTAAAAGAGTCAAAATAAAACCAAAGGATCATGAGATTAGTGGAAACAAAATAGTCCCTAATTTTGTTTTTTCTTCTGTCCCATATCAGGTGACTCTTCTGACATGAGAAAAAGATTTTGGATTTTACTTTAACAATATACTTGGGTTTAGAGGAGAAAGCCACATCCAACTTCAAAGCCAGCTTTAAGTGTTAATTGAATTGGGACTACAAAAATATCATTTGTATTATGTGTCTGTAGAGAACATCAGAAACAAACATTTGGGAAGATTTATGAAATTTTATGCTGTTGAAAACATGATATATCAATAGGCAAAATTATTCTTTTTCTTGGGACATTTTTTAAAATAATTTGTCCGTTTTCTTCACGTTTCTTTTGTCCAGTGGTCTTCAGATTCCTTAGCTGGATTCCTTCGTTCTCCTGAAAAGACAAAAATAAAACTGTTCCCCAACCCTAATTTTGGGGAGGCTCCCTTATAGCAAATTATATTTGATCAAATGAAAAGCATTTGTTAGTTTTATAGGTTAGTTTAATTTGAATGGTCATGCTGTTTGATGAGCTATCACCTCTTCTAATCAAGAGTTCTCTATTGTTAAAATCTAATCATTATCAATTTTGATTTATAGTTTCTCTTGAAAATGTTGTTCTTTCTTCTATAGCTGTTCTATCATCCAGAGCAGTATGGTTTTTACAATAGGCATTAGGTTCTTTCCTCCATGATGACAGGAAACAACTGAATCGAATTTGATATAGGGGCCTGCAAGAGGACCCCCAAGGCATTTGCTGATGGCAAAGGATTACCTTGACTGTCCTTGTTGATCTATATTTATTAGTCCAATATCCACCTTTGCCTCACCTTCTGCATACTCCAGAAGGGAAGGATGTTCTGTTGGCATTATTCTTAGAAAAAGCATTGTTTCTAGAAATGACTTGTTTACAATTCCTTTTTATGTGACCTTGTTTATCACTATTGAAACACCTGACATTTCAATTTTTCTTCAAACCTCTGGAAATCACCTCTCCTATCCAAGCATCATCATGGTCATGAGATTGAATATTAATTTTATATCAGATCCATTCCTCTAAAGTTGCTGATCTTGCCTTTAATGGCCTAATTACCCTTTTGCATTGTGCATTCACATTTTCAAAAGCCAAAGATTCAATTATTATTTGTCTAGTTTCTGAATTTGGTATCATTCTATTTAATGCTTAAGTCAATTTTTGTAAGAAATCAGTGAAGGTTTCTTTTGGGCCCTCTATAACTTTAGTAAATGACTCAGTTTTCTTTCCTACTTCTTGAGTTTTGTCCCAAGCATTCAAGGCTGCCATTCGGCATAAAACCAGGGTGCACTCATCATATAAAGATTGACTTTCTACATTAGCATAATCTCCCTCTCCAAGAAGTTGGTCTTGGGAGATTTATGGGCTATTTACCTCTAGCCCTACTTCATTATTCAATGGTCTTAGTCTCATCTTTCCACCAGGTCCTTCACTGTAATTGAGGACCAGGCTCTAAGACTGTTGTAAAAAGTCTCTCCAGTCTTGAGGGATAATTCTATTACAAGTTGACCACAAGTTTAACATCTGTTTCACAAAAGTGAATGCATGCCATATGACACTATAGCGTCCTTGAATCTCCTTAAATCTGACATTTCCACAGGAGTCCAGTCAGCTCTTACACAGCCTTGGGGATATCTATCATTTGGCAATTCCTGTAAGGTTCCTGTTCCTCTCTAACCTTATAATGCAATGCTGAGATTGGTTCTCCTTTGAATTCCTCTGTCTGGGTCTGAGTATCTCTATGATCTGTTTTAACAAGTTTTTCTAAAATTTTTATCTTGGCACTCATATTAACCAACTTTTTAAATGATAAAACAAAAATCATCAAACAGATATTTATAATTGACATTACATAAATCCCATCTATATTAATTAGTCTCTCATTTAATTTTCCATTTCAAACCAACCAGTATATTATCATACAGAAACCTAACTCCCTCCATTGTAATAGTGTTTCCCTCTTTTAATTTTTTTTATTAAGAGAATTTTTTCATTCATTTTACACACCAATCAAAGATCCCCCTCTTCCCTCCTCCTGCCCCTCCAGCCTCCTCCCTAACCCACCCTTCACTCCCTCCCACAAAAAGGCAAGACTTCCCATGGGGAGGCACATCCAGTAGAGGCAAGTCCAAGCCCTTCCCCCTGCCCCAAGGCTTCACGGAGGTGTCCCACCATAGGTACTAGGCTCCCAAAAGCCCCTCCCCCATGCACCAGGGATTGGATTCTGATACTTCCCCGGGGCCAGCCCCTGCCCCAAGCAATCAAGCTACGCAATTGTATCTCCATGCAGAGGGCCTAGTCCAGTCCCATGTAGGGTCCACACCCATTTTTTAATGTGGGAAAAACTCTCTTTTAATTCCTCCCTTTAAGAATTCCCAATTGTCTCACCAAATCTGCCAACAATGGTGATTCAGATGACAGTGAAGTATGGAGCTCACTGCTCCACACAGAACAGTAGAAGCCCAAGCAGTTTTCAAGGCAGCTACCTAGTGTGGCAGCAGCCCAAGGAAGGGGGCCAGGGAGAGCCCACATCCCACTGGGGAATGTGCAAAAGTGGCTACCTCCTGCAGTTTTAGGAGCCCAAAACCTATGGAGTTTGCTACAGATAGGCTGTAACGGAAAATCCCCAACTTGCTCAGATGCTTGAGGAAAAGAAAGAAAAGCCTTAGCCGATGGAGTAGTGACTCCAGTCTGTGCCAGTGGCTGCAAAGCCACAGGCAAGCAGCTTTTTCATGAAATTGTGTCCCAAAAGTTGAATGCCAGATGTGGCCTGCATCTTAATTGGTCTTAATAATAAAAGCCTGGATGCTGATATCAGGATAAATGCTGAAAAATCAGAGAGACAAAGAAGCAAGTCACAGTCATCTCCTACCTAGCCAACTCCTCAACCTGAAAAGGTGTCTGGGGCGGGGGGATTATGAGCTCATGTCTCCACTCTGCCTTATCACTTCCTCTCTCTGCCCAGTCATATCTTTTCCTGTTTCCTCCTCCCAAGTGCTGGGATTAAAGGTGTGTGTCACCACTGCCTGGCCTCTATGGTTAACTAGTGGCTGGTCCTGCCCTCTGCTCTCCAAGCAAGCTTTATTTGTTAGAGCACAAACAAAATATCACCACAGGGAACACCAACTAGTTGTCCAATAACAAATCATTAGGTCTGAAAATATACATGTAAGTAGCATTACACAGACAAATCAGGAGATGTGTGTGTGTTATACATATATATATATATATATATATATATATATATATATATATATATATATATATATATGGGTTTGTCAACAATGAAAAAGAGGCTATGAAAATGAAAAAGCAAAGAGGTATATAGTAGGTTTGGAGGGAGGAAAGGAAAGAGAGAAATTATATAATTATATTATAATTTCAGAAAATAAAAGAAATGCTAGCTACTCACAACAAGGAATACAAAATAAATAACCCAAGAATTCACTAAATGACACCAACAGCAACAATTGACTGTTTAGGAGAAAGGACCGTATTTCCAGAGCACAGAAAATATTATTAATTAAAATGCTCAAATATGGGCATCTGGTCTAGGTCAGTGGAAAGGAACTTGCTTACCATGTGCCAGGCACTAGATTCAATCACCATTATTCCCAGGATAAAATAAGATAAAATAGTGAAATCTAACACAGGTTTAAAAGTAGTTAGTAGAGATTGCACCTAAGTAAAGCCAATTCTTGAACTGAGCAAAGATTAACCAAGAAGTAGAAAAAATGTCTTTGTGCAGATTCTATATATTTAAAATGTGAGTGCTAAAGAAAATTTTGCTTTCTCCACAGCCTTTTGTAATGCACTCTTGACCTCTTTGTTCCTCAGGCTGTAGACCAGAGGGTTCAGCATAGGGATGACCATGGTGTAGAACACAGATGCCACCTTGTCAGTGCTCATAGTGTGACTGGAGCTGGGCTGTAAGTACATGAAGATACCTGACCCATAGAAGATGGAGACTGCAGTGAGGTGGGAAGCACAAGTGGAAAAAGCCTTCTGGCGTCCTTCAGATGAGTGCATCCTCAGAATGGTGATGAATATAAACAGGTAGGAAATCAAGATAACTACAATAGAGGAGAGATCATTGAAGCCCACCACAAAGAAAATTACCATCTCACTGACAGAGGTGTCTGAGCATGAGAGGGCCAGGAGAGGAGGGGCATCACAGAAGAAGTGGTCTATCACATTGGACTTGCAGAAGGAGAGCCTGAAAATGTTCCCAGTGTGGATGGAGGAATTCAGGAAGCCACAGACATAGGAGCTTATGGTCAGACAAGCACATGTGTTTGTAGTCATGGTGGTGGTGTAATGCAGGGGCTTGCACACTGCTGCATAGCGGTCATAGGCCATGGCAGCCAGGAGGAAACTTTCTGTAGTTATAAAGCCCACAAAGAAGAAGAATTGGGTGCCACAAGCATTGTGGGATATGAGTTTATCTGTTGAAAGGAGACCTGCCATTACTTTGGGTGTGACAGCTGAAGAATAACCAAAGTCCACCAGAGATAGGTGACTGAGGAAAAGGTACATGGGAGTGTGGAGGCGTGTGTCCAGCAGAATCAACCCTATCATTCCCAGGTTCCCAAGCACAGTGCTGAGATAGATGAGAAGGAAGACAGTGAAGAGTGGGATCTGGAGCTTTGGGTCATCTGTTAACCCTGCAAGAACGAACTCAGTCACCTCTGTACTGTTCTCCATTGGGGATTATGTGGCTTCCCTGCAGCAAAGAGAAAGGAGATCAGAATGAGAGATGGAGGGGAGACTGGTGATGCACTCTGCTTGCCTCTACATGCCTTCTTTCACTGTGCAAATAAATGTTCCTTTCCAGCATTTTGATATAAGCAAGTCATGGCAGCAACATTCAAGTTTAAATTAATGGTAGATCATAATGCTTCCCAGAAAAGATGATGTATTTCAATCTAGT
Organism: Peromyscus maniculatus bairdii; assembly: GCF_049852395.1. Classification (NCBI taxonomy): domain Eukaryota; kingdom Metazoa; phylum Chordata; class Mammalia; order Rodentia; family Cricetidae; genus Peromyscus; species Peromyscus maniculatus. Next base: position 164,949,377 of record NC_134852.1, on the reverse strand, counting down.
TATTCTACAGATGACTGAATTGAGGCCAGAAAAAAGTCTGCCATGAAATTATCAAATATTACTCACTGGAAAATATCAAAATCCTTCTATCTTTGTAAAACAAAGTCATCCCTTATTCTACACCAGAATAGCCTAAAGTCATGATGCTGTCTGTATGCTGTAACAAAATTCAATAAATTTGACATAGTATAAGTAAAAGAAATTCATCATGTACTCTTCTGACAGCTAGAAAGTCCAAGAACAAAGGCATTGGCAATCTATTGTCTGCTGATGGCATTTCCCAGTTCACAGATTACATCGTTTGACCATTTGTTCAAGATAAAAGAGGCTACCATCTCTCCAGCATTTTTTTCGTTAGACATTAGTCCCATTCATAGGATTTCTTTCCTCATTAATAACTGCCTCTCTAAGACTCCACATCCTGAATCTCAGTTTGGAAGTAACAATTCCAACAAATGAGTTTGGTGATGGAAACAATCAGGCCATAACACTATATAAAAATGAGGTAAAATGAATTAATTTTACTTCCAGCTTTTTCATTATTTCCATTGTGTCAAGAACTGTCATATGATAAGTAAAGATGCTTAACTATAGCATAATTTGCCTAAAATGATATTGGTTTTATTTAGTCCACATGATATGCAGTTTATCACAATAAGAAAACATGGGAGAAAAATCACATATAAGGAGTAAAGGCATCTAGAAAATAATGGTATTTAACTTTTGCTACATTGACAGAGGTTTTAGCTTTTACATACAGATGTCTTTAATCTTGAGGAAATGTATCCAGAGCAGGTGATTAAGATACACTTTGTTCCTTAAATATTACCCACTTGAATGAATACTGAAGATGGATATTTTTCAATTTTTGAACAAAATATTGGAAATTATCTCAAAATATTTTACCAACTTTGTTTACTACATGTGAAATCAAGTTTAAACAAATATCTCAATAAAAATAAGGTATTTTAGTCTTTTGTAAAAAATGGGGGGTAGTGGATGAGATCTACACGAACAACCTGGATGTGAGTGGGCGTAATGAAGGGCAAGTTTCAAGGGAAAGAGAGCTTAGGGGAACAGTAGATCCCAGCTGGATCAAGAACAGAGAGGGAGAACAAGAAATAAGAGACCATGATAAATGAAGACCTCATGAGAATAGGAAGAAGCAAAGTGCTAGAGAGGTCCACAGAAATCCACAAAGATACCTCCACAATAGACTACTGGCAATGGTTGGGAGAAAGCCCGAACTGACCTACTCTGGTGATAGGATGGCCAAACACCCTAATTGTTGTACTAGAAATCTCATTCAATGACTGATGGAAGCAGATGAAGAGATCTATGGCCAGGCCCCAGGTAGAGCTCCGGGAGTCCAATTGGCAAGAAAGAGGAGGGTTTGTATGAGCGAGAATTGTTGAGACCAAGATTGGAAAGAGCACAGGGACAAATAGCCAAACGAATGGAAACACATGAACTCTGAACCAATAGCTGAGGAGCCCCCAATTGGATCAGGCCCTCTGGATAAGTGAGACAGTTGATTAGCTTGAACTGTTTGGGAGGCATCCAGGCAGTGGGACTGGGACCTGTCCTCAGCGCATGAGCTGCCTGTTTGGAACCTGGGGCTTATACAGGGACACTTTGCTCAGCCTGGGAGGAGAGGACTGGACCTGCCTGGACTGAATCTACCAGGCTGAACTCAATCCCCAGGGGAGTCTTTGCCCTGGAGGAGATGAGAATGGGGGTGGGCTGGGTGGAAGGCGGAGGGGGGTGGAGGACAAGGGAATCCATGGCTGATATGTAAAATTAAATTAAATTATAAAATAAAAAATACAACATAAAAGATGGGGGGTAGAAGAATGCACATGATTTGAATGGAGAAATGCGTAAAATAAGAAGGGACTTCAACTTGGACAGGGGGAAAGTAGGATGGCAAAATAACACTAAGGATGTCTGTAAAAGCTATAAGGAATTATATTATTATTATTTATTTACCTAAATTACATAAAACACATAAACTATATATCTACATATACATGTAAAGTTTAAATGAAATTACTCTACTTGAGCTGACAATGCCTCTCCCAAGAACCATAGACTATGTAACAACAACAACAACAAAATACCAGCCATGTAGCAAACAGCTCTCTAATTGGACGTTAGGCCTGCTCAACAGTAGGGAAATCATGCTTGGTGCTGAAAACCTAGCCCACTACCTGGAGCTTGTAAGATCATGAATCTTGGGGGAGCATCTCCTATTGTCACTTTACTAAAGCAGCTAATAAGTCCTAACTGCATTCTAAATATTTATACTTATACCCAGAGATAAATGTAGTCTTACCCCTCATCAAAGAAATGTCTCTTTGCAACAGAAAAACACCATTATAGAACACCACTACTGGTTAAAATGTGGAAAAGAGCTGATCATGAAGTTCCAAGCCCCTATGGTTACATCTACAATGCAACTCCTTCAACCAATGGCCCAGGCAACAATATTGAAGTGGGAGGTAGAAAGATTATAAAATCCAGAGCACCAAGAAATCTGATGTGAGATTGTTTCTCCAAAAAAAATGACAGAACTTTATCTATGATACCTCAACAATATGCTAAACAAGACCTGAAGACAAATAGACACGCTGACATGGAAGGGAGAAATCTCACAGGTCTCTACCCCTAGACAAAGAACTACAGGCTACTAAGGAATGCCGATAGCAGGAGAAATAGCTTCCTCAGAGATAAGCTTCCTAAAACTGGTAATTCAATACTAAGTGTCATCCCTGAAATCACACACATACAAGTAATACTAAATGAACCTAGCAGGTTATGTTTAATATTTAAGTAGGGGTGTAAGAATGTGTGTGTGTGTGTGAGAGAGAGAGACAGAGAGAGACAGAGAGAGAGAGAGAGAGACAGAGAGAGAGAGACAGAGAGAGACAGAGAGAGAAACAATAACAAGGAAAAATATTTAGAGAGGGAATAAGGTCATTTAACATGGAAGGACTGAAAAGGGAAGGGGGAAATTATGAATTATACTCATTTTTTAATTAAGAATATAAATAGAAAAGAACAAAATAAGAGTTACAAAGTTTCGCCGGGCGGTGGTGGCGCACGCCTTTAATCCCAGCACTTGGGAGGCAGAGCCAGGTGGATCTCTGTGAGTTCGAGGCCAGCCTGGGCTACCAAGTTAGCTCCAGGAAAGGCGCAAAGCTACGCAGAGAAACCCTGTCTCGAAAAACCAAAAAAAAAAAAAAAAAAAAGAGTTACAAAGTTTCTTTGGGGCTATACTGGTATTCTTGTCATTATTAGTTACAATGACAGAAAGTTTTCTTTTGATTTTGGTTTGTTTCATTTTGCCTTTTTGAAACATATTAACCAGACTGGCCTTGAATTTGCACCAATCCCACTGACCTTGATTCCAGAATGTCAGGATTTCAGTATGTTCCATCATGTGTGGTTTGGAAACTGTCTTACAGATTAAAGTATTACATAGTTATTTCTCAGGGAAAACTTTAAAAATGCAAAACACCTTTACAAAATGCTATTTATTCTCACACCAATGCGTTCTTCAAAGAAGAACAGAAAGTACAAAGCTTTCTTGAAGTCTTCCAAGTCTCTCATCTTCCACCATTAGAAATACTGGTAGAATTCCACTGCTTTGTAATTGTAAAATGTTTAATATTACTTTAATTTATTTATTTTATTTATTTATATACTCCCAGTCCCCATCACTTCCCCTCTGCCTCCACCCCATCTATTCCTCCTCCATTTCTATTCACAGAGAGGCAAGCTTCCATGGATATCAACCAAACATGGTATATCAAATTAAAAGCTGGATGAGACAAGCCAGTTTGAGTATTAGGATCTCAAAAGCCAGCACAAGAGTCAGAGACAGCACCTGCTTTCACTGTTAATAGTCCCACAAGAAGTCCAAATTATACAACTGTAACATATATGCAGATATTTTATGTACACTGATGTCACAATTGATCAAGACTATCTGTACAAGTCATTTATTTAATATGTACTGTGTTCTTATCACCAATCTGGAAACTGCTTCTTTATCATCGAATTCATGAGTCATGTGAATTATTAGTACCAATTCACAGGTATCAAAACTGAATTATACTTTCATTGAATCCTAAGTGAAAGCTGAAGAAAATAACAAGTTAACTCTAAAACCAAGTTCTTCCTAAAGTAAATCTTAGCTCTCTGTCGTGTAGAAATGCTATTTTAAACTTTGTATATCTAACCTAAACTGAGTATAAGAAGGTAACTCATTTGACTAGCTGATTATTTGTCTGAGTGTTAAATAAATTGTCTAAAGTCAGTATGGATAGCTGAAAACCATGAATGTGGGAATCAAATCTGAATGCCAGTTTGTATGTCTTTCCTAAAACAATCTTCATTTCTTAAATTCAGTTTAGTGGCAAGAAATGGATCTGCAGTGCTTTATAGCATTCTCAAAACCCTGAAAAAACATCAACATTAAAAAAGGAACAATGTTTTTGGTAACACCCATAGGCCACATATAGTGCTGGGTGCTGCTGGCTCCTCCACTCTCCCCAAAGGCACTCAGCTGCTCCCTGTGGTTCAACAAACTGTGGGCTCAATTCCAGACTTGCACAGCTCTACTGATAGATGTTGCATATCCCCTAACCTCCAGAGGCTTCATAGATTGGGCTCTCTAAAGCAATGGATTCTATTTGCTATTTTTGTTCTCACTACCAAGCAGAAATTATTATTTTCTTATTGTCTCAGAGCTACATGTTGGTGTTTGATCTCATATACACTTTAGTACATCAATTATTAGTTCATAAACTATATCACCCACTAACAAGAGCTTCTACTGGAAGAACTATAGATCAGGAGTTAGCATTTTCACAATTAGTTGTTTCTTGCATAAATGTATATCTATTTTATTGCATTATAATGTACAAAACTGGCTTCTAGGCCTGACTTATCTCCTATTTGATGATCTCTACCCATTCTGTTTTTTTTAAATGATGACAAGCTCCAAGATTACAATGACATTTTATATTGCTCCTATTCCATCAATTCAACAATGCTAGAATTATGGGAGTGGGAGTGGGGGAAGGCAGGGGGAGCAGGAGGAGGGATGGGAGGCAGAACTGTGGTTGATATGTAAAATGAACAAAAAAAAATTTAAAATGTGTAGAATTAGTCCAGGTAACTAATATTAACATATTTTCTGATTTAAAAAAAAAAACTGAGATAAAGGGTCAATTAACTTGCTCAAAAATCACAGAAGTCTATTTTGCAAAGACAAGAATCAAAGTCTTTTATTTTCTCCTATTCATCACATTAAACATATATAGTCTAATAAAAACTCATTGTTATTTAGACACATTGATACTAGCTATGTGAAACAGGTCAGTAAAATTAAAGATACGGAAGTCAAATATACAAAAAGGCAAAGATCAGCCTTTCAACTGCCATGGTTCATCTCCCTACAACTTTATGAAGACAGTGGGTAGGGCATAGAGACTTACCTTTCTCCCTGAACAACACAACATTCAAGTCTAGCATCGTTGTGTAGGATCAGGACTCAAGCCAGAAATTCAGTCCTTGGAAGAAAAAAAAAATACATCTTTCTTTGGAGAGTCTTTTTTAGTTCATTTTCAAAGGCTAAGAGTTCACTGGAAGTTGGCAAAAGACATTGAAGAAAAGGGCTATTAGTGTTCTTGGAATCAACAAATATATGTTCTAGTCTCATCTTTTCTCACTTCATCCACTTACAGCTTGAACAATATCCAGTCTGAGACTTTTACTATAAGAAGATAAGAGAATACTTACAACCCCTATACTTGATAAAGAATGAGAATCATGACCTCAGTCTATGTGATTGTTTTACCCCATTGCCATTTTTGTAGGCTCTAAATAATATATCATCTTGAGAAAAGATCATTGTTGCTATAAAGTGACTACTAACATTTACCTGAATGAGTGAATGGTCTAAGTAACTCTAGTCCTTGGGCTGTTCCCTCTAACATGAAGACAAGTGTATTTAGGTCATGGTTTGAAAGGTTAAACAACAGGAACAAGGAGGAAATTATGTAGTGTTATGTAGTGATGGAGCTCTGGAGGGAGAAAGATATCCCATGAGGGTTACAAACACTATCTCAGCTGACTAATGATCAGGTGATTACAGCATCTGTGGGGATCTGCTCTGCTTCTGTGGAAGAACATGGGTATGTTGGCACTACATGTGATGATTTCCTTTGAAAAGGCACAAAAGAAGCTTCAGCATGTCTTTCAGGACCATGTCTCAACATGACAGTTAAGACACAGGTGCACAGAGTCTATTACTAAATAAAGCAGGTTTCAGGACGCCATCCACTTATGTTTTCTTAAATGTCTAAACCAATGAGAAATGTCAGTTTATCCCAGTGGACTACATCCATAATGGCAAAAATTAACCAACCCAGACACCCATAAAGCAAATACCACCTTCACTCATAATATGATATTTAAATATTATATTAAAAACCACAAACTAAACAATAAACACTTTGAGAAACATACAAATACAACTGATTTAAACTAAAGTGCATACATAGGGAAATGATAGAGAAAAAATCAGTCTTGCTCAAATTGGCCCATCTAAAATTTCTCTACAGAAAGATATTCCAGCAAAGCCTAAATGTGGTCTCCCAAAAGTATATGAAGGATCATACCAAACAAAATGAAAAAAAAAAAAAAAGACAAGTGGTTAACGGATTTAAGTATCAAGGAGTGCAGGCTACTACAGTTTAAATGGTTTTTCCAAAACCCATTCAAATTTAAATGCCATTGAAACAGTATTGACATACCAGATCTTTGTTGTTGTTACTGTCCTATAAAAAAAAGTAGCCTAATCTCATTGTTTGGGCTGGTATGTAGGCTTTGTCTTTGGGAGATGCCTTCCATGATTTGGTGACACAGCAAGAAGGATCTCATCAGATCTGGACCTTCATTGTTAGATTCTGAAGCCTACAGAACTATAAAAACATATGTCCATAGAGAGGGTAGTATATCACCTTTAGACCTGAGTCATTACCCATCACTTATTATCAATAATGTGTAGAGCCATGAATCTCTGCCTACACCACCATTCACTGCAAAAAGCATTCCCTTTTCTAAGATTCAGGAACATCATGGTAGAGGGGAGGACTTGACCTAACTGTAGTCGTCATGTTAGAGGGAGTAGCCCAAAGTATAGGGTTTTTTTGACCATTAATTTTTTTCATCTACAAGTTAGTAGTCACTTAGTAGGAGCAATGATATTCTCTCAAGTTAACAAAATATTTAGAAACTTCCTCAATGACCATGGGGTAAAACCTGTAACAATTACATGGATTGATGTCATGGTTTTCTTTTTTCATTTTTTATTATTAAGAAGTTTTCTATTCATTTTACATACCAACCACCGATCCCCCCTCCTCCTCTTCCTGCCCCTCAGCCTCTGCCCCCAGCTCTTCCCCCATTCCCACCTCCTTCAAGTCAAGGTCTCCTATGGGGAGTCAGCAGAGCCGGTACATTCAGTTGAAGGCAGGTCCAAGCCCCTCCCCATAGCACCAAGGCTGCACAAGGTGTCATACCTTAGGCACTAGGCTCCAAAGATCCCACTTGTACAGGTCCTTCACTTGCTTAGTTAGAGTTACCCCCAAGATATTTTATATTATTTGTGGCTATTGCAAATGGTGATGTTTCTCCGATTTCTTTCTCAGCCCATTTATCATTTGTATATAGGAGGCTTACTGATTTTTTTTTTTAGTTAATCTTGTATCCTACCACATTACTGAGGGAGTTTATCAACCCTAGGAGTTCCCTGGCAGAAATTTTGGGTCACTTATGTATACTATCATATCGTCTGCAAATAGTGAAATTTTGACTTCTTCCTTTACAATTTCTATCCCTTTGATCTCCTTTTGTTGTCTTATTGATCTAGCTAGAACTTCAACTATATTGAATAAATATGGGAAGAGTGGACAGCCTTGTCTTGTTCCTGATTTTAGTGGAATCATTTTGAGTTTCTCTCCATTTAATTTGATGTTGGCTGTCAGCTTGCTGTGTATTGCCTTTATTATGTTTAGGTATGTTCCTTGTATTCCTGATCTCTCCAAGACCTTTATCATGAAGGGGTGTTAGATTTTTGTCAAAGGCTTTTTCAGCATCTAGTGAGATGATCATGTAGTTTTTTCTTTCAGTTTGTTTATATGGTGTATTACATTGACAGATTTTTGTGTGTTGAACCATCCTTGCATCCCTGGGATGAAACCTACTTGGTCATGGTGGATATTTATTGATGTGTTCTTTGATTCTGCTTGCCAATATTTTATTGAGTATTTTTGCATCAATGTTCATGAGCGAGATTGGTCTGTAATTCTCTTTCTATGTTGCATCTTTGTGTGGTTTGGGTGTGAGGTAACTGCAGCCTCATAAGAAGAGTTTAGTAATGTTCCTTCTGTTTCTATGGTGTGGAACAATTTGAGGAGTATTGGTATTAGCTTTTCTTTGAAATGCTGGTCCTGGGCTTTTTTTGGTTGGGAGACTTTTAATGACTGTTTCTATTTCCTTAAGGGTAATTGGTCTATTTAAATTGTTTATCTGATCTTGGTTTAATTTGGGTATGTGGTACCTATCCAGAAAATTGTCCATTTCTTTCAGATTTTCCAATTTTGTGGAATACAGGTTTTTGAAGCATGACCTGATGATTCTCTGGATTTCCTCATTGTCTGTTGTTATGTCTCCCTTTTCATTTCTAATTTTGTTAATTTGGATGCTCTCTCTTTGCCTTTTGGTTAATATAGGTAAGTGTTGGTCTATCTTGTTGATTTTCTCAAAGAACCCAACCCTTTGTTTCATTGATTCTTTTATTGTTCTCTTTGTTTCTATTTTATTTATTTCAGCCCTCAATTTGATTATTTCCTGGCATCTATTTCTCCAGAGTGAGTTTGTTTCTTTTTATTTTAGAGCTTTCAGGTGTGCTGGTAAGTCTCTAGTGTGAGATTTCTCCATCTTCTTTTTTTTTTTTTTTTTTTGGATTTTCGAGACAGGGTTTCTCTGCATAGCTTTGCGCCTTTCCTGGAGCTCACTTGGTAGCCCAGACTGGCCTCGAACTCACAGAGATCTGCCTGGTTCTGCCTCCCGAGTGCTGGGATGAAAGGTGTGTGCCACCACCGCCCGGCTCCATCTCCTTTATGTGGGCATTTAGTGCTATAAATTTTCCTCTTAGCACTGCTTTCATAGTATCCCATAAGTTCGGGTATGATGCACATTCATTTTCATTGAGTTCTAGAAAATCTTTAATTTCTTTCTTTCTTTCTTCCTTGACCCATTGGTGATTCATTTGAGCATTATTCAGTTTCTATGAGATTGTAGGCTTTCTGTAATTTTTTGTTGTTGTTGTTGGAATCTGACCTTAAGCCATGGTAGTTCAATAAGATAAAGGAGTATGGTGGTATTTTATTTGTATTGAAATGTGATTTTAATTGTATGTTAATAAATAAAGTTGCCCCGGGGGTCAGAGCTATTAGCAAGCCATAGGAAAGCAGGGCAGTGGTGGCGTACGCTTATAATCCCAGCACTTGGTAGGCAGAGCTAGGTAAGTCTCTGTGTGTTCAGGGATACAGCCAGCATTGGAGATACACACCTTTAAGACCTGGAGGGCTGTACTTACAGGCAGTGACGAGGCAGTCACATGTTTGGGTTTACAACCAATGAGAAGGCTGAACAGAAAGACTATATAAAGACAAACACACAGGAAGTAGGTCTCTTTCAGAGAGGTAGGACCACTGCAGGAGGAAGGGTAAGGTTTTAGCTCTGAGCTCTGACCTCTTGGCTTTCTCTTTTCATTGTTTCCGTGTTTCTTATTTAATAAGACGGTTGGATACATCTATAAAGGAGGATATTCCAATTTTTTTTTGTATCTGTTGAGATTTGCTTTGTAATCGAGCATGTGGTCAGTTTAAGAGAAGGTTTCCGTGGGGTATATTCTTTTGTGTTAGGGTGGAATATTCTGTAGATAACTATTAAGTCCATTTGAGTCATAATGTCTGTTAGTTCCCTTATTTCTCTGTTAAGTTACTGTCTGGCAGACTTGTTCATTGGTGAGAGTGAGGTGTTGAAGTCTCCCACTACTAGTGTGTGGGGTTTGATGTGTGACTTAAGCTTTAGTAATGTTTCTTTTACAAACGTGGGTACCCTTGTATTTGGGTCATAAATGTTCAGAATTGAGACTTCATCTTAGTGAATTTTCCCTGTAATAAATATGTAATGTCCTTCCCATTCTCTTTCGATTGATTTTAGTTTGAAGTCTACTTTGTTAGATATTTGGATAGCTACACCAGCTTGCTTCTTAAGTCTATTTGATTGGAAGTATTTTCCCAACCTTTTACTCTGAAGTAGTGTCTGTCTTTGAAGTTGAGGTGTGTTTCTTGTATACAGCAGAAAGATGAATTCTGTTTTTGTATCCATTTTGTTAGCCTGTATCTTTTTATAGGCAAATTGAGACCATTGATATTAAGGGATATTAATGACCAGTGATTGTTAATTCCTGTTACTTTTTGGTGATAGTGTTGTGCATTTCCCTTCTTTGGTATTTGTTGGTGTGGAATTATCGATTGCCTGTGTTTTCATAGGTGTATTTAACTTCCTTAGAGAAGCCAACTTTGGATGTACAAATACAGTTAACTGATCAGCCAGTATCAGGATTTAAAAACACATTTTCTATGTGTTCCCTTTCTGTTTTTAAAATTTATCTTGTATTCCTTCTTACTTTGTCTAGATTCTCTACTTTATATTCAAGTCATGATAGTCTTTCTTCTGCTTGTAAGGCTTTCCTTTGAGTTTTTAAAATTGTATTATTGTGCTTTTTAAATCCATTTCATTCAGTTGAGTCTTCTTTAATGTTTCTCTCTCTTCACCGAATTCCATTTTCAAGTTCTGGGTTATCTTTATTATTTCCATTAGCCTTATGCTTGTGTTTTTTATCATAATTCAGGCATTTATTTTCCTTAAAGTCTTTCTTAAGCTCTGTCTCCGTCTCTGTCTCTGTCTCTGTCTCTGTCTCTGTCTCTCTCTCTCTCTCTCTCTCTGTGTGTGTGTGTGTGTGTGTGTTTATCTTCTTAAACTTAAACTCCTTGAATTTTGATCAAGTTTATGGTTTTTCTTTTTTAATTTTGTGTGTTACACAGAGGTCATATAAGATATAAATAGTGATTTCAATCCTTTTGAATTGGTAATGATTTGTTTTATGTTCCAGAATGTGGTTTATATATACAAGCTTTCATGTACTTCTGAGTAGAATTATGAAGGTGTTTGGGTGGAATAATCTCTAGATATCTGTTAAGTTAATTTGCTGCATGATGTCAATTAATTCTGATGTTTCTTTGTTATTTTTTGTTCTGATGATCTCTTTATTTAAGAAAGTGGACTTATTGAAATAACCTACTATTAATGGATTTTTGTTAATCTGTTTCTTTAAATCCAATAATAGGTTTTGGCTTCTTTGTCAAAAAGTATATGTTCATAGGTAGGCAGATTAATGTCAGGGTCTTCAATTCAATTCCATTGGTTCACATGTCAGTTTTTATGCCAGTACCAAGCTGTTTTTATTACTGTGGCTTTATAGTAGAGCTTGAGGTCAGGGATCATGATGCCTCCAGAGGTTATTTTATTGTACAGGATTCTTTTGGCTATCCTGGGCTTTCTATTTTTCCATATGAAGTTGAGTATTACTCTTTCCAGGTCTGTGAAGAATTGTGTTGGTATTTTGATGGGGATTGCATTGAATCTGTAGATTGCTTTTGGTAAGATTGCCATTTTTCCTATGTTAATCCTGCCTATCCATGAGCATGGGAGATCTTTCCATTTTCTGACATCTTCAATTTCTTTTTTCAGGGACTAAAAGTTCTTGTCATATAGGTCCTTCACTTGCTTGGTTAGTGTTCCCCCAAGGTATTTTAGATAATTTGTGACTATTGTAAAGGGTGATGTATCTCTTTCCTTCTCAGCCTGTTTGTCAATTATATATAGAAGGGTTACCAATAATAGGTTTCTTTATGAGTGTATATTTTCTTAGTTTGGGGAAAATTTCTTCTATAATATTGTTGAAGATCTGGTCTATGCCATTAACTTGCCATTAACTCCCTCATCAATGCCTATAATTCTAACTTTTGGTAATCCTCATTAGTCAACATTTCTCCAGTACTGGTGGGTTTTAGAGAAAAGATACTGACTTGATCGTTCATATTGTTGGTATTTTTTGCAATGATATCTGGGCATATGGACTTCTTTCATTCTGAATCTGTTGGAGCAAGTTGGAGTAGAAGAAAGGTTGGGATAGTCAGGGAAACTTACAGGACTAGATCCTGGAGGAAGCTGTCTAAAGTCTGGTTACTAAGCAGAGTGCAGTGCAGAAGTGACCTGTAGGTGGCTTCAGGTAGGGCAGATCTTGGCAAAACTAAAGGTTGGTTTTAGTACTGGGAGGGGTGGTGTGACTAGGCCAGGGCATGAGTATGGGACCTGGAAGAAGCCTAGAGATTGGCTGTAGTGCAAGTTGAGATGGTCAAACTAGCCGAGGGCACTGGATTTTTGACCCAGGCTAGATCTGGAGTGCTTTAATGAAGCTATGGATGGGGAGTTCAGGGAGACTCACCAGGCTAGACCTTGCAGAAGGATGTACCTTTTCTGTCCTTCAGTGGGGAGACACATCCACCTTTCACACCCGTTGTCATGGTGGTGGTGTAATGAAGAGGCTTACACACTGCTGCATGGCAGTCATAAGCCATGGAGGCCAGGAGATAGCACTCAACAGTGGCAAAACCCACAAAGAAGAAATACTGAGCTGCACACCCATTGTAGGAGATGACCTTGTTCCCTGACTGCAATGCAGCCACCATCTTGGGAGCTACAGCAGATGAGTATCCCAGGTCCACAAAGGACAGATTACTGAGGAAGAAGTACATGGGAGTGTGGAGATGGGAGTCTGAGAAGATAATGACCATCATCCCTCCATTCCAGAGGATGGACAGCCTTTAAAGCCCAGGATCCACTTCACAACCGAGTCTTTCTCCATGGTCTATGGGAGCTGAAGAATGCTGGATTTGGAGTTGGGTCTGGAAAGCAGCTATTCAAGCATCAAATGAATTCCAGTCTTGTCCTTTCTGCCCTTCTCTTCCCTCCACCTGTCTCCACTTTCCTTTCTCCTCCTCCCCATTTTTCTTGTCTTCTTAATCTCTTTCTACTCTAACCCTGTGCAAGACCTTTCCTCATCCTTGTGACATTTAAAGCTCTATGAGAAATTAAATTAAATCTAAACTGTCATAGTACATAGTAAATTGAGTTTCTAAGTATATTTCTTTTTTAATCTATACCCCAGCAGAAGCAGAAAAGTGTGGGTCTTCCCATTATCTTAATGGTCTAAAGGCCTTTATAGTGCTATTTTCTGTCAAACTCACCTCAAACAGAGTTTGAATCCAAGTGCTACACAAGAATGCTGATTCTACTGTCAGTAGCTGGGAGGAAATCCTTATTCTCATCAGCTATAAATAAAGTCTTAATAAAGTCGTGTATTCTTTACATCAAACATGCAAGATAAATTGCAAAGATAATATGGAATCAAGTGTGTGTGAATCCATCATATTGAGGTAGGAAATGGCCTGAGTGGAATGAAGGCATGTGAACAGAGGGGATAATACCAGCATAAGATATGCACCCTGGTCCACACCTGGAGTGTGAGGGTAGATCTGGCTAGGTGGAAAGGTTGAATATAGTGGGAAAGTGTCCTGTTATTTGGGCAATAGGTAGGGAGAGTACTGGCTGAAGCCTAAAATTCTGTTGTGGTTCAAGTAGGGCAGGCCAGATTAGGCCAGGGCACTGTACGTGGGATCCAGTGTGTATCTGGTACATTGTAGAGAAAGAATAGATGGGGTCGTCAGTGGGTAAGAGGATAGACAAGCTCTATGTAGGTTCTCCAGATCTCCGATTCAGAAGCTTATTATGTCTCCCTGTGGTAGTCACCATGGGACAAGAAAGTTAGGTCCCCTACATGTTGGCCTCCTATTCCAAAACTCCCTCTTTGCTTTGTTCTCCACAAGACCTATGAGGTGTCTTTCTTATATAAAGGCTTCCCTGTGTACAATCTAAAACTAAACTTTGAGTTCTATATACACAGTTAAGATTACTCAGTTTTAGGCAGTGGGACCAAGTCCTGTGCTCATTGCATGAGTTAGCTGTTTGAAACCTAGAGCTTATGCAGGAACACTTGGCTCAGTCTGGGAGGAAGGGACTGGACCTGCCTGGACTGAGTCTACCAGGTTGATCGCAGTCCTTGGGGGAGGATTTGCCCTGGAGGAGGTGGGAATGGGGAGTGGGCTGGGGGTGAGGGGAGGGGGTGGGAGGGGGGAGAATAGGGGAACCCGTGGCTGATATGTAGAACTGAATGGTATTGTAAAATAAAATAAAATAAATAAAAAAATTAAATAAAAATTAAAAAAGATTAATCAGTTTTGTATTTGAGGTGAAATTTAATGTATTTCATTTGAGGGGTTTCTTTTTTGAGATTGTTTTTCATTTTTCTGTCGGACACCATTGTATTTTATTTGAACTGTACATTATTAACTTGCAATATACTTAAAATATGATTACATTAGGTCTACTCTGAACTACTATTTTTGCTTACACTCTCTGCTTTTTTCTCTTTTATTTCTCGTTTTATAGTTTTACTTCTTGAGAACTTTATACATGAGTACTTTATCTACATCACTGCCACCACATTCTCTCCCCCACTCAACTCCTCCCACATCCCTTTGTCCCAAACTCACAATGTCTTCCTTAACTAATATTGTGACATGTATATATCATGTCAACTGGTAGTGTCATTATGTTGGTCTTATTCATAGAACCATATTGTTAAGAGTTAATGGGTACATTTCCCTGTCATGTCTAGGGGACATTATTTACCAGCCAATATTCTGGGCCTCTGACTCTTGTTCAGGCAAAATCTGTTTATATTTTGGAATTCTGGACTATATAGTGACTTTCATTAATTATATCTATAAACACCATCAAGCAGTTAATATGTAAGAAGCAATATTAATCACTACTCCATTCTCATGCAGACATATTTTCACACACCATTTGGCTCATGGAACAAGATATGAGTGAGGGTAGGTAGGCTTGCACTGTGCATCTTTGAGTCACTCTTATTTTAAGAAATAAATTCAGGCAGACTTTTTTATTCTTATAAAATCTAATTAAAAAATACCAGACTGCAACAGTTAGCCAGAGGTGAGGGGGGTTATTGAAAAAATAAAAATAAGAGCAAAAGTCTAGAAGGCTATTATACATAGTTATACTAGATTTGCCAAACTTGATAGTTCTGAAAAAAATGCAATAGTTCAATTCAGAAGATAAAAATCTTTTTTCATGATCCTTGGAATAATTGCCAGTTTTCTCCAAATCTTCTACACATGTTGGTAAATACATTAGGCAGAAACCAAAAGCACAGAATACAGGGCAGCCTCTCCAAAGAAAGGCATGTGAACTGAAGTTAAAGTTGAAGGCGGTCATCTATTGAAACTGTTGAATTATTCCTAGTAGCTTATTACTTGCTACCAAAGTTATCTCAGCACTTTGGTAAAAGCAGATGGAGAATACAGAAGCATAAAACTATGAATCAGAAGTAGGAAAGTGAATGGAGACAAAGGGCAAGTGTTAAGATTTGATCCTAAATCATCTGATTCTTAGTCCAAGCCCTACCATTCTCTGATACATAATTAAAAACAATGAAGAATACTTTGTTGGTATTAGAAAGTTAAGTACTAATCAAACAATGTTGAATAAGGAGACAAAAGAGCAGCGGAAATTTACCACATTCACCAGTATGCTTTGATCTACTTTAAACAATGTCAAGAGAACCCCTCAAGAAAGCATAAATGTCCCAGGTTATGTTTGTTCTACAGAAGATCATCCTCTAGAAGAAAACATTTCCAAGTGCTGCTTCTTATACTATTGAAATAATCACTATTCTTGGGGAAGGTAGAACTGAAATATTCAGACTTCAAAAGTCTTAATGGCTCAGGAGATGTAAGATCCCTTACTTACCCGCCTACTTCCACCTCACACTAAAAGATGGAGGGTAAAGATTGTTGAGTATTTTCCAGAAGGCAATTTTCACTTCTTTGTTTCTCAGGCTGTAGATCAAGGGGTTCAGCATGGGAATCACTACAGTGTAGAACACAGATGCTATTTTGTCTGTGTCCATGGACTGACTAGAACTGGGATGCAAGTACATGAAGATGATTGTGCCATAGAAGATGGACACGGCGGTGAGGTGGGAAGCACAGGTAGAGAAAGCTTTCTTTCGTCCCTCGGAAGACTGAATGCTTTGAATAGCAATGTATATGAAGACATAAGAGATGAGAATTACCAAGAGGGTAAAAAAGACATTGAATCCCACAACAAAGAAGACAACAAGCCTACTGATGTGTGTACTGGAGCATGCAAGGTCCAGGAGTGGGGGAATGTCACAGAAAAAATGGTTTATTTTATTAGAACTACAGAAGGAGAGTCTGAAGGTATCTGCTGTATGGATTGAGGCATTGAGGAAGCCACAGACATAAGAGCCAATGGTCAGGATGGTGCATACACCCGTTGTCATGGTGGTGGTGTAATGAAGAGGCTTACACACTGCTGCATGGTGGTCATAAGCCATGGAGGCCAGGAGATAGCACTCAACAGTGGCAAAACCCACAAAGAAGAAAAACTGAGCTGCACACCCATTGTAGGAGATGACCTTGTTCCCTGACTGCAATGCAGCCACCATCTTGGGAGCTACAGCGGATGAGTATCCCAGGTCCACAAAGGACAGATTACTGAGGAAGAAGTACATGGGAGTGTGGAGATGGGAGTCTGAGAAGATAATGACCATCATCCCTCCATTACCAATCAGAGTAACAAGGTAGATGAACAAAAATATCAGGAGTAGAGGAACCTGAAGTTTGGGGTCATCTGTCAACCCCAACAGGATGAATTCCATCACTTCTGTGCTGTTCTCCATTGCAGTCAGCTTGAATTTTACCTGGTGTTTAAAGAGAATGAGCCATGAAGCTATAAAAGAGGACATTTTGAAGATATAAAAAAAATGGGACACTAACATATATGAAAAATGTACCATGCTCTACCCTTTCATTTTATTATAGTGTTAAATCCTTTGAGATGACTACAATGTGCCTATTTTACAGACCACAAAGATAATAACTTCACAATATTAAATGAGAATACCTAATTAACCAAAGTCAAAGTCAAATCTATCTCTGCATCTCCGAGTTCAAAGTGCATGTGCATGCACATTATTATGTGGTTGTATCTGGCAACATCAGTTTTGAGACTTACTCACCTTTCAACAATCAGAAAAAGAAAACTGTGAAGTAAAATAATGTGAACCCATTCTTCCTTCTCTGCTTCATTCTGCCTTAATAATATGATCTCAATAGAAACTTTGTGAAACTTGTATATGTGCATAATTAAATCACATAGACTGTAGAAATCAATATATATAGAATTCACTATATCTCTCTCCAAAATCTCTCCTTGAATTTAACACATTTTTATCTTAAAATCAACACTTGGGAGCTAATACTACCAAAAAAGGAATGTAAACACCAACCAATCTACAACCCCTTTGGTTTACAATGCTGTCCTTCCTGCAAAATATGCTAGAGTAATGGTTTCACAAAGGTTGTGGGAGAAGCAAATCAAGATCTAATTTGACTTAAGGCCCACTCCACAAGATGGAGCCCATACTTGAGGTGGCTTGGGTAACCAACAATCTGTGGCTAGATAGCCCAGAAACCCAGGGTAAGACCAAACACAGAAGATCCTAAAAAAAAATGATGATAAAGTGATTTCTAATGATATTCTGCTATACTTATAGGTCAGTGCCTTACTTGGCCATCACCAGAGAATATTCCTATAGCAGATGGGAATAAATATGGAGCCACAATCATACATTATGCACAGAGAAAGAGACCCTGGAATACACATCTATAAAGGAGATGTCTTCATCAAATCCCTTCCTTCAGAGCTCATGGGACCATACAAAGGAGGAGGCAGAAAGAGTGTAAGAGCCAGAGGGGTTGAAGGACACCAGAAGAGCAAGGTCCTCTAAATCAACTAAGAAAGCTCGTATGAATTCACAGAGACTGAAGCAGCATGCACAGGGCCTGCATGGGTCTGCACCAGCTCCTCTGCATACGACTCTCAGTTTACTGTTTTTATGAGACTTTTGAGTGTATGAACAAGTAGGTCTCTGATTCTTGTGCCTTCTCTTAGGCTCTATTCCTTCAGGTGGTTTGCCTTGTCCAACTTCAAAATGATAGTCTTTGTTTTATTTTATGGTATTTTATTTTATGTTTTGCTATCTCTTCAAAACCTATTCCTTTCTAATGAGAAACAGAAAGGAAATGGATCTGGATAGGAGGGAAGGTGGGGAGGAACTGAGAGAAGCAGAGGAAGGGGATACTGTAATCAGGATATGTTGTATGAGAAAAGAACCTACTTTCAATAAAAGGAGAACAAAATAATTTTCTGTAAATTAAAACACGTGGAGAACTTTTCCATCTTGCATTAGATTATTTCCATGGCAGTATAATTTATACTCTCTTTTTTCTTGCTAAACTGGATATCTGGATCCCTTTTTGGTTCATGACTGTGATGACTGGGTGTTCACACCATTCCATGATATGTGTCTCCCACAAACCTTGTAATAGCATCTGCACATTATCTATCTGATACAAAAAAAATGATATCATGTCTCTTCATGAGTACTAAAAAGCTATCATTATAAAACAAGAATGATAAGACTAATCAATAATTAAAGACTATTGATCAAAGTCATAAAAAGATAACATTGGAAATTGAATTAAAACCTTGGGAAATTTCAAACTAAATCCAGAAATTTTAAATGTAGTTTCTAATATTCTTATAAGTTTATTTCTAAAACATAGCTAAAGAGAAGGTGTAGTATTTATAGCATTTAGGTTTTAAAAATATAAGTGAATATTTCATAATTATATTAATGTAAGTATATATGCATCAGTTTATATGTGTGTAGAAGTTTTTGCTGTTGGTCTTATTACAGTTAAGTCCTCCTCCCTTTGTACCCTCAAAGCATTTATGTCTTGATTATCACACATTTAGTCATACCACCACCCAGTACTTCAACTTGATTTAAGACCCTGGAAACAGTGATGGTATTAATTCCTTCTTGGCTCACTCAGTCAACCACGGCTCCTTGCTCATAAAAATAAACATTCTGTAAGTTAAACAAAACATCAATTCCAAAGCATAAAAAAATTTTCATGTTTTTAAATTAACAACAAATAGGCTACAGTTATTTTGTCCAGTTGAGTCCACATTTCCTGCCAAAACACTAGCTTAGACTTATGTACAAGTATTTCCAGAGGAAATAATACATTTGGAGAAAGTCAGGGCTGGAGAAAGGCTTGTATCCTACTTTGCAGAATTCCCTCCTTCTTCCAGAAGCATTTGCACTGTAGACTTTGCCTGTCCCTACTTACACAATGAGGGGAGGGGGAAGCAGGCTAAGAAGAGGAAAGAGAAGAAATGTGGAGAGAGAAAACGGAAGGAGAGGAATGGGAATTAGGAGAGCACTTCGTTTCCTCTTGGCCTTAGTTTGCCTTAGAAAGCAGCCACCACTATCAGTTTGCTAAGGAGCCCTTTTTATATAACATGAAAGAACAAGACATCACAGTCAGTCTGTTCTATTTGGATGGTCATTCAAGAAGTGTGCCTGATTTTATAAATACTGGTTCAGCCATCTTGGGACACCTTTATAAGCACTATTCCTGTAATACCCTCATTTGTATTGTTTCCTGCCTTACCCAGCCTTTTTTTTTTTTTGACATTTGTATGCTTTCCAATTTAGCAGGCACAGTACTCTGTCTCTTTAGCAGACAGTGTCCTAATCTAACATATTTAAAAATTGAATCATGTGTTGCCCCTGGAGATCACATAACTACTAATTTTCTCACTTATACACTTTCTTGGGGCCAGAGTTCTCAACATCAACTTTATCAACACAATGAGCTAGACAATTAATCAGTGCAGATCATATGTGCTAGAGAACACTTAGCCATTTCTCTGGCCTCTACTCACTAGATTTTAAAACAATTCCCCCCAATTTTTCCTAAATGTGTTTCTGTGAAAAATCATCACAATATCTCATGAAATATAGTGTCCTTAATGGTGGGTCCAGTTTTAAAGATTATTCAAAAGAACACTTCCAGAACTTATAAAGTGTTCGTGTCCATATCTTCATTCAATAATTGTGTGATTGGATGGATAAGATGGTGACATAGATATGAGTGATATAGATCATACAGATGTGAAGAATCTGAGGCATGGGAGATGAAGTGACAAGTTCAAAGTCAAATGTTCCAATCAAATGTTGTTGCTTATTAGTGAAGGGATTCCAGGAAGGAAAGTAGCTTGCTAACTCCTCTCATTGTTTGATCAAGAAAACATAAACCATCCCACATCATATATCAACCTACTTTTCCTAATATAAGGTAAGATAAAAACAGAAAATTTCCAAGAATTAAATTTAGCTGACTTAGGGTGAATTCTGAATTCTTTTCCAAAGCACCTACACAAATGCTTCTGCCATCAATTTTATTGTATATTCCATCCAAGCATATTTTGGATTGCATCAAAGGAGTGTGAAGAGTCCCTCAGTCTTCATACCCCAATTGTAATGTCAATAGGATGACTAAATTTTATGAAGGAAGTAACAGATACTATTTTGTTTGTCATTTGTTGGATGATTTATTCATTGCCTAGATTACCGGCAACCATAGAGTGGACTTAAATGCTAGTTAACCAAGTGAATGAATTGCAATGCCACATCTAGGTTAAGATTGGGTCCCTTTTGAGATAAGAATTTGCTATATTGCTCAGGCTGAAAAAAGGACCCTACTGTCTCAGCCTATGAGTAACTGGCAGGAAAGACATGTGCCACCATGCTTGGCTAAAATAATAAGCTTCATGGTTATTTGCTGTAGAACTGTAGGCAAATCAGCTTCACACCATCAAGAGAAAATGAACTGGAGCAAAATAAGGGAAAATTCAGCTACTGTGTGCTCAATAGCCGTGTTAAATATAAATTAATTATCTATGACTTTATTCAACTCTGGGTCAAGCATTTGAATTTGTTTCTCGGGTTTTATGAGTGACATTTGGTGGCAACATCCCATTTAGTAATGGCTGTGTCAATGGTTGTCTTGTCTAAGCAAAGTGGCTGAAAGGTACCTATCGGAAACTTCTGTATCTATTCTTGTGAAATGGAGAAGAGGAGCCTAGGAAGTAGAATCTGGGTCTTTTATATCTATATTCTGACTTCCTTCCTCCAAGACCACCTCTTTATTTCTACCCACAACATAAAGAATGTTACTTTATTTAATTTTAAAAAATTAAAAGTCAGGAAAACATACCTATGGTCTTGTGACTTCTGCTTGTGACTTCTGATATCCTAAATCAGAACTGGCTTCAACCACTGGGTTTTTTGAGTCCTGTAAAATAAAAAGAACTGTTTGGTCTCTGAGGTCTTTCAATTTCAAGTGTGATAAAAGTTCAAAGGCGGTTAAAAGGTTGCTACAGAGAACCTACCCTGAGAGCCACACCAAACTGAGTGAGAGACTGAGATCTCTGAGAGATTGGTGTGTATGTAAATAGGATCCTCTGAAGGGAACATCCCCAAGGAGTCAAGCCCAATCCAGAGCTCAGTGACATGCAAACGTACAATCAAAACAACACCTTCCTGAGGGGACTAAGGCATTGCTATAATATGAACATTCCTGAAAGATATCTCAGGAGACAAAGGAGAGCCAGTTCCTTCTGGCTGAAAGCTAAGATCGTTAACAGGAAAATCCCATCAAAGTGTCCTGAAATAAATCTTTGAATATACACACTTTTCCCTCACCTCAAAGATTTCCTGTGTTAGAAGCTGGCTCTTTACCCAAGTCTCAATGGGGAGGAATTTTTAAATGATCAAAAACAGACTATAAAAAATCTATTTTTCATAAACCCAGCTAAGATTGCACAAGTTCAAGTACAAGGATGACTGTGAACAAAAATATTTTCAGGAAACTGTTTTCTGATAAGCTTAATTATAGATGAGCTCAGGCATAGAGTTGACAAGAAGCATGTATGCTGAGTCATTGATATTAATTTCCTGAATTAATACATACAGGGTGTCTACTACATTCTAATCCTTGTCTGTATGTGTGATTTCATTTCACATTCACACAACTCTTTGAGAAATAGTAATTTTACTAATCCTACAGATTTTTAAAACATCTATGTGTTCCTAACTTTGACATCTTTTTCTAATACTATTTATCAGTAAAAGAACAAGGTCTTCTCAAAGAAATGGCTAATATACAGGGAATATACCCAACAAGCCAGAAGTATATCATAGTTCTAGAAAGTAAGTAAATAAGACAGCTCTCAGACACAAAATCTTTATTTTTGTCATGTGGTCTACTTTTCCTTTCAGGAATCAACATGGGAAATTAGAAATGTTCTCAAGAATCTACAAGAGCATCTTGTTTCTCTAGGTTCTCTCTCTCTCTCTCTCTCTCTCTCTCTCTCTCTCTCTCTCTCTCTCTCTCTCTCTCTCTCTAATTTTCAAGACAGGGTTTCTCTGTGTAGCTTTGGCACCTTTCCTGGAACTCACTTTGTAGCCCAGGCTGGCCTTGAACTCACAGAGATCCGCCTGCCTATGCCTCCCAAGTGCTGGGATTAAAGGCATGGGCCAACACCACCCAGCTTTCTCTAGATTCTTAAAAGTGTTTTTTTAGTACAGTGCATTATAAAAGTGAAGAATATTTGCTAACTTTTTCTTTTCTCTCATAAAAATATCTCCATGTAAAACTTATGCTGTAATGAGTTAAAGATTTCATAAAAGAAGAAATTATATCATGCTCAAGTAGGTAGTCAGCTATGTGATAAAACTCAAATAGTTCTGTACCATTCTTACAACTGTGTAAACTTTTATCTTCTCTCCACATGTCCTACACTGAATACTCAGATTTCTTCCTTCCTACTTAAAAGAAGAAATTTTGAGAAGATGATGAGACAAAAAAGAGAGATGCAAAAACTAAACACAGGGGGTGAGAGAAGATGAGTAAAGAAGAAAATGCCATCTATAGACACATAGTTCTGACAGGTAAGATCCTGACTATCTGGAGCTATGAAATAATTTGAACTTTTCCCATATAAGTGTTCAGGATTCTGTAAAATTAAGTATCTTACACTAAACTCTGCTAGTAACCTTAGATGAAACAGTCTTGGATGAGAGTCTAGACTCTAGAGTATCTCATTAACTTATGGGATAACTTAAATTATTGTTCTGTTTGTATGTTATTAGTTTCTCATGCACTGAATGTATTTTTTTTCCTTTTGCTCCCAGTATTCTTAATCCCTAAGTAAATACTTTTGATCAGACTCCTCTGATGCCTTCAGGGTTTGGCCATTTCACAAGATCAGTTCAGCTCTTCATCTCCAAGTAGATCCACCATGATCAAGTAGGCTTTATTCCAGTGATGCAAGGACAGTTCAACATATGAAAGTCTGTCAACATAATACACTATGTAAACAAACTAAAAGAAAAAAACCACATGATCCTTTCATTAGATGCTGAAAAGGCCTTTGACAAAATCTAACACCACTTCATGATAAAGGTCTTGGAGAGATCAGGGATACAGGGGACATACCTAAACTATTTCCTACTTTCTCTTTTATCAGGTTCAGTGTAACAGGCTTTCTATTGAGGTCTTTAATCCACTTGAACTTGAGTTTTGTGCATGGCGATAGATATGGATCTATTTGCAATCTTCTACATGTTGATGTCCAGTTATGCCAGCACCATTTGTTGAAGATGCTTTCTTTTTTCCATTGTACAGTTTTGGCATCTTTGTCAAACATCAGGTGTTCATAGGTGTGTGGGTTAATGCCAGGGTCTTCAATTTGATTCCATTGGTCCATATGTCGGTTTTTATCCCAATATCAAGCTGTTTTTATTACTATAGCTCTATAGTAGAGCTTGAGGTCAGGGATGGTGATGCCTCCAGAGGTTGTTTTATTGTACAGGATTCTTTTGGCTATCCTCGGTTTTTTTGTTTTTCCAAATGAAGTTGAGTACTGTTCTTTCTAGGTCTGTGAAGAATTGTGTTGGGATTTTGATAGGGATTGCACTGAATCTATAGTTTGCTTTTGGTAAGATTGCCATTTTTACTATGTTAATCCTACCTATCCATGAGCATGGGAGATCTTTCCATCTTCTGACATCTTCAACTTCTTTCTTCAGAGACTTCAAGTTCTCATCATACAGGTCTTTCACTTGCTTAGTTAGAGCTACCCCAAGGTATTTTGTATTATTTATGGCGATTGTAAAGGGTGATGTTTCTCTGATTTCTTTCTCAGCCTGTTATCCACTGTATGTGTGCCAGATGCCCATGTAGACCATAAGTGTTGAAAATTCTGGAACTGGGGCTGTATGTGTAAACCACCATGTGGATGCCGGTCCTCTTAACCACTGAACCACCGGCCCCAAGCCCCTTGAATTTGCATTTTGTAAGTAAAGTCACTTATTATCTCACTTTATCCTTACAGCAAACCCATGTGGGGAGTACCCACATTTAGCACATTAGGAACCTGAAGTTTGGAGAAAGTAAGCAACTCAAGCAAGATTCATACCATTTTTAAGTTACAGAATCAGTGTTGGAACTTGTCTTGATCTGATTCCAGGGATCCTGTTTTTGTCACTATATCCAAACAGCAAATCCTAGAGAGGTGGATGGCCTGGATGCTTCGGTGTACCTGCTTCTCCTTTGAATGTTCACTCCATAGCCCATGTCTCTTAGAGCCATTTAACATTATAGATACAGAATAATCTAAACCTAAGGGGAGGCATCTAAAGCGAAGGAACAAGGTATGGGGGTGCCTCATTTGGTAAAGTGCCAGCCATGCAATCATGGGTATCTAATTTCAGATTTCAGTACCCATGTGAAAAACTAAGCACAATGGTGTGCATCTGTAATCTTAGTGCTGAGGAGGCAGACAGGATGAGCCCTACAACTCACTGGACAATCAGCGTAGCTGAACTGATGAGCTCCAGGTTCAGTGAGAGAGAATGACTCAGAAAATAAAGTGTAAAGGGATTGAGAAAGATACTCCAAGTCAACCTCTAGTCTCTGAATGCACATGTGTGCACACATGAACACATACACACATACATTCACCATGCACGCACACACACAGGCATTAATAAAATATAAAGGCACAGAACACAATGATTCTAGCTCTAAACCAGTAAATTGAATGATTAGGTGTATGCATCTAATCAATCATTTTTCCATAGTAAGTGGAAATAATGGCACTTGCCCACTCTTTCTCTCTCACATTCATCTACCACCACTAAATTAGGTGAAACCTATTAAGCTACCTAGAGGTAAGGATATTATAAAGTTCTGTGAATAAATGGCTTTACCACACACTCAAAGTACTTTGTGATTACCAATGGCTTGAAAATTTTGTGATAGTATTTTTTTATTTTATCTTTGTATTTATTTATTTTATATGTATGAGTGTTTTGTCTGTGTGTATGTCTATGTACCACATGCATGCCTGGTGTGCACAGAAATCAGACAGCACTGGATCACTTGGAACTCGTGTTACAGGTGTTTGTCGGCAGCAATGTGGGTACTGGACCCAAACCCAGGTCCTCTGCAAGAAGTTGTAGAAGTCTTTCATTTCCTTGGTTAGGTTCCAGATATTTTAAATTTTGAGGTTAATGTGAATGTGAGTTTGTTCATGTTCTCTTTTTCTGTACGTTTATTGTTGGTGTACAGAAAAGCTATTGAATTGTGCAAGTTGATTCTGAATTATATCACATTATTGAATTTGTACATCACTTTTTCTGGTATAATTTGGAGGAGTTTTGGTGTATAGTATCATGTCATCTGTAGATAGGGATAATTTGACTTTTTCTTCCCCCATTTGTATTCCTTATTGATTCACCTAGTGTTTAAAATACAATATTTAAGTAGAAGTCTAGTCATCCTTGTATTACATCTTGTACATACCTATGAGTGAGTACATACCATGTTTGTCTTTCTGAGTCTGGGTTACCTCACTCAGGATGATTTTTTCTAGATCCATCCATTTGCCTGCAAACCTCATGATGTCATTGTTTTTCTCTGCTGAGTAGTATTCCATTGTGTATATGTACCACATTTTATTTATCCATTCTTCTGTTGAAGGGCATCTAGGTTGTTTCCAGGTTCTGGCTATTACAAACAATGCTGCTATGAACATAGCTGAGCAAGTGCTCTTGTGGTACGATTGAGCATTCCTTGGGTATATGCCCAAGAGTGGTATAGCTGGATCTTGGGGGAGATTGATTCCCAATTTTCTAAGAAAGCGCCATATTGGAAAACAGGACCCCAAAAAAAGACACAGGTATCACCCAATGACGAAGAAATGGATGAGATCTACATGAACAGCCTGGACATGAGTGGGGGTAATGAAGGGCGAGGGTCAAGGGAAAGAGAGCTTGGGGGAGCAGGAGATCCCAGCTGGATAAAGAACAGAGAGGGAGAACAAGGAATAGGAGACCATGGTAACTGAAGACCACATGAGAATAGGAAGAAACAAAGTGCTAGAGAGGCCCACAGAAATCCACAAAGATACCCCCACAAAAGACTGCTGGCAATGGTCGAGAGACAGCCGGAACTGACCTACTCTGGTGATAGGATGGCCAAACACCCTAATTGTCGTGCTAGAAACCCCATCCAATGACTGAGGGATCTGGATGCAGAGATCCACGGCTAGGCCCCAGGTGGAGCTCCGGGAGTCCAATTAGCGAGAAAGAGGAGGGTTTATATGAGCAAGAATTGTTGAGACCAAGGTTGGATAAAGCACAGGGACAAATAGCCAAATGAATGGAAACACATGAACTATGAACCAATGGCTGAGGGGTCCCCAACTGGATCAGGCCCTCTGAATAGGTGAGACAGTTGATTGGCTTGATCTGTTTGGGAGGCATCCAGGCAGTGGGACTGGGTCCTGTGCTCAGTGCATGAGTTGGCTGTTTGAAACCTGGGGCTTATGCAGGGTTGCTAGGCTTGGCCTGGGAGGAGGGGACCGGACCTGCCTGGACTGAGTCTACCAGGTCGATCTCAGTCCTTGAGGGAGGCTTTGCCCTGGAGGAGATGGGAATGGGGAGTGGGCTGGGGGGAAGGGGAGGGGGCTGGGACAGGGGAGAACAAGGTAATCCGTGGCTAATATGTAGAACTGAATTGTATTGTAAAATAAAATAAAATAAAATTTAAAAAAAAAGAATTTAGCTCAAAAAATTAAATAAAATAAATATTTAAAAGGAGTGGGAATGATGGACATCCCTATTGCAACTATGACTTCAGTGGAGTTGCTTCAAGCTGTTTCCCATTTACAAGGATGTTGACTGTGCGTTTCTCATATATAGCTTTTATTTTGCTGAGACATACTCTGTCTAGCTCTACTTTCTCTAGGACTTTTGTTATGAAGGCATATTGAATTGTTTTTCAAAGTCTTGTCTTGCATCTATTGAGATGACCACAGAATTTTTGTTTTTAAATCCATTTACATTGAGTTATTACATTTATTGACTTGCCTATATTGAACCATTTCAGCATTGCAAGGATGAAGCCAACACATGTATAGTGTATAATCTTTTTGACTTATGTCTGTATTCTGTTTGCAAATATTTGGAGTATTTTTGAGTCTTTGTTTATCATAAATAATAGACTGTACTTTTCTTTTGTGTGTGTGTCAGTTTTAATGTTCCCTCTTCCTTTCTGCTTCTGCTAATTTGGGTCCTCTCTTGCTTTTGGTTACCTGGGCCAAGGGTCTGCCAGTCTTGTTTAGTTTCTCAAAGAACCAGTTCTTAGATTCACTATTTTTTTCTTTTGTTTCTATTCAATTGATTCCCGCTTTGATTTTTATTCTTTCTTGCCATAGACTGGTCTTAGATTTGCTCTGTTCTCTTTTTCATCTTTTTAAGTCATTTACTTGTCCTCTTTCTGATTTTTTTTATGGGGGTACTTAAGAGTTATAAATTTCCCTTGTAGGACTGCTTCCAATGTGTCCCAATGGTTTTGTTGGATTGCATTTTCTTTTTTCCCCCCTTTTATTTTATTTTACAATATCATTCAGTTCTACATAAAAGCCACAGATTCCCTTGTTCTCCCCCTTCTTGCCCCCCTCCCCTTCCCCCCAGCTCACCCCCCATTCCCACCTCCTCCAGGCAAAGCCTCCCCCAAGGACTGAGATCGACCTGGTAGACTCAGTCCAGGCAGGTTCAGTGCCCTCCTCCCAGATTGAGCCAAGCGTCCATTTTCGTTTAGTTTCAGGAAAATTTTTGTATTGATTTTTTTTTTCCTTGGTCCATTCATCATGAAAGAATAAGTTGTTTAATCTCCATGAGTTTGTGTATTTACAACAGTTTTTGCTGTCAATTTTAAGCTTTGTTGCATTGCTGTCAGATAGGCTACATGGCATAATTTCAAACTTTTTGAATTTGTAGGTATGTTTTGTGTCCTAGAATGGTATACTGCTGTGTAGAAAGTGTACTCACTGGTGTTTGGGTGTAGTATTCTTTTGACATATTTTAAGCCCAGTTGATGCTTGATGTCAAACACTTCGTGTTTCTCTGTTTTTGTCTGTTTGTCCAGACAACCTGTCTATTGAAGAAAGTGGAGTACTAAAATTATCTACTATTAAGGGATTGATGTTAATCTGTGTACTTAAATCCAATAGTAGAATTTTTATGAAATTGTGTACTCAGAGTTTGGTACACATTAAGATGGTAATGTCTTTTTGGTTAACTCTTCCCTTGATTATAACAAAATCTCCATCTCTTCCACTTCATTTTATTTTGAAGTCTCTCTTATCAGATATTAGGATACCAATGTTTCCCTGCTTCCTTTTTCCATTTGATTGGAGTAGTTTTGTCTGTCCTTTTACTCTAAGGCAGTGCCTATCTTTAAAACCAAATGTGTTACTCGTAGGCAAAAGATAAGTAGATTTTCTTTCTTGATCCATTCAGTTAGCCCATGTATTTCTATTAGAGAATTGAGGCCATTGGTATTTGCTCTTAATACTGAAATTTGTGTGTTAATTGTGATGATTGTATTGTTGTTTTTGCTGTTACTGTTTGTGTTCTCGGTAGTTTTCTGTGTTTTGTTTTGGATTCATATTTCTTTCCATGGTCTCTATACTATGCTTCTTCCTCTCTTCAACTCTAAAAAAATGCTTCCTGCATCATCTTTAGGTTTGGTCTGTTGAATATAAATTTTTCAAGGCTGTGGACATTATAGAAAAAATATTCTTTCTCCTTCAGCCATGGCAAATAGATTTACAGGTGTATTAGTCAAGGCTGGCCATCAGAGTCAGTTAGGTTTAGAATGAATTGTTCCAGGCTCTTCTAGCTTTCAAAGTTTTCACTGAGAAATAATTGTTTAGAAATGGTTTTACTTTATATTTGGCTTATATTTTCTCTCTTGCAGCTTTCGGTGTATTTTGTTGTTGTTGTTGTGGTGGTGGTGGTGGTGTATACTTAGTGTTTTAGTTTGCGCTGTAAGGATTTTCTTTTCTGGTATTTTCTATTTGATGTTCTGTGTGCTTTTTGCATTAAAGGGGAATGTGCTTCCTTAGTTTGGGGAAGTTTTTTCTTCTATGATCTTATTGAAAATCTGGTCTATGTCATTGACTTGGATTCTTCTTCCTCATGTATGTCTATAATTCAAATGTTTGGTTTTTTTCATGATGTCCACATTTCCTACATGTTTCTTTCCTGTGTGTGTGTTTTTAATTGAAAGTGGATTATTTTTTTCATGTAATATATCCTGATTATGGTTTTCCCCCTCTTTTCCTCCCAGTTCCTCCCTGCTTCCCCTCCCCTCTCAATCAATTCCCTTTCTGTCTCTCACTAAAAAAAACACAGACTTCTAAGGGATAATAATAAGATAAAACAAAAACAAAAAATTAAAATTTGACAAAACAAACAAACAGAAGGAAAAGAGGCCAAGAAAGGCACAAGAATCAGAGGCCCACTTGTTTACTCACTCAAGCATCCCATGAAAACACTAAACTGGAAGTCATAATATATATGCAGAGGCCCTAATGCAGACCCATGCAGGCACTGTGCATGCTACCTCAGTCTCTGTGGGTTCATGAGCTTTGATCATGTTGATGTAGAGGGCCTAGTTTTCTTGGTGTCCTCCAACCCCTCTGGCTCTTACACTCTTTTTGCCTCCTCTTCATGGGGTTACCTGAGCTCTGAGGGGAGGGATTTGATGGAGATACTTGTTTAGGGTACAGTATTACAAGGGCTCTCAGTCGCTTCATGTCTGGCTCTGGGTCTCTGTATTTGTCCCCATCTGCAGCAGAAGTAAACTCTGAGGATGTCTGAGCAAGGCATTGATCTATGAATATAGCAGGATATCATTAGGAGTCATTTTAGTGCTATGTTGTTTCTGTTGTTGTTTGCTGCTGCCATTGTTTAGAGCAGTAGTATTAGCTTTTACCCTATGTCCCTGAGGCTATCTATCTTGGTCACCAAAAAGAGTCAGGTATGGGTTCCATCTCATAGAGTGGGCCTTAAGTCAAATCAGTCATTGGTTGGTTACTCCAACAAACTTTGTGCCATTAAATTAGCCTATCTTGCAGTCAGTATACCATTGTAGATCAAAGATTTTGTGGCTGTGTTGGTGTTTATGTTTCTTTTTTTAATAGCCTGCAGAAGTTGTTTCTGTACCAAAGAAGCTAGAACACAGGGGTGAAGGCTCTATGTAAGCCTTCTTGTCTATGTTCAATGAGTTCTATGGGTGTTGTCTTCAGCAGTTGGGGCCTGCTGTCAATTTATGAAGAACAATCTATAGTCTTGGCAATGGGCTAGGTTGTTTAACAATTCCTATGAGGCCTCTTTCACAAAAAAAGATTAATTGGATGTAACTTAATCTTGGTACTAGAAGGTTCCTTGGATGACACATGATGGTCACTTGGGATTCTGTTTCCCTCATTATTTGGCAATAACATTTATCTTGCATTCATATATATATATATATATATATATATATATATATATATATTATGAATATATGAATATATCTTGCATATATATTTATTAGGAAGTTTCTACTGTATTCCATACTGCCCCTCAATGCCCATTAATTTTACCTGTCTCTCCTTGTACTCTCTCCTACAACCCCCTTTCCCTTCCACTCCCCACCTGATCCTCTAATTCCAGCCATCTCCCATTTCCATCCACATCTAATTTATTTCCCTTTCCTAATGAGATATATGTGTTCCCTTTAATCCCTTATTCTATAACTAACTTCTGTTGTTCTATGGATTATAGCTTGGTTATCACTGACTTAACAGCTAGTATCCCACATAAAAGTGAATAGATAACCTATTTGTCTTTCTGGGTCCGGGATACCTTACTCAAAATGATCTTTTTCTAGTTCCACCCATTTCCCTTCAAATTTCATGTCATTTTTTAATGACTAATAAAATGAATTTGTGCATTTGAACCATGCTTTCTTTATACATTCTTCTGCTGAAGGACATCTAGACTGTTTCCAATTTCTTTTTTTGTTTGTTTGTTTGTTTTTGTTTTTTGTTTTTCGAGACAGGGTTTCTCTGTGTAGCTTTGTGCCTTTCCTGGATCTCAATCAGTAGCCCAGGCTGGCCTCAAACTCACAGAGATCCGCCTGGCTCTGCCTCCCGAGTGCTGGAATTAAAGGCGTGTGCCACCACCACCTGGCCTCCAATTTCTGATAGTTATGAAGAGAGCAGCAATGACCTTGCTTGAAGAAGTATCTCTGTGATAAGATGAACCCTCTTTGGGTATATGCCCAAGAGTGGTATAGCTGGATCGTGAGGTAGATTGATACCTATCCTTCTGAGGAACTGCCACTGTGATTCCACAGTGGCTGAATGAGTATGCACTTCTGCCAGCAATGGATGAGTGTTTCTCTTCACAATCTTAGCAGCATGAGTTGCTACTTGTTCTGTGCTCTTAGCTACTCTGACAGGTGTCAGATAAAATCTCAAAATAGTTTTGATTTGTATTTCCCTGATGGCTATGGATGTTAAACATTCCTTTGTTTCTCAATCATTTGAGTTTCCTATATTGAGAATTCTCTATTTAGATCTCGACTCCATTTTTCAATTGGGTTATTTCTTGGTATCTAGTTTCTTGAGTTCTTTATGTATTTTGAATATTAGACTTCTATTGGATATGGAGGTGATGAAAATCTTTTCCCATTCTGTAGGTTGCTGCTTTTTCTGAATGATTGTGCCCTTACCAATGCAGAAGCTTCTCAGTTTCGTGAGGTCTCATTTATTAATTGTTAATCCTAGTGCCTGCACTAACAGTGTTCTGTTCAGAAAGTCTTTTCCTATGCTTATGAGTTCAAGGCTGTTTCCTACTTTCTCTTCTATCAAATTCAGTGTATCTAGTTTTATGTTTGAGGTCTTTGATCCATCTGGACTTGAGTTTTATGAAGAATGATAAGTATGAATCTAATTTGATTCTTCTATATGTGCAAACATGGGAAGCCAGACTGGGACAGAGCACTGTATGTGGGAGCTAGGATAGACATGGAGAGTTGTGGAGAAGGAGTAGATGGGCAGTCATGGAGATTCAGAGGGCTAGACCCTGAAGGAGAATGTGGGAAATATAGATACCACAAGTGGAATGGTTGCAAGGAGTACAGAAGAGACCTGCAAGTGGTTGCAGGTAGGGAGGTTCCTGGTTGAAGTTAAGAGCTCCTTTGGGTTAGAAGGCAGGTGTAGATGTATCCAACTGTCTTATTAAAGAAGAAACACAGAACCAATGCAAAGAAGAAAGCCAAGAGGTCAGAGCTAAGAGCTAAAACCTTACCCTTCCTCCTGCGGTGGTCCTACCTCTCCGGAAGAGAGCTACTTCCTGTGTTAAAGTCTTTATAAAGACTTTCAGTTCTGCCTTCTCATTGGTTACAAACCCAACCACATGACTGCCTCGTCATTGCCTGTCTGCACAGACCTCCAGGTCCTCCATGGTTGGCATTGAGATTAAAGGCGTGTGTCTCCAATGCTGGCTGTATCCCTGAACACACAGCGATCTACCTAGCTCTGCCTACCAAGTGCAGGGATTAAAGGCATGCACCACCACCGCCCAGCTTTCCTATGGCTTGCTAATAGCTCTGACCCCTGGGCAATTTTATTTATTAACATACAAATAACATTTTAATACAAAATAAAATATCACCATAGACAGGGGTAGTTAGGTTAGGCCAGAACACTAGTTATGAGACTCAGGCTACATTTGGTGTATTGCGGAAAAGTTGTTGATGGGTGGTCAGAGACCCATAGGGCTACATACTGGAGGGGGACAGGGAATGACTGGATAGCATGTGGACACCTGTAATATATCTTAACTCCTATCTAACATGTAAAAGAACACCTGCAGAGGGAATGTTATATTTTCTAAGTGTCATTGAACATAATGGAAATCACCTCAATATCCAGGTGTGCCTAAAATCACCTCTCAGAATCACTAGAAATGGTCTTCATATTGTCAATCTCTGGATAACCTTAATTTAAGTACAAGGCTGTTTTATTGAGTGTATGTGCCCCTCACAACATCAATGCATCTCTAACTCATAATGTAACTGTGTTTGAAATAAAGAAGTAGTTTAACTTTTTTGTTTGAAAATTAGATACAAAGATTTAAAAAACTATTTTTCACCATATACAGGCAGAGTTGTGGTAATATCATTTAACAGCTTTCCATAAGTAAGAACTAGGAAAGGCATGTGTATCGTGATTTCCAGGACACTTTTGAATCTCTTAAGATGAAAGCACCCCCTTCTCTGTAGTGATGTCCACACACATTCCTCAACTTCCCTGGAAAATTGTACAGGAAGCAAGATTTTGTTCCACATATATGAAAAACACACAGCACATTTTATACTTAAAATAAAAAAGGCTTCACTGCTATAGTGTAAAGAAGCATAGAGCAATGGCCATAAATTATTTTTATCTATTAGTATTTATGAAGGCAGTTAGTGGGTATGTACATTGAACATGTTTGAATGTTTTATTTATTCATTCATTCGTTATACTTTAAACTAGTAAAAGTCAGAATGTCTGTTCCACACACCCTATCAGTAACAGAATACCAACTCAAATCAGTTTAGATGGAGACAAGAATTAATTCATTAATGTGATTTCCTAGATTGCTGATATAGTAGAGTTAGGTGGCTTTTAAAAGTGGAAGGAACCTTTCTATCATTCAATTCTACTTTCCTTTTGTTAGCTTTTTTATCAAGCAGGCTCCTCTTTAAGTGATAATATATTTTTCAGCAGCTATGAGGTTGTATTATTCTCACAGCTAGCAGTTCAAACAGATGGGAACTCTTCCTTCTCAGGAAATCCTGAGGGGGGGGCACTATAGAGTCACATGTCTGTCCTGAGCAAATCCTCAGTAGAGGAGAACAGTTATTAGATTGTCAAACTGACTGTATTAAGAGACACCAAGGGAGACACTGCAAGCCACCGCCATGACCAGCAGCATGTGATGACGCCGGTAAGCCACCAGCCACATGGCAAGGTATAGATTTATAGAAATGGGTTAATTTAAGCTATAAGAACAGTTAGCAAGAAGCCTGCCACGGCCATACAGTTTGTAAGCAATATAAGTTTCTGTTTACTTGGTTGGGTCTGAGCGACTGTGGGACTGGCGGGTGACAAAGATTTGTCCTGACTGTGGGCAAGGCAGGAAAACTCTAGCTACAAATGGCGTCCAACATGTTAGCAAGAGTTTCTACCTAAAACCTGAGAAAAGAGTCTAAAATGGAGCTAAAAACAGCTTCCTAATTGTCTCTCTCAAATGAGCAGCAGCTGCCAGTTTGAGTTACTGGAGGGTTCCTAGCGTGCGAGCTCGATCTGCAGTATGGCGGGAATGAGGTCTCTGCAAATGGCACATTAAGCTGGGCCTCTGCAAGTGGCACATTAAGCTGTGTGGTGGATTTAGCCTTTGCTAGTACAAAACAAAAAAAGAGATTTCTGGACTACACACTGCTTTGATAAAAGCATAGACCCAGGATGGCTCCCAGAGCTGGTGGAAAACATACCACCGCCATTTGGGGAAGCTGAAGTGGGTGGAGCCAGCAGCCACAGATCCGTTTCAGGCTCAAAAGGCTGCAGTTTAAAGCAATAGGCTCAAGGTAATATAAAAAATAAGCCACGTAAAGATGGCTACCACACAGAGAATCTGGATTATGTTCTCTTTGATATTTGTAACTGAAGAAAAACATTTGATTGCAAAAGCTGTTGAGTTATGCCAAAATGTGTATTTTAAAGGTACCTTGACTTCAAAATTTGGCTATAAGGATATGTTGCTTTGGAAAAGAGGCTCTGCTTTTGTTTCTACAGAAAGCCAGAGGCTATGGATTTGTTCCAGATTAAGATACATCAGGTTTGACCAGCCAAGACCCCCTGAAAGGTCTCCGATGACACCATGGTCCAGATGATCCAACATCCAGAATCGTTTCAAGGCAACTGGCTCAGACAATACAGCCTCACGGACTACTCCATGATCCTTAAATTTTCTTTGTGTCCCCATAAGATACAGCGCCCCCCTCCAGCAGGAAGTAGTAAGAGAAGCTACGCCCAAATTTCCAAATATACCAACCTGGCTTTGGAGATGTATAAAAGTTAAAACCTTCCTTTTTAAAAAAAGAAAAGGGGAAGTGCTGTGGGATGGTCTGTATGTCAAATAAAACACTGATTGGCCAGTGGCCAGGCAGGAAGTAGGTGGGACAAGGAGAGAGGAGAATTCTGGGAAGCAGAAGGCTGAGGCAGAGAGACACTGCAAGCCACCGCCATGACCAGCAGCATGTGATGACGCCAGTAAGCCACCAGCCACATGGCAAGGTATAGATTTATAGAAATGGGTTAATTTAAGCTATAAGAACAGTTAGCAAGAAGCCTGCCACGGCCATACAGTTTGTAAGCAATATAAGTTTCTGTTTACTTGGTTGGGTCTGAGCGACTGTGGGACTGGCGGGTGACAAAGATTTGTCCTGACTGTGGGCAAGGCAGGAAAACTCTAGCTACAGATTAAGGGGATTCAAATTGGAAAGGAAGAAGTCAAGCTTTCCCTATTTGCAGATGACATGATAGTATACTTGAGTGACCCCAAAGATTCCACCCAGGAATTGATAAAGCTTATAAACACCTTCAGCAACATAGCAGGATACAAGATCAACTCAAAAAAATCAGTAGCCCTCCTATACACAATGGACAAAGAAGCTGAGAAGGCAATTAGAGATACATCACCCTTTACAATAGCCACAAATGACATAAAATACCTTGGGGTAACACTAACCAAGCAAGTGAAGGACCTATATGACAAGAACTTTAAGTCCCTGAAAAAAGAAATTGAAGAAGATATCAGAAAATGGAAAGATCTCCCATGCTCATGGATAGGCAGGGTTAACATAGTAAAAATGGCAATCTTACCAAAAGCAATTTACAGATTCAGTGCAATCCCCATCAAAATACCAACACAATTCTTCACAGACCTGGAAAGAATAATACTCAACTTCATATGGAAAAACAAAAAACCCAGGATAGCTAAAAGAAACCTGTACAATAAAACAACTTCTGGAGGCATCACAATCCCTGACTTCAAGCTCTACTATAGAGCTACAGTAATAAAAACAGCTTGGTATTGGCATAAAAACCGACATGTGGACCAATGGAATTGAATTGAAGACCCTGACATTAACCCACACACCTATGGACATATAATTTTTGACAAAGAAGCCAAAAGTGTACAATGGAAAAAAGAAAGCATCTTCAACAAATGGTGCTGGCATAACTGGATATCAATGTGTAGAAGGCTGCAAATAGATCCATATCTGTCACCATGCACAAAACTTAAGTCCAAGTGGATCAAAGACCTCAACATAAATCCAGCTACTCTGAACCTGCTAGAAGAGAAAGTAGGAAGTAGTCTTGAACGCATTGGCATAGGAGATCACTTCCTAAATATAACACCAGTAGCGCAGACACTGAGACAAACAATCAATCAATGGGACCTCTTGAAACTGAGAAGCTTTTGTAGAGCAAAGGATATGGTCAACAAGGCAAAGCGACAGCCTACAGAATGGGAAAAGATCTTCACCAACCCCACATGTGATAGAGGACTGATATCCAGAATATATAAGGAACTCAAGAAATTAGACATCAAAACGACCAACAGTCCAATAGAGAAATGGGCTTTAGAATTAAACAGAGAATTCTCAACAGAGGAAACCCAAATGGCTGAAAGACACTTAAGGAATTGCTCAACATCCCTAATCATCAGGGAAATGCAAATCAAAACAACTCTGAGATACCACCTGTCAGAGTGGCTAAGATCAAAAACACTGAAGACACTTTATGCTGGAGAGGATATGGAACTAAGGGAACTCTCCTCCACTGCTGGTGGGAATGCAAGCTTGTACAACCACTTTGGAAATCAATATGGCGCTTTCTTAGAAAATTGGGAATCAATCTCCCCCAAGATCCAGCTATACCACTCTTGGGCATATACCCAAGAAATGCTCAATCATACCACAAGGGCACTTGCTCAGCTATGTTCATATCAGCATTGTTTGTAATAGCCAAAACCTGGAAACAACCTAGATGCCCTTCAACTGAAGAATGGATAAATAAATTGTGGCACATATACACAATGGAATACTACTCAGCAGAGAAAAACAATGACATCATACGGTTTGCAGGCAAATGGGTGGATCTAGAAAAAATCATCCTGAGTGAGGTAACCCAGACTCAGAAAGACAAATATGGTATGTACTCACTCAGGAAGATGCTAGATGTGGAACAAGGATGACTGGACTGCTACTCACATCACCAGTGAGGCTACCTGGAAAACGGGACCCCAAAAAAAAGACACGGAGAAATGGCCGAGATCTACATGAACAGCCTGGTCATGAGTGGGAACAATGAAGGGCGAAGGTCGAGGGAAAGCTAGTGGGAGATCCCAGCTGGATCAAGAAAAGAGAGGGAGAACAAGGAATAGGAGACCATGGTAAATGAAGACCACATGAGAAGGGGAGGAAGCAGAGAGCTAGGGAGGCCCACGGAGATCCACAAAGATACCCCCGCAAAAGACTGCTGGCAATCGTCGAGAGATGGCAGGAACTGACCTACTCTGGTGATGGGATGGCCAGACACCCTGATAGTTGTGCCATAAACCCCATCCAAGGACTGAGGAATCTGGATGCAGACATCCACGGCTGGGCCCCTGGTGGAGCACTCGGTCTGGGAGGTGGGGAATGGACATGCCTGGACTGAGTCTACCAGGTCGATCCCGGTCCTCGGGGGAGACCTTGATCTGGAGGAGGTGGGAATGGGGGGGTGTGCTGGGGGGAGCGGGAGGGGGGCGAGAAGGGGAGAACAGGGGAATCTGTGGCTATTAGGTTGAACTGAATGGTGTTGTAAAATAAAAAAAATTGAAATAAAAATTAAATAACTTTTAAAAAAAAAGCAAAGCACCCATACACAGAAAAAAAAAAAAAAAAGAGACACCAAGGGTTTCCTTTGAAGGCTTTGCCATAGGGAATTAACTGAGGGAGTGCCCCATGCTAAATGCAGGCTTCACGATTCCTTGGACTAGAGTCTTGGAATGAAGGGAAAAGTAAATGGAGAACACTGGCTGAGAAGATGCATCCTTCTTTCTCTGCTCTCTGATCTACACAGATATGACCAAGCAGCAGCTTCATTCTGTTGCTACGCCTTCACCATTAAGATGGGCTGTACTTTCCAACCATGAGCCAAACAGGACCTGCTTCCCTGTAAGTTGTTTCTTGTCAGGTATTTGACCACAGACAGGAGAAACTAACCAACTAAACTCAAGATATGTGTCAAGAAAAGCTAAAAAAAAAAAAAAAATTACTTCCACTTGATTTCCCATACCTATCCTCAATTACATCAGTTTCTCTTACTCAGCACAGTTCAAAAGCATTGTAGTCTAAAATCAAACAAAGCATTCTTTGGGTTATAGTCTGTACATTGTTGACAATATTTGTTCAGTACCTGTGATCTGAAATAGCCCTAATTGGAATTGTGTATTTATCCCAAGCAAAAATATGAATCCTATAATACAACATTTGTTAAGATTCAGTGATGTCGGCTGAGTGGTGGTGGTGCATGCCTTTAATCCCAGCACTCAGGAGGCAGAGCCAGGTGGATCTCTGTGAATCTCTGTGAGTTTGAGGCCAGCCTGGTCTACAGAGCAAGATCCAGGACATGTACCAAAACTACACAGAGAAACCCTGTCTCAAAAATACCAAACAAATGATTCAGTGGTGTCTAAGATAGGGGGGAAGCTGGATTTACTTCATTGACATGCAAGAAAAATCTATGCAATTTTCCAGAATCCTGATGCAGCAGCTTTCTTCCCACACATTAATTTAGGCACTATATGCTTATCCTATCTGGGGCAGGAAACCTCCCACACACACTGTCTCACTTCTTACAGAATAGGTTTGGGGCCTTGCTGCACACCAGAAATTGTTTCAGTTGTGTGGAAAGTACGGCTCAGGCACTGCCTCTCCTCCAAGATTTCTCAGCCCTGTGAGTCTCAGGAGACTTTCATCTCCCTTTAATCTCTGGGTCCCAGCCCTCAGTTGCAGTGCTAGTGCCACATTCTCTCAGTACCAACATTTTGTGTCCTGGGGACAGACAGGAGCTTTTCCAGTCTTGTACTTTAGGGAATGTTGCTATCGCCTTTACTGAAGACCAGCTTATAACTTATCTTCAATAGGAATCATTTCTCATCTTCAAATATGTGTTTGTTTTATTTTTTGCAGTTCTGAAGAATTGAAGCCAGAGCCTTGAGCATGCTAGATAATTTTTTCAACTTTATTTCAACTAGGAGTTTTGTTTTTGTTTTTATTTCACATTCCTAAATAAAATCTGGTTTTGGTGCTTCTTTTCAGTGGATGGTGTGGAGGGGGAATGCAGGTTGGGAGACAGGTATGTGTATAAACAGGTTGTATATATGTGCCTGTGTATTATTTTTCAAGATGGTCTTTCACCAATTGAGTTATGCTAGCTAGCCTTTGAACCCCAGGAATCCACTGACCTCCACTATTTCCCAACACTGGGATTACAAATGTATATCAGTGCCCCAGAACCTCCACCCATCACTGCCCCAGTTGCCAGTCAAAAGGGAAGACTCCTACAGGAAGGCTTCCCCCACCAACACCCCCCATTGGACCTACAATCTACAAGACCTATTCCCTACCCCAAACCAACCCATCTCTCTGCAACCTCAGCAGCTCCCTGGCACACAGAATCCACCAGCTCTGACTGGACCAAGAAGTAAGTAAATCTTCTACCACCCAGAGAGTCCTACCTCTAGGACCTAGGCCCTGAGGCACAACCCCCACCCATAGCTGATCCAGTTGTAGGCCAGCAAGGAAGACCCCTGCAGGCAGGCTTCTCCACCAACACACCCCATCGGACCCTGCAATCTACAAGACCCACTCTCCAAACCCCAAACCCCAAACCCACCCATCCCCCTGCGACCTCAGCAGCTTCCTGAAACACAGAATCCGACAGCTCCAATTAGACTAAGAGCTAAGACTGAACCTAGAGTAAACCCTGAGACATAGACACAGTAAGCACAGATTAGAACAAGAGCAACTCACTCAAACACAGACACCTCTTGCACCTATTGGAGGAAGATGAGTAGATGCCTGTGAAAAAGTACATACAACATAGAGAACAATTTGGCACCACCAGAACCTACTAGTTCTCAACAGGAAGACATGAACATCACAACAGAGAAGAAGCAGAAGAAAGTGACCTTAAAATTAACTTTATCAAGATGATAGAGGTCTTTAAGGAGGAAATGAAAAAGTCCCTAAAAGAAATTGAGGAAAAGACAACCAAAACTGGAAGAAATCAATAAATCCCTTAAAAAACAAAAAAAAAGCAAAGAAAACCAAGAAAAAGCGATTACACGGGTAAAGGAAACAGTTCAAGATAGGAAAATTGAAATAAAAACAATGAAAAAGACAAACTGAGGGAATGATGGAAATAGAAAGTCTGAGTAAATGAACAAGAACTACAGATACAAGCATAACTAACAGAATACAAGACATGGAAGAGAGAATCTCTGGCATGGAGGATACAACAAAGAAAATAGATTCATCAGTCAAAGAAAACACTAAAGCCAAATAAGTCATAACACAAAACATCCAAGAAATCTGGGACACCATGAAAAGACCAAACCTAAGAATAATAGGGATAGAAGTAGAAGAATACCAACTCAAAGGCACAGAAAATATACAAACAAAATCATAGAAGAAAACTTTCCTAACTTAAAGAAGGAAATACCTATGAAGATACAAGAAGCTTACAGAACACCAAAAAGACTAGACGCCCCCAAAAAGTCCCCTTGCCACAAAATAATCTAAACTAAACATACAGAATAAAGAAAGAATATTAAGAGCAGCAAAGGAAAAGGGCCAAGCGACTTATAA
The DNA here is from genome assembly GCF_049852395.1 of Peromyscus maniculatus bairdii. Classification (NCBI taxonomy): domain Eukaryota; kingdom Metazoa; phylum Chordata; class Mammalia; order Rodentia; family Cricetidae; genus Peromyscus; species Peromyscus maniculatus. The sequence continues at coordinate 164,907,708 of NC_134852.1, read as the reverse complement.
AGGCAGACCCATCAGAATAACACCCGATTCCTCAATGGAGACTGTGAAAGCCAGAAGGTTCTGGACAGATGTAATGCAGACACAAAGAGACCATGGATGCCAGCCCAGACTACTATACCCAGCAAAACTTTCAATCACCATAGACAGAGTGAACAAGATATTCCAAGACAAAACCAGATTTAAACAATACCTATGCACAAATCCAGTCCTACAGAAAGCACTAGAAGAAAAAAAAATCCAACCTAAGGAAGTTAGATGCACCCATGAAAACATAGGCAATAGATAACCCTGCTGTGGATATTGCTCTATATAAATAAAACACTGATGGCCAGTGACCAGGCAGGAAGTAGGTTGCCAGGCAGGAAGTAGGTGGGACAAGGAGAGAGGAGAATTCTGGGAAGGGGAAGGCTGAGGGGGGAGACACTGCAGCCACCGCCAGGACAAGCAGCGTGTAAAGACTCTGGTAAGCCACCAGCCACGTGGCAAGGTATAGATTTATAAAAATGGGTTAATTTAAGATAAAAGAACAGTTAGCAAGAAGCCTGCCATGGCCATACAGTTTATAAGTGATATAAGCGTCTGAGTGATTATTTTATAAGTGGATTGTGGGAATGTGGGGCTTAGGGAACCTGGAGAGAAGCTCTACAGCAACATAACCCCACAGCAGCAAATCCCAAAGAATGGAAATACACACATACTACCACCAAAAGATAATAGGAATTAACAATCACTGGTCATTAATATCCCTTAATATCAATGGACTCAATTCACTTATAAAAAGACAAGCTAACAGAATGGATATGAAAACAGGCTCCATCCTTCTAATGGATACAAGAAACACACCTCAATTTTAAAGACAGACATTATCTCAGAGTAAAAGGCTGGGAAAAGCCTTTCCAATCAAATGGACTTAAGAAACAAGCTGGTGTAGCTATCCTAATATCTAATAAAATAGACTTCAAATTAAAGTCAATCAAAAGAGATCCAGAAGGACATTACATATTCATCAAGGAAAAAATCTACCAAGATGAAGTCTCAATTCTGAACATTTATGCCCCAAACACAAGGGTACCAACATATGTAAAAGAAACATTACTAAAGCTTAAATCACACATTAAACCCCACAAACTAGTAGTAGGAGACTTCAACAGAGTGCTAGAGAAGTTCCCAGGAATCCACAAGGATGACCCCAGCAATAGTAGAGGGTGCCTGAACTGGCTTACCCCAGTAATCAGATCTGTAAAAACTCTGTCATCATAGAGCCTTCAGCCAGGAACTAATGGAAAAAGATTCAGAGATCCACAGACAAGCGCCAGGCTGAGCTCCAGGAGTCCAGTCTGAGAGAGATGAGGGATTCTATGAGCAAGGGGCATCAAGATCATGATGGAGAAACCTACAGAGGCAACCAAACTAGTGAGAACTCATGAACCTTAGACCAACAGCTGTGAAGCCTCCATGGGACTAGACTAGGCTCTCTGTATAAGCAACACAGTTGTGTATTTTGATTTGCTTAAGGGGCCCCTGGCAGTAGCATCAGGATCCATCCCTGCTGCATGAGCTGGCTTTCTGGAGCCCGTTACCTATAGTGGGACACCTTGCCCAGCCTTGATGCAGGGGGAGGGGCTTGAACCTGCCTCAACTGAATGTACCAGACTCTGCCTACTCCTCATGGGAGGCCTTACCTTGTCTGAGGAGAGAATGGGGAGTGGGTTATGAGGGGGAGTCTGGGGATGGGAGGAGGGAAGAGAGGGGGATCTGTGGTTGGTATGTAAAATGAATAAAAAAATTTCTTAATTAAAAAAATAAGTGTACATCAGCACACCTGGCTTTTTATATGGCTTCTGGGGATGGAAAGCAGATCCTCGTGCTTGAAGCAGCAAGCAATGGACTGTCTTCCCAGCTTATGATGCTTCTTAATTCTGTGTTCATAAAAGCAATCAGTACCTCTGCTCTGTATGTTTCATGACACCATAATGCCTGGCTTCCTTCTGCTTTTGAACTCTGAAGTTTCAGATATGTTCCTTTAAGGAACAAGCAACACCTACTTACTTGCTTTGGAAATTCTATGAAAGTAAGAAGATCTTTAAAATGTTCACTTTGAGCATATGAGTTTGAGGTTAACCAATAACACCCAGGTTTTTTAAGTGTTCCCATAACCTTCATAGAACCTCTGGGGTTTTAGAACTCTTAATCCATCTGGCCTCTATTCTGTGAATGATTCCAGCTTATCTCATGCCAAACTGCACAATCCATTTCCCCAGCAATATATTCATATTCACTAATAGGAACATGACTTATGATAGTCTAATTAGGATGACTCACTGAAGTTTTGTTTATAAGAGCTAGAAAATAAAAAGTACTTTCCCTCCCCATTATAAGTAATAAACATAGGAACACACATCTGACAGCCAACACATACCATGAGAGGATCACATGACCAAACTTGTAAGGAAAAGCAACTGTGTCTATCAAAGCATCATCCTGGAGAACTCAATATTTTACATATAGTGAGTCAGGTGGGAACTCTTCCTCAACAGCAGAGCTCTGAGTCTATGATAAATTTATTTCTGAACACATATAGCCAAGGATGGAAATGTCCTGCCTGGGAGTAGGGTTTTATGTTTTGTACACTCGGGAGTTAGTTAGAAACAAAAGAAGGAGTTAGGTGACCAGTTTAAATAATGTACTTCTGGTATGGGAGGGGTGTTTCTTAAGGAGAATATTTACCCGAGGGCTGTTTTCCTGTTAAAAGGGTGGGTCTCAAGGCAGCATCTCTTCTGGAGCAAACATAACCACAACTACTATGAGAGGAGAATGTTGTCATTCTTCATTGAATGCTTTTGAGTTCTGACATTCTCTGATATCTTTAAATATTTGGATTGTAAGGGGTCTCAAAACAGCCAGTTCTTCAAACAAAAACAAAAGCACTCAGCACCTGAACATTTTTCCTTTTGCACTAAAACCTCAAGTTTACTTTGTCAACCTGCCAAAGTGACTGTGACCACTGCCTTATTCACACCTGCTATGATGTCATCAGTGGAGACAGTAAGAAGCTGGAAGTGCATTGCTCATCTGCTATGTTAAGCCAGCCAAACAGGACAGAAGGCCAGATGGCTCCATATCTCTGTGGCCTCCAACATATACTCCTAATTTCATAGAATTAACTGTCACTACTGCTTTTTAACTCTCAAAACTCTCTTTTTATCCATCCTAGCAAAGGAGACATGTAACAGATCTCAGCAAGAATCACTTAATTCATTTTAATTCTCTAGGAAGTACTATTTTCATACCAACTTTAAAATAACACATTCGGTCCTAATTTTTTTTTTGGGGGGTGGAACTTCCAGAGAAAAGGTTTTTGCCTATAATCTCAGAATCCAGGATTCTAAAAACACTTATGCCTTTTGCTATAATAAAAATAATAATTATTATTTTTGAGATTGTGGTAAGAAAATAAAGCACACCATCCCCAAAGAGTGCCTCACTTACAGAAGCACGGCTCCATGTGCAGCCTACTTTATAAACAAACCAATAGGATCTAAGAAAGTCAGATTCTTCAATAACTTGTAAAGTTTTCTATAAATTAGCCTAAAGTATTTTGAAAGAACAATTGCTAATTGTTTGTGGCTTGGCTTTCCTGTCCAAACTAAAGGACCATCACTTAATCTTTTGTAACATCTTTCCTTGGAGAAGCTATGCACAGACATTTGTCTCCATGAGGCAGTTTTGAGTTTAAAGGAGATACATTCTCATTTTTCATTTTTTAAATGCATTTGTAAGGTATTTAATGGACATTCAGATCTTTTTAGATAAAGTGAAAAAAAATTCTAAAAGCCTTATTACCTTGTAATGATTCAAAGATTTACATCTGAAAAATAAAATGGCTAAAGGCCCAAACTAAAGAGATGTGTTATAAACAATAGGTCTCCTCTTTTAGTTTCTTCTGATTAAAAAGGGGTATATCTGCTGTATGCAAGGAAAGAAGAGAAGGGATACAAATTTAGATACAAATAGTATCTGGTATTCTATAATATGGGAAGCAAAAAGTTTATCTATCACATGAATATGACAATGAGTCACGAAAACCACAAGCTGCTTTATTCATCACAGATGTCAGTTAAAATATACTTCCTCTTAAACTAGCAAAATGCATTGAGGAAAGGCACTAAGGGCTTAAGAGTAGTGTCATGACTCCAAAGAGAAAGGAAGAGTCAGACTCTGGGGCCCACAACTAAAGATCTAAATGGGGCATCAGCAGAGGTAAAATGTGAGAAAAAGAAAACCAGTGCTGGAATGAATTGTGCACATGAGAAATATACCTTCAGAGGGTCCTGATAGCATGATCTAAATCTAAATGCAAATACATAATTTAAAAAATAAGAAGTAGCTTCAAAAATAAGTTTGTAAGTCTAGTAACATCTAGAAATTCCCTTATTTGCTCATTGCTTGTACTCTATTAGCCCACCGAGTGAAGGTCAGGGAAAGAAAGTGTGCTCCTCCCTGCCCTGGTCTCAGAAGTAGATGTTGATCAAAGGGGACTACAGTGAAAAGAGCTTATTGAAGCAGAGTTGACAGTAGGTCTTGTTGTTCTGCTCTCTGAAGACGCCTTTCGACAGCTGTGTCAGACAGAAAGCACACACAAAGTGCTCAGGATGAAACTTGTGCCCCATGGCACTGATGCAGCGGCCAGTGATGGGCTGCCCACAGCCATGGCAGAGGGTCCCTCGGCGGTGATGGTAATGGAGTTCACAGAATGGACGGCCATCCAGTTCAAAGAAGGAGCCAGAAGAAAAGCTGCAGAAGCAGTCCTGAGGATGGAGTGAAGACAGACAAAAGAAATGCATGTCAAGAAATAATGCCACCAAGTAAACTTTTCATCTTCAAAACTCCTGCCAGTTACCTGCCAGTTGTAAGACTTATCTCAGGTCCTTGACAAACAAAGGCTACATTTACACATTTGCAAAACAGACCAGCAAATGCCCACAACGGGAGCTGTGTGCTACTCTTCTTTTTAAAAAAAAGTAATAAAACTAACATGGATTCCTCATCTTGGACTAGAAACTATCTCACTAAGTAGCAACTAGTCCTCTCAGAGAAGAATACTCTTTAATTTTCCCTAAAATCGAAGGTAATTGAGCATACAAACCCCACACACAAAGCACTCTGGGTGCCACACAGTGTTCATGGCTGAAAAGTAGTTTTCCAACACTGGGCGGTTGCAGCCACCACACTTAGGTGAGAACATGGCTAAGAAATCTTTTCGGCAATATGGCTTCTTGTCCTTCTCATGAAAGCCTGAAAAAAAATAAAATCAAAGATTCATAGTTGTAGTCTTTGAGTCCTTTAAAGCTACATTAGAAGCAGACTATGAGTTCATTATTGTAACCTCCCCCAACTTTAGTATCCCCATGCTCAAAAAGGAGATAATGCAGGTGTCTTTCAGCATTGAATCTGGATCACAGTCTAAGTATCAAGGGCTATTTCTCCTTAACACCTTGATACAAAGTGTTTCCTTGGCCTGAAGTTCTGCTCCTGACATTGATATAACTGTGAGTCAGCTCAAATGGTCATCTTCTCAGAGGCATCAAGCCAGTCCTTCTTTGTCAATTACCTGTCTTCATTGTCTTTCTAGCACTTACTTCATCTTAAGTCTTATAGCACTTAAGTCATCTTATAGTCTACCTTCCGTCACTGAACATTAGCTCTGAAAGAAACTAGATACCATTGGTCTTGCTACCATTATCCCCCCAATGCTTAAAATATTTTAAAATAAAATAACATTAAATAGTAATTATCTTTGATAAGTTATCCATAGCAAACTTGTCAGGAGAAGAGATAAAATTCACATTCCACCCCTAACTTAAATGCATCCTAAATTTGACCTCTCTATGGGAACTGGTAGATCAACTAAGTGTGAATCTCCTAATCAAAACTGTGTAAACATGAAAACCCACCCTGTGCCTCACCAGCCCGGTGGTATGCAACAAAATGTACTTAGTGGATTGTTCTAGCTGCCTGTTCAAGAAACATTCTAGAAATCACAGTGGCCAGATCACAAAACTGTAATAGGATGTCAGGGCTATGACCCAAATCACACAGCTGCTCTTCTTGCCTTTAGCTCTTGCCACTATTGGATATAGCTTGCTTCACTCAATTACGCCTTCTCTTAAAAAATGGGTTAGTTTGCAAAATTATAAAGCCTATGGGTCTGAGAATCCAAAGTACACCTGCCCTGTGTTATTCCTTTGAACCCCACAGACTCAGAAAGCTTGCTTTACTTTTCTCTTTTTCTTTTCTGACCCATTCAAAAGATGTCTAGTGTCTATTTAAGAGAAAGTGAATGTCAAACCCCTACTACTTAAGGAAAAAAAATACCTATGGGCATCTTTCTTGCTTTTGTGTAAAACAGTATTCTTTTTAACTTCAGCATGCTTCACTCACCTGAGAATTTGTTAAAATGTAGATTGCTAGTCCTCCCTGCCCACCTCCTCCACCCCCCCACCAGGGTTTTCATTCACTGTTTCTAGAATGGTACTGAAGATTTTGCATTTTTAACATGCCCCCAAGTGATGTAAGTTGGTATTTCTTAAGAAAGCTGCAAGACACACCACCTAACCTAGGTATGAACCCCATTTAGGAATCTGCAGAGCAGTTGGTCTCCAGAGGGAGACAGTAGGGGAGTAACAGCCTCCACTTCAACTTGGGTGAGTCTCGGGAGGGAAATCCAAGCAATCCACCAAACTTGCTATAATGTTCCCATACTTAGTAACCCAATAAATTGGGAAAGTTTCAGCATTACTGTCCCAAAGGCTCTCTCCAGGGCCAATTACCTCAAGAGAATGAATGAGAGACATTGACAATTAAAAGTTACCGCAGAGAGAGGAAGAGTGTTCCTACTCCAGTGTGACTCTTAGCCACAGGGGAAATTAAAGAGGACCTGCATGGCTAGGATAATGAACACTTAAAAAGAAAGATGGGTAACACCGAGGACATAGTCCCCTAGGAGAAATGGTAAGGGCCAATGCATTTAGAAACTTGAGCCTTAAAGAGGGATTCTCTGAATTGAAGAAGAATGCAGATGAATTTAATTTCCCAGGAGGTTTCATGGCTTAGCTGTTATTGTTGAAACTCTGTATGTGTATGTAGCCTGGAATAAAAGTCAGTATGCTATCTAATTAATGGACTGACCATATGGCAGGAGACCCATTTACAAGAAAGCCAGGAAAAAGAATGGAACTACAACCCAAAAGGAGCTTCTAACTAATAAATGGCTTCATTGCCATGTGCCTCTATTAATACATGTTTATAGTGTAAATTTCATGCTTATTACAAATCGTAATAAACCAATGAACCCTGTAAGGTTAGGAGGAGTCCAACAATGAAACCAGATGTTTTCCAGCCATCCTAAAGGTTGGGCATTTTTCTTTTGTACATAACTATGGCTGTTATTCAAATATGCCCTTACCTGTTTCCAGGCAATTTCTACATCATAATTCTCAACGGACAGTGCTGTCCACCCTCTCCTTATAGGTCATCAGTGATAAACCAAAGTACAATTCCACGAAAGTTCAACTTAAGGTCTCCTGCAAGTAGCCACCCCTGCTCAGATGAAGGGTATGATTGTTATGCTTGGGAGGAAAGCATTCTGCAACAGACAGTATTCATTTAATGACTATTCATTAATTTATTCTAATTAATTCTCATACTTCTATTGCTACTGATAAAGGCAAATATAAAACACTTTAGTGTGATTTAGACTTACTCAATAAAAAGTGTTGCTTAACTAAAGTGCAATGTAGACATGAAAGACCCAATGATTTATTAAGTGTATTGAACAAGCTCCAATGCACAGGCAAATCACTACAAAGAACTTTGTTAGTACATTATGTCAGTGCTACTGTATCTGTCTCTATTGCCCAGTAAAGTACAAATTAGTACTGAGAAAGTAAGATCTAGCAACAGGAGAGTTGAGTCTCAGTCAAAAAGCAGTTAGAATATGTTAGCAAAGGTGTGTGTGGAACTTACAGAAATGAGACCAAATGAGTTCAAATTCCATCCCTTCAACCTTCTAGTTTTACTTTAGGGCAGATGTCTCAGTCTATAAGGTGCTTGCTTGCCTTGTAAACACAAGACAAGGAATTGAATTACATCCCCAGAAAGAACCCACCAAATAGGCAAGCAAACAAACAAATAAGTAAACCAGGCATAGTGACACACATTTGTAATCCAGAACTGGGGAGACAGACAGTTGGTATCTTGGGGCTCACTAGACAGACAGCCAATTGTACTTGGCAAGCTTCAAGCCTTCTCTCTCTCTCTCTCTCTCTCTCTCTCTCTCTCTCTCTCTCTCTCTCTCTCTCTCTCTCTCTCTCTCTCACACACACACACACACACACACACACACACACACACACACACACACACAAATTATGGTAGCTGAGGAATAAAACCTAAGGTTTCCCTCCAGCATCCACATGCATGTGTGCACCTGGGAGGTGATGTAGGAAGTCATCATGAAGCTAGCTGGAGCTACAAGACACTCTGCTGATCCAAAAACAAAATGAACAATAAAAAGCGGGTTAGATGCCAGGACAATTCAGAAAAATAAATCCTTGCAAACTATTAAAATGGGTCACATAGAAAAGAGAAAACAGGGATGATAGATAGTTCTGTGGGTAAAGGAACTTGCTGCCACACCTGAAGACCTATGTTCAATCACTGGGACCCATGTAGCAGAAGGGGAGAACTGACTTGCACTTGATGTCTTCTGACCACTACATGTATGTGGTGATATTATGTCCCCAATATATTGTGCACTCTAATAAACTTATCTGGGGTCAGAGGACAGAACAGCCACTAGAGAGACATAGAGGCCAGAAAATGGCACACACGCCTTTAATCCTATCACTTGGGAGGAAGAGATCTATCCCGATCTCTGTGAGTTCAAGGCCATACTGGAAACAGCCAGGCATGGTGATACACGCCTTTAATCCCAGGAAGTGATGGCAGAAAGCAGAAAGGTATAAGGTGTGAGGACCAGGAACTAGAGGCTTTTAGTAGCAGTTCAGCTGAGATCCATTTGGATGAGGACTCAGAGGCTTCCAGTTTGAGGAAACAAGATCAGCTGAGGAGTTGGAGAGGTGAGGTTGGCTGTGGTTTGTTCTGTCTCTCTGATCTTTCAGAGCTCACCCCAATACCTGGCTCCTGAGTTTTTTATTTAATAAGACCTTTTAAGACTCTTGTTACACATGTACATCATGATATTCTCACATTCACAGACAAAATAAAAATGCAATAAAAATTTGGGTAGTATAAAACATGAAAATAGAATCTTAATGAAAACCTCTCAATTATAGAAGCTGAATGCAGTTCTAAGAATTATGAGTGCATGGGCGGTGATGGCACACGCCTTTTATCCCAGCACTGGGGAGGCAGAGCCAGGTGGATCTTTGTGAGTTCGAGGCCAGCCTGGTCTACAGAGCGAGATCCAGGAAAGGCACCAAAACTACAGAGAAACCCTGTCTCAAAAGACCAAAAAGAAAAAAAAAAGAATTATGAGTACAAACAGTTCCCACTATATATTAATATAATTCCTATAGAATTCTATATTGAGGCAAATCAAGGGCAGAATAAAAACATGTAAGAAATTATCTAAATTATAAAAGAATCACAAAGAAAAGGAGAAAAGGGAAGGAGATGCCACTATGCAATATCAGTAAGGGTTTTTGATGGTTGTTTTTGTTTGTTTGTTCTGTTTTATTTTTTATAATGTAAATTACAGGAGTGGCCTCTAATTTGACAGAACTAAGGCTGAAAGGGATAGCCACTTTCACTATTGGGGTCTTCAGCATGAGATCTCCCAGCAACTGAATGCAAAGTACCCCTCAACTTTAGACAGGACTGACTCAAAGTCTGAAAAGCCACTGCAAGATCTGATGCCCCACCCTCTCACAAAACACAGGGACTAATTGAAACTATTTAGTAGAGTGGGTGCTCTAGCATACCTAAGAAATAAATCAATAAATCCACTGGGAGCGAGGGGGGGGAAAGGTGAATTAAGAAAAACTGGCAAGTTAACAGCTTCTCAGGCATCAAAGCTTTCCCACCTGGTTAAGCTCAGTGGGCCTCAACAAACAAACAAACAAACAAACAAAAATATCATCAACAACAAAAAGTCATCAGTGTGGAAAGGGTACTACACGTCAGGAGGAGGGAGGAGGTAAAATGAGGTATATAGGACATTAGAGAAGAAAGTTATAGTAATCAGGATGCACATTATACATGTATGAAGTTATCAAAACACAATCAAAGGAAGAAGAAATGGGGTCCAGGAAGCAGAGGATCTGAAGAGAAAGGTAGTAACAGCAGACTCTAACTTAGGGAGAAGGACCAGAATGACTGCTACTTAGCAGGAAGAAAGCATTTCAGGTTGGAGCAGGAGGGTTGGCCTCTCTTGCCAGATCACCAATAAAATAAAATGGAGCAGACTTCTTACAAGATGCAGCTGACTGTTCTGATAAGAATTTCATGGCTCTATCAGGTAAAGTAGTGGCAATTATAGTGAAAACTAAGCTAGAGGAAAGCAACTCAAATTTTAATTCCAAGGGAAAAAAAAAAAACGGTTCATACCTTTAAGTAATAGGGACACATTGTGTGTGTGTTTGGGGGGAGGGGGTAATTGTGTGTTTGCATGTTTGTGTGAGAACAAGCGAGCATATGCCATGATTCATGTATAGAAGTCATGAGCACCTCTGGTGGCAGTCCTTTCTTTCCATGTTGGAGACAGTCTCTTTTGTTTGCACTATGTACATTAGGCTAGCTGGCCTGTGAGCTTCTAAGATTCTCCTGTCTCTACCTCACATCTCCACACATCTACCTCATTTCACACTACCGTCACAGACTTGCACTACCAGGCCTAGCTTTTAAGCAGATTCTAGGGATTCATTCCGGTCTTCTTAATTTTGCACAGCAAGGGCTTCACCTACCAACCATCTCCTGAGGGCACAATCTGTTTTTAAATGATGAATTTTTACTTCTTTGATTTAAAAAAATCACTTTTAAACTAAAGTGGTAATGTTAGGGAAAGGTAGAGATGACATCTAGGCATGAAATTGGCTTGTAAGTGGCAGTGCTGAGAACAGAAACTCAGCAGAAAGCAGTCCCCAAGGAACAGTGCTGCAGGCCTTCCCATCTCTCACCCTGGGGTTAGCTGTAGCCTCTCCTCTTACCTTCTGCACCAAACACCTCTCCACAGTGAGAGCAGAAGAAGTGCTCTGGGTGCCACGTCTGGTTCATTGCTGTCAGCACTTTCTGGAAACAGGACACATGCAGAGGTATTAGAAGGCTACAGAGGTGTAAAACATGTCCAGTGTTCCTAATGAGTGCTCAGACACTACATGGAAGCTGGCAGGGGTAGGGAGTTACTCACATCCATGATGGGAGAAGCACAGTAGGCACAGCGTGGAGAAAACAGATGGTGGTAGTCCTTGGAACAGTAGGCCAAGCCACTCCGCTCAAAGAAGGGACTGGAGCCAATCTCCTCCTTGCAGTGAGTGCAGACAAAGTGCTCTGGGTGCCAGGATTGCCCCATAGCATGGATCACCTGGGGATATCACAGAGCCTGACATGGCAGTGCAGCAGAATGCACCTCTAGACCCCACTCTGTATGCTGCATTCCATGTAGACAACACCTCCTGAGTTATATACTAGCAAGGCCCAGACCTAGGCTACACTAAGGTCATCTATGACCATTTCTTAAAGGATAGTAAAAGTGATGTGCCATATTGACTAATAAAGAAGCCAAGCAGATTTTACTCCTCAGCTCTGAGCACCTTGCTTCTCAACCTTCCAGAGTCAAATTGGAAAGCCCTGTACTGTGTGGATTTGGTGATAATGATTCAGAGCAAGTCTCAGTATCTCTTTTTAAGGTTACATTTAGCTGACATCGGAGTGAATAAATTTAAGTCCAGAAATGTCTGAAGAGAGCGAGCAGTGAGAAAGGTCATCTCAGTAATGGCAGTGAATAAAAATGATTAGGAATTCAAACTCAGAAGCTAGACCATCCTGGACTCAAATGTTCCCTTTGCTTCTTTCTTACTAGACCTAGGTCTTACCAGCCAATGTCTCTGAGCTCTTGACTTCCTTGTTTTTGCAAAAGACATGAAAATAAAACCTCCTTAAAAAGTTTAAGCTGGGCAGTGGTGGAACACACCTTTAATCCCAGCACTCAGGAGGCAGAGCCAGGTGTATCTCTGTGAGTTTGAGCCTGATCTACAGAGTAAAATCCAGGACAGGCACCAAAACTACACAGAGAAACCCTATCTCAAAAAAATAAAAAATAAAAAATAAAAAATAAAAAAAAAAGTTGATTCAACTATTAAATGCAGAAATACTTACAGAGCACTTAGCTCAGGGTCCAGAATAATATAAGCAGTTGGTGGTTTTTTAACAATTACTAAAATATCTTAGAATACAAAGAGAGAGAGCTATTCTTGGATATCCACAGACACAGACCGATTCTACCAACATCCTGGATCACCCCACCTTCCCAGCAATTGGCTTCTGGCAGGAAGCACAGTGGCCCTTAGGAACCGTGGCAATCCCAAGATCTTGCAGTTCCTGTTCCAAACCCCCAAGCATTGAGTCCAATGATGCCTTGTGGTCCTGCTTGTCTGGTAAATGTTTCTTGCTGGCATCTGCGGTCACTGGAACCTTGGACAAGGAAAGAACCATGAATAGGAATCAGCCTGTGTGCACCTTTATTTTTTTTTTTGACATTTGCCGTACAACTCATCCCTTCACCTCTGATGGCTGGTCTTGTTGTCTTCCCCTAACCTTCCTTCAAGGAACTGGAGACACCAATAAAAACACTTTTATTTCCACTTCATTTTAAAATTCTTGAGCAAAATGAAATCTGATCATTTGTCATTTATTTGTAAACCTTCTGTTTGCCAAAAAAAAAGAAAAAAATCGAGTAGATGAAGATTATACTCTTTGTAGCTCTTACAGTGACCCTAGGTGAAAATTAGTCATCTCTCCTTTTCATTCATTTATTAATTGCCAAGCACCTAATTCGTCACAGTCAGTATTCCAGGAACTTGTTATGAAGCAGTATATAAGCATACCAAGGTTCTAGCCTCTTAGAATTTTCATTCTGTGACTGGCAGGTAATCAACATATTCTGCATGTCAGATAAAGAAAAGTTGTACGTTATATAGGAGATAGTTGTGATGGAGGGTGGTATGGTGAATATGAACTGATTTAGGAGAAAGCACCTCTGAGGAAGTAATACGTGAGTATATGTACGTAAAGACCCAGATATACTGATATTAGTGAGATGGCCATTCCTAAGAGAAAGAAGGCCCAAATGAAACCATTTGGCACACTGGAAGAAAAGTTACAAGATCAACAGGGTCAGAACAAAAGTACTAAGACTTAACATACAGAAGTGTGAGGAGAAAAGCAAAAGGTCACCTAGGTCCTTTATGGCAAAAGTTGGATTTGTATCCTAAAGTGATAAGTGAGACTGAAGGGAGGCAAATCTGAGGATGAGGGAGCAGATGTACAATACTTTGTAATGATTTGTGTAATGTTTAAAGCCAGTGTTAGGAGAAAAAGTAGTGTGGTTGCATTGATTCGAAGACAGATCCAAAATCACTCAAGTCAGTTTTACACACACACACACACACACACACACACACACACACACACACACACACAGCCTACTTTTTTTCCTTCATCATTTCATGTCCTTTTCTTCATGAGCACCTACGTACATAATGTTTATCTCATCATACAGGTACAGTGGCTCTCCACTGCCTACCTGCTGCGGGCCGCAGGAATATCATAAGAACTCAGCTGGTTATGGCAAAGTCACTACCTGGAGGAATCAGGGAATTCCACCAGAGGAAGCCAAATCCCAAGGAGTTTTTGGTGTTACTTGGCTTGTTATATATCAGCTGTACTCTGTTATGAAAATCATGTGTGCCTTCATAGTTTTCCCAATTGATTTTTCCCTAAGAAAGGCTAACAATGTGGACTGATCACTCTCTAGACATACACATTCCAGGCATTTGGAGAACAGCCTCAGGAAAGGCTTTCTCTGGAATCAGATATCTCCCCTAGCCACTTTCAAGGACTAAAGGAGACATCACCCAGGTGGTCACCCAATTTCTGAGGATTAACAGTGATAACAGCCCACAGGCGAGTCTCCTGACTTAAGGTAAATTCCACAAGGAGACACCCGCCCAAGTCAGGTAGACATTAAGTAATAGCTTTACACAATTTAGCTCAGACCCCTCCTTTCTTACAGCCTTACTAACTTTATAGACCTCTAACTACTTACCTAACCACTTCTAGGAATATTTAGTTAACCTTCTGTGCTAACAGCTATGATCAGCCAGAACTCCCAGTTCAAGCCTCCCTGTAATTATCATTATTGGTAGCATCCGGCCAGGTCCATCACCGGATGGAGGAAAGTACCTTATCAGAGATACCTCTGTACTCTCTAAGAACAGACTTAAGCATCCAGGCTACCTGTTTGAGAAGGCCTGGTGGATGTGCTAATTAAGCTTAACTTCCTCCTTTCCCAAACCTTACCTCCAGTTCCAGATCTCCCTTTAACTATCACCAGAGGCATCTAGCTGTACACAGGTTGCCTAGAGACTGAGCACACTTTCCCCCACCCTGCAGAAAAACGGCAGACAGCTTGGACAGATAGGAGCCACAGGAAAAAAGAAGACAGTTTTATTTTCTCCCATTGACCTAGCAACTTATAGATTTTTAACATCCTTTACCAAACATATTTAAGATTATAGTTGTGCACGTAAGATCCCTCTTCTTAGATATTACCCATATTTAGCCTCTAGTTAATTCAATAGTCACTTCCCCTTTGGGTCACAAATGGTAATTAACAACTAGTGCCCCTCTTTGTAATTCTTATCAACCCTCCATTTGATCCTGATAGTGGACAATCACTGACTGAGGAAGTTCAAGCTGAGTGTCCTGGGTGGAGGGGAGGATTGTGATTTTGGGGAGATATATAACTGTAAAGCAGAGGACAGAAGAGGAGAGAAGAGAATGGAAGAACTAGATGGGTAAGAACTTGAGAGGAACAAACTGAGATGGGGAAGAAGTAGATTGAAAGGCTACAGGAGAGTACTAGAGGAACGAGATGGAAGATGAGGAAGAGCCAGATGAGAGAGAAGGAGATGGGAGAGAGATGATATGGGAAGGAACAAGATGGATGAGAACCTAGAAGGGACAGAACTATATGAAGGAATCAAGATAGAACATAGAGGGGATCACAGACAAGTGTAGAAAGAAATCAGGCTAAAGATGACCTAAATATGAGAGCAGAATATAAGCTTGTAACTGTCACAGAATAATAAAGTATATGGACTAAGGAGTTTCGTGTACATAGATTCATTTTTTCCCATTAAAGATTAATTATCAGCTGGTTGTAGATTCTTCCCGGACCCTGGGAGGGGACTATCGAGAGGCTGGACCCCCATAGTCCCCGATACCTACCCCTTAATTTTTAATCACCAAATGAATATTCACAGTTTCACATCCACTATCCTCAGTTTGTCTTCCAATCTCATTTTCTATTTCACAATAAAAAAGCCTTCTTGTTGAAGCAGGCTGGCTCCCAACGTTCTCCTGAATGGTTCTGCTAATATTTGCCTTCAGGCCTCTGGTTATTGAGTCTTCACTGCCTATAATAACCTCACACTATTTTACTATTCATTATGTTCATTTCCCTTCAAAAAAATTGCTCCTCAAACAGATTTCTTTCCTCCCCTCTATATAATGGAAGTTAGTATTTAAGAGGTATCTATCCAAAGGATTAATGTCCGGAGGTACCAAAATTGTTATTAATTTTATATTTGAAAAATAAGTAAAAAAATAACAATATTTTCTCTACATCTACATCTCTTTGTTTGCATATTCCAAAACACTTCTGGACACATATGTCAAATGCAGTATATTCTGATGACCTGCAGGGGGCAAAATGGGACAATCCAAGACAAATGATATGGAAATGATTTACTGTAAACATATTTGTACTTTTGATTTTGTGCAATGTATATGTATTATTTAGTTTTAAAACACACACTTTAAGTTAAAATTTAAATATACCAAGAAACACTTTAACAAGAAAACACAGCATAAATTTCCTAATATGATTGTTTTTCTAGCATCATCAACTATGAAGCACAAGTTAATTCACTCAACTTTAGTGTTGATGTTAGCTCTAGTGATCAGAGAACCTTGTCTGTGACATTTCTTCATCTGTCCCTCCAACAACTATGTGTTTACTTACTCACTGTGTGATAGGCACTATGTGGGATATTGGAAATCTCATGCTGATATGGCCCCTGCCCTCCTCTATCATACAAATTTTAACAGTCTGCCTTAAACATTCATACTGATTTCATGAGTATGCATCTTAACTTCCAACCATATTTTAAAAGGTTGAATTCTCTGTATAAGAAATTCTAAGTCTATGTCCTTGATAAATGCTTAAGACTCCTGATCTGGATTTTGCTCTCTGCCAGGGACCATGAGTTTGCTATTTTCACTCTACAAAAAAAAAAAAAAAAAAAAAAAAAAAAGAGAGAGAGAGAGAGAGAGAAAGAGAGAAAAGTTTATCATGGCATGGTCTCAGAACTCATCCTTCCTACTTTGGCCTCCCTTGCTCTGTGTCTCAGCCTGCCCACTGGCCTCTTTATCCTGCTCAGGTACGTGTTTTTAATAGACCTTCTGCATTGTCATGCCTTTAGTGCAGTCTTTACCATCAAGGCTGTCTGCAACTCTTATCATATGTGTCCATACCTCTCCTATTCTTCAGTGTCCATCCTAAATCCCATCACAACTTCTCCATTAAAATCTGCTTAACCTGTCAAAATCCCTGGGGTTTGCTCCACTCATTTTGAAAAATCACCATCCTTTTATTCTAAAAACATTGCAGAGTTTTATCACTGGCTGTACCAAGAATACCCAACCTCCTCCAGATCAAGGCCTATACCATGTTATCTTTCATGTCTAAATGAGTTTCTCCACTGAATTAAATGTAAGCTAGGAAAATGAATACCAACTTAGAATTCCCAAGCAGGGATGAAGGACTGACTACTATTATGCTAACTTGGTGCCTCTCTGGAACCCAGAGACTTTATCATCCATACTGCACCCACCTTGGCCTGCATTTCACTCAGGTGGGCCATGAGTTCATCCAGCTGAGCAGCTGCTGAGGTTTTAGGAGGTGGTACTGATTCCTTTGGCTCTTGTACCTCACTGTAGACAGAAGGAAAAAAAGTTATACTAACACATGAAAACTCAAACATTAAGTCACACATAAAGTATTAGAGGACACAATTTTACCTATTCACCTATTTGATATGAGTCTAAAAATCAGAGACAGGGAGTATTTTAAAAACAGCTGCTATTCTAAATAAATAAATAAATAAATAACCTATTTGTTCCCGAGCATATGAAGAAAAGTGCTGGACATGTCTCAATTACTAGAGTCCAAGCAACATTAGAACAGAGCTTTAAAGCCATTTTAATAGAAAATTTTTTAATTATTTTTAAAGTCATACACAATAAAAAGTTTCAAAGGTAACCAAGGGACTTGAGTAGGCATTCCTCTAAAAATGACTAACAGCCATCAGGTATACAAAAAGGTGCTCAACCTCACTAATTACCAGAAAAATGCAAACCAATATTACAATGAAATACCACTTTATACCCATCATAGCATGAGGCAAGTTCTGGCAAAAGTGTCAAGAAATGAAAGCAATGTAAACTGCCAGTGCTCTGCACGTCAGTGTAGTCACCATGAGAAACACTGTGAAGACTTCTAAAAAAAATGAAAAGTAGAACTACTATATGACCCACCAGTCCCTCTTCTGTGAAGGAAATGAAACCAACACACTGTAAAGAAGTCTGTGATCCTATGTTCCTTATAGTGGCATTTACATAGCCAAGATATGGAAATAACCAAAGCATCTGTGGATTGATGAAGGAATGAATTAGGAAGTTAAACTGTGATAGATAGCATAGACACTGGAATATAATTCAATCTTAGAGAAGAAAGAGATCTTGATATTTGATTCAACATGGATAAGCCTAAAAAGCATTGTACAAAATGAAATAAAGTAAAAAAGTAAAATATTGCATCATTGTACTTATATGTAGAATGTAAAAAGATTAAATATATAGAAATATAAAACAATGGTTCCTAGGAGTGAGAAAGTAGACAAGAAATGAAATATAGGCCAGAGGACCCAAAGTAGCAGATATATGTCTAGAGATCTAATGTACAAGTTGGGGTTTATAGGTAACAAAAATGTGCATATCTGAGATTACTACTAAATTTAAAAATTTGTTCATTTGCTTCATTACATCAGCTTAAGCACATCAATAATAACCTCAGAGTCACCAATAACTCATCAGTGTGGCATTAAGAGCCAAAATCAATAAAACACGTCTCACTGTTGTCATTTGACCAAGAGTAAGCCTACATTTGAATTCTCTACTTTGCTCTCCTTGTGTCTTCCATCATTTCTAATGAAGTGCTTCTGCTGTGTATTTCTTAAATGGGACAAAAAGTGCCACATGAGTAAAGAATGAGGGATACTTTACAAAATCTCTAACAGAGTTTTATAAGGGATTAAGACACTAATTCAAAATGACACCAACTGACCCAAATAATAAACAAATCAATGCTATCAAGCAATATCTATGTTTTATTCAACATTTATGGTGGATATTCATTTTATAAGTCTGTTATTGGCCTTTGTTCTGTTTTTAGCAAATGATTATCATAGCACACACACACACTACTCAAGTCAGGAGTACATAATTTAAGATTACAGTTATGAATTGGCATGGTTATCAAAGTTGATTACACGGGAAATTCAAGGTAGGTAAGTTTGTTTGTTTCATTGTTCTCTTAAAAGTATGTTAAACAAACAGGCTGAGTATATAGCAGGATAGTAGTCTTAAGTCTTAAGGGACCTTAAGGTGTACTATTAACTCTGGCTGTAAAGTCCAGGAAAAGTTCCAATCTCTTAGAATATAACAGATATTTTTATCATAATGGCATTGCCACACTTCACTAAAGTAAACATTCACTATTTATATGTATCCTATATATTATGTTGCAAACATTGAATATGTACAATAAATCAAAGAGAAGACCCACATAAATGGAGATGTATACTATGTGTCACTTTCCCACATCAAATTCAATAAAATTTCATAGAAATCCCAGAAGAATTATTTGAGCTATCAAGAAGATTACATTAAAATGTAGGGACTGGAACACCCATAAAAAAACTTATAAGGTTTAAAAGGCTGGACATGGTGACACACATCTGTAATCCTTGCAACTGTGAGACACAGGCAGGCTGATCTGTGTGAGTTCCAATCCAGCCAAAGATACATAGACACTATCTCAAAAATAACAAAAACAAAAACCAATTTCAGAACAAAAAGTTTGTCCCAATAGAGGTAACATTTTATAAAATAAAAGTAACTGGGAGCAAGCAGTTATCATGCAACACTGCAAATGACAATAATTAAATGTGTGCAACAGTAACAGAATGAACTGATCAAAGGAGCACACTATAAAACACAGAAGCAGGCCCCTGCACCCGTAAAGATCCAGTATGTTGCATGAGGCATTTCAAAGAGTCAGCAATATATTTAATGAGTCAATGAATCAAAATCTGTGTAGAACAAAATAAACTTATAGCCCTCAACACATCAAATATGAACAAGTAAGTGGAACTGAATATAAAAAAATTTAAAACATTAAAATACTAGGAGGAAATGGATGATTTTAAAACTTAGAGCCAGTAAGGCATTTTAACCAAGGGAATAAAATTAAAATGATGGGAACTAGAGAGATAGCTCAGAGGTCAAGGGCACACACTACTTTTGCAGAGGACCTGAGTTTGGTTCCCAGAACCCACATGGCAGCTTACAACTCCCTTAACTCCAGTTTCAAGGGCTCAAACACCCTCTTCCGACCTCCATGTATATCAGGAATATAAATGCTACAAATACATAACTGCATCAAAATATCCATATACATAAAAAATTAATTTAAAAATAAAGAAAATGTTTCTTTAAAATCCTCTGGAATAAAACAAAAAAAGAAAATATATTAATAGTCTATTTTGCAAAAGTGTTATAGTTAAATCATATTCAAAATGTTTGTAAAACTTCTATAAATTAAAAAAGCAAACCAGTGAAACATGAGCTTAAAATCAGGTTTAAGAATGATAAACATACATGTTTATTATTATAGACATGAATGGAAGTTCCCAAAAGGTAATTGTGACTTCAACTAAATCTGCAAGGCTGGTTAATTGACTTGGACTTCAATGATTGTAGAGAAGTTGGAATGTTGCAGGTCCAGAGCCTAATTAAAGTTTGTTTAGGGCTACATTTAGGTCCATAAATAGTCATTTCTTGCTCACATAATATCCTGTGACTAACAGATAAAATCTTGTGGAATGCTTTAACTTAACAAAATCTTAGTTTCCACCAATCATTAAGAGTACGAATACCATCAGATTAGTACTAAGGCCTATAACAGAGGTTTCAACCCACCTCCGTAATGTTTCTGCTAATGTGTTTGAGAATTTCTTGATTAATGACTTTCCTAGTTTTGGTACTATGAAAACTTGATCTAAGTTTTATCATGTTGTAACATGAACAAATCTGTGCTCACAGGCCATGGTCACTTATATTTGGCTTCAGAGTAAACTATCTCATATGTCCTTTGAAGTGAGAGTTATGTTTCACATTGACATACAAAAATATGCTTGATCCCATCAATCTTTAAGCAAACAATTTAAGGGAGAAATTAATTTTTACCTATTAATCACAATTTTAAAAACTTGACAATATGCATTGTTAATCAAGATTATGCACATTTACACACACACACACACACACACACACACACACAGCCATAGGTATTTTACAGATTCCTAAAACCCTCTTCAAGACAGAATCTATCAACATTTCAAATGTAAGTACCCTTTAGTGCAGCAACTTCACTTTTAAATCTACATCCTACAGAAAAACTGAACACAAACATGAAAATATAAACTAGGACTATTTGGGGAGAGGAAATGAAATAGCCAGAGAAGAGACAGGAACACTTGAAAGGGCAATGAGAGAGGAACAGATCAGAACAAAGTACAATGCCAGGTATGATAATGCCATAAGAACACCCACGAACTTTGTATGCTGGTCCCCACTTGGTGATGCTGTTGGAAGAGACTTTGGGAGGTTCAGCCTAGCTGAAGAAAGCACAACACTAGGAGAAAGGCTTTGAGAGTTCATAGCCCTGCTCTCCTGTTTGCTCTCTCTGCTTTGTGTTTGTGGTGGAGTTGTGACCTCCCTGCTTCTTCCTCTTGCCACCATGTTTGTTGCTAACTGCCATGCCTCACTGCCATGAGAGACCGTCATCCCCTTCAGAACCGTAAGCCCAAATGAATTCTTTCTTCCATAAGTTGCCTTGTATTTTATCACAGCAGCAGAAAAGTAGCAAATACATATGCTAACTTAAAATTAATTCAAAGACAAAAAGAAAAATTAGGGATATATATGTACATATATACATACATAGCAGGAGAGAGGTATAACAAAGGAAGTTCAATACAATACAGGGTTCTTGAGCAAATAAAAAGTAAACTAAATAGTGTTTTAGCCAAATAAATTATGGTTCATCCATTTTACAGAATAGCATGTAATTGCTAAAAAATGTACATATAGACTTAGATAAATTGAGAAGTAATTCTAGCATATGTTGTTAAACTTAAGAAGCAAGGCCTAGAACAGTATGAAAAATCCCCCTCCACAGCTTCCAGGGCTCAAGCTCTAGTCTTGTGCTTGCACAGCAGGCACTTTACCAGCTAAGCTATCTCCCCAGCTCCAAATGTAGATTTTCATATGGGCCTCCTTATTCATAAAGCCTCCTCACCTTACAGTTGGAGAAAATTTGTTCATGTTTAAAAAAATGCCCACACTCTTTTCAACTAGAGTCAATGCATATAGCATAGAAATAGAAGGGACCATTGTCAAGAGTCTCTAACATCAGCTGACTCAGCAAAATACTAATCTACACAGGAAATGCAAACTTGAAGAGCTGAGAGTCACAAATTAGAAGCCCATTATAGGAAATATTCTTGAAAAGAAAGAAACTTCACATTAGAGACATCTGATCTGTCCCTGGCCTTTTAAACATAGGAAAAATGTTTTGTCATGAGCTACAAGCTGCTTTGTGATTTGAAGATTTTAATAATACAGATCACAACACAAACATATTTGAAAGAATGTACAGAATGTACACTTCCCAACAAAGGAGCTTCATTGTGCTGAGTTTTCCTTTGTTTAATTGTTATATTTTGTGAACTGTTCCTCCCTACTATCAGAACTGCTATTTTTGCTCAGGAAATAGATGTACTTAGAAACTACTGCCATATTGCTATTGATGTACAGCGGTTAGAAATATCCCAGTGCTGCAGTCAGCGTTGCTACAAAGCACACTTTCAAGGATTACTGAGAGCGATGTGCAGCTCATTTATGCAAACAAGAGTATATGATGGAAACCAATGTAGGAATCTAGTTTCTGAGTTTAGCATTCTGTGTTGGCATGCCACTGTTAATGCCACCATGGAAACTTATAAAAGTCCCACATAGTTATGGATGGATTTTATATCATCCTCCCACACACATATTCACTGTAGGTATGACTTGGTAATGGATAGTATACCAAAGTATTCCAGTCCAGAAAATATAAGCAAATTTGAGTAAACAAATGGAATTAATGTAGAAAATCAATTATACAGATGGTGAGAGAACTAATAAGCAAAACAGAAGACATATGGGATTACCAGAAACCTACAGCAGCAGCAAGTCTTCACCACCCCTAAGCTAAAAGGACAAAATGCATGAGATCATCCTCATCAGAGCCCAGGGCCTCTGTTCAGTGCACTAGCTGACAGAGATGCAGCTGCTGATAGAAACACTGCAAAGTCAAGGGCCAAGACCAGGGCAAGTGCCCTGCACTGTCCTACTCTGCAACTGCCAGTATCTCTAGCACTTCTTATTGGTCAGAGCCCACGACAGCCAACTGTCCTGGAGCCTGAAAAATCCAACCACCAGGGTTAGATCCCTAAAGCATGAAAAGTTAGGAATTGGGGCTCAAGAGGGTTCCCAAGATAGCCTGCTTTTTGGATATGAGATTTACTAAAGGAAGTAGTAATGCCATAGATAGACAGACAGAAGGCAGTGTGGTGGGAGCTCTGAGGAAAGTTCAGGTCCAAATGGCAAAGTGAGAGTCCCTTATACATTTCAGGGAAAGGGGAGATTCTATACCACCTAACTGATGAACATTCCACGATTTATGCTTGTAGTCAGGCTATCTCTGACATCTGGCTGGTGTGTGTATGTGCTGAGGGGTGGTCTGTTAATGTGGACCTATATATGCAGAATCAGGTATAAGCCTGGGGAGAGTAAGAATCTAGAAAAACAAGTAAATGAAAGACCTTTACAAAAATGACCTGGCCCTAACTAACAGAGCACAGGACAAAGAAAGGGAAGGAGGCCAGAGACCCAATGCTGTAGCGGGGGAGCTGTCCATAAGATAGTGTCGCAATCGAATAATTGATCACAATGCCAGACATACCAGAAAATGCCTGGTGCTTGGACTGGTTTTCATACTACAATTTGAGTATTCACATGTATTTCTTATTGACATCTTAAGAAAACACATATTTGCTGAGGGCCTCTTGAGTACAGTCACTGTTTTCTTATTGTTTGTTTTTTAACTACAACAGGAGGGTGAAGACAATGAAGAAGTATTCACCCACCACTTCCTGGAGCTGGAACAAATAGGTAATGTGTATTAATAAACTAGCTTCACTCCCACCTCAGTAGAAAGTGACCTCAACTGGGAAGTTTTTAAATGACTTCATGTACCTCAAGTCCTTTCCCTGTTTTAGCCTCCCATGTGTGCTCTATGTGCCGTGATTCTGAGACGAGATAGTGCAGTGGAGCACTCCGTGCCAAGCACAAATCCTTGAAAAAGAGCCTAATTTTTTTTTTAATGAAAGCTATGATTAAAGAGAGAGACATGAAAGAGGTGGCCTTTCTGTTTCTTGTCTGTTTTAGACTACTGGTTCTGCTTTGACCAGGAGAAATGATTTAGCAAGTGAATCTATTCCATGTGTAACTTTTACTAAAGGGATATTCTTCCACCACATAAACTTCAAGCAGACCTAGAAAGTACAAGTATGCACTCATTCGTCTGTGATGGACCCTTGTTGTCTTCTTGTAGCCCTGATCCTGGCATTGACATTGCTGGACCCTTGCTTAAGTTTATTCAGGTGTGTTTTCTCTTCTGAGCACTGTTGCATGATACCTGGAACTGAAATGCCAAAACATCTGTGCTAACTCTGGAACTTTTTGTCCTTTCAGGTGGTAAGGAAAATACATAAACCCACTGCCCCCAGCCTGGACAGCTGTCCGGAGGAAAGATACCTTGGGAGGCTGCCAAGTCAGCATAGAAGGGTTCTGCCTCTGTTCAAAGGCTCTGGGAAGAGATATGGAGGAAGTCCAATAATAATTTTTACAAACCAAATTACTGCAATTATTAACAATAATTAACTTTTAAATTTGAAATTATTTATTAGAAACCAAAGCATACCTGTAGACATTGGGCTCCTGGATATTGGTCGTATACACGAGCTGCACCTAAGACATAAGTGACAGAAAAGAGCAAAGAATGACATCTGTATTGGAACACTGGTGCTTATCAACATAGAGAGTGAGAGAAGTTTGTAGCTTCCAAAGGGGATAACTAGAATAGCACGATGGTGCACACTTGTAATCCAAGCTACTTGGGAGGCTGAGGAAAAAGAAGCATGAGTATCAAATTAGTCTGGGCACAACATTAAGAACTTGTCTCAAAGCAAAGAATAATAATAATAACAACAATAATAATAACAATAATAAGCAATAAAAGCAATAACTAGTGTATTGCTTAAAAATAACTAGTATATTGCTTACATGTTTCCAAAGGCAGAGTAACCTTCCATCATGCAGAAAAAACAAAAAAAAAAACAAATTCTAAACAGAGAAGTTGGTACCTGAACAAGTACTACCCTCCTTGCCTTAAAAACAAAGATATAAAGGTATATATCATCCTCAGATAGGAAGCATAAAACAATATGGTGGCTCAGGGGAAGGCCCTTTAAGCACAATGGTCCCTAGCGAAGGCTAGAACATAAACTTGCCTTATGAAAAGTAATAATGTGTCAACCAAAGATTTGGCTGGACAGCAATTCATCTATTTATTCACTGAACAGATATTTACTGAGTAACCAATACATTCCAGGGCTTAGGATGTTATATCCAAACCGCAAACTAAAGCCAAATATTCTGGTGAATGAAGATGTAGCTTCAGTTGGAGGAGTATTTGCCTAGCATCCATGAGTCTCTGGGTTCTAATCCTAGCACTGTATAAACCTGGCATGGTGGTGTAATCCTGTTACTCCAACAGTTGGGAGCTGGAGGCAGGATCAAAAATTCAAACTTATCCTTCCCTACACAGTGAGCTCAAAGTCAGCCTAGCTTATTTGAGACCCAACTTAAGAAAAAAAATAAACTGAGTACTCCAGAGCTTATATTTTATTAGCAAGAAGTAGATATAAAAGTTAACCAAGGAGTAGAAATTAAGAAACTTGGCAATAGAAACAGTTATAAATGCAATGATGGGGAAAACCTCACTGAGTAGATGACACTTGAGCAATGACTTACATGAAGTAAGGAAAGCAATCAGGTATCAGGGTAATGTAGATCATGTGCAAGAAATGAATGGGAATGACTGTTGACCAACAAGGAGGCCTGTGTGGCCTGTGCAAGGAAGCAGGCAGAGGGGCTAAATCTGCAAGTAGTAATCATACATTTATTCAGCTCAAATGGAGATACTTACAAGGGAAAGGGGGGGTCTTTAAAATAAGACATTTAAATTTTTAGAGGGGGGACAAAGAAGAGAGAAAGAAACATACAGAGAGAGAGAGAGAGAGAGAGAGAGAGAGAGAGAGAGAGAGAGAGAGAGAGTAATCTAGTCCAGAACTCAAGCTCTTGCCTCATCTTCATCAGTATTGATATTACAAATATATGTATCACAGTTCCCTAATAAAATACATATTACTAGCCAAACAACTTCATTGTATTGTATTGGTAGACCTATAAAATAATTCTAATCAAGGTAAGAATGTGGTGGTTCACGCCTTCAATGCCTTTAACCACAGCACCTGAAAAACTGAGGCAAGATGACAAGCTTGAGGCAAGCCTGAGTTACATGGTAACTGTCTCAAAATAATCACAATAGAAATAACAATAATTTTGCTCAAAATCTCTTTTTCTTATTTTTTTTTTTTTTGAGGCAGAGTCTCATGTAGCCCAGGCCAGCATCAACTTTCTATGTAGCTGAAGCTAGCCTTGAAGTTCTTGTTCTCCTCGATGTGCCACGGGATAACAAATGCAAGCCACCATAACTGAAGAAATTTATTTTCTACACAGATTTCTCCAAAATAATTTAAAACAACACATAGCTATATACATGATGGGAAACTTCTTTAGTGTTCTTTTTATTACTTACACATTTAAAACAGCATAAGGAAACAACTCTCAACATATAGTCACATACTTTAATCGGTAATGTGGTTATTGTTGGCTCTAACATTTTAATTTAGGAATTTTCCTTTAAAATGCTGAGTTTTTTAAATATATAGTGCTGTAATTTTTTGAATTTGTAATGTTCTCCAAAGCTACATTTTGTGGTTATTAGATTTGAGATTGCTGTTATCTTTAACTTGGGCTTTTCTCTAGGCCATAGTGCTTTTAGTAGAGATGTGATCTTAATGCTGATGAACCTGAATGTTCAGGGCACATTCTGCTCGGTGGAACATATTCTCAATTCTTTTTCTCTACTAAAATGTATGAATAAATTCAGGAAAATATCTTCTTTTAATTAATTTTCTTAGTGCACAAAATAGTGGACTTCATTAGGGATTTTCATGCAAGTATATTAATGTACTGTGCTTGTATTTACCTTCCCACCACCTCCTTGTGTCCCCTTCACCCTCTGGTTAATTCCACTCTACAAGTCTCTCTTTTGTCTTTATATCATATATAGAATACATCAAAGATATATATGACATAAAATGCAATATTTGTTTTCTTTCCTTCCCATTACCTCTCTTTATTCTTACCCGCTCCCAGGCTTTCTCTCTTCTCCTTTGTCTAAGACAATATTCCCATGTGTCTTCTCTTAGCCACCTCCATTCACAGCATCTTTCTCCATTAATATTCTAATAAGCCCAAATTTTGAAGTCGTCTCTATTTGTAATTCTTTTTAACATTTTGTAAGGGATGGGTAAGAGCAAAATCATTAACTTCTATAATTTTATTACATTTTGGTTTATAAATTTATCCAATAAAATAAAGTCAAAAATCCATCAAAGTCAAGAAATTTTAGAAGCACATTTCAAATTAAGCAATTAAGCTATATGAGCTCTCATCTCTTGTTATTTTCTGGGAAAAAAATTGGAGCCACTTCCTTTTGTTAAACTCAATTGTATATGATTGCAGATTGTTAAGAAGCACTTTTTCATTCTATATTGATTGAATAATTTGATTACAGCTCTCCAGCTGATTTTGCACACAGTGCAATCTAAGCTTTATGAAATGAGGATAGAACATTTCCAAAACCCAGAGAACAAGAGCCAACACGTAAAGAAAATTAATATGCCATGCTTAGATATTGCTTTGTTTTTCATGTCACTCCTAGAAAAAACATGATTAGCATGACATTTGTCAGTCTTGATAATTTTAGTTTTGATGGGCAGAATGCTGCTGTTTGTTTTGATCAAGTCAAGAATTCTGTGTACTTCACAATCAACTCCAAATTCATTTCTGCTCTGTTAGATTTAAGTTGGTAAGAACATATTACCATGATGCTATCTGTGTTCCACTAACAGTCTGTTTTCTTATTCTTACCAGAAGATTTTGCTATCTTCAATACTTTTTCAACTCACTGTACTGACTAATGTTGTTTGTTTTCTCTTTAACAGGAAAATTAACTTCCAGGAGTTTTATTTTGATGCTGTATATTGGATGAAAAATAGAGTTGGAATACTATTTTTCTGACACCTCTGATGACAGTGATTTAAGACTGATATTATTTGATTGTTTTCAACGCTACTCCTTCCACTTTACTTATCTGCAGATGCAAATGCAAAATTGAAAATCAGCAAAAAAAAAAAAATGTTTGCAAGGGTGGTTTGCTAGTGGAAATGTGTATTTCACAGTGATCTGCAAATACATTTCCTACAGCTATGTATGAACTGTCATCTTCAGGAACATGCTTTTTAGATTAGTACTAAATCTAAAGTACATGCTAATTCTTCTTCACTTCTTTGATGTCTCCTGATTCTTAAAGGGACAGTAATATCTCTCCTCATTCTCTCTGGTGACTGGAAAACATTAAAAGATGCTTTGTGCAAATTACCAGTCCTCATAACTGCCTTGAGAAAATCAAACCTCAAGATTTTGTTTCTGTTTTGCTTTAAGCCAACTGACAAAAGATTAATATTAAGATTTCTTTAGTGCTAACAAAATAAAACAATTAGAAATTTACAAATACAAAATGCTTTAATAACACTCATAATATAGTATTTGTGATGACAAGAATACTAAATTCTATTTCCTGAGCATCATCTTTATGTCATTAATCGTGATTTCCTTATTACTTTCTGATCCCAGAGGTTCCATGTACGCATCACTTGACCATAGCAGGGTGTGACTGGCAGCATATCAACTGGCCAGCAGATTTCTTCTGCTCCCATCCAAGACCTGAGGAGTTAGCTCACATTTCCACTCTTAGACTTCTTAGTCATCTCCCTCAATACTGTCATGAAAGGGTGATTACTGGGATTTTGTCTGAACAAGATCAGGAAGAGTCATTATTAGTCACCTTTTGGAGTTACTCATAATCATATTAATATATTAATGCAAATACTAATAATAAAACTTCAAAAACAATTGAAAATATTACATGAAAGGAAATCAATGAGATGTCAGGAAAATAAGCAAAAGCTCAGGTCTCTTACAGGTAAACAAGGATGTGGTCATCTACAAAGCTCAGTGCAACATTGGGGCTTCTACTGCAAATGAGATGGGAAACACCACCAGAGTGAGGGTAGAAGAATGTCATGGTCTGTCTTAAGTCAAGGCTCTATGAGGCTGCTATGTAATAATAAAGTACAGATATCTATGCAGGAGAACATTACGATGCTATGACTGTAGTTTAAGAATTTCAACAACTACTCTCTAGTAGAGAGTCAGATAAGCAATCTGAGGAGAAGTTAGAAACTACCTATTCCTGCATTCAAATTCAAAGTCTGGAATATTAATTCTTTATGAGTACTCAAGAATGAATCAGAACATCACAGTTCATAAATACCAGATGTGAAGAACATCCACCCAGTGTCTCTTGTACTAACTACGTTCTCATTAAGCAAGCATTAATTATAATAAAGGTTTGTGCATACTGATCCAAAAAAAAAAAAGAGAG
Source organism: Peromyscus maniculatus bairdii (assembly GCF_049852395.1). Classification (NCBI taxonomy): domain Eukaryota; kingdom Metazoa; phylum Chordata; class Mammalia; order Rodentia; family Cricetidae; genus Peromyscus; species Peromyscus maniculatus. The sequence goes on along the minus strand of NC_134852.1, from coordinate 164,878,043 downwards.
AGAATACACATCTCAGCAAATATATACTTGATAGTTTTAACACTTAATCCTAAATTAACACATCAGATTTCTGGGCTTTAAAATAGTCACCTCTGGTGGATTTAGTTTCTTCATGGTGGCTGCTAAGAGCTTTACAATCTCTAGCTGGATGAAAACAATTTCTGAATCTATTCAGCAGTAAGACTAATGAAGTAACAGCTGTATAGTCCCCCCAAAAGACTTGTCTAAACTACCAGGTGATCCCTGATCTTACTGGGTATGACTCTGGTCACACTCTAACATGCCACCTCTGGTAGCCAGGAAGCAACATAACAGTAGCCAGCATGGATGAGCCAATAGCCTTCACTAGAAGAAAAACATTTCAAAGGCATACTCTACAGTAATTTTCTCAATTCTCCTCTTTCCAAAAGCAACTATTTTTAAATTAATATTGAAATGATACTTTTTTCTGTTCTGAATATATGCTTCTCCTTTAATATAATTTTATGTGGGATACAATTAATTTTCAGAAGTGTAGTCACATATTGTCTAAAATACTACAACAGATGAAATGTTACCTTCAAGGGACTTGTGTGACTCTGAGATGACAAGGTCTTTGGAGTTTGGGGAAGTTTGCTCTCCTGTTTGGATTGCTGATCCAGGTGACAAGAAATTGGGTTTGAATATTCATCACTGTCCTGGAGGGTGGAGCGTTCCAATTCCTCCAATAAGGCATCTACATCACAGGAAACAAAGGGGGAATAATGTAGAATTTGTGAGTCTCCAGAATTTTTTTCTTCTTAAATATTCTCTTCTTGTTTGGGATGACAACAATTTGCAAATACCTCCCTCCCTCCATACCTCACTTCAGGAGTGTGACATGTCTTAGGAGATGTCTGAGGAAATTACATTATGGTTCATTTGATATTTCCTATGTTTGCATTCAATTTCATATGCTCTCTACAATTTAGTGTTTTACAATTTGGCTTCTAGGTATTGGTTTTTAACCAGATCATATACACAAACACACACCAAAAAAATTATTTCATATTAGAAAAAAATAAGGTTTTTCAAAATATACCAAGAGGCAAACATTCTTTTTTTAATTCTCTCATACTCTATATCTCAACCACAGTGAGGAGGCAAAACATTAATCTTGATTTTTTTTTTTTTAGTCTAAGATCTCAAGGATTAGCCCAAGACTATAACAACAACAACAAAACTTATATATTAGTGTTTTTTTGTTGGTGGTGGTTGTTCATTAGTTTGGATGTGGAAAGGAAAAAGGTTGGAAGAAAGAAAGAAAGAAAGAAAGAAAGAAAGAAAGAGAGAGAGAGAGAGAGAGAGAGAGAGAAGAAAGAAAGAAAGAAAGAAAGAAAGAAAGAAAGAAAGAAAGAAAGAAAGAAAGAGGGAGGGAGGGAGGGAGGGAGGGAGGGAGGGAGGGAGGGAGGGAGGGAGGGAGGGAGGGAGGAAGGAAGGAAGGAAGGAAGGAAGGAAGGAAGGAAGGAAGGAAGGAAGGAAGGAAGGAAGGAAGGAAGGAACTAAAATATTGCCCAATCAAGTAAGAGGTAACAATCCAAATCATTGTGACTTCTTTTGCAGTTTTCTTGGGAAAACTCCAATAAGCTTCACAAGCATTTTGCTAGTACTTTCCTGTTGTAATGTCATTAATCACAAGGATTAATGAAAATTAGCCCATGCCAATCACAGTGTATGAAGAGTGTTATCCTAGCACTTTGAGGTAGAGGACATTACTGTCCTCATTTCATACACAGGAAAGAGAGAGTGTAGCTCTCACAGGCTCTTGAGCACAGAATCTGAACTCCAAGGGGAGCTCTCTGAGCCCCACCTCCAATGTAAGCACTGTAAACTTGTAAGTTAGAGTTGCCATCGTGACCAGATTGTCTGAGTCATCTGAAGCACAGCATGTTCTCTGAAGGTCTTTCTTCATCTACATAATGAAGCAATTGGATTGAACAATATTTTTCAAATTGCAAGTCAAGATACTTTAGTGTCTTTTTTTGAACTTCAGTGGATTTTTTAAATATGTTAGTTTTTATAAGCTTACAAAGCATTATTAGATGGTATGATTTCTAAGGACCTGCCTAGCTCTGAAATTCTCAAATAAAGAAAATGAACTTAACGTGCTATTAAAAAACAAACATGTATTTCATATTTGAGAGAGTGGAGGTTTTGATCTGTCTAGTCTTTAAGAGAGATTGCCATAGAGCAACTTGTCCTGACTTACCAACTAGACCAGGAGGGCCTAAAACTCCTGCTCTTCCTGCTTCCACTTCCGGAGTGCTGGGATTACATGGGTGTGCCAGCAGCAGCAGCAGCTCAAAAACTGTCTTACCCCCACTGTCTTCCCTCTTCACAATGCTGAACTCAGGAACTTACATATACTACACAAAAGGATGTTAATGTGCCACCAAGCCACATCCCCAGATTAAGGATGTGTATTTCTCAATATTATAAGGAAGATCTAATCGTTCTGTTTTCACAAAAGAAATCTTCTATAGAACTTTCTCAATCATCCATATCACAAAATTTTGACCTTTGTACACCATTTCAGAAATAACCAAACTGGACTAATCTCTTTAGGCCAGACTGTCCTTCAATAAATAAACTGACAAGAAAAAAAAAAAAAGACAGAAGGGGCACATATATAATTAAAAGAGTCCTAAGAGACATATAGCTAATTTCAATTTAGATCATAACTATACTTTAAAAAAATGAAGCAATCAAGAATATTGAGAGTATTTGTGTGAGACTTTGCTGAACTGGTGATCAAAAACTTAAAGGCAAGTACAAAAAACATCCTCTTTGGCAATTCTGAATTCAGTGTTCAGCATGAGTTTTATTTGCATAAGAAGACAGTTGATAACAAAAATAAAATTTTTAAATTTTTAAAAAGAATATTTAACATTGTATAGTTGATAATATTAAATACCAGCATTTTAGGAATTTGAAAATATTGACCTTAAAGTGACTTCAGTTAATTTTAGGGATGATAATGTTATTTCATTATTAGCTATTGTGGGTGTGATACTGTTAATATGGTTGTTTTTGTAAATATACACATATTTGTAAAATAGATTAAGGCTAAAATATTTATAGATAAATTTCATATCTGAAATTTTTTGAAAACAATATGAAATAAGATTGTGAAGAGCTGATGATTGTTGACACTGATCAGAAGGCTTAGATTTCGTTAAAATGTTTTCTCTACTTCTATGTATTTTTAAACTCTCTACAATGAAATGGGTTTTCTTTGGAGTAAAGAAAACAGAACAATAAAGCAAAAGTTTTATCTCAGAACTTAATTGGCCAGACTCAACTCTGAATTTCAGAATTCCAACATTTTATTCTACATCTGTTAAATAGAGTCATTCTCTTTTCTATTTTCTAAGCTTTGATCCAATCAGAAGTCAGAGGCCTTCCTGGATCACTAGAATCCATTTACATTAAAGATTATGAGATAGGAGTATCATTCAGCAAAGGTATGAAGTAATCCTCAGAAGCATCAGCTCACCAAATCTATTAAACTCTGCTTTCTGCTCCTGAGTTAACAGGACTTTCACTTCCTGTTTCCAATGAGAGCACATTTCACCAGTACCCTGTGGCTACTCTTTTTGCTTCATGCAGATTCTATAATTTAAATTAGATGACGACTTTAGGTGTGACAAATATAAGATTACTGGGAGTGAGTGAAACTTGACTGAAGACTGCAGTCCTTCCTAGTCCTTGATTTGTGGAAACTGAGTATCAACCTCACCCACAAGTCAAGTCGCTTGTGGGTCTCCACAGGTTATAATGATCTCATGCCTAAATTGCAAAGATTTAGGTGAAACCTTCTAGGAGAATGCATGCTACTTACATCCAAAGCAGCACTGCAGAGAGGGAGGATCTGCCCACCTGAGCCAACCTCTCCTTGATACAGTTTCTACAGAAGTAGAAAGAAAACTCCACCCCAAGTTGGTTCTTGCTGTTTAAGGCAAGGTCTTACTCTAATCCAAGCAAACCTGGAACTAGCACAGCCCAGGCTGGCCTCAAACTCTGGGCAGTTGTCCAACCTTGCCTCCCTAGTGCTGGATGACAGTAGCAAACTATTGTTCCTGGCAGATACTCCCTGCCTTTTATTTCATTTTGGTTTTTGAGACAGGGTCTCACTACATAGCCCTAGCTGGCCCAGAACGTACTATGTAGACCGTCTGGCTCAAATTCACAAAGATCTAACTGCTTCTGCCTCCCATGTCTGCCTTTTTTGAGATAGACTCTTTTAGGCTCTTATGTAGTCTAGGTTGGCCTCAAATTTTCTAATAGCCCAAAATAACCTTAAGTTTCAGAACCTCCTGTTTCCGCCTCTAGAGTACTAGGATTACAGGCAGGCAACACCACACTCCATGCAAATGGTGACAATTTGAAGAGACTGTTGAGATGCAAGCGTCAGCAGTCCACTGACCTGAAGCTCCCCGCATAATTTACACCATTAGCTCTCAAAGCTGCATACTTTGTACATCTCTGAGCAAGATTTCCCTGACAAGTATCCTACTCAGAAAATAGAAAAAAAAGCATACATTTTTTTAAAAACATTATTACTCCATTAGCCACCAGAACAAACACACTTCTAACATAGGAGAACAACTTGTAACATTGTCATTTAATTGCTCTTAGTGTCAGAAGCTCCTGAGAGTGAACAAGATGTTTTGTTTTTCTTTATTTAAAGAAAAAAAAAAAACAAAAAAAAAAACGTAATACCTATTTCACAGGGTTGCTGCAAACATTAAACTGATTAACATATTTTAAGTTTTCCCTTTATTACTTGTCTTTTAACTTTTTGAACTAAATTTGAATAAAAGTTTAATATCCATAAAATAAAGCAAAATAAGATCCTCTCAGAAAAAAATTGGTAAAACTCCATGGAGAAATGCAAATTCCCTCAATACCCACATGGGATACGCATGCATCAAATTCTCAAAGAATAAATAACTAATATTATATAGAAAAAGAATCTGTATTCTACACCAAAGTTCAATATACAGCTTTTACCACAGTCTCAAAATACATTTTCTTGCCAAAATAATTCAGCATTTATTAAACACCCCCTTTCTCCATAATTCATTTCTCTCTCCTTCTTTCTTCCTGTTTCTCCAGCCCTCAAAACACAACCCCAATAATTCTTTTTAAAGACAATGTACAAGCATTTTATTATTGCTGGCAGTTTTTGCATAGCTACAAACACACAGACAATGTGGAATTAATTCAGCTTGAAAACAGGGTGAAAGTTAGCAACTTGATGTTAAAGATGCTATCCGTAAACAAACAAATAAGTAAAAGCTGACAAGGTGTGTGTGACATGAGTCCCAAGGAGGCAGACTTCACAGCTCCCAAGCTTTGAAATCTGTGGTTTCTCTGGGCAGGGTGGCTGGTGACATGTCTACTGCTGCTCTCCTGACCTCAGCGTGGAAGGAAGGACTGGATTTCTTGCCAAGGAGTCTGCTCCTTCAAGATTTCTCCAAAGATAAACAACAAGAACCACTACTGTGATGCTACCTCTGTAGTTTATTAGTATCCTACTGGCCTCTGCAACCTCTACAGACCCCTTACTCTGCACTGTGATTTCATTGTCCTCCCACACTCTCCCTGTTTTCCTTTTCCCTTTCCTGTCTTCCTTCCTTCCTTCCTTCCCTTCATTTAATTTCCTCTCCCTTTTCCAACCTTGTTTTTATTTTTCTTCCAAAATCATATTACCATAAGCACCTAGCTGTGGAGCCACCCTATGATCCCCAGTAGCTGCCAAGGGGGAAAGCACTTTCAATTACATTTTCTTCTAAAAGTGCTTCTCCAGGTGTCTGTTCTGTGATTAGGTCTCAGCTGTCTGCCTACTGTGCCTCTGCAAACAGACCCTATAGTTCCCCCAACAATCAAAGTTCCTCCTGCCTCACTCTTGTTTGAACTGAGGACAAAAGCGAAACCAGAATCTCTCAGCACTATCCTCAGTTTGGCTAGAAGACACCTCCTCGGACATGGGGATGGATGGTAACCTAGTCCACACTTCCTCAGAGCATCTTCCAAAGCCCCTCACTCACCCAGCTCTTCCATGGTCTTTCACCCTCGATGCTCTCTCTAGTCCTGAAGACTGTGAAGAACTGTTTTGGGCATGTGGTGAAGAAGGGGACCACAACGGAACTGAATGAGACAGTGCAAAGCAGCCTCTATGACCCTTTTTGGTTCCTGTATTTGCTTAGCACTTCCTCACTTTTGATTTGTTGAATTTTTTTTTCTTTTCTTTTCTAGTAGCTTAGTTTTGTTTTAAATAGTGCTGACTGAGAATGGCAGGTTGTGCAAGATCGAGATTTTGATGCTACATTGGGCAGGGTGGTTATAAAGACTGAACGTTGATTTTTTTCAAAATTTAAACACCCACCACGTACAAGGGTTTAATTTTTCCAAGTTTAAGTATCCCACTGCCCACTGCTGGCTTCCTTTTTTTTAACCCACTGTAAAATTAGAGGAGCATGGAAGCATAGGCTCCTTCCTTACAATTTCTGATTAAACAGCACTAACTTCATTTCACTATCTCTATTTTCTTACTCAGCAGTCGTGCTGACCCGATTTCCCCGACAAACTGTCATTAAAAAAAAAAAAAAAAAAAAAAAAAAAAAACTTTTAAAAATTATGTGTGTGTGTGTGTGTGAGAGAGAGAGAGAGAGAGAGAGAGAGAGAGAGAGAGAGAGAGAGAGAGAGAGAGAGAGAGAGAGAGAGAGAGAGGACACTCGTGAGTTGTGGGAGTCAAGTCTCTCCTTCTACCACCTGGGGCCCACAGATGAAGCTCATCAGACTTGTCGCAAAGTGCCTTTATCTGCTGAGCGATCTACCGGCCTAGATTATAAATTCCTTAAAGTTGAATAGAAGTAGGTTCACTTTTGAATTCTCTAGTACTGGTTTATACAGTTATCCAAAATGCAAATCTACAGGCTAGGGAAGAGTCAATCCAGCAAATTTAAGATACTAGGTACTGAAATCTGAATTACTCACAACCCCAGCTCAGTTCACATCGCCTTGTAACAATTTCTTCAAACAATAAGGAAGGTCAATTTTTTATCTTATCACGGAGCCTTAGTTCATCTCAAAACGAAGAAAGCATTTGTAACAGGCCCATCTTGAGAAGTCAGTATGTAAAGAACTGTAATTATGGCCCTGTGAAGTGGGTTTTGTCCCAGTGTTTACCAGTAGAGAAATAGGCCCAAGGAATAGTAATTGGCTAAAAGAACAGAATAAAGAGATAGCCTTACTAACTTACTATATAATCCAGTTTTACTTCAGTATGTTATCTTTCTCCTACAGTACAGTGATTGTTTCTTAAAATGAGTAAGTCATTCATTTTACTAAGCTCTCTTTTTAAGGGGCTCTTTTTTTTGTATTACTTTAAGCAGCCATTGGATGTCAGTGCTGTTCCAAACGTGCTCACTGTAAATACAACTTGAAAATTCGTTCCTAGGGACACTGTCGATTTTTACAACTGAAAACACTAGTCCTTTGAAAGAACCAAAGACTCGATACAGATAAAAAGCATTTGCCTTATCTGTGGGGCAAGTGAGCCAAATGCTGGAAAGAAAAATAAATTTCACTGCATGTTAACAGTAAAATTCAGAATTAGATCCCCAAACCTTGTATCTCCATCCTCTTGTGTAGACCTTAACTGGGGATGTTTCCATCTTCAGGGGATAAAGAGTCTCCTTGGAAGTTGTTCCCTGGTTACAATGTATAAAAAGGAAACTAAGGACTGCAAACAATGTATGATAGGGAAATGAAGAAATACCTACAATGTATAAGAGGAAAAGGAACACAAGAGGCCGCAGAATCACCAGCTGTGGCTTGAACAAATGGAAACCCCCCACCCCCCTCTACCCATCAGGAAACTACTTAGTTGCACACGCTTAGTCAAAAGCTGCTATTCTGACTCTGCTTCCTGTGCTGCCGAAGCATCTACAGACCGCAAAGGCATGCAACTGGGGCGGTGAGCATGCGAGACCGCCAGCTTCCCCACATAAATCGCTGAGAGTCACGCTAACCCTCTCTCCAGGTCCAGCTCAAGGACCACAACCACAGGCAGCTCAATGCCCGGTTCCTACCAGGAAACAACTTGACAATCCGTCCCTACGTGGTTTATTAAGATTGAAATGGCAGCAGCAGAACGAGTCCCTGACCTCCAGGGCCTCACGGGTGAGAGGGTCAGCACAAGATGGAGGAATGACAGCAGGTCGCAGAGGAGACATCAAGTGACCAAACCAAACTAGGGGCCGTGACGAGGGCGCTTCGGAGAACTTACACAAACGCCAAGCTTAACAGTAAAAAAGAGCAGTTTAGGCTCAGGTACCAGTAATTGGTTCAGGACCTGTGCCAGTTGTACGCAGGCGTCGCGACCTAACCCGGAAGCAGTGCCTCTCTGGGACGTGAACGCGAACTGTGCATAGAGAACTACATTTCCCGTGGTGAGTCCGTCAAAAACTCCCAGACTTCTCTCGGCCTCCAGCTCCCCATCTTTTCCCCTGGAAGCACAGACTCCGTAAGACTCCGTTTCCCAGGATGCCGTGGGCTGCACTAGCCCTGCGCACGCGCCTCGAGACCATCCCGCGCTATTCCCTTAACCCCGCCTCTAGCCCGTCGCCGCCATTTTTTCAGAGACTTTCATCCGGCAACGGACGGGGCCTTTTTTTCTTAAAGGAGAAGCGGCAACTCAAATTAATTTACCCCTTCTCCCCTCAGGAGCTGGCGGCGCTGGGGACAGGAAGGCCAGAGCAGGAAGGTGGGGGTCCGGGTGGCGGCGGGATAACGTCCAAGGCTATTTGTTAGGCTAGTGAGAGCCCTGGGGGGGAACAGCGGCGCCTCAGGGAGGCAGGTGCGCGCGCAGCCGGCGGGGGGGGGGTGGGGAGATGCGCGCGAAGCTGGTGAAGGTGCGTTTGGTCCTCCCGGCCGCCCTCGCCGGCCCTGTCCCGCCCGCCGCCCCCCGCTGGAGCTGAACTCCTGAAGGGGCGAGCAAAGAAAAAAAAAAAAAAAGGTCACTTTGGGATTGTCGCGAGACGCGGCCGTTTAACGGTGAGAACGGGTGCGCGGGGAAGGAAACCTCGCGCTCTCCCTCGGAGCCGTTTCCTGATTGGCTGAAAGGGAGGGGTGGGGGAGGGCCCCGAGTGCGCTACTTGCGTGTGAGGCCGCGGAGGGGCGGGGCCGGGAGGCCGACCCTCCCTCCCGATTGGCCCGCTGCTAGTCTGTGCCGGTGCGCGCGTGCGCGCCGCCGGTGGCCGCGGGCTTGAGTGGCAGGGGGCGGGAGGGGGGGGGGCGCCCGCCCTCGGAGCGGGCGGAGGGGCCGGGGGGGGCGGGGGGGGGAGAGAGCGGTGCTCCGGAGTGAGGGAGCCGGACTCTCCCGGAGCCTAGGGGGCGGGGGGGAGCTGCGCCGCGGGCGCCGCCGCCTCCGCCGCCTGGGACGCAGGGGTGGGGGACGGACGAGCCCCGATGCCGGGGGAGACGGAGGAGCCGCGATCCCCGGAGCAGCAGGACCAGGAAGGGGGCCAGGCAGCGGCGGCCGGCGCGGCTTCGGACGAGCCCCGGCCCGGCGCGGCGGCGGCAGCAGCGGCGGCGGCAGCAGCGGCGTCTGCAGGGACCGCGAGCAGCCGCGTGCTGAGGGGAGGTCGCGACCGCGGCCGGGCCGCTGCGGCCGCCGCCGCCGCCGCTGTGTCCCGCCGGAGGAAGGCCGAGTATCCCCGCCGGCGGAGGAGCAGCCCCAGCCACAGGCCTCCCGACGCCCCCGGGCAGCAGCTCGCGGCCGCGAAGCCCCCGTCTCCTGCTCAGGGCAAGAAGAGTCCGCGACTCCAGTGAGTAACACAGTCTTTGAGGCTTTGGGGAAGACCCCCCTCTGATCCGCACTACCCTCCCGGCTCCCGTAGCACCCGCTCCACGTGACACCCCGCTTGCTCTGCCCCCTGCCGGTTCGGCACGCCAGATGTCACGCCGCTAGCGGCCGGGCTCCTGCTGCGCCGCAGCCTGTGGCCGCCAGCCCACGCCTAAGTCGCCCTGTGCAGGCTGCGTACCCTCTGCTTCCCGCCTGCTCGGTCCTCTGGCTTCTGCGCCCCCTTTGTCAGCCTATCGCATCCAGTTTTACATCACATTCCCGTGAGGAAAGCAGCAGCGCGGTACTAGCCCTGAAGAGTGTTTTTGCCCGACCCTATTAAGTAGCTTGCGAGCCACTTAAAAGGAGCCTTTCTCGCCCTCCTAGATCGTCAGGTTCCTTTTTACCGTCTGGATGAAAACGTGGCTGTGGCAATTTGTTTTATATACCCAAACTAGATGTGTAGTTCTTTTATGTACTTTTTCTTTATGCGTAGATTTTGACGTAGATACTTCATTCTTAAATTAGATTGATCTGAATTGCTACTTTGAACTAATAGAGGCCCTTAACAGATGGCCAGGAGCGTAAATATTTTAAATTGCTCATTAAAGTAATACTTAAGAATAATTAAGTACATGAGTTTATAAAGTTACACATTTTAATCAAATTAGCTTATTCATTGTTGAGAATTTTATGTCATTTGATTTACAAGTGGGAAAGGGGGCAGAGAAAATCGAAGAGCAGGGATTTCAGTTTCAGATAACCTTCCAGTAGCAGTACAAGGACTTTCTTACCTTAGACCTAGGACATTTTTAAAGCTTAAAAACAAGCTTGTTTCAAAATTAGTGATTACAAATTCTTAAGCTGAATTGAGACTTGTCACTGCTGTATGTACATGCTTCAGAAATCCTAAACTCTTATATGTTTAACTCAAAAACTTGAAAATATGTAAATCATTAATCTTAATTGAGCATAAATTCTGTAGGCAAATTCTTTAACCTATGTATACCTGGGTTTCTTCATATGTGCACAGTTGGGGGCGGGGCTTACCTCTGTGACTTGAGTTTGTGTGTATTAAATATGTTTCACACAGTAAAATACTAAATTCAGTTTGCTATTTTGAGTAGTGGTGGCCTATCAGAGACAGGAGTACTTTGTAGTGATGTTTTTGTGTTAGTTTTGTAAAGTTGTACGGTTTTGTATTACCTTACATAAACAAGTATTTTAAAATTTCTTACCTGCCACTTGAGAGTTAAGTACATCTGAATCAAGTAAAACTATGTATAGAATAATAATATTTTACTTTTCCCCACATGATAGGAAGTACTACTGATGGACATTTTGAATCCCACAATATAATTGTGGAAACAGTTGATCTTGGATGAATATGATTGCTTGCTTGCCTGTTTTTTGATCACAATATTTGTTATGGAGGGGAAGAAGCAATCTTAATGTTCCTTCTCATCTAGTACTATAAATAGTTACAGTGATCTTTACCTTTGGCCTTCAGACTTATCCCTTGGTCATGTATTTAAGATCAAATTTTATCATTCTTAAAATGAATTTTCATTTTTATTGCACATTTTACTTATTCAGTGGCCTACAAATCAGAGGATTCTTGAAAAGTTACCTGAAAAGTAACTGGGACTAGTACTGTTAATCCTCAAGGCAATAGAATATTAACTTAGACCTGGTCTTGTATTTAAGGACCGTGCTGAGAAAGGGAATGTTGATTAGCACTCATTAAACTTGTGTACAAGGTTTACAGATGTGACAATAAGTTTTTAAACTCACTTTTCTATTTGATCCTTTAAGACATGCAGTTATGAGTGTCAGTGTCCTGAACTCTGACCTTGATTAATCTCTTCCAAATAAAACATTTAAAATGGAGATGAGAAACTAAATTTCTATACTAATTATTTGTTCTTTTCAGATCTTTCCCTCCCTAGTTACTTTTTCAGCCATTTTCCCTATCCCTGCTTTTTTACCTACAAAATCCTATGCAATTAACTATTAACCTATATTTGTTTCTCTCAATTAAAGAAATAGCAGTATGTACAAAGTTGTTTAAAATATTGAAAACATAGATTTGGATCAACTGAAACCTATGTTACTAAATTATATAGTGGAAAAAGCTTCAACTTGATATTCAGGCTGAAAAATTTGATGTCTCAGCTTTTACTGCTCTCTGGCTAAGTGACCTTGAGCAAGTCACCAGCATCTGGAGAGCTATTTCCTCTGTTGTGGATATTTTGAGTTTGTGACAGGAGCTTTACAGCTGAATAACAGGTTATACTTTCATAAGTGTAACTGTATAACGACTTAATTCACATTGAAGTTTTTGAGAATTAAAATAATACAAAATATGAATGCAGGAAAGTAAATTTCAGTGACTATGTTCAGGAGGAAGGCATAAAGTTAAATACTAAGACTCATTTTACACAACCTAAATAGCTTGTAGTTAGGAATTTAGATTCAATTTGTACAAATTTGTGTTCATGTTATTTAAGAAGTAAGCTCATTATTTCCTGTATTTTAGTTAAGATTCTCATTTCAAATGTGGATGTACTTCAAGAAGCATGTGGTATAATTTGAAAGTTAAGGATATAATTTTTTTCCTTTGGTTTATTGTTTCTTATGTGTTTTGCTTTGTTTTTCTTTTTTGGTGTGTTTGGTCACTTTTAGAGTTTTCTGGTTTCTTTCTTTCTTTGAAGACAGGATCTCACTATGTAGCCCTTATCTGAAACTTTGTATGTATGTATATACACCATACTGTGTCTCCAACTGACAGATGTCTCTGTTGTCTTCTGACTCCCAAGTACTTTGATTAAAACCCTGCCTGGCTTTTCTGCTTTTAATAAATTAAAATATCCATGTGCAAACAGTGGAATCAAATTAAGACGAGGGTAGGAGGCAAAATACCTTTATTCTATAGTATAAAATTGGATATCTGTATATTCCAGATTTTAAAACTCTTTAACAAATAAGAGTTAAACTTAAAATATAGCTCTTGCATAGCCTTCTTAAACTAAGCCTTGAATGGTTTTGGAAGTCTTCTTTAGGTTCAGATGAGTGACACATGAAGAAGAGTGTTGTTTTACTCTCCAGTATATGGAGTTCAGAGTTCTTTGTGGAGTTTTTTTGCCAAAAGTAAAATAGTAATAAACCTTCATTTTTGCTGTGTTCGCTTGAAGGGTTGTGGATAGTAAGAAGGATGGATGAGGTGAATATTCTGAACAGACAAACACAAGCTTTTTGTTTCTAGAAAGCTTCAGTTGCACAGCATTGGAATCCTGAGTGTTAGGATCCTAGAGGCAATGTAGAAGCTATTTCAAAAACATCCCAGGCATCCAATAGGTATGGTTTTAGTGCTCCATTTACTAAAGTAAAGGTGGTCCACAATTGTCCACAATTGTTAATTGTGAAGTTTGTGGCAGAGCTAGTAGTACTAAGCTTTTAAAAATTAGGCACAGTGACAGCTGTTCTTTCACAAAACATCTTTTAATTACATTGAGTTTATTTGCAATCTTTATGCTGCTAGATACTATGTAGTACCTTTATAACAGAAATAGGAAGCCAATTTACTTCTGAGTTTGGAGAAGGTTTATGAAATTGACAATACTGTCTTTTCAGTTACATTTGCTATCCCAAATTAAAGTCATAGGGATCACTTTGTAATTTAAGTCAGTAGGCTTATAACTATTTGACCTTTTTACTTGCATTTAATTTATAAAGTATAAGTAATATTTATCTGAGTTGTGCATATATTGCCTTTCTAGAAATTTTTATTGGATTTAGTGATCAATTATAGGGACTCTTAAAGTTCATTAAATTTTGTTAATAATTTAATGTTCAATAAATACAAAGTAGAGGAAGTAGTGTAACAAAACATCCATATTTGTCAGTGAGATGAGTTACTGACATCTTTTACCATCCTTGCTACACCTGCTTCCCTACCTCCTCTTTTAGACAGAGGTGTTTTAGAGCACATCTTAGATGTTGTCATGTCAGTCTTAATTACTGTACATATATAAAATAAGGACTTTCATTTTCTTGCATAACCATTTTTAATAAAATTAGCAACATTTTCTTTGGGGTATTTTGTGATTAAAAGCTACTATTTCTGTGCTGTTGACTATGGTAGCCACTCTTTAAGTTTACATTAATCAATATTTTAAAAACTTGTTTACAGTTGCTATAGTATATTTTAGATAGGGTATTTCTACCACTGCTGATAATTAGGATTTGCTTTGAACAACATCTTTCTGTACTATTGTAGAGATGAATCTAAAATAAATACTTTTGTGTTTTAAGGAAATGCACAAAAAAGTACTTATTTAACATTTGACTCTTAATTTCTTTTAGGTGCGTAGAAAAAATAGCAACTGATAAAGGTAAGGTTCCTTCTTCCTCTTCACATATAGGAAGCTCTGATTGTCTTGTAGTCTAATAGAAAAGGCACTACACTTCAGCCTGATTATTCAGTGCTTTCCATTCAAAGGTGACTTTTTGCAGTAGGCCTACTGGAAGAGTTAGAATCTGTTTTGATGACACAGAAAGCCGATTTTAAAAATACAGTGTCTTTGAATTTAGAGACTCAATAATGGGTTATAATTTAAAAGCCACTCCAATTTTTAAAACTAGCCATTTTTTAAAAAGTAACAAAAATTATGTGTAACAATAGTAAAGTGTAGGCAAATCTTGATAGCTGGTGGACTCACAGTTTGAAGAATGTGGAAAGTTTGCTAAGATTTTTACCTTGGTGAATAATTGAACAAATCATTAAGTCATTTCTATTTACAGTTTAGCAAATAAAATATAACTTGTTGATGTTGAATGTAGTTTTCTGCTTATCTAGATTATAAAAGGAAGCTCATGTTCACTTTTAAATATGAGACTTCATTCTGGCTTTGCTTTGAGTTATTTAAAATGCCTCCATCATGTTACACCAATTGTATTTTTTTTCTTTTTCTAGTCCTTAGTTGTGATCTTTGAAATTAAATTTTTTTTTTTTTTTTTTGGTTTTTCGAGACAGGGTTTCTCTGTGTAGCTTTGCGCCTTTCCTGGAACTCACTTGGTAGCCCGGGCTGGCCTCGAACTCACAGAGATCCGCCTGGCTCTGCCTCCCGAGTGCTGGGATTAAAGGCGTGCACCACCACCGCCCGGCCAAAATTAAATTTTAAGCTGGGCCAAATAACACTCCTTAATTGTATTTCATTTCTTGTTTGTACTCTTGGTCTCATCTAACATGGACAGTTTTCAACTGCTGGAGTTAACTTAATTGTAGAATTAACTAGTAAGTTTTTAAGGTTCAATTATGCATTGCTATTTTATCTTTAATTTTGGTGGAGACACAACCCCAATGTGTTGCCCAAGCTAACTCAGAATCTTCCTGCTTTAGCTTACTAGTAGCGTGTGTACGCTTTGTGTGTGTGTGTGTGTGTGTGTGTGTGTGTGTGTGTGTGTGTGATGTATGTGCCTGTAAATATATATAAATGACATTTTATATATCTGTAACTTCAGTGAAAAGTTTTCTGTTCTTTATAAAGTATGCTTTGCAGATGTTTAAGTCACGTTTAAAAATTGGATTTTTATGCAATTTGAAAGAATGGCAGTGTGATTAGGAACCAGTAACTTGAATTGGTGATATCTTTGTCAAGTTCTTTCCTCGAATTTCTTTTTCTAATTCTTGGACTGTAAAGCTAATATCTCAAATACAGGAAGAAGAGATGATTGTTTTTGTCTAGCAAGGTTCTTGTTGGAAAGTGTTATTATATCTGCCAAATGTGGAAGGTCTGTCTGTGTTCCTTATTCAGAAATCACTTTGGAGCTCTTACTATATGGGGAGGTATAGATAGGTAATGAGTACTAGAGTACTTATTAAAAGAAATTTTTAAAGGCAATTGCTTTCATCAGAGCAGAAAATAGATTTTCTTGAGGAAAATTTTTGAACTACTCTGGAAATGATTTGTGCTTGAGTATTTTAATCTGTAAGTGCTAGCATGATGGGTAACTGGGCAGCTAGGGAAAGATGAAAACTTGATTCTGGGTCTAGATAATTTCAAACTCCCATCTCCTTCATGTCTTCATTAGTCTAATGTTAGTGCAGTTTGAAAGAGGAAACTCTTGTCTTCCACTCACCTGCTAGCTTCATTAATCATAAACTCTCAGCTTGTCCCCAGCTGTTTATTTGTTGATTCTGTTTATAACTTTGCTTCTATAACACTTTCTAAGCCTTGTTTTCTTTATTGTGTTATCTTTTGGTTTCATGTAGTAACAATAACCTTGCTAGACAAAAATAATCATGTCTTGCTTGAATATAGTACATCTAACTGGTATTTGCAATATTACTTTCTGTTCTAAGAATCAGAAAGAGAACTTGACAAAGAAGTCACCAGTTCATTCCCCCAAATTTGGTGAATTAGAGTGCAACAATTTATTGTTTCTTGGTTGAACTGTTTCTGTTTTTAGTTTTTTGAGGAACCTCCTTACCATTTTTTCAAATTAGGTTGCTAATTTATATCCATCAATAGTTTGGTGTTCTTTTTCTAGTTATCACTAACACTTAACAATTCCTTTTGATACTAGTTATACATTTGAGTTGATAATTTCATTATGAGTTTATCAGTATTTATTTATTGTTTAGTGTTTATAGATGGGCATATGGCTCATACTTGTAAATCCCAGCCCTCAGATGGCTTAGAAGGATTGCCACAAATTCCATGCCAGCCTGAGCTCCAAAGTAAAGCTTTCTCTCCAGCAAACAAGAACAACAAAAAGTAAATGTATATTACATAACTTAATACCCCATATTCTTTAGCAAAAAAGAAACTGTCATTTACAGATGGAAGTAGAGAACATTACGTGAAATTAACCAGATAGAGAAACAAATGATGGTGTATTACTTTAATGTTACATGAGTTGTAAATTATTCTGTTATACAAATAGCAGAGTGGTTACTAGAGACTAAGAGGTTGGGGGAAGGAGGTCTGTTGATGATAGGGTACAAGTTTTGCTTAGACTCCAGGAGTACATTTCAGTGCTTTATTGTATTGCACTTGAGCACAGTAAGTAATAATGTAATAGACATTTCAAGATTGTTAAAGTCATTTTTAGTGCTCATACAAAAATGGTAAATTACTTAACTGGCAATTATGTTAATTAGCTTAATTGAAGCTTTATAATATAAACACCAAACATTTTGTGCATGCTCTGACTGTAACTTCCAAATTTCTCCAGCTTAGCTGGCAATCACCAAAGACTGGAACAAAAGAGCAGCAACCAAGGATCCACCTGCATGTGTTTCTTGCAGGGTGGATTTGCTTTTTCCTAGGTGTTACTACATGAAAGCACACTTTGGGGGAGTTTTTAGTACTCCCAGACCCTAGAGAGTAGTGGCATAGGCGCAGGCCCCACACAAGGGTAGCATAGTAAGGAACATAGGAGAGACAGCAACAACAGGAGCTTCAGGCCTGGGGGCGGGGTGACCTGGGACTGCATGGGACTGCAGGCCTTCAGAGACATCTCGGGAGATTTTATTCATGGCTATACTCTTAAGGCATTTGGGATGTGGTATTAAAAATTGGAAATTGGCTGGGCAGTAAAGGTGCACACCTTTAATCCCAGCACTTGGGAGACAGAGACAGGTGGATCTCTGAGTTTGAGGCCAGCTTTGTCTACATAATGAGTTCCAGGACAGCCAGGGTCACAGAGAAACCCTGTCTCTAAAAACACAGAAAAATCAAGATTGATGGTTGAATAAGCCTTGCCTGGTTATTATAATGCTAAGTATACAGTTGAAGTATGTGCTGAGACAAGGCTAAATTAGAATCATTTACTGTACCACTAAATATAATTACTTGTCAGTTAAAGATGAATTTTGAGAAGCTGAGGATCAGCCAACAAGAAATTGAGTTAGCTGTTGGGTTTTTGTTTGGTTTGGTTTGGTTTGGTTTGGTTTTTTATCTAAATTCTAGGCTGGAAATTTGGGGTTTCTGATACAGTCTTGAGATTGAATTTTGAATTTTTTCCAAAAACGTAAGTCTTAAAGTCTTTCAACTGATCTAGATCAGTGTTCAGGCCAACAGCTAGATACTACAGCACAAAATATTAATACTAAGAATTAACTAACCATGAAGCTTCTGTTCTTAGCTGGATGTGTTGTTAAAGGTCTGTAATCTCAGGACTTGGGAAGCTGTGACAGGACATTTGTGAGTTAGAAGTCAACTTGGTGTCCCTGTCTCAATCCCCAGAGTGTACACACACACACACATGCAAAAAAGAAAAAGGAAAAAAAAAAACCTCATTACTGGATTGACTTTTAAAATACCTATGCCTTTTTAAACTCTTGGTTGTTTCCCTCTTTTGATTTTGCCATGTGATCCCCCTGTACATGATGCAGGACTGGCGTCTTTATATAGCCTTTCCTGTCTCCAGAATTGTGTGAATAGAGGTTTTTGTTTTGTTGGAGAGGGGTTTATTTTGTTGTTTGGGTTTTCTTGTAAATTGTTTAGTTTTCTTCTTAATTTCCCTCAAATTTCTGGTTCTGACAACGTAGGACTAACAAACTGTTTTTCTTAAATTCTCAAAACAAAGGTCACATAACACCAGTTTGTGTAGAGATTTGTTCTTTTTGTATGCCAAGTGGCCGGTCTTTTCTGTATAAGATAATATCTGGGTTTCCTCTAGTTTAGTGGTTCTCAACCTTCCTAATGCTAAGACCCTTTAATACAGTTCCACATGTGGTGACTCCCAACAATAAAATTATTTTCATTGTTACTTTGTAACTGATTTTGCTACTGTTATGAAGGAGACTCACAGGTTGAGAACCGCTGCTCTAGTTGAATTCATTTTGATACCCAGTTCCAGTACTGCCTACCTGGGGATAGCATCCCATCTCACAGGTTGTGCCCACAGATTTGTTTACCACTTCCAATACCAGTCTCAGGTCTCTGGTTTTTTTCCTAGTACTTCCCACCAACACTAAAATATTTCTACATTCTCTTCATTGGGCCAACTAATTTGCTAGAGTGACTCGTGGAACTTGGAGAAACAATTAGGATGTAAGGAAATTACAAAGCATATAGATGCATAGGACAAAGTCTGTCTTGATGGACCACACTCCAGGAACCTGTGTTCCCTCAAGCAGTTTTTGGAGGGGGTGAGGTTTCTGGAAGCTTCACTGAGTAGTATGGTTGATTTAATCGCTGGCTGTTAGTGGGTAGCTAACTTAAGCCCTGACTCGATTGGTGAAATTATTAAGGCCATTCCACATAGTTAAAAGGAAGATTTACAAATGAAGGGATAGGTAGGTCGCGGGGTCTGGGGAAGGTGTATCGCAGTCCAGCAGTGTTCTCTGGAGCTCTGCTCGGTCAACCTCCACCATCCAGGGTCCAGGAACAGAGAGTGAGCTGGCCCATCCTGACCTCAGGTCTCCAGGGTCCTCCCTTGGCCCCGCCTTGTAGGCGTGACAATTGCCGAAGCCTCAATGGGGGTTGGAACTTCCAGATCAAAGCTGGAATGGCTACCCACTACATGACTCCCTGCAGGTGAGGCAGAAAAGTGCCAAATGTTCATTGTGCCTTAATCTTAGTAATGTTCGCCCTAAAGCTACCCAGAAACTACTAGGCAACAGTCTGTTCATTAGCATACAAAGACAATTACTATATACTCTCAAAGATTTCTTGAGTTGTATGCAAAAGACAGGGTTCTCAACATTGCTGTTCCTTTTGTGTTTTTAATGAAGTATGGAAATGCAAAATAGAAGTGTGTGATGAATTGGTCTTTATTTTCTCTCATTAATGTGGGACAAGAAGGTTTTAAAAGTAGGAGTTTGATGCAGACCTAGGGGTGTATAGTAATCCTAGCAGACAAGGAAATCTTAGTTTGAAGCCAGCATGCACTGCATAGTTTTAGACCGTCTTAATATAAAAATGAATAATATGGATAAGGCTTTTCCATTGATCAGTTCATTGTCTTTAAAGAGAAATTCTTGTGTATCTTGCTAACTGGGGTTGGAGGGTGAGCTTTTGTTTTATTTCTCCTAAATAGTAAAACACGTGGTAGCATAGGATCTCTGTGTACAAAACATTTTTGGGGATAGAATCTCTTCGTTTTTGCCAAGGCAGACCTAAAAGTAAAACTAAATCCTCTCTTTTTCCTTCAGGCTCCCAGGTGCTAGGGATATAGGCATGTACTTACCCAGACCAATGTCAAACTACTTTGGAAAACTTATTCTTTGTATTCTTCCCCTACACCCTCACTTTAAGTAATGCCATTGTAATTCCAATTATTGAACCTTTCTGGAATGGTTTGAATGCATACTGTGTTTCTTATTTGCCTCACTGCTTCATTTGACCTTCAGAGTCTCTTATCACTGTCTGGAGTCAGTCTCATAAAATGTTGAAATGTGGCTCTACTGGCTCTTTGTGTGTTCTTTTGACTTTATGATTAAGTCAGTTTTATCCCTTCACAGTCATTTTAGTGGTTTTAAAAGCAAGCTGAAACAAAATATATGTGTATTCTGTTGAACAAGAAGTCTCCTGAGCACCCTAAAACCTTGATAAATCTGATACCTTTTTAATTCCATCTAACCTCTTGGAATTTGAAGAGTATATCAATGAGCTAGATATGATTTTAGAGCTTATTTCTCCTAACCTTTCATTTAAAAATGAAGGCACTGAGACATAAGGAAATTTAAAATTGGTTTATTGAATTAGATGAGAAACCACACTAAATTTAGTGTCTTAAAAATAATGTGTTATTTTTCTGAAATGGGTGAGTAATTGTTATTCTTTGGGACTCATTGGACATTTGTGAAATCAGATAACTTCGGAAAGGGCCATCTGGCATGTATGGCAGCTGTTGCCTAGTTATAGGTTCTCTTGCATGTGGCTAATTTCTTTTAGATGACTAGACACGCATTATTACCTGACAACCTTTAGGTAGCTTTTAAAGGGAAAGTACAACTATAAAAGTGATAATGTCTCTCTCAGTTATGTCACGTTTACAGTATAATACATCACTAGACTTGTATACTATCATAGGCACCTTCATAGAATTTTTACATCTCCAATGTTAATGCCCTTCCTTCACAAGCTGTTCCTTATAGCCTATTTCGTTGCTAGTCACCTGATTCTGTTTTTTTTTTTAAATAATTACCCTTATTGAGAATGTCATAAAATATACAAGGAAATAAGATCATATCTGTTCCCTATTTTCCTTTCTATCCCCCCACACTGTCCCCAAACCTAGGTCACTGTTTCATCTTTTTGGAGACAAGGTCTTCCTGTGTAGCCTAGGCTGACCTCAAATTTGTGGGATCATTTTGCCTTACCCTCCTAAGTGTTAAGATTACAAGAGTTGCCATCAAGCCCTGCTTCTGTGTAAACACTGCAGATCTGAAGCCAGGTGTGGTAGCACATTTGTAATCCAGCATTAGAGAGACAGAAGCAGGAAGATCAGGAGTTCAGATCCACCATAGCTATGTAGAGTTCAAGCCAGCTGGCCTACATGGTACCCTGTCTCAAAGGGAAAAAAAAGAGATCTTTCAGCTTTCACCCCAATATCTGGCTCCAGGGTTGTTGTTTTTGTTTTTGTTTTTTTTAAATAAGATCGTTTAGCAATTCATGTTACACTGTCATCTGTTACTTATTTATCCTTTGGAGTGCAGGGATATCTATTAAACATTGAGCTAATTGTCAGGTAAAGAGGCCATTAAATTAATGAACACAAATTACGAGCTACATTTAAAGAGAAAGCAAAACCAGTCTTTTGGTGCTTTTTTAAGAAACGGAACTAGCCGGGCAGTTGTGGAGCACGCCTTTAATCCCAGCACTCAGGAGGCAGAGCCAGGCAGATCTCTGTGAGTTCGAGGCCAGCCTGGTCTCCAAAGTGAGTTCCAGGAAAGGCGCAAAGCTACACAGAGAAACCCTGTCTCAGGGAAAAAAAAAAAAAACAGAACTAATGTACCTAATGTTGTACTATGAAAGTCAAAGGAACTATGATAATTGGGTTGTTTTGTCCTAAACATTTAATATCACATAAAAAAAAGTGTGTATGTTTATTAAGTTTATACTTTTTTATGTTTTTGTACTGAATAGTAGTAAACAAAGATAACTAGAAGATCTAATTTAAGTGTTAACATATATACACAAATAGAGTCTAGTTAACTCAAAATAAGAGAACCATCTAGCTGAGAATGCAGCTCCGTTGGTAGCTTGTCTTGCATGCTAGAAGCATTTCCAGAGTTCAGTTCCCAGCTCCCTATATTAATGGTGTTGCTCACCTAAATCTCAGCACTCAGGATTACATTCGTTCATCTTCAACTACAAATACTCAATTTGAGACTGGCCTGTCTTTACCTACAGAAAACAAACAGGAAAAAAAGGAAAAGATTAAGTGAACCTGGACAAGATTGTAGGTCATGTAATTTCTTGTGGTTTGAAAATCCATCACCTTTTCTCCTGGTTTGTGTTCACAGAAAAAAAATTCTTCCCATTGTGTTTCAAAACATAAATATCATGTATATCTTTCTTATGGGTCTTTTTAAGTCACTGCATTTTATAGATTGGATCTTGGCCCTTGTCTAGTTGTAAATTATCAAATCCAAAGGAAGTTTACATTGACCCCTCATGTTCATTCCTCTTTTCTGTGGTTAAGTACCTATAGTGGGAAGGATGTAGACTTTGGACTTTTCTGTACTGTACTCTTCAGTTGTGAGCTCCATAACTTAATGTATGAGTGAGCATGAGGAAATTTGTTACTTACTTCCCTCCCCTTGGTCTGTAAAGATGAAAAAATAATTATTTGGTAGGGTTTGTTGAAGGAAGTGTGAACTATATTTAGAGAAATGGGAAAAATAATTGCTGGCACTAGGCGGGTATTTGAGGTTTGCTAATTCTCCATAAGACAATTAAGATCTAAAAAGACTTTTACACCAGTTTCTAACTCAACTAAACATCCTGTTTCAGCAAAGAACCAGATATTAGCTGTGTTTAGCTTTTCTAAGCCTGAGATAAATGAGTAACCTGAAAGTCAGAGGACTAAATATTGGGATGCCCCATCTAATATATTTCACCATGGCCAAATGGCTGTAATTCCTGGAATTCTATTTAGCTTCGTCTTGCTGCTTAGGAGAATTAGAAAAAAACATTCCTGTTGCTAGTGTCAATATCTTGCCTCAGTTCATAAAACTAACCACTCTTGTCCAAATGTCTTCTTTCACCTTAGCTATTCTGGCTCCCACCCCCATCCCCACCCCCACCATCAACCTATAGCCTTGTTTGAGTAGGTGTGACTTTGTTGAAGCAAGTGTGTCACTGGTGGTGGGCTTTGGTGTAGCTAGAGTTTTCCTGCCTTGCCCACAGTCAAGACAAATCTCTCTCACCCGTCAGTTCCACAGCCGCTCAGACCCAACCAAGTAAACACAGAGACTTATATTTCTTACAAACTGTATGGCCGTGGCAGGCTTCTTGCTAACTGTACTTACAGCTTAAATTAATCCATTTCCATAAATCTATACCTTGCCACATGGCTCGTGGCTTACCAGCATCTTCACATGGGGCTTGTCATGGTGGCCGGTAGCAGTGTCTCTGACTCAGCCTTCCATTTCCCAGAATTCTTCTCCTCCTTGCCCCGCCTATACTTCCTCCTGCCTGACTACTGGCCAATCAGTGTTTTATTTACTAACCAATCAGAACAACACATTTGCCATACAGAACATCCCACAGCACTTTGGGGTTTCAGAAGCCCAAGCCAGGCCCAGTGACTCTTCCTACTGCCTGCTGATCCTCATGTAGAACTCTCAGCTACCTCTCCAGCACCATGTCTGTCTACATGCCTTCATGGTTCCCACCATAACAATAATGGACTAAATAAGCCTCAGAATGTAAGCAAGCCCAAGTAAATTCTTTCTTTTAAAAGAGTTGCCCTGGTTGTGGCATCTCTTCACAGTAATTGAACACTAAGACAATATATTTACAGTATTGTACAACCATGGACTCCTGTCTAAACTCCAGATGTTTCCATTACCACCAAAGAGGATCACTATACTATTTAAGAGTAATATTCTTCCTCTCCCCAGTCCTGACTCCATCCCCTACCTCAAATAGTAATTTCTACTATCTGTCTCTAGATTGTCCTTTTCTGAATAATTCATATAAATGGAGTCATAATGTGTGACTTTTGTGTCTGGTGTTTATTGCATAGCACACTTTTTTTTAAGGATCACGTTTTCCTGCTTCTCACACTATCTTGAAGGCTCAGGGGATGAGCCTGCCTGATATAATTAGGTTACTGGAAGCAGACCTCAAAAAGTTAAACCTGTCCCTGGTTCTAGCTGCAATTTATGTTTCTTCAGTCCGTGCTATGATGTGAGAATCTGCCTCATGCATCTATTGCCACATCTTCCTGCCATAATGAGCTGAAATTGAGCAAAGGTAAATTTTCCTCCCTTGTGTTGGCCATTTTTTTTGATAGGTAGACACAAAAGTAACTCATAGTTTAGATACACAATCTTAATGTTGATTAGGTTATTGACACATTTTGGCCATCATGAATTGTGATAATATATAATTTCTATATAAGCATTTGTTTGATTAAATCTCTGTTTTCACATTTTGACATGTGACTTGTCTTTACTAGGATAAAATTGCTAAGAAAATAATTTACAAATAGGAAAGATTTATTTGGGCTTCTTGTTTCAAAGATTTGCATCTATTATCATTTGGCCTATGTTTCTGGGCCTGTAGTGAGTCATAATTATTTTCCCCTTTTATTAAAAATAGATTCTTTCCTCATACAATATATCCTGAATAACAGTTTCCCTTCCCTCTGCTCCTCTCTGTTACTCCCTACCTCCTCTCCTATCTGTATCCATTCCCTTTCTGACTCTCATTAGAACAGAACAGGCTTCTAAGAGATAACAACCAAATTCAATAAAATAAAACAAAAAACATCTTGTTGAAGTTGTACAAGGCAAACCAACAGAAGGAAAAGAGCCCATGAGAAGTCAATAGAATGAGAGACCCACTCGTTCACACATTCAGGAGTCCCATAAAAATACTAAACTGAAAGCTTTAATAATATATATGCAAGGGACCTGGTGCATTTCCATGTCAGGCCTGTACTTGCTGCTTCAGTCACTGAGTTCATATGACCTTTGTTTGATTGATTAAAAGGGGCCTTGTTCTGGTATCTTCCATCCCCTTTCTGCCTTGTCTTCCATGGGGTTCCCTGAGCTCTGAAGGGAGGGATTTGATGGAGACATCCCATTTAGAGCTGTGTTCTAAGATCTGTCTCTCTCTGTAATGTCTGGCTGTGGGTCTCTGTATTTGTTCCTATATGCTGTAGAAGGAGACTGCTCTGATGATGACTGAGTAAGGAACTGATCAGTGAGTATAGCAGAATATCATTAGGAGTCATTTTATTGTTACCTTTCTTTTTTTTTTACACCAATAGTGTTTGGTTTTACCCTAGATCATTGGGCTATCTAGTCTCTGGTTCTTGGTCACCCAAGCAGTATTGGGTATGGGTTCCATCTCACAGAGTGGGCCTTAAGTCCAGACATTGGTTGATAATTCTCACAGATTTGTGCCACCATTGCCCTAGTGTAATCTTCCAGGCGGGCCACCATTGTAGATCAAAGGTTTTATGTCTAGGTTGGTGTTTACATTTCTCTTTTGGTAGCCTGCAGAGTACGTTCCCATACCACATACGCTAGAACATAGGGATAAAGGTTCTATGTAGGTACCAGCTCATCTTCTCCATGTTCAATGAGTTATGTGGAAGTTGTCATCAGTAATGGGGTCTTGCTATCAATTTAAGAAGAGCAAACCATTGTCAACAGACTGGGTTGTTTAGGGATTTCCATGTCAACAGACTGGGTTGTTTAGGGATTTCCATGGGGCCCCTTTCATCCACAATGCAATTGGATGTAATCTCGTCCCAGTAGTGGAAGCTTCATTTGGTGACAAGAAATAGCTAGTTGGGATTCTGTTTCCCTTATTATTTAGATACTTCTTCATTAGGATTGCCATCATATATTTTAGGAACTTTCCACTGTTCCAGGTTTCCATACCACCCCTCAGATGCCCCTCAAATCTAGCTGTCTCCATGAATTCCTTTCCTCAACCCATCTGCACCTCCTCCCCACTTGGTCCCCCCACTCCCACCCCCAGTCCACCCATAAATCTCCCAGGAAGATCCATGTTTCCCCCTAGACCTAACTTCTCTGGATCTATGGATTGTAGCTTGGTTATCATTTATTTAATGGGTAATATCCACATATAAGTGAATACATAACAACATTTGTCTTTCTGAGTCTGTGTTACCTCAGGATGATTTTTCTAATTCCATCCATTTGCCTGCAAATTTCACAATGTCATACTTTTTAATACTGAGTAATAATACTCCATTGTGTAAATGTGCATTTTCTTTATCCATTCTTGAGGAATATCTAAGTTGTTTCAGGGTTCTGGCTATTATGAATAGAGCAGCAATGAACATAGTTTAGCAAGTGTCCTATGGTAGGATGCAGTGTCCACTGGGTATATGCCGAAGAAGGGTATAGCTGGATCTTGAGGTAGATTGATTTCTCAGTTTTCTGAGAAATCACCATATTGATTTCTATAGTGACTATACAAGTTTACACTTCCACCAGCAATATATGAGTATTCCTCTTACTCTACATCTTTGCCATATGAGCTGTCACTTGCATTATTGATCTTAGCCATTTTGATGGTGTAAAATGTAATCTCAAAGTAATTTTGATTTACTTTTCCCTGATGACTAAGGATGTTGAACATTTCTTTGTTCCTCAGCCATTTGAGTTTCCTGTATGAAGAATTCTGTGTTTAGATCTGTAACCAATTTTTTTTATTAGATCATTTGGTTTTTTTAGATCAAGTTTCTTGAGTTCCTTATATATTTTGGGTAGTAGTCCTCCTATCAGATGTGGAGTTTGTAAAAATCTTCCCATTGTATAGGCTGCCACTTTATTACAGTGAAGGAAAAATGCTTTATAGCAGCCAGGAGGAAGGCCCACTTCCTAACAGTCTACTAAGGCATGAATTCATCTGTGGATTAATTCACTGAAGTTAGAGCTGTCATGATTCTGTTGCTTGTCAAGGCTCAGCATTGAAGCTATTGAAACTAAAAGACTTAGTTTTGAGTACCTGAGTCTTGGGGGGTGGGGCATTATATCCAAATCATAACACAAACTAGGAACTCTTGGATCATATATAATTTGGTGTTGATGTTTTGAGAATCTTCTGATTTACATCTGTTTGCATTGTACAAGGGTTCCAGTTTCTCTGGATTCTCTCCAACACTCTTCTTTTTTATAACCATCCTAGTCAGTATTAAATTATGGTCTCATCAGGCTTTTGATTTGCTTTTCACTAATGACTGATTTTGAGTGTCTTTGCATGTGGTTTTAATTTTTGTTTTTGGGGTTGTTTTTTTTTTAGCTTTAATGAAATGTTTGTTCATGTCTTTTGCTTACGTTTCTAGTTATATGCCTTTTTGTTAAATTGAAAGATGCATTTTATGTATTTAAAGTATTGTAGCAAACATAATTTGCAAATATTTTCTCCCATTCTGTAATTTTTTTTCTGAGGTGTCATTTTTCTAGTAGGCTATTATTAAATAGACTTTGCTCCTGTTTAACTTTTGCTATATTTTATAATTATGCAGTCAGATGTTACCTTAAATTTTACATTATTTTAGAAATGTTTTTACATTGTGAAATTATTAAAAGGGTATCTACTGTCCATGTGGGTTTGCTTCTAAATATAAAAACTACCTTTATTTACTAGCTGTACGTATTCTGGATACTTAGGCTAGTGCTAAAGTCTTCAATGCTGTGTAAAAGAGGATAACCCACCTCATTTCATTCTCCCTAAAAATGTGAGAAAATGTAAGATAATATAAAATTGTTTGTGCGCCTGAATACAGTGTCTTTACAGAGCCTAAAATAGAATAATAATGAAACTAAACTTTACCATGGAGTTATTGTACAGATGAATTTAAACTCATGGTGTGATTCTAAGTAAAATTTAGCATCAAGGAAAGGCATTCCTGTTAGGAAAATCCTTTTAAGTAATTCTTTGCAACATTACGTTACTGAAATATCCAGAACTATCGTTCTTTTTGTGTCCCCGAGTTCTGGTTCTCTTTCTGAGACTACTTTCTTAATTTAACTTAGAGCTAATGGTGAGAATTCCATGAATTAATTTCTTGGATCTATTTTACATGCATTTTTAGTAAATAAAGTACTGTTTGGCATTGAAAAGTATTTTACATAGAGTAGCAACATTAGGATAAGTGCTGGTTTAGTATTGGGGTGTGTGTGTGTGTGTACATAGATGCATACCACAACATTTAATTAGGGTTGCTTGCATGAGCATTGGTACAAGGGCAACTTGTAGAGTGGCCATGTCCCAGGGCAGTATTGCTGCCCCTACCCCAGCAAGCATTAACTGCCTTCTTAGAGATAAGTGAGACCTTGTGTTGAAGATCCCAGTCTTAGCAGATAACAACAGCCACTGTTTTTTTTTTTTGTTTGTTTGTTTGTTTTTTAATGAGTGCAGTAGCCATGTCAGATTCAGGACATAGCATTTTACAACACAGTCTCCCATATTCTGGTTCTTATATTCTTCCCTCCCTTCCCTAAGCCTTGGAGTAGATAATATAGATGTCCTGGACAGTGGCTGAGCCCTCAACAATCACTTATTCTGAGCACTTTAACCAGTTAAGGGTCTCTATGTTAACCTACTGCTCACTGCAAAAAGAAACTTGTCTAATCAAGGCTGAGAAAGCACTAATCACTAGATGTAAACATAAATGAAAGCAATGTGACATGTCTGGTTAGGAAAACAACTAATAGGTTTCCGCACCTACAACATACCCCACCTCCCAACCAGCTGTGGGACTTTGACCAGGTTGTCCCTAATAAGCATGGATTCCCTCTGATGGAATGAGCCTCAAATCCAGGTCAGAAAGCAATTAAAAGCAATTGATTACCCCTGTAACAGTTATGCCACTATTATACAAATGGGTGTATCATGTCTGGCAGTATTGTAGATCAGTATTGTAGAATGCAGGGTCCACAACTGAATGAGACTTGATGACTTTTTCAGCAGTGTGCATAGCACCTTTCAGCCCTATAAAGTTGAGTCAGCAGAAGGCAAAGCATCCAATTCAGTTCCACCTTGATTTTTGTCTTGTAACCAAAGTATGTGGTGTCTTCAGCAGAGGGTTCTGACCATTCAGTTCTAGTGGGCAATTGCCTTTGGGTTTGTTTGTTTGTTTGTTTGTTTGTTTGTTTGTTTGTTTGTTTGTTTATAATCCCAATGGCCTTAAGTCATGATCCTTCTATCTGAGCCTAAGTGGTATTGTAGGAATACCTCCTACCACTTTTGTGTGATGAAACACCATGACCATGGCAACTCTCTTAAAGGAAAACATTTACTTGAAGCTTGGTTACAGGTTCATAACGCGAACAATAATAGGTCCAGCCTATTGTTTGCTCCCAGGGTCCGCGGAATTGTCTACCAACCAGCTGAAGATTCTAATCTGAGGGATAGTCAGTAAATCTAAGCACAGAGTTCTTTAGTCCATTCGCTGTATTCTTCTATGGCGATTTCCATCTACACAGTTTCTTTTCTGCTCTCTTACTTAGCTCCTCTCGGTCCCTCCTGCTCTCAGTTCCTTTTGCTGTTCTCTCATCATTCTACCTAGTTCTTTCCATCTCCATCCTCATCTTTGTTCTTTTCCATCAATCCTGTTCTCAGTGCCCTCAGAGAACCAGTATATATATATATATATCCACACAGTAAATTTTTGGAAAGCAATGTGAGGCTTGAAGTTTTCAGGGTCTCAGAGAGAGGTGGTAAGGACCCACACATAAAGCAATTAATTGTCAGCTTCCAATTACAACCCACAAGGGGAGTTCTCTGGTAGGGGCAACTAAAGCCTAAGACCAATTAGGGAATTTATTGTGCTCAAACTATAATCTAGAAATAGCTAGGTAGAATGTTAGGGGTCAACTCACAAGAAAGTAAACTGTCTTTGGCGCCACTTTTCCCACTCATCCCAGCTGCAGCTGCTTTCTGATAGGGAGGGGGACATATATTAGGTGGCTAAGCAACCTATGGCAGAGCATGTAGTAGTTGGTTAGTAAAAGCACTTTCACTCAGAGTAATTGCTGAGGAGAAAATCTAGGAATAGCACCTGGCTGAGGAGGAGTAAAAACTTAATTTGCACAAGAAAGAAGCTTGGCACCTGTTGCCTACCTGGCCTGGAGGCAATCTCCTTGGGTCAGTGGGAAGTAACTGCCTTAACTCAGTATCTAGCAAATGGCTAAAACTTCATCCCAGGAATGTGAGCAGTAAATCTCTTAAATTAGGGTCTTGTGTAAATAACCCAGGTTGAAGGTAAGGAGTTGAGGATTTAATTGTTAGTGGTTCTTTTCTCTATCTGTGAGATGAGCTAATGTTTATCTATGTGCAGTTTTGTCCTTGGAAAAAGGTATCTTTGCTGAAATACTTTTGTCCGGAGAATGGCCCTAGCCAGATACATGTTAATGAAAAATAAACGCAGCTGGGAACAGTTGTCCAATTACCCCAAATGTATAGGGAAAGCTGTGCCCAAGATTGAGATGCAATCGTGAGATTACATGCACACTAACATGGAGATGCACGGTAAATGGAGAGAATCATAGCTGTTATTGCACAAGAAGTTTACAACAAGAGACAGCCAGTTCATTCAAAAGGCAGTAATCCCATAACACCTTGTGTGATGGTTCCTCTAACAGAACCCTTAGTTCTGATAGGTTGACCTTCTGAACACTAGTTGTCACTGCTGTATACTCTCATGGACTTTCACTACCAGCAGCTCTCAATAGGTTCAGAGGTTTAGTCTATTGTTGTCATCGCAGGAAAGGTGGTGGCATGCAGGCAGACATGGTGCTAGAGAAGTGCCTGAGAGCTCTACATCCAGATCCACAGGCAGAGAGAGAGATACTGGGCCTAGCTTGAGCATTTGAAACCCCAAAGCCAACCCACCAGTGACATACTTCTCCTACAAGGCCACACCAACCCCAACAAGGACACACTAATAGTACCACTCCATGATAATGAAGCATTCAAATATATGAGCCTATGTGGGTCATTCCAATTCAAACCACCACTAGGCTCAAATAAAGACCCATGTTATTTCAGTGTCCTCTTGTTTTTTATTAATAAACGTGTGGTGGTGGGGGTGGGTATTTTGCTGGTTAACTGAAAACTTGAAAAGAATTGTTTTCACCTAGATCCCAAGGAAGAGAAAGAAGATGATTCTGTCCTCCCTCAGGAAGTTTCCATTTCTGCAACGAGACCTAGCCGGGGCTGGCGCAGTAGTAGCAGGACATCTATCTCTCGCCTTCGAGACACTGAGAATACTCGCAGCTCTAGGTCCAAGACTGGTTCGTTGCAACTTGTCTGCAAGTCAGAACCAATTACAGATCAGCTTGATTATGGTACGGTGCAAATACAGTATTATTACTCCAATGCCTAATTGGTTCTTTAATCTCAAATGTAATGCTGAGCATTTACCTAAATGTCTTAAATTTCTGGGGACAGGTGGTAATGTAGGTAGGATTTGTTTTAGATACATTGTAGATAGTCTCCATTTACAGAACTACTTCAGTGATTTCACTTAATCTTTGACTATGAAAAGAAAATGTCTTGTGTGTGTTTCTCAGTAAATTTTGGTTTTATTTCCTAGACGTTCCAGAAGAACATCAGTCTCCCGGTGGCGTTAGGTACAAAGTTTATTTCATACTTAAATCTTTGAATACTCAATTGCATTAAATGATTGAGACTTTTATTTGATAGAATTTTGAGCTGTTAAATTAACTTCATTTTTAATATATCACACTTAATATTCCACATTTAATTTAAAATGGACTGTAAAACACAAAACTTGATTTCCTAGTTCCAAAAGCATGTATTGAGTATATTCTCTGGGTGAAATTATTCTGTGTTGGCACAGAAATACAAGTATCTTGCCAGTGCCTTTCATGGTACGTTGGTAATTTAATATTGATTAAATCTTTTGTCTTTTTTATCAGACATAGAATTACAAACTCAGTTGTCTAAGTCTTTGTGCCATTGGGCAATTATTTCTTGTTTTTACTTAAAAATGTTATAGTATATCTTATTTGTGGATTCTGAGTTCTAAGTATTGCTTATAAAAAAGGAGTTTAGAATGTAGTCCAATCAGATCATAAGGATAAAAATTTTAGGTAATGTGATTGGCTGTGTCTTAAGTATTCTAATTCAGTCCTATCAGATAATCCTTGGAGCCAGAATTTATCATTTGTTTGCTTATTTTTAGTAGTGATGAGGAAGAGGAGGAGGAAGAAGAGATGTTAGTCAGTGAAGAGGAAATACCATTCAAAGATGATCCAAGAGATGAGACCTACAAGCCTCACCTTGAAAGGCATGTTTGAAATTTTTACTGTATGTGCTAGTGAAAAATAAATAGGAATACACAGTTGATTATGTTTGTTTTATTTTTGTTGCAAGATTAAATAAACATAAAAATAATTTTAAATGAGAGATTGTTTTGCAAATATAACAACTTATTCTCACATAACCCTCTCTTTGATCTGTTGAACTTTAATATTAACTATACTATTTAGTAGATGTGTGCATGTTTTAATAAGGTTTTCTGGAATGTTTAGAATTGTTTCGCTCAGTATCTTTTTTTCTCTTTGCAACTATAGTAAGATTTGATTTTTATGTTTTTGGCCTGCCTGAGTTTGCATTACTGTTGCTATGAAGACCAATGATGACCAAAAGCAAGTTTGGGAGGAAAGGGTTTATTTGACTTACTCTTCCACACCTGTTGACCATCACTGAAGGAAGTCAGGACAGGAACTTAAGCAGAGTGAGAACCCGGAAATAGGTGCTGAGGCAGAGGCCGTGGAGGGACACTGCTTCCTTCCTATCTTACTCAATCATGGCTTCCTCAGCCAACCTTCTTACAGAATCCAGTACCACCAGCTCACATCCACACTGGACTTGGTTTTTCCCCTTAAGGAGACATTTTCCCAGTTGAGGGTCTCTCCTTTCAGATGACTCCAGCTTGTGTCAAGTTAACATAAAATTAGCCAGTATAAAGCAGTATTCACCTGTGCTCGCTTCGGCAGCACATACACTAAAATTGGAACGATACAAAGCAGTATTCACCCATGAACATAATATATATATATACATCATTGCTATGGGGTTGAGGAATGGACAGTTGATGTTGTGGTTTGTAAGCTGAGAATCACAGCTTCAGAATAATGAGATAACGATAAATACTAAACTTTAACCTGGTATCATACACTACCTTTAATGAAGTCTTTGTTAGAATATTTGTATTGAGATATTTTTCTGTTTGCAGGGAAACCCCAAAGCCACGGAGAAAATCAGGGAAGGTGAAAGAAGAGAAAGAAAAGAAAGAAATTAAAGTGGAAGTAGAAGTAGAGGTGAAAGAAGAAGAGAATGAAATTAGGGAAGATGAGGAGCCTCCTAGGAAGTGAGTAGGCAGTTTCTACAAAAAGTGGAAACCTTTCTTTTAAATGGTTTCTTTTAAAACCATTAGTAGACAGGCTTCAAGGTACATGAGAGTGTGTGTGCACATGTACGTGCACACATGCATACACACACATTCGAGCATAGAGCATTTAATCCCAGCACCTGGGAGGCCAACCTAGTCTACATAGCTAATTACAGCCCACCCAGGGCTACATAATGAGACCCTCTCAAATAAAATACCCAAGTACACAAAAGATGTGTGGTAAATTGCTCATGTTAAGCAATTTGAGTTTCTTTGGGGCAACTCCTCAGAAGTTTGAAAGTTTGTTTTGGTGTTGGTTTTGTTTCATTGCAAAGTAATATATAAAAAACAGTCTCTATGGGGATACAGAGGGAATAGAAAAAGCCGGGGGGGGGGGGGGATCAAATGTGTGTTCTCAAAAACTAATAGGTTAAATGATACAGAAGCCTTGATTCTGTAAAGACTTTCCATATGGCGTACACTTTGTTGCAGAAATAAGATTAAGTGTTATATTATCCTCGATTGTCTTTTTTGATTAATTGCATTTAGATGGTGAACTCTTTACTATAACTAGCCTTCAAGTAATAACATTGAAATTTAGTCAGATATTTCATAGTAATGCCTAGTTTACTCCAAGGTAAAGAATAATTTATGAGTGGAATTACCTCAGAGTAAATCTGGCTTGATGGCCAGATGCCTTTGTTTTTTTTGTGGTGTTGGTTATGCTCTGTGTCTGCCACCTGTTCTTTGGCCCCTAGAGTGTGCTTCAGCCGTCCTTATCTCCATAAGCTTCCATCTAGAATATTTAGTAAACTGTTCTTTCTTAAATTATAGGAGAGGGAGAAGGAGAAAAGATGACAAAAGTCCACGGTTACCCAAAAGGAGGTGAGGCATTTCTGCTCCTTTTTTATACCTTAAGTCTTTGATAGGTGTTTGAGTACTTTAGCTTTCATAAGCAAAGGAGGTGTGGCTTATTGAAAATTGCACAGATTTCCTTAGTGTCCATAATACACAGATGGTGTGTTTTCATTTTCATTGAAGAATGCTGAGTCGTCTGAAATCCTCAGTATTTTATAGCTTGCTAGCTTATTCATGCTATTTTAAACTATCAAGCATTTGGCAGTTTGATTACTTGAGTACAAATTTTCTGAAACCTTTGTATTTCTGTAGATGTTTTAATTTATATGAGACCTCTGTTATCACATTATGTATAGAGTATCAGTTCTCTTGCTAACTTTTTTTCTGCTAACTTTTTTCTAACATTTTGGTAATAGAAAAAAACCTCCAATCCAATATGTCCGTTGTGAGATGGAAGGATGTGGGACTGTTCTTGCTCACCCTCGCTATTTGCAGGTCAGTGAAGTTGTTACACAAGACAGTCTTTGATACAGTGTCCCTTACTTACTTATCTCCTAAGATGTCAATTTGTGTAACATTTGTAAACAATAAAATGTGAAGAAAAATATTCCTAAATATAAAATTGCATAAATCATCTTTACTACACTTGTACTTCTTTAACAGAATACCTAAGACTAGTAATTTAAAGAACAAATGTATTGGCTTTTGGTTCTGAATCCCTTAGAAGTCTTAAGAATGTGGTACCAGCATCTGGAAAGGGGTCTTCTTACTTCATCACAGAGTAGTATAAGGCTGAAGGACAAGAAGGAAGCATGAGGAAAAAACGGGGATCTGAGTTCACTTTGTTAACAACTTTAAACCATTTGTGAGGACAGAATATATCTCAGTGTTTATTACATTGAAGACTTAGATTTTCAACACAGGAACCCTGGGGGATACACTTAAACCTTACTTAGCACATTCTATTAAAGAAATACTAATGAAGAACTGAAAACCCTGAGCCCAAGTACAGGACTTCTTGGACTTTTACAGTGTTACATTATGTTCAAAATGGTTTGAAGAAGTCTTTATAACAGATTATTGAAACAATACACAAAGACACAGAATAGGGCTGGAGAGATGGCTCAGAGGTTAAGAACACTGGCTGTTATTCCAGAGGTCCTGAGTTCAATTCCCAGCACCCACATGGTGGCTGAAAACCATCTGTAATGAGATCTGATGCCCTCTTCTGGCCTGCTGGGATACATACAAACAGAACACTGTATACATAATAAATAAATAAATCTTTAAAAAAAAAAGACACAGAATAATAGATTTTAACTTTAATATATATTAGGACAAAATGAATATAGCATTCAAACAAGTGATTTCTTTGAGATAGTTCAAAATGCTTTTTTTTGTTTGTTTGTTTGTTTGTTTGTTTGTTTTAATTTTTGGTCTTTTTAAGTTTTCCCTTAAGTGAATAGATATTTTATTGGCTGGGTTTGGGGGTATGTACAAGTCTCGCAGGAAACGGAATTGAAATAGTGAAATGCTACTTGGGAAATTCCTGTTAGTCTTTAGCCGCAAATATGAGAAACTAAGACCTTACTTTTGGAGTATAGTTTTGTTACAGTAATACTGGGTTTGGGTTTTGGTGTGTGCCATTTGGTATACCCATTATTGTGTTTTTATTTTGCAAATGAAAACTAAAACTTGAAATGTTTAAGTACATCAAAGATCACATTGCTAGTGAGTGACAAGTGTAGATCCAGGTCTTCCATACCCTGTGTTCTTTACCATTTTGCTCTGCTAGTTTTCCTTTAGAACCTTTTTGATTTAGCAAAAAGGAAAAAAAAAAAAAAGAATGTTGAGAAAACTTAGTTTTCCTTTTCACTTTCCTTTTTTGCTATTTTAGCACCACATTAAATACCAGCATTTGCTGAAAAAAAAATATGTATGTCCCCATCCCTCCTGTGGACGACTCTTCAGGCTCCAGAAACAACTTCTGCGACATGCCAAACATCATACAGGTACATTTCTAAACGGTTTATCATGTAGCCAAGTGAACTGCAGTTTGGGCGTATAGTCTGGTAATGTAGCAAGATTTTTCTAGTACAAGTCTTCTTAAAAGGTCCTAGCGGAGAAGCATAGGACAATAAACGTTAATAAAATATAAACATATAGAAATTTAAATATGCCATTTTTGAGTTGAACTTGGGTTCACACACCTATAATCCCCAGCACTGGGAAAACTAAAGCTGGAGTTTGAGTTGTAGGCCAGGCTGGATTGCATAGACAGAACCTGTTTTAAGAGCTGGAGATAGAGAAGATATAAGATCTCATTAAGAAGCCTTGGCTGTACTGGAACTCACTGTGGAGACCAGGCTGGCCTCAAACTTCAACCCATCCTACCATAGTTTCCCATGTATTGGGATTGACATTCATTGGTTTTCTAGTCTTAAAATAACCTTGTTGTTGGGATAAAGCGCTTGCCCTGCAAGCATGAGGACCAGAGATGAGATACTCTAGGACCCATATAAAAGCCAAGTAGATGGCTTCCTATAATCCTAGCACTTGGAAAATAGCATCTATAGAGCAATCTGGCTAACTATCAGGAATCAGTGCTCTTTGGGTTCTGTGAGCAATCCTGCCTCAAAGAATAAAGTGGAGAGCAATTCCAAAAGATAACTGACTGTAACTTCAGTTATACAAAACCAGAAGTTTAAAAGAATTAAAAAATTTGCCAATGATCACCTAATTAAACAATCAGAATCTTTTAACTCTGCTTCAGGTAGATACTTATCAACAAAGATAGACACTTGATAGTAGCAGTTAGGGATAAAAGTAGAATGAACATTAATGAGAAATCCTAAACAGTAAAGGGGGCCGGGCGGTGGTGGCGCACGCCTTTAATCCCAGCACTCGGGAGGCAGAGCCAGGCGGATCTCTGTGAGTTCAAGGCCAGCCTGGGCTACCAAGTGAGTTCCGGGAAAGGTGCAAAGCTACACAGAGAAACCCTGTCTCGAAAAACAAAAAAAAAAAAGAAAAACAGTAAAGGGGTTTGCTTTCCTATATGTTTTTCTATTAAATAGCTCGAGATGATTGTATGTGTGGAGATCATAAAAGGTAGTTACTGAATTTGTTTGCTAATTCTTCCTATAGAAACAACTCAAAAACAGAAGCTGACTAATGTATTAACAGAAGCTCAAATTCTGTTCATTTATAGCCAGTGACAATCTGAATGAAATTCTGCTTTAAACATAGAAAAGCCTATTAATACTACATAGTAGTAAATGGATGCATCTCACACTTGATAATAATTGCATGTGTTCCGTCCTCAGTCTTGGAGAGTAAGACTAAAAATTCCCCCTTGAAAAAATATCTCTCCCCTAGCTGATGATGATGTATGTACTCTCACTTAGGTCAA
This sequence comes from Peromyscus maniculatus bairdii, assembly GCF_049852395.1. NCBI lineage: Eukaryota > Metazoa > Chordata > Mammalia > Rodentia > Cricetidae > Peromyscus > Peromyscus maniculatus. Next base: position 164,840,316 of record NC_134852.1, on the reverse strand, counting down.
ATACTTTTCACTTTTCCTTAACTATAAATTACAGGTACCAATATGACAGACTGATTGTAATAAAGATGAAGTGAGGGGTTGGGGGTTTAGCTCAGTGGTAGAGCACTTGCCTAGCAAGCACAAGGCCCTGGGTTTGGTCCTCAGCTCCAGAAAAAAAGAAAAAGAAAAAAAAAAAAAAAAGAAAGAATTCTCCTGGGCATATACCCAAGAAATGCTCAATCATACCACAAGAGCACTTGCTCAGCTATGTTCATATCAGCATTGTTTGTAATAGCCAAAACCTGGAAACAACCTAGATGCCCTTCAACTGAAGAATGGATAAATAAATTGTGGCACATATACACAATGGAATACTACTCAGCAGAGAAAAACAATGACATCACACGGTTTGCAGGCAAATGGATGGATCTAGAAAAAATCATCCTGAGTGAGGTAACCCAGACTCAGAAAGACAAATATGGTATGTACTCACTCATAGGAAGATGCTAGATGTGGAACAAGGATGACTAGACTGCTACTCACATCACCAGTGAGGCTACCTGGAAAACGGGACCCCAAAAAAGACACGGAGAAATGGACGAGATCTACATGAATAGCCTGGTCATGAGTGGGAACAATAAAGGGCGACAGTCAAGGGAAAGAGTGGGAGATCCTAGCTGGATCAAGAAAAGAGAGGGAGAACAAGGAATAGGAGACCATGGTAAATGAAGACCACATGAGAAGGTGAGAAGGGGAGGAAGCAGAGAGCTAGGGAGGCCCACGGAGATCCACAAAGATACCCCCTCAAAAGACTGCTGGCAATGGTCGCGAGACGGCAGGAACTGACCTACTCTGGTGATGGGATGGCCAGACACCCAGATAGTGGTGCCATAAACCCCATCCAAGGACTGAGGAATCTGAAGGCAGACATCCACGGCAGGGCCCCTGGTGGAGCACTGGGAGTCTAATTAGTGAGTAAGAAGAGGGTTTATATGAGCGAGAATTGTTGAAGCCAAGGTTGGATAAAGCACAGGGACAAATAACCAAATGAATGGAAGCACAGGATCTATGAACCAAAGGCTGAGGAGCCCCCAACTGGATCAGGCCCCCTGAATGGGTGAGACAGTCATTTGGCTTGATCTGTTTGGGAGGCAGCTGTGCATTGGTGCCAGGTCCTGGGCTCGTTGCATGAGTTGGCTGTTTGAATCCTGGGACTTATGCAGGGACACTTGGCTCGGTCTGGGAGGGGGGAATGGACCTGCCTGGACTGAGTCTACCAGGTCAACCCCGGTCCTCGGGGGAGACCTTGATCTGGAGGAGGTGGGAATGGGGGGTGGGCTGGGGGGAGGGGTGGGCTGGGGGGAGGGGTGGGCAAGAGGGGGAGAACAGGGGATTCTGTGGCTATTATGTTGAACTGAATGGTGTTGTAAAATAATAATAATAATAATAATAATAAAGATGAAGTGAGATAACATGTGTTTCTATTTATTATATAGAACTTGCAACATAGTAGACATTTGCAAAATACCAGGATATGAACTTTTGGGCATTAATTTCCCCAAAGTCTACAGTCATTTCTTCATAATATATTAGTTGAGGGGTTGGTGCAGGGGAGGACTGCTGTTTTGCTCCCTGAATACATGTTATAATTTTTTTTTTTTGTTCTCTCTGTACCGTTTTTTTTGTCCCACTGAAAGTCTTCCTGACAGCCAGCTTAGACTATTTTAGCTAAGTACCCCAAATCTACTATGAGAAACTTTTAAAATGCATTCTGGTTCAAATATTTATATTTGGTTAATATAATTTCAGAATGTTATCTTTCCCTTTGGAAATTAGTATTTGCAGGCCCCATTTGTAAATGTAACTTATGAAGTGGGTACCCCATATTTGCTGTGCTCCATGGAAACTGGAATGTTCTAAGCTGATTGTCAGGAAGACGAAGTGGGACATTTGTGTGATGCTGTTGTTTCTGTTGTAGAATTGTATTTTCAGACCTTGTATAGTGTGCAGCACAGAATAACCAGCTTTGGCAGCATTTGGGTTTTTTGCTAGCCCTCTCTCATATGTGATGAGTCAGCATATTCATTAGTATCTCCAAGGTGACTGCTGTGTATGTTCAAATTTAAGGAAAAACATAGCTCACTCCTCAGCCTCCTGAGTGAGCCACTTACCATATCTGACTGGTACACATGTTAAAGCTATTTGGGAAGGAGTATTGGATTAAAGTAGATATTGTTGACAACTTAACTTACGCATGATTTTACTGTGATTGCATCAAATAGTTTTAAATGGGATAGAAAATGTAGTGGTTAAAAACAAATTATTCAACATATCTTTGTCTTTTGGCTCCCTAACCAAAGTAGTAGAAGCATAGTACAGTGATCCTTTATGTTATTGATTCCACATTATGCTAGATTCATTTAAGTTCTATAAAACCTGAGGTGAGGAAGGGAATTACAATGAAATGAGGAAATACTTTCATGCAGAAGATGCAGGGTGGCAAATAAGATAATTGAAATATTATCTGGGTATTATTAGCATTTAAGTATTACCTGGCCTGCCCCTTGAGGACCTGGCCAGTAAGCAGGCAGTACTTTGGCCTGCTCAGGGTCCTGACAGTGGCATCTATATAGAACATTTGCATTCCCTAGGTCCCCTTTAAGAGCAACCCCCCCCTTCCCACGAGGCCTTCTGTCTTCCCTCTTTCCTGTCTCCTCTTCTCTTTCTTCTTCCTCTTCTCTCCTCAGCTCTTGTGTCCCCCATTCCCCGCACCACCCCCCTCCAATAAACTTCCCATGTGAGTGCTGTTGCAGGGTGTGAATGACTTTCCGCCATGCCCCTTGACTCTAACCCACCAAGGCTGCCTGCTGCCTATTTTAAAATACAAAAAATATCATTTAACCTGAAACAGCATGTTTACTGTTTTAGACATGGATCAACTTGTTCCAATAGAAAGCTATAATGTTTGCTATTTGGGTTTTTTAAAATGTTAGATTGTCTGGGAGGAGGGGACTGGACCTGCCTGGACTGAGTCTACCAGGTCGATCTCAGTCCTCGGGGGAGGACTTGCTCTGGAGAAGGTGGGAATGGGGGGTATACTCGGGGGCAGGAAGGGGGAGGACAAGGGAATCTGTGGCTGTTATGTAGAACTGAATGGTATAGTAAAATAAAATAAAATAATAAAAATTTAAAAAATGTTACATTGTTTTTATGTGAATCTTCCACATTATGAAAAAATATTTTAAAGAAAAAAACTCATAGAAAATGTACTTAATGTCTGTCTTAGTTACTGTTCTGTTGCTGTGAGGAGACAACATTTTCAGTGCAACTCTTTTAATAAAAGAAAAAATGCTTTCTTTTATTAAAGAAAACATTTAATTGGGAGCTTACTTACAAAGTCTGAGTTAGTCCACTGTCATGGCTTGGGAGCATGTCAGCAGGCAGGCATGGCATTGGGGAAGTAGCTGAGAGCTCACATCCAATCCACAAGTTGCAGGCTAAGAAAGAGTCTGTGCCTGGCTTGGGCTTTTGAAACTTCAAAGCCACCCCCCCAGTGAGTCCTCTCCAGCAAGGCCACACCTTCTAATCCTTCCTAATAGTTCGCCAACAGGAAACCAGATAGTCAAATATGTGAGCCTATAGGGCCCATTCTCTTTCAAACCACAAAATCCTAACATTTATGCAGTATCTGGAATGTTGGTACAACTAGGATTGAGGTTCTGGTTCCCTCATTTATACCTAGATTTTTGGTTTGGATGGGTTTTATTTTGGTTTTTTGAGACAAGGTTAACTATATAGCCCTAGCTGACCTACAATTCACTATGTAGACCAGGCTGTTCTTATAAAGAGATCTAGCCAACTCTGCCTCCTCAGTGCTGGGACTAGCCTGGTTATTCCAGTTTATATGCTGACATCTGAAGGCTTGGAGCTAGGAACCACAAGTAATAGAGAACTTTTGTCTTTCTGCATCTGGGTTACCCAACTCAATATATTTTTCTAGTTCCATCCATTTACTTACAAATTTCATGATTTCATTTTCCTTCACAGCTGAATAAAACATTAGGGAGGTAGGTAGGTAGGTAGATAGGTAGGTAGGTAGGTAGGTAGATGATAGATAGATAGATAGATAGATAGATAGATAGATAGATAGATAGATAGATAGATAGATAGATCAATCGATCACACTTTCATTACTCATTCATTAGTTGAAAGACATTTGTTTCCATTTTCTAGCTTCTGTAGAACAGCAGTGAACATGACTCAGCAAGTACCCTGTAGATAGAGTAGGATTTCAAGTTCTTTAGGCATTGTCAGAGTGCAATAGCTGTGCCATTTGGTAGATTTATTTTTAGCTTTTTGAGGATTCTCCACACTGATTTCCAATAGTGGATGAAGGTTTCTTCCTCCATTCAGCATTTGTTGTCAGTGGTTTTGTTAGCCATTCTGGCAAGGATATTCATTTGTATTTCTCTAATTGCTGAAGATGATGAACACTTTTCATGATGTATCTTAGCCACTTTTATTTCTTTTGTAACTCTGTTCTGATCCATAGCCCATTTTTGAAATGGATTGTTTTCTTGATTCTTTGTTTTTTGTGTTCTTTATATAGTCTACATATTAATCATCTGTCAAATGTATAAGAGGCATAGATTCTTGCCCTTTCTATAGGATTCCTCTTCATTCAGTTGTTTTCTTAGCTGTACAGAAGCTTTGGTTTTATGAGAACCAACCCTATGGAAGTTTGAATGAAAATGACCCCATTGGCTCATAGGGACTAGCACTATTGGGAAGTGTAGCATTATTGGAGTAGACATGTTGTTGGAGGAAGTATGTTACTAAGGGAGGGCTTTGAGGTCTCAGAAACTCAAGCCAGGCAGAGCAGATTGTTGACTCTTCCTGCTGCCAGATGTAGACCTTTCAGCACCACCTTTGCCTGCATGCCACCATGCTTCTTGCCATGGTAATAATGGACTAAACCTCTGAACTGTAAACCAGCCTCAATTAAATGTTTTCCTTTGTAAGAGTTGCTGTGGTCATGGTGTCATGTTTTATTTACAGCAATAAAACCCTAAGAGGGCCACACTTGTCAGTTGTTGTTAACTCCTCAACAAATAGAGTCCTATCTAGAAAGTCTATCCTAAACCTATATCTTAAAGTTTTCTTCTAGCAATTTCAGTGTTTCATGATTCATACTGAGGTCTTTGGTCCATTTGGAGTTAATTTTTGTGCAAGATGGTATAGACCTGATTTCAGTAGACATCTCATTTTCTCAGCACCATTTTATGAATCTTTGTGTTTGGGATTCTTTTATTATTAAATTTTACAGTCAAATATAATTTAATAGTTGTATAATTAAAAATTATTATTGCTGTAAAAAACATCTCAACCCAAAGCAAGTTGGGGAGGAAGGGGTTTGTTTTCCTTATATTTCAACATCACAATCCATCAAAGGAAGTCAGGGCAGGAACCTGGAAGGCAGGAACTAAAGATACCATAAAAGAACATTGCTTACTGGCTAACCCTAGGACTACCTGCCCAGGGGTGGCACCACCCACAGTGAACTAGGCCCAGCAATCATCAATCATGGCCTGAAGTACCACAGGCCAATCTACTGGGGCTATTTTATTAGTTGAAATTCCTCTTTCAAAAGAAACTCTAGCTTGTGTTAAGTTTACATAATGTTAGACAGCAGAGCATCTTCAAATATCAGATGGCTATAGTTATGTGTACATATATTTGGATCTTCTCTTTTGTTCCATTGATCTTCGTGTTTATTTTTGTGCCAGTGTCATATATCTTGAAATATAGAATGGTTATTCTTCTAGCATTGTTCTTTTTTGCTCAGGATTGCTTTAGCTGTCTAGGGTCTTGAGGGGTTCCATATGAATGTTAGGATTTTTATTCTTTTCTGTGAAGAATGTTGTGGACATTTTCATTAGTATTGCATTGCATCCATAAATGTCTTTCGGTAAACGTCACTTTTCACAATATTAATTCTAATCCATACTCATGGGAGGTCTTTCCATTTTCTAGTGCATTCCTCTCTCTCTATTCAGGATTTCCTTTTCATTGTAGAGGTCTTTTACCTCCATATTTAAGTTTATTCCTAGATATTTTAATTACTTTAAGGCTGTTGTCAATGAGACTGTGTCCCATGATCTCATTCTTTGTTGTATATAGAAAGGCTACTGTAAGTTGGTATTTTTTTTTTTAATTCTACAACTTGACAGAAATTGTTTATAGTTTATAGAAGTTTTATGGTAGAATTTTTGGGATCTTTGTTATAGATAATATGGTATTATTTGCAGATCAGGAGTATTTGACCCTTTTTCCTACTTGTACATTTTTAATATCCTCTTACCTTATTGTTTCAAGCAATATTGGAAAAGAGTGAGGATAGTGAACTGTCTTGTTCTTGATAATTATTTACTGTTTTGATGGGGGAATTTAGATTGACCTAGCAGACACATTTCTAGGTGTGTCTATTCGGGGGTTCCTAGAAAAGTTTAGTGATGCTCTGAATATGGGCATCAGCACTAAACTGCCAGCTAGATTCCTATAGTGCATAAAAAGGAAGAAAGTAAGCCGGGCGATGGTGGCGCACGCCTTTAATCCCAGCACTCGGGAGGCAGAGCCCAGCGGATCTTTGTGAGTTCGAGGCCAGCCTGGGCTACCAAGTGAGTTCCAGGAAAAGGCGCAAAGCTACACAGAGAAACCCTGTCTCGAAAAACCAAAAAAAAAAAAAAAAAAAAAAGGAAGAAAGTAGAAAATGAGCTAAGGACTTGCATTCTCCTTCTGTTTCCTGATAGTCACCATGGACCAAGTTTTCTCTCAAGTGGATTGCAATCAGCTGATCTGTAACAATGATATACACCATTTCACCAGTTACTTGTCTGTTATTTGGTCATAAAAACAAGAAATGATGAAACTTAGACCTGTGAGATGTTCATCCTAAGTTGGAACCTCTAAAAAATATTTTTATTAATTCTTAGAGAATTTCATAACAACATATCTTGATTATATTCAACCCCTACCCCTCCCCTGAACTTCTGCCAGACCCACCCACACCCAGTGTCTTCTGGTTTTTAGACTATCTCACAGTAGCTGTCTTGACCCTCTACCTCCTAAAATCTTTTTATGGTACTTCCTGATTTTAATGGGATTGTTTATTGATTTCTTTTTCTCTATTTTAAAGACAGTGGTTCTCAACCTTGATAATGCTGCAACCGTTAATGCAGTTCATCATGTTGGAGTGACCCCCAACCATAAAAAAATTATTTTCATTGCTACTTCATAACTGTAATTTTGCTACTATTACTAATAATAATATAAATATCTGATATGCAGGATATCTGATATGTGACCCCTGTGAAAAAGTCATTCAACCCCCAAAAGGGTCTCGACCCACAGATTGGGAACTGCTGATTTTACGAGATTGTTGGCTGTTTTTTTGTTTGTTTATATAACCTTTATTTTAAGGTTTATTCTTTCCAGTCTGACTCTTCAGGATTTTTATCCATAAATGCATTTAAGAGTTTGTCAAAGACTTTCATGTTTCTATTGAGATGGTCTTGTGATGATTTTTTTACTTTAAGCCCATTTATATGATTTGTTTACCTACATATATTGATTGATTCATCCCTGCATTTCTGGGATAAAACCAACTTGATCATGGTGGGTTATCTTTTTGATGTGTCTGTATTCAGTTTGCAAGTATTTTATTGATAGTTTTTGTATCTATGTATATCTGGAATATTGGCTTGTAGTTTTATTTTTTGTGTGTGTCTATATGTAGCTTGGGTATTAAAATAATACTGGCTTTAAGAATTACATTTTTAAGCTGATTTTTATTCTACTGACTGACTTCATGGATAAAAAATAAAATCAAAACAATATTTTTTGTTAAATTTAGCTTGCTCAAAGTATTTACTCATTGCAGAGGGTGTTGTGTGCTGTAGACTAACTACCAGAAGACTTGCTCACCTGCAAACTGCAGAAAATGCTTAGCAGGTGTATTAATGGAGCATTAACCACATTATTTTTCATCTTAGATCAGAGGGATTATATCTGTGAATATTGTGCTCGGGCCTTCAAGAGTTCCCACAATCTGGCAGTACACCGGATGATTCACACGGGCGAGAAGCCATTACAGTGAGTATTTACTTGCTAGTGAACATCTGGGTAGGAGTGCATTTAACTCTCTTGGAGGTTTCTTGTCCCTTATAAACATTTCAGTTGTCACTATTTATTTTTACTAAATTAAAGACTAGATATTCATTGGGGAGTTATTGTTGACTTTTTCTTTCTTTCTTTCTTTCTTTCTTTTTTTTTTTTTTTGCTATTCTTTATAAATATATTTTTATTATTTTGAGAATTTATTCTGCCTTAACCACTTCGAAGCCACCCTGCCCAACCCCCTTTTTGAAATAAGACATGGAACATATTTTGTGGTGCCTATATACTTGAATAGGACTTTTTTTGTTCGTTTGTTTGCTGTTGCTTTGCAAACAATTTTTTTTAGTTAGATTTCCATCTAACCGTTTCCTAATCCTTCATAAGAAGTATGTGCTATGGATTATTGTATGTTCTCACCTGGCACTTGATTTAATAGTTCTCTGCTTGATCATTCATTTCCTTTGGCTTTCCTTTAGATGTGAGATCTGTGGATTTACTTGTCGACAAAAGGCATCCCTTAATTGGCACATGAAGAAACATGATGCAGACTCCTTCTACCAATTTTCTTGCAATATCTGTGGCAAAAAATTTGAGAAGAAGGACAGCGTAGTGGCACACAAAGCAAAAAGCCACCCTGAGGTGCTGATTGCAGAAGCTCTGGCAGCCAATGCAGGCGCCCTCATCACCAGCACAGATATCTTGGGCACTAACCCAGAGCCCCTGACACAACCTGCAGATGCTCAGGGGCTTCCTCTTCTTCCTGAGCCCTTGGGAAACTCAACATCTGGAGAGTGCCTACTGCTAGAAGCTGAAGGGATGTCTAAGTCATACTGCAGTGGGACAGAACGGGTGAGCCTTATGGCTGACGGAAAGATCTTTGTGGGCAGCGGCAGCAGTGGGGGCACTGAAGGGCTGGACATGAACTCGGATATACTCGGTGCTACCACAGAGGTTCTGATTGAAGATTCAGACTCTGCTGAACCTTAGTGCAAAGGAAGACTTTGGGCACTGGGACAGTGCAGACTTTGTATTTAAAAGATAAAAAGGACAAAAAAAAAAATTTAAAGCATTTAAAATCTAGTAAAATAACTGAAGGGCCTGCTCTTTGCATTGTGGATCACAGACACACACACACACACACACACACACACACACACACACACACACACACACACACACACAGACTCTCTGTCGTCCCCCCCACACACACACATACACTTCTCCTTCTCTCTCCCTCCACCCCTTCCCCTGAACTCCCCTCACTCATCCTTAAAACATTGATGTTGCCTTTACCAGAAAGGTCATTGAAAAAGCAGCAGCATACTTGGTTCCAGCCAACAGCTGACTTCCTGCTCATCGGCAGATCTCCTTTTCCCAACCTATAACTGATGTGCTCTGGATCAGCTTTTAACTCATAATAATATATTACTGTCATTTAAATCTTTTCTCCTCTACTGCTGCCCTATGGCTCTGGCTTCTCAATGCAACAACCAACACTTATCAAATATTATATAATTCTATTTTCTGGAGGCTGGCAGCTTGACTTGGCACTTTAGGGCCCCTTAGCAGGATGCTGTTAAAACAGCACATATCTCTCACCCCTCTTCCATTATTTACTGGGTTTGGGGAAGGAAGGATACATGGGGACCACCTCCCTCCCCTTCAGTGGATCCCAGCACCTCAGTCCCCCCCCCCTCCCAAACCTCCATATGGCTCTTAATGGTGCTCACTTGCTTGGAAGCAGGCTCCCAAGAGAGAGGGGACTGCCCTATGTACGTACAGTCTTCTGTAAGGCTGTAAGACAGGGCTCTATGTCAGTGAGAAAAGTCCCAGGCTAATGGCAGAAATTTGCACTTTGAACATGTGTGTTTTTTGTGTTGTGGAACCTGAGATTCCTTATTTATTAATGGAAAGTCTGATTTTTGGGGGGGAGGGTCTTTGTTGCTATGTTTTGTGGGGCTGGGAGAGTAGATTATTCTGACATGGGATCCTTCCTACAAGAGGTACTTTGAAGGCAAGGCTTAGAGTTAAAGAAGCACAGCCAGCCTCTAAAATCATAGTTTTCCAGTGGCCTTTAAAGAAAGCTGGTCCTCAGCACTAACAGAATCACTACAGTAGCCTAGTGCTTTTTTGGAAGCCTTAGGGAAGGTTGATAGGTTTGTGGTAACTAGTGTGCTCTTTGAGATACAAGGATTTGAGGGGATGAGGAATGTTGTTCAAGGTCTGAATCACACTTAAAAGATTTTTTTCTTCTGTGATTTTATTTTCTCTTTTTGTCCTTACCATTCATTTCTTTGCATTTATCTCCCTGCTGACCTAATTGGCTCTTTGTTTTGATTTCGGTTTTGGTTTTGTCATTGGTCATTCCAGCTCTCCCTTAGTGGAAGACCAGACCCTGTCATTCATGAAGGAACAAAATTAAGAGTCCTAGAGTATTGGTTCAGAGAAAACTGTTGTGTCTTGTTTCCCCTATAGAAAAGACAAAGTTTGAATAGACATAAACAAAGGTGGAAACCTGTGTGATAATGTCTTTGGCTTTCCCCGAATTATCTATTTTTCTTGGAGTAGGAATTTTAATGCATTGTGGATTATTAATATCATTGGGAGATGCAGATCGTGTTTTTACATGCTTATACCTCTCAGAAGACTAAAACCCTAATTCAGCTTCCCTTTTTTTGAGAATTAGAAGTGCAGTTCCTCCCTGTGTGCTTCAGAATCTGCCATTGAAGACCTGGCCGGTTGTCAGAAATACATGATGACTGTTGGGAAAATTAAGAGTCTGACTGAGAACAAAATAAGGAACAGCTTGTTTTTCACAAACACTAAAACTATGGAGTTTATCAAATTTTCTCTGTTTAATTTTTTCTCAAAAAATGTCATCTCTGAAAGACACTTACTGTACACCCACCAATGTCACTGGTTGGGATGCCAGGGAGGAGGGAGGAAGACACCTACAGGAACAATCTTAAACACATTATTGTTTTCTCTAGAGTGTTGCAGACTTTGCCATCCCTTCCATGTGAGGGAAGAGAAGGCATGAAGACAGGCTGTCCTACCCCACAGAGTTTGACTTTGGTACATTGGTTTGAAATGTATATTGACTTGGTACATTGGTACACAGATTTGAAAATACTGTAAGAGTAATTATAAATGGAACTGCAACAAAGTTGCTCTACTTGATACTGTTTCTCTAGCTAATATCTGTATCCTACACTTACCCTTTGTTTTTCACATTTAGACTGTCTCCATAAATTTCACTTAGAGTGGTTACTCATCCATCAGATATAGCCACCCACAGGAAAGCAGACTGCATTGTAAACATCTCTTCTTTCTGGGATGGGGAGAAATATGTTCTTTTCTGTACCTCACTCCCCTCCCCAGGAAAGCAACTAGTTATAATAATTAGAAACTTTCAGTCCTCTCATTTGGGGGACGGGGTGTAAAGGGGGCTCGGTCATCTTCATAGCTACCATTTGCTGACAATAAATTATTGTAGCAGTTTGCAATAAATTTTAAGATATTTTTCATGAACTTTTTTTTCTTTTGAGAATAAGTGCTTGCATAGTAAAAGTATATGAGCAAACTAAGCACCATTCCCATTTTCTTTCTTCCCATGCCACTTGTTGAATTGTCCTTTAAGGGGTCTTTTTAATCTTAAAAAAAATGATAACTATTTCATACTCATATCTTACTATCTTTTAAATAACTAGTCATACCTTCATTTTCATTTGGCAAGTCTAAATTTTATGGATATAGTTGTGATAATTACTCGGTATTTCTGGGAGTTATGTATACTCCTTGCTTGGGTTGCTGGTGTATTTTACATAATTAGACCCTAATACATTTTACAGGATTTAGTCAGACACTGACTGGGAGTCCTGGAGATGAGCATGCAAAACATCATTATAGAGCACTTGGACCTCCCTTACACCTGTTTGGAGGAAGAATGTGAACCCAACCACCAACCTAAGTGAGGTTTTACAGCCTCACTGCAGACCAGTTTTGCTCCTGTCCTTCCAATTTTCCATATATTCAAGAAAATCAGAACATTGTAATGGGGCAGTTGTATTTCCTAAAATCTTTTTTGCCTGTTTAAATGTGCAGGACCCTTTTCCTGTGATGAGAGATAGGTGGTTACTTGATTTAGGTTTAAAAGTTATGTAAAAAAAAAAAAAATTATAATAAAAGGGATACTTTGCTTTTAAAATCTTGTTTTCTCTTAATCTAGGTAACCATATTCAAAATAAGTATGTAAAGAAGAAAAATAAAAGTTGTCTTCCTGGAAGCAACTGGTCTTCCTTGGTTGTACTGAGTTAGTCATCCAAGAGTAAAACAGTTGATGCTGCTAAATGAAGAAAACAGATGCCCCCAGGGTAGGCTTTTGTATGCTGCTATTTGCTCTTTGTTGAGAGTTGGGTAGCGGTTCTAATGCTGAGATGCCTTGTAGTTCTGTGTTTGGCAGCCTCCAAATGGTGTTTGAGTTGCTTACTTGGGGACATTAGGATACTGTGAAATACAGTTTACTCTGATAATGACAGAACCTTGGTTGTATTTAATATCAGTTCTTCTTGACAAAGCTGTTAATACCTATGTCAAGTTCTAATTTAAAGAGAAAACATAGTCTAACCTTGGTAAAAGTTCAATGACAGTCATTTCTCATTTATTATTTGCCTATGTCAACTTGCTCCTGAGATGGCAAATGTTTGAACTTGGCAACGTGTGATATGAAATAGGGACACTCATTGACCCATTTAAGGATGAAACTTTTAAACTTTAGCCAATTAGCATCACCCACTGAGTGCAGTACGATAGAATGGCAGATCTGTAAGCACCTTTTAACTCTTTTGTCCTCATTTCAAAGCCTTGTTCATTCTCTTGTTCATTCAAAGCCTTGTTTAGCATGGAGTATGACTGGGACTGGGAAGAAAAAGAAGCATGTTGTCACTTGAGTAAAACTGCCTCAGAAATGTTACCAAGTTAGGGTTGGGTGTTTCCTTTGGGAGCAAACAGGCCTAAACAGTGCCTTCCACATCCTGTAGCTACTAGGAAGGCACCATGATTGAGATTAGAGATGCTCCTTTAGCTAATTTTTAAACAAGTTTAAATTAACCTTATGAAGTATGGGAATGGGAAGATGCTACAAAGGACCTGTATCATACAGTATTTGTCTCTTGCACAAAACAGGAGCTACACAAAAAATGGTAAAGGGAGAGGGGAGGCAGGATAAGCCCAAAGACCAGTGGAGAAACATAAATCTAGTTTATTGGATTAACTTCTTTGATAAGTTTCTTATATATCAAATGAGAAAATATTATTTACACCCAAAGAGAACTAATACATAGCTCAGAATAACTCTAAGAATCAAATGAAGTTTAAATGCTATAACACAGTATTTAATAAATGGCACCTAACTCAATAATACACTTTACCATATTAAAAAAAAATAGAATGTAGAAAGCAGAATAAAGTCAACAGATTATATGTGTAAATAACAGACTATGTTAGGCAGGGGTGGGTATCATGAGGATTAGTGTGATAGTGACCTTGTTGCTAAGTACAAAAGCAAAACAATGACATAAAAACAAGTGCTAAGTACTGAGTGGAGGAGAGAGATGGAGGCAGACGCTTCGGAAAAAAAAGACTGATTAAAAAGGGCCCTTTGATTCCACAGGCACAAAAATCCACAGCCAGGAATTTGCTGCCACCTCTGAGTCAGGCAGGGGGTGGGGATGGGGGTGCACAATCCCATTAGAGAATGCCCAGTGGATTTAGTCTGTGGGAGTCACATTTCTTATTTGGCCCAGTGAAGACAGAAGCAAACCAGCTCACTTGTTTCCTGGGACAGTTGATTTAGGGGATGGCTTTCGCAGAGCAGTCACCTCTGACCCTTCACCGCCGGGACCTCTGTAGCCGTTCTATCTGGCTAGCAAGGAAGATTCGTTCAGACCTGACTGCTCTTATGGAATCTTATGTAAGTTGTCTATTTTGCTGTTGTCTGTTTTCAACTCAACTCTTAACCATCAGTGTTTAACCCCATAACCAATTATGAAAACTCTAGTCTTAATTGTCATTCATATATTAAACACCTATAATTTGGCATGGCCTCTCCCTTGAGAAACCTTACTGTCTTCTTTTAGGCTGCATAAGAGACAGGTCTTTTCCTTGAGTGAGAAGATACATTAGTTGATTTTCTTTTTTTCTGATTCCTACCAGGATAGACAGTAGACTTTCTAAGTTTTGGTTCTTCATAGAATTTTTGAGCTTTGGAAATAAAAGGGTTGTAGCTCTAGGAAGAACCTTAATGGAATTTTGGGGAAATTTATAGTTTCCCTCTGTATAGTATAAGCTACCTACATTTTAGTTTTCCACATCAGAAGTATACCTGTAACTAAATAGATTTGTCAAAAATATTCCCTGGAATATTCACTAGAGTCTTGTAGAAATGTTAAATTAACCATCTCAGTTAATTAATTTAGTTGCAAAGAACAGCAACTATATATATCTTCAGATTCTATTTGGGGAAAAAATGGGGCCCACTGTACTTCCATACTTGGAAGCTGGGGCTATGCATTAATAGACTGGTTTAGTGTTGACTAGTGTACTTGAACATTGGGTTAATCACTTTTTATAGCAAGTTCACAGATGAGTGATAATGGTACTATAACTACATATTCGACAGTACATGGAATGCTCAGGTTAAGTAGAGTTCTGGGTTTCTCATTAAGGGCCTCCGTGCTTCAGATAAAGTTAAAATTTATGTTCTCTAAGAATTGATAACTTTTGAAAAGCCTTGCCATTTATTAGACTCTGGTTACCCTTTTAAACCTAGTTCCTACTATGTTTTAAAGGATTGGTCTCAACATGAGAGTATACATGAGGGAATAGGGAAATTCAGATAGTCCTTCAAGATCGTGGCTCCCCAAATGAAGGATTTCCATTCTAGACATTTTTCTTACAACTTGGGTCTTTGACTGTAGAAGTGAAGGAGATTTTATTTGTGATTGAAGAAAGGAATTAAGATGATATCGAACATACTATGTTTTGCTATATCCTCGGCCAGGTGAAGCATCAGGGCCTGAATAAAAATATCAACCTGGACTCTGTGGATGGTGTGCCAGTGGCAAGCACTGATCATTGGAGTGAGATGACTGAGGCAGAGCGACTCCAAGAGAACCTCCAGGCTTACCGTACCTTCCATGGGATGTTGGCCAAGCTTTTAGAAGACCAGAGGGTGCATTTCACCCCAACTGAAGGTGACTTCCATCAGGCAATACATACTCTTCTGCTCCAAGTTTCTGCCTTTGCCTACCAGCTAGAGGAGTTAATGGTGCTTCTGGAACAGAAGATCCCTGAAAATGAGGTTGATAGGATGCCTGTCACTGTTGGAAATGGTGGCCTCTTTGAGAAGAAGCTATGGGGCCTGAAGGTCCTTCAAGAGCTTTCACAGTGGACCGTGAGGTCAATCCATGACCTCCGTGTCATTTCCTCTCATCAGATGGGAATCTCAGCACATGAGAGCCATTATGGGCCCAAGGACAAGCAAATGTAGCAGTTAGCCCTTCCCTCTCCTTTCTTGTTCTGGTGAGATATAGATAGTTCCCTGAGGCCTCGTTTTCTCAGAATCAATTTTTGAAAACCTTAAACTGCAGGCATTTTCATCAAGTAGGGTTGGCTCACATATGAACAGATGGATATAAAGGGTTGTTCTAGGTGTATGCATATGTATGCACATGCTTTTTTTTGTATTGGTGATACAGTAGAGTAGAAACAAGGGCACTATCCTCATACCTTAGTGCTTTGACGTTCCTTGATACTAAGTGGCCTTTCTAGGCATTTAACAGTTTTACAGACAGAAGAGAAATTGTTACTAGTTCTGGTTGACTTCTGAAAAGACTGAATAAAGAAATAGGAAGTCCTAGACTATCGCTGTTGAAATTACCATAATAAAAATAACATTGCTGTGCTGAGGCAATTAGTGTGCCATGGCTTTATGTATATTCTAAATAACTTTTCATCTTTGTCTCAGAGGGTTAGAAGATGTGCCATGCAATCTGTCCCTAGCACTGAAAAGCAGCCCTTGCTACACATCCTCAGAAGTCAGCAAAAGACAGCCATCCTCAAGTATTTGTTGCCACACCTGGCAAAGAACAGCAACTATACATCTTCAGATTCTATTTGGGGGAAAAAATGGGGCCCACTGTACTTCCATACTTGGAAGCTGGGGCTATGCATTAATAGACTGGTTTAGTGTTGACTAGTGTACTTGAACATTGGGTTAATCACTTTATAGCAAGTTAACAGATGAGTGATATAGGTACTATAACTAGATGTTCGACAGTGGGTGGAATGCTCAGGTTAAAGAGTCACAGAGCTCCATCACCTTACATTCTCTGGGCTTAGTCATGAGGGAAGGATGAGGTCTGGTTGGTTCCCACTGAGAATGCCAGAGATTCTTAAACAACACAGTAATGCTCCACTTTTAATGTTCTTGTGAGAGCCACACAGCATGGAAGACTAGGAAACACATCCCTGAGGAAGGTCATTTTCCATGAGGCCTATGCATTAGTGGTGCATTGTGAATCTATGGTACCATTTGTTTTTACTTTGGTTAAACCTGAGAGATCGTGAGTTGGGGGCCATGTCTAATCATGACATCTTGCTTCATAAATGAACCATGAGTCAGAGAGGGCTAACTTCCATAAGTTGCATGAGGTGGGGATATGTGACTCATCTTGTATCCTCACCTCTAAGGGGTTCTATGCAGGCTAGAACTCTGATCAAGTATGTGACAGGACTCAGCCAAGCACTGTAGTAGCTCAGAGGAAGTGAGACCCTGCTTTCTACTGTGTTTGTGAAAATACAGTTGTATGTGTATAAAATAGAGACCAAAGCTAGGGTGGGATTATAAAGAATTGAAAGAGATCAATTAAAGCCACAAATAAATGTGTTTCCTGGGTTGGTGTAGTATGATATAAAATTTTTTTCTCTCTCCAAGAGAAAAAAACAAAGAGTTGGCTCATGAAAACAAGTTAGACACGGTAAACATCTGGACCCAGCACCATAAAAGGCCTATCTTATTATATTCCATTTGTGATTTTGGTATAGATAATTTCTCATTTTGTTTAGAAAGGCTTATTTTATTTGTGCTTATTAAATTGTTCTGTTTGTCAGCAGCATTTTCCATTTAATAAAGTATGTTAACAAGGTTCATGTTTGGAAAAAAAAAGTGGGTCTAAAATTTCCTTATGGGGAATAACAAGATTATGAACAATAGGTCACGAGTAACCTCTCTCCTAGGACTTGTGTGTCTCTCAGGTGTGACAGATACTGCAGGCTTTTCAGAAATCAGTGAGTCTGGCTTAAGCTCTATTCAGTTGCATATGAAGGAATATGTATATAGGTTTCAAGTGGAAGGCAGCCCAGAGAAAGTACAAATATTAAATGAGAAGAAATAGGAAGATGTCTCAGTCCTGTAGCTCAAAGAAATGGTGAGTCTCTTGAGTGCCCTGTCATCAGATTCATCTTCAAAAAACTTGGTGGTGCATGGCAGTATCCCAGCATTCAGGAAGTTGATGGATTGGGAGTTAAAGGGTGGCTTGGACTGCATAAGAATGTGTACATACATAAACCCCAAGAAGAAAAACAAGAAACTTAAAGTATGCCTCACAGCAGTATGTAGAAACCTTTCAGGAAATAAAGAGGGGGAGTGAGTGGGGAGATGTCTCAGTGAGTAAGAGTGTTTGTCCTGCAAGCATGAGGACCAGAGTGTGAATACCCAAAAACATGTAAAAGCTGAGCATGATTGTGTGTGCCTGTAACACCAGCATTGGAGAACAGAGGCAGAGTGGATCCTGGGAGTTCACTGGCCTTTCCAAAACAGTAAGTGTCCTGTGACATGGTTTCAAGACAATAAGGCAATAATAGATGAAGACACTTGGCATCCCTCTTTGACCTGAGCATGCATGCAGACTCATATGTGCCACACATGCACATACACAAATTAATTTTTAAAGGGGGTGGGTGGAGCTGGGCATGGTGGTGTACACCTTTAATCCCAGCACTCAAGAAGCAGAGGCAGGAAGACTCAATTCAAAGCCAGCCTGGTCCAGCTTTAGTACTACATAGACTGTTGAAAGAGAAGGAAAGAATAAAAGGGTAAATGGTACTTAGCTATTTAACACAAATATAAACGCGTGTGAGAGGTGGCATGTGTAGAAAATGCATCGTGTGTACAAGAAAGGCATAAAATTGAAAGGCTGACAATGTGCCAATGCTCTAGATGTATCTTCATAATGCAAGTAATAGTACTGTGGACACCAAAGACCTTAATGGGCCTGGGAAAGGGGTTGCTTTCAGCATGGGACATGAAACCTAGTGCCTCACATAATAAGCAAGCACTCTACACTGAGCTCCAGTCCCAGCATATTTGGAAGGGTATGGTTTCTAAGGATTCACAAGGTCAATGAGATTTTTCCTTAGATTTTATTCCCTTATTTCCTAGATCTGTCTATGGATAGAATTGCTAGAAAATCATAGTAAGATATATAAGTTCAGTTCCTTACCTTTAACCTTTACATTGTTATAAAAAAAGAGAGAAATTCTACCCCACAACTGACAAATTCTCCTTAAGATGATGATATGAAAGACTTAAATTTAGCACAAACTTGAGGCCAAGCATGGAAAAGAGTTTTAAGATACTGGAAATTGAGAGAAGTAATTGTTTTAATAAAACATGCAGAGTATAGTCATAGCCCTGATATTGCTGTTATTTCAGACTGCTGTGGATGAAAGCCCAATGACACTGTTGTGACCTCTGGCCAGAGGGGAAAAAGTCTGAAAAGTAATTTCAAATGACTTCTCATCATGCGTTCTTGGGTCCTCACTGAATACCAGAGCATCAGCTCATTTATTGCTTTTATTAAGGGTTAGCAACCTAGAAGTAGGCCTCCACCAAAATGAGGAATAGTGGGGGTTGAGTTGAGGTTTCAGTTGATCGTGGTGTGTGTGATATAATGTGGTTTGGGAACAGGGAAATCTTTAAAAGAGATGGTTTGGCGTCAACTTCAAGCTTCATGGTCGAAAATGAACCCTCTAAATCCTGGTACATTCAAAAGTAAAAGAACAATCTCACCACAAAAGCTTTTACAGAACTCTATCACTGATAAGAAAAAAATGAAATGTTTGGTGTTTAAGATAAATATCTATGTGCTTGAGATTCTTAACAAAAGAATGTTTCTTGGATCGATCTATTTTGGGCACAGAAAATAAAAGATGCTAGAATGGCTAACAATAGAGTTCTCTTCTCAGCAAGACCACAAGTTACTTCTTTTATTTCTGTGTCTTTGGATGAACAAGGGGAATTTCAAGTGATTTCAACACTGGATGAAATGTAATCCTCTCAGCCAGGGCCAGGCTCAATCAAGCATGCTGGGTAAATCTCCATGATGCCAGGCCACTGGGCAAAAATCCCAGGGTCAGGCAGACTGGAAAAGGCTGAGTGCCCCTACACCAGCAGGCCAAACGCTCCTGCAACTCTCTGAATATGTAGTTCAATCACCTAGGCTATAAATGAAGATTTGGTTTAATTTGAAGTATTTTATTCCCAGCCAAGCCTTTGGCTGAAAAAGATCTCTGAAGAGTCCATTTCTGGTTATTTTAGAGATAGAAATTAAGTTGTGACAAACCACGTAGGTGAAAATAAAATTGCTGAGTGTGTATTTCTGTCTGCATGATGAGTTAGTAGGAAAGAACAATGCGTTTACTTAGCATATGAGACAACTTGACACTGTTTCATGATATTTAATCCTTTGAGATATTATCATCTTTCACAGATGAGGAAAATGACGATGGGCATTAATTTGTTCAAGTTTATTCCTCTAGCATATGACAGGACTGAAGATTTAATTCTGGTCTCAAAGCTTTCTTCTATTCTCATACCGTGAGAGACCTGGTGACCAAGATCATCCGATTCTGAAATCCACCTTCACCTCTATAGTTCACTTTCCTTGGACAAAACCAGTATCAACTTGTCCCATAGGGCAACAAAACCAATCTAAGTTCCCAACCTGGGACAAGTCACTTTCTCTGAGCTCACTTATGAAATGGAAATGATGACAAATACCTGACCTCACAGGTTGTTACACAGTTCAGACAAATTATCTGTATGTACTTGTAAATGGCATGTGAACTTCAAGTGTATTTAATAACTCAAGCAGCCTAGATTCAAGTTACACTTTGGACTGAGGAGTGTACTCTAAATATTCCAGAGATTGTCATTTTCTCCCCAGGATGTACCTGGTGGGGTCATAACCTAGTTTTTACCTTGTTGACCTTAGGCTACAAAATACCAACCCAACCTCACTCCCAGCCCCCAGGAATCCTATATCTCTGGAGAGTTTGAGGCACAGGCTGTTCACTGTACACAGAAGACGACTCTCTGTAGTGTAGTCAGACAGGCCCTGGAGACACCTGGCAAGCCCTAGACTGGAGAGCCAAGGAAACATGCAAACCTAGGCACCACCCAAGATGTGTTAAAGCATGCATTTAGACTCATCCCTCTTATATCCACACCCTCCTCTTAATACAGGAAGGAACTCAAACTTCATTTAGTCCTGTCCCTTATTAGGCACCTAGTGTGAGAGAATCAAAGACATTCCAAAATCTGTCCCAATATCCCAGCTCCAAAGAGCAAGAATGAGAACTGCCATATAAGTCTGCAACACACACACACACACACACACACACACACACACACACACACACACACACACCACTGCACCCTCTGGCCTCTCCATTAGACCAGCTTTCAGAAGGTATCAGCTGTCTTTCATCCTCATTATCTTAACACTCAGCCTCTTCAGCTCTTGTACCTCTAATAATCCTTTGAAGCTCTAGGACTTAGGTCCTTTGAAACTCAATGGTTCCAAGTACTGGAACCCTTCATAGCTTTAGCAATTCATAACCCTACATTTTACTCCCCAACCACAAGCTCTGTTGTAATCTAATGGTCCTATATCCTATCCCTCTATGACATGGTGAGAGATGTAGAATACATTCTAAAATCCTTCCCAAGACTGAAGGCACCCAGAGAAGACTTTAAATAATATTCCAAGAAACATGTTTTCAGGTCAGATGTTGATCTTTATGTCATAAAGCTAGGGTAAGAGTTAAGAAATTTCTCTTGCTTAACAGCTACCAACCCAGTTCCTATGCCCAATTCAAGATAGCAAGAGATTGAGGGTTATACAAATAACTGAAAGGTCATGAGAATAATGCCAATATTTTCAAGCTACCTTAAAGCTTTTAAAGTTCAACTTTTGGAAGTTGCCTGCCAAAGTTCAACCAATTTTAACACCAATGCCTTTTGACAGAACTATTTTGGGTCCCTGCTGATACAGAAGTGAATGATAAAGATAAGTGTATGTGGTATTTACTCTGTACCAGGTATTCTAATTGCTTTCCAGGCATTGTCTCATATAGTCCTCTTCAGAAGTCTGTAAGATACATAGAACGATCTTTGCTTTACACAGGAAATAGTGAAGGCCTATAGCTGATCATTGATTGTACTTGAAACACCCACGGTCCCTTGGAAATGACAGCAGAATACAACTGTCAGGATTTGGTGTGCTTAGCGGTTCATGTGGATAACCCAGAGCGGTGGAAGCATAGAAAACACACTTTAGAAGTTGGGCAACCTGACAGTTGGGCATTGAAGGATGATGCGGATTTTGCCCTTAAGAGAATAATAATAATAAAAGGGAGAGGCAGGCAAGAGCACTGTAGTTAGATTCAGTGGCATTTGTCAGGGCTTGGCTACTGGGAGGCTTGTGTCATGTCTGAGACCATTCAGTGTGGCTAAATATCAAGGCTTTCTGAGGGTTTCAAAGAGAATGAGGGAAATGATGACACCTTGAAAAAAGAATCCATTAAAGTTTTGAAGATGAGGAGAGCTAGCGTCAACTCTTTGTTCCAGAATGTATCTGAGACAGCTGTGTCTGCACTAGAGCCTAACACAGCTAGAGGCAGAAGAATTCACTGACAATACAGTGATGCTTAAAGTAAGCCTTGGGAATACTGATGCTACCAGGACATAGAGACGAATACAACATAGATCTTTACTTCTGGAGTTTGCGTTCTGGTGAGTGAAGATAAGTAACACATAATAATATAACTTAGATATTGATAAGAAATGTGTAGAAAAAGTGGAAGTAGTAGCCACAAAGACAAAGAGGAGGAATCCTTGAGGGACAGTACTCTAGGGTTTCATTCCTTCTACTTGTGAGTCAGGATCTACACATGAACTTTTCTGGTCAATGCAGATCCACAGGGAAATAAAATGGAATTATAACTGAGAGATTGCATTTTCTATAGTATTTTGTTGGTAAAACCTCAGCAACAAACAACAGGTTATGTAAAATAGCCAGGATCTATTTTCTGGCCATAGTAAATGGTTTGTATCTAACATTCTTCACCATTTTCAAGAAGGCTTTGCTATTTTACTCTACCTTAATTTTCAGGTTACATTTGCCTGAGATCTGAATCAACCATTAGTAGATCTGAGTAAAGACACTATTAAGTGCAAATCCCCCAGGCAGGACAGAGTTTCTTGTTTTCAAGGAAATGAAAAATTGATGGGGCTGAAGCCAACTGAGCAGAGGAGAAATGACAAGAAAAAGATCTTTCAGCCAGAGGCCAGGAGGAACACAATGTTGCTAAGCAGCTGTGTTGAGGGGAAGATGATCCAAGAGGAACTGTGAGTATTTCAGGAAGAGCATGTTAAAACCTCTTTTGGCATTTTAGGCTGTGATTGGCTGATAGAGTAGAGTCTAAGCACGACAGAGCTTTGCTCTAATTGGACATTATCAGAAAGTGGGGCAGCTCTCTGTCTGTTGTTAACAATCAAATGACAGATTTAAATGCCTTCAAGGTTGGGCTTCACCCACAACCCATCATCACAGACAAAGAGAGCATTGGCACTAGACAGAGGTAGAATGAGTGTCAATATTGTTTTATAAGAGGTGGTGAAGAACTGGGTATGTTGATGCATGCATACAATCCCCAAACTTCCGAGGCTAAAGCAGGAGGATCATGAGTTTGAGGCCAGGTGTCGATGACCATCTTCACTCACCCTGATGACCAAGCACAAAGATTTCCAGAGTTGTCACATCTTTAAACAAGAACTAAGCCCATTTTTGTGCGCTTGCATCCACCTGTGAAAATCCCATATATCAAGTTGGTGGAAGCCCTTGTTCTGAGCACTAAGTCAACCCCAAGGACAACAAGAAATCAGGGCAACAGATGAATCTGTACAACTGCCCAAGAGAAGAAAGCCTTTAAAATGGTTGGTTGAGCTTGCACAGTGGTTTTTGAGGTGCAATTAAAGAAGACAATATTAAAGAAACAACAAGCCAAAGATAGGGCTCAGGCTATACACACACACACACACACACACACACACACAAAATTTATTTAAGGTGATACTTTGTAGATGGTACCATAAACTTATTTGTGCCTGTGTGTTGACAAAATTATGAAGTGGGCTGTTTTTTTCTATTATGTGGTCTCAGGGTAACTCGGTCTGAGGCTATAATTCTATGAGGTTGTTTATATTGTCTCTGCTCACTGAGCTATGCACTTCAGCTCAAGTTGTAATAATCCCAGAGTACTCTGAGGGCCACAAGCTCAATTCTAGCAATCAGCAGTTACATTAATTTCTCTCACTAGTGACAAGGTTATGTATGGAAAGGAAACTGATGAGCACAAGCAAATATACAAATGATTCTAAAGTCAGTGTGTGATTAATCCTATTTTTTACTGTTCTTCCTAGATGGCAAAGAGCAAAAATTCCTATCTAAAATGATGTCTAGATACCTAATGGTGGAATCACCATTGGTTTCTGATAGCACAGAATCCAGAACAAAACTACATTTTATTGAATCCTTCCCCAAATTAACTAACCCAAGTCCGAATCATACAACAAATATCTTTAACATTTCCATCTGGAGGTGTCTCAAGGCCCCCTGTGTTCAGCTGCCTCCACAGTTTCAACAAGCCAATAAACCTTACTTTGAATCCATGCATTTTCCAAGTAATGTTTACAAATAATCATTGGAAAGTTTTAAGTCAGAACATAATGGAATTTATATTATATTGTTAAAATGAGCTTCAAGTTGCTATGGGCAGGTGGGTTTATGAGGGCAAACTCATGAAAAAAATGAAAACTGGATGCCTAAATCAGAACAGTGTGACTGACCACAGGCATGGAGAAAAAAAAAAGAATAATTCTGGAAAATGGGACAAATTTTTCAAAGAGAGTTGGAGAGAAGGATGGAGAGTTTGAAAATGAGGTAGAAACCAAGCAGCAGCAACTCCCAAATAGGATGAGAGAGAATAAATCGAGCAGAAAACAAGAATGAGGACTAGGTATTGGATAGTGTCTAGGACCATACAATGCTGGTTTGTGCATGAGCTGAGTTGAATGTGCAAAGTAGCAGAATGGGAAAAGAGTGAAGAATAAGACTAGAGAAGGTGGGGCTTAGCCCTCAAGAGCCTTAAACATATTGCTGAGGAATTCCAATTTGTTTATAGACATAGATCCAATAGTCTAAGACAGGAAGAAAGGAAAGCAAGAATAGAAGGAAACCACCAGGGGTAAAGTCCATTCTCTGACTTAGCCCTAAAGGGGACTGCAAATCCAAGGGCAGAGCCTTTGGTGGTGAGAAACCCCTCACTTTTCATTTCTCATCTTGGAAAAATCTGCATTTTCTAAGGAGGAGTCCATCACATATCATTCTCTCTGTGTCCCCTTCATCTTTCTCATTATGTCTGTATTAGTCAAATTTATATATGAAAGAATACCTGAGATGGTTGATTTATTGTTGGGGTCCACAGAGGTTTCCTAGTGAGATCTGAGCTTGCTTTACACAGCAGGGCTGCATAAGGGGATGGATTGACCACATGTGTGATTACCAGGTGTTTGGAAGGGTCTCTACTTGACTGTGCTAGGGGGAGGTCTTCTGCTCCACCCCTTGGCATCTCTATAAATAGCCCTTTAGAAGAGACAGAAGGGGCTGGTGGGTTTTGACCCAGGCCCTCCTGAGGCTATCCTGTGTTTCTGTCTATCTCTTTCCCCTCTATATTTCTAATCTATTTTCCACTTCTCCCTGCTCAAGAGTACACTGGAGAGAAAGTGGGGACAGGCCCCCCACAATTTATAAAGAGAAAAATGTTTGTTCTGCTTCAATCACATAGACTTTGGTTCATGATTGTTTGGCCCCATTGCTTTCAGTCTGTGGTGGAGAATCAAGACAAGGACATGGCAGGGCTTGGAGGCATACACATATATAATCCTGTCATTAACATGAAGACTGTGAATTCCAGGCCAGACTGAGAGGTATAGTAAGGACGTGTCTCAAAAGAAGAAAGAGGAAGAGGAAGAAAAGTGGGGGACAGGAGACAGGAGGAAGGAAGGTGGGTAGGTGATGGGATTAGACCGCAGGAAACTCACCAGTTCATGGCCACATGCCAGAAGGCAGAAAAAGAGAAAAATAACAAGGTTCTACTGTCCTCTCTAAAGGCAGACCCCCAATAACCTAAAGTCCTTCTATCAGATCCTACCTTCTAAGAATTTCACCACCACCCAGTAGTGCCAGACAGTACCAAGCCTTCAACACATGGGCCTTTGGAGATGGTTAAGATCAAAACTGCAGCAGTGACTAACTTGTGTTCATGCTTCTAGACCCAGATGATGTCACCTCTTTGTGAAATGATCCCTGATCAGTATCTATCTATCTCCCAGTCCTCTCTCTCTTTGTTCTGGTCATTTTTACACATCAGCTACTATCATGACTGCTTCCACTCCTGACGACTGACACTATCACAGCTGCTGACATTAATGACATTGAACCCTGACACTGGACGTGGTGCTTTACACTTAGCAGCACATGTAACCCTCATCACAACCCCTTCCTTATATTTGTTATTCTCATTTCCACTTTACAGAGGAAACAACCAAAGCTCAGAAAGTTTGACTGGCTCGAAGCTCCAGAACCAGTGACTGGTTCTCCTTTGCCCATAGTTTGTGTTTTCACCATCCAGTTGCTTATTGTCAGCTATAGTCTGAACATATTAATATTTATCTTGAGTTCTTCAAGAGACAACACATTAATATAATTTCCATTATAGAACATTGTTATGGTTGTTCCATTTTATCCTTAGCGATGGTGCCTAGTTTCTTACTGCACCTAATTTACAAATTAAAACTCATGGATACATATGTATGTACAAGAAACTATATAATATATACACAATATATACATACATGTGCATACATGCACATACAGATTGGTGATAGATAGCTGATAGTTAAGACAGATAAGGATAGATAGATAGATAGATAGATAGATAGATAGATAGATAGATAGATAGATAGATCAACTGACTAACCATCTGTGATTGCAGATCTCCCTGGGAAGCCTATTCTCTACAGAGCAGCTATGACTACTGTATTTGGATACACAAACCATCCTTCTTTTGTACTTAACTATAGTACTTCTCATGACATCACATATTAGTTGTTTATATGCATGCCCTTTTCCTCCAGTGTGGGCTTTGAAAGGCATGTCTGTGTCTTCCCTAGCATAAGGAAACAATTCACCAAGTGCTATCTAAATGAGAGAGCAAAGTCAGGTACAGGGCGTGACAAAGGCAGTGTATAATGGAAAACGTGGTTTCATACCAGTGCTTACTGATCTTTTCCACAGAGATAATGACTTCTGCAAAGCACCATGGAGTAAATTGGAGAATCTGGATTCTAGGGGGAAGCTGCTCTAAGCTAGAGGGAACTGGACCATGGTGCATGCAGTATGCCTACTTTACAATTGGTTACTATCATGATAAAGGGGTTAATTAGTACATCTTGGACGTGTGCTCTATATCAAGGGTTAGCAAGCAACATTATTAAAGGTAGAGTTAAATATTTTAGGCCTAAGAGCTATAAGACTTCTGTTGCAACTATCCAACTCTCTCATTGCCACACAAAAGCAGTTATAAATAATAAACAAATGCAGATGCTATTTCCAGTGAAACCTTACTTCAAAAACAGGCCCCTTCCCTGTGAGTCACTGGCTGGCCAATGTTTTATATGGATATTGTGCTTCACGAATTGGTATCCTCTCCTCTTCACCATTTTTAATTTTGATAAAGTCTAATTTATTAATTTGTTTTCCACAGATTCTTTTGATATCATACCTTGTTGGGGGCCCACAGAGACTCCATAGTGAGGCCTTATTCCATCTTGACTCAGAGTCTGAGTTTGTTTTGCCCTGCAAGGCTGCATAAAAAGATGTTTTAACCAAAGGCATGGTTACCAGGTGTCTTATACTTCAAGGCCTAATTACAGGATGCTTTGCCGTAAGGCATGGTTACCAGGTGTTTTGAAAATTAAGGAAGGGTCTACACTTGTTTTTACTTTGTACCTTGATCTTAAAAGAGGGAGGTCTTTTGCCTCTGCCGGTGCTGGTGTACAAAAATTCCATTGGGAATAAACTTAAGGCGACTGTGGTATTGACCCAGAGCCCTCCCGATGCTACTCTGCATCTCTGTCTTTTTCTTTTACATCTGTTACATTAGGTGTTATCCTTTATGTCTCTATGTTTCATATCTATTATTTCTTTTTTTTTCTTTTTTCTTTTTCTTTCTTTCTTTCTTTTTTTTTTTTTTTTGGTTTTTCGAGACAGGGTTTCTCTGCGTAGCTTTGCGCCTTTTCCTGGAGCTCACTTGGTAGCCCAGGCTGGCCTCGAACTCACAGCGATCCGCCTGGCTCTGCCTCCCAAGTGCTGGTCCCTGACAATACCTAAAAACCTTTCCCTATCCCAAGCTCACAAAGATTTTTTTTTTAAATATAATTTTTGCTTCCATGCTTTATATCTTTGGCACATAATAAAGGGTGATCTTTAGGAGGAAGAATTAATACAAGAAAAGGAGAGAGGGAAGGAGGAAGAAAAGGAGAGGGAGAAATAGATGGAGGGCTTAATACAAATAAAAGCTCCCCTTCCCTTCTTTCTTATTCTTTCTGCACTCAACTCCTCAAGCCAAGTTCCCAAAGGCTCTTCGCATCTGAACCTGGTCTTTGAACTTCCAAACTTGTTCATTGATTTTACTTGTAATTTGGGAACTCCTAACCTTTCAATGCTGTAGCATGACTCTTTCCAACATATATGCCATGTATGTTAACTTTCAACTTAAACTGATTTTAAAATCTTACTTCATTGGCCCAAGGGTTAAAAGCACTGGCTGTTCTTGAAGAGGACCCAGTTCTGTTCCCAGAACCCATGGCAGCCAACAGCCACCTTCAACTCCAGCTTCCGAGGTTCCAGCACCATTTTTTGAACCTCCAGAGGCACCAGGCCCGCATGTGGTGCACATACACACATGCTGGCAAAACACTCATACACATAAAATAAATAAATCTAAAATTAAAAAAAAAAGATTCTGTCAGCATCCAATAGCATCTCCCAGGGGACCAAGCCTTCAATGAATGGACCTTGAAAGGACATTGTAGATTCAACCTAGGCACCTACTTTATACATGGAATTGGTTCTCAGAGAAGTGAGGTTCCACATTGCATTGATTGTACAACCGTAGCATCTGTGAATTCTGTATTTGTAACTTTGGAAGCCAGGCATCCCAGGATTTCTCCACCCTGTGGTGCCCACTGAGTACCAGGAATTACAGAAGAGTAAGGCATAAGGCTTCCCTTTGCAGCTGCCTCTCAGGTCTTGCTATGACTTATACTACAGAAGGGAAGTCTACCACCTGTGACTTGAAATATGCCCAGCCTCAGGGTATTGACTCAGCTGGAAGCAGGCTCCTTGTCAATGAGCAGTTAGTTCCCTTCCAACTCGCTCTCCAGTGGAAAGAATATCAAGGACATCCCTTATCAGAAGCATGCAAGAATGAAACCTGGACAGATTCCAGGCTTTTGATTCTATCAGGAAAGGATGCATACAGCCCAAGGGCCCTCTGAACTCAGCCCTGTAATAAGAACAAATGTTCACATTTATCAAGCACCTAGTGTTTTAGCTCCTTGACCCTTGCCACATGCTGCAGGTAGCAGCATCCTGCTCCTAAAGCCTGCAAATGTAAGGCTCAGAAATGAACTACCACTTGTCTATAACCAGGAACGATTTTATTTCTGGACTTGGAAAGCTGAGTTCCTCTTCTCTCTGTTGGGCCAGCCTGGGACACATGGAACCTGGGATGTCACCCTTATTCAAGGTGGATTTCCCCATGGGCTTTCAGCATACAGTATAGAAAGAATCCCTCTTCTGAACTAAGTCAGGTACACGGCAGTGCCAGCAAATGTGGTGGCAACTGTGCCATGCTCTAGAACCCTGGTACATTGGCAGTGTAGATGATCTCAAGCAGGCTCAATACATCCAAGATTTTTTGTATTTTATTGTATACTATAAACCCCAGCTTCATAAAAACAGAGCTCAAATCCAAGATTTTCTCTTGTACTATTCTTTCTGAAGCCTTATAGGGACTTTTATTTTCCCTGAGATAAACCACTCTCAAATGAGTCTCATGGGCTAGATGCTCTATAATACCATCATACCTCCCACTGCCTGTCTTTTACATCTAGAGAGGCTAAGTAGAGTGCCAAGGTCACGGTACATAGCAGTGCTGGCATTTGCAACCACGTTCATTTGAAGCCAAAGCACAGTTTCCACTCTGATCTGTACTTGACATTTCTTCCTGCTGCCTAGGGCACTTGCATTTTAAACAAGGTTCATGGAAAGGGCATGCATTAGTTACCTTTTCTGTCACTATGACAAAATGCTTCAGGAGGAAAAAATTAAGGAAAGAAAGATGGGTTTGTTCTGGCTCACAGTTTTAGGGTAGAGTCCATCATGGTAGGAAAGTCATGACAGCCCTAGAGTGAAGGGGATGGTCTCACTGCATCTGTAGTCATCACAGAGAGATGAGTGCGGGGTGCTCAGCTTGCACCCTCTTTTTTATTTAGTCTGGGACCCCCAGCCCATGGACTGATACCCCTAACATGTAGAATCAGTTTCCCCACCTCAATTAATTCAGTCTAGAAATTCCCTCACAGATATGCCCAAAAGTTTGTCTCCCAAGTGATCCTAGATTCTGTAAAGTTGATAACCAACATTAGCCATCTCAGGAAATATTCGACAGTGCTGGTAAAATAGAGTTGCAGCAGGGTGCTTGGAGCAGCATGCTTGGAGCAGGAATCTTTCTCAACCAGTGTGTTTAGGGAGAGGCTCACTGTCCTGTTACTGCGGTTGCCCTTTACCTCTAAAGGTGTGAACTGGAATCCGGGCTTTGTCAATGCATCAAGTGAATTTTCCCACTCTCCTGGATGTCTTCCCTGTCCTACTTCTCATCCATTGCAGGCTCAGAACAATGCAGTCCTCTTCAGGCTTCAGCTATAGGGTGAAGCTAATATCTCAGAGAGGTGAGCTGAGTGATTTGGCCAAGACCTGGGTTTGATCTCAGGCTGTCTGAGTCCCAAGTCTAGCACTCCTCTACTGCAGTGGTCCCTTTCCAACTCTAGCTTCACTAGAAGTATGAATGACTTCTGCCAAGGTGACTTGGCATTGGTTGTTTGCTGCAGAGAAGCTGTTATCTGGGAAAATGACAAAGCTGTTTTCCCTCCTGGAGTTCCTTTCTGTGCCAAGGACAAGGAATCATTGTGACTTTGCTGCTTCTAGTCCACTGAGCCAGGCACAAGCCCCTCATGTCATTATAAGTCCATGCAAACTTGTTTTGCTATTAGCACTCTCCCTGGACCTAGGTCAGGTTCGTGGGCATTCTCAACCATGACTCTGAAAGAAAATAAGTATACTTTGAGCTAAATAACAGCTTTGCATTTGCTGGTTTGGATTGGAAACTAATAGGAGGGCAAAGAAAATTGTGAGGATGTTTTCTTACCAGCTAGGGAGTAAGTGCTGGGGCTAAGAGATTAGGAGGGGTCAATTGGTGCCCAGAGCACACACATCCCCCAATTGTTCTGATCAGGGTTAGAAATGTTCAAGCTGCAGAGCCTTCAGCATTGAATGCTGAGACCCTGGGTGACCTTGGGTTAGAAGTATGACTTCCTTTTAAAAAGGATCAAACAGGACGTTTTAGCTGTTAACTTTAGAAAATGGTGACAAATGCTTGTTATGGAAATTAAAAGAGCAAGGGGGTTATATAAGGTGAAAAAGACCTGCTGAACCTAGCTATGCTTCCCGGAGAAAACCTGAAGTCAGTACATAATCCACAAATGCAGGAATGCAGCCAGACTCACATGCATATGCTCTTTGGCAAAACCTTGAACTAGGCCATATACTGTTTACCCACAGAGAAACTGACTAGCAGAGAAAGGAAGGGATATGGACAGGTCATACAAGGATACAGCACAGCAAGGCTGGGCTGTCCCTGAACTGTGCTGTGCTTCTAGATTAGTGCACCTTGAACATTTCTTCCCTCCAAGCCCCCTCTGGCTATGCACACTCTTACTAAGATCCACGAGGAACACAAATACAGGGAATTAGTACTGCAGATGAGCACGGGAAGTAGTGAAAATATTTAACCCCATGCAAATTGCAAGTCCAACCAATCAGGACTAATAAAGGCTGCAAATGACCTTCCTCCGGTTAGTTACTGGATCTGTATTTACCCTGCTTGTGGAGGCTCATTTATATTCGACACATCTCTAAAGGAGAACCAGTATAAGAATAAGAATGATGTGTCATGGTTTTCAACAATACTCTCCTAGTTAGCATTAAAGGCCAATTTGACACAGCCTGGAATTATCTGGGGGGAAAAAAATCTCAAATTGGTAGTGATCTTCATGAAATTGACCTACAGGCATGTGAGTAAGGGATTGTGTTGTGTTGATGGTTGTTATCGGAGGGCCCAGACCACTGTAGGCAGTATCATTCCCTAGGCATGTGGTCCTTGGGTGTACACAGAAGCTTGTGGAGCATGAGACACATAGAGAGCCAACAAGCAAAATTTCGACATGATTACTGCTTCAAGTTCCTGCTTTGATTTCCCTCCGTGGATGGACTGTAGCCTGGAAACAGAAGCCAAAAATAAATCCTTTCCTCCCCTAAGTTCCTTTTGTTTAGAGTGTTTATTATAGCAGCAGAAAGGAAAGTAGAATAAATCCTATTAACTGACTATATGTTTTAAAAGTTATTTGAGTGTTTGGAAAAGGGGAAGAGAAGACATTAAAAAGGAAATAGTTAAAAAGGAGAGTTTGGAAGAGTTCTGTAGAATTGGGGATTTGTTTATATAGCTCCGAGCTTGGTGGTTTTGAGACCCTGTAAAAGTGATTTAACCTCCTTGCCCCCTTTTTTTTCCAGACACCTGTTCATGTAAGAAAGAGGAAGATATCAAAGAATAATTTAACCAGAATTATATCAGTTAAGGGTGTTTGAGGGACTTTTAGTCTGGCAAGCTAATAGTTCAATGTCCCTGGACCCTGAATCTAAGTTGAAGTTTTGAGGTCTTTCTTACCCTCAATTCTATGTGAAAGGGGCTTTGAGTTAGCTTCTCCATGACCCCTCTTCCTTCTGGGTTCACCCCCACCTACAGCATACCATATATAGGAAAACACTGCCTAAGCCAAAGAAGACATTGGGGAAAAAGGAAAAAAAAAATG
The DNA here is from genome assembly GCF_049852395.1 of Peromyscus maniculatus bairdii. NCBI lineage: Eukaryota > Metazoa > Chordata > Mammalia > Rodentia > Cricetidae > Peromyscus > Peromyscus maniculatus. The sequence goes on along the minus strand of NC_134852.1, from coordinate 164,807,486 downwards.
TGGTTGACAATAATTAACTGGCTGTTTCAGAAAACCTAGCTAAGAGTACACAAAGAAATGATCTGTATCTGAGGTGATAGATAAATTACTCAGATATGACCAGCACACATTGTATACATGAAAGGAAACATCACACAGTACTGTGGGCATTGAGTATATATAATTGTTAGGTGTTGATTAAAAAATACGACATTTTTTGAAAAAAATTACCAAGTCATTCCTCTTCCTTCTAAATACACCAGGGAATCCTATTTCCTTCAGTCTCCTGACATTTCTTATGATAATTCTCCTTAAAGATGAGCACTTGTGGAGGCCAATGAGATAACTCAATTGGTAAAGTGCTTCACACACACACACACACACACACACACACACACACACACACACTCACACACGGCTGCCTATGGTGGCATACACTTATAATCCCAGCCTCGGAAAGGCAGAGACTTGAGGATCCATGGGGCTTACCTGATAGCCAGCTGAGCCTACTTGTTGAGCTCAAAGTCAATGACAGACCCTGTATCAAAAACCAAGATAGATGACTCCCAAGGCATGACAATTAAGGTTGTCCTTGAAGAATTGTTTATGTGTACATGGAACTCACAGAAACATGCGCACCCCTAGAAACACATATTCACACACAAACAAAGATTAATCATGGGTCTAACTCACTTGATTACATACACACATACATAGATGCATACACAGATTGCTCATGGATCTACTGTCAATCCCATCGGGAAAGAATAAGACCACAATTTTTGAGCCAAATTTGAATCAAGCTTTATTAAACACTGGCCAAGTCCATACCAGGGATTCCTAGAATATGGCGAATTAAATTAGTCAGGGGCTTGTAAAAGTAAAACCCACAAGGCTACATACTTCCCTTTGTCCAATCAGGGGCAAGCATACACCCTGACATACTTCTTGCCTATGTACCTTCTGCCTCTGTTTGATCAAGCACATCCTGTGCAGTTAGGGCAACCAAGCTTGTTTACAGAAGTGAAAATATTTGGCTTGTTATCTTACAAGAACAACAGCCCTCAGCATTCCAGGAAGTTGTGCAAGTGGGGCTTTCAGGTTAGAGGCATTTGTTTTACAGATCCCTTAGGCATAGTAATTTAAATTTAAAACATATCATTAGCTCTCACGGTACCTCATCTGATTATGGATACATATATTCTCCATGGTTTGGCTTTAATAAGACCATAAACCATCAAAGTGAGAGAGCTAGGAGAGAACAAGTCAATGGAGAACCATGATCAGCATGTCTGAATTAGTCTGTGCCCTGCAAAATCACATTTCACAGATGTGAATGTGAGCAAGGGAGACACTTCTCCACCAATGGTAGGAGTGCAAGCTTGTACAGCCACTTTGGAAATCAGTAGGCAATTTCTCAGAAAATTGGCAATCAATTTACCTCAAGACCCAGTGACACTACTATTGAGTATATATCCAAAGGAAGTTCAGTCATAACACAAGGATACTTGCTCAACTATGGTCATAGCAGTTTTATTCGTAATAGCCAGAACCCGTAAACAACCTAGATGCGCCTCAACTGAAGAATGGATAAAGAAAGTATGGTACATTTACACAATGGAGTATTACTCAGCCATTTCATGACATCAGGAAATTCGAAGGCAAATGGATAGAACTAGAAAAAATCACCCTGAGTGAGATAACCCAGACCCATAAAGACAAACATGGAATGTATTCACTTATAAGTGGTTATTATAAGGTAACGTAAAGGATAACTATGCTACAGTCCACGGACTGTAGCTTAGTAACAAGGAGTAAGAGGCTTACTCAACAACAAGTAACAGAGACTTAGTAACAAGGAGAGCCCAAGGGTGGGGGATGGATGCATGGATCTCCTGGGGAAGGGGAAATAGAAGAGATCTAATATGTGGACTGGGGACAGGTGGAGATGGGAACATGAGGGATCAGGTTTGGGGGTAGAAGGCAGGGGACAGTACTGGAAGAGAAGACTGGAAAGGGGGGTGCATTTCAGGATCAAGTAGAAACCTGGTGGAAGGGAGACCTCCAGGAATCTACAAGGATGACCCCAGCTAAGACTCCTAGAAATGGGGGTTACATAGCCTGAACTGGCCATCTGGGCCAACTGGCAATCTTGCTGAAGAGAGGGAGGAAGGGTTGTAGGAGCCAGAGAGTCAAGGACATCACAAGAAGACCCATAGAATCATCTAACCAGGGGTCATAGGATCTCACAGAGTCTGAGCCAACAACCAGGGAACCTGCATAGGACCAACCTAGACTCTCTACATATATGTGACAGTAGTGTAGCTTGGTCTACTTGTGGGTCCCTAGCAGTGGAGCAGGGGCTGTCCCTAAAGCTCTGACTGGCTTTTAGGAACCTATTCCTCATACTGGGTTGCCTTGCCCAGCCTTAATACAAGGGGACAGTATCAACTAGATATGCCATGCTTTGTTGATCCCTATGGGAGGCCTGCCCCTTTCTGAACAGAAAATGAAGAGGAGTGGATTTGGGGGTGGGGCGGAGGAGAGGTGGGGGGAGGGAATAGGTGGAGAGGGGGGAGGGAAACTTTGATCAGGCTGTAAAATAAATTAATAAATTTAATTAAAAAATACATAAATGTGTGGAAAAATTTTAAAAAACCATATTTCATATCAACATTATATTTTTCCCTGGAGGATTATTGTAACCTCACAATCAGTGTCCCAACCTCCTGAAGAACAGCTGGAATCTTGGCTACCCCAGAACAAAAGCCTGCCTTGGGTCCTTGCTGATGGCATTGATTACAAATTAAGCCTGTTCATAACAGTTTCTCAAGCTTTTCTGAACTAAACTTTCAAAAGCTGAGTTGTGACATCCAAAATGACCACACCCAAAAGATCTCAGGCCTCAGAAGTCTCTCTTGATGTCACACTCACATTTCATTAATGGTCCATTGTCTTCAGCAGCCTGTTAATTCCTAAGGCAAGGGTGATTTTGAATTTAAAACTTTATTGAGGTATTATAGGTATTTTTCAGAAAAGGAATTGTCTGTAACTACTGCTATCAAGGCTTGTGGGAAATTAGAACTGAGTCCACGGGATCTAAGAGCTGGAAGCACTTGGAGAAATAAGGTGCAAATTGTTTACACTGAATCTACATTGGCTGTTAGTCAGAAATAAGGGACAGGACAAGGCAGGCCTGGAAAAGCATCAGGCCAGGCCAGTTCCCAAGCAGACTTGTTACTTCTGAGTAAGCTGAGGTTTGTCCCTCAAAGTACTTGGTGCTTTCATCTAGAAAAATCTTTGAAACTGGATGGTACCAGAGGGTTGACTCTGGAGTCCGAGTCAAGGTTTCAGTGCACATTAGGGAATGTGGAACAGACTTGTTGAACTTCCCATATCCTTCTCTCTCTCTGCCCTTGCCCTCTGGCCTTTGTAATTAAATTGGCACATCTACACTTTTCATTTTATCAAGCATAACTTCACTATTGCAAGAGACTCTCACCCAGACCAGTGTCTTGATATTCATCATAGGAAGTTCCCAAAATATCCATTAGGTCTTCAATGGAAAGCCCCAAGGGACAGTTTTTGCCCTAACAGCATGTGAATATGCTTATCTTGTTTTACCCTCCAGCCTTAGACTGTGATGTTCTATTGCGCAATCACAGCAGGGCCTCCCCTTTCTCTCTTGACAGATTCGCCTTAAAGGAAGTTTCCAATTCCCTATAATTTCTCCTCCTGAGTGCTGAGACATTATCAAATCCCTGTTGCTGTCTTCAACATTTATATCCATGGTATTTAGGGAAATGGCATCTGGCAGCCCCTAGTCACTGTCTGTACAGTTGGCTTTGAGAGATACTGGATGAAGATAAGCCGAGTTGCTGGGCCTATGGTCAAGGTCCTAGGTGATCTGAACATGCCCTCACTTTCAGATCAGTTGCTCACTTACTTTCTTTTACAAACCTGACACTTGACATTATCCCAACCTCTTAAATTTTATCAGCTTTGTGCTTTTATTCATGTATTATCCTCTATTCTCTTTAAAATTTTATTTAGCCATTTGTTGAGAATGGCATGCATATATACAATGTATTTTAATCATATCCACCCCACACCTCCCCTTCTAATTTTCCCCAGATCTCCCATGACCCCTCCAAATCTATCCTATCTCTCCCCACCCCCAGTCCAGTTATGGGCATGGTAGTGAAATGCACCGGGGCATGAGCAACCTTCAAGGAAACTGACTCTGCTTTTCCCAGCAGCCATCAACTGCCAATAGCTCTTAGCTAGGAGTGCGGCTTGTGATTCCCCTCCCCCATCTACACTGGAATGTCGACTGACTTGATCTAGTGCTGATCTTATGCAGGCATCCATCACGGTTGTAAGTTCATGAGTACAATGGCTCTGTTGTTATCTAGATGGCACAATTTTGCAACATTCCTCTCTGACCTTCAACTCTTATAATCTTTCTGCCCCCTAGTCCATGATGTTCCCTGAGCCTTGGAGATGGAGGGTGATATAGATATCTAATTTGGAGTTATAATGTTCTGTTCTTCCTTCAACAGCTAGACATCTTTTTAATTTTCAAATTATTTTTAATTATCCATATATGCACATATATGCCAGTCTCCAGAGAGACCACAGGCATTAGATCCCCTAGAATTGGAGTTACAGGTGATTGTGAGCTACCTGATATGGATCTTGGGAATCTAACTCTTCTGGAAGACTAGTATGTGCTCTTAACCACTGAGCAGTCTGTACAGACCCTCCCTGGTCTCCAACACAGTAACCCCTTAGTCATCCTTCCCATATGAATGTCCCTTTGAATCCTTGTCCCTCAGCAAAACTGCTTTGGTTCTATGATTTGCTTTAACTAATTCAATATGATAGACCTGAAGCCATCTCTAGACCTAAAATGATCTGGAAACTTGCACTTCTGGGAACCTGAGCCATCCAGCTATCCGTGAAGACGAAGAGATCATAGACTATTTACTAAAGGAGTTTCAGCTCTGCACAGCTCATCTGAGCCCTTATGCTGTTTTCACACAGGTATTCAACATGTAAGAGCCATTTGGATACCTGGACCCAGCTGAGCTCCTGGCTAACAAACCATAGCTCAGAAGTGCTGTCCAGGTGAATTGAATTAGACCACAGAACCATCAAAGTTTACTTGTTTATCTGTTTTTGTGCTATGAGGAGTGTACCCAGGGCCTTGCACATGTACCCAGGGCCTTACACATGCTGAATATATGCCTTACATTTGGTTATACGCCTAGACCCCAGACCACCAAATTTTGTCGTGGTCTACTGTGCAACAATACCTTTCCGCACCACAGCTGGGACCAGGAATAGCTTAGTTCATTTCCTGCTTAAGTCTCCCTGAAGGGAAACCTTCTATCATTTCCTGGCCTCCTGGTAAACTCTCCATGAACTCAATGTATTTTATGGCCAATAGACTTGTGCTAGTCTGAATGAGATGTCCTCCATAGTCTAAGCACTTGAATACTTGGTCCCCAGCTGGTATCTGTTTGTGAAGGCTTAGTAGGTATGCCCTTGCTGGAGGAATTATGTCACTGAGGGTGGGTTTTAAGAGGATAAAGTCTTGTGCTCTTTTGAATTTGCTCTTTCTGCTTCCTCTTTATGATTTGAGATGTGTGCTCTCAGCTCTCAGCTTCTAGTTCCAGTAGCCATGGCCTGCGTGCTGCCATCCCTGCCATGATGGTGATGGACTCTTATTTTGTATAGAACTATAAGGCCCAAATAAAACTCTTCCTCCTATAAGGTTCCCTGGTCATGGTGTTTTATCACAGCAATAGAAAAGTAACTAATACAAGGAGGGCTCTTAGAAATCCTGCTTTGTTACAATCAGAATTAGTGATGTAACATTTCTGTCAGTGAGATGTGTTGCATAGAGAGCTATGGTTACTATGTAGATTTGTGTGGCTACTCAGGTTGTCGTTTACCTGGTAGAGATGGAGGTGATAATTAAGAAAGTACAGAGGCTGGAGAGATGGCTCAGTGGCTAACAGTGCTTCCTTTTCTTCCAAAAGACCCGGCTTTAGTTCACGTACATCAGGCAGTTTACAACTGCATGTAACTTTAGCTCCAGGCAATCTTTTAATATAAAAGAGTGTACAGCAGTGTCCACATGAGTAAAAATTAAAGGGTAGCCATTCAATCTTCTTGGCTTATAGCACTTTTTTTTTTGGTTTTGTTTTGTCTTTTGTTTTTTTGAGATGGGCTTTCCCAGTGTAGTTTTTGGTGCCTGTCCTGGATCTGTAGACCAGGCTGGCCTCAAACTCACCGAGTTCCACCTACCTCTGCCTCCTGAGTGCTGGGATTAAAGGTGTGTGCCACCGACGCCCAGCTGGCACTTTTTTTTTTTTAAACTAGGTTATTATCCATGACCATATTTACTGCCAGTTTTAGAAAGCAATGGGGCCCCAAGCAGAAAAGATTCCTCTGGTGGTGAACAGTTCGTTTTATTGTGGAGGCTTGTACCACCCTGTAGCATGAATCTTAAAGAGTCTTATTAATAAAAACAAACCTGGAGCAGGTATTGGGGTGAATGCTGGAAGATCAGAGAAGCAGAACAAGCCACAGCCACCTCGCCTTGCCAATTCCTCAGCTGATCCTGATTCCTCAGACTGGAAGCCTCTGTGTTCTCATCCAGAATGAATCTCAGCTGAACTGCTTCTCGAAAGCCTGAATGCTTAACGAGCCAAAAGCTTCTAGTTTCTGGTCTTCACGCCTTATATACCTTTCTGCTTTCTGCCATCACTCCCTGGGATTAAAGGCTCGCTTTCTTGGGATTAAAGGCGTGTGTCACCATGCCTGGCTGTTTCTAATGTGGCCTTGAACTCACAGATCCAGAGGGATTTCTGCCTCTGGAATGCTAGGATTAAAGGTGTGAGTGCCACCATTTTCTAGCCTCTGTATCTAGTTGCTGTTCTGTTGTTTGACCCCAGATAAGTTTATTAGGGTGCACAGTATTTTGGGGAACACAATACCACCACCCCACTCCACTGTTGGCTTCATCTACTAGCAGAGGGCAGTGCCAACAAAAGTTATCAGCCCAAAACACTCCTTTCTCATGGAAAGAATTTTTGTTTGTTTGGTTAAGTAGATGTGTGTGTGTATGTCTGTGTGTGTAGAGGACTGCCCACTGAGGCCAGAAGAGCATTAGAGGCCCTGGAGCTGGAGTAACAAGCAGTTGTGAATCCCTGATGTGGGTGTTGGGAACCTAACTTGAGTCCACTGGAAGAGCAGCAAGTTCTCTTCCTGGGGAGCCATCTCTCCAGCCCCCTCTCCAGATAGTTTAAAAAGAAGAGAGACATCACTTTGTCAGCTGTTTTATAATCCAAATAAATTAGTTTTACATAGAGACTGACGGTCAGACACTTTCTCTCACCGCCTTCTACCTTTTGTAACTCAAATGAGGACATTCCACACTTTGAATTTTATCAAACATAACTTTACTATTCCAAGAGACTCTTGCCAAGGCCTGTGTATTTGTAAGTGATGGCATCCCTGTGTCCCTTCAGTTCCTTCTGGCACCTGCTGCATGTACATATTTAACTTACAGCCCAATGTTTTATACTTTGGGCTAATTAAAGAATGGGGAAGGATCAGGGAAATTTCATTCACTGGGTAAAATACCCAGGAAGGGGCAATTTGGCTGCCTGTGAAAGATCTTTGACCATTCATGTTCTTCCTTCAATTGAATGTTCCTTTGGGAATCATTCAACCAGAAAGAAACGCTCAAGTTAGGTATGGTACACTGTACATACCTCCCCACAAGAGAGAGGCCGATGTGAAGATTGCTGTCAATGCACAGCCTCTAGCCGCTCCCCAGGCAGCCTCTGTAGGACTTCAAGAAACCTCTCTTGGAGAGCCTTTTATGAAAACTCAAAGGATAAACTGTTTGTAGTGCCTCATGACTGTAATCCCAGCACTTGGGAGGCTGAGACCTGTAGATGTCCAATGGACAAGGAGCATCGGAACACAGGAACAGGCAAACAAAGCATTCTTGAAATAAATTCAGACTCGCAGGACACTAGGAATGGAGAATAGGCACAGCATGTCCACCCACTATGGGTGGTATCTGTTTGAAAATCTTGAGGTATAGAAAACTCTGTCTTCAGTTGATTAGCTTGAACTGTTTGGGAGGCCCCCAGGCAGTGGGACTGGGACCTGTCCTTAGTGCATGAGCTGGCTGTTTGGAGCCTGGGGCCTATGCAGGGACACTTTGCTCAGCCTGAGTGAAGGGAGGAGGGGACTGCACCTGCTTTGACTGAATCTACCAGGCTGAGCTGAATCCCCAGGGGAGTCCTTACCCTGGAGGAGATGGAAAAGGGGGGTGAGCTGGGATATGTAAAATTTAATTAAATTATAAAGTAAAAAATAAAAATAAATAAATAAAATGCTATTTTAACACACATCCTCAAAATTAAAAAAAAAGAAAGAAAAAAGAAAACTCTGTCTTCAGAGGAAAACTAATCATGGTAAAAAGAAATCAGTCTCCATGATGACCTAGTGTCCTGGTAAAATTGTCGTGGTTTGAATGAGAAATGTCTACATCATCTCGCGTGTTTGCATACTTGATTGCCCATTGTTTGTGCTTCTGGGGAAGGTTAAGGGATTTTTAGAAGGTGGAGCTTTGCTAGAGGATGTATGTCACTGGAGTCGGTTTTGTGGATACAGCCTGGCTCAACTTCTGTTTTCTCTCTGCTTCAGGTTTGCAAATAGAACGTGATCATCCAGTTTCCTGCTTCAACCATTTGCTTCCATGCCATCCCTGCCACAATAGCCACTAACCTTCCGGAATAATAAGCCAAATAATCCCTACCTTCCTTCAGTTATTTTTGGTCAAGGTGTTTTTTCACACCACAGAAAAGTAATAGAGAGCCCTAGTGAAAACATTGACCTCTTTATTTTCATCTGACAATCGCTTCTCGGCCTTTTGGCTAAGATCAAGTGTATTTTCATCTGACAGGGTTTCAGGTAGTTGAAGAATATCTGATCACAATGTAAGTATCATAATAAATATTCCAATAACAATTACTGTTTAACCAGTCCCTATTACATGTGAAATATTGCCACATATTTATGGTAGAGTGCAAATTAATCTTTATAATCATGAGATGACAAAGACTCTATTTTTCTCATTTTAGAGTTGGCAGCATTGAGACAGAGAAAAATAAGAAACTTACTAGAAATCATTAAAATTTGGGTTCCATGAAGACTTGGACACTGGGCGGTGGTGGCGCAGGCCTTTAATCCCAGCACTCGGGAGGCAGAGGCAGGTGGATCTCTGTGAGTTCGAGGCCAGCCTGGGCTACAGAGTGAGTTCCAGGAAAGGCGCAAAGCTACACAGAGAAACCCTGTCTCGAAAAACAAAACAAAACAAAACAAAAAAAGACTTAGGCACTTTTCAACTTTGTACTCTTTTCACTATGTTCATTATGCTGTACACCATAGGTGTAGTGCAGCTAAATTGGATAAAAGTGGGGGGCATGGTGGAGAACTACTGATAAGAGGAAGGAACACATACTAAGATGACAAGTTGTGGAGAGTATGTGAGGTTTTAAAAAACAATTTGTGAGAGCTAGAGAGAGCTCTGCTGGTCAAAGTGCTTGTCTTATAAGCATGAGGATTGAGGTCTATCCCTAGAACTCATGTGAAAATACCAGGCATGATGATAAGCATTTTGAGTCCCAGTACAGGGGAAGCAGAGATAGGCTGATTTCTGGGTGCTGTGGCCGGCAGGTCTAGCCTACTTGGAGAGTTTTGTCAACTATAGTAGAGATCAGTAACACATAGAAATAAAAAAAAAATCAATAATCAGGAGAATAATTACACAATGTGAGGCAAGCTTGAAACTAGCAACTGATGAAAATACTGAAGAATAAATTAAGTAAATGATATTTAAGGTAAATTATATATTTCCAAAGTGTAGTGGGTAGCCATTCCAGCTTTGATCTGGAAGTTCCAACCCCCACTGAGGCTTCGGTAACTGTCACGCCTACAAGGTGGGGCCAAGAGAGGACCCTGAAGACCCGAGATCTTGATGGGCTGGCTTGCTTGGTTCCTGGACCCTGGATGCTGGAGGTAGACCAAGAAGAGTTCTCCAGAGAACACCGCTGGACTGCGCTACACCTTTCCCAGACCCTGAAACCTGTCCCTTCACTTGTAAGTTATCCCACAAAATAAACCTCCCTTTTAACTACATGGAGTGGCCTTAATAATTTCACCAATACCAAAGTCAGGAGAAAAGAATTTTCATGAGCCAGGCGGTGGTAGCGCACGCCTTTAATCCCAGCACTTGGGAGGCAGAGCCAGGTGGATCTTTGTGAGTTTGAGGCCAGCCTGGGCTACCAAGTGAGTTCCAGGAAAAGGCTCAAAGCTACACAGAGAAACCCTGTCTCAAAAAACCAAGGGGAAAAAAAAAAAAAAGAATTTTTCATGAGAATGAAAGTACCTGCCAATTATAATATTGTTGAAAAATATTCAAAACTTAGAGAGTAAAAGAATATTTATTTGTGACAATAATTGTAATTAGGCAAAGAAAAAGAGTTTAATTGGTTGCGTGTAAAATACTAAGCACTTACTGGGCCGATCTCTGGGAGCCCTGGTGAAGAGAGGGAAGAGGGATTGAAGAGGGGAGGGGGAGGGGGAGTCAAGGTCACAACAGGGTAACCCACAGAAACAGCTGACTTGAGCTTATGAGAGCTAGGGAGCCTGCATTGGACTGACTTTGGCCCTCTGCATGTGTGTGACAGCTATGTAGCTTAGTCTGTTTGTGGGTTTCCTAGCAGTGAGATCGGGACCTGTCCCTGGCTCTTGGTCTGGCTTTTGGGAACCTATTCCCCATTCCGTGTTGCCTTGCCCAGCCTTGATGCAGGGGAGGAGCTTGGTCCTGCCTCAATTTGATGTGCCATGCTTGGTTGATTCCCATGGGAGGCCTGCCTCTTTCTGAACAGAGATGAAGGAGGAATGGATGGGAGGGCAGATAGAGGTGGGGGAGGGAACAGGAAGAAAGAAGGGAACTATGGCAGGTATGTAAAAATAAGTTTTAAAACTACTTTAAAGTATGAGAATAAGAGCAATGATGCCCACTAAATGGATAATTCAACTGAAGCACCACCACAAAAGATGAAGCTGTTTCTTCATGCTCAGCCAGTGAATGACAGGGATGTGATTTTGAACTTCAAGGCACAATTCCAAAGCCCACATTGAAAGCAGATAAAGGGCTGAACAAAATTAAAAGAAGTATTATGTCAGGAATCCCCAGTAACAATCTCAGGTTTGACAGCTCCCTGTGAGAATTCACAGAGCTCAGAACAGATGTGATTACAGAGCAAGGACACAGGGTAGTAAAATCAACAAAAGGAAGAAAGTACACAGGCAAGAGCCAGTTCTGTTCCCCCAGGGATGGCACACAGTGCTTCATCCTTCTCCCACAAGCCTGTGACAACACGTAGGAACTGTAGTTGGGCAGAGAATCTCCAGTGAAACTAGGTACCTAGAGTTTTTACTGGAGTCACTCACAGAGGCTTAGGAGGAACATAGGACTGACATAAGTTCCTCAGTTTCAGGTCCACCCTACAGGTCAAAATAGTCTAGTATGGTTCAAGGTCTTAGGTGATAGAAACCATTGCTCAACTGTAAATCCTATTGTTAGCATAAACTATCTGGTGTGGATCAACCTCTAGGTAAATAAAGACATTCTTCTTAGTTGGGATATTCCAAAATTTCAGTGGGACTTGGCAGAGACCTGAGAACTCTCTTGCTTCACTCTTTGCACTGGTTGTATTTTCTTCTTCAAAAAGCACTGAGGATTAGAGCCCCAAAGAGCTATAGCCTGTCCTGGTAGTGTCTATAGATCAAGTCTTACATCTCATATATTGAGATTGCCCAAGTAACCATGGGATGAGAACCTGTGGTCACTCCGAAAGAGATGGGTCAACTGGAGGGTCAGGCATGAAGGGAGTGTTTTAGCAGTTTGAAGGAAACAGACTAAGGAAAGAGTTGAGACCTATATCCTCAATTGGGCAAAACTTCACAGTACTATAGTCCAGTCAATAGGTGCCAATGATAGTAAGTAGATGAGAATATCACAGTGCTGAATCACACCTGGGTAAAGGATATAACTGAGTAATTGTTCTATCCTTGACCTTGATTATGCTTAATCAGTTTATTCATGAGACATTCAATTCTGGCTGGCATTTTGTTATCACACAGAACAAGAGACAAGAAAAGAACATGGCTTACCTGATTAGGTTTTAAAATCTGACAATGAATTTTTAAAACAAACCAAAATCTATGTCCAAAATATGTGAATAAAATGTCTATAAAGACTTCAAGAACATCAAGATTCGGTGGCCAAAGAACTCATACTTTAAATAGAACAATGGATGCTGTGGTGGTTTGAATGAGAATGTACTCCATAGGCTCATATACTTGAACATTTGGTCTCTAGTTAGTAGACAAGTTTGGGAAGGATTAGAAGGGGTGGTCTTATTGGAGTAGATATGACATTGGAGAAGGTGTGTCACTGGGGCTGGGCTTTGGGGTTTAAAAGCACATAACAGGCCCAGTCTCTCCCTGCCCACTATCTGCAGATCAGGATGTAAGCCCTCAGCCACATTCCTGCCTGCCTACCATCATGGACTAAACCTCTAAATTAAATTAAATACTTTCCTTTATTAGAGTTTCCTTGGACATGGTGTCTCTTCACAGCAATAGAACAGTAACTAGAACAGATGATTTGAAAAAAGATTAACTAAGAAAAGAATCAGTGTACTGAGGTGAAGCAACACCATGACCAAGGCAATTTATAAAAGGAAGCATTTGATTGGGGGTTTGCTTATAGTGTCAGAGGGTATAAGGCCATGAGCATTGTGGTAGTTTGAATGTAACTGGCCCCTGTAAGCTCATATGGAGTGGCACTATTAGGAGGTGTGACCTCCTTGGATGAAGTGTGTCACTGTGGAGGCAGGCTTTGAGGTCTTCTATGTTCAAGCTACACTGTGTTCAGACCACTTCCTGTTGCCTGCGGGTCAAGATGTAGGACATTTGGCTCCTTCTCCAGCACCATGTCTGCCTGCACACCACCATGTCCTACCATGATGATAATGCACTAAAAGCTCTGGAAATGTAAGCCATCCCAATTAAACGTTTTCTTTTATAAGAGTTTCTGTGGTCATGGTGTCTCTAGAAACACCTAACTAAGACAAACATCATGGTAGGAAGCATGGTGACAGACAGGCAGGCCTGGTACTGGAGCAGTATCTGAGAGCTCATATCTTATTCACAAGCAAGAAGTGAGAGAGAGAGAGAGAGAGAGAGAGAGAGAGAGAGAGAGAGAGAGAGAGAGAGAGAGAGAATGGGCCTAGTGTGGACTTTTGAAACCTCAAAGCCCACACTCAGTGACACACCTCCTACAACAAGGCCACACCTCCTAATCCTTCCTAAACAATCTACTGACTGGGAACCAAACATTCAAATATATGAGTCCCTAAGTGCCATTCTCGTTCAAACTATCACATACCAATCCCTGACTCTATATCATAATGCAAAATGCATTTAATCCAAATACATGCTCCAGAAGAAAAGGTGGTTGTGAATAAATAGTTTTAAAATTTTAGTAAAAAGATGAATATTAAAATCAATGACATACAGATTTAAGTCTAATAAAGTATTTCGAGTATGGTAATTAGGTAGAATGAATGACAAAAAAGAACTAATCTTGCCTCAGCAGGTGCAATGTAAAAATCAAATTACAATAATAATCCAAAATTTTGTGCTTCAATTTCAGGGAAGTAATGGACATATGGTTGCATGAAATACATTGGGTTTCTGAGTTTATGTGTAAGACTGACACTAGATGCTTGTTCAGTTCTTACTTTGATAATTAAAAAAACACAACCTTAAATACATTTTTTAAATTTAGCAGGTAATGTGCTCCAGCACAAATAAGCTCCTATCTGTGGGAACTGCCCCCAAGAGAGACAGATCCTGGATTGCAAAGAGTACAACTTATTGGGGTAAGGGCTTTACAGATAGAAGTATGGTTTTGCAAGACTGAATGATTCTCCCGGATTAAATCTGAAGTAAGAGTGTAGATTCAGGTAGAGATGAAAGTGATCTCCTTCAACCTGGGAGATCTCCTTCATACCTGGTTTATGCAAGCTAATATGAAAGAGTCAGGCATATGCTTGGTGCCAGTGTCTGGTCATGGAGCTCCACATATTACTCAGCAATGCTGTTTGCCTTTACTATGCTAACTATGTAGGGAAAATAGGTGATGCTACTTGAGGTACTCATTGCATTTACAACTCAGCATGGCTGCAGTCATGCCAAGCTGAGTCCCTACAGAGTACCAATTACAAAATGGAGGCTGTAACTTCCAAATTGCCTTGAAAAGAATTCTATTTCATTGCTCTCCCACCCCGTCCCTCCCCTAGCTCAAACATCCCATTCTCTTATGTTCTCATCCCCTATCACCTACCCTCTATTGCTCCCCTCTTGTTTCCAGTTTACTAAGGAGATTTCATCTATTTTCCCTTCCCAGGGCTATCTATGTGTCCCTCTTAGGGTCCTACTTGTTAGCTAGCTTATCTGGAGCTATGGGTTGTAGTCTGGTTATTCTTTGCTTTAAATCTAGCACTCACTTATGAGTGGGTACATACCATGTTTGTCTTTCTGAGTCTGGGTTGCCTCACTCAGAATGATATTTTCTAGTTCCATCCATTTACCTGCAAATTTCATGATATCTTGATAGAGGAAGACATCATGGGGATAGGGAGAAACTTGGTGCCAGGGAAGTTTATAGGAATCCACAAGGATGACCCCAGCTTAGACTACTAGCAATAGTGGAGAGGGTACCTGAGCTGGCCTACCCCAGTAATCAGATTGCTGAATACCCTATCATCATAGAGCCTTCATCCAGTAACTGATGGAAGCAGATGCAGAGATCCACTGCCAAGTACCAGGCCAAGCTCCAGAAGTCCAGACGAAGAAAGAGAGATTCTATGAGCAAGGGGCATCAAGATCATGATGGGGAAATCTACAGAGACAACCAAACCAAACTAGTAGGAACTCATGAACTTTAGATCAACAGCTGTGGAGTCTCCATGGGACTGGGATAGGCCCTCTGCAAAAGTGAGACAGCTGTGTAGCTTGGTCTGTTTAAGGGGCCCCTAGCAGTGGGATCAGGATCTATCCCTGGTGCATGAGCTGGCTTTTTGGAGCCCATTACCTATGGTGGGACACCTTGTAGAGCCTTGATGCAGGGGGAGGGGCTTGGACCTGCTTCTACTGAATGCACCTGGCTTTGCTGACTTCCCATGGGGGCCTTACCTTTTCAGAGGAGGGAATGAGGGGTAGGATGGAGGAAGGCTTAGGGGGGAGCAGGAGGAGGAATGAGAGGGAGATCTGTGGTTGGTATGTAAAATGAATAAAAAAATTCTTAATAAAAAATAAAAATAAAAAGAATTTAGGGAAAGAGCACACTTGGCCTTTTCTCATTTGCTGGATAGCCAAGAATTTTTAAAATTATTTTATTCTATTCATGTGAACATACACGTGCTTGCATCTGTGTGAGTGTATACACTCGTGTGTGTGGGTGCTTGTGGGAGCCAATAGGAGATGTCAGATCCCTTGGAGCTAGAGTTACAGGTGTTTGTGAGCCACCTGATGTGGGTGCTGGATCCAGACTCCAGACTTCATGGCTTAGCAGAAAGTGTTTTTAACCACCAACCCATCTCTCTAGCCCATGGTGTTTTGTGTCATGCTATTGATTTTTGTTTTGTTTGTTTCCTGAGACTTTGTTAACATAATTAAAAGCTGGCCACTGAATTCCTTTTCCCTAAAGGTGTACCTATTAAGAGGCTGTATTCAGTGAACTCTTTGGTAATCTGGCAAGGCCTCTGGACTCCTTTTCAGGATAAGTGATGGGCTGCTAACTAAATAAAACTTGTGGACTTTGGAATAAGCAAAATGATATTGAAATACAGTTATTTAAGTTGAAAATGGTGACTAACTCATTAGCTAACAAAAAAATCTAATGGCAAAGTTTAGTAGTAGGTGCAATTTTATGTTAAATGATTATGTTCTTACATTAAATATGTAAGAGCAGATGATGTTTCAGTTTATCCTCAGCAAAAGAAATCAGACATGAAATCATCTTGTCACCATTCACTGCACAGCCAACAGGAATAAAAATTTACTGTAATTTTATGTATACATTTGTAATGGAAGGAAATGCTAATGTGTTGCTAATGTGTGGCTGGGAGTTGATGAAAACTCTCTCTCTCTCTCTCTCTCTCTCTCTCTCTCTCTCTCTCTCTCTCTCTCTCTCTCTCTCTCCCCTGAGTTTAAGTGAACCTCTGGGAAATCTACTGACCCACAGCAGAGCTTCTTTCTGCCAAAACATGGATTCTAATACCACCCCTTAGAAGACACAGAAATGTACATTCCTTCCAATAATGGATAGGGCATTCATCAATTCATCACCTTTTTCTCCTAAGTACTAACAAGGTCAACCCTGCTTGGTTTCCAACATCAAAGGGGATCAGATGCATTCAGGGTGGTATGGCTATGGTTCCTGTTCTCTTCTCAATAGCAGATATTATCAGATGGATTGATACAAATCTAAAAAATGGATGAGTCTGGTGATTTGAATGAGAATGGCCCTTAGAGGCTAATATATTTGAATGCTTGGTCCCCAGTTGGATAAAACTGTTTAGGAATGATTATCTTATTGATAAGATTAAGAGGTGTTATCTTATTGGGGTGATGTGACACCAGGGCAGGATTTAAGGTTTCAAAAGTCCAAGTCACTCCCAGTTAGTTCTCTCTCTACCTCCTACTTATCAGTCAGGATGTAAGCTCTCAGGTACTGTTCTAGCACCATGCCCGTCTGCCTGATTCCATACTTTCCATCATGATGCTTGTGAACTCACCTCTAAAACTCTAAACCCTGGATAAACTGTTTCTTCTGTAAGTTGCCTTGGTCATGGTGTTTTG
Organism: Peromyscus maniculatus bairdii; assembly: GCF_049852395.1. Lineage (NCBI taxonomy): Eukaryota > Metazoa > Chordata > Mammalia > Rodentia > Cricetidae > Peromyscus > Peromyscus maniculatus. The sequence goes on along the minus strand of NC_134852.1, from coordinate 164,790,479 downwards.
TCATGGCAATAGAAAAGTAACTAAGACAGTGGGGAAAAACATTGCTGTTACAGCTTTATTTTTCTTTTAATAATTAAGTTAGACAATTTTCATTCTGATTCCTTTATGTTTAATCTTTGTGTATATATAATTTTACTTTACTTATTATTTGATAATTCCACATATGTATATAATGTAGTTTGATCATATCCACTAACCACTTCCTCTAGAACCTACCTCAACATGTCTCTTCCAAACTTCTTGTCTTCTGTGTGATTCTGTGCGCACATGTGCATGTGCGTGTGTGTGCGTGCGTGCGTGCGTGAGTGTGTGTGTGTGTGTGTGTGTGTGTGTGTGTGTGTCCCACTGGGTCCAATTAGTGCTGCCTCCAGATGCACGTGGGTGTGCAACCACCCTCTGGGGCATGGACAGCCAACCAGTGGCCACCCTCCAAGGATAACTCCCTCTCCTTCCCCAAGTAGCCATCAATTGACAATGACTCCTCAGCTAAGATGGGACTTCATGAACCCCTGCCATGTTCATGCTGGGGTTTCAGCTGCTTGACCTTGGGCAGGTCTTTTACTGGTAATCATAGCTGTTTGGAGTTGATGTGTGCAGCCGCCACAGCACATCCAGAAGAAAGCATAGGTAGCTCTCTTCTTCATCCTCTGGTTCTTACATCCTCTCTGTTTCTAAACATTTTAGTTAAATAAAATCTTTGTTACAATATGCATGGTATAAGAATTTTTCCATGGATTAGGTAATAACTGAATATTAGCTGTGCAAAATTATAGAAGTGGAAAGTAAAATGAAATAGAGCTACAAGAGCCCTTATATTACTTTATTTTGACTCATTCATTTCTTAGTGTATCCAGTAATTATCTCCATTCAGTTCTTACTGAGAATTAGAAATTTTGGTAGGTATGAGTGGGGAGCGGTGATGCTGAATTGCAACTTTAGTCATTTCTAGTTAAATTTCTGCTTGTTACTCTCTACTCTTACAGTGATTCATGCCAGGCGGTGGTGGCACACTCCTTTAATCCCAGCACTCAGAGGCAGAGTAAGAAGGATCTCTGTGAGTTTGAGGCCAGCCTGGGCAACAGAGTGAGTTCCAGAAAAGGCTCCAAAGCTACACAGAGAAACCTTGTCATGAAACAAACAAACAAACAAACAAACAAACCAGTGATTCATGATCAAAAATCTCATTCACATCCCCTGTGTGCAGTCCTCACTAGTGATCCCTGAAACACAAGGAAGACCCCTTGAAGGAAGGAAAGATGGATTTATTTCTTGCAGATTCCACTTTAAGACCTTTTCTTTGGGGAGGTAGTCCCCTCTCCCAGGCCATTTTCTCATTTTCAAGTAATGGAGCCACCAATGTCTTGAGGTTATAGTTTTCCAAAGGTTGAGTTATAATAGAAGATCAGCAATACTTATTAGTTACTATACTATAGACTAAAGTCACTTGGAGTTTATTCCAAAGAGCAGTCACTCCTGCTCTAGGACTTGGCTACTGATGCTGCCCTCTGCTGGCTCAGCAGAGCCTGCAAAAATCAGCCCATCCTTTTGGACTATCTTCCATGCTTTTGCAATTTGGTCAACTAAAAATTCTCACTTTCTGTTAAACTTAGGAAAATAGCCATTCTCTTCTTTACAACTTCATATTATTTAGTTTATTCACTTAAATACTATGTTATACAAGCATGGTGGCCCAGGCCTTTAATCCCAGCACTTGAAAGGCAGAGGCAGGTGGATCTCTCAGAACTCAAGGTTGACACAATAAGACCCTGCCTCAAAACAAACAAGCAAACAAACAAAAAAAGCAACTTTATTTTAACCTAAAAAATGTGACTGAAAGTGCTTTTGAATTTTGGAAGTTTCAAAACTCTTTTAAGAATGAAATTCTGCCATCCTCCTGTGACCTCAGAGGCTTCCTGAGACACAGAATCCACCACCTGTGAGTGAACCAAGAGGTGAGTGACCTTCCCCCACCCAGAGAGTCCTGCCTCTAGGATCTAGACCCTGGGACACAATCTGTGTCTAGAAATCCCCACCCATTGCTGTCCCAGTTGCCAGCAAGCAGGGAAGACTCCTGAGGACAGGCTCCCCTACCAAAACCTCCCATTGGACCCTGTAATCTATAAGACCCACACCCTACCCCAAATCCTACATCACCCTGAGACTTCACAGGCTTCTGGACACACAGAATTTGCCAGCTCTGATTGGACCAAGAGCTACAATTGGACCCAGAGTGGCCCCCTGAGACATAGCCACAGCAAGCACAGATCAGACCAAGAGCAGCTCACTCAGACACAGGCACCTCTTGCACCTATTGGAGGAAGAGATGAGTGTGTGCCCGTGCAAAAATACATACAACAACATAAAGAGCAATATGGCACCACCAGAACCTAGCAGTTCTACAACAGCAAGACCTGAACATCACAACATAGAAGAAGCAGAGGAAAGTGATCTTAAAAATAACTTTACAAAGATGATAGAGAGCTTTAAAGAGGAAATGAAAAATTCCCTTAAAGAAATTGAGGGAAAAAACAAACAAAAAAATTGGAAGAAATCAATAAATCCCTTAAAGAAAACCAAGAAAAGCAATTAAACAGGTAAAGGAAACAGTTCAAGACCTGAAAATTAAAATAGAAGCAATGAAGAATACAAAAACCGAGGGGATGATGGAAATAGAAAATACGAGTAAATGAACAGGAACTACAAGAGATGCAAGAGAGAATCTCTGGTGTGGAGTATACAATAGAGAAAATTGATTCATCAGTCAAAGAAAACACTAAAGCCAAAAAATTCGTAACACAAAATGTCCAGGAATTCTGGGACACCAAGAAAAGGCCAAACCTAAGAATAATAGGGATAGAAAAAGGAGAATAATACTACTCAAAGGCACAGGAAATATGTTCAACAAAATCATAGAAGAAAGTTTTCCCCACTTAAAGAAGGAAATATTTATGAAGATACAAGAAGCTTATAGAACACCAAATAGACTAGATCCCTCCAAAAAAGTCCCCTCACAGTATAATAATTAAACCACTAAACATACAGAATAAAGAAAGAATATTAAGAGCAGCAAAGGAAAAAGGCCAAGTGACTTAAAAGGCAGACACATCAGAATAACGCCCAACTTCTCAATGGTGTCTTTGAAAGCCAGAAGGTCCTGGACAGATGTAATGCAGACACTAAGAGACCATAGATGCCAGTCCAGACTACTATATCCAGCAAAACTTTCAATCACCATAGACAGAGTGAACAAGATATTCCAAGCCAAAACCATATTTAAACAATAACTATCCACAAATCCATACCTATAGAAAGCACTAGAAGGAAAAATCCAACCTAAATTGAAGACCCTGACATTAATCCACACACTTATGAACACCTGATTTTTTTTCCATATTTTTTATTTATTTTACAATACTATTCAGTTCTACATAATAGCCACAGATTCCCTTGTTCTCTCCCTTCCTGCCCCCCTCCCCTTCCCCCCAGCTCACCCCCCATTCCCTCCACCTCCAGATCAAGGTCTCCCCTGAGGACTGGGATCGACCTGATAGACTCAGTCCAGGCAGGTCCAGTCCCCTCCTCCCAGATTGAGCCAAGTGTCCCTGCATAAGTCCCAGGTTTCAAACAGCTAACTCATGCAACGAGCCCAGGACCTGGTACCACTGCCTAGATGCCTCCCAAATAGATCAAGCCAATCGACTGTCTCACCTATTCAGAGGGCCTGATCCAGTTGGGGGCCCCTCAGCCTTTGGTTCATAGTTCATGTTTCCATCCATTTGGTTATTTGTCCCTGTGCTTTATCCAACCTTGGTTTCAACAATTCTCCCTCATATAAACCCTCCTCTTTCTCACTAATTAGACTCCCAGCGCTCCACCAGGGGCCTAGCCGTGGATGTCTGCATCCAGATTCCTCAGTCCTTGGATGGGGTTTGTGGCACAACTATTAGGGTGTTTGGCCATCCCATCACCAGAGTAGGTCAGTCCCAGCTGTCTCTCGACCATTGCCAGCAGTCTTTTGTGGGGGTATCTTTGTGGATTTCTGTGGGCCTCTTTAGCTCTTTGTTTCTTCCTTTTCTCATGTGGTCTTCATTTACCATGGTCTCCTATTCCTTGTTCTCCCTCTCTTTTCTTGATCCAGCTAGGATCTCCCGCTCTCTTTCCCTCGACCCTCGCCCTTCATTGCTCCCACTCATGTCCAGGCTGTTCATGTAGATCTCATCCATTTCTCTGGAACACCTGATTTTTGACAAAGAAGCCAAAACTGTACAATGGAAAAAAGAAAGCATCTTTAACAAATGGTGCTGGCACAACTGGATGTCAAAATGTAGAAGATTGCAAATAGACCCATATCTGTCACCATGCACAAAACTCAAGTCCAAGTGGATCAAAGACCTCAACATAAATCCAGTTACTCTGAACCTGATAAAAGAGAAAGTAGGAAATTCTTGAATGTATTGGCACCGGAGATCACCTTCTAAATATAACACCAGTAGCACAGACACTGAGAGCAACAATTAATAAATGGGACCTCCTGAAACTAAGAAGCTTCTGTAAGGCAAAGGACATGGTCAATAAGACAAAACGACAGCCTATAGAATGGGAAAAGATCTTCACCAACCCCACATCTGACATAGGACTGATCTCCAAAAATATATAGAGAATTCAAGAAACTAGACATCAAAATACTGAACGACCCAATTAAAAAATAGGCTATAGAGCTAAACAGATAATTCTCAACAGAAGAATCTCAAATGGATGAAAGACATTTAAGGAACTGCTCAACATCCTTAGCCATCAGGGAAATGCAAATCAAAACGACTCTGAGATACCATCTTACACCTGTCAGAATGGCTAAGATAAAAAAAACACTGATAACAGCTTATGTTGGAGAGGATGTGGAACAAGGAGAACACTCACTGTTGGTAGGAATGCAAACTTGTGCAGCCACTTTGGAAATCAATATGGCAGTTTCTCAGAAAATTGGGAATCAATCTTTCTCAAGACCCAGCTATACCACTCTTGGGCATATACCCAAGGAATGCTCAATCATACCACAAAGACACATGCTCAACTATGTTCATATCAACATTATTCATAATAGCCAGAACCTGGAAACAACCTAGATGTCCCTCAACTAAAAAATGGATATAAAAAAAGTGGTATGTACACATAATAGTGTACTACTCAGCAGAGAAAAACAATGACATCATGAGGTTTGCAAGGAAATGGATGGAACTAGAAAATATCATCCTGAGTGAGGTAATCTAGACCCAGAAGGACAAACATGGTATGTACTCACTCATAAGTGGATACTAGATGTAAAGCAAAGGATAACCAGACTACAACCCATAGCTCCAGAGAAGCTAGCTAACAAGTAGGACCCTAAGAGGGATGCATGGATCATGCTGGGAAGGGGAAATATAGGAGAGTATACTGGGGATGGGGGCAGTGGAGGGTGGGGGCATGAGGAATAAGAACATGAGGGAACAGGATGGTTGAGCTGGAGCAGGGACAGAGGAGAACAGTGAGGGAGATACCATGATGGAGGGGGATCCACAAGGATGACCCCAGCTTAAACTACTAGCAATAGTGGAGAGGGTGCCTGAACTGGCTTACCCCAGTAATCAGATCAGTGAGTACCCTAACTCTCATCATGGAACCTTCATCCAATAACTGATGGAAGCAGATGCAGAGATCCACAGCCAAGCACCAGGCCAGGCTCCAGGAGTCCTGTTGAAGAAAGAGAAGAAGGATTCTGTGAGCAAGGGGCACCAAAATCATGATTGGGGAAACCTACAGAGACAACCAAACCAAACTAGTGGGAACTCATGAACTTTAGACCAACAGCTGTGGAGTCTCCAAGGGACTGGGCTAGGCCCTCTGCATAAGGGAGACAGTTATGTAGCTTGATCTGCTTAAGGGGCTTCCTGGCAGTAGGATTGGGATCTATCCCTGGTGCATGAGTTGGCTTTTTGGAGCCCCCTACCTATGGGGGATACCTTGCAGAGCCTTGATGCAGAGGGAGGGGCTTGGACCTTGTTGCTGGAGGGCTTCTCTCCAGGTTCCACCAAGCCCCACAGTCCCACAATCCACATATAAAATAATCACTCAGACGCTTATATTACTTATAAACTGTATGGCCATGGCAGGCTTCTTGCTAACTGTTCTTATATCTTAAATTAACCCATTTCTATAAATCTATACCTTGCCATGTGGCTGGTGGCTTACCGGCGTCTTTACATGCTGCTTATCCTGGCGGTGGCTGCAGTCTCTCTCTCTCCTTCTTCCTGTTTCCCCAATTCTCCTCTCTCCTTGTCCCGCCTATACTTCCTGCCTGGTCACTGGCCATCAGTGTTTTATTTATATAGAGCAATATCCACAGCAGGACCTGCTTCTACTGAATGTACCAGGCTCTGATATTCTAATACATACTCTGAATTACATACTCCCTAAGTCAGTCATAAAAGATTTCTCAGTTTTTAATTTATTTTTTGGGTGCTGGAGTTGGCACTCAAGACCTGATGCATACTAAGCAAGTGACCCAAATCCCCACTCCAAGTTTCTCAATTTTTAAAATGCACATCTGTATAGGAACTTATAATACACTTTGCAGAATTTTTTTCTATTTTACTAGCCATATCGAACTGTGTCACCTACATTGTAAAGAGAAGACTGGACATGTCTGTTATTCAACTCACAGATTAGCTACTTCTGAAAGCTAAATTCTTAGACTCCAACAGGGAGAAAGACAACTCTTCAGTGTCTCTGCTCTCCTATTGACAAAACAGTGAGTATTTTTGACTTCAAATGATTTGTTGTGGAAATATATTTTATAATTCCACTCACAATGTATTACAGGCCTACAGGAGAAAGAAAGAAAACAATACTCCCAGGATGAGCAACTGTAACAAAAGAATACCAAACTTTGGATCTCCCAAAACTGATTCAAAGGCTTAGTGCATGTATGATCTTGGAGGGCACCCTCCCAAACTGTGCTCCAGTTTCCATCATGTAGTTTCCATAATGTTCACTTTGCCTGCTACCACATAGGTATTTTGTAAGGATTAAATATTTTGAAAATTTTAGCAGTGTGAGTCTTTCTGCCAGAAAGCATCTTTATTCATTTCTCATTTTGTCTTCCCACTCCCCTCAGGGTTCCAGGACATAAATTTAAAATAAATAAAATATCATATAGATGAAGAATAGATTGGTGGACGGATGGATGGAGAAAAAACATATAAACATATAGCTGAAAATATCACACATTCCTACTGTCTTTGCTTCTGTTTTTAAAATTACTTCCTGTTGTCTGGAGACAATGGCCTCTTTCGGAAACCCTAAAAAAATGGGATAATTGTCAAGTCCTGGGAAAACTAGTAGTATCATTTGTTGTCCAGTCTCTGTGTAATGGGGAAGTGCAGGGTTTATCTCAAGTCCTGACTACAGTAATCTGTGAGGCTGGATCATCTCATTTAGCCACCTTGAAACTGTCCTGAGCAGTTTGTAGTCTAAAGCCGATCTTTGGGTGCTGTTTGTCAGCTTGGTGGCATTACCATAAACGAGTTGGAATTGTGGTTGTGGGGCCCTGTCCTCCTTTTGGAGACTTCAAAGATCACTGTTAGGAATGGTCATAGTTACTGCAGAAAACTTAAACATTTTAAATATTATATGCAGCAGATCTCAAAGAGGTTAGATGGCTACAATTTGTTATGTACATCCAGAGTACAAAAACTTAATTCCTTGTTACCTAATAGAGCCTAATAGAGATTCAAACCTGAAATCATATACAGAATGCTAGAAGAAGCCTTTTATCTAGAATCAGTTAGTACTCTATATGAATATTAATATCATGACAAAAAGTTTAAATAAATGTATATGTAAATCTTATAAATTTTGAAATAATATAAATTTTATAAGTTTTAAAGAGTCAAAATAAAACAAAAGATTTATGAGATTTGTGGCAATAGAATAGTCCTTTAATTTTGATATTTCTTCTGTCCCATATCAGGTGGCTCTTTTGATACAAGACAGAGATTTGGCTTTTCCTTTAATAAGCATACTTGAGTTTAGAGAAGGAGAGAGCCATGCTTCAACTCCAAAGCCAACTTTAATTTTTAATTGAACTGAGACTACAAAAAGACCATTTGCACTAATATGTTAGTAGAGAATAGCAGAAACAAATATTTGGGAAGATTTATGGAATTTCATCCTGTTGGAATCGTGATATACCAATAGGCCAATTTACTCTTTTTCATGGGACATTTTCTCTGGATGATTCATCCTTCTTCTTCCAATGTCTCATTTGTCCAGTGGTCTTCAGAATTGTTAGTTGGATGCTTTCATTCTCCTGGAAGGACAAAAACAAAACCCTGCCCCAACCCTAACATTGGTTAGTTTTCCTTTTGGCAAGTTATATCTGATCAAATGAAAATCATTTGTTAGTCTTTTTTTTAATTTATTTTACAATGCTATTCAGTTCTACATAATAGCCACAGATTCCCTTGTTCTCTCCCTTCCTGTCCCCCTTCCCTTCCCCCCAGCCCACCCTCCCATTCCCCATTTGTTAGTCTTATAAGTTAGTTTATATTGAATGGTCATGTTGTTTGATGAGCGATTACCTCTTCTAATCAAGAGGTGATCTATTTGAATCTAATCTTTATCAACTTTGATGGTATCCACAGTTTTTCTTTTCCTGTGGAAACAAAAGCAAAACCTCTTCCCCAATGTAACACATATCCTGGTTTCCATTCTGAGGTCAACACATACTTAAAGTATACAGGTTGGTTTAATTCAGCAGTTTTTTCTATTATCCAATGTCTCTCTGCAGCTGTCATTGCTTTTTCATTAGCATTACAAAATTTAAAGTTAAAAAAGCATTGTGCAATCTATCTCTGGGTGTCCTAATTACCCCTTTCTGTTTATTAATCATATCTTTTAGAGTTCAATTCAATCTTTCTATAAGTGCTTTTTCTGTATGATTATGTATTCTACCTGTAACGTGCTTTATGTTGTAATATGCAAAAAACTTTCTTATTTTACTAGAAACATATGCTGGAGCATTTTCAGTTTTAATTTGTACAGGTATTCTCATGATGGTTATAACATTTAATAAATATATAACTACAAAATCAGCCTTTTCAGAACTCAAAGCAGTGTAATGTCTGGAATGTTCTGGAAAATATAACAGTTATCTTGCCTGTTCCATATTGATCTGCATTTATTAGTCCAATATCAGCCTTTGCCATACTGTCTGCATATTCCAGAAGCCTAGGGCCTTCTGTTTTGATTCTCCCTAGGGAAAAAAAAAAACATCTTTCCTGAGAACATCTTGCATGCAATTCCTTTTCAATTCACCTGGTTTACCACAATTAAAAGTGTTGCTAGATTTTTCCGCCTTGCCCACAGTCAGGACAAATCTTTGTCACCCGCCAGTCCCACAGCCGCTCAGACCCAACCAAGTAAACACAGAGACTTAATTTGCTTACAAACTGCATGGCCGTGGCAGGCTTCCTGCTAACTGTCCTTATCTTGCTAACTGTGCTTTTATCTTAAATTGGTCCATTTCCATACATCTATACCTTGCCGTGTGGCTGGTGGCTTACTGGCGTCTTCACATGCTGCTGGTCATGGCAGTGGCTGCAGTGTCTCTGGTCATGGCGGCGGCTGGAGTGTCTCTGGTCATATTACAACATAAAGCATGTTACAGGTAGAATACATAATCATACAGAAACCAGCTGAGGAACTGGTGAGGTGAGATAGCTGTGGCTTGTTCTGTCTCTTTAAATAGACGAACAGACAGGGTGATGAGTGCTCATTCGGGAAGCTGGGACATCGCAGGCGGAAGGGTGAGATTTTGGCTCTGAGCTCTGACCTCTCGGCTTTCTCTTTTGCATTATTTCTGTGTTTCTTATTTAATAAAACGGTTGGTTACATCAATATAAAAGATCTAACCTTTTGATTTTTTTTTTGTGATATATATTTTTTATTTTACAATACCATTCAGTTCTACATATCAGCCATGGGTTCCCCTATTCTCCCCCCTCCCATGCCCTCCCCTTACCCCCAGCCCACCCTCCATTCCCACCTCCTCCAGGACAAGTCCTCCCCCGAGGACTGAGATCGACTTGGTAGACTCAGTCCAGGGAGGTCCAGTCCTTTCCTCCCAGACTGAGCCAAGTGTCCCTGCATAAGTTCCTGGTTTCAAACAGCCAACTCATGGAATGAGCACAGGACTTGGTCCCACTGCCTAGATGCCTCCCAAACTGATCAAGCCAATCAACTGTCTCACCTATTCAGAGGGCCTGATCCAGTTGGGAGCCCCTCAGTCTTTGGTTCATAGTTCATGTGTTTCCATTCATTTGGCTATTTTTTTTCAATAATTGAGTAAAACTGAAATTTATTATATGCCACAGTCGTCCTAGGGACCTCCATGCTATATATATAGCCTCTATGGTTCTATGGGTTGTGGTCTGATTGTTCATTTTATATCTAGAATCCACTGATGAGTGAGTACATACCATAACTGTCTTTCTGGGTTTGGGTTACCTCACTCAGGATGATTTTTTCTAGTTCCATCCATTTGCCTGCAAATTTCATGCTTTCATTGTTTTTCTCTGCTGAGTAGTACTCCATTGTGTATATGTACCACATTTTTTTCATCCATTCTTCCGTTGATGGGCATCTAGGTTGTTTCCAGGTTCTGGCTATTACAAATAGTGCTGCTATGAACATAGCTGAGCATGTATCTTTATGGTATGTATCAGCATTCTTTGGGTATATGCCCAAGAGTGGGATGGCTGGGTCTTGAGGTAGTTTGATTCCTAATTTTCTGAGAAACCGCCATACTGATTTCCATAGTGGTTGTACAAGTTTACATTCCCACCAACAGTGGAGGAGTGTTCCCTTTGCTCCACATCCTCTCCAACATTGGTTGTCATTGGTGTTTTTTTTTTTTTTTTTTTTTTTTTTTTTTTTTTTTTTTTTTTTTTTTTTTTTTTTTTTTTTTTTTTTAGTCAATTGGTAAAGTTTATTTCGTCAGTATAAGTAATTTAAAGCCATTTACTAAACTATAAATTTCAATGCATTAGAAATGACTACTGGAGCATTTCTGAGGTGTCACTGTCAATTTAATGTGGCAATGTTACTTTATCTTGATGTTGGTATGAAATGCAACTGTCATGCCTTTCATCATTAAATGGAGCTGTCATCAGGTCATTGGTGTTTTTGATCTTAGCCATTCTAACAGGTGTAAGGTGGTATCTCAGAGTCGTTTTGATTTGCATTTCTCTGATGATTAAGGATGTTGAGCATTTCTTTAAATGTCTTTCAGCCATTTGTAGTTCTTGTTTTGTGAATTCTCTGTTTAGCTCTTTAGCCCAATTTTTAATTGGACTGTTCAGTGCTTTGATGTCTAGTTTCTTGAGTTCTTTATATATTGTGGAGATCAATCCTCTGTCAGATGTGGGGTTGGTGAAGATCTTTTCCCAATCTGTTGGCTGTCTTTTTGTCTTATTGACTGTGTCTTTTGCCCTGCAAAAGCTTCTCAGTTTTGAGAGGTCCCATTTATTAATGGTTGTGCTCAGGGTCTGTGCTGTCGGTGTTTTATTTAGGAAATGGTCTCCAGTGCCAATGCGTTCAAGAGTGCTTCCTATCTTCTTTTCTATTAAGTTTAGTGTAACTGGATTTATGTTTAGGTCTTTGATCCACTTGGACTTGAGTTTTGTGCATGGTGACAGATATGGATCTATTTGTAATCTTTTACATATTGACATCCAGTTATGCCAGCACCATTTGTTGAAGATACTTTCTTTGTTCCATTGTATAGTTTTGGCTCCTTTGTCAAACACCAGGTGTTCATATGTGCATGGATTAATGTCAGGGTCTTCAATTCGATTCCATTGGTCCGTATGTCGGTTTTTATACCAGTACCAAGCTGTTTTTATTACTATAGCTCTATAGTAGAGTTTGAGGTCCGGGATGGTGATGCCTCCAAGGGTTGCTTTATCGTATAGGATTCTTTTAGCTATCCTGGGTCTTTTGTTTTTCCATATAAAGTTGAGTATTTTTCTTTCCAAGTCTGTGAAGAATTGTGTTGGGATTTTGATGGGGATTGCATTGAATCTGTAGATTGCTTTTGGTAAGATTGCCATTTTTACTATGTTAATCCTACCTATCCATGAGCATGGGAGATCCTTCCATTTTCTGATATCTTCGTCAATTTCTTTCTTTAGAGATTTAAAGTTCTTATCAAAAAGGTCTTTCACTTGTTTAGTTAGTGTTATCCCAAGGTATTTTATATTATTTGTGGCTATTGTAAAGGGTGATGTTTCTCTGACTTCTTTCTCAGCCCTTTTATCATTTGTGTATAGGAGGGCTACTGATTTTTTTGAGTTGATCTTGTATCCTGCCACTTTACTGAAGGAGTTTATCAGCTGTAGAAGTTCCCTGGTAGAGTTTTTGGGGTCACTTATGTATACTATCATATCATCTGCAAATAGTGAAAGTTTGACTTCTTCCTTGCCAATTTGTATCCCTTTGATCTCCTTTTGTTGTCTTATTGCTCTAGCTAGAACTTCTAGTACTATATTGAATAAATATGGGGAGAGTGGACAGCCTTGTCTTGTTCCTGAATTTAGTGGTATCGCTTTGAGTTTCTCTCCATTTAATTTGATGTTTGCTGTTGGCTTGCTATAAATTGCTTTTATTATGTTTAGAAATGTTCCTTGTATTCCTATTCTTTCTAAGACCTTTATCATGAAGGGGTGTTGGATTTTGTCAAAGGCTTTTTCAGCATCTAGGGAGATGATCATGTGGTTTTTTTCTTTCAGTTTGTTTATATGGTGAATTACATTGACTGATTTCCGTATGTTGAACCATCCTTGCATCCCTGGGATGAATCCTACTTGGTCGTGATGGATGATTGTTTTGATGTATTCTTGGATTCGGTTTGCCAATATTTTGTTGAGTATTTTTGCATCAATGTTCATGAGGGAGATTGGTCTGTAGTTCTCTTTCTTTGTTGCATCTTTGTGTGGTTTGGGTATCAGGGTAATTGTAGCCTCATAAAAAGAGTTTGGTAGTGTTCCTTCTGTTTCTATTGTGTGGAACACTTTGAAGAGGATTGGTATTAGTTCTTCTTTGAAAGTCAGGTAGAATTCTGCACTGAAACCATCTGGTCCTGGGCTTTTTTTAGTTGGGAGACTTTTGATGACTGTTTCTATTTCTTTAGGGGTTATTGGTCTATTTAAATGGTTTATCTGGTCTTGATTTAATTTTGGTATTTGGTATTTATCCAGAAAATTGTCCATTTCTTCCTGGTTTTCCATTTTTGTGGAGTACAGGTTTTTGAAGTATGATCTGATGATTCTCTGGATTTCCTCATTGTCTGTTGTTATGTCTCCCTTTTCATTTCTGATTTTGTGAATTTGGGTGTTCTCTCTTTGCCTTTTGGTTAATTTGGCTAGTGGTTTGTCTATCTTGTTGATTTTTTCAAAGAACCAACTCTTTGTTTCATTGATTTTTTGTATTGTTCTCTTGTTTTCTATTTCGTTGATTTCAGCCCTCAATTTGATTATTTCCTGGCGTCTATTTCTCCTGGGTGAGTTTGTTTCTTTTTGTTCTAGAGCTTTCAGTTGTGCTGTTAATTCATTGGTATGGGATTGCTCCATCTTCTTTATGTGTGCATTTAGAGCTATGAATTTTCCTCTTAGCACTGCTTTCATAGTGTCCCATAAGTTTGGGTATGTTGTACTTTCATTTTCATTGAATTCTAGGAACTCTTTAATTTCTGTCTTTATTTCTTCCTTGACCCATTGATGTTTCAGGTGGGTATTATTCAGTTTCCATGAGTTTGTGGGTTTTCTATAATTTTTGTTGTTATTGAGTTCTAACTTTAAGGCATGGTGGTCTGATAAAATACAGGAGGTTATTCCAATTTTTTTGTATCTGTTGAGATTTGTTTTGTGTCCAAGCATGTGGTCAATTTTTGAGAAGGTTCCATGGGGTGCTGAGAAGAAGGTATATTCTTTTGTGTTAGGATGGAATATTCTGTAGATATCTATTAGGTCCATTTGAGTCATAACATCTGTTAGGTCCTTTATTTCTTTGTTAAGTTTCAGTCTGATAGATCTATCTTTTGGTGAGAGTGGTGTGTTAAAATCTCCCACTACTAATGTGTGGGGTTTGATGTGCGTTTTAAACTTTAGTAGTGTTTCTTTTATGAATGTGGGTGCTTTTGTATTTGGAGCATAAATGTTTAGAATTGAGACTTCATCTTGGTGGATTTTTCCTGTGATGAATATGTAATGTCCATCCTGGTCTCTTTTGATTGATTTTAGTTTGAAGTCTATTTTATTAGATATTAGGATAGCTACACCAGCTTGTTTCTTAGGTCCATTTGCTTGGAAAACCTTTTCCCAGCCCTTTACTCGGAGGTAGTGTCTGTCTTTGGAGTTAAGGTGTGTTTCTTGTATGCAGCATATGGATGGGTCCTGTTTTCTAATCCATTCTGTTAGCCTGTGTCTTTTTATAGGTGAGTTGAGACCATTGATATTGATGGATATTAATGACCAGTGATTGTTAATTCCTGTTATTTTTTTTGGTTGTGTTGTGTTGTCCTTCTGTGGTGTATGTTGGTGTAGGATTATCTATTGCTTGATTTTTCATGGATGTGTTTAGCTTCTTTGGGTTGAATTTTCCCTTCTAGTGCTTTCTGTAGGGCTGGGTTTGTGGACAGGTATTGATTAAATCTGGTTTTATCCTGGAATATTTTGTTTACTCCGCCTATGGTGATTAAGAGTTTTGCTGGGTATAATAGTCTGGGTTGGCATCCATGGTCTCTTAGTGTCTGCATGAGGTTTGTCCATGATCTTCTATCTTTCATAGTCTCTATTGAGTAGTCTGGTGTTATTCTGATGGGTTTGCCTTTATATGTTACTTGGTCCTTTTCCTTTGCAGCTCTTAATATTTTTTCTTTATTCTGTGTGTTTAGTGTTTTGATTATTATGTGGCGAGGGGACTTGTTTTTTGGATCCAGCCTATTCGGTGTTCTGTAAGCTTCTTGTATCTTCATAGGTATTTCTTTCTTTAGGTTAGGAAAGTTTTCTTCTATGATTTTGTTGAATATATTTTCTGTGCCTTTGAGTTGGTATTCTTCTCCTTCTTCTATCCCTATTATTCTTAGGTTTGGTCTTTTCATGGTGTCCCAAATTTCCTGGACGTTTTGTGTTAGGACTTTTTTGTCTTTATTGTTTTCTTTGACTGACGAATCTATTTTCTCTATCGTGTCTTCAGTGTCAGAGATTCTCTGTTCCATCTCTTGCAATCGGTTGGTTATGCTTGTTTCTGTAGTTCCTGTTCGTTTTGTCAGGATTTCTATTTCCAGCATTCCCTCAGCATGTGTTTTCTTTATTGTCTCAAATTCATTTTTCAGATCTTGGAATGTTTCTTTCATCTGTTTAATTGCTTTTTCTTGGCTTTCTTTGATTTCTTCCCATTTTTTGTTAGTTTTTTCTTCCATTTCTTTAAGGGAGTTTTTTATTTCCTCTTTAATGGAGTTTTTCATTTCCTCTTTAAGGGAAGTTTTTATTTCCTCTTTAAGGGAGTTTTTTATTTCCTCTTTAAGGAAAGTTTTTATTTCCTCTTTAAGGTAGTTTTTCAATTCCTCTTTAAGGAAAGTTTTTATTTCCTCATTGAGGGAATGTTTTATTTCTTCTTTAAGGGCCTCTATCATCTTCTTAATGTCATTTTTAGGGTTGATTTCTTCTGTTTCTTCTGTCATGGTATGTTTAGGTCTTGCAGGTGTAGAATCACTAGGTTCTGATGTTGCCATATAGGTCTTTATGTTGTTGCCTGTATTTTTGCACTGGCGCCTACTCATCTCTTCCTCTGTGAGGTGCAGGTGGTGTCTGTGTCTGAGAGTGCCTCTCTTGTTCTAATTTTTAGTCTTGGTTTAGTAGGGGTTCTTGGTTAAATTGGTGCTTTTGGGCTATTTCTTCAGGGGCAGCTGATTTCGATCAGTGAATTATATACTTATGATTCTGGTGATCTGGTTTGGTGTCTGGGTAGCGCCTTCTTCTGTGTTCTCAGGTCACTTTTTGTTCATTTGTCAACTCCTCAGCTGATCTTGTTTCTTCAGACTTTAAACTGTAGGCATCTGAATCCTCTCCCAGATGGGTTTCAGCTGAGCAGGGTAGTCTCACCAACACCTCCAAGTTGTTGGGTTTCACAGGATCAGCAGCTGGGCCCTGGGTTGTCCTCAGACGGAGTGTTCAGATTCGTTCTGGTTCTGACCCACGGAGATAGCTTCTTCCCCAGATGTTGGGGTTAGGGGCGTCCCTGTTCCAAGCTGTGTCTGCTTGTCTCTGTCCCTGGGCCTGTTTACCTCTGCGGTCCGCCGCCGGGCCTGTATGTCCCTGTCAGCTGCCGCTGGGTCTGTCTGCCTCTGGGGGCCGCCACCGGGCCTGAATGTCCCTGTCGGCCGCTGCACGTCTACCTCAGCAGGCTGCCGCTGGGCCCGTCTTCCTCCACAGGCCGCCGCCACAGGCCTACCTGCGTCTGCTTGTCTTCGCCGCCGCCGGGCCTGTCTACCTCTGTGGACTGCCGCTGGGCCTGAATGTCTCTGCCGGCTGCCACCGGGCCTGAATATCTCTGTTGGCTGCCGCCGCTTGGCCCGTCTACCTCAGCGGGCTGCTGCTGGGCCCATCTACCTCCGCGGGCTGCCGCCGCAGGCCTACCTGCGTCTGCTTGTCTCTGCCGCCGGGCCTGTCTACCTCTGTGGGCCGCCGCTGGGCCTGAATGTCTCTGCCGGCTGCTGCCGGGCCTGAATGTCCCTGTCGGCCGCTGCCGCCGGGCCCGTTTACCTCAGCGGGCTGCCGCTGGGCCCGTCTACTTCTGTGGGTTGCCGCTGGGCCTGAATGTCTCTGCCGGCTGCCGCTGGGTCTGAATATCCCTGTCGGCTGCCGCCGCTGGGCCCGTCTACCTCCACCGGCCCCCGCCGCAGGCCTACCTGCGTCTGCTTGTCTCTGCCGCCGGGCCTGTCTCTAACCTTTTGATTTTTAAAAAATTTTTTAGCAGTCACTTCTCCTATCTAAGTATCATCATAAGCATGAGATCCAATATCAGCTCTATTTCTAATCCATTCATCTATTGGTGCTAATCTTGCCTTAAAGGCCTGATCACCCTTTACATTCTGAATTAGCATGTTCAAAAGCCAAAGATTCAATTAATATTTGTCTAACTTTTGGATATGATATCATTCTATTTACAGCTGAAGTCAATCTTTGCAAAAAAAATATCAGTCAAGGCTTCTTTTGGGCCTTGTACAATTTTAGTAAATGGCTCACTCAGTTCTCTTTTCTGATTCTTTAATCTTGTCCCAAGTATTTAAAGCTGCTGTACAGCATAGGGAGAAGATGTGATCATCAAATATAACATCAGCATAATGGCCTTCACTAAGGATTTGATCTTGGGAAATCGTATAACCTCTAACCCTACCTTGTTGTCCTATGACATCTTCATCTCTCTACCAGGTAGTCCACTATAACTGATACTGCTGTAATTAAATCTTTCCAATCTTGTGGAATAATTCTGTTCTGAATGGCCCATGAATTTAACATTTGCTTCATAAAAGGTGAATGCATGCCATATGAAACTATTGCTCCCTTAAATCTCTTAAAATGTAACATTTGTTTCTATAGGTTCCTAGTTAACTTCTGAATAGCCTTGGGGATGACTATCATCAGGTGGCCATTCTCTTAAATAATAACTAAATAAATTAAGGTTGGTTTTGAAATGACCTTGGGCCTCTCCCCTTTAGTTTCATAATGCCATGGTGGTGGTCTAAATTCCTCTGTCTCTGTGTGAATATTTTTCTTAGTTCCACTAGTCTGTCTTTTTAAGGACTTTATCTTATCAGTCAATTTTTCATATTTGGTATTGTTATCAACCAACATTTTTAGGGATAAAACAAGAATTATTAAAATGATAATTGACATTATTGTAGCTGGAGAGTTTTCTCTCTGGGTCCTGCCAAACCCTGACAGTCCAACAGCCCACTTATAAAATAAACACACAGACACTTATATTATTTAAACTGTTTGGCCTAATGGCTCAGGCTTCTAGCTATCTAGTTCTTACATCTTAAATTAATCCATTTCTATAAATCTATACCTTGCCATGTGACTCTTGGAATACCAGCGTCTTCATATGCTGCTTGTCATGGCGGCGGCTGGCAGTGTCTCCTCCCACCTTCCTGTTCTCTCCATTTTCCTCTCTGTTAGTCCCACCTATACTTCCTGCGTGGCCACTGGCCAATCAGTGTTTTATTTATTGGCCAATCAGAGCAACATATTTGACATACAGACCATCCCACAGCACATTATGACTCCCAGCTAAATTGATTATCCATTTATTTAATTGTTCCATTTTCAAACCATCCATTGTGTAACTATACAGAGACCTAACTCCATGCATCATGTATCCCATTGTTAAAGTGAGAAAAAACTTTCTCTCTCCTTTGCTTTTTTTTTTTTTAAAGTAATTTACCCTTTAAGACTTCTCAGGTGTCTTATCACATCCGCTGACAATGACAGTGAAGTGCGAGGCTGGCTGAAACTGCATAGCACACCTGGGCAGAGAACACAGTGGTGCACAGCCTGGCTGAGGACAGCTCAGCTGCTCACACATAGTCTGTGGCGGTTGCAACAACAATAGAAGCCAGAGAAGGTGTCAAAGAAGCTAACCTAGTGTGGCAGCAGCCTGAGGAGGGGGTCCAGGAGAAGCCCACAGCCCATGGGGAAAAGGAGCCAAGGAGCCAGCCATCTGAAAGGCAGACACGGGAGCGTGTGGAAGCAGCACTTGTAATGGGCAGAAAGTGAGAGCACAGAGCTGCCTGAAGGCAGAGCTGGCTGGTAGTGGGATGTTCACTTGAGTGGCATTTGGAGCCCAGGTACTCATGATCTTTGGAGATTGTTGTGGAGAAGCTGCAACTGGAAAATTCGAGACTCACTCACAGGACTTGAGGCAAGATAGGAAACTAGCATCTGTGACCTGTGGTGGTGGCTGCCAATAGCAGCTGCAACTTTTTGTGCCCCAAAATTTGGACACCAGATGAAGAGTTAATCTAATTATTCTTTATTAATAAAAGTTTGGGAGTCAGATATTTGGGTAAGAACCTGAAGAAGCAGAGAAGTCACCAGAATCTGATCCACTCCTTCCTCCAAAAAGCCACAATCCCTCTCTGTCCCACCTTACTATTTCCTGTTCTATCTGTCTTCATTCCTCCCAAACCTCTGTGGTTAATTTTGGTAGGCAAGTGGCTAGCTCTGCCTTTTGACTCCATGCAAGCTTTATTTATCAGAACATGATCAAAATATCACACAACAGTAGTTTTCTCCTCTCCCTACAGTGCTTTGCCTTCTAGCATTGAAGTTTCCATAAATAGAGAACAGATTTATTAAAAATAAACATTAGAATGAAGTAACAAAACTCAACCTTTAGAACAATGCTAATTTCTCTTTCCTGGTATAGGAACTAATTGTGAAAAGTCATTGAAAAATACACAAAACTAATATTTTTTAAAATTACATTTATTCATTTGTGAGTGTACATGTCATAGCATACCTGTCGAGGTCAGAGGGCAATGTGATGGAATTGATTCTTTTCTTTCACAACATGGGTTCTAGGAATTAAACTCAGGTTACCAGGATTAGCTGTAAGCACCTCTACTTGCTGATCCCTAGTTTCTTTCCTAATAATTTTACAATTGAACCACATGTGTTATGCATCTGTGTGTGCATGTGTAGTAGTTTGTACATATTAACACTATAACATCTAGAAAGTGACCTGGGAGAGAATGATTTTGAATATACCTTTTTAGATGACAAGCTATTTCTCCAGCCAATAAAAGAAAAACTACAGAAAGCCATAGGAGGTATGCATGTGAGTAGTGGGATAGGTCACAAAATAAACCTACTGGCTAATGGGCATGGATCGAAATCCAACAAAGCAAAATAGAAAAGAATACAATTCAGCTAAATGTGTTAGAGCAGTGTTCTCAACCTGTGGATTGCAACACCTTTGGGGGTCGAACAATCCTTTCACAAGGATCACCTAAGACCATCAGAAAACTTACATTATGTTCACAACAGTAGCAAAATTATAGTTATGAGGTAGCAACAAAAATAATTTTATAGTTGGTAGTCAACAACATGAAGAACTGTATTAAAGGGTCACAGCATTTTAAGAACCACTGTTAGAGGGATCCTGAGAATGTGGGACCTGTAACAGAGTTAGAGCAGGAGAAAGTGACTTTCTGCATGATGAGGAAATGGAGTTAAGTGCATGAGAAATATGAGGGCAGAGAAACAGTGTGTGCAGTTCATGATGTACCTCTGCTTTCAAGAAACACAAACCTACCTAATGACAATTTATTACTTCTCTTCATTCACTCAGCCATTTCTCCATCTACAAGCAAGGTCCCTTCATCACTCTTTTCCAGCTTTATAGAGGCACATAATTCCATTGGTTCCAGGTACAGGGCATGGTGACATAAGCCATCCTGGCAGCCATTCTCTGAATGGTGAAGTTAGCTTTATCTACATGTGCATACATGGGGAAGCCAAGATTTCTTAGAGCCTGAATCTGTTGGGAAGCAATATGGTAAATGAGACCCTGGCGCCGGTACTGAGGTAAGGTGCCTCCCATTCTCAATTCTCCAGTGTGGTCCATCAAGGCCCAAGACACGGGAATCCCCTCAGGCCCCATAATACAGAAGCTGGGGAAGGTGTGGATACAGCGCTCAATGAACTTCTGGCTTTTCTCATTGCCACCAAAATGCCAGATGCTATTCACCAGTGCAGCATGTGTAACATCCAGTGAGGCGAATTTGAACAACTCTTGATTACTATTGAGAACAAGAGGAAAGAGCAGTCCTTAATCACATAGGCTATGAATAATTATATTTATTTCCCCCTAAATTGCCCCAAGAGGCAAAAAGTAGAATATCTTAGATTGTGTATTCTGTAGCTAGACTGCCTGAGTTCCTATCAGTACTGTGTACATGAGTCTGCTGATTAATTACTCTTCATCTTTTGCATTTCCTCATCTAGTGAGCAGGGCTCATAAGCAACTTGTACTGTAGACTAGCTAGTCAGTGTGATGGGGGCTCAGATTCAGTGCCTAACAGGTAGTAAAAGTGCTCTCCCAATTTTTATTTGCCTATAGCCATTATCTTTCCAGTTAGAGAGTTCAAATATGATCTTTCAAGTTAGAAAGTTCAAATATGATCAGTTTTGTTTTATGTAAAAGGAAAGAGTTTTGCAGACAAGCAAGCTTAATAAACCACATGTAGCAAGCAGAAAATCCAAAGTGCAGAATCATTGAATTTAGTATCCTGTGGTCCTTAGGCATTGTGATGCACAAAAGATAAAGGCAAGTGCAAAGATGGGCAGAAATGTGGAATGATAGCCCTTGTCATTGAGTCCTGATGTCTGAAGCCACCTGCAATGATGTGAGGAAGCTTCAGGAGTCATTTTGTAATGAGTTCTGGAGGTGGAGCTAGACATGCTATTTCCACTCCAGTTACAGGTTCTGTCATCCATGTGCTGAGCAAGTTATTCTACCATCTGATTCTGCTTTCTGTCAAGAGATTGGACTAATCTCTAGTTCATAGCAGGACACTTCCCAGTAGCTTCTAGATGGGAGTGTTCTGCAGGTTGCCATGTAGTATACAAAGAGAACAGAGTTCTTCTAGGTAGAAAATTTCACAGAGAGTTGTGGGGTTGAGCATCCTCAAATCACATACTGCCAGCTTTTGGTTCTACTCAGCATTAAGATAAACATAAATGGGGACAATGGGAAATGTGTTCAAAATGTTTTTATTAGAATCCATTTGTTCTATGCAGAGAATTCACTGAACACGTATTTGTTTAAAACCCACTATGTGCCAGCTACTGATGATCCCAGCTCTTGCAGGGTTTTCATTATTGTCAGAGGATGAATCAAAAATTAAATCTGTAGAATAAATTAACTAGTTTCAAATACCCAGGTGATTGGTGATGTCATTTTGTATGCTATGAAAAGGTGTTGCTCTGATTGGTTAATAAATAAAGCTGTTTGGCCAATGGTGAGACAGAATGCAGTTAGGTGGAACATTCTAACTGGAGAGAGAAGAAGGAAGAAAAGAGAGAAGGGAGACACTGCTAGCCACCGCCAGAAGAAGCAAGATGTAAAGTACCGATAAGCCACAAGCCATGTGGCAAAGTATAGATTTATAGAAATGAATTAATGTAAGATTTAAGGGCTAGCTAGCAAAAACCCTGCCATAGCCATAGTTTAAAAATAATATAAGCCTCTGTGTGTTTACTTGGGTCTGGGTGGTTGCAGGACCAGGCAGGACACGGGAATTTTATAAGTGTCTGTGAGACCTTGGTGCTGGGCAAGCACAGAAAAACTTCCAACTACACTCAGGAGTGCTATGAACAAAATAAATCTGAATCCTGCACAGTGGTTACTTTTATTGAGGTATTTTACCCAAGACTCTGATAAAGTAACCTGTGAGCAGATCTGGATAACAAAGTAAGTCATTAGTGTAAAGATTGACCTACATAGGAGAGAGAAGATTTAGATAGAGAGGAGACAATATTAGAGGTCTGAGCTCATGAAGGTCAAGAAGAAATGGTAGGAAAGCTATGGTGTAGCATTATTGTACACTAACTTCTGCATTTAGCTTTAACACTAGAAGCAATATGAAATCATTCACATAAGTGCTTTGTGTCACATAACCAATATTAGATTGTTAACTGACTTTCCGATAGAGAGAAGGAGAGAGCAAGAGAGTGAGTGAATGAGCAAAAGAGAGAGACAGAGAACGTGAATGAGGCTCACTTTGCTTTAATTCTTACCAAAATAATTAACTTGAAGTAACCCAATGTGAAACAACCTGTCAAATTCTAATGTGTGTCTTCCTTTCCTATTTTACATGGGAAATAACATTGAAATGTCAAAATTTTGTTTGTGTTATTTTAGCTTTTCTCAGTCTGCCTCTTCCTCTTTAGACTTCCACGGTCAGAACACTTTGCTTGAAAGAATGACTCAGCCTCTGATCTTGGACTCATGTCTAAAGAACAGTTTGTGTTTTTAAAATAAACTTGTAATGTTTTTGACAAAGGTTAGAAGTTTTGGAGGGAAGAAACAAGATAAAATGTAAGGCCTGAGAGGTAGATGAAAATTTCTTAGAGGGCTGAGAAGTTCAGAAATATTTGAAAGTATGTCAGGAAGCATTGAAATCTTGTAGGCAGGAGAGAGATTTAGTTCTTATTTAAATTTTATTGTGATTAATCAGCTGCTCTGCAGAATATTGGTTGGATAGTTACCAGGGCCAAAGATAGCAGAGGTAGTGAGGGCCTGGCAGGTTAAACAGTAACTCACATTCAAATTGCATAGGCAATTATAGTTTTTAATTGCATATATATACATACATACACACACACACACATACACACACACACACACACACACACACACACACACACACACATATATATATATGGATGTTACATGCTCCTGTGTGAAAATCAGAAGACAGTTTTGGGGAGTTGGTTCTCTTCTTCATCACATAGGCCCCAGGGATTGAACTTAGGTCATCAGACTTGTCAGCAAGCACATTTAGCTGCTGAGCCATCTTGCCAGCCTTTTCATGCAGATAATCTTGCTTAGAAAAAGGATCTTTGAATATACAAGTTTAAGACTTTAATATAAGCTTATCCCAATTATTTTGTGGGTTCCAAATCTATTGATAAGTGTCCTCATAACAAACAAAAGAGGAAAAGACACAGAGGATAAAGAAGGTCATGTGGAAGCATTTTTAGGGAGTGGAGAAATGCATCCCAAAGCCAAGGTACTCCCGGAATGGTGCTGGGTGTTGGAAGTGATCAGAAGGAATTGTATCCTGTAGATTCCAATGCAATACAGCACTTCTCAAATCTTGATTACCTTCTAGACTCCAAAATAATGATAGATCACCTGTGCATTGATTTTAGCCCTGTGTTTTAAGGTGACCTCTTAATGATCACTTTGGAAATCTAACGCAGGAGGTATGTCATTAGTGAGAGGCTGAATGTTGCAGAACAGCTCCTGAAACACTTACATGGGCTTGGGCTTGTCACTGTTGCATACTAAGTTCTTGGCATCCACCAAAGAAGGAGCCAATTTCTTTGCTGTTTCAGGTATCATATAGAGAAAGCACTCTGTGTGCTTTACATTGCCCAAATTAATGGCTCCAAGTCTTTTTATAACTTTGTCCAGGCTTGCCTGTGAACCTTAATGGGGGAAATGAAGAAGCAAACAATATACCATTATTCATCTTAACATTTAGAAAAGGCTGTTCAGTGGAATCAAAGGGAATATGAACATAGGATCATCAAGCATTATACTAAATCATGACAGGAGTCATATGATAAAGATTATATCCCTCCCATGTATCTTTTAAATTTAAGTTTTGGATGGTATCACAAACCCTGGCTACTTAAGAGTACACTTATAGTTACCAAAGAAGATGAATTAGAAGCAGAATAACTGAAATTGAATTGATAATTTCTCTGTATTCAAACCATTAAATCATTACTATAAGGTTCTCAATTCCTTTCTATTGCACTAGTATGACTCCTTTTATCATAAATTGGCTTTTGTTCACTCATAAACCTTGCTTAGGTTCACGGGAAGAATGTGATTTAGTAAACATGATTCAGAGGGCACTGAAGTTGACATTCACTTTCTGTTCCTAATCCCGTGACATTTACATGTCACCCAATCTACTCCCATCCCTGTAGTTAAGAGTTGACACAGTGTTATTATGAAATACCAGACTTGGGATTGTGATGAACCTATTCCTATTAGCCCACAGATAATGCTCCTGGTGACTGAGCCCATATGAGTGAATCTAGGTGAGACCAGTAGAACTGCCTAGGTGAGCCTGATCCAAATTTCCTACCCATACAATTATAAGCTAAAATAATTGTTTTGAGTTGATATTGAGAAGGTCTGAAATTCTATAAAACTAGATAAGATGTTCCTAAGAAGTTTTCATTAAATGCCTCATTTAGTCTTTGAGGGCTCTGTGTTTGGAATAGTATTATAATCCTTTTTTTTCCTCACAGAAACTCCGGTCTCCATAATAGAAATGATTTAGCCTTTACCACACGGCTAATAACTGGTTCAGTCAGGTTTTAGTCTTAGATCATGCAACTCCAAAAGGCATAGTTTTGTTTACTAAAACTTTCCTTTGAAAATGTGACAATGTAATAAAGCAGAGATGGAATGGTAGGATAATTGCTCCCTTATTTATGTTCTTTAATAAGATATGGTCATACTAAAGAATAAATCCTAAGATGGTAAGAAATTACATTAAAATTTTCTTTGTAAACTTTATACACTGAAGCTTTTAAGGGTTCCCTTCGGTAGGGTTAGACGCTGAGCAAAGAAACAGATAGCAGCATGCTAAGTGTCTGTGGCTTGCAAAAATGTATGTGGGATGTAAGGTGCTTGTTCAAAAGGAACAGCGACTTCCACACTGTGTACACAGCAAGTAACAACAGCCCACAGATATTCTGGTTCTCTTACTTTGAATCTGTAAATGTTGTTTCCAATTAATGACTTCTGATGAGCCAAGGAACGTCTGACAGTTGTTGGGATCCTTGGAGTAGATTAAGTAAGTATTGGTGTAGGGGTCAAGGTCGTCTGTCATGTCCTGTTTCAGAAAAGAAGAATAAACCAAAATGTTTGTGGGTGGTATGGTGTTTGGTTATATTGGTATTCGGTTACATTGTGAGATTTAAAAATATTAAAAGTAATGGTTCCTGTGTATTTATGTTGTAATTATTTGCAATGAGAAATCAAGAAAAAAAGCCTTGACTCAATTCAAAGTAAAAACTACCTGAAAAACATTTCCCCAACTCAAGGGAAACTAATGTTATAAAATTCATTTAGAAAAATGAAAATAACAAATTAAAAGCAAAACATTTAGCTAAAAGAATACTCCTTGCTCTGGGGTATGAATGCTTTGATATTAAAGTCTATACAGAAAACAGAATCAGAATATGCATCTACAAATTGGGAACCAATGATAAAGCTAATGACATAGACAGTCCTTCAAAAATAGTTTATTATTATTTAGTAAATTACAACCCCATAAAGCAAATATATATATATATATGTATATATATATGTATATATATATGGCTTACAAATCCATAATGGGACTATTTAAATACTTAAATATCAAGGAATATATAACAGAAATATTACTTCCACTAATGTGTAATCTGAATGCTTTTATTCTGCTAATTTAAATGAGATATTAAGTAAAATATTGTGTACTGTATAATGATACTGTAGCTAAAACTATTAATTTTCTTGCTCTGCCTTATAAAATATTTAAGTCATCTTCAACATTCATGTTGGTAAAATTTTTCAATTTGGAATTGAGAATAACCTCTGATTTGCTTCCTGTAGCATCAACCATCTGTAGCCTTTCCTTTTTTCTACCTCCTTGTTTTTTGTTTTTTTTTTAAGAAATTTTTCCCCTTGTTCCACAACCTCTCCAACATAAACTGTCTTCAGTGTTTTTGATCTTAGCCATTCTGACAGGTGTAAGATGGTATCTCAGAGTTGTTTTAATTTGCATTTCCCTGATGACTAAGGATGTTGAGCAATTCCTTAAATGCCTTTCAGCCATTTGAGATTCTTCTGTTGAGAATTATCTGTTTAGCTCTATAGCCTATTTTTTAATTGGACTGTTATGTATTTTGATGTCTAATTTCTTTAGTTCTTTAAATATTCTGAAGATCAGCCCTCTGTCAGATGTGGGGTCATGTAAAGCCTGATGTAAAGCTCAGGATAAACAGTTTAACCCAAAGCTTCAGAGAAACTAGGTAACAAGGAGGACCCTAAGAGGGATGCATGGATCATCCTGGGAAGGGGAAATAGTTGAGATCTCCATGAGTAAACTGGGCCAAGGTGGGGGGAGCTTTAGAGGGGAGGGGGTGGGGGATGAGAACTTTCTACCTTCTTTTATTGCTGTTGTTGTAGATAACTGATATAAATGCAGAGCAGCATCTCAATGATCTCAATGGGAAGCTGATATTACAATGGAAAGTTGTGATAGAATGAGAATGAGCTGGATTATTTCAAGTCCTGTGATTTTTTTAAAGACAGGAAATTTGCTTTACCCTATGATAATAGTTGTCAGTAGAACTAAGAACTAACTTGTTACAATATACAAACCTAGCTTAGGAAATATCCTTTTCTCTAAAGACTTACTTCTTTTTATTTTATGGGTATGAATGTTTTGCTTGCATGTATGTATGTTTATTACATGTGTGTAGTACCTGTGAAGATCAGAAGAGAATGTCAGATTCCATATAACACGGGTGCCTGGAACCAAAGCCTGGTCCTCTGCAACAGTAGCAAATGTTCTTAACCACTGAGCAATCTCTCTACCCCTCAGGAAATGTTGTTTTAATGTTTATAATAAAAGATCAAACTATTCTTTGTGTCTCAACATGATCTTAAGTTGATATGACTTTCCATCAGTTGCCTCTAAATCCTACAAACAAGATGTAAGAAATATGAAGTAATAAAGTATGTTTGCAGTTTAAATCAGCCAGTGCTGATGGAGGAACTATGCCACCAAGCAAAACAAAAACATGAACCAAGATGAAAGTGTACCATCTGTACCTTTAGTTAACATTCTCCTTGGGTTATTACTATATCTTTGTGTATTTCCCTTCTTGTACACTTTATAACACCCTGTAATTTTTGTGGACTTTCATGTATTATCCCTCAGGCAGAGTATTAGTTGACATTATTACAATTCACTTCTATTTCTTAGGATGGGAGTAGGATGTGGGATCTACCATACAGTCAGACACATGTTAGGAATGCAACAAATGTGGAGATGCAGGCACATTTATTCTATATTGCAACTTACCTGCTCCTGGGGTCGAATAACAACAGTATTAAAATCAGGCCACTTGTCCACCAGAGCCTTGACCTTAAATGGGTTTCCCTGATTCATGTGGAAGACAGTCCCATAAACCTAAATATTTCAACACAGTAGAATTGTCATCATATTACAAAGAAATAGGAAACTGCAACATATTTGACTAGAACAAGGGTCATTCCTATGACATTATTTTTTGTTGGAAAGATGTAATAAATAAATCTTTCAAATGGTTCCTAGTGTCTAGTTGTTTATTCTAACAATGATATCTTTTAAACATTAATGAAATAAAATGTAAATAATGATGTGATTTATGAATAAACTCATGAACTCCCCTGCTGTAGAATCTAATAGAATTTTTTCATGGATTCCAGATTTCTTTCTTTTCATGTGCAGAACAAATTTTATGAAGCTGAGAGGTTTCAGAAGTGGTTTCCACTCATTGCAAGTGTTTTTCTTACTACTCCTTGAAGCACTTTTATGATTGCTACTTTAATATACATACTATGTCATTCTTAGATCTGCATCATCTGCCTGTTGATATGTCTGGGTCATTGTTTCTTACCTCAGTTAAGATTTAGCCAGGCTTAGTGACATATGTCTGTTATTTCAGCTAATAGGGAGGCTGAGGCAGTCAGTTGAAAATTCAAGGGCTACCTGGGATATACAGTAAGTCCCAGGCCAACCTATAAAAATTTAATTTCCATGCCATTTGTATATTTTTTGACATACAATTTTACCTCACCTCTTGTGAGAACATGTTATAGGTCAAATCCTAGTTCACAGAAAATTCTATACTGAGTTATGTGATACATAAAAAGAGAACTAAAAATTATTGTACATTAAATTTTATTTCATTGAGATAATATAGTCTACAAAAGACATGTGATGATACACATTTTAAATTAAAAAAAAATTTCCCCTGCTAGAGTCACGTCAGGATACAACTAAAGCAAAATTTAAATAAGATCAGAATCCTTATTATTTAATGTCTAACATGATTTCAACTAAATAGTGATTGTTATTTAAGAATCAGGAAAATTCTTTTTTCTCTACTGGCAGTTATACCTAGGACCTTGCACAGGATAGGCAAACACTATTATTGACCTATATCTCCACCTTTCTTTCAAGTTTTTATTTTGTGAAAGAGTCTCACAACATCTTTGAAGTATCCAGTGACATTGTTGAGACTTCTTTCTACTCTGGTAGAAAGCATAGGTGAGAAAAACGCATAGGTGAGAAAAACGCCATGGTGTTGGTGCTCAGAGGGTCTTGACCTCCTCTGTCATAGCAGGGTGTGGCCCTCAGTTACTCTGTGAATGGTCTACTCTCACCTTTAAGGACTCTGGGAGGTACTTCCTCAGGGAGTTCTCCAGAGACTGAAGCATCTGAGAACCCTGTAAGTAGAACATCTCTTCCAATACCTAAGATGAAAAAAAAAAAATGACAATAGCAAGTCATGTGTGGGAAGATACTTTTATAGTGTGTCCAGACTGCCTCTAAGGATCAGGAGTTATAGGCCCATAATCATCAGGAATTTATTTCTCACAGGTCTGGGAAGTCCACGATCAAGACATTGGTATATTTCTTGTCCCGTGGAACTCTGCTTTCTATTTGCTTGGTACACCCTCTAGCTGTGTCTTCTTGGGATGAAGGGAGAAGGCTTGCTCTCTGGAGCTTAACCTATGAAGGCATCGATAACATCTGAAAAGGTGACACAATCACCTGTAGATGAAATTCTAAACAGTCTTAGTAAATAAGAAACACAGAGCCAAATACAGGGGTAATAGCCAAAGAGATCAGAGAATTAGCAAAGAGCCACTGACTACCCTTTACCTTACCACCAAACCATAGTTTCCCACATGAGAGAGAGCTTCTCCCTGTCTGACTTGTGTTTTTATTGCCTTTCTGTTCTGCCTTTTCATTGGCTCTAAGCCCAGCCACATGACTTCCTTGTCGCTGCCTGTCTATACAGACCTCCAGGTCACTATGGTTGGCACTGGGATTAAAGGCTCATGTCACCATGCTTGGCTGTGTCCTTGACTACACAGAGACTCTGCCTGCCATGTGATTGGATTAAGGGTTTGGACTACCACTGCCTGACTTCTGTTCCTGGCTCACTATGACCTCTGATCTCCAGGCAAACTTTATTTATTAACATACAAATAAAATCATATTTCAGCACAATTAAAATATCACCACAATCACCTCCCAAGGGCTCCCAGCTCCTACTACTTACTACCCATCATATTGGCAAGACCTTCCAACATAGGACCCTTGGAGAGACAAACATTCAGACCATAGCAATACTAAGCCAGTGGGATCTGGATCTACACAGCTTTTCCTCTTATCTCCTTTTTAGGACATATGATTCTGTGGTCAAATCCAGCCATTTAGCTGCAGAAGAAATTTATCAGCTGTAGGAGTTCCCTGGTAGAATTTTTGGGGTTGTTTATATATACTATCATATCATCTGTGAATATTGACACTTTGATTTCTTCCGTTCAAATTTGTATCCCCTTGATCTCCTTCAGTTGTCTATTGCTCTAGCTAGAACTTCAAGTACTATATTGAATACATATGGAGAGTATGGACAACCTTGTCTTGTTCCTGATTTTAGTGGACTTGTTTTGAGTTTCTTCCATTTAATTTGATATTACCTATAAACTTGCTGTACATTGCCTTTATTATGTTGAGGTATGTTTCTTGTATCCCTGCTCTCTCCAACACTTTTATCATGAAGGGGTGTTGGATTTTTTCAAAGGCTTTTTTTTTTGTGGGGAGCATCTAATGAGATGATCATGTGGATTTTTTTCTGTCATTTTGTTTATATGGTGGATTACATTGAATTTCATATGTAGAACTGTCCATGCATCTCTGGGATGAAGCCTATTTAGACATGGTGGATGATCTTTTTGATGTGTTCTTAGATTTGGTTTGTATTTTAAAATGTATTTTTGCATCTATGTTCATAAAGGAAATTATCCTCTAATTCTCTTTCTTTATTGAATCTTTGTGTGGTTTGGATATTAGGGCAACTGTGGTCTCACAAAATGCATTTGGCAATGTTCCTTCTGTTTCTATTGTGTGAAATCATTTGAGGAGTACTAGCATTAGCTATTCTTCAAAAGTCTGGTAAAATTCTGTGCTAAAAACTATCTGACTCTGGGCTCTGGGCTTCTTTTTTTTTTTTTTTTTTTTTTTTTTGGTTGGGAGACTATTAATGACTGCTTCTATTTCCTTAGGGGTTATAGGTCTATTTAAATTGTTTATCTGATCTTGATTTGATTTAACTTTGGTAAGTGTTATTTATCAAGAAAATTCTGCATTTCTTTTAGATTTTTCAATTTTGTTGAGTACAGGTTTTTAAACTATGACCTCATGATTCTTCCGCTTTCCTTGGTGTCTGTTGTTATATCCTCCATTTCATTTCTGATTTCATTAATTTGGATTTTTTTCTCTGAGTTTTTTAGTGAGTTTGGATAAGGGTCTGTCTTATTGATGTTCTCTATCATTTCCTTAAATTTGGTTTTAAGTTCCTATTCTTGTACTTCAGTTGTGTTGGAATATTTAAGGTTCGCTGTAGTAGGTTATCTGGGCTTGGTGGTGACATATTGCCCTGGCTGTTGTTGATTATGTTTTTATGCTGGGGTCTCAGCATCTGGGTTTGGGGTGATTATAGTTCTAGGAGTTGATGTGTGACTTGTCTTTGCTGGATGGATGTTCTGTTCCTTAGTTTATGTTTTCTGGCTCATCTTCTGGCAGGTGTGGCCAGTGGTTGAACAGGGGATCTCTGTTCAATGTACACATTTTGGCCTAGGACATGGTAATGAGGAGGGGAAAGGGGGACTGGGGTGAGGGTGTGTAGATACTGAGAGAGTGAGGGGTGGTCTGTGGGCAGACAACCTCCCTGGGTTCTGGCAGCCAGTGTGGCCTCTATTTAAGCATGAGGGTCTCCCAATTTTATATTTTGTTACACTTATTCTTATTTCATTCTTTGGATGACATTGTGAATAAATTATATTACAAGATTTAAAACATTTCTTATCTATTCAAGTACTATTCATTCGTATATAATTAGCCCTACGTGTTATGAACTTAGAACTTTAGTATACTAGCTCCAGTAGCTGTTGCTACTACTATTAATTTGAAGGTTATTTTAAATTTGCCTTCTTCATGGTCATTCCTGGGTTTTTTGTGTGAGTGAAGGTTATTTTCCTTTGCCCGTTTCTATTTGTTTTTCTTGTCCCATCGAATAGCATACAAAATCTAGCAGCTGTGATGCTCATCCTTTATTTTTGGTTTTATTTACTAAACTCACTCTATTTTTTCTGGGGAAGCACAGCTATGAATTTTAAAAGTTTTAAATCTTTTAAAGTTTCAGCATGGATAGTGGAGGGGTCTCCTGGGACCCATTCCTGATGGAGGAGCTATTGACAGCTAAAGGATGCTGAGGGAAAAAATAGTTTCTGTTTGGGATTGTGGACACTGGTAGGTCTCCAATGCCCCAGTGGATGTCTCCACACTCATTCAGCACTAATTGGACTCAAGAGTCTATCAATAATAATTTTAAAAGTGGACATAAAGTCAGGAGATAGGTGCGTTTGTCCCTGGGGAATTGGAAGAAGGTAGTAGGAAATGGTTAAGTTTAAAATATGCTGTATTTATGTATCAAAATTTCAAAGAATAAATGGAAATATTATTTACAATATAGGTAAGTGCTCCTAGAGATAAAAGATAGATTTTTTACTATGTAAAATCTTCTAAATAACAATAGCTATTAATTACAGTAATGGGACAAAGAAGAGGTATCCTTAAAATTGCTTAGGACTGCCAGGCAGTGGTGGCACACACCTTTTAATTCCAGCATTTGGGAGGCAGAGGCAGGCAGATCTCTGAGTTTGAGGCCAGCCTGGTCTACAAAGCAAGTTCCAAGACAGCCAGGGCTTCACAAAGAAACCCTGACTAAAAAAAAAAAAAGAGCTAAGGTATTGGATCTTGAGAAATGATTTTCAACAGTTAAGAGCACTTGTTGAACACAGGATGTGGGTTCAGTTCAATACACCCACATGGTAGCTCTCAGCCCTCTATAACTCCAGTTCCAGGGATGCTCATTTTCTTCTTCATTTTTACTAAAAATTGTTTTTCATGAAACATATTTTGATCATGTTTCCCCTTCCCCAACTCCTTCCAAATCCTCCTCACCTCCCTTTCCACTCAATTCTCTCTCTCTCTCTCTCTCTCTCTCTCTCTCTCAAAACAAGAAATAAAAATGAAAATAAATAAAAAACAGGCAAGAGACCAATAAGAAAAAAAAGCCCAAAGACTGCAAAAGGAAACAGAAGGTCCACAAAAATACCAGGGAGTTGTGTGTGTGTGTGTGTGTGTGTGTGTGTGTGTGTGTGTGTGTGTTTCACATACCCAGTAACACTTCCTTGCAGAAAACCGATTTTACTTTTGAAAGAGGCTGTCATTTTTCAATAGCTAGCTCTTTGGTTGGAGGTGGGACCCTGTGCTCACTGCACTTCCCCATCTCTGTGGTGAGACTCCATCTGACCTAAACCTATGCAAGTCTTGGTATGCAGCCACAGTCTCTGTGAGTCTGTATATTCTTTAGTCCTTGTGTCTGAAGGACACCATTGCCTTGGAGTCCTCAATCCCCTCTGGCTCTTATCATCTTTTTGCCTTCCCTTCCACATAGATCCCTGAATTTTGAAGGGAGGGGTTTGATGAAGATGCCCCATTTATGACTAAGAGCTCCAAAATCTCTCGTTCTCAGCACATTGTCTAGCTTTGGGTCTCTGTGCTAATTCCCGTATACTACAAGAAGAACTTCCCATGATGTGAATTGAGGAATGTACTGATTTTATGGGTATAACAATATGTCATTAGGAGTCATTTTATTGCAATGTTCCTTTAGCAGAATAATACTATTGTGTTTTCCCCCTAAGTTTATGATGATCTATCTAGTCTTGGGTTCTTGGCTACTATAACAATATCAGGTATGGGTTACATTTCACAGAGAGGGCCTTAAATCTAATTTTAAAAAGTGGTTGGTTACTACCATAATACTAGTGCCATTATTGTACCAGTGCATCTTGCAGGTAGGTCACTGTTTTAGATCACAGGGTTTGTAACTGGGTGATACTGATAATCACCTTTCTCTTCCAGTAATGTACAAAGTATCTTTCAGTATCATGGACACTATTCAGTAAGGGCAAAATTTCTAGTTATTCACCAGCTCAACTTCTCTATACTCAATGATATAAGTAAATGTTGGCCTTAGCAATAGCCTATGATGTTTGGGGATTCCAGCAGACCCCTTCAGCCAATAACTCAACAAGATGTTATACAGTCCTGGCACCTGGAGGTTTAATTTCATGGCTTATGATGTCTAGTTGGGGCCCTGTCTTCCATATTATTTGGAGACGCCATTTAGATTGAATTCATATAAGTATATATTCTAGGAAGCTTCGACAGCAGTAGATTTCTATGTTTTTCAAGTAGCATTTAGTATTACTTGTCTTGCTATTTTCTTATCATTCTTTTATTGTCTGTAGTTCTGTATAGTATTCCCTTCTTCATTTATGGTAATGTTGATATATGCCTTTTCTTTTTATTCCTTGGTAACATTAGAGCAGAGATACTAAAATTGGACTCTATTATATTTTGACCAAGATAATTCATTCTTTGTTTTTGAAGGCAATCATGTATGCAGCTGACCATATAACAGAATCCCCAGGCTTCTTGGCAAAAGAAACAAAAATGTTTCCTACATTTATCCTTATGTCCTGGAGAGTATCAAAATAGTGAGAATCTAATATCCCTATAGGCAATCTGATTTTTTTTTTGGTAGAAACATTTTCTGAGTGTGTCACAAGCAAAAAAGGCAAAGTAAATTTGGTATAAAATCTCAGGCCTTGTTATAATGCCAGCAAACTGAATAACATGGGAGTGTTTAAGAAATGTGCAGACACACACACACACACACACACACACACACACACACACACACACACAAACAAACAAATAATAAATGAGCAAGTGCAATGAAAATAATGACAAAAGCATGATATCCAGTTAATGGTAGAGACTGAAACCTGAAGAGGCTATAGAAATGGGAAGTCTTAGTATTGTTCATGGATAAAGTCCATTTTGGCTTTTAGGCTCTTCAGACTGAGTTTTCACATTATTGAAAATACATCCAGGTAGAACAATTTGGATAAAATGCATCCAAAGAATAGTTTTTTATGAAGCCTTTAAGGAATAGGAGAAAAAAATGCAGTGACTGTGTCCAAACTGTGATGAGATTATAATCATAAGCTCGCAGTCGGTCACTACTCTAAGGAACTATTAACATAAAAATTATGATACATATGTGCAAGTGGAAAAGTACTAAATTAAAAGGATAAAACATATAAAATAAAGTAGTACATAAACTTTGATTATGTATGAGTTTATGCACATTTAATATGCAATCTGAATCAGAATATGGAAAAATACAGAAAATAAATTAAAATGATATTAAAATTTTAGAAATAGAAATTGCTTCCGTTTTTAGATAATATGAATTAACAGTGAAACTGCTTCATATTCTTCTTCATATTTCTCAGCATATCCCATCTTAGATTTGCCTGAGACACTTTACTCTCATGGGAAGTATTTATCCAATGAAAGAGATGTCTCCTAAAGAATTAAAGGTATTATCATCTGCCCAGCATCCCTGTCCCATAGGGGCTGAATAAATGTTAGCTGGAGCATCATGCTTCTTTGCAAATATTGCTAACCAAATATACTAGCCAGCTTTCATAATCTCTCCATAGTACTTATCTGTTTGGAATGGAAAACCTGCCACAGTTCTCTCAGGAATTTTGACACCAATAAATACACCAAACTGGATGGAAAAAGTCCACAAGAGTCAAAACTACCTAAAGAACTACAGTCCAGAGAGGAAAGCTGGGAATGGAAGAAGTTGCCTTCCCCAAGGAAAAGCACACCAATTGGTTGTCCAGTGCCAAATGGCCAGCCCTAAAAAAATACATACATAAAATACAAACATAGCATTTTATGGACAGAATGGGTTGTATTTAGGAATATGTATGTAAATAAATATTTATATACAATAAAAATTGTTGCGGGCCGCAGAAATATATCATAAGAACTCAGCTGGTTATGGCAAAGTCACTACCTGGAGGGATCAGGGAATTCCTCCAGAGGAAGCCAAATCCCAAGGAGTTTTTGGTGTTACTTGGCTTGTTATATATCAGCTGTATTCTGTTATGAAAATCATGTGTGCCTTCATAGTTTTCCCAATTGACTTTCCCCTAAGAAGGACTAACAGTGTAGACTGATCACTCTCTGGACATACACATTCCAGGTATTTGGAGAACAGCCTCAGGAAAGGCTTTCTCTGGAACCAGTTATATCCCTTAGCCACTTTCAAGGACTACAGGAAACACCACCCAGGTGAACGCCCAACTGCCAAAGACTAACAATGATAACAGCCCACCTGAAAGTCTCCTGACTTAAATTCCACAAGGAGACACCACCCAGGGGGGCGCCCAACCTCCAAGGACTAACAAGTGATAGCAGCCCACGTACAAGTCTCCTGACTTACAGTAAATTCACAAGAAGACGCCGCCTAGGCCAGGTGGACACTAAGTAATAGTTTTACACAATTTAGCTTAGGCCCTTCTTTCTTACAGCCTTACTAACTTTATAGACCTCTAACTACTTACCTAACCACTTCTAGGAATATTTAGATAAACTTCTGTGCTAACAGCTATGCTCAGCCAGAACTCCCAGTTCAAACCTCCCTGTATCACCAGAGGCATCTAGCTGTACACAGGTTGCCTAGAGACTGAGCACACTTTCCCCCACCCTGCAGAAAAACGGCAGACAGCTTGGACAGAGAGGAGCCACAGGAAAAAAGAAGACAGTTTTATTTTCTCCCATTGACCTAGCAACTTATAGATTTTTAACATCCTTTACCAAACACATTTAAGGTTATAGTTGTGCACGTAAGACCCCTCTTCTTAGATGTTACCCATATTTAGCCTTTAGTTGATTCATTAGTCACTTCCCCTTTGGGTCACAAATGGTAATTAACAACTAGTGCCCTTCTTTGTAATTCTTATCAACCCTCCATTTGATCCTGATAGTGGACAATCACTGCCTGAGGAAGTTCAGGCTGAGT
Source organism: Peromyscus maniculatus bairdii (assembly GCF_049852395.1). Taxonomy (NCBI): domain Eukaryota; kingdom Metazoa; phylum Chordata; class Mammalia; order Rodentia; family Cricetidae; genus Peromyscus; species Peromyscus maniculatus. The sequence goes on along the minus strand of NC_134852.1, from coordinate 164,753,286 downwards.
GTCCTGGGTGGAGGGGAGGATTGTGATTTTGGGGAGATATATAACTGTAAAGCAGAGGACAGGAGAGAAGAGAGAAGAGAATGGAAGAACGAGATGGGTAAGAACTTGAGAGGAACAAGCTGAGATGGGGAAGAACTAGATTGAAGAGCTAAAAGAGAGGACTAGAGGAACGAGATGGAAGATGAGGAAGAGCCAGATGGGGAAGAACAAGATGAGGAAGAGCCAGATGAGAGAGAAGGAGACAGGAGAGGAGCTGATAGGGGAAAGAACTAGATAGATGAGAACCTAGAAGGGACAGAACTAGATGAAGGAATTAAGATAGAACATAGAGGGGACAGTAGATAAATATAGAGAGAAATCAGGCAAGAAAGGAGCTAGACATGAGAACAGAACTGAAGCTGTGTATAAAGGATGTTATGCCAGAGGAATTAAAGCGAATGGATCAAAGAACTCTGAGTGCGTAGACTGATTTACCGACCCTAAAGATTCTCTGCTGGTTGATAGAGCCTTCCGCGGACCCTGGGAGGGGACTATCGAGGGGCTGGACCCCCATAGTCCTCGTTAAAAAATTGGTTTAAGAAGAGATCATGAATTTGAAAGAGCTTGGAGGGGTAAATAGAAAGTTTACAGGGAGGGAAAGGAAATAGTGTAATCAAATTATAATCTCAAAATTTAGAAAAAAGAGATTTTTCCATATGGTGCATATTAGTAGGTATACATGCTTCTCGAATTGAATAATCCCAATTTTCACTGTATAGGCACCCACAAAAAAGATCAGTACTTCCTATCTAAAACCATCAACGTTTGACTTTTCCCACCTTGTATGAGGGAAAGGACCAGGTATCACCATTGTTCTATGATAAGCCCTTACCTATAAATCTGCATCCACACAGAGAGACTCCTCAGAACAAATAACAGGCAGCACATTTTCCCTGAAATGCTAGCATTCAGTTTTTTGGTAAATGTTTTACAGAAATCTTTAGACTGAGGATGTACTCTGGACCTTGTTTTTTACTGAAAAGTAGAAAAACAAAATTCTGGCTGTCTTGAGAGTCAGGAGTATCCAAGTCCTTCCCATAGATGTGTGCCCAGGAGGATGACTATGCAAATTTAAGATTCTGATAGTGTATGCTCTCTCTGCTTTTCATACATTATTTTCTTGGTCCACAGGAAAACAGCTGACCAGGACAAGAAAGGATACGTGATTGGTTAGAAAATGCCTTTCATCATTCCACTCTTCCCAGTTTCCTGCTACAGTAACAAGATGGAAGCCATCGGTGTTGGGTGAAATTAGTTCTGTAAAAATTAGAATTCCTTATCTATACACATACAGAGCAGACATCCTCATGAATAGAGCAGCTGAAATTTTTCTCCATATTTCTTTCTCATGCCTGTGTGTGCTTCAGACAGCTTACAGTGATGCAGACCAAGCAGTCAGCAATAACAGTTTTTTGACAAAGACTTATTTATTTTACTTTGTGTGTATGAGTGTTCTGCTTGCAGGTATCTATGTGAACCACATGAGGGTCTGGCACCTGAAGAAGCAACAACAGGATATCCAAGAAGAGTCCTAGTGAGGGTCTAGCATCGATAGTGTAGTAAAAGCGGAGGCCTCCAAGCAGACCAATGAATCTTTGCAACGAACACTTGCAAGTAAAGATATATAAACAAAGGGGTTTTCTGCGTGACTCACTGTGTCACACTGCAGCTTCCATGATGAGATTTTTTGTCCTTTTTTTCTCTTAAATTTTGTTTAATTTGGGGGGGAGCTGTGTTTGGCGGAGGGCAGATACAATGGGATGGAGAAATGAGTGAGGTCATGATTCTTGATGTAAAAGGTGAATAGAATAAATAGAAAGAAAACATTAATTACAAAATCAGTTTTCTTTTATTTTACAATACTATTCAGTTCTACATAACAACCACAGATTCCCTTGTTCTCCCGCTTCCTGCCCCCCTCCCCTTCCCCCCAGCCCACCCCCAATTCCCACCACCTCCAGATCAAGGCCACCCCCGAGGACTGAGATCGACCTGATAGACTCAGTCCAGGCAGGTCCAGTCCCCTCCTCCCAGATTGAGCCAAGCGTCCCTGTATAAATCCCAGGTTTCAAACAGCTATCTCATGCAGAGAGCCCAGGACCTGGTACCACTGCCTAGATGCCTCCCAAACAGATCAAGCCAATCAACTGTCTCACCTATTCAGAGGCCTGATCCAGTTGGGGGCCCCTCAGCCTTTGGTTCATAGTTCATGTGTTTCCATTCGTTTGGCTATTTGTCCTTGTGCTTTATCCAACCTTGGTTTCAACAATTCTTGCTCATATAAATCCTCCTCTTTCTAGCTAATTAGACTCCCAGCACTCCACCCGGGATCTAGCCATGGATGTCTGCATCCAGATTCCTCAGTACTTGGATGAGGTTTCTGGCACAACTATTAGGGTGTTTGGCCATCCCATCACCAGAGTAGGTCAGTCCCGGCTGTCTCTCGGCCATTGCCAGCAGTCTTTTATGGGGGTATCTTTGTGGATTTCTGTGGGCCTCTTTAGCACTTTGTTTCTTCCTTTTCTCATGTGGTCTTCATTTACCATGGTCTCCTATTCCTTGTTCTCCCTCTCTGTTCTTGATCCAGCTGGGATCTCCCGCTCTCTTTCCCTCGACCCTCGCCCTTCATTGCTCCCACTCATGTCCAGGCTGTTCATGTAGATCTCATCCATTTCTCCATCATTGGGTGATCCCCATGTCTTTCTTGGGGTTCTGTTTTCCAGGTAGCCTCACTGGTGATGTGAGTAGCAATCCAGTCATCCTTGTTCCACATCTAGTATCCTCCTATGAGTGAGTACATACCATATTTGTCTTTCTGAGTCTGGGTTACCTCACTCAGGATGATTTTTTCTAGATCCATCCATTTGCCTGCAAACCAAAAGTGTACAATGGAAAAAAGAAAGCATCTTCAACAAATGGTGCTGGCATAACTGGATATCAACGTGTAGAAGGCTGCAAATAGATCCATATCTGTCACTGTGCACAAAACTTAAGTTCAAGTGGATCAAGGACCTCAACATAAATCCAGCTACTCTGAACCTGCTAGAAGAGAAAGTAGGAAGTAGTCTTGAACTCATTGGCATAGGAAATCACTTCCTAAATATAACACCAGTAGCATAGGCACTAAGAGAAACGATCAATCAATGGGACCTCTTGAAACTGAGAAGCTTTTGTAGAGCAAAGGATACAGTCAGCAAGGCAAAGCGACAGCCTACAGAATGGGAAAAGATCTTCACCAACCCCACATCTGACAGAGGACTGATATCCACAATATATAAGGAACTCAAGAAATTAGACATCAAAACGACCAACAGTCCAATTAAGAAATGGGCTATAGAACTAGACAGAGAATTCTCAACAGAGGAAACTCAAATGGCTGAAAGACATTTAAGGAATTGCTCAACATCCCTAATCATCAGGGAAATGCAAATCAAAACAACTCTGAGATACCACCTTATGCCTGTCAGAATGGCTAAGATAAAAAACACTGAGGACACTTTATGCTGGAGAGGATGTGGAACTCGGGGAACTCTCCTCCACTGCTGGTGGGAATGCAAGCTTGTACAACCACTTTGGAAATCAATATGGCACTTTCTTAGAAAATTGGGAATCAATCTCCCCCAAGATCCAGCTATACCACTCTTGGGCATATACCCAAGGAATGCTCAATCATACCACAAGAGCACTTGCTCACTATGTTTATATAAGCATTGTTTGTAATAGCCAAAACCTGGAAACAACCTAGATGCCCTTCAACTGAAGAATGGATAAATAAATTGTAGCACATATACACAATGGAATACTACTCAGCAGAGAAAATCAGTTTTCTAATGGATTGAGGACAGCCAGAATTTGTGTTGAATTTAACACAGGTTTTAAAGGCAACTAAACAATTTCATTTTTTTAACTTTTATTGATTTTTTGGTGGATTTTATTGATTTTCACATCATGCATTCCAATATCACGTATTTCTCCATCCACTCACATCAGCCCTTTGCCCTTGCAACCTCCCACCCCCAATCAAAACCAAATTTAAAAGAAAAACCAAAAACCAAACAAAACAGAAGCAAAACAAAATAAAACAAAAAAGAACCTTGTCGTGGAGACTGTAGTGTGGCCCACTGAGTATCACAGTTTAACCTTTAGTCCACTCCTTTTTACTTGCAAATGTTCATTGCCAGAGTCATTGATCTGCCTTGAGGCCTCTGGTTTCTACCACCAGTAATGGGTTTTCACTAGGGCTCTTCATGGATATCCTGTTGTTCTTCTGTGTCATGGAGATCCTGCAGTTTTGGATCTGTGGGTTCATCCCCTTCACATGCACTAACAGTTCATAGATTCAGTGGATGTTGGAGTGAGCCAACTTACAGGCCTATGTCTGGGCCTGGGTGGTAACTAGGTTGGTCAGCCCGCCAGCTTTCTTTCATGTTCACCATCCAGGTGAGCTCTCCAGCACCACCTCAGCTAGCTCACCCAATGTAGCCTGCAGCAAAAAGTGGGGCCAGTTCTCCTGATCTCAGGTCCTCAGATCCAGGTCATCACCAGGGCCAGCTGTAATCTTTTGCCCAGACAAGGTGCAGGGCCCTCTCTCCCAATTACTGTAAGGGTTTTATAAGGGGGGGTCAAGGTCAGCTGTCCTTCTCTCACACCCTTAGGGCTGGCTCACCTATGTTCCCAACAGCAGGGTCAGCTCTAATGTGCTGCCCAGATGGGGAGCAGAGCCTGCTTTCTTGTGTGTTACAGCCGGTAAGGGTCAGAGCTAGCTTTCCCACTCTTATGGCCCAGGGGCCAGCTCTCTCACCTGCCACAGGTGGTAATGGGTGAGGTGGGGAAGGGCATCTTTCTCTCATCCATGCCACCACAAGGAAGATGAGGGATGGGGTCAACTCTCCTGCTCTCACACCCTCAGGATCAGCTCACCGGCATCTCAGACCGCAGGGTCAGCTCTAGTCTGCTGCCCAGGTGAGGTGCACACCTGTGGTGAAGGGTAGGGCCATGAGTGCAGGGGTAAGCTCTCCCGTGTGAGGGGCAGGGCCAGCTCTCCTGTTGCTGTATCCAGAGAGGGGCAGAGCTATTCCAGGGCCAGTGAAGGGCAGGGCTGGCTCAACACAGCCTGGCTCCAATGAGCCCTTGTGTTAACATGGGCCATGGACATCATCTCAGACCCAAGCCACAACAAGACCATGGACCCAAACATGGCCATTGGCAGCAGCTTGGGCCCAGATGTCACCACGGCCTGGCAGTAGCACAGGCCACCCAGACCAGTATAGCCCCAGTAGCAGCATGGCTCTAGGGCACCAACATGGTCTAAGATGGCTGACCAGCCCCTGAGCATCTGCAGAGCCCTCGGTGGTTACATAACAGGAGCCACGAACACCAATCCAGACCCCAGCCACTGCAAGTCTACTGACCCAGACATGTCCCTAGGGAGTAACCTGTGTTTGGATGTCTCCATGACCCCAAGTGGCAGCACCGGCCACCCTTATCAGTATGGTCCCAGCAGAGGCATGGTCCTAGGATACTAACACGGTCTCAGCTGGCTGACTAGATCCCAGTCATTCGCATGGCCCTCAGTGGTATCAGGAGCCACAGATATTAACTCAGACTCTGGCTGTTGTAGGGCCATGGATTCAGACATGGCCGTCGGCAGCAGCCCTGGCCCAAATGGCACCATGGCCCTGGGTAACAGTGCAGGCTACTCAGATTTGCATGTCCCTGGTGACCGCATGGCCCTTGGAGACCCTCATGGCCACAACTTGCAGCTTAGACCCCAGGCATCTATGTGGTCTTTGGTGACAACACGGGCTACGAACATCATCAGTACAGACCCTGGCTGCAGCAGGGCCACGGATCCAAACATGGCCTTCAGCCACAGCCCTGGCCAGGAAGATACCATGGCCCCTGTTGACAACACTGGCCCCCAACTGCAATAGGAGCCACCGACATCAACACATGCTCCCTCAGCTTCTTCGGGGCCCCTGACCAAGACCTCATCCTTGGCCATACTCAAGGTCTGGACATCACCCTGGACTCAGGTAGCCAGCAGGTCATTCATGCCAGCCCGTTCCTCACCTCCCTCACCTCTCCAGATCTGCCTCTCTCCCCAGCCCACGAACCATTCTGCCTCGCCCTCTCTTCCACCTCCCCACCGTGTGCTCTCCCACCGCAATGGTGCCTGACCACTGAAAGCCGGTGCTCTTGGTTGGGTCACAGGCGGCACTTGGTTGAGTCCTGACCTCCCAAGCCGCAAGGCATGACACAGCTGTTGCCTTTCCTCTCTTCTGTGCCCGGACCTTTAAACCTCAGGCAGCACTTGGTATGGTGGTGCTATGAAATTCGTAAGTACGATGCTAAGGATAGCCCTTTATATTTTTTATAATGTCTTCTGGGTTTGGGGTAATAATATCCCCTGTTTGTTTCCTGATGTTGGTAAAGAGGGGTTTTTGTTGTTGTTGTTTATCTCATGGTCAGTTTGTTTATAGATTTATTAATATATTGATCTTTTCAAATAATCCGATTTTGGATCCATTCATTTATTATATCCACTGACATTCACTGATTTCTGCTCTTAGTCTAGCACTGTCATCTATTTTGCTTACCATGAGGATCCTTTGCTGTGTGCTGTTTCTAATTTTAAGTAGAAATATAAAACATTAGACTATTTCACTATTTGAAAATATAAGTACACAATGAAGCATAGTTTTCACTTATTCATTGCATTCTACAAATTTTTGTTATATCTTCATTCAGTTAAAGCATTCTTAATTTATCTCTTCATTTTAAAACACAGCATCTTTATAACTGTGTTCTTATAAACAATTTGTGGAGTCTCCAGATACATCCATAATATTCATTTTTTGGATCCACTATTGCATGAAAACGTACTTACCCTGATACCAGTTCCTTAAAAATGGTCTGCAACATGAATCTTAAAAGGTCTTATAAGTAGAAAAGACCAGGAGCCAGATATTAGGATGAAAGCTGAAAGATCAGAGAAACAGAACGAGCCACAGCCAACTTCACCTCGCCAATCCTGTTTCCATGAATCCTCAGACTGAAAGCCTCTGAGTCCTCACCCCTGAGGGTCTCAGTTGAACTGCTGCTTAGTTCCTGTCTCCTCATGCCTTATATACAGTTCTCCACCCAGCCATGTCATTTACAGAGATTAAAGGCGTGTGTGCCTTCCAAGCAAAGGCATGAGATCTCAAGTGCTGGAATTAAAAGCATGTGTCACTCCTGCCTGACTCTGTTCCCATTGTGGCCTTGAACCCACAGAGATCCAGACAGATCTCTGCCTCCCAAGTGATAAGATTAAGGATGCGTGCCACCGTAGTCTGGCCTCTTTGTCTACTCTAGTGGCTGGGTCTGTGATCCCCAGATAAGCTTTATTGGGATGCAAAATATATCACCACAATAGTCTATATTGGCAAGTGTCCCACAAACTCTTGTACAGAATATGCATTCTACTATTGCTGAACATTTTTTTTGTTTTTTAGATTTATTTACTTATTTTTTATGGATACTAATATTTCATCTGCACATATGGGTATGTACTACATGTGTGCTTGGTGCCTACAAAGATCAAAAGAAGTTATTTGATTCCCTGGAACTGTAATTACAGATGATTATGAGTCACCATGTGGATTCTGGGAACCAAACATATTTTTTTTTTTTTAGTTGTTGGAGAGTTTACTGTTTGTCTTGAGTTTCTAAGCAACAGGAATGTCAGGGAAGCAAATCAGATCAACATCATCAAACAAATTTTTTTTATTTATTTATGTGCATGTTTTATCTAATGTATGAGTATTTTTCTGTGTATGTATGTGCATCATATGCTTGTAAGAGCCTGTGGCGGGGGTCAGGGGTGGCACTGAATGCCTTGGATATGGAGTCAAAGAGAATATAGGTTTTTGTAAGGAATGAGAAACACAGAAATGCTCACACACACTGCTCCCATGGACAAGACTGCTGTGGGATAAACTTTTGTGCACTGTGAAGATGTGTCTCTACCTAAGGTGCCTTTTGACCAGTTTAATAAAGAGCTGAATGGCCAATAGCTAGAAAGAAGAGAACAGGTGGGAGTTCCAGGGAGAAAGGGGAACTCTGGGAAGAAGACAGGTGGGAGCTGCAAGCAAGATGGGGAGCAAGTTGGACATACAGAATGGGAGAGAAGTAAAAGCTGTACGACAGAACATAGATTAATACAAACAGGCTAATTTAATTTATAAGAGCTAGCTGGGACATGAACTAAAGGCCAAGCTTCTATAATTAGTAATAAGTCTCTGTGTCATTATTTGGGGTCTGGCAGCCCACAAGAAAGTCTGTCTACATATGGCACCCAACGTGAGGTCATGTATATCCACATAAGGTCTGAGAAAGCTGAAAAAAACAAGTTTCAAACACAGAGTCGGATGCAGATTTCTGGCAACTACTGTCACTCAGGTGAGCTTGGTTGTCATGGCATACAGAGGCATGACTCTTTTAAAAGGCCCTGCCATATAGCAGAGCACTTGAATGGCATGCTACCAGTGGGAGACTAGATAGAAATGCCTACCCCAGCACAGATACAGAAACTTCCAGAGCTGGGATGGTTAGGCACGGCTGAGATAGTTAGGCAGAACTACAGTGGACAGAGCCAGCCACCAGTGGCTAAATGGAGCCACACATTGGATGACCTAGCTGTTTAAGGCTTGGCTCACAGTCAGAGCACACAACAAGTACTTAGTAAAGCCAGGTCCAGACCAAAAATACCCTCTAAGCAGATACAGAATGCTTAAAAATGTGTTTAGATGCAGAAGAAAGAAAAGAAAATTAGGTATAGCCAGTCATTAAAAGGTCAAATAATTTTAAAATAATAAAGTCTTTAAAGAGAGAATAAAGTAATATAAAAATAATAAGCCATGTAAAGATGAAAAATACACAGAGCATCTGGATCCTGTACTGTGTTTTATTGACTTTAATTTTTTTGAATGCTGATGAGCAAAGGACAAATGCTTCTGAGAGACATCGGATTACAGAAAAAAATTGCTAAAATTAAGCCAGCCTATATATGTTAAGAATGTCTTAACTTCAGAATGGAAGTCAAGAAATGCGTTGTGTTGTGGGAGAGGATATGCCTTTGTTTCCACAGGAAATGAAAAGCTCTGGATTTCTTCAAAATTAATAAAGATCAGATTTGATCAGGGGAGATCTGAAAATCTTGACCACAGACATGAAAATAAAAACAAGAAAAACTACAATATTGGTAGTGTATATACTGTTCCATCCACTATGAAAACAGCTCTGAAACTGGATAAGACATGATAAATCTTGCTAGCTAACGAGTCCTTGTGACTTCTTATTACATGCCATCCTTTCATATGGCAAGGATGGAGATTTACATTCCAGTTTGGTTATGCGATCCAAAGGGACTCCCTACTCAAACATAAAACCAAAAATCATCTTTAGCTGACATGTGCACAGTGCACTTTCCATACTTGTGTTAATGCAGATATTTATGTTACCTTTTAAACTTTGTGTGTTTTTGGAACAACAATCAAAACTAGATACCAATAAAAACAAGTATCCCACATGATCTGGCCTCTCAGAATGCCTCTGTTACAGTTTCCTCAAAAATCTACATCCAGAACAAGTTCAAAGCTGCTAGGTGAGAGGATTCACTATCACAGACTACTCTTTCCAGGATTTCAGTTAAGCCCTCCTTTCCACTACACAGAAACAAATGATGCAGCTAGCTCTCCCAGGACTTGAGCATCACCCCAGTTTTCTCAGGGTTCCCTAAAGATATCATTGCCCCTGAAGAGCAGAAAGCAGCCTAGAGAACACAATGCCCACATTCCCAAGAGGTGGGGGTGGGTGGGTTTTGGTTGTTCAGTGGATTATGGATGTTTATCATCATTTAGGGGAGTTGGTAACAAGTTGTTAATGATCATGGTTAGGGAAAAAACTAAGCAAAGGAGATTAGATTCAGAGATCTCATTCTGAAAAGAAAAAAGTATGGATATAGGAATGATAGGATAAAAGGTTAGATTATGGACTATTTTAAACTAAAAAATCAACTACTAGTCTTAAATGTTTTACATTGGTATGGATTTTTGTATATTGATGCATATTTAAGTGTATTTTTGTTATACTGTATATTTTACTACTCTTGTTTGCAGTATTCTATCTAAGCAGCTCATTTAACAATGTAATGTAAAGTTCTAGTCCTTAAAAATTGTTATTAGAAACTATGTAGGATAATTAAGAAATAGAGGTTAGTAGTTAGTCATTTAACAATCCAGTTTGTGGCCATGATAAGTATGTTTTTTTTTATTAAGATTTTTTTTCATTCATTTTACACACCAATCAAAGATCCCCCAATTCCCTCATCCCCCCCCCAGCCTCCGCCTCCCAACCCACATTCCACTCCCACCCACAAGAAGGCAAGGCCTCTCATGGAGAGGCACATCCAGTAGAGGCAAGTCCAAGCCCTTCCCCCTGCCTCAAGGCTGTACAGGGTGTGCCATCATAGGTAGTGGGCTCCAAAAAGCCCGCTCATAAACCAGAGATGGATTCTGATCCTACCACTAAGGGGTCCCCCAAGCAGATCAAGTTACACAACTGTCTCGCCATGCAGAGGGCCTAGTCCAGTCCCATGTAGGCTCCACAGACATTGATCCAACTTTTATGATTTCCCACTAGTTTGGTTTGGTTGTCTCTGCATGTTTCCCCATCACAGTGCTGATGCAGTTGCTCATATAATCCCTCTTCTCTCTCTTTGACTGAACTCCTGGAGTTCTGCCTGGTGTTTGGCTGTGGATCTCTGCATCTGCTTCCATCAGTCATTGGAGAAAAGCTTTGTGATGACAGTTAGGGTATTCACTGATCTCATGGGAACCCTCTCCACTATTTCTAGTCCAAGCTGGAGACATCCTTGGGGATTCCTGGCTACTTACCAGGCCCTGGGTTTCTCTCTATCCCCGTGATATCTTCCTCTATCATGGTATTGCTTTCATTGCTTTCCCCCTCCATCCCTGTTCCAGTTCAACCATCTCATTCCCTTATGTTCTCATCCCCTATCCTTTATCCTCCATTGTCTATCACTCATCCCCATTTTACTCATGGAGATCTCATCTATTTCCCTTTCCCTAGGTAATCCATGCATCCCTCTTTGGGTCTTCCTTGTTAGCTTCTCTGGAGCTGTGGGCTGTAGTCTGGTTATGCTTTGCTTTACATCTAGTATCCACTTACAAGTGAGTACATACCATGTTTGTCTTTGTGAGTCTGGGTTACCACACTCAGGATGATATTTTCTAGTTCCATCCATTTCCTTGCAAACCTCATGATGTCATTGTTTTCTCTGCTAAGTAGTACTCCATTATGTGTATGTGCCACTTTTTTTATCCATTCTTTAGTTGAGGGGCATCTAGGTTGTTTCCAGGTTCATGAATAATGATGCTATGAACATAGTTGAGCATGTTTCTCTGTGGTATAATTGGGCATTCCTTGGGTATATGCCCAAGAGTGGTATAGCTGGGTCTCGAGGTAGACTGATTCCCAATTTTCTGAGAAACCACCATACTGATTTCCAAAGTGGCTGTACCAGTTTGAACCAACAGTGGAGGAGTGTTCTTGCTCCACATCCTCTCCAACATAAGCTGTCACCAGTGTTTTTTATCTTAGCCATTCTGACAGGTGTAAGATGCTATCTCAGAGTCATTTTGATTTGCATCTCCCTGATGATTAAGGATATAGAGTAATTCCTTAAATGTCTTTTGGCCATTTGAAATTCTTCCTTTGAGAATTCTATGTTTAGCTCTATAGCGCATTTTTAAAATTGGATTGTTTGTTAACTTTGATGTCCAGTTTCTTGAGTTTTATATATATATATTGGAGATTAGCCCTCTGTCAGATGTGGGCTCAGTGAAAATCTTTTCCCATTCTGTAGGCTGTTGTTTTGTCTTATTTACTGTGTCCCTTGTCTTACAGAAGCTTCTCAGTTTCAGGCGGTCCCATTTATTAATTGTTGTTCCCAGTGTCTGAGTTTAAGTATGTTTTCAAATTCAAACATATATATACATATATATATATATATATATATATATATATATATATATATTAAAGATAAGATTAACTTTTTTTCCCTTTTTTTGAGACAGAGTTTCTCTGTGTAACTTTGGAGCCTGTCCTGGATCTCATTTGTAGACCAGGCTGGACTTGAAGTCACAAAGATTTGCCTGGCTCTACCTCCTGAGTGCTGGGATTAAAGGCGTGTGCCACCACCGCCTGGCTTCAAACAGATATATTTTAGATATATAGATGATCTTCAAACACTTTAAGACTGATATAATATGTCATTTAAGATGTTTGAATAACCTAAGGCTTTTCTTGACAGTGAGACATATCTGCTCCTGACAGCACCAATCTACTTCAAAAGGGGATTATGGGCATCAAAGAACCTCCATGTGGAGCTTGCTTTAAATGTGGCCATGCCAGACACTGGGAGAGAAACTATCCTTTTCTCATGGCTGATAGTATGCTATCCAAAATGGACATGCAGAACACAAAAGAAGGTGATTGCCAAAATTTGCCAAGACAACATAGGACATTTCAAGTTCAAACTGTCATCGATCTATCAATGTAAGGCATTCTTTCAAAATTCCTGCTTCACAAAAAGTCTGTTAGATCTTCTAGGCCTGTAGGCCTAAGATGAATGCCCCAATGTTGCAAAGAAATCTTGGATGAGTGTCCAAGAAGCCAGATGTCTCTGCTGCTTTTATAGTTTTGGAAGTTGTTTGCTCTGTACTTCCTGTTTACTCAGGTAATACTATTTCCTTCTCAGGTCTCTGATGGGGTTGAAGACTAGATAGTTATACCATTTTCTTTGTTGTCAAATTGAGAAAAGAAACTTATGAAAGAGAGATAAAGTTTATGAGGTTGAAAGAGATAAAAGCTTAAGTTATCTAAGAAAACGTTTTTAAGGTCTATAAAGATATTTCTAGGTTGATAATAGATAATATAGTATTTTCTCCAAATTTGCCAAATACAAATGGACTGAACATTATGAATATAATTTTTACCTAATAATTGTTCTTATTGTATATAGTTTTACTGTGTTAAAGTTAAAACCTTTCCTTTTAATTAGACAAAAATGGGGAAATGTTGTGGAATAATCTTTTTGTACACTATAAAGATGTGTCTATGATGTCTTCCGTTTGGTTTAATAAAAGCTGACTGGCCAATAGCTAGGCAGGAGAGAACAGGCAGGACCTTCAGGGAGAGAGAGGAATTGTAGAAAAAGAGAGGAGAAGAGACACAGACTTGGAACAAGTTGGACAGAATGAGAAAGAGGTAAAAGCTATGTGGTAGAATGTAGACTAGTACAAACAGGTTAAGTCATAAGAGCTAGTCTGGAAAACTGAGCTTAAGACCAAGCTTTCATAATTAATAATAAATCAATGAGTCATTATTTGGGGCTGGTGACCAACAAGAAAGTCTGACTACACAAGCCTAAGTTAAGTCAAGCTTTCATAATTAGTATGAAGTCTGTATGTCATTGTTTGGGAGCTGATGGTACAAACAAAGTCTGGTTATATCTGGTATTCCAATGTGGGGCATGAGCACACGAACAGATAAGCCACATTAGCCAATGCTGCTGTAGCTGGTAATTAACTTTGAGAGGCTCTGTTTCAGTCATTGACACTGCTCACATGGACTCCAGAGGTTGGGTTCATGCTTAGGAATTATGGAAGGGACTCAAAGCTTGTTGCTGATATTGCTGCTGAAGACAAATTGAGAAGTCAGTAGATTTGCTCAGACACCTGGGAAATTCTTAAGAAGAGAGTTAAGTAATATTAAAAAGAAAAATCTTTCTCACATTAAAAATGGGGAAAAACAAAATGCAGGGAGTTAGGACTCTGTATAGTGCTACTACTGATGGCTTGAAAATGGAAAAATAAATGAATGGATAAGCGACTTTGCTGGTATTGATATAATGTTGATTGTAATTACTATCAGTTTGGTAATTCATATTTTATCCTTAAAAAGTGGTTTGATAACCATGCCAAATATGAAAACTTTGCTGATAAGATACAAGCCTTAGAAAGACTTACTATTGATACACTCAAGCCTTAGAAAGATTTACTATTCATAAGATACAAACTTTAGGAAGACTTAATACTGATAAGATACAGCCTTAGAAAGACTCCCTAGTGAAAACAAGAAAATGTGCTAAAAGCCTCAGAATTTCATAAGAAATATCATGTTAACAGCAAAGTTTTAAAGGAAGATTTTTCTATTGCTTGGCAAGAAACCAAGGAAATTATAAGGAAATGTACTACTTGTTCTTTGTATAATCAAACTCCATTACCTGAAGAAAGTAACCCAAAAAGGCAGTCAAAGAGATGAAATTTGGCAAATGGATGTGTTTCATTTTGCAGTGTTTGGGAAATTAAAGTATGTGCACCATACCATAAATACTTATTCAATATTTCAAGGGGCAACTGCTTTAAGTTCTGAAGAGCTGATTATATAATTACATATTTTTTAGAAGTCATGGCAATTATGGGGATACCTGTACAAGTTAAGACTGAAAATGCTCCAGCATATGTCTCTAGTAAAACAAAACAGTTTTTGAATATTACAACAAAAAGCATATAACAACTATACACTCAACCCTACAGGACAAGCAGTTATAGAAAGATCTGTTGTACTTCAAAAGATATGCTTAATAAACAGAAAAGGATAATGAAGACACCCCCAAAGATATATTACACAGTGCTTTATTAACTTTAAATTTTTGAAAGATGAGAAAGAAACAACAGCTACAGAGAGACATTGGATAGAAAAAAAACTGTTGAATTAAATCAGCCTGTATAATTTAAAGATGTGTTAACTTCAGAATAGAAACCAAGATATGTGTTATGTTGAGGAAGAGGTTTTGCTTTTGCTCTCCCACTTCTTCCCTGTTCCAGCTCAACCATACTGTTTCCTTACAATCTTATTCTCTGTCCCTTACCCTCCATTGCTCCCCATAGTTTGCTCATGGAGATATCACCTATTTCTCCTTCATAGAGCAATCCATGCATCCCTCTTAGGGTCCTCCTTGTTAGTTAGCTTCTCTGGAGCTGTGGGCTGTAGACTGGTTTACATCTAGTATCCACTTATGAGTGAGTACATACAATTTTGTCCTTCTGAATCTGGGCTAACTCACTCAGGATGGTATTTCTAGTTCCATTCATTTGCCTGCAAATTTCATGATGTCATTGTTTTTCACTGCTAAGTAGTACTTAATTATGTACATGTGCCACATTTTCTTTCTCCATTCTTTGGTTGAAGGGCATCTAGGTTGTTTTCAGGTTCTGGCTATTATGAATAATGCTGCTATGAACATAGTTGAGCATGTGTCCTTGTGATATGATTGAATATTCCTTGGGTATATGCCCAAGAGTGGTATAGCTGGGTCTTGAGGTAGATGGATACCCAATTTTCCAAGAAACTGCCATACTGATTTCCAAAGTGGCTGTACCAGTTTGAACCAACAGTGGAGGAGTGTTCTCCTTGCTCCACATCCTCTCCAACATAAGCTGTCATCAGTGCTTTTGATCTTAGCCATTCTGACAGGTGTAAGATGCTATCTCAGAGTCATTTTGATTTGCATTTCCCTGATGACTAAGGATGTTGAGCAATTCCTTAAGTGCTTTTTTTTTTTTTTTTTTTTTTGAGACAGAGTTTCTCTGTGTAGCTTTGCACCTTTCCTGGATCTCGCTCTTTAGACCACCAGGCTGGCCTTGAACTCACAAAGATCCACCTGCCTCTGCCTCCTGAGTGCTGGGATTAAAGGCGTGCACCACCACCACCCAGCCTGAGCAATTCCTTATATGTCTTTCATCCATTTTAGATTCTTCTGTTGAGAATTCTGTTTAGCTCTGTAGTCCATTTTTAATTGGATTGTTCAGTATTTTGATGTCTAGTTTCTTGAATTCTTTATATATTTTGGAAATCAGCCCTCTTTTAGATGTGGGGTTGGTGAAGTTCTTTTCCCATTCTGTAGGCTGTCATTTTGTCTTTTTTGACTATGCCCTTTGCCCTACAAAAGCTTCTCAGTTTCAGCAGAGCAAGGAGTTGGAGAGCAAGGAAAGAGATACCATGATAAATGGAGACAACATGGAAATAGGAAGAAACAGGATGCTAGGGAAGTTCCCAGGAATCCACAAGGATGACCCCACCTTACATTACTAGCAATAGTCGAGAGGGTACCTGAACTGGCCTACTCTGGTAATCAGATTGGTGAATACTTTAATTGTCATCATAGAGCCTTCATCCAGTAAGTGATGGAAGCAGATGCAGAGATCCACAGCTGGGTGCCAGGATGAGCTCCAGGAGTCCAATTCATGAGAGAGGAGGGATTCTATGAGCAAAGATCATTGAGATCGTGATGGGGAAATGTACAGAGATGGCCAGGGCAAACTAGTGGAAACTCATGAACTATGGACCAATAGCTGTGGAACCCCCATGGGACTGGACTAGGCCCTCTGGATAGTTGAGACAGTTGTTTAGCTTGATCTGTTTAGGGGGCCTCCTGGCAGTGGGATTAGGATCTGTTCCTGGTGCATGAGTGGGATTTTTGGAGCCCAGTGCTTATGGTGGGACACCTCATGCAGCTTTGGTGCAGGGGGGAGGGGCTTGGACCTGCCTCAATTGAATGTACCAGGCTCTGCTGACTTCCCAAGGGAGGTCTTGCCTCAGAGGAGGTGGGAATGGGGGTTGAGTTGGGGGGAATGCTGGAGGACAGGAGGAGAGAGGAGGGGGAGGCTGTGGCTGGTACGTAAAATGAATAAAAAATTTCTTAATAATAAAAAAAGATTGATAAAAAGTAGATTTGAACAGGAGAGACCTCCTGATTAAGGAAAAGCAATAGTTCATCAAACAGCTTGGTCATCCAATCTAAACTAACTTATAAGACTAACAAATGCTTTTCATTTGATCAAGTATGAAAAAAAAAAACTCCCCAAAGTTAGATTTGGAGCAGGATTTTGTCTTTTCAGGAGAATGAAAGCATCCAACTAAAGGAATCCAGAGACCACTGGACAAATGAGACACCTAAAGAAGACGGATGAATCATCAAGAGAAAATGTCCCAAGAAAAAGAGTAAATTGAATTGACCTAATGGCTTATCCCACCTCCAATAGAGTACAGTTTCATAAATCTTCCCAAATGCTTGCTGCTCTCTATAAACATAAAAGGCAAATAGCCTTTTTGTGGTCCCAATTCAATTAAAAATTAAAGCTGGCTTTGAAGTTGGAGCATGCTTATTAAAGGAAAACCCAAAATCTCTGTCTCATCTCTGAAGAGCCACCTGGTATGGGACAGAAGAAAACCAAAATTAAGAGGCTGTTCTATTGCCACTATTCTTGTAATCTTTTAGTTTTACCTTGATTCTTTAAAGCTTTTCTTAATATATAAATATTATCTCAAAATCTATAAAATTACTATGTATATATATAAGCTTTCTGATGGGATAGTAGTTGTCAAACAGAAAACTAACCAAGTTTAGAAAGAAACCTCATCTAGCTTCTTGTACATGTTTTTGAATTTGAGTCTAAATTAGATAATTAGGAACTAAGTTTGTGTACCCCAAATGTACTTAATATATTGTGGTCCTCTAACCTTTCAGAGAGCTGCTGTATATGGCATTTAAAATGTTTAAGTTTTCTTCAGTGAACTATGACCATTCCTAAGAGTGACATTTGAGGTCTCCAAAAAGATAATGGAGCCCTGCAATGTAAAGTCCATGTGGACTGTGGTAATGCCATTAAGCTGACAAACACCACCCAAATAACAGTGCTCAGCACAACTGCAAAGCTGCTGGATGAGAGGGGTCTAGCCTTATAGACTACTCAAGCCAGGACTCAGTTAAGCCCTGTACTTTCCCACCATGCAGAAACTGGACAACTAATGATGCAACAAGCTCTCTCAGGACTTGACCAATAGCCAAATGGTCTCAGAGTCCCCGAAAGATACTGTTGCCCTCAGACAACTGGAAACGATTTTAAGAATATGACACCCACATTCCTAAGAGGTGGAGTGAGTGGATTTGCTCATTCAGTGGGTTATGGATGTTTGTCATTGTTTGGGGGGTTAGTTGAAAGTTGTTACTGGTTATGGTCAGGGAGGTAACTAAACAAAGGAGGTTGGATAAAGGGATTTCTTTCTTTTTCTTTCCTCTATCCTTCTTTCTTTCCTATCTGGTGAAAAAAGAGGGTATAGGATAAAAGAGTAGATTGTTGACTCTACTTTTAAACTAAAAAGCAACTACTAGCTTCAAATATTTTACATTGGTATGGAATTTTGTATACTGATACAAATTTAAGGTTATTTTTGCTATGACATACTGTATATATGTTTCTACCTTTGCTTAAGGTATTGTACCTATGGCAACTCATTTTAAAATGTAATGTAAAGTTCTATCCCTTGAAAGCTATTATTACAAACTATTTAGGATAAGAGATGCAGATTAGTAGTTAGTCATATATAACAATCAAACTTGTAGTCAAGTTAGGTATATTTTCAAGGTTAAACAGATATATTTTAGATAGATAGGTGGTCCTCAAGCACTTCAGAGATCTACAGAATTTAAAATGTGTTAATAAAATAAAACTTTCCATGACAATGAAAATCCTGCCCCTGCTAGTACCAATTTACTTCAGAGAAGAAAATGGGCATCAAAGAATCTCCATATGGAGTTTACTTCAAATATATCAAAGCTAGACACTGGGCAAGAAACTTCCTTTGCCTTGACTGCTGACACTATGCTGTCCAAATTAGACAAGCAGGTCACAAAGGAAGTTGACTGACAAACTTTGCCAAGACAAGGTAGGCCAATTCTTCAAAATTCCTGCTTCTCAGGAAAATTTGTCAGGTATTCAGACCTGCAGGCCAATGATGGATGCCCCAACTTTGCAGAAAAACCTTGTGTGACTGTCTAGGAAACTAGCTGTCTCTGTCATTTTTATAGTTTTGTAAGTTGCTTGCTCTGTACTTCAGGTAATATTTTATCTTTTCAGGTCTCTTATGGGGGTAAAGACTAAATTAGTTATAGTCTTACAGTTTTTCTTATTACTAAATTCAGAAAACAAACTTACGAAAGAGATGTAAAGTATGTAAGATTGTGAGACATAAAAGCTTAAGTTGTTTATCTAAGAAAATGTTTAAAGGGTCTAAAATGATATTTCTAGGTTGGTAACTCAAGTTATGAAAGAAAGTGGTTTATCTATAAAACTTGGGACTCACCAAAAGAAAAAGAAAGATAGGATAGATATTAGAGTACTTTCTCTGAATTTGCCAAATACAAATGGAGTGAATATTGTGAATGTAATTCTTTCCCAATAATTGTTCTTTTTTTAATTTTTTGAGACAGGGTTTCTTTGTGTAGCTTTGGAGCTTTTCCTGGAACTCACTCTGTACACCATGCTGGCTTGAACTCACAGAGATCTGCCGACCTCTGCCTCCAGAGTGCTGGGCTTAAAGGCAGGCACCACCACTGCCCAGATAATTGTTCTTATTGTATACAGTTTTACTGTATTAGAGTTAAAATCTTTCTTTTTTATTTAAACAAAAATAGGGAAATGTTGTAGAATGACCCTTTTGTACACTGAAGATGTGTCCCTGCCAAATCCCCTTGTGATTGGTTTAATAAAGAGCTGAATGGCCAATAGCCAGACAGGAGAGAATAGGAAAGACTTCTGTAGAGAGGAACTTGTGGTAAGAATCTGTGAAGCAGGGAATTACTAACCAGACACAGAGGAAGTGGGATGCAAGGTACTGAGCAGAGGTAATGAGCCATGTGAGAGAATGTAGATTAACATAAATGGGTGAATTAAAGTTATAAGAGCTAGCTGGGAACAAGCCTAAGCTAAGACCAAGCTTTCATAATTAATAAGAAGTCTTCATGTTATTATTTGGGGGCTAGTGGTCCAAAGAAAGTCTGGTTAAACAAGTCTTTTTAATGTTATAAATTATTGTCCACATTTATTTCAAACAAGAAATTTTTACCAGTGTGAGATTTTTTTATGTGTATAATAGGAACTATGACTGTTAAAGGCTTTTCTACGTGGTTACATATGTATGGCTTCTCTCTAGAGTGAATTCTTTCATGAACATTGAAGAAACTAGAACTGTTGAAGGCTTTTGTAAAATGCTTATACACATAGGGCTTCTTTCCAATGTAAATGCTCCCATGAAGGTTTCAGAAACTGAAGAGGTGAAGGATTTTCCACAGTGCTGACTTTGATAAGGCTAAACCTGTTCTTACAGAAGAGCAATAAATGCTGAGCCATCTCTCTGGAAAACGAAGACATATTTTCAAGATGTCAGTTAGTTTGTATTGGTCACAGTATTGTTCAGATGTTCAGGTCATCCAGAGATGCACATTTCCCACATTTTTCAAAAATGACTGAGGGAAGAGTGGTGAAATCTTTAATACACTGTGGGATATTATTGTTATTATTCCTTTTAGTTCCATGGCTTTAGTCTCATGCATGTTGAGTCTCTTTTTTTTTAGTTGTATACACTTCATAAATGTTATGTATTTTTGGTGAATTAACAGCTTTATATACTAGTAAAAAATCTATATTCTTTATCTCTGGTAACATTCTAGTCCCTTTGGGGGAAAATGTCTTTTTGAAAACAATAATGAAATTCTATGGTAGAAGAACATTTATCTATTTCTGAAACAAAAGCTCTGTCTCAATCACAATTATATACAATCTTTTAGGGTTTAACAAAAGGGAGATTTATTTATCACAATTTTACAGATTAATCATGTGCTTAATCTCTTATTAGATGCACAATTATTTAGGAAACTGTCTTAGTTAGGATTTCTATTGCTGTGAAGAGATACCATGACTGCAGAAAATTGTATAGAGGAAAACATTTAATTGGGGTTGGGTTACAGTTCAGAGATTTAGTCCATTATGGTGCAGGCAGACATGGTGCTGGAGAGGTAGCTGAAAGTTCTACATCTGGATCCATAGACAGCAGGAAGAGAGAGTGACACTGGGCCTGGCTTGAGCATCTGAAACCTCCAGTGATACATTTTCTCATAAAAGACCATACCTCCTCCAATAAGACCACACCTGATAGTACCACTTCCTATGGACCTATAGGGGCAATTTTCATTCAAACAACCACATTACACTCCCTGGCACCCATAAGCTTGTAACAATATCATAATGCAAAATGCATTTAGTCCAACTTCAATAGTCCCCATTGGCTATCACTATCAGCACTTTTTAGGAGCCCAAAGCTCAAGGTCTCTTCTGAGACTAATGTAATTTCTTAACTGTAATCTCCTGTAAAATAAAAATCAAAAAGTGGATCACATACTTCCAACTTATAATGGCACAGGATATACACTACCATTGCAAAAGGGGAGAAAGAGAGCATAATGAGGAAATAGTGGACCAAAGTAAGGCCTAAAACTTTGGAAAACTCCAAACTATGCATTACCATATCTGAAGTCAAAGCACTCTTCAGATCTCCAATTCCTTTCAGCCTTGTCATTATAGATCTGCATAAGACTAGCCACTAATAACCAAGCAATATAAACCAAGTCGATTGTAGGGTTTGTTTTTTTTTTTTTTAAATGTCCTCTATCAAAGCTGTTAATCCGTAACTCTTCAACTTAGCCTCAAGCAGACTTTTTGGACAGGAGCAGAAAGCAGCCTCATTTTTGACTGTGGTAGTTTTAATAAAAACATTTCCCATAGGCCCATAGGGAGTGGCACTATTAGTGTGTATGGCCTTATTGGAGTGGGTGTGGCCTTGTTTGGGGAATGTGTTTTATTCTCTTCCTGCTGCCTGTGGTTGTACTAGTAAGAGTATGGAAGACAGTAGTGCTGAGCATGATTTGAACTGCAGGGGCCTGGCTTAAGAGGTTTTAGAGGAGAAGGATATTCGTATGTGCCCTAAAGACCATTCTTGTGATATTTTTTGCTAAGAATATGGCTGCTTTTTGCTCTTGTCCAAAAAGTCTACCTGAGGCTGTTCAAGAATTTTGGATTAATGGCATTGGCAGAGGACATTTCAGGAACAGCCTACTCTTGACTCTGTCATGTGGTTATTAGTGTTCACTCTTATGAAGATCTATCATGAAAAGGAGCAAATTGAGCATGGAAAAATACAAAATGGACAATTCAAGAGAAAGGGGCAGCAGCAAGTGGAATGAAGCTAAATCCTGTGTGTTCAAGAAGATAAACAGATTTAAGAAAAGCTTGATTAAAGAAAAGATAGAATAAAGGGAGTGGTGAGCTCTGGGCAAGACTCCACCTGGTTAAGCTTCCAACTTGTGAAAAGGAATTAAAGAAAAGCTTAGGACCAGGTGTAGTGGTGCATGCCTTTAATCCCAGCCCTGGAGAGACAGAGGCAAGTAGATTTCAGAACTCAAAGCTAGCTTGGTCTACAGAGCAAGTTCCAGAGCAGCCAAGCTTAGGCAGTGAAGGAAACCATCAAAAACAGAAAGCTGGTGAAGATGCATTTGAACAAAGGGACCATGTTCCAGCCCTAGCAAGCAGCTGAGTATGGCAGCTTTGGCCACATGGCTCTAGATTTAGTGTCAAGGATAGAAGAAAGGGATTATCGAATCTCCCTCCACAGCTAAGGAAAGCTGCTGAGGCCAGGCATGTGTCAGGGGTGTCCCTGCATGGAGACCTAGAGAGGCCATTGTGTGAATATGAAAGTGAAGCCTGGCTTGCTTTGGAGACCCCAAAATGTTTGAGATGCTAGAGCCATGGGATACTTGCCAAGGAAAGCTGCTAACAGAGAGTAGAACCTATCCAAAATAAAGAAGTGTGTTAGTGTCAACAAGGATGAAAGTAGTTGGAGATCTGAAAAGCATTTTGACATCAGATATGCTGATGCAGAGTTTAGAGTTTGCCCAGCTGGTTTTTTTGGCTCCGATTTGGTCCAGTATTTCCTCACTATGCTCCTTTCCCTCCCTTTTTGAATGATAATGTATATCCTGTGCCACTGTATGTTGGGAATACATGATCTGATTTTTCATTTTGATTTTACAGGGCCTTACAGTTAAGAGATTGCTTGAGTCTCAGAAAAGACTTAGAACTTTTAAACAAATTTGAGACTTATGGACTATGGAAACTTTGAAGTTAGATCAAACGCATTTTGCATTATGATATAGCTATAAGCCTATGGAGACTAGAGAGTGGAATGTGGTAGAACAAAAATAGCCCCCATATGCCCATAGGGAGTGACACTATTAGGAGGTGTGGCCTTGTTGGAGGAACTGTGTTTCATTCTCTTCCTGCTGCCTGCTGATACAGATGTGAAACTCTTAGTTCCTTCTTCAACATCATGTCTCCCTGCGTGCCACCATGCTTCCCACTGTGATGATATTGGATTAAACCTCTGAACTGTAAGCCAGCCCCAGTTAAATATTTTCCTTTATAGGAGTTTGCCATGGTTGTTAGCATTTAGACATTACCTGGCCAGCCCCTTGGAGACCTAACCAGTAAGCAGGCAATACCTTGGCCTGTTCAGGGTACTGACAATGTCATGTGCTCATTGCTACATGGTCTTTGTGTACATGTCCTGACCTCCCGCCCCACCCCTTAAAAGGCAGAGCCCTGTCCACTTCTCTTCCTCTTCCTCTCTCTTCCCACAAGGTCCCTTCTTCCCTTCCCTTAAAATCCTCTACATGAGCACTGTCTGCATGGTGTGTCTCTCTCTCTCTCACCCACCATGCAGCCCCTTGGCTCCAACCCAAGATAGCCGCCTGCCATTTTTTAAATACAACAATGGTCATGGTGTCTCTTCACAGTAATAAAACCCTAATATGATCACCAAGATATCACAATAATAGTTTCTAGGCCACATGGCAATATTCTTCCCCTCTGAAATCTTTTAATCCAGGCCCCCACAGTTCAAATCACCCTCAGCACCACTGTCTTCAATGATCCTGTTAGTACCCACTTCAGCTGTTTTTCTAATTCAAAATCCCAAAGTCTATATTTCTTCCAAACAAAAGCACTGTTAGGCCTATCATAGCAATATTCCCCTTCTAATACCAACTTTTTAGAGTTTCTATTGCTCTGAAGAGACACCATGACCACAGAAACTCCTAAAGGAAAACATTTAATTGGGGCTGGCTTATAGTTCAGAGGTTTAGTTCAATATCATCACAGTGGGAAGCATGCAGGCAGATATGGTGCTGGAGAGGTTTCTGAGAGTTCTACATCTGGATCACCAGGCAGCAGAAAGAGAGTGTGACACTGGGCCTAGCTTAAGCATCTGAAACCTCAAAGCCGACCCCTAGTGACAGACTTCCTTCAAAAGAGGCCATACCTACTCCAACAAGGCCACACTTCCTAATAGTCCCACTCCCTATGGGTCTATGGGGGCCATTTTCATTCAAACCACCACAGACATTAAGCTAAATATTAGCATGTTAGCTTCAGTCAACTTTGCAGCTGTGGAAATCTTAGTTTGTTTGTTTGTCTCTCATTATTTTGTCTTACTGGTCCTTTGCTTTTATATTTTGGTTTCCAATTTGGTGTTTTTATAGGTTTTGTTTTGTATGTATCTGTATGTCTGTGTTTTTTTTTTATTCTGTGTTTTTTTTTATTTCTTTTGTTTTCTTGTTTTCTAAATAGTGAGAGAAAATGTGCAGTTGGGTTGGTGGGGAGGTGAGAGATAAAAATGTGGGGAGGTGGAGAGGTGAGTAAGTGAGAAGGAGAAGAGGTGGGGAGGATCTGGGAGAAATTGTGGAAGGAGAAACTATAATCAGAATATACTGTGTGGAAAAAATACTTTTAATAAAATATATTAAAAATCATTTTGTTGTGAGAATTTTATATATTAGTTTGTATTTAGATCATTTTGCACTTCCTTACTCCAACTCTTTTAGTCTCTCTCTGCCCCACCTCACTCTTCCACATTCTTTACCTCTTTTTTAATTATTATTGTCACATAAATAAATACATAAAAACAAACTACTAAGTTCATTTAGTGTTGTTCATATGTATATGCTTTTAGGATTGACCTCTTGGTATTGAACAACAACTTATGGGGGGGTCATCCTGGAGAAAGAAGTTATTAAGTGCTAGTAGCTTGTCATTTAGGGGGTGGGGCTACTGGGAGAAATGCACAGCTTTATTGTGGGAGCCCACAGAGGTTTCCTAGTGAGATCTGAGCCTGCTTTACACAGCAGGACTGCATTAGGGGATGGCTTGACCATGTGCATGATGACCAGATGTTTGGAATGGTCTGCATTTGGCTGTGATGGTGGAGGTCTTTTGCTCTACCCCTTGGCATTACTTTAAAAGCCCTTTAGCAGAGACAGAAGGGGCTGGTGGGTGTTGACCCAGGACCTCCCGAGGTTATTCTATGGTTTTCTCTCTCTCTCCTCTATATTTCTATCTAAATATTTCTCACTTCTCTCTGCTCAAGAGTACCATGGGGGAAAAAGTGGGGACAGGCCTCCCACATTTTATATAACACTGTTCTTGGAAGGGTACAGAGAATATTTCCCAATCATTACATAGCAGTGAAAAATATACAGAAAATTCACAAATTTTAGATATTGGTGTACATATAATATTTGTGTAACTGACAACATATTAACAGTTTAAACCATTTCCAACACTCACCAAAGGTTTACCTGTCTTCCTTTCCAACTCATGGCCTTCTCTGACTCCAGTTCCCGAGGAATCACTATTCTGAATACTCGGCCTGTAGTTTTTCTGTGACAAATGTCAAGTAAATGAAATTATTTAGTACATAGCTTTTTTTTGAAACTCTTCTCTTTTTTTCTCTTCTCTCCTCTCCTTTCCTCTCCTCTCCTCTCAGCTCTTCCTGTCTCCTCTCCTCTCTTCCCTTCCCCTCTCCCCTCCTCTTCTTACACCCCCTTCTTATTTCTGTGTTAAGTTCTCTTACTTAGCCTGTGCTGACTTCCAATTCATAGAGATCTGTCTACCTGAGTCTTAAGGGTGCTGGGATTCTAAGCATGTGTTAATATATCCAACTAAGAGTAGTTGTTATATTTATTCAGCAAATACAAATTATTGTATAATGCAATAATGCATCTTTTCATTGTTGAATAGCATTTTAGGCACAGGTGTATGAATGCCTATATCTATTACTATTGGAAGACACTTGAATTGTTTCTAGTTATAGGTTATTTTGAACAAGGTTTCTATTAGTAGTATTGATGTATAAATCTTTGTGTGTACATGTTTCTTTTCCCTTGGAGTCTATATTCAAGGCAGTGGTGTGATTATAAGTTTAACTTGATAAGAATCTAATTTTTTTCCAAAGCCGCTGTATTGTTTTACATTCTTAGGATAGTGTACCAGAGTTTCATCAGCTCCAAATTATTTCCAAAAAGAGTACAGATGTTTTTTCTGCTCATTAGTATCCAGGAATCTTTGACACGGAACACAAAAACCCTTAACAATACTCTTTAAATAAATATACATAAAAATCTACTGAACTAATTCAAAAGGAAAGCCAAAATGTATTCTAGTAGGTTAATCTTAAGGGCTGATGATGCTCACATTATCACCAGGCTCTGTGACTCAGCAAAATAATAATGGTTAAAGAGACTTCATTTCACCATGTCCTCTGGAAATAACTTATTGCAAGAACCTATTCAACTTACTTGATTTAACCCAACTGATCCCCCAGATCTGCTCACCAAGAACAAGACTGAACATGAATTCTCTTTGACTCATAAAGGATGAGCTGACATGCTAATACCCAATGGAAAATGAGAAGAAAAATACTTATTAACCAAATTCTGGCCATATTTTTCTTCTCTCAGCCTACAACATCTCTTTGAATCGTGCCAAGAACAGGTTGAAATTACGGTTAAAGTCCTCTAATATAAACACTATCCTGCAATTCTGGTCCTTAAATGATTAACTGTACTGTTCAACTTCACTGATCCATCAAAACCAAGTTCCTATTAACTAACGACCAAACTTAAGGTCTAGTGACCTTTGACCTGCCCTCAGCCAGAGCCAACACTAGCAAGCAGATAAGTGCTTATTTCTACATGAAACACAAATGTACCTAATGCCTTTCTTTCAAATGTTTGCAGCTCTTGTGTTCTGAGGTGTCTCCCTAGTAAAAGTCTCCTCTCTCCAAATTGTAATAGTTCCTCATTCCCCCATCTTTCAACAACCTTCTTAATAAGATAACTCAGTTTTTAAATCTGGAAGTTGCTTTAACTTTTAAAAAAACATTTAATGCAGCTTTATTGTAAGATAAGCTCACAATTATCCTTGAACCTGATTAACAATCTACTCATATTCATCCATCCATTTATTTGTTGATTAAAATTTTTGTTAGTTTTTTTTATCAAAAAAAGGAACTTTTATTTCTTACCTTTCAAAACAACTTCATTGTATTCTTTTAAAGAAGTTTATGCCATTGCTAAATCAAATATTTAATCATAACAACAATATTTTTTGATACTGGCAATTAAATCTGGGGCTTAACATGCTGATGCACATATTAGAATAGAGCCATACCCCAACCTCATAGCAACAATTAGTTATTGTTGGTATAATTTGCTATAAATTTTATGATTTAATTTTTACATAAAATAATTTTAATTGACTTATTAAAAACTTATATGGGGGGATTTGTGATGTATCTACTCAGCTTGGAAGAACACTGATGGGTGACGTCATTCTGTATGCTGTGAATATGTGTTGCTCAGATTGGTTGATAAATAAAGCTGTCCAATGGTAAGGCAGAATGAGATTAGGCAGGACATTCTAACTAGAGAGGAGGAAGGAGAAAAGAGCAGAGGAGACGCTGCCAGCTGCCACCATGAGAAGCAAGATGTAAAGATACTGGTAAGCCACAAGCCACGTGGCAAAGTATAGATTTATAGAAATGGGTTAATTTAAGATCTAAGTGCTAGCGAGCAAGAAGCCTGCCATGGCCATAGTTTTAAAATAATATAATTCTGTGTGTGTATTTATTTGGGGCTGAGCGGCTGAGGGACTGCAGGGCTGCAAGAGCCATGCAGGACCAGGAAAACTTCAGCTACAAAACACATCCTGGAATTTTCTTCCTTGTACACTTCCACCTAAGGTGGGTAGTAAGCGAGATTTGTTTTATGGAGGTTTAGAGACAGAATTGAAGTAGTAGCTAATTTTTGTTTTTTGTTTGTTTGTTTTTACTTACCTCTTGAAACAAGATAATGCATAGGCTGGCAAGTCCCCAGGTCTGCTATCAGCTTCTCTGTCTCACTGACAAACTGTGTATGCTCAGCCTTGTGTTCGAGCCTAGAAGGACACCCACACCACCAAAGCAAGAGTTAGAAAAAAACTGACAGTTTCCCTTGGTTCTGGTAAGTATGTGTTCTCTCCCACGTTAAATCCATTTTCCCTCCCCAAATGGCTTCTTATATGTACTTCATCTCCTTTATCAGACAGAATATCCAAACTTATAGTGACTTTTTTTAAGTCACACGCATTATTGTTTAGGATCAAATCTCAATAAACAACTTCTGCTTTTCTGTTAAGACTCTAGCTAATATCCTTACTCTAGCCAAAAAATTTGTAATCATGAATTTAGACTAAACCACAATACATACAATTCTGTGATCTATGAACACATAATCAAATTAGGGAAATAAAGCATGTATATAGTGTAGCTACAACACCTAGGAAGAATTATGTTGTAGCTGGAGAGCTTCTGTCCGGGTCCCACCAAGCCCCCACAGTCCTGTAGCCCACTTATAAAATAATCACTCAGAGGCTTATATTACTTACAAACTGTATGGCCATGGTAGGCTTCTTGTTATCTAGTTCTTATATCTTAAATTAACCCATTTCTATTCATCTATACCTTGCCACATGGCTTGTGCCTTACCAATCAGTACCTTACATGTTGCTACTCATGGTGGCAGATGGCAGTGTCTCCTTACTCAGCCTTCCTGTCCCCAGAATTCTCATCTCTGCTTGTCCTGCCTATAATTTCCTGCCTGGCTTCTGGCTAATCAGCATTTTATTTATCAGTCAATCAGAGCAACACATTCATACCATCCACAGCACTTCCCCTTCTCTTTTTTCAAAAGGGAAGGTTTTAATCTTTAACATAGTAAAATTACATATAATAAAACAATTATCAAGCAAGAATTATAGTTATAATATCTAGTCTATTTGTATTTGGGGAAATTAAGGAAGATAGTCTATCTATCCTATATTTGTGAGTCTAAGGTTTCATATCTATCTTTTATCATAACTAAGGAAATTATAACTATCTAATCTTCAACTACATCAAAGACCACAGAATGATATAATATTACCTGAGAAATGGGAGAAGGACACAAGCAACTTTCAAGAGTCTTTCAAGAGAGGATAGAGACAGCTGGCAGCCTGAACAGTTATCCAAAGTTCCTTTGGAAAGTTGGGGCATCTGTCTTCAGCCCACAGGCCTAGAGTCTCTCAGTCACTTTTCTGTGTCCTGTAGAATGTCTGGCAGTTTCTCTGTGAAACAGGAACCTGAAGGACCATTTTGCCAAGCAAAGTTCAATGGTCACCTTCCTATGGGTCCTGCATGTCCAGTGGATCAAGCAATCCAGGCAAGAACAGTTTCTTGCCCAAATGGCTATTTTTGCCAAGAAGATAAACTCCGTATGGATGCCCATCCTCTTCTCTGAAGTAAATGGGTGATGCCAGGAGCAGACATGTCTCACTGTCCAGAAAGTCTAAATTTTTAAAACATTTTGAATGCTGTATTCTGTAGGTCTTTGAAGTGTTTGAAGATTACTTACTTATCTATCTGGAATATATCTATGTATACCTAGAAAACTTAACTAACATGACTACAAGTTTGACTATCATAGAAGACTAATTATAAATCTGTATTTCTTAATTATCCATTACAATTTAAATAAGTTACATAAACATAATACCTCAAACAAGAGTATATACATATGTATGTATGTATGTATATGTATATGTATATGCAGTATAACAAAATTAAGTTTAAACTTGTATAAACTAAAATCCATAGCAATGTAAAACTATTTATCCTATCATATCTATATCTCCTTTTCTTCTTTAGAAAGAGATCACATTTATAATCAACCTGCTTTAAATAAAAATATTGGTTTTGCTCTGTCCCACACCAGAGGGCTCTTCTGATATGGGACAGAAAAAAAAATCTCTCAACCTTTTCTTTTAGCAATATGCTTGGGTTTAGAGAAGGAGTGAGCCAACTTCATCTCCAAAGCCAGCTTGGTACATTTGGAAATTTGGGTGTAGCTTCTCATACTATATCCTGCTGGATGAGGGCACTGTATCTTATGGGGATACAAAGCTCTCTCTCAGGGGAAGGACGGCAGTGAATGGTAAACTAAAGGCTATTTGCTAGTGCTCTGATCTCTTGGGCTTTTAACTCTGTATTTGGCTCTGTGTTTCTTATTAATAAGACCATTTAGAATTTTGTCTACATTATGTTAGTTTATACATTGCCAAACAAAGCTATTAATGTCATGACATTTGAAATTTATTTTCCATGTGGCCATTTTATGGAGTAAACTATGCCATTGTTTTCTTCATTACCAAATGATATTTAAAACTGATACTCATTCTACTCTCAATCACTGTTTTCTCTATCTTTGTACTGCCCCAACCCCAAATCTAAACTCATGCCAATGCTAGGTTTGAGGGCAGATGTGAACTCACTTTGTTGTCCTCCCACATGGATGGTATTTGTGACACACAGTATTCTTGGGACTGAAAATGGATGTCCATGCTCTCAGTGCCGTCTTTCTCCATGAACCACTGCTTGTGAAGCCATACTCTAGCCACCTTGCTGTATGTGCATCACTCCTATCTGGGCTGCTAGATTGTCTTTATGCTTAGACATTGAGTTCTCTGACTCTACTGCCAATTACACTGAACCCAAAGAAAGCTGTTGGTCACAGCTGAAAAGGTACATAGAGAATGGAACCAAATATCACAGAGCCTTCCACAAATACCAAGACATATTTTTTTTGAAAAAAAAAAGAAAGGTTATGAAACCTACCCTACAAAATTGGTAGAGAACACTGATCCACCAGATATGAAAATCTTAGCACAGGACATGAAAGAATATGAAGAAGAAAGGTAGAATACTCATTCAAAGGAAAGCATTAACTCTCTAGTCAAGCTCAAAAGGAAAATATATTGATGAAATACTTGATAAAGAACTCAAAT
Organism: Peromyscus maniculatus bairdii; assembly: GCF_049852395.1. Classification (NCBI taxonomy): domain Eukaryota; kingdom Metazoa; phylum Chordata; class Mammalia; order Rodentia; family Cricetidae; genus Peromyscus; species Peromyscus maniculatus. Next base: position 164,722,033 of record NC_134852.1, on the reverse strand, counting down.
GAAGCTGGGTGGTGGTGGCACATGACTTTAATCCCAGCACTCCAGAGGCAGAGCCAAGCAGATCTCTGTGAGTTTGAGGTCAGCCTGGTCTACAGAGCAAGCTCTAGGACAGGCACCAAAACCACACAGAAAAACCCTGTCATGAAAAACAAAACAAACAAACAAAAAGAATTCAAATGAGTATTCTAATAATTCTCAATGATATATATTTTTTTAAAGAACATAGGCAAGAAGTTTCATAAAAACAACTAAAAATATGAATGGGACATTCATCAAGGGCAGCATTGTGAAAAATAACCTAACAGAAAATTTTGGAAATGAAGAGCTCAGTAAATTAAACTTTAAAAAATACAACTGAGAATTTTTATTTTTTATTTTTATTATTATTTTTTTTGGCTTTTTGAGACAGGGTTTCTCTACAACTGAGAATTTTAACAAGAGACAAAACTAAGAAAAAAATAATTTCTTACCTTGAAGACAGAAATTTCTGAATCAGATGGATAACAAGCTAAGAAACAAAACAAAAAATCAAAGATAGTCTCCAAAATTTGTGGACATCATCAAGTATTTCTAATTTCCAGGTCTTACACACATAGACAAGGGAAAAATATAGGAATCCTATAAAATGAAATAATAGTGAAAGTTTGATGGCTGAGGGAAGTGAAGAATATCATTTTTCTGATTGAAGAAGGCCAATGGACTCCAGGTAGATTTGTCAGAAGAGGTCTCTGCAGTGAGTATCAAAGTCAACCTATCAAAAGCCCAAGGTAAAGAGCAAGAAAATGTACCAGATCACACTAAAGAACCTCAAATTTGACTAAAAGAAGATCTTAGCAGAAACAGTATGACCTGATGATTCTCTGGATTTCCTTGTTGTCTGTTGTTATGTCTCTCTTTTCATTTCTGATTTTGTTAATTTGGATTCTCTCTCTCTCTCTCTCTCTCTCTCTCTCTCTCTCTCTCTCTCTCTCTCTCTCTCTCTCTGCCTTTTGATTAGTTTGGATAAGGTCTTGTCTATCTTCTTGATTTTCTCAAGGAATCAACTCTTTGTTTCATTGATTCTTTGTATTCTTCTCTTTGTTTCTATCTTATTGATTTCAGCTCTCAATTTGATTATTTTCTAGTGTCTATTCCTCCTGGGTGAGTTTGCTTCTTTTTGTTCTAAAGCTTTTAGGTGTGTTGTTAAGTCACTGTGAGATTTCTCCAACTTCTTTATGTGGGCATTTAGTGCTATGAATTTTCCTCTTAGCACTGCTTTCATAGTGTCCCATAAGTTTGAGTATGTAGTAGTTTTCATTGAATTCTAGGAAGTCTTTAATTTCTTTATTTATTTCTTCCTTGACTCATTAGTCATTCAGTTGAACATTATTCAGTTTCCATGAGATTGTAGGCTTTCTTGTAGCTGGAGAGTTTCTCTCCAGCTCCCACCAAGCCCCAGCAGTCCTGCAGCCCACTTATAAAATAAACACACAGACTTTTATATTATTTAAACTGTTTGGCCTAATGGCTCAGGCTTCTAGCTATCTAGTTATTACATGTTAAATTAACACATTTCTATAAATCTATACGTTGCCACGTGGCTGTAGCTTACCAGTATCTTACATGTTGGTACTCATGGCAGTGGCTGGCAGTGTCTCCCTGCCTCAGCCTTCCTGTTCCCAGAATTCTCTTCTCTGCTTGTCCTGCCTATACTTCCTGCCTGGCTACTGGCCAATCAGCATTTTATTTATACAAAGCGATATCCATAGCACTTCCTGTAATTTTTGTTGTTGTTGAAATCTAACTTTAAGCTATGGTGGTCCAATAGAATACAGGAGGTTCTTCCAAATTTTGTATCTGTTGAGATTTGCTTTGTGACTGAGTATGTGGTCAATTTTAGAGAAGGTTCCATGAGGTACTGAGAAGAAGGTATATTCTTTTTTTTTTGTTAGGGTGGAATACTCTGTAGATACGGATTAAGTCCATTTGGGTCATAACATTTATTAGGTCCATTATATCTCTGTTTAGCTTTGAGCTGGCAGATCTGTCCAGTGGTGAGAATGGGGTGTTAAAGTCTCCCACTATTAATGTGTGGGGTTTGTTGTGTGATTTAAGCTTTAGTAATGTTTCTTTTATATATGTGGGTGCCTTTGTATTTGGGGCATAACTGTTTAGAATTGAAACTTCATCTTGGTGGATCTTTACTGTGATGAGTGTGTAATGTCTTTCTTGATCCCTTTTGATTGATTTTAGTTTGAAGTATATTTTCTTAGATATTAGAATAGCTCCACCAGCTTATTTCTTAAGTCCATTTGATTGGAAAGTCTTTCCCCAGCCTTTTACTCTGAGGTAGTGTCTGTCTTTGAAGTTAAGGTGTGTTTCTTGTATGCACTAGAAGGATGTGTCCTGCTTTCATATCCATTCTGTTAGCCTGTGTCTTTTTGTAGGTGAATCAAGTCCATTGATATTACGGGATATTAGTGACCAGTGATTGTTAGTTCCTGTTATCTTTTGGTGGTAGTGTGTTTGTACTTCTCTTCTCTGGGGTTTACTGCTGTGGGGTTATCTATTGCCTGTGTTTTCGTGGATGTATCTGACTTCCTTAGGTTGGAATTTTCCTTCTAGTACTTTCTGCAGGGCTGGATTTATGGATAGGTATTGTTTAAATCTGTTTTTGTCTTGGAATATCTTTTTCACTCCTTCTATGGTGATTGAAAGTTTTGCTGGGTAGATTAGTCTAGGCTGGCATCCAAGGTCTCTTGGTGTCTGCATTACATCTGTCTAGGACCTTCTAGCTTTCACAGTCTCCATTGAGGAATCAGGTGTTATTCTGATGGGTCTGCCTTTATAAGTCACTTGGCCTTTTCCCTTTGCTGCTCTTAATATTCTTTCTTTATTCTGTATGCTTAGTGGTTTAATTATTACCTGGCAAGGAAACTTTTTTTGGGGGGGTCTAGTCTATTTGGTATTCTATAAGCTTATTGTAGCTTCATAGGTATTTCCTTCTTTAAGTTGGGAAAGTTTTCTTCTATGATTTTGTTGAATATATTTTCTGTGCCTTTGAGTTGGTATTCTCCTCTTTCTTCTATCCCTATTATTCTTAGGTTTGGTCTTTTCATGGTGTCCCAGATTTCCTGGACATTTGTGCTATGACATTTTTGGCTTTGGTGTTTTCTTTGACCAATAAATCTATTTCCTCTATTGTATCCTCTACACCAGAGATTCTCTCTTCCATCTCTTGCATTCTGTTGGTTATGCTTGTGTCTGTGTTTCCTGTTCGTTTACTCAGATTTTCAATTACCAGCATTCTCTTTGTTTGTGTCTTCTTCATTGTTTCTATTTCACTTTTCATGTCTTGAACTGTTTCCTTCACATGTTTAATTGCTTTTTCATGGTTTTCTTGGCTTTCTTTAAGGGATTTATCGATTTCTTCCAATTTTTGTTTGTTTTCCCTCAATTTCTTTATGAGAATTTTTCATTTTTTCTTTAAAGTCTTCTAGCATCTTCATGAAGTTATTTTAAAGGTAGCTATCTTCTGCTTCTTCTACATTGTGTCGTTCAGGTCTTGCTGTTGTAGAAGGGCTAGGTTCTGGTGATGCCACATTGCTCTTTATGTTGTTGTATATATTTTTACACTGGTGTCTATCCATCTTTTCCTTCAATAGATGCAAGAAGTGCCTGTGTCTGAGCGAGCTGCTGTTGGTCCAACCTGTGCTTGCTGTGTCTGTGTCTCAGGGGGCTCCTCTGGGTCCAATCTTAGCTCTTAGTTAATTGGAGTTGGCAGATTCTGTATCTCCGGAAGGTGCTCTTAGTCCAAGCCAAGCTAGCTGATTCTGTGGTTCAGGGAGTGCCTCTTGGTCTTATCAGGGCTCTTGGTCCTGTTAGAGCTGATGGATTCTGTGTCTCAGGAAGCCTCTTTTGGTCCAATGAGAGCTGGAAGATTCTGTGTCTCAGGAAGCTACTCTTGGTCCAATGAGAGCTGGCAGCTTCCTTGTCTCAGGAAGTTACTAGGGTCACAGGTGGATGGGTACTGGGGTATGGCATGAGTCTTATAGATTGTAGGGTCTGATGGGGGGTTTTGGTGGTGGGGACCTGCCCACAGGAGTTTTCCCTGCTGGCTGGCAACTGGAACAGTGTTGGAGAAGTTTTCCTGGGAATGGCTGTGTCCCAGGGCCTGGGTTCTAGGACAATCTCTTACTCTTTTCCTGCTTTTGGGACCCTTTTACTCCTACTGGGATGCCTTGTCCAGCCTTGACATGAGCATCTGAGCCTAGTTTTATTGTAACTTGCTATGCCTTGATAGGTTGATATCTCTGGGAGGCCTGTACTTTTTTGAAGGGAAACAGAGGAAGAATGGATCTGGGGAAAAGGGGAGGTGGGGAGAAGGGTTGGGAGATGAAGAAGGAGGGGAAATTTAGTCAGGATGTAATATATGAGTGAAGAAAAAATAAACACCCAAATGAAATGGTCAGAGTAAGTTTTCATAAATTAACATTAACCTTGATTGGAAATTAAATTTCCCCAGTGAAAAGACTGGCTTAACAAAAAAACAAATAAACAACATGCTATCCCCAAGAAACCTCACCAGCAAAAATACATATATAGAAAGGAAAAAAACCATGCAGAGAGAGTTTAGTATACTACAGAACTATAGTGATCTGAACAGCATGGCACTTCAGCTGACGTACAGTACACCTCAGCATTTGAGAGGTGGAGGTGGGAAGACTGAGTACAGAGCAAGCCTAGATTTAAAGAAAAAAAAATCACTGTAGTGATCCAAGAATAAATTTACACACCTTCTGCCAAATGATTACTGAATCCCCACCCCCACCCCACCCCCACCCCACACCCTGGCCTCTTCAGGAAGTGCTTCTGGAATACTGGATATATTATGCAAAAGGCCAAAAATTGACTCCTATTTCTCAACCTATATGAAAATCAAGCCAAAATGAAACAAACAAACAAACAAACAAACCCTGAAAATAAAATTTTAAGTAACTAAACTATTAGAGGAAAGAATATAAGTGACTTTGAACAGTGCTATCCATAATAATGTTTTGTATGTGATCACAAAAATAAAAACAAAGAAATCATACCCAACTAAAGCACATACGCACAACAACAACAAAAAATAATCTGAGCAAAGTTTCACATGTTGAGTTGGAGAAAACATTTAAAATCCATTAATACAATAAGTAATTAATATCTAGAATATATAGGGACACAAAAACTTAACAACAAGGCAGGGTGGTGGTGGCACATGCCTTCAATCCCCATACTCAGGAGGCAGAGGCCAGTAGATCTCTGTGAGTTTGAGGTCAGCCTGTTCTACAGAGAGAGCTCCAGAACAGTCAGGGCTACACAGAGAAACCCTGTCTCAAAAACCAAACCAAACCAAACAAAAAACTTAGCAACAAAAAGTTCAATTAAAAATAACTACGTGTTGGGATGGTGAGGTGGCTCAGTGGGTAGAGGGGCTTGCTTCCAAGCCTGCTGACCTGAGTCAGACACCCAGGACACACATAATAGAAGGAGAAAACCGGCTTCTTCCACTTGTCCTCTGACTTCCACACATGTGTTGTGGTACACACATGCGCATACACAAATAAATAAATAGATGCCAAACAAAACTTTTAAAAACTGCTAAATGACCTAAATAGACATTTCTTGATAGATGAACTACAATGGACAATAATATCAGAAAAATCTCAACATGAATGGGTGTCAGGGAAATGCAAATCAAAACCCTAGGGATATAGATTCTTACTGTAATCATATCTATTATCAAATAAAGTAAAGATAAATGCTGATGAACATGTATAGGGGAAAGAACTCTTATACACTGTTAGTGAAAATGTAAATCCATACAGCCACTGTGATAACAGTATAGAGGTCCATCAAAAAAACTTAAAAATGGGTCTATGATACAATCCAGCTATTCCATTTTGGATATACATATACAAAAGATATTTAAAAATCAATGTTTCAAAGAGATGCCCGCACTCCCATCTTTATTACAATATTGTTCCCATTAGTAGAGATATGGAATCAACTTAGGGGCCTGCTAACAAAAGAATTAATAGAGAAAATCTTGCACATCCTATGATGGATTATTTTTCCACCAAAATTAAGAATGAAATCTGGTCATTTTCAGCAAACTGGATAGAACTGACATACATTAGGTGAAATCAGAGGCACAGAAAGAGTGTGTATTGTTTCCTATGTGGAAGCAAAAATGACAGTCGAGGAGCTGAAAAGATCGTTCAGTGATTAACAGCCCTCGCTGCCTTGTACAGGTCCTGAATTTGGTTCCTAGCACCCATATTAGACAGTTCACAATCACCTGTAGCTCCAGCTCCAGGGAATCTCACACCGTATTCTGGCCTCTGTGGGCATATGGTGTGGGACAGAGAAAAACCAATATTTTTACTTAAAGCAGGTTGATTATAAATACAATCTCTTTCTAAAGAAGAAAAGGGGATAGTTTAGCTATGATAGGATGAAAGGGTAGATTAATGAACCTACTTTTAAAGAGTAACAACTTGTTTAAAATGTTTTACATTGCTATAGATTTTAGTTTATTGATACAAGTTTAAACTTAATTTTGTTATACTGTATATATATTTCTATTCTTGTTTGAGGTATTATGTTTATGCAACTCATTTAAAATTGTAATGGATAATTAAGAAATAGATTAATAATTAGTCATCTATGATAATCATATTTGTAGCCATGTTAGTTAAGTCTTCTAGGAATACAGAGATATATTTCAGATAGATAGGTAATCTTCAAACACTTCAAAGACCTACAAAATATGGCATTTAAAATGTTTTAAAAATTTAGACTTTCTGGACAGTGATACATGACTGCTCCTGGCATCACTGATTTACTTCAGAGAAGAGGATGGGCATCGAAGACACTCCATATGGAGTTTATCTTCGCCTTGGCAAAAATAGCCATTTGGGCAAGAAACTGTTCTTGCCTGGATTGCTTGATTGACTGGACATGCAGAACCCATAGGAAGGTGACCATTGAACTTTGCTTGGCAAAATGGTCCTTCAGGTTCCTGCTTTGCAGAGGAAACTGCCAGACATTCTACAGGACACAGAAAAAAGTGACTGAGAGACTCTAGGCCTGTGGTCTAAAGACAGATGCCCCAACTTTACAAGAGAAGTTTGGATGACTGTCCAGGTGGCCAGCTGTCTCTGTCTACCCTGCAAGACTCCCAAAAGTTGCTTGCATCCTTCTCCCATTTCTCAGTTACTATTATATCCTTCTGAGGTCTTTGATGTGGTTGAAGACTAGATAGTTATAATTTCCTCAGTTATGATAAAAGATGGGTTAGATATAAAACCTTAGATTCACAAATAAAAGATAGATAGGATATCTTCTTTAATATTGTAACTGTAATTCTTGCTTAATAATTGCTTTGTGGTATGTAATTTTACTATGTTAAAGTTAAAACCTTTTTGAAAAAAAAGAAAAGGGGAAGTGCTGTGGATATTGCTCTGTATAAATAAAACCCTAATTGGCCAGTAGCCAGACAGAAAGTATAGGTGGGACTAACAGAGAGGAGAAAAGAAAAGGAGAGGAAGACAGGGGAAGAAGACACCAGCTGCCTTTCAGGGAGCATCATGTAGAGGCAACAGGTAAAGCCATGAAACACATGGCAACATATAGATTAACAGAAATGGGCTGAGTATAAGAGTAAGAACTAGACAATGGTAGGCCTGAGCTAATGGCCAAGCCGTTTAAATAATATAAGAGTCAGTGTGTTTATTTTATAAGCAGGCTCTGGGACTGGTGGGGTTTGGTAGGAGCTGGAGAGAAATTCTCTAGCAACAGGCATATGTGCATATGTTTGTGTACCTTTATGTCCTCTCATAAACACAAGAAGCAAAATAAAATATGTATTTTTAAAATTATATTTTTATTTTCTGTTTATGAGTGTTTTGCCTTCGTGTGTGTGTGTGTGTGTGTGTGTGTGTGTGTGTGTGTGTGTGTGTGTAAATGTGTGTGTATACTATGTGTGTGCTGTGCCTGGGTACCAGCAGGAGACCAGAAGAGGATATCAGATACCCTTTTATTGGAGTTACAGATGATTGTGAGCCATCATGTGGGTGCGGGGAACTAAACCTAGGTCCTCTGCAAGATCAGCAAGTGCTCTTAATAACTGAGCCATCTCTCCAGCCCCAGTGAAATGTATCTTTAATAAAAATGATCCAAAAGTAAAGCAATGATTACCAGAAGTCCCAAAGTTTAAGGGCAAAGGAGGAAGACAGGACTGTATCATTGGTCCCTCATCACAGATGCAGGAACCAGTTCCAGTGCTCTACAGTAGTCTTAATCACCTTTCCACTGTCTACTCTTCCCTGGCATCAGGTGGGAACTCATAGTCTCTGTGAGGCAGACACAATCATCTTCAGTTCACATCACTGCTGGCCACCTGCTGTAATTTTTTGTTCCTAACAAAATATCAGCAACAGGCAGTCCTCAGTGACCTAAAGCTTCCAGGGTTTGTGTGTGCCTCAGCATAGCAATATCTTCAGTGGCTCTAGATTGCATCCATTACACCGCCAATTTCATAATATGGCAGCATCAGGGTGCTGTAACAGTCACTGGGGACCCTGAGGTGCAGAGTCTACACCAGGCTGTTCAGATCCCCAGACAGGCTTGCACTACCAGAGAAGTCCATTTTCTAAAGATTGAAGTAAGTCTTTACTTCTTCAAATCTACAGATAGCAAATGATGAAGGACAATCCAGGAAGTAAGCCATCAACACAGCCAAAATAAAGCAGTAGTGACTTATAAGGAGAGTGAGATGTGTGAGATGCTGACAAGGAATTCAAAACGTCTGCTTTAAGGATGTTCGAAGAACCTTTAGAAAACAATAAAACTTCGAATAAGGTAGAAATACAATAATTGGCCCAAAGTGAAAATAGGTAAAGACATACTGAAATAAAAACATTTTTAAATCAAACAAATCTGAAGCTGAAACACAATAATTAAAATTTAAAATGTAATGGAAAACAGTTACAGGAGAACAGATCAAGCAGAAGAAATAATCCATGCTGTTAAAAAATGGGATGTTTGAAAATACCAACTTAAAGGAAAATAAATGAAATGGATCAAAGAAACGATTTTTTGTTTCACTTTGTTTGTTTAAGGGACAGAATTATAAGCTCAAATGATTCAAATCATTGGGATTTTCTTGCTCCCACTTTGTCTTTCAGCCGTGAATGATTCAGGATAAAATCCCTCCCCAAACTTTGGCGTTTTAATCTTGAACTTTACAGCCTCCAGAACTATGAGGAAAGAAATTTCTGTTAATTATAAATTACTATCTTTGGTATTCTGCTATAGTGGTGCAAACAGACTGAGACAAAATTATAGAGTTTGCTGAAAATACAAACTCTGCTATCAGAGTTGAGTATCCATATGCAAAGAATATAAATGTCAAATATAAACCATATATCTCACAAATCAATCTCTATGAAAACATGCCTAAAAAGCATTAATTTTTATTTTTATTGCTTTTTATTTTAAAAAAATCAGACAATATGTTTTGATGATGTTTTCCCCTACCCCTATGCTTTCCAGATTCTCTCTACCTAACAAACTTTATGTTCTCTTCCCATCTCAGCACAACACACAAAACAACATAAGCACAAAACAGGACTCAAATATACAACCAAAAGACCAATAAGAAAAAATGCTCAAAACAGAGCAAAATGAGACAAAAAGTCTACAAAAATACCATTGAATTTATTTAGTGTTGGCCAACTACTAATGGGTATACGAAACGCCTTGATAAGTGGTTAATATATCCAATGAGACTCCATTGAAGAAAATGTATGTTTTCCTTACAGTGGGTATCAATTGCAAATAGCTTATTTGTTGGGGTAGGGAGCCCATGTCCACTTCCCTTCTCTTGGTGCTGGGACCTCATCTGACTTGAACATGTGCAGTCCTTGTGCATGCCACCACAGACTCTGTTGATTTATATGTACTGATTCAGTCCTGTTGTGTCTGAAAGTTACCCATCACCTCCGGCTCTTGCAATCTTTATTCCTCCTCCACTACATAGATTCCTGAGCCTTGAGAGGAGGGATTTGATGATGTCCCCTTTAGGAGTAAGCACTGTAAGTCTCTCATACTCTGTGCATTGTCCAATTGTGGGTCCCCATAAGTTCTCATCTACTACAAGAAGAAGCTCTTCTGATGAGGGTTGAGCAAGGTACTGATCTATGGGTATAGCAATATGTCATTAGGAATCATTTTATTGCTGTGCTCCTTTAGTAGAATAATAATGCTTTCTTTCTAGGTCCATGACCTATATAGTCTCAGCTTCTTGGCCACATTAGCAGTGCCAAGCATGGGTAACAAGAAGGCACATGTAATTAAAACAGATCAAGCTAACACTCTCATTTAGATTTAGATTGCAGTTGAGGTACTGACGAGTACTGTGAGAACAAGGCAGAGTGGAAGGACAGTGTAAATGCGAAGGAAAGTGACTGCCTTATATAGGAGTCAGGGAAGGTTCTCAATATGTTTAAGCAGAGACCTGAATGTAGTGAAGGAAACTTCCATGCAGGGCAGCAGCAAGCTCAAGCACACTGAGGTGAAGACATTCTTGTAATTGAGAAGATCATCAAGGAGATCAGTGTAGTAGAGCGAGGGGAGAGATTGTGTGAGTAACAAGAGATGATACAACCATATTAGGGATAAATGAGCATCACTGAGCATGCAGAAGCACTTACAGAAAGAATACATAGAAAACATGAATGTGCCAGGGCACTTTTAAAGCAGTACATGTGTGGGTAGTTACAATAAATGGACAATCCCTTTGTTCTCACTCCACTTTCATTATACATTGCATAATTTTCCCTTTTGAAATTTATAATATAACAAATCTCTATAAATTAGCTTCATTAATAGAGAATTTAACCTGGGAAGGGGATATAGAATAGATTTTGCAGGTGGACTTGGGGTGAATAGACACAGGAATAGGAGGGATCAGGTGAGGGAGGGAGGAGCAGAGGGAGAGAGTACTGAAATAGAGGGGTATTTAGGAAGTGATGTGGAAACTTCCTTGAAACTATAAGGGTAGCCTTAGCAAGGATTCCTCATAATGGAGGATATGAAGCCTGAAATGGCCATTTTCTGTAACCACACTAGGCTCTCAGTGGTGGGACTGGAACACCAACCCAGCCACAAAACCATCTACCCACAATCTGTTCTGCCTGCAAGATGTGCTGGGGCAGTGGTGGCTCAGAACTTGTGGGTGTGGCCAACAAGCCAAGCCACAAGAGGAAGCCCATGCCTAATTCAGCCTTCAGGGTCAGGATCCAGAAACAGGAAGGCTCAGATACTTACTTAGGATTTTATTGCTGTGAAGAGACACTATGACCATGGCAACTCTTATAAAGGAAACATTTAATTAGGGCTGGCTCGCAGTTTCAGAGGTTTAGTCTAGTATCATCATGGTGGGAAGAATGTCGGCATGCAGACAGACATGGTGCTGTAGAAGGAGCTGAGAGTTCTACACTGAATCACAGGCAGCAGGAAGTGAATGTCATACTAAACTTGGCTTAAGCATTTAAGACCTCAAAGCCTACCCCTGGTGATACATTTCCTCCAACAAAGCCACACCTACTCCAATAAGGCCATACCTCCTAATAATGCCACTCTCTATGAGCCTGTTGGGGGCCATTTTCTTTCAATCCACCACAGAGATCAAGAGTAGAACCGAACATGATTGACAAAAACAACACAACAACAAAAAGTCAGTGAAATGATTCCTAATGATATTCTGTTATATTGATCCATCAGTGCCTAGCCCAATTGTCATCTGAGAGGCTTCCTCCAGCAACTGATGGGAGTAGATGCAAAGACCCATAACTAAACACTAGGTAAAGCTTGTAGAACCCTTTGTAAGAGGGAGAGGACGGATTGTAGGAGCCAGAGGGGTGGATTACACCAGGAGAACATAGCCCGCAGAATCAACCAAGCAAGGTTCATAGGGCTTCACAAACACTGAGGTGGCAGTCATGGAGCCTGCATGGGTTGCTCTAGACCCTCTTCATACACACTGTGGTTGTTTAGCTTGAGGTTCCTGTGGGACTCCTAACAGTGGGACTAGGAGTGTCTCTGACTCTTTTGCCTGCTCATGGAACCACATTCCTCCTACTGATTTGCCTCATCCAGCCTTGATATGAGGGTTTATCCCTAGTCTTATTGAATCTTGTTATGCCATGTATGGTTGATATCACTGGGAGGCCTGCCCTTTTCTGAAGGGAAACAGAAGAGCAGTGGCTCTGAAGGAGAGGGAAAGTGGGGGGAACTGGAAGGAAAGGAGACTGCAGTTGAGATGAATTGTATGAAAAAAGAATAAAGAAAAAGAAAAAAGCTAAAACTGTATAAAATACTTTAGATATCTCTCTCTTAATAAAATACACCAAAAATATTGACACACGTGTTTAAACCTGTATCACTTAGATGAATTAGAATAGTTATTCAACTAAAGAAAAACAATCATAAGTGATATTCCAACACCCCAGTATATTATCTTAACTTATTTTTATTGGTTACTATCAGTGGGGCTGGAATGGATCAGAGGATAAATCACTTGCCATGCAGGCATGAGGACCAGAGTTGGAATTCTCATAAACACTAGGAGAGCATAGGGGCCCATCTGTAATACCAGCACTGAGAACACAGGGGCACATCTATAATACCAGCACTCAGAAGACTGAGGTAGAATTCCAGAGAAAGGTTGCTAGCTTGATTAGCTATTCTGCCAGGTCTGTGTTCACTTGCCTGCCACAATGAATAATGTGGAGAACCATTGAGAAAGACTCCCATCCTCTGGTCTCCACAGGTATACTATCATCCGCACACATGCCCACATATATGCAAACATGCATATATACAAACACATATACCACACAGATGAAAGAAAAGTCAACAAAAACAAAACATCCAAAAAGGAATATTCTATCTATATCTGAATACTTTTCTATTCCTGTCTGTGTGTGCCCATGTGGGTCACAAGCAGGCACTTCTTCTCATGAACTTTTCTTTGCCTCTTGTTTTACAGGTATGCTAATAGTGGCATGTAGAAATTGTAAATAAACAGTATGATCTATGAGTGTTTAGAAGAATATAACCAACATGTGTTAAACTTCCCTTTAGCTATTCTAAAACAGGTATTGCATTTACATCACTGACTCCCTTTTCTAAAATAGAAACATTTAAAAGAGAAGGGTATTCCACCTAACATCAGTGTAGACTGGAAATGTCACTAGGTACCTGGAGAAGACCTGAGAGCCCTGAAGCTGCATTACAGTACACCATAAAACACTACACTCGAAATCCTAGGGAATATTTTGTCTTCTCCACAACTTTCTTGAATGCACTTTTCACCTCTTTGTTCCTCAGGCTGTAGACCACAGGGTTCAGCATGGGGATGACCATAGTATAGAACACAGACACAATTTTGTCAGTGTCCATGGAGTGGCTGGAGCTGGGCTGTAAGTACATGAAAATGAGAGTCCCATAAAAAATGGAGACAGCAGTAAAGTGAGAAACACAGGTGGACATAGCTTTCTGGTATCCTGCAGCTGAGCGCATCTTGAAGATAGTGATGAAGATGAATATGTAGGATATCAAAATAACAACAAGTGCAGAACAAATAACAAAGCTTGCTCCATAAAGAAGGACCATTTCACTGATGCGTCTATCAGAGCAGGAGAGAACCATGACTGCTGGAACATCACAGAAAAAGTGATGGACCACGTTGGACTTGCAGAAGTAAAGCCTGAACGTGTCGCCAGTGTGGATGGAGGAATTCAGGAAACCACCAGCATAGCAGGCCATGGTCAGACATGCACACATAGTTGGAGTCATGATGGTGGTGTAATGCAGGGGTTTGCACACTGCTGCATAGCGATCATAGGCCATTGCAGCCAGGAGAAAATTTTCTGCTGTAGCAAAGACTACAAATAAGAACATCTGGGCAGCACAAGCATTGTAGGAAATGACTTGATTTCCTACAAGAAGTCCAGCCACAACTGTTGGAGTGACAGCTGAGGAATAAAAGATGTCCACCAGAGACAAGTTACCAAGAAAAATGTACATGGGAGTGTGGAGTCGTGAGTCCCAGAGAATCAGCACAATCATCCCTAAGTTTCCAGCTATGTTGATGAAGTAGATGAGCATGAACATGATAAAGAGAGGAGCCTGCAGGTCTGGAGCATTGGTTAGTCCTAGAAGGATGAACTCTGTCACCTCTGTCCTGTTCTCCATCAGTGTTATTTGGGAATCAGGAGATGCTTTATAGTAAAGAGAAGTAAGGAGAGCTTATTAAGCACAGAGGAGATTACCAAGAAATTTATGTATCTTGATACCAAAGGCAGAGCTTATTTCATTATAATAAAAATAAGTGTTTCAAATTTCTTTGTAACTAGGGCCAATGAGATGTCTCACTTAGTTGAAGTGCTTGCCACAAAGTCTGATAGTCTGAATTCAATACTCATATCTTACAGTGTGAAAGAAAAGAACCAAGTCTCAAGAGGTGTCCACTGGTCCCTACACACTGACTAATACACACACACACACACACACACACACACACACACACACACACACCATATTCACACACACCCCAACAAAAATGAAAGAGTCTCTATAAGTAAAGCATAAGCTAAATTAGAAATTTTTGCCAAAAGGATTTCAGTCAATTGAATGAAGTAATTTTGGAGGTTATCACTTCAGTTTTAAGTCTTACATATTTGTGGGCTGATACTTTGGAAATTCAATGAATTACCCATCCTAACATTTCTGAAGGTTGTAAATCAGCCAGTTCACCATTTCCCATCTCTATGCATTTACAGACTTCTTTATGTGAAACGTGCAAAGGACTGCTCTCTAGAGACTTTTACACATATACTCCCATATATCTGACCAAATTTGAGCAATGGTTACTTTTCTCTTAGATTTTAGAACACCGAAGGCCAAGTATTATATACATGTTGATAAAACTAATTTGCCAGATAAGTGTTGGCCCCAGAAAAAAAAAAAAAGGTTAACAAGTTCAGTGGTCTAACCTAAGATTAAATCAGTTGCAATTCATGATTAGCCATAATTGGTCTTTGCTGGATCACCTCAGTCTTTGGGCTTTCCTCAGTGAACTCAGGGAGAGACACATGCCAAGCAGATCTAGTGAGAAGACCAGAGCCAAAGGGGCCTTCTACAAACACACATCATAACAAAGGAGGGAAGGGTGCCAGGCCGCATCAGGTAGAGAGCTTTGGGAGAATTGCAGGCCAGATTTATATTGCAGCCTAAGAACCACTGGCCCTGGCCCCACTCTCCTAAGCCAGATTTTCTACATCTACAAAATGAGGGTGATAATGTGTTCTGTGTTGAGGTATTGTTTTCTAAATTAAAGCAGAAAACTTAATCTTAAATGAACAAAACACTGATGTTTAGCAGAGTTGCATTATTGCTAGCTATGATGCTGTCGTCAACGTCGTCGTCATCGTCATCATCATCATCACCACCACCAGGTATTAGAATGGAACTCTGCCCTTCTTGAGATCTGAGAAAAGTTTGTGGCAACTTGTAAGGCATCGGATGTGGATGAATGTTGACAACTGGAAATCTCATTTCCCAATCTCCTTGTTTACCCACAGTCCAGTGAACCCCAATTGCTCATGCTCTGCTTTTTGGATGGATTGTTCTGTGTAACCCACATGAGCTACTCTTTTGTTTAAGATTTTCTTACATATCTCTACTTCAGCTTTAGTTCATTTTCCTTCTTTTGCTTCTTTAGGGCTGCCATTAACATGATTGAAACACAAATACCACCAAAAGTTGAAAGTTCATAGATTGTGCATTATATTTAGACTCATGACTTATTTTAGTGAAAAATCTATTTTTGAAGTTTCTGATGGAATCTTTTCTAATATAAACCCAATACCTTTAAGTCATTTTATTGGAATTTTAAGCCCTGAGAAGTGCATCTATCAACTACTACTCCTTAGGTTTCTTCAAACTCTTCCAGCAACTCACGTGACAAGCCTAGCTAATAACGCTTTATGCAAACCTTAATACACACAACCACATATACATACTAGGTATTACAAAAATGCCACAAAAGCATAATGAAGAAGTATGTGTGTGGTTACATTGGCATATAATTGTGCTTATATGAGAATAAAACACATTATCACTTTTTGTTTACCATTCATTGTTTGTGAAATTAAGTGATATTCTAGTTTTCTGCAACTAGTTTAAGAATGATGATTCCATATTTAAGTAGTTTCATCCTTACAAAAAGCTGTTGTTTTTACTCATATGTATGGTCTATGGATAAATGCCTGTGGTTAAATTTAAAATGAGATTATGGGATTTAAGTGGGGTTCACTAAAATGAACATTAATTCTTTTTCTCATTAAGTTATAGCCCTTTCTTTACTTTAAAGACTCATCATTTTAGTTTATATTTTTTAAGTTCCAATGAGACATTAATAGATATTAAATAAAATCAAATCCCTACCTGACCAGCCAGTGCCTCATCTCTGGTTCACTAGGACTCTTAGAAAGCAGGGCACTGATAGTTCATAACCACCATTCAGCTCTCCAGTGACAGAATTTTAATGTTTGCAAGACACACCTAACCCTGTGTTTTAGAAAAGGGTTCAGGCCCTTGAACTCTGTGTCAAATGACCCATATGGGTTCTGCTAATACTACTTTTGTGTGAGCTGGACTTTTCACTAAAAGTGGATGATGAATATAGAAGCTTACCTTGCTCCTTGAAGAAGACTGACAGTCAGTTCTGAACAGTGTGTTTGCAATGAGAAGTCCTTCCATGGAGAAACACATGGGTACCATCAGAGGGGCTCTCTGGCACGGAATAAGCAAAAGGTGATGAACTTTCTAAAGCAGCAAAAACCAGAGAAAAGACATTCAAACACCCCAGCCATGAGATTACCATGCATTCCCCATGTCCATAGAGGGCTCTCTCACTTCCTCTGTACTTGTGAAAGAAAGATTATAGCATTGCCTCTCCCATATAATACACAGAGTTGTGTCTGCAGAGCACAAGTGGAAGAAGGCAGACAGAAGAGCTTGCTAACTGGTCACTTCTCTGAGCCTGTTCAGTATAGTTTTTATCTTGGGTGTTTATCTCAACCATGGCTGAAAATTCCTACAAAATCTCCAGTTCAGAAGAAAACCAGTGTGTGTGGGGAAATATCAACATTCAGATGCCTGAATGATAACCAAAATGGTCATCTTGCCATCTGGCTCTTCTAAAGTGGATCAGCAGGATTAACTTCAAAGGGCAGTGCATATGAGCTAGCCAGGCATTATGGAGACATTGAGCTCTCTGGGGATGTTCCCCGTGAGGGCACCTATAAGTCATTTCATCCTTGTAATGAAAAGCAATTAAACTCTTGCTGCATCTAAGATACATGGTTTAAATATACCCATAATGTTTTTATCACCCATTATTTCCTCTTTTCTCCAGTTAATGTATAATTTATAGATGCCAATAAATAAATGTTTAAGTAGATATCCTTCACAATTTGGTCAAAGGTATATTCATGTTACCATTCCCATGATCATTCTTCATTAATTTTCCAAGCTCCTGAAGGGTCAGCTATTCTGTCATATAGTAGACCTTAAAAACACAAAACCTCTTTGTACAGATATAGTTACCCTTGTGCTGATGGCTTTAACCAGACCCTTAGGAATGTATTGTTGTTTTTGGTCATTTTTACTTAGATTTTTATACTTGAGGTCCATTTGTAGTTTTGCCTTTTTGGCCAGAGAACCTTTTCTATTGTTCATTTATATTATAAGCAGTTGGCACATTTTTTGTCCCTCAGTTAAGCAACACTTAATGCTGTTTTGGTTGTGATTATTTTTGTTTCTTTGTGATTTGAGACAGGGTCTCTCTTTAGCCCAGACCAGCCTTAGCCTTCTCAGTGCTGGGATTATAGACATGCATCGCCTTGCTCAGCTGTTTCCACTGTTTGCTGACTTCAAACAAAGCTAGCCTGACTTCTGTTTTCCTAAAGTTTTTCTTATGACCACAAACAATACTAGGAAACACTTTGTAGCTCATTCTGTGAAGTCAAAATTTCTTGAAACCAAAGCTGGACAAAACATCAAAGAAAGAAAATTACAGACAATATCCCTCTTGAATATACATATATGGTTATCAAAAAAATGTGAACAAAATAAATATGTCACAGGTTAAATATAGTTACAAACTAGTACTACGACATTCCAGGAGTGAAAAGGTACTTCACTACGTAGGTCAACCACATGATAAAACAAATTACTATAATGAAGAGAAAATAAAAGCAAACATTTTCCTAAACTGACTAAGCACTTGTCAAAGTTTTCTTTTGTGATAAAGATAGCTAAGGCTATATATGAATTTCATAAGATAAAAAGTTCTTAAACCCCAAAGTTAATGCGACACTCAAGAGAGAAAGGATGAAAACCTCTCATGTAATATCAGCACAAAGTAGATTGCTCAAATGTACCAGAAGGTCTATCTAGAACAGTCAAGAAAACCAAATTAAAACAACTATCTGATAATGACAAAATGAAATATACATTTTAAGATAATTTGATTTTATAACTTAAATTTTAATGCTCAAAATACATTAACTAAAAATCCTTAAAGTGTCAAGATTCAAGAACATCCTCATCAACCATTTAAGCTTGCTAGCCATAAACAATCCAAAAAGGAAATTATTCCATTGACAGCAAAAATTATTCCTCTGTGTTTCCATCCAAAGCGACACTTTTTTTTACATAATTCATTTTTCATTAAGATGGCAATAAACAATTATGGAATTTCTTTATTTATTTAGTGAAGATGAATGAATAAATAAATTTATGAATAGGAGATCATGACTCTCATATTTCTAAGCAACCAGAGGAGAAAGTTACAAATGGTAACTGGTGGATTCAATGTACAGCTGGTTTAAAGCCAGATATTAACATGAGTTTGTGTTTTGTTTAACATCATCAGGATAATGAGATACAGAAACATGTACAGCTGTGTGTATACACATATAAATATGCACACTAAATCAACTAGAGACCTTTGCATATATTCAGTCAATAAAACCTCTCCCTAAAAGAACAATGCTGGATGGTCAATAGCTGTTTTTTATCTGCCAGTGGCAGACAGAAATCATTCATGATTCTTCTTTTAAAAGTCAAAAGAATGAGATGATTCACTTGAAATGGGATTTTTAGAAAATAATCCAGTAGCCCACAAATGGAACCTGCAATTGTAGAGTGAGAATAAAAACCAAAATGCCTTAACAATTCAGAAAATAGTCTGTGCCTTTTCAAATACACTGCATGTCTATATACAATAAAATCTGTTTATAAGGTTTATACTATGTTTATCAGTGCTTCATCAATGGTCCAAACATTTCATGATACAGCTGAGCATAACTTCGTTAATTTATTCATTAATTTAGCAAATATGTATGGAGTATCTACAGTATGTCAAAATTCTATTGGAGTATCATGCAATAATGTGCAATTAAAATAGATCAAGCTAACGCTCTCATTTAGATTTAGATTGCAGTTGAGGTACTGACGAGTACTGTGAGGACAAGGCAGAGTGGAAGGACAGTGTAAATGAGAAGGAAAGAGACTGTCTTATATAGGAGTCAGGGAAGGTTCTCAATATGTTTAAGCAGAGACCTGAATGTAGTGAAGGAAACTTCCATGCAGGGTAGCAGCAAGCTCAAGCACACTGAAGTGGAGACATTCTTGTATTTGAGAAGATCACCAAGGAGGTCAGTGTGAGTGGGGTGAGGAAAGAGATTGTGTGAGTGACAAGAGATGATACAACCATATTAGGGATAAATGAGCATCACTGAGCACTCAGTAGCACTTCCAGAGAGAAAACATGGAAAACATGAATGTACCAGGGCACTTTTAGATTAGTGGAAATGTGGATGGTTATGTACAATAAATTAACAATACCTTTGATTTTACGCCACATTCATTATATTCTACATAATTTTCCCTTTGAAATGTATA
The DNA here is from genome assembly GCF_049852395.1 of Peromyscus maniculatus bairdii. Lineage (NCBI taxonomy): Eukaryota > Metazoa > Chordata > Mammalia > Rodentia > Cricetidae > Peromyscus > Peromyscus maniculatus. The sequence goes on along the minus strand of NC_134852.1, from coordinate 164,701,969 downwards.
AGGCAAAAATTAAGCTTCTATAAAATATCTTAGACACACAGAAATACTATTTCATTTAAAATACTCTCTCTCTCTCTCTCTCTCAGTAAAATATACCAAGTATATGAATATATACCTACATCATTAGGATCACTTGTAGTCATACCCCAATTGAAGAGAAACAATCATAAAGTGGTATTCTATTCCCCCAATAAGTTATTTAAATTACGTTTGTTTAAAACTAACAGTAGAGCTGGGGAAGTGATCCTGTGGATAAACCAAATGCCATGCAAACATGAAGAGCACAGTTTAGACTCTCAGAACATGCATAAACGCCAAGAGGGCATGATGTGTATAATTCCAGCACTGGGAGGGTGGAAACAGGGAATCACCAGTGGAAACTGACTAGATAGACAAGCTGATGGAAGAGATCTTGGTTTAATTGAGAAATCCCGAGTCAATAAGGTAGACAGACAGCCATCACACACACACACACACACACACACACACACACACACACACACACACACTCAATTGAACACACATGTGTTCATACACATACAAACATTATACATGTATGCATGCAGAGTATGGGCGCACACACCCATGAAAGAGAACACTAGCAGGATGTCACTGTACTATAGGTATGTTTCTACACCTATATGTAACTGTGCCCATGTGGGCTATGTGGGTCACAAGCAGACACTTCTCATGGACTTTTCTTTGTCTCTTGTTTTATAGGTATGCTAATAGTGGCATGTAGAAATGATAAATAAACAATATGATCTATGAGTGTTTAGAAAAATATAACCAACATGTGTTAAACTTCCCTTTAGCAATTCTAAAACAGGTATTGCATTTACATCACTGACTCCCTTTTCTAAAATAGAAACATTTAAAAGAGAAGGGTATTCCACCTAACATCAGTGTAGACTGGAAATGTCACTAGGTACCTGGAGAAGACCTGAGAGCCCTGAAGCTGCATTACAGTGCACCATAAAACACTACACTCGAAATCCTAGGGAATATTTTGTCTTCTCCACAACTTTCTTGAATGCACTTTTCACCTCTTTGTTCCTCAGGCTGTAGACCACAGGGTTCAGCATGGGGATGACCATGGTGTAGAACACAGAGACAGTTTTGTCAGTGTCCATGGAGTGGCTGGAGCTGGGCTGTAAGTACATGAAAATGAGAGTCCCATAAAAAATGGAGACAGCAGTAAAGTGAGAAACACAGGTGGACATAGCTTTCTGGTATCCTGCAGCTGAGCGCATCTTGAAGATAGTGATGAAGATGAATGTGTAGGATATCAAAATCAGGAGGAGTGCAGAACAGATAACAAAGCTTGCTCCATAAACAAGCACCATCTCACTGACATGTCTATCAGAGCAGGAGAGAACCATGACTGCTGGAACATCACAGAAAAAGTGATGGACCACATTGGACTTGCAGAAGTAAAGCCTGAACGTGTCGCCAGTGTGGATGAAGGAATTCAGGAAACCACCAGCATAGCAGGCCATGGTCAGACATGCACACATAGTTGGAGTCATGATGGTGGTGTAGTGCAGGGGTTTGCACACTGCTGCATAGCGATCAAAGGCCATTGCAGCCAGGAGAAAATCTTCCGTAGTGACAAAGGCTGCGAATATGAACATCTGAGCCACACAAGCATTGTGAGAAACAACTTTTTTCCCTACAAGAAGTCCAGCCAAAACTGTGGGAGTGACAGCTGAGGAGTAAAAGATGTCCACCAGAGACAGGTTAGCAAGGAAACAGTACATGGGAGTGTGGAGTCGAGAGTCCCAGAGAATCAGCACAATCATCCCTAAGTTTCCAACCACATTGATGAAATAGATAAGGCTGATTATGATAAACAGAGGGATCTGCAGGTCTGGAGCATTGGTTAGTCCTAGGAGAATGAACTCTGTCGCCTCTGTCCTGTTCTCCATCAGTGTTATCTGGAAATTAGGAGATGCCCTGTAGGAAAGATAATGTAAAGAGATTGCCGAGACTTTGAAATGTCTTTGTACCACTGTCAGGTATTATTTCATTATAATAAAAACACAGATTCTAAACACTCTTAAAACATCTAGGGCCAGTGAGATGGTGCGCTGGGTAAAAGTCCATCTCTCAAGGCAGATGACTGGAGTACAGTCCTCAGATTCCACTGTGAAAGGGGGGGGGGAGTAACACATGAAAGTTGTCCTTTGCCATGTCAGTGCCACAGCATGCATGCACCCACACATGTCTATCATACAGATAAAGTAATGGGAATTACAATAATAGAAATGGGGAGGGTCTCAGTATAGACCCTTGTGGATCGCCTGAAACTCATATAGATCAGGCTGACCTCAGACTTCCTGAGATCTGCCTGCTTCTGCCTCCTGGGTTCTGGGATTAAAGGTGTGCTCCAGCACATCCATCAATGATTAAATATTTGTTTATCAGCTTCTAGAGGGATTCAGGCAATTTAATGAAATGTCAAAGTTCACATTCCAGTTTTTAAGTCTTACATATTTGTGAACTAATGTTTTGAAAATTTAGTAGTTCTCAAGACTTGTTTTTATGTATGTATATATGTCCTTGGAGGGGTGTGCATGTGTGCGCAAGTGCTTGTAGAATTCAGTCTTCAGTCTGGAGCTGGAGTGACAGGTGGTTGTGAACCACCGGGTATGGGTGCTGGTGACATAACTCAAGTCCTTTGCAAGTGTTCTTTACGGATGGACCCTAGCTGCAGCACCATTTTGAAAATTGAATGGATTACTCAATGTGACATTTGTGAAACTAACGCATCAATCATCTTATCTTTTCTCCCATCCTCAAGCATTGGCACACTTCCATGTGTGCAAAGTGCCATGTCCTGCCCTATGGACATGTTTGCACATAGTTCCCCTGATTTCTCAACAAATTTAAATAGCAGGTGCTTTTTCTTTGTTGACAGAACATCAGTGCCTGAGTGTTACAATCTTGTTGAAAAATAAACTAATTTGCAAGCCAAACTTTGGTCCCAGAGAAAGTGGTTATCAAGTTCAATGGTGTAAACTGAATTCAAATCAAGTTGCAATTCATAACGAGTCATTATCTTTCCTGGACCACCTCAGTCTTCGGGCTTTCCTCCGTGAACTCAGTGAGAGACACATGCCAAGCAGATCTAGTGAGAAGACTGGAGCAGAAAGGGTTACCATAAACACAGAGATAATTATAGTAAAGAAGAGTAAGGTACCTAGCAGCGTCAGGCAGAGAACTTTGGTTTTGGAGAGTGCTGTGGAATATTATTTTAAGATGTGTTAACATTTTTTCCTACTGCTTTTGTTAATAATGCAAAGACATTTTACATTTGTTTGATTAAATAAAATTAACTGAGTCAGCAACAAGCTGAGAGAAGTGGTAGGGAGAAACCACGTGTAACTAGGGTTAAGTGGGGATGAAGCAGAAGGATGCGCTGCGTTTGGGAGCAGCAAGCTAGGAGGAAAGATTAGCTACTTGCTTTTCAGCCTCTCTGAGCCAGCAGAATTGCACCGCAACCTTTGAATCCTGAGTTCTAGAGAGGGGTAACGAACTGGCCTTGAGAGAGCTGGTGCCTGAGGGAACAGAATTCCCAGCGACTGCGGTCCGGTCCTTGAGGCCACCCGCTGCTGGTAGCTGAGGAGTTGCAGTTGCTGATTAGGACAGCAGTCGCTTAAGGGGCAGCCACTGTATGTGATGGAAAATGGCAGGGGAGAATTGCATTCCAGTCTTAACTTTCAGCCCAAGGACCACTGGCCCTAGCCCAACTCTCCCAAGCCAGATTTTCCATATCTACAAAATAAAGATGATAATGTATTCAATGCTGAGGTATTGTTGTCTAAATTAAATAAGACATGTATTTTCTAAGTGAAGAAAACACTGATGTCTGGCAGAGTTGCGTGATTCGTAGCCATGTTGCCATCAGCAGCAGCAGCAGCAGGTATTAGAACGGAACTTTTGCTCTTCTTGAGAGCTGAGGAAAATTTGTAGTAATATGTAGGGCATCAGGTGTGGATAAGTGATGAACTCTCTTTTCTACACAATCAGTCCAGTGTTTTCCTTATGTGATCCCCAGGATTTGTATTCCAAATGAGCCACTCTTTTTTTTAAATATCTTCTTGCATATCTGTATTTCAGCTTGAGTACATTGTCTTTCTCTTGCTTAGGGTTGCCATGACTTGGTTGAAACACAAACATCATCAAAAGTTGAAAGGTCATAGATTGTTTAAGTTCATGGCTTGTTTTAGTGAAAAATCTATGTTTGAAGTTTTTATTTGAATCTTTTCTAATATGAACACAATACTTTTAAATATTTTTCTTTGAATTTCAAGCTCTTAGAGATGTTTCTAACCTCTACCAACTTCGGCTTCTTATTGTTCATCTCCTCCTCTTTTCAGCAGCTCACCTGACAAGCCTAGCTGCATGTAAGACTTAATAGCACAATCACTTTCTAAATATATTAGATGCTACAACACATAATAAGGAACTGGTATGTGTGTAACTTGTGAGCATATAAGTGTGGTAGTATATGTATAAAATAGATAATAGCATTCCTTACTTACGATTAAGACAATTGATAATCTATGAAATTAAGTAGTATCTCTACAGCTGTTATAAAGTGTCAGGATTCAATATTAAAACCAGTTTCATCCTATTTACTTTTACTTATATGGATAGTCTATGAATAAATGTCTGCACATAAGGGAAAATAAAATTATGGCATTAAGGAAAAACTTTTAAAATTAAGGTCAGGACTTTTGCTTATTTATTTATAATGTTTTAAAATTAAAAGTTAATCATTTTACCTTACTCTTTTGATGTCCACCATAAAGTTGGTACTGGAGAGATGTTTCAGTGGTTAAGAGCACTGAGTACTCTTTCAAATGACCTAAGTATAAATTCCATCACTCACATGACAGCTCATAGTCATCTGTAACTCCAGTTCTATTAGGTCCAATGACTTTCTCTGGCCTAGACCAGCACTTTACACATGTGTACACAGACATAAGTACAGGCAAACTATCCATATACATAAAAATAAATAAATCTCCAAAAATAAGTCTCCAATGAGAAGTCAACATTATAACAAATAAAATCAAATCCCTACCTGGCCAGCCAGTGCCTCATCTCTGTTTCACTAGGACTCTTAGAAAGCAGGGCACTGATAGCTCATAACCACCATTCAGCTCTCCAGTGACAGAATTTTAATGTTTGCAAGACACACCTAACCCTGTGTTTTAGAAAAGGGTTCAGGCTCTTGAACTCTGTGTCAAATGACTCATAGGGGTTCTGCTAATACTACTTTTGTATGAGCTGGACTTTTCACTAAAAGTGGATGATGAATATAGAAGCTTACCTTGCTCCTTGAAGAAGACTGACAGTCAGTTCTAAACAGCGTGTTTGCAATGAGAAGTCCTTCCATGGAGTAACACATGGGTATCATCAGAGGGGCTCTCTGGCACGGAATAAGCAAAAGGTGATGAACTTTCTAAAGCAGCAAAAACCAGAGAAAAGACACTCAAACACTCCAGCCATGAGATTACCATGCATTCCCTGTGTCCATAGAGGGCTCTCTCACTTCCTCTGTACTTGTGAAAGAAAGATTATAGCATTGCCTCTCCCATATAATACACAGAGTTGTGTCTGCAGAGCACAAGTGGAAGAAGGCAGACAGAAGAGCTTGCTAACTGGTCACTTCTCTGAGCCTGTTCAGTCTAGTTTTTATCTTGGGTGTTTTTCTCAACCATGGTCATAGATTCCTAGGCAATCTCTGGGTCAGAAGACAGCCAGTGTGTATGTGTGAACACCAACATTCAGATGACTGAATGATGACCAAAGGTGGCTAGTGTGCAGTCTGGTCTTCTAAACTAATGTTGGACTTCAGAGAACAATGTATGTAAACTAGTTGGGCATTATTGATTCACTGAACTCTCTGGGGATGTTCTCCATGAGGATATCTGTAGGTCCTCATTTCACTGTTCTAAGAAAGAAATACACTCCCAGCTGGGACCAAGCTAGAGGATTTAAATGTGTCTATACATGTATTTCACCCATTATTTCTTCTTTTTTTAATTAATGTATAATTTATAAACAGCAATAAACTTTTTAGTATATAGTGTATACAATTTGGTGAAAGGTATGTTCATATAATCCTACCATGATTATCCTTATTACATGTTTTCAAAGTTGTCATGCTCTTCCCCCTGCTTGCCCTGGAAAATACTAAACTCTTTGTCCACACAGTTTAATCTTTGTTACGATGGCTTTACCTAGACCCTGGGAAATGTAATCATTAGTTCTAGTCCTATAGTCCTTTCACTTAGAATTTTATATTTGTGGTCTGTTTGTATATTGCCTTATCGGTGGATAAATCTTTTTGTAATGAAGTTATATTTCATAATATACATTTTACACATTGTTCCTTCCATTCATCAGTTGTTTTCAACTGATGTGTGTGTGTTGGTTGTTTTTATTGTGGGGTGTGTGTGTGTGTGTGTGTGTGTGTGTGTGTGTGTGTGTGTTATGACATAGTCTTTCTATAGCCCAGACCATCATTAGCCTTCTGGGTGCTGGAATTGCAGACAGGCACTACCTTTTTTTTTTTTAATCTGTTTCCTCTGTTTGCTGATTGCAAATGAAGCTAGCCAAACTTTACATTTTCCTAAAGCTTTTTCTTATGAACACAGACACTACTAAGAAATCCTTCCTCACTCATTATGTGAAGCCAGCATTTCCTGAAACCCACTCCAGTCAAAAATGTCAGGGAAATAAAATTAGAGAATATCTCTATTTAATGTACATTTATCAATACAAAACAATAAAAGAAATTCATCAGTGCTTAAACATAATTTCTGTGGTAGTTTGAATGATAATGGTCCCCATAGGCTCCTATATTTTAATGCTTAGTCATCAAGTAGGGAAACTGGAAAGGATTAAGAAGTGTGGCCTTGATATAGGAGGTTTGTCACTGGGAGTGGGCTTTGAGGTTTCAAAAGCCCAAGCCAGGTCCAGTCTCTCTCTCTTCTCTTCTCTTCTCTTCTCTTCTCTTCTCTTCTCTTCTCTTCTCTTCTCTTCTCTTCTCTTCTCTCTCTCTCTCTCTCTCTCTCTCTCTCTCTTTCTCTCTCTCTCTCTTTCTCTCTCTCTGTGTCTCTCTCTGTCTCTGTCTCTCTCTCTCTCTCTGTCTTTCTCTCTCCCTGTTGCCTGAAAATCAGGATGTAATGCTCTCAGCTACTACTCAAGCACCATACCTGTCTATATCCTACTATGATGATCAGAGACTTACCCTCTAAAACTATATGTCTTTAAGTAAATGCTTTGTCTTATCAGTGTTCCCTTGGTCATGATGTGTCTTCACAACAATAAAACAGTAACTAAGACTGTAAGAAACAATATTTTATTCCAAGAAATTTATAGGTGCTTCAATATGTAAAAGTCAATCATGTAAAAAAATGAATTAATATAACGTAGAGAAAAGAAAAACTGAGTAATCTTATTAATGTATGATAAATGTAAGCTGTGTCAATGTTTTCTTTCATGATAAAGTTGGTTAGATAACTAGTAACAGATGTGACTTTCACAAACTATAAAACAACTATTAAATCTCGTAGTTAATGTTATACTCATGAGAGACCTTGGGTCTTCAGCAAGTGAAAAATGTGCTGTTAGCCACCGGCCATCTCTCTAACCCCATTTGCAAAATTTAATGAATTAATGAATTACCAAGTGTGACATTTCTGAAACTAGAAAAGGGGAAAGGAGGAAAGTCTGTTATCTAAGTTTACCCACAAGATAAGTGTTCTTGTTTTTATCTGTTCTGCTCAAAATTGTTCTTGAAGCATCTACCCCCTCCAAAAAAACCTTAAAAGACAATTAAGAAGGAAGTAATAAAACTACAGCTATTTTTAGATTACATGATTTTTTACTCATTTTTGTTGTTGAGAATTCCATACGTCTTGTTTTCATCAAATGCAGCCCATTTGCTGCCTGATTTCTCTCCTTTCCCCTCCACCACTTTCCCCTATCAACTTCATGTGTTTTTGTTTTTGTTGTTGTTGTAGTTGTTGCTGAACCCACTGAGTCCTCTCAGTGCTGCCTGTACAACATGGGTGTGGTGATATTGTGTTCTCCAATATATTGTGCATCCTAATCAACTTATCTGGGGTCAGAGAACAGAACAGCCACTGGATATAGAGGCCAGAAAATGGTGGCACACACACCTTTAATCCTAGCATTCTGAAGGCAGAGATCCGTCTGTATCTCTATGAGTTCAAAGCCACAATGGAAACAGCCAGGCATAGTGACACACGCCTTTAATCCCAAGAAGTGATGGCAGGAAGCAGAAAGGTATGTAAGGTGTAAGGACCAGGAACTAGAGCCTGGTTAAGCTTTTAGGCTTTTAGCAGCAGTTCAGCTGAGATCCCTTCAGATGAGGACACAGAGGCTTCCAGTTAGAGGAAGCGAGATCAGCTGAGGCATTGGCAAGGTGAGGTTAGCTGTGGCTTGTTTTCTCCAGTTTCTCCAGTGGAGAAACAAAAGAGTTTTCTCCAGTCCTGCCTGGCCCATGGTCAGGACAAATCTCTCTCACTTGCCAGTCCCACAGCCACTTAGAACCAACCAAGTAAACACACAGAGACTTACATTGTTTACAAACTGTATGGCCGTGACAGGATTCTTGTTATCTAGTTCTTCTATCTTAAATTAACCCATATCTATTAGTCTATAAGTTGCCATGTGGCTTGTGGCTTACTGGTACCTTACATCTTGCTGTTCATGGCGGCCGCTGGCAGCATCTCTCTGCCTCAGCCTTCCTGTTCCCAAAATTCTCCTCTCTCCTTGTCCTGCCTATACTTTCTGCCTGGCTACTGGCCAATCGGTGTTTTATTTATTAACCAATCATAGCAACACATTTAACATACAAAACATCCCACAGCATTGTTCTGTCCTGATATTTCAGTGTTTACCCCAGGTTTATTTTTATTTAATAAGGCTGTTTAGAGATTTGTGCTACACATGGGTAGAAGGCTACCTGCTGGAGTATAGTTAGCTTCTCCAGGCCATGCCCCTGAGGATAATTGACATTCATCTCTCCATCAGCAGCCATCAGCTACCAATAGCTCCTCAGCTCCTCTCCCTTCAGGGCTGGCATTCTGGCTGGCTTAATTTTGTGCACGTAGTCACAGCTGCTATGAGTCACTGTGTGCAATGGTGTTAGTATATCCTGCAAATACTGTTTTGCTTGCAGACATCAACTACTCTGGCTCTTACAGTCTTCTGACCCAACTTAGGCGATGTTCCCTGAGCCTTAGGGAACAACAAATGTATATTGAATTGCAATGGGAACTTACGAGCCCAAATAATTTGAAATAAGAGTAACACAGGGTGGTTCACACTTTCCAGTTTCATAAACTATTATGAAGCTAAAGTAATCATGACAGTATGCCATCCAGACTAAAAACAAAGAAATAGAAAACTAAGCAGAACTATAAAAAAAATAAGAATCCATGCACGGTGGACTACTTAATTTTTTATCTTTAATTTTTAATTTACATAGTATACAAAGGCAGCAAAAATAAAAACGGAAAGAAGAAATCTAATAGGGAGATACTTGTATTAACGTTACATTAAAATAAAAAATAGGCTGGAGACAAAGCTCAGTTGGTGAACTGCTAACAGTGCAAACACAAGGATCTGAGTTCAATTTCCAGCACCAACTTAAACAAAAAGACAGGCTTATAGTGGTCCATGCTTTTCACACCTGCACTGAGAAGGTAAAATCTGACGCATCCCTGTAGCTATGTGTTAGTCATCCTAGCCTAATCAGTAAGTTCCAGGCCAGTGAGAAACCATGTTTCAAAAAACAATGTGAGTAGTGTAATGAGGCACAACATTCAAGGTGGAACTTTGTCCCTCATGCATGCTTACACAACAGCTCACATGTGTATACACACAAGTACCCATATGTGTATTGTACATATACAAATATACAAAAACAGTAAAATGAAACAAAAAGCATAAATTTCAATATGTCAAAAATATTTCATTCATTCAAATGTTTCCATTACTCTGGTTGACAAAATTATACATTTTGAAATAATATATAATAGAATTGTCAAGGATTACTATTTTGTTGTGCAGCTTTAGGTGTTTCTTTTAACTGTCTATTCCTTTTATTTTATTTTTGAGATTATAATGAAACCACATCATTTCTCCCTCCCCTTTCCTCCCTCCAAGCCCTCCCATATATTCCCGCCTTGATCTCTTTCAAATTCATGACCTCTTTTTCCATCAGTTGTTGTTACATGCACATATGTACATGAACATACATATACATTTTTAAATATTTCCTGCTAAGTCATTGTAATATTACTTGTGTGTTCATTTTCAGTGATGAGCATTTAGTATTGGATAACCCCTAGTGTGCTCTTCCCTGTGATGACTGTTTCTCCCACTCTCAGCAATCCTTAGTTGCCTGTAGTTCTTTGTGTACGATTGAGGCTTTGTGGTCTCTACTGGCATGTTTATTATTGTTGTTCTTGCTTAGCTACTGTTTAGACAGTCACGTTGGTGAGACTTTTATGAATGAAGCTTCTGATATTACTAGAAGACACAACCTCATGGCAAATCCCCTGGTCCTGGCCTTGGACTGCTGGCAGTGGTCCAGAGGGTGCCTGGTCTGGTCTACTCTGGTGACCGGTCTAGCAAATACCCTAACTGTCATCATGGAGCCTTTGTCCAGTGACTGATGGAGGCAGGCGCAGAGATCCATGGCCAGGCACCAGGCTGAGCTCCAGCAATCCAATCGATTGAGAGAGGTGGGATTCTGCAGGTGGGGGACGTGGAGATCATGATAGGAAGACATGCAGAGATGACCGGCCACACTAGAGGAAGCCAATGAACTGTAGACTAGGGGCTGTGGAGCCCGCATGGGACTGGACTAGGGCCCCTGAATACGGAAGATGGTTGTTTGGCTCGCACTGTTTGGGGTCGCCCAGGCAGGGGGATCAGGATTCATCCCTGGTGCATGGGCAGGCTTTTGGGAATCTGGTGCCTGTGGTGTGACGCCTTGTGAAGCCTTGGTGCAGTGGGAAGGGGCTTGGACTTGCCTTGGCTGAGTGTGCTGGGCTCTGCTGGCTCCCCATGGGAGACCTTGATTTAGGAGATGTGGGGTGGCTTGGGAGAGAGGGCTGGGGGTGGGAGGAGGGAGAAGGTGGGATCTGTGGGTGATATGTAGAGTGAGTAGAAAATTTCTTAATAAAGAAAAATGAAAAAAAAAATCCCCTGGTCCTCTGAATCTTACGATCTTTCTACCACTTCTTCTGCAATGTTCCCAAAGCCTTTAGGAGTAGGGATTGTTTGTAGATGTGTTTTCTGGAACTGAGATCCATAACTGTATTTTGATTGGTTGCAGTGTTCTGAATTGGTCTTATCTGTGGCAAAAAGAACTTAACGAGGCAAAAGAACTCTACTTATACCTGAAACTCTGGAGCTAGGAGCCTCCAATGAGCGATAAAATGTGACATTTGTCTTTCAGGATCTGGGTCACCCCACTCAAAACTACTTTTTTCTAGTTCCAGCCATTTACCTGCAAAGATAATGATTTCATTTTCATTTACACCTGATCAGTATTCCATAGTGTATATGTACTACAGTTCCATTATATATTCCTTACTTGATTCCATTTCCTAGCTATTGTGATTAGAGCAGCAATGAACACGGCTGAGCATCTGTGGAGTAGGATGTGGAGTCTTTTGGGCATTCTCAAGGAATGGAATAGCTGAATCACACAGAAGATTTAGTTTTAGTTTTTCTAGAATTCTTCACACCTGTTTCCATAGTGGCACCAGTTGGCAATCCCACCAACAGTGAACTTTTTCCTATACCCTTCTCAGCATTTGTTTTCAGTTGTTTTGTTGAGCTTTACCCTTCTGAATGGAGTAAGGTGAAATCTCAAAATTGTTTTGATTTTTATTTCCTTAATGTCTAGGGGAAATGAGGGTTGTTTTTTTTTTGCGTTGTTTATCTTTTTTCCATGTTTAGACTGTTTAGACTACCTTTATTTACTACATTCTTCATATGTTTTATTTTTTTTATTTGAAAAAATATTCTTTTCATACAACATATTCTGATTACAGTTACCCTCTCCCAAATACTGCCAGATTCTCCCCACCTCCCCACCCACTCAAATCCATACCCTTTCATGTTCTCTCTCCTCAGTAAACAAACAAGCATCTAAAAAAGAAAAAATAACAATGAAAACAAGCAAACTTAAATAGAACAAAACAAACCTGCAAACAGAAAAAATGGAGAGCCAGAGAAAATGCACAAGAAAGACATATAGACATAGAGACACACACATTAGCATGCACAGAAAGCCCTTAAGAACACAAAATCAGAAACTATAATGCATAAGCAAAGGATCGTACGTTAGAAAAAAGAGAGAAAGAAAAAAAATATCCAAGGCAATTAAGGAAAAAAAAAACTCAAAAATGCCATTGAGTTACTTTTGTGTTGGAAATCTACTGCTGGTCATAGGGCCTGGCCTTAAAATGGATTTGAATGGTTTGTGAGACTTCATTAGATAAAACTAATCTTTCATTTGTGAGGTGGTTATCAATAGGAGACAGCTTCTGGGCTAGGAATGTGGGTTTGTGTCCATGTCCACTTTTTGGAAATGGATCCCCACCAGGCCAAAACCAGTGCCAACCCTGTGCATGCTGCGTCAGTCTCTGTGAATTCATTCGAGCTTTGATAATGTTGATTTAGAGGGCCTTGTTTTCTTGATGTCCTTCAAGACCTTCTGGCTCTTACACTCTTTCTGTTTCCTCTTCCACAAGTTCCATGAGCCCTAAAGGGAGGGAATTGGTGAAGATATGACATTTAGTATGTTCTAGGATCTCTCATTCTTTCTTTGCACAAAGTCCACTTGTGAGTCTCTGCATTTATTATCATTAGGTCGTTAGTCCCACAAGCTTTGTGTCACTATTGTGCTAGCGCATCTTGTAGATCAAAGATTTTGTAGCTGGTTGGTATTTATCTTTCTCCTTTAGTGACATGCCTTTAGGACCATGAACACTACTAGTCAGTAGGAACTAAGGCTCTAGGTTAGCAATAGCTTGGCTTCTCCATGTTCAATGAGTTATGTAGGTGTTGTCTTCAGCAATATGGCCTTGCCATCAATTTGTGGAGAGCAACCAGTTGGCAGCCCAAGTTGTTTAGGGGTTTCCATGAGACTCCTTTGGCCAATAACTTGATTAGCTGTAACCCATTCCTGGAACCGGTAGCTTCATTTAGTGGTGAGAGATGCCTACTTGAGGCTCTGTCTTCCCTGTTATTTGATGATTTCATGTAGATCACCTTCATATATGCATATGTTTTAAGATGCTTCTACTGTATTAGGTTTCCATATGAACCCTAAAATAGCCCTTAGTTTTAACTGTCCTTCCATATGACCCCTAAAATAGCCCTTAGTTTTAGCTGTGCCTCCCCATATTCTCTCCCTCACTCCTCTTCCTTTCCCCCATGTTTGATCCTCCCATTTCAGTCCTCCACCATCAACCCATAATTATGTGTTTAATTTCCTCTTCCTAGATTAGTGCAATCCTTCTCTTAGTCCTTTACTCTATGCCTAACTCCTCTCCTTAGAAATCTGCTGGTCACATTGGCCAGAGAACCAGGTAGGCAACTTTCACTCTCCTTTTGTTCTCCAATTCCAATTCCACAGTCTCATCCCCTACCTTGTAGCAGATCACCTTTAGGGGCCTATCTTCCCTCTCTTCCACCATTCCCTGTGGATTCCACAGATCCTCGTGGCAGACTCAACTTTCCTCCCTCCTGTGGACCCTCTTGCCCCACACCCTGCTAGCCCATTCACATTCTTGCATGTCAACTTCCAACATAGAACCAAGTTCTATCTGGGACCTCCTCCAGTGGTCACACCTGGCAAGGAATCAGAGGCATCCCTACCAAATAACCCACAGGCATCACATGATCCTAAGATCCAGGGAGGGCAACAAACTAACAACCACAAAAATCCACCCAAAAAGGCAAGGCCAGTGACAACATAGAGAATTACAATTATCACAAACATTTAGAAATCCTAGATGTGTAAGAGCCAGCATAAAATCACAGTCAATAATAGTCAGGACAATATGTCTCCACTAGAGCCTAGCAACTACAGTACACCATGAAAATGTAATATGAATGAAACACAAAAGAAGGACTTCAAAATAGCTATTATGAATGCACTCAAGGACCTTAAAGAGAATATTAATTAGTCCATTAATGACATCTATAAAAACACAAACAAACAGTGGAGTGAAATGAAAATTGTTCAAGACATGAAAGTCAAAATGGAATCAATGATGAAAACCCAAACTGAGGGAAAACTGGAAATGAAAAAATTAGGAGCTCCTCACCAACAGAATACAAGGGATGGCAGAGATACAACTACTGAAAACAAGACAGAAGAAATGGATACCTAAGTTAAGGAAAATGTTAAATCTAGCCGGGCGGTGGTGGTGCCCACCTTTAATCCCAGCAGTCGGGAGGCAGAGCCAGGCGGATCTCTGTGAGTTCAAGGCCAGCCTGTACTACCAAGTGAGTTCCAGGAAAGGAGCAAAGCTATAGAGAGAAACCCTGTCTCAAAAAACCAAAACAAACAAACAAACAAACAAACAAAAAATGTTAAATCTAAAAAACTCCAGGTATAAAACATCTACGAAATCTGAGACAATGAATAAAACAATCTACAAACAATAGGAAGAGAAGAAGGAAATGAAACGCAGGTCAAAGGCACAGAGAATATTTTCAACAAAATCATGGAAGAACATTTTCCTAACCTAAAGAAGAAGATGCTTATCAAGATACAAAAAGCATACAAAACGCCAAATCAACTGGAGCAGAAAAGAAATTCTCCACAGCACATAATAACCAAAGCACTATGCTGTGGAATATTCTCTATGCTCAATTACTCTATGCAGAGTAAATGTGTTACTCTGATTGGTTAATAAATAAAGTACTGATTGGCCAGTAGCCAGGCAGGAAGTACAGGCAGGACAAAGAGAGATGAGAATTTTGGGAACAGAAAGGCTGAGTCAGAAGACGCTGCCAGCCACCACCATGGGTACCAACATGTAAGATACTGGTAAGCCATGAGTCATGTAGTAAGGTATAGATTTATAGAAATGGGTTAATTTAAGATAGAAGAACTAGATAACAAGAAGCCTGCCATAGCCATACAGTTTGTAAGCAATATAAATCTCTGTGTGTTTACTCAGTTGGGTCTGAGCAGCTTCAGGACTGGTGGGTGAGAGAGATTTGTCCTGACTGTGGGCCAGGCAGGACTGGAGAAAACTTCAGCTACAGCTCTAACTATACAAAACAAAGAAAGACTATTAAAAGCTACAAAGGACAAAGACCAAGTAACATATAAAGGTGGACCTTTTAGAGAATAACACCTGACTTTTCTTTTTTCCTCTTTTTATTAAAAATAGATTCTTTTTTCATACAACATATCCTGATTACAGTTTCCCTTCCCTCTGCTCCTCCCAGTTCCTCCCCCATCTCCTGCCATCCAGATCAACTCCCTTTCTGTCTCTCAATTAGAAAAAGGAGGCTTCTAAGACTTAACAACTCAACATAACAAAACAAAATATAAGATCAAGTCAAACCCATCACATCAAAGTTGGACAAGAATCTATTTTCAATAAAAGGGAAAAAAATAACTGAGAAGTTTCTGTTTTGTTTTGTCTTTTGTTTGTTTTGATTTTTGAAACAAGCTGTCTCTATGTAGTCCTGGCAGTCCTGGAATGTAGATCAGGCTGGACTCAAACTCACAGAAATCCACCTGTGTCTGTCTCCCACATGCTCGAATTAAGGACATGAGCCACTATGTTCTGCTGAAAGCTGTTCTTAAAACCTAAAAACTTCCAGGCCGTGGTGGTGAAGACCTTTAATCCCAGCACTCAGGAGGCAGAGCTAAGCAGATCTCTGTGAGTTCAAGGCCAGCCTGGGCTACAGAGTGAATTCCAGGAAAAGCACCAAAGTTACACAGAGAAACCCTGTCTCGAAAAACAAAAAGAAACAAACAAAAAAGCCTAAAAACCTCCAGACTTTTTCAAGACTTGCCTATGTCACAGCCTCTAGACATCAAGCGCAATCACCCACCATGTGGAGGGGCACTCTGCTACACTGGGAAAGCACAATGTGTTTGTACATTTAAAAAAGAGTAACACCTGATTTTCAGTGGAGACTCTAAAAGCCAGAAAGGCCTGGGCAGGTGTTCTACGAACTCTGAGAGACATAGGTGCCAACTCGGACTACTCTACCCAGAAAACCTATCAAGCACAATAGATGGAGAAAGAAAGACATTCCACAATAAAACCAAATTTAAGCAGTATCTTTGAAAATCCAGCTCTAAGAAGGGGTGCCCAAATAAAAACTCCTACCTGAAGAGGTTAACCACACCCAAGAAAACACAAGGAATAAATCATCTCAGACCAGTAAATCAAAAGAAATCTATGGGACTGATATAGTAAAAATGACCAGGCTGCCAAAAACAATCTGTAGATTGAATGCAATCCCCATGAAGTTTCCAACACAATTCTTCACAGGACCATTTTCAGGACCTGAATTCTCCTTTCTGCTTCCTGATCTGCCCCAGTGTGAGCAAGCAGCCTCACATTCCTGCCACCACAGTCCACAGCGGCTCCTTCTGCCCGCCCCCGCCACTAATAGCAGCTCAAACCCTCAATCCACTAACCAAAACAAACCCTCCATCCTTTAGTCTTGTCAAGTGTTTTATCACAGCGTGAGAAAATTAACCAGTACAGAAAACTATCCAGAAAGTACACATAACTACAGAAGAAAAGAAAATATTTGCAAATCACTTATCTGGTAAAGATTTAGTATCCAGAATATATCAAGAACCTCTACAGGTCAGCAAAAAGGAAAAGTCAGAAAACAGGAAAAGAAAACATCAAAACCTTAAAAAAAAAAAAAAAAAAAAAAAGGCCTTGAGAACTGAAGCAGGTAAATCATTCCCAGGCACAAAGGACCCAACTACACCAATGTTTCAAAGATGTCTGTGGTGGGATAGGGAAACTGGAAGTCCACACAGAAAACTTTTCCTGGGTCCCTCTTTACCTGCTGACTGCTTTGCCTTATACTTCTTAAATACACTCCTTCAAAACCAAAAGCACAGCTATTATGGGATAGGTCTTGTGGAAAACAACTTGGCAGTTACTCACTAAGGAAAATTAAGATATCATATAGACCTGCCACTCCTAACTATATGCTCAGTGATGTAAAAGAACTCAACATAAATTTCTATATGGTGATCATGTTTATTCATCACCCCAAAAAGGCAGGTGAAATCCATGTATCCATCATCTGGTAGCAGATAAACCAGACTGTGGCATAGCACACGGTATGGTGCTGTTCAGCCATAAATTAAGCAAAGTGCTAATGCATGCTGCACTGCTGGGGAACCTCAACGTGTAGTTATGCTTGATCTCAGCCAAAAGACCAAGAAGTGATTTAAAATAAGATTTAAGTCAAAGTAGCCAGAATAAAAAGTGGCATGTTTTGCTAGTCTTATCATACACAAGATAGGTAAATTTATAGAGGCAAACAGATCAGTGATTCCCAGGAGGAAACAAGTGTTGCTGATTAGCTGCTCTGGGTCTCCTGTGAGGCTACTGAAAGTGTTTTAGACTGTGTACATAGAATAGCTGGACATTTCAGTGTATGCAGTAAATGTCAGTGACATTGAAAACAATAAATTTTATATTTTGTGGATTTAAAAAAGAGAGGCAGAGGGAGGTTAGCGAGACATGAAGAGGGAAAAGCAACGGGACCAGAGAGCTGAAGCTCAACTCTGCATACTAAATGACGAGGTAGGCATGCTGGAAACCACCTAAAGGAAGAGGCAAGGGCAAACTCCTCTAACTCGCCTCTAGAGGGCGCTCTACCTGCGAGTCTCTGATTTCATCAGGATGAACTCAGGTTGGAAAGAAACCAATTGTGTGTGTGCATGATTTTATGGTAAAATAATTATATAGCTTACCTTTTTAAGTATACTATTCAATAGTATTGAACATCTGTACATTGTTGTGAACAGGATGCATGTATTACTGAGCTCCATAATAACCAAAATCAAATACTTGAACATTATACAATATATTAGAATACTTAATGTTTCTTATATTTATTACCAATACATATTGTCAATTTGCATCCAATGTAGGCTTTTATAATGAATTCAGTCAAGTGTAAATAAATAAATATGAAGTAATTTCCCAAATTAAATCACCTAGCAAACTGACATTATTGTGATGAGTGAGAATTTAGATAAAAATACCTCAGCAAACTGAAATATTAGTGGTATGTCTTGAGTACCTCTAGAAGTATACAAGCATATAAAGCATGATACACTCTAAATCAAATGGTTACCCTATTTAACGTCTGGACTCAGTAAACACTTACTTAGAATCTACAATGAAACAGAAATTCTCATCCCCTAGGGATTATATTGCAAAGACAGTTGATTTAAAAAAAAAAAGTCTTCCTTAATTTACAATCTAACTGAGGGAGACAGATAATAAACAAATGAAAAACATGGAGTCTAGGAGTTGTTCTAAGGAGTATGTAGAATACTGGGGAGGATGGATGATACACACGGAGAGTGACTGTTTTATAAGCTGTTCAAATAGGGACAGAGATGGTGACTTCTAGAGAGCTAAATGGAGGCAGGGGCAGGAAGTATAAGGACCCTGAAACACGAGCTTGCTTGGAATTTTAAAGAAATATCAAGGAAATTAGTGTGAATGCAGTGAAGGATTTGGTAATTAAGTAGCTACAGTGCAACAAACTGTAATATTTTCAGAAGGAGCCTTCCTCAGGATGTGTAGAGACCCACAGAGGTTTCCTAGTGAGAACTTATTATGAGAATCTGAGCTTGCTTTACCCAGCAGGGCTGCATAATGGGTTGATTTGACCACAGGTGTGGTTACCAGGTGTTTAGAAGGGTCTACACTTGGCTGTGAGGTGTGCTTTGATCAAACAAGGGAGAGGTCTTTTGCCCCGCCCCTTGGCATTGTTATAAAAAGTCCTTTTGAATAAACAGAAAAGTCCGTTGGGTATTGACCCAGGTCCTCCAGAAGCTATCCTGTGTTTCTTTCTTCTCTTTGCTATCTTTCTATCTAATATTTTCTTATTCCTCTCTTCTTCATAAGAACCCTTGAAAATGTGCGAGCTGGCCTCCAACAAGGATATCAAAGCACTTTACATTTTTCAAAGAGAGCAATAGATAGCACTATTTTTTTAGGTAACCAGAAATAATTCATTTTTTTTATTAAGAAATTTTTTATTCATTTTACATACCAATCAAAGATTCCCCTCTTCCTTCCTCCCAACTCTCCAGCCTCCCCCTCCCACCCCACCCCACATTCCCTCCTACAAGAAGGTAAGGCCTCCCATGGGGAGGTACATTTAGTAGAGGCAGGTCCAAGCCTCTCCTCTTGCCTCAAGGCTGTGTGAGGTGTCCCATCATAGGTAGTGGCTTCAAAAAGCCTGATAGCGCTATTGTTATGAGTAAGAAGTTTTGTTATTGTTGTTTTTTTGTTTGTTTGTTTGGTTGGTTTTTGTTTTGTTTTTTTGTTTTGTTTTTGTTTTTTGTTTGTTTGTTTTTTGAGACAGGGCTTCTCTGTGTAATCTTGGCTGTCCTTGAATTCACTTCATATACCAGACTAGTCTTAAACTTGGAGATCTTGGAGATCCACCTGCCTCTGCTTCCCGAGTGCTAGGATTAAAGGCATGTGCCACCACTGCCTGACTGTTATGCTTGTTTTTTAAGACAAGGTCTCAAGTAAGGTAATCTGATCTGGAGTTCACTGTGTAGCAGAGGATGGGATGCTCTTGAATTCCTGACCCTTCTTCTGACACCTTCCAAGAGCTGTGTGGCTTATGTCACCACATCTGGTTTATGTGGTGCTGGGAATCTAACCCTGTCCTCATGCACCCTAGGTGAGCACTCTACTGACTAGGTCCTCAGCTTCAAGGCATTTTGTTTTGTTTTGTTTTTTTCAAGACGGTTTCTCTGTGTAGCTCTGGTAGCCCTGGAATTCATTTTAAGCAGCATAAGAACCAAGTTGTCCTATATCAATGAACTGAAGTGTTTTTCTTTTATTCTATCTTATCTTTTATGTCTGGTTGTTTGTTTTAGACAGGATCTAACCACATAACTTTGACTGGCCTAGAACTCACTCTGTAGAGCAGTCTGTCCTCAAAGTCACAGACATCGCCTGTCCTTGCTTCTTGTGAGCTGGGATTAAAGGCTTGCTGCACCACACCCAACCTTTTTGAGAAATTCTATGTGGACATGTTGGTTTTATAAAATGATGAGATCAGACAGAAATAATAGTTTATATAAGAAGCATAGATTATGTGACTCCCAATAAAATGTGCCCCAAAAGTACATGTTTTACTTGAAGTACATCACCCATTTGGGTATTTTAAAATGGATTTTTGGCCAAAGACATTAATATTAGGGGGCTGGAGTGATGGCTCAGTGGTTAAGAGCCCTTACTACTCTTGCAGAGGACCTGAGTTTGGTTCCCAGCATGCATGTTGGTGGCCTGTATCTCCAACTCCATGGGTTCTGATGCCTCTGATCTTTACAAGCACCTATACCCATGTGCTTGCAAACACCCCCACAAAACTGTAAAAAAAGAAAAGAAAAAGAAAAGAAAAATCCTTAAGAATAAATATTAGATCAATAAACTATAAATTTCATACTGTAGTTAACTTTCTTAAGTTATTTCTGTTACAAACCAGCCACTTCCATTTGTCTCGGACAAACTTCCCGCATGCATGTGTTCTACTCATTGAGCCACCTCTCCACCCCCAATAAGATCTTTAAGTCTGTACTTCTAAACATGTTATGTGCTAGGGGAATCATATGTAGTCATTTATTCCTCTAAACAACCCCATTAAATTGGTTGTCATTATGTCTATTTTTATATTAAGTAACTTGCTAACAAAGAAATTGAATAATTAATTCCGAATTATGCAGAGTCCCAGACAAAGCCAAACTTTAGATCTAATCAGAGTGTTATTCAATTAGACAATGTTAATGAATTTGGAGTGATTTTTTATTTTGCTTAATTATTGTTTCCATTCCCCAAGCCTAGTACATGGGGTGACATAGTAGAATGTCTAGTATTGTCTATAGTATTCATTAAAAATGGATGTCTAGTATTCAACAGATAAAGTCTAGTAAGTAGCAGATAAAGGCTGCATTTCCGCCACCCACAAACAGCAAGGCCAATCCTGAAGAAACACAGCTTTTGGCATGAAATTTATGGCTCTGAGAATAGCTGCATTCACACAGATGGGTACGCAGTCTCATTTTCTTCCCGGGAGATATTGGTTCCTTATCTAAGCCCCTTGCACTTCATGTTATCCATCATCAAAATGAAAGTGGTCTGAGACCTGCCTCCAGACCTTATTATAAGAGTTAAATTTGATAATGCATGACCAATAGTGTAGTGTGTGTTGTGTGTTTATCACAATGCCTGCCAGTGTTTGTTGTGGCAAACTTAAGATATGAATATAATGTACAAATCAGGATGAGGGTTTTTTTGTTTTTGTTTTGTTTTGTTTTGTTTTGTTTTTTGTTTTTCAAGACAGGGTTTCTCTGTAGCTTTGCACCTTTCCTGGTACTCGCTTTGGAGACCAGGCTGGCTCACAGATCTCACAGAGATCCGCCTGGCTCTGTCTCCCCAGTGCTGGGATTAAAGGTGTGGGCCACCACCACCGGGCTCAGGATGAGTTTTAATAGTCTCTTATTATTTTGTCCTTTTTTTTTTTTCTGGAGCTGAGGACCAAACCCAGGGCCTTGCACTTGCTAGCCAAGTGCTCTACCACTGAGTTAAATCTCCAATCCCTAAATAGTTCCTTCTTAAATTTAGGAAATTATTGACATTATAATAAAAATGACATTCAGCATATTCAGTCAGTTCACTGGAGGTGAATCTGCTAAACAGCACTGGTTTATGCTAGTTTAACAGTCTCCATAAGCTGGAATGGTGCATTTCCTCTCCAAGAAAATAATTTTCATGCTAATTTATGCTAATTATTTGAGCAATAGTCTCACCTTCTGAATTATGGCTTTTATTCAGCGTAATAATTTCTTGTCATGAGGTACTGTGCTATGCTCCATGGGATGTGTAGCTCCATTCTCGTTCTCCATTCCTAATGACTAGATACCTGGAGCAACATTCCTCCCTCTACCCCAACCTTCCACTGATTTATGACAAACCAAATGTCTATAGGCATTATCAAATGTCACCTTGGTAAAAAAAAAAATGGCTCTGAACAATCACTATTAGAGTAGAAAACTGTACAAATATTTTATAAATCTGTAGTGTTTTACATATTTGCAACATATGAAATGATTTCCATGCTAGAGCAGTACAGTTTAAATGTAATTGCACTCTGAGCCACAGCTGAGATATGATAGTAAAATATGACATACCATATCTATGCTTTAAATATATATTATGAATTCTGGCCTTTATAAGCCTTTTAAAGTATGTACAAATTTTAGACTCCATACTGGTGAAGAATATCATGAAGATTTTTTTATGGGGATTACATTGATTCGGCAAATGGCTTTTGGTAGAATGGTCGTTCTCACAACATTAATCCTACCAATCTATGAGCATGGGATGTCTTTCCATCTTCTAGTGTCTTTCTCAGTTTCTTTCTTCAGGGTTTTAAAGTTTTAAAATCACTTAATTACTGTAGAATGTAAATCTCACAGAAATCCTTTTATACAGTGATATATCCTGAGAACAGTGTTTGGAATATACATATAGTGTATTGCTTTTGCCACATCCATTTTTTTGTGACTGACACTCAAATTAATGCAAGAGCACAGGAGGAATTTCCACCAATCACATGACCAATGGAAGGAACAAAATATGACAATTAATGACGGACATTGATGAATGCCTTAGTGATGTGATATGTCGTCTTTGTACCTGGCATGGAGAATGCCAGGTACATGGAAAACAAGAGATCTGAGACTGTGCCTTTGACCTGGAAACTTCCAGAGCAAGACAAGCTGTGGAGAACCAGAGTTAGTGGCGCACTCCCGCAAGCTCAGTACTTGGGAGGTAGGGACAGGACTGTCATTAATGTAAAGTCATCCTCAGCTACATGGTGAGTTTGTGGCCAACCTGGGCTGTGCAAGGCCAGCTCAAAAGAACAACGGGGGGGGGGGGGGACCAACCAAAGAAACAAATCAAAGTGAAGAAGCTTAAAAAGAGAGACGGGAAAGATGTAAAAGGCTCTATTTCAGTGTGTTGGAAAGCTCAGTCACCCTTAGAAGGATAAATGTATATAAGTTTTACAAAGCAGAGTGTAATATGAATTTCCATCCATAGTCCTGGGGAAGAAATGCTCAATATTTTTCTAAACAAATGGCTCTGAAAGCATGGTTGCTATACTGACAGCAGCAGAATCCCTTGAAAACTTACTAGAAATGTAAAATCTAGGGGTCTTACCATGATTATTAAGTCACAGAAAGTATGTATGAAGCCCCACAGTCTGACTTATAAGAAAGTTTCCCTCCCTCCCTCTTTTCCTCCCTCCCTCCCTCCTTCCATCCCTCTCTCCCTTCTTAGCTTGTTTTCTTCCCTTAATTTGTCACAGGGTCTCCATCTTCCCAGAGTAACCTTGAATTCCTAGTTCCAAGGTAACCTGTCTTGGCCTCCTGAGTATCTGGGGCTGCAGATGTACACAGCACCTGGCTACTATGCCGGGTGCTTCTGATGTGTCCATAAATTTGAGGACCACAACTATCAGCCAGTGTTTCCCAACCAATGACCACTTAGTCTCCAAGGAACATTAATATCTGCAGATATTTCCAGTTATCAGAAGAGTGATGGGGGACAGGGAGACAGGTCAGTTGATGCTGTGCTTGCTGTGTAAGCATGAAAACCTGAGTTTGGATCCCCAAGCTGGGTACATCCAGCAATGCCTGCCTGGAATCACAGTGCTGGGCAAGCAGAGCTAGGAGGAATCTGGGGGATTGCTGCCCAGCCAGTCTAGCTGAACTGACGAGGTCCAGGTTCAATGAGGCACAGTCTCAAAAAGGTGGGATGGAGTACAACAGAAGGCACTCTCACCACCATGTGCACACTCTGCATGCACACGCACACACACACACACACTCACAGAGGTGGGGGAGATCTAGAAAAAAGAGTGGTGCAATGTTCTATTCACACCTCATGTGTAGGGACCTAGCAAACATCCTAGCCCCTGGAATATGGGATCATACAGTGATACTTGTCCACGGTGCCAAAACTGAGAAACCCTTAACCTCCAGTGTCTTCACTTCCCAAGTAATTAAACTTCAGCCGTTACTTTGGACTTGGTGGTGTAGGACTGGATCTCCACTTCTATGACGTAACACCAGGGTAGAGATGGAAAGGAAGGATGTCACCTTCATTACAGAGCACTCTGCTGTCCAGTGTTGCTACTGGGACAGAGAACTGTCCTAGCAAACATGTTCCAACTTAGGAGCTCTCTCCTCCTGCTCCCATTAGCAATATGCCTTCCCATGACATAACTGTCTGTGCTTAAGAGTTCAGGCACCAGAAGTAATGTCATAAGTTGAGATGGGACAGTAAATGTCCTGGCTGGTCTTCTCTGCCCTCAGCTCCTACCTGGGTGCATCCATATTTTACTCTCCATAACTTACCACTTGCTCTCCTTAGCATAAGCCATATAGCTTATGCTTGTGCAACCAACTGCACACTCTATTTACTCCTAAAGGGTTTCAATAGGCTGGAAAGCCAAGTCTTTGAAAGCCATATTGCATCATTTTCTTGGAACTAAGAAGGAACCGGAAAACCTAAGTAAGGCTTTCCTTAATATCTTCCTTTGCTATTTTATGTATATTGTGTTTAATCTGATAAACTATATGATCCATGCATAATGTGTTTAATATACGTGAAGCAGCCAACAGAAGAGTGCTACTTTCTTAAGACCCGATGAGGAGAATACACTTGCTGATCACTGAAGGAAAGGCCATAGGCAGAGAAGGAAAAGGCACAGTAGCCTGAAAACATTATCTTGTCATTGTTAGCAAGGTTAGCAGAAGTCTCCAAGTTGTGCACTAGGGCTTCCAAGAGGAACCATTTGGAGCTCTGTGCAGTTGATAAGGGAGTGTCATATAGATCCCAGAAATGTGAAGGGACTAAATTACATGAGTTCAGTACAGAAGGACATAGGCCAACTTCGAACTCAGGAAGAGGAACAATGGCAGGTCTGTCAGCCATTCACACTGCTTCCCCAGAGCACACACAGCACCATTCCTTTGCTTCTGGTTTCCATTTATTCTTTCTTTTTGGTCCCGTCTACTCTTTGTCCATCATCCAATTACATCCCCAGACCCACCCAGCACCATCTTGTGTTTGAGGCCATCTTCACACAGGTACACACTTCCATTGGTTCCAGGCACAGGGCATGGTGAGATGCTGCAGTGAGTAGCTCATTTTTTGCATAGCAGTATTGCTTTTGTCTGTGTGAGAATAAATAGGAAAGCCACGTTTCTTCATAATCTGGCTTTGTGAATAGACGACAAAGGAGACAAGACCTTGGGCCCGGTACTCAGGCATGGTTCCTCCCATTCTCATCTCTCCAGTTTGGTCCATTAGGGTCCAGGATGCAGGGGTCCCCTCAGGTCCCAAGACACAGGAACTTGGGAATTTCTTTATACAACGTTCGATGAATCTCTGGCTCCTCTCATTGCCACCAAAAAGCCAGAATTTATTCACCAAGGGAGCATGGGTAACATCCAAGGATGAAAGCTTAAACATGTCTTGATTGCTATAGAGGGTCCAAGAAGAAAGCAAAGTCTGTGAGTAAAAGGGTATGGTATGTTCCCACCTCTATTATCTTAAGGGGCAGAGCATTGGAGAAGCAACAAATGGAAAGTCCTGGAATATAGATGGCTTATGTTAGAAGGATAGAAAGGCCAGTGTGGCTGGAGGAAATGAACAAGAATAATAAATGTTAAACAATGGACAGAGAAATGTGGTCAGATTTATACTTTTACAGATTATTCTGATCATTTTTCATTTCCCTTCTTAATTTATTTAATAACTTGGTATGTGTGGATGAGTAGGAGGGTTTAGGTGTACACAGACTAGGGATCAGAGAAGAAGCTGTGGAGATGATTCTCTCCTTTCAACATGTTGGTCCCGGGAATCGAATTTAGTAACTCAGTTGGTCAGCCTTGACCATCAAAGCCTTTACTTGATGAACCATCTTACTGGTACTATTATAATTCAAACTTTTAAAAAGTTTATTATTTAATAATTCCATGAATCTATGTCACCACTTATATCAGTTTTAGGCACTCTTAATTACTCTAATTCTGCTGCCCTCAGTCTACTGAACCTCTTCCCAACAAGTTCCCCTCCTTTCATTTCCTTTATGTGTGTAGTGTAACCAACTGAGTTTTAATTAGAGTTGCTTGTGTGAGCATGGGTGGGGGTCACCTCCTAGAATGTGGGCAGCAAAGACCAGAGTGAAATCAGGACCAGGCAGTGGGGGTCGTAGGAAGAGGATGTGAGGGATATGCAGCAGCCCTTATCAAACTCACATGGCCTTGGGCTTGCCACTACCCGGTGACAAATTCTTTGTATCCAGCAGGGAAGGGAACAGTGTCTTGATTGTCTCTGATGCCGCAAAGAGGATGTTTTCTGAGTGATTGGCTTGGAAAGACTGAATGTTTGCAAGATTTTGTATTGCTTCATTCAGGCTGGACTGGGAACCTAGATGGGGTTATAAGAAAACATACAGTGAACTTCTAAAGAGAGAAGTCGTTCTGGATGGGAGCTCTCCAATGGGGTAGGAAGTGTGAGATTTGAGATAAAGCTTGATTACGGTCATGCTGCTGCTGCTGCTGCTGCTGCTGCTGCTGCTGCTGTGTGAATGACCATATAGTCACGGCTGTCATAATCTTCCCTGATTTACAAAAATGAAAACACGACAGGGGATGAATTAATTCATAGTCATTTTGTGAATGGACCGAGACTGGAACTAAATTTTTTAAGGCATATAATTGTATAGTTTTGAAAATCAAAGAAGATGAGCTATAAAATATGGTAGCCAGCATCTTCTGAGTCATGTCTCCATTGTGGTGGACTATTGAAGCAATGATTTGGAATTTAACTGTAATTCCTTGCATCTGTTCCCTGGAGCAGTCCCATTCTATGCTCTATCTGGCCAATAGGAATATAAACTTATGCAAGGAGAGGCTTAACAGTGTTAGACCTTGAGACTTTCTTTTTTTTACCCTAGTTACCTTGAGACCAACTGCATATAAACCAGCCTAGGGAGCTGGCCAGAGTCACATTGTACCATCATTACAATCAATAGCTGGTATTGACTGATAGCCAGAACCACCATCTACACATGTGAATGAGTCTATGGTGAAGCAACATATATTGAGTTCTCCAATCACCATATGATACATGAACAAATCTAGTAGAGACCAGTAATGAGCTGCCTGCAAAGCCCAAACTGAATTGTTGATTCACTTCATTATAAATTTTCTGTTACAGCAAATGTTAACTGGTCTATCCCCCATTCTAGTTTCATACTGTCACTGTTACAAAACACCATAATGAAACTCAACTGGGGACAAAGGGTTTATTTGCATTATACTTCTAGGTCACAATCTGTCACTAAAGGAAATCAGGGCAGGAACTCAAGGCAGAAACTGCAGCAGAACTGCTTGCTGGCTTACTCTCTGGCTCGTTCACATGCTCACATTTAACTAGTTTTCTTATACAGTCCAGGGCTACAGTCCAGGGCTACTTGTCTAAAGTGACCTAGGCCCTCCTCTATTAATTAGCAATCAAAACAATGCCCCACAGACATGCTTTCTAAGCCAACCTGATCTTGGCAGTTACCCAACTGAGACAACTCTTCCCAAGTGACTCTGTCTTGTGTCAAGTTGGCAATTAGGGCTAACCAGGACACCCAGTATTACATTAAGCTCTTCCTGTTCAAAACGCCGGTGTGGTCTTGTTTGTCTTTTACTCTTTTGGGCGCCCACCACCTAGCTCCCAAATAAATCACTCATGGAGGCTTATTCCTAATTATGAATGCCTGGCCTTAGCTTGGCTTAGTTTCTAGCCAGCTTTCCTTAACTTAACTTATCCTGGCTACCTTTTGTCTCTGGGCTTTTCCCATTCTCTTATTTCTGGCTTGCTGGTTGTGTAGCTGGGAAGCTGGCCCCTGGAGTCTTCCTCATTCTCTGGCTACTTCATCCTAGATCTCCAATTCTTCTTCCCAGGTTTCTCCTTCTATTTATATTCTCTGCCTGCAGCCTCGCCTATCCTTTCTCCTGCCTTGCTATTGGCCAGTTCTTTATTAGACCATCAGGTGTTTCAGACAGGCACAGTAACATAGGTTCACAGAATTAAACAAATGCAATATAAGCAAAAGTAACACACCTTAAAATAGTATTCTACTACACCACTGTCTTGTATTTTAAGAACTCCTATTAACTTTCATCTTTATATGCAGAGACTACGATCTCAGAGAGGGCAAGACACTTCTTAAGGATCAGATAGAGAGGAGCAGATAGATACCAACTTAGGGAGTCTGTCTCTAAGAGTATGCTTATCATCAGGATAGGATCAGATAGAGAGGAGCAGATAGATACCAACTTAGGGAGTCTGTCTCTAAGAGTATGCTTATCATCAGGATAGTTGTTATTGGTTACCTTAGAGGTACCCTGTGACACCATGAACTGTCAATATCATTACAGACATGGGATTCCAGAGGTGAAGCTGCACTCCTGCACCTACTTTTTCTAAGAATTCTGGACACATCTAAAACAATGCCACACATTTCTGGGAACAGGGATTATTATAATGGTTGGTCTCAGTTGTCAACTTGACAGGATTTATAACCATCTAAGAGACATACCTCTGGAAGAGTCTGGAACAAGATTGACTGAGGGAGGAAGATCAGCCCTCAAAGTGGTTCACACTTTCCAATGGGTAGGCCAGATGAAGAAGAGTTTGAGGGGAAAAACAGCATCCCCATATTGTCTATTGTCTACCTTCACTGTTGCCATCTTCTGCTGATATTAGACTTGGTCTCTTCAGCCCTTCCAAAGTAAGCACAGTACCCATAACTCCCCAGGAAATGTCTAGGCTATTAGCAACAAACTGAGATTGCCAAAGTATGGAGCTTTGTGGACCATGTAGCTACAGAGGTTCTCTGCCTCTCCAATGTGCATATAGCAACTCTTGGTCTACATAGTCCCTTTCATGTAAGCCAGGCTAATAAATCCTCCTTTATTATATATAAATATACATGCATTCTATAGGTTCTGTTCAACCTAAGAACTCTTTCTTATACTTTTCTTTACAAGTAGATTTAATGATGTGAAAGCATGGACATCTGGCTGAGGGCATGGAACTTGGCTGAGGAGTTGGGGAGAAGGGCATCTTTTGAGAAGAGACACAGAAGGAATTGATCTCATTTCCCATTGCTCTTACTTTGAATCTGCAAATGTTGTTTCCAGTTGATTACTTCTGGGGAGTCCAGGAATTCCTGACAGTTCTGGGGGTCTTTAGAGTAGATTTGGTAAGTATTGGTATAGTAATCAAGGTCATCTGCCATATCCTGTTATCATGGAGAAAGGAAAGATAATACTCATTGTTTATTGTTTATGATTGTAGTGCTAGTTTCATTGTACTTTAGTGTTTTAAATTTTATTTTATGTGTATGAATGTTTTGCTTGCATGAGTATCTGTGTACCTCATGCATGCTTGGTCTTAGGGAGGCCAGAAGAGGGCACTGGATCTCCTGGAACTGGAGTCACAGATGATGAGAACCATGTTTGTGCTGAGAATTAAATCCAGGTCCTCTGGAAAAGCAGCCAGTGCTCTTAACCGTTGGGCCATCATAGTCTGTGATTACACAAACTAAAATGGTTACAATGCCATTAGGAAAAGTACTGAGCATGTGTGTGTGTGTGTGTGTGTGTGTGTGTGTGTGTGTGTTGCACATGTGTGTAGTTATATGTGGAGGTCAAAGGAGAACCTTGGGTGTACTTCCTTAGGTGTCATCTACCTTTTTTCCTTGAGGGAAGGTCTATCATTGGCCTGGATCATGCCTAGCAAGCTAGCTGGCTGGTTAACGGGCCCCAGAAATCTACCATCTTGTCTCTCTGGCACTAGGGTTACAAGCACACACCACTGCACAAGACTTTTTCAAGTGGGCTCTGGAGTTCAAATTTTGGCCCTCATGCTTTCGTAGCAAGTACTTTACCCACTGAGGTCTCACCCCAGCGTAGGCAATGTATTATGATGGGGCCATTGCCATACATTTGGTTCAACACAAATTGAAATGTCAGTGTGTAGCATACAGCTATGTATGTACATATATGTGATATGTATAAACCTAGCTAATTAAAATATATACAGTAGTAAAACTTTTAGTATGAACACTTTACATCTCTCTCACCATTTTCAGAATAAAATATAGTTAGTCGCCATGCTGTGCAATAGATCTCATTAACATTCTTTCTAACTGTAATTTTTTTATCTTTTCATGAGTATTACCCCAATTCCCCACCCCACCCCATCTCTAGAAACTTCCATTATACTCTTGATTTCCATGTGATCAACTTTTTTTGAGATTATACTATAATTACATTTTCCCTTCCCTTTCCTCCCTCCAAAACCTCCCATATATTTCTTCCTTTCCTTTTTCAAATTCAAGACTCTTTCCCCATTAATTGTTATTACATGTACATATGTGTATGCATGTATATGTATCTTCCCAAATATAACCTGGGATAAGCTTTTTCAGATTCTACACAAATAACCCTAGAAGCATATTTGTTCACACCTAGCGCCTTACCTGCTCCTGAGGGCGGACAACCACTGTGTTAAAATCAGGCCACTTGTCAACTAGGGCCTTTAGGTTGAATGGGTTTCCATGGTTCATGTGATAGACAGTCCCATAAACCTGCAAAGAAGTGAGATTGTTAGTTTATTAAGAGGAATGGAAAAGCACTTTGTGCGATTGGGACAGATTAGTCCTATGAAATTGTGACACTTGGGGATGACAAAGAGCCAAGAAAGAATCTAGGACAAACAACCTTGCTATGGGATGTTCTGTATGGCAGATGTGTTGCTCTGATTGGTCAATAAATAAAACACGGATTGGCCAGTGGCTAGGCAGGAAGTATAGGCAGGACTAACAGAGAGGAGAAAAGAAAGAACAGGAAGGCAGAAGGAGTCATTGCCAGCTGCCGCCAGAACAAGCAGCATGTGAAGATGCCAGTAAGCCACGAGCCACGTGGCAAGGTATAGATTTATGGAAATGGATTAATTTAAGATATAAGAACAGTTATCAAGAAGCCTGCCACGGCCATACAGTTTGTAAGCAATATAAGTCTCTGTGTTTACTTGGTTGGGTCTGAGCGGCTGTGGGACTGGCAGGTGACAAAGATTTGTTCTGACTGTGGGCAAGGCAGGAAAACTCTAGCTACACAACCTCACACACAATTTTTTCCCAACTCAAAAAGATGAAATTTTTGTCTTCAAACATGAGCCATAACATATATAGTAAAATATTCAGACAAATAAAGTTAATGATTTTTAGGAACAACTTTCTTTATGGCTGTTCTATACTTCCACTAGGAGAAAGTGTGCACTTTAGTAAGTGACTAAAGAGCTAAGTATTCCTTTATAAGAGCTGAGAAGCTGAGAGAGCCACCTCACCTCACTCCATGAGCTCAACAAAGCCACTGGAAAACGCCTAGAGTTTTCTCAAAATGTTTGACTTCACTTTTAACGTAAGGAATAGAGAAATTTACATTTTAAAACTCTATATCACAGAGCATGTAAAAAAAAGTTTTTAGCTTTCAGATTTTCTGAGTAACTGTTCAACATAACAGTTACTCAAACTAGTTGTCCATAGCGTGTCAAATATAATTTCCAAGAAAATTTGCTTTCTCTCTGGGAGATTTCCTGACTCCTGTGGATTACCATCGTCCACAGAAGGTCTTGGTTTATATCTATGGGCTTTACTAAAATAAGTTTTTTGGGTTTTGTTTTATTTGAAGCAGATTTATTGGGTGGTAAATAATAGGATTGGTCCCTTATTAGCTTATTATTAATAAATAAAATAAAACAAGCTACAAATAAAAGAATGCTAAGATTTTTCTTCTTTATGAATATGGAGTAGCAAAATCTGCTAGAGAAAGAAGGAACTGAATCTACTCATCTTAAATGCATTTTGTAGGAAATGTCTTATAGAGTGGCACAAATCTGGAAATATTTTTCTTCTAACATACACACATGCATGCACATAAATACAAACATTCATACACTCACACACAAACATGGGTACAAACACAGAGAAATATACAAACAGATGAAATACATATGAACCATTTTACACACATATAGTCACACAAGCATACACATGCAAATAAGCACACATACATACATACACACAGAAATATATACACAAATATGTACATATACACACATACATACATACACCATCACAAACACATAACACACAGAAAACATAAACATAAACACTTGTACACACACATACATGCATAAACAATACACACAAACACACACATACATAGCACACACAAACATGGTTATACTTAAACTCCACTAGAGTAGACCTCACCTCATTTGATTAAAAAAAAAAATCAAGGTACCCTGTCTCAAAAAACCAAAAAAAAAAAAAAAATCAAGGCTCTGAATCCACCATTAGAGATGATTTTATACAGCTCAAATGTAAGTATTTAGATCTATCTACATGGTTCAGTCAACCCCAGAATCTCTACTCAGT
The DNA here is from genome assembly GCF_049852395.1 of Peromyscus maniculatus bairdii. Taxonomy (NCBI): domain Eukaryota; kingdom Metazoa; phylum Chordata; class Mammalia; order Rodentia; family Cricetidae; genus Peromyscus; species Peromyscus maniculatus. Next base: position 164,669,065 of record NC_134852.1, on the reverse strand, counting down.
TTTACTGGGTTTTGGAGAAGAGTCAGGAGTCAAGTCCAAAATATTCTGATATGCATTAAGTTCAGAGCAACAGACCCATTTCTAACTTCAAGCATTCTCAAATGGTTCACTTTTCACAGGGCAAGCATTCTTCTGGAATGAACTGATTAAACATTAATATGTACTGTCAGCTAACTGTGGAGGAAAACCCCCAGGAATCTCAAGGGCTGCTAAGGAAGGGCTCTTGAAAAGAAGCAACAGAAAAACTTCAGTCAGCAGAGGGCAAAATCCATGTGTGTACATGACTTGTGTTGCAACTAATTGCTGGTGAGATATGAGGAAATAGCTGCCCCTCCATATTCTCACATTTTATTTATGTATTTTATTTGTGGGGCATGTGTGTGTCACATCATGTGTGTGGAGGTCAGATGGAAGCTTTTTGGAGTTAGTTCTTTCCTGCCACCAAGTGGGATCTGGAGATCAGACCCAGGCTGTCAGGCTTGTAGGTAAGCACCTGTCACCTGAGCAGTCCTGACTACCATAACGTTTAAATTGCTTCTTTATATTTCCACATTCTCTTTTTTTTTTTAATGGAGGTAGAGTCTCACTGTGCCTGGAACTCACTATGTAGACAGGATAGCCTTGAACTCACAGAGAACCACCTGCCTCTTGACTTCCAAGTGCAGAGATTAAAGGTATACACTACCACACCTGACTATATCTCCATATTCTTAACCACTGACACAGATACAGTGGCAAAAGCTGAAAAGAGGTGATGTAAATTAACTGGTAGAAAATATGAAATATGAAGTGCGTGGTTCAGAATAATATCACATAAGGGCTGTGAAGATGGCTCAGTGGATAAAGCGCTTAGCACACAGGGTGCAGACTGGAGTTCAGAGTTCTGATCCCCGGTATCCACACAGAAGCCTAGCAGTGCTGACAGCCTTCTTGTAATCCCATTGCTTGGGAGGCACAGGCAGGGGAGTTTCCTGGACAGCCTGACTAGCTACACTAGCTGATTTGGTGAGCTTCAGATTCATCAAGAGACCCTGCCTTGGCATAAAAGGTGAAGAGTGATCAAGAAAGACACTAAACATCAACCTTGGTCCTCTTCATGCATGCACGTATTCTATTCATACATGTACACACCACACACACATCACACACACACACACACACACACACACACACACACACACACACACACACACACACACACACACACAGAGTGAAGCATAAATGTTAAGCTCTTTTTCACATCTACTTTCTCCTGCTGCCCTCAGCATTTTCTGAGGTCACCTTTAAGGATTCAGGAAGATACTTCCTCAAGGATTTCTCCAGCATCTGCAGCATTTGTGCACCTTGCAGTGGGACAATCATGAGGACAGTTTAGCCTAGAGGAATAATAAATGGACATTCATTAATGACAGAAACAAAAGTAGCCAGTTCTGTATGATTAGCCAAGTCTCCCCTTCACTAACATCCTCACCAGCCTTAAGGAAACACAGGACTTGAAGGAAGCACAGGAATCTCTGTCTGACCTTCTCCGTTCCTCTTCTCACCACTGGATTCACATTACATTAACAAGTGCATTTTAGTCTTTTGAGTTTCCAGTGTACCAGGATCTCTCCTGTCATCTCCATGAATGATGTTACTCAGGAAGTTGCTTAGCATCTGTGCCTTGGTTTCATAAAAGATAGGTGGGATGATAGCATCATCTGGCTCATAGAATGTTTGTGGGGCTGAAATGATTGACCAACATGCAGTGTGTTCGGTAGAGTGTTGGTCATATAAACAACACTCAACTGTGTTATTTATTCCCCTGTGGGACCAGACTAGGCCCTCTGCATAAGGGAGACAATTCTGTAGCTTGGTCTGTTTGAGGGGCCCCTGGCAGTGGGATTTATCTCTGGTGCATGAGCTGGCTTTTGGGATCCGTTTACCTACAGTGGGAGGCCTTGCTCAGCCTTGATGCAGGGGGCAGAGGCTCGGTCCTGCCTAAACTGAATGTACCAGGCTTTGCTGACTCTCCATGGGAGGCCTTATACTTGTGGAGGAGAGGATGGGGGGAGGAGGCGGGGGCAGGGAGGAGGTGGGGGCAGGGAAGGCTGGGGGTAGTGAGTGGAGGGATGAGAGGGAGATCTGTGGTTGGTATGTGAAATAAATAAAAAAAAGTCTTAAATTAAAAAAAAAAAAAAACTAGGCTGGGCGGTGGTGGCACATGCCTTTAATCCCAGCACTCGGGAGGCAAAGCCAGACCGATCTCTGTGAGTTCGAGGCCAGCCTAGGCTACATACAGAGTGAGTTCCAGGAAAGGCACCAAAGCTACACAGAGAAACCCTGTCTCGAAAAACAAACAAACAAACAAACAAACAAATAAAAAAAACTAGGGAAAAAAAGATAGGGACCAGAAAGATGGTTCAGCAGTTAAGAATACTTGTTGCTCTTCTGGAGAACCCAAGTTCAAGTTCCCAGCACTCATATCAGCTCACAATTGCCTGTAACTCCCAGCTCCAAAGGCTCTGACACCTTCCTTTTACCTCCATGGGACCCACACATGTGTGGCACATAAACAAACACATTTAAATAAAAAAATAAAGTAAAATAAAATGTTACTTATCTACAAATTGATCAAATCAGTCATGAAACACCCCAGGTTCCATGTGTGGGAAGGGGCACAACTGATGATGAAATTCACCTAAGTGTAAGCCTTACTATTAGTAGAAAACTAACATATCAGGACAGTGACTTGGCATAAGGATAAACAAATACGTCAGTGGAATAAAATCAAAAGTCCAGAAAACGGACTGGATAGTTGTTGCGAACCAAAGTTCCAAGAAAAAAAAAAACACACCTATATCAAATACTCTACAAGGCTGGATGACTAATCAGAACTCTGTGACTGTGGAGAACTTAGATATTGTAGATTCAGAGCCAAAATCGTGGCTAGCTATCTTCAGAACCCTTAATGGCCACACATTTCTCACCTCTGTGTCGGATCTAAGATTCTTTTGGTGTTTCAGCTGTCAGAAAAACCTTTGGGAATGCATTAACTTATGAGACTACTAACATCTGCCAAACCCAGAGCTAAGACTGTCATCAGGTAGCATGTGAGACCTACAACAGAGATGTCCCCACTTTGCCGTGACCAACCTCCCTGATGTTTCTACCCACATACTTGGAAATTGCCTTGATTTATGGTCTCCTTTTGTTCTGTGACTATAGAACTTCATGAGACCATTTCTATGTTGGAGTGTGCTATTTGGGGTAGCCTGAATCCATGTTCCCAGGTTGTGGATACATATTTGACTCAAGAATAAATTCCCCTCTTATTCCCTTTGAGATGACCATTTTGCATGGTCATTGTGATCACTTGGTTTTCTATGAAGACATCTAAGCCGTGTGATGGAGTGTGACACTAACTTCTCAGCAGCTGGTGCAGACTGCTCTTGTTCAGCAGGGAGGGTGACTGCTGTTAGGCTCAGGAAGTGAGAAATTTCCCACTGTGGGTTTTAGAAGAAAGAGTGAATCAGTTTGCCCTAATACTGGTTTCTGTCACCTGGGTCGCTTATCTAGACCAAGATTCCTATTCTGTTTCCCATAATGTATTGTCTTAGATTCCTTTCCTGTCACTGTGATAAACTCTCAACAACAGTAACTTAAGGAAGAAAGGGTTTGTTTTGGCTCACTGTTCAAGGCACGGTCCATCATGCTGGGAAGGTCACAGCAGTGGGAGCTTGAAGCAGTTGGCCTCATTGCAGCCACACTTAAGAAACACAGAAAGGTAAATACATGCATGGTGCTCAGCTCTTTCTCCATATGTACAGTCTAGGATTCTCTGCCTAGGAAAATGGTTCCACACACAATTAAGATAAGTCTTCCCACATTAATAAACATAATCAAGATAATTCCCATAGGCATACTCCAAGGCCCATCTCCCACATGATTCTAGATTCTGCCAAGTTGACAACACCAACCATCACATTTAAAAGTTTGAGAAAACATAATGCTTTAATAGAAAATTAACATCAGACAATGCCATTATATGGCCGTAATGGAGTCAGACCAAGAACAGAACAACAAACCTAACATCCTATCCAATAATCAAGTTTCAGCACAGACCAAAATAAGCATTATCTCTAAAAGTAGCCAACAGCCTTGTGCCAGGTAGCATATCCAGTTCTCATGCAGCTGTTACTTGTACACGTTCCTGCTCCACCCTGAATTCCGGCAGGACACGAACTGGAGGCATAGCAGTCCCCTTGATTGCTTCTGCACAGCTCTCACCTCAAGCCCCTCTCACACACTTGCTGAGGGCACACGGTGTTCCACCATGGCTTGCTGTTTATCTTGTAGGGACAGAAAAGTAACCCAGTTTCATCAGATTGCGGTTATGTTCCCGGCAGGCAAAGGGTAAAAGTTTCCAACAGACTTAATCACTAAAAAAAATCCGGTCAGCCTATTCAATTTGACTTCCCGAATCTAAGCATTACCCCCTTTTTGTGTGCTCCCTCAGCACTGCTGGTTATATCGGGAGTTACATGAGAATAAAATGCCATGTATAGCTTTATGTTAAATCCGTGGTGCGACAAATTGCTGAGTTCCCTGAATGGTGTTATTTAGAACCACCTTTTTAGGATGTACAGAAACTAACAACCAAGCATGGTGCCCAATAAAAGGGATAGGTTTAAAGCTACCTATAGTGAGATTTCCCAGGAAGCCTGACATGCTGTAGCCAGTAGTACTGAGCAACTTCTAAGTGGACTCTGGAGTTGCTGACCCTGCCATGCCAGGAATGGAAATTAATCTGATGAAAGCAGATTTAAAAGAACAGAACAGAATTTTATAAAGCTATACAAGCACAAGTACATGCTAAATACAACTACAATGTTTGTAAGTGGGGGAAGGAAATGTAAAACACAATCTAGCAAAGTACAATAACTCTAAAGCATGAACACAGTAACTCCAGGCATGATATACAGTGCATGTGGGCATGGGGGAAAGTATTAAATCAGAACATACAGGGCATAAAATAGCTTCCAAGTAGCATGCAAAGCATGAGTTTAAAAGAAAACATAGGTAAATTCAAAATTAGACTGTGATAATAGTCTTCAGATGCAACCTTGAACATAAGTTTTGTTTGCTATCTGATTAATAAGTAATATCTTTGTGTTGTGTATTCTTGCTACCTTTCTGACTTTAAGTGTGATAACCCTCTTACCAGTAGTAGGCAAAGAAAACTATCTATCTGTAGCACAACAGAAAAGACTGAGCACAATAGTGCGGTACCTCCACACAGTAGGTTCTGTATTCACCACTTCCAAAATCCACAAAAGCTTTCATTTACTGCATAGAAGTATCCAAGAATTTTTCATTATACTTGATAAACTACCTTTTACAGAATACATGCATGCTATGTATTTCTTCAGATGAAATTACTATTTTTCCCTTAGGCATTTTTGGTACATATTCTGGGAGTCACTCAGTATAATCATTTTGATAATCACTTGAGAGGAGGAAAATGTTGAAAAGCAATAATGACCTTTTACAAGTTATGTTGCTTTGTATATTTAAGATATACCATGTGGTTTTATAGAGCATACAAACACATACAGTGCATAGCTTTATATTAAATTTGTGGGTACGTGCATGTGTTTATGCTGCCAGAGTGAAGCAATTAACATACTCCATTATGTCAATAGGTATTGAGAATTTTGTTTGTTTGTATGCCTGGCAAGCACAGCTGACACCATGGGCTGGTGAGATGGCTCAGTAGGCAGAGGTGCTTACTACACGAGCTTGGCAACCAGAGTTTGATCTCCAAAGCTCATATAGAGGTGGCAGGAGAGAATAACTCTTCCAAGTTGTCCACTGTCCTTCACAAGAGGGCTGTGGTACACATGCCTCCAATATAGATAGGTAGGTAGATGATAGATAGATAGATAGATACAGGCAGGCAGCAGGCATGCAGACAGACAGACAGATGATAGATAGATAGATAGATAGATAGATAGATAGATAGATAGATAGATAGATAGATAGATAGATATTTTAATGAACAGCTAAAACCTACTCATTGCCTATGCATCCCACACAATCATTTTATGACCTAAAGTTCTTGTGTTGTTCACTTGGCCTCTAGACTTTTTCATCCTACATACCTGCTACTTTGAGACAAATCCTCACCTGGAAAGCTGCCTCCACAATCAGTCTTTGTAAAAATGGACTTCTGGGAGGTGAAAGTCCCTTCTGATGCAGCAGGCTCAGTGGGAACCTGAAGAGTGAGTGAGCTTTGGTATGTCTCTTCCAGAAATTAACTGAGCTGAGGCTGGAAATGTGGACCTTGCACTAAGCATGTTTACAAAAACTTCTTGATACCAGCTCTAGTGAAATCTAACCCTTCCCTCCTTCACTGGTCTCGTGCTGTAGGAACTGGCTCTGCAAGATAAGGCTAACATTTGCCCTCTGAACTTCTCTCTCTAAACACCACCTTGCTCTTTGCTCCGCTTGCCATTGGTATGCCAGCCAAAGGTACAGTAAGCCAGCAGAGTAGAAAGGGACAGTTAGGTAAGCAATACCTTCTTCCTCCCCATTTTTACCACCAAATATCAGCAAGAGCACAAGGCGGGAGGCCTGATTCATAAAGCTCAATGACATATCTCTTTTTTTAATGCATGGCATAAAGGGAAATGACTTGCCTGCAGTGTTAGAGCAGTAAGAATCCCCTTTTCCATGGTCCTTGATGCCACTGGAGACCATGTGGGTGTTCTTGGTCTGTGCCCCTTCAGGAGGCCACATTGATGTCTGTGGTCTGGATTACCACCAAAGGCCATGTGGATGCCCGTGGTCTGAGCTGCTGCCTGAAGTCATGTTCATGCCCTTGGTCTGTGTTGCCACTGGAGGCCATGTCAATGTCCATGGCCTGTGCTATGGCCAAGGGTCATAATGGTACCAATGGTCTACTCTGTGCCCAAGGGTTGCTTTAATGTCTGTGGTCTGAACTGCACCAGAGAGCATGCTGAGTGGTCCATGATGATGGATGATGGAGGACATGTGGATGTCTATGGTCCCTGTGCTGTCACCAGAAACCATGTATAAGTTCATGATCTGTGCTGTCACTGACTGTAAATGTCAAGGAAACTTATTTTGCCGTGGTATCTATGATTTCAGACTCACAGTTGAGAATGAGAGACATAGAAGGCTTCTGGACAACCTCTCTCCCCTATACCCACCCACCCCCCAAAAAGAACAGTCTAGACAGGAAGCCATTGAGGAGAACTCTTAATCTCACTTTTATGGAGACAGAAACTGATGGTAACTGTGTTGAAGACAGAGAAGTATTCAGTCTAGATAGCTTGTGTTCTTTTTTTTAAAATTCCACAAAGGGGCTTCATTATGATATTATCATATTATATAAGATACATTTTTACTTTCCACGGTAGTAAATGATATGCTAATTTGCTCCCCATTACCCTTTCTTATCTCCTCTCCTTTTACCCTTTTTTCTCTTCTAAATCTCCTAAAATACCCCTCTTTCTTTACCCTCATATCTAGCTTCCACATGACAGAAAATACTTGATATTTATCTCTGTGAGCCTACCTGTTCCACTGATGATCCCATCCAGTTCTATACATTTTCCTGTAAGTAATGTAATTTCATTCTTCATCACTAAACAATGCTCTGTTGTACATGTATGTAACATATTCCCTTTATCCATTCATCTATGGATGGCTACCTACCCCGATGCATACCCTGGCTATTGGGAATAGAGTAGTGATAAGCATAGGTATGCAGGCATCTCTGTAGTAGGCTTTGATTCTCTAGGTATGTCTCTTGTATTGATGGAACACATGGTGTTGTTTTTAATTTCTTCTAAAAACATCCATATTGAGTTCTACAGTGGCTAAACTAGTTTACATTGCCACCAGCAGTTTATAAGGGGTCCTTCTCTGCCTCATTGTTGTCAGTATTTTCTGTTTGAATTCTTAAGGATAGCCATTTTGACTGGAGTGAGAAGGAATCTTCACGTAATTTTGATTTACATTTTCTTGGTGGCAGAGGCTTTTCTTTCTAAATTGACAACACATATTAACATTTGCTCCACCTTTCTAAAAACAGACAGGGCTCATTGAGAAGGTATTTTCATGCCAACTTTACTATGTGAAACAACTATGGAAGGATTTTGACAGTCTCTGCGTTCTTGGGATCAGTACTATTTTCCCAGCTAGTCATGAGTTCTGCTAAGGAAAGAAGAGTGCATCAGGATCATGATGGGGAAACATGCAGGGATGACCAAACAGGAAACTCATGAAAGTGGGATCAATGGCTGTGGAGCCTACATGGGACTGGACTAGGCCCTCTGCATGACAAGATAGTTGTGTAGCTTGAGCTGCTTGGGAGGCCCCCTGGCAGTAGGATCAGAATCCATCTCTGGTGCATGAGCGGCTTTGTGGAGCTCACTACCTATGATGGGACACCTCTTGCAGCCTTGAGGCAGGGGGAAGGGCTTGGACTTGCCTCTACTGAATGTGCCTCCCTATGGGAGGCCTTGCCTTCTTGTTGGGGGGAATGGGGAGTGAGTTGAAAGGGGAAGACTGGGGGGGGCGGGAGGAGGGAAGAGGGGGATCTTTGATTGGTGTGTAAAATGAAGGAAAAAATTTTTGTAGTTAAAAAAAAAGAAGAGATGCTCAAACTAGAGAACCAGAGAAATGAGTAGCTATTACCTATGCAGAGAGACAAAAGAGCTTGTGTGTTCCTTCAGTCAATGGACTGGTACTGTGCAAATCTGCACATATTCTTCTCTGTCTTCCTTTGGGATTCTGCATTTTCTTGGCACATTAATTCTCATTCCCATCTCTTGTGATTTGAAGCCATTGTAACTAACCTTGACTTTCTCCAAAACAAGCTCCACTGAATTGTTTTGTTACCCTCAACAGGGTAAACCTGTGGATCCCATAAATCACAAAGGCCAACTACAAGAAAGGAGTGGGGTCCTCCCTCACCCCAATTATAGAAGCAGACCCCTCCTCTTCTGTCTTCTTCAGCCTACTTACTTAAACATGTGGCCAGTCAAAGGACAAGGAATGTGTCCAGTCTCCTCTTCCCATGGACAGGTCTCTTAACTTCTTTGATGCTTTGGAGGAAGATGTGTTGGATTGGGGATAAAGGCAGTTGGAGGCCGTGGAGGCAGATAGGGTCAATATATATTGTATATATGAATGCAATTCTCAAAGGAAAAAAAACCTGTTGGCATGGATATGGGAAGGGGTAACTGTTCTGCATGGTTGGTAGGACTCTTGATTGGTACAGTCATTATGGAAAACTGTATGGATATTTTAAAAGAAATTAAAAAAAACAGAATTATGTTATCTATAAATCCTTCTTTGGGGCATGTGTACAATGAAGACCACTGTCTTTATTTCATAAAGGCAAATTCTTTGTGGGATTATTCATAAATTGCCAAGATAGGGAAATACCTAAATGCCTGCTGATGGACAAATGGATAAAGAAACTCTGGCATGAAAAAAGTGTGTATCACAATATAGTAATATTGTCCTTTACAAGAACAAGTTCTTATCATTTTCCACAAAGTGAATGAACTTGGGTGATATACCAGGTGAGATAAGCTGGATAGAAAAAAAACTAACACATAAATTCACTTATATATGAAATTTAAAACAATTTTTAAAAGCACAGAAATAGAGAACAAAATGCAAGTTACCAAAGTTAGGGATGAAGTGAGAAAGAGATTATGGGTATCAGAGGATTACAAAATTTCTGACTTGTTACTAAGAAAATCTAGAGATCTACTTATAATATTAATATCATAGTAACATTGAACTGTATATGAGATTCATATTAAATGAGATTAGCTACTCAATGTCAAATCAAAATATGGTAAATATGTGAAGTGATGGATTTGTGAATTTGTTTCACTATAGAAGACATTTTTATTATCTATTGTTATTACCAAAGCCTCAGGTTGTACACATTTAAATTTTCTTAAAAATTAGTCTTTCAGATACCATATCCAACTGCTATCATATATTTATTCATGCAACATTTAGCATGGTTATTAAACAGAAATCAAAGGTCTACCAGTGAAGCAATCATTTCAAAGTACCTGTTGATGAGGCGTACTCTAGCTTCTAAACAGAGGAAAGAGGGAGAGAGAAAAGCATACACTATTGACAAGTCAGCACCATACCCCGACACATCTGATCATGGGCAATAAGCCACATGAGGATAGTAATGTGCAGCTGAATAGAAGTGCCACTGACATCCAGAGTGTAGAAAACTGAACAAAGCCAGTAGCTCAGTGGACAGGTTTGGCCATGCTACATCTGCTGGATCTGAAAGGTAACATCAGGGTGGGGACTGTGGTATACTGTTGGCCATTCACACTGCTTTCCCAGAACCCAAGCAATGCCCATTCCTTTATTGTTCATTACAGTTTGTGTTTTACCTATGTCCACCATCCACTTCTCCAGTTTATTACAGCCTACCCAACACAGCCAAGTGTTCAGCACCAGAGTTACCGAGGTACACAATTCCACTGATTCCAATCACAGGGCATAGGGACATGGTGCAGAGTATGACTCATTTTCTGTATAATTTTGTTGGCTCTGTCTGTATGATTATACACAGGGTAGCCAAGTTCATCCATAACCAAAGTCTGAGTATGAATGATGTGGGAGATGAGACCTTGTGCCCGGTACTCAGGCACAGTGCCTGCCATTCGCATTTCTCCAGTTTGGTCCATCAGAGCCCAAGACACAGGGGTTCCTTCAGGTCCCAGGAGACATGAGCTAGGGAAGATCTGGATACAGCGCTCAATGAATCTCTGGCTCCTCTCGTTGCCACCAAAATGCCAGAATTTATCCACCAAGGCAGCATGGGTAACATCTAGTGATGAGAGTTTAAACATCTCTTGGTTGCTGTTGAGGGAAAAAAGAAAAAGAAAAAGAGCACCCCTAAATACCATGCACAGTGATACATTTGTCCCTCCCCACAAAATCCTACTGTGAGGTATGAGAACTGCAGTGATGGCGTGCATCAGCTTGGCAATGTCTGGTTAGTCATGTGACAGTAGGCAGATAACATAAGTTCATGCCCATCTGTCCCCCTGTTGTCCTCTTTAGAAGGGATGGGTTAATAACTATTCTATCAGAAGACAGAAATTAATACTATAAGAGATTTTGTCTTACAAGTACCCAGGACATAAGCAACATAAGCAGCTAAATCTTCACAAAAACTCCGTGCTGTTCTAGACATTGCTGTGACCCACCTCCCCAAAGGAAATAGAGCATGTGACATCATATAGATAGTAAAAATGGACAAATAAAGAATAAGTACTCTAAAGCACATGCTAGCAAGGAGCAAAGCATGACTTTAGAAGCATGGAATCGTGTGTGTGTGTGTGTGTGTGTGTGTGTGTGTGTGTGTGTGTGTGTGGTGTTGGGTGCTTTTCTCAATCTTGCTCAGCCTCACTCACTGACCCTGGAGTTCACCTATTCACTAGCTGTCCACTGATCCCCTGTGATCTTCTTGATTCCACTACATCAGCACCAGGATAACAGGCATACTATCACATATGGATATTCTAGGGATCTTAACTCAAATATTCAGGCTTGCATGGGAGGCGCTTTATAGACTAAGCCTTCTTCCCAACCCTCATATCATGAAACCTTCAATACTGGTATCTGAGAGTCTTTGGCTGCCATATTGAATAAAAGGTAAAGTGGAAGTTCAAAGGGTAAACAGCATGGCATGCAGATAGCTCCTTCTATGGAAACTAAAGTGTGAAGACTCCTGCAATGAGGTAAAAATTCCTCTCAGTGTGCATAAGCAGAGGATCCAGACTCTGGTCACAACCATGCCCTTCACCATCCTCATGGTGAACAAGCCACTCCACCATCAGAGCCTATTCTCTGTCGTGAACCATTAAAATAAAAGTCTCCTGGGACCCTAGGAGGGATATACAGATCACCTTGGGATGGGGAGACAGAGGAGATCTGGATGAATAAACTGGGGATGGGGGGGCAATAAAGGGTAGGGTATGGGGGATGAGAACATGAGGGAATGGGATGGTTGAGCTGTCGGAGGGACGGAGTGGGAGAGCAATGAAAGAGATATCTTGATAAAGGGAGACATTATGGAGTAAGGGAGAAACCGAGTGCTAGGGAAATTCCCAGGAATACACAAGGACAACCCCAGATTAGACTACTAACAACAGTGGTGAGGGTGCCTGAACTGGCATACCCTTGTAATCAGATTGATAAATACCCTAATTGTCATCCTAGAGCCTCATCCAGTAACTGATAGAACCAGATGCAGAGATCCACAGCCATGCACCAGGCCGAGCTCTGAGAGTCCAGTCGAAGAGAGGGAAGAGGGATTACTCAAACAAGGGGGGTCAAAATCAAGATGGGGAAATCTACAGAGACAAGTGAACCAAGCTCAAATGAACTCACAAACTTTAGACTGACAGCTGTGGAACCTCCAGGGGACCAGATTAGACCCTCTGCATATGGTAGACAGTCGTGTAGCTGGGTCTGTTTGAGGGGCCCCTGGCAGTGTGACCAGGATCTATCCCTGGTGCATGAGCCGGCTTTCTGGATCCCATTATCTATGATAGGACCCCTTGCTCACCCCTGATATAGTGGGGAGAGGCTTGGTCCTGCCTCAACTGAATGTACCAGGCTTAGCTGTCCCCCAATGGGACAACTTACCCTGTTGGAGGCTGGGGAGGGGGGTGGGGGAAGGGAAGGCCGGGTAGTGAGAGGAGGGATGAGAGGGGGATCTGTGGTTGGTATGTAAAATGAATAAAAAAATAAAAAAATAAAGAAAACTCCAACTCAAACAGACCTTTCATGCAGGGAGGAGGGGCTTGGTCCTACCTCAACTGAATGTACCAGGCTTTGCTGTCCCCCCATGGGAGGACTTAACCTTTGGGAAGAGGGAATGGGGGGGTTGATTGGGAGGGAAGGAGGGGAGGGGAGCAGGAGCAGGGATGAGAGGGGGATCTGTAGTTGGTATGTAAAATGAATAAAAAATTTTAAATATAAAAAAAGATCTCCTGTCCCGACTGTCCCCTGACAAGTGGACCCAGTGCTACTGTGGGGGAGGAGGCACTCTCTGAGTTCTAATGCCCTTTACAGTGTGAGCAAAGTTCTTCCAGGCACACTGAGCCAGAGGGCCCATGGGATTGAACATCTGCGCATCAAGTTCCCATCAGTTTTCAGTGATGCTCTGTGTGACCCTGGAAATCACTGGAGGAAAATACATAATTTGTGTAGACGAATTTCTAAATGATCTTATTAAATAAAAAACACAGAGCCAAATATAGAGGTGAAAGCCTTAGATCAGGGAAATAGGAAAAGCCACCAGCCAACCTTACCTCACCAACTCTGCAGCTTCCAAATGGTGTCACTTCCTGTCTACTCAGGCTTTTCTGCCCTATCATTGGCTCTCTTAACCCAGCTACCTCACTTCCTTTTCCTACACTGCTCTGTCACTTTCTGTCTGTCAGTACAGACCTCCAGGTCTCTATGGTTGGTACTGGGATTAAAGACGTGTGTCACCACACTTGGCTCTGTTCCCTAGTGTGGACTTGAACACACAGAGATCCTGCCTGCTAAGTGATAGGCATGTGCTATCACTGCCTGACTTCTTTGTTTACTTATAATGGCCCTTTCCTCTGATTCTCCAGGCAAGCTTTATTTATCAAAGCACAAATAAAATATCACCACAAATTTGCCTAAATGTTCTCAATTGGAAAACATTTCCTCCGTGAAGTTGATTGATTAAACACATATTTATTAAGAACACACATCAATTGACATGATAACATGGAAGTGGGAAAAAAATCTCATTGGGCCATACCTCTAACGAACTATAGGAAACTAACAAATTCTGAGAGCAGGAGAAATAGCCTTCCCCAGGGATGAGCCTCCTCATTAGTTTTTCAACCAATTGGTCAGCCATGAAATCATACACCTACAAGTAACATTAAACACACTGAGCATGTTGTATGTTTGTGAGTGAACATACACACATGCATAACAATAAAGTTAAAGAAAAAGAGTCCATAAGTTTGAAAAGGATCAAGGGAGGCACAGGATGAAAAAGGGGAAATGATGTGAGTATATTTTCATTTCCAAAACCAGAACTTAAAATATGTTGGATACCATTCTGCCTATTGAGGATCTCTCTCTCTCTCTCTCTCTCTCTCTCTCTCTCTCTCTCTCTCTCTCTCTCTCTCTCTCTCTCTCTCTCTCCTTCTCTCAACAACATAAAAAGAATTCTTGCATAATCTGGGCTTATGCAGGGTCACTTGGCTCGGCCTGGGAGGAGGGGACTGGACCTGCCTGGACTGAGTCTACCAGGTTGATCTCAGTCTTTGGGGGAGGCTTTGCCCTAGAGGAGGTGGGAATGGGGGGGTGGGCTTGGGAGAAGGGGAGAGGGGCAGGAGATTGGAGAACAAGGGAATCCGTGGCTGATATGTAGAACTGAGTTGTATTGTAAAATAAAATAAAATTAAAAAAAAAAGAATTCTTGCTCTTTTTTTCTAAATATTTACATTTATTTATTGATTGTTGGGGACATGTGTAGAGGTCAGAGAACAACCTGTGAGAGCAGGTTCTCTCCTTCCACCATGTGGGTCTCAAGGACTGAACTCAGGTTATCAGCTTTGCCCCAAGGGCCTTTGTCCACTGAGACATCTCACTCACTCAATATCCTTACCCCTAAGGAAATCTAAATTTTCTGGCAGGCTTCTAGCAACACATAGATATATGGTTTTATTTTTTTAAAAAAAGCTGATTTCAGCTAATGAAAACACAATAAAGGAAATAAAAATTAGTTTTCATAATAATTGTAAGTGGCTTTTGATGAGGTGCTCTGAAAAGAAGTATCAATGGGAATAAAAATGAGACTGTGAGAAACTAACAAAGAGAGAGGTGGGGAAGTATGTGAAGATTTGAAGGAAGGACATTTCAGACAAGCAAAAAGCCAATGCAGTGTCCCAAAGGCATGTGTGAGCATTTGAAAATCAAGTAGCAGAAGGACAGAGCTGCTGGAGGGAGGGAAACAGAGGGACAAGATGATGTCCAACACCGGATGAGTACACACATGTCTTATGGGGACCAAAGTGAGTTGCAACTTGACTCAAAATGTGCTGAGAATTAATTGGTGACAGGATTATGGAATTAAGTGCTTACTTCACAGAAAGCATGGAGTCCTCGGTCTGCTCCCCATATCACATGTTTGTTTAAAACTGGGTATAGAAGTACAAGTCTGTAATCATAGCTCTCGGGAGACGGAGACAGGTGGATTCCTAGACCTGATTGGCCAGACAACCTGTCCTAATCAGACAAATCCCAGTGAGAGTTCCCGTCTCAAAAAGCAAACAAATAAAACCAGAAAATGGATGGTACCCAAGGGAACCAGGACCCTTTGACCTCCGCACATGTGTACACATACTTACAAACACATCTACACACACACACACACACACACACACACACACACACACACACGTACAGGCAAATAACCCCCCTGAAAACAATTTTTAAAATTGTGGCATTTGAGAATATAGATCATACAGTCCATGTTATGTTTCTAAAGCAATTGTCCTGGAAGTAGGCTGTGTAGAAAGGTCAGGGAGCTACATTAGTAAGAGATCTGAGCAGAACAGAGTATCATCAATCCAACTCACATGCCTCGGGGTCTGCCAGGTTTATTATGTAAGTTCTCTGTATTCTCCATCAGGAAAGGAACCAGTTTCTTTGCTGTCTGAGGCATCATGTAGAGAATGGACTGTGATCTCTTGACTTTGATCAGCTTAGCATCTGCAATGCTCATTATAGCTTCATTCAGGCTAGACTGTGAACCTAGAAAGGAGTGAAACAGGGAACAAGTAACTGTCCATCTAGGTCAAAGAAGTAGTCCAAAGATGTACACAAAATTTCGTCAGAAAACCTTGCCTCAAGTATGGCTCCTTTGTGTCCATCAATAAGTTATTCCATGGACATATTTTCTCTCGTGTCCAGCAGAGTACTAAAAATCCTCACTATGGCCGGGCGATGGTGGCGCACGCCTTTAATCCCAGCACTTGGGAGGCAGAGGCAGGCGGATCTCTGTGAGTTCGAGGCCAGCCTGGGCTACCAAGTGAGTTCCAGGAAAGGTGCAAAGCTACATAAAGAAACCCTGTCTCAAAAAACCAAAAAAAAAAAAAAAATCCTCACTATGTCTCTATGAACAGGAGCATATCTAAGTAATAGCCAATCTTGTTTGAGCATGTTTTATGCCCAGGCATTAATCTTACACTTTATTCATTCCTCTCACTGGTTGTATGTTTTAGTATCTTTTAGTATCAGAATTTTTACATGTGAGAACACTGACTAATGGGAAAGTCATCTGCTCAAGAATCACAACTGGAGGCAGATCCGGGAAGTTCTCTGTGGCTTTAACTCCAGAGGGCACGTTTGCAACCACACTAGATATAAATCTTAGTGACCTGGCAAGTGATCTGTGTCACAAGCTGTCATTCTTGTTCCAGGAACAGAAGGTCGGAGGCCAAGCTCTGTCTCCCATCTAGTTGTTCTGAGGGCTCCTGAATATGTCTTCAAAATACATTCAGCTAACCAAAAACTACCTACTCACTGCTTCGTCTATTAACACCATAGCCTGCAATATTTGAAACTGGTTCCACCAGAGAGGCAGTGGGAGGCAGACCAAGAAATGTGCATTAGGTTAGGTTTCTGAAGTTTGCAGAAAGAGAAAAAAGGTTGCAGGGTGAGGTGCCCAGGATGGAGAGTGATCCTACAGATGTGCATGCAGGAGGTCCCAGCACACAACACACATTCCTGTCCCCTTACTTTGGATCTGCAGATGTTGTTTCCAGTTGATGATCTCTGGTGTGCCAAGGAATTCCAAACAGTTCTTAGGATTCTTAGAATAGATCTGGTAAGTGTTGGTATGGGGGTCAAGGTCATCTGTCATCTCCTATTTGGTTGGGCAACACAGAGTAAATACAATTGACTACGCCATGTAATTTCAGTATTTTTTTAGAATTCCATTACACTTTTCCTATTATTTTATTCTTTGAAAATTTCATAGATATATACAAGACATTTAGTCACATTCACCCCACTCCCTCCCTCCAACTCCTCAAGACCCCCCCCCAATGTATCTCCTCTCCAATTTCACTTCCTCGTATTTTAAAAACAGCCATTGAGTTCAGTTAATGCCATCCAGATGTGCATGTATTTGGGGTCACCCATCAGAATATGGGTGACCTGCCGGTGGCCACTGCCCAAAGAGAAGTGGCTCTCCTTCCCTAAGCAGCCACCACCTTCAGCCAGGGCTAGGGGTTCAGGAACTCCTTTCCCATCCTTGCTGGAATTTTCAAACTTATTTATTGAACTTAAGCAGAGATGTTTTCTTCAAATGTCAGCAGCATTTCTTAATTATTAACATCATGAAATGAAGTAAAAAACTCCACTCTATGGAAAAAATTTATTAAACTTTATATATTCATTATAATTCAAAATCAACTAAAGATGGTTTATGAAACATTCTTAATTATTAACATAACAGCACTTCTTAATTATTAACATCATGAAGCCAAGTAAAAAACTCCACTCTACGAAAAAAATTTATTGAACTTTATTAAATTTTATATATCCATTACAATTCAAAATCAACTAAAAATGGTTTATGAAACATTCTTCCTTGAGCTAGTAATACTCAGGAAAAAGAAAAACGATACTGTCAAAGGCCTTATAAGAGTAAATCTTCTTGTTCCAAACAGCCTCAAAACAAATGTGTTTTTTCTTTCTCTGTGTGTGTTCAGAGTGTTTATGTAAGGATGTGGGATGTACATGGAGGTCAGAGGGCATCTATGAGTGCCAGTCTTCACTTCCACCCTGTTTGAGACAGGGACTCTTGGTTGCTGATGCCAACACAAATCTAGCTGCCTGTCAAACTTCCAGGACTTTTCCTGTCTCCCAAGTCTCACCTCTCTGTAAGAATGCTGGGTTTACACACATGCACTGCTATACAGAGCTTTATGGGGCTTCGAGGCATTTGAACCCAGGTCCTCAAACTTGCACAGCAAACCATAGATACATTTTTTTAACACAACAATATTGAAATTGACCAGATGAACTGTGTTTGAATTTATATATATATACACAATAAAACCATACAAAAATAAAACATGGTGCCTTTAAACTGTAAAGCACAAAGCACCATTCTTCAGAAAAGACCTGTTTTCTGGCAAAATCACAACATAATTTGTTCAAAAAGGACTGAAGAACAAATATTCAGCTAGGGCAAGCTCGACAGAAAACAGTGCACAGAAATGCCCTTGCAGCCGGACAAAACTACAGCTTACAATCCATCTTATCAGTACATTTGAAAAAATATGACTCATTTTTAGATTTTAAGTAAATTAAAATTTAGTTTATATTGTAGGCTGTTTGGTGAGGTTTTTTAATAAATGCTATTGTGTATGTTTAATGTACATGTGATATTATGAAACACACACATAATAATAATAATGTTTGCTATACTGAAGCCAATTAGCAGACCTGTTGTCTCACATAATTACTATTCTTTCTTTGGAAATAGTAGCAAGAACTTTACTAATTTAGCAGTAAATAGAGTAAAATTGTATGTTGCGTGTTAGATCTTTGGGCTTCTTTAGTCTACATATCTGCTTCTTCAATGCCTTAGGTATGTACCTCCTTGCTCATCACTATCAGTTACATGGTTTTTGGTTTTATTAAGATACACAGAAAAACCTTTTCAGATATATAGAAGAAATTTTAATTCACATGAAAGTAAGATTATAATTATTTCTGTGACTGCCTATTTCACTTACCACAGTATCTTCCAGGTTAACCTATATTTTAGAAGACAATAGGATATCCTTCTTTTATTGCTAATAGTATTTAATTTTATACTTATATCAGCTTTCCCATTCATCTGTCTATGGGTTCCAGGGTTATTTCTTATGTATTACAAGTAATTTTCCAATAAATATGGCAGTATAGACACTTGCAGCATTGATTTTTATATCATTTCGATACATGCCCAGAAGAGGATCAAATGACAGTTTTTATTTTTGAATTGGGGTACTTTCCTCCTATATGTAGACTATTAAGAAGTTTCATCCAAAAAAGAGTATTAGATTCTTTCAAATAATTTTCTTTTCATCGACTGACATGGCCATGTGATGCTCTGATGGACCACAACTGCTGGCTTGCATGTGCTAAGCCAGCCTTACATGACAGTGTGTCACATCACTTAACCATTGAGGATAATGTTTTTGATGTAATTGAACTTGCTTTCTAATATTTTATCTAATATTCCATTAATATTCATGAAAGGAAATTGCCAGCAGTTATCTTATCTTCTATGGATTAGTATGAAGGTGATAGTGGCCTCACAAAATACACATAGAAGAATTCTTCTAGGTCTATATTTTGTAATAAGCAGTAATAATCTAGGCATGGTGATGCATGCCTGTAATGCCAGAACTTGGGAGGCTGATGGAGGAGGATGAAGAATCTGGAACAGCCTGGGCTACAGAATGAATTCCAGGCCACACCGGGCTGGACAGCTCAGCGCTATCTGACAAACATCAACAAAACAAAACAGAAAAGTGAGTGCTGTTTCTGATCCTTTTTGGGCTGTCTGTAGTACTCAGTAGTAAACCATTTGGTAATATGCTTTGGTTTGTTTAGTTTATTTGATTTTTGTAAATTTTTACACACAATATATTTTGCTTATATTCTGTCTCCTCCCAGATTTTCCCCACCTCCTTACTCACCTAACTTCGAGTTCTTTCTCTCTCTCTAAGTAAAAAGCCATACAAAAAAATGAAAATCAAAACAAATAAATGAACAACAACAGAAAAGATATAACAATTATTAAAAACAAAAGACATAGAATCTGTTCTGTGTAAGCCAAGTACCAGGGGCCTGCCCTGGTTGTATACCCAGTGACATGCTATTGGAAAATTGATTTTTTTTCTTTCCCAACAAGTATCAGTTACAAGTAGATCCTTGGCAAGGGATGGGACTTTGTGTTTCTCCTTCTCCATGCTGGGGTTTTGACTGATTTGAACTTGTGCAGGTCTTGCATGTACTGTCACAGTCTCAGTGAGTTCATATGTGTATCTGCCCTGCTGTGTGTACAAGATGCTGGTTCCTTGGAGTTAGCCACCACCTCTGGTTCATGTAGTCTCACTGCCTCCTCTTTGAATAGAAGAGGTCTGGAGGTGTTTTATTGCTTCTTCAGTTTCTATCTGTTATTGGTCTCTTCAGCCTTTCTATTTGCTTCTCATTCAGTCTTTGTAGTATGTATCTTTCCAAACACTTATTTGTAACTTCTTGATTACCCAATCTTGGGCATATAAATATTCACATTAGTTCCTTATGACTCAGTTCATTTATGATGTCTGCTGTGGTATCATTGCTTTCGTTTTCCCTTTATTCACTTGTGTCCTCTCTTTTTCCTTAAACTAGTTAAGAGTTTGAAAATTTTGTTTATATTTTCAGAAAACAAACTCTTTTTATTCTTTCAGTGGATGTTGTATTCTCTGGTCTATTTCTTTTCTGATATTTTTTATTTCTTTCCTCCAATTTTGTATCTAACATGTTCTAGTGTCTTAAGATATAATGTTAACTATTTATTTAGGATTATTCTTCCCACATAGAATTATTTTTGTTCTGAACTTCCCTGAGAACTGCTTCTTTAATATGGAGTTTCAGAATACCATAGTATGAAATGATTCAATCTAAGCTTGTTCAGATGTGTTTTGTAGTTTAGTGTGTGGTTTATTCTGGAGAGTGTTTTCAAAGGTACTAGAAATAATATGTTCTGCTGTTGTTGGAAGGAAAGTCTGGTGTGTCTGTTAGGTCTGTTTTGTCTAAAATTTAATTCAAATACAGTGTTTTCTTAGTAATTGCATGCCTTGTTGACTTGTCTACCTCTTGTTGAAAATAGGGTATTGATGTCTTTACAGTTATTGAATTGATATATATTATTCTCATTGTGCTTTGTATGTTTCTAGTATTCAGTTCTAAGGGAATATATGTTTACATGATCATTAAATAATAGCCATATTGACCTTCATGAAAATTCTTGACTATATGTCTAAGAATTCATACCCATGGACTACTCTTTATATCTGTTCATATTCAGTGTATTATTTTTTATTAAAGTGAGTGAAATCTCTTGTATGTATCTCATAGCTGGGTCTTATGTTTTTGCTTTTTTAAAACCATTTATCTATTCTTCATCTTTAGATTGAGAAATTTAATCAATGTACATTTGAAGTTACTATAAAATAAGAGTGTATAACTGTCATCTTGTTACTTATTTCTTCTTTTCTGATCTTGATCTCATGTTATTTTCTTCATCTCTTATCTCCCTTTGTGGTTTTTCAGTTTAGACTCCATGTGCTTATCTTGTTTCCATCCAGAACAAGGACTCTGGCATCACCAGGGTCTATCTATGTTTCTCTGGAGCCTACATATATCTAGGTTCATGATAGACACACAGGAATGGTAAACTTACAGTCATACTCATTCCATAATATAACTTACCTGCTCCTGTGGACGGACAATCACTGTATTAAAATCAGGCCACTTGTCCACCAGAGCTTTGAGTTTGAATGGGTTTCCCTGGTTCATATGGAAGACAGTCCCATAAACCTAGAAATTTCAACAAACTGAACAGTCAGCTGTTCATAGGTACAATAAAAACCTTATACAGAGGGACAGTAAAAAGCCTTGCTTTTGTTGCCAGAATGATATTGATTTCTATGAAATTAGTATGTGTAAATCATATGATATGTAGCCCAATCTTTAAGTAATATTTTATTACTCAAAGTAGATAGATTCTTAAACAAAATCATGAAACTATTATAATAGTTAAATATGCAGATACAGTAGATTATTAATCACTTAGTCTCACATCATAGAATCTGTCCCATACATTTCTATTTTCTGCCATATAAACATATGCCCATATAATTTTATAAACAATGGAATTTTCTAATGTATATGAATTTCACATATACTGTACAAAGACATATTTCCATGTCAAAGATATAAATTTACATAATAATGTTTAATATCTTCCAAATAGTTAATATTTGGGATCAATTACATTTGACATGTGTGATAAACTATTCAATATTCACAGTTTAGAGAAATAGACTGTTTCTAGCTACAATACACACATATTTCTGCTACCTGAGACTTCAGTGAATATTTATTGGAAATAACTACAAAAATATTGACTTCTTGATTCTACTCACTTTGTATGCAAGCACACCAGCACCTGATATTATTTAACTTCTGCAATGTTGCCCAATGAATTTTTTGGTCAAAGAATTTTAAACCTGGACCTTGAACTTTGCCAGATACCTTCCCTGTTTCATCAGAGGAGCAGTGATATAGAATTACAGGAAACTTAAATGACAGCTATATAGGTTGTCAGAGAATCTGGGAAAGTTAATAAAATATCATACTATTCATGTTTCTTATCCTCCCAATCAATGTAATAATGGTACTATATACATTCTCTCCCTGTTTTCCAGAAGAACACAGATATACCAGTGGTTAGCAAAAGAAAATGGAAACCAACAGGAGTCTCTACCTACTGTTTTGGGAGCTTGGTGTTTGGTGGGAATTTTTGTTTGTTGTTTTTGTGCTATTGTAAATGACAACTATTTTAATTTTTTTATTCCAAGTATTCATTAATTGCTAATGTAGACAAATAGAATTGAGTTATGCTACTTGAATATTGATCTTGAATCCTTTAACCTTGTTAAACTTATGTCCAGAAGATTGTTTTGTGGAATCTTTAGGCAATTGTGACTTCTGAGAACACACTACACTTTACTGCCGCCCCCCACCATATGTATCACTTTAAATCATTTTTCTTGAATTACATTCTGGTTAGGTCACTTATGTTTCATTAAATAGGATTAAGGAAAGTGCTTTGTCATAGTATTGTGTTCCCCAAAATACTGTGCACCCTAATAAACTTATCTGGGGTCAGAAACAGAACAGCCACTAGATACAAAGGCTAGAAAACGGTGGCACTAACACCTTTAATCCTAGCATTCCAGAGGCAGAAATCCATCTGGCATCTCTGTGAGTTCAAGGCCACACTGGAAACAGCCAGGCATGGTGACACACGCCTTTAATCCCAGGGAGTGATGGTAGAAGGCAGAAAGATATATAAGGCGTGAGGACCAGGAACTAGAAGCATTTGGCCTGGTTAAGCATTTGGCTGATTAAGCTTTTAGGTTTTGAGCAGCACAGTTCAGCTGAGAACCATTTGGATATGAGGACACAGAGGCTTCCAGTCTGAGGAAACAAGATCAGCTGAGAAGTTGGCCAGGTGAGGTTAACTGTGGCTTGTTCTGTTTCTCTGATCTTCCAGTATTTACCCCAATAACTGGCCTCAGGTTTGATTTTATTAATAAGAACTGTTAAGATTCCTGCTAGAGTGCTTAATTATCCATCTAAAGCAAAACAAAATATTCCATTTCACTGCTATATAGAAAGATCTTAATTGTACATTATGACTACATGCTTTTTGTCAAATTGAACAAATTCTCTTTTTTCCAAGTTTGCCGAGTTTCATATTTATCAAGACTATTATATTTTGTCAGACATTTTTTTCTGTACCCATTAATAAAGATCAAGCTAGGTGTGGTGGTGTACACCTGTAATGTAGGTAGATACTCATGGTGTTGAGGCAGGATGATGATGAGTTAAAGGGCAGCTTAGACTACTTAGCGAGCTCTTGTCTCAAAATACAAAAAATAGAAAGTCAATCATGGTGGCTTACACCAGTAATTTCAGCATCTTAGAAACTAAAGCAGACAATTACCATTAATTTAAGGCCAGCCTAAATTACTTGTAAGTTGCAGGCAGTTTGGGCTATGTTATGAGATTCTGTCTTAGAAAACAAATAAAACACCAGGCGGTGGTGGTGCACACCTTTAATCCCAGCATTCAGGAGGCAGAGCCAGGTGGATCTCTGTGAGTTTGAGGCCACCCTGGGCTACGAAGTGAATTCCAGGAAAGGCACAAAGCTACACAGAGAAACCCTGTCTCAAAAAACCAAAAAAAAAAAAAAAAAAAAAGAAAAAAAAAAGAAAGAAAGAAAACAAACAAAAAAGGATCATATGACTTTTATTCAATTGTGTATTGATATGGTTATTGATATTCAATTTTTATTGACTGAGCATGGAATCAAATCTACTGTTTAAATATATCTTGCTGTCTTTGTAGTATTTTTGAGGACTTTTGTGTTTATGTTAATGATGAATAGACTTCTATAGTTTTCTATTGATATACAATTTTGGTTTTGTTACCAGGGTAACTCTGGCCCTATAAAATGAATTTAGAAGTATTCCCTGCACAGGTTCTTGCACATGCAAACAAACACTTTTACCATTGAGCTGTTTCCCCAGACTCCAAATTCCATTGCTTTTAAGAATATTACTTATGTACTTTTAAGACATTTAATGTGATTTTAATGTAATTTACATTTAATATAATTTAACATGTACTTTTCAGAACATTTAATGTTATTTCAATATTTAAATTCTAATATATATTCTAATATATTGTTTATCTATATTAGAATTTTACATATACTCTGTCTTGTAAAATGTCCTATGAACACTCGAACAGAATGTGGATTCTGCTATAGTTAACAAAAATATTCTGTAAGTGGTAGTTAATTCAGTGAGTTCCTAACGTTTCTCGGGAATTCTCTCCATTTATATGCTTTCCACCACCTCTGTATATGAAGGAAAGAAGAGTATTAACCTTAATTATACTTGTGAATTTATTTTCCTTTTAGTTCTACCAACTTTGCTCTCATGCTGAGCCTTCATTGCAATGAGTATAAATTCCAGTGGATTTTATGTCCTCTGGATAAATTAACATCTTCACCATAATACAAAGATATTCCTTACTCTTAGTAATATGCTAGTCCATTTGCTATATATATATTGTTTGTTGTTTTGTGCTATTGTAAATATTTATATATATATATAATTGGGAAAGCTATCATATACAAAGTTATTGACCCATTTCTAAAACATAATTTCTTGCTTACCCAAAATTGCATGTAATTCTTTGAGAACTGGCAAAACAGGAACTGACTTATTATTAGTTTTGAGAAAAATCATGTGATTAGCTTCTTCTTAGATGTCATAGGAAAATATTAAACATTAATATTTTATCAACCTGTAACTCTGGGAAACACCCAGTGTTATATAAACAGTTCCTGTGTGAGCACAAGGGAATGTCCCCGAGTCACCAAAGATCACCTAGAGCAAATCACCACCTTGCCACACACTATGGTGTGGTCTAACAGGGCTTCAATTTCCTCTTCAGTTAAATGTGTACAGTATGCCTCCCTTGCCTCAGGGTGATATCAACTAAATGTTAAGCCACAAAGTGAATACCTGACCCAGAACACAGCTCAGTAAAAGTTCCTTCTCTTTACCACCTTTTCCCTAGACATTTAATAGTCCCTTTTCCACAAGAATGTTCCATGTTCACCTTTAATGACTCAGGAAGGTATTTCCTTAAGGACTTCTCCAACATCTGCAGCATCTGTGGGCTTCGCAAATGGAGCATCTTAGCAGCTACCTTATCCTAAAGAAAGGATTAAGAAATAAATGTCAAAGACATCCGCTATGAGATGGTGTCTTCTATATGTGTGGTGGTTTGAATAAGAATGGCCAGCACAGGCTCATATATTTGAATCCTTAGTCATCAGGGAGTGGCACTACTTAGAAGGATTAGGAGGTGTGGTCTTGTAGGAAGTGTTGTGGTGGTATTCTAATTGTACTGAAATGTGATTTTAATTGTATGTTAATAAATAAAGTTGCCCGGGAGTCAGAGCTATTAGAGCCATAGACAGAGTGTGGTGGTGGTGGTGGTGGTGGTGGTGGTGGTGGTGGTGGTGGTGGTAGCACAAGCCTTTAACCCCATAGATCTCTGTGTGTTCAGGGATACAGCCAGCATTGGAGACATATGCCTTTAAGACCTAGAGGGCTGTACATACAGTGACGAGGCAGTCACGTGTTTGGGTTTACAATCAATGAGAAGGCAGAACAAAATACTATGAAAAGACAGACACACAGGAAATAGCCCCTTTCGGGAAGCTAGGACCACCGCAGGAGGAAGGGTGAGATTTTAGCTCTGAGCTCTGATCTCTTGGCTTTCTCTTTTACATTGGTTCTGTGTTTCTTATTTAATAAGACGGTTGGTTACATCTACATCTGGCACCCAACGTGGGGCAAGACTTTCCACCTAAAACCTGAATAAAAGATTTTAAAATGGAGCTAAAAACAGCTTCCTAATTGTCTCAAATGACCGGAAGCTGCCGGTTTGAGTTACTGGCGGGTTCCTGGTGTGTGTGCTTGACCTGCAGTATGGCGGGAATGAGGCCTCTGCAAGTGGCACATTAAGCTGCATGGTGGATTTAGCCTTCATTAGTACAAAACAAAAAGAGGTTTCTGGGCTACACGCTGCTTTGATAAAAGCATAGACCCAGGATGGCTCCCAGAGCTGGTGGAAAACATACCACCACCATGTTGGGAAGTTGAAGTGGGTGCAGCGCCGTTTCAGGCTTAAAAGGCTGCAGTTTAATGCAATAGGCTCAAGGTAATATAAAAAATAAACCACATAAAGATGGCTATCACACAGAGAATCTCGATTATGTTCTCTTTGATATTCGTAACTGAAGAAAAACATTTGATTGCAAAAGCTGTTGAGTTATGCCAAAATGTATATTTTAAAGGTAACTTGACTTCAAAATTTGGATGTAAGGATATGTTGCTTTGGAAAGGAGGCTCTGCTTTTGTTTCTACAGAAAGCCAGAGGCTATGGATTTGTTCCAGATTAAGATACATCAGGTTTGACCAGCCAAGACCACCTGAAAGATCTCCGATGACACCATGGCCCAGATGATCCAACATCCAGAATCGTTTCAAGGCAACTGGTTCAGACGATACAGTCTCATGGACTACTCCATGATCCTAAAATTTTCTTTGTGTCCCCATAAGATACAGTGCCCCCCTCCAGCAGGAAGTAGTAAGAGAAGCTACACCCAAATTCCCAAATATACCAAGCTGGCTTTGGAGATATATAAAAGTTAAAACCTTCCTTTTTAAAAAAAGAAAAGGGGAAGTGCTGTGGGATGGTCTGTATGTCAAATTGCTCTGATTGGTCAATAAATAAAACACTGATTGGCCAGTGGCCAGGCAGGAAGTAGGTGGGACAAGGAGAGAGGAGAATTCTGGGAAGCGGAAGGCTGAGGCAGGGAGACACTGCCAGCTGCCACCATGACTAGCAGCATGTGAAGACGCCGGTAAGCCACCAGCCACATGGCAAGGTATAGATTTATGGAAATGGATTAATTTAAGCTATAAGAACAGTTAGCAAGAAGCCTGCCACAGTCATATAGTTTATAAGTAATATAAGTGTCTGAGTGATTATTTTATATGTGGATTGTGGGACTGCGGGTTTGGTGGAACCTGGAGAGAAGCCCTCCAGCAACAAAGTGTGCTACTGGAAGTGAGCTTTGGGGTTTCGGAAGCCTAACCCACACCCAGTGGCTTGCTCTTCCTCTTCCTGCTGTCTGTGGGTCAGGTTGTAGAATTCTCAGCTTCTTCTTCAGCATCATATCTCCTTGAATAGGGCTCCCCACTGTGATCACAATGGACTAAATCTCTGAAAATGTAGGCAAGACCTAATTAAATGTTTTCCTATATAAGAGTTGCAGTGATTATGGTGTCTCTTCACAGCAATAGAACACTGACTAAGACAATGTATGACAGGGAAGCTGTACCTAGCTTCAACAATATGGTTACCAAAAGAAGACCTGAAAAAATGGCAATGTCAACTGACATGCCAGTGTAGATAGGGGAATTCTCACAAGGCTTCTCCCCTAGATGAAGCTCTGCAGGAGATCAATGGCTGCTAAGAGAGGAGGAATCAGTCTTCCCCAGTAATGAGACTCCTGATAGGTTACCCAATCCCAAGAGGTCAGCCCCAAACAGATATGAACAACACTAAATAAACTCAACAAGTTGTAATTTATAAATTTCCGTGTGTGTGTGTGTGTGTGTGTGTGTGTGTGTGTGTGTGTGTGTGTGTATACATGTAACAATAATCAAAGAGTAAAAGTGCATGACTTTATAAAGAATTGTGGTGGGGCACAAGAGTTGGAGGAAGGAGAGGGAGAGGAAATGATGATGTAAATATAGCACTCACACAAGCAATTTTCAAAAACTTCAAAAAGATAGGTGAGGGAATGAGAAGAGTTAGAAGGCATGCAGACACAATGAGCAGTTCTAGTTCACAACTTGAGCTATATTCCTACTGTTTCATGGGTGCCTCCTGTAGCTAGAGTTTTCCTGCCTTGCCCACAGTCAGAACAAATCTCTGTCACCCACCAGTCCCACAGCCACTCAGACCCCACCAAGTAAACACAGAGACTTATATTGCTTACAAACTGTATGGCCGTGGCAGGCTTCTTGCTAACTGTTCTTATAGCTTAAATTAATCCATTTCCATAAATCTATACCTTGCCATGTGGCTGGTGGCTTACCGGCGTCTTTACATGCTGCTTGTCATGGCGGTGGCTGGCAGTATCTCCCTCACTTAGCCTTCCAGTTCCCAGAATTCTCCTCTCTCCTTGTCCTGACTATACTTACTGCCTGGCCACTGGCCAATCAGTGTTTTATTTATACAGAACGATATCCACAGCAGCCTCCTATACTAAACTTTTCACTAAATGGAAGAAAAGATAGGTGCTTCCTTGTGAAATGATCATGAACATCACTTTTCAAACTTTAAAAATATTTCTGAAGATTTTGCTTTCGTTTTTTTAGCATCTAAAATTCTAGAAATAAAGAGTGTATGAAGTTAACAAATCTATGCCTGAAATATATTTGGATACCTTTTGGTAGGTGTGTGTGTGTGTGTGTGTGTGTGTGTGTGTGTGTGTGTGTGTGTGTACGCGCGCGCGCGCGCGCACTGAGGGATAATGCTTTTGTACACTGGTTTAATAAAATGCTGAATGGCCAGTAGCCAGGCAGGAAGTATAGGCAGGATAAGCAGACAAGGAGAATTCTAGGAAGAAGAAGACTGAGTCAGGAGATACCAGCCAGCTGCCCAAGGAGCAACATGGAATGGGATGCAGGTAAAGCCATATAACATGTGGCAATGTATAGATTAATAGTTATGTGTTAATTTAAGATGCAAGAGCTAGGTAGTGAGAAGCCTGAGCCATTAGGCCATATAGTTAAAAATGATATAAGCCTGTGTGTGTTTATTTAGGTCTGAGCAGCTGTGGGACTGGCAGGTGAGAGAGATTTGTCCTGACTGCAGGCCAGGCAGGACACAGGAAAACTACAGCTACAAATGGTACCCAATGTGGGGCAAGAATTTTCATCCAAAATCTGAGAAAGCTTAAAAAATAAGGTTCTAAAATGGAGCTAAGAGCAGCTTCCTAGTTGTGTCTACCAGAAAAGCTGTGATATAGAGACACTGAGGCCTGCAGGCTTGAGCTATAGAATGTCAGGTTCAACAGCATATGGGCTTACGTGCAGCATGTCAGATTCCTGCCTCTCTACACAGTGGCATCTTCAGGCCACACAGCATGGTGGATATAGCTTTTGCTAGTACAGAAAAAAGGGGGGTGGTTGGGGCTACACACTGCTGGATGGAAGCATAGACCCACTGCCTCCCAGAGTTGGCAGATAGCATGGTTTCCCCAGAGCTGGTGGTAAACATAGTTCAGCCGTGTTGCAAAGCTAAGTAAGATGGGTGGAGCCAGCAGCCAACGCTTCCATTTCAGTACTAGCCACTGCAGTTCAAAGCAATAGATTCACAATAAGGCAGATTCAGATGGAATAAAACTTTAAATTGTTTACAGTGTGTGTAAAAATGTATGTAGATTTGAAAGAAAGAGGAAAAGGAGGTTAGATAGTAAAATAAAGAAATAGATAGTTGTAGAAAATGAAGTTTTGAAAGTGAAAAAAAGTAATAAAACATAAGCCACATAAAGATGGATATTACATAGAGTCTGGATAATATTGTCTTTGGGATTTTTTAATTGCAGAAAGACATTTGATTGTAAAGGCTACTCAGTTAAACCAATATGTATATTTTAAAGGTATCTTGACTTCAAAATTTGGATCTAAGGATATGTTGCTTTGAAAAGGAGGCTCTGCTTTTGTTTCCACAGGAAGCAAGATTTTGTTCCAGATTAAGATGCATCAGATTTTATCAAGCCAGGCATCCTGAACCTTAACAGATAGTACCTATCAACAAAGGTTATAGCCAGTCTTCCCAGGACTTGACCATTATCTTTAATTTTCTCAGGATCCCCATAAGACTACCAGCACCCCCTATCAGCAGGAAATAGCCTCGAATACTATGCCCACATTCCCAAAAAATGGATTATGGATATTTGTCTTTGTTTAGAGATTGATTACAAATTGTTATTAAGTCAATATCTTTCTAAAGAAAAAAGGAGAATAGGATGTAGATATGATAGGATGAAAGGGTAAATGATTGAATATACTTTTAAAGAGCAGCAACTTGCTTAAAATGTTTTACATTGCTATAGATTTTAGTTTATTGATACAAATTTAAAGCCTGTGTGTTTATTTGGGTCTGAGAGGCTGCAGAACTGGCAGGTAAGAAAGATTTGTCCTCAGGCCAGGCAGGACATAGGAAAAATTCAAGTGTGTGTGTGTGTGTGTGTGTGTGTGTGTGTGTGTGTGTGTGTGTGTTAATATTAGGTATTGAACCTAGGTCCTTATTTATACTTGCCAAGTACTTTACCACTAAGATACATACACTGAACACTTGTGGATTTGAAACAAACTGAAAAGGATTAAGATGGATGGGTTATCTGTGTCACTGGCACATGATAAATGACGTCATGGTAAATGAGATAGTAGCCTTTAAATCTAATGCAAAGCACCTAGCTCTATGCTTGCTCATTATTCACCAACATATTTTAATACCTTAATGAAGCACATTGTTTCTTGATATCAGCAACAAAAAAGAAAAACAAACAGTGTTTCTTCTGAGCTCTTCCCTGTGGGTTATAACGATGCTATAGCATACCATTACCAGAGTTGACAGTGTGTTAGAATGAGAATTTTACATATAGATGAACAGTTTAATAGGTAGGTGGATGGATGGATGGATGGATGGATGGATGGATGGATGGATGGATAGATGGATGATACAGACAGATGATATTCTTTAACCTTGACCCATTTATTTTCTATATAGAAGGATTAGCAATAATTTATGTATGATAAAACTCCAGAATTTTAAATTAATAATTTTATGAATTTTGGAAATGTTTACATTTGTTTAACTAGCACTATAATAATAATGTAGACTATTTCCATACACTCAAAATGTTCATTTCCATCAATCTCTTTATCTGACTCTCTGACCCAAGAAATCATCAGTAGTTTTCCAACACTATAATTGTCCTTGAGCAAAATGTAAATTAAATAGAATTATTTAATATATACTTATATATTAAATCTATACTGGAATTGTGTTGTATTTGTCAATATATGAAGCATTTAAATATATTTTTGACACTGGTTTCTCTTAATAATCAAATCCAAATGTTTTTTTTATATTTCAGCAGTACAGTTTTTTTATCAGTGGATAGTATTCATGTATGCATGAATCAGAGTTTCTTTATCCTTTAATCTTATGGACACTTGGTCTGTTATGGTTTATAGGCAGTTATTCATATAATTATTATTCTAGTAAATATACACATTCATGAGAATGTTTTTATTTCCAGAACTACATGGTATATATTTGACTTTGTAAGTAATTGCTTATCTTTTTTCCAAAGTGAATGTACAATCTTACATAATCATTTTATAATCAAGAACCATCAATGCAGTATTCTGAAGCCTTAGCTCCACATGGGAAAATACACAGGGCTCATTACCAAGGCAGGTCAAAAGGTCAAGGACCACATATATTTTAACAGATCAATTTTCCAAGGGATTGGTAATGCTGGATTTTACCCAAACAAAAATAATTTTACCCAGCAAAAATAGTGGTTAAAGAAATCCTCCTAATACAAATTAAGAGGGGTGGATTAGGGGGAGGGAAGGAGTGGAAAGAGAAGGGGGCTGCAGTCTGAATGTAAAATTAATTATTTAATAAAAAGAAAAAAGAAAATTTCCCAATCAAATTTGTATTTGGTAAATAGCTCACTAGAAGGACCATCCATCCCATCTTATATGGGCCCTCCTTGTACATGCAGGACAGGGATAAATACAGACCATCCAAATCCCCATTCTTTGCTTCATAAATGATGAGCTGAACTCATTAATCAATCATAAAGTAATTATTCACTAAACAGATCAAATTTCTCTACTTCTCCCTGCTCAGCATATAGTACCCCTTACCCCTAACAGTTCTACCAAAATAAACTGAACTCAGATGAAATGTTCTCTGATCATTAACAGACAATGCTGCCTGTTCCGTGTCCTTGCACAAAGTTCTCTCTGACTCTGCTTATTTCTTTGCCACAAATAACTAAAATGTTTGTTCTCATTGATCTGTAAGAACAAAGTTTGTGTTAGCCAACTTGACCCAACTTCAGTTAATTTTGCCCTCATCACATGACTGAACTTTGGCCCACTCTCAGCCTGGGTCAACACTCCCACACAGAAGCCTCCTCCTTGCCATGAGGACTCTCCATAGGCTGGTTTTTCCCACTGAATAAGAGAACACCTCTTCCCTACCTCTCAGATGTTTGTAGATCATAGGGTCTACCACATCTCTATTGCAATCGTCCCAACCTCCTACAACCTGTTTTGCAATAATCCTGTACATGACAATTCTCCTCTCCCTACCTAAGCCTTGAATTATTTCTTCTTCAGTAAAAAAATAATAATAAAAAATAAAAAATAAAAAGCTACAGCCTCATTATAAGTTTATCTTGTGATTACTAGCATAAGAACCCAGGTGTCTGCCATGTTCATCTATTCATCCCTTCACATAAAAAATCATGGATGAAAACTTAATGATTATTTTTGTAAGGAGTCAACTTTTTGAAGTTAAACAAAACTATTTTGAAAGTCCCTTCCTTTCATGAAATTTTATAATCAGAGTGGACCACAGAAAAGGTTTTGAGTGTGTGTGTGACCTATGGATACCAGAAATTGATGTTATCTTCTCACCTTTTCTCACTCTTATTTTCTTTCTTTCCATATGTGTATGAGTACACATGTGGGTATGTGTATGTTCACATCTGTGTTTGCATACGTGTGTGAGTACAAGCACAAGTGTCTGTGGAGACCAGAGGACAGCCTTGCTTGACACAGGGTTTCTTGCTTCTTCCTGGTGTATCTGCCTGGCTAGCCTTGTGAGCTTCCAGGGTTCCTCTTGTCTCCTCCCATCAGTTTTCAGTTGGCATGTTAGGAATGCCTGCTTCGTGAATCCTGGGGACCTGAACTCTGGTCCTCATGCTTGAATTATAAGTACTTTATCCACCGATCCATTTCTCCAGCTCCTGGACCTTAACTCTTTTTTTTTTTTTTTTTTGAGACAAGTTCTATAAGGAAGTTTATCAGTTCAACTATGAGCCCCAGTGATTTTTCCCGCTTCTTCCTTTCCTGGAGTAGGATTATAGGCACATGCTGTTGTGCCTGGCTTCTGACATGAAGACCTCATGCTTCTGCAGCCAGTTCTTAATCAACAGAGCCATCTCTCTAGCCCCAAGAAGAAACATGTGGACGTAAAATTGGAACATCAGAGGTTTTTTAAAGCTCATTTCAATTCACAAGGCAGCAGATTGCTGACAAGTATTTCAATCTCCTCCCAGATCTGAATCACTGACTTCTCTGTCATTCCGGCCATGTGTGTTTAGCTCCACTAAGGAGGAAGCAAAATACACCACTGAAGAAGCTAGAGTCAGCAAGGACCAGTAGAATTTGTCTACCCCTTTTGAGTTCTTGCTTGTGCCCTTTCCTACTTCATGTCTATTTTCCCTTTTCCCAAGTGCTTTCCCTGTGTGCTCCAGTCTCCAGCATCAGACAGGAAGAGGCAGCCATGTAGAAACTGCTTAAGAAGCACCTGGTTACATAAGGCTACCCTGTAACAAATTGTCAGCTACTAGTGTTGTAGATTTTGTCATTTAATCAGTTTCCTCATTAGGGTGTGGGGGTTGCATGCCATGGTACACATGTGGAAGTCAGAGGACAACATATGGGAGTCAATTTTTCTTTTTCTACTTACTTAAGTTCCAACTCAAGTAACCAAGCTCGGTGGCAATAAATTTCACCAAGTGAACCATTTAATCAGCCTCTATTTTGAAATAGCCTTTGGCATAGAATGTTTTCTGTTATCTGAAAATGTCATTATTATTTGTTCTAATTACAAAGTAGTATTTGAAAACTATTCACTTACCTTTTCCCCAGTTCTAATATCTTCTTGAATCTTGTCCCATCTTGAAAGAAACCTAAGGGTCTGATTGCATACTGTGTATGATCTAAGTAATACAAAGTGGCATTTCTGCATTTGGCCCACTGTGTCAAATTGAAATTATCAAATAATGGAATTACAACAGAGTGAAATGATCAAACAAAGCCTGTAACCAAGGACCATATCACATGTTCTGAGCATCAGAATTCCACAAAAAGGAGATGCTCAGTTGCAGATCTGTTAGAGACCTTAAAGAAGGCTGCATAAGAACCACTGAATAGAGCAGGCTGTTAGAAAACACACTAGTTACCATGCTCCATGGAACCACTTGTTAGGAAATAGGAAGAAAAGTCATCTTGTTGGACTTGAATAGTAGCTAGACTTTGGTGTGGGGTTTGCAAAACTCCATCATTCAAGACAAAGCCACCTTTGCCCTAGATCATTTCCCTCTCTGTTCCTTCCACTTTCCTGGCAATTATAAATGGCCCTTGGCCTATTTTTGGTGTCCATGAACTTACTTATCAGTGTTTAGGGAACTAGTCCCAGATGGCTCTTTCTCCATTTATTTTGACTTCCAACTCTCTGGTAACATAGGTTCAGGGACTTCCATTCTTTAGTTTGACCCTTTGGAACACTGGTTATTTGGATGACCCAGGAGAATATATATCTGCATAAACAGTGCTTGAATAAGTTTGCTCCTATTGTTCCAGTGACCAGAGATCTCACTCTGTCTTTTGATCTCACTGCTTTAAGATATTGGAAAATATTTGGACTAATGAATCTTCCATGTGTGATCCCTTTACCTATGTTTGTTCATCAATTACATATGGGCAATGACAGGCTTTTTCACTTATTCTTGAGCTCTCTATGTAGAAAAGTCTTTTGTTTTTTAAACTCTTGCCCAACCACAGAAAGTCTCCACCAGAACCACTGAAGCAGAGTCACACTCAAAGGTAGGCTTGGGAACATTCACTTAGTATTGTATTCTTTTTCAGTGCTGGTGACAGAACCCAGGGCTTTGTGTATGAGTTCCATCACAGAAATACATCTGCACCCCTTCTAAGTGATTTTTCTCTTTTCATTTTTTTAATTATTTGAATTTTATGCTCTGTATCTTTCACAGTGATTTTTCTTTTAATCAACAAGTTCAGGTCTATTAATCTTATCTGTGGTCTCTCTTTAACACAATACCATGCTATAGTGCCCCTGACTTTTATTCATTTCTATTATTATTATTATTATTTATTTTTTTTGGTTTTTCGAGACAGGGTTTCTCTGTGTAGCTTTGCGCCTTTTCCTGGAACTCACTTGGTAGCCCAGGCTGGCCTCGAACTCACAGAGATCCGCCTGCCTCTGCCTCCCGAGTGCTGGGATTAAAGGCGTGCGCCACCACCGCCCGGCTTAATTTCTATTATTTTTAACACCACCTTCCATGCCTTGTTTTGAATTTCTAGGTAAAGGTGGCTTAGTGTAGCTGATAAAGGGAGAGAATCCAAATAAGATACCAAAGAAAGGAAGAGCTTTGGAAAGTCACAGAGAATGTGACAGGATGCCTGAAAAGTTCAGCGATGAAGATGGATCGCCATTGATTAGAAGCAAGTGAACATTGCTACAGATGCACAGATCCCTGGTAGGGGAAAGAAGCAGAAGCCACTTCCTAAAGGTAAACCAGGTGAGAGGCAGGCAGTTCTATATTGTGGACAAACTAACAGTCGTCACTGGATTCAAATCCAGTTATGAGTTTGGAGGAGACAAATGAGATTCAGAGAACAGCATCTGGATGCTGTCTTGAAAAAGAAGTTATTGCTAAAAGCTGAGAAACTACGGGGCCTGAAGTCAGGGGTGTAGCTACTCAAGCCTTGTGACAATGGAGTACAGTTGTCCTTTGCTGCTGGGAACTCCTGTAGATGTATCCTCAAATTGTTCTTCTCCTCCTAAATGCCCACCGCATTGTCAGATAAAAATTGACAGCTCATCAGAATACTACAGTTCCTAAGAAAAAACTATAAGTCATCTGAGTTGAGGTCTAGGTCTAACAAATTGACAGCTGGATGAATGCACAATTTTATATAAATGTACCCCATATTCCTCGTGGATAAGAGATGATCATAGTATTCAACTCCTACATTTTTATAGTAATTTAATGAGTTAATGTCTGTAATGCATGAGGACAGTACCTGAAACACTGTAGTGCTCTATAAATATTACCATTACGATCAGGAACTAACAGTGTAGTGTGTAATCAGATTGAAAGTTGTGTAATATGTGTCAACATTTCAGGTTTAGTCACTGGACAGACCTAAGAGAACCAATATACTATACAGGATATTACTTCTCTGACTATTGAATGATATTAACTTTGGCATCCAGAAATACTACTTAGAAATCATGAATATAAGAGGGAGAATAAATCACAAAAACATGACTTTTTATTTAGTTGACAACTGTCAAAGTCTATGAAATGAAATAATTATGAAGTATTTATATTAATCCAAGCATTTATTTGCCCACTTCATTTGATGTAAGGATTCATTCTTCATTCACCACAAATATTTATGACCTCCCTCAACCAATATGTTGAAATTCTAACAGCATTGTTTATATACTGAAAGGCAAGACTTGGGGACTAAGTCTCAAGGACACTTCTTACACAAAGAAGACACCATCCCTGAATCAGAAAACAGGTTGCCCTCTGAACATCACTGCTGGCTCTTTGCACCTCCCAGCATCAAGAAGTGTCAAAGTGAAGCTGCTACTGTTTATGAGCCAGCTCTCTTATGGAGCTTGGTTAGAGCAGCCCAAAGAGTCTAGGACAAAGTAGCTATTGGAGGCCAACTCCTGAAGAGAAGGGGGATTTTTACCAGATAGCATCTTATCCAAGACCCAAAAAGATGCATGGTAGTAGAAGAGTAGCATTCCAAGGGGCCAATTTGACATTTCAGCTAGAAGCACCTCAGAAATTTCATGCAAATCAGAAGCAAAGTGGAGTTTGATGCCAGCACACAACAGGAATAACAGTGAGTATTGCCGACTACATTTGGAACCAGCTTCTGCATGTGTGCATCTGCACCCTGCAACAGAAACACGTTATTCAACTAATACAGGGAGAAAGGGACCAGGTCCACATCGGAGAGCTGCCAGTGCTGGCCATGGCCAAAGTCCTCTTGTAAATGGGATTTGAAAACTCCTAATGAAACCATTTCAATATTTGGAATTTATCCAAATAAAACAATTCATGAAGAAAAATTCTCTATAAAAACTGTACAAAACACAGATATGTCACCCTATATGTACATTCATAGATGTGAAATAAAAAATATTTTAAATTAGTAGTCCTTAATAATATAGTTGCATTTTAGAGGAGTGTTTTAAATATATATTTTTATGGTTTTGAATAAGTAATTCACATTTTCTAAGTGTTAGTATATTTTTCAGAGTGATTTTAAAGGGAGAGCCACTTATCTGGATATTAGCAATCAAAAAAGTCTGACTACCTTAGTATATTAGAAAATAATATTTGTATTTCTTAGTATATTAGAAAATAATATTTGTATTAGAAAATAATATATATATATATATAGTCTTAAATAAGTACCACCTGAATTAGCACACTTCCTCCCAGGCTCAATTACATTTTCTGTCACAGACCTACAAATAGCAAGCTTTCAGTCTCTTTGTATTTACCAATTGATAATAAGCTCTGCCTCCAATCAAGAATTTCTCACAGATCCCAGCAAATTGCTCCATATATGACAGTTGCCTAAGTTTTACTAAATGAAAAAGTTATGTCCTTTCTCCCCAGACATACTTTTCATCACCAATGAGCTCTAACAATTGCTTTCCACATCCAACAGGAATATTTTGATGCATCCCCTTCAGTAGAGAGCCAAGAGATGAGAAGTCCCTGAGTTTCTCCTTGTCCTCACCTGCAAAGCTGTCTCCTCTCTCAGCCTCTACAGAAGTCAGCTGGATGAGACTTACCCTCAGAGTACGGGACTAAGGGGTGCTTTGATCCAGTTTCTAGGAAGCTGTTTAGTGAAGTTCTTACAGCAAACTCAAAACAGGGTGAGAGCAGGCCCCTCCCTCTGGAGTCCTTGTTCCAGAATCTGCTCTGTAACTGGGAAGTTAGCAATGTACATTTGGGGCTCTTTCCCAGAAGACTGGACAACTTTCTGCTTCCACAAATCTGTCACTTGGAAACTGAAGCCAGCCTACCAGGATCGAGGGGATGTGTGGGTATACACATGCAACAGAATATTATTTGGCTATAAAGGCATAAAAGCTTGATGTGTGCTATACTATGGAAGAATCTTGACTACATTGTATTAAATGAAATAAGCTATACACCAGGTGAGAAATGTATGATCCCACTTTGGAGATTGGTGTAGAGTAGGCAAATTCACAGACACAGAAGGTAGAACAGAGCTGAGGAGGTTAGAATTTATTGATTAGTAGGTACAGAGTTCACATTGGGGAAAGATAATATAGGTTGGGGTATAGATATTGGGGATAATTGCAAACTACTGTGAATATATTCACATTACTACAGTGCACAATTACAATAATTAAAACAATGTTATATAGACTTCAGAACAATATATTTATATATCTGTATGGATATATGTGAATGTGTATATATATATATTCATATATAAGTATGTGTATATGTGTGTATGTACAGAAAACAAAGAATAATCTATCTCTTTTTATCAGAGACCAGGTTATATTCGTCTGTGAATCTTTATCGTCTTTTTATTAGCTTCATATAAATACATTTTATTTTCCTCAGAGTAGCTGAAGGTGATCATTGTTACTTCAATATAAATGTGTGTGTGTGTGTGTGTGTGTGTATGTATGTTTTTCTGCATATGATGGAGTGCTCATGCCCCATGAGTGTATGTATATATATATGGAAGCCAGAGATCAATGTTGAGTGTCTTCCTCAATGGCTCTCTACCTAGTTTTTTGTATCTGGAACTTTCCAATTTGGTCAGACTAGCTGGGCGGCAAGCCCCAGAGCTCCTCCTGTCTCCCTCCTCCTAGCACTGGAATAACAAACATGCATAGCTTGTGTCCAGAATTTAACTGGGTGCTGGAGATCAGAACTTAGGTCCTCTTAATTACAAGGCAAGCACTCTACCAGCAA
Organism: Peromyscus maniculatus bairdii; assembly: GCF_049852395.1. Taxonomy (NCBI): domain Eukaryota; kingdom Metazoa; phylum Chordata; class Mammalia; order Rodentia; family Cricetidae; genus Peromyscus; species Peromyscus maniculatus. The sequence continues at coordinate 164,629,392 of NC_134852.1, read as the reverse complement.
CCAGCTCTCAAGTGTCAAGTCTGAACTAAGTAACTTCAGCAAATGTTCTACTGGTCAGTGCTTTGAAAACTGCTCAACCTTGTAGTGTCAGGCAGGATCCAGAAACTAAAGGCTGCATAGCAATTTCCACGCTTCACTTGCCTCGTGGTCCTTAGCAGAGCAAAGTTTGGATCGCTTTCCAGTTTTACTTTTACACAGTATTATGAGCACTATAAATACCTCACTGAATTACAAAAACTTGAACTCAGTACCTCTGGGTTCAAAATTTGATGTTGACATCTCTTAAGTGAAGCCATTGAAAAATGATGTCTAGCAAGAAGTCTGGGTATTGGAGGTATCTGAGAACTTTGCAACTATGTCTCAAAGGGAGGGGGAGGAGAGGACAGGGAAGGGAAGAAGAGGAGGGAGGGAAAGGAAAAATATTTTTGGACTTAACTTAAATGCTTGCATGATAGTCAGAATTTTGACACAGAAATTCCGTGATGTATTCACATTTTTCTGTTTTGGAAATTTAGGAAGCTTCCAAAGTCTTACTATTTTATTAAAGAAAAACCACATGACAGGTATCTTTGTATATACTTCTCAATTTTTAATTAATAATTGACACACAGAATCAGGTTTTATTGTACATTTCAAGATAAAATTTATTTTGATTCTCCTCACCTGTGTCTCAATCCCCCTTGCCCCTCACTGTACCCTTACACAAGCCCCCCAATCCAATCCACACTCAGGTCGCTTGTGGTCGCCCCCTGCTTCTTCAACACTTCCCTTCCCTTCTCATGCTCTCTTTTCTGTTTTCAGAGACTGTAATCACATCCACCCCAACTTACATACATGCAGACATACTTTATAAGCTAGGATCTGAACTATGGGAGACAACACGTGCTTTCTGTCTAAATCTGGATTTTGTAATTTTTTTTGCTAATTCCCATATTCATTCATTTTCCTGCCAGTTACATGATTTTATTTTATTTCTTTTCTTTTTTTTTTTACAGCTGAATAAAATTCCTTTGTATATATGCACCACTTCATTATCCATTCATCTGTTGGGTTCATCCAGGCTGGTTCCGTGCCGTTGCTATTGTGAATAGAACATTAATAAATGTGGATGTGCAGATATCTCCGTAGTAGGGTATACAGTACGTGGGTACATACTCTAGAGCAGCCTAGCTGGGTCACAGGAAAGTTCTACTTTATTTATTTATTTATTTATTTATTTATTTATTTATTTATTTATAAGCATGCTAATTTACATAATGGCTGTACTAGGTTGCACTACCTCCGGCAGGGACGAAGCATCCCTCTTTCCTCACATCCTCACCAGCATTTGTCCTTGTCCCTTTTCTTTGCCACAGTAATTGTCACTGGGGTGAGATGGAATCTCACATCTAGTTTCCACTTGCATTCCCCTACTAAGAATGCGGAACACTTTTTAAAATCCTTGGTGTCCATTTGTTTCTTCTCTTGAAAACGGCTGTTCCTTTCATTAGCCAATTTACTGACTGGCCATTTGGGGGTTTAATTATTGCAATTCTTTATATATTCTAGATGTCAATTCCCTGTCTAAGGTATGGCCGATCTTCTTCCATTCCGCATGCTGACTGTTCACTGCTGTCTGTTCCCTGCTCTGGGAACAAAGGAAGCAGCTTCCCTGGCAGGCATCCCAGAGCCCTGTCCTTCCCCCTCCTCTCTCCATCTGCTCTGGCCTGTTGCTTCAGTGCTTGGAGGATACAAGTAGAGGCATCTGTGGATGCCACCACATCCAGGGTGTTCCAGCCCTGGAACCCCTGGCTCCATTCTCTCTTCCCAGTAATGTTCCTGCACTTCCACACACTAGACTGACTGTAATTAAGCCAGGGGAATCCCTCTGCTCCCCAAGTCTTACACCCAGGAGCAGGCAGTGGGAAAGCTGGGTCCATAGAAGAGAGCCAGAGACAGTAAGGTTAAAAGGGACATGTGGTAGCCCCAAGGGTGCCTGAGACAAAGCAGGGTCAGCCAAGGTGTGAGCAGCCAAGGGGCTCCACAATGTCTTGCTTGCTAAGCATTGCTTGGGGGCTGCAAAGTCCTAGAGTTCTTGCACAAAGGGCTACTAGGGGCAGAAAGGGGGTCTCCTGCTGCTAGGCTGCAGCTGGGTTTGCACAGTCAAGACACTTGGATCAACTACTTGGAAGGACATTTATTTGGTGGTCATGGGATCCTGAGAGGATCTAGGGAAGGGAAGCACTTGCCCTCATCACCAATCGCTGACACCAGTAAGAGAAACTGCCCACGACCCACGACCCACGAGGGTGGTAGCTCCCGGGAAAGACAAGGGATGTGGGCTGGGCGGCTCACCCGTGTCTTGGCGGAACTGGTTCATGGACTGCAGGTCGATGATGTAGGGCGCCAGCCGGCTGCCCCCCGGCTCGGGGACCCGCGCGCACCACCGCCTCGATGTGGTGACTCACGGCCGGGCTGTAGGGATGCCAGCGGCCGTACTCGTTCAGCCATTCCCACACCACCACGGCCGAGGCCAGGAGCATGGCGAGCCCGGGGCCGTGGCGCGGCGCTGCCCGCCTCCCGGGCCCGGCCTCCTGCGCTTCCTCCGGCGCCGCCGCCTCCGGGCCTGGACCGCGCCCCCCGCCCCGCGCCCCGCCGCCGCGGGCAGCCTCAGCTGCGGCCCATGGGGGAGTCCGCAGCCGCGCAGGCACCGGGACGCGGACCCCGGGGCCGCCCGCCTCCGACCGCGTGCCGCCGGGCTCCGCCGCTGCTGCCGCTGCTCCGAAGGGTCCAGCGGCTTCATGCAAAGGCCCGGCCCTGCGCACTCGCCGCCCCGCCTTGCAAAGCCACCCGGGGGCGCGCGGCCCGAGCGACGCTGCACCCGCCTCACACCAGTTGCGCCTGGGGCTCCGCGGGCGCCCGCGTGGATCGCGCTGCACGGTCACGCCCTCCGCCCTCTCTCCGTGCGGAGCGTAGCGACCGCGGGGGCACAGCTCCCCCTCCCTGCGGCTCCGCTCAGTGATTTCCGGAAGGAGTCGCCCCTCCCCGGCAGTGCCCCAATTTTGCAGCCTCTAACTTTCTGTCTTTCTGTTTTCAACGTAGTGCCCCAATTTTGCAGACTCTAACTTGTCCGTCCGTTCGTCTGTTTTCGGCATAGAGCGCCTACTTAATCCGCGGCGGAAGCTTCGAGGCTCGCGTCCCCGGCTCGCTCACGCACTGGCACACCCACACTCGCACATACACGCACGCACAGCCTCCAGCCCTCCCTCCTCATTATGCCTGCTATTACCTCATCCTCGCCTGCATCCTTCCTTAGCTGTCCGTCAAGGATGCAAAAGACACGCCCCCTGGCCCCTAGCACAAGCGCCCTAGAGCTTCTTCGCCCCCTGCTGGTCAGAGTCCTCACGTGCATGTCAAAAGCCGCACACTGACCATTGAGAGCCAATGCTGAGGGATGCATGTGTTTATGGCATAAACTTTATACTGTCTATGTAGAAGTCAGAGGAGGCTGAGGTGTTGTACTGGCTGCTTGGAAAGTGAATATGAAAGAAATAAATAGACCCTAATATCTGTATCCACCCGGATACGTACATTTATAAGAGGGGTTTAATAGGAGCTACCCCAGACACTATTGACTATCAGATAAAAAGCTTAGTGCCAGGTATGGATTACTTCTTTTAGAGCTGTACCACAGAACCCGCAAAACATTACAGCTATTCTCATAACTCTGGGTTACTCTCCAGAACTTGATAGGGGTGTTGATAAAGATGTCCCATTTAGGACTAAGAATTCTGCTTTATTCTGAACACATTGACCAAGTATTTGTCTCTGCATTGATTAATACCCACTTTAAAAAAAAGCTTCTACATAGGTCTAAGGGCATACATATAAATATTTAGACCACAACACTGTTTAGGAAATAACAATGGCAGCTTCTACCCTAGGACCTGGGACCTAGCCATTGATTTGGGGTTGGTTTTCCAGTGTGCTTGCGTACTTTCTCCCTTTTACTTAGTAACAAAACTCAACATTTAGTCGCTACCTCTTCATGAGTAAAACCTAATATTTTATATATTGTATTATTATTATTATTATTATTATTATTATTATTATTATTATTATTGTCATTGAGAGGAGGCACACATTATGGTGTGTGTGTGTGGAGGTGGGAGAACAAGTTTGTAAAGCCAGTTCTCTTTTTCCATCATGTGGCTCCTGGCGTGGAACTGAGGTCATCTGGCTTGTGTGTCAAGCTCTATGAGCCACTGAGCCATCTCGTGAACAATGTTGCCAATACACTTCATTTTAGTGTTCCTAATAGGGGTGTAGTGATCATTTCTTGTGCTTTTCATGTGTGTGTATGTACATATCATGTATTGATGACAGTGATGTTTAACATTTCCCTACGTGACTACTTCCATCTCTGTATCTTCTTTGGGAAATGTTTGCTCGTGTATTTGGCTACTTTAAAAACTAAAGTTTGAGAACTTTAAAAATATTATCAATAAAAATCTTTGGATACATGGCTTGAATATATCTTCAGACAAGCTGTAGCTTCTTTTCATTCTTCACAGGGTTTTTCACAACTTTCTGGCTTCCATTTTCCATATTAAATGTAAGAATTGTTTGGCTGCCTCTCAGACCTGATACCTTTCCCTTTGTTCTTATAAGGCTTTTGATTTTACAATTTATAATGTAGATCTATGATATATTTTAAATTAATTAAATGAAAAATAACCCCCTCCCTTCCTTCTCCTTCTGCCATGGCTTGGAGAACTTATTGCTCCAGTGTGGTTTATTGAAAAGTTTCCTCTGAATTTCTTTGGTCAAATTTCTTTGTCAAAGTCAACATATTCCTGTGAACCTATTTCCTATATCCAGTTTCTCTATTCTATCTCACTGATCTATGTGTTCACCCACCTAACCATAATGTACACTGATGATTCAAAAACTGTATTGATGATCCATATTGAGTTATTATAAATAGGACTAATTTAGAGTAAATAACATTGTTTTAAAAACCAAATTCCCATTATTTACTGCTGGTAAATAAAAAATAAACTATTTTTATTGCCTGTTAACTCTATAATCACTCTAATTTCCACTATGGGCTAGATGTATACATCTCTCTAGAACTCACATGTCGGTACCTAAGACTCAAGGTAATAATATTAAGAGACTGAGCTGTCAAGGGTGACATTAGTGCTCCCCAAAAGGTCTGATCCTTTTGTCCTTCCATATTCTGCCATCCCAGGATGGAACCAAAGAAACCACCATCTTGGAAGCAGTGAGGATTCACCAGAGACAAAATCAGTCCTTAGATCTTGAACTTCCTAGCTTCCACAGCTATAAGTAACAAAATTTCTACTATTTGAAAATAAGTCAGACCAGGGCAGGAGAGATGGCTGCTCTTTAGAGAACCCAGGTTCAATTCCCAGAATCCACGAGGGTACTCACAATTGTAACTCCAGTCCCAGGGCATCACATAACTCCCTCCTGGCTTCATGGCCCAGGGCATACACATGGTGCACAGACATACATGCAGTCAAGACACCCATACACATAAAAACAAAGAAAAATTTAAAAGAACCCTAGCCTAATGTGCTTTGTTATAACAGCAAAAAATGAACTAAATTATTTATTCATTAGTCCCAGGGACTTTTTGTGACTTTTGTTAATTATTTGGGACTTTTCAATAAGCTACCTAGATAACCATGTATTCTGCAAAGAGACTTTTTCTTCCTTTTTAATCCACGTGTTATTTGTTTCTTTTTCTCTTATTATGCCAGCTAGGACTTCTAGTATGATATTAAATTGGAATGGTGGCAGTAAGCACCACTGTCTTGTGTTGGATCTCAGCAGGGATGCATTTAGGTTTCCTACCACTAATTATCATCATAGATGCAGGATTTTTAAAGTTCTTTATCAGCCTGAGAAATTAACCCCTATTTCTAGTTTGCTGAGAGTGCTTGTGAACGAGTGTTCAATTTTGCCAAATGCTTTTCTATATCGAGTGATATGATCAAACATTTTTATTTCATTGCACCCCTCTGCTGCTGCCCACTCCATTCCCCTCAACCTTATCGAGCACTTCTCCCAGGACTGGCATCTTCCAGGGTGTCATGGCCAAAATCTCCCTTTCTTGGCTGTCTGACACCCTGTCTGTCATGCCGTCCTGAAGTGGAAGTGGATGCAACTGTCAATGAGCTATCAAATATGGTCAAAAGAGTAATGGGAAAGGCTCACATCCATCACTTGAATCACATCCCTTCCTCCCTCCCTGATCCAAAATCTACCATGTGGCATGCATCCTTCTTCCTGGTGAGGTATGGAAGATTTGACAGTCTCCCTCTATCACCTCTGGGTAAAGGTCCTGATTACCCATGGATTTGATCCCTTCCCATATGAAATGCATGCGTTCCAGGGCCTATATTCTGTTAGTGAAACTGGAGTGATAAAGAGAAAAATTGCCTTCAACAAGGCAGCTAGCTCTCATGATTTTTTGTTTTTGTTTTTGATTTTTTCTGTAAAATCAGTAACACTAAGACCATACAGGCTAAACTCTTAAACTATTTAAATTTAAATTTCAGGGCTTTTTAAATACTTTCTTTGCTACTTAATATCACTTGAGTCATCCCCAAAAGAGTATGCCAAGTGAAGAAAGCCTCCTTGTGTCCAGCTGTCCAGTGTCCACAGGCAAAACTGACCATTCTTTCCAACAGGCTTCCTGTTTGGAAGAAATGTAATTTCCGGCTGCGTCCGAAAGGGGGCGATGTTGTGCTAGGAGATGTCCTCTAAGCAGGCTTGCAAACTAGGTCTCACCACAGCTGGGCTTTCCCACCCTCCTTTACAGACTACACATAGGGCCAGAGGGCAATCTACATGTCCAAGTGGGACAGAGGTCAAACAAGGTCCCCTCCTGCACTGAAGCACCCAAAACTACCCATTTGAATCCACCCAAAGGATCCTATTTCGGGTTCCCTTTCTTTTCCTTCCCCATCGAAAATCCCACCTAAGCTCCATCGGTTGAATCTTACTTACTGCTTCCCTCCCACTAACAGAACCGCAATGAAAATCAGAGGCTTATCCCGTAGACTCCTGCCCAGCAGCCCCGGGAAATCAGTGACGCTGGTGGGGGATAGCTAGAGGAGGACAGTGGGGAGTCAGGGAGAGGAGACTTGATGGTCAGCACCTTTTCACACCAGCCTCCGTTTCTCTCCACTCCACTATCAACTGGCCCTGGTGTCTTCCCCGCCCCTCATGCTGCCCCCACTGTTTCTGTCAGACTGAGCCGACATGACCACATCAGCACTTTTTCTCTTCATTGGAAAGGGAAGGGTATTGTGGTTTAGTTGAATGAATTAAAGCAATAACGTTGAGCCCCTCTCTGAATTCCCCCAAACATGGATATACAATTATGCATGGCCTCCAGAACCTCGTTGGGATAGAAAGGGGTTATGTCTGTCTTACGTTTTTTTCCCCCAAAAGCAGCTGAAGATGAAATGGAGAACGAGTGGGTTCAGAGTTAGAAAAAGAGACCACCTATGTGATTTTATCTTCGGTTTTGAATAACTGTTTGGTTTTAAGGGAATGGATTTCTAATGTTTTGGCTCACTCAGAGCTGTGTACCACATATTATTTTTTAAGCGCTGACACGATTTATTTCCACATTAGTAATTCATGTATTCAGTAGCCGTAGCTGCATCCCGTTACTGCGGAGCCATGGGGCTTGCTCACCCATGGTCACGCCCGCCCTTCCCTCCTCCTCTCCAGAGAATAACTTGAGTAACAGTGAAGAACCATGTGTTACTAGCTTCACCCTTACCTCCCATAGTCAGACTTACTAACATGTGGATCAGTGGGGACTTTTGATCCCCTTCCTTCCCCCACTGTATTCATTTCTTGGTTGACAGAATTTGCTTCCAGATCCCAGGGAATCCTCTCAGTGCTGAGCATGTAATGGAAAGGGCAGTTGTTTATAGATTACAAGTTGATGGGCTGGGGAGTTGGTTCCAGGGTTATGAGCATTTCTTCCAGAGGACCAGGGATTCAATTTTCAGCACCCCCCATGGCAGCTCACAACCCTCCGATTATAACTCCAATTCCAGAGGATCTGATTATCTTTTTTTGTTTGTTTGTTTCCTCAGGCACCAGGTGCATACCTAGTGTGCAGGTATGCATGAAGACAAAACACCCCTACACATAAAATAAATAAATCTAAAAAAGATTCATAGGTTGAGAGCTGAGAAGTTAGAGCATGGCCTTGTTTCATCTCAGATAGGAATGAGTGTAGCAAGCAACCCACTCAATCCTATGTGCAAATGACAGAAAGCATTACAAGGACATGATTTGAGAGGTTTCCCAACTAATTTTAGGGAGAGAATATGGGATCTTGTAGGAAGCACAGCTTAGAGTAAGCATTGAAGAAATCAAGATTGCCAATCACACAGATCTATTTTCTTCAGTGAAATGAGTGAGGCCTGGTCACCTGGAACGCTCGAGTGAAAGTGGCCAGACAACCTAATGATCCTTTGCTATTCTATCAGAAGCCAGCCTCCACCTGAATCCCCCCCCCCCAAACCTGAGAATCATTTAGGAACTAATCATTGGTTTATCTCTCCATGAATAGAATGTATCCTTATGAAAGAGGCACCATGTGCTCTGCAACCTCCATCAGTAGAATACATCCTTGAGCTTACTAAACATTCTTCCTTCCCAGGTCCTAGCCCTGAGCACTCTTTCCCAGTCAACAGAACCTATTCTTATGATAAAGGTGGGAATCCACAAAGATACCCCCACAAAAGACCGCTGGCAATGGCTATAAAGGTGGGAATCCACAAAGATACCCCCACAAAAGACTGCTGGCAATGGCCGAGAGACAGCCGGGACTGACCTACTCTGGTGATGGGATGGCCAAACACCCTAATAGTTGTGCCAGAAACCCCATCCATGGACTGAGGAATCTGGATGCAGAGATCCACGGCTAGGCCCCGGGTGGAGCTCTGGGAGTCCAATTAGTGAGAAAGAGGAGGGTTTATATGAGCAAGAATTGTTGAAACCAAGGTTGGATAAAGCACAGGGACAAATAGCCAAACGAATGGAAACACATGAACTATGAACCAAAGGCTGAGGGGCCCCCAACTGGATCAGGCCCTCTGAATAGGTGAGACAGTTGATTGGCTTGATCTGTTTGGGAGGCATCTAGGCAGTGGTACCAGGTCCTGTGCTCATTGAATGAGTTAGCTGTTTAAAACCTGGGACTTATGCAGGGACACTTGGCTCAATCTGGGAGGAGGGCACTGGACCTGCCTAGACTGAGCCTATCAGGTCGATCTCTCAGTCCTGGGGGAGGCCTTGCTCTGGAGGAGGTGGGAATGGGGGTTGGGCTGGGGGGAAGGGAAGAGGGGCAGGAAGGGGGAGAACAAGGGAATCTGTGGCTGTTATGTAGAACTGAATAGTATTGTAAAATAAAATAAAATAATAATAAAAAAAGGTCTCAGATACTATAAATAAACTATAAATGGAACATTTTGTAAGGGAATTTCTATGTAAGGGAATTTCTGAAACTTTGTTATAAGAACATGTCACATGGAAATTTTTCCCCCAAAATTCTGTTTAAATATGTAAGAAAATTAAACCATGGCATCAGACTCCAGAATTTTGATCCCGTCTGACTGACCAAGTCCAACTGCACCAAGTTTTCATTCTAAATTCTTTGAGGTTCATTTCCTTGTCAGTGGTAATACCTGCAGTGATTGCCCCTGCACCCCCAGAACCTGACAATAACGAGGATCTTTTGGCTGGCAAGTTAAAAAATGCATAACTGAAGACAAACAGCTGTGGAAACCACCTTTATGACTTTATAACATTGATAATGTGTATTTGGAACAAACCAATGAGAGTGCCGTACAAATAATCTTTACTCTTGTTCTGTTTAAAATTTCATAACTCACTACAGACACTACACTTTTTAAATTTTGGTCCCTCTGTACTTCCTTTGGGAAAGCTAGACAGAGCAGGGGAAACAAAACATTACACAATAGCACTAGATGTCTACAAAGTAAGGGAAATTGTGGACTCTCCCATCATCTCACCCACTCCTCCCCTTCCCTGAGATAATATAAGACCTTTGGCTGTCTTCAGTACATAAGTTCTCCTTGATTTTGATGGTTGTGAGATTGCTTCCTGACCACACCTTCCTTTCTCTTCCAAGGAGTGGGACTTGAGTGTCACACTGCTGAGAACTGTTCTAGGCTATGCAGCATCCTGCTGGCCTATTCCATGGTGAATCCTGTGAAATAGAAACCATCTCTACCAGTGTTTGCTCTCCATAACTCAAGTCCAGGAACTCCCAGGTGCCCACATTGTACAGCAGAGACCAGTTCCCTTGCCTGCTCAATGACTTCCACACCGTTCCTTGCGGGTTCATTCCAGACTCAAGTCTTAAGCCAGAAAGCCAGAGCAGAAGAAAGGCAAGTGATTTCACAGACCTCTCAGGGCTGAAATACCTATGACTCAGTGACCTGGTTGAGCTCTGGTCGGCAGAGGACGGTACAGTTAGAACCAAATAAAGCATGCTTTTGAAATGGGTTCCAGTTGCCAGGAAAACCAAAGACTCCTTTTCCCTCACTCTCTTTGGCCCACAAGTCCAGTTCCATGATCTGCACTTTTTCTGATCTTTGCATCTCCTGACACTAAGTCCCCTAAGACCTGATTTGTACTTCATCTTCTTTTTCATGTTACTTTAAACAGTCAACTCAAATGGTTTTCTGTTGTTGTTGTTCCTGATGTTTGTAAACTTTGAAAAGAAATGCCTAGTACACAGGAAGTAATCTAGAACATTCCTTTTTTTGTGAAATCAGTAATTCTGAAAGTTCATAAAACATTATTGTCTTCAGAATAACACCATAGGCAATTCCCTTACAGTTGGAAAATAGATTTAAATCCTCTCCAGTCCTTAGGACTATGGGCTCGGCATTTCTTCATCTTGACAGTTTCCAAAGATTTTATTATACCAATATTCATCTTGCTTAATATCAGCAATAATGGCTTCCATAGTAGAACCAAACTCAACAATATTGAAAACTCCACGTTGGTCCTCACAAGTGAAGCCAGCAGTGTGCATGGCCACCAGTGAACCATAAGAATCAAACACTGGGGATCCAGAAGACCCGAAAAAAAATGTGGTGTCATAGGTAAGCACATGAGGGTTGTAAAGCATTTCCGGGAAGCTTCTTCTTTTGTTGTACATATGGACAAAAGACTTAGGAAAACAGGCGTCTACTGCCTCTCTTGCCTGAACACTTTCCTCATATTTTCTTTCTCGATTATCTTTAGGGACCACTGTACAAGCATCAGTAGACTTCTTTTCTCCATCTGGATGGCCAATGATATAAATCAACCCATTAAGTGGCGCACTTCCTATTCCATTATACAGTCCGGCAGGTACGGGTCCTCCATTTTCCTCGAGTTCCAGGACAGCATAGTCAAGCTTTGTATTAGATATCTCAAACCAAGGTTTAACATTAAAAGCACTGTCTTCTCTTCGTGGATCCTCTTCATAATCAAAGGTCACTTTTACACATTGACTAATTATGCTTGCCCACTGACTTGGATCTACACCTTCCCCCATGATGTCAGTTATCACATGCCGACAAGTGAAAATGTACAATCCTTTAAAAACAAAGCAGGTAGCAGAGCCCTCATTTCCATTATTGTTCCACCTCAGGTACCCAACTGAATCACTGACCCGTGAAATATGTTTGTGCACTTTAACGGGAATAGAATTTTTTGTCAGTTTCCCAAAGTTTTTTTTATGCATTTTGAATAAGGAAAATTTCTTTTTTCTTTTTTCGCTTTCTTCCTTGATATATGCTCTGAGTGTTTCTCGTTGTTCTTTTAATGTGGGGTACTCATCCACAATGTGTTTGTTTACTTTTTGAAAGTTTCTGTCCTCTAACTCAGAATTCTGAGTGACAGACACTGCCCTCGGGTTGATTGTTTGTTCAGTTTCAACCTGAAAGAGCTTGTCCTCCAACTCATCAACTGGCTGGGTGTTTGCTATGATGGTGTCCAGGTCACTAATGAGTTTCCAATGGTCACTCTCTACAAAGGAGTAAAACCTGCCATCCTTCATCAGAGTGTCCTTGATGGTCTCTCCTTTGATGCCAAAGACACAGAGTTTGTTGCCCTGTTTGTGAAGTTTTCCACATTTCAGAATCTTTTTCCTCTTACTCCCAATTGCATGAATGTAAAATCGGACATAACTGGTAGATGGTAGGTTCTGTGGTTCAAACAATCGTTTATTTTCTTCTGGCTTACTTTTATATTGAGAAAATGTAATGACCACGTGGCTGCCTTCTGGAAAACAGCAGAGGGGCATGCCGAGGTTTACGTACCCTTCGATTCCTTTTATGCCGCACACCAGCATTTCTTTGCCTTTTTGTCTTTTTATCTCTTCTTTGACAGCATCAAGAGTGTTGAGTGCTGCATATAAGCTACTTGTCTCGCCTTGTGTGTGGTTATGTTTCATGTTTTTGTTTTTCCTCTGGTTCACATCCAAGGTGACGGTAATTGTCTTATTTAGAGGAGGAGTCTGATCTTGTCGGATTTTCTTGGCTGTGCGATCCTGGGTGTTGGTTATATCTCTTGGTGTTTTTCTGGAGTCCACTTTTGCTTGAGAAATATCAGAATTATTCTGCTCTTCTTTGGGGACCTAAATATAAATTATGGATATCTTATAACTCTGAAAACTCTAGTTCTGTGTCCATTTTTAATGTCAACTCACATAATTCCTCTGGGAAACTCAGTACCAATTTCAAAAGTAGAATTAAGCCAGAGTTCATCTTGGAATCCAAAACACAATCTCAACTTCCTATCAAACCAGTCAGAAAAGCTCCTGTTACACATGGTGCATTTTTCTAACAAATAAGAAGGCAGACACAAGTGTTATCCTGACACTCAAAGGTCTACCAGCTTCCCTATATGGTATTCCAAGTCATTTTTATTATTTTCAGCAGTATATATTTTATCTTATTCAAGCATAAAGTGTATTGCAATAACATTTTAAAGCTGTTTATTTATCATTAATTTGTTTTTTAAGATTTATTTATATGTATATGAATGTTTTGCCTACATATATGTGTGTGATCCATGTGTATGCCTGTGGTGATATTTTATTTGTGTTTTAATAAATAAAGCTTGCCTGGAGATCAGGGGGGAAAAGCCAACCATTTTAAGTAAACAAAGTCAGGCAGCACACACCCTTAATCCCGATCACTTAGCAGGCAGGATCTCTGTGTGTTCAAGTCCACACTAGGGAACAGAGCCAAGCATGGTGACACACGCCTTTAATCCCAGTACCAACCATAGAGACCTGGAGGTCTGTACAGACAGACAGTGACAAGGAAGTGAGGTAGCTGGGCTAAGAGCCAATGAGAGGGCAGAAAAGCAAGGCATATAAAGGCACAGGTAACAGGAAGTAGCTTGCATTTAGAAGCTGCAGAGTTGGTAAGGTAAGGTTGGCTGGTAGCTTTCCCTATTTCCCTGATCTCTAAGGCTTTCACCCCTATATTTGGCTGTGTTTTTTACTTAATAAGACCATTTTGAAATTCGTCTACACATGCCTGGTGTCCACAGAGGTCAGAAGAAGGCGTCAGATCTACTTGAACTGGAGTTACTAGTGTTTATGAACCACCATGTTGGTGCTAGAAATCAAACCCAGTTCCTCTACAACAGCAACAGATGCTTGATAATTTGTGCTTAATTTAATAATTTGTGAGGCAGAGTCTTGCTATGTAGTTAAGACTTCCCTGGAATTCAGTATGTAGCCCAGGTTGGCTTCAGACTCACAATTTTCATAGCTCCTTAATACTGTGGCTCACAACCTTCTGTTCTCTGACTTTTGAATGCTGGGATTACAGCACTGTGCCACCATGCCTGGTCTGACATGTTTAAAAGGAAAAGAGACCAGGTGTGTTCCTCGAGCGTACTGTTATGGAGTAGGATAGAAATAAACAAATCTTGGCTTGTCATGGATTTTCTAGCTATTTGGATGCCTTGCTTTCTAGAATCTGGACACAAAGAAACAAGAAAAAGGCTTTAACTTTGCACATCAAATGCCTGACACTTCTCAACTCTCTTGATATAATAAAGGAACATTTTAGTCTCAGAGGGCACAATCATTTGTCATATCTTAGTAAACTTGCCCAAGTCTTCATCACAGGCTCAAGCAACTCTCTTTTCCTCATAAACAAATTGGAACCAACCTTCCTCACTTGACTATGAAGGTGATGGTAAGAATAATTATACAAAATCCTTTGTAAAGTGAAAAGTACTAAACAAATACAGGCTGTTATGATTCAAGGGACCAATCATACTCAGACATTTTAGTACTATTAAGTAGTATTAATTTTGTTTGTTTCACAGATTGCTATGGTATATTACATTTGATCTACTCAATTAATGTTTCAGATATGATTACAATACACCTTTTTTTTATTAAACACTGCTTTTATTTAACTAAAACCTATATTACAATTCCCCATCTTTGTTGCTATTCACCAAAATAAATAAAGTGGATAAGAAAGATGCTAGAATATGTCATTGTCCCAATCTTTCTTGGCAGTAGATCCTGTACTTGGCAGTAGACCTAGGACCCATTGTGGCTAAGACAGCTATTAGTATATTATGGTGATATTTTATTTGTGCTGAAATGTGATTTTATTTGTATGTTAATAAATAAAGTTGCCTGGGGGTCAGAGCTAATAGCAAGCCATTTAGCAGAAGTCTGGCAGTGGTAGCACATGCCCTTAATCCAATCACATGGCAGGCCAAGTCTCTGTGTGTTCAAGGACACAGACAGCATGGAGACACATGCCTTTAATCCCAGTACCAACCACAGAGACCTGGAATTCTGTGACCAGGCAGTGACGAGGAAGATCATGTAGTTGTGTTTAGAACCAATGAGAAGGCAGAACAGAAAGGCAATAAAAAGACGGGTCACACAGGAGAAGGTCTCTCTCTCAGGGGAAGGACGGCAGCGACTGGTAAGCTAAAGGCTATTCGCTAGTGCTCTGACCTCTTGGGCTTTTAACTCTTTATTTGGCTCTATGTTTCTTATTTAATAAGACTGTTTAGAATTACATCTACAGTATGTCCCACAAGCAATAATAATAGACATACCTGAGAGAAATAGTCATCGATTTTTGCATTTTTCCTTGCATTGAACGGGATCTTCTGTGATCTGCGCTTCTTCGAGCTCATGGTGACTTTGAGATGAAACAGGTAGTTCAACTGAAACACAAATTCCAAAATGGTTTAAGTTGGGTTGGGAATTTAGTTTAGTGGCAGGATGCTTGCCCAGCAAGTGTGAGCCCTGGTTCAGTCTGCAGCTAAAAAATAAAAATACAAAAAGATAAAGATAAAGCAAAAAGAAAAACGTGGTTCAAGTTATGGCAGTATCTACACACAGAATAAAAGATGAACTGGGTCCTGTATCCCATCTTTCCCATTCAGCTCTGGCCTTGCTTGTCCCAGGATGGTAACCTTGCAAGCTTATCCACGAAACATAATCACCCAAACAACAAAAGCAGAGCATCACGTGTACCAAACACGTAACAGAAATAGTCTGTATTAGCTAATCCCCATGGAAAGCAGGTTCTACATAGATTTTGATTGGGGGAAAGGATATCTTCGACAAGGGAGATGAGGTATCCAAACCCACAGCTTGAAGTAAGCAGAGAATTCAAATGCGGATATCCTTATAAGGGGTTTGCAGCTGGAAAACTCAAAACTATGTTCTACTTACAGTGATGTTAAAATCTTCTCTTTGTTTAATATAGAGATGATAAGGGCAGGGAAATAGGCAGAAAGAGAACTGAGCAGTGCCCTGAAAACAAAAGAAATAGAAAAGAAGTATCAAAAAGAAATCTGGAAAGTTTATCCAAAATGACAGGAGCATTTGATATTGCTTTAGGCCTTTTGTTTGAAGTGGTATTTTCCCCTGCTGTCTCTGCAAAGAGAAAGAGCAGTTTAAACGCAACACTGAACCCTCCAACAGTGCCAACTATCACTAGAAGGACATGCACACAGAGGGCAGCAAGCTCTTCTGTCCTTCAGTACGTCATCGTCAGAACAATGCCCAGCATGTGGCAGACCTCAACACTTCAGTTATAAAGACACACTCAAAGAATGAGTGGAGTTGGCAGTGACCTGCAAGGCCATGTTCTAAGTGCTTTCCACAAGCTGCCTCTCAGAATCCTCCAAAGCTTGCTTAGGTGGGTATTATTACTCCTACTTTACTCATAAAAAGCTTCAGTTCTTTCTAGAGAGGTTAAACATCCATTCCAAAATCACAAAACTCCAGTGAGTACACTTTGGAAAATTTGTATTATTGTTTTCTAACTGAAAAGACAAAAAGAAGGTGGAGGAAGGAAAGAATCATATAATGAACTTCCAAATACCTATCATATAGCAAATAATTTTTTTTCTCCAATTTATATATCATTTTTCTTTTGAGATAAAGTCTCATGAAACTCAGGCTGGCCATGGACTTTGAACCCCTGATCCTCTGGCCTCCATCTTTCTGCTCCCTGGATTATAGGTATGTGCCATTTCATCTGGTGTATGTAATACAAAGAATCAAACCCAGGGCTTCATGCATGAAGGGTAAACACTCCACCAACTGGGCCACATCTCTAACCCTACAGTGTCCTTTTAACTAGGAAATGGCAGAGACATGGTAAGATTTTAACATTAAGTCACTTTCTGTCTCTACAAGTTAAGGGCTTTTTCTTATCAATTTAGTCACCTCAAAATGCAATTGAGATACACACCACACCTTTTAAGTTTGGGGGCTTTTGTTGTTGCTGCTGATTTTTTTTCTTTATTTTGTTTTTCTTTAAACCAAGTCTTGTTTTGTAGCCCAGGATAACCTCAATCTGGCAATCCTCCAGCGTCACCCTCCTCAGTGCTATGATTTAAGTGAGCACCACTACACTGACTTAATTATGCATTTAAACTGTTTCCCCCTAGAAAATAATCAGAAGAAAACATAAAGGTTGTCTGCAGATGGCCACCCTTGGCTTGCTTCTTCTCTCTGATGTATAATTGAAGCACCCAGTCAAGTGGGAGCCATCTAAAGACTGTGTCCATGGTCTTAACCCCTCCACTGTGGAGCCTGAGCCCTAGATTTCTACCAGTAACTCCTGCTAATGAGCGAAGATGGAAATCTACTGGCCTGCCTGGGCCTGGTTTCCTGTTTGTGAAAAGCAGCAGCAACTGCAAAAGAGACAAGGACATCCCATAAAAGCATGCACAGCAGCGTCAGTGCCGACGAGTCTGCGTGATCACACTGCCACAGAGCTGCATGACCCTGGGCACACTGGCTGCCTTCTGCCTCTCCCTCACCCTGAGAGGAGTGGTAGAGTCATCTTCAACTGTTGTGAAGACCAAAAAATACATAATTCCGACAGTCTTCATACAACGGCCACGCGCGCTAGACTGCTCAGTGAACACTGCGCTAGACTGCTCAGTGAACACTACTGCTAGTGCCGCTATCAATACCAATGTTTAACCACGAGAGCACTCCTTGGGCTGTGGAAAATGAAACCGGTTGATAACTTGAGGAACCGGACTAGACTATATGATCTCTGCAGGTAGAAATTCATTGTTGAAGTTCCTGGTCTGTTGATGACTCATACTATGATCCATATAAAATAAATAAATAAGGTGAGCAAAAAGGAATATGAATTAAGCAATTATGAACCATCCCATATCTATCCCATACAAATAATTTCGTGTCCATGCTGGGCCATGTTATACTAAAGTGTGAAGAGCCTGGAGTTATCCTCCACCTAACCACATGATAATCTGAGAAGACAAACTCCACTGAGTTGATGAGTTGATGAGATTTGCTTTCCTTCTTCAGTAAAGCAATAAACCAGAACAGCCTGTACAATGTCCCTCCTGGACAGTTCCCTGGAATTTCTCTTTCTCGTCTTCTTCCCCTTTCTCTCTCTTCCCTCCTCTTTCTTTCCTCTGGCCTTTCTCACCCTCCCTCCCTGCTCCCCAATCACTTCCTCTCCCTATCCCCTCCTCCCCCTTCTCTCCCTCTCTCTCCATTCTTTGCTTCACCTGTCTTAAGGTCTCTTTCTTTCTGCCTAGTCACATGCACATTCTGCCCCACTTACCTTTCTCTCCGAAAGGCTATCCAGAGTCAAGAGCCACAGCTGACCTAAGCCTCTCCCTACACCACCATGTCATTCTACCATTCAGTGGCAAGAAGTAGCCCCTGAAACAAACCTGGGCTCCCTGGGTCCTTCAGATGGGTAGCACCTCTGCCTCTGAGCCCAAGGGCTTTCCAGCCTTAGAAGCTTTCGAGGCTCCGGTGTGTCTAAGTTTGGACTCCACCTTGCAAAGAATCACAGTTTGTTGACAGACCTTCCCTTGCTCACAGCCAGCACATGCTACCCTTGAATCTAGCACTCGACATTAAGTCTGCTCTTTCTGAGGGAAACCCTCTTAATGCCCTGAAGGGATGGACACAGGGTCTGATAGCACACGTGCATGCAAGTTATACCTTTGAGGATGCTACTCTAATAATAATAAAGACAACTGCTACTGTCTAGTGCTTGGCAGAACATTCTGGGTTAGTACATTGATGATGATGGAAACAGCAGACAAACAGGTCAGGTGAATGTAGTAGCCAGCTATTTGTGTATAGAAGGCTTCCACGGTACATGCTAGGCATGCCTGAGGAAGAAATCAATATTTGTCACTTACTCTGTGTATTTTTATTATAAAAAGAAACAGATTTAGGAAATGTGTTGATGAATATTTGCTACACACAACATTCTGACATGAAAAAATTATATAATATATTATTATTATTATTATTATTATTATTATTATTATTATTATTATTATTCCCAATTGCTGTTTCCCAGCCCTTCAATCCTCCAGGCCCCTCTTCCCACATTCCCTCTCCTCCAGATCCACTCCTCTTCCGTTTTCCCTTTAAAAAAAAAAAAAAAGGAGTGGGATCTCCCAGGGATAGCTTAACAAAATTCTTTACAGACCTTGAAAGGACAATACTTAACTTTGTATGGAAAAACAAAAACCCAGGATAGCTAAAACAAGCCCGTATAATGAAAGAACTTCCTGAGCTATCACCATCCCTGATTTCAAGCTGTAATGCAGAGCTATAATAATAAAAAGCACATGGTATTGGCATAAAAGGAAACAGGTTGATCAAAGAACTCGAAAAGGAGAGCCAGAAAGTAATTTTAAGGAGATTTTTACTCACCGGCTCTTCCCACGGGTCAGGACCTTCCCTCCCGCAGCTGGAATCCCGCGTCTTTTTGAGGAACCGAAACCAGCCTATCATTATACGTCATTGTTCACGGGGCGGAGAGACTGCGGATTGGTCCTTTCCAGGACCAGCGACCGGCTATGCATCAGTCCATTGGCCGCGCTGAGCGCGGTTCAGGAGCGAGCGTTCCCGCCCTCGACGCCAATGGCTGCCGGGTACAAGCAGCCAGGCGGCCATAGAGTGGGCGTGGAGCTCCGCTCTCCAGGGGTCCCCTCTTAGGTATGCTGACTGGACTGGGCGGGAAGCAGAGGAGCCAGGACTCGGTGAAGGGTTCCCGCCCGGCTTCAGGGAGCTGCGCTGGTCCAGCGATTTCCCGCCGCCGGGGAAAGGCAGGAGAGCCCAGGCAGCAGGTACTGCTTGCACCCAGGCTGCTGCGGGCAGGAAGTGGACGAGGGAGGAGGAGGAGGACGCTTGGAGGACCCAGGGACTTTCCAGGGGGCAACATCCCTACACGGGACCAGCTTCAGTACTTGAACAATCAGGAAGAAGCTGCTGATCCTTGGCAAAGACAGATGGGTCTTTTTATCTTAATTTTCAGAAACGTATTCCATTTGTTTGCTATTTATTTATGTATGTTGTGTGTATGCGTGCGCATGCCACGTGTCACAACTTTAAGGAATTTGTTCTTTCCTACCATGTGGGTCTCATGGATGGAACTCAGGTCGTCAGACTTGGCAGCAGATGCTGAGCCATCTCAATGGCCTAATAAATCAATTTTCCAGAGGTACATCGTTGGGAGCAAATATTTATCACCCGTAAATAAAGATGGTGGCCACTCCAGAAATATGCATCTCAGATATGCTGTTAAGTACTCATCATGTGTCAGTCTGAATTGAGATGTGATTTTAGCTCCTCTATGTGTGTGTGTGTGTGGGGGGGGTGAGGGTGCAGGCCAGCCTGGTCTACAAAGCAAGTTCCAGGACAGCCAAGGCCACATAGAGAAACTTCTCTGTCTCGAAAAACAAAAACAGATGAACAAAAAAAAAAAAAAAAAAAAAAAAAAAAAAAAAAAAAAAAAAAAAAAACAAAAAAACATTTAAAGGAAAAGCAAGAACTAGCTCTTCAAAACACACATTGATCATATGTGAAAAGGTAACATTAGAGATTAGGAGTCAGTTAGCCCTTCTCCTACCACTCACTATTCAAATTGTTCACATCTCTCTGTCACCACAAACAGTACTTCAGTAACATATGCATACAAATATCTTAACATCTCCACAAGTTTCTCGAATGATTGATTTAC
The DNA here is from genome assembly GCF_049852395.1 of Peromyscus maniculatus bairdii. NCBI lineage: Eukaryota > Metazoa > Chordata > Mammalia > Rodentia > Cricetidae > Peromyscus > Peromyscus maniculatus. The sequence goes on along the minus strand of NC_134852.1, from coordinate 164,608,798 downwards.
AACAGGAACATTACCCAAACAAGGAGCTGTGTGTGTGTGTTTATTTACTGGTGCAAGATCTGTCTCAAAACCCATTGGCAGTTTTTGCACTTTGCCTTAGTTCATGGGATGACACTTGTGCTCCTGTCCATCAAGCTGTCCTTCATCCATCAAATCCAAACATAGATCGCTGTCTCTGTGATACACTGCCCAAGCAGAGGCAAAAGTGCTTTTCTGTTTCCTCAGAACACACCTGCACCTTTCCTTACTGAAGCTGGCCTGCTCCATTGGGATGGGGAAGCCTCTTTCAGGGGCTCGTGAAGGAGTCACTACTGAAAAGCATTGATCTTACCCCTTAATATTCCATTATTTCATCTATTTCCACCTAACCTAGCTATGTGAGGGCCTTTGCCAGGTTCTTTTGTTTGGTTGGTGTTGCCATTGGATTCTAATGGCTCCCTTGGGGAGGGGGTGAGAAGGCAATGACTCAGACACCGGGAATCAGTTGAAAGCAAATAACAAACTCATTTATTTAATAACAGGGAAGGCCTTACATACCCTCCTCCCAGTGCCCAGTCTATGTGGTCGTCCCTCATTGGCTGGGCACAATCAGGAACTCTGACTTCGATTATTGCTAGGTCCTCAGGAAGACTTGGCATGATCAGCAACTCTTGACAGCTCCTGTTGCCAGGTCCTCAGACAGACTCCAGGTTGGCTCTTAAGGAGTATGTTATGTGCATGCCCTGGCTACTGGTCTGAGCCAATTTCCTCCACCCTATGGGCCTGTCCTACTACAGGTTGGATATTTTATTTGTTTGTTTTTTGATTGGACAACAGAAAAATAGCCCAACACCCTTCACTTGGCCAGAAATATTATAGGCATGCCTAGGGCTAATGAGATATATCATTTCAGAGGAATGTAGAAGCATGCTTCTTTTGAAGGCCAGGACTGTCTCCAGGGATATTAGACAACTCCAACAGCCCTATCTGAGCATCAGCTGAAGGGGAGGTATCCTTGGTAACTATTCTCTATTCTGTCACTCCTACAAAGTTGCAGAGGGTTTGCCTCAAAGGTCTCAGAGGAGAGCTAAGAAAAGGCAAGCAAAGCTGAGTTCTGCTCCAGTCCTAAAGGTTCTGACCCAGCTACTAGCCCAGGCTGTCCACGACACTTAGCTTTACACTTTAAGGGGAAATGAAGACTGACTCTTAAACTATGACACATCAGACTAATTTTTCTGAACAATGTTCCTTGATGATAAAGGAGAGGATACATCAGGTGCTTGCTGCTCAGCAAGCAACCAAACTTCAAGATAACCAGAAAGCTCATGCGCACTGAGTGCCAATAGAACTGGACAAATGAGAACCACAAGCTGGCAGAACTAGACCACACCCAAGAAACTAGAAGGGGTGGGGGGGTAGGAGATAGCTCTCTGAGGATATGTGCCTCGATTTTCACCAGCCTGCAATGCAAGTACACTTCTCAGCTAATGACCCAAATGACCCAAATCGTCTCTCTTTTTCTAGCCTTTTGTTCATTTTCATGTTTTCTTTCCTCACATGTCCAGTCCTTGTTCCTGTTTGACCCTCTCTGGACACTCACCATTCACTGTTATCTACTGAAAGCTAGTCTTTTCGAATCAGCTTTTATCTTTTAGATGAAGCTGATTAAAACATGCATATATATAATATATACTACACACATACACACATACCAGCTCCTTCCTCAGACTTTGCATAACAGCATTGAAGACTTTATCACTCCAGTTGCTCACGTCAGAAACCCAGGAATCAACACTGAGCCGTCATTTCCTCTCATTTGTGGACCAGTTCATCCATAAAGAAATTCTTTCTGTAGGCTGTCTCTTTCATTTAAGTGCTAATTCCAATGATGGCCACCACCTTGGAGAAACCCAACATCTCTGGAACTGCAAGACAGATATCTAGCTATCTGCCCTTTTAAACATCTAACTCCAGATTTTGTAGTCCACATAGCTGCCAGAGTGGTTTTTAACAATGTAAGTCAGTTTATATTATTACTCAACTCCACAGTCTCCCTTTAGGATAGATTTCACACATGTGATAAAATCCAGACTCTTCGGCTGTGGCCCGCTAGATAATTTGCACAGGTGTGGCTAACATTCCTGTGTATGGTTCTTTCCAGGGATTATTTTATGTACAGAAGAAATGAAACGACTTCAAAAACATTGTCCCCCGCCGTATCTAGTTTTCATGATTCTTAAATTTTTACCCATTCTACTATGAAGGATCACCAAGATCTCTGCTGAGCAATGATTTCCCTCTGCTACTGTTGATTTGGTGTCACTCATGTGGCCACTTGCCTTGGATTTTAGGAATCACACTCATTTAAGAATATTATTACAATTCCCCATTATTTTATTTTTAACATTCTAGTATGATTTTGGCAATTCTAGTTCTACAGTTAGTCTCCCCAAACCCTGCGGAGTGTGTTGCTAGAGTTTTCCTGCCTTGCCCACAGTCGGAAGGCCAGAACTTTGGCCAGATTGTAGCTTCACTGAGCGTTTTCTGCCAAATTGATAAAAGCACCCCTGGTGATTCCAACACCACCATCAACTTCTGTCTATGAGTGATCAAAGTCTTGTCACCCTGTCACCTTGACCAACTACACAAATTCTCCTCTTTGATCAACACCTCAAAAGTTAGGATTCTAAGTGAGGAGCATTCATTGTCTTCTTACCCACCAAGGAGCCCACCAGTCCCCAACCAATGTTCCAAACCTGTGATCACACAGTGGCTACAAAAACAAGACTAAAAAGAGGTGAATGTGAGAAAGGGAGTTGTCGGAAGAAGGTAGACAAGAGGGAAAGAGATTAGGGGGAACTGTGGTAATCAGAATGCACTTCAAACTTATACAAGGCTGAAGGAAGAGCTAAGAACTGACCTTCCAGAGGACCAGGTTTGATTCTCAGCATCCACAATAGCAGCTTAGCACCGTCTGTAACTCCATTCCCAGGGGATGGAAAGCCCTCTTAAGCCCTCCTTAATCACTAGGGACAGACTTGATGCACAGAGATACCATGAAGACAAAATGCCCATATGTGTAAAGTAAATAAATATTTTCAAATATACTTGAAATTATCAAAGAATCAATTCAGTCAAAGAACTTTAAATATATTCTAAAACTAACCATATTTGTGGATCATTGAAGGTATTGAAGATAATTTTCATATTTAAAAAAAAAATAGCACCCAACACAGAAACACTGGCTATTCAAGTTTTCAAACAATAAGGTGCTTTGTCAACTCCATGTTGGATGCACTTTTTTGATAACATCAGTTTGGGAATTGCTCACTCTGGAGCTTTCTTTAGAACTATTCCACTGGGACAGAAAGACAGTCTTGACCTCCAGGAAGCACTCTCAAGGGTTGTTCCATCTGCATCATGCTGCAGAATCTGAACGCTAAGCCACCAGGCATCTCCCACTCCCCACAGTGCTGGTTGAGTTCTTCTCAGGTCTGTGCAAGGCTGCCCCACAAACCCAGAACTTCCAGGGTGGAAAGGAGACACTAGGATATGAGAGCACAAAGTTATCTTGTGATACAGAAGTTGGCTGTGTACCGACTCTGCTGGCAATCCTCTGGCTCATGCTCCAAACATATCCGTGTTAGATAACAGATCAATGCATTGGGCTGGATCTATTTCTATTCACTAGTGTTGCCCTGTGTAAAGGGCCATGTTCTCTTGCTTCTAATAATGAATAATGTCACATTTTGGGATACTAGGTCTTTTTTTTTTTTTATAAAACTATATATTTATCTTTGTTCTAGTATTTAAAGGAATACTGCTTGATGGATTGCTTGGCAGGCTCATGCTTAGCTAGCTTTCTTCTACAGCCTAGAACCATCTGCCTATGAAATGACGCTACTCATGATGGGCCAGGCATTCCTACATCAATTAACAAGCAAGACAATCTCCCACAGACATGCCCACAGGCAGTCTAGTCAGTTTCTCCCTCAAATCACTGGGGGCTGTGTCCATTGGAATATCCTTTGTCCTCTGAAGGTTTGCCTTGAAATTTGTTAGGCATGACTAGAGCATTCTTTAGTCCATATAGGATTTGGTTATGATTAATTATGGATTTTTAATATGATGATGCTTCCTGGAGGCCAAGACTGACTGTCTATGCCTTCAGGAGGCATCAGCACCCTGACATCCAGGAGCAACCAGGAGATCTTTAGATAGCTCAATATTTTTTTTTGTTTTGTTTTGTTTTGTTTTTGTTTGTTTGTTTTTTGAGACAGGACCTCTCTGTGTAGCCCTGGCTGTCCCGGAACTTGCTATATAGACCAGGCTGGCTATGAACTCAAAGATATCTGCCTGCCTCTGTCTCCCAGTGCTGAGATAAAGGAGCATGCCACCAAGCCTGGTTGGGCTGTGGTTTGTTTGTTAAATGATACTCCTTCCCAGCCTCTTCCCCCAACAATACAGGCCCACATTAAAACAAAACAAAACCAAACAAACAAAAAGCCTTGACACAGACAAGCATAAGGACATCCTGTGACCATGGCACCATTTCTTGGCCCTCTTTTCCCAGTTTGCCAACACCTAGTATTACAGAATTCCCAGTGATAAATCACTCCCCACAGTTAGGGATTAAAAAAAGAGAAGCTCCTTATAGCACTTGTCCAGCTCTGGCTAATGTTCAAAGAGGAGTTAGCCTCACATAGAAGATTTTACTAACTTATGTACACCTGAGGCTTATGCATTCCATGTACAACATCATTCCTAAATCTCTTTGAGGTCTCAGCTCCAGGTTACACTTAGAACTATTTGAACAGAAACAAGTCTGCTCACTTGGGAGATTTACACAGCAAAGATATTGCCAGAATCATTTCCCAAATACACCAGTGTTGCTTTTTTCATACAGCTGTTACCGGGGTTCATCATGCCCACCTGGCAGATTATTGTTGCAGGAATCTTAAAAGTTCTTATTAATAAAATCAAACCTGAGGCCAGTAATTGGGGTCCATGCTGGTAGATCAGAGAGACAGTACAAGCCACAGCTATCTCACCTTGCCAGTTCCTCAGCTGGTCCTGTTTCCTCAGACTGGAAGCTTCTGTGTCCTCATCCCAATGGCTCTCAGCTGAACTGCTGCTTCAAAGCTTGAATGCTTAACCAGCCAAATGCTTAACCAGCCAAAATCCTCTAGTTTCTGGTCCTCACGCCTTATATATCTTTCTACTTTCTACCACCACTCCTTGGGATTAAAGGCTGGCTTTCTGGGATTAAAGGCGTGTCACCATGCTTGGCTGTTTCCAATGTGGCCTTGAACTCACAGAGATCCAGAGGGATTTCTATCTCTGGAATGCTAGGATTAAAGGTGTGAGTGCCACCATTTTCTAGCCTTTGTATCTAGTGGCTGTCTGTTCTCTGACCCCAGATAAGTTTATTAAGGTACACAATATTTTGGTGAACACAATACCACCACATCTCCTCTCTTTTTGTCTAAAATTAAAGAAAGCTTATAACTAATACAAGAAAAACTATCTAATAAGTATATACAATATATACAGACAAAAATTACATTAATGATGTCTAGTCCATTAACATTTGACAGATTCAGATAAAAACTCCATTATATATATTAACAATGTCCAGTCCAGTAACATCTGATAAACTCAGACCAAAAAAATTTTCATTACTTATCTTATTTAAAACAAGTAGTTCCTTTTTAAAAGTAGATTCCATAATCCCCTTTTTATCTTATCATATCCATATTTTCTCTTTTTTCTTTTCATAATACATTCAGTAGTCTACCTTTTGTCATTTTTATATCTTCCCCTTTTTCTTCAGTGTAGATTCAATGATCCACCTATTTATCCTATTATTTCTTTACCTTTTTTCTCAGAGTAGATTCGATGATCTATCTCATATCTATATTCTCTTTTCCTTTTTGCTTTCTAGGGGTGAAGATATCTTTAGGGAATCTTGAAAAGAAAATTTTTGGGTTAATTGTCAAGTCCTGTATCATTTGTCCACTCTCTGCATAAAAGGAAAGTTCAGGGCTTGTTTCAAGTCCTTGTTCAAGTAGTCTGTCAGGCTGGATCATCTCAGCTAGCCATCTCAAATTTGTCCTAAGCAGTTTGTAGTCCAAAGCAGATCTTTCCGTGGTGTTAATCAGCTTAATGGCTTTACCATAGTCCTTTTGAAGATTTCAAAGTCGCTGTTAGGTGTGGTCATGGTTCCATGCAGCCTTTTTTTTTTTTTGTGCCTCCTCTGGTTTGGAGCAATCACAGTCTGATAAATGTCTGTCTCTTGGAACCATGAACATTCTTCCCTAGAACAGAAAATCTTCACAGCAATTTCTCCCCACCATTTGTCTTGCCAAACTTTTCCGAACTGACCTTTGCCGATGCTTTCTTGTAACACGATGGTCCTGGCAATTCTTCTCTGAACCAGCAGCAGTAAACCCTTCGTCCCAGGTAGCAGCATCACCGCAGTCACCAACATGATGAGAAGGAGCTGGCAACGTGGAGCAGTAGCCACTGCTTCCATGGTCCCACCACTGATTGTGGCTCAGTCCGGGCCAAAGCTTCTCCCAAGCCTCCTAGGCCGGCCTCAAACTCGGGATCTTCCTGCCTCTGTCTCCTTCAGCAAATCCTACCGGTGTGTGCCACAACAACCGGCTGAGTGTAACTTGGGCCTGATCTGGGGCTCACAAGGCCACAGGCAAACAGCTTTTTCATGAATTCGTAACACGAACGTTGGGCGCCAGATGTTGCAGGAATCTTAAAAGTTCTTATTAATAAAATCAAACCTGAGGCCAGTAATTGGGGTCCATGCTGGTAGATCAGAGAGACAGTACAAGCCACAGCTATCTCACCTTGCCAGTTCCTCAGCTGGTCCTGTTTCCTCAGACTGGAAGCTTCTGTGTCCTCATCCCAATGGCTCTCAGCTGAACTGCTGCTTCAAAGCTTGAATGCTTAACCAGCCAAATGCTTAACCAGCCAAAATCCTCTAGTTTCTGGTCCTCACGCCTTATATATCTTTCTACTTTCTACCACCACTCCTTGGGATTAAAGGCTGGCTTTCTGGGATTAAAGGCATGTCACCATGCTTGGCTGTTTCCAATGTGGCCTTGAACTCACAGAGATCCAGAGGGATTTCTATCTCTGGAATGCTAGGATTAAAGGTGTGAGTGCCACCATTTTCTAGCCTTTGTATCTAGTGGCTGTCTGTTCTCTGACCCCAGATAAGTTTATTAAGGTACACAATATTTTGGTGAACACAATACCACCACAGATTATACTTCTTCTGATAAGAGCACAGGAGACTTAATGGCAGACCATGACTTAACAATGGTTGTGAACCCTTGAGCTGCCCCTTAGAGGCTTATCCTTTGATAAAGAGAAGGGCTTCATGGCCTGTTGGAAGTCAGGGTTAGACCCTCTTGTTATGAGAATGGAGCCTAATTGGAGGTCAAGCTTGGTGAATAAACATTAGCAGAAACTTTCTCAGCAAACTGAAACTTCAGCTATGGCACAGAATTCTCATTCTCACAGTTTCTAATAAGTGTGGTGAGAACACTACTTATCGTTCAGTCGTATTGTTCGCAGTCTTCCTTTAGCTAGATTCCACTTTGTGTAACTTAATATTTCTATGCAAATTCACTTGTAAATCCTTGATAGTACTTCACTTTTACTACTTCAAGTTTCTCCTGTATCCATAGAGCCTCTGGCTGGGAGTGATTTGTGGTCAGCACTTCCTGGTCAGGGGAAAATACCTATTTACCATCTCACCTGCCTGAGTGACAGGACACACATAAGGCTTAAATTATGGAGTGTACTGCCCACATATGCTCACATTGTCCATCACTAGGTAAAAGACTATCTGTCAAGCAGGGTAAGGACCCACCCTGTTCCCCTCACCCATATTGATTCCTCGCTCTACCTAAACTTATAAAAAGAATTCAGCAGATAGCTTGTTTATGTGTGTGTGTGTGGGGGGGGTTGTTAAAGGCAGGGGTAGCCAGGAGGGGCCAGAGGGAGAAAAGGGGAGTGATATAGTTCTATTTCAACTAAAACATTTTTTAAAAGAACTATTACAGGGGGGAAATTATATAATTATATTGTAATCTCAAAAAGTAAGAGGACTTTTTTTTAGTTTTTAGAAAAACAAACAAAACCTAGGGCTCTTGAGTTCCTTGTTTGTCATAGCCTTCTCCAGCCCCATGAAATGTATTTCTGGCTTTTACTCTCATCGTTAATATTATAAGTTTATAATTTTACTATTTCTGCACCCGTGTCTTGTTCAATTCTTTGCTTGAGACGAAGAACCCGGACATCCCAACACAGGACACAGGGAGACAGCACCTTGGTACCAAGGGTGGCACTAGCTGGGCGTAGTGAAATGGTGTCTTTGAGAGGTCAGGCTTTGTGAGTGGTCCTTAGGCCTCTGCAGGTGTTCCCTCAAGGAGGATTGTGGGACCCTGAGCTGTAATGTAAATGATTTTGCTCCATCATGCACTACTGCAGTGAGGGGCATGCACTGAAACCTCAAAGACTATGAGCTAAAATAAGCCTTTTGTCTTTGTACATTAACCATCCCAAATGTTTCGTTGGAGTGAGAGCAGTCTGACTGCCAGAAGTCCTATGCTACAAAGGCAGAAGCTTCCTGAGTGTTGCACTTGGTTCATCAGTGAATTCTGGACTGTTCTAGACTGACCTTTGGGAAGACAGTCCCCAGCTTTCTATGAGCCTCGGGAATTTCCTCCTCTGACTCTTCTGGGGGATTCTTTCCTGCTTTGTCACACTTACTGCCTGATTAGCAGTTAGTTAACATTTCAAGAACTGTCCTCTGAAAACCTCCTAGGCTCTCCATGTAGATGCAGTTCTCTCTGCTTCTCTGTCCTTCCACCTGCACAGTGGCTTCCCAATGCAGGCGAGCTGCAGGCTCTGACTGTTTGCTCTCCCTGAGACCTGCCTTGGAAACTCTGTGGGGTGAGTGAGACAGAAACAGGACTGTGCTCACGTCTTTTCTTTCCTGAGATCAGAGGTGACTTCCTTGTTCTCCCTGATGTCCAGAGTTTGGCCTGTCCCTTTTTTAAACTTTAATTATTTGAGGTGAGAAGGTAAATCATTTTACCATTTCCATCTTAGACATGGAAGTTTTATCGATATTTCTTAAAATTTCTCTAATTCCTGTTGGACTGCATGTTATCTGATTGTTGGTCAAAAAGGATGGGGTTTGAGTCTATCTCTGGTCCTGCAAGGAAACAGGACATTCTACACTCCTCAAAGAATTATAAGTTATAAATACTGAAGACTCCCTTAAGAGTTAATCCAGTTGACCTGCCAATCACCTGGAAATTTAAAAATAAAAAATGTCCCTCAAAAAGTTGTAACTTCAGAGTCATGACACAACCGAAGACATGTTATAAAGATGAAAGAATAACTATCCCTTTAAGAAGATATATGCCTAGGGACCCTAGAAACTCTCCCCTGGATGCAGTTGCTTGCTCTTAAGCCTGCCCACTTTTTTTGAATTCTAACTCAGAAACACTCCCTTTTTCAGACACAGAGCCACATGCTGTAGATTGTGGGGAAACTAGGCACTCATGAGGAGCCACACCCAAATGCAGCTGCTCACAGGCTTTGGTTGCTGCTCCAGAAACTTCCTTGATTTCTCACTCAGAAAACACAACTTCCCAACTGCCTCATGATCAGCCCTGGCTGGCAGCTGTTCAATGTCCAGATTACTTGCTCTGATTTTTCTTTAAAACACCAATAAAACAGCCCTTCTGACTCTGTTTTTAAATTATTTTATCTAGAGGACTAACACCAGCAAGAGGCTAGCTGCATTCCCTGATAACAGATGTATCCTTTTCTCTTGTGTTGTTTTAAATAGATTTGAGGCAATCACACCGCATCTGTGAAAACAAAATCATGGTGTATGAGTTAGCAGTGCAAAAGGAGCCTAAAGATAACCAGGTAACTAATGAACAACACATTTATTTAAAAAAAACCACTAGAAATACACAAAGACAAAAAACAATACAAGTAACATTTCCTGAGGAAATGTTATATGCCTGGGGGTTGTATGTGTGTTATTTTACTTTTAGATTAAAAGTCATTACATTTTGTGCTCTTAACTACTGAACTATCTCTCCAGTCCATGAGAGCTTTCTTTGTCCACTAGTGGAAGCACAAACTGGTACAAACATTTTGCAAAATAATTTGGCAGTGCCTAATAAAAGTGAGCATCCGTTGGTCCTAAAGTCGGGTGATTTTAAATTTATCCCTGAGACACCTTGTAGTACAGATGTACCAGAAAGCAATTCTAGAATATTGATAACAGAATTTGCCACAGATTTTTGTTGGTTTGTTTGTTTTTTGTTTTGTTTTGTTTTTTCAGGGGAGACACCAGGAACAAATATAATGTACACACACAGTTCATTTCTTCAATGACCAGTTGATTGTCAATGGGTAAAGACAGCATGGCAGCCATGAGAACAAAGCTCCAAGAGCAAGGGACAAATCCAGAAGAGTGCGTTCAAATGGATGACCATGTGCAGGTTAAAGGCAGGAGACACTAAACTGTGTCCTGTTTATATTTTTCCTGCATGTGTACATGTCCCTTAAAAATGTTAGATAGGTAGTGATCATTTTAAAACAAATCCGGGCCCAGTGGTTGTCCTTTTAAAGGATGGACATTATGGAGACTTCTCGTGATTTGTTTTATGTTAGTGCTGAAGCAGGGTGGTAGACATACATGTTTATTATTACTACATAAAATATATGACTTGTAATATGTCCTGTTTACATGTAGAAATATGTTTCACAGTTTTAAAATCTAGGTGGGTGAATAATAACACCATTGTAAGTTTCAGGGGATGCTCATGATGCATCCTGCACCCACCAATCTGATGTCCTAAAGGTTTACAGTGTTTGATCGCTTGTATTGAATGTCTGCACTGGACTTTTAACTCTCCTTGACAGTTAGCCTCTAGTCGGGCTGTTCAGATACTCAATGGTCTTTCCATCATATAAGAACTATAAACCTAGCTCTGAGGTCTTGTTTGGAAACTCCAGAACTTTCTGTCTACTATGGATGATGAATGAGCAATTTCTGATCTTTCAAATTATAGAATTCAAACATAAGAGAATGTGGTTTCTTTCAGACAAGCATATAATCTTCTGTGCCATAGAAACTCCATCCTGTCTGATAAAGGTGTCTTCAATCATATTACACCACAGTCCTCAACACGTGCTAAAATGATGTCTAAATTTCTAATTGATACAACCGTGGTCACCCTGAAGTAAAACGGAAATGTGAAAAGTAGAGGTACATCCACTCGTGTCCCCTCTTTTTCATTGTTATTAGTTTTTATGCTGTTTTTTGTTTAACTTGATGCCAAAATGTTATCATTTCGACATACGATAAATCTAAGTATTTTATTATCCACGCTTTTCACACAACATTCTTTTTTAATACAGTGGTATACATTTACATTTTCATCATATCATTCACACTAACATGGCACGTGTTTAACAGCTTATTTGAAATGTATTAATATATTTCTAGAATGCACACCCTTTTCTTCATCGTGGCTGAAACCTCTGTACTCACTGATGCACTACTGGAAAATCGAGTTATGACATGGGTTTGGCTCCTGCAGGCATCTATGGCTTCTCCCTGAGTTCAGGACCTGAAGTTTGCTCCCTCCCGCCCCGCCCCGCCCCGCCCCGGCCCAGCCCCGGCCCCTGCCCGGGCCCTGTGGGGAGTGTCGCCTTCTAGGGCTCAAGTCCCCCACTTCCTGCAAATAGCAAGCCACAGTGGCTTCCACCTGCAGCAATAGGCAGCGCTTTCAGACCCGGTCTCAAGACTTCTCCTTCTTAGCCAAGATAAGAGATCTTGTCTTCCAGGGCTGTGTTCTGTGCCTCTCAAGCTTCTCGAGCTTTGTCCAGTCCAATATACATCCCGCCACCCTCTACCCCTACCCCCCTTTCCACTAGATTTTAAAAACAACAGAACAGAGGAACCTAGAGAGTAGAAAGCCACATGGATCCAGTGAGCTGCCTAGTTGTGAAAAAGGGTCCAACTCATGATGACAAAGCACAGCTCTGGGGAGTGGTGGTGGTGGTGGTGGTGGTGGTGGTGGTGGTATGAGCGCTCACTGGGATTTGGATCCAAACCCACTCCTTCCCTCCACTTTACCTGGTGGCTCCAGTAACCATTGGTCTTCAGAGTAAGTTGCTAAGGAGTAAAGACCAACTCAACACCTCTGCACCATGCCGGCTGGGCAGGATTCCTTCAGCTGGTCCCAACCTACAGCAAGCAAGAGCACAAGTGTAAACAGTTCTGTTCGCAATGGCCTTTCCTTTTAGGCGACTTGCTGCTTTAGTTCTGGAACAGACCTGGAGTTTGGGGAGAATTAATTGGCGGTGAAATGATGCAAAAAGACCGCACCTTGATGGTGAGAAAGATCCCTGCACCCGAGTGAGTGCTCTCGTTCCTGAACAGGGAGTGGGGCTGCAGTCTGCAGTTCTTGAAGGAGTAAAAGAACAGAAGCCAGTCAAGCTACGTGGGGGGTTTAAATTGTGTTTCATTTCATGGTGTTCAAGACAGACCTTGTTCTCATTTTTAAAACTGGAACCAGTAAATCACTCATTTTATGAAAAACGTCTCAGACTCAGTTCCCAGTGTCTGAAAGCTGTGTGCAGCAAATATTCACAAATGTGTTTTCTTGACTGTGCTACATTTCAGAACGAAAATATGCCTCCTGACAGATACTGGTTTCCTTCGCAGACATGCCCAGCATTTAATAGAACAGAGCCATCTACCGGGAGAGCTGGTTCCTGCATTAATCATCACCATAAATGTACTTCCCCAGGAATGTTCCATCAGGGACTAGAAGGTTGTAGTTCCCTCAAGACCCAGCCACTCTTTATAGAAAATAATTTTAAGTGATTTTTGAACCATGGCCTCAATCACTTCCCTGTCTAAGATACATATCCCCCATATATATATATATATATATATATATATATATATATATATAGAGAGAGAGAGAGAGAGAGAGAGAGAGAGAGAGTTTATTTCACACAGTATTGCAATAATTTAAGTTATAGGCTATTTTTATGTGGCTGAATTTCTCTACAGTTTCTCTCTTATCATTAACCAGCATGACTACCATGAGGTTAGCTCTAAGAATGCAGAAAATCTAAGATGGGAAGAGTTAGGTGGGACAGGTAAGGCAGAAGAGGCTTGACAATTTTAAAAGTGAAAGAAAATAAGCAATTAGATATCACAATGAAGCACAATGAAGGGGGAAACCCCCAAACAAACCTCTTCTCTAGAGAGCTTTCCTAAGGGCAGTCTCCTAAGGGTAGATGCTTCTTTCAAGCACTTCTAGTGAGGTGGCACACTCTCGCTGGCTACACTGAATTTATTTCTGTGAGAATGCTGAAGCTTCTTTTTATAAAGCCAGACCTGAGCAGGTGTGTGTGTGTGTGTGTGTGTGTGTGTGTGTGTGTGTGTGTTAGCCGTGAGCATTAGTGATACGTCGGTGAGCATATGGGATGACTGGGTGCTCAGGAAGGTGGTCCGTGCTTAGGGGTACAAGCCTTAGCTCTGGAAGAGATTGGAGACCCTTGACAATGGAGGCAGAATTGCCACCTGGACTTCCCCTAGTGGCTTCATTTTGTGCTTCACCCAACTGCTCCCCAGCCCCAACCAACCACATCCTGCCGAACAGAACCTCTTCATACAGTCACACTTTCAGTTCCCTGTTTTACCGTATAGAGACATTGTTTCAATCAATGGAAACTTCTGTTATCTGGCCAGCCCCTGGTATGATGTAATTGTAGGGTTTGGCTTTACAAACCCTACCCTTCATGGTGAAGACTCCTTTCTGCTGTCACCTGCTAGAAAATGAAGGATTCTTAATCTGACTTTCACTGAGTGGCATTGCTCTGTGTCTCCAGTGGCTGTACCACCACCCTGTAGACAGAGCAGGGGGCACACACACGGGTTTATTTACAGTAGTGCTTCTTGTTCTGTCTTGTGCTGAGAGAGCAAGGTGGTGAGCTGGAAACCCGCTTAGATCAACTCTGACACTGGCTTCTGGCAAGGCTGGCTGAAGAAAACCATAGAATGAGAGAAAACAAGCTGGCTAGAGAGGGCAAAAGATAATACGAGAGACGGCAGGAAGTGGAGGGGGAGGAGGGAAAATGGGGGATGAGGAAGACGTGGGGAAGGAGGAGCAGAGGGGGGGAGAAAAGATGGAGTGGGAAAAATCAAGTACTTCATTCAGAACAGTAGGATCTGGCTTCTCCATTTATAAAGTAGGCTGGGCAAGGCTTCACGTCATATTTTGGTATAAAATGATCCAGAAGAGACACTGGAAATGATGTGTGAGGAAAGGGAAGTGTTTTCTTAATCTCTTGATCCTCGACACAAGGCCCCTGGGTTTTATCTCTAACACTGTACAAACTGGGCATGGTGGCACGCACCTGAACCTTGACTTTGTAAAGATTAAAAATACCTCATGCAGGTAAAATCTTCAGGCAATGGTCACGTGTGAAGACTGCTCAGTGAATATTACAGCTGGTGCTGTTATCAATAGTGATACTTAACCGCAGGAGCACTCATCAGGTTGTAGAGACCTGGGAAAACGGAAGTCAGAAATTAGGAACTAGGCTATGCACTTCACATCTCTGGAGGCAGAAAGTCATTGTTTAGCCAGTCAGACCTCTTGAAGTCCTGCATCTGCTAATGACTCATATGGACAGTTGTTTAAAAAGTGAGCAGATAGAAATAGAAATTATGCAGCCCACAGGCTTACATGTAGCTGAAAGCTTTCCTGGTCCTGTCCGGCTCCCGTGGCCCCATGGTCCACAGCCGCTCAGACACAAGTAAACACACAGAGGCTTACATTAATTAAAACTGCTCACCCATTAGCTTGGACCTACCACTGACTAGCTCTCACACTTTAACTCAGCCCATTTCTGTTAATCTATATGTCACCACGTGTTCCATGGCTTTACCTGTGTACCATTACATGCTGCTCCCTGGATGATGGGCTGGCATCTCCTGACTCAGCTTTCCAGCCTTCTCACAATTCTCCCTCTTTGCTTCTTCTCCTGCCTATACTTTCCTGCCTGGCTACTGTCCAATCAGCATTTTATTTATTAACCCATCAGAGTAACACATTCACAGCATACAGAGCGATATCCACAGCACTTATATGCAAATGGAAAGTAACAAGGGGGCTCAAGGGGAGCCCCATGAATGTCACTGAGAAGGGGAATAGACTACACATTGCCAGTGGAAAGGGGGAGTGGTCTGGATGGGGCTAGAGTGAGGATGGAACAGGTGGGATCAGGTGGGGGGGAGATAAAGGGAAAGTACTGCGAGGGACAACTGGAATTGGGGTGTGGAGGGCATCTCTGGGGCAAGCTAGAAATCTAGTGTAATGGAAACTCCTAGGAATCTATAAGGGTGACTCTAGCTATGACTCCAAGTAATAACAGATATGGAGCCTGAACCAGCCATCTCCTGTTACCAGGCAAGACTTCCAGTGGAAGGATTGGGACACCAACCTAGGAACAAAACCTTGAATCACCTACAATTCGCCCTGCCTACAAGATGTGCTGGGGTAAAAGAGGCACAGAAATTGTGGGAATGTTCAACTAATGACTGATCCAGCTTGAGACCCATATTATGAGAAGGAGCCCGGGAAGCTAGGACCCAGAGGCTGGATAGCCCACAAACCTAGGATAGAACCAAACATGACTAAAAGAAAGAAAAAGCCAGTGAAATGATTCCTAATGATATTCTGCTATACTTACAGATTGGTGCCTAGCCCAACTGTCATCAGAGAGGTTTCACCCAGACATGAATAGAAATAGATGCAGAGATCCACAGTCAAGCATTAGACAGAGCTTGAAGAATTCTGAAGAAGAGAGGGAAGAAGAATTGTAGGAGTCACAAGAAAACCCATAGAATCAAATAATCTGGGCTCATAGGGGCTCACAGAGACTGAACCAACAAGCAGGGAGCCTGCATGGGACTGACTTAGGCCCTCTGCACAAATGTTACAGTTGTGTAGCTTGGTCTTCTGTGGGACTCCTAACAGCAGGAGCAGGGGCTGTCTCTAATGCTGTTGCCTACATTGGGATCCTTTCCTCCTGCAGGACTGCCTCATCCAGCCTTAGCAGGAGAGGAGGTACTTAGTCTCATGGCAACTTGATATACCATTGCTGGTATCAGCTTCCTTTTTCTGAAGAGAAAGGAGGAGGAGTAGATGGGGATTTGGTGGTGGTGGGGACTGAAAGAGAGGAGGGAGGGGAAACTGTGGTCAGGATGTGAAAACAAAATAAGAAAATAAAAAAATAGACAAATAAATAATAAGAATAAATGATTTACTAATACACTTGCTTAGAAATCTTAAGTTATACACAGTAAAATTTACTTCTTAAATTAGTAAATGATCACTGCATCCAATATAACTGAAAGATAAGTAGTATTCTCACCACATTTTTTAGAAACTGTGAAAAAGAAAATTCTGTACCACAGGTGAGATTTTGTTTGCTGAAAAAGTTTCTGCTAATGTTTATTCACCAAGATTGACCTCCAGTTAGGCTCTATTCCCATAATAAAAGGAGACAACCCTGAACTCCAACAGGCTATGAGGCCCTTCTCTATATCAAAGGACAAGACTCTAAGGGGCAGCTCAAGGGGTCACAACCATCATTAAGTCCTGGTCTCTTATCAGAAGAAGTATATGTCAGGTGGGCATGATGAGCCGAGGTAACAACTATTCAGAAAAAGAAGAAAGAGAAGGAGAAAGAGGAGGAGGAGGAGCAGGGGGGAGGAGGAGGGAGGGAGGAGGAGGAGAAGGAGAAGGAGGAGAAGAAGAAGAAGAAGAAGAAGAAGAAGAAGAAGAAGAAGAAGAAGAAGAAGAAGAAGAAGAAGAAGAAGAAGAAGAAGAAGAGGAAGAAGAAGAAGAAACCAAAACTGGTGTACATATGAAATTTTCTGGCAATATCTTTGCAGTTTAAGTTTCCCAACTGCCTAAGTGGCCAGACTCACAGTCTCCTGCCTCTCTTTAAATTGTTAAAAGTGTGACTTGCGATGGGGACTTGAGAGATTTAAGAATGACAGTGTATGTGGAATGCATAAGCCTTGGGTGTATATAGTTAGTAAAATCCTCTATTCCAGGCCAGCTCCTCTTTGAGCAGTAGCCAGAGTCAGATAAGCACCATTGAAGAGCTTTGCCTTCATTAACCTCTAAAAATAGGGAGTGGTTTCTCACTGGGAAGGCACGTTGTTTCTATATCTCTACTAGTATTTTGATGTGAATAAATTGGCATTGTGTTAGTATGACTAAAAGTCCTGGCTTTTGGAGATGGGAAGTCTTAAGGTTAAAAAGTCATAACGTCTCTATCTGTAACCTGGTAAAACAAACGACAACACAGGACAGGAGAAGTGGCACAGCTGGAAGAGTGCTCGCCCTTGGTCCACAAAGCCCTGGGTTTGATCACCGATACTGCAGAGCACTAAAGTTGTGGCGCATGCATTCAACTCAGGCAGTTGGGAGGGCAGGTGAGAGGACCAGAAGCTTGAGGTCCAAGGCCCCTCTCCCTCTCCCTCCCCTTTCCTCCCCCTCCCATATTTTCATCTCTACTAGAAAATGATCTTAAGAGACACTCTCTAAAGTATACTCTCTGGGGTTCTGTGGCCTTGAATAAGAGTTTAACCTCTTTAGAATTTCCAGTTCTTTATGGGTAAAGTAGGGATTAATGATTCCACCTCTTAGGACTGAACAAATTATGTGAGGATGTTTATGTGAAAAGCACTTAAACATGACATAAGATAGCATATACCCATTCTATTCATTGGTGGATTGTGTGCTCTTAAAATGATTTTTATTAATTCCATGAGAATTCCGTAACTGATGTCATGTCCAGCCATTGTCTAGATGGTGAAGTATTGAAGATAGGTGTCCCTCCTATCCCCAGTGGTCTTTATATTCCTAGTGGTATTCACCACTGTTAAAGCTTTGGATATTTTATTTAAATTGTTCATTTGTTTGAAAGACACAGAGAAAATACTCCTTTGAACAAAACCCAAATAGTAACTCGTGTTCCTAACTATTATTTTAGATAAGCTTTCTTGGCTTCTTTCTGATATCTTTTTACAAGTTTGTTACCACATCTTACCTAGCTTCTTTTCTACTTGTTTCCAAGTAGTTTACCATCCCTCACCTCCATCTTAAAGGAGACCCAGATTTTCGCATCAAGGTAAATAGAATATACTTCTAAATTCTTCAACTGCAAGTTCCTTCACAAGGAACTGCTGCTTGCATTTGAATTCTATCTCCCTTCCTAGATGTGGGTTTGGGTACATCAGCCCCTTAGCTAGAGATACTCTTACTTAAGGCAAAATCTAGATAGGACCTGCTTTCTATGGCAGTTGTGGAAGCTAGCAATCAGAGATGATTTCTGATAAGAATTTGGCACAGTATTTTCTTGAGGTGTGTCTATAAATACTACTTTTACATTATAACCATAGTCGACTTGATTCTGAGTCCCATAGTTCTTCTTGCTCAGACATTGCCTCCTTGTATGTTAGGAATATGAGATACACTGAAACGTTCTCAGATGCTTTTAGTCTTTCTATTTTGGTAAATGGATATGGGGAATGCAGTGGATAAACAATTTCATCTATATTAAAGAAGCATTTATTTTTTAAAAAATTACTATACTGTTTGAAACAATAACGAGAAAGAGCTACATAAACTGATGCACGTTTTGAAAGATGATTCCCTAACAAGGGCATTTGGTCTGTCACCTTGCCCCTCTAGGGATTGTTGCCTCCTAGGAAAAGACCTGAGTTGCCCTAACTGCAACCTTCCTACTGACTCAGCAGGCTTCAGTGGACCTCCTGCTGCAGCAGATGGCGCTGCAGAACCTGGAATCTTGGCTTCTTCTCCCTAGGCTTGCTGGTGGGGCAATCAGGATTCAGCTTCCAGCCTCCACCCCAAACTAGTTCCCAAGGGCCCAGCTCAGGGCGGGAGGGTAGCAGGTTCCAGGCTTTTCGCGCCTTTTCAAGCCCCGCCCAGCCATAGCTATTCGGGTCCTGTCCCCACTTGAGAAAATTCTAGCCACAGAGAGGGAAACCTGACGAGTAGAACTGACATTGACCCGTTCTGCAGCCTGGTTGGTCACGCCATGGATCAAGAAACATTGGGATTAGAGGGCTATGTCAGGGTCGGAGGAGGGGGTTAGGATACCGGTAGAGGTGACTGGCGGCCACCAATCCGTTCGTACTGGCTGGTGATTGGCTCCGGAGAGGCTGTTCCACGTCACATGCTGCTCACTGTGTCCCTTGGACAGGAAGCATTAGGCGCTCTTTTCTTCTGTTAGAGAACCATTTCTGTGACTGCAGGAAATCATCTGTTGCGGTGACAGGAGTGAGTGACTGGTGAGTTTGTAGGGAGCTCAGCTCTTGTGAGGACTTACCGGCCCACTTCCTGGCCGACCTGAACCGGGGTGGGACTTGCTGGCAGTGGAATGATGCAGAAGAGCCTCAAGCATTTTTAGTTGGGAAAGTGTTGGGAGGAGAGTGAGTGCAGTTCCATTTGGGTGGTGTCTGCAGTTTGGGGGCGAGTAAAAGAACAAAGCTTAAGAGAAAGGGTGTAAGGGTTTTGGTTTTTTGTTTGTTTGTTTTCCAGTGCCTAAGGAAGAATACCTCTAGTTTAAAAAAAACAAAAAACAAAAAAAAAAAACCCTGGCATCTGTAAAATCCACTGTTATTTTTCCAAAAATGCCTTCTAAAATGAACTAAGCCATGTCTGATTGTGTTCTGCAAAGAGCTGAAATGTGGTTTCCTGTGTGTACTTCTCTCTAGCATTGAAATATAGGGTGTAACTGACAGAAACTGACTTCTCTCTCAAGCATGTGCAGCATGCTCTGGGGGTGCAGCCACGTGGACAAAGTTAACTCAGAGTCAGGCTGAGTTAACCTGACTCTGAGTTAACTTTGTTGCCTGTGTCCATCATCTTAAATACACCACACGAGAAATGTTCTTCCAGGAACTACAAAGTTGAAAATCCCTTTGATATCTTATTTCAGTGGTTTTCTCAAAGATCCAACTACTACCTTTCATAGAAAATATCAAAGATACAGCTGGGCAGTGGTGGCGCATGCCTTTAATCCCAGCACTCGGGAGGCAGAGCCGGGTGGATCTCTGTGAGTTCAAGGCCAGCCTGGTCTACACTGAGTTCTAGGATAGCCAGGACTACACAGAGAAACCCTGTCTCAAAAAAAAGAAAAAAAAAAAAAAAAGAAAGAAAGAAAATATCAAAGATACTTATTTGTAGCCCTGGCCTCAAAATCCTAGGCTTGATATACCCACCACTCCTGATCTACTACCATATCCTTACCTCCACATTATAGCCTGAGTTAGACCGGAGTTTAGAATACCAGATCTCTTTGTTTCTCCTCAACCTTGCTCTTCTCCTTCAGCACAGCCAGACATTTGTTCAGTAACTATTACCTCACTAGCAGTAAGTTTAACTTGGTTTTATCAACAGGTTTCTGGGAGGCCACATTGGATATTATTAACCTCCGGTTAGAACCAGTGTGTTTCTCTGTTTCTCCAGCCTTCTGTCCCTAAAGGTGAGAAAGGCATTATTGTGTTGATTTTCAGTGTTTTTTTTTTTTAAATTGTGTTTCATAAGTTCTTAATTAATTCTCTTCCTATAGGTAAAGGTACCTTTTACTACATCCTTCTATTACCAGATTTTGAAATGTGTGTATGTTTTGTTTTAAAAAAGAATTTTTGTTTGAGAACATTCCAGGTAGCAGAGCAACACTTGTCTTAAAATTTTTAAAGGTGATATTAGACCACAACTGTGTCAATATTTTGATGTGAATAAACTAGCATTGTTATTATGAGAAGAATGGTCCTGAACTTTTAGAGATGGAAAGTGATACAGGGTTAAAATGTCACAGTACCTCTTAGGGTAACCTTATAAAATTAAAGGCAATGTGGGTTTGGGATGTAGTTCTGTGGGTAGATTTCTTGCCCAGCATGCATGAAGCCTTGGGTTGGATTCTAAGCACCACTTCAACATGACCTGGAGGCACAGAACTGTGATGTCTAGCACTTAGGGAGGGAGGAAGATTGGCAGTTTAGTTTCAAGGCCAGCCTAAGCTGCATGAGACATTTTCTGAAGGAAGAAAAACAATTATTAATTATTAATTATGGGAGTGATATGGAAATCCACTGTAACTGATTCTTTCCTCTCTCTCTCTCTCTCTCTCTCTCTCTCTCTCTCTCTCTCTCTCTCTCTCTTTCTCTCTCTCGCTCCTGCTCTTTCCATTTCTACTAGAAAATATTCTCAATAAAAGTTCTCCAAAGTGTATTCTCTGGAGTTTCTGTCCTTGAAGAAAGTTCAACTTCTCTAGAATTTCATATCCTTCACGGGTGAAATAAGACTAACAATGCCAATCTCAGGTGGTTGAAAGAATTGTTTTGTTTAAACATTCATTCTCTTTTCAGAGACAACACAAGGAAAAGTATATGAAAAAAATACCTTTCACACACACATATACACACACACACACACACTCCAAAAAACAAAATAACAAACAAACAACATCCCCCACCGAATATAAGAAAACCTAATAAACTGTAAAGTAGAAATTATGTTTCCTGAGTATCTATCATTTTTGATAACTTTCAAGATTTTCTTTCCATATGTCCTTCTAAATTTCTATCATTCTCAGGGTACTATGCATTTTTTTTCTACCTGTCCTTCAGTATTTTAACCATTCTTCTATACCCACCTAAGTGAAGACCAGATTTTTTTTTTTAATTTAATTTAATTTTATTTTACAATACCATTCGGTTCTACATATCAGCCACAGGTTCCCCTATTCTCCCCCCTCCCACACCCTCCCTTCCCCCCAGCCTACCCCCCATCCCCACCTCCTCCAGGGCAAATCCTCCCCCCGCCCTCAGGACTGCAATCAACCTGGTAGACTCAGTCCAGGCAGGTCCAGTCCCTTCCTCCCAGACTGAGCCAAGTGTCCCTGCATAAGCTCCAGGTTTCAAACAGCCAACTCATGCAATGAGCACAGGACTCGGTCCCACTGCCTAGATGCCTCTCAAACTGATCAAGCCAATCAACTATCTCACCTATTCAGAGGGCCTGATCCAGTGAAGACCAGATTTTAACATCAATATGAATTAAAACACTCTTGAGTTCCCCAATGCAATCCAATATTGGGTATTGATATCTGCTCTTGGTTTCTATATTGGCTTCAAGCTGTGAGCACCTACCCCAAAAATTTTAGCTAGGACCTGTTTTCCATGCAGCTCTGGGGATAAGCAATTAGACATAATTTATGCTGTGTTTGCTCTACTTCCTGACACAGTGTCTTCATTTGATTATTGCAGTGACTCTGTTGGAGGGACAAACTCTTTGCTATGAAGTTATCACCCTGTGAGAAGCAAGACTGAAGGGAGAGGGATGGTGGGGTGTGGCACCTCGGGAAATAGTCCCCTCTATACAGTATACATCACGTATGAAGATACTGATATGACCTGAAACCATTTTGAAATTAGTAATTCATCTGAGCTATCTGTTTCATGTCTAATCCATCAGGTGTAAGAGGCATATCTCACAGAAGGTCCCAGTTCAAGCAAGGAAAAATATGGAAATCCTGCACTGTTTTTCTCAGGTATGTCTGTAAATACTGAACACATTCACAGCAGACTTAGCCATCCTTGGCCCTAGGTCATAGGTCCTTCCTGCCATGAAAGCCCCTTATTGTTTATTGGGAGTATAACATACTCTATTTCTTGTCTACTTTCTTCTTTCTAGTTTGAAGAAGAGCACTGAGGAAGGGAATTATAAAATGAATGCCAGGCTGGATGGATAGCTCAGCAGTTAAGAGCACTGGCTGCTCTTATAGATGACCTATGTTCAATTCTCAGCACCCACATGGCAGCTCACAACTGTCTGTAACTCCAGCTCCAGGGGATTTAACACCCATACACAGACACACATGCAGACAAGACACCAATGAACATAAATAAAAATAAATCCTAAAAAAGCAAAATAAATTAAAACAAACAAATGAAATGAATGTCATCCATATCAAAGTAGCTTTTAATTAAAAAAAAAAAGAAAAGAAAAAATACTGCCTGAAAAAAAATAAGGAAAAAAGAAAGATCAAATGAATTGTTTTAGATTAAACTGGGAAAAAACAAAATGAGTGTTGTTCCCTATCAGGAAAATATCTTCCTTAGTGTGTCTTATCTACTTAATCCTAAGAATCTATATCTGTATAGTGCTTTGTAGTTCATAAAATGACTGAGTAATTCATTCTTACTATAACCCTGTTAGGCATGTGAGATTTGCTTATAAAATTTCTGTTGCATGTTGTAGCCAGAAGTTTTCTCCGGTCCTTCTGAATCTCTCCCACCCACCGGTACCTCAGCCACTCGGTTTCAAATAAACATATACAGGTTTATATTATATTTAAACTATGGCCATGGCAGACCTCTCACCAGCTAGCTCTTCTATTCGAAATCAGCCCTTAACTATCAATCTATGTATGGCCACATGTTCCGTGGCTTTACCTGTGTCCCGTTACATGTTGCTCCTTAGGTGGCTCACTGGAGTCTTCTCTACCTCTCCTTTCTCTTCCTGTCTATCCATTTGGTTTCCTGCCTGCCTCTAGCTGCTTTGCCATAGGCTAAATGACTTTCTTTATCAACCAATCAGAGCAACATATATGATCCCATTAGAGATGGTTGTGAGCCACCATATGGTTGCTGGGAATTAAACTCAGGACCTCTGGAAGATCAGTCAGTGCTCTTAACCACTGCATGTGAGGGCTCCATGAAATCTGCTTTCCAGACTAAGTAACATGACAATAAGGACTCCCTGAACTGACCAAGAAAGCTGAGAAGTGTCAGGTATTTGAGAGTCTCCTTCAGAGACCTGAGCTCCTTTTCTTTATTCCAGGTTCTGGAAAACTAAAAGATCCAAATGCCTAGAATATCCATGAAAAACACAGATCTGGTTTTCCCCCTCTGTCCTTGTCTAAGACAGCAAGCTAATAACCACATGCACAACCTCTTGTTCCCTTTCATAAGTATCAGACCAGGCATGATAGCACAGGCCTATAATCTCAGAACTCCAAACAGAGAAGGAATGGGATCATAAGTTGAGGACAGCCCATGCTGTGGATATTACTCTGTATAAATAAAATGCTGATTGGCCAGTAGCCAGGCAGGAAGTATAGGTGGGACAAGCAGAAAATAGAATTCTGGGAAGTAGAAGGCTGAGTAGAGGAGACACTGCCAGCTGCTTCCATGAGTACCAACATGTGAGATACTGGTAAGCCATGAGCCATGTGGCAAGGTATAGATTTATAGAAATGGGTTAATTTAAGATATAAGAACAGCTAGCTACAAGCCTGAGCCATTAAGCCAAACAGTTTAAATAATATAAGCATCTGTGTGTTTATTTTATAAGTGGGTTGAGGGACTGCCAGGGCTTGGGAGGAGCTGGAGAGTAACTCTCCAGCTACAAGCCTGGGCTATAGTGTCTTAACAGTCAAAAGAAAACTTTTGGATATCTAGGGCCTCTGCCACGGCGGAGGAATTGAAAGTAGTTGGAGAGCAAACCTAACCACCTGAGTTAGGTCCCTGGGATGTCTGAGGAGAACTGACCCCACACCATGGTCCTTTGCCCTCCACATGAGTGGCACAGCATGCTTCAGGCCTGCACTCACAAGCACAAAGTCTAATGGTGTTTAGGTGTCTCTGTTAAAGAGTAGAAAGTGTATTTCAGTTCTTTCAAGGAGTGTGGCAGGAATGTTTCTCAGCATATTTAGACTGAAGAGACACTCTTGGAGACTTCCTAGGCAACCTGCTTTAAATTTATATAAGCTTACATTATTTTGTTCTCACCAGAATATCAGCATCAATATTAAAGATGACAGGCTTAATCTTCACCATGCTTCACCATTGTTATTCTCATTACCAGTGAGAGACATCGCGGGCATGTGAACTCATACCTGCTTGTTACACCAACAGGGAAATTAAAACTTTCAGACACAGGAATCGGATGCCTTAATTTTTAAATCATTTTTTCTACTTTAAGTCGTTTCCCCTTAGTCCCTCCCTTCTTCCCATTCCTGGTTTTAAGATAATGGCTCATAACATGGGTGTTCTGAGTACAAATTTACACAACAGAATGGAGAATATTAGACTAACTACCAGACTTCAAAAACTCACTTGCTTATTGGTTATCATGTGATTAAGAAAGGCACTCAGTCAAAGCTCATGTGAACTCACAGAGACTGAGGAAGCATTCACAGGACCTGCATGGCTCCGCATCAGGTCCTCTGTGTATATATCATGGCTTCTACTTTAGTGTTTTCATGGGATTCCTGAGTGTGCCTACAAGTGATTCTCTGATTTTTAAACCTTGTCTTAGGCTCTTTCTTCTGTTTGTTTTGTTCAACTCTGATGTGTTAGTTTTTGTTTTATCTTCTTATATTATTTTTTAAATGTGAAGCAGAAAGGAATTAGAAAATACACATTACATACTTCGTCTTCTTCTACAGGACAGTGACCTTTTAGTTATTGTTGTTCCTGAATATTTCATCATGCTTGAAAACTGACATACTAAAGCAAATAGTGTGAGTTCCTTTTGTGGTAGATGCTAATTAAATCAAGGTCGCGAGGAGCCATGATAATTGTGAATTTGAGGCCAACCTAGACTGCAGATCTAGGTGCACAGTCGCCTTTGCTATTCAGTGAGACTCTGCCTCTCAGTTGTGTGTGTACATGTGCAAAGAAATTACAAAAGAACTCAAGCAATCTGTTATTATGCTTGAAAAATTTAAAATATCTCGTTTAAAATAACAAAGAAGAATGCAATACTTATCGAAGCCAATAGATTTTGATACATCTGGATGAGTTAATTCCTTCTGCCTGCTTGCTGAGCAAACATGGCAGGTCTGATATGAAGAGACTCTCTGGTGAGTGTGAAAAGACTGGGCTTTGCTGCAGAATCCAGATCAGCTCTGATGTAATATTACTTGCTGGTATTTCCACATTGCTTCTTAATTTTAGATAGGAATCATGTGAATTGCACACAAAAATCACAGGAATACAGTTGTAGTCACAGTTTTCTAATGTGTCTATTATTTCTTTTTAGGTCCCCAAAGAGCAGAATGAGCCCATATTTTCTCAAATGAAAATGAAATGTAGAAAAAGACCAAAGGAGGTGACCAACAACCAAGACCAAAGTTCACACGGGGAACAAAAAACTCGACAAGATCAGACCACTCTCCCAATTAAAATTATCAACATCACCTTGGGGGTAAGCCCCGAGGCACATATGCACATTCTCATCGATGCGGGGACAGGTCGCTTATATGAGGCACTCAACACCCTTGACCCTGTCAAAAGAGAGATAGAAAGACAGCCAGGCAAAGAAATGCTGGTGTGTGGCAAAGAAGGAATAGAAGGGTACATAAACCTCGGCATGCCCCTCCGTTGTTTTCCAGAAGGGAGCCATGTGGTCATTACCTTTTCCAAAACTCAAAGTGAGGAGAAAGAAGATAATGAAGTGTGTGGCCGGTTTGACCAGTCTTCTGCTGAGTGTGTTGTATTTTACATTCATGCAGTCGGGAATAGGATCCTGAGGTGCAGGGAACTTGACAAGGAGGGGATCAAAGTCTGTGTGTATGGCTTCAAAGGAGAGACCATCAAGGCCACTCTGAGGAAGGATGGCAGGTTTCATTCCTTTGTGGAGAGTGACCATTGGAAACTCATCCACAATGATACCATCATAGCAAACACCCAGCTGGTTGATGTATTACAGGGTAAGGTCTTTCTGGTTGAGGTTGAAAGAAAGAAAAGCCCTTGGGCGGTAGCAGCAACTCGGAATTCTGAGTTAGAGGACAGAAACTTCAGTGAGTTAAAAGAATACATTGTGAATTTGTACCCCACATTGGAAAGAGAACGGGAAAAACTGAGAGCATACATCAAGGAAGAAAGTGAGAAAAGAAAGAAAGCTAACTTATTCAAAGAACATAGAGCAAACTTCAGGAAGCTGACCCAAAACTCCATCCCAGGTAAAGTCTTCAAACTTCTTTCACAGCTCAGTGACTCAGTTGGGCTCATAGTTTGGGACAACAATGGAAACAGGGGTAGTGCCACATGCTTTGTTTTCAAAGGGATGTACATTTTCACTTGTCGACATGTAATAAATGACATTGTAGGGGAAGGCGTAGAGCCAAGTCAGTGGGCAGATATACTTAGTCAATGTGTAAGAGTGACATTTGAATATCAAGTGTTCCCCATAAAAGAAGACAGCTATTGCTCTGTTGAACCTTGGTTTGAGGTGTCTGATGTAACTCTTGATTATGCTGTCCTGAAACTGAAAGGAAACAGACGGCATATTCCTACAGGACTCTGTAATGGAACACCTTCTGAATCAGTTAGTGGGTTTATGTATATGATTGGTCATCCAGATGGAAAATACAAGGTTGTTGATGGTTGTACTGTGGTACCTGAAAATGAGCAAAGAAGGAAATGTGAGGACATTCAGGGAAGAGGAGCAGTGGATTTCAGTGATTCCATGCAGTATATCTATATGTACACCCAAAGAAGTTTCCAGAAGAACATCCATGATCCTGGTGTGGCTACCTGGGATAATACTTTTTATTGTGGGTCTTCTGGATCTCCTATATTTGATGCTAGAGGATCACTGGTAGCCATGCACACTGCTGGCTTCATTTGTGAGTATGAAAGTGGGTATTCCAGTGTCATTGAATTGGGCTCCTCAATGAAACACATCCTTGATGATATTAAACAAAACCATGAAACATGGTACAAGGAAATTTGTGTATTCAAAGGGACGTAGAAATACTGAGTCTAGAAGCCTGAGGACTATAGAGAATTCGGTCAGTCCTGTCTTTAAGGCAGTTGCCTGTGTATTGTTTTTCTGTAGGCAATGAAAATATTTTTTAAACTTTTAAATGTTGAGTTGTATTTCATAGACAATTGATGGTTTAATCTATTTCCTATATATAACATGCATTTTTAATTGAAAATAATTTTTTTATTCATTTTACATACCAAACACAGATTCCCCTCTCATCCCTCCTCTCGTCCCCCCACCCCTGCCTACTCACAGTCCTCTCTCCCTACTCACCCCTCACCCCCTCCTCCAACAGGGCAAGTTCTCCCATCAGGGGACACCTAAGTCTGGCACATTCAGCTGAGGCAGGACCAAGCCCCTAACCACTTCATCAGGGTGAGCAAGGTGTCTGACCACAGGCAATGGGATCCAAAAGCCAGCTAATCCTGATAAATCCTGATCACACTGCCAGGGGCCCCTCAAACAAGCCCAGCTACACAACTGCCTTCCCTATGCAGAGGTTCTAGTCCACTCCTATGCAGGTTCCACAACTATTGGTCTAAAGTTCGTGAGTTCCTTTGAGCTTGGTTCAGTTGTCTCTGTAGATTTCCCCATCATGATCTTGACCCCCCTTGCTCATATAATCCCTCTTCTCTCTCTTCAACTGGACTCCCGGAGCTCAGCCTGGTGCTTGGCTGTGGATCTCTGCATCTGCTTACATCAGTTACTGGATGAAGGCTCTATAATGACAGTTAGGGTATTCACCAATCTGATTACCAGGGTAAGCCAGTTCAGGCACCCTCACCACTATTGCTAGTAGTCTAATCTGAAGTCATCCTTGTGGATTCCTGGGAATTTCCCTAAAACCAGGTTTCTCCCTTACCCCATAATGTCTCCCTTTATCAAGATATCTCTTTCATTGCTCTCCCACTGTGTTTTTCCCCCAGCTCAACCATCCCGTTCCCTCATGTTCTTATCCCCCATCCCTTGTTTCCTATATATACCACCATTTTTAATTGATAATAATTTTTGTACAAAATATTCTGATCATGATTTCCCCTCCTCCAACTCCTCCCAGATTCTCTCCACCTTCCCACCCACTCAAATCCACACCACATTATTTTCTCTCTCTTATAGGAAAACAAACAGGCATCTAAAAAGATAAAATGAAACACAACAAAACAGGATAGGACCAAACAAACAGTAAAAGAGAGACAAAGAAAAAGC
This sequence comes from Peromyscus maniculatus bairdii, assembly GCF_049852395.1. NCBI lineage: Eukaryota > Metazoa > Chordata > Mammalia > Rodentia > Cricetidae > Peromyscus > Peromyscus maniculatus. The sequence goes on along the minus strand of NC_134852.1, from coordinate 164,579,651 downwards.
ACAAGAAACACATACAGAGGCAGAGGGACTCATATTCACACACAAAGAAATATTGTAAAATCAGCTAGCACCCACCTCTAAGCAAATATGTACCATATTTGTCCCTCTGGATCTGGGTTACCTAACGAGGATGATTTGTTGTAGCTCTATTCATTTACTTGTAAATTTCATAATTTGAGGGTTTTTTTTTAAACAGCTCAGTAATATTCCACTATGTAAATATAGCAAATTTTCTTCCTCCACTCAGTTGTTGATGGACATCTAGGCTGTTTACACCTGAACATGGTTGATCAAGTGTTTCTGTAGTAGGATATACAGTCCTTTAGGTATATGCCCAGGAGTGGGATGGCCAGATCCTGAGGTAGGCCTATTCCCAGCTTCCTGAGGAACCTCCACAAAGTTTTTCCATAGTGTTTGTACAAGTTTGCACGCCAACAAGCAGTGAATGAGTGTTTTCCTTACACCACATCCTCACTAGAATGAGCTGTCACTTGTTTTATTGAACTTGGCCATTGTGACTGGTGTAAGATGAAATCTCAAAGTAGTTTTGGTTTGTATTTCCCTGATGACTAAGGATGTTGGCCATTTGTATTTCATCTTTTGAGAACTCCCTGTTTATATCTGTACTCTGTTTTTAAATGGGTTCCTTTCTGATTGTGAAGGGTTTTTGTCTTTTTTAGCATACACACACATATATAAAATTATATATACAGAGAGAGAGATTAGATATTAGCCCTCTATAGGATACAGTTGGTAAAATCTTTTCCCATTCTGTAGCCTGCCACTTTGTCCAAATGATGGTGTTCTTTGCCATGTAGAAGCTTTCAAGTTTAGTGAGGTCCCTCTTTTTATTATTCTTAGTATCTGTGCTATCAACATTCTATTCAGGAAGTCTTTTCCTGTGCCAATGAGTTCAAGAGTTTTCCCCACTTTCTTTTCTATTAGATTCAGGGTCTCTAGCTTTATGTTATTCAGGGTCTTTAGTTTTATGTTGAGGTGATTGATCCATTTGGAGTTGAGTTTTCTTCAGGGTGATAAATATGGATCTATTTGCATCCTTCTACATACAGACATCCATATGACTAGCAGTATTTGCTGACAATTCTGTGTTTTCTCCAGTGTGTATTTATAGCTTACCTATCAAACACCAGGTACCCATGAGTGTGTGGACCTAAATCTAAGTCTTCAATTCTATTCCATTGATCTACATGTCTGTTTTTATGCCAATATCATGCCATTTTTATTACTATAGCTCTGTAGTATAATTTGAGGTCAGGCTTGGTGATATCTCCAAAATTTCTTTTATTATTCAGGATTGTTAAAGCTATCCTGTTTTTTTTTCCTTCCATATGAAGCTAAAAATTGTTCCCTATATTGCTTTTGGTCATACTATTTTTGTTTGTTCGTTTGATCACAGAGACAGAATGGAAACTAATTAGAATACCCAGACATTCAACTCTTGAGTAATCTCATCAGCAATATTGTTCTGCTTAGTTCTGGACTAACCTAGCTGATGACTCAACAAAGCTATCTATCGCTAACCTTCAATTGCTTACAGGGTTCTAAAGTGTTCACCTTCATATGGTCAGGGGCAACAATGGAGATTTAGTAAAGAAAGAAAACTTGGCAGAAAGATGGTGAGACATTGATTAGTTTTGAATATTTTTATCAATTCTTTGAGAATTCCATGCAGTTTATTTTGACCATATTCATTCCTACTTGTTCCAGATCCACCCCACCTTTCTACCTACCCAATTCTCTGTCTCTTCTCTTTTTACATTTAATAGTCCATGGATTCCCATCTGCTCTGTCCATGTGCTTCTAAATGTGGGCTGCCCACTGGAGTGTGGTCTACCTACCAAAGCCTCACCCTTAAAGGAAACTGGCCCTTCCTTCCCTAGAAGCCATCAACTGTCCACAGTTTTACAGGTAAAATTGGGGCAGAGATCAGTTAATTCTATTTCTGACAGATTCCTGGGTTTACTTAGTAATGATACCTTTCTTAGTTAGGGTTCCTGTTGCTGTAATAAAACATCATGAGCAAAAACAACTTGGAGGTGGGGAAGGGTTTATTTCAGCTGATAACGTGTAGTCCATCAGTCAGGAAAGTCAAGGCAGGAACCTGGAGGCGAGAACTGCAGCAGAAACCAGGAGGGAATGCTGCTTACCGGCTTGCTCTCATGGTTGCTCAGTTTGCTTTCTTATATAACTCAGAACTGCTTGCCCAAAGGTGGCACTACCTGCAATGGGCTGGGTCTTCCAGCTGTACCAACAGCTGATTAAGAAACAGCAGCACAAGCTTGCCTACCTGCCAAACTTGTGGGGACATTCTCTCAGGCAAGCTCCCCTCTTCCCATAGGACTCGGGCTCATATGACAATGACAAAGCACCAGCCAGCACACCACCTTTTTAGACCATGAGAAAGAGGTCTGTTTCTGCAGTTTTGCCCTAATGCTTAGCTCCTTATCTGCCATTTTCATGACTTAGTCACACTGGTCTCTAGAGACGCAGGCTGTGTCTTTGTTTGTGGTGTGTCTCCATTGCCTAGCATAGTTTTAATGCATACAGAGGTAGTACACAGCAAATAATTCTCTAGATGAGTCCTGGAAGTACAATAATATTCTCTGAAACAGAGACATATCTACATGTGCATAAACGCTCTTTATGCATAGACACAAAACAGTAGTGAATACACACGTGTGTTAATTTGTACCTGGATGGGAAATACCATATCAACTAGATAATATGTCTGCACAGTTTTTTTCTGTTGTTGTTGGTTTGTTTGTTTTCAGTTTTATTTGTTTTTGTGTGTATGGGTATTTTGCCTGCATGTAAGTCTATGCATCACATGTGTATCTGATGTCCATAAAAGCCAAAACAGGGCATCAGATCTTCTGGCACTGGTGTTACAGACAGTTGTGAGCTATCATGTAGGTCCTGGGAATTCAACCCAGGTCCTCTTGAAGAGCAGGAAGTGCTCTTAACCACTAGGCTATATCTCCAGCCCAAATTTCTTCTGCTTTTAATCTTAAACATGTCATTTCTTTCTAAGTGTGCTTCAGTCAGGTCCTCTTCCCAACAAGGGGAGATTCATTACACATTTAGAGCAAAATCAATCAAATTTTACTAAATTTTCTTGTCAGGGCACACATACATTCTTTCCTTTGATGCCGCGTGTTTCATAAATGACTTTGTAAATTTGAGTAGCTTAAGGTTCACTATGCACTGTAAGTTTCTACAGGATTTAGCAAGTGTGTAATGTCACACATTGGTCCTTAGATTGCCACACAGAAGTTTGGTTGCCTAAAAGCCTGTGATTTGTGTCTTTGTCTCATCTCTCCCTCAACCAATGTGAATCAAAGACTTATTGTGCTCACACTTTTATCTATTCCAGACTGCCATATTATACAGAACCATGTACTATCAGATGCTTTTGGGACTGACTCATACGCCATTAAAGTTTCTTCTGTATTTTGTGGTTTTATAGCTCATTTCTGTTTGTCATTGATTAATGTTGGATGGATTTATCACACGTAAAAATATGTATTCACCCTTTAAAATCCCGTAGTTGCTTCCAGTTGCTGTGATTATTAATACAAAGCCTAAAGACCTCTGTATTTCTGGTTGTTTTAATGATATATATCAATACTATTGACTAAATACCAATTAAAGGATGTGATTAATGGATTCTATATTAAAACAATGTTTGACTTTGCAAAAATCTGCCAAATTTTCTTTTAAAGAATCTGCAGTTTTGCATTTCTTACTCTCAACAAGAGACATACTATTCCAACCCCCTCCCCGAATCTGGTATTATCAGCTCCATGTGTGGTTTGTGTGATTGAGTTGGACTTGAGATATATTACTATAACTGGTAAGTCTGGAATTCTTCAGGAGTTACAAGGTTTATTAAAGAAACTGAAGATGTTTGGGGACAGGTGGGATGTAATAGAGCTAGTACAGATACTGTAGGAATTAGGGGCTCTTTGAGGAGGAGAGGAATAGAAAATATTTCTAAAACTGCAGCTAGAGAGTGTCAGCCTAAAGCAGCAGAAGAAGGAGAAACGTCCCTGACAAAGGTGGAAATGTCTTAGGAATTACTGTGACTTCTAACCATGACACTGGCCATTTATGGAGAGATCGTAACTATATTACTTATAAGTAAGATATTGCAATGCCCTGTCTGATGTTCATGACCTTCTGAGTCATAAATGACCACCACTAGGTTTCTATTTTACAAGATACCCATATATCTTTTTCATTGGCAAATGTTAACCCCAGAAAAATGCAGGAATCTGGGGAAAATGGTTCTCAGCCTTGTAAGGCAGTAGTGGTACTACTTGCTCATAGAAAAGGATCCCCCATGTGTTACATACACACATATACATAATCATAAATTATCACTTTCAGTGGGCTAGTGATGGAGATTACAAAGTATCTTACAGCTTCACAACCACTGATCTGACAAGTAATTCTCTCTCTAAAAAAAAAAATCCAACTATCAATGTTTTGGGGCCAGTTGGAATAGGTGACTTTTCAGCTGCCCTGTTAATTAGATGATGTCATCATAGAAAAGCATGCTCAAGAGTGTCATATTGAATTTGGGCACAGGCATGAAAATTTCATCTCTTCTCCACAATAAACTCCCATATTTCCATCTTTGCTTGTGTTCTATGTAGAAATTCCAAGGGAGCTGAAAACATTTTTATTTTCTCTTGATTCGTTTTATTAATGAATTTATTTTTTGAGACTTGTTTTCAGGTATTCAATCTTGCTATATAGACAAAGTTGACCTTGAATGGCCTTTATGTCTCTGTGTTTGTGCATGTGTACCTGTGTTTGTGTGGCATGCTTGCGTGTATGCCTTTGAGTGTATACATATGGACATGATTGAGCACATATGTCTATGTGGGCATACAAGATGTGTTGTGGGTGTGTGGAGGTCATAGGCCAGCATCAGATATCTCATTCATTCCTTCTTCGCCTTATTTTGTGAGACAGTTTCTCTCACAGGACCTGGCGATTACTGATCTGGCCAGACTGGCTATCCAGCAAGCCCCAGGATTGTGCTCATTGTCCTCCTCAGTACTAGAGTCAGGCAAGGTAGGGAGCACCTGGCATTTTCTGTTTACTAATTATCCAATTCTGGTGTTATGCCCATGCAGCAAACACTTTATGAACTGAACCATTTCTCCAGCCCTGGAACTCCTGATCCTCTCACCTTTACAAGTTCTTGGAGTTCTGACCCTGCTGCCTCCCTCTCCCAAGGTTTAGCATTACAGGAATATGCCAGCATATCAGATGTATGAGGGGCCAGGAACCAAATCCAGAACTCAGAGTATGCTAGGTAAGCATTCTACCAAATGGATTTCATACTCAGCTCTCCAAAAGGCTGTATTCATTTATGTAGTTTATTAAAAACCAGATTTCTCCATGACATTTTCATACATAGTTTTGGTTCATTCTGCTGTGGGATGGTCTGTATGTCAAATTACTCTGATTGGTCAATAAATAAAACACTGATTGTCCAGTGGCCAGGCAGAAAGTATAGGCGGGACTAACAGGAGAAAAGGAAGGCAAAAGGAGTCACTGCCAGCCTCCACCATGACAAGCAGCATGTGAAGACACCGGTAAGCCACGACCCGCGTGGCAGGGTATAGATTTGTGGAAATGGATTAATTTAAGCTATAAGAACAGTTAGCAAGAAGCCTGCCACAGCCATACAGTTTGTAAGCAATATAAGTCTCTGTGTTTACTTGGTTGGGTCTGAGTGGCTGTGGGACTGGCGGGTGACAAAGATTTGTCCTGACTGTGGGCAAGGCGGAAAACTCTAGCTACATCATTCAGCCTACCACCCACTCCTCTGTCTGCCCATCTCACTTTCATCTCCCTCCTACTCTCAGAATTTCTCCTTCCACTTTGATACCATGTTTTACAGTGATCTCCTTGACCATCCCACTCAAAGTTGGATCTTCCCTGGCTCTTCCCTCTCAAGGGGCCTCTTTCTAGCTCCTGCCTCTAACCATGCTTACTTCCACCCACAGTCATATCCAAAGGCTTTCAATGTAGCCTTTGCTCAGTTTTCATTTCTGCCATATTTCTTTCCAAAACATTCATTTTCACTACTTCCTGTGATGTTTGTCATCCATTCTTCTCATTCATATTAAAGAAAAACAGAAAGAGTTTTGAATTCAGATTTTGATTTTGAAAATTGCCAGTCTGTGTACATAACAACACTTAAGATTCTTATGACTTGCCGGGCGGTGGTGGCGCACACCTTTAATCCCAGCACTCGGGAGGCAGAGCCAGGCGGATCTCTGTGAGTTTGAGGCCAGCCTGGGCTACCAAGTGAGTCCCAGGAAAAGTGCAAAGCTACACAGAGAAACCCTGTCTCGGAAAAAAAAAAAGATTCTTATGACTTACAGAAGAGTATAGCATATTTGTAGAATGTACACTATTGTAGGTGCTTACAATGTGGTAATTCAGTCCCTGTATATGTGAAACTCAGAGTCCAGCTTCTTTGAACAAAGAAGGATTATGTGATCAGGACACAATCTGACAATCATAACAATGCATTAGACAGAATGCTTACCGAGGGCAGCTATGATGTGTCTGAGAAACTACAGACGGTGGAAGGACTGAAAGCAATGGTGTGGGAAGGTTGAGAGCAGATACTACTCACCAGCAATCACACTGATTCTTCCCTCCACCAGAACCGAGTTATATTCTGGAAATTTTCTTACAGTTGACAGTAGAGAAGAAACTAACAACACTTTCCCACAATTCCCTTTATTCTCCAGATAGCCTCCAGAAATGATGACAACCAGCATGAAGTAGCCCTTGAAGTTTGGAATTCATAACTGAACAATAACGAACAATGTCAATCCATATTTGCCTTAAATGAAAGTTCCATCTGACTAGAGCACACTGTACTTGCAGCATGGGGTGAAGCTATTGAGTCTATACTCAGCCCTGAGATCAAGTAACACTTTCAGAAGGTGTAGAGAATCATTTGAATATGATCGATGTTGCTCACGGATGCAACAACTCAAAGATATATAAACTGAGGATGCTTCCTAAGTGGCTGCTCTGAGGGTCTCATTTTAAAGTAAACATTGGTTATCCAAAGACCAAATGCCTACTTCACAGTGGCTCTTGGGAGGAGGGTAAAGATTCTGAACAAGTAGGAACTTGAAGAAAATGAAGTACGCTTTGTATCTATGCCTGAGTGGTGATGCAAAGTTGGCCAACTGTGGTCTGACCTAAATGAATTCAAATGGATACTGTCATAGTTAGCTTTAGCTGTCAACTTGACACAAACCTAAAGTCACCTGGGAAAAGTGAACCACTGTTGATGAACTTTCCAGATCAGATTGGCCTGTGGCTGTATCTGTGAAGCATTTTCTTAGTATTTAATCGATGTATGAGGGGAGCGCCCAGTGAGGGTAGACCCATCCCTAGGTAAGTGGGCCTGGATTGCATAACAAAGGAAACTGAACAAGCCAGAAAACACCGCTCATGTGTTTTCTCTCACGAGCCCTTACGTTGAGTCCCTACCTTGGCTTCTCTTTATGATGGACTGTAACCTGAAAATGAAATAAACTCTTTCTTCCTCAGGTTGCTTTTGGTCAGAGTGTTTTATTGCAGCAACAGAAAAGATAACTATGACAGACACTAAGAGAAGGTAATAAAACAATTCATGTACAACAGTCTGTAGAGGATACCAAGTTTTAAAAAGAATTCCCCAAACACTTTGAAATGGACAATTATTTAGACAGCAAACCTATTGAATTATTTGGGTCTATGTGGAGTCAACAGACAGAATCCTTGGGAAAATTGCACAACATACCCTACATGGGAAGGCACTGTGCTGTGAATCTGGGTATCTAGAAGAAGATAGCTCATCTCTTGATGAATTTTCAATGTTGGGCAAAGCTGTAGTGCATCCATATCAAAATTTTATTGTGGAAGAGAACAATAATTATTTTGTCAAGACAGGGTTTTTCTGTGTACCACTGGCTGTCCTGGAACTTGCTCTGTAGACCAGGCTGGCCTTGAACTCACAGAGATCCACCTGCCTCTGCCTCCTGAGTACTGGGATTAAAGACCAGGGCCATCATTATCTGCCCGGCTTGGGAAAATATTTTGAGGAAGGATATAATATAACAAAATTCCCAGTGTTTTAGAAATCCAACATAGGGGCTGGAGAAATGGCTCAGTGGTTAAGAGCATTTACAGCTTTGTCAGAGACACCCAGTGTGATTTCCAACACTCACTCGGCAGCTCACAAAGGACTGTAACTCCAGCCAGTTCCAGAGTTCCGGCATCTTCTTCTCTCCTCCTCCAGGACACTAGGCATGTCTGTGCTGCACAAACATACATACAGGCAAACACTCATACAGAAAACAAAAGTAAATCTTTCCTAAAAATCCATCATGCTAAAAGTGATTGGAAATTCATGTGCAGTTTCAGTAAATGCAACAGTTCTTAAAACTAGCTATTTTCTTCTGTCAAGTGCTTCTTCATGTCCAGGCTTTGAAAGTTGTAATTCTACTTACCTGGCCTTTTTTTCTATAATAATGATTTTATACTCTCATGGTGAGTGAGCTCATAGATCTATGTTTGTGGCCACAATTAGTAATAAGCAAAGGTAGCTTTCTGTTGTAAATAGTTCTGATGTTCTCTGGTGTTGTATTTCCATTGAGACATGGTTTGTACTGTATGATAGAATTATAGAGTATAAAATTAAATGGGACAATAGAGGGACTGGGGAAATAACTCAATTGGTAAATTTAGTCAGTCCCTGTGTAAAAAAAAAAAAAAATAGAACAGTAATTCAATGAATGAAAAGGATGGGGATTATAGCTCAGTGGTAGAGTTCTTAACTCACATGCACAAGGTCCTGAGTTTAATTTCTAAAGTCTTGGCATAAAAGAAGGGAGAGGGGAGGAAAGAAGGATAGAAAGGTAAAAGGCATGGTTCTGCTGTGATTTTGAAATGGTGGACAAGCAGCTCTTGGATGTAATGGAGACATTGCCACCTCAGGTGTGTGTAGCTTGAGGAGCTGAGATACCTGATAAATCAACAGCCTCCAGAACCACTCCAAGCCCATGCCTTCTAAACTCAAGAAGGGAATTTCACAGCCTGAGAGAGGATAGTTTGTAGAAAGAAGGAGAAATGTAGAAGCAAACAGAAGAAAAGAACACAGAGACCCCAGGAAACAGAACAACATAAAACTATTAGTCTAGGGGCTTTTTGTAGAACTAGCAGAAATTGGGGGTGAGGCAGGGAGAACATTCCTCCCAGTCAGCCTACCCACAAGGTGTCCAAGTGCCTGTTAGTTTAATCATGATCTCAGTGTAGATTCCAGCCAGTGAGACTTGCATTTAAGGTTATGTAAATGGAGCAGTAATGTAACAAGAAGCCAGAGCAAGAACCATGGGTCTCTCCTGGCATTTCTAGCATCCAGGTAGGAAAGAACCAAGGTCATTTCCAACTTCTGTACAAGAACTGAGATCCCTATCCCTCAACTGCCTGTTCATTTATATTGCCCATTCTCATCAATTACTTTACGCCAAGGTTAGGAAGATCCCCAGGCTATTAGCAAGACAAATACAGAACTTCATGTTTCCATTTGTCATGCTTTTACTCAAACAAGGTTTCTGTCAGAGTTTGAGGTGAGTACACTTTGATATAAAACTTCTGACTGTAGTGGGCTCACGTTCTCCAGTGTAGAAACCTGGCAGGTTTCCTGCTGACATGAGATTAGGTATTGTATAAATGTCGAGATAGACTTTGCCTAGTGTATTTTGTTTTTTGTAATATTAAATAGGAAAAAATGAGAGCTTAGTTAATTTGTTGAATGAAGAGACAAGAGATGGTCACGATAACTAGAATACTAACAACAAGAAGACTTCAAGTTCATCAGACTGTCACAGGGAGTATTAAAAAAGAAAAGAAATTGATGGATGGGCCTGATAGCACAATTTGGTAATCAGCTACTCCAGAGGTTAATGAGAGAATCACAAGTTCCAAGACAGCCTGGGCTTCCAAGTATGTAAGGGCCAACCTTGAAGTTCTATCGCCAAATCAGAAATTAAAAGTAAGCTGGGGATGTGATTAAGCAGTAGAACACTTTCCTGGCATACACAAGGTCTTGAGATTAATCACCAGTTAAAAGTACATATTAGAATTCAAGTCAATGGCGAATATTTTCCTCACTAGCATTTTAAATTAGAAAACATCTCATTACTTACTTAAAATGCTCAGCTTCTGTACAGCATACTTTACAAAAGCCATCAAATTTGCTATTCTTATTTTTTATTTATGTCTATTTATTCTATGTATCATTCACATCATATATATTGATGCCATTCATTCCCCGTCCCTTCACATTCACCCTTCACCCCTGCACCCCCCACCCAATAAGACAAAATTCAAGAGAAAAAAGAAAGAAAACAAAATGAAAAAAATGTTTAAAAGAGAAAAAAATTAAATCTCTTCATGGAAGCTGGAGTTCCACCCAGCAAGTCATGATGTATACCCCTTTGCTGCAGAGTCTGGTTGGTTCGAGGTCCCTGGTTTCCACTACAGGATCAATGCTGGGCCACCACTAGGACTCTTGTTGGAATTCCGCTGCTGTTCTGTGTTGTAGCGATCCTGCAGCTTTGGGTCTGTGGGTCAGGTCCCTTCACATACTCCAGCAGATCATAGATGGGGTGGATGTTAGAACAGGCCAACTCATAACCCTGGGTCTGGGCCTGGGCAGATATAGGGTTGGTCCATCAGATGGGAAATGGGGACAGATTTCACATGGTCACAATTTCAGGGCTGGTTCACCCACACCTGCAATAACATTGTTGTCTCTTTTGTACCGCCCTGGTGAGGTACAGGGCCTGATGTCCTGAGTGTTGCAGCTGGTGGGGGTCAGGGACAGAGCTCTCCTGCTCTTATGACCACAAGGACACCTCTCCCACCTGGCACAGGCGTTGATGGGTTGACATGGTGTGTGTGTGTGTGTGTGTGTGTGTGTGTGTGTGTGTGTGTGTGTGTGTGTGTGTGTGAGGGATGAGGGGTGGGGAGAGCATCTCTCCCCAGCCCATGCCTCCATGTGGCAGATGAGGGGTGGAGCTAGACCTCCATGCTCATGTCCTCAGGTTGGCTCACCTGTGCTCTCACCAACAACAGGGTCATCTCTGCTCTGCTTCCCAGACAAAATGCAGGGCTTGCTTTCCTGTGTGTTGCAGCTCATCAAGGGCTCAGCTCCCTCACCATCTCAGCCTGATCCCTTCCTCTCTCATCTCTTCAGATATGACCTCAGCCATTCTGTTATGTGTGCTCTCCCTCTCCCCCTCTCCCCTTTCCTCTCTTCCCCTCTCTCTTCCCCTCTCTCCCATAAGGCACCATACCATACCTCTGCTCACTCTAGTAGTGTCCATGGGCTGGTGCAGCAAGGTACCAGGTGGGCCCCGTGTTTTCTCGCCAGAGTCCTGGGTGGGCAGCCCTAGCTCTACATGTGAGTCTCCCTGTCTCATTCAGGTTGCTGTAACACTGGGCTGGGCCATGTTTCCCCAAGGAGATCATTATAGTGCCCAAAGGGTCCTGGTTGGTGCTTTTGGCTGTGATCATCCTACCCCAGCCTCATGGTGTGGGATGGACAATTCATTATTGTTCCACTGTAGGCTAGAGTGAGGATCTCAGGCCCCTGCTCAGCTTCATTCCACACACTCCAGCCTCATGACATGGGGTGCTTGGCTGGAGTTCTGCTGCAAGCCCGGGTTAGAATTAGAATTTGCTATTCTAAATGCTTAGGATGATGTATCATCGTAACTGGCAGAGAGATTCTCACTTTCTGATTTCAAAGTCCTTTGATAATCAGACTTTTCTCCCTTGCATATCATCTACTGCACCAGCTTCTACTCTCAGTAGAAGTAGAATGTTCCACGTTTTCTGCTTCTTTCCCCCAGCTCAGCAACTTCTAACCTTTCTCTGGCAGGTAAGAAAAGTCACCCAGCCACTGCCCCATTTTTCTCACCAAGTTCAGAGTTTTGAGTTCCAAAGGCTGACTCTCAAGCAACTAATTTGAAAGTAATTTCTTAATATAAATCGGGTTCTTCTGTACTTACAACTTCATGAAAGGCAGGAACAAAGTGTAGGCCATCTTGCTTCTGCTCCATTTCCAGGCAAGCTAAGTCACAGAAAGGTGAGTGTGTAGAAATCACAGTGTAGATTACCTCGGCGTCAGTGTGTAGAAATCACAGTGTAGACTACCTCAGAGTCAGTGTGGAGCACTCAGCTTCACCGATAACCAATGCTCTAGCAGCAGCAACTCAGTCAGGCTTGGAGGATCTGGCATTTGCTTTGATGCTATGAGGAGGCTGCTTAGATCAAAACTGTTTCCTAATCCAGCTTCCTGACTCCAGAGTTACCTCCGAGGCTATGTTCTTGAACTTACTGATTCCACTGCTGTCCCCTGAACCCACTGTTCTGTGCATCCTAAATATGTCCTGCACAAGATCCTTTATTCTGTGTTCCACCAACCTGGAGTTTGACAGTTAACAGCCAGTTGGACTGTCAGTATGGACATGTTCTTTATGAAAGAACCATGAATCCAGCTCAGAGATCTTGTTTGTAAACTCTAGATTTTTGTGTTTATCACAAATTACATAGAAGTAACTACTGAATTTCTTTAAAAATGGGTTTCAAACAGGTGGTATTAATTTCTCTTCCACCCACACAAAATTTTCTGTGTCACAGAAATTAGTGCCTGACCAAGATAATTATGTTTCTTCAAACAGCTTACATCTCAGTCCTCAACATGAACCAAGACGCCTGCTTGATTGGTAGACCGACCCTGAATGCCTTGAGGACAGGTTTTCATGGAAGCAGATGTCATGCAAGCTTGCAAAGGAGGGATGCAACTTCTGGTCCTACCCAGCTGTGGTGCCTATGAACCACAAGAGTGACCAGCATGGAACAGTGACCCCAAGGGTGCACAGTGGCATGAATACCTTGCCATAGCAAAAAGATCTCCGATAGGACTTAAGTCCTGCTCAGCTAAAGGAAACCTATGTCTGGTACTAGAAACCTAGCCAGCTACTCAGAGCTAGTGAAGTCATGGATCTTGGAGGAGAACCTAAAACTGCTACTTTTCTAAACCAGCATAATACCTAACTACATTATAAATGTTTGTCCCTCTGCCCACAGAGAAGTGTACACCCACACCTCATCAAGGAAGCTTCTCTTTGTAACAGACAGAGACCATTACAGAAAACCACAACTGATTAAAATGTAGAGTTGTGGAGCGCAGTGTCAGCTGACACATCCTTAGCACAACTCCTGCATCTAAGGTTCATGGATTAGTCCTAAGAGGGAGGAGAAAGAATATGAGGCAAGGGAGCAGGAAATTTGTTGTGTAATTGTGTCTCCTAGAATGTCAGAAGAGTTACACCCACTAACTAACATGGTCTCACTAACATGGCTGCCTAAACAAGACCTAATAAGGATGACCTCAATAGACATGTTAACATGGAAAGAAGGAAATCTCATGAGGCCTAAACCCTAGACAAAGAAATATAAATGACTAAAGAATGCTTAGAGCAGGAGAAATAGGCTTCCCTGGGAAAGAGACACAAATACACCAAGAGGTTATCCCATACCAAATGATCATCCCTAAAAACATACATACCATGATTGTAACCAAACAAATTGTATACACACAGACACACACTTTGTTATATATTTGAAAGAAGACAAGGTGGTTGTGGTGAGGTACATGGGAGATGTCGGAAGGAGGAAAAGGAAGGGAAGAAAGGATGTAGTTACATAAATCTCAAAAACTACAAAAAAAAAATGGAAGGAAGGGACGAAGGAAGAAACTAACTTCTAGTCAGTACAGCTGTGCATCACCCAGAGGTAGGAGCAAAATGGGGAAGTGTGCCTCCCGCTCCCTGCTTCCTTTTATTCTTCTTAGTTTCTTTGTACTATAATTTATTTAACTCAATTTCAAAGCCTCATGATTTCAATACAGAGTAACTACATGTGTTTGGATAACCCATGTTTTTCATACAAAGTGCCTTTTCATACAGTGGGATATTTTTATATTTATATCATCTCTCAGTTGCTATTAACACACGACTAGGTTTAACAGCATATTTGAAATTTATGTTTCCGGAGTAAACACCATGTTCTTCATCAGGACTGAAAGCAGCAGGCACTCAGGTTCCTTTGGGTAACAGTCACGAGAGTGAATTTGCTCTGAAGGCGTCTGTAGCTTCTTCCTGGTTCTCAAAGCCTTCACCTGCCATCTACAAGGGATGTCGCTCTCTCCTTCACAGAACTCACTCACTCACCTGGCCACAGTGGTTAGAGTCTCTGCCCCAGATGTCCTCATAGGACCTGGTTCCCCATCTTTTCCCTAGCCAGCACTTCAGGACGCCTGCCTGCGGACCAAGTTCTTGCCTGGGGCACCTTGCCTGCCTCGGTAGAGCTGAGAGGCAGGAACTCTTGCACCCTGGCTCCTCCCCTTAGCTTGTAGTCAGATCTGCATCTGGACTTCTACCCACCAGGGCGGGGGAGGGGTTATTGGAAGGGGGGGCTGGCTGGACGGAGATGTTCAAATACTCACGAATAAAGAGGAAACTTGCAGAGGAATGGGCTCTTCTACTCAGCTGCAACCTGGCTGTGACTCTTAATCCTCCAACAGGAAGAAGCATGCTCAGGGGCATGGAGTGCTCTCTCGTCAGTGGGTGGAGTCACCCCTTTCCCGCCACTATGAGGTGGCACAAGCGCACAAGCGCAATGAGAGCCGAGCAGTCAGGGCCCTGCCATTCTATCTTGGGCGCGCTTTTTCAGACCTGCCAATAGCAGAGATTCTCACGGCCCTAGTCGGAAGCACAGGCCAGTGAGGGCTCCGTTTGGAGAGAACGCTTTGCTTACGTGAGTTACTCTTCATTTGGGGGCTGACTTGGAGCTTGGGAGGATTTATTTGAGGTGGAATAATGCTGAAAAGCCTCCTTCCGATGGGCATCAGGGAGGCAGACCAGTGCACTGTGCCTGCTGTGTAGAGAGCACAGGCCACTTGTGTGCTCTCTGCAGTTCTTAGGGGAGTCAGAGAACAACCAGGGCTCAAGGGAGAACACATTCTGATGCTTAAAGCTGGCGTCTGTAAACCGGGTGGCTCACTTTAAGAGTCACCCCTAAAATTAACTTCTCAGGGATTTATTCGCAAATACATTTCTGTGAGTAGGCCTCTTTCTAGAATAAGGATGCAAGACGTGACAAAGTGCTACACTGTCTGAACCTAACTTTGTTCTTCTCTCTCAGTACTGCTTCGACTCTGTGAAGTGCTTCTTTTCATTACCCCAAGAGCAGTAACCCCAATTTTGTTTTATCAACAGGTTTCTGGGAGCCCAACTTCAAAGACCTAGGAAGTCAACATCCACAGCACCCGCGTGTGCTGTAGTAACATCACTTCCGCCTTCTTAGCGGCAACTCTCAGTCCCGGAGGTAAGAAAATAAATGTTATATTAGTCCTTGTGCTTCTGCTGTCGTTTGTGGGTATTTTTATTTCTAAGGTAAAGATAACATTTAAGGAACCTTGGCGATTGTATAATCAGTTGTTGAAAAGCTTTTAGGTTTGGCCTCCCCAAATCTACCTGTAACCAGCAACACTGTAGTTTGTCTCTGTTGCTTTTATTTTTGTTGGGTTGATTTTATTTTGTTGGGTTGTCCTTGAGTAAAACAAGTACATGGAGAGCAGACATGGGCTCTTGGGAATCTGATACTCAGGCTGGCTGTATGTGCTATGAAGCTGACTACAGAATGGGATGCTTCCTTCTGGAGCTACCAGAGGGCCTGGGACATCATTCTCTACTCATTGAGGAGTGGTGGGGTGGTTAGGTGTGTTAAGAAAGGCCTTCCAGGTTAGCAAGTGAAAGAAAATAACAAATGTCTTTATTCTGAGTGGAGACAGCAGAGGAAAATACTTTGGGGGTGGGGCGGGTTGGAGGGAGGAGAAAACATACTTCCTTAAACAAAGGGCACATGTCTTTAATCCCAGCATTTAGGAGGCAGAGGCAGATGGATCTCTAAGTTCAAGGGAGCCTGGTCTACAGAGTAAGTTCCAGGACAGCCAAGGCAACATAGAGAAAGCTGTCCTGGGAGAAGAAACAAACAATAAATAAAAAATAAAGCAGTTACTAAGGCTCCTAAATATCATTTTACATGCATTTTTTCCAGATTTCTTTTGATAACTCTTGCTAAATTTCATTTTTTTTTCAGGGTGCTACTCAGTTTCCCCTTCCTGTTTCCCATTCATTTGTTATCACTTTGTATCTCCATCTTCAATGAAGATCAGAATTCCTTAAATAATTATATTTTTAGCTGACAATTTAATTACATCATTTCCCTTTCCTTTCCCCTTTCAAACCTCCCATCACAAACACACACACACACACACACACACACACACACACACCAGGTTGCTCTCTTTTTAAATTCTTGGAATACTGAGAGTGGGAGAGAGAGTCTTTCCTAGGGAAGAGCACACGAGCTGGTTATCCAAAACCGAATGGTCAGCCTCAAAAACATACACACAAGTAACATTATAATTTCGAAGATGAGATTTAACATCTATGTTACTAGAACACACTTTTGATTTTTCCAACTGTAAATTTCTTTGTGGGATATTGTTACCAACATTTTAATGTCCTCTCTGTTTCAAGATGTACACTTGAGCATTTCACAATCTTTTCTAAGATATTCTGTCTGAGGAAAAAACCAAAAATCAAAACATCTAGATGGACCCTGTTTTCCATGACAGTCCTGTTGGTGAGCCATTAGAGACAATTTCTGTTAAGATTTTGATATTTTGGTATAATGCCTGACATATAGTCCTTTGCTTTTACTACTTGGCTCATTATGCTTGGTGGATAAACTATCTGATGCTAACAGCAAGCTGGGGCATTAAAGCTGAAGAGGAAAGATGGGGTTTGGGACTTCAGTTCATTTTTTTCCTGGGTACACTGTGTGACAGCTGTAAAGATACTACTATAACATGAAACTTTTGAAATTACCATTTCAGGTGAACCATCTGCATCATCTCCAAGCCACCATGAGCCATAGCAAGCACAGGTCACAGGAGGTCCACAATTCTTTAAGGAAAAACATGAAAATCAAGTACCGTTCATCTCAGGTATGTCTGTAAACATTTGTGGATTTGTGTTCATACTAGACTAATCATCCCAGATCCTTGGCCACATAATCTTCCTGCTTAGACTTGGCCTTATTAGTATTGGAAATATTACATACACTGAAATGTGTGTGGTTGCAGAGGCCTGAAGATGGTGGGTAACCCCCTAGAGCTGGAGTTGCAGACAGTTGTGAGCTGCTATGTGGGTGCTGGCAACCAAACCTGGGTCCTCCGGAAGAGCAGTAAGAACTCTCTGTCACTGAGCTGTCTCTGCAGTCTTTGAAACAAAAATGTTTACAAGGCCATATGCAATGTGTTACATTAAACTGTAGAAATAACAAAATTAATAGTACTTAAGTGTTGCTGGAGAGCTTTTCTCTCCGAGTCTGCCAAGTCCCGCCAGCCCCAGAGCCCACTTATAAAATAAACACACAGATGCTTACATTATTTAAACTGCTTGGCCATTAGCTCAGGCCTATCATTGTCTAGCTCTTACTCTTATATTTAGCCCATGTCTATTAATCTATACTTTGCCACGTGGCTTGTTGCTTACTGGTACCTTACATCTTGCTTGTCCTGGCGGTGGCTCCAGCCCATTTCCTGCTCCCCTTCCTGTTCCCTCAATTCTCCTCTCTGTTAGTCCCGCCTATACTTCCTGTCTGGCTACCTGCCAATCAGTGTTTATTTATACAGAATGATATCCACGGCACTTAAGAGCATGAAAATCTTACCCCGAGTGTGGCTAATCTTCTGAACCCAACAACATCTACATTTGCATAGCATGTAAAGTGCTATAAACTGTAAAGGTTTATAAACATGATTTTCTGTACATCAGTTCCTACCCTCACCTCCTTACGTAGGTGAAGGGGATTCCACCTCCAATTTCTTTATGGCCAAGTGGAGACTTGGAAAGGTTGCTTACCTGAAGTCAGAGCTCTTCCTGCTCTGCAGGCTCTGCTGACAGGAAAGACTTTGTTACTCTCCTGAGGTTAACATGCTTCTTGAATTAATAATATGAGGCTGAGACTGCCAGTCCTTCAGCTTGTTTCCTCCTGTCTGAGTTCTAGAAAATCTAACAGGGTTTTTTTCTAGGTCTGATTTTTTTCTGTCCTACTCCATGACAGAACAAGCTAGGAACCACACATAGGATCTGTCTTTTCCTTTCGAAAATATCAAGCAGGCAAAGTGCCTGGCATCTGTAGTTCCAGCACTTTGAAGACAGAGGCAGAGGTTGTCAAGTTCCAGGCCAGCCTTGGTTACAGGGTCTCAAATGCACAACACAAACAAAAAAAAATGATGTAGTGTTTGCATTTGTCCAAGAAAACTGGGTTGATGGGAGTCGGCTACAGCGTCCCCTCAAGGGAATATGCAGATCTTTCTGGCAGCAATTAGACTGAAGTGGTAATTTCTGAGATTTTCTGTACATGCCCTCAGGACATTTATATTACCTGGCATTCTTTTATGTGTTTAAAGCAGAACAACAGTTATGACAAGTGATGACAGGTTTAATCTTGACCATACTCTACCATGGTTCCTACCATTCTCAGTGAGTACACTGCTGGCATGTGAACTTCTGCAAAGATAAAATGATGTAGGAACATGGGGATGAAAGGCTTTTATTTTTGTTCACTTTTTCTTTTTGATTATCAAGCCTGGTTCTCCTTCCCTGGATCTTAAAACAGTGTTCTATACAAATGGGACATTTGGGTGCAAATTTTACAAATAGCATGAATGGTCTAATGGGAAAAGACATTAGAAAGAGTATTTACAATTTGAATTAGTTATTATGTGACATTAGAAAAAGCACTTAGAACGTAATTTCTGATCCTCAATTTCTCCACCAAAAAAGAAAGAGAAGCCATTCATAGGATTTGTGGATTTATGTAATAAAGGAAATTCATTGAGTTCCTTGCATAGTAGTTGGCAGGGGAGGGGATGAGTCAATGTATTGATTTTTCATGAGCAAGTAATTAAGCTAAGTAATGATCGAGTTATTTTGCTTTCACTGCTGGCTGATAAATAAGTCATAAATTAACACCCAGAGGGATGGTTCAGATGTAAAGCATTGGCCACAGAAGTGTGAGGGATCCGTGTTGTATGGGCATTGTAGCGCACCTGTAATAGCAGCACCTGAGAGAACGGACAGGGGAACCCTGAAGCATGCTGGCTAGCTAGATTCCTTAATCAGAAAACTCTGGTTTGAAGAGACTCTGAATCAATGTATAAAGTGTAGAGTGATCAAAGAAAGCACTCCAATTCAGCTGCTTACTTCCATATACTGTGCAAACATGCACCCACACACATGCGAATACACCCATGCACATACACACGAAAACTCTACAGATGCTTGCAAAAAGCAAATAAAAAGGAAAATAAATATTAAATCACACTAACATATCTCTGCTAATTTTTTTAATGAATTTATTAAAGGTGAACATGGTAGTGCATTCCTGGTTTCCGAACACAAATGGAAGGAGCATGAAAATCATGAGTTTGAGGCCAGCCTGGGCTAGAAATTTTACTCTAGAATGGTCTCAGCTATAGGGTGAAATCTGGTCTCAGAAAAACTACAATAGGTGGCTCAGGAGACAGCTTGCCTTTTGAATGAATGTACTGCTCTTAAGGAGAACTAGAGCTCATTGCCCAGCACTGACATCATGAGGCTAGAACTGGCTGGAACTCTAGCTCCTTGGGATAGGAAGCCCTCTTCTGATCTCTGCAGGCACTGCATTAACATGCACAAGCCCACATAGTTTCTCACATACACACACAGAATTCAAAATACAAATAAAATCTCTTACAAAAGTGAACAAATTCAAATGTAGATACATATCATCCTTTGCTATGTTTGGCAAAGATAAAAACTGTATTGATGAAAATAAAATAAAATACTTGAAATAGGTTTTATGGAAGTTGGTAGATAGTTGAACATGTGGGAAACAGTTGTGTTTCTTATTGCCCATTCTTTTGGGAAAGGAGCCATGTACAATAGGAAGATATTACCTGATAGATAAGCTAAGGTGGCTGGGCTTGTATTTTGGATATTGGGTTAAATCCTGATTTAAACATAGTCATTGATTCTTTGAATTGCAAAATAACAAGGGAAACTAAGGAATAGAGTTGGGATTCAAATTTAAAGTATCTATAATTTCTTTTTAGGTTCTTCAGGAAAAGCAGAATGACCACCCAATTTCACAAATGCAAACAGAACCTCAAAAAAGACCAAATGAGATACCCAACACCCAAGACCAAAGACTCTGTTCCTCTAAGAAAACTCGACAAGATCAGACCACTCTCCTAATTAAAATTATCAACATCACCTTGGGGGTAAGCCCCGAGGCACACATGCATATTCTCATCAATGGGGGGACAGGTCGCTTATATGAGGCACTCAACACCCTTGACCCTGTCAAAAGAGAGATAGAAAGACAGCCAGGCAAAGAAATGCCGGTGTGTGGCAAAGAAGGAATAGAAGGGTACATAAACCTTGGCGTGCCCCTCCGTTGTTTTCCGGAAGGCAGCCATGTGGTCATTACCTTTTCCAAAACTGAAAGTGAGGAGAAAGAAGATAATGAAGTGTGTGGCCGGTTTGACCAGTCTTCTGCTGAGTGTGTTGTATTTTACATTCATGCAGTCGGGAATAGGATCCTGAGGTGCAGGGAACTTGACAAGGAGGGAACCAAAGTCTGTGTGTATGGCTTCAAAGGAGAGACCATCAAGGCCACTCTGAGGGAAGATGGCAGGTTTCATTCCTTTGTGGAGAGTGACCATTGGAAACTCATTCACAATGATACCATCATAGCAAACACCCAGCTGGTTGATGTGTTACAGGGTAAGGTCTTTCTGATTGAGGTTGAAAGAAAGAAAAGCCCTTGGGCGGTAGCAGCAACTCGGAATTCTGAGTTAGAAGACAGAAACTTCAGTGAGTTAAAAGAATACATTGTGAATTTGTACCCCACACTGACAGCAGAACGTGAGAAAATGAGAGCATACATTAAGGAAGAAATTGAAAATAGTAAAGAACGACCTCTTTTTAAAGTCCATAAGAGGAAGTTCCGGGAACTGACAAAAAGCTCTATTTTAAGTAAGGTCTTCAAACTTCTTTCACAGTTTATTGATTCCACTGGGCTCCTAGTTTGGGACAATAATGGAAACAGGGGTAGTGCCACTTGCTTCGTTTTTAGAGGGTTGTACATTTTCACTTGTCGGCATGTATTAAATGACATTGTGGGAGAAGGAAGAGAGCCACTCGAGTGTACAGACCTAATTAGCCAATGTGTAAGGGTAACATTTGATGATGAAGATTGTAAAGAGCCAGCCTCAAACTTCAACAGTTGTTTTTGCATTGAACCTTGGCTTGGCATATCTGATGTAACTCTTGACTACGCTGTCCTGAAACTGAAGGAAAACGGACAACATGTGCCTGCCGGACTGTATAATGGAATAGCTGTTGTACGTCCCAGGGAGTTGACATATATGATTGGCTATCCAAAAGGACAAAGGGTTATTGAGGGTTGTACAGGGATCCCTCAAAGTAAACCAAGAGAGGAAAATCAGCAATGTGTTCTTGGAACAGAAGCAGCAGGTCATAGCCATTCTTTAAAGTACCACCATATGTATACTCAGAGAAGTTTCCAAAAAATATTTGACAACCCTAATGACTTTACCTATAATACTTTTTATTGTGGCTCTTCTGGATCTCCAGTATTTGACTGTAATGGTTCTCTGGTGGCCATGCATACTGCTGGGTTCATTTGTGAGTATGAAAGAGGAGTTTACAATATCATTGAGTTTGGTACAAGGATGGAATCCATCCTTGATGATATTAAGCAAAAAGATGAAATATGGTATAATGAAAATTGTGTAAATCAGCAGGATATAGAAATATACAATGAAGCCTATATAAATCAGCAGGATATAGAAATGTACAATGAAGCCTATATAAATCAGCAGGATATAGAAATGTACAATGAAACCTATATAAATCAGCAAGATGTAGAAATGTACAATGAAGATTATATAAATCAGCAGGATATAGAAATGCATAGTGTAGGTTTTTGAGGGCTGGGTAGAATTTGTTCCCGTTTTCTCTCTTTAAGAGAATTGGGTTTTCTATGGAATGCTTTTCAGGTGCCTGCCCTGAAAAACTTTCTCCCAGAGTCCAGACAAGGCACTTACAAGCAGCAGTGATGCTGATTCTAATCTTAAGGATATTAAATGAGTCAGTGATGGTGTGCTCTCTCAGTCCATCTCTTTATTGTTCTCAGTAAGCTTTCTGATCTCTCTGCCATTCTCCCATGTCTCTTAAGTCTACAGCTTCTTTTCAGCTCTCATTCTTAGCTCCTCTCTTGTTTGACTTTTCACATTTCTAACAGGACACTCTTTGCAATCCTGAGAAAAGTTTCAAAACCCTCAAGGTCATTGCATGTTCCTAGAATAGACCATAAGGTGGAGAGCTATTACCATGGTAACCCAAGGTTCCAAGGTCTCAGGACCAGAGGGAGGGGGCACAGTGCCCAGGGCCCCAAACTCTGAGACATAGCTTTTTATCAGCAGACTTGGTAAGTGAAGAATTGGCAGGCTTTTCTTAGGGTGTTTTGTGTCTGTGTTAGTCTGAGCAAAAGGAACAAAGCAGACTTTAAGTGTCAACAGTATCATGGCAAAATGGATCTGGCATATTTTCTATATATCAAAATTATACAACTAAATGAACAATCATCTTCCTGACCACCAACAGATATATGTGCCCATAAGATTGAGATGTAATCTTGAGGTTACATATATACATTACATGAAGATGCATTGTAATGGGAAATATAATAGTGTGACATAACAAGGTTATACCAAGAAATAGCCAAATCATTCAAAAGGCAGTAATTCCAAAACGCCTTATGTGATGGTTTCCTCTATCAAAATCCTTGGTTCTGATAGGTTGACCTTTTGAACATTAGTTATCACCTGCTGTATACTCCCATGGCCTTTTGCTACCAGCATCTCTCAGTAGTTTTCTAAAGGCAATAATACATTTTTTTTCTGACTTTCAAAGCATTCACTTTAACTCGAAAAGAAGGCTGGGAATGTGGCTCACTGGTTGAGCACTTGGCTAGCATGCATGAGACTCTGGGATTAGTACCCAGTGAAAAATGAATATCAGCACTCTAATCAGTTTCCAAAATTGTTGTTCTCACCAGCTTTTTAAAACTTGGAAGCCACCTCAAGCCTCACTTAACAGCTCATACACACTCTTACAGAAAATTTGGTATTTCCTATTCTAAACCTGTAGTTTGCTCTCTCTTCATAACTGGCAGAGTGATTCATGATTGCTAACAAGATTTCAAAATCCTTTGACCATCTGAATCTCTTTCCTTTCATTCCCTCTGTTGCATCTCCTGCTAGCAGAGGGAGAACTTTCCAGGGTATCTGCACTTCGCTCCAGCTCAGCAGTCACTAACCCTACTGGGGCAGCTATGGAGAATAGTTTGCTTAGCCTCTGTCCCTTTCAACTCATGATGTTCAGTGTCTGAAACACCAAAAGCTGAATCTCAGGCTAACGAGTCCATCCGGACTATAAATCATATTTGTCCACACAAGCTGGAGAAGGCGAGAGATCCATGTATGTACAGATAGCAGTAGAGAAATGACAATTGTTAAACACACAGGCTTTTCTCTTCAACAAAAGAAAATGTTATCTGTTCACCCTGAAGGCAGGAATGGTTATTGTGGATATTGTTTAATAACCTGGAGATCATCTGTCTTGTGGCAGCATAGCGGAAGATGTCTTCCATGACTAGATTTTTAATTTTTTTTCCCTTTTTAATTTTTTCCCCTTAAATTTTGTTTTATTTGTGGGAAGAGAAGGTTACAAGGAGGAGGCCGGGGCGGGGGGGGGGGGGGGGATGCAAAGGGAAGGGGAAATGTATGGCATCCAGATAAATGATGTAAAAGACAGAATAAAAAATAAAAAATAAATAAAATCTGGATCTTTTGCTATTCTGTAAAGCCAGGCCTCAGTGGAGTCCCCCTTGTCCTGAGCATTCTCAGTCACTAGAACCCATTCTTGTGGATGAATCACAGGCACTTTGAAAACGACATGTGCTCTGTAAAGGAGTTTCCATATAGCCAAGCCTTAAGCTTTGTTGTGATCATTGTCACGGGAATAATTTTCCAAAGTTGTACTATGTTTAAATAATGTAAAAACAAACTGCTTGGAGTCAGACTCCAGACGTTTGAACAGATCAACTCGCTAAGTTGTGCCAAACTGGGCTTCCTTCTTGCCTCTTGCTCCTTGTTTCTCTTCTGGCAGTAGAGGTTTGCAGGACCCCCCACAGCACGTGAACTCTCATCTTCTTGGACAGATAAAAGGAGAGTGGAGGCCATCTTTCTTCTCCAGCCTCTGACATCAATGACCAGAAAAAGTGTTGGTGTGATGAACATAGTAACAAAAAAAGAAAATGCCTTTTAGACACACAAAAATATCTTAGGCAGGAACCCCACTACACCCAAGGCTGCACCTAATAACCAGAACCCAGTGAC
This sequence comes from Peromyscus maniculatus bairdii, assembly GCF_049852395.1. Lineage (NCBI taxonomy): Eukaryota > Metazoa > Chordata > Mammalia > Rodentia > Cricetidae > Peromyscus > Peromyscus maniculatus. The sequence goes on along the minus strand of NC_134852.1, from coordinate 164,554,927 downwards.
ATCACTCACTCAGGATAACCAAACACACTACTAGACCTCCACGGTGCCCACTGGACAGTAAATGAGGACAGTGTGTAATCAGAGACCAAGAGCAATGCTCTACTCCACACATCCTCAGGCAGGACTGCTGGAGAGCCATGCTGGAGAGATGCCATCTTGACCTGCCCTGCAGCAGTCTCCTCTGGGATCCTGACACTGTTAGAGACTGGACCTGACCTTAGGCTAAGATATATTTTATGGGTGGGCAGCCTTGAGGAGATCGCCTTAGGTCTACAGTTAGGAAATTAGAGTGTAAACCTTGTGTGATGACCCTCCACGTAATAAAATAAAGCTTTTGTCATACCAACCACATGTGCCTGCCCTCTTGCTTCCAACAGTTGGTTATCTCCAGTGTGTGTGTGCAGCCACCAGCTCCATGGATAGCCAGACCCGCAGCAGTAGCTCAGCCAGGCTGCAGTGCCTGGCATCGGCTCTGCAAGGAGCCTGTTGTGGTGGCGATTCCTGAATTGCACCTGACAGTGTGACTTCTTGACCTCACTGGTCTCCTGGATGCACTGCTTTAACCATCCTAGGGATTTTCAGCACGTGGTTCCTTCTCCTGAACCTCTTTTATCTGGGGTAAACTTTGATTTACCTTGTTTCATCATTAACTTTCTAAATGTCTAATGTATGTATGTATTTATAAGTATTATATATGTGTGGTAAGTAATACATATAATGCAATATATTATGTGTGATATGTGTGTGTGTGCGTGTGTGTGTGTGTGTGTGTGTGCACACGTGTTTTGAAAAGGGAAGGAAGCCGTTTCTTTTATACAGACTTACAATCTTCTTTGCCATAGAAACTCTACCCTATACAAGGTATTGGGTTTTGTCAATCAGGCTGTGCCACAGTCTTCAGACACAGGACAAGATGTTTGTTACACTTCCGGTCAGCACAGCCTTCTCCTCTCAGGGTAAGAGGAAAATGTGCATTAGTAGAGTTCGCATCTTCCCTAACTTTCCCTTTTCTTGTTGCTGTTAACTTTTAATAGTGTGTTTTAATAATTCAGTTCCAAAATGTTAGCATTTTAGCATGTAATAAGCATGTATTCTAAAGAGACGTTTTGTGCATTTCTTACTGAGTGCCCTGAAATACAACAACGTAATATTTTTCAAATTTTCGTGTTTCCACTCAGACTAACAGGAGGTAAGTGGTAAGCAGCCTGCTTGTGACACATTGTTTCCGGAGTGGACAACTCCTCTTCATGGGGGTTGAAAAGTCTGCCTTTCCAACTGAAAAGTGTTTTGAAAAACAACTCTTGACAAGGGCGTTTCCTCTGTGGGCACCAGCAGCTTCTTTCTGATTGTTAAAGTCTTGAGGTCTGCCCTTTGCAGGGGTTGGCCCCATGGAAGCCAGGAATCCCACAGGTTTCCTCCACACTCCCAGGGTCCCCCTGCCTCTCCTCCATCTGCACAGAACCTGGTACTGTTGCTTTTCTCCAGCCAGGACTTCAGGATTCCCTTTGAGCAAGTGTGTAGTGCTCCCTGCAAGAGCTGTGACAGGAGCCCTCCTCCAGAGAGTGGGCTCCTCCTTTGGGGTCCTTGTCCCATGGGCCACAGCTGAGGCTGCCCGCGTCGGCAGGGCGCGGGGCGAGGGGGGGGGGCGGTCCAGGCCCAGAGGCAGCGGCGCCGGAGGAAGCGCAGGTGGCCAGGCCCGCTCGCCATGCTCCTGGCCTTGGCTGTGGTGGTGTGGGAATGGCTGAACGAGCACGGCCGCTGGCGTCCCTACAGCCCGGCCGTGAGGCGGTGGTGCGCGCGAGTCCCCAAGCCGGGGGCAGCGTGGTACTGGGCCAGGTGGACAGCCGGTTGGCGCCCTACATCATCGACCTGCAGTCCATGAACCAGTTCTCTAAAGACATGCCTGTAGCTACCCTAGACTAACCCATGTTGTACTTGGGGAAGTCAAGATCCCACGCCTGAAGACTTGCTTTCCTTCCTACTGTGAAGAAATAACACCACATCCTATTCAAGGTCTCATGTCCACCCCACTGACAGTTTCTCTGAAATACGTTTTATACCCTCCCTGGTCACTTTCTGTCTCTCCCCAACCCCTACCTGTTTCCTGCCCCACCTCTCCCCGTCCCCCACCCTACCCCACTCCCAACTTCCCACACTCCACCCTACCTACCCCACCCTACCCACCCCACCCAACCCAACCTCCTGCTTACTTCTTCTTCTCTCTCCCTTACTGTTTTTGCTCCCTCCATCCCAGGACCTCTTTGTTTTCCCTCCCAGCTCACAACTTCCTGTGTTCTTTTAAGGCCTGTGTGGCATTCACACAGAAACTTCACTTTTAGCTTTCGCTTTTGCTCAGTTAGGTTTTCCAAGAGTCAAGGATCCCAGGTGGTCTAAAACTTGCCTTAGCCCACTACCTGGCTCCCTGCAGCACACAGTGGAACGAGAAAGAACCCACTGAAAATATGTCTGTGCCCTGTGTGTCCTTCAGACATGGGGCATATCTAGCTCAGACCTGCAGGGCCTCAAACTCTGTCCTCTTCCTGCCCCAGAGGTGGCAGTGCTTCTGGGCCAATCCCTACCCTGTACACCCACACACACAGCCTGCAGCTCATGGTCCTGCCTCATGCCTCCCTCATAGCTAGCACCTGTTGAGTTTCAATCCAGGCCCTGAATCAGGGGTGCTCTTATGGAAGGAAGCACCAGCAATCAATCCCCTTGAGGCACAGGCTGCTGGCCAATTAGAGTGTGCCTATGTCAGCTCATATTAAGAAAGAATGGAGGCAGAGGAAGGGATGTCCGAAAGGAAACACACATGTCTGAAGAGATGTCTCTTTGTGGATAAACTTCCCATACTGCTTTTGGATCTCTCTTCACAAATTCCTTTTGTTTTCAAACCGCTACTCAGTTATTTTCCCACAAATTTTCATGTAAATTCACCACCCCTTACCACCTCCACCTTAAAGGAAGACACATTTTAACACCAATGTAAGAAAGACACAGTTTTGAATCCCCAAATGCAAATCCTTCTGTGAGATATTGACAACTATATCTGAATTCTATCTCTCCTTCAAACTCTGGGCTTTAGCACATCACATCCCAGGTCTGTCCAAGATGTCCTTTCCCTAGAAGCAAAATCTGGATAGAACCTGTTTTTTTCACATCATCCACGGGGTTAGAGATAATTTCTGTATGTTTTATTTATGAGTGTCTGCCTCATAATGCTCTGCTTTTGTTGTTGAGGCGATTACGTTTGGTGGGAAACCTGTCTGCTTACTCAGAACATCCCAGCCTGAGCAAGCCTGGAACTGAAAGAGGAAGGAGGACTACGGGACCCCTACTCGTCTTCTCCTCTGTACAATCTGTGACCCCTGTGAAGACACTGTCGAAGCTTGAACCATTTTGAAGTTTGTGTTTCAGCTGGGCCGTCTGTTTCATCTCAAAGTCACTGTGAGCTGGGAGAAATGCAGATCAGAAAAGATCCTATTTGATAGGGAGAAAAAATGTGAAAAATCAGCTACTATTTTCCTCAGGTATGCCCATGTATTTGTGACACGCCTCAGCTCTGTGACACACGCCTGATTAAAGCAGCCTAAGGAAGAAAGTGTCCATTTGACTTACAGTTGGAGGCCACAGTCCCTCACGGTGGAGACCACGTGCCATCGTGAGCGAGTGTGAGGCAGCTGGTCACACTGCATCTGCAGCCAAGAAACAGTGGACGCTCAGCTAGATTGCTTCGCTTCATTAGGTCAAGACCCCAGCCCAGGGGATGGTGCACCCATATTTAGGGCAGATTGTCTCACCTCAATTCGTCAAGAAAATTATTCACAATTGTCCTCTGAAGTTAGTGTGGGTTCACAACCACCAATCTCACCTCCAAGGGGATAAATTATCATTTATTCTGAAGCCAGATGTGAATAACGGTGTTCTAGGAACACAGCTTTAGGTTTTATGTTCTAATGTAGTGATAGTTTAATGAAGTGCTGACAGTAGCAGAACAGAGAAAGTCAAAAATCAAGGTACAAATGCATTGGGGTAAATTTAAGTAGCTGGGTTACAGTAAAGCAAGAAAACCTCAGCTGTTGGCCTCACATGCTATCCGGACGCTCCTAGCCTTTCAGGTGGTAATAACTAGGGTTTTATTAATACATCCCCAAGTGTAGCTGTTATTAATGCGATGTTAGGGCAGACATTGAGATGGGCAAGAAATGGCCATTAAGGGGGCTAGAGATAGCACAAGGTAATTACGGTTGGAGTCTGGGCCTGGAACTCTGCCTCTCCATAGCCACTGAAGTTCTAATCAGTTACTGAGCATCAGCAGAAGGTTCAGTGGGAGGCCCAGATGCTTTCTGTGAACTTCCATTCACGCTCTTTAGTAGCTCAGGATCCTGCAGAATCACGGTCATAATAATCATTACAGTCTACAAATGCTCATTGCGAAACATCTTCATAGGTGACTTAGCCTTCTTTTGCCCTAAGCCACACATTCTTCTTGCTAAGAGACCATCTGTCACATACACTTTCTTGACCATTTTATTCTTTCTATAGGGGAGCTGTAATCAATTTCCGATGACATAATTTGTAGCAAGAACAAAAATTTACATGTGATATGGTAGAGTAATCAGTAGACTGAACAAAATCAATACTGCTCCATGTCATGGGAGCATCATTCCAACTATGGCTTGGCCTGTTGATCCACAACAACCTATACTTGTATAGTGCTTTACAGTTTATAAAAATGATGTTGTAGATATTTATTCTTAGCATAAACTTGTTAAACAGGTGAGAAGGATTTTGCCTCCAATTTAATTTTGGAGAGAAAGGAGAGAAGCGTGTTGCTTGAGACAGGAGTGAAGACTCCTGAATTTGCTGGCATACGGCGAGAACTGTTTCGACCCTCCAGGCTCTGGTGTCATGTCAAACTACTCTGTCCTTTCCTGAGTCTAAAATGCTCAATGAGTTGATCAAGAAGACTGAGAGTGGCAGATATTTGACATACAGTTCAAAACATTTACCTTACTTTCCTCTTCTCTGGGTTCTAGGAAACTAGAAGGTTCAAATTGCTAGAAAACCCACAGCAAGCCTCAATCAGTTTGTCTGAGTCCTATTCCGTGACAAAGCAGCCTAATAACCACATGTACTCCTTCCCTCCCATTCAGAAGTGTCACATGCCATAATGCTAGCCCTCCAGAGGCAGAGGTGGGAAAACTGCCTGTTTCCCAAGGCCTGCCTGGGCTATACAGTATTTCAAAGCACAAACCAAACAAAAGAACTGAAAGTTTATGCATTTTTGCCTGTCTATTGAGCTTCAACAGCCAACCTGACATAGTCCAACGTTACCTGAGTCTCAGCTGGGAAATTGCCCAGATCAGACAGGCCCGAGGGCGAATCTGTGAGGAATTGTCTTCATTGTTGATTGATGTAGGAGGACCCAGCCCACCGAGGGCAGTGCTATTCCTGGGCAGAATGTCCTGGGGTATTTATGAAAGCTAGCTGATCATAAGCCTGGGGAGTCTTCCTCTATGGTCTCTACTCCAGATTCCTGCCTTGAGTTCCTGTCCTGACTTCGTTCATGATGGACTGTCAGGTATAAAATGAAATAAACCCTTTCCTCCCCCAAGTAGCTTTTGGTGATGGTATTTATCACAACAGACATCAAATTAGAACATGGCCCAAGAATTATTTACAATGCTGGAATTTGATTATAGTACTCCAGTAGGATGTGGCAAGGATGTTTGTGACAACATTTTCTCCAAAGAGATGCACTTTGAGAGTTTCTATGCATACATGAATAAATTTAAATTATATTATATTCTTTCTAAACCTAGATATTAGTGCACTTTTTTCAAAAAGAGCTTTAACATATTGCATGTCAATCATTGTTTTGCAGTGTCATACAATGACAACAGGCTCAATCTTCACCATGCTCCATCATTATTGTTATTATTTCTAGAGAGTAGCATTCTAGCATACCTCTTGGCATCCTTGCCAGCATGAATACATAGAAAAATGAGCCCTTCAAACACTGGAATTAGATGTTTTCAATTTTCATTCAGTTTTTGGTATTTTATTAAACATTCCTCCTTCCCTTGTTCTTTTTTAAAATTTTTAATATTCTATATTTTGACAATTGTATATACAAGAACTTTATTTACGTATTTTTCATGCCTCCTCCTTTCTCCCTCAACTCTTGTTGTGTTCCCCAATACTCCCTCTCAAATTTGTGACCCTCCTTAATTATTATTCTTTCATTATTATTATTATTACATATTCATCCATACAGATAGGGGTGTGTGTGTGTAAATGAAATACAGGTCAGCTTTCTTCTGCTCTTTCTCCAAACAACCCAAATTACAGAAACATGTAGGACCCACAATGTTGATTCCCTTGGTGTTGGTGTGAGCTATCAGCTTTGTAGGTGTCCTGAGCTGTAGCAGCAGCAGGGACTCAGCCAGGGTTTCAGTGTCTGGCATTTGTTTTGATGCTGTAAAGAGCTACTGTGGTGGCAACTATTTCCTAATGCAGTTTCCGGTCTTCAGAATGTGTTCTTGAACTTATTGTAATCTCATTGTTGCTTCATGATCCCTGCATGCTCTTAGCATCCTAAACCTTTCCTGTTCTTGATCCCTTACAATACGTTGTTTTTATCTGGGTTGAACTGGACTTTCTCCTGGACAGTTGGACACTAGTTAAGCTGTCCGAATCATCAAACATTTTTCAACTGTGCAAGAACTGTCACCTGACTCAGATCTTGTTTGGATATTCCAGATCTTTATGCCAATCACAATTAACATAGGTGCAACTCCTGAGAACTGACAGCTTAAACAAGAGAGGTCATTTCCCTCACACAAACACACAAGCTTCTGTGTCACAAACATTCTAGCTTGTCTGAGATGCTCGGTTTCTTGGGCTAGGCTACAACACAGTCCTCAACATGGACAAAGATGTCTGAAAACCAGAAGGATAAGATAATGTATAAACAGTGTGCCTCTTCCTCCCTGCCTCCTCTTTATTGTTACTAGTTTATAATGTTTTGTTTTGTTTAACTCGATTCCAGAATGTTATTTCTGCATCTAATAAATATGCATGTTTTGATAATTCATGTTTTTCACACTGTTCCTTTCTATACACTGGTGTGTTTTCTGTTTCTTTGTTTTACATTTTCAGCAACTATTCACACTAATGAATGGCACCAAATACCCTCTTCTTCCTCAGGGTTGAAACAACTGCCCTCACTGGTACACATTCAGAAAATCAAGGGCACCTGCAGCTTCTGATTGACAGATTCCTGAAGCCTGCCACCTGCAGGGGATCCCCTGTAGGAAGCACCTTAGACCCCCAGCCTCCTCCTTTCCCCTCCATCCCAAGTCACAGTGGTTCCTGCCTGCTGCAGCAGCTGCCGCTGCTACAGGAGCTGGCACCCCTCCACATGCCTGAAGTCTGGGAACTTTGGGTCCAAGTTCTTCCCTCAGTCTTGAAGCTAACTGTTCTGTGCTCCTGGCTAGAACTTTGGCAGCCCATCCCCACCCCCAGAGTCCGAGGTCCTGTGCATCGTGCACCTCCTGTTGGCTTCCCGGGATCTCAAGCCCAGTCATACAAACCTGCATCTCCCCACAACCCATCCCCACTGAGGCCTGCCTGATCTAATACTCCAGAAAAGGGGAATCCCGCAAGGTAGAGGCCATGGTTCACCCAGTGGGCATTCTGGTGTTGAGGTTCTGCCCTGCCCTTGGAGACAAATGCTATGCTTAAAAGGCAGAGCATACAAACACATAAACAGAAGAAAAAGAGCCAAAGAAAAATGGGAAGACATAACAGACACAGAAACACATGTTGCACCCACAGAAATCCAAAACCAGAAATCATAATATATATGCAAAATACCTGTAAGATTAAAAAAAAAATGCCCTGACAAAGCATTGAGTGAGACAAACAACCTCCAAAAGTGACACCGAGTTGGTTTGTTTGTTTTTACATTATCTTATTTTATTTTACTTTATTATAATTTTTAGACGCCTGTTTGTTTTCTAATAAGACAGAAAGAAAGGGTGTGGATTTGGATGGGAGGGGAGGTGGAGAGGATCTGGGAGAAACTGTTATTTATATTTAAAAAAGGATTAAGTGTGAGCATGGCTGAGGCTTGGTAAACTTGATCTCAATGTGCAGAGGTGCTCTTCATGTAGCCTGGTTAGTATAAGACTGTCAAGAAGGACATGCAAAGTCTTGTGCTATAAAAAATAATTTGAATAATGTATTTCCTTCCATTGATTAAGGGACTCAGTGATGACCTCAAGGAGAAAAGGACAACATATGTAGACAGGCTCCACCGCATGTTTGTCTTCTTATATCTGGCTGATGGTTAAGTGCAGTCTGGAATGCAGATCTTTGGAAATTATAGGGCTAAGTTGATTTCCCATGTCAATCTATATTTTAATATTAGATAGAGAATTGTTCATGATTCATATAATAATTAATGCCTTAGTTTCATGAAGCTATCATAATTTAAGTCTGTTTTAACAATTTTAAGTGATGCACAATTAATGTCAAATTGTGTGTGACTGTGCGGGTAACAAAGGCAGGAGCTGAGCTCTCACTGGCCCACAGAGGTGGTGCAGGCTCCCCCAGACTCCAAGGAACCTCCAAACTCAACCAATAGGCCTCTGCTTGGGAGTTTGCTAGCCACCGAAAAAGGCCAATCCAGAGGTCTATCTGTCTTTGGCCAGATGTATAGTTCATTAGTGTTTCTGTTTTCTTAAGTAGCTGGGTTCCTGCAGCTGGGGAACAAGGTAGGTCCTGCAGTGTGGCAAGGAAAGCGACAGCTTGGTTTGGAAGAGGTACTCTGAGCTACCCTTTGGTTCTGGGCCAGGCCTGGAGCTTGGGAGACTTACTAGCAATAGAAGGTTGAAGAAAAGCCTCAGGCTGCTAGAGACCGTGTGGGACAGACCTGTGCATCCCTGTGCTGTGGTTCCTGAGTGGGGAGTGCAGCCCCACTTGTGTGTTGTTGGCAGTGCTCAGAAGAGAAGAGCCTAGACACTGCTCTTCAGAGTTAGACACTGTAAGGATTTCTTCAGCACTGCTCAAGGGAGACCAGCTCCAGATTTTTGAAAATGGGTTTCTGTAAAACCTTCTGGCCACTTCATGAAAATGCCTAGTGAGATCTCCATCAGAACATTGTGTACAGCAAATATTGCAATTTTTTTAAAATGTGATTCTTGAGATTTGATCCCCCACCCTCTGGGAGAGCAGCTGGTGGGCTGCTGAACTCCTGAGGTATCTCTCCAGCCCCACAGTGTTTTCTTGAGTGTCACAGAATAAGTGGCAAATATTTATCTCTTTCTCAGGCATGTGTGGTGTTTTAAGGAGTGGGAAACATCTACACTCCCCTAGGTGACTACTTCATTAATATGACTGTTTTCCCACTGTTTCCATCAACACAAATGTATTATCCTAGGCATGTTCTACAGGGACTAAAAAGTTGTAAACATCTTTTTTACCCAGTAGGCTCCTCAAAGATCCAACTATCCTTCAATAGAAAACATAAGAAACAGCTTACAAACCAAGATTACTTCACTCTGTGTCTCAAAGTGTCAGGTTTCTTGTATCTACAAATCTACTCTACTACCAGGTCTTAACCAATCTCCCACAGTAAACCAGACTTCAGCATCCCAGAGTGCTTTGTCTCAGCTCAGCTTTACCTTTCTCCCTCAGGACTATAACGATTCTGTGAAGTGATTGTTCTCACTACCCAAAGAGCAATAAGCTGAGCTTTATTTAGCAACAGATTTCTGGAAGCCCCCATTTAATGTTATCAACCTCCAGCTGTTGTTCGAATTTTAGGTGGTCTTATAATAAAAAAAAAAAAACTGGTACCAGATATTGGGGTAAAAGCTGAAAGATCAGAGAAGCAGCCACAGCCACCACCACCTATTACCTCACCAACTCCCTAAATCCTCTGACTGAAATCCTTGAGTCTTCACCCAAAAGGGTCTCCGCTGAACTGCTTTAGTTCCTGTTTCCTCATGCCTTATATACTTTCCTCCACCCTGCTTTCACTTCCTGGGATTAAAGTCGTGTGTGTTTCCCAGTACTGGGACTAAAGGTGTGTGCCTCCACTGCCTGGCTCTGTTTCCAGTGTGGCTTTGAACTCACAGAGATCCAGACAGATCTCTGCTTCCAGAGTGATAGGATTAAGGGTGTGTGTCACCACTCTCTGGCTTCTATGTCTAATCTAATGGCTGGCTCTGTCCTCTGATCCTCAGGCAAGCTTTTTTAGGGTACACAATATATCATCACATTTCCCCTTTTTTGTCTACAATAATAAAAGTTTATAATTAATATAAGAAAAACTATATACAATAAGTACAGTAAGTATGTACAATTATATACAGTCAAGAATAACAATATCCAGTCCATTAACATTTGACAAATTCAAAGAAAATACTCCATTATTTATCCTATTTTGGTGAGTTCAAAGTCTTGTAACTAATTCATGTTCTATCCTAATTTGTATTGTCAACCAAAAATATCTTTTGATGTCTTTTAATCTTATACACTTTACATCTCTTGAGTGAGTAAAGGGAAAACTATAACCATCTAATCTTCAACTTCCTCAGAGAACTGAGAAGGAAATAATATTAATTGAGTAAGAAAGAAATGCAAACAAGCGACTTCCAAAAAATGTGAGCAATGAAAGAAACAGCTGGCTTCCTGGACAGACACCCAAGGTCCCTTTGCAACATTGGGGCATCCATCTTCAGCCTACAGGTCTAGCATATCTGACAGACTTATCTGTGAAGCAGGATTTTCTAAAGGGCCTTCCTACCTTGTCTTGGCAAGATTCAGCAGTCCTTTCTTTTGTGCCCTGCTTGTCCTTTGGACAGCATACTGTCAGCAGTCAAGGCAAGGGCATTTTCCTGCCCAGTGGCTAACTTGCCACAAAGAAAGTAAAACTCTATATGGCGTTTCTTTAATGCCCATCATCTTCTCTGAAGTAGATTGGTGCTACCAGGAGCAGACATGTCTCATAGTCATAAAAAAAAAACTATATTACTAAAATATCTTAAATGCCATATTCTGTAGATCTCTGAAGTGTTTGAGGATGACCTGTCTATCTAAAATATATTTCTGTTTGACCTTGAAAACACACCTAATATGACTACAAGTTTGATTGTAGTGACTATTACCTTCCATTTCTTATATCCTAATTAGTTGGAAATAATAACTTTCAAGGACTAGCAATTTGCATTACATTGTTAAATGAGTTGTATAGGTACAATACCTTGAACAATATTAGAAATATATGTACAGTATTTACTAACAAAATCAATGTCAAATTTGAATCAATATACAAAATTTATATGCAATATATAAAAATCCAATCCAATGTAAAATATTAAAAACTAGTAGTTGCTTTATAAAAGTAGATTCTATAATCTACCATTTTATCTTATCATATCCATATTCTCCATTTTTTTCTTTACAGAGTAGATTCAATAATCTACCTTTTATCTTATCATAGCTATATTTTCCTTTTTTTTCACAGTAGATTCAATAATCTACCCTTTTATCCTACCATTTTTATATCTCTTTTTTCCAGAGTAGATTCAATAATCTCTTATCTATATCCTCTTTTTTCTTTTTCTTTTTTTCTCAAACAAGAATCCTGAATCTAATCTCCCTTGTTTAGCCTTTTTCCTGACCATTAACAATAACAACTTGTAACCAATCACCCTAAACAATGACAATTATCCATAACCCATTGAATGACCAAAAACCATCTGTCCCATCTCTTGGGAATGTGGGTGTCGTGTTCTTAAAATTACTTCCTGCTGTCTTGGGACAAAGGAATCTTTAGGGAATCTTGAAAAGAAAAAATTTAGATTAATTGTCAAGTTCTGGGAGAATTTTATCATTTATCCAGTTAGCTTTATCATTTATCCAGTTAGCTTTATCATTTGTCCAGTCTCTACATAATGGGAAAGTTCAGGGCTTGTCTCAAGTAGTCTGTGAGACTGGATCCTCTCAGCTAGCTATCTAGAAATTGTCATGAGCAGTTTGTAGTCCAAAACCAATCTTTGGGTGATGTTTGTCATCTTAGTGGTATTATCCTGGTGGGAATCATCATTGTGGGGTCACATGACCTTTTTAGAGACTTAAAAATGTCACTGTTAGTTGTGGTCATGGTTCACTGCAGAAAATCTTTCTCATGTGACATTTTTTCTGGATGATTTGTCCTTTTTCTTCAGATGTATCATTTGTCCAGTGTTTTTCAGATTTCTTAGCTGGATGCTTTCATTCTTCTGAAAGACAAAAAGAAAACCCTTCCCCAACCCTAACTTTGGGGAGTTTCCAAATCTGATCTTTATCAATTTTGATTTATGGTTTCTCCTTAAATTTTTGGTTTAGTTTCTAAAGGTGTTTTATCATCTAGAGCACTATGGATTTTTACAATAGGCATTTGGTTCTTTAATTGCTCTGAGAAGGAGTTTCTTCCATGACAGGAAAGGACTGAACCCAATTTGACACGTGGGCCTGTGAGAGGCCCCTCGGGGAGATTCATGATGGCAAAGGCAAAGGATTACCTTGTCTGTCTCTTATTATCTGCATTCATTAGTTCAATGTTTGCCTTTGTCACACCTTTTGCATAATCCAGAAGAGATGAGCATTCTGTTGCCATTGTTCCTTGAAAAACCATTGTTTCTAGGAATGCCCTGTTTACAGTCCCTTTTTAGGTGACCTTGTTCACCACATTTGAAACATCTGACATTACTATTTTTCTTCAAACATCTGGAAATCACCTCTACTATCCAAGCATCATCATGATCATGAGATTCAATATTTGTATTATCTCGGATCCATTCCTCCAAGGGTGCTGATCTTGCCTTTAACAGCCTAATTATCCTTTTGCATTGTTCATTAGCATTTTCAAAAGCCAGAGATTCAATTATTATCTGTCTAGCTTCTGAATTTGGTGTCATTCTATTTACTGCTGAAGACAGCCTGTGTATGAAATTAGTGAAGGTTTCTTTTGGGCCCTGTATAACGTTTTGTAAATGACTCAGTTTTCTTTCCTACTTCTTCAATTCTGTCCCACACATTCAAGGCCACCATTCAGCATAAAACCAGGGTGTGGTCATCATATACAGATTGACTTTCTACATTAGCATAATCTCCCTCTCCAAGAAGTTGATCTTGGGAGATTTCCATACCTCTAGCCCTACTTCATTGTTCAATGGTCTTAGCTTCATCCTTCCACCAGGTCCTCCATTGTAATTGGGGACCAGCTTCTAAAACAGCTTTAACCAAATCTCTTCAGTCTTGAGGGATAATTCTATTATAAGTTGACCATGAGTTTAGCATCAGTTTCACAAATGGGGAATGCATACCATATGACACTATAGCTTCTTTGAATCTCCTCAAATCTAACATTTGCACAGGAGTCCAGTCAGCTCTTAAGACAGCCTTAGGCACTTGGCAGTTCCTGTAAGGTTACTGGATAGATTAAGGCTGGCTATTTGAAAGCCTTAGGCTGTTTCTCTGTAACCTTATAATGTAATGCTGAAATTGGTTTACCTTTATACCTTTAAATTCTTTAAATTTTTCTGTCTGGGTCTGAATATCTCTATGATCTGTTTTAACAAGTTTTTCTAAAACTTTTGTCTTGGTACTCATATTAACCAACTTTTTTAAAGATAAAACAAAAATGATCAAACAAATAATATTTATAATTTATGTTACATAAATCCCATCAACATTAATTATCCTCTGATTTAATTGTTCCATTTTCAGAATGTCAATCTTATTATCAAATAGAGACCAAACACTCTCTGTTGTAAAAGCATTCCTCATTTTTTAATGTGGGAAAAAACTTTCTTTTAACTAATTCCTTCCTTTGAGAAATCTTAATTGACTTATCAAATCTGCTGACAATGACAATTCAGATGATGGTGTGGCAGTAGCCCCTAGAGAGGGCTCAAAGAAAGCCAGAACCCACCAGGAGAGGAAAGAAGCTAAAAAGCCAGCTTTCTGCACCAGGGAACATGCAAAAGTAGCCAATTCTGTAAAGTTTGCTGCAGAGGCTGCAACAGAAACTTAGTTAGTGGGCTAGGGACTCCAGCTCCAAGCCTGAGCTGGGGCCTGTAAGGCCACAGGCAAGTGACTTTTTCATGAATTCATGCCCTACATTGGGTACCAGATGTTGTTTGAATCTTAAATGGTCTTATAATAAAAAACCCAGAGCCAGATATTGGGGTGAAAGCTGAAAGATCAGAGAAGCAGAGAAAGCCACAGCCAATCTCACCTCACCAACTCCTCGACTGAAAGCCTCTGAGTCTGAGAAAGGTATTTAAGGCATGAGGAAACAGAAACTAAAGCAGTTCAACTGAGACCCTTTCGGGGGAGGACTCAGAGGCTTTCAGTCAAGGAGTTGGCGAGGTAAGGTTGGCTGTGGCTTGCTCTGCTTCTCTGATCTTTCACCCCCATATCTGGCTCTGTGTTTTTTATTATAAGACCATTTGAGATTTGAACAGCATCCAGCTAGAACCAGTACAGGGCTCTAAGATCTTCTCTGTGGGTGTCTCTACCCCCAGAGGCGAGGAAAAGGATGGTGCAATAGTTTCAGTTTGCTTTAGTTGTGTTTGGCAAAATGGGTAAATGTATCCTTTAAAGATTTTTTGGCTTGGCATGGTTTGGTTTTTGGTTTCTGAAACAGGCTCTCTCTATTATGTACGTAGCTCTGGCTGTCCTGGAGCTTGCTATATTGATCTGGTTGACTCTGAACGTATAGAGATCCTCCTGCCTCTGCCTCTTGAGTGCCAGGATTAAAGGGGTGCACCCCCATGCCCTGCTATAGAAGACTTCTTTTATATGATTACATTTTGAAATACTTTTATGTTTGACAGACAAAATCAGCCCCTTTGTTAGCAACACAGGAAATAGTCAGGCTCCTTCTTCTACAGTTATTCTGGGGGAAATGGAAATGCTGAGAGGTGGTGAGAAGGTGAATAGAGGAAAACCCTGGCAGGTTTGGAAGAGAAAGGAAATAACCAATTGGATGTCCTAAAGAAACTTAGTAGTTTGTGAGCTAGTCACCTTCCTTCCTAAAAGCCAGAAATAAAATGGAGAAAAGGAAAATCAAAGCAGTAATGAAATAAAACAAACCCGTTGACCAGAGACGGTAGTTTTCTAAGGGTGCAGTTTTCTTTCACCTGCTCTCCCATACTGCTTTCTAGGCTCCCTTAGATGCTTTGTTATTGGCCAGACTCTGTCTCTGGGAGATGGATGATTGAGTCTTCCTTCTAGAAGAGCTGGCCTGAGCCAGGAGCTGGAGTGGACACTAGCAGGTGTTGGCTGTGAGCAACACATCAGGCAGATAGGTGAGGGCCCAGGCTTCACAGGGACTCTCTGGGGTGGGCAAGAGCTTGGCAGCACTGAGCCCCTGAGGCTGCAAAGGCTGGGATTGTCTGCTCTGAAGCACTGAGCCAGAAGTGTAATTCATTTGGAGGACCAGGAAAGCACAAGTTTTTTGGTGACTGCTTCTTGACCCACTGTGTCCTGGAGGGAACAATGTGGTGGGTTAGGAGAAGGCGTCGATTAACTGTCCATCTTGCTTCTGGAAAGTCTAGCCTGGGAAATCGAAACTGAGAGAGAGAAAAAAAAAATCAGCTGCTAGGAAGCTTTAAAGATCTTTAAGGGTCAGGAAATGGTGGGGGAGAGGAGGGGGAGGGAGAATGAACTAGAAGTAAGAAGTAAGCAGAGAAAGAAAAGGACAGAAGTGCAACAAAGAGAAATTGCAGGGGAAGTGACTGGGGATCTGTGGGGGGGCCTGAGGGGGTTGGGGTGGGGCTGGAGAGGGGAGAGTTGGAGGGGGAGCTGGAGCAGGGACTCTTAAAAGGCTCTGTTACTTGGTTACTTTAATAAAGAAGAGACAGCAAGTCCTTTATCAAGGTGAGTGTGGAATCTTAGCTTCTCCCATCACAACACAGGATACCTGTAAGCATTGAATAATCTGCTATAACATGGTTCTGTCTGAATTCTGGAAAAGACAGAGGTGGGGAAATGGATATGGAGTATTTTCTTAACTTCTTAACTCTTGCTCAAAAACTTGCAAGGTAACTGCAAACTTCAGGTTACTCTCTGTGTTAAGGGGAGCCCACCAGAGAGGACCACTCAGACATAGTGTGTAGCCAATTGAAAGTCTTTATTACAGCTGGCTAAGACTACATTCAACTATTTGGGACCCAAGTATAGTAGCCTGGAGTATTTAAACTAAGGGACTTTTATTTTTGTTTGTGTGTTTGTTTTGTTTTGTTTTTTTGAGACAGGGTCTCTCTGTGTAGCTTTGAGCCTTTCCTGTAACTCACTCTGTAGACCACGCTGGCCTTGAACTCACAAAGATCCGCCTCCCAAGTGCTGGGATTAAAGGCGTGTGCCACCACTGCCTGGCTGACTAAGGGGCATTTAAAGAGGAGAACCATAACCTGCTATCTTGTTCGGCAGCTGAAAGAGGAAATTTGTACAAGCAGGCAGTTCAACACAAGTTATGTTAGCTGGGGCATCTTGGCCTTGGATCCTAGAATAGTTGCATAATTTTCCATGGGATTCTCCAGCTAAGAGATCAAATTGAGTTAAACCTAAAATGGCCTCAGCAAGACTACAAGATGGAGGAACATCTGCACTGTGTTGTCCTGTCATATCTGTTCACTTTCTTTTTCTGAGTAAGTCCATCAAATGAGTCTTCAGGAGATAACGGTAATTCCCAAGTTGTCTGACTGATTGAGGAATACATTTGTGCCCTCAGAAATCTTATAGCATAGTCCAGTTTCCCACTTACTTTCCAACTTTTATTTCCTGAGAGTCTCCACTGTTCTAAGAATGTCCTTGGTTAAGGGTGTTGATTACAGCACTGGCAGTAGTGTTCCCTGAGCAATCTGTGACACATGGCCATTGTCTGAAGCCTTCATCCACATTTTATTTATTTTTATTTATTTTGTTTTGTTTTGCTTTGCTGTGCTTTGAGGAGAGGGTTTGTCTGTGTAACAGCTTTGGCGGTCGCGGAATTTGGTTTGCAAACCAAACTGACCTCGAACTCACTGAGACCCTCCTGTCTCTGCCTCCTGAGTGCTAGGATTAAAGGTGTGTGCCACCATGCCCAGCTACATGACATATTTTTAGCCTTCACAATAGTCGATGTTGATTCTATACCACTCATCTTAGGGTAAGGAAGACACAGAAGATAGCCATTGTGTTCATGGTCAGGAAACCGGCGAGTGCAGTCTGAGCTGAGCCCAGACTTGTTGGCACTGACATTGCTGTGCATGTTTTCATAAGATGTCCTTGTCTCATTTACAGTTACTGCTGCTTCTTACCAATGAGAAACTAGGTCCAGATGGGGTACATAGATTTCTATCATCATCGTTCATCAGTATTAGTTATTGACAGAACTCTAGGGCTCAGGTTCCATAATGGAGGGGTTAAGATAGTTGGTTACAGTCTCTGGATGGCTCCCACTTGACTTAGTGCATCAGTTACACAACAGTGTGAAGAAACAACCTAGAGGTGACAATTCTTGAGTCAATCACGCTGTTCTTTTCAATAGACTAATAACTTTATGATAAACTGTTAAAGTGCACAGTCATGTCTTGTTGGTGGTATGCACTTATAGTCCCACCACTGAAGATGAGAAAAGGTGATCACAAGTTTGAAGTCAGATGGGGCTACTTGGCAAGATCCTGGGTTTTTTTTTGTTGTTGTTTTGTTTTGTTTTTTTGTTCTTTTTTTTGGTTTGTTTGTTTTTTTTGTGTGTTTTTTTTAAAAAAGGTTTACTCTGTAGTTAAGAGTACTCACTGTTCTTCCCCAGGGGACAGATTCATTCCTAGCACCTACATATTGGCTCACAACCACCTGTATCTTGAGTTCCAGGAAATTGTACACCCTTTTCTGGTTTCCATGGGCCTTTCATTTACATGGTGAAATACGTACCCAGGCACACACATGCACATAAAATAAATAAACAATTCCTTAAAATGGTTAACTAAAGATGATTTCTATGTCTCTGTTTATTTTTATTGGCATAGATAAATTGGCATTGTGACTGTAGAAGATAAAGTCCTTCATTTCTAGAGATGGAAAGTGACGGGTTTTAAATGTCATGATGATTCTGTCACCTATTAAATGAAAGACAAAATAGATGTTCAAAAAGAGAGAACACTACTTACTAGCCATGTGATACATATTTGGAAATTCATGATACCTTCTTCGGTCTTTTCTATCAAAAAATGTTCTGTTTTATGGCTAATATGGGGCTATTATTACCCATCTCAGATTGCAAGAGCTGTGTGACCTATTTGGGGAAAAGCTTTTGGAATATGGCCCAGCACATCACAGGTCTCCTCCTCCCATTCCATGAATGTATCTTTCTTTATGAATGTACCAGAAGGGTCTGCCCTATGATGGGTATTGTCTAGATGGTGAGATAATAAAGAAACATAGATCTTTCTGGTGGTATTTAGCTCTAATAAAGATTTTAATGTTTAATTCAAAATGTTCTCTTTTGGAGAGAGAATAAAAGAAAAAAAAGGGAAGAACACCTCTTTGAACAGAAAAAAAAAAACTGAAGCAGTCATTTAAGCTATCATTTTGGATATTTTTTCCAGATCTTATTTTGATATTTTTCCTTCTTTCTTTTGTCTTCAGGATACTACCAAGTTCTCTGCCTACTTATTTATTGCTCTGCAAATTTACCATAGCTTTACTACCTTCATCTTAAAGGAAAACCAGGGTTTGACATCAAGGTAGGTAGAAAAACCTTTGAATTCCCTGACTGCAAACTGCTATGCGGGGTTTTTCTGTTTGTGTTTGAATTTGGTTTTTACTTCAGTTTCTAGGCTTGGCATGTCATGTCTCTTGTCGATGGTATTCTTTCCCCCAAACAAAATCTAAGGAAAGCCTGCTTTCATGATCATTGTGGGCCTAACAATTAGAGGTAATTTCTGTTAAAAAATTTTAGGGTAGTGCTTGACACAGAATACTCTCTTTTTGGTTATGCTTGGTCAGTTAGCTAGCTGCTTCCTAATTTAGCATACTGGAGCAAACAAGGCCAGAGCTAACGTGTGATACGGGACGGACCCTAATTAATCATTTCCTCTCTATAGATTCTGCCACACATTGAATCATTTTGAAATTAGTGTTTCAGGTGGACCATCTGCAGGTCACAGAGCAACCTTTGTAATATAAGGAGAACCGTGAAAACCATGTACCATTCTTCTCAGGTATGTCTGTATATCTTGCTACAAAATATACACATAATAGACTTGGCCATACTTGGTCCTAAATTGCATAGTTCTTCCTGCCAGGAATCTGCTTCCTTGTGTATTGTGAAATCATCCCCATTTACCTGATTCTTTCTATTTTAGTGCACGGAATTGGGGAAGGGATTTGTAATTCAAGTTTAAATCACATTAAAGTAGTCTTTTACTTAAGGGAAACTACTGTAATTTTGCCTAAAACAACAGCAATAATAATCATAACAAAAATATCAAATGCAAGGTAAACTTTGGGAAAATGAAAACAGCACTAATTCACAGCATGGAAATGTTCTGAGTACAGATGATTTATTGAATCAGAACAACCTATAGTCTTATACTACTTGAGTTATAAAATGATTTCTTTTTTGTATATTGATTCTTACTGTGATCTTGTTAGGCAAATGAGGAAGACTGTGTTTGCTGTTCTTTTACGGAGAGGAAGAAACGGGAGTTGCTGGAAGGAAAACTGAAGACTTGGGTAAATTTTCTGATGTGAAATCAGAACTCCTACTACTCTCCAGGCTTGGCTATAAAAATGACCCTTTTCTGTATTTATAAAGCTCACTTGAACATACCAAAAAGGTTGAGTATTGACAGGCATTTGAGGATGCTGCTTCAAAGCCTCTGCCATATTTCTTCTTATCCAGGTTCCAGAAAGCCAGAAGACCCAAATAGCTAGAAAATCCATGTCAAGCCTGGATATGTCTCTGTCTTGCTCTATTTTAGAGCAGTAATCTGATAACCACACACACTACTTCCCTTTCTCTTAAAAGTTTCAGGCTAAGCAAGACCTGTAACCCCAGCACTCTGTAAGCAGGAAGGGAATTTTCACATTCCTGCTGAATCAGGGCTGTATAATGTTCCAAAAAACAATAGCAATAACCACAACACCACACACTCACAGGGTAAAGTATCTAAATTGACCCAAATGTCTTTGGAAAGTTGAAAATCCTTTACAGCACTCTACACAGCATGACAACAATATTGCTGGTGACAGCACTTAGACTGCAGGCATGCTTTAGGGGAATTTCTAGGAATGGCCAGAGTAAATTTATGTTATCTTACATTCTTCTTAATCTCTAAATCTGGGAATATTAGTGTTATTTCAAATGACAACAGGTTTAATCTTTACCATGCTTTGTCACTGCTATCCTTACTACCAGTGTGTATCATTGCTGGAATATGAACGGTGACTGTTGGCATCATTTTCATGATAACAAGACTTAGGGAAAATGAACCTTCCAAACACAGGAGGCAGATGCTTTCGCTTTACATTGTTTGAATCAGTCCTCCTTAATCCAACCACCACACTTCCCCAGTCCTTCAGATAACATCTTATAAAAATAGAAATTGTGGGCACAAAGTTTACAAAAAAGAATGCATAGGCCAGTGGGAGATGGTTGGAAACAGTATTAACATTCACATGATCAGCTCCTTTGCTAGTTATTATGTGATAATAGGAAAGGAACTCAAAAAGAAAATGTTCAGTATGTCAATATGTTTATCAAAAGTTCAGGGATGTCTTTTTCTTCCCCATTTATTGTAGGTATTTCCCATCTAGACAGCTGATCACCTCTGTCCTACCAACTGCTCCCTAAATAACCATACAGAGACTTATTATTAATTATAAATGCTCAGCAGATTGCTCAGTTTGTCACTAACTCTTATAACCTAAATTAACCCGTTTCTTATCTAAGCTCTACCACATGGTGATACCTTTTATTTTTTAACTTGGCAAGTTCATCTTGCTTCTCTCCATGTCTCCTCAAGACTCCTAGACTCCTTCTCATCTTCTTCAAGCTCTGTTTTTGTCTGCAAGTCCCACCTAACCTCTACCTGTCCAGCTATTGGCCAGTCAACTTCTTTATAAAACCAATCACAGCAACACAGATTCAGATAGTGGAAAGGAATATTCCACATTTGCCCCTTTTTGTCCAATTAAAAAGGAAAGTTTTAACCTTAACAAAGTACAATCATGTACAACAAAACAGTTATCGAGTAAGAATTACAGTTACAATATCCAGTCCATTTGTATTTGGCAAAATAGAGAAAATACTTCATCAGCTCTCCTCTCCTCAAGAGTGGAGAGTTTTGCACCTAATTTTCTTTCTGCCATGATTAGGGAGAACTGTTACTGTAACTATCTAGTCTTCAATCCCATCAAAAACCTGAGAAGGATATAATTATATCCAAGTAAACAGGAAGTGTAGAGCAAATGACTTCCAAAACTAAGAGTTGACAGAAACAGCTGGCTGTCTGGACAGTCATCCAAAGTTCTTCTGTAAAATATATATTACATGTTTTGTAGTTTTCCTAGGTTTATTTCTTTATGGCTGTAGCCAGGATTTTGGGGGGGTCTTCCCCAATCAAACATGATCCATATCAACATGAAATGAATTCATAGCCTCTCATTTCCTATGGAAATAAAAGCATAACCTCTCCCCGCAAAACAACATACCTTTTGATTTCCACTTTGAAGTCAAGATATTTTTAGAATATATAGGTTGGTTTAATCCAGCAGTTTTCATAATCCAATGTGTCTTAGCTGTTGTTCCATCATTAGCAATCAGGAAATCTAAAGACAACACAATAATATATAGAATACAGACTCTCTGTGTATTTCCTATCTTTACATGGCATATATACACATATACATACATACATACATACATACATACATATAAAATTTTCCTTCACTCCTTTTTTAAGGACTTCATTAATTTTACACTATTTTTTATTCTATGACTGTATATATCATCTTTTCTCTCCCAAGCCTATGTATATTTTAAACACACTGTAGCCGGTTTAGAGTTTTTTCCATCTGGATCTGTCTTTATCTGTATTGTTTTTTGCTCACATGAGACAAATCTTAAACTGCTATGTTAGTTGCCATCATGGCTCAGCTTAGCTCATGTGTTGACACGAGGCATTGGCTGCTGACTCCTCCCCTGTTGGTTCCATGGGAGCTTAGCCTCGTGGCAGTGGTATTGGTGGCAGCCACATTTACCACCCCAGCTCTGGGAAGTTGATGAGTCCACACTGCCACCCACTACTCATAAATCCCATTTAAGTGTTTGGTAGCAGGGCCTCTTAAAAGAGCTGTACCCATGTTTGCTGATAGCAATGATCCAGGAAGCTGCCTCTTTAAGGAGCTGAGCAGCTCTTTGCCACTAGCACCAAGTCTACCTGAGAAAATGTGGTTATCAGGAGGAGGCATTTGGCTCTGTTTTTGTGTGCTTAGGATCTTTTTTAAGCTTTTATAGGTCTTATGAGGAAATTCCAGCCCTACACTGGATCACCATTGGTAGACTGACTTTTCTTTCCCACCAGCCAGTTCCCAAATAACCACACAGAGACTTCTTATTAATTATAAATGCTTAGTTGATAGCTCAGGTTGTCACTCACTCTTACAATTTAAATTAACCCATATTTCTTATCTACAGTCTGACACATGGCAGTACCTTTTTTTTAAACATGGCAAGTTTCATTTTACTTCTTTCTGTGTCTCCTCAAGACCTCTAGACTCCTCCTCTTCTTCATGTTCTCTTTGTCTGAAAGTCCTGCCAGAACTGCACCTATCCAGCTATTGGCCATTCAGCTTCTTTATAAAACCAGTCACAGCATCATCTATTCAGATAATGTGAAAGAATATTCCACATAGGATTTGGATATTGATGTAATGATGGATTGTGGTGGGTTCTTGCATGTTAGATGCTGGGTGAGTCAAGGTATCAATTACCAAAAATAACTATTTTTATGAGCAAATAATTAATTAATGATCTTTTTAGTATTAGTGCTGAATACCTGATACTAAATCATTGCACTGAACTCTTTCTGATTTTGAGGTTTTTAAACTAAAAATTATAAAGCCTGGCACGGTGAGGTATCTCTAAAATCCCAGCACTGGAAGACATAAGCAAGGCAATCACATGTTTGAGGCCAACAGGGACTAACTGAAGAGTTCCAGGGAGGCCTTGCATACACAATGAAGCTGTATAACAGAAAAACATTAACAAACAAATGAATACAATTGCCAGTGCAATATACCACTGTGCTTGGCAAAGATGAAAATTCTATTGTTTAAATAATAAGCAAGACCTAAAATGCTCCATCAGGAAGTTAGCATATTTAAAATATCTGGATAACTTTTCTCTTATTGGTTGGGAAATGTACCATACACAATGTGAGGAGATTATCTGACTGATTTGATAGGAAGTTGAGCTTGTATTTTGGATTCCAAGTTAAACTCTGAGTATTTCTACTCATTGGTCTTTTGAGGTTGGTACTGAGTTTCCCACAGGAATTCTGTGAATTTGCATACACACAAAAATGGAAACATTAGATTATCTAACATTTATTTTTAGGTCCCCAAAGGAGAACAGAGTGGTTGCAATATTGATCAAAGTAAAGTGGAATCTAGAAAAAGAGCAAATGAGCAAACCAACACACAGGAACAATGGGCATATTCAACTAAGAAATGTCGGCAAGATCAGATCACTTCCCCATATAAGACAGTTAGCATC
Source organism: Peromyscus maniculatus bairdii (assembly GCF_049852395.1). Lineage (NCBI taxonomy): Eukaryota > Metazoa > Chordata > Mammalia > Rodentia > Cricetidae > Peromyscus > Peromyscus maniculatus. Next base: position 164,531,103 of record NC_134852.1, on the reverse strand, counting down.
ACCTTAGATGGAAATCACAAGAAAAATGAAAAAATGAAATACTTGCTCACACATAGGAAGACAGATAGCTTATACACAGCACTCAACACTCTCGATGCTGTCAAAGAAGAGATAAAAAATCAACAAGGCAAAGAAATGCTGGTGTATGGGAAAGAAGGAATCAAAGGGTATATAAATCTTGGCATGCCTCTCTGCTGTTTTCCAGAAGGCAGCCACGTGATCATTACATTCTCTAAAACCGAAAGTGAGCAGGGAGAAAGTAAGCAAGTGTTTGGTTCACAGGACCAGGTGTATGCAGACTGCGTCAAATTTTACATTCACGCAGTTGGGAAGAGGAACGAAAGGATTCTCAAGTGCAGAGATCTTCACCAAGAGGGGAACAAACTCTGTATCTATGGCTTCAAGGGAGAGAGCATTAAGGATACTCTGAGGAAGGATGGCAGGTTTCACTCCTTTGTGGAGAGTGACCATTGGAAGCTCATTAATGACCTGGACACCATCATAGAAAACACCCAGCCAGTTGATGAGTTAGAGGACAAGCTCTTTCAGGTCGAGTTTGAGAGAAAAAGTTGTTCTCAGGCAGCAGACTTCACTGACTTAGAGAAGCCATCTTACTATGAGTTAAAAGAATACATTGTGAACGAGTATCCCACCTTGAAGAGAGAGTGTAAAAAACTCAGAGCATACATCAAGGAAGAAAGTGTAAAACAAAGTAAGAAAACTTCCTCATTTGAAATGCACAGAGCAAACTTCAGGAAACTGACAAAAAACTCCACCCCAACTAGAGTGCTCAAACTTCTTTCACAGTTCAGTGACTCAGTTGGGCTCATAGTTTGGAACAACAACGGAAATGAGGGCTATGCCACCTGCTTCGTCTTTACAGGATTGTATGTTTTCACTTGTATGCATATGATAAATGACATTGTGGGTAAAGGCACAGAGCTAAGTAAGTGGGCAGAAAAAATTAGTCAATGTGCAAAAGTCACATTTGATGCAAATGAAGACAACTGCTTTTCCATTGAATCTTGGTTTGAGATATATGATGAAACCCTTGACTTCGCTGTCCTGAAACTGGAAGAAAATGAACAACAAGTCCCTGCAGGGCTATTTAATGGAATAGCTCCTGTACCATCCAGTGGATTGATTTATATGATTGGTCATCCTGATACAAAAGAGAAGCTTAGTGATGGCTGTGTTCTGGTTTCTCAAGATGAGCACATTCAGGAAAGAGAAGCAGTGGGTGGCAGTAACCCTCCACAGTATGTCTATATGTACACCCAGAGAAGTTTCCAAGAAACAGTCCATGAACCTGGTGTGCTTACCTGGGACAACATTTTTTATTGTGGGTCTTCGGGATCTCCTGTATTCGATTCTAAAGGATCACTCATAGCCATGCACACTGCTGGCTTCATTTGTGAGTATGAAAGTGGTGTTTCCAGTATTATAGAGTTTGGCTGTGCTATGGAACCTATCTTCACTTATATTAAGACAAACCATAGAACATGGTATGATATGGAATGTGTAAATCAGCAGGATGTAGAAATGCCTAGTCAAGATCCTTAGGACTGGAGAGCATTTACTCTCTTTTTCCTTTTTAAAGAATAACATTTTTAGCCAGGTGGTGATGGTGCACTCCTTTAATCCCAGCAGAGCCAGGCAGATCTCTGTGAGTTCAAGGCCAGCCTGGTCTACAGAGCGAGATCCAGGACAGGCTCCAAAGCTACACAGAGAAACCTTGTCTTGAAACCCCCCCCCAAAAAAGAATAACATTTTTATTCTTTGAAAGTCTCACACATTTATACATATTGATCATATCCATCTACTGCCACCTTCGTTCAACTTTTCTAGGACCCTTATCTCTATCTCACTTTCATGTCTTCTTTTTATTTTTTGTTATTAATAACAATATCTACAATAAATTACAGAATTATCATGGATGTTACCAAATCTGATTCATAACTACACAGACCATTTCTGCCTCTTCTCAGTGCATCTCTATAAATCCCCATTCCAACTGTGGGAAATATGGAGCTTACCATATCTCAGTCATTTAGTTAATTGATTAATCAGAGTATAGATAGATAAATACAGAGATTATATAGACATGCAGATGGATGATAGATAGATACATACATACATATATACATGCGTATATACATACATACATATATAAAGTATAGATTCATAGATAGTAGCTACATAGATAATCACATAGATACATAGGTGATAGATACATATATAGGTAGATATATACATAATGCATATATACATGATGATATATACATAGGTATAATATGTGAATAGATAAATACATAGATAGAGATCCATAGATAATTAGCTGATATAGATAAACAAATGCATAGTTATAAATCCAGAGCCGTAAATTCATATATATATACATATAAATGTGTATATATATTATAAAGACATATAATAGATAGATATTTGTAGCTACATGGATATATGCCTAAATACATAGATGATAGATACAGAGCAATAGCATATATAGCAAAATTGTTCATCTGTACTTGGATGAGAAATAACATTTTATCAACTAAATAATATGCACCTGTGCAATTCCTTTTGCTTTAATCTGACATATGCCTTTCTTTTCCAAAGTTGAGACAGGTCTTCCACCCACCCTACACATACCCTACACACATTGGGTGAGATTCCTTAAACATCTGGAGTAGTTACACAAAAAATAAATTCTCCTGGGATATCCCATATTCATGCTGTCTTTTGAGCCTTTGAGTTCCTGGATTATTTCGTAAAATTGGGTAACTTAAACTTCACAGTGTGCCACTTACTGGATTCAGCACATGTGTAATGTCCCACATCTACTAAAGTATCTACAGAGTCCTTTGGCTGTCCTTCCAAGTCCCTGCTCTGTCCTTTCCTCTTCCCGAATGCTGGTAATCATCTAGCTCATCATAGTCCTTGTAGTTCTACCTTCCCCAGAGTGTCACATAAGTGGAGTAGTGTGATTTTTACCTCTCAAGACTATCAATGACCCGTTGAAGTTGCCTGCATATATAGCTCATTTATATTCATTACTGCATAGTGATGCATGGATTTACCATAATTTGTTTATTTACTTTCTTTTTCAAGAGATCTCATTTGCCTCCAATGTTCAGTGTTTATGAATAAAACTGCTACAAAACCTCTGTGTTTTGGTTTTTCTATGACACACATTTTCAACACTGTTGGCCAAATACCAACCAGCCAAAGAGTATAATTGGAATCTATACTAAGACAATATTTAGTTTTGTAAAAATCCACCACAATTCTTCCAAGGTAATTACTATTTTGCATATTTCAGTTATAACAAATGAGAGAGGTTCTCTCCCCCATCTCCAACATTTGGTATCATCTGGTCCTGTGTTGTGGTTTATTTGATTTGGATCTGAGGCACAGCACTGAGAAGGATGGAGACCCTCTGAGGATTACAAGGTGTATTAATGAATTGAGGCTAGTTTAGGGAAGCTAGACTGTCATAGACATTACCAGAATCAGAGGCTCTTGGAGTGTGAGAGGAGCAGGAAAAAATAGCTTCTATAAAACTGCAACTAGAGAATGTCACCCCAAAGCCCTGGAGCAGGGAGAAAAGTTGTTGACAGAGGTGTAGATGTCTGCGGAGATGCCATGTCTTGTCACTATGACACTACTAGCAATGTATGCAGAAATTGCAAAGCCATCACTTTAGACCCAACTTACAAGACAGATATTATAAACTCCTATCTAGCTTCCACCCATAATCTTCCAAAAAAATAATTTGTTTCTATCTTCCACATTGCTTTTCTTTTGTAAAACTTAGTGTTTACTTTATTCTTCGAGGGTTTCACACACAAATACAAAGTATTTTTTATCATATCCACACCCACAAGCCCATTTAACTCTTTCTGGATCTCTCACAACCTCATGTGTCCTCCTCCTCTTCTCCTTCCATTCTTCCTCCCCCTCTTCTTATTTTTGTTTTCATAGACCCCAAGTCCAAAATTAGCACTACCAAAATGTACATGGATTTGAAACTATCCACTACCCCAATAGTTCTCAATGTTCCTAATGCTGCAACCCTTTAATACAGTTCCTCAGATTATGGTGACCTCTAACCATAAAATTATTTCATAATTGTTGCTACTTCATAACTGTGATCTTGCTATTGTTATGAATTGTAATGAGACTATCTGATATGCAGAATATCAGATATATGAAAGGGTTATTTGAACCCCCAAAGGAGTCGAGACCCACAGGTTGAGAACCACTGCACTAGAGTTTGGTCAGTCTACCTAGGGCTACATCACTGAAGAAAACCATGCCTCTTGCATCTCTCTCTTCCCTCTTTTCTCAACCCTGACAGTTGTCCTTTTATTTTATTGTCTTGGTAGTTTTACCTTTTCAGAATGTCCTATCACTGGAGTTGTATGGTGTGTGCCCCCTCTCCCAGTAGCCATCAACTGCTAACAGTTTCTCAACTCTGCGGGGGCTCATGGACCCCTCTCTCATTGATGCTTGCATATTGTCTGCCTTGAACTTGTGCATTTCTTGTGCAAATAACCATAGCTGTTGTGAGTTCATCAAGGCAACAGCTATGTCATGTCCCGAAGACACTGTTTCACAACAGTCCTCTCTGACCTCCGGCATCTAATTCTGTCTGCTCCTCTTCCACGGTACCCCTGAGCTTTGGAGGAAGGGCATATAATAGAGATGTCCCGTTTGGGCTGAGCACTCCACAGACATTTGTACTCTGCACTTTGTCAACTTGTTAAGTCTCTGCATTAACTGCTTGCTGCACACTGTTGAAAGCAGCTTCTCTCTGATCGGGACTGACCACTGGTTTTATCTGTGGGTACAGAGGTAAGTTTAGAAGACAGTTTGGTACTGTATCAGTTTAGCAAGATACACAGTTCTCCTCGAAGACATATGAGTTTCCCCAACCACAGGTTCTTGGTCAAATTTACAGTACCAGGCATGAGTTTCTTCCTATGAAACACGTCTTAATCCAAACCAGAAACTAGTTATAACACTCATAACATTCATACCACCATTGCACACATGGGCATGTCTTGCAAGGCCAATCATTGCTGCAGCTCATGTGGTTCTCACCCAAATGAGAATGTTGCTGACTCCCCACCCACCCTCAGAAGCCTGCCTGAAACTTTCCAGTGCTGTGACAGCTAACCACCAAGAACTAAGCTTCCAGGCTGACACCAGTTTGTTTTTTTTCATGTCCTATGAGCAAAGTGTGTTGTGTCTTTAGCAGTAGAGTCTTATCAAGTGTTTTCAGGTAACCAAGAGCAATGGCAAACGCCTGTATTCTTTTAGGGGTCTCTGGAAACTCCCTGATCAACTTGGAGGGAGATCTTTCACACCTGGCACTTGGCATTTTATTTGACAAACTATGGCTTCTGGGAGAAGCATTAGTCCATATGTGGGGTGACTCCACTTAAACCTCTCTATACACATACACACACAGTTTGGTATATCTCTCCAGATAAATGTATGTGTGTGAGTGTGTGTGTGTGTGTGTGTGTGTGTGTGTGTGTGTATATAATCTGCATATATATGCCAATGAGAAAAGTATATAATACTAATGAAGTGGATAGTTTCAAATGGAAAGGGGAAGTTAAGGCAAACAGGGGAGGAAAAAAATACTAAGGATGTTTAGAAACACCAAAGGAAAAAAAAATCACTCTAATTGAAATATGTATGTATATACTGGATACACACACACACACACACACACACACACACACACACATCCATTCCTTCCTTTCTCCTACTGAAATAATACATGACCTAATTATTTTATGTCTTTGATTGCTTTCTACATAGATATTTTAATTGAACTCTAAAGGCTTTGTTATTTTATTTTCTATCATTTTATTTAACTGATTTGTGTATTATTTATTCATATAGGGGCTAAATCTCAGGCAGGCTTCAAGCTGAGGGTGACCTTAAACTTCTCTGGGTACTGTGTTTGTGCCTGTGGCAGGGGGTGGGGTGGGGTGCAGAAGTCTGGCCCCAGTGTCGCCTTCAACCACTCTTCACCTTATTTGCTTGGTCCAGGACCCCTCACTGAACCTGGAGGCTGCTCGTGTTGCTAATCCAGCAGGCCACAAGGGTTTTCCATCAGTGTTCCCAGCACTTGGATTACAGGCAAGCTAGGGGACACCTAGCTTTTGTATGTCTGTTTGTTTGTTTGTTGTTTGTTTAAATGGGAGTTCTGGTGCATGGGAATTAGGTCCGCACGATTATACAACAAGGGTTTACAAATTGAGTTTCTCCCCAGCCCTTGAACTTCTAATCACTCTGCTTCCTCTTCAGCAGGGCTTGAACTTCTGATCTTCCTGCCTCTACCTCCCAAGTGCTGGGACTGGAGGAGGATTGTGCCGTCATATGCAGTTCATGAGGTGCTGGGATCAAATCCAGGGCTTCGTGCTTGTTATGCAAGCACTCTGCCAACTGAGCTACATATGCCCCACTGTCTCCAAAGGCCTGCTTTCTCCCTCCCTCCCCTCCCCTCCCCTCCCCTCCCCTCCCCTCCCCTCCCCTCCCCTCCCCTCCCCTCCCCTCCCCATTCCTTCTTCCGGCTTCCTCCTTCCTTCCTTTCACACAGTAGCAAATTTTTTAAGGACATTTCATACATACTAAGTTTTGGTTGATTCTTATCCTCACACCCCTCCCTTCCTTCTCCCTGCCACTCCCAGTTGCCCCATGCCTTCTACATTTCCCCTTCTGCTTTTACATTGTGTATTTTTTGGAACATATTTTTATTACACACACATACAGTAGTGTGTACGTGTGTGGTCATATGCATACCATACTGGGGTGGTGGTGGAGATCAGAGGACAACTTGGAGGGGGAGTGGTTCATTCTCCATGTTCATTCCAGGGTTTGAACTCAGGCCTTCAGGTTTGGTGGCAAGTGCTTCTACCTGCTGAGCACTTCATAGGGGTCCTTATACCACATTTTCTATTACTCTCCCAACCCTCTTTCCTAAAACTCTCTCTTCCTAAGAACCCCTTTCTGATTTCCAGATCTCTGCCCACACTTATTCCCATCTAATATACATACAAATGTTTTAAATATGACCTTTTCTCTCATTTGTCATTTCTGCCATTATTATTTCCAAAATATTTACTTTCTCTACCTTATCCCTCTACACATTTCATGCTGAGTCACATAACCTTAATTTTTTTGCCAGTTTTTATCCTTATACAATTTTTAAGATAACCAGAAAAAAATTAAATTTCAAAATTTGAAAATAATCCCAATCTGTATACCCCATATTACTTAAAATTTTTATCTGTAATTTACAAAAGAAATCAGCAACAACAAACATGATTTAAAAAAAAAAAAAAAGGCTAACTGGTCCAGCAGTGGTGGTGCGTGGTGCACGAATTTAATCCTAGCACTCGGGAGGCAGAGCCAGGCGGATCTCTAGTTTGAGGCCAGCCTGGTCTACAGATCCAAAACAGAAAATCCCTGTCTCGAAAACACACACACACACACACACACACACACACACACACACACACACACAGGCAAACCCATGAAGCATGTTTATAGGGTAGGCACTTCTTTAAAAAAATTCTTTCAGTTTGAAGTCTTCATGTGTGTGCTCTCAGAAGTCTGGCTTTTTTGGGGAGAATGGAAGGATATGTGATCTGGAAGCAATCTCACAACCATAATAAAGCATCAGAAGGCATGTTTGTTTACACTGAGGGAGTTGCTTGTTCGCAAACCTTAGCAAAAGGGGAGGGTAGGTAAGAGGTGGGTAAGAGATAAGACTCACCCAGCAATCACAAGCTCACTTTCCCACAGTTCCATTTATTTTCAAACTATCTGCTAGTGTATGAGATGCTACTCTCCTCATCTCTTCTCCTACTCTCTCTCATCACCAGAGGCTGTATTCTTGGAGCACAATCCAAATACAGTGCAGCCACTGTGGCAATTCATGAAATGCTAGACAGAACCCAATAAGGAGCATCTCAGGCAGCTGATAGTTGGGATTTTCAGTTCAGATCCCATATTTTCAAGTTCACTCATGTCCTAACATTAATCTTAATTAATTAATTAAACTCCCTAAAATCAGCCAAATCAAATCCTTCTTTTGGTGTTTTTCCTCATTTGAAATTTTACAAATAGAACTGAAGACTGAGATGCCCAATGCAGTCTCCCAGGGGAGATGAAACAAGACTACATTATAACTTCTTCTGACTAGGAACAACTGTCCTTCTCCTTGTAGATTTTGTAACCAGTCACTGCATTTTTATGATGTTTTTGTTGATGATTTTACTGTTTAAGTGGTTTCAATGCATAATCCTAAAATTTTGCCTAGTGTTCCTAACAAAATAGTGACTTTTATCTACTTCATAGGGAAATGCATACATGTTGAAGCAACTCACTCACATGTGTACATACCCACTCATTTCCACACATATACACACAATTAAAAAGAAAATAAATCTTAATATAAAAATAAACCTTAGTATATGAAATGTATATATTTACACACACACACACACATATATATATATATATATATATATATATATATAAATGAATCAAGATAGTTGGAAGAAATGGATTGTATTGTGTAGAATCATACACCCTCTGAAGTTTTTCAGAGTTCTAACTCAGGACTGTCTACTTTTGGTCGACCTATGCAGATTTTATCTGCTGGATGTGGGATATGAGGATCTGAAAGAATGGGGCGGACTACAGTCTAATGCCGTAGACAACCTTACTTCAGTTTCAGTGTGCTTTTATACATGGATGGAACAAAGAAAGTAATGATCCAAGGAAGGTTGTTGGAGATCAGAAAAACATGTAAATAAACATCATAAGCACATACTAAATATTAACAGAGCAGCCCTTCACCAGAACTTTCTCAGGACAGACCAATTTAAACACAATAGCCTGGCATTTACAATAGGTTATATCTGGGAAAGCATGAAGCCAGGCAGAAGACCATGTGCAGATTCACTGACCAGATTCAGGGTCTATAGCAATGTTCTGACATCCAACAAGAATAAATATGTCTTACAAACTGAATTTAAATGGTTGTTATAGGAGGAACAAAATCACACCCAAGAACAGTCTGGGAACAAATGCACTTGATGTAAAAGACCCTCTGCCTTTTTTTTCCCTGGAGCCTCTCTCACAGTTCTCCAAGGCATAATACTTTTGACCACGTTCCAAGATCAGATGTGTGTAAGTGAGCTTATTTAGATAAAGGGATTTTGCAGATATAATTGAGGATCTAGAAATTAGGTGATCATGAATTAACTGTGTGGCTCTAAATCTCACCAAAAGCACCCTCTCAAGTACAGGGAAAACAAAAGAGAGGGAGGAAGTCATTAATGAGAATGGAGTAGAGGTGGGATTACATCCTGATAAACCCTCCATATGTTGAGAATATTGAAAGTCTGAAATGCATGCTTGTGCTTGGATGCCAACTCTGGAGCAAGGAGCTAAGGGAGAAAAGAGGTTGTAATCAAACTCTGTTCCTCTCTGCTGTCCATCCTGCTGTACCCTAGCTGTGTTTTGCCAGCATCTCTGCATCCCCTGGGCTCCTGTGAAGGGGTGTTGTTCTAAATTTCTGATTTTCCCAGTGACCCAGTTTGGGAAAACAATTAGAAATCAACTGGCTTACCTGGGATTTGCAGGGAAGGAAAACCACGGGAATCTTATGAATGGGGCCATATGGATGGATTCAAGTCGCTGTTGTGGGATGTTGTGTTATGTGCTTCACTTTTCCATCTCAGAAGACATCCTCCTGTTTACCATCGGGTTCCTGTGGATGTATGGATCGTCCACTGCCTCTCTGTGTAAACTCTAAAGAGCAATTTGCCACAAAGAGGATCTGGAAAGTTCAGCTGTGCTTAGACCTAAAGGAGGCAAGTGTATTCACAGGTTATTTATAGCACAATATCTCCCCCTGGGGGAGATAACCAGCAAGTACACCCTTTAAAAAAAAAATCCGCCCTCCTGTAGAACAACCTGTTGAAATCAACTCCTAGGAAGCCTTCTTTTCCATGCATCCTTTTCTTGGTATGAATTAACTGAGACTCACCAACTAGCAAAAGGAGCATCCAAAAGATCTTGGTAGTTAACTGCAGATAATATACTCAAGAGCTCAGTTCCTAGAATTGTTTGTTTAAACAAAACAAAAAGACAGCTGTCTTTCTGGAGGAAATTTTATTCTCTATTTTACTTAGATATTGTTAACAGAATGCACCAGAGCCCCCAATTTGCATGCACCTCAGGACAGGTGAGAAGAGAACCCCAAGAATCATCATAAATTCTGTAAGTCAGAGACATGCTGGGACCTCCTATCCATAGCAGACTATAAACTATCAAATCTTGCATATCCCTCCAGGAAGAGGGAGGCATATACTTCACTGGGGGAAGGAGGTATGCCCTCTGACTGGCTTCTTTGGGTCTGGAAGCAGCATAGCTCATGGGGGGTGGTGCTGCCGCATCCATTTGCAGGTTCACACACACCTCTTGGCACTGAGTTGGACCTACATTATAAAGGAGTTCTTCAGAAGAGGCATTGGTTGAGACAGCCCTGCCACTTTGGTCATGCAGCCTTGCTGCTCTGTAGGTACTAAAACTATTAGATGTCGCTAAGAGTACCATGAAGTGGAAAAAAATCTCAGCAGATTCCTGGGATTTTGAAGCAAGGCTATTTTTTCCCTACAGGGTAGAGCCAAATCTCTTTACATAGCACCCATGGGTATTTAGGCTTGGTTTGATTCTCCTAACAAAGAGAAATCAGGTGACCACACATGCAGAACTACCCATTTTGTGGCAGGATTTACCAAGTCATAATGTCAGGAATGGCCAAAACACAATCGCTTAGAAGATGGACAGTGAGCTCTCAGCCCTGAACAAGAGCAGCACAAGAAACTCTATGCTCAAGACACACACCCGATCCCTAGAACCCGCAAGTATGCTAGGCTTCATAGAAGAGAGGAAATAAGGTTGCCAATGAAATTGACAATGCACTTTAAGACAGACATGAAATTGACAATGCACTTTAAGACAGACAGTCTTGGGTAGCTGAATGGGCACCGTATAAGCATGGTGGAGCTTCCAGAAGGGAATGTAACCATCCGTTATCTTGATTTTGGCCTGGTGAGGCCCACATCGGATTTCTGACATATCCCTGGGTAGCAAAAGATAAAGAGAGGAGAGACTCACTTACCTTTGCTTGCAGTAACATACTCCTGGCCCTTCTTCCTATTCCCTAGTGCAGAGATTTGCAGGGTGCCAGGTCCTGGCCCCCAGTAGAGAGACTACCAGGTCCTGGTAGTCTTCTACCAGGAGACATGGAGAGAGATCACTAACTCTAGGAGCTGTAGCCTCTGCCTGTCACTTCACAGACTTAGCATTTAAGGAGCAGCAGATGACCAACCCAGCTCACAAGTAGGATGTAGAGCTGCTGTGACACTGGAAGGGAAGAAAGGATGTGACTGTCACTCAGGTGATGCATATGAGTCTCTCTCTGGGTTCCCCTTCCCCAGATCTGACAGTGAACTGACCGTGTGGAAACAGTAGCTGGGGAGAAGACACAGTGGGTAAAACAAGCATGAGGACCTGAGTTTGGATCCCCAGCACCCATATTGAAGTCAGGCATGATGACACACGTCATAACTCCAGCAATGAGGGGGTGGGGAACAGCAATGGGCAGCAGCAGTGGTAGTGCAGACACGGGTAGATCTTTGAAGTTCATTGACAAGACAGCCCAGCCAAATAGCTGGGCTTCAGGGCCAGTGAGAAAACTTGTGTCCAGAAATAAGGTAAAAAAAATGATTAAGGAAGATATTTGAAATCAGCCTATGGCCTCCACATTCACGCACGCACAGCACACACACACACACAAAAACAAATGCACACACAAAGGAACAAGAACATGCACACATACACAGAGCTTGGAAAAGGGGAATAACAAAATGGATATATGAAGAATGAACTACTAGTACTACTTGATGGTGATGATGATGATGATGATGATGATAGGAAATTAAGAGATATGAATTTCCAATGCCAATATCATGAATGAAATGGAAGACCATGATAGGCATAGAAGGCATCATACATATAACAAAGAAGGGCTGTGAACAATTCCACACACATACATTCCACAACTTTGAAGAAATGAACCAAGTCTTTAAAATGCACAATCTAAGACAACTCCTTGGATTAACCTATGACAACTTGTGGTAATATATTGTGTGCCCCAATAACGCTTGTCTGGGGATCAGAGGACAGAGCCAGCCACTAGATTAGACACAGAGCCAGGTGTGGTGGCACACACTTTTAATCCCAGCACTTGAGATCTCATGTCATTGCTTGAGAAGGACACATGCCTTTAAACACAGAAAGTAATATGGCAGGACACAAAAAGGTATATAAGGCGTGAGGAAACAGGAACTTTCTCTCTCTGGAGACTGAGGATTTCGTAGAGGTAAGAACGTGGCTGGCTTGTTCTCTTTCTCTGATCTTTCAGCTTTCACCCCAAAATCTGGCTCTGAGTTTTTTGTTTTTTTGTTTTTTTGTTATAAGACCTTTTATGATTCATGTTATAACAACTGAAAAAATTTAATTCATAGCTAAAATGTTTCTGAAAAGAAATTTCCACACCTAGATATTTTAAAGAAGTCACATTGCTCTTCCAGGAATTAGAAGATCATGGATTTCTCAACTTATGTTATGAAGCTCATATTACCTGGATTTGTAAACCCATACAAAGACAGTACAAAGAAGGAAAAAATGAAATAAAAAATTTCAGAAAAGTATCTTTCATAAATGCATGCCCCCCAACTCCTTAGTAAAATATTAAACAGAACTCAGGAATACTTTTTAAATTACACTCTATGACTAAATAAGTTTTATTCTAGAGAAGCAAATCTTCACTTCATTATTTGGAAAGCAATCATATCAAAGTCAATCACATGATTCTATTAATAAATGCAACAAATATGTCATAAAACTCAATACCTATTCATGGTTTTAAAACTATTAGACTAGAGGAAACATTCTTCAGTTTGATTTAAAAAAAAAAGATTCTAAAAGAAACACCCACACATACTGTAATTCTTAATGATGAAAGACCAGCTGCTACCACTGTAAGATTAAGAACAAGGCAGAAATGCCCATTATCACCGCTGGATTCAGCATAGTGCTGAAAATCTAAGTAATACTTTCACTTTGGGAAAGACTCCATAAAGAATGTGGAAGATAAGCTACAGTTTGATAAGTATTTTCAACCCATGTATCTGGTGGTTTTTTCAAATCTAGAACATTTTCTAAAGCTCTAGGACTTCAATGGTAAAAAGCAAACAAAAAGGGCCAAAGACATGAACAGACATCTCATCAAAGAGACTATACAGATGGTAAACAGTCCCTCAGGGAGCTGTTATATACCCCTACTGTTAAACACACACGGGGAGAGGTTGCAGAAGTTGCACACCTATCATAAAGGCTAAAACAAAATACACTAGCATTAAATGATACTTGTGAGCATGTAGAGGCATTATAAATTAGTTGTTAGGAGGAAGTACAAAAAGGAAAACTGACAGTGTTTATATATATTTACATATATATATATATATATATATATATATATATATATATATGGTGCAACTACCTTATTATCTTGCAAATTATAATCCTGAATATTTACCACAGAGAAATGGAGTTTAATGTTCACTCAAAATCATGTATGAGAATGTTCGAAGAAGTTTTATTCATAGTAGCCCAAACTAGAAACAATTCACAAGTTCTTGCATGAATAAACAGAAAAATAAACTGACATACTGATACCATTGAACAGTATTTGGCAATGAAAAGGCGCATAACTGATAAACATAACTCAAAGAAATCTTTAGGGAATTGAGCTTAGTGTAAAAATCCAGCCCCTCAAAGACTAGGCACGCAAGTTTCCATTTACTTAACATTTTTAAAAAACAAAACAAAACACAAAACCAGAGGCTAGAGAGATGAGTCAGTGGCTAATAGTAGCTGATGCTCTTTCAGGGGACCTGTGTTGGTTTCCAGCACCTGTCAGGAGGCTCACAACTGTCTATAACACCAGCTTCTGGGGATCAAATGCCTCTAGACTTTTTGGGCACCTGCACTCACACACACACACACACACACACACACACACACACACACACCCCTACACATAATTAAAATTAATAAAATGAAATCTTTTTTAAAATAACAAAATCATACACACGGAGAGTGTAGTGTGTTGGTGACAGTCACAGACAGGATGACAGTGGGAAAGAAGTAGGTGTGGTTTGAACACTGCAACCTGGAAGAAGTACAGCATGAGGGATCTGCTGCATATTGGGTGCAAAACATAAAACGTACAGTGTATAACACAAGGATAGACCAATAAAGAATCATGTAGTAACTTCTGTATTTTAATTGTGTGGATATCAGTAATAATGTATATCATAGTTTTGTAAGCATTTGGATATTTATAATTTGATAATAAGGGGAAAGGGGATACATGGAATCCCTCTGTCTTTTCAACCAAAGGTGATTTACAGTGATTTTTCAAACAAAATTTAAATAACAAATGGGTAATTCAGCTTCTATCTGGCTTTTTATCTGGGGTCTCACATAGCTGGAACACAACTTCTTAGCAGTGGGGATGCCATGGGCATTGCTTAGGCCCTAGAGCTTTGAAAGCTCTATGTGAGTAATCAGATGGCAGTCTGTGAGTAAGCAAGCCTAGACGACTCCAGTCCCAGCCACCTGACTTCCAGCTGCCTGCAGCTAACACGGCGTGAGCCAGACTAAGTGTCCTCAGAAGCCTCCCCCGAGTTGCAGATTTGGTGTGAAGGAAACGCTTGCTGCTATTTTTAGTTACTCATTTCAGAGTGGTTTGTTACACAGTGATGGATGATGAGGAAAAGGTGACGTTTGCTATGAATACTCCATGGGAAAAGAGAAGTGTATCTTTACTGAAACTTGTGGGAGCAATGGTATTGTGGAAAGCATCACCAAATTGAACCAATCTAGCCTGGCTTCATTCCATTAAACCTCAGGGAGGTTTCATTATAACCACCATAACTCCAAATTACATATTGAGTATGTCATTTCTTAAGGAGTTTTATACCACTTATGGCAATAAGACACAATTTCAGAGATAGATAGATAGATAGATAGATAGATAGATAGATAGATAGATAGATAGATAGATAGGACATTCAAGTGAGATGTTGTTTGAATTTTAGGGGTTTGTGGCCAGATTAGCTGAAATTGGGATATCTTTGAAGTATTTTTAAGATATTGACGTATCCATATTATTGACTTAAAATTAGAAGTTATTATTTGAGGGCTTGAGAAATGGCTCAGTGGTTAAGAGCACTGACTGCTCTTCCAGAGGATCCAGATTCAACTCCCAGCACCCACATGGCAGCTCACACAACTGTCTGTAACTCCAGTTCCCAGGGGATCCAAAACCCATGGCAAAACACTAATGAATAAAACAACAACCACAAAGAAATTATTGTTCTGAAAATTGGTTTTATGAACTATAAGTTAGCGTGGCTCATTAAAATGCATATCAGTTGCTTGTTTCTATGATAAAATATCTGAAAGAAGGGCGGAAGCCCTGCTGTTGGGTTCATAGTTCAAGGGTACAGTTGGGAGATAACTGAGGGAGCAGCCACACTGTGACAGGGAAGGGGAAAGGTGATGGATACTGGCCCTCAGCTCTCATTCTTCCTTTTATTCAGAACTGCAGCCCTGAGATGGTGCTGTCTACAGTTATGGTGGGTCTTCCAACCTTATTTAACAGATTCTAGGTAAGTCCTCCCAGGCATGCTGGGGAGCTTTTCTCCTGAGTGACTCTAGATACTGTTAATCTAGTTAACAATTAATATTAACAACTAATTACTGATGTAAATTTACCTGTATATTCACTCCCTCTAGCAAATTACCCAGGCTGCAAATGCTCTCCTGTGTGATTATTCATTTAAATTCTGCTATCCTACCCTGCCGTGTTAGCATGGCAGACACAAGAGGAGTAAGTGCGAAATTAGCACGGACACAGGAAGTAGAAGTCTATTTCTTCCTGTTTGTCTTTCAAGCAGTCAGTTGAATATTTCTTTTTTTATTTTTTATTTATTTATTTTATTTTATTTTACAATACAATTCAGTTCTACATATCAGCCACGGATTCCCTTGTTCTCCCCCCAGCCCACCCCCATTCCCACCTCCTCCAGGGCAAAGCCTCCCCGGAGGACTGAGATCAACCTGGTAGACTCAGTCCAGGCAGGTCCAGTCCCCTCCTCCCAGACCCAGCCTAGCGACCAGGTTTCAAACAGCCAACTCATGCAATGAGCACAGGACCCGGTCCCACTGCCTGGATGCCTCCCAAACAGATCAAGTCAATCAACTGTCTCACCCATTCAGAGGGCCTGATCCAGTTGGGGGCCCCTCAGCCTTTGGTTCATAGTTCATGTGTTTCCATTCATTTGGTTATTTGTCCCTGTGCTTTTTCCAACCTTGGTTTCAACAATTCTCGCTCATATAAACCCTCCTCTTTCTCTCTAATTGGACTCCCCGAGCTCCACCTGGGGCATAGCGGTGGATCTCTGCATCCAGATCCCTCAGTCCTTGGATGGGGTTTCTAGCACGACAATTAGGGTGTTTGGCCATCCCATCACCAGAGTAGGTCAGTTTGGGCTGTCTCTCTACCATTGCCAGCAGTCTATTGTGGGGGTCTTTGTGGATTTCTGTGGGCCTCTCTAGCACTTTGCTTCTTCCTATTCTCATGTCGTCTTCATTTACCATGGTCTCCTATTCCTTGTTCTCCCTCTCTGTTCTTGATCCAGCCAGTTAAATATTTCTTAATACTCCCCCCTTGCCTAGATTAAGCTTGCTCCACCCTGGAATTCCTAGTTTATCTGCTCAGGAGCAGTTTTCTGCTTGTCTCCTCAAACGTAAAAAGAGCATATGAAACTCTGAAAAAGCTATTCTAAAAAAGTTTCATAATCTCATTACCAATATAAAATTATTCCAAATTCAGTCTTCACTTTATCAGAATGAACTCATTGTATGTGTGGTTTCACCCACAGAGAAACGAAGTGTGTGTTCCCTGCCTGACAAGGTTCATATGTAATTCTCTTAAAAATGGAATGTTTTGGGTTTTTTTTTTGAGACCTGGACTGGATATGTGGCCTGAAATTCTCATCTTCTTGCCTCAGCCTCTCAGGTGCCGCAGTTACAAGCGTGACATACAATGCCCAGCAATAATGTGCAATCCAGACTTCAAACCCCTTTAGTGAGAATGCACTTCAGAATATTTTCTTCTTTAGCCGTTAATGATCAGAGTAAGCGAGTCTAGCTTGTATTTATTCTCCTGTCTCATAGTTTTACTCAGAGACACTGCAGGATGAACCAGTTTAGTCTGTGCCCTCTAACTTCTCCGCTCTCTGCATAGGCAGCTTAAATAAACGTAGTGGTCACCCAGTGTGTGGCCTTTGACCTGCACATGAGGTTTCCGACCAGCAGGGGGCGTGGAAACGCTAGAGCTCTGGTGCGAGCGGCCAGGGGGCGTGGCTTCTGCATCCTTGACGGACAGCTAAGGAAGGATGCAGGCGAGGATGAGGTAATAGCAGGCAGAACGAGGAGGGCGTGGGGTTGATCGTGCATGTGTGTGTGTGTGTAGTGTGTGTGTGTTTGTGTGTGTGCGCGCGAGTGTCAGTGTGTCCGTGCGTGCGCGAGCCGGAGAGAAATGCGAGCCTTGGAGCTCGCACCGCGGACACGGCCGGCTCTGCGCTGAAAACAGAAAGACAGACAAAAGTTCCATTTTTAAAGAGACTGCAAAGTTAAGGCCGGGCCGTGGCCGCTGGGGTCGGGATGGCGCGCGTGCTCTCCGCACACGGAGACTAGGGAAGCGTCCGCGGGCGCGAGCTCGCCCTGGCGCACTGCCGGGGAGGGGCGACTCCTTCTGGAAATCACTGAGCGGAGCCGCAGGGAGGGGGAGCTGTGCCCTCGCGGTCGCTACGCTCCGCACGGAGAGAGGGCGGAGGGCGTGACCGTGCAGCGCGATCCACGCGGGCGCCCGCGGAGCCCCAGGCGCAACTGGTGCGAGGCGGGTGCAGCGTCGCTCGGGCCGCGCGCCCCCGGGTGGCTTTGCAAGGCGGGGCGGCGAGTGCGCAGGGCCGGGCCTTTGCATGAAGCCGCTGGACCCTTCGGAGCAGCGGCAGCAGCGGCGGAGCCCGGCGGCACGCGGTCGGAGGCGGGCGGCCCCGGGGTCCGCGTCCCGGTGCCTGCGCGGCTGCGGACTCCCCCATGGGCCGCAGCTGAGGCTGCCCGCGGCGGCGGGGCGCGGGGCGGGGGGCGCGGTCCAGGCCCGGAGGCGGCGGCGCCGGAGGAAGCGCAGGAGGCCGGGCCCGGGAGGCGGGCAGCGCCGCGCCACGGCCCCGGGCTCGCCATGCTCCTGGCCTCGGCCGTGGTGGTGTGGGAATGGCTGAACGAGCACGGCCGCTGGCGTCCCTACAGCCCGGCCGTGAGTCACCACATCGAGGCGGTGGTGCGCGCGGGTCCCCGAGCCGGGGGCAGCGTGGTACTGGGCCAGGTGGACAGCCGGCTGGCGCCCTACATCATCGACCTGCAGTCCATGAACCAGTTCCGCCAAGACACGGGTGAGCCGCCCACATCCCTTGTCTATCCCGGGAGCTACGGCCCTCGTGGTCGTGGGTCGTGGGCAGTTTCTCTTACTGGTGTCAGCGATCGGTGTTGAGGGCAGGTGCTTCCCTTCCCTAGATCCTCTCAGGATCCCATGACCACCACCAAATAAATGTCCTTCCAAGTAGTTGATCCAAGTGTCTTGACTGTGCAAACCCAGCTGCAGCCTAGCAGCAGGAGACCCCCTTTCTGCCCCTAGTAGCCCTTTGTGCAAGAACTCTAGGACTTTGCAGCCCCCAAGCAATGCTTAGCAAGCAAGACATTGTGGAGCCCCTTGGCTGCTCACACCTTGGCTGACCCTGCTTTGTCTCAGGCACCCTTGGGGCTACCACATGTCCCTTTTAACCTTACTGTCTCTGGCTCTCTTCTATGGACCCAGCTTTCCCACTGCCTGCTCCTGGGTGTAAGACTTGGGGAGCAGAGGGATTCCCCTGGCTTAATTACAGTCAGTCTAGTGTGTGGAAGTGCGGGAACATTACTGGGAAGAGAGAATGGAGCCAGGGGTTCCAGGGCTGGAACACCCTGGATGTGGTGGCATCCACAGATGCCTCTACTTGTATCCTCCAAGCACTGAAGCAACAGGCCAGAGCAGATGGAGAGAGGAGGGGGAAGGACGGGGCTCTGGAATGCCTGCCAGGGAAGCTGCTCCCTTTGTCCATGGAGGAGGGGGGAGGGAGGAGGAGGAGGAAGGCTAAGAAGAAACTGTCCCCGGGTTTTTTTTTCTTAAAGCAGCACACAAGGGTCACTGCGGCCTCCCCAGGCACGAAACTCCTGTCTTGACATAAAAACCAAGTTGCCAGCGGGACCACTCCAAGCCTCCCAGCTGTGCGGCCCTTGTGGCTCCTGGCCAGGAATGGAGCTGCAGAAGTTAGAGTGTGGAGAGAGAAGGAAAGCACTTGCTCTCTCCTCTGGGTCCAGTGTGTTCAAGTTTAACAGGTGACCTGGGAAAAGTTTGTGTCTCCAGAGAGTAATCTTTTCAGTTGGGGGTCATTTCTGGAATTCTGGGCTGGCCTTTCCCAAGGGTGTAACTGCAGAGCCCCGGAGAAGCAGGTGTGGTGGGGAGGGGGAAGAGGGTGTGAGGAGGAGGGCCCTGTGGCCCAGGGAACAGCTGCTGGACAGGTCCTCTGAAGGGCTTAGGAAAACCCTCGCATCCTGTGTGCTAATTGGAATTGTCATGGGAAAGAAGTCTATTCCTTCCTCTTGTAATCTGTAGTCATAACTCTGAACAACCGCTTTGCCAAGAACTGTATGACCCTGGCCAATGGAGGAAAACTTTTTTTCGGGGGGGAAAAAAAATTCCAGAAGTTTTAGCATCTGGCGGGCTTGAGCCTTGATGGAGAAAGCAGGGAGGAGGAGGAGCTGAGAGGGAGAGAATAAAGAGGAATGAAGGGAAGTAGGGGAAGAGAATGAAATGTGGCCCGAGACTAGGAATATAAGATGCCGTTGTGCATTTGAGTACAGGATGTGGAAGTAAGGAGTGGAGCGAGCGAGGCCTCAGATGGAGGGCGAGCATGTGTGGGGTGTGTGTGTGTGGAGGAAGCAGCTGAGCTGTGGAGGTGGGCTCAGCAGACCACCTGACAGGGAGTTCCAGGCCTGCTCAAAATAAAACAGCAAGTTTAGCTTTTCTATTTCAGACTAAGTCTGCGCAGCATATGGAGAGCCATTCTAGCAATGGGCAGCCCCCAACCCTGCCCCACTGGTAGGACGTCAGAGGGTTCAGCTGCATTTGGAGCTATTTAAGATGGACGTCGAACTAGGAGTAGTCATGACCTAGACGATGCTCTTGACAAAAGTGAAGTTCTAGAGAACCAGGAGTGAATGACAGTGTCTCCTCCCAGGGTCTGTCCGAGGGCGGCTGTTCTCCGGGCAGTAACCTGTTGTCTAGTGATTATAGCAGATCACTCAGCACTGGAGCGTCTTCTGGTTTATGTCTGAGGCTGAGAAATAGCAATGATCCTCGGCAAAACTCTGCCACTGAACTGTTTCTTCTGCCTCTGCCTTTTAAAAAATATGATCTAGGTCTTTGCTTCAGGCTGGCCTCAAACTGGCCAAACTGCCTCCCAAGTGCAGGTATTGGTTACAGGCGTGCCCTCCTCCTCCAGCCTGAATCCTTTTAAAGATTGCCTCGTGGGTGTCACGTCCATGCAGCTTTGGCTTCATCTCTTTCCTGGATCAAGAACGCTTTCCTAGGCACCTCTCTCTTCCATGTCAAGTGCTGGGCTGGGATGCTGAAGGCATACATAAGGCTGATTTCCTAGAAAGGCTGGGCCTGCCAAGGAGCTTGTCAATGCAGATTAGAATCCCTTCATGTCAGCTCTGACCCCTTCTGCTCCCTTCCTCGTCCAGACAAGAACTCAGTTCCTCTCAATATAGACCATTGATGAGACTGTGATGTGGTAAGAACTTTAAGCCACCAGCTCCCAGGCAACCTCAGCCAAGCCCCGGCAATGTTTAATTAAATTACTCACTGTCCCCAAGCCACACTGTAAAGCTGGGAACCAGAAAAAAAAATCCCTATAGAGACAGACAAGCTGGAAGTTCCCTGCCTAGAGGCAATTCCTCTCTCTTTGGTTGTCTTGTTTTATAGGCATTTGACATGAGAGCGTTCTCTTTTCAGAGTTGCATGCCTGGATACCTAGGGAGCTTGGTCTCTCCATTCCTCAGAGCTCTTGACTGCATCCAGACTGTCTCCAGGGAGATGGCTGGGAGGTTGCAGACACCCATCTGCCTGCTTCTGTTTGCCCTGGGTTTCTCCTTCCCCAGACTTTTGCAGATAGGAGCTGGTTTGCATTCTAGGCTACTTTTCTCTGGGCAGTTGGGCTGGAGAATATTTAAGGAGGGAGGAGGTTCGCGAGCAGTCTGTGTGCCTTAGTGGAGCCTCTCCATCCAAAGTCCTCTACTGCCATTTTCCTTTTCCTTTGCAGTGAGGCCTTCCCATAACGGTTCAGGTCTTTTCCCTTGTAGACTGAAGAGAAGCCTTCAGATCCCTTTCTTTTCCAGCATAGGCATCTGTAGGTGCATGGCCTGGACCCCCTGCACCAACAACAATGCTAATGAAAATAGATGGATGCAAGAGTAAAGTGTTTCCAGCTCAGAGTTTTTAGTACTATCCTGTCTCTTTTTATCCTCAATGTAAAGGGTCCAGTGGAGTGAGTGGGATTACAAGAGTTGACAAAATCTCTCCTATTGCTTCCCACCTCGTGTGGGCACAGGAATGGAGGAGGCAGACATTATGATTACCATGTGGATGCTTCAGTATAGAGGAGATGTGTCTATGACATGCCAAGCAAGTTCACAGGTGTCTTAATCGGTTTTCATAAGGATTATACAAAGACTAATTATTCCCATTTTATAGAAAAAGGAACGAGCTGAAAGAACTTAAGTTGGTCAGGAGTTCAAGTTACTTTGTCAGTGACTGAGCTAAGAGTCCAGTGGAGTGTCCCATGTCTGCTTCCTGCATTTGTGAACATTGTGGACTAATTTCATGCGCAGTGGCAGGAGTGTGGGGCCTATCGGGAATAGAGCATCCAAGCATTTACCCTCATGGAGCTTTCTACACTGACAGTGAGGTGAAGTCGTGCTGGTCAGAGAAGCTGTGGATCTGACAGTGTAGACTAAAAATGCAGGTCTGGGTTACATGTCAGAGAACTCAATCCATGCCTTCTAGTTCCCAAAAGACAAAACTTTTTTGATGCTTTTGAGTGCTGGTGTCTGATGAGCTGGGAGAAAGCCATTTTTCCTTCTCTTCCTTCCTCTTTGGTTTGTGAACATCCTCTATGCCTGCCATATTGGAAACCGTCTCCTTGGGTCGTCACACCATAGTATAAGATGGAATTTCTCCAGACTGTCTAATCCATGGTCCTGATTCTAGAATAGCCCAGGGCTAGACTATTCCAAATAGAGCAGTCTCTAGGAATACAATCTCACCTTCTCTCTTCTCCCAAATTTTTGGTTCTGAGGTTGTGTATTTTTTAATGACTACTCTGTAGGGCTGAACTAAATTCAGTAACTTTGTCTCCAAAAGACTAGCTCATCTTTGCATTCCTCTGTTTGCTGCCACTTTGCAGTTTCCTCCTGGTCATCCTCAGGATTCTTTGACTCATTCTCTTATTGGGAGCCTGGGCAGCTAATATGTCCAGGATTGCAAAATGTGTAGCCCGTTGGTTGAAATTTTAATGTGCATGAAGAGAACTGGATTCCCAGACCAAGGCTCTTGGGTCTTGAGGTCATTGCTGGGGCCCTGGGGGTTGTGAACAAATGACCTTGAAACATCATTTTCAGAGAATCCAGCTGCCCATGCTCAAGTCCTTCCTAGTCCTCTCTGTAGGGTCTCCCCACCTCTCTTTTTGCTTTATCTAACATCCATCCGCCACTCTGAACTGATTAGCTTTGGTCTTGTCACTTATACTTAAAACCCTTCACTATCTCCTCCTTACTCAAAAACAATGCCATCACAGCTTGGTGTTCCTGATCTTCCATGCCCTAGCTCTAGGTTGGTCCTCTGTGTCCTCAGTAGTTCTGAGGTTTTCTCCACCCTACCTGTTCACATGGTTCCCCCTAAAAGGGATGCCCTTTCTTTCTATTTGACTATTGACATTCTCTTTATCTTTCAAGTCTTACTTATCATCTGTTTCTTCAAAAGTTCTGCAAACCATCACCACTTCATGTATTAATCACTATTTATTGGGCCCCGCCCCCTCAGGCTCAATAAATGTCAGGCCTGTGGGACAGTGCTAGGGTAAACAGTTTATGCTTACTGTCACCGGATTGAGGATCTGGGAGGGAGGCAGGTCATCCTCTAACTAGCCACATAGGTAAATGTGCAAACTGCACATTGAGATCAGTGCTGTTAATTCGGAGGGGGGAACCTGGCATGGTGAAGGGTCCCAGAGTCAGAGAATAGCAACAGGAGAGACTGGAGGCCAGTGTGAAAATGTGTGCAGAGTGTGTGTGTGTGTGGGGGGGGGGAGCTGTGGAGGTGGGTGAGGCCGGGGATTTGGATCCTGGCTGAAGAAAAAAAATTCTGGGAAGATTTAAGCAGAGAAGGGTCCAGTCATTTTCCCGACAACTTGCATTTCCTTGACATCCTTTGGCTCATTTTGCATCATAAACAACCACTCACACATTTGCCTTCTAACTCCTTTTGAGACTGCACTCGGCTTAAGAATGCTTGAGTTTTACATTCTCCATAGCAACTAATGGGATGCTGAGCAATATTCGATCAATGAGAAAAATATGATAGTAGCCAGAGTGTTCAATCAATCATGGCACAGTTTATGGTGCTTTTATAACTGCCAGACATTGCGTTGGGGAGTGGAATACAAAGAACCACACAGCTATATCCCTGCCCCCACTCAGCACCTAAAAGGAGGGTAAGCTTAGACATCTAAAAACAATCAGTCCAGTTCTGCATCTAAAACTTCCTGGGGCAGGGGCGGGGGTGAGGCTGGGACTAAAACATTTCAAAAATGGATGAACAAGTGGCCTAAGAACCCAAAAGAGAATTTCAGTAAGTGAAAATGACAAGGAGTTGTAAGTGATAAGGTTGTTGTGTAGAGATGTGATATATAGTTAGGAGAATTAAGGGGTTCTGGACTTGACAGAAATAGTGGAAAATGCAAAGGATAGGAGATGATAAACTAGGAACGTGTGTATGGAGCCAGGGCATGGTCTAGAGAGTTCAGAGACCATGTTCAAACTTTTCCAGGATTGATAACTTTATTGTCTAAAAACCAATTGCTCAAACAAACAAAAATGTCTTGTAAGTACAGTTGTAAGCACTAATGAAGTGCATTGCCCCTATTCCCTAGAGGGAATTTTCAAAAGTGTCGTCAAACTCTCTGAACTTAATTCTCTTATCTGTAAAAGGTGTTTTATAGGATTGACATGGAAATTGTATAGAATGGGTATCTGTGAGCAACCAAGAGTAAAGACTGCAAATATTTTGGGGTGATGCATTTTTTCTCTTCCTCCGTATCTCCCCCACACAAACACACACACACACACACACACACACACACACACACACACACACACACACACACGTGCACTGTGTCCTCTAACTGCACTTTTCCTATAACATCCCAAGGGTGAACTACAATCACAATCACCATTTGATTGAGCCGTTGCTGTGGGACAGGTTCCTGTTTGTAGTTTTATACTGGATCCTCCATTCAGTCTTCAAATCCACCTGTTAGAGCCGTGCAGAGACCTAAGAGAGGAGGAAAGAAGTCTTCCTCCCACTGCAGGAAGGGATGGAACCTCCTCCGTGGACCCTGGGCTTTGTTCCCCAGACTGCTGCCGAGGAAGGAAACAGAGGCTCACCCGGGCACTTCCCCCCTCCGTCCTGATACCCCAGGGCCCCCAACAGAGGTCCTGGCACTGAATAGAGAATTGTTCCGCTTCTCCCTTGTGCCTTTGAATGTTGATGTTTTGGGTTATTAAGGGGCTTGGAGATGGGGTGGGGAGTAGGTTATGACCCTGGCATAGGCCTGAATAACCATTGTTCCTTTCTTTCCCCCTTGAATGGGATTCTGTCCCAGTCATGGTGTCTCCCTCTGGGTCGGGGGAGGGGGCGGGTCAGAGGCCAGGAAAGGGGAGCCTTTTCCCACCACTTCCTCAGATAGAGCTTAAGCTGGCAGATGCAAGGACCCCCAGCAGCTCAGAGCCCTCTTCAACCTTGAGCCTTGATGTTGATGCCATGAAATGA
This sequence comes from Peromyscus maniculatus bairdii, assembly GCF_049852395.1. Taxonomy (NCBI): domain Eukaryota; kingdom Metazoa; phylum Chordata; class Mammalia; order Rodentia; family Cricetidae; genus Peromyscus; species Peromyscus maniculatus. The sequence goes on along the minus strand of NC_134852.1, from coordinate 164,505,665 downwards.
GTCCTGGTTGGAGATAGAATTTGGGACTAGGGTGGGGAGAGGAAAAAGAGGCAGCAATTCTGGAGTCCAGATCTCTTGTGGGCTTGCTGGGTCATCTGTGCTGTCCCATTATCTTGTTATCTCCCTAGCTCTTCCAAACCCACAGGGAGACCATTAAAATGAAGAGGATGCTATCTTTAGAAGGGTTGAGTTTCTTAGAAGAAAACCTTAGATAATTATGAAATGATTCTCGTGACCATTGAGAATGTTATTATTACTGATAAAAGACTTAATTGTGGGAAATGGGTGAGAGTTCTCTCAAGATGATGCCCCATCTCCCAATAACATACTTTCATCTTAATTTTTTTTTTTTTTTTACATTTATTTGTTTTGGCAGGGTAGAGGATGGGTTGAGCCATGGCATGTGTGTGGAGGTCAGAGGGCAACTTGTGGGAGTTGGTTTTCTCCTTCCACCATGTGAGTCCTTGGGACCAAATTCGGGTCATGAGGTTTAGAATCAAGTTCCCTTGGCCCCTGAGCCATCTCATCATCCCAATTCTTCCTTCTTTTTAATGTGCTCTGAAAGAGCTATGGTCAGCTTAATTGCCATAACCTCTGGCCTTTTCTTCTGGACTTGGATGGTTCTGTGTTCTTTTCCTCCATAGCCCTGAGTGCAGGGCTGTTCAGAGAGGCAGAGATGGCCTATGAGCTCTTCTCTGTGTGAGGTCATTTCTCTGCCAAGTGAGAGTTACCAGACATGTGAATTCCTAGGCATTGACTATATAACCACCCTTAGTGTTTGTTTACCAAAACTCCCAGGGAGTAGTTACCCCATTTCTCTGAGCAAGAGTTGATGGAGTATCCTTATTAGCTGGAAGGTGAATTGATTGGTGTGCAAATCAATACACCTGAACCCTTAGGTTTGGAGATGTGTTCTGCTGCTTGGCAATGCTTCTCATGCCCTCCACGTGCCTTCATCTGCTTCTGCTCTGGAGAGGTTGTAGACTCCCAAATGAGTCTTACTCAAAACCCTGCTAGGCAGCCCAGGGCTGGCCACACAGTAGGACTGTTGTGATGTTTACCTGTGAATCTAATACAAATCAGTGGCATTCTCTACCAGCTCTGACCCCTCCTCTGCCTTACTTTGACAGGGACCCTACGACCAGTCCGCCGCAGCTACTACGACCCATCCTCAGCCCCTGGGAAGGGTGTGGTGTGGGAGTGGGAGAACGACAATGGTTCCTGGACGCCCTATGACATGGAAGTGGGTATCACCATCCAGCATGCCTATGAGAAGCAGCACCCCTGGATCGACCTCACTTCCATTGGCTTCAGCTACATCATTGACTTCAGCACCATGGGCCAGATCAACAGGCAGACCCAACGCCAGCGCCGGGTCCGCCGCCGACTAGACCTCATCTACCCGATGGTCACAGGCACTATGCCTAAGGCTCAGTCCTGGCCAGTCAGTCCTGGCACGGCCACCTCCCCCCCTGCACCACCCTGTTCCTGTCCACAATGTGTTTTGGTGATGAGTGTCAAGGCGGCTGTGGTCCACGGAAGCACTGGGCCCCTTCAGCCTCCAGGAACACGCAAGAACACGGCTCCCTCTGGAGTGGGCAAGCTGCCCCCGCCCCCGGGCCCTGGGGCAAAGCCACTAGACACTGCAGGCACCATCCGGGGCCCAGGGAAGTCTGCCCCATCACAGGTGATCCGGAGACAAGTCTCTAATACACCAGCTGGGGCGACTATAGGCTCCCCCGCCAGCCCACAAGGAAACGACAGGAAGACTGGAAGGGTGGCACTGGCCACTTTGAATCGGTCCAACCTGCAGCGACTGGCCATTGCCCAGTCCCGGGTGCTGATTGCCTCGGGGTAGGTGTTCCCATGGCTGCCACAGAGCAATGACCCACCTCAGAGATAGCACATGACTCACCTCTGGGTCAGACAGCTAGAGGGGGCTGGCTAAGGCAGGCATACCTCGTCTCCTTAAGGCTGAGCTGAGTGTGGACAGGGAGGGATTTCACATTGGGGTACCAAGAGGTCTGGATATGACTGAGGTTTTGCTTCTTAGTTGGCATGTGATCTGAGGCAAGACCTGCACAGGAAGCTCTGACTTCATCATTAGCAAACGCTGCAGACATACCCATGTTACAACCCAAGTGAGGACAGATGACCATGCTAGGAAGTCTTAGTTAGCATTGGTTGAATTTCCACTGTGTTCTGGTTTAATGGTTTTACCATCTCGTTTATAATCTTTAAAATGACTCTGGAGACATTATCTCATTTCATGGATAAAGAAAATCAGGTATATTATAGGAGTCTGGTCTTACCCATTCCCTACCAGACATTTATCTCAGTACAGGCATACAGTAGGTGCCAAGCATGGATTGCTTCTTCCATGCCCCATCTTAGCATTCTTAGGACATGCTGGTGCTGTTGGAGGTGCCATTATTGATTCTTATGTTCTTGATATCCCTCATCCACCAAATAGGAGTGCCCGGGCCCTGCAGCCTTTGCCTGACATGCTGGCTTCTTGTCAGCCCATCAGCCCCAACTGCCCTCCTTTTGTCCCCAGAGGTCTGGCCCTGCTGCTGCCCTGTACCCCAAATGGTTGAGATGGCGTTAGAGCTGGAATGGGTCCCTAGACTGAAAACCCAGGCTACCCCGAGGCAGTGCCGTAGATGCTCAACTGGGTCTGCAAACATCTTAGCACAGGGAAAGGAAATGAAAGAAGGGATGCAGCTGGAGGGGGAGTGCTAGGCTGGAACAGCCCCTGTTCCTGCCTCTCACTTGTATAAGCCCTGGGATCTTTGCAAGGGTCAGTCCTTTTGTGTCAAATGATGATTCCAAGTTTATATAACCTGTTCATGGGAACACTGAAAAAACCTCCATGGATAGAGTTGACTCCTTGACAAGTCCCAGATGTGCTTGCCCATATTGTCCCATTGATTTCACTGATATATTTTAGGGATGGGCACTTTGCTAAGATTTATCTTTCCTTGGAGGGTCACCCAGCTCATGTGGTGCAGACAAGTTGGGACACAAGATTTTGTCCACTGTTCCATCTTTGTTTTGACTAAAGCCTCAGTGACGGTGAAGGCAGCTTATCATGCAAGTCAGAGGCATGGTACGCTCATGACTTCCTCCATGGTGAAGTGTGGAACAGGGGAAGAGGGGCCTGGATCCTGCTGCTCCTCTGCTCCTCTACCCTGGATCACAGCAGAGTTCCAGGGTGATTGCTGGCACACAAGAGGAGCCCTTGATTGCTGGGCTTGAACCCAAGTTCCTTGCTGTGCCACTTGGAGTGAGATTGGCATCCTCTGTCTTCAGTGTTCTTAGCTGTTGAGTAGCGTTGTAATAGAGCTTCAGTTCTAGGGCTGCCACGCGGGTTCAGTGAGGCCTTCGGTTTAGAGACGACATGGAACCCAGTGGGCGTTAGCTATGGATGACGCTGTATCTAACGGTTATACACTTGTGTTGTTACTGCACTGAAGACAACGCTGAACTGATCCAGGTTGCACCTCATTTCTGTCCCCCCTGATAAATGCCCCAGTGGCCCTGTGCCATCACGGAGACAGATGCCCCTTGAACCGCAGTGAGTCTGAGGAAGTCAACAGGCTTCATTTCTCTCCTTTATTCCTCTCCTAAGCTGGAGGAAGGTGTGGGGCAGTACGCTTTCAAAGGGGCTATAGAAATGAGTCGCTTTTGCTCTGTCTTCCGGAAAGGGAGCCCCCTCCCACCTCTGTCTGTCTTCCAACCCTTTCTTCTCACCTTTTCCCACCTCCCACACCCCTCTGCCATCTCTTCCAGCTTTTCTTGGCCACTAATGAGCGTGTGTCGCCCCCTTTGTCTGGCGTCACCATCAACCTTCTGTCATTGCACAGCCAGTCCCATCCTCTCTGCCCATGACCTCTTCGGGCAACTTTCCCACAGGAAAAGAAAAAAAAAAAAAAAAGAAGAAGATCAGGCAATGTGGGATGAAGAGAAAGTCTTGGCAGGGAACAAAAGATGCAGTGAATTATTCAGACACAAGCAGGAGGTTCTTAAAAGGGGTAGGGAGGCCTATGCAGGGCAGTGACCACCCCTCTCCCCCCAGAGTCCAGGTTTCTGTACCTCCAGCTAGACATGGTTGTTGGTTGCCTTAGAGACAAGGCCATTGTCCTTCATGGGGCTTCCTGGGTTGGTGAATAACTCAGAAACACCAGCTTTCTCACCATGGGGTCTGCAGGGATATCCCTCGCCTCATTCAGGCCCCTTCCCTTTGCTTTGTTAGCACCTCTCTTTCCTCAGTTTTATTTCATCAATGGAAATAAAAAAACTTCGACCCTCCCATAACTGGTAGCAGCCCAAGAGGATGGGGGAAGGGCTGTCTTCTGATTGGCCAGCACATGACTAGGTCCAAAGGCTTTGGCTGAGTTGCCTGGAGGATGTGAGAAGCAGGCTTGTGATTGGACTGCTGTTTCCTAGAAGGAGGGGCTCATGCTCAGATAGCTGAGGCCCCAGGGGCAGAGGACAGGTTTTCTGGGGTTTTCATTTTAACCTGGAACTGTGGGGGAAGGGTAGGCAGGTGTTGCCTGCTCACAGTCCCGAGCACTGCAGGGCTTTCAACTCTGCCCTTTATACCTGATACCCTGTGCTCAAGAATGTGAGAAAACTGGATTATTAAAGCAGGAAGTGGCAGAAAGCAAGTCCTTCGACAATTGGAAAATAAAAGTGTAAACAGTTGCCCAAATTTGCACAAGGCTCCGCTGTTTACCAACTACTTGACCTAGATGCTACAGCCTCACAGGGACCCCAAGGGAGCAGACATTTATCAGGTCTTGTTTACAGCTGGGGTAAAGGCAGGCAGATGTGGTCACAGAATACAGAGGAGCTGGCCAGCACCGCCAAAGGCAAAGCAGGCTGAGTGCAGATGGGGCAGGCTCTTTGCATTTCTCCCTCCGTGTTGGGTGTCTGGGAAAGCACACAGTCCTGGGCTGCCCTGAGTTCCACTGCTGCCCACAGACTAGGGACCACAGGGCCCCCTTCCTGACCCACAGGGGCAGGGTGGTCCCACCGGTTGACCCCAATCTTCCTAAGTGTCCAGGGGTTCCATAAGCGGACTTCCCCTATATCCCTCTAGACCCCCACACTCCACAATTCTTGGACTGCTCTGAGGGCTGGAGTATTTCCGGGTTGACAAGATAGCATGTGGAAACCTGCCAGTCCAGTTTGTGGGAACAAAGGTGGCCTTTGTCACTCAGATCACAGTATGTTATCAGCTGAAGAGGGGGCTGTGGAGAGGGTGAAAGGGGCAGGTGCAAGGCTGCTCTGCTCATGCTGTTCCCCCCCCCGGGGGCGGGGGGGGGGGGGGAGCCAGGGAACATACCACGGGAGGCAGACTCTTCAAGCCTTTTCAGGTAGAGTCTGGAAGGTGAATCTGCCCTGGAGGGGGTCCAGGGCCTCTGAGTCACCTTCCCCTCAAGTAGTTTTATGGGAAATTGCCAAGGGGATGTGTTCTAGCCCCACACCATTGGGGCAGTTGGCCGACTTCATATTATTTGCAGTGTTTGGTCATTTACAGAACCCGGAATCAAGACTGCTCCTTTTTCCTTGGTCTGGTGACTCTTATTTAAAGACATCTTTTTCCCTGCCCACATCCGGTCTTGCTTTATTCAGGGAGCAGTTCAGAAAGAAAAGTAGCCTTTTGGTTTGGCCAGATAGATAAACATAACATCCATTTATGAGCTTCATGGCTTCTGTGGCCATGGAAAGGCAAGAGAGGAGTTGCATCATACTGGGCCTCTGTGGGGCAGAGAGACCTGGTTCTTGGGTCTCTCTTCTGTCCTGATGGTGGCTTTGTTGGTTACAGCATGGGGCAGTGGAGAGCTTGGCCTCATGGGAGGCACAGTGGAAGGACCCTGGAGCCCGATACTGTGTTGGACTCTTAGTTGCAATCTTGGCCTCGTCCTAACCTCTGTGTGCCCCAACACGGTTACCCATGCAGTGAGATTGACAATGGAACCTCTTACATAGATTGTTGGGAGGACTGGGTGGGTTTATCTGTTGTGGGCAGTTATGGTCGGCCCCCTAGCCAGATCTGAGTTCTGTGAATCAAAGCCCATAGAGTAAGAGCCATGGGGTGTCATGTTCACAGCTGCACCGCCAACATTAAGCATAATTGTCCCAACATGGGTTCAACAAGTTCTTCTCAAATAGATAAATAAATAAATATTGACTTCTGACTTCCCAGCACAGCCCTAGCCCAGCTGGATTCTCAGGCTGCCTCGTTCCCAGGCATCTATCACTAGCCCCACTGGCTTCTCCAAGCCAGCTGTGGAAGCCCGGGTGGAAGAAGCCTGGAATGGCACAAGTCCCATCTCTACGTGTCCTGTATTTTCTCTGTCGGTGCTTTCGCTGTGGGCGGCCTCGCCTTTCCCAGGCAGCTGTGTGGGCTCCTCTCCAGAGCTGGGGAGGACAGGGAGGGGAGGAGATTCGGCTTGTGTTTATAAGTTTCTGGGACAAGGAGAAGTGACAGCTGTTCAAGCAGTGGTTTCCAAGTCCTGGACCAGGGATTGCAACATCTCCATTCTGAGAAGCTTGGGGGGCGGGGGGCTGGGGGGGATGCAGATTCCTGTGGTGCATGAATTTGTGGGAAGAGTTATGACTCTGATCTTGGCTAAAGATCTGTGTTTTAGCCAACGCTAAGGGAGTGTAGGTGGAAATGGGCAGTGACTTGGAAGAACATCTCAGGTAGAAAAAACAACATTTATAAAGGGGCTTAGGCAGGTGCTAGGACCAGCAGGAACAGAGAGTAAAAAGTGCTGAGGAGAGACTGGCGGTGGACTAAGGAAATTAGGGCGGAGCTACTGGTGGATCATGCAGGGCCAGGAGCCCTTGCTTTGACTGGACCCATTCTGCATTCTCAGGTTCTGAGTGGAGGGTGTTGTGACCTGAGTTCAGTTTTGAACCTCTTCCCTCCCACTGATGTGTTAAGAACCTACTGCACGTTGGTAGGTTTAAACACGGGTTCATTTTGTTCCGTTTGTGAAAGCCATATTATATGTGTCCTTTCCTTCCACAGGGTCCCCACTGTGCCTGTGAAAAACTTGAATGGGTCCAGCCCTGTCAACCCTGCCTTGGCAGGTAAGAACTAACTAACCTGGGCTGGACTGGCTTTGGCTGAAAAATCAGTCGTGGACTAGCTGATGAACACTTACTTATAAAGAGGAGAGAATGTGGGTGCTAGCTGAAGAAAATGAGATCTTAGGAGTTGAACAGGAAGACTTGGGGTGGTGCTAAAAGCTGAGCATGTCAGGGGGCTTGGGAGATAACTCATGTAATAAAGTGTTTGACAGGCAAGCACTGTGGCAAAAGTTCTATCCCAGAATCCCTGTTTAAAAAAGAAAAGAAAAGAAAAACAGTTTGAGAATAATGATGGATGGGTATAATCCCACTGCTTGAGAGGCAGAGATAGGCAGATTCCTGGAGGTTTCTGGCCACCAGTTTCCTGGTGAGGTCCAGGCCACTGATACCTTGACTCTAAACACAAGGTGACCCTATAAGGTTCAAGGAACATCATGGAGGAGGGGGTGAGAAGAACGTAAGATGTGAAAGATGGGGATAAGGGCTGTAAAGTTCCACCTTGTCAGTATAATACAAACGGTTTAATCATGATCTTACGTTGGCTGTGGCGGCCTACACCGGGCCTAGAGAAGAATGTCATTGGTCAGGCATGGACCGGGAGGGGCCTCAGAGGGCCCTGTATGTCCCTATTGAACTGATGGCTACTGATAGATTCTGAGAGAAGGAAGAGGCGTTGCCTTCACTTATGGGCCCCACCAAGCTCTAACGGCCACTTCCATACCCATGGTCACACACAAGCCCCGGTCAAAATTAATGATTCACAAAACAGAAAGGCACGAATGTGGAGCAGAGACTTTTAGATAAAGGGAGAAGGAGTTAACAGGGTAAGAGTTAGAGCAAAAGTATGTCTAATTAATGGGTTTTTTTTTTTGTGGGGGTGTTTTTTTAAGTGAGGTGGTTAGCTTCTGAGGGACAACTTCCAAAGCTGTCTTCTGGCTTCATCCACCCATGCACCCAAGCATGCTACTGCATATGTGTGTGTGTGTGTAGAGAATGCATGCATGAATTAGGAGAACTGTCCGTGGAGAGGAGGGGAGTGGACACGTGGGAGGGAGGGAGTCTTGGGAGCACATTCTTCAGCCCTTCCTCACCCCTGCCCTGCCCCTTCCAGGAATCACCGGGATCCTCATGAGTGCAGCGGGATTGCCTGTGTGCCTCACTCGGCCACCAAAGTTGGTCCTCCACCCACCCCCTGTCAGCAAGAGTGAAATAAAGTCCATCCCAGGGGTGTCCAACACAAGCCGCAAGACCACCAAAAAGCAGGCCAAGAAAGGTACAGGCCTCTCCTTCTGATTAGATCTCTGGAGTGAAAGGCTGGGCCTCTGGCCCCGGCTCTGCCTCCACCACGGTCAAAGCCGTGGCTTACTCCCCTGGGCTGTCACTTCCCCGTCTGCTAGGCAGGCCTCACTCGTAGATTTTGATGAGTCTACCAGAGTGGTTTGGGTGTGGGTCAGAAAGAACTACCCGGAAACACATAAACACGCAAGCCTACAGTGGCAGAGGCATCCCAGTGTTGAGTGCTGTGCAAGGACAGTGTGTCAGGAGAGAAACGGAACTGGTGTCAGAACAGACGCCGTGAGCCAAGAGGTCCTGACTTTGTCACGAGCGTGTTGGGTGCAGCTTCCGCTTTGCCGTCTTTGTAGTACCCGTGACCAGCAGGTATGTCCTGGAATGTGCCCATGGCGACCGGAAAGCCAGCACTGGACCGCTGGCCCCATGAACTCTGTACCTGTCCGTCATCCAGCGACTAAGGGAAAGGGTACCTCCCCTGACCCCAGAGACTCTGGGTTGGCTGCTTCTGTGGCTGATCGTCCTGCTAGCTGCTGTTGGTTATGAAAGGACCTGCTGCTTCCTCCCCAGCCTTCATCTTACAAACGTCTCATGGAATTGGAGTCAGAATGTGTGTGTGTAGCACTTAGCCCAGGGTCTGGCAATAGGTAATAGGCTCTCAATTAATAGACGCCTGATTCTTTCGAGAGAAGCAGGACAATAGGAAGGCATTAGGAAGGAAGGGCCTGCATCTCCGCGTTTGGCTGTTGTCCGCTAAACTTCCTCAAACCCTTGCCCTACTTTTCCTGTCTGTTTCAATTTCCATGCTTCAGTGAACTCGCATGCCTTGTTCTTCGCCCAGTGGGTCAGGCAGGGGTTTAGACTTCTGCCCTCTTCCTGGCACTATTAATAGCGCATACTGTCTCCTTATCTGGCAGAGTGCGATCGGGCTGTGCATCCATCAGCTAATTAGTCGTCAAAGCACCCGCTGCAGTAGGTACTACCAATGCGTCCTTATTGTATGGGTAAGAAAACAGCTTGGAGAAGTCAGGGTTGCAGCCCACGATTCCATCGGTCTTTTTAAGCTCTGTGGCTCCTTATAAACCCATGTGAACCTATCCTATGCCTTCGGGTTAGCTTACTTCCCAAGGATCCTGCTCCGGAAGATCCTTGATTTCTCTGGCTCTTAGGATGCTTCCCACAGCCTTCCCCTTTCCCCACTGCTGGACTGCATCTGCTGGCGGCGGCGGCAGCTTTATCTAAAGCCAGGGAGGATTGTCCTGAAACGGGGGGTCACAACTTCCTGCTTTCCCATAAAAATAATTTGACTGTGACACCATGTCACAAAGCTGAGCTAGGGCTTAGCGAGTTGTAAAAGGAATGCAGACCGACCAACCGGCCGGTGTTGTGGAGCGGGACAAAGTGTTTTCATTTCTAGTTTCTCAAGGGATCGTGTAGGCAAGTCTAGGCTCTTGGATTATCAGGAGGAGAAACTCAGTTTATCACAGTTAAAATGCAGGTTTGCTGAAATAGGCAGACATGTCAGAGAGTGGGCTGCAAGAGGTCAAGGCAGACAGGAGCATCTCATCCTTCCTCAGGCCGCTATGATTGATATGGGAGAAGTTCTGTTCTCATTCATGCCCCTTAAATCATTGCCATATAATTTGACCTCCTTTTCGTGTGTGTGTGTGTGTGTGTGTGTGTGTGTGTGTGAGCATGCATGTAAGTATGCACGTGGAGACCCCAAAGGTCATCCTCAGCATCGTTCCTTAGATGCCATCTACCTTGTTTTTTGAGACAGGGTCTCATTTGCTTGGGGCTTGCCAGTTACTCTGGAGTGGCTGTCAGCAAACCCCAGAGATCTGTCTGTCTTCAGTTCCCTATCTCTGGAATTATAAGCATGCTCCACCACACTGGCTTTTCACTTAGTTTCTGGGGCTCCATCTTAGGTCCTTGTTCTTGCAAGGCAACCACTTTCCTGACTCAGCTGCCTCCCAGCCCCTTTTCTCTTTGAAGTTGCTTCTCACTTTTCCTCTCTGACACATAGGATGGCAAGGCTGGTGGATCCCATCTCCTCTGCCTGGGTGACATGGTGACTCTCTTGTCTCCATAGGTAAAACCCCAGAGGAAGTGCTAAAGAAGTATCTGCAGAAGGTCCGGCATCCCCCAGAAGAGGTGAGTTCAGGAGTTACAGGGTAAGGTTCACTTTCTTGGTCACCGAGTGTGTCCTCTGTCTCTGTGTTCTGCAGGATGTGTCTGGTGACGCTTTCTAAGTCCTGGCTGGCACAGAGCAGATTTAGCTGATGCCTTCCCTTCAAGGTTCAAGGTTTCAAGCTGCAGTCATGGTTTAACTTGCCCTATTTAGCAGAATTCTAAATGATTCTAAGCTACCTCCCATGCTTGTCTGAGTTTAAGCCAAACAGTGTGCCAAGCCGTGTGAACTCCCTTTAGAAAGGATTTGATACGGACCAGTGATTCTCATCTGAAATGATTTGCCCCTGAAGGAACATGTGGCCTTGTGTGGGGATTCTGTCCGGTTGTGGTGATTGCCTAGGGAGTGTGCTACTAGCATCTAGTGGGTAAACACCAGAGACCCTTCTGAGCACCTGGAACAGTATCCTCGGCAAAGAATTGCCCTACCACGATGTCAACAGTGATGAGGTTGGGAAATAGGCCATAGATTTATCTAGATACAAATCCCCTCTAACACATTTGAAATACAATACCTTTACAGATGTGCAGCACAAGGAAAGCTTGTCATAGTATCTGTTGACAAGCAACTGGAAGACTCCAAGCAAAGGCAATGTCGCGTCACGATTATAATGTAGTCAGGGAGTCCAAGTTGGCATGTGCGGGAATTATTTGAGGAATTTCTCCGCTGTGTTAAGCAAGACAGCGCTATAGTTAGAATTGCCTCGAACACAGCACCCCAGATTTGTGGACTTTCTAGAAGAGGGGTGAACCACTCTCTGATGCCTGCCATGGTGCAGGAACATTTCATGCCCTGGCTGCCCTGCCTGGGTGAGAGTTGACCCCTCTCTATTCTTCATCTACCAGGACTGTACCATCTGCATGGAACGTCTCACAGCCCCCTCTGGCTACAAGGGCCCGCAGCCTACAGTCAAGCCTGACCTGGTGGGGAAGCTGTCCAGATGTGGCCACATCTACCACATCTACTGCCTGGTGGCCATGTACAACAATGGGAACAAGGTTAGTGTCCATGGGGCGGGAGACAGGGTGGTGGTCAGCCATGGTTTGTTCCTCGGTGTCCTTGTTCTCCCACACAATGCTTTGGAACATGTAACGGGTGCTCCAGGTATGTGCCACACTCTGCCTGTTGCTGTGGCAAACTACTGGCAGGAGCCATCTAAAGAAGTAAGGGTTTGGTTTGGCTCACAATTTAAGACAGACTGTCATGGTGAGGAAGTCGCAGTGGTGGAAGGAGCTTGAAGTCCTATCCAGATGGAGACAGGAGGCAGAGAGTGACGAACACTGGTGCTCAGCTCACATTCTCCTTTTCGTTTAGTTCAGGACTTCAGCCCATAGAATGGAGCTGCTCACATTTAGATTGCTACAGCCCAGTCCAGAAACTCCCTCCCAGATGTGTTTCCATGGTAAATCTAAATCCCATCAGGTTGACAGTCGGATTTAACCTTCACATCAGCGCACATCAGGAATGAGCATTTTCGCTGTTTTCATCTTCGCTGTTTTCAGGATTAGCCCCCACATTGCAAAATCTCTCTTCATTTTCCCTTTGGGCCAGGTTCCCCTCATCTCTAGTTTGGGTATGTAGGGTGGTCTAGCAGAGGTGAGCTTTGTCCATGAAGGTTCTGAGGGAAGGAGGCCTGGATCACAGTGCTGTGTCCATAGTGAGCATTTGTTCGCTCATGACACTGTAAGTGGGTTCTCAATAGCTTCATTCTTCATGCCAGTGGCTGAAGTTGAAATTCATCTTCTCTGGACAAGTCAAAACACCTTTGATTGTCCCTGCAAAGGCATTATCAAAGCACCTGGTAATCCCTGCCATAAGCATCAACTATTGGAGACTGAGACGAGGCCTCTCTCCATTAACTGACATAGGGTGCCCCTCATCATAGTTGGCTTCAGAAATCTGGGTGTTTCGCTTTTCAGTAGCTGGGCTTTTCGAAGTCACTGGCTTGCATTCTTGCCCATGTCTGGAACCGCCTTCACCCTCTTCTCTGGGAGTTTGAGTACTACTCATGTCTTTGGACTCAGCTCACTTTGTGTCTGAGATTTCCATGATGTCTCCCAGCTTCTTACCCAAGGACATGTCTGGGCTTTAGGGACTGCTCCTTATGTCATGTGTAGTGGGGAAGCGTGGGGGAGGCATGACAGGAAACACACCTGTGTGGAAGTCTGGGCTTAGGAGCTGAATGACTCACAACCTCTTCAAGATTTCACTTTCCATTTCCAAAGTAGAGATGACACAGTAGCTGCTGCTCCTCCCCCCATCCCCATGTGCGTGTGCGTGTGCGCATGTATGCGAGTGTGTGTGTGTGTGTGTGTGTGTGTGTGTGTGTGTGTGTGTGTGTGTGCTCCTGTTTGAACATGCACATGAGGCTGGAGGACAACCTCTGGTGTTACGTCTCGAACACTACCTATCTCTTTTGAGACAAGGATGTCTCATAACTCGCAAATTAGGCTAGGGTGGCTGGCCACCAAGTGCCAGGGATCCTCCTGTCTCCGTCTCTCAGGCACCAGGGTTACAAGTGCATGCCATCACTTCTGGCGTTCTAGGGGTCAAACTCAGTGCTTGTAAACGGACTACTTACCTTCTGGGCCATCCTTCCAGACCAGTGGCTATATCACAGATGTTATGACTGTAGTTACTCAAAATGGTATCTCCTTTTTATTATGGCTCTCATTTCCCCCTTTCATCTTTACGTAGGGCTGAAATGCTAACGCTTCAAGACTGCCCGGTAACTCACTTACATGTCTGTAGGGCTCCAAACATGTTTCTCAAGCCACTGTCCTTTGTTCTCCCTTTCAACAGTACTTTGAAGCGGTTTTTAATTCTCTTAAGCACACCGAAGAAAAACATGAGAGAGAATGGACTCATTCGCCCCAGGTCCTGAAGCAAATTAAGGCTAGTAGAGAAATCAGAGCCCTGGTTTCAGAGAGCCGTGACTATGAACATGAGCTGTTATTTCAAACGAGCCAAGCTTGGCTAGAAACATGCCTAAATAACCCTAAGAAGGCCTCCTCTCCTTCTTACAAAGCCTCCAGGTGTCTGTCTGCCAGGGCCCTGGTCCCAGCTGAGCAGCATCGCATTCTGCATACATGTGCTTGCTGCCCATGCGTGCTTCCTTTTCTCTGAACCTGAGAATTTCCTTCGCTGTCTGGGACCTCTTGCAGGTTATTATCAGCCCTAGCAGGTGATGCTTCGCCAGCTCCTCCTGTGAAACTACAGCTGTTTGCATTACTGTCTCCACAACCCACATTCAAGTCCATTTTTATGGCTATGACAAACACGTGAGAAAGCAGCAGAAAAGGGAGAAATGGGTTGGTTTTTGTTTGTTGTTTGGTTGGTTTTGGCTCGTCACTTCAGGGAGATAGTCTGTGGTTGACAGAGTTCTTTGCTGTGGGCTTACAATGAGGCAAACCATGGCAACAAGCCCATGAGGGTTGAATGGAGGAAGTCCATCACTGAGGGCAAGCCCTGCGTGGGTATATCATGTAGCCTCTGTGCGTGCCCGCCTTGCCCCTCCCCCACTCTGTCGCCTCCGTCTCTTCCTGTCCTTTGCACCTCCTGGCTGCCATCACATCACTCCACCAATAACTTCATCTACTGATGAGGTTTGAGTCCTCCTTATCCAGTCACTCTACAGAAGCTCATCGGTGAGCTGAGACTCACACATCCAGGCAGCTTTACTTTAGAGTTTACCCTCCGGACCTCTGCACTTCTCAGGCTCCCAGGTCTGACTCAGCAGGCCTGACGTGGGGTCTGGAGGTCTTTAATTTTAGCAGTTCCCTGGGTGAGTCTGGGGCTCCTCGGCTGGGCGGCTGTTGTTCTGGAGCAGTTACTGTGTGTTCCGCCCACGTGGGTATTAGTTAAATCTCAGTTCCCTGTCTAGGCTTCCTGCCCTAGTTAGCGCTTCCTCTCAAGGACAGGGGTGTCTCATCTGTGTGCCTCAGCTACTGGTGTCATTTTCTTCCTGTTTTAGAGAAAGCCTAAATGGCTTAAGTAGCTTGAGAGGGTTTCAGGTCTGTTATCCAATGGGTGAGTTTCGTCTGGAGACCTTGGTCTCTGGTGCTTTAGTGGGGCTGAGGGAAAGGTCATGACCGAAGTAGTTTCCTAATCTGGCTGTCCTGGAACTTGTTTCCTTAGGATGGGAGTTTACAGTGTCCGACATGTAAGACCATCTATGGTGTCAAGACAGGCACCCAGCCTCCAGGGAAGATGGAGTACCACCTCATCCCCCACTCCTTGCCCGGCCACCCGGATTGCAAGACCATCCGGATTATCTACAGTATCCCACCTGGCATTCAGGTGAGCCCACCCTTGGGTGGCGACGTTTATCATTTCAACTTTGAATGTTTGTGGGTGAAATGTTATCCTTTAGAAAAAGCCTCCTTCCCATCCTGTCCCCATCATGTGTCTCACTCCCCTGGCTCTCCCCCTTCACTACCATTGTTCTAATTCTTCTGTATCCTTCCAGCATTCCTTGTAGATACTCAGTGCGGGCTGCATCCCCCCCTCCCATTTCTGCACAAAGGGCTACGTTTAGGCACATTGTTTCACACTCTGCCCTTTCCAGCTCACAATATGGACCTTAGCTTTTCTTCTGTGTTCATATAGAATGTCTTCATTCTTTCTTATGTCTGTGTAATAATCTAGTGTGTGTGTTTGTATATATATATATAATTTAATCCAACACTTCCATTAGCTGTCTGCTGAGATTGTGATCTTTTGCTAGAGCAGATCATGTTATCACTAATAACCTAGTACACCTGTGACCATGGTCTGTGGGATAATTTCCTGGAGGCAGAAATTCTTGGTCAGTTATTTGCATTTAAATAAAACGGACGGTTATGCTTGGCGTTGTCTTTGGTGGCATTTCTGTCCTCTCTGGTTTAAGACAGTCAGCCCTCAGGAACGTTATGAATAATAATCCCGTGAGTCAGTGCAATGTAGCCCTTCGCTCCTACGGTGGAGCCTCTCCTAGGTGTCCTCAGGAGCAGACTGGAGTCATCCCTTAGCAAACGTTGGTTAGCTCGCCCTCTCTCGCTCCCACCTGTGGCTTCCTGTTGTCTTGTGTCTGACAGATGTTTGCATGTGGGTTATGCCCAGGTGTGTGTTAGGTTCTGGTGAAACTGGTGTTGGAACTGGCTCAGCCTTTGATCCCTGAAGTCCCCACTGGGGCCAGGAGGATGATAAGCAAATAAATGACAGAGCACTTCCATATAATAGCAAGTTATGAGGAAATAAAACAGAGAAGTGTGATAGTTCATAAAACATGCATCTTCCCTGGGGCCCTTGGTAACGAGGCAGAGCAAGATAAATACCTTTCGCTTCTAATCTGGAGAGCAGAAACGGATATGCACCATTGAAAGTGAGCAGACAAAGGGAAGTGCAGGGCTTCAAAGTCTTATGACCCTGGGCCCCACTTCCTGTCTTCAAGGTGCCTGCATCTTTTCCATCTGTATTGCTGGGAATCTGCTAGGCAGAGAGCCAAGGGTGGGAGATGCAATCCACGTGCACATCTCAGGGCCCACTACCAAGGGGCTCAGGACCTTGCTTCCTGCTGTCTAATTGGCTGATAGGTTAGGGTGAGGAAGAGTTGTTTATGTGTGGTCTATCCGGAAGGTGGGAGGAGAATTTCTGGTGCAGGACACTCTCTAGTGAAGCTATGGAAGACATTTAAAAAAATGCAGAGTACATATTTAGCTGGAAGAGGTAACAGTTGTTGAAAAAAGTTGCATGGGTATGGACAATAGCATGTACTCAGTTAGGAGGTTGGGAGCTAAGGCTTGCAGAAGACATGGAAGAAAGAACATGATGAGCATGTAGGGCACAGTCACAGAAGACCTTGAATGCCAGGGCCAGGCATGGAGACTTAGGCTATGGGGAGCCCTGGAGATTGCCCGTCTGATTAGGATTATAAAACATCATGTAATTGATATTATGCTTTACGAAGTCAGTGTGACTTAAGAACCGGAGATGAGTGGAAATAAGACCACTGCAGCATGCCAGGCTTCTGAATAATGGGAGGGCCAGGCTAAGAAAGTAAGATGTGGTTGGCTGTTGCTCAGGAGAAGCTTGTCGAATGGTTCTGGGGTGGCTTCTAGAGTGGTAGGGAAGAATGAAAATGGGGGAGTGGGCTGGAGGTTTGGCCCACTGGTAAGGAGGCTTGCTGCCAGTCCTGACAACTGAGAGCCCCTCCTGATAAACCAGGTTCAATCCCCGAAAGCCATGAGCGGAAGGAAAGAACTGAGTCCTGCAAGTTGTCCTCTGACCTCCACACGTGCACTGTGGTGTGCGTGCGTGAGTGCGTGCGTGCATGTACACACACACACACACACACACACACACACACACACACACACACACACACACACTGTTAAAAAGAAAATGAAAAAAAGTCCAGGAGGGTGAAAGTAGAACCAAAGGTCAAGGTGGGGCATCCGTTGAGAAGTCCACATTTTTAAGCCTCCAGAGTTAAGGAACAGAGAGAGCCTCTGTAGAGGGGCCAGTGCAGCCTGTGCAGGGCCCTACCACCTCCAGCAACACGCTGGCTTGTGGAAGCAAATACATCTCTAAACAGTCAGGTGCTCTGCAGACTCATTACTGTGAGTCAGTAGCAAGACGATCCGTGCTGTGTCCCTTGAAGCTCCAGGGACAGTGCAGGCTTGGACTTCGGTGAGCCCAGGTCTTCAAACGCCGCTTTCACTGCAGAGAGTGAGTCCCTTTGGGAGAAGCTTTGGGCCAGACCGAGGCAAAGTCGTGACTGCTTTGCCTGGCGACAGGCCCAGAATGCACAGCCTTACTGGGTCACTGCCAGACAGGCTGAGTTGGACACACACCCAGCAGCCCCAGGCATCAGAGAAGCAGTTGGAGCTAAGGTCAGGCCTGGTCCCTCAGTGTTGAAGGCTGCCTTATCCCTCAGTGTTGAAGGCTGCCTTATCTGAGAAGTATGGCCATGGGAATGTTGTACATTTGTAGAGGTTTAGTCTGAATGTGAAGTTACAACTGTCGGATTCTTTTGCTCCAGAAGAACCTCACTGCTTCTTTTAGCTCACAGTGACATTTGTATATCTTCTAACATTTTTTTCTGTGATCAAAATATACTATGTACACATATAGAATTCTCAAAGAATAAAAATATACTTTAAAATTTTGTAATAGTTTTACTCTTTGGCAGTTTTATGCATGTGTGCACTGAGTTTGAGCATTTTCACACCCCTCCCGCTCGCCTACCAAATCTTTGCCCCCAACAATCCCTCTTCTTTTTTTTTTTTTTTTTTGAGCCAATGAGTTTAATTTCTTTCTTTCATCCATTCATTTGTTTGCTCACTTTTTACATACCTGGTATGCATTTATTGATCTGTGGGAGAGCATGTACCAACAACTACATAGAATTGTCAATATTATATGGCTTGCACTTACAAAGAGTTTTAAATAAGGGTCTACTTCCAAGGGGTCAGGAATGTTCAGAAATTATAGACAAGCATTTGTATGGGTGGAAAGTTGTTGAGTCAACCTTCATAAACTTCGCAAAGGGACCAATGAATCTGTTGAGGTCTGTGATAGCTCTGTCAATGAGACACAACTTAGAATCACCCAGGAAGAGAATCCCATGAGAGATTGCACAGATTAGTTTGGTTTATAGGTATGACTCTGGGGGATTCAGCCTGGGAGGAGGGGACTGGACCTGCCTGGACTGAATCTACCAGGTTGAACTCAATCCTCGGGGGAGTCTTTGCCCTGGAGGAGATGGGAATGGGGGATGGGCTGGGGGGAAGGCAGGGGTGGGGGGTGGGATGGGGAAGAACAAGGGAATCCGTGGCTGATATGTAAAATTAAATTTAATAAATAAATTTTTAAAAAATGAAAGAAAAAAAAAAGAATCACCCAGGAAGAGAATCCCATGAGAGATTGCATAGATTAGTTTGGTTTATAGGTATGACTCTGGGGGATTTTCTTGAATATATTAATTGAGATGGGAAGACCTGCCTACTGTGAGTGACATAATTCCCTAGGAAAGGGGGATCTGTAATATGTAAGAGGGGAGAAAGTGAGTCTGTCATGCATGTTTTAAATCATTGCTCTGTGTGCTTGACTGGATGTAATGTGACTGTCCGCTTCAAGTTCCTGCTACTCTTGACTTCTCCACAAGAACGGACTCTAACCTGAAATCATGAGCCAAATAAACCGCTTTCCCTTAAGTTCTTTTGTTGGGGATATTTTGCCATATTAACAAGAACAAGACTAAGACAAACACCAATTGAGAAGCCTCGTTTCTTGTTCTTTTTTTACTGTAGCTGTAACAGGATCTCTGAGCTGAATAATTTTTTTTTTAAAGAGGTTAATGTGGCTCATGGTTCTGGAGGATGGGAAGTCCAGGAGTTGTGTCTGGTTGCATTGGGCAAGGATCTTCTCATCAGAAATATTTTTTAAGATGCCTAAAAAAAGCAGAAGGCAAGAGTACCTCAGCTCATGGCAGCAAATAGACAGGCAGAAGTGTTCAGAAGAGGGGAACAGAAGCAGCAGCCTTGCTTTGGAAGCAGCATGCTTTCACACCAGCTAACCCAGTCCCTTGAGAACAGGAGGAGAACTCTCGGAAGAAAGGCATTCATCCCCTCTGACAACCTCATTGCCTCTCGCATGCCCCAGCTGCCCACGAGGCCGCAGTGGAGGAGTTTGGGAGGAACAAATCATTCCCGGTAGCACAGCGTCTGGGTTCTGACTCAGTTCTCCTCTCATGTCTTTCCCACTCAGTGTCCTGAGATGGCTGGTGTAAGGAAGTGTTGGGTGAGGAAAGCTCAAGTGCCACAGGATTTTCTGTCCTCAACACTGGACTCTGTGTGGTTGCCTAGGGAAGCAAAACCCACGGAGACAAAGAAGAAAATCCACAAGAAGCCTGCTCTGACTGCATGGCTTGTAGCTCAGAGAACTTTATTATTCTGAGTAACTGGTTTAAAAGTTCAGTGCACAGGCCTCAGAAAACCTTGGATTGAGTTCGTTTTTGGCAAAGCCAGTAACACTTTGCAGCCAGTTAGCTTCCGTGGGCCGTGGTTTTTCATCATTCATAAAATGGTAGACTAGGTGGTGTTGGTACGGATGATAAAATTTACTGTGCTCTTCCTGAGTGTGGGCACCAAGTTCCTTGAGCCTTGGTAACACCCCATAAGGTGAGTCAGAAAGGGGAATTCCATCCGATCCAGCAGGGAGCTAGCAGCTGCAGTCCAAACTCAGGTCACATGACGGGTGACAACTTAGGCCGATTTTTTTTCTTTCGTTTGTCCTCTGTCTGAGCTCTGTGGCTCTTGTTAGTGTCCCACTAAGTCTGTACTAGCTTCTCATCAGAAATGTTTTTTAAGATGCCTTTGTTTTCTTTCTGCTTTCAGGGACCAGAACACCCAAATCCTGGGAAGAGCTTCAGCGCCCGTGGCTTCCCACGACACTGCTACCTTCCAGACAGCGAGAAAGGGAGAAAAGTAAGAGCAGATGTTCCATAGTAGG
This sequence comes from Peromyscus maniculatus bairdii, assembly GCF_049852395.1. Lineage (NCBI taxonomy): Eukaryota > Metazoa > Chordata > Mammalia > Rodentia > Cricetidae > Peromyscus > Peromyscus maniculatus. Next base: position 164,485,585 of record NC_134852.1, on the reverse strand, counting down.
GATAGGGGTTGATTTTTGTTTCTACAATGAACAGAGTAGAGGAAACTGGTTTCTTTTAATTGTGTATATGCCGTAATGAGGTCATAGTGGAGTCAATCATAGATAAGAGTTGGTATCATTAGGATGCTTTTTTGTTTGATTTCTTTTTCTGTGTGTGTGTGTGTGTGTGTGTGTGTGTGTGTGTGTGTGTGTGCGCGCGCGCGCTAGTTACATGTTACATGGGATTACAGGCACTCCTGTACCACAGTGCATATGGAAGTCCGAGGCCAACTTTCAGGAGTCAATTCTCACCTTTGTTTTGAGGCAGGGCCTCTCTTGTGTCTTGCTGCTGTATCACCTACTCCAGACTAGCTGGCCTGATAGCTTCCAGGTGATTCTTCTGTCTCTACCACCCATCTCCCCACAGGGGTGCTGGGATTACGATGTGAACCACCGCATCCAGCTTTTAACGTGGGTTCTTGGGATCTGAACTCAGCTCATCAGCCTTGCGTGGCGGATGCTCTCACCCACTGGGCCGTCCCACCAGCCTGGCTAGAATCAGGCGACTGGGAGTGGAATGGCTTTTCCCTGTCCTCGGAGTATTATTGGCTATAATTCACCTGTTTTAGGATCCATATCTAGAGCCTGCTGTTCAATGCTGGTCCTGGGGAAACACTAGTGCTGACTCCTAAGAGCAATAGAAACTCAGAACTGGAGCCCATTTCTGGCAACAGGATGCCTGGTTGGTCTAATCTGAATACACACAAAAGCACGAGCAGAGTGTTCTGGGATCTTAATTGGTGGGAAATTATTTTATTGGTTTTCTGGATTCCTTGTAATTCATGATCAAGACTTCTAAATATTCTAATTGGAATGACTGGGTTTTCAGACTCTTGCCTGATGTCAAGAGGACTAAGAATATTAGTCTTGGGGATGTGTTGGGGAAATGCACATGTCTGTCTTTCTGTGCTTTGAGTGTTAATGGCTATGCTGCTGCTGCCGTGGAGACGAAGTTCAAGCATATGTGAGCATATTTGAGTTCCAGCAATCTGCCACGGATCATAGGCAGAGTGGTTCACAAACAACAAATGTTTATTTCTTTCAGTACTGGGGTCTAGGAGGTCCAAGATCAAGGTGCTGGCAGATTCAGAATCTGGCAAGGGTTCACTTCCTGCTCATAGACAAAGCCTCTTCTCTCTGTGTCCTCGCCAGGAAGAAAGGACAAGAATTCTCTTCCCAGTCCCTTTTTATAAGAGTGTGGATCTCATTCGTTGACACTCATTTCCATGACTTAATGAACCTCAGAAAGTTCCATATTCTGATACTCACTTTGGAGGGGGTGAGAAGTTCACATGAATTTAGGGGGTGCATTTACCCCAAGACTCACCATGTGTCCTTGCTTTGGAAGCCAGGCTGCAGGGTTTCCAAGGAACGTAAATGAGACCATGGGTTGGTCCTTTGGGGCATCTGACAAAATTCCAGTTGAAATAAGGAAAACTCTAGACCACAAGGATACAGGAAGGCAGGGTGTTGTCATGGTGAACAAAATTAGCAGTTTGAGGTTCCCAGAAAATAGTCAGGAAAAGATTCCTCCTCCAGGTCATGTACATCCAACCTTAAGCCTGATTTATTGCTATTTCAACATTCTTATTTGAAATATGTCTGTTTGTGCAACCTTTACATCAAATGTAAATTGTACCGGAATTCTTGATTCTCAGCTAGCCAGAGGTTTCAACCAGACTCCAAAGTGGAGGCTTCCGTTTCCTCCCCGTATCTCATAATACGCCATATCTTTCCATAATGCTTCAGTGTCAGGGGTGTGGCTGTGTTCTATCCTCCCAAGAAGGAAAAGGATAGTTTGTAACAAGGACAACATCAAGAAAGATGCACTAGTGCCCTTTTCTCAAATTGAGAGTGAAAAGTGAGGCAGGCAACTGTTTTCCACCCAGAGACAACTTTCGGTGTCTCGCTCAGCCCAAGATCTGCAGCTCAATGTCTCCACTGTGAAGCCTCCTGTTAAGACTGCAGTCATGGGCTGGGGGAGTGGTTCAGTGGGTAGAACACGTGCCTAGAATCTGGGCAACCCTGGCTTCCATCCTCAACACTTTACACTTGCCTGTAATCTCGGCACTGAACCCATTTAGTTTGAGGCCAGGGTGGGATACAGAGACTGTCCCACACAAGCACAAGACTACACTCCTGTTGCTGAGGACTGCTCCTTCTGGACCTTCCTCTTGATAGAGCAACACACCCCGAGTCCTTGGGACCCACGCTGTGCACATTCACCGTCTTGAGCTCTTGCCTTCAGTGACCAGATACACTCAGCTCATCCCTCCCTGCCCTGCCTCCCAAGCCATTTACTCCTCTGCTAATCCTCCAGGAGGCTGCTTCACCTTTTTCCTAACACCATGTCAGCTATCCCAAAACACAGTTTCTGGCATCAAGCCCCTTTGTTTAAAAGTAACTAAAACTTAAAGTAACACATAGATGTTTCAATGGCCTTGCCCTTTCTCCTTTACAAACTATACTTGTCTTGGCTTAGCCTAAAAAGTCTCCACCTTACAGTATGGATTGAAACCATCTCCTCTCCACAATCCCCTTAGCAATACCATTACTGGTAAATGCCTTCCATATCCACAGGTCCGGGACCCTAACCTTGGGCTTTGTTGTAGCCTGGGTATAATACAAACAAGGTCTTTGAAGCTGCATCACACTTTTAGTGCTGCCACTTACTAATGATGGATCAGTGAGAGACCCAGTCTCCAAAAACAAAAAACGGGTGGAGAGCACTCCAGGAAAACACACCGCTTCATCAGTGGCCTCCAGGTGCACACACATACAGTTGTGTGCCCCCACACATGTGCACATGCAAATGCTACACATGCACACAGCCTTTGGGGTGGGTGATCCAAATGCCATTTTATAAGTAAACAAATTAAAGCTCAGAAAGATGTTTGAAGTAGTCAGAAGTTACACAGTTATTCAGTGACAGAGCCAAGATTCACTCAGTAGTGCCCAGACTCCAATTTCAAATCTCTTTCTCTTCTTCTGGGTTGTTTAGAGCATCATGATAAAGGAAGGGTTGGGGACCTTGGGATGAATCCACCATCTGAAGACCAGTCCTGAACATCGGCCTCTGGTCTCTCGACTTTGTTGCCCTAGGTTCTGAAGCTGCTTCTGGTGGCCTGGGATCGCCGTCTCATCTTTGCCATTGGGACCTCCAGCACCACGGGCGAGTCTGATACTGTCATCTGGAATGAGGTGCACCACAAGACAGAGTTCGGCTCTAATCTCACTGGCCATGGCTACCCGGATGCCAATTACCTGGATAATGTGCTGGCTGAACTAGCTGCCCAGGGTATCTCTGAAGACAGCACTGCCCCGGAAAAAGACTGAGGTGGGAGGGCACTGGGGACGTCATGGCAGGAAGTGGAGACTCGAGGTGGACGCTGATGCCATGCCTCCTGACTGCCTCATTTCCCTTCTTGTTCTGTCTCCATCTCTCATCCCTCTCAGTCACAGAAAGGACTAGATTAAGGTGATGTCATTCATAAATTTTATCCAACACAAACAGGATGTGGGATGAGGATCACCCCCTTTTCGTCCCTATGGAGTTTTCAGTGCTGGGTAGGCAAGAACCTGCACCTCTCCCCTCCCCTAAGTAGGGATATGGTCAGCACACTTAAGGTGTGGGCAGTGTTGAGGCACTCCATACCCTGGCCTTGTGAAGCTGAGATCCCTCGCCTCATCTGGCTTCTTGATGCTTCCCCTGGGCTTGGAGAGCAGAGTTTCTGCATTTTTTTTCCCTCCACTAGAGTCAGGGAGCTCTCACTGTGCAAGATCGGGGAGAGAGGTGTAGACAGCTGTGACATCAGAAGTCAGATGCCTTGGTGTGGAGTAAGGAGGCAGTTCTTGCTAAGAGGGTCAGAGTCAAAAGCCTCTGGGAGCATGTTCAGCTCTCCTTATAGTCCCTGGCTTCTCTGGGCCCTCCTCTCCTCCTCATGCCATTGACCTGTCCATGGGCATCTGGTTGTCTCAAGCGGATGGAAGGACTCAGGGATTCCTCTCTGGGGTGGCATCCTGTGATGCTGTTTCCAGCCCTTCTCTGATCAAACCAGAGCCTGCATCCCACTGAGCATCTGCAGTATCCTCAGGGAGAGGAGCCCATAGCCTTCTTCCCAGCTCATCTCAGACCAGCTCAGTTTCATGAAGTCACTGTGAGTTGGAGCCCATTCTGGGCTCTGTGTCGTCATCTGTGCATGTGTTTGTGTGGGTGTGTGTGCGTCACTGGGCTAGGTTGTTGGGAGAGTCCCACCGTGTCTCCGAATTCTGTTTCACATGCCAAATCCCAGTTCTGATGTGGACCCAAAAGGAAATGTGTGGCCCTTTGATTTTTCTCACCCTTTGCCAGCCCATCTCATGACAGACTTGGACCCTGATGTCCACAGACCTGTACTTGGGAAGATGTGTTGATGTGGGAGCGAGGTTGACCCTTCTCTTTCTTATTAATATTAGATCGGAGCCAACCTCCATCCAGTCTTGTGTATATGAGAGCTCAGTTCATCTCCATGCAGATTTGCTAATTCAAGACCAGAGATGTTACTGGCCTCCCTTTCTCCAGCCCCCATCCAGTACAGATTGACCAAAAGCATGGTGGTGGAAACCTCTTTAGTCCATTCCTAACATGGTTAGAAACACATTCTAGTCTTCTCTAACCTGCATCTAGGTGTTGTCCCAAGATCCAGTCTATCCCCAACACCTTCTCACCTTTGGCTCCATTAAAGAATGGATTAGGTGTCTGGTAAGAGAATGAAGAGTCAAGAGGGAACCAATTCCCCTTTGGAAGTAGGTTCTTTGAACTGTGTTTGGGGAAAGTTCCTCTGGATACTAATTTGAATTTGTATACCTCATGTTTTGAGGGCTTGACATATATACATATATACACACATATGTATGCATATATACACATATATGTATATATATACAGATATATGCATATATATACAGATATATGCATATATATACAGATATGTATAAGATTTGAAAGGTTTTGATGCTTGAGTATAAAAAAAAGGAATAAAACAACCTTTTACAATGGTACTTACATTAGAACTGGAGTCTACACTTTCACAACACCCTGCTCCAGAGACACCTCCTTTTGGGCCTCCAGCGTTGTTGATATTGCTGTGGCCAGTAGACTCCGGTGTCCCCCATCCAGTTCCCTGGAACATGCTGGTGCTGAGTTTTTTCTCTCTACAAATGACTAATGGAACTTTAATTGCTTCCCACTAGGGGGCGCAGTGGTAGGAGACAATGTTCAGCCATTTTAATCCAAGCCCTCCTATCACGGGGAGGCCATTTTGTCTCACTAGCTGACCAGGAGACTGCAGAGCTCACTGAGCCTGGGCAAAGCTTCTGCCACAACAGAGAAAGAAGCATCAGAACTGAATGGAAGGCACATCTCATGGGATTTAAAGTCACACCCATGCCTTTTATCTGGTCAACACATTTCAGAAATTATCAGAGCCTCATTGAGGGTGTAAAGTCATTTTTGTCTTCAGTACCCTTGTTACCTACCAGCCCTGCTTCTTGGCAACAGGGATGAGAAGATAGATGGGAGTCCATGGGTAGGAAAATGAGGCAGTGGGAAGCCAAGAAATGGAAAACAGGCTCTGAGATGTGGAAATGGACAGCGGGGGACGTTCTCACAAAGCGGAGGAAAGGGGTAGCACAAGGCAGAAGACAAGACCCCAGGGGACATCGAAGGGAGTGATTGTTCTAGGAAAAGTTAGTCTTCATGCCTTCCAGAATTTCCGCAGAGGACTTTGAAATGTCTGTGCCTCATTTCCTTCTTCTCCGAGGATGCTCTGAGGGGCTACCTCACCCTCATCTTTCTTCCAACTTTCTGGCCTGAAGGAACCTTGGAAACAGTGTACTGTCAGTCAGAGCAATGGCTACTATTGCCCTTTCCCTTGTGCCAACCCAGAAAGTTACAGAATTGAGTTCAGTGAGATTGGGCCCTGGGCACCAGCTACTCTGACCGAGGGTGTTTCCTAAGAGAAGCCCCAATGTGCTCTGCAGGGCCAAGCAGGGGACCCCACGCTTTTCCTTTCACAGTCTCAGCACCAGCAGCCATGTTCTCCCTCTCCGAGGCTCCAGAGATGACAAATGCGATTGGAGACACACCTTGGGAGATGCTGATCCCTTGAAGTGACGTGGTGTATCTGTGGTTGTCTGTGCCTTTGTGTTTCCATTCCCCTCCCCTTTTGTAACATTCAGACTTCTTGTGGTTTTAAACTTGGTCAAAAGTCCTTGCCCTGGTACGGCACCATTGTGTGCGTGAGAGGATTGGGAGGAGGCGAGCTTGGCTCAAGAAACAACCACTGCCCCCCTTTGCTTGTTGGTGGTCACCTATGTCTCAGTGGGGGTGTCTGGGAGAGGGCTGGTGAATGTCCAGATGTCAGGTGTTCTGTGTGTAACTGTTGTGATTTGAAGTTCTTGGTGTTGTTCTACGAGAGGACATCGCCCCCTGGTGCTCATGAGGTGTATGTGCAGAACAATAAACTGCCAATGAACAAGCACAAATTGTTGTTACTCCTGAGGGCCTGCTTTGGTAGAAGTGCTCTGGCACCTCTGAGAAGCATGTGGGTTACTTCCTCTGTGTGTGGGCAACCTCAATCCAAATAGCTTGATAAAGGGAAACTCCCTTTTTAATTTCTAAAACTTTCCACGTCTCTTCTACCCACACACTTGACCTGGCTTGACTAGATTCCCCTTAAAGAGACAGACCACATGGCAAGGGAAATAAGTGTATGAACTTTGCGGAGAAAGGGTGATCCTGAAACACATGGACATTGGCTTCATATGTGTGAGGGGATGCATTGTATGTGAGGGGATGTATCTAGGAGGTGCATATGTGTGAGGGGATGCATGTGTGTGAGAGAAGATGTGTGGGAGTGTGTGTGTGTGTGTGTGTGTGTGTGTGTGTGTGTGAGAGAGAGAGAGAGAGAGAGAGAGAGAGAGAGAGAGAGAGAGAGAGAGAGAGAGAGAGAGAGGTGTGCTGGTCTTTGTACACACATACTGAGGTCAGAGGTTGATATCAGGATCTTCCTCTATTTTCTTCTACCTTTTGAAGCAGGCTTTTCTCTCAATGAACCTAAAAATTGCCATTTTGACTAGGATAGGCTGGCTGACAGGCCAATGAGCCCCACGAGCCACCTGACCCTACCTGCCAGTGCGGGGTTACAGGTTCATGCCACCATACACCTTTTACATGGATGTTGGGGATATATACTCAGATTCTCATGATTAAGTAGCAAGCACTTTATTGAACCATTTTCTTATCCCTGAACACTGACCTTCATTTTCAGGCACTTTTTTTTCCAAATAATTATTATTGAGCATCTGAGTAATCATAGGAACACAAAAATAAGAGGCAGATGTCCAGCCTCCTTTGTCACCAAACTGTGTCTCCATCTCTGATATCCCATGGAGTGCGGCTTTCTCAGAGACCAGCCCTGGTCTTTCCTGTAGTCTCAGCCTTAGAAAGTCAGAACGCAGCAGAGCCCTGGAGCCCCCACTCAGGACTCGGTGAAGTGACTTGAGCATGAACTGGAAACCCCAACATTCTGACTTCATACAGATGAACACCCAAACAGAATGATGCTGAATATACATTTTAATGCATACATTTTTGTTAGTAGAACTACATGTTTATGGAACAAACATTAAAAGTTTTCAGTAGTAAGCCTGTGCAGTAAGGTCTAGGAGACTCCTGCTGTGACTTGCTTTGTAAACTCAATAATCCTTAAAGAATTTACAGAGAAAAGTTGGTACTTTACGAAAAGTTGTTAGCTTGCCTGAAGCATACAGAACTGAGTCAGAAGCCACAGAGCACAGAAAACATTTTAATACTGAAAGAGGCAGGTTTGGTTGAAGAGGTCATGGAATCAGCCCCCTTGGCTTGGCAGTAGGGAGGGCAGAGTTCATATTCAGCTATTCACTCCTCTCTGTATCTCAACTGGAAATGAATGAGTAATTTTTCCCACATTCCCACAGGCAGAAACTTGGAGCTCTTGAGAAGGGCCTACTGTGTGCACAAGTCCTTGATTGCAAGCATTAAGGAGAGAACACATTATCTTTCCTAGAAGATAGCCCATTGATGATGTGCTGTGGTGAACAGATACATAATTTCTAAAGCAGCTGTGAAGGGATTTCTGTTTTGTGAGAAATAAATCAGATATTAAAATTGAGCAAAACCCCAACTATTGCCAGGTGTCAATCATGTACCCTGCCAGATGCCCCAAGGAAGTCATCCTGCAATTGAAATAAATGTCACAGGTGGTTCTGAATGCCTTTTCCAGCTAATGAAGTAAGTTTTTTATTTTGTTTTTAATCATATCAGCCCTGTTTCTAGCATTAAAAAAACAAAGCCTAAAGGAACAGAAGATGGAACTTTCTATAGTTTTAGTTTTAGGGAGGAAGTGATTCTCTAATGGGGGCTTATTTTGACTCCTGCGTTTTTTTACCCCTAGGAAAGTAAAAGCTTTTTGTTGGAATATAGGGAGTGTTTGTGTTTCTACACCAACACCCATGATGAGAAGGCAGAAAGGAAAAAGAGATAGGGAGGAAGGATGAAGGATAGAGAGGAAGGGATTATATTTTTGAAACATAAACATGAAACCATAATGCTTGATCTACCCAAAGTACAGCTCCATTCAGTTCCTCATTTATAATGCTATCAGTGGACAGATCAGTTCTGGAACGGTGGCATCGTCTCAAGAACCCCAGTTTTTGTCCTTCATGTGTTACTTTCCTACATTCGTTCGTCCTTCACTCAGCAGAAAGTTACAAGTTAAAATATTTTCTGAAGACGTATTAACACTGTTCAGAAGCCCAAGACTGATCTAGACAAAGTCTTAATTGTGGGGAAGTTGGGAGAAGTGGAATTTGTATAAGCCCCTTGCATGCCTGGGGATGACTCTGTGAGAGGAAAGTCTGTAAATCAACACAGCCCTTAAAGCTGAAGAGTAGTGGCCATGTAGACCTCCTGTGGCATTTCAGGGTCGTGTCTGCTTCTTGGTTTGTGGAACCCAGAGAGCTTCTTTAACAACAAAGTAGAAGTAATGAGGTACTTAAAGCACAAACCCCTTCTGCTCACAAACTGGAAAGCCTTTCGAATTCAGACTAAATTCCTAATCTCCAAATCCCGGCTCTGTTCATACACACGCATTCAGGTAAGGACATCTACGAGAATGGATACACACCCACTTCGCGCCTCCGTCCCAGTCCAGCTTTTTCTGAATGAATCATCCCCTTCCCCCACACCTCCTTAAAACAGCCCCTTTAATTTCCTGATGCAGAGGCCTAAACAAGAAGTCCCACAGCTGTAATACCTGCTTTCTGTTGGGAACTTTCACTTCAGTACTCAGGAAGGCAGAAACAGAGAAAACCAAGAAAAACGTGCTTGAAGCTGTGGTTGGAAACGACACAGACTGTTTCCCTTGGAGACAATTAAGCTGGACTTGGATCGGATGCCTCTGTGGCTAAACTTCCAACCAAACTCTGTTGCTCCTCAATTGCCTGGTATTCCTTCTTCTTGTACTTCCGGGTACTGTAGATGGCCAAGGCAATGACTACCCCTAGTGCCACAGTGACTGCCAAAGTGATTCCAGCAGCTTCTCCTCCTGACATACCGCCGCTGTCTCCATGGATGACTGTCATGGCTCTACGCAGCTCCAGTGGGTCTCCCAGCCTCCACTGGTTGGTCTGGGGGTCTTTAATCCAGGATCTGGCAGTCTCACTACTGGTCACTATGACGGTGTTGGTGGCAACTTGGCTCATGAGGGGTGGTCTGGTGTAAGGTGGGAGCCTCACAGGGAGCAGAGACCCTCCTGTAAAGACCCCAGCCTTGACACAGTAGGACACTTGGCATCCATCACTGATAATGGCTAGGTGCTGGCTGAAGCCCCCGGGACACTTTTTCAGAGATGGTGCCCCTATATCTTTAGATGCATTAGAATTAACCAAGGGATTCCCCATTATACAGCTAAAGAACCCACCAAAGGGTACTGAAAACTTGTACCCCAATTCATAATCCAGAGAAACACATACCTTGAGGTTCTCAAACAGTCTCAGTGGAATGTAGCCGGCTGGGCATGACTGTGCATTTGTCAAGGGGTTGATGCTCTTGTCAGTGAAGACTCCCCCAAAGAGAAGTCCCGAGTTTTCAGGTACTTGGCCAGTGGCTGCACACCAATAAGCCTTGAATTCAGCCTTGGCCACTCGGAACACATCTTCGCACACTGTTTTGCAGAAGATTTTGAGGGTGCACTTCTTTTTACATTCCAGGCGACTGTAACCCTCCTCATGGGTCTGAGTCAGCAAATGGACAGGGGTGTAGCCAGAGGGACAGGAGAAATCACCAGTGAGCAGATTCTTCTGCTCCAGGTTTTGGCAAAGAACATCCCCTGAAAGTTCAGTGCATTCCTGGTAAACTCCACCAAAGGTGAAGTTGGTTACTTTCTCATCACATGAGCCGTCATCCACATTGGCTTGAAAATTGAAGTTGGGGGAATCGACATTTGTGCAGCCAGGGTGGGTGTTAAAGGTGTAATAGTGTCTCACAGCAGTTTCCACTGTCTTTGACAGCTTTTTCACCAAGGGACCTGGCAAGCCAGGCAGCTTGTCAGACTTGATGAAGAAATGCAGAGGCAAGCCAGCACGGTCTACTGCCACCAGGTGGTTAGTGATGCCCTTCTGCCAGATTTCTAGAGTGATGCCTGGGTAGAATGGAACCCCACCCATGCTCTGCACCCTGGAGTTGGTTCTGTTAGAAAGATAGCTCTTGGTCAAAGCATTCTGGGAGGTGTAGTCTGCCTCAAGTTTGAAGTTCACGATGTTTAAGAAGGCAATCCCAGCAGAGGCAGTCACTTTGTTCTGGCTGTTCTGGTTGTCCAGGAGGAAGGAGGCCCTTATGTGATCCTCCTGAACCAGTGCAGCCCCAGCATCCACACTAGTGATTACGTGTGTGCCGTAGTTGAGAACCAACAGTTCTGCCAGGTACATGGCCATCTTTGTCTGGTTTTTCTCCAGCTGGTCACAGATGTCCATAAGTGCCTTTGTAAACCCCAAACTGAGTCCTGAAGTTGGGCTGTTTTTGACTGTATAGACCAGGTTTCTTACCTGAACCCTGGTGGTTACAGCTTGGTCCTTTACTTGAAGGGTCTTCATCCTTTGGAACTCAGTAGAGAACTTGCCGTTGACTTTGGAGAAAAGGGAGAGTTCTGTGTTGATGGAAAATGAGGTGGTGCTCTGGTAATTCACCCAGGAGTCCAGGATTTCTGAGTTCATTTCCAGGTTGCTCTCTTTCTGGGCAATGGTAAAGACTTCATCGGGGATGATGTACTGTCCATCTTCTGTGGTCTTACAGTTGGTATACGTCAAGTCCAACACCCGGCCCATGTCTATATTCCTCAGATTATCCCAGCCCCCTCCTGGTAAGACCTCCAAGACAGGTAGTTTCAAGGTGTCTTTGCATGTTTGAAATCCAGCCTTAGCCGTCTCTCCAAGAGGCTTGTCTGTTTCAGCATGTGCCGTCATGGTCCAGATGATGACCAGAGCCATGAAACTGTTCACGGTGCAGACAGCTGCAGCCATGTTCCAGCCCCAGGCATTCACCGACAAGA